>NC_083878.1:11234377-13734377 GCF_032452875.1 Bos javanicus | reverse complement strand
TTGATGCAGAAAGATGCCTGGCAGTGTCGCTAATGGGGTAGATGGAAGCCGAGGGCCTGTGGGGCCACATGGAAGAGCTGAGACTTAAGCAGGGCCTGAGGGTTTGTTACGGTCAGAGGAGAAGAGCTTCTGCAGCACAGGGGTTCCTAGGATTTTTGAGCAAGTCATCAAAACTCTAGGCCTCACCTCACCACCTATAAAGCAGAGATTTTAATAGAAGCTTCCTCAGAGTTGTAGTGAGGATTCCATCAGGCCATGGGTATAAAAATTACAGCTAAGGCTTATACAGTGGGATCCAGGTCCCATGCACTATTCTAAGTTCCTCATATGCAGTAACTTTCTAAATTCACACAAAAGCCTTAAGAGGGAGGGACTCTATTCACTGGAGAAGAAATTGAGACACAAAATCAGGTAACCAGCTTTTCCAGCTAGAAAGAGGCAAAGCTGCATGCATGCTAAGTCGCTTCAGTTGTGTCCAGCTCTTTGCGACCCAATGGACTGTAGCTTGCCAGGCTCCTCTGTCCATGGGCTTCACCAGGCAAGAATACTAGAGTGGATTGCCATGTCCTCTTCCAGGGAATCTTCCTGAACCAGGGATTGAACCTGCATCTTTTATGTCTCCTGCATTGTTAGGCGGGTTCTTTACCACTAGCGCCACCTGGGAAGCCCCAGAGTCTGAATCTGTAACCACAAACCTCTCCTGCCTCAGGTGACCCCCACCCCCATTGGAAGTGATTACAAGAACAGCAGTGATGATTCACGAACCTGAGTGAATGAACTTCTGGAAACTCGGCTGTTATACAGACAAATCCTCAGTGACAGAGGGAGAACAATGTCCGAGTGGTGCAGAAACTGAGAGCAGAGCTGGCTGAAGGGTCCTGAGGTCCAGAGACCCTGCAGCGGAGATGCCATGAGAAGCTGTGTGGGGCCACCTCGACAAGGGCGTAGATTGCTGGTCTGACATCTGTACAGCTGGGAGTGGGAAGTGCTTGTCAGCTCTAAGAAGGGTAAGATTGCAACACAAGTTGGGCTCTGGGAAGAGCAAGAGGAAGTAGGGTGCAGGCTGCTTTGAGGGAGTGTAAGGGCAGCTGCGGAGAAGGCAATGGCACCCCACTCCAGTACTCTTGCCTGGAAAATCCCATGGATGGAGGAGCCTGGAAGGCTACAGTCCATGGGGTCGCTAAGAGTCGGACATGACTGAGCGACTTCACTTTCACTTTTCACTTTCATGCATTGGAGAAGGAGATGGCAACCCACTCCAGTGTTCTTGCCTGGAGAGTCCCAGGGACGGGGGAGCCTGGTGGGCTTCCATCTATGGGGTCACACAGAGTTGGACACGACTGAAGCGACTTAGCAGCAGCAGCAGTAAGGGGAGCTGAGAGGCACAATTGTGCTGGGAATACTCTGCTGTGTGGGGCTTATCCTGCAAGAGGAAGTCTAATTAGGCCCAGGTGGCAGCCCCTTGTTCTGTCCTAAATCACCACCACCACCACCACCCTGAAAAGCAGCCCAGAGTTCCTCACTCTTCTGTGACTCTCGTGAAGCCTGGGGCTTTCATTGACAGCGCCTGGGGTTGTTTGACTGGGAGTGGCAGAGGTTGCTATTAATAGTAGCAGATCCAGGTGGAGCCATTTATACCTCATCATTATAAGTGAAAGCGGTAGAAAGGGCAAGTTTCTCCCCAGGAGGCATGGTGTAGGCATACAGGGGTGTCGGAGCAAGGCCCAGGCCCGAATCTGGGCGTGTGGGGCAAGTGTTATAAGAATTTTGGAGCATGGAGGGCTGAGATGTCAGCTGGTAGAGGACACTTGGAGTTTCCAACTGTAATGAGTTGGAACTGTAATGCATCTTCCTTCAGGATGCATTCTCTCTCCTGACTGAGAAATTATTCTAGAAAACCAGGCCTCAAGGTTCATTTCGTCACAACCGAGAAGTCTAGGCCTTCTCTTCCCATGCCAGAGTCTGGCTCTCCCCTAAATGACAATATGTAGACCCCAGCCTCCTCAGGTTGGGCCCTCATGCAGAGAAGGACTGGAAACCGTGGCTCTGGGAACAAGGCTGTGGGCACACCCCAGGTGGCGGCAATTGTCGGTCACAGCCCGCTGTTGCCATCTATGCAATCCGAATGGCAGCTGCACAGGGTTCCCACAGTGGAGGCAGAGTGGGACAGGCACCCCGGGGTGACAAGCTGACCACTTCCCCCAGGTCATCTGCAGATT
The DNA here is from genome assembly GCF_032452875.1 of Bos javanicus. Taxonomy (NCBI): domain Eukaryota; kingdom Metazoa; phylum Chordata; class Mammalia; order Artiodactyla; family Bovidae; genus Bos; species Bos javanicus. The sequence continues at coordinate 13,732,158 of NC_083878.1, read as the reverse complement.
CACTCTGCCTCCCCAGATGGCTCCATTCCGTCTAGAGAGAACTTAATTCCTCTGCCTTTTTCTTTCTTGGGGAAATTCCAGCCTTCAGAACCTCCTCTAGAGGAGAGAAAGGGCTAGCCTGGACCTGAGAATTGACCCTGGAGAGGGAGCCGGAGAGAGTCCTTCACGCTTGCCTGTTCCTGTTCTGTTAGCTCTAGACAACAGACCATGGGTGGGCTGGATGCTCACCTGCTTGCTGCCCCAGAAGGTCCCCAAATCCAGGTTTCAGGCATCGCAGGACTCCTTCCTCTGGCTCTGAGAAGGGAGCAGATGTCCTAACCACCACGGCTCCCTTCCCTACTAGAATGACGGCTCTAAAAGGACCAGAATTTTTATCCGTTTGGTTCCCTGTTGAATCCCCAAAACCTAAACATGTGCTTGGTAGAAGCACTATGAATAACATAAGCACAATAAATAATCCTTGATTGAATGAATATTAATAAAAAGTAAAATTCTTCAAGTAGATTTAATGGTTATGAATCTTTAGACATTAAAGTAACATTGAAATACATAAATCAAAAGTTATTAGAAATCTAATAAAAAATAGTAATCATAGAGAAATGTTAAACGTAAGAGATTTAAAATCCTCTTAGAAAAAGTGATAGGTTGAGTAGACAAAACATAAAAGAGGACATAGAATATCTGAATAATAAAAATTGCAAGCCTAAGCTAATAAATGTGCCTATGGAACATTTATAACATGTGAGCATACACTAGGTCACAAAGAAAATCTCAGTAAATTCCAAGAAAGGGGGACATATTTAATACTGGCTTCTACTTTACTTTGTGTAAGCTAGGAAAACCCTAAAACAAATAATAGAAATACATGCAAAGAAAACAATAAGCCCATCTCTCTGTCTATATATATATATATACACACATACACATATATATATATATTGCCATTACTATAAAATTCCTAGGAATCAATTAACAGGAAATCAAATCTAGCAATATAATAAAATAATACCATAACCAAATCGGTTTCTATTCAAAATCTGCAAAAATAACTGACAATTAGGAAATTATTAATGTAATTTATTATGCTAACAGTAAAAGGATAAGATTTTTATTAATATTTTGGTGTATTCTGAAAACCCATTTGACAAAAGCCTGTATCCATTCTTAATTTAGATTATCTCTGGTTATTTGGAATTAAAGGAAATTTCCTTCACTTTATGAAAGGTAATTACCAGAAATCAATGACAAGCAACTTACTGTGAAACTGGAAATAGTCCCATTAATGTCAGGAACAAGGCAAGCATGCCAGCTATCACTCCTACTGTATAGCATTATTCTGGAGGTCTTACCAGTACAATAAAAAAGGAAAAGAAATATGGTATAAATTCCAGAAAAGTACAGTTACAATTATCATTACTTGCAAGTAACGTTGTTTATCCATAAAACCCAATGCAACTTACTAGGGGAAAAAAATAAGAACCAGAGTTCTTATCTGTGTATTCAGTAACACGTTTTATATATGATAAACATGCAAAGCTAATAGCTTTCCTTAATACCATAGTATCTTATTAGAGAATATGAGTTTCCAGTTGAAAGTGGTAGATTCAATGCGCACATTCATGTCTATTTGCTCTGAAAATCTGCTATAATGACAGTAAAGAAATAAAAATAAGAAAAACCCATAGTGATAGGGAGAATGAAAGAAAAATCAACAGCAGGCAAGAAATTTCAACAAAACTTGGAAGCTGGTAATAGATGGATGAGTGGTAAATGACTTGTGTGTGTATGTGTATGTGTATGTGTGTGTGTGTGTGTATTAATCACTCAGTCGTGTCTCTCTTCATGACCCCATGGACTGTATGTAGCCCACCAGGCTCCTGTGTCCATGGGATTCCCCTGGCAAGAAAACTGGAGAGGGTAGCCATTCCCTTCTCCAGGGGATCTTTGATCCTTGTTGCTTGTGGGAGGGACTTGGTGATTGGTGGATTTCATCAATTTAAAAAAAGTGAATTTAGTATTTGAGAAAGTTGGGTTTTATTTTATTTTATTGACATATAGTTGATTTACAATGATGTATTCAATTTGTTGTAAAAAGCTGATTTTTCAAACAAGTGAAAAAGAGGGGCTATGATTTAAAGATATCCAATGGCACCCCACTCCAGTACTCATGCCTGGAAAATCCCATGGATGAAGGAGCCTGGAAGGCTGAAGTCCATGGGGTCGCTGAGGGTCGGACACAACTGAGCGACTTCACTTTCACTTTTCACTTTCATGCATGGAGAAGGAAATGGCAGCCCACTCCAGTATTCTTGCCTGGGGAATCCCAGGGACCGGGGAGCTTGGTGGGCTTCCGTCTATGGGGTCACACAGAGTCGGACACGACTGAAGCAACTTAGTAGTAGTAGAGACAAAGTAGATTCCAACCTCATATTGCAGGTCTCCCATATTGCAGGCAGCTTCTTTACCATCTGAGCTACTGAGAAAATGGAACTGTAACTGGCAGAAGTGGGGGAAGTGAATAAATATCAGGACAACCCTGGTAACTTCACAATCTGAAGGTACTGAGTACCTCTAAATGCAGGGGTGCAGGGCAGACTGAAAAATTGGAGAACCAGTTAAACTTTTCTCTTTTTCATTTAATGTTTATTTATATTGAAGGTTCAGTTCAGTTCATTTCAGTTCAGCCACTCAGTTGTGTCTGACTCTTTGTGACCCCATGAATTGCGGCATGCCAGGCCTCCCTGTCCATCACCAACTTCCAGAGTTTACCCAAACTCATGTTCATCAAGTCATTGATGCCATCCAGCCATCTCATCCTCTGTCATCCCCTTCTCCTTCTGCCCCCAATCCCTCCCATCATCAGGGTCTTTTCCAATGAGTCAACTCTTCACATGAGGTGGCCCAAGTATTGGAGTTTCAGCTTTAGCATCAGTCCTTCCAATGAACACCCAGGACTGATCTCCTTTAGGATGGGCTGGTTGGATCTCCTTGCAGTCCAAGGGACTCTCAAGAGTCTTCTCCAACACCACAGTTCAAAAGCATCAATTCTTCAGCACTCAGCTTTCTTCACAGTCCAACTCTCACATCCATACATGACCACTGGAAAAACCATAGCCTTGACTAGTCAGACCTTTGTTGGCAAAGTAATGTCTCTGCTTTTTATTATGCTATCTAGGTTGGTCATAACTTTCCTTCCATATTGAAGGTTAGTTGATTTATAATGTCATGTTGGTTTCAGGTGTACAGCAAAGTGATTCAGTTATGTGTGTGTGTGTGTGTGTGTGTATTCTTTTTCAGACTCTTTTCTTATATAGGTTATTACAGAACATTGAGTAGAGTTCCCTCTATTATACAGTAAATCCTTGTTGCTTATCTATTTTATATATGCGTGTGTGCTCAGTCAGTCAATCATGTCCAACTCTTTGTGACCTCGTGGGCTGTAGCCCACCAGGCTCCTCCATCCATGGAATTTTCCAGGCAAGAATACTGGAGTGGGTTGCCATTTCCTATTCCAAGGGATCTTCCTGACCCAAGGATCAAACACGTTTTTCTTGAGTCTCCTGCTTGGCAGGCAGATTCTTTACCACTGTACCACCTGCTGTTGTTCAGTCACTCAGTCGTGTCTGACTCTTCGCAACCCCATGGGCTGCAGCACGCCAGGCTTCCCTGTCCTTCACCATCTCCCAGAGCTTGCTCAAACTCATGTTCATTGAGTCAGTGATGCCATCCAACCATCTTATCCTCTGTCATCCCCTTCTCCTCCTGCCTTCAATCTTTCCCAGCATCAGGGTCTTTTCTAATGACTCGGCTCTTTCACATCAGGTGGCCAAAGTATCGCACCACCTGGGAAGCCCCAATATATATATATATAGAGAGAGAGAGAGTAGATAAATATATATACTACTATATATTATATAGAGTAGATAAATATATATACTACTATATATTATATAGAGTAGATAAATATATATACTACTATATATTATATAGAGTAGATAAATATATATACTACTATATATTATATAGAGTAGATAAATATATATACTACTATATATTATATAGAGTAGATAAATATATATACTACTATATATTATATAGAGTAGATAAATATATATACTACTATATATTATATAGAGTAGATAAATATATATACTACTATATATTATATAGAGTAGATAAATATATATACTACTATATATTATATAGAGTAGATAAATATATATACTACTATATATTATATAGAGTAGATAAATATATATACTACTATATATTATATAGAGTAGATAAATATATATACTACTATATATTATATAGAGTAGATAAATATATATACTACTATATATTATATAGAGTAGATAAATATATATACTACTATATATTATATAGAGTAGATAAATATATATACTACTATATATTATATAGAGTAGATAAATATATATACTACTATATATTATATAGAGTAGATAAATATATATACTACTATATATTATATACAGTAGATAAATATATATACTACTATATATTATATACAGTAGATAAATATATATACTACTATATATTATATACAGTAGATAAATATATATACTACTATATATTATATACAGTAGATAAATATATATACTACTATATATTATATACAGTAGAAACACTCGTTAATCCCAAATTCCTAATCTATCTCTTCCCCATACCTTTCCCCTTTGGTAACCGTAAGTTTGTTTTCTATGTCTGTGAGTCTGTTTCTGCGTTGTAAATAACTTCATTTGTATAATTTTTTTTAGATTCCACATATAACTGATATCATGTGACATTTGTCTTTGACTTACTTCACTAAGTATAATATTCTTTACGTCCATCCATGTTGCTGCAGATGGCAATATTTCATCCTTTTTTTATGGCTGAGTAATAGCCCATTTATATATGTATATACCACATCTTCTTATGTCAATCATCTGTTGATGAGTAATTACAAGTTTCTTGATTGCATTCCCATGAGCTCTCTTTTTCCTTAATGAGAGCTGCATTGCTTTAATTATTGTAGTTTTATAATACATTTTGTTATCCAGTAGGGCAAGTGCCCCCTTTAACTTTTTTCAAAAATTTTTAGATCTGTTTGTGGGAGGTTCTTGGTGATTGATGGATTTCATCAATTTAAAAAAAGTGAAATTTAGTATTTGAGAAAGTTAGGGTTTTTTAAAAAATTTTACTGACATATAGTTGATTTGCAATGTTGCATTAAATTTCTGTTGTAAAAAGTTGACTTTTCAAACAAGTGAAAAAGAGGGGCTATGATTTAATGATATTCAAGGTAAAGTAGATGCCAACCTCATGATATTCTCAAAAATAAATTCCAGGTGGCTCAGTAATATAAATGTAAAAATAAAATTATGAAAGTACCAAAGAAATGTAGCAAAATGTTATTTCAATCCCTCGATAGAGGAGGAGGGTCCAAGATTAATTAAAAAAAAAAAAAATTGGGAGCCACAAAAGAAAAAGGCCAAAGGAAAAGCCAAAAGGAAAAAAGTGAACACAAATAGGTTAAAGTCCAGTTCAACCAAAGATATCATAAAAGATAGAACAGATTTCCAGTTCTGGGCATGATGTAGTTACTGGACTAGCCATTCTGCTGTAAGCAACCGGAAAACTGGACAAAACGCATGAACACTATTGTTTTCAGACATTGGATAACAGGCAGAGCTAAACTGGCATCTGATTGACTGAGCCCACGACCCTCCTGGGTTTCTTCCTGGAGGATATTTCCAGACCCCTGGGCAGAGGCGGAGGGTCCACACAGGGTGTGGCAGTCGCACTAGGCTGAGGAAGAAAGATGTAAGTTTGGGGAGACTGAACTGACATTCTAGCATTTGGGAGCAGAGTATAAAGTAATGCAGAGAAAGAACTCTATGAAGTGTCCTGGCAGGCTCCAGGAAAGCCCTGGTTTGGGCCTGGGACTGGAGGTGGAGTGACCCCCCTGGGAATAGAAGGAGTGTGTCTGGGGCTCTTTGGAGCCTGTGTGCAGGAAGGAGAGAAAGTCAGTGGGGCTCAGGTCGCCCAGGAGCTTACCCACAAAGAAGAGAGCCACAAGACGGGAGACCATGAAGACACCCAAAAAGGCCAGAGTATAAAGTAATGCAGAGTAATGCAGAGAAAGAACTCTAGAAATGTGTCTCAGATTCCCTGGCCATGTCAAGGATAGGACCCCAGTATTTGAGGCAAAATATTTGCTCTAGAAATTCTCATTCTAAGTTGAGCTGGCAGAAAGCTGAGTCCCTGGAAGGGTGAATGAGGGCAAGAAAAGTCAGAGAAACGTCCCTGAGAATTAACAGTCTGAACACAAGTAAAGTCAGCCACCCGGGAGAAATGAGTTTGGGGAGTGACTTTAAAGGGCTTGGAAAATTCCAGCTCCAGCCCCGTCTCCAGCAAAGAAAGTGCCTGGGCGGCTGTGACTTCTGGGAGCATATGCTGCTGCCCAGTCATCGTAGTTCGTGGTAAACCTCTGCTTTTTGCAATACATCAACTGAAAGGGCCTAGCTATAAAGCCCTTAAAGACGTCCTTATCTCAGAACAGAAGGGACCCTGAGGGAAGGAGAACCAAAGCAGGGAGAAGTGAGCCTGGTGGCTGTCGCAGAGACAAGTCCAAACTTTGGTTCATCAGAGTATTTATTGAGGAGCTGCCATCTGACAGGCCTGCGCTGGTTGCCGAGGGGACATACAGAAACAAGTCTCTTTTTCTTCCTTGAGAAACTGCTGGTCATGCTGGGTCACGTGATGTGAACATGTTCGAAAGATTTATTTCAAAAGGACAGGTCAGGAAAAGCAAAAGCTGAATGGAAGGCCCCAGCGAACCAGTTGATTGAGTGGCTTCCAAGGCATCGTGGAGAAGGGTCTCAGCCCCCCTGCCCCCGGGCTACAGCTGGACCATAGGCTTCTTGCAGATCCAGCGGCAGAGAGTGGAGCAGGATATGTCATTCCACTTCTGCTGCATCTGGACACAGTCTTCCGACTGCCCAATACCGTGTTGCCAGTTATCTGGCTGATTCTCAGCCCAAAACCTGGCAAAAAGAGGGCTTCATTCTGCTTGATGAAAGAAGAATCCCTTCCCCCTGCTGTGGCATGAGGAACTGAAGTGACATGGGTCCCTAAACCCCTGGTGGCCCCAGGTGCCCTGAGGGTGGCTTTGCTGAGGTTGTCCTCCATTACTGAGAATGGAGGGATGGGAAGTGTGTCTAAAGCTACAAGTCCCCCCCACCAGAATTCATATTTAGAGCCTTCAGATGGGGGCAAGGCCCCTTGGGCCCAGGCCTACGTGGTAGGGTATAGGATAGGCAAAAAAAAAAAAAAAAAATCCAAACAGCAAGACCCAGTTGCAGGGTGCCTGCCAGCCCCAGGACCTGTCTTATCCTGACGCCCCTGTGAAGGGGTCCAGACAAGGATCCCAGCTATGCTGGTGTACACACACATCACACACACACCACACACATCACCACACAGTCAAATATACACACACCATATACACACATCACACACGCACATCATACACATAGATCACACACAGTGCTAACACTTCTTGGACGGGGATACACACGCAGGACAGAGTCTCTCTAGGCAGACCTGTCCCAGACAGCGCCTGAGACGGCACCAGACAGAGGCAGGACTCACGCACGGCTCCTGGCACGATCGAATGCTGTGCCATCTGTCCAGCGCCAGTGGCCCTCCGTACCGTGATCAGTGAGGCCAATCCAGTGGTAAACAGAACTCGTGAACTGTATCAGAAATGTCTGTGGAGAAAAGGCAGTGTCGTGGCAGTGAGCTCGTGCGAGGAGCTTGCTCACCAGGCCACGTGGAAGAGGAATCCATGCTGCGCTCTCCCCAGTCCCAGCGGCATTAAGCCCACTCTTCAGGAGCTGCACCCCCACCCCCCGCCACCGGTTCCCTGGTTTTCCAGAGCTAGGGCAGCAGACAGGTCACCTTGGGGAAGTTCAGCTTCTTCCATGGTTACCTGATGAGGAGTGTGGCTTTCCTGGGACAAAGACAGACCTGGCCGTGGTTTTCTAAGATGCGTTTTACAAAATAGCATGTCATTTGACAGACAGACAAGAACAGTCTCAGGAAAACCCCAAGGGATGGGTACGTCTGTAAGTTAAATTTGGCCAAACGCACTGTGGGTACTTGTCAATAACCTCAGTAAGTTCGGATAAGAACATCTGGCGTACGGGCCACTCTGCTGCTCTGCTGGCTTTGTTGTTCTTGTTTGGTCGCTAAATTGTGTCTGACTCTTTGCAACCCTGTGGACTGCAGCACACCAGGCCTCCTTGTCCTGCACTATCTCCCAGAGTTTGCTCAGATTCATGTCTGTTGAGTCAGTGATGCCATCCAACCATCTCATCCTCTGAGGTCCCCTTTGCCTTCTATCTTTCCCAGCATCAGGGTCTTTTCCAATGAGTTGGCTCTTTACATTAGGTGGCCAGAGTATTGGAGCTTCAGCTTCCACAACAGTCCTTCCAATGAATGTTCACGGTTGATTTCCTTTAGGATTGACTGGTTTGGTCTCCTTGCATTCTGAAGGACTCCCAAGAGTCTTCTCCAGTACCACAATTTGAAAGCATCAGTTCTTCAGTGCTCAGCTGTCTTTATGGCCTCAAACTCATACATTTGTCTGGCCTTCCCAAGAAGCCTGGATTATCTGCTCATGGGCCTTCCATAGCCATGAGATGAACTGACATTAAAATCAAGATTGACAACTAGAGAAGAAGCCTGAGAGGAAGATGAGGGGATGGGGAGGCAAGGAGGCACCCAGCACATTGAGGGCAGCTACCTGGTGCCCCTCCCTCTGCCCTTCCTTTCTGCTGACCCCTCTGGGGTCTCCCTCATTCACTGAGGACATTGGGTTTGCTGTCAGTGCTTATACCTCTGGTGCAAGATGTTCATCAGAATTCAATAAATATTTGCTCCCTGACTGACAGAGGAGACGTGAAGGACTGCCATGCCAACTCCAAGAGGGGAAGGCCAAAGCACAAAGCCCCTGACCCCACATCACTCCCAGAAGCAGCACCCCAAGCTCACAGCTCTGACCTTCTCCTCCTCCGAGGTCACCGAGGCCAGGTGGGCTCCATGGGACACACAGAACTGCTCGGCCTCCCGCCACGTCTTCTCGGCAAAAGAAAAGTAATACAAGCTCCCACTGTAGAACTTCCAGCCTTGCAGGAACAGCTGGAAAAGTTGATCTGGAGCAAAGGTGGGGAAGGAGAGAGAACAGGGAGCTGGCTGCAGATCCTGCTCCCTCCAGAGACTAACCACTGAGGGTCACAAGCCCCTGCAATGCTTGATGCCCTCGGCTACAGGGCCACAGTCTGGGAGGCTGCAACCCCAGCCCACGACCTGACAGAGCAGAGGAGCAGCTCAGGACATCTGGCTCCATCACTCCAGGGGTATTCAGACAGCTCTGCTACCTGGCCATTTTCTTTCAAGGCTCTTGTTTTCTAGCTATACTACTCACTTTCCCAACTCATTGCTACCACCTGCTTGTCCCCTGCATCTTGGTCCCCTTCATTTCCCTGCGAGCGTTCACAGCCATCCTGTATCTTCACTCATTCCCTTGACTTCATCTCCATCTACTTCAGCTGTCCACACCAAGAACCACACTTGGGACCTTGTCATCCCCTGCCTGACCTCACAATTTCAGACCCTAATGGCTCATCCTATCAGCACAAGCCCCGATTCCCTCAGCTATTTCATTCCCTTCTGTCCTGACACTCTGTTAACAGCCTCCTAATCACAGCTCCTTGAAATGGTGCCAAAACAGACTCATTCATTCATGTATTCTTTTATTCAATATACCTTAACTTCTATGAATCAGGAGCCTTTATACAAAGATCAATTAGACATGATTCATGCCCTCAAGGGAATTACTGTCCAGCAAATGAGACAGACATAAAACTGGTATTGAAGATGCATTGATTGGAAACCATGGCATGTTAGAGGCACTAAAGAGGGTGTGGTGTCCTTCAGCTGAGCTGGAAACAGAGCTTAGGAAGGACCCTAGGTGAGGATTCACTTGAGCTGAGTCTTCAAAGACCAAGGAAGAGTTTGCCAGATGGGCAAGGAGAGAATCCCAGGCGGGGGAGAGAGTCACTGCAAAAGCACAAAGGTGTGAAACAGCACGGTGCAGCCTGATCTGTTCAAGGACTTTATGGCCAACGCACAGGCTTCCCAGATGGCACTAGTGATAAGGCACTTGTCTGCCAAAGCAGGAGACGTAGGAGACGCACGTTCAATCCCCGGGTCGGGAAGATCCCCTGAGGAGGGCATGGCAATCCACTCCAGTATTCTTGCCTGAAGAATCCCATGGACAGAGGAGCCTGAAGGGTTACAGCCCGTAGGGTCACAAAGATTTGAACACACGTGAAGCAACTGAGCATGCACGCAGACACAGTCAAAGCACAAAGGATGGGAGATGAACGTGGACAGGGTCACCAGTGCTAAATCATACGTCCTGTGTGAAGGAGTTTGGGTTTTTTTCCTGGCAATAGTGGGAAACCCTGGAGGGTTTGAAGAAAGATCGTAATATGCTCAGATTTGCCTCGAGATGGTGCGGTTGCTGAATAGGAAGAAGGCAATCTTAATGGGAGAGACACCAGTTACAGTGCAATTACAAATGTTTGAATGATAGATGGTGAGTGTGTAAACCAGGGTTTTTCAAAGTGTGGTCCTAGGTGCCCAGCATTAGTACCTGGGGCTTGGTAGAAATGCCAGTTCTCAGACTCACCCCAGCCTAGCTGAATTCAGAATTGTTTTTTGACAGTCTGCATTTAACAAACTCTCCAGGTGATTCTGATACACTCCAAAGTCTGAGAAACAGCAGTCCAAACCAAGAATTGGCAGACTACAGCCTGCCAGCAGCTTCTTTTCGCAAATGAAGTGTTTTTTTTTTTAATTTTAAATTTATTTATTTTTTAATTGAAGGATAGTTACTTTATAGAATTTGTATACCTATGGAACACAGCCATGCCCTTCAGTTGACAGATGGTCTTCAGATGCTTCATCATTACAACAGCAGAGATGTTGCAACAGAGACTGTTTAGCCAGAAGCTCAAAACATCAACTGTTTGGCCCTTTAAGAAAAAAAATTAAACTAATGGTTCTTAGCCCTGACTGACCATTAGAACCACCTAGGGAATTTTTAAAAGAAAATTCTGATGCTAGGCTGCATCCCAGAACAAGCGCCTGCCCTCCCAAAGAAAAGTTAGAGTTCTGGAGGTGGGTTCCAGGCTTCAGTTTTATAAAAACTCATCGGGTGATTCCAGCGTGTCCCCAAGGTGGAGAAACATTCGTCCCTACCAAAGCAGGAGCAAGGCAGAGGGAGTGGGGAGGACAGCAGGGGGGCGTGGGAGACGTTTCAAGAAGGGAAGACTTCCAGGCTTCCAACAGACAGACAGGGACAGAGCGAAACAGCAGAGCAGGCGCTCAGTGCTGTCTCCCAAGCCCCTCATTTGTCAGCCGCGTATTCCAGCAGTTGCTCCAAATGGCCCCATCCCTCACAGATCTCTCCCTCTTCTGTCGCCTTTGACCAGGGACCTCTTACTCTACAAAGACATCACTAAGTATCTGCTCCCTCATTGTCTTGTACCTGCATCTGCAAACTGCGTGAACATCTGCTCCCACAGCTCCTCTGCTCCTTCATGGCCAATCACTCCACTCTGCTTTTCATTCTCTCCTCTCTCTCTGTCTCCCAGGTTCCAACATTGTCTCCCCAACTCCTCCCCCACTCTCTTTTTCTCTCTCCTTCAATCTTCTCCCTGTTTGCTGGTGCCTTTGTCTCACCCTCAGATCAAGCCTAGCCTAATCTAGACCAGCCCTCTCAAGGAATTTCACCAAAATATTAGCAGTGGTTATTTTTTTAAGAGACATTTTTACAGAAACACAAGTTATCATATTCTCATCTTTCTCTTTTTCAATATTTGCCACGTCTACAATTAATTATGTAGGTTTTGAGATATAAGTATGGATGGCACAGCTGGTTTTTTAACCCCTGCTTCTACCCTCCCATATCCCTCACCTCAGCCTCATCTTCTGTTCTCAGCCAAGGCCCTTGAAGGACTGGGGCACCTTCGTCTCTCACTCACTTGCTACTGACTGTGGTCTGGTCTCCAGGCCACATACAACTCTCCACTGAAACTTTATTCCAATGACCTGCGAACTGCCCGGAGTTAGTGGGTGCTTATTGGCTTCTTTACCTGGGGCTCTTAGACATTTGCCAGAACCAGCCACGCTGTTCATGAGATGCTCTCCTTCCTTGACTTCCCCAACTGCACACTTCCTAATTCCCCTCCTGCCTCTGAGACTGCCCTCTCCAGTCTCCTTCAAAATCACTTCTTTCCCTTCTTGCCACCTAAAAGTTGACTTCCTGTTTCCACCCTCAGCTTCCTTCTCACGAAGCATCTCATCTCATGCAAACTCCTGCATTCCCACTGCCACAACCAGAACCAGCGTACCCAGGGCTCCCGCATCTCTGTCTGCAGCAGGACCGCTTTCCTACACCCCTGACAGCCCACAGGTGATGGCCTCGTGAATACCCCCATGGTATCTCAGATTCAACACGCTCAAACCTCACAGCTTGTCTTCTCCTTTTATTCCCTGTCTCAGTCTATAGACCCATCCAGTCAGCCTCCTTGAAATTCTTCGACAAATACTCATTTCCAAAAGGATGAAACCCAAACTCAGAGCCATTCCGCATCTAGCTGGTGTCTCTGCAGAGCTGCCTCCCTTTCTCTCACAGTGTTTTTTCAACTGCCGTCATCAACCCACTGGTGGATTTTGTTGAAGTTATTGCGGGGAGAAGGAGTTTGGAGACTAGACAATAAAATATGAGTGCATTCATGTGGTAAAAGCTTTGCTTTTTGAAATGTGTATGTGTGTGAGAGAGACACATAATTATAACTAGAGATGGTTGGATGGCATCATTGACTCAATGGATATGAGTCTGAGCAAACTCTAGGAGATGGTGAAGGACAGGGAAGCCCGGCATGCTGCAGTCCATGGGGTCGTAAAGAGTCGGACATGACTGAGCAACTGAACAACAAACAACATGATGTAAAATGAATTTTATGCTGTGATTACATGTTTGAAAGCCACTGCTCTGACCCTTACCTACTGTCTTTTCGGCCTGTGTCTCCTCAACTGCCCTCTTGGCCATGGTCCAGTCAGATAGAACTACCAGAAGTTTCTTAAACCTCATGGTTCACATCTCCATGCCTGTGACCTGCTGTTCCCTTATCTTATCTGCTTGGAAAACACCTACTTATCTTTCAGGCCTCAGTTCAAAGGCCAAATTCCCACTGAAGCATATTTGATCTTTTATCCTCCAGAAAATTGCCTCCCTCCTTGGAAGATCCTTGTCTGCACCAGAGGACATCAGCCCTGAGAAGACCCCTTCTTGTCCTTTGTTTTGTTCCCCCCGACCCCCCAGTTTCTAGACCTACTCCCAACATTGCACCTCTCAGGCCTTTTGTGCAAGGCTGCTCCACCCGCCTATAAGCTTCAAGGGCTGCTGCTGCTGCTGCTAAGTTGCTTCAGTCGTGTCCGACTCTGTGCGACCCCATAGACGGCAGCCCACCAGGCTTCCCCGTCCCTGGGATTCTCCAGGCAAGAACACTGGAGTGGGTTGCCAGTTCCTTCTCCAATGGAGGAAAGTGAAAAGTGAAAGTGAAGTCGCTCAGTCGTGTCCGACTCTAGTGACCCCATGGACTGCAGCCTACCAGGCTCCTCTGTCCATGGGATTTTCCAGGCAAAAGTACTGGAGTGGGGTGCCATTGCCTTCTCCAAGGGCAGGCATCACATTTTGTTAATCTTTATGATCCTGACACATCCTAGGGCCTCAGGAAATTTTTGTCAGATGTATATAGGAATGCTGTACTTTGTTAAATGCTTTATGTGTGTTAAGTCATTTGGTCCTCACTGGGGAGCAAGTATTATTTTCCCCACTTTGCAGGTGAGAAAAGGGAAGCTCAGAGAAGGTGAACAACTTGAGAAAAACCACAGCATCTGGGCTAGTCAAAAGTTGGAAATAAGGCTGGCTGGCCCTGCTAGCACACTCTGTCTCTATTATACACCATAGGGACAGACCGCGTTTGTTTCCCAGATGTAGGTTTTGTCACTCTAGTCAGAGAGTAAGCAGGGATTACATCACCTTTGGTTGGATCTAGCACCTCTTGAGCACCCACACTCCTTCCCCGGGGATGCATGTTGAAATAAGCAAAAGGCCAAAGGGACAGGAGACTCTGCCCTCCCCAGCCCCCTCCCTGCACTTACTTTGGTTCCTCTGGAGCTGCTCCTGTGAAGCCAAGGCTGTGCGGAAGGACTCCAGGCTTCTCTGCTGCTCCTGGATTGTTGTCCTCAGTGTTTTGGTGTTCCCCAAATCCTTTCTTAATGTCTGGATCTCAGTTCTGGCCTCCTGCAGACTTCTCTCTAACATTTGGGTCTGGGACTGTAAGGCTGCGGCATCCTTCATTCCTTGTTTTAAGGTCTGTATCTCTTGGCTGGCATTTCTCAAAAGACCATTTAACACCTGAATCTTGGAACTTAAGGCAATGGCACTTTCCAGCTCTGTTTTTAATACTCTCATCTCAGCATCTGTCTGCTCCAGGTGACTGCTTGCTGTTTGGGTCTGGGCAGTGACATTTTCCAAATCTCTTTTTAACAAGTGAATCTCACCTCCAGCCCTTTCCAAATGACTTCTTAACACCTGGATCTGAGCACTGGTGTTGTCTAAACTGCCTCTTACAAAGGTCTGGGTCTGAGAGTTTAACGCATTTGCATTTTGCAGACTTCCCTTTAACCTCTGCATCTCAGCAGTGGTGCTTTCCAAACTACTCCTTAAAACCTGATGGTGGGCCCTTAAATCACTAACACTATCCAGAGCACCTCTTAAAACATGGATCTGGGCATTAACATTCTTTAAGCTACTGTTTGCCAATCGGACCTCAGCGTTTGCCATTTCTAACCCTGCCTTCAACACCTGGATCTCCGTGTTGGCATTTTCTAAGCCTCTGCTTAACACAAGGAGCTCGATGCTAGTGTTTTCTAAACTGCTTTTAAAGGAACCCTGGATCTGGGAATTTGAACCATTTGCCTCTTCTAGATCTCCCTGTAGCTTCTGAATTTTAGAAGTGGTCTCCTCCAAGGAACTCCTTAACAGCTGGGTCTGGAAACTCAAGGCACTGGCGTCCTTCAGGAGGCCTTTTAGCATCTGGATGTCAGCACTGGCACTTTCCAGATCACCGCCGAGCATCTGGATCTGAGAACTGACATTGTCCACTCTGCACGTCAATAGCTGGATCTCCACGCTCCAGGTGCTGGCGTTCTCCATATGTCCTTTAAACAACTGGACAGCCTCTTGGAACTCCGCCACCCTGACAGAGTGGTAGGGATCTGGAGGGAGGAAATGGAGAAAGCAGCCAAACAGGCCCATCATGTAGGAAAGCATTCTTAAAATCTCCAAGGTAAATGTCTGCAGCACAACCCTGAGCTCTCCTCAAGCAGCCTATAACCACCCAGGCCCTGGGGCTGGACCACCTGAGAATGTAAAGCCAAAAACAAAATAAAGGTCTGTTTAGTGAACCAGGAAGCAGAAGGATTGAAATACTTGCCTACTGGATTATTCTGCCATCGTAATTGAACTTGAAAATAACTGATTAAATCACTGAGAGCTGTTGATGTTTAATTCAGCTGAAGTTTCACCATTAGATATTAATGGGTCATTATGGAAAGACAACAGGTATGAGTCAAACCCATGTTTATTCCTACGCTATATTTGTACACCAAGCATGAAACCTCTTGATTCACAATTGTGACTTCCTAAAAACTATGTAGGCCACAAACATAGGCCTTTTCTGATCACAAATTCGTGGGGGGAAGAAAACAGAAACAAAATAAAATAGGTACCCATGAAGGAAATTTTCTTTTCAATGTACAGGGCTATGTGGAAGTCCTCCGACACTGAACCCTGAACTGCAATGGCACCTCCAGGGCCACGTAGTGCAAGCGTCCCTGGCGAACCATTTGAGGACATGGGAGACCCTAGTGAGAGGCTGTGGTCCCTGCGTCATTCAAGGAAACTCTGCAGCATCCCACCAAACCCCCTGCAGTTGCACCCTCTGTGCACCCATGAGCTAGAATGTGAGCTCAGACATTCACGGCGTGAGGCGCCCATTCCAGCCTCCTTTCAGAAACAGGGAGAAGGACCCGAATAAGCAGAGACCCTTTCTGGAGGATTCCTGCCCTGCTTCTAAAGCTCTGCCTAGGTAGGTATGTGAGACCTGAGCCACTGTGCTGAGGTAAGACCAGGAGGGCCTTAAATCAATGGGACAGAAGAGAGAATGTACACAAATACGGACAATTGGTTTCCAACAAAGATACAAAGGAGAAAGGATAACTTTTTCGACTGATGGTGCTGGAACAACTGTACACCCATTTGCAAAAAGAAAAAATGAACTTCAGTCCATATCTTGCATTATTCATTATTCAAAACATTAACTCAAAATTAATCATAGACCTAAATGTAAAACCCCAAAATTATAAAATTTCCAGAAGCAAATTTGAAGGCATGTCTTTGTGATCTTGGTATAGGCAGATTTCTTAGATACCAGACCAAAAGGACAATCCATAAATGAGATAAGATGGATAAATCAGACTTTACCAAAACTTAAATCTTGTTAAGAGAATGAAGAGAGAAGCCATAGACTAAAAAAAATGTTGGTAAATCACATGACTGATAAAGGTCAAAAAAAGAGTACATACTCTAGATCCCTTTATATAAAACTCTAGAAAAAGTCAAGCCATTCGTATCCCAGCAAGTAGATCAGTGGTTGCCTGGGAACAAAGGGAAGAGGAGAGAGGCAGGATGGCCAAGGGCAGGAGTGAGCTTTGAGGGCAGAAGGCTGAGTATGCCCATTATCTTGATTGTGATGTTTCATGCATCTCTATATTTGGCAAAACTTAGGTTGTATGCTTTAAATATGTATACTTTATTATGCGTCAATTGTACCTCAAAAAATAAAGCGATTTAAAAGAAAGATACTGGCTTTCTGTGAGGAGAATAGAAACCATTTAGGGGCCTGAGGACATTGAGGAGGAAGAAATGTGTCCTGGGGTCTGAGCATCCAAGGCCCCGGCCCCCTCCCCTCCCCCGCTGCGGCTACTCACAGTCGCGTTCCTTGAGAAACTGCCCAGTATGGTTGTCTCCCAGGAACTCTTGGAAGTAAGCAGATGTGTCCAGTGCAGGTCTTGGGTGCTGCAGAGCTGAGACACCCCATTCCCACATCAGCACAATCCCCAGGCTGCCCCACCCTCAGTCAAGGTTCCAGAAGGAGGTGGAGGAGATGGCACCATGACCCCCTCAGAGTTCCCCTCACCCGCCTCATCTCTTGGGAACCTCCCTTTGGACAACGACCTTGGTTGGGTCCCAGGAAAGCCCTGGTTTGGGCCTGGGACTGGAAGTGGAGTGACCCCCCTGGGAGTAGAAGGGAGGTGTCTAGGGCTCTTTAGGGCCTGTGTGCAGGAAGGAGAGAAAGTCAGTGGGGCTCAGGTCACCTAGGAGCTTACCCACAATGAAGAGAACCACCAGACAGGAGACCAAAAACACACCCAAAGAGGCCAGGGTGGCCTGCAAACGCCGGGGCATCCTGGGGGCTGCAGGAACCACTGCCACGGGGTCCAGTCCTGCAGGGAAGAAGCCAGGATCCAGGAGGAGACTGCCGTGTGTGCTGGACAGTTGCAGCCCCTCAGGCTTACTCTCCTGGCCTGTCCCATGGGACTGAGAATGCTTGTCCCGCTCACCCTGGAGAAAGGCAATGGGCGCTTGGGAACGTGCACCAGGGCTCGTGGAAGCTGTGGTAGCAACAGAAGGCTCAGAAAAGACCACCAGCCCGAGCCTGGAGGGCGCGCACAGGGCACAGACCTGGCACAGTGGAAGACAACAAAGGTACTGTTTGAATGAAAGCAGAAAGGAGGGAGGGAGTTGGGGAGGGAGGCACACAGCAGGAACCCGACCTCAGTGGCTCAGGGCCAGCTTTGCTGCGTGAATCATGACCGCAGCGACACTCACAGCCCTCGGGGCTGCTGCTGCCACAGGCTGACATCGGTGTCCTAAGAAGGGCTGTTCCTGGGAGTCTGCTGGCTGAATATACAGAGAACGGAGAGACCACAGCCTGGAGTCCCTGAGGCCTCATGGGGCCAGCCCAGAGTGCAGAGATGGGGTTTCAAACCAGGTCCCCCTGAATTCATTGTTCACTCTCCTTCTCTTGCCAGGTTGCCACCCCCCAGGGAAAAGGGTCAGGGGAGATTTCACGCAAAGCCTCAGTGCAGGCCACAGGCACTCTGTTCTTGCCTGACCCACCTTCAGCCCCACCTGTTTATTCTGGAAGCCGAGCCAGTGCTGAGCCTGCCAGGCAAGGGCTGAGGAAGATGGTGGGGGGCCAGGGCCCAGCAGGCTGGACCCTCCATGCTGAACACAGGCTGGGGCCTCAGTTTTCTCACCTTGGGAGGACAGGGAGACATTCTGGTTTTCTGTGCAGAAGTGGACCTGGTCAGCTCTCGTCTCTGCTTCCTTCATTCTCCAGAACAGCTCCCTGCCACGCTGTGAACCAGCAGTGGGGAAGTGGAGCTGCGATGCGGGTTTATATGCTCCCGAGTCAGTCCTTACAAACTCTGCCTTCCCCCGCTGCTGACTCTGCAGAAGTGCCCCATCTGGGCCCTTCCCCTCAAAGCTCCCAAGTGCCAGTCGGCACCCCCATCCTCCTTCCCTCAGCCCCAACCTCCCACCCCTGCGATCCACGGTAGCCTCAAACACTAGCCTTGGCCCCAAAGTCACAGACACCTTTCACCAGCCACTTAGAAGGGAGTTAGGGATTCCTTCTCAATTTGCATAGAAAAACATCCTCGTGACCATGGCTGAGTCTTAATTCCAGCCTCAGACTCTCCTAAGTAACAGGAGGCTAGTCAGGAGGAGGCTGGCTCAGCGCAGCAGGTGTTTGCAGGTCACGGGAAGGGCTGAGGTGACTCTCTGCCCACTCAGGACCTCACAGTGGCCGTGATGGGAAAAGGATTTTAGCAGAATAAAACACTTGGAGTTTTCTGAGTGACAAGTGTGTCTTTTGTTATCCAAAACTAACCTTTTTAAACCACATTTGCATTCATGCTGATGAGGGGACTCAGACCACTAGATAGCTTCTGCTGCTGCTGCTGCGGCTGCTGCTAAGTCGCTTCAGTCGTGTCCGACTCTGTGCGACCCCAGAGATGGCAACCCACCAGGCTCCCCCGTCCCTGGGATTCTCCAGGCAAGAACACTGGAGTGGGTTGCCATTTCCTTCTCCAATGCATGAAAGTGAAAAGTGAAAGTGAAGTCACTCAGTCGTGTCCAACTCTTCGTGACCCCATGGACTGCAGCCCACCAGGCTCCTCCGTCCATGGGATTTGCCAGGCAAGAGTACTGGAGTGGGGTGCCATTGCCCTCTCCAGATAGCTTCTAGATGGAGACAGTCTTAGAAAGACTAATCCCTCACCTCTCTCATTGGGTTATAAGAGCTCATAAACGACAAGAGAGCTTCAAGAAGTTTCCTGGCTGGTGAACAAACCCACCTACCCAAAAGGGTATTGCACCCATACTCTATGGGGACAGAGACCCCCCAGGCTCCGGGTCCTTCTGCACCTTGCCCTCTGTTCCTCTTCATCTGGCTCTTTGTTTTTATCCTCCATCATAACCTGTGATGGTAAGTATAGTGTTTTCATGAGTTCTGTGAGTCATTCTAGTGAATTATCAAGCTGGGAAGGGTCATGGGGTCCCCCGGATTTGCAGTCTGCTGGGCAGAAGTGTGGTCGCTTGGAGACCCTGCTTGCACAAGGTATCTGAAGCTGGGCTGTCTTGTGGGACTGAGCCTCTAACTCACTCCATGGTTGAGTGTCAGGATTGAATTGAATTGCAGACACTCAGCTGATGTCAGAGAACTGGTTGGTCTCAGAAAACACCTGGAGAAGGCAATGGCACCTCACTCCAGTACTCTTGCCTGGGAAATCCCATGAATGGAGGAGCCTGGTGGGCTGCAGTCCATGGGGTTTCGAAGAGTCAGACACAACTGAGTGACTTCACTTTCACTTTCCACTTTCATGCATTGGAGAAGGAAATGGCAACCCACTCCAGTGTTTGCTCCTGGAGAATCCCAGGGATGGAGGAGCCTGGTGGGCTGCCATCTATGGGGTCGCACAGAGTCGGACACAACTGAAGCAACTTAGCAGCAGCAGCAGAAAACACCACACATCTGGTGTCAAAAGTTATGTCAGAAAATACCAAATAGGACCCAGCTTGATCCAAGATCTCACCCCTAGGTGATTGGATTTGTGCTCCCTGAGCTGACCAGGTTCAGGACTGACTCTGCCAAAACTACTGTATAAGCCAATGTGCCGCTTTACCATGAGACCTGTAACTCCCAGGAGAAACAAACACTGTGTCAGGGGGTTCCTGTGCTTGTGGGCCAAGACCTAGGAGTGAGGTGTCCCAGGGGAGCCGTGCAGCCCCAAGTCCCTACCCTCGTGGGGTGACCAATTAGGCAGAATCAATACCCACCCTGGCTGGTCAAGACAGTCCTCCTGAAGTCAGCTCTGAGGAGGACAGTAGATTCTCACTGCTCGCTCCCCCATCACTTCAAAGGGTTACCGTCTTACTGAAATGGATCACACTTTCTTTAATACATAAAAAACTAATTATGTGTTTGTCTCCTATCTCACCAGTGGGCCATTTACGAGATGTCAGTTACCTTGTAAATGGATTGTTCCATCCAAATTGTGTTGCTTTTTCCCATTTTCACCTTCAGCCCTTACATCCTATTCCCACAGCATTTTCCCAAATGCTGGAGTCAGCCTCCCACAGGGCCCCAAGCACCATCCAAGAAGCCCACTGTCCAGCTTCCATTGTAGAGAAGCCAGGCCGAATGTGCCTCTTCCTGTGGCCAGGCCAGGAGAGCAACTTGGGTCCCGCCTGGGTCATGAATGGCCAGTGTCAACACAGCCCCCGCCAGCCAGGGGCACAGCTCGTCTGCGGGGTGAGGAGAGGAGGGCTTGCCTATGCCCAGCTCATGATGCCACAGTAATGTGGGGATGTGTGTGTGTGTGTGTATGATATGTGTGTTGTGTGCAATATACGTGTATGCGTATATTTGTGTGTTTATATGGATGTGTGTATGTGTCCATACCGCTGTGTGTCTATGTGCATATGGGCTTCCCAAGTGACTTCATTGTAAAGAATCCACCTGCCAATGCAGGAGCCACTGGAGACCCAGGTTCCACCCCTGGGTCAGGAAGATCCCCTGGAGGAGGCCATGGGAACCCACGCCAGTAGTCTTGCCAGGATAATCCCATGGACCGAGGAGCCTGGCAGGATACTCACGGGGTCACAAATAGTCAGACGTGACTGAAGTGACGGAGCACATGTGTATATTGCATGTGAATATGTGTATGTGATGTGTGTGTATATGTGTATGTGTGTGTATATGTGTGCAGTGTGTGCATATGTATGTATATGCGTGTATGTTTTTGGGTGGTGTATGTGTGAGTGAAGAATGCAGATCCACCATCCACCAGCCTGCTGCTAAGTCACTTCAGTCGTGTCCGATTCTGTGAGACCCCCAAGACGGCAGCCGACCAGGCTCACCCGTCCCTGGGATTCTCCAGGCAAGAACACTGGAGTGGGTTGCCATTTCCTTCTTCAATTCGTGAAAGTGAAAAGTGAAAGTGAAGTCGCTCAGTCGTGTCCAACCCTCAGTGACCCCATGGACTGCAGCCCACCAGGCTCCTCCATCCATGGGATTTTCCAGGCAAGAGTACTGGAGTGGGGTGCCATTGCCTTCTCCG
This sequence comes from Bos javanicus, assembly GCF_032452875.1. Lineage (NCBI taxonomy): Eukaryota > Metazoa > Chordata > Mammalia > Artiodactyla > Bovidae > Bos > Bos javanicus. The sequence goes on along the minus strand of NC_083878.1, from coordinate 13,710,264 downwards.
ACCAGCCTGCTACCTCCTGGCAATTGAAAGCTGAGGAGAGAGGAGAAGACACAGGAAAATGTAGTCAGTCAACAGCTCTGCCTGAGACCCCAGGAGTGTCCATGTGGGTGGGGGGCTGCTAGAGGAACCCTCAAGAGGCTTGTCAGGCGTCCAGGGTGGCAGCAGAAAGACAGGACCTGCCTTGGTTTCTGTTTCCCCACATACAGGAAGGGCCCACATCAGCTAACTCAGGACCTGTTTCCTGGGACTGAGAAGCTGACAGAGCTTTCAAAGCAGAACTTTAGAGAACCCTTGCTCAGCTGTAAGGATGGAGACTGGGGTGGGGAAGGGTCATAGTCCTCCAGGCCTGGTCAGCAGGACTCCTCTTCTGACCCCCTCCCCTGCGCCCAAGCCCTTCCCACTCCAGGCTCCCAGCTTTCATTTCTCCTACAAGAGCATCATCTGCCAGCAGGAGGAAGCACCAAGAAGTTACTACATCCTTGCTGAGTATTTCTCTCTTTCTGGCCAGAAAAAGTCAAATGGATATCTGATACCTTAACACCAGAGCCACTCATCGGCGGGGACCTCTCACACTGGTTTTCCCTGTCTCTGCCGAATGGTACAGGGCTGTCTTCCTAGAGATGCAGTTCCTTAGCTTCAGACGCCCCAGAAGCTTTCAGTCCTCCATATCAACCCCTGACAGCACAGGGTCATCAGCTGGGATTGGCGGACTCCTCCTAGAAGTGTCAGGAGGGCTGGCTGCAGCTAAGGTGGCACCAGGAACCTCAGCAGCCAGGCTCTTGGGCCTTCACTCTGCTGCTCAACTGTCTGTGTCTCGCCTACCCTCACCTCTGCACCATTCTCTTTTCTCTGCAAGATGTATTCCTTGTGTGCTCCGCCTCTCTGCCTCACAGCTGCTGCATATTTCAAGTTTCTGCAGGTGCCCCATGGTGACCCCGCCAGCCTTTCTCTAACTCAAGGCCTTCCAGCTTGACTTCTCTCTGTTAACTGCTTCAATCCCCAGGTGTTTCCAGGTTCAAATTCTTTCCTAGAAAAGTGGTCAGATAGTCCCAAACCTCCCTTCACATCAGAACTAACCAGAGATTCCTCGCCAGCCTTGTTCTGCTGCTGCTGCTGCTAAGTCGATTCAGTCGTGTCCGACTCTGTGCGACCCCACAGACGGCAGCCCACCAGGCTCTGCCGTCCCTGGGATTCTCCAGGCAAGAACACTGGAGTGGATTGCCATTTCCTTCTCCAGTGCCTGAAAGTGAAAAGTGAAAGTGAAGTCGCTCAGTCACGTCTGACTCTTCACGACCCCATGGACTGCAGCCTACCAGGCTCCTCCATCCATGGGATTTCCCAGGCAAGAGTACTGGAGTGGGTTGCCATTGTCTTCTCCAGCCTTGTTCTGATTGCTTCTTATTTACCGCAGTGGTGAGTGTCTCAGTAAATTCAGGCTGCTATAACAAAAACATCATGAACTAAGAGGCTCACACAAGAGAAATTTCTTTCTCCCAGTTCTGGAGGCTGGGAAATCCAAGGTCAGGATGCTGTGGACTCAGTTCCTGGGGAGGCTCTCTTTTCTGTTTTGTAGAGAGCCTTCTTGTTGTAAACGCAGAAAGCAGAGAGAAGCAAGCTCTCAGTCTCTTCTTTTTTTTTTTTTTTGACTGCTTGTTTGGCTTTATTTATTTATTTTTTTTTACATTTTTTTAAAATTTTATTTTATTTTTAAACTTTACAATATTGTGTTAGTTTTGCCAAATATCGAAATGAATCCGCCACAGGTATACATGTGTTCCCCATCCTGAACCCTCCTCCCTCCTCCCTCCCCATACCATCCCTCTGGGTCATCCCAGTGCACCAGCCCCGAGCATCCAGTATCGTGCATCAAATCTGGACTGGCGACTCATTTCATACATGATATTATACATGCTTCAATGCCATTCTCCCAAATCTTCCCACCCTCTCCCTCTCCCACAGAGTCCATAAGACTGTTCTATACATCATCAGTCTCTTCTTATAAGGGCACTAATCACATCGTGAGGACTTCACTCTGGTAACTTAATTACTTCCAAAAGGCTCCATCGCCTAACATTATCCCATTGGGATTAGGATTTTAACATAAGAATTATGAGGGGGTGGGTTCAATCAGCCCATAGCAGTGAGGGAGGCATTTCTTGTTCCAGATAGTACAAGATGGCCAAATGCATGGCATCTTACACTGGACAGATAAGACCCACAGCATCTTATTAGTCACACATAGTCATAGTCTGGAGGAGGACACCAGATACCATGCCAGGCCACATGGGGGTTACACCTGAAACCAGAGGGAACCAGCAAGGGCTGTGGGAGACAGGCTTTGCAGCAACAAGAGGATACAGTGCCCCCGGTTCCTGCAAGAGGATCTGACGGACTTGTTTGAAGTTTCTGTACTGGCAGGTTAGAGGAACCCAGTGGGTTGAAAATGGGTGGAGGTCAGCTGATCCAGTCAAGGGGAACGGGCCAGGTCAGGGAATATATCTGGTGAGCGTGGGGGAACCCATAGTTAGGCTTTGGGGGCCCTGTAAGACCCAAAAATTGTCCCGGCAATAAGTGAAATTTTAGGTCTTACAATGCAAGCCTTTGAATCCGCTGCCCTAGTGACAAGTGCCTACCTCGGGGAGGAAGCTGGAGTGTGGGGCGGGGTCACATGCTGCTCAGCACAGCAGCACAGGAACTTCTTGGTCATCCAGTGCTTGAGAATCTGTCTGCCAAAAGATTCCACATGCTGCAGAGCAACTAAGCCTGTACTCCGCAAATACTGAAGCGGAGGGCTTCCCTGGTAGCTCAGCTGTAAAGAATCCGCCTGCAGTGCAGGAGACCCCAGTTCAATTCCTGGGTTGGGAAGATCCCCTGGAGAAGGGATAGACTACCCACTCTAGCATTCTTGGGTTTCCCTGGTGGCTCAGATGGTAGAATCTGACTGCAATGCAGAAGACCTGGGTTCAATCCCTGGGTTGGGAAGATCCCCTGGAGGAGGGCATGGCAACCCACCCCAGTGTTCTTGCCTGGAGAATCCCCATGGACAGAGGAGCCTGGCAGGTTACACAGTCCATGGGGTCACACAGTCTATGACTGAGCGACTAAGCACAGCTCAGCACAGTGTGCCTAGAACCCATGCTCCGCAAAAAGAGAAGCCGCTGAATGAGAAGCCCACTCGCCACAGCTAGAGGGTAGGCCCCGCTCAACTAGAGAAAGCCTGTGTGCAGCAACAAAGACCCAGCACTGCCAAAAGCAAAGAAATAAATTAAACATTTATTTAATGGTGTATTACCGTTTGTAAAATAGATGACCAGCGCAGGTTCGATGCATGTAGCAAGGCACTCAAAACTAGCACTCTGGGACAACCAAGAGGGATGGGGTGGGGCGAGGTGTGGGAGGGGCGTTCAGGATGGGGGACACATGTGTACCCATGGCTGACTCATGTCGATGTATGGCCAAAGCCATCACAATGTTGTAAAGTAATTATCCTCCAATTAAAATAAATTAATTAAAAAATGGAATAAAACCACATCAAAAAGTGAATAAAATGTAATCATCCAGGAAATTTTTTTAAATTTTTTTAATTAAAAAGAACACACAACACACTGCAGCCCAGACGCGGTGACTAACAGGCCAGGCACGACAGTACAATGGAAAGCAGAGTCAGGTTTGGGAGCACAATGGGAAAGTTCCCTAGAGGCAGCTCTGATCCTACAACTTGTATTTCATGTCTCCATCAGCTCGTGCTCTGAGCAGGTAGTTGACACTGGGAAGAAATAATATTCTCCCGTAATTTGCTACTTCAAATTATGAAGAGTAAGAACAGCCAAGGATTTCTTGGAGAAGATGCAGATGCCTTCCGTGCCCACACAGCCTACCCTGCGTGCTCGCCGGTCTGCACTCCCCTGATGTGCCCCCACCCCCAGACTTCAGATGCCCCTGGAGCTTTGGGCAAATGCTCTCACATGAACCCCATCACTGACTGTTCATTCCTCATCATCACCATATTTTTAAAAAGGCCATTTGCCCCGTGTTCCTTCAAGCTTCCTCCTAATATCCCTCCAGTTCAACCTCTTCACAACCAGAACACCACTCTGCTGGTCACAGTCATTGAAGAAAAACATCCTCCCCCCAGGACCCTAAAGAGGGCATATAACGAGGACCCTGAGGAGGGGAGGGCTGCTCTGCTGAGCCTGCCATGCGTTCACAGAGCACCCCTTTCTGCTTCCTCTCTGCTCCGCTCTGTCTGTGCAGCCTGGATTCCTGCTTTGGCCCCTGGATGGCAGATTTGGACCTGATGGCTGTGATCAGGGTCTCTGTGAAGAATGGGAGACCTGACACATCTCCCCATCCAGTGCAAAGCCAGAGAACAGAAGCTGGTCCACGAATGTCTAAGAAGAAAGACCACCCAGAAGGTGGTGACACGCCAGACCCTGCAGTCCTATTCGGCTGCATTTCAGTAAAAATCAAAGATAAGTATTGCTCATGTTTTATGGCATTTCCAGGGCTGGGACTTTCTGTTATTTGAACCACTGTTTCCTGAGGACACCCCAGGAAACATATCATATCCAGTGGAGCAGATGTTCCCTCCACCCCACACATCCACCTGTACCCCCAGGAAGAAAATGAGAGTGGCCTGTTCCCAGGCAGCATTTTATTCTAATGAAGCTGGGGTGCCCTCTCTACTGAAGGCCGCTTCCCCTGACCCCTGGGAAGAGAGGAGATGCAGAAGAGGAGGCCCAGGAAATAAGGCAGAGGAGCTGGGCAAACAGACTGGGACCCGGGGAGGAGCACCCAGCAAGTGATGGGTAGGGAGAAGCACATGGATACTGGTCTAGGTCTGCAGAGACACGTTTCCATCCAGCCTCTGACCTGAACCAGTCAAGCCTATCCCAGGGAAGAAGGGGCTCAGGTCTCAGAGGATAAGGATGAAGGGGACCATGGGTAGATGGCATGAATAGGGCCTACCAAGAGCAGAGCTCTCCCACTGAGAACACTTAGGAAGGCAACTGGGAATTCTGGGGTATCAACTGGAAACACCCTGAGTCTCGGTCTCCGGAGAATCTCGGGTGGTCATACACAAATTTCACACAGTAAAGCTAAGGCTTCTCCAAAGGGACGGACCCCTCCAGGGTGCTGCCCCAGATGCTGTATCCTGGTCCATCTCACTGGAGCAGTGCAAACTTATTCTCTCCACCCTCACCTCTGCATTTCAACCCAAGATATCCTTTCCACTTCATCTGCCTTTGAAGCTGAAGTGGAAAGGATATCCACTCTGGGGCCAGAGAATTCCCAGCCAAGGTAGATGGACTCTGGGATGCCTTCAGGACAACTTTAAAGCATGAAAAATTAAGGTTCAAAATCACCTTGGAGGACAAAGGAGAGAGGAGCATTTCCTTGAATTCAATGAGCTTTGGAGCTTAAAGTGCTGGCATAGGGGCCAGTCCGGTCATGGTTCTGATGGTTTATAGGACCGCTTACAGATAAAAAGAAATGTATTGTCACAGGAGGCATCGTTCCATGACCGCAGTAAGGACGTCTTTAGGGTGACACAGTGTTCGTTGTTCCCAACGTTGTTGGGTTCTCCTGGAATCCAGAACCTACCGAAGGGAAAAACAAAGCAAAATGCATTGCCAGTGAGTGAATGAGAGACTTCAACCCCAGTTTCGGTCTGGGGTGGTAGAGTTGCAAATTTTTCCATGCCTGAGAGGAAAGGGACCGGTTATCCGTCAACCTCTGAGCCTATAATCTCCCCCCAACTTAGGGACACCCCAGCCCACCCACTCTCAAGGCCCTATAGGAACCCACGGTGCAAAGACCTAGATTTAGAATGAGGTCCCTGCCAAAGCTGAGTGGATGGCCATGCTGCCAAACCCCAGCCAATCAGTGGCAGAGATCAGCTAGATCTCTGGTCAATGTTCCTGCTGATCAAGGACAGGAAGGATGGCAAACTTTGCGGTCAGTGGGACTCTCCCCCGATTCTTCGTGCCCTGGACCCAGCCCAAGAAAGCAGCCTGGGACAGCGGGTTCTCAGGACTTACTTCTCACTCTGGACCTTGTTGTACGGAGTGCCATCCACCCAGTGCCAGTCCCCCTCGCTCCCTGCTTTGGTCAGGCCGATCCAGTAGGGAAGTCCGCCTGCTGTCCTGTAGAGGAACTCCTACAGGAAGACAGTAGGCAGAGATGAGGCGTCAGAGCATCTGTCTCTCTGGGCATCTTCACCCATCCTCAGCCACAGCCCCTGAACCCACAGACACAGGGTTGGGACTCCATCCTGACTCTGACTCTGACCCGCTCTGCTGGCCCACTTAAGATGAAAGGAGCTTGTTTAATATTCTGTTTCAGCAGGGAGAGGACTTCCTGGGTTAGATGGTGTCATTAACGCTATTCACAAATATTTCTATTTTTCTGGGCACATGGAAAGGTGGCACTATCCTGCCCTCTTTGAAGCTACAAATACTGCATCCTTTGTTTGGCCAACGAAATGTGTTGTTTCCAGGCTTTAAGAGCCAACATACAATGTACCACGTTCCCTTTTCTTACCTCAGCAATTGTGGAAACGTATGTTGATATTAAATCTCCTCTGGCCTAAGCCCTTAAGTAGCCACAATGAGCAAAACGCCTTGCTGGCCCTTGTTGGACATGTAGTGTGTAAGTGAGAGGTAATCATGAAGAATTACTGATATTTGGGAATATTTGTCACTGAAGCATCATATTGCCCATCCTGCCTGATACAGCTACCAATATACCCCCTTCCTAGCGCCCACGGGAGAGCACTCACCTGTTCACGCTCTGAGGTCACTGAGGTCAGGTGGGAGTCCCTCGATATACAGATCTGCTGGGCACTGTACCAGGTCTTCGAGATTTTAGAAAAGTAATAGAAGTGCCCCCCGAAGTACTTCCAGCCTTGGGAAACCACCTGGAGAATGTCCTCTGGGAACAAGGGTGAAATGTGAATGCTGGTGTTCCTGCTTTCTCTGGTGCTGGCTGGGTGGGAGTATATGAGCAGGATCCCAGAAACAGAGTGAATGGGGCTGGGCTCTGGGGTCCTTTGGTCCTTGGGTAGGAGCTTGGGGACACTGCCTCAGATCCTGAAAGTCTGAGATTGGTAGAGTCTCTGGGCTCAGAGAGGGGAGAGTGAGAGAGGATGAATCAAGAAACTGTCTCTCCATTGACCATCACAAGTGTCTGAGCCCCTGAGCTCCAAGCAGGAACTGCTGAAAAGTGGTGAGGTTTGGACCCAGAGAAACTCCCTAATGTCTTCATATTCTGTGGCTTGGTGTGGGAGCCCTGGCTGGTCCCTGGTCCCGTCTCTCCTGAACAGCCCCCAAGTCCTCCCCAACTCCAGTGCTGAGCCCTCTCTTCTTAACTTTCCAGCCATGCCCATGCTTTCCTCCACACACACCAGCCCAACGGCATCATGCCTGAGGCTAATAAGGTCCCACAGGCCACTGACCAACTTGCAACACTCTTTTCTGAGTCACTTACTTTGCTGTTGAAGCAATTTGCTGATACTCTCCAAACCACTCTGGAGTTCCCGGACCTTTGCATTTAAAGCACTGGCTTTATCCAAATCTTGTTTTAGCTCTGGGATTTGGGCATTTAACTCATCAACTGCTTTCCAACTACTTGTTAGCACCTGCAGCTGTGCACTGGCTTCCTTCAAGCCTGTTTCCAACCTCCGGATCTGAGAACTTATGCGATCCAAGCTGGCGTTCACCATCCGGACCTGAATGCCAACTGCCACCAGGCCACCTCTGTTCCTCTTGATCTCAGAACTCAGGGAGCTGATGTTGTCCACACGACCTTTCAGCAACTGGGCGTTGGTCTTGACATCTGATATTGTGCCCATAAACCAGGGATCTGAATTTGAGGAAGTCAAGAGGTCAGCTGCAGGGACCCTCAGGGACTATAGTGGGGTGTTGCCAGGGTGATGAAAGGAAGGGGAGGCAAGGTATGGGCTCAAGCTTCCCAAGGACCCAGCCCAAGGAGCAGTTACCTACCCTCTATTCGGTCATAATGTATTTATTCAACAAACATAGAATGGACACCTTCCATGTGCCAGGGACTCTGATAGATGCAGATCATGCAAAGATTGGTAAATCATGGGATCTCTGTTTGAGGCTCTCATAGGTAAGCAGAAGAGGGGATTAGAATCCAGTCCTATATTTCCTTTGCATGTTCAGGGCACATTTGGTAAAGAGATGCCTTCAGTCACCCCCTTGTCATCCTTCTCACATCACTCTGGGCCCCATCACTTGACTCCCAGCCCTCTCTTTCCAGAGACCCCCACAGTGCCCATCAGCTAGAGAAGCACCGTCCCCGCCATGACTGCCCATAGGTCCCTCATGGCCATCAGAGGGGCCAGCCATGCAGACTTCTTGTCTGGAAGTGATTTCTTCTCCAGAGAAAACGAGAAGGGAGAATTATGAAACCACTTCTCCCCTTCCCTTGTCCTACCCGCTGTCACTGTCTGCTCAGGCTACAGGCTCAGGTCACAGAAGACACCAAAAGTATACCAGTGGACTCAAAGCAGGGGAGATTCTACTCAGAGCCTCTAAGTCCAAGTCCAAATGTGTCCTGGCCCTTGAAAGGAGAAGACAGATGTTCCCTCTGTCTGCTATCTGGAGACCTAATGAGAGGAAGAAGCTTCTACCAGCAGCAGAGGCCAATCGGGCTTGGCAAAGCAGGAAGAAGAAGAGAGATAAATCACACATCCAGTGAAGAAGTAGGGCATCTCCCTTGGCATGATCTTTGTGGGAGCGGGAGAGTGAAGAGAGCATGAAAGGGCCCTGTGAGGTGGGGGGAGCTGTTCCCTAACCCTAAACTGGCCTAGTCAGTTGGGGATGAAGGTACAGTTTGGACCCCACCCCTCATGGGGTCAGCAATCATTATGCTCACTGTTGGGGGTTCCCCACAAGGCTCTGAATCAAAGGGACACAGAGCTCGGAGAGGAAGGAGAAAACTGACCCAGGATGAAGATGGGATGAGCACTTCCTGGGAGGAAAGAGCACACCCTTGTGCACAGGCATGCTGACCCCAGTCAGGAACATCTCCCCGGAACTGGAAAGGAAGGAGAAGCAGCTGGTCTTACTGCGGACTCTCTGACTGCACATGGAAAGAGGGGGAAGCAAGACACATGGAAAAGCCAGAGGGAGGAGAGCCCACCAGAGAAGGGAAGGATCCCTGGCCTTGGGGAAAGACCGAGCCCAGATCAAAGCTGGGGACTTACAGAGAATGGCCTGCAGCAGGACAGAGGTGACCGTGACCAGCGTCAGGAAGACGACCACAGCGCGGACCGTGAGGAGTCTCCCCAGAACCTGGGACAGACACGTCTTGGGAGGAGGGTCTGCAGGAAGCAGAGGAGAGCGTTTGGTGAAGGAGCAGCCAACTGCAAGCTTGGCCACAGAGCCCTAAGCAGGCTCTGAGCAGAGGCTGACGCTTGCCTGGGGGCCAGAGGGAGACGTTCTGCTTGTCCACCGTGAAGTGCGCATCAAGGACCTCGCTGTCAGCAGTCTTCATCCTGCACGCTCACCCTGGTGGCACAGGTGCTCCCAGCCAGCTGTCTCTCCAAAGACCTTTTATCTAGACGAAAAGGGAAATGACCCCTGGAGTTCATTGTGTCATCCCAAAGTTCCCCATTCCTGGCTTAGGTGCGTTGCCTGTCCTAGGCTGCAGCTTGGTCTGCTCCTCAGAAGTCTGACTTTTCAAGAAGAGACCATCATTTTCTCTGGGAATCTGTTACATGGACATTTTAACCATCTTGTCCTCAGGCTAAGCTTTCTCTCTTATAAGACGGCCCTCATCCATCATCCATCCAGCCACCTTTCACCTCACAAATACATGTTGAGTGCCTTCGGTGTATCAGGCACTGTACCAGGACTGAGCCACGGAGCTGAATAACTCATGGCCCTTACACTCAAACAGTTCACCCATCTTCATCCTGTGTCATTTTCCTCCTTCCCCTCTGAGTTCTGTTTCCCTCTGATTCTGCCTAGTAGAAAAAAAAGTGAAAGTGTCAGTTACTCAGTCACGTCCAACTCTTTGGGACCCCACGGACTGTAGGCTGCCAGGCTCCTCTGTCCATGGAATTCTCCAGGCAAGAACACTGGAGTGGATTGCCATTCCCTGCTCCAGGGATCTTCCTGATGCAGAGATCAAACCCGGGTCTCCTGCACTGCAGGCAGATTCTTTACTGTCTCTGCCACCAGGGAAGCCAGAAAAGAAAGACCTGAGCAAATAAATGACAATACGTCCCCTGAGCTCAGTGGTAAAGAATCTGCCTGCAATGCAAGAGACACCAGGGATGTGGGTTGATCACTGGGTCAGGGAGATCCCCAGGAGGAGGGCGTGGCAACTCACTCCAATGTTCTTGCCTGGAGAATCCCATGGACAGAGGAGCCTGGAGGGCTGTGGTCCATTGCGTCACAAAGAGTCGGACACAAATGAACATGCATGCACACACAGGGTGATTAATTTAATGATAGAAGAATGTGCACAAGTCAAAGGGAGTACAGAGACTGGAGTCATGGTAAGAAGTTCCAAGTAGAGAGATTAGCATATTCGGAAGTATGGTGTGCCTGGTGAGTTGTAAGTGGTTTGGCACTGTTAGAGTGTAAAGTATATGACTAGAGTGGGGAGGGCATGGGCTAAGGGAGCATTTGGAGTCAGATCATAAAGACCCTTTTGGGTCATGTTAAGGAGCTTTAACTCTGGCTTCTGGGTGATGTGGAGCCAGTGAAGGACTTTAGGCAGTAGAGAGACAAGGACAGGAACATTGAAGAAAGATCACTCTTATCACGGTTAGAAGCAGAGACCAGGGTGTGGGGGGTCTGGAAGCAGGGAGACCAGTAAGGAGACCACTGCAATAAAATGTTCAACTTTCTGTTGTTAAGGCATCTTAGGTGATACGTGCCAAGCCGCTTCAGTCATGTCCAACTCTGCAACCCTATGGACTATAGCCTGCCAGGCTCCTTTGTCCATAGGATTCTCCAGGCAAGAATACTGGAGTGGGTTGCTATGTCCTCCTCCAGGGGATCTTCTTGATCCAGGGACTGAACCAGCCTCTCTTAAGCCTCCTGCGTTGGCGGGCAGGTTCTTTACCACTAGCTCCACCTGGGAAGCCAGTATACCTTTATAAAATGGGGCTTGAGATTCAAATGTACATGTAAGAGTTGGGTTCTCCTCTCTGCTTCCTGCACTCGTGAGGGCCTCAGACAAAGTGGGGAGGATCAGCAACATCAGACCAGGAGCTGTTCTTTCATTCATGGGAGATGCTCAGGGCAGAGAGCAGCTGATTTGGTGTCCCTCTCCGAGGGATTAAGTTTTCTTCTGGGAAGCCTCTCATACTTTGAAGAGGTCTGCCAAATCTGAGGAACCTGGTATAAAACATATTCTAAACAAATATTTCCTGGAAGATAGAAAAGAGAGGACGGAAGCGAGGAAGGGAAAGAGAAAAGGAAGGGAGTTCAGATAATTGGATGGATGGATGGTTGGATGGATGGATAGAAAATGGGTGTATGAAAGGATGGGTGGATGGGTGGATGGATGGGTAGAAGATGGATGGATGCATGAAAGAGAAATGAATGGAAATGGTGATGGCTAATCATGACTCAACTCTGAAATTCCAGCCTGTGGACTGGAATCTGTCTCTTGGGAGCCACTACATTTTTCTACAGCCTCCAATTGTAAAAGCATGAGTCAAGAGTGATTTTAAATCTTATCCAAATATGCCTAACAACTCCAGCCACAGGACTAGAAAGCTGACCTGGCCCCGCTGACTCTGAGCCAGTGGAATTGGAGAACAGGTTGGTATCAGGGACCCAGGTTAGAGGCTAAATGATCAGGACCAAGGAAATAACTCTACTTGCAGGAGCTTCTGATGCCTTTGATATTTGAGAGGATCCCACCTCCCTGTCTGACCAGTTCATTGCACTTATAGGCCCCTTGCAGCTCCTTCTGCAGGCTGCTGCTGCTGCTGCTGCTGCTGCTAAGTCGCTTCAGTCGTGTCTGACTTTGTGCGACCCCATAGACAGCAGCTCACCAGGCTCCCCCATCCCTGGGATTCTCCAGGCAAGAACACTGGAGTGGGTTGCCATTTCCTTCTCCAGCGCATGAAAGTGAAAAGTGAAAGTGAAGTCACTCAGCTGTGTCTGACCCTTAGAGACCCCATGGACTGCAGCCAACCAGGCTCCTCCGTCCATGGGATTTTCCAGGCAAGAGTACTGGAGTGGGGTGCCATTGTAGGCCTCAAACCAGGAGCTGTTTCTCTGACCAGTTGAGGGAACCACAGAGGACTCCACACCATACTTTCCAAGTGCTGGGAAGGAAGCTGAGTCACAGGATAATGTCCCCTTCATTCTGTTTCATTTCCTCCCTCTCCAAATAGCATCCAGGCCTGCCCTACTGTCTGCTCTAAGCTTTGACATTAGCTAACTCCCTGCCAGTCTCTGAACAGTGAGAACAATGCCCATTCTCTTAAAGTTGCTCATCTAGTTGAAGAGCCTTGGCTCTACCAGGCTCAGCAGGAGTGAGAATGTTCTGTTTCTGGGCTTGTTCCTCCTTGTTCCTTGTTCTCTCCTGCTTGTTCCCCAGTCTGATCCCAGAGTCACCTCAGCCTTTCTTCTCCTGGTTCCTGGCCCCACATCCTCACCCCAGGGCCTGGAGATGGAAAGGAATCTAGGTTACTCAAGACCCTGGTAGAAAGTGCCCTTGGGGTTCTGGTCTCCTTCCGAGGCACTTGAGAGAGAGCGGCTGCCACAGAACACTAGAGAATGTCTGACCCTTTCCCTCTCTGTTGAAAACTTGATTTTCCTCCAACCTCTGCTGGTACGTAGCATGAGCAATCAATGGAATGCCCATGTGCCCTCCCAGTGGCCCCAGGAAAGGATCTGGAGGCCTCGCCAAGATGGGACAGGACTCAGTGCAGAAGAAGGGACTGGGATTGGGGGCATCTACTCAAGTGATGGAAATGGAAGCTGCAGGTAGATGTTCCCCTGATCGCTGGACAAAAGGCTGATCCAGAATGAGGAAGCTGGGCAAGAAGCAACCACAATTCTGTGGGCCCTCTGGGGTTTCAGAGACAATTTCTGTAAAAGCTTTGGCCATGAGGAGTTTCATTTCCCATTTTGCAAGGAAGATGCGGATCACGAGCTACCTTTCTCTAATCATGCTTATCCGCAGGTATTTCCTGAAGTCTCCCTGGGTGCCCTAAGTCTCTCCTGGCCTGACAGCCCAGAGGAGAAAAGAGGAAGAGAACAGACCAAGCAGAAGGCAGGTGCCCCAGCCTCACTTTCCAGCCAGGAAGGAGGGCTGTTCTCCTGGACACTCAGGAGATCCTTGCTCTTCCAAACAGAGGAGGAGCTTTGGGTCAGGTCTAGAGCAACCAAAAATCTCTACAGTGATGAGAGACACGAGGTCGGTGCTCACTTTTCTGTCTCCCCACTGCCATGCTCCCAGGGTTCTAAGGCTTTCCCTGGATAAAAATGGAGGAAGGAAACAGTTTGATCACTTTCTCTTTCTCTGGTTGGAACTCTGCTTATGCATGGAGGTGCACTGTGGGCATAATTAATGGGAGTGCAAAAGAGACTCGGGCCGTTTGACAGTCTCAGCAGTGCTGACAGTCTTCTCTAAGGCATGGTGATCCGAGTCCTTCCATCCAAGGCTCAGAGGAAACTCGAGTGGACAACAAACCAGGGAGAGGGGATGGGGGGGAGGGGTGGAGGGGAGGGGAGAATGAAATGAGAAGGCAGATGGTTACGAGAGCTGAGCAGACTGCTCCACGGGCTTCACAGGGGACTCCTGCATGTCATGTGATGAGGGATTCGACCAGCAGATCCCAGATGCCAAAGGATGTCATGCCATCCTCTGGACATGTGCCCTGGGAACAGGGGATGGGACAGAGAAACCAAGAAGAAAGAAATGGAAGGGGGGCCCTTCATCCATCCTGTCCCCTAGAATGCCTGCTCTGCACCAGCTACAAGGAGAAAGCCAGCCATGGACCCTGCCCTCAGAAGCAGTGCTTCTATTGGGGAAACATAGCATCCATCATCCCAGGGAGAAGGGAAGAGTCTCTCAAGACTGAAAGTGGCTGCAGACACGGCACAGGGCCTCCCCAGCTCCCCCGACCCTGGGAACGAGCTCCTCTCTTTTAGAACATTGGGTGATGGCACTGTTTCTCTGGCACAGTGACCATAGCTAGACCTCAATAAGCAGGCAATTCCCTCTGGCGCCATCATAAACAGTGTGGAATGGGCGAGCGGCCTGGCTGCCGGGAAGGATGGCTGTGTTCCAGGCAGAGAAGGCTGCTCTCAACTACCCATGTCGAAGAGCCCTTGCCTGTGACTTTAGTGAGAAGGGGAAATTCATGGCAGGAAAGCTATAAAGGGCCCTTGGGGAAAAGTATGCAAATCTTACTTGTGTATCTTTTAATCCTTTTTTAATGGTACTCATTATAGAAAATCAACCAGGTGAACAAGAAAGGAAAAAAAAATTATCTACCATACAGGAAATAAAAATGGCTATACACACAGCTCATTCTTCGTATCTACATGTATGTATATATTCATTTACATCTATATCCATGTTGTTGTTGCTGTTTTTAGTCACTAAGTTGTGTCCAACTCTTTTACAACCCCATGGACTGTAGCCCACCAAGCTCCTCTGTCCATGGAATTCTCCAGGCAAGAATACTGGAGTGGGTTGCCCTTTCCTCCTCCAGGGGATCTTCCTGACCTAGGAATCGAACCCGAGTCTCTTATGTCTCTAGCATTGGCAGGTGGGTTCTTTACCACTAGCACCACCTAAGAAACCCTAATCTATATCCATAGTGATATCCAACTATAACTGTGTATATATTTATATAATATTTATATATTTATATAGCATAGTATATATAGACAGCTCCTATGTCTTTTCCCCAGCATTCTTCCCATCTTCATTTCTGATACCAAGAGTTAGTTCCCCCTCCTTTGGGAAGCTATGCCTCCTTCTCAACCCCTGCAATGCTTGGCTCAGAGCCAGCATCCATTGGCAGGTTGAGTTTTTATCTCAATTCATTACTCTGACATTGAGTCTTCTGTCTCCGGCTTCCACTTCTAAGGCCTCTTACACTGGGCCCACTCAGATAATCCAGGATGGTCTCCCTGTCTTAAAGCCAGCTTATTTTTTAATTACGTTTATTTGTGGGGTAAGGGCATGCGGCATGGCTTGCAGGATCTTAGTTCCCCAACCAGAGACTGAACCCACACCCTAGGCAGTGAAAACGCCAAATCACCAGACCGCCAGGGAATTCCCAACGCCAGCTCATTAGCAGCCTTAACTTCACTTTACCATGTGACTTAATATACTTCCTGTTTCTGGGATTGGAATGTGGACATTTTTGTGGCCATTATTGTACTTACCAAGCTTCCTACCTCTATTAAGTTAGGGTGGCCTTAATAGAGCCATTCAGAAAGTTTGGTATTTATCCCTGAAGTTTGAGAGATAGAGTCTGGTACTTGACATGTGGATGAAAGATCTAAGGCTTTCAGTGGGTGATAATAAATAAATAGTAGGTAAATAAACTGTGGTACTTCTAAACAATGAAATATTATTCAGCACTAAAAAGAAATGAGCTATCATGTTACTGGAAGGAAAACAGATACATAGATCAATGAAACAGAAATGAGAGCCCAGAAATAAACTACACATATATGGACAATTAATTTATACAGAGAATCAAAGAACATACAAAAGAAAGAATGTGTGCGTAGTCGCTCAGTTGTATCCAGCTCTTTGAGACCCCATGGACTGTAGGGGATTCTCCAGGCAAGAATACTGGAGTGGGTTGCCATGCCCTCCTCCAGGGAATCTTCCCAACCCAGGGATCGAACCCAGGTCTCCCACATTACAGGCGGATTCTTTACCATCTAAGCCACCAGGGAAACCCAAGAATACTGAAGTGGGTAGTCTATCCCTTCTCCAGGGGATAGTCTCTTCAGTAAATGATGTTGAGAAAACTGGACAGCCTCATGCAAAAGAAAAAGAAAGAAACTAGACCACTATTTCACACTATAGGTAAAAATCAACTGAAAATGGATTAAAAGACTTAACTGTAAGCCATAAAATTCCTAGAAGAAAACATAAGCAGTACACACTTTGACTTCAGCCTTAGCAATATATTTCCAAAAATATTTCCTCAGACAAGGGAAACAAAAGCAAAAATAAACAAGTGGAACTACATCAAAGTAAATAACTTCTGCACAGCAAAGGAAATCATCAACAAAATGAAAAGATAGGCAACCAAATGGGAGGAGATATTTGTACATGATATATCTGATAAAGGGTTAATATCCAAAATATATAAAGAACTTATACAACCAAAAAAAACAAAAAAACAAAAATCAACTTGGTTAAAAAAAATGGGTAGAGAAGCTGAACAGACATTTTCCCAAACAAGACATACAAATGGACAACAGGCACATGAAAAGTGTTCAGCGTCACTATTTGTCAGGGAAATGCAAATCAAAACTACAGTGAGGTATCACGTCATACCTGTTAGAATGGCTTTTATCAAAAAAAGCAAAAAATAACAAGTGTTGGTGAGGATGTGGAGAAAAGGGGACATCCATATGCTATTGGCAGGAATGTAAATTAGAGCAGTTATTACAGAAAACCATGTAGCAATTCCTCCAAAAACCAAGAATAGAATATCATGCGGCCAGCTTTTCCACTACTGTGTATTTATCCAAAGAATTCAAAATCACTAATTCAAAAAGATATATGAGGACCTCCCTGGTGGTCTAGTGGTTAAGAATCCACCTGCCAATGCAGAAGACACAGGTTTATCCCTGGTCCAAGAAGATCCCACATGCCCCAGGGCGACTGAGCCTGTGTGGCATAACTACCGAGCCTGCACACCTAGAGCCCACGCTCTAGAAAAGCCACCACAAGGAGAAGCCTGCATACCACGACAGAGTAGCCCCCACTCTCTGCAACTGGACAGAGCCCACACGTAGCGACTAAGACCCAGCACAGCCAAAAATGAATAAATAAAAATAAAATCATAAAAAGATATGCACACCCCTATGTTCATTGTAGCATCATTTACAATAGCCAAGTTATGGAAGCAACCTAATTGCCATCAATGGATAAAGAAGCTTCATGTGGTATAAATACATACACAAGGGCATACTACTCAGCCATATGAAAGATGAAACCTTGCCATCTCCAACAACATAGATTACACTAAGTGAAATAAGAGAGACGGTGAAAGAGAAATGATGTCACTCATATGTGGGTGAAAAAAAATAAACAAAACAAAAAATAAATGAATAGACCAAACCAAAGGAAAACAAGCACACAGATATAGAGAATAGAAATAGTGATTACCAGAGAGGAAGGACCAGGAGCGGGGCTGGAATGGGTAAAGGGAGTCAACTGTATGGTGATGGATGCAAACTAAATTCTGAGTATTTTCCTTCCCATAAAAAAATCTATATTTTCTTAACGGATCCCTAGGATTCTAACTATAATGATTTATGTAACCAGTGCCTTGTTAGTAAACAATCAGGATGCTTTTCCATTGCTCAGCACTATGAACAGCTTTACAGAGAATATTCTTCAGTAATGTCTCTGTCCTGTATCCATAATTTTTCCTTGGGATAAATTCTTGCAAGCATAATTGCTGGACCATAACATATATTTTTTAACAAATAAGATTTATGACATTTTGACAAATAATGCTCTAAAAAGATTCGTATATAATATTAATACAACAGTTCATTTCCCCTGGACCCTCATCAACAGTGGGAATGAGTAATTCCTTTTTTTGGACCCGTATAATAGTCAATTTTTATGCTGCATTTTCTTGATTTCTAGTGAGACTACTGAAGACTTCATGTGTTTTCTCTGACATGTTATTGTCTTTTGTGGATGGAGTTTATTATTTTTATCACCTTCATGATTTGTAGGCAGGCTTGAAATATTGAGGGTATTAAAACATTGTCACAAGCTAAAAAAGACTTAGCTATGATGGAGAGCCACCAGTTATGGCCGTGAACAGAGAAAGGACAAGAGGTGAGAGTGGATGTAGCCTCAGCCTATGTGGAGAAGGAAGGAAAGTGCAGAAGGGAATCCACAGAACCGAAACTGTCCCCCCACCACACGGACAAGGCATTAGCACTAGTAAATGAATCACCAGTCAGCACTAGTTAACTGCTCAGCAAAGAGGAACTGAAGAACTGTTATGATAACAACAGCATAACTGTGACACAGATTTTATAGTTCATTCATCCATCTTTCACACTGACCTTTCGCCTCCATGAATAATGCAGAAATAACTTGTACAATAATCATTTAGTACTTGACCTCATGGATCCTGCTTGGCCATTGGAGTAAAGTTGCCAGTACCCAGAGTAAGTAAAATCCAGCAAGTGTCCAGTTTTGACTTAATGGAACTTTTTTGTGCTGCATGAACTACTCAAACCTGTGCCCAAACCCACAAAAAAGAACAAGACCTCCAAAAACCCAAAACTCCATGGTAATATCTCTAATACCACAAAGGGATGTTTGTCCTCCACAAACTAAAATCATTAAGCCAAGAAATTATAAAATCCCAATTTATGGCCACATTCTCATAAACTGTAACAGAGTTCACTTTATACACCAAGTTGGTTCCCTCCAACTTGCTTTTTCAACCTTAACTACAGGCTTCTTTTCCCAAATATTTCCATTCCAAAGGGCACTTTTCAGAAAGTAAATAAGATAACTGCTCTCGGCAGCAATTTTATAGTTTTAGTTTCTTTTCCCCTCTTACTGAGGTTACCAACTTCTTTTTCCCTCATTAAGCTCTCCAGCTGGCCCTTCAGCTGGGTCAGTCTCACCCAAAGAACCTAAAACTTTCATTTGCTTCCGGCTGCTCCCTAGAGATGTCCCTGAAACTTCTGCTTTGACCTAGAATGCTTAGAACAGGTGTCTTTCATCATATTTCTAATGGGAACATCCCCAGAGAAGTGGCTAACCTTGCCTGTCACTCATCCACTCAGGCATCCATTTATCCATCCAGTGAAATGTATCGAGTGCCCCCCATATGCCAAGCTCTGTGATGGATGCTGAGAACTCAACCTTGAACAGAACAGCCATGGTTCCTGCCCCTCTCTGGGTACAATTCTCTCTGGATAGGGGAGTACAATTCTCTCTGGATAATTCTTGGTAGGGGAGTACAATTCTCTCTGGATAATTCTTGGTAGGGGCGTACAATTCTCTCCGGATAATTCTTGGTATCTTGCAACTAAGAAAAATAAATTATATCCCTGATTAAGCCTGAAGCAGTGACAAAAGAAAAATGTAGCTTGAAATGGTGTAAAACATGGCATTTTTCCAAACTGCTTTTATTTAAAACATAGTACAAAGATATAGGTCCATGGTTGCATTTCCTACAAATATATACCTTCTCACTATATATCTGACTCTCAACCACAGGAGAATTGCATGCTCACACTGCCCTCGCCCAGAGCTCCCTTCCCTAGGAGCCACGGAGGAAAAGGAGAGCTGTGCATCTGAGACCTAAGGTAGTGGTCCCCACCCTCAGAGCATGTTTGTAAAGATGCCAGCACCCCACCCCAGAGATCCTGACCTAACTGGTTTGAGTTGGGACTCAGGCATCAGTATCTTTGTTAACTCAAAGTGAGTCCCACATGCAGCCAAGGCTTGCAAACCATCAAGCCAGTGTAAAGTCTTGAGTCCTGGGATGAAACTCTGGCTCTGCCACTCCCTAGTTGGGTGGGTGATCTGGGGACCCCCTCCATCAACTGTGCCAGTTCAAATCAAGTAAGATAATGCTGTGTGGAAACATCTTAGTGCCATGTAACAAGAGCTGCCCACTCTGAAACACTGTACGTTACCACTTATATTCAGGATCTAAAAAATATACAAACTAGTGAATATGACAAAAAAAGAAGCAGACTCACAGATACAGAGAACAAGCTAGTGTTACCAGTGGGGAGCAGGAAAAGCGGAGGGGCAACATAGGGGTAAGGGATTAAAAGGGACAAAACGCTAGGTATAAGATAATCTACAAGGATATGTTGCACAGCATGGGAGATAATAGACAATAGTTTATAACTATAAACCGAGTATAACTTTTAAGTATTTTGAATAACTAAACTGTACACCTGCAACTCATATAATATTGTACGGCAACTATACTTCAATAAAAAACATAATAAATAAGAAAATATACTTAAAAAAAAAAAGACTTGCCCAGTTTGGATGATTATTGAATGAAGATGACTGGCAGCATTTGTCCAGAATTAAGGGTCTTGACTGAAGCAACTTAGCAGCAGCAGCAGGAAGGGTCTTGAACCAGAAATGGAAAAAGAAGAGAGCCACCTTGTGGCCAAAAGAACCAACCTCAAGCCTCAGTAGCTTAACTGCTCTAGGGCTGCAAACGTCTAGAGAAGCATACACGGCCTGTCAGTCACACACGTAGAAAAGAAAACACATGCCCAGAGAATCAAAAACACACCCAGAACCTCTCACCAGAGCCAATCAGATACCACGACTGCGCGACTGAGACCGTAATATGTGGTTTCAGAGATACGGGAGAGTCTTCAAGGAACGTCTTGGGAGTCTTCTCTCAGCCAACCTCCCGGATGCTGCCCCATTTTCCACATCTTCATGTTGACTCTAAAAGCAAGGAATAAATAAATAAATAAATAAAAGCATGGGGCTGTGAAAGTGAAAGGTGCTCAGTTGTGTCCAACTCTTTGCAACCACATGGACTATACAGTCCACGGAACTCTCCAGGCCGGGATACTGGAGTGGGTAGCCATTCCCTTCTCCAGGGGATCTTCCCAACCCAGGGACTGAACCCAGGTCTCCTGCATTGCAGGCGGACTCTTTATCAGCTGAGCCACAAGCATCCCAATAAATTGCTGTGCTGTGAAAGTCGCTCAGTCGTGTCCACTCTGTGTGACCCCATGGACTATAGCCTGCCAGGCTCTTCTGTCCATGGAATTCTCCAGGCCAGAATACTGGGGTGGGTAGCCGTTCCCTTCTCCAGGGGATCTTCCCGACCCAGGAATAGAACTGGGGACTCCTGCACTGCCAGCAGATTCTTTACCAACTGAGCTACCAGAGAAGTCCTCCTTCCCAATAAATTCCTTTTCTGCTTAAATTATGTAAACATGGGCTTATGTTTCCCATCAAGAACCCTGAGTGTCATACCCATCAAAATAGCTCCTCTCTTCCTAAGATGGATCCAGTTTTCCCAAAGTGTTGCATAGAACACTAGTCCAGAAATATGTTTTGCCCAAAAAGGGTTCCAAAATTAAGTCAGTTTGGTAAACATTCCATGCTCTGGGGCTTTATTAGAGGTTCATGGTAACTGATGATATTAAAGATTCTGAGACACCCTGTGTTAAGAAAAGCTGTTTAACGTTGTTCATACCAGAATTGCCATCACCATTTTTCTTTTACGCGTACTTGATGGATGACACTTCTCACTCTGAGAAACACTGCCCTGAAGCTATGAAAGAAGCTATGAAAGAGACTCCAGTTCCCTCAGATTTCCAAGTTCTAGTTTGCTCTGAGGTCTTGTCACCTCCCCAGTTTAATTACAGAAAGACTCATTAGCCCCTTCACAAGTGACTATGCTAAGCAGAGAATATCAGCTCATTCTGTGGACTAATCTGTCCTTCACCATTAATTTCAGATGCTTCCTGTGTTTGACGTTAATAAAGTGTCTTATTCTGGGGTCTGTTGAGGCCTCTCTAGTGTGTTTCATTCACCTAAGAATTCTTTCAATTTGCCAAACTAATCATTTCTTTACACAATATTTTAAAATATGGCAGGCCCCCTTTATTAACATTTTTATTAAAACTTTTCTTAGCCATTCTTAATTTGTTCTTTCAAAGTACCTTCTGGCAGGTTACAGAAACAAAGTCCTATTGAGAGTTTAAGCAAAGCTGAATTTTAGTAAATTCAGTAATTTTAGTAATGCTGTAAAATAACTTAGGAAGATTTGGTATCCTTAAAAATAATCTTCATACTGAGATGTACATGAAGTTTCTCTATTCTCTTTATATCTGTCAGTGAACATTTTTCAGTTTTAATGGAAGTCCCAGCTTTCTTTTAAGAGAAGAATTATTATTTGCATGACATCATTTTTTTACCTATGAAATCTGAAAGAAGCATCTGGAAGAGTTATCTAAATTGAAAAGAGAGTTTAAAAATCACATGGACAAAAATAGTCTACATGAATAACTTTCCTGTATACCAAAAATAACCCATTGAAAATATGGATATGTAGTAGAATTGAGAGCATTCCAGATATATTTAGGAACAGAATTAACAGAGCTGGGTAATGGGTTTGGTATAGAGTGTGGCAGGATTAATGAAATTTTTCAGAATGCTGTATGGCCTGCTTTTGCCCTACCAACACTCTCCAGGAGAATCATGTTGGATTGTAGAATCTCATTGCAATTTTAGAGTCCAAACTGTTGCCTCCAGATAACACCGGCATTCCTACTTTCAGCACTGCTGGTGTGACCTTAGGCTACTTTCGTTCATTTGTTCTTTTCATTTTGGTTGGGTGACAGTGGGTTTGGTTAACTATTAGGCTCCTAGAAAACCGTAAGTTTCTTTGTGACTATCTCTCACTCCTTTCTGGTTGTTAGATGAATTAGGAGGAAAAGATCATTTACTGGAACTAAGAAAGATCATCTGCTTGGAATTGAATACAGAAAACTTAAAGGCAGTTGAGTATTTACGATATCATAGAAGAGAATGGGAGTTGGACTATAAAAAAGGCTGAGCACTGCAGAGTTAATGCTTTCTCATTGTGCTGCTGGAGCAGACTCTTGAGGGTCCTTTGGACAGCCAGGAGATCAAACCAGTCAATTCTAAAGGAAACCAACCCTAAATACTCATTGGAAAGACTGATGCTGAAGCTAAAGCTTCAATACTTTGGCCACCTGACACAAAGAGCCAACTCATAGGAGAAAAACCCTGATGCTGGGAAAGACTGACAGCAAAAGGAAAAGAGGGTGGCAGAGGATGAGATGGGTTAGATAGCATTACCAACTCGATGGACATGAGTTTGAGCAAACTCTGGGAGTTAGTGAAGGACAGGGAAGCCTGGCGTGCTGCAGTCCATGGGGTGGCAAAGATTTGGACACAACTTAGTGACTGAACAACAGAGGAGAATGAAAGAGGAAATTCGTCAAAGACAAGGAAATGGAATAGGAAGCTGTGAGACCACATACTCATAGCAGCCTATGATCCAAAGTGATTCTGTAAATTGCACATGCTCTCATATCCTTTGAATAAGGAACTTACACATGGAGGTAGGCAAGGAAATGCCAAAGCCCCTTCTCTGGACTAACCTAAATCCTTGCAAGTACGCACTCAGAAAAATATATATATGTATCCGTGTAAATATTGTTTTCAGGGCATCAAACTATTGAGTGACAACCAATTAAAATAGTGGACTTTTAAGGGTTAAAGGGTAGGGCTTCCCTGGTGGCTCAGTGGTAAAGAATCCTCTTGCCATTGCAGGAAACACGGTTTGATCCCTAAGCCAGGAGGATCCCACACGCCTCAGAGCAACTAAGCCAGTATACCACAACTGAGCCTGAGTTCTAGAGCCCACGTGCAGCAACTGCTGAAGCCTGCGTGCCCTGGAGCCCATGTTCCACCACAAGAGAAAGCCCCGCAATGAGAAGCCCGCGCAACACGACTAAAGAGCAGTCTCTGCCCACCGCAACTAGAGAAAAAGCCTGCATAGCAACAAGACCCAGCACGGCCAAAAATAAATAAAGAAATAAAAATAGAATTACTTTTTAAAAAAGAGTTAAAGGTTACACTTCACAGTACATAACAATCTCTGAAGTCCAGCATCTTAAAAGACTCCTTTGTTACACGAAAACAGCATTATACGCTTTCAACAAGTCTTCTCACTGGCAGGAGGATAAATCCAATGCTATTTGTGAATATTCTCAATACACCTGTTTATCAGGACTCACTTTAACTAGGTCTGCTTTCCTGTAGTTTTGTAGGAGGGACTATTGTCTCCTTAAATTTCCAAGACCTTTATTTTATGAGCACCATGCTCAAAGTTAAACCTATCGTCAAGGTTAAGTTCATTAGCCCAGGAGAAGAGGAAAGTCCTAAGAAACTTCAATACTGAGGGGGAGAGGGTCAAAGAGAATTTCAAATGAAGAGAATATACAATGGTGTGCTCATAGATGTTCAACAACTGATCCTCTGGTTATAGAGGAGAAACCCTCTTATATAATATTTGCCAGTTACTCGTGTAGATTGTTGTTGGACTGCAAGGAGATCAAACCAGTCAATCCTAAAGGATATGAACCCTGAATAATCATTGGAAGAACTGTTGCTGAAGCTGAAACTCCAATACTTTGGCTACCTGATGTGACGAGTTGACTCATTGGAAAAGACCCCGATGCTGGGAAAGATTGAAGGTGGGAGGAGAAGGGGGTGGCAGAGGAGGAGATGGTTAGATAGCAGCATCGACTCGATGGACATGAATTTGAGCAAACCCTAGGAGATAGTGGAGGGCAGAGAAGATTGGCGGGCTACAGTCCATGTGGTTGCAAAGAGTCAGACATGTAAGCCATTAAGTCTAGACTTAATGACTGAAAAATAACAACAAACACCATTACCTTAACCAATTTCATGTTACCATCATGATGTCACTGAATGCAGAATTGTGAAGATATGCACACAGTAGGCTCTTGAGAGCCAATAAGGTCCAGTGCCAGTATATCGGAGAAGGCAATGGCACCCCACTCCAGTACTCTTGCCTGGAAAATCCCATGGACGGAGGAGCCTGGTAGCCTGCAGTCCATGGGGTCGCTAAGAGTCCGGCACAACTGCACGACTTCACTTTCACTTTTCACTTTCATGCACTGGAGAAGGAAATGGCAACCCACTCCAGTGTTCTTGCCTGGAGAATCCCAGGGACGGGGGAGCCTGGCGGGCTGCCATCTATGGGGTTGCACAGAGTCAGACACGACTGAAGCGACTTAGCAGCAGCAGCAGCAGCCAGCACATCACTAAGAGACATGTAGTGTGTTTTCTTACTGCAGCCCCAATCTATCCAATTACATGGTTTTCTCTAACCTTGCTTTCCAGGAAGGAAAAGAGGGGATTCAGATGTAGGTCTGACAGAACATCAGGGGTACTGTCCAATGTCATCAGGGAGACACAGAGTGGGTAAAAGATGCAAGGACTCAGTATAAAATAGAGCAAACAAGTCCCCATTCCTCCTGGAGATTCTCTATTCTTAGAATTTATTTGTCCATTTATACCAATTTCCACTAACAATGTGCTATTGCTTGTTTTAAGCTCTCCCTGTAAATTCCAGGAAGAAACGTTTCTCTTTCCCGGCCGCACGCCCCCCTACCCTGACCACAACTGCCTGATGTGGGCGCTTCTCCCTTTCCTTGGGGTGATGTCTGGGCACCTTCTCCAGAGATGGTGACCTGACAAGGAAATCCCCTGGTTCCTGGGTGCCGGCTCCAGGAAATCCCCTGGTTCCAGGGACAAGAACCATGAGGGCCACAAAGGGCCCATGTTCGGTCACCAGAGAGATGGGTGAGGGCACTATAGGAAACAAAAACCCTTTCTGTGGGTGTGGCAACTTCAGAGGCCTGGGGACATTTCTGGGGTGAATGGGAAGAAATGAGATGCATAATGGGATTTTAAAACATGAATCTGACCAAGTCTGCTGCTCCAAAGGGATTCTCCCTTGATGCCCATTACCCTTAAAAGAAAATAAAAAATCTTTATCATCTTGAACAGAACCATTCAAGATCTGACTCTTGTCTGTCTCTGCACTCCCATCTCTCACCATTCCTTTGCCCAGCCCTCTTTATGTTTTGAAACATGTCAAACCTGTTTCTTCCTTTTGGACTTGAATTGTATATGTTGCTATGTGTGCATAATATGCATGTGTGTGTGTGTTCAATTGTGTCCAACTCTGCGACCGCCTGGACTGTGATTCGCCGGGCTCTTCTGTCTGTGGGATTCTCCAGGCAGGAATACTGAAGTGGGTTGTCATTTCCTTCTCCAAGGGATCTTCCCAACCCAGGGATCAAACCCTCATCTCTTGCATTTCCTGCATTGGCAGGCACATTCTTTGCCACTGCAGCACCTGGGAAAGCCAGTATGTATCTACACATATTTTCTCTTGCTGGACCATCATCTGAAAGTAAATTTCAGCCTTGTACTATTATTTAATACTTCAGCACTTATCTCCTAAAAACAAATACAATCTCTCTATAATCATAATACCATTGCCACACCAAGGAATATAGCATGGCTGCAATATCTAAGCTGTACGTGAATGTCTAAAATAAAAGTCCCTTGTACAGGGGAGTTTCCTGACTCTTGGGTCCAGTTAAGGTTGGTTCATTGTGTTTGACTGTCATGTCTCTGTAGTTTCCTGTAACATACAATAGGCTCACCACCCCCACCATCACTCACACACCTCTTTTGATCGTTTATGCCATTAACATTGTAGAAAGTTCGGGCTCCTTGCTTATAGAACACCACCAGTTCTGGATGTGGCAGATTGTTTCCTCATGATTAGATTCAAGTTATGGCTTTCCTTTTTTAAAAAAAATACTGTCAGTGCAACTTGACAGCCCCTCGTGGGGAGGATGTTGAGAGGTGAGTGAACCGATAACTCAGGACGTGTGCATCGGCTGTGGCCTAGCCTGGCCTGCAGGTGTTCCCTGCAGGGCTCCACGCCCCTGAAGCTGCTCCTAAACCCTCCCCGCCGGAACTAAAGAATTTTCTGGGCCAACAAGTGCTCCGGAGCTCCTGGGGTCAAGTGTTTATTGTCTTCTGACAGTGATGCCTGAGCCCTGGGGCAAACACGTCTTGATGGAGGACACAGAGAACAAGAAACAGCTCTATACAGAAGCCCACGTCCTGGGGACCCCTCGCCAAGGCCGAGAAGATGCCCCGTTATTAGGTGGAGAGATTATTTCTTGCCAGTGTCGGCCCCGGGTGTATGCTTACGGTCTCCGTTGTGAGACCACGAACCAGATGTGTCACATGCCTGTGATACCAGCCGCACCCAGCCGGTGTGCAGAGGATGATGCCTTCAGTGTGACCTCCAAGGGGCTGGGCTCCGGTCCACCGAGGTGGCCCAGGATCTTCTAGTGGTGTCTTTAGCCATCCAGGAGTTTGGCGAGGCCTCGTTCAAGACTAAAGTGGTTGAATGAAGTCTTCTACTGCTGGTCAAGACAGAATAACAGAGCCCGTGTTTACTCTGCTCCCTCTCCGGAGGACAAGGGGTAGGGGGTGGGCAGAGAATATTCAGGAAACACCAGTCTTGAAAACACTGGGCATCAGGCAATGAAGGATGTGATCTGTAAGATGAAGGAAACACGTGAACTGAGCCGAAGATTGCCCCAATTTACTGTCTTGAGAGTTTCCACAGCACAGGGAAGAAGAACAGGCAGAGCCAGGCAGGCTCCCTGGGTTGAGGAAACAGGGCTGAGAGTTCAGCGAGACTGAGGCCACCAGAGTTCACAGGACAGAGCACCCAAGAGGAGGGGGCTGCACAGACACAGAGCTCCCAAGGCCCGCAGACCAACAACCCCCTGTAGCACCCAGCAGAGCACTAATTACGCACACGTGAGGGAAGCCCACGAGGCTAGGGAGAGCCCACGAGAAAGGATTAGAAGCAAAAGTGGGTGGTGCTCACACCAAACCCGTAACAGTGTCTGTTTCCGCCAGCCAGACTGAAAAACTCATAATTCATGGGGCCCTAGGGAGAGTTCTCAGGAAGTTGTGGTCTGAGCTGTAGCAGATACCCAGCCTGAGGCTGGACACGTCTCTGGACCTGCCTCACAAAGCACGACAGATAAATCTGAAAGGGTCTGTTACCCAATAACTTTACTGCACCCCCAGAATAAATCAAAGAAGACTCACAGGTATGTAAAAATATCCAGTGTCCACAAAGGAAAAATCCACAATGTCCAGAATCTAATCAAAGACTACTAGGCGTGCAGAGAGGCAGAAAAACCAAACCCATAATGAGGAGAATAATCAACCCACTAAAATCAACCCAGAATTGATATAGCCCTTATAATTAGCAGATGAAGACATTAAAACAGACATGTAACTGTATTCCATATGTTTAAAAAATGAAATAGAAGGAATTCCCTGGTGTCTAGTGGTTAGGATTCCATGCTTCACTGCAGGCAGCTTGGGTTTAATTCCTGATTGGTGAACTAAGATCCCGTAAGCCACAAGACTTGGCCAAAAAAAAAAAAAAAAACACCATGAAGTAAAGACCCAAATCAAACTTCTAGAGATGAAAACTCTAATGTCAAAGATTTAAATAAACAAACACACATGCGCGTGCACACACACAAAAAAAAATGAGATGGGATTTACAAAGACTGGACATTGCAGAAGAAAAGATTAGTAAACCTGAAGGCATAGCAACAGAATCCCAAATGAAGTAGAGAGAAAAAAGAATTTTAAGAAATGAGAAGAGCATTCATTGGTAGATATTAGACTTTAAGCAGCCAACTGGATTTCCTGAGGAGAGTGGAAACAGAAAAAATTTTGAAGAAAACTAGCTGAGACCTTTCCAGACTTAAAACTATAACCCACGGGTCTAAGTTCAACAAACCCCAAGCATAAGAAACATGAAGAAAGCTACACCAAGGCACATCAGAGTCAAATTGCTCAAATTAGCATGATCAACATTATCAAGGGTTTTAAATATATCTTAGCCAAGGTGAAGATCCCTCCAAGATGTCTGTCGGGACAGCAGAGGAAGCCCTGGGGAGAAGTGAAAGAGATGACAGCATCCGTGGAGACATGCCCGCCAGGCCACCACCAGGCAGAGGTGGCAGGCAGTTTTCTGTTTGGCCAGCTGGGCCCCTGGTGCGGCCAGCGCTTTCACCACTACTTACTGTGTGACATGAGCCCCACCCACCATGCCCAGCCTTGTGCCCCAGGTTACTTGGCCATGAAAATCATCTTTCGGTCTTATGTACTGTTTAGGACATGTCCAATTTGCACTGACAGCCTACCACGCATTATTACATGGCCTCATCCACGCAAGGGCTTCCCTTGTGGCTCAGCTGGTAAAGAATCCGCCTGCAGTGCGGGAGACCTGGGTTTGATCCCTGGGTTGGGAGGAGCCCCTGGAGAAGGGAAAGGCTCCAGTATTCTGGCCTGGAGAATCCCATGGACGGTATAGTCCATGGGGTCGCAAAGAGCTGGACATGACTAAGCAACTTTCACTTTCACTTTTATCCATCCAAAACAACCTCTCAAAGCTGGACCCACTTAGGTCCCCTTGAACAAGTAAGGAAACTGAAGCAGAGTCCCAGTGGTCTGCCCAGGATAACAGATAATGTGTGACAGAGCAAAGGTTCAAACTCAGCCTGAGTCTGAAATCCATGATTTTCCTGGCAAAGACAGTAGGTGAAGCATAATAAGGCTTCAACTCTAAGTTCTATAAGCTCACAGGTTCTATAAGCTCACATATTTATTGGAATGAGCTCTATAAGCTCATTCCAATAAATATGTTAAATGAATAAGCAGCTCTGATGTTAGACAAGTTTTGTTCAGATCTTGGCTCCAATTTCCCAGCTTTGTGACATCAGAGCAAGTCATCTCAGCCACGTGGGATTAATAATCAATAGTACCTGTCTCCTGGACTTTAAAGCTTCACTGTGGAGACTATAAAAATGACTAGCAGTGTCTATCACAATAGACATTCAATGAATGTGCTAAAAATTAAAATAAGTGAATAAACGAAGCTAGTGAAGGCTCCCTGCTACCCATCATGGCTTTCCTCTTGTGGGAGAATTTCAGCCCTTCCCAGTTCTCTGCTTTCCCAGAAATTGAGGCTACTTGAGTCCTATCTTTCCTGTGAGGCCACAAAAGGGAAGCTGACCGTGGGGAAGGAGAGGCTGGGGAAGAGGTGCAGACACCGTTGATAACTGGTGTCTGTCTCTCATACACCCCAAATGAGGCAGTTTGGGAGGATGACTGACATCCCAAAAGCAGTGAACGAGGGAAAGGCAGTGGACAGCGTGAGCCAATGAACACCCCTGTCCTTCATGCGCTGCTGATGCCATCCGGGGCCATGGCCATCACAGACCAGCTGTCTCACGGAACGGAGGATCTCCTGACTTTAGAGGTCCCACTGAAGGAGGTGGAGGGCAGGCCTCTGCTCTGGGGTACCAAGTACCGCAAAGGCCTCCCCTGATCCTTGTTACTCCTCACTGCCAGCAGCTCAGTGATGGAGGGCAACTCAGAAAGGAAGAGTCCAAACGGGAGTCCCCATTCTTTTTTATCTTTATTTATTTACTTGGCTTCATCAAGTCTTAGTTGCAGCACATTGGATCTTTGTTGCATCGTGAGGGATCTTTCACCACGGTCTATGGACTGGCTCGTCATGGTGCGCAGGCTCAGCAGTTGCAGCTCTCAGGCTTAGATGCTCCTCAGCATGTGGGATCCTAGTCCCCCACCCAGGGATCGAACCCAAGTCCTCTGCATTCCAAGGCAGATTCTTAACTCCTGGACCACCAGGGAAGCCCCAGGGGGTTCCCACTCTTGAGCAAGGGGAGTAGGTTAGTATGAGTCCTCCAAGAGGTAGATGTCAAAACAAAATGAAACAAGCAATAAATTTATTGGGGGAAATGCCTGTGGGGAGAAATCTGAAGGAGCTGGAAGAGGCTGAGGAGCCGTAAGAACCCAGTGAAGTAGAGAAGGGCGGGGGTGAAATTATCCCAGGATGCTGGTCATCCAAGAGTGTTTGGCAAAGCCAATGGGCAATCCTGGAGCCACTGACCCATCAAAGGAGACTCACATCTCCCAGGCATCCCCTTGGTCTCCTGTCTTAGTATCCCCAATGCACTCTGCCTTTGACTGGGAGCCACAGTGGGAAGCATGGCCTCAACACTAAGGAGGTGACGGATTCAGAGTGCAGCAGCTGAGGACCTCCATCAGTCACCCTCCTGGAGTTGAAGATCTGACAGGCGCATTTTCATGATCGCCATGGGCCAGGTCTAGCAGAGTGGAGGTTAAGGAGGAAAAAGGGTAAAATGGGTCTTGCAGGAACCTTCAAGGGCATGAAATTTCTCTGAAGGTTGCTGTGAGCTTCTCACCAAGCTGGTGACTCAAATCTCTCTGCCAAATTAGGATACCTCCTCCTTTTTCTTGAAAGTCTCATTTGTTCCGGATTCATGCTGCATGCGACAAAATGAGAAAAAGAAAAAGGAAAGATGATTGTTTCAGAAAGGACCTATGAGTCATCTCACCTAGCTCTCTACCTACAGGCCAGCAAGATGCTGTGGCTATGCCCAGGCAGGCAGACCCAGGTGTATGGAGTCCACATTCCCCAGGAGGCCACAAGCATTTGACCAGGAAGCTCAGTCAGATGGTTGCCACCCACCCTCAACTAGGACCTATACCCTGGATGGGGAGAAGAGCCTCAAGAAAACCTACAAAAGACCTTTTCCACTGAATTCACTCCAGCTGCTGCTAGATCCTTCTTGAGGTCAGCAGCATCCTCCTCTCATGATCTTCTCCTTCTCAGCACTCCTTCCTTCCTCTTCCTCTGCATCCCCAGCTGGACCCAGCACTAGGGCATCAGCTGCTAAGATGCTTAACGAAAGACCCAGATCTTCCCCAGTGGGCTCCCCCAGAGCTGCAGGGGAGCAGACAGATACCAAGCAGAGAAAGGCTGGAGAGAAAAACTGTGTCCCAAAGGGAGGGACATGCCTTGGGAGCACTTTCAGGAAGGAGCAGGGAGACCTGACCAGACTCCTCCTCTGAGTGTGGCCCCTTCCTGGTCTACTGTACCCTGTACTGGGCTGCTCTGAGGAGTCCCCCACCCTAGTTCCCATTCCAAGATTAGAAAGACCAATAGGATCATTTGCTCTCTCTGAAGGGCTGAGTGGGGTATCCACAGGACTAGGAGGTAAGGTACTCACTAGGATACCCAGCAGCCATTGCCAAGTGGACATGCTCCATCGGGCAGGCCCCGCCCCATCCCCTGCTTCCCTAGTCAGCCACACGTGGGCGATGCACAAGTGGAATGGTGCATCTCCACTGAGCAGAACATCACCAGATCCCCCAACCCACTGACCGAGCACCTAGTTCTTCTTCCAGCTAAACCAGATGGAGCAAAGGCTCCAGGCGACACTGTCTTCTAGAGCATGCTGGCAGAACAGCCACCTTAGGAGGCAGTGGGGGCAGAGAACAGAGAGGGACAGAGAAGATATCTGACTACAGCTCACCTGGGTTCTTTCTGTTCTGCTTCTCCTCACTCACAAACCCCCCGCAAACTGGTGCCAGGCCAGGAGACCACCCTGGATTCCTAGTCATTAACAAGTCTCCATGTCCATCATCCTTGGAGAAGACCTAAATTCATTTTTTAAACCTAAATCAGTCCATGGCACTCCCCTGATTAAAATTCTCCCATAATTTTCCATCCGTCATAGGGTAAAGTCTACAAAAAATAGACTCAAGAACCCCAAAAGGCCTGTGGCTGTGGGCTGCCCCTCGGCGGACCCTGAACTCAGTGCTGTGTTAGTGCTGTCCTGGCTGATAAACACTTTAATCAAAACCACCAATAAATGCTTACTTTATGTGCCTCCTGCTCCAGTTTGAAAGGCAAGGAACAGGCAATGCATTTAGAATGATGTACAGCAGATGACTCTTTGGAAAAGTCCCTGATGGTGGGAACGATTGAGGGCAGAAGGAGAAGAAGATGTCAGAGGATGAGATGGCTGGACAGCATCACCAATGAAATGAACATGAACTTGGGAAAACTCTGGGAGATGGTGAGGGACAGGGAGGCCTGGCATGCTGCAGTCCACGGGGTCACAAAGAGTGGGACACGACTGGGTGACTGAACGACAACAGACATTGGTGCAGACGTCAAGGGCACTGGACAGTGCTGGAGCTGCAGTCTTGGTTTCCTCACGCTGCGTGTCCTTGGACAAGTTACCTAACCTCCCAGTGCTTTAACTCCTTCTATATAATGGGAGCTAAGACATCATCAATCTCACAGGGTTGTTGTGAGCGTTAATACACATTTTGAGAATGTCTGGCACTCGGTAAGCAAGTATCAGGTATTATTAAGTACACTGAGATACACATACTTGACTTCTCAGGCTGCATTTGATTGCATCCAGCCCTAGACTTCTCCCCAAGCTGTGATCCACTCCTCTGCCCACACAACTACATACTCCATCTCCATCACTTTTTTTTGGTCATATTCTGGAAAGAAAAACTTTAGCTCTACTTTTGCAGGGCACAGACATCCACAAGCTTGATCTTTCCCCTCCCTAATGCACACTCGGGCTCACGTATTGGTCCATCCATCTCTTGTGCTTCTTTCAAACATCTTGTCATTAAACAAAAATCACATTTCTATAAAGTTCACTTCTCATTAATCAACAGAAAGAGCATGGAATCAGGCTCCGGAGGGCCCTGCCACTGATACTCCCTTTGTGTTATTACAATTATACCCAGGCTCACTCCTCCAGTGACCCATAGATGGCACCGTTACCTTTGGCTGGGCACAGCAGGATTGTCTGCCGTTTAGAGTAATATCTTTACTTAAGTGTGAATCTGGTCCTCCTTGCAATTCTGTGGGGCTGAGTGATAGATATGATGAAATCCTGGTTTTCCAGGGATTCCAGACCCCCTCAATAAATGTGGCCGGTAATTCTATTAATCCCAAACCTCCCCTCCCTTCCTAGGGGCGTAAATGGATTAAGACATCAGTAAAAGGATAGGGTTACCAGATTCTTTGAACAGAGAGACAAATGCTGGCTTCATGGGAGACAAATAGCTGCTGGCCTTATCCCCAAGAAGCAGACACAGAAGATCAGTCTTGGTTTTTGGGACCTAGCCAGAATGGAGGTGGCCTCTTTCCCACCAACTGTTGAAAGCACCAAGCCCTGGCAAGGTCCGTCCTGAGAATCCAGAACCTCTGGAAACAAAGCACCAGGGCATCCTGTTGTGAGGATGTCCCCAAAAACGGGAGTCAGGCGGCGATGGGACTACACACATCCTTGCTCCACCGAAGCTGTTCATGCCAAGGTCACAGTGAAAAACTGATCCATTTGTTTTTGTTATGGTCTGAATGTTGATGTCCCCCAAAATGTAAATGTTGAAATCCTAAGCCCCAGTGTTATGTTCTTAGCAGGTAGGCCCTTTGGGAGGCAACTGGGTCATTGGGGTGGAGCCCCCATGAATGGAATTAGTGCCCTTATTAGAAGAAACAGGCAAGATGATTCCCCTCTCCACCATGTGAGAGCACAAAGAAACAACAGCTGTCTGTCAACAGGAAGAGGGCCTCCGCAGAACCTGACCATGCTGGTACCCTGGTCTCAGCCTCCCAGACTTCAAATACATGTCTACTGATTAAGCTGCCCAGTCTGTGGTTTTCTGCTACAGTAACCTGAACAAAGGCAGCTTTGCAGCATTCCGTTTTGCTCCCGCCCTGCCCCCACCCGCTTTAAACTCCCTGTGCCCTTGGACTTTGTGGCGCCAAGTACTCCTGGTTTTCTCCTGCTTCCCTGGCTGCTCCTACTCAGAAACCTTCAGGACTTCTCTCCTTCACCTTTTCCCTCATGTGGGTCTTCCCTGTAGGTCTAATCCTGATGCTCTTCCCTGCTCTCCACACAAATCCTCCCTGAGAAAACTTCCTCTCTCCTCCCCTCACTCCCTAACTCTATCTAAATCTGAATCAGTTAGCCAGAGTCCTGAATCCAGCCACCATGGTTCCCTTCGCTTACTTATCACACAGACTCTCTGAAGGTAGTAAAACCTGAATCCAACCTCAGCATCTGTCTACCGCGGTTCCTGTCCCCGCCCCAGCCACCAAGTCTGCCCCTGCCCTCATGTCCCACACGTCACCTAAACCAGGAATCTGAGCACCACCCTTGACTCCTCTATTAGTTTCCCAGAGCTGCTAGAATTAAGTACCACTAACTGGGTGCCTTAAAACAACAGAATCTTTTTCTCTCACAGTTCTGGAGGCCAGAAATCTGAAATCAAAATGTTGGCAGGGCCCCACCCTCCAAAGGCTCTGAGGGCAAGATCCTTCTTACCTATTCCAGCTTCTTGTGGCTCCACATGTTCCCCAGCTCGTGGCAACATCACTTCAACCTCTGCTGTCTCTCGACTCATGGCCTTCTTCCCTGTGTCTCTCTGTGTTGTTTTCTCTTATAGGCAATCTTTCTCACTGGATTTAAGGCCACCCTAAATTCACGGTGATTTGTCTTGATCCTTGACTTAACTACATCTGCAAAGATCTTATTTCCAAAGAAGGTCACATTCTGAGGTTGAAGGTGGTCATGAATTTGGAAGGGACATTATTCAACTCACTAATATTCCTCCAGTCCTTCATTCCTCCCACATTCTAACTTAATTCTACCTGCTTCACACAATAGACCCACTCACATCTATTCATCCACAAGGTCAGGTCGCCACTTCCTGTGTCATAGCATCTGGTCCAGGTCTCCAGGCCTCCAGCCCTGCTTTCTATCCACTCCCTACACAGCAGCCAGAACAGGTCAAGTCCTGCTCCTCACCTCACAGCTTTCAACACACACACACACACACACACACACACACACACTGCACACATTGCCCGGGCCCCAGGTCTCTGGAGATGCTGCTCCCTGGGCCTGAAATGCCTCTTAGCCCCTGCTAATCTCACTGCCCCATTTCGCCACCTCACTGAATCATCCCCGTCTCAGGTTAGACATGGATCCCTCTGCTTAGATATTTCTAACCCTCATCAGGGCAGATTCCCCTTGGGGCTCTCTCATCTCCCAGGCCACCCCCAGCACGGCCCTGGTGGCACTGTACCACCTGCAACTCCCTCAGTCACTGATCACGTTCACCATGTGGCTCTGCACTGGGCTCAGAGCTGGATGTAACAACACAGTAACAAATAAGACACTGCGTGCCCAGTGTAAGCACGGACTGTCTTCAGTATTTTACCTGCTTTAACGCATTACTCTTTATAACAGCCCTATACTACTAGCTAGTATTATTCCCATTATCCTCTAGTCAAATATTTATGGAAATAATTAATTAGTTAAATTCGTTAGCTAATGTAAAATGGAGTCACTAAGGTCCAGAGAAGTTGCTAATTTTTCCCAAGTTCACCAAGGGAGGTTAGTACTTTGACTTAAGCTTCAGTAGTCATAGCATGTGGGCACAGTAGCTGTGCTTCACAGGCTCTAGAGTGCAGGCTCAGTAGTCATGGCACATGGGCACAGTAGCTGTGGTTCACAGGCTCTAGGGTGCAGGCTCAGTAGTCGTGGCACATGGGCACAGTAGCTGTGCTTCACAGGCTCTAGGGTGCAGGCTCAGTAGCTGTGGCACGTGGGCACAGTAGCTGTGGTTCACAGGCCCTAGGGTGCAGGCTCAGTAGCTGTGGCACGTGGGCTTAGCTGCTTCAAGACATATGGAATCTTCCTGGACCAGGGATCAAATCTGTGTCTCCTGCATTGGCAGGCAGATTCTTTACCACTGAGCCACCAGGGAAACCCTAAGCTTATTTTAAATTATTGGTTATCCATCTATTCTAATTTTTCAAAAGATGTATTGTCTAATTTGTTCTTTTCTTTTGATTTAGCTGTTCTCCTCGGGTGTCTAGTAACTTTGACGTGTGAGCTCATCTTGCCCACATAACGCCATCCATCTGCTACACATAACTACTCCATCTGCTAGTGAGTGTGGAAGAAGAACTGAAGCTCAGACCCTAGTTTCGGTCAGTCCTGTGAGCACAAAAAGGAGGCAGATGGGCCCTGAGTTCTGAGCACCAGAACCATAGGCAATCACATCTGTTTTCTATCACCCCACCAGGAAACTTCTCAAGTCCAAGTTTGAACCTCTGACCCATGGAGAAGCAGCACTGGGCAAAAGCGGTCTCCCCTGAGACTTGGCAGTGTGAAGGAGGAAGAAAAAAGTGAAAAGTGAAAATTAGTCTCTCAGTTGTATCTGATTCCTTGCAATCCCATGGACGGTAGCCCAGCAGGCTCCTCTGTCCATGGAATTCTCCAGGCAAGAGTATTGGAGTGGGTTGCCATTCCCTTTTCCAGGGGATCTTCCCAACCCAGGGATTGAACCTGGGTCTCCTGCATTGCAGGGAGATTCTCTACCATTTGAGCTGAAATAGAGGATAAATGCAGGAGACCAGTCAGTTGCCGATGGTTTTCCCCATTACTCCAGCAAGGCCTGTGTTCTGCCCTAACAGTACCCTCCATGGACGCCTGCCAAGACTTACGGGCTGTTTTCACAGACCAAAGGAACAACAGTGGTGTCCCAAAGCAACGTGGTGGGGGCAGAGCAAATGGCAATGAAAATAATATTCTGCCGAAGTTAAACCGACACCTCCACTCCCTTGCACGTTCTTAATGCCAGGGTTTGAAGGAGTAGCTCCAGTTTCACTTCAAAAATCATACAGCCCTGTCTTTGGCTTCAGCAGGAATGCTTCCAGTGTTCCTTACATTCAAGGCAGCTTTTCATGTACTGATACTGAACCATCTTCAAAATATAAGTGAACAAGCAGGGTACAAAACAGTGCGGGAGGTTGTTGTTTGTGTAAAGAGTGGATGCGTAGGTATATGTGCATTGACCTGTATATGTACCAGACACTCCTGGAAGGTTACACAAGAATGTAACACCACTGAATGCCTCTGAGGAGGGTGTCTGAATGACTAAAGACTCGGGTAGAGCATTTAAGCTGTTAAACTTTTTTTGTAATTTTTTATTTTAAAAGTTGACTTTTCAAGTTAATAAATAGCTCAAGCACACACACAGTGTCTTACCTTTAGGTTCCAGGGATCGCCCAGCTTGCAACTAATGTCTCGATGAGTACAACACCATGTCCTTCATTCAGCCTTCTCCGAACACAAGAAGATTGTCTTTCTCCTGTGAACTCTCAGCTCCCTTTGGGGACAACTGTCTTAAAGGTCCTGGTCACTTTCTACTACCTGTTAATTACCAGCAAATCTGTCATAGCCCTGCTCAGTCATTCATTCGGCCCTGAGGAATACAGCATTCCGTTTGATGCTAAAATGGGTCCTGTATGTAAAACTCCACGAATTCCCAGTGGCATCCTCCAGGCTCCGTTCAGATGATTCCCACTCACACAAGCCACACATCTGGCCATACCAATGTCCCCTGGTAGCCACTGTCCTGGTCAGGAGCATACCACATCCCAGACCAGTGACCCGAGGACTGCCAGGCTTCCACGTTCTGATATACCAACAAATTAATAGTCATGGGCCACGTCCTCCAATTCTACACATGCAACAAGATTGAGCCACAGAAACCAATAGTCCGAGGTGGCCAGATTGAGGGATGACAGCAGCAGCCTCAGACTCCCCTCTGTGACTATTCTTCTGGACAACAGCCCTCAGCCAGGAAAAGTCCTTCCCACAAGACAGAAGAAGGGTCTGGGAAAGCCTGTCCTCCTGATCCTTAAGGGGACCCGCCTTCCCCTGACATATTCCTGCAGTCCTGTTTTATCTCTTCGGTTGAAGGTAATGATTCTCTTCAGTCGGCAAGCACAGTAGAGAACTGTCACCCCATGGTCTTGAAGGACGTAGTTGCTCACCCTGTGCCAAGACGTAAGACGCGAAGCTCTGGAAAGAAACAGTCGCTGCTGCTGGGAACAGACAGACCCAGATGTCAGAACTGCTCCCCGCCATCTCTCTTTCCCCAGCCCTTCTGCATAGGGAAGGCCCACCTGGTGGGCTCCCATAGATGCTGCGGAGCTTTGCTCCGGTGCAGCCTCTTGGTGACCCCGACCCTCCTAGCACCAGGCTTGTACTTTACACCCAGAATTATTCTCCCATATGTCGCTCAGCCTCACCTACTCCGACATCTACTCCCCTCCTAGACACTCAGAATGGCCTCTTAGTCACTGAGAGGAGGAGGGCGGTGACGTCAAGCCACGGGAAGGCCGGGGTGGGGGCTGCCATTGTTCACTATGTCACAGTGGGTGTTTCCTTCATCCTTGGACCCTCAATACCCAGAACGAATATATGACGCTCCTTGCGGGGCCACAGTCCTCTGGCCACAGTCCTCTGGGCTCCGGGTCCTAAGGGGCCCCTGGTCCCGCCCCAAGCCTGGGGAGCGACTGGGGCTGAGAGAGTGGACCCTGGCCCTGGGCACAGTCAAGTAAACCAGAGACAGGCGACCAGCTGCTCGTGCCTGGCCCCTGTCCGAGCCATCCCCCCACCCCACCCCCCGCCCCACTCCGTGACCTCCCCTCCCCCGCCACGGCTACCGCGGACCCTGAGCGAGGAGGGGAGTCGTGGGGAACCGAGAAGCAGGCGCCCACCACCTAGAGCGCAGGCGCAGGGAACCAGGCGCGGGGGAAGCGCCGTCGTGGCTGTAAGTCCGCGGCCAGCAGGGGGCGACACGAGGCCGCTTCCCTGGGGTGGCGAGGGCGTGCGGTTTCCGGCTGCAGGACCAGCTGCCGCCCGACTGAGGCGGCGGGAGAAAGAGAGAAAGGGGGCCCCGCCTCACGGTAAAATGACGGTAAAGACAGAGACAGGGCGGTAGTGTGCATGCTTGGCGCACGTCCTCATCACACATGGACCGGAGTAGTTAGTTACAAGCTTGCACCGCTGTCACTAACGTATGGCGTGGGGTCCTGCGGTGCAGAGATGAAGAAAACACCCCTGAGACAGAGAGAATTTCAGTCTCACTGTTCACCGTGTGACTTTGGGCAAGTTATCGAACCTGTCTGAGCCTTGGCTTCCCCGTGTATTAAATCCCGGCGGTAGGGTCCATCTCATTCGGTCATTATGGAGCTCACAAGCCTATGAGGAGTGCTTAATAAATGTTAGTCCTTATCAGCACTTTTCTTATTGCATCATAACTGCCTGTGTTTCTGTCTCTTCCTCCACCCCTCACTAGACCCATGGCAGCGGCTCACACTGAGAGCTCCCCTGGGTAGATGACACGAGTCAGTCATCTTGGTACTGGCCCAGCACCAGCTCAGTAAGCTAGTCAGAAGCCAAGCAACTGAGTTGGGATGAGGTTATGGGGGTTCCACCTAGGGCCCTACAGAGTCCTGCCCAGACCTCAGTTCAAATCAGACAGACAGACCCTAACACTCCAGTCCCACAGAGCTTTGCTCTCTCTAGGCAGCCTAGCCTCCCTGCTGTGTGAAAGGATGGATGGTCTCTTCCCCCAGCCCCCAGTGGTCCATCTAGCCCACACTGGCTGTTTGGTCCTCCTGAGAGTGGTCCTCCTGAGAGGGCTCTGCCTGCGCCTGAGTCTCCATACACTTCCGTCTCTGGCTCCACCTAACGCTACCTGTGCTTGTGTCTCACAGGCTGTGGATTCCAAAAAGATGAAGAGGAAGCATGCATCATCTCTTTCTAATTTCTAACTCAAGTGCCAGAAGTTGGTATATATAATCAGTCCTCCTCAACTCTGCCAAAGAAAGCAAGATGAAAGCTCCTAACCCAGTTGCCTCTTTCTGCAGCCTGTTAACATTCTCCTCTCCTCGTCAT
Source organism: Bos javanicus (assembly GCF_032452875.1). NCBI lineage: Eukaryota > Metazoa > Chordata > Mammalia > Artiodactyla > Bovidae > Bos > Bos javanicus. The sequence goes on along the minus strand of NC_083878.1, from coordinate 13,669,717 downwards.
TGCCCAGCCCTACTCGGGCCCCACGGGGTGGGATCTCCCCAGAGAGCCTGGGCTGCCCTCCCTTAGGGACTGCTGGGAAGGGACACACTCTTCAGGAAGAGATGGCTGGTGAGAGAGAGGTCCTGGGACCCTCCCCTGGACAATTTCATGTGTCTGGCCTGAGGCCATGGAGCCCTGGGCACTGGCTCTCTTGGCTCAGAGGCAGGTGCCCCTCTAACCCGTGCAGCACCTCTGTGAAAATGAGCTTAGACTGGTTTTCAGTCCCCATTTACTTTCTGGGCCAGGCAACCTTGTCCAGTGGACAAACTACCCCACTGTGTGGCAGAAAACTGCATCCTGCCAATCCCCATGGAGGGGGGAAATTCAAACTGTGAATATGTCTGTGATCAGGCAGATGTCTACTTTCTACCTTCACACTCTGGAGCCATGAAGGGAAGAGGGAAAGGGGGAAGACAGTCGCTCTTCCTGTGAAAATATAACATTTGTCACTTCCATCTGTGGGCCCACAACTCCCCATGGCTCTCTCCAGAGACTTTGACTCTGGACTTGATGGAGTCTACTGGGCAGTTTCAGGAAGCTTGTCAGGGGACCTCCTCCCCCACTGCCTGGCATACCCTGGCCAAGATGGTTGACTACAGCTCTGTGCTCAGGTCTGTTTCCTGGGGACAGTTCTCACCACCTAACTCTTCAATGTCCCTTCACATTTCCAAAACCAGGAGCACTTCTCAGTGACGCCTTCTTTCTTCCCAAACTCTTGTGTCTGACTGAGTCCCAAGTTTCTACTACAGACTTGAAGACACCGCTGTGTGTATGTTGCTCAGTTGTGTCTGACTCTTTGAGACCCCATGGCCTGTAGCCCAGCAGGCTCCTCTGTCCATGGGGATTCTCCAGGCAAGAATACTGGAGTGGGTTGCCATGCCCTTCTCCAGGGGATCTTTCCAACCCAGGGGTCAAACCCAGGCCTCCTACATTGCAGGTAGATTCTTTACTGTCTGAGCCACAAGGAAACCTTCACTAAATATGCTGTCTTCAAAAATGCATTCTAAATTAAAGACAACATTTCTAGAAAGTCATCTAAAGAAATTCTGCCACAGTGCAGAGATGTGTATTCAAGGATGGATATGGAAGCATTTATTTGTGGAAACTCCTGAAAGAGCCCAGATGCTCATTAATAAGGAAATGGCTTACCACTTTATAGGTCACCCAAGCTGGAGACCTTCATGCGGCTGATAAAAAGATTCTCAAGATATTTTAAGTGAAGGAGGAAAGCTGGAGAATAATATGAAGAGTCAGATCTATTTTGGTCTTAAGGGAAAAGAGAACCGACATAGCTAAATGCTTACAGACAGACCTAGGAAAGTCAAAAGGCCGAGAAGCACTTGGAGACATGCTCAAGATTACTGATAATCAGAGATATGAACATCAAAACAAACAAAATATCCCCTTATGTGTCATAGACTGGCAGCTAGAGACTCAGACATGCCAGGTTAGAGGCGGAAGGGATATGTGGATACAGAAACCTGTGTGCCCTCCTCATTAGTGTGGACTGGAGCTGCCATCCAGACAGCACACTGCCAGTATTTAGGCAAGTTAAGATGTTCTCATATCTTATGACCCAGAAATTTCACTCATTGGTATCCAAGGGTATTTTCCATTGATGCTTAAGGAAAACTGCACAAGGATGTTCACTGTGGCATTATTTGAGGTGGCAGGGGAGTTGGAGCCACCTGCTGCCTTTCCCTGGAAGAGTAGATGACTAAAACATGATGGTCACACACCACGGAGTGTTACGCAGCAGTCTGAAGCAACAGATTGAGTGTGCACAGAGCAACAGAGATGGATCTCTAAAACCATAATGTTGTGCTTCCTTCCTGAAAATTCTGCTCAAAAGCCATTAGATGGGGCCCAGAAAGACAAATGTCCACAGGCAGAGTGTGGGCTACAGTGATCCAGAGCGGGAGATGGGATCCAAGTAGGGAGACCCAGTGGTTCAGTCCTGAGTATCTGAGCCCCCAGAGGGTGAGAAGGGCCCCTGCATTTGGCCAGGGCTGGGGAGAGGCAAGGTGGCAACAGGAAGCTGGTTACACCAGGGAAGTGATCAAATGAACAGACCGAGGGGACTAGGGGTCAGGTTTGTCACTTCAGAGAGGGGAGCTACAGGTAAAGAAAAGAAGAAATCCAGAGACAGCCCCATGATGTGGGGCTGAAATTGGAGCTATTGATGTGAACATATAGTTATCAATAAACGTAAGTGTCAAAGTGTTACAGGTACGCTCACATATCCCCTGGTTCTCTCCACTGATAGAGTCATATAGCTACAACCCCCCAGTAGCAATGGCCATGACTAGAACCCAGATCTCAGCTTCTAAATGACATTTGCACTAAAAGAATCAGAACTCCTTGGGGAAACAGCTGACTCAAGAGCTAGAGCATGGAGAAGTACAAAGTGAAAATGAAGCATTTTATGCTAGAAAGTAAGGAAATGCTCAGATAAGGACATGTTAAAAAGAAACAGGAATTTTTGGACAAGAGTGCCAAGACAATTCAATGGAGAAAAAACAGTCTTTTCCAAAAATAGTGCTGGAGTACCTGGATATCCACAAGCAAAATAATGAAGCTGGATTCTCCCCTCACGCCACATACAAACATTGCCTTAAAGTGAATGAGATTTAAATATGAGATAAAATTATAGGCCTAAATCTTCATGACTTTGGATTTAGCAATGATTTCTTAGCTACATTACCAAAAGTCTATGCGGCAAAAGAAAAAAAATAGATAAATTGGACTTTGGCAAAAGTAAACACCTTTGTGCTTCAAAGAACACTATCAGAAAAGTGAAAAGACAGACCACTGAACCAGAAAAAATATTTGATAATGGGCTTACATCCAGACTATACAAACATTTACAATTCAAAGATAAATAACCCAATTAAAAAATGGGCAAAGGATCTGAATAGACATTTTCCCAAAGATATGTGAATGCCCAATAAGCACATGAAAAGATAGTCAGCATCATTAGTCTTCAGAGAAATGAAAATCAAAACTTCAATGAGACACCATAAACACTGACTCTACGGCTATAGACAAAAAAACAGGTAATTACAAGTGTTGGTCAGGATGTGAGAAACTGGGACCCTCATACACTGCTGGTGGGAATGCAAAATGGTGCGGCCACTTTGGAAAATAGGGTGGCACTTGCTCAGAAAGTTAAAACAGAGTCAACTGTTTGATAGAGCAGTTCCACCCTAGATATACACCCAAGAGAAATTAAAACATACACTCACACAAAACCTCTTTTTTAATTGAAATACAGTTGACTTACAATGTTGTGTTAGTTTTTGGTGTGCAGCAAAGTCATATATGCTCTTTTTCAGATTCTTTCCCATTATAGTTTATTACAAGATATTGAATACACAAAAACTTTTATTAAAATATTCATAACAGCAATTCTCATAATAGCCAAAAAGTAGAAGCAACCCAAATGTCCATCAACTGATGTATGAGTAAATGAACTGTGGTATGTCCATCCAGTGAAGTATCTCTCAGCACTAAAAGTGAATGAAGTTTTTACCCAATATCTTGTATTAACCCATAATGGAATACAATCTGAAAAAAAAAGAAAAAGAATCACTATGCTGTATACCTGAAACTAACATAATATTTTAAATCAACTATACTTCAAAATAAAATAAAAGCTATGGGACTCCAACTTGGGAGAGGCTTCCTAAAATTAAAATAGTGCTTCATGCTACAATATGCATAAACTTTGAAAGCACTATGCTAAATGAAACAGCCAGTCACAAAAGACTGTGCATATTGCACAATTCCATTTATATGAAATTTCCAGAATAGGCAAAGCTTATAGAGATAGAAAGTAATTAACATGCAGTTGCCTGGGGCCTTGGGACATGAGAAGATTAGTAATAGACAGCTAAAGGGTATGAGTTTTCTTTAGGGAGTGATGAAAATGTTCTAGACCTGATTGTAGGGATGATTGCACAACTCTGTGACTATACTAAAAATCACTGAATTGTATAGTTTAAGTAGGTGACTTGTATGGTATATGAATTATATCTTAATAAACTGTTTAAAAAAAAGAAGAGGCCAGCTTGAAAGGACTCCTGCCGAATGCATTTGGGACACTTTGCAAGGTAAGTAAATAATGAAGCAGATAATGATAGCAACAAGTTATAATTCATTTAATACAATAAAATGCCACTGAATTTTTTCATTAACAAAGAATAAAGAATTTTATAAGACCAGAGTATATACATAGTCTCAAAGTTCCTCCCTGAAAAATATGTACTAATTACAATGGAAAAAAATTTTACAGGGAGAAACATAGCAGATACTACCTTACTCGTTTGATCAAAGTAATGGGATTAATCAATATTATACCCCACTTGGTTAAGATACAATGAGAAGAATTCAGCATCACTTCAGTGATATTCTTGCCAACGATGCATAATCTGAATTGAATCATGAGGAAACATAAGACAAAACCACACTGTCAGACATTCTACAACATGATAACTGGCCATGGAAGTCAAGACAAAACCGGTCTGTTACAGATTGAAAGAGACTGAAGAGACAGTGACAATTCAGTGCAACAAACAAACTCGACTGTATTCTTTTGCTATAGAGCTATTTTCAGGAAGACTGATAAACTTAATTGATCTCATCAGTTGATGGCAATACTGTTAATTTTATGATTTTGATGATAGTATTGTGATTATTGGGGAGAATGCCCTTGTTTATTGGAAATACAAAATAAAGCATATGTCAGAAATTTATTCTCAAATTGGTCCTGGATGCAGTAAGATCTTTATACTTGACAACTTCTGTGTAAGTTTCAGACTGTTTAAAATAAAACAAGAAACCAAAATGTGTATAAAATAACTGGTCTGCATTCTTCAAAAATATCTATGTTACAAAAGCCAAAGAAAAGTTGATGAATTGTTCCCAACTAAAGGACACTAGCAGAACTTGAAACCTAAGTGTAATGAGTGATATTGGATTAGATCTTGGAGCAGAAAACAATAATAACATAAGGAACATTATTGGGACAACTGGCAAATTTTGAATAAGACCTGAAGATTATATAATAGCATTGTATCCGTGTTAAATTTCCTGATTTTGATCATCATACTGAGGTTATGTAGGTGAAGGTCTCCTTTCTTAGGAAATACTGCAGTGTTTAGGAATAAAGAGGCATAGTGTCTGTCACATTCTCAGATGCTTCAACAATATTTTTATAAGTACATAGGAAAAGAGAATAATAAAGCAAATGCAGCTAAGAAATGAGTATGCTGAAGCTCTTTGTACTGTTCTTGCAACTTTTCCATAAATTTGAAATTATTTTAAAATAAAGTTTTAGAAAATAATGTAAAAACTCTACACTTCTGAGGAATGGAGTTGGATAGGCAAGTATGAAGAAGGGAAACATCAGAAAAAAGCCACATTGTTTCTTGTTTTATCTTTATATTCTGGCATTGTTTGATTTGTTTTATGATATAAAAGACATTCATGTATTATTTATGTAAGCTTCTAAGCAGAGAAAAATGGTGAACAGCTATTAAAAATGAGATAGAGCTAAGGTCCACTGACATATAAGAATGCCATGGCCTATTGATAATTCTTTTTAAGGGCAGTTTGTAGAGTAGCAGGGATAATATGAATATTGCCACAAAAAACACATATACAGTGTGCATATGCAACACTGTAACTCTCAGCCATACTACTTCTGAGGGAGGATTAAGGAGAGGAATTTGTATACACTTCAATCTGTTTATTTTACAATAATTTTGTGTTAACTTATTATTTTTAATTAACCATGTAATACATGTAATTTTCTTATTATGGAAAAAGTCAAGTAAGATATTTATTGCTTTTAAGATACATATTACTGTGGCTAAGAGAAGGAATTGTCTCTTAAAGGATAATTGGTATTTTAAAATAAGGAAATGTGAACTCCGTTCAAAACAGGCAATATCTAAATATAATGGTTATGTAAGTATGCCTCTCTTAATACGGCAACCCTTTAAAATAGTGCAAATGCCCAGCGATGAGGGTTTCCGATTCCGCTGGAGGGGTAGTGAGTTGCACCTTGCCGGACTCTCCCACCCACGCTCGACACTCCCAGTAAAACTCTGTCCTTCCCTCAATTTCTACTTGGTAAGCCCTATCTGAGACTATCGGCCCTCACCTCCACTGTGAGGCCTTATCTGGCTTCTTCCAGGCAAAGGAAGGAACCGCGGTCTTCTCCCTAACCCAGCGCTCCCATTCCTCACGGGGGGCGGGGAGGGGGGAGGGGGGAGATCTAAGGCCTGACCGCCAGCACCACGCCCGGCCCATAATGACCCGAAAATAAATGCCAGTACAAATTGCTTTGGAAAGCGATCCGGCAATATATTAAGAGCAATGAAAATGTCCCTATCCTGTTGACCCAGTGCTATGCTATGCTAAGTCACTTCAGTCGTGTCCGACTCTGTGTGACCCCATAGACAGCAGCCCACCAGGCTCCCCAGTCCCTGGGATTCTCCAGGCAAGAACACTGGAGTGGGTTGCCATTTCCTTCTCCAATGCATGGAAGTGAAAAGTGAAAGTGAAGTCGCTCAGTCGTGTTCGACTCCCAGCGACCCCATGGACTGCAGCCTAACAGGCTCCTCGGTCCATGGGATTTTCCAAGCAAGAATACTGGAGTGGGGTGCCATTGCCTTCTCCGGTTGACCCAGTAAGGATCCTGAAAAAAGAATCCTCCCGGAAACAGGAAGCCATATATTTGGTCGTCCTGGTTTGAGCATTTTTTTTAATGCTACAAAACTAGGCACGCTGAAATAGCTAGCAATTGAATGATTATTTTACACAGTAACACAACATAATATTACTCGGCTATTGAAAAGCATATTATGTGGACTATAGCATCTGACAAATAATGTAGGAGACACCTGAAGTAGCAAAGGCTGAACACAAAATTACACATTCATTCACCATGACTAAAATGTAAATTAAACGTGCAGTGGAAAAAAAAAAAAACTTTCTCCCCTTTTTGCAAGGAACGAGGGTGATGATTTTAGGTTTGAGCACTGGGATATTTTTTCCGTTCTTTCAATTTATTATCGTTGCTCTAACCCTTTGAACAGGGTGCAGAGGTTGAAAGTCGCATTGAGAAGACTCTCAGCATTGTTTATACGATTTCAAACCAGAGGTATTTTCAGCAGGAGGGACGTATTTTGCATCTCGACGGTTGAGTAGGGGCCAGGGGGCGGGAGATGAGGCTCCCGGGGTCTTTCGGAACAAAGCCAGAGGCGTCGAGGAAACCTGGACCGAGGAGTGGGAAAGGGACCCCTCGCCCGCTGCCCACCGATCCCGCCTGGGCGGAGCTGAATGCCGGTTGGCCGAGTGACAGGGACTTCTCCGGGGATCGGTCCCTTTAGACCGGTTTCCCCAGCCTGCACGGCCCCACCTGGACCAGCAGATCTGCCGACCCGATCTAAAGACTCGTGAGAAACCAGGGAAACGCGCACCACTGCCAGCCGAGAGCCGGCTGCGCTTTGTTCGGGCGGCCTCCGGGTTTCCGGCCCCGCCCCTTCCCCTTCTCCGCGACTCCGGCTCCTGCTCCCGGGCTCCGCGAACCCAGTTTTCTCGTCTTCTCTCCCTTCCCACAGGTTCAGTCCCCGTTCTGCTCTTTGCCTTTCTGCCACCTTCACTCTTGCCCCCCGCCCCCCATCACCACGACCCCCCGACCCGCCTCCACCACGACCACCACGACCTTCACCACCACCATCACCCCAAGGACTGGCCAACTTTGCCCCGAGAAGCGGACTGTTCAGGAGAGTTCCCCGCGGAAAAGCAGCGGGGCCCAGTCCAGAGAGGCTGGCTGCTTTCGTGGAGATCAAGACGGACGCCTGAGCATCTTGGCTCCCGCGCTCCGGACCGAGTCTGCCTCGCCCTTGGGAGAGGGCAGAAGAAAGGCCGAGGCTGGGGAAGGGAAAAGCAGGACCCTGGGGAAGGAGTGACCGTGGATGGGGACACTGGAGATGGCTACCGGGCGGGGTCACCTCCACCAAGTGACTCTCAGAGCCATCCGTGGTCTGCTTATCTACCAACGCCAGAATTCCCGAGTGGAGCACCCACTCCGCACCTTGCGATATTCCCACGTTTATTCTCCATCAGTATCGAGGAGCTCTTTCAGGAGAGCGAAGTAGTATATGAACATATTCTCATCCTCCTTAAAAAAAAAAAAAAAAAAAAAAACCAAGTCAGAGGCTCACAGGATACACACCCCCACCACACTCACTTCTTTCGGGACAGCGCTGTCCCTCCGGTTCTCCCTTAATACATTTCAGGCTTCACAGAAGTGTGGGCTGTACGTGGTGTCTATCTCTGCACACTTGGCATGACACTCCGCAATTGTCTCGCAGCAGAGGCGACGGAAATCTTCCGCGGGGAAGGAGAGAGACCAGCAAAAATTTCTTAGCACAGTTCCGCACAGTTTGTCGAACTGTTGGCTTAAGAGATTTTCTTCCCTTGCCAGAAAGGGGGGAAAAAAGAAAGTTTTTTTAATTTTATTTTAATTAAAGCAAAGGACGTCCCCCGTGGCTCAGTTGTAAAGAATCTGCCTGCCAATGCATAAGACACCGGTTGGATCCCTGATCCCGGAAGATCCCACATGCCGTAGAGCAACTAAGTCCGTGTGCAACAACTAGTGCTCTAGAGCCCTGGAGCCGCAACTACCGAGCCCACCTGTCACAAGTGAAGCTTGTGTTCCCTAAAGCCAGTGCTCCCCCAACAAGAGAAGTCACCGTGAGCAGAAGCCCGAGCACCACAGCTAGAGAGTAGCCCCCACTCCCTGCACCTAGAGAAAAGCCTGAGCAGCAAGGAAGACCCAGCACAGCCAAAAATAAATAAATATTTTTTTGAAAAAATTAAGGGAAAGAAATGGGATTAAAATTTAAAAGAACAGATCTAAGAGAAAAGTAGGCTAATCCTGTTCCGCAGACACGGCGCGCATAGAGAGCTCTGATACATGTGCTCTGTGTTCATTGACATTGTCTCTGGCGGGTGTCTGGGTTCACCTCCCCGCCTTCACCTCTCCGCCCGCCCATTCCCCGAGGGCCGGCCGCACACTCGGGGTTGGGGGTGGGGGGGGGGGTGGGGGTGGGGTGCTAGTCCAGCGGCCGCCCTAAGACGAGGCCAGTCCGCCGAAGGCTGTCCAGCCTCTCCGCGCTCCGACCTCAGCTTCCCGGTCTAGTCGGCCCGCGTGCGCAGTTCCCGCGCCCGGCCCGGAGCGCGCCTCTGCCGAGGACCTTGACCTCCCACGGACCTCGTCGCCTCACTTAGCTCTCTCTGACCTGCTTTTGAACCCGCTAATCCTGTCCTGAACTCTCGCCCAGCGGCGATCCCTCGCCCCGGCCCCGACGCGCTAATTCCCGCTGACCCAGCCGCCCAGCCGTCACTCTCTGTTCGCCCGGCTTTGAAACGCGCCAAGGGCTGCGCGCCTTGGGTCGTCTGGGGCGGCCACCACCGCCCCGCATCGCTGGCACCTACGCTTACGCGTCCTCTGAACGCCACGGCCCGGTGTCGCGAGCATATTTTTTCCTTCTCTTGCTTTCCCTTGTCTCCTCTTAAATTAATTCGTTTTTAAAAGAAATCTATCAGACCCACAAGAATCAGAATCTCAGGTAACACCCCATACTGGCGACGCTGTGGGGAAGCCGGCACTTGCACACGAAGCTGGCAAGCAGCGAGGACACGGAAAGCGTAAGGCGGACCAGGCTGCCAGGAGTCAGCGCCAAGGCATGGGAGAAAGCAGAAAAGGCAGGACCTAGAAGAGAGGACAGAGTGACTTCATTCCTATTTTAAGGGGAAGGAAGGAAGGGTTGATATTTGTCCGATACCGGGCTACAACTTGGGGCTTCGAACGGTAGGGTCTAGAAGACACCTGCTTGTCACTTTATAATCTTTTGTGCTGTTTTGAATTTTTTCCCCTAGATTCATGTTTCCCTTTTTGGAGAAAAAAATATAAAACTAATTGTTTAGAGAGTTAATGAAATTAGTGCACATCGTATGTGCTTACAAACACAAGCCCACAGGCACTACACCAAGGTGTGGTCCGCATGTTTGGGGGTTTTTGTTTGCTTGCTTGTTGGTTTTGTTTTGTCAGCCAACTGAACCTAACAGGGGGCAATGCGTTCCCTTTTTGGCCCTTCGTTTATTGTAGTTGGGCTGCTGAGGCTGCGCTAAGGAGTCTCTTTAAGGAGAGTTATTTTCAGAGACGGTTCTCTAGCCAGGAAAACAAATTTGTGCTTAGTCGCCCGCTGGCATACCCATCTCTGGGAACCACCAGGTGGGCTGGCCCTGCAAGATCAAACTCCAAGGTCCCCTGCCTTGAGTTCAGGGACTTGGCTCTGTTTGCGTCACAACTGTCCGCCAATACCTTGCACCATACCAGCATATAGTAGTAGCTCAGTAAATAGTTGTTGAATGAAAGATACTCCAAAGAGTGTGACAACAGCTCCTGGGAAACTGTTCTTAGTAAGTATAAATTCCTGACATCCGGGAGTAGAGGAACAGGCTCCTCCCTAAGGGACAATCACGGGATCACGAGAGGATCTTAGCGAGTAGTCAGGACATTGCCAGCATTCCCCCCAGAGCTCCAAAAGTCCAACACCCACTGCCAGGCAGTTCCTTGCCCTTCCCTTCAGATGTCCTGGCCCTGAATCAGGTGATGGAGAATTCTAGCCTCCCAATCCAGGGACAGAATGCATCCCCTGCATCGCAGGCAGATTCTTTACCACTGAGCCACCAGGGAAGCCCTTATATATAATTAATAAAACTGTATTGTATATTTGAAAGTTGCTAAGATCCGCTGGAGGAGGAAATGGCAATCCACTCCAGTATTCTTGCCAGGAAATCCCACGGACAGAGGAATCTGGCAGGCTACAATCCATAGTCCACAGGGTTGCAAACAGTCGGACACAACTAAGTACATTATTAATTATAATCACCAGCAAGTTCCTTTCTGAGGTGGTAAAAATATTCTAAAATCTACTGTGATGATGGCTACATTGTATAGCTGTGCCTAACCTATGTATTTTGGTATACCTGTGAATATACAAAAACCATTGAATCGTAAATGTATTGATGATATATTGATTATAGAAACAGCAAAAACAAAATAACACATACAGGGTTCTGGGCGGTAAGTCCACTGTCCACATCAGTTGAGGCTCTGCTCTTCCAAAGCCTGCATCCTCCAAGTCTAGATTTCCTCCAGTCTCCACAGAGGCTAAGGCTTCCTGCGAGGGTGCTTTGCCTCGAAATCCAAAAGCGCCTCCGCAGCTGCTGTGCTGGGGACGGAAACCTTGAAACTCTGGCCCAGAGAGTACTTATCTATGTTTAGAGGGGAGCCCGGTTCTCAGTGTGAAGTAAGAGTGAAGAGAAGAGATTTTTGCTTTGGCAGAGCCCCAAGATCCAGCACCCAGGTTTGAATCCACTGTTTGATCCTGGTCTCCGTTTCCTTCTCTTCAAAATGGAGCATCCGAGTCACCACGCTATGAGTTGTGACTATTTCATGAAAGTATGAACCTAGCACACCTTCAGAAGGCTAGCCACATGCCCCTTGCTGCAAAACCAATAAAGGTGCTCATCTTAGGGGATGACCCATATAAAATCAGGATGCAGTAGAGGGAGTGAAGGGATTTTTAAGGAAAGGAGTTTGTTTTTTTTGTGTGTTGTTTTTTTTTTAAAGACTCTCTCAAGTCTCTGGTGTCTTTTCATTGATTTTAACTCCGAGAGCATGTCAGGATCCTAATTTCCAAAAACAGACAAGTAGAAGAGGGTGCTCCCCCTGCAGCGGTGGGGGAGGGGGGGGACTGAAGAGAAGAGGGAACATAAGGGCTCTGGAGAGGGAGAGCAGGTGGGCTGGAGGATGAAGAGGGGATGGAGGGAGACTGCTGTGGTCCAGAGGCTGGCCTGGTGGGGAGGAGAGCAGTACAAGGAGTGATGACCCAGAGAGGGAAGAATGCTGGAGAACCTGAAGGAGAAAAGCAGCAAATGAAGAAGGAAAAGGCTGCAAAACCTTCAGGTGGGGGGCGGAGAGCAAGGAAGAGTCACAGAGAACTACCTGGGGAAGAGATGCAGGACGTCAAGTAACCATTCTTGGTGGAATCTGTCCGGAAGAAAGCAGATGGGAAGAGAAGACCCTCGAATCCCAAGTCCAATTTCCTATCCTAGAACCTCGAGACACCCATCCAGTCCTACCAAGCCCCCTCCCTCACCCCTGGGTGGCCTTACCCGAAAGAATCCTGGGTCTGAACTGGTGGGGGAGTTTTCAGATCAAGTTGGACACTTCAGGCTGGGTCCAGTTGTGTCCTGTCCAGGCCTGTTCACCCTCTCTGATCCCCTCCACAAAACTGCCCAGCATTGCTAACTCCCCTCCCCCAACTTCACCAGAGGTCTTGGCAGAAAAAACAATTCTATTCCCTGACCTGCTACTAGGGCTTACCCATTGGCTCAGATGGTAAAGAATCCGCCTGCAACGCGGGAGACCTGGGTTCGATCACGGGGTCAGGAAGATCCCCTGGAGGAGGGCATGGCAACCCACTCCAGTATTCTTGCCTGGAGAATCCCTATGGACAGAAGAGCCTTTGCGACCATGGGGGTCAGACGCAACTGAGCGACTAAGCATGGCACAGATCTGCAACATAAAGACCAATCCAGACCTTTCCTCCTGCCTTTCTCTCAGCCGGGTAACACCTGCTTCCCCCACTCTTGGCCCAGTTCAGTGGTTTACAAGAAGGCTTCACCTCGAAGACTTTCAAATATAGGGAGCCCTCAAGGAACCAGATTTTAAGCCATGTGATCTGTGGCCAAGCACAAGTTTGCCTAAGTTTTCCAGGTAATTTAATACAGGGCAGATGTTTAGAACTCCTCTGCCTTCTTCCCTAAGCTTCCTTGACCCTGGGCCAAGGCCTTCTTCAAGGGAGGAGCTCCCTGCTGGCACCAAACTGCCCTTTGTGGTAGGTATCTGATGAGGGTCACTCCAGGGGGCCATTCTGGCCAAACCCACAGCTCCCCTTAAGCAGCTCTCCCAGATAGAACCCTGGACTCATAGGCTCGGGAAGGGCATCAGTGAGATATACCAGGACTGGGGTGGGTGGAAGATCTTGATGGCCCTGGAGCTCAGCAGCCTGGCTGGGATCCCTGCCCGAGCAGAGGAGAGGACAGAGCAGAGTAGGAGAGTGCTGTCTTGTTGGGGGCGGCGCGCGGAGTGTCCAGGCTGTGCCTAGGAAGTGCTTTCAGGAGTCCAGGCCATACCCCAGGACCCCAAACTGGATGAGGCAGGGGTGGGGAAAAGGATTCAGCAGCCACCCAAGTGGCCTGGACCTGGCAACAACGTGGTGCCAGGGAGAAAAGTGCCAGTTGGCTGGACAGGCGCCCCCAGAGGTGGTGCAGCAGTGGGTGTCTCCCCCACCCGCCTGGGCTTCAGCCCCGGCCCAGCCCACTGGGGTCCCTCTTCTCCATACCGGGTGGCCTCCACCCCTCGAAGGGCGCCTCTAGCACCCTGAGGGTCCTGCTCCCTGCACAGTACTCAGAGTGCATCTAGCGCAGACAAGCCTCAGTCATCTTGCATTGCCTGGAATAAGTCAATGACACTGCAGTGACTGAGCCTGCAGGTGGCTACTGATCTACAAGGGGCCTAAGCACTGGAATATGAAGAGCCTCGCTTTGCCCCCAGTGCCTGTCCCAGCATCTTTTTTTAATATAAATTTATTTAATTGGAGGCTAATTACTTTACAATATTGTATTGGTTTTGCCATACATCAACATGAATCCGCCACAGGTGTACACGTGTTCCCCATCCTGAATCCCCCTCCTACCTCCTCCCCATACCATCCCTCTGGGTCATCCCAGTGCACCAGCCCCGAGCATCCTGTATCATGCACTGAACCTGGACTGGCGATTCGTTTCACATATGATATTATACATGTTTCAATGCCATCCTCCCAAATCATCCCACCCTTGCCCTCTCCCACAGAGTCCAAAAGACTGTTCTATACATCTGTGTCTCTTTTGCTGTCTCGCATTAGTATACTGTATTGGTGTTTTTCTTTCAGGCTTACTTCACTCTATATAATAGGCTCCAGTTTCATCCACCTCATTAGAACTGATTCAAATGTATTCTTTTTAATGGCTGAGTAATACTCCATTGTATATATGTACCACAGCTTTCTTTTCCATTCATTTGCTGATGGACATCTAGGTTGCTTCCATGCCCTGACTATTATAAACAGTGCTGTGATGAACATTGGGGTACACATGTCTCTTTCAATTCTGGTTTCCTCAGTGTGTATGCCCAGCAGTGGGATTCTGTCCCAGCATCTTATCATTAGAACTGCCCTCCTTGGGTTTGAGCACTGCTGATCTCAGAAAAGATACACTTGATTGTGTTACAAAAATAATAATCTCATTATTTAAAAAAACAAACAAGAATATCCCATCTCTCTCGTTTTAGAATGTCAATCCCTTCCTACCTGAGGGTGGACAGTGAGTCCCTCCTTCATGTGCAGGGGTAGAGGTCTGGCTCCCAGGTATGTAGGGTGGGGTACAGGTGGGTTCAGGGAAGGAAGCGACAAATGGGTTTTTTCTACAAGCTGGGTCTTGTGCTCCCCAGCTGAATGTGCAAGCAAAATGCTCCTCCCTGTCCACCTCAGATCCCCAGTGCCCTTCAGCTATAGGGGAACCCCTGTTCCAGCAGTGATGGCTGAGTAGATTCGATCACCTGGGTGACTGGATTCCCTAGGGGCAGAGCAAGTGCTGCCCAGGATCTCCCACAGACCTTTGGGTAGGGTCCCAAAACCAGGAGGTAGGTGGACAGGAGATCCAGACAGGGCAGAGGAAGCCAGACCCCTTGAGCCTATAGGCACTGGGGAATGTGCTGGAGGGATGCACAGGCTGAGAGAGGGAAGTGGCTTGGTAGAGATGGGAAAGAAAGCCAGCTGGGGAAGTCAGGTGAATTGGCTGCAAGCTCAACCGAGGCTCCCCAGCAGTCCTGGGGGAGTGGCCTGGCCCCAGCCTCAGCAAGGGCAAGGCCATAGGGAGTGGGATGAGCTGGGACCAGAGGTTCAGGCCTGGAGACCTGGCCTGTACAGCTGCCAGAGCACACAAGGGATATGAAAGATGGAGGAACAACCAGACTCAGGACCAAACCTGTGAGGTTCCAGGCTCTGAGCACCAGAAGAGGATGTTGAATGCTCCTGCCAGAGACCAGAGCTGCAGGCCAACTGGCATTGGAGGACCAGGGACATGGGCAGATAGGTATAGGTGCTCCTGGGGGAACCCAGGCACTGACTCCCACCCACCTACATACACACCTTGTCTCCCCTAGAACCCTACTTCTGATCTAGAAAGGCTTGATGCTGAGCGTGGGTGCATGCATGTGTACATAGTCACTCAGTGGTGTCTGACTTTTTGAGACCCCTTGGACTGTAGTCCACCCGGCTCCTCTAGCCATGGGGTTTTTCAGGCAAGAATATGAAGTGAGTTGCCATTTTCCTTCTCCAGGGATCTTCCTGACCAGGGATCAAATCTGCATCTCCTGTGTCTCCTGCATTGCAGGTAGATTCTTTAGCTGCTGGTGGGAAAGGGCCGCTATTTACCCACAGGTGACTGGGCCCCAGCTCTCTCAGCACAGAGGCTCCGGAAAGTCAGTCTCACCCACTGAGACACCAAAAGGCAAGGAGAAGATGGGTGGGGAGGGACTGAAATGTTCCTGGAGAAAGAGTAGAACGGGCTCACTCCCTGACACAGAGTGAGGAGTGGGAAGGAACTGGAGACTTGTGGTACTGAGCCAGGCAAGGGGGTTCTTTTCCCAACACAGGGGGTTCCTTGAAGAAACTCTCTGAAAACCTAGTCCTAAAGAGTATCTGAGGGGAGCTAGGGTTGGTGGCCCCTTCCTGAGGATCCTCTCCACACTCCTTCATCTGTGAGTGGAGAACCTGAACCACCACCTTCTCCAGGAACTCCCAGTGGCAAAGTGTCTCCTGTCTCTAGCCCAGGATTCAGCAGTTTGTGCCCAGACCTGCACATCCCCTAACACCCGAGGTCACTAATTCCCCAGACCTGCTGAGGCCGAGGGGAGACTGACAGCGTGAACTGAGCTGGGCCTTGAGCTGTGGGGGCCTTTTAGATCTCAGGAAGGGCTGGATCAGTACCTGGGGTTTGTCTGCGTTCAGCCATGGCGGGACCAGAGCTCTTGAAAAAGCAGTTTAGGTCATCGCCCTGCCCTCTATCTTCTGAGCTCATCCCACATCTCCCAAGCTAAGGTTCTCTGATCACTTTACGAAAAGGGTGGAGGTTGGGGCAGAGAGGCGGAGGAAATTCTCAGGGTTCCTAGTGTCTTGGCCAGGACGAAATGTTCAGAGGGTGGCTGGAAACTAGCGGTGAGGGTGAAGGCAGCAGGCGCAGGACAATGCCGGCCCTGGTCCCCTTTGTCAGGTGAGGAATCCAGGATCCTTGAAAATTCCCACAAGGCGGACTCAGAACTTCTGGAGCTCTGCATCCCATTTAGCCTGCAGGAGGGTCGCAGCAGAGCCAGTGTTTCAACCTGCCTGCGGGCATGTGCCTGTGCACACACATACACATATACACACACACCCAGCAAGGCCGATCTTCCTGTATAGGATCCTACTTCGTGGTCCACATCTCCCATGCGGAGCACTGGCGCTCCCAGCCTTCTTCCGCTGGGATTCGAGGCAGGCAGTCTGGCAGGGCACGGGTAGGAGCCCGGTGGCCCCGCAGGACTCGCTTTCTGGGCGGGCAGCTGGAGGCGCTAGGTAGCCCCCGGTTCAAGAGCCTGGGTTTAAGGGCCGCCCAGGCTCCCGGCTCGGCTTGGCCAAGGTCTCTGTTGGTCTGGAGAGGGGGCTGGTGAGGAGATCCAGTCCACCCCCACCCCACACCCACCCCACCCCCACCCCGCCCCGACACACACACACACACACACACACACACAACACAAACTGTGCCTCAGCGCGCAAAACTCTACGTTCCTCTCTGGATCCCCGCGCACACAATCACGGAGGCCGGGACCCCACTTCCAAGGCCTGCAGGGTAGAGAGGGCCGGGACTCCTCCGGGACGCCAGACCTCAGACTGCCAAGAGAGAAGGAGAAGAAAGAAGAAAGAGCGGGAGGGGAAGACTGCGAACTCCCAAGAGTCGACTGGAGCTGGCCTGTAGCCCCCTCCCATGCTCCTTGCCGGGCTCTCCCCGCAGACAGGAAAGGGGAGGCGGCCCGATTTCCATGGACACGGTCCACAAGACCCTTCGGGAAGCCACCGGCATCTGCGGGAGAAGGACCCGGCTCCCCCGGGAGTGAGCGCACTCCCGAAAACCCATCTACGGACTTTGGAAGAGGACACCGGAACGGAGACCCGAATTACTGGCACAGAAAGCCACCATTCATGAAATGCGATTTAGAGGAGTGAAGACAGACAAAACCCGCAGGGTTCAGCAGGTGGCTGTCCCATTTTTCTTACATCAGAAACCCGGGCCTCTTCCCATGAGGCCCGAGGGAACAGAAGGGATTTGGGGGCCGGGAAGATTCTCACCGAATGTTTGCTTTCTGCTTAGAATTTTTCTACACCGGACACATCTTACTTGAATAATAAAAATAAACGAGGGAATCACGGAGGAGAAAGACTGACGTGCAGAGTGAAGATGACGGACCGGATCAAGCGACCAGCGTGATCCGGGGCTGGGGAGGGAGGCGCCCTGGCCCATCGTGGGGACGGGAGGGGAGGGGAGCTTGGCATCTCCCATAGACATCAGGCTCCAGGGGACCAAACGCACGTGCAGGGCTCCCGGTACCACGCGGCGTGCGTCCTTCCAGCGGGTTTGGGTCCCGCTGGGTTACACTCCCCAGAGCGCTTCTGTAACTCTAATCCTCCTTTCTCCCACTCTGAGAGTCAGGGCACCACAAATTCTCGGCCTGGCAGCGGGTGCGTGCTGCTCTCGCTCTGCCCACCCTGCCCTACACCCTGGGCTCCAGCCGCAGCTCCCCTCCCCCACCCAAATTACCTTGTAGCAGAATTTCCTTCCTTCCTTCCGTCCCTCCTTTCCGTTAGTAAAGACCAGCAGGCCTTTTCCCCTGCCCGCCCCCTTTACAAACCTCCTTTTTTCCTGTCCCAAACCCTGCCGGGAAGCGCCATTAGTCACCCAATTAAATAATTGGTGCGCCCCGCCCACTTCGCTTTCCGTTGGGGACTTTGGAGATTGGACACAGACACACACTCAACCGCTCACATGCACACTTGACATCCACTAAGGCACTAACTCACACGCTCACTCATTCACCCTCTCCTCCGGCTCCGGGAGTCCTGCAGGCTGCGCGAGCAACGCACTCGGCCGCCCCACAGTCACTGGCACCAGGCACATCCACGGGCGCTGCCCCCAGACGCTCTTGATCGGACCCCCGGAGACACCGACGCACCCTCGCTCACAGTTGCACGCGGCGCACAAAGGGGAAGCCGGCTGCTGTTCTAGCGTTTTAGGGGAGGGGGGTCAGGGCCCTCCCCCGCGCACACACACTTTTGCACACATATCTTCGCTGCGGTCTCTCAATCTTTCTTTCAAGCCCCTTTCTGAGTCAAAGGAAGGGAAATCCGGCCTGGCCTCTCCTGGCGCTGTCAAAAGAGAAGATGGACTCAGGAGAAACCTGGGAATCTCACAAAGCGATTGGGACTCGGAAGGTCCAAGGACCCCACTGCTCCGCCTGAAGCCCAGCCCTGCTTCCAGCCGCGTCACCTCCTCTTTTCCCCCTCTCCCCGGCCTGGCGAGACAGGCCAGGACTCGGGACTGAGGAGGGGAGACCTCCGAGGGGCCGAGAGTGGGGTAATGGAGGGCTAGGGAGATTTTTCACCTTCTGTCCCAGTCTAGGGGTGCGATCCCGCTTCTGAAGGCCTCTGAGCCGCAGGGGCCCCGGGCCTTTGCAGCCTACCTCACTCAACCCTCACTCTCAGCCTCACTCGACTCTCCCGGCTCCTGAACCCGGCTATGGGTCTGCAATCAGTCTTTTCTCCCCGGAGAGTGTAGACCGTCCCCTTGTCCCCTGGCTTCGCTGTCTCGGGTTCTTTTACCACTCTTGGTCTTGCTCCGCCAGGAGCGCCGGGAGGGGCTATGTTCCTGAGTGTGGGTGGAGGTATGAATCTGAGGGGTGGGGGCCACTGAATCCCAGGTCTCAGCCCCCAGCCCCAGCCCCCTACCCCGCCAAGTACTCGAGCAAGGCCAACCTCCTGTTTTCTGCTCGGTCTCGCCGGGGTCGCCTTCCTGGAACACTTTGGTTATTGATTCCGCTGAAAGAGCCGGAGTGAGAAGACTGCGCTTCCCAGGGGACGAAGGGAGTGGGGAGGAGAGCAGGCTGGCGGTTACGGGAGGGAGTTGATAAACTTTAGGAGGGATGCAGGGCGTTCCTCGGTACCCTAGGGCCTCCTCGGCCTCCCTCTGCCAGGCTCGGCGTGCGGCTAGACTAGGGGTGGAAGAGGAGGCCCGACGACCCCCCACCCTCAGCGCAGCTCCCTAGCGCCGCTGGGAGTCTGAGAACCCCGACTCCGGCCCAATCAGCAGGGAGGGGTGGGGCGGCCGGGCGGGGGCGGGGCCGGAGAGGGAGGAGTCGGGAGGGGGGAGCGTGGGGCGCGGGGGGCTCGAGGGGCGGGGAGGCGCAGGCTTGGCCAGCCCAGGCTGGCCAGGCGGTGGCGGAGGCGGCGGTGGCGGCCGGCATGGGCGATGGGGGCACCGAGCGCGACCGCGGCCCCGCACGCCGGGAGTCGCAGAGCGGGCGCGGCGGGGACGGCGGCGGAGCAGAAGACTCGACCGCTGATGCGGGCGGCCGCAGCCCCAAGGAGATTGCCGGGACCTCCGACTCCAGCCCTGCGGGCTCCAGGGAGAGCGGCGCCGACAGCGACGGGCAGCCGGGGCTCGGCGAGGCAGACCACTGCCGCCGCATCCTGGTGCGAGGTAAGGGGACGGCTCGAAGCCCTGGCCCACTGGACTCCCCTCCCTTCCCTCACCCGGGCCTCCGAGCTCCCTGCAGCCTCCACCTCCCAAGTCCTATATTCATTCAGACGATCGTCGTCCAGTCATTCATTCAACAAACATTATTTTGAGCGTCCATTGTGTGCTGGACATTGAGCTGAGTGCAGGGGACAAAGCGGCGAGCGGTACGGAAGAGATCCCCGTTTCACTGCCTTGAGATGCTCAGCTCTCCAGTCTCACCCGGGCGGGTTACCGTGGCGGGGGCCGCGATGCGAGTGCGGGATACGGAGAGCCGAGTCCCCGCCCCGCGACCCTCGCGGCGGGTGCGAAGAAAAGCGTCACGAGCGCTCCGCGGGGTCAGGGCGAGGAGGGACCAGCGCCCGGAACCGCGGGAGGAGAAGGCCCGGCTCCGCTTAGCTGCCGGGCGCCTCCCAGCCCCGCTTCCCGGTCCCGGCCTCGCAGGCGCATGGGCTGCTCCCGGGAGACGGCACCGGAACGCAGAGGGCGGCGTGCGCCGCGCTCGCCCGCCGGGGCTTCGCTCTCGCGGTTCCCACTTCCTCGCGGCGCCTGGGCCCAGCCGGCTCTCGGCGCGGCCTTCTCACGGCCTGGCTTCTCGCGTCTCACCGATTCTCCCTCGCCCTTCGCCCTCCTCTCTTCTTTCCCGGCCATTTCCCTCCGCCGAGCTCGCCTTCCCTGCCTTCCCTTCCTGCAAGAATCCGAGTGCCCGGCTCTTGCTGGCTTCCTCGCTGCGAGGCTGCGGCTTCCCCGGCCCCTAAAGCCAGCCTGACGCCCAGCTCGCCTTTCGCCGGATCCGGGCCTCGCCCAGCGAGATAGGAGAAGAAAGGGGATTCCGAGGTCTTGCTTTAAGCCTGTCCCTAGGCCGCGGCGAAACCGGAGGTCTGTTTCCCCCACCGTCCCAGAGTCCCGGACTGGGAGACCCAGTGGAAAGAGGCCATTCGAGGGTAACAGCTGCCCCCGGTTAATCCCGCTGCCTTTTTCTTGCCCTTTCTTTTTGATCGCTTCTCTTTCGAGCTTGAAGGCCTAGAAAGAAATCAGTCGGAGCTGATTTCCTCGGCCACCGCCTAGGGAAGGGAAACCAGCACTAGGACCCCCGAGTTTGATCTGGACTGGGCTGTGTGTGAGCTACCCACACACAGACAGAAACATCTTGGCCTGGTCGCTCACAGCTTCCCCACAGCTGCTGAGTCTGGGTGACTCTGGGAATGGGGGCTAAAGGTACAGCTTGGAGGCAGCCCAGTGTGAAGTTGCCTGGTGGCCATCCTGGACACAGACCTGGGGACCCTGGTCTTCAGGAAACACAGGAAGCTCCAGGCCAGGTATAGTCACTCAGTGCCGTTCTGGGTCAGGCTCTGGGGGTCAAAGGACAGAGCATGGGGAGGTGGTCCCCAACCAACAGGGATTCCAACAGGTGTGTGGCCCTCTTGGGCACTTGGGATCAAATTAGATCCATTCCATAGACTGTGGGGTGTCCTGTGTACAAGGCATTAGCAGCCAGTTTGGAGTTCCCTTAAGGAAATCTGCAAGACTTCCAGAAACAGAAAAATCAGCCTCCTAAACCCACATTCCCAGGTTAAGGACACTCACCACCTCACATTCCATCTGTGGGTTTTTCATTTCCTTCTGCCTGAACAGTTGTGGTTCTGTGCCCACCTACCATCCCTTCTGCTCTAACTCCAGGCAGATGGAATACATTTTGTGTCTGCATGCGATGACAGATAACTCCCAGATGTTGAGTCATAGAAGGTAGGATCAAAAATGATACCCTCCAAGAGCCCACCCACTCCAGGAGCAATCCATGGACCCCCTGCTGGATGCAGGGCAGCTAGTGTGCACTGTTATCTGCAGTTTTCCAAATTCATGTGGGCAATACCGCAGCACCGTTACACTGAGACAACATAATGAAAAGAGAGCACAGAGGAGGTACTTATGCTCTTAAAAGAAATAAAAGGTAAATGCAGGGCCTACATAAATCTCTCTGTCCTTTTCCATTTAACGACAAGGAGGTTATTACAGGCCTCAGATATCAGGGACGTCATTTACCGCTAATCCCTCCTAGCCAGAGTCACCTTCGTCACTCCGGGCCCCACTGGGCCCAGGGCGGAGGCTCTGTCAGATGAAAGGCCCTGCACTGGCGAAAGGAAGTTCAGGGCACCCTGGTCCCTCGCTGAATGTCCCTCCAGTGTGCTCTAAACAGACAGTACATTTTGCCCTTGACCTCCGAGGATCTATCCTCCCAAAGTACCCGTGGAGGAAACCATAAAATGGGGGAGAATAGGCAGTTAGCATGTCCATTGTTAGGTTGCTGGCTGGGTGAAGATTCTGAGAAAGAGCCCTTCTTTCTCTGAGTCTTTTTTTCTGCCTCCTTCCCACTCTGCCCTTGCTCCCTTGAGGGCTCCACCCCAAAGTAACAGACCTGTTGAGGGAGTCCCAAGATGCAGAGGAATAAGAGAAAGGCTTGGTGCTGGAATTACGTGAAGTTGATTTGGAATACAAGTCTTACAGCCCTTTGAACTTGAACTAGTTTCTTTGCCTCTCTGTGACCCAGTTTCCTCATCTGTACGAAGAAAGCATAGCTCTTCCCTTGAGTGCCATGCTCAGGGTCAGAGATGTTGTCTATAAAACTCCAAACAAGCAGCGGGATCTCCATAAATATTCTGTGGAATGAGAGGGGTGGGAGCTCCAAGGAGACTAAAACTGCTTCAGGCCATGGGCCTCGTTCCTCAGAGGCCTCCCCCACCGCAACCCCTGGCCCCAAAGGCTGTGTAAAGCATTCAGAGGTGAGCAGCCAAGGGGACGAGGACTGGCCGACAAAAGGAGGCCCAGTGCCACCTTGCAGACCACACAGTACGGCCTTCCCCAATCCCCTTCGAGGAACCCTCACACAACCAATCACCGAAGTTTCCCTGCCTCTGCAAAATGTGGGTCAGGGAGCCAGGGAGGCCGACCTGCTACATCCCCTGCCTCAAAATGGAGGCCGCTTCATGCCACACTCGGGCACAAGCAAGGCACCGAGATAACGGGTGTGCACAACAGGCACACCAGACACTCCACTGAGGACACAGCTAGGCGTCCACAGGGGCCCTAAAGCCACTTTGGCTGCCCCGTACCTCTGCATGCACAGCCCTTTGACTAGTGAGGGAAAGGGGTGGGAAACCCTTTTGTTTTATATTAACATTTGGAAAAGACAAGCCACGGGGAGGAAGCAGGTAGAAAGAGAGCCGCAGCTCCAAGTTCGCTGCAGCCTGAGTGGTACTGCCTTTTCGGTTGAGCCGGGATCCCTGCAATCAAAACAGTGGGGACACGTCTCACCCCAAACTCCCAAACCTCACAATCCATGCTCATATCTGCACACTCAGATGCACTTAGATGATTCTCACATGGACCCGGAGTCAATTCAGCAACGCTTCTGGACAGATCCCGGAATGGCCATCCACCAGCCTCACCCACCCAGCAGACGTTATGAACAATGCCTAGAGCTGGTCCCAGCTCACCCAAAGCGTCCCTCTGACCTGCCAGTCTCAAAACCCCAGTCGGGCCTCCTCAACTCTGCACTGCCACCTAGGCCTGAGTCAGGCAGAGTTCAGAGGTGCCCCCAGTACAGTCCTGCACCTTGAGACCTGTGACACCCTGGGCCTGACTCAGCACCCCTCCTCTGGTAACAGGCGGGCAGGAAAGCTGTGGGAATCCTTGGACTGAGTGAATGACTACCCCCCTCACCCCTGCAGCACCAATACCCACTAGCAGAAATGTTTTCACCTGGGATCCTGATGGATGTGCCCAGGGCCTCTGGCTGTGGCTGAACAATTCCCTCTGTGGGTGTGAGTTTGGTGCAAGGGGTGATTGAATTTAGCGGCGTCTAGCCCCCTGAGAATTGAGGGCAGTACTGGACCCGCGCTGCAGAAATGTATTGGTGGAAATAGCACAATGGCATACACCAGGCAGAGCCGTGGACGCTGCAGACATGTTTGAAAATGCTGGGCAAGGGGCCAAGCCTTTTGGGGGCTTGAGCTAGTAGCAACCCAGGGAACAGACAAACCCCTTCTGCAGCCAGGTCTGGGCTCAGCGTTGACCAGAATCACCTGCTTTCCAGTTGGATTTACAGCAGTCCCTGGACCCAGGATGACTCGACCTGGACCAAGCGTCCTCACCCCCCACCCAAGGCATGGCAGCTCCACGAGGGCACACCTGCCACCCCACCCCCCCACCCCCAGATGGGGTGTCTTGGCAATGGAGTCGGTGACCCAGAGTGTTTATTGGAAGGAGCCGCTGGATGGCAAGTTCCTGTGTCTGGGCCCTCCGGGCACCAGACCTTGGGACTGGAGCCTCAACCTAAGTCTGTTAAGAGAAAACTGAGACCATTCCTCCCAGGCAGTGGTTGAAAGCTTTCAATGATTCACGCAGGAGATTGTGCTTTGGGGGTTTTGGTTTTAGTTTTATTTTGGGAGCTTGTGGGGAGTATTAGGTTTCTTTTTTATTTTCCTAGGATTGTTTTCGTTTTATGTTTGTCATGTTTTTCATTTTGCTTTGTTTTTGGCCGAAGGACGCACATTCTCAAGGCCGGTCTGTGGACCCTATCATTTTGGGTCTTTACTTTTTACTTGTTATTCATGCTCCCACCCCACCCCACCCCCCCCCCCCCCGGCCCACACATACACACACACACACACACACACGCAGAAGCAGGTCTTGCGGGCACACTTTCGTTTTCTGGGATCTGTGAAGCGCCTTCCGGGGCTCCTCGGGTTCTCAGCCAGTGCTGCCGCCCGGGGTGGTCTCTTGAACTCGGGCGCCTGTGGACCCGTGGCCAGCATCCCGCGCGCAGCAGACACACGAGCGCGCGTGCGCGCGCCTGAAAGGTCAGAGCTCCTCGGTGGCCCCCGGGTGACCCAGCCGGGCAGGGAGGCTGGGACAGTGGGTGGGTACTGGGATCTGGAGAGGAGGGAGCGGACTGCTGCAGCATGCGTCCCTGGACTTTTGTTCGGCCGCACCAAATACGTTGAGTCTCCACACAAACTGCGCACCCCGGTAGCGAGACAGGGCTTCTAAGGCTCGCGTTGGCTCGACGCCATTTCCTCAATTACCCCGACTCAAGTCTGGGGCCAAGGTAACCAACCCAAGCTCCCTCTCAGTTCGCTCTTTGATTTGTATTTTAAATGGACGGCGAAGTGGGGCACGGTATAGGAAGCATATGAATTTTGTCTTTATTTCCTGTTTGCTTAGTATAAACTAAAGATCGGCCTGACCCTCCTCGGAAAGTGGGTAGCGGTTCCCGGCAGTTCAGCCCGCGGAGTTGCGTACCCCAGTGTGAAAACCTCTGACAGAGGACGCCGGGGCGAGTGGGCCGACCCAGGATCCCCGGGACCCGGGTGGTCTGCGCGCCTGTTTTGCCCCGCTCCGTCCGCTTCCAGGAGGGGGGAGGTTGGAGGGTCTCAGCTAGGGGTGCCAAGGTGGCAGTGAAGAGGTGGCGCCAGGACGCAATCTGGCCTACAAAGCCGAAGAGTGGGCGAACCTGGAAAAGCCAGGGCTGCGAGCGCGGCGGGTCAAGGATGGGGCGGGGAGGGGGCGCGACTGTGAGACGCTACTGCCACCCCCAACCCCAGTACAATCCTCTGACCCAACTCACCCACGTTTTCCCATCATCTTGCCCTTCGCTTGCTAGTTGATTGATTCCACAAACATTAACGAGTACCTACTATGTGCCAATGGAGTAGGAAATGGCACCCCACTCCAGCATTCTTATCTGGAAAACCCCATGGACAGAGGAGCCTGGTGGGCCACAGTCCACGGGGCCGCAGAGAGTCGGACACGACTGAGCGATTGAGCAACTACGTGCCAGACCAACATGGTAGGGCTGCTGGCGCTGACGGCCAACCGAGAGACCATTTGGAAAGCGGGGACATGCGAGGTTCCTGGCCCGCCGGGGTGGCGGCAGGGCCTGAGTGGCGAGGGAGCGACGTAGGCGAATAACTCAAGGAAGGAGGGTACTGGAGCCGGGTCCCCTAGACGCCGCGCAGGCACCACGTAGGAGGTAGACACCGCACCCGCCAAACCCTAGCGATCTCTCCAGACGATTCCGTGTGCGTACAGTAGGCACTCAGTAAATATCTGCCGAATGAATTAGAGGAAGCAAAACCAACCTCGTGTTTCACTAGGTAGGAGGCCGCAACGCCCCTCCCGGGGAAGAACGTCTGGGCTGCAGTGACCTCATTCTTTGACGTTACAAAGGCGTTCCTTACATGAAATGGTGATGATGCCAGAGCACAGAATAATTGTTAAAATAGAAAGTTGACGGCGCCCTATTTTTGGAATTTTGTGCAATCGTCAACTTCGGGGGCCACGGAAATATAAAACCCGAAAAAGCTCAAATGTGGTTCTTTTTACTCGTTCTTCTTTTTACTCTTTCTTTGGATCCCCAGGGCCGCGGAGGCAGTCTGGAGGCAGGCAGCGTCTGGACGAGGAGGCCGGGCAAGAGCAGGGCCCGGAGGGCGGTAGTGAGCCTCCCGGTTCTCCTCAGCTGCTTGGGGGAGGTTCCGCTGCAGAGCCAACCAGGGAAATACTAATAACTAGGTAAATCTGCGCCCCTTCTCCCCGCCCAATTCACAGGCCCCAATTCCTTGGTTGGAGCTTGAAACAACGGGGTAATTAAAGTTAGGTTTGTTATGTTCTGTTTGCCCCACCGCCCACCGCAGAGCGCTGGCAGCCAGGGCTCGACGGGTGGAAGACACCCAGCGAAGAACGTAAGACCACGCTCACAAAATAGATGGGAACAAAACAGGTAGAGCATTTAAATTCAAAAAGCAGTATGGGGACTTCCCTGGTGGTCCAGTGGTTAATGCAGGGGGGATACGGGTTCCATCCCTGGTGGAGTAGCTAAGATCTCACATGCCTGGTGGCCTGCGAAAAAAACAAACCAAAACGTTTACAGAAATATTATTGTAACAAATTCAACAGACTTTTAAAATGGTCCACATGGAAAAAAAAATTAAGAAAAAAAAAAAGGAATACGGTCTCAAGGTTTAAAAAAAGTGGGGGCGGTAGAAACCTCCCGGAAATAGCCACCATTCCTAGTTTCAGGTGTGCTTCAGTAGATTTCTCCCCTCTTATATACATATTACATAAGCTGTCTTGCAACTTACCATTAAAAAAAAAAAAATTTCAACCCCCACCCCCAGGTCATCTTTTCCGCTCAGCCGTTTCACACTGTTCCCTTTCTGCTCAGTACTCCTCTGGAGGAGGAAAGCAGATTTTCGTATCCTCTAGAAGGATGTTCCTGTTCTCCTCTGGTACATCGAAGCTTTGTAATTGTGAAAAAGTAAAACCAATCTAAATATCCAACAACAAGGGACTGGTTAAATAAAATTTTATTATAGCTGCATAATTATAGCTGCATAATGCAGTTGTTAAAAATAATGAAGCACTTCTAGATGGAAAGATATTTATTGAATAAATTTTATCAAATGAAAAACAGCAATTTGCAGAAAATCTTACTTTTGTAATATATAACTTACATATTAATTTTTTTCAATTACTGGGGAAAGTTTGAGAGCTTGAGAAATGAACTCCCAATGCCCACGTCTTGAGCCCTTGAGTGTTTCCTAAAGATAAATTCCTAGAAGTGGAATTGCTGCTTCAGGTCAGAGCTGCAGGTGGACAGCCCTCCAGTGTCATAGTAAAGTTGGTCACTGATCTCTCCATTCAGAGCCTGCAGTCTTAATGTACAGTGATGAGATATTGTTATTTTATGATCTTTTCATTAAAAGCTTGATTGAAAACTCATGTGGAAAAAAAGAGGTACACTCTACAAATTTTCAATGTGTTTCCTTTAATTTTAAAATAGTGATTCATTTGATTCAAACATCAAAAAGTTGTTTTAAGTACACATGAGAAATCTCTTTCCCATCCTTCTTCCCCATCCTCCAATTCCCACTGGGCTCAAAGGCAGCCATTATTTACTGCCTTCCAATATGTTATTCCAAATCATGTCTATGCTTCTGTAAGCCAGTACATTATTTTTTTTTCCTTTTGCTTGTTATGCATATGGTGGTATCTATATATATTTTCCTGCACCTTGCTAATTTCACTTACCAATGTATCTTAGGGTATAAAGAACTTCTGTTAGTTTTTTTTTACAAATGCATAGTATTCCATTTCTAGAGACTGGGTAGACCAGAATGTATGTTATACTACCTGTGCCTTAATGGTAGACATTTAGCTTTTCTCTTATCTTCTGTTATTATATACAATGCTACATTAAATATGCTTGTTCCTTGGTCATTTCCACATGTATGGGTCTTACCTGTCAGAGAAGTTCCTGAAAATAGGTTATTGGGTCAAAGAGTACCTGTGTTTGTAATTTGCAAGATAATGCCCAAGGGTCCTCAATAAGATGGTACCTACTCCCCTTAGCAATGCCTGAAAGTGCTTGTATCCCCAAGTCTTGCTTTCACAGTTCACACTTTTTATCTTGATAGATGTTAAATTGTTCTTTCAGGGGAAGAAAAGTTTAGCAATTTAGACCCCCACCTTTGTCCTCTCCCCATATTAGAGATTATATATCTTACACATCTTTGCTAAGAAGTTCCTCAGTGGCATTTTAATTTTTATTTTTTTGATTATCAGTGAAGTTGAGCATCTTTTCATGTTTATTGGCCAGTTGCATTTCTTCTGCTATCTATTAATTCATTTCATGTGACCATTTTAATTTTCAAATATTCCTTTTCTTATTGATTTGTAGAAATTCTGTATTGTGGACAGTGGTTCATTGCTTTCAATATATGTTGCAATTTGGGGGGTTATAAATTGTCCTTTAATTTTTTTCTGATGTCTTTTGTTTTCTGAACTATAAAATCTCTTTCTAATTACAAAATCAATCCGTGCCATTTTGCTATATCATGTAAAAGTTGCAAGTTCTTCATTTCCCCCACATAATACACTTCTACTCCCAAGATGCAATCTCCCAAACTTTCCCTAGACATTGAAAAACATAAATAAGTTATAGATTGCAAGAGGGTTTTTTTGCAAACTTCTTTTCTTCATTTAATAGATACCTTTCAATCTAGAACTGCCTTATTATTTTTAACAGTTGCATAATACTATATTATGCAGATACAATAATATTTATTTAACCAGTCCCTTGGTGATGGATATTTAGGATGGTTCTACTTTTTCACAATTACAAACAATGCTTCAATGCTTTGTATCCTAATTTGAACAGATTTATTAAAAAGTCTCATGAGACAATACGAAAAATATGAAAATAAGTGAGGCATTTTATTATATTAAGGAATGGTTGTTAATGTTTCTAATTGTGACAGTAGTATTGTGATTGTGTTCTAAAGATACTTATAAAAGGATTTATTAAAAACATTAATAAAAATCTTTCTGGATAAAAATGTTTATAGATATGGTGACTGGGATTTGCTTAAGATTATAGGGAGATAGAAGAGCTAGGATTGTTACTGAGTTTATAATTGTTGAAGCTGGAGGATAGGCATATCACAATTCATTATACTTTCTCTCTCTCTCTTTTTCTCTTTTCTCTCTTATTTTGTATGTTTGAAATTTCTTATGATAAAAATTTTAAAATAATAAACATCATTCCACATATATCTGGTATGCATATAATTACAGGGTAAGTTCCTAGAAGTGAAATTTTAAAATCCAAGTATCAAACACCAAAATGTACTAATTTATATTCCTGGAGATTGTGTATAAACATACCATTTCTCCCCCATATCCTCCCAACCCAGGATGTACTTAGTCTTTTAGAGCAAAATCTTTTAAGTGAAAAAAAATCTTGTTTTATTGGTGTTTTTGATTACTAGTCAGGTTAAGTGTATTTTTATATACTTATTTTTCATGTTTATTTCCTCTTCTGTGAATTTTTCATTCATATGCTTAGCCATTTCTCTATTGACTTACTCATTGTTTTTTATAGTTGTAAACTATTTATAGACTACATAAATATATAACATATATGTAACATATGTAAACATACAAATATACACATATTTTAGTATATAGAAAGAAAATGATCCCTTTTTCTGTGACATGTGTTGCAAACATCCCCAGATCTTTTTCATTCTTTTTTCTTCTTTTTCTTTTTTTAACCTTGCTGTGAATTGGGTTTTTTTTTTTTTTTTTGACTCAAATTTTTTGGGCTTGTATGTTTTAGGTCTCAACTAGGAAGTTCTTCTCCAACCAAAGGTAACAATATTACATATATTACATGTTATATATATTTAGAATACTCTTTAATTTTATGTTACAAAAATTCAGTGTATGTTACAATTTTTGAGTTTATAATTTATCTTTTATTTTTTGTTCTCATGTCTTTTTATTTCTGAAGTATAAAATATTCTTTTAATTATAAAACCAATTCAGGCTGAAATGAAGTGAAAGTTGAAAACTCTTCATTTACCCCACCCAAGGTACTTCACTCCCAAGATATAACCTCCTAGACTTACTTTAGTAATTGAAAACATAAATATGTAAGTTATATATTACGAAAGTGGGATTTTTTGCACACTGCTAAAATAGTCTGCAGAGACTGTGACAGTCTTTGCAAAACCAAATAATAAAGAAGTACATGAAGTAAGATGGGGGAACTCTTTGCTTCCTGACCAGCTTCCACTCCACAGAGTAAACAGAAGAGAGAGGTGTCCATCCTGCCAGGTTTAATTCTGTATAGGTATAAGCACGTATGCACACACACACACACAGTTAGCTTTTACCTTTTGTTCT
The DNA here is from genome assembly GCF_032452875.1 of Bos javanicus. Classification (NCBI taxonomy): domain Eukaryota; kingdom Metazoa; phylum Chordata; class Mammalia; order Artiodactyla; family Bovidae; genus Bos; species Bos javanicus. The sequence continues at coordinate 13,638,922 of NC_083878.1, read as the reverse complement.
TTATAGCACTGGGCTTGTACACACAAACGTGTTTTCACGTAGCAGTATATGATGGACACCCACTCAGGTCAGTATATGAAGATGCACCTCATTCTTGTTCATGCCTACATAACAGCCAAAGGCATGCCTCTACTGTGGCTTCATCAGCAGCGTTGCTATTGATAAACACTCAGCTTTTCCTCTCTCCCACCCCTTCCTACAAACTGCTACGAACAGTGGCTCTTTATGAAATACACAATATTTCTCTGGCGTAGAAACCTCTGTAAATTTTCTGAAACAAAAGAACTATACATTTTTAAATTTAGCTAGGCATTGTGAAATTGTCCTTCAAGAAAAACTTTTCCTCTATTAACCTGTATTCTCACCAATGGAGCTTGAGAAAACCTATTTTCGTTCACCTTTGCCAGTACAATTTTCCCAGTCTGATAAAGTATCTGAAAAAAAATTTATCTCTTTTCTATTCTAACTTTCATTTTCTCTAAGTCCCTCTGAGCGTATTTTTCCATATTTATTAGCCACTAGGATTTCTTCTCTTAGTAACCCTTTCATATAATTTGTTCAGTTTCCTACTGGACTGCTTGACTTTATTCGTTAGACCATAAAGGCTGTGTGTGAACTAGACATTAGGCTGTTTTGCATGTATTATTAATATTCTCCCAATCTGTTACTTTTGTTTTAACTGTCTCTCATCTTGCCGCAGTTTCTTTCTCTAGGTACTCAAATCTGTTGTTTATTTTTTAAAACTCGTCAGTGTTTTTATTCCACTTTCAGAGATTTATTTATTAAATCTAAAGTTCTAATCCATCTTATATATATTTTTGCATGCACTGTGAGATAAATGTCTTTATTCCAGATGATGCACTAACTGTCCAAAAGCCAGGTCTTGAGTAATCTTGTCTTTCCTCCAGCTAATCTGAAATTTCATCTTGATAATATCGCAGTTCCTCATATAGGCGTGGATTTGCTTCATAACTCGTGTGCCAGCATCACCAGTTTAGTTGCTGTAGATTTGTAATATATGTTGCAGTGACAGTAATGCAAGAATTCTATCCTTATTCTTGCACGTTTTTCCTCACCTCTTCTTCCATTTCAATGTTTCCAGTAAACTGGAGAATGAGGTTTTTTTATAAGGAATTTTCATAGTGATTAGATTTCATTTGTAGATTAAGGCAGAAAGGACATTTTTACATTTAAAAATCAATGTGTTAACAGCTTATCATGTAAAGGAACTACCTGGGTGCTACCTGGATGAAGTCTGGGTAGGACTTTGAGGGGGTTTACTGGGAGAGGTAGTGGGAGAGGGTCATTTTTAGTGCTGGAGGTCAAGAGCATTAGCTATCTGTAATCAGGCAGGAGTCACCACCTCTCCCATGGCAAAGGATCTTTGGGCGGAATTCACTCTCCCTGGTACTCCTGAGGCTCATCCCTCTTTGAGGAGACCTGAAGGAGAGCAAAACTCAGCCTTCATTCCGCTTAGACTCATGCATTTCACCCTAACAAGACCCTACCCACCTAGAGGCCCTGGAATTAAGCTGTCCCTCCTTCCTGGTGCCCCCAACACACACAACTCCACCTAGAAAAGCAACAATTCAGGGAAGAGGGCTCTGTCAGTAGGAGGGACTAGATTTTGCTGAACGGACAACCTCAAATCTCAGAGGTTTAACAAAGAAATATATTTCTAAGTCACTTGATAAGTCCATCACAAGTGGGCAGGGGCTTGTCTTGGTACTCAGAAACCCAGGCTGATGAAGCTCCAGCTTGGCTTCTGCCTCTGTGACCATCCCAGTAGAGAGAAGGGGAGGTGGGACATCAAGACCTGGCTTTTGACATGTTCCCTGAAAGTGACTGCATCCCTTCCTCTTGACTAAAACAAATCGTGTGGCCATATCTGATTTCAAAGGGCAGAAAATGAATGCAATCCTACCGTGTGCTTGGAAAGAACTGGAAACACTGGCGAGCAGCATCCTTGGTTTATCCATTAGCTTGACTTTGATGAGCGGTCTCCTCTGCTGGTCCTAGCTAAAACAGCAAGCACAGAAACACTGACTATTGGATGTTAGCTATTTGGAGAAGGTCAGAAACATCCCGTTGTTTTATTTTCTTCACAGTATTTATCATTACATTACGTATTAGATTTTTTGGTTTTGTTTTGGTTTGGTTTTATCTGCACTGGGTCTTCCTTGGGGTGTGTGGGCTTCTGTAGTTGCAGTACTCAGGCTTAGTTGCTATACGGCACATGAGATCTTAGTTCCCTGACCAGGGATCCAACCCACATCCCCTGCACAGGAAGGCAGGATTCTTAGCCACTGGACCACCAGGGAAGTCTCTACATATTCATTTTTTAATTTATTATCTGTCTCTCTCCCCAGTACAAGGTCTACAGGAACAGGGACCTTGTCAAATTTGCTCATTTCTATATCCTCAAACACAAGAATACTATTTGGCACATAGTAGGCATTTATTACAGCTTTCCTGGTGATTCAGACAGTAAATAATCTATCTGCAATGCAAGAGACCCAGGTTTAATCCCTGGGTCAGGAAGATCCCCTGGAGAAGGGAATGGCAACCCACTCCAGTATTCTTGCCTGGAGGATCCCACGGACAGAGGAGCCTGGCAGGCTACAGTCCATGCGGTAGCCTGGACTCAGTCGGTCCGACTCTGCAACTAACATTTTTTACATTTATGTTGAGTGGTTGAATATACATAGTTGTTTTATTTACAGAAATGGGATAGTACTACTTACTTTCTTTCACTTAATGTCAGTTTATATGGATACTGTCTCATTCTTTTAGCTACATGATATTTTATAAAATATGAATGGCATGAATGTATCATCATTTGTTCATCTGTATCCCTTACGGGGAACACTCAGGATGCCTTCAGATTTTCAACATTTTGAATAATGCCACAGCAAATATCCTGATGTATATCTTGGAGCACATGAATCTATGCTTAAAATAAAATTGCTGGGGCAATAGTTATGTGCTTCTATAAACTTGACAATTGCAGCCTTGAAAGATTGTGACAATTTATGGTCCTACCAGCAGTTCACAGGAGTGTAGAATCACCAACAGTGCATCTTTGCTTTATTAATCTTCTATTAATGTCTCTCCGATCTTATGGGAGATAAAAAATTATCCATTGTTGCTTGGACTTGCATTATCCTGATTACTGTGAAGCTGTGTTCATCTTTTCACATATTTATTGGCCATTTGGATATCTTTTCTGTGAATAGCTCACAAAAATTACTTGACCATTTTTTCTATTAGACTATTGCCCTTTTAAAAATAATTACTTTTAATTGTATTTTATATATTCTGGATATTATTTGTTTGCCTTTTAAAAAAGATTTTCAATTGTGTATTTTGTATTTTATCTTGGTTTTGATGCTTTTATCGTATAAAGGTTTTAGATGTAATATAGTTGAATAACATCCTTTGTTTTTCCTTTACAGTCCCAGTTTGCATATTGCTTGGAAAACTCTTCCCAAGCTTAGGATTAAAAAACTGCTTTTTATATTTTCTTGTAATGCCTTCATCATTTTATAGTCTACAATTTGCTCTCTATTCCATTTGAAACATTGTTCTTTATGGTGTGAGACACGAATTTAACCTAATTTTATTCCAAATGGATAATTTATGGTCCTCAATCTACTTAAATGCATTGAGAGACTAGACATATAGAACGTTCCCTTTATCATAAACTCTGTCACTCTGTATACATGGCTCTAGTTGTATACTCCTTATTTCATTTTTTCCCAATATTCAGTAATTTGAATCCCACCATTACCATTTCTATTATATGCATGTTTCATTTATTTACTTAATATTTTAGCAAACAACAACAACAAAACATGCCAAGAAGTTAGAATGATGTTTTGTCACAGAAACTGACAAATCTGTTTGTGGAAAGAATATTTTATATTTTCAAATGAAATGTCTACTTTTGGCTTCATGCTCAGTATGTAAAATCGTAGATTTAAATTTGTTCTAGTAAACACTAAAATAACTGCATAACTTTTGAAATGACAAAGATTTGTTTATGTATCATTCTAAATCATCTTACAAACTATGAGTGAAATGCAGAGGCACTTGAGGAGCTGCTATTGTATTCTTTCCACAAACAGATTTGTCAGTTTCTGTGACGAAACATCATTCTAACCTCTGGGCATGTTTTGTTGTTGTTGTTGTTATTAATGTCTTATTTTGAAATAGTAAGAGAATCACAAGAAGTTGCAAAAATGGTAGAAAAGCCCTATATACCTGCAACACAACCTAGCTTCTCACAATGGTGACATCTTATTTAACTATAATACATGATCAACATCCAGAAATTGACATTAATTCAATATAATTAACCAGGTTCATGACCTTCCTCAGATTTCACCCATTTTTTGCATACACTTTTTTCTTTATATATAGTACTGTGACATTTTATTACACTTACAGATCCATATAACCACCACGGCAATCAAGATTCAGAACTGTTTTGACGCCACCAAGAAACATCATCCTTTGTAGTCACAGTCTCCCTTCCCTAACCCCTGGCAGCACATCTGTTAGCCGCCTCTACAACTTTGTCATTTTGATAATGTAATATAAATGGAATCATACCGTATATAATCTGAAGCGCTGCCTTGGGTTTTTTCACTCAGTGTAATTTAATTGAAGATGTATCCAAATTGTTGTGTCTGTCTATAGGCATTGCTGTACCACGGTTTGTTTATCCATTCACCCATTGAGGAACACCTGGATTGTTCCCATTTGGGAGCTCTTACAAGTAAAGCTGCTGTGAATATCCCCCTGTAGGTGTGATGTGAACCTGAGATTTCATCTCTCTGAGTTAAATGCCCAGGAATGAGATTACGGGGTTCCATGGTCAATATAGGTTTACCCTTTTAGGAAACTTTCCTAAAAGTCAGTTTCCAGAGTGGCTGCACCATGTTCCATTCCCAGCAGTGATGAACGCGGCATCTAGTTTCTTGGCATCCTCACCAGCCTTTGGCACTCTCACTCTTTCATTTTCGCTCCTCTAATCATTTTTCTCCTGGTTTTCATTTGTTTTCTCCTGACGGCGAGTGGTGTTGAACCTCTCTTCACGTGCTCATTTGTACGGCCCTTTGGGCTTCCCTGGTGGCTCAGAAGGTAAAGAATCTGTCCACAATGCGGGAGACCTGGGTTTGATCCCTGGGTTAGGAAGATCCTCTGGAGAAGGAAACTGCTACCCACTCCCGTATGTGGCCTGGAGAATTCCATGGACAGAGGAGCCTGGCAGGCTACAGTCCAAGGGGTCGCAAAGAGTCGGACATGACTGAGCGACTTTCACTTTGGGGATATCTGGGGACAAGTCTAAGGTGCTTATTCCATGCTGCTGCCTGTCCTGGCCCTGTGGAGGAGGGCTGCCCTCGGCTGCTTCCTGAGGCAGGAATGCCCCTTTTAGCTCCCCTACAAGGAGGAAATGAGGAGAAGGGCTGTATGGTTTGACATCAGTGGTCAGGAGCAAGCTCAGGGCTTCAGGTGGGCTCCAAGAGGCTCACCCGGAAGAGGATGTGAAGCTTCCAGCACCATATATGACATCCATCACCCTTTCTCCTCTTCACACCCCCCAAGATACTTGTAATAAAAATCAGTGCCTTTGGAGATGGGTTCATTGGGTGTTGTGAGGAAAGTTCTGAGCCTGATCTCACAATTGGAAACACTAGAACCTGAGCAAAGGGGACCCAGTCACAATGGGGCCACAAATATTAACCCCCCATTTTGAATGTAGAAAGGATTGGAGGGGGGAAGCTTGAGTTGTCCCAAAAAGCTGGATTCTACCAACCCGCCGAGAGCAAGGCTCCCATCCCTGTGCTGCGTCCTGCCCAGTGCCCTGGAAAGGCCAGCCCAGTGCTGGGGGAGGACAGCCTCTGGGCCATGACTGCATCCCCAGGCTCACCTTCTCCCTGATGGTTGACTGAGAACACGAAGGTGTTTGAACCTCTGAGATCGGGGGTATGACCTGTGAGCCGAGCCAGGAGCCTATGAAGAGCCAAAGTGCGCCCTGGAGTGGGACTGCCCTGTGTGATCCAGTGCATAAAAACTCACCCTGCAATGAAGGAGACTCGGGTTCAGTCCCTGGTCGGGGAACTAAGATCCCACACACCACAGCTAAGACCCAATGCAACCAAATAAAGTACATCCTGGAGGAGGGAACATTAACTGGCCCTAGTAGGAGGTAGGCAGAACCAGTCTCATAAAATATACTACAGGACTTGGAGGGAGAGATCTCAGTTTCACCCTTTAGAACAGGGATTCTAAAACTAGGTTCTGCAGTCTTATGGCTCACAAGGAGCCTCATGACAGCACCTGCCAAATGCAATTCCTTTCCTACATCTTCCAGGGCAATGATGAGCCAGTCAGAGGATTCCATTTTCTACCCATGACGTCTATAACCTATCTCTTCACTATAACCTATTAATTGAATCACTAAGAATTACTAAAAGAGGGTATTCATCAAGTAAAATGAAGGTGTTTCTAGAGTTTTTTAAACACTGTCAGTATGATCTTAGGTAGATACTTAAAATGTGTACCTCCATTTCCCCATCTCTAAAATGGGGATAATCACAATTCCAACTTCACTGAGACATGGGGAAGCTTTAAGCACTTAAAACGGTGCCTGGCCCAGAGCATGCATTGCAGAGGCGTCAGCTATTACTATGAGCGGCCAAGGCTGCTAAAGCTTCTGACCATATTGCAAACTCTCACTGTGTATGCCTTCTGGAGAGGGGTGGAGTTCCTACAACCCTGTTACCTGTGCCTGATCTTCCTTTGTAATGGCAAATTACTGTGAGTTTAGCTTTATTATTATCAACAGCATGCGTGGGGGCGGGGGGCGGGTTTGGTAAATCCCAGGTGGCACAGTGGTAAAAAAAATCCGCCTGCCAAGGCAGGAAACACAGGAGATGCGGGTTGGATCCCTGGGTTGGGAAGATCTCCTGGAGTAGGAAATGACACCCAACTCCGGTGTTCTTTCCTGGAGAATCCCATGGATAGAGGAATCTGGTGGGCTTTGGTCCATGTAGTTGCAAAGAGTCGGACATGAGCACACATGTGGAATTTGATGGTGCATATTTCCACACTCTAATTTTTGACATAAACTTTTCTAATAACTAGATTTGAAGCCATCAGTGTGTGTGATTCAAACATGGATCATCTTTGCCTCTGTACTTAAGGCTGATATATATATTTAAAATCCTCCCTCCCACCTCCAGGAAATTTTGCTTTAGCTGAGTTTTTTTAAGTGGAACTATCTGGCAAATGTTAGCTGCATGTTTTCAACCTCTCTTAAATAGGCTTCAAAATATTGGAGATGCCATGCATGGATGACATTGGTCCAGGGACCAGGATGGTGGCCCTGCTGTTCAGGACTCAGCACATAGGGAATGGCAGAAACTCCCCCTCTGGAAGGCACCCCAGCAGCTTGATGTGGTGGCAGTGGTCCTCAGGCTCCTCCTGGGGATCCCAGCTCCACCCTACAACAGCGAGCCTCTTCAGGGACCCCAGGAGAGTCTGTGGATAGAGAGAGCACCCATCCATACCACACACACACCCACAGGGCTTAAGACCTGGCTCTGGACATCTCCTCCAGTAAGCCTTATCTGATTGATCATATCCAATTCTAAACCATCCTTTCCTCTGCTCTTGAGGACTTGGTATTTTCTCTTTACATTTGTTTCTTATTCTGCCAAGGAAGAGAACCCTGGCTGAGACAGAGTGAGTCCCTTCTGCCCAGGCTGGATAATAAACCTGACGTTTGTACTGAGGCCCATTCACATACATATACCCATTAGATACAACGTACTGCATTGGGTGATTGAGGAGGCTAGCCCCAGAGAGGGTAAGCAACTTGTCAGAGGTCACACGGCCCGGCCCAGAACTGAGGAGCTTCCCATCTGATCATGCTACCTCTTTTTTAATTTATTTATTTAGTGTATTTTGGCTGCACTGGGTCTTTGTTGCTATGTGCAGGAGGCTGCTCTCTAGTTGCAATGCTCAGGCTCTCATTGTGATGGCTTCTCGTGTTGTGGGGCACAGGCTCTAGGGTGCCCAGGCTTCAGTAGCTGTGGCCCACAGGCTTAGTTGCTCTGAGGCATGTGGAATCTGTGTGAACCAGGGATCAAACCTGTGTCCCCCACATTGGCAGGCAGATTCTTAACCACTGCACCACCAGGGAAGTCCCACACAGCCTCTAATTAAGATGTTCATTGGTGGGTTACATCCTTAACTAGTGAACTAATTTGCCTCCTTTCATGACCCCTGCAGATGCCAAAGGAACCATCCGAGAAATTGTCCTGCCCAAGGGCCTGGACCTGGACCGGCCCAAACGGACCCGCACATCCTTCACGGCCGAGCAGCTCTACCGCCTGGAGATGGAGTTCCAGCGCTGCCAGTACGTGGTGGGCCGTGAGCGCACTGAGCTGGCCCGCCAGCTGAACCTCTCCGAGACCCAGGTAAAAGGGCAGGGCGAGCTTGCTCCACCGCTACCCTGGCAGTCCAGGAGCGCCCTGGGTTGTGAGGCCTGTGGGCTGCTGCCCGGAAACCCAGCTTTGGAGTTCAGACATCTATTAGGGAAGAGTTTAAAGTTACTGGTAAACCAGAGCAAATAAACACAGTGCTGACAAGAGAAAGTTGGCATTTGCCAGTGGGGGTGGGGTAGTGGGGCACTTCTGGATCCATCAGGCCCTTTGGATGGAATTTAGGGAAAGGCCAGAGAGATAGGAGAGAGAGACATTCAAGATGCAGGGAGTGGCTTAAGGGGGTGTTTGCCGGTGCAGGAGGGAGCCTGCAGAAAGGCATGGGGCAGGGCTGGCTTGCTGGGAGCACAGGTTCAGGAAAGAGATGAAGCATTACAAATGGGGGTTGGGGACCTCTTGTTTCCACATTCTGGGCCTTTTCCCACCCTCCCTTCATCCCAGTGAGCCTTAGAACCTCCTGTTGGAGAGAAAAGGTCTGAACTCCCCCTTCACCCAGGTAGGGCTTGGCACTTAGCAGTGGTCTGCCCAACCCAAAGGAAAGACTTTTGTAAACTGAGCACCTACTCTGTGTGAATGGAGGCATTTCAGACTGGTGGTGGTGGTTGTTCAGTCACTCAGTTGTGTCTGACTCTTTGTGACCGCATGCACTACAGCATGCCAGGCTTCCCTGTCCTCCGCTGTCTCCCAGAGTTTGCTCAGACTCACGTCCATTGAGTCGGCGATGCTCTTTAACCATCTCATCTTCTGTCACCCCCTTCTCCTGCCCTCAATCTTCCCCAGCATCAAGGTCTTTTCCAGTGAGTCGACTCTTTGCATCAGGTGGCCAAAGTATTGGAGTGGTATTATTCAAACTAATAGATCTAAATAATAATGACAGTAGTAGTGGGAAATTCCCTGGGGGTCAGTGGTTAGGACTCCACACTTTCATTGCCGTGACCTGGGTTCAATCCCTGGTCTGGGAATTAAAATCCTGTAAGGGTGTGCCGTGCAGTGGTGGTGGTACAAAAAAGTGGTAGTAATAATAATAAGACTTCCCCAGTACTTATTGTGCCAAGGCACTGTTCCAACTTAGTTATGTTAGCTTGCTAACCCCTACAACCCTGTGATTGTAGCAACCAGGAATATCCCATTTTACCCAGGAGAGGTTATTATGCCCAAGGTCATACAACGAATAAGTTCCAGAACTAGGATTAGGACAAGCAATCTGGCCCCTTTATGCTGCCTGTATACTGGGCAACCATGCTGGAGCTTGTCAAAAAAAAGACTCAGAGACTCTAAGTCTAGCTACAGGTAAAGAGCTTGAAGTACCAATAAATGTATCAAAAGGGCCAAACCAGGGCGCATGAAGGGAAGAGGAGAGGAAGGAGAGGAGAAGGAAGCAGATGGGTCTGGGGAGGATGGGGGAGGCTCTCCTCACACTGCCCGCTGCCGCCCTGGCCTTGGCACCCCCACCCCACCCGGCAGTGAGGTCAGGATTGCGGCTGGGAGGGCTGCTGTCTTGAAAGCCGCCCCTGTAGAGTCCCAAATGGCCCAGCAGGTGGCCTGGGGCGGCTGGGCCCTCCCTCCAGCTGAGCTCAGCTGGGCTGGACAGCCAGGCTTTGTCCAGGAGGCCTGCAGTGGCCAGGCGGGACAGAGCTCGTAGAGGAAGTCAAGGAGACCCCCCAGACCAGGGTCTGAGGTGTAGGCATGGGGTCCTCCTCCTGTTTAGCCTACTTTCCCTTTGCCTCACGTAGTTTACCCCCCAACTCCCCCCTCTGAAACTTTCTTCGCAAGGGCACCTCAGATGCCCAGGCCAGCAACTCCTCCTCAGTCCTCATCCTTCCCTGCCCTGCCAGTACAGGCCACCTTTATCTGTTCTTTAAGGTCAAAGCCAAGTCCCTTCTCTTCCAGGAAGCCTTCCTCAGGCTTCTTGACATCACTGCAAGACCTGTTCTACATGGCTTGACCTGTAAAGTGTGCTGTGTGTGTGTGTGTGTGTGTGTGTGTGTGGTGTAGTGTGGTGTGGTGTGGTGGGCACCTACCTGTATGCATTTCCCCAAAACAAGAATGTATTTGAAGGGCATGTCTGCTCCTCAGGCCTCCTTGGGGAGCCCAGCACACAACTGGGCACACCGTGGACCCGCAAAGAACCCTCAACCAGCTGATTGTCCTCACCAGCCTCCTGCCTCTTCCCCTGGTCCTGGAGTTCGGCAGACAATGTACAGTATTACTAACACTGAGAGTTTCCTGTGTGCCAGGCATTGTTCTAAGTGCTCGATGTGTTCTAACTCGTTTAGTCCTCACCACAAGCTCGTAGAACAGGTGTGAGGTTTTTCTTCTGACACCACTTCTGACACTATGTGGTATGTTCCCACACCAACAGCAGCCAGTTCTCCAATACCAGCTGGGAGTCCGACAATACAACTCAATTCAGGTCTGACCTTAACTCCTGGAGGTAACACCCACGCTATAGGTTATGACCAGCTATACAACGCGGGTTCCCACACCCTCTCCTTAGATTTGATAAATTGCTAGAATGACTCACAGAACTCAGGAAAACTCTTTACACTCTATTTACTTCTACACAGGTATTTATTACAAAGGATGCATGCATATATGCTGTGCTAGGTCATCTCCGACTCCCTGTGACCACTTTGGACTAGAGCCCAACAGGCTTTTCTGTCCATTGGGATTTTTCAGGCAAGAGTACTAGAGTGGATTGCCATTTCCTGCTCCATGGGAAGAACCCACGTCTCTTGCATCTCCTGCATTGGCTAGGTGGATTCTTTACCCACTGAGCCATCAGGGAAACCCCATCATAAAGGATACAACTCAGAAATAGGCGTACAGAAGAGATGCGTAGAACCAGGTATAAAGGGGAGAATACATGGAGGAAACGTCATCGTTCAAGAGTCTTTACGACCCAGTCTCCAGCCTCACTGTGCTTTCTGGAGGGAAGGGAATGAAAGTTCCAACCCTCTGATTACAGGTCTTGTCTTCTGCGACCAACCCCCATTCTAAAACGAGGGGTCCACCCTGAGTCACCTCATTAGCATAAACTCAGGTGCGCTCAGAGAGGGCTGGTTATGAACCTCAAAAGGCTCTGGACCAAGAACCAGGGACAAAAACTAAGTGTACTTTTTTTTTAGTACAACAGAATGGCTCTTTATTATTTTTATATTAAAGAGAAGGAAATGGAGGCACACAGAAATTAAATTACATGCTCAAAATGTAAAGCAGGCATATTCATTAATTCATCTAATTTTAATAAAAAGTTAGCTGAATTTCAGGACTTCCCTGGTGATCCAATGGTTAAGACTCCAGGCTTCCACTGTAGGGGGCGTGGGTTTGATCCTTGCTTAGGGAACTAAGTTCCCATAGGCCACACGACGCAGTCAAAACACTAAAAAAAAAAAAAAAAAAAATGACTTTATGAGTAGTATTATTCCCATTTCAGAAAGTTGAACTCAGGGAGACTAATTAACTTGCCAGGTTTATATGGCTGGAATTCTCAGCATGTTCTCCCATGCATGTGCGTGCATGCTCAGTCACTCAGCCGTTTCCAACTGTTTGTGCCCCCATGGACTGTAGCCCGCCAGGTTCCTCTGCCCATGGGATTTTCCTGGCAAGAATACTGGAGCAGGTTGCCACTTCCTCCTCCAAGGGATCTTCCCAACCAGGCCTCAAAGCCGAGTCTCCTAGGTCTCTTGCATTGGCAGGTGGATACTTTTGGGCAAATATATCACTGCCTGCCTGCTGCGTACCAGGTGCTGTTCTAGGCAGGCCCTCCCCTCCCTGTTACACCCAGGACAGGATAGGACAGGAGCCCCTGTGAAAGCTCCCCGTGGTGGCTGACGCCCTGTTGCTGCCGCTCCCTTCGTGCCTACTTGCCCTGTGTTTGCGGGGAGTGGTCAATCTCTCTCCTGCTGCATCTTCAGGGTCCCGAGGGAAGGAACCATGGCCTCTGAGTCTGTCCTCCCCCTCCAGGTCAGAGGTAGGAACAGGGAAGGTGAGCAGTACACCTCACACGAGTGTGGGCCCCAGAGATTTCATGTTTGATCTCTGCCACAACCCAGGTATTTTTGTCCTTATCTTAAAGATGAGAACTGAAACTGAAGGGTCCCTGGAGGTGGTGCCTGGCTGAGAACCCAGAAGACTTCCCAGCAGGGGAAAGGATTACAGTGACACACAGAGCCACGTCCCCAAGAATCTGGCAGGACCTCTTCCTGGAGCAGTCAAATTCCAGTGTGACCAACAGTCACATCCTTCAGCCAGACTTGGCTGAGTCGTCCTATTTCCTTGACTGCCCTTCACTGATATCAGCTTCAAATGTCACCTCTTTAGAGGGGCCGTGTTTGCCACCCCACTGATAACACACTGCCTCCCTGCCTCTCCTCTCCTTATGGTGCCCCCTTTCTCTCCATTGGAGTACCCAAAGTGCCAATCCACAGCTGTTGTCTGTGCATACCAAGTTAATGCAGAAATGGAGCGTACGTGTTTAGAAACATACAGAGCAGTTTTTCTGATGACTCACTTTAATTGTATTTTACGAAAGTATTGGTCCACAACACATTGGAAACATTAAAAAGTGACTCCGCACCATGAATCATTTGAGATGCTGCTCAAAGCACTCACTGCCACCGACAGCCACACCTGTTTGCTTGTATTTGTTTTTTATCATCTGTCTCCCCCTCGACCCTGCCCACCCTACATAGCAAGGATCCTGCAGCCTAGAACAGTGCCTGGCACATGTGCTGTGCGCGCTAAGTAGCTTCAGTCGTGTCCGACTCTTTGCAACCCCATGGACTGTAGTCCACCAGGCTTCTGTGTCCATGGAATTCTCCAGGCAAGAACACTGGAGTGGGTTGCCATGCCCTCCTCCAGGGACTCTTTCCAACCCAGGGATTGGATGCTCAGTCCACATCTGCTGAATGCATGAGTGAGTGAGTGAATGCAGGAATCAACCTCAGGTAGATCCCCTAGCTCCCTGGTCACTTTCGTTTATCGAAAAGCAGTCCAATCCTGTTGAAAACATCCAACTCATATGTATTTCAGATCTTTTCTTCTCCCCATTCCTCCACTCAGAGCAGGCATGACCCACTGCTGGAGGGACGTGCAGGGGAAGAGCCCTCTAGAAAGTCTGTAGAAGGGAGGGGGGAGTGTGCTACCCCTCCCCCACAGGGGCCAGGAGGGCAGGGAGGGTGGCCGCTTAGGGCCTGAGGAGCCTTATGGCCAGAGGCCTTGGCTGGAGGGTCGGTTGCTCCCACAGGGGCCTGGTAGGCATCGTCCCAAGCAGCCTCAGCTCTGCCCTAATCCTGTGCCGGGCCAGCCTCCCGGCCCTGCTCCTCTCCCGCCACCTCTCCTTCAAGTTACAGCATCCCGTCTGTCCTCCCAGGCTGGAGGACACCAGCGGGTCTCTCCATGCCTCTACTTCCCAGCCCCCCATTCCATGGTCCCCTGCTGGCACACTGCCCAGCCAACTGCCAGCCTTCCGGAACCTCCCAGCCAGGAGCAAGGGAGCCTCTCTGCTCCTGGGGACATGGATCTGGGTACTCCCCAGGCTTGCCAACTGGGGAGTAACTGTCGGTCCCTCCTCCTCAAGACTCCCAACCTGCCTCCTTAGGGGAGCACCCTGTCCTTCCCCAGAGAGGAGAGAAAAATCCCATCACCGTGAGGGGCCCGCAGAACTGACCACTGAGCTCGCCTGCCCCCTAGCCTTCCTTTCCTTCTGCAGATGAGGAGGGGGTTGGAGTGCTACGTGCCAGGCGCCTGGTGCTGGCAGAGGGCAAGTTCTCCTCTCATCAGCCTTGAGAAAGGTGTCTGCTCTTTGGTGGCTCCATTTAGGATGTGGGGTACTTGGCACTGCTCTGTCCCCGGTTTGGGGAGTGTGGCCATTGGAAGTGTCCCTCACCATCCTGACATGTCCTCTTATACTCGGTGTTATGTTGAGAGGTGCTTATAGGTGATGGGGTGGGAGGGGCTGCCGGGATGGCCAGATGGGCTAGGGAGCTCCCTTCAGAGGTGGGCTAGGGGTGGGGGGCAGGTGAGACAGGAGGAAGTGGGGGTGGCTAAGACTGAAAACCATGTGGGCCAAGAGGCGAACCTCACCTGCACCCTCCCTCCATCCAGGGGTCAGGGTGGCTAGCCATGGAGGGGTGCCCATGATTTGGGGGGCCAGGGTCTCTTGCTCCCTAGCCAGGCTGATGGCGGGAAGATGCTGGCGACAACCTGACTGCTCTTCTTCCCTCTCTCACTGCACCCCTGCTCCCCCCACTCCCTGTCCCCACTTTGCTCGCCTGTGCCCCTCCCTCGCGGACTCCCCTCGCCTCGCTCCGCCCCAAGGTGAAGGTCTGGTTCCAGAACCGCCGCACCAAGCAGAAGAAAGACCAGAGCAGAGACCTGGAGAAGCGGGCATCCTCCTCGGCGTCCAAGGCCTTCGCCACCTCCAACATCCTGCGGCTGCTGGAGCACGGCCGGCTGCTGTCCGTGCCCAGGGCCCCCAGCCTCCTGGCGCTGACCCCCGGCCCACCGGGCCTGCCTGCCGGCCACAGGGGCACCTCCTTGGGTGACCCCAGGAACTCCTCCCCACACCTCAACCCGCTGACCTCGGCATCGCCCCCACTGCCGCCCCCTCCGCCGGCGCTCTGCTGTTCCACCGCCCCGCTCCTGGACCTGCCTGCTGGCTACGAACTGGGCTCCTCGGCCTTCGAGCCCTATAGCCGGCTGGATCGGAGAGTGGGCAGCCCCGGCGGCGGTAGCAAGAAGGCCAGCGCTTAAGTCTCCATCCCCTGCGTGACACCGAGTCCCCAGGCACAGCACCGCCCCTGCCTCCTGGGCCCAGAGACAGAAGGGGCAGCCACACGCCCTGCCCCATCCCCCCCCAGCTCAGAGACTCTCCAGTGGACAGCGTTGCGTGTGTGTGAGTGCAGTGTGTGTGTGTGTGTGCCTCTCACTGAATAAAAGGAAAACGATGACAAGAAGGGAAATGGAGTCCCCACAGCACGCCACTGCCTCAATCCCCTCTTGCTCCTCCAGGGGAGGTAATCAGGCTACTGGTCTCCCTGACGGGAGAGGCAGGAGCCGGGGCCCTGTTCACAGCTGGGGAATCTGGTGCCCACCTGACTCCTGCTCCCAATTCAAGCTCCCACCCAGGTGTTTCAACTCCCATGGTAGCACCATCCATGCTTTTGTTGGTAATGTTGCCCTTTGCAAGCTTCTCTTTCACACGTGTACTCTAGAGGCGGAATGTCAAGTCCTTGGAGAGGGTGACCAATGAACGATGAGACGAGGATCCAGAAAGCCAGAGAGAGGGCATCACAGGTAAACCCAGGCAGGATCCCACATGCTTTAAAGGACCTGCCCATCACAAACACCCCAACTTGAAGTACTTCAAAATTTTTTTCTTGGTTAAATAAGACACTTTTGTTTAACCTTTTAAATTTTGCAGTAATTGTAGACTTACAGGGAGTTGCAAAGATAGTCCAGAGAAGTCTACTTACCCTACAGCCAGTTTCTCCCAGTGGTTCCATCTTCCATTGCTGCAGTTTAGTATCAAAACTGGGAAATTGACATTGACTGTGTGTGTGTGCGTGTAGTTCCATGTCACTTTATCATCCGTGTAAGATTCATGAAACTACCACCACAAATATGATACAGAGCTGTTGACCACCTCAGAGATCCACCCCAGTGCTGCCTGTCAAAGTCACACCCACTCCCCACCCCAACCGAGAGTTCTTTGAAAATCTAGGAATTGTGAGAGGGACCAGGAACCTGCAGTGGGTTCTCCAGTCCTAGGATGCAGGGTGAGATTTTGCCTCTGAGGAAGAAAAGGCAAGCGCGATGAGCTCCAGTCTCTCTGGGAAGTGTATTTGGTTTCAGGCTGACTGCCCTGAGTCACCCAGAGAGGGATGCTGGGAGACAGGAGCCCTAGCTCTGCTTCCCCATTCCCTCGGCGGGGCAGTGTAGTTTGGGAAGGTGCTTAGAGATGCCAGGAAATCCTGAGTCTGGAAGGAGACGTGAGGGTCACCGGAGCAGCCTCCCCCTAGTGCCAGTGCTGCCTTGCCCAGCAGACCTGTGCTCGTTCCCCACCACCCCCCATCCCAGGGGAGAATTTCTTTAGCCAGCAGGCATGAAGAGGGACCTTTCATTTGTAGTTTCTGCCTTGGGCTGAAAAAGTCAGGGCAGACCTGCTGCCTGGGGCCCTGGAGGTGAAATATAAGGTGAGACAGTGCGATCAGAGGGAGAGGTGAGCTGGTCCTCAGGGAACCCCTCAGTATTATGAGACAGAAAGGCTTATGAGGACACAAGTCTGATGAGCAACACAGGCTGAGCTCCTAGGGGCTCACAGCCCCAGGTGGCAATGAGACAACTCCTCAAAACGGCATGACATAGGAAAGAGATCAGATGTGTGGTGAATCCACGGTGCTGGGGGATCCAGGGAAGGCTTCCTGTAGGAGGTGGCCCTGAAGCTGGCCCAAGACTGATCCTCTATAGATGTTTAAAGATGATCATGGAATTTTGCAGGAGGAAGAGGTACCCAGAAATAGTCAGGGCAAGGGGGCATGGGGCGGGGAGAGGGCATTTTGGGAAGACAGAAGACCTGAGGAGATGGCAGGCTGCTGGAAATGGGCTCTGGAGGGTGGGGGCCGGGGTGGGGGTGAGCCCAGGAGGAGATGTATAGGCTGTAGCAGCGCCTGAGGTTCCAGGGGAAGGGTTGAGTTCAAACCAGCTGCAGGGCTGGGTCAGGAGCTTGGAACCACAGACAGAGGTGGGAGAAGCCCGCCCCTGCTCCTCCCCCAGCCTCCCACTCCCAGGTGGCCCAGGGCACCTCCCAGATCTGGAAGGGCTCCAAGCCAAAGGGCCAGGTTTCCGTGTTTACAGTCAACCCTGGGAGAGGAGAGGAGGGTGGAAGGAGGGGTGGTTGCCCGAGGAGGCCGGCCGGCTCTCTCCAGCTCCAGCTCGGCTGAGTTGTGGGAGGCTCGGGAACCCGCTCCCAGCCCGACACGCCATGGCCGCGGAAGTAGACAGTAGGCCCAGGGGTCTCCCCGGCGGCGCGAGCTTGGGCGCCGCCCGAGAACACGTGCAGGCGGTCACCCGAAACTACATCACCCACCCCCGCATCAGTGAGTATGACCCCCAGCCGGTGTGGTCGGGTGGACTGCTGCGTCCTCAGGCCCTGCTTCTCAGCCTCAGGGTCAGAGGAGGACCCAGACCTGGGGAAACCTTAGGGGCCTTCCGTGCTGCGGAGTGGCCAAGACGGGGGGACAGAGGTCCCCAGCCCAGGGTACCCCAGAGAAGCGGCAGCGGAGTAGCTGCAGGAACCTTCCTGTGATCAGTGACCCTGCACTGAGACCCCGAGTCCACAGAGAGCTCCCAACTGCCCCCAAGAGCATGCGTGTGTGTGTGTGTGTGCCCCTGTGTGGATGTGTTTGGGGTGTGTTCATATGCACCCCAGGATACTCAGCATGAGGAGTTGTGTGCATTCTCGGGGAGGGGAACGTGTGACCCCTTGTGTGACCTCTGGTGGTGTGTGCATTCTGGGGAAGGGCTGTGCCTGGGGGGTGTGTGTGCTCCCATCTCCACTTGGGTGATGATATATGTGTGTGAATACGATTGTGACAACTTGAGAGTGTGTACCATCAGAAAGGAAATATGTGAGACTGTGTGCATGCTTGTACACTTGGGTAAGGGGGTGTGTGTGCCAGCATGTGGGCTCACAGGGAGAACATGGATGACTGTGGTCAGATGGCGTCACACGTCAGTGTGTGAGCAGCTGGGAGAAGGGCAAGTGCCTGGCACCCAGGTGTCAGGTGTGGGGGCTGTAGGGGCTGGATAGACCCTTGTGAGCTTCTAAGGGGCGTTGGGGGTTGCTCGAGTGCCTGTCCTGCAGGCGTGGGCCAAGTCCAGATGTCTGGGGCCAAAAACCTGGTAAGGCCCCAGGGCCAAAGCCTGTACCACCCCCGCCCATCATCTTTCCTTGTCCAAGGTCACATTCCCTGGTCTGGTATGGCAAATTACTGGATTCTCAGACACCCAGCTCACTGGAGTAAACTGGCCTGGCCGGCACCAGCTAAGCAGAGCCAGAGGCTCCCAAGAGGGTGCATATGGGGGGACTCTGGCCTAACACAGCCACCCCTCCGTCTGCAGCCGGCCAGCCCCACGGAGGCAGCTGAGGGTTTAGGGTGCAGCACGCCCACACCATGGAGAGCGGAGAGCGGAGCAGAATGACCAGGCCCAGGGCTCGGGGAGCAGCTCTGGGTGGGGGCACTGAGGGGCGTGGAAAACCCCAGCCAAGGAGAAGCTGAGTGGGGTCAGATTTATCACGGAGGTGCCATGGGGACCGGGGAAGATGAAGGTCCAGACTCTCCCCTAGGGCAAAGCTGGGGTCACCAAGGCCCAGAAATGTGCAGTGACTGGGCCCCCCTTGAGTCCGAGCCCAGACCTGGAGACCTGAGCAGAGTTGGTTGACCTTTGTCCAGGCCCTGTGATGGCCTCCCCCTCCCCCTGTGAGAGTGGGAGAGCTGCCTGGGTGCTGAATAGGGCTGGGTCTGAGGTCTGGCTCCCTTTCCTCCTTCCTGGAATGTGCCCTCCCAGGGTGCAACCTTACCCCAGGATCCCCTCCCGCCAGTCCCCTCCCAGCAGGCTTATTTATAGTCGACAAGCCCTGGCACAACGTGCAACACCCAGGAGGTTTGACCCGGGTCTGGAAGCCCGGGAAGCAGTGTCCCCCTGGTCCACCCCATGGGGCCCCTACCCAGGTGACTGTGTTCACACCCAACAGCCGACCCAGAGTCACGGGTCAGCGCGGGGTGAGCCCCTCGCTCCACGCCTGCATTAAAGATGTTATTGCGATGACAAAGGCCACTCCTGTGCCTCTGCCGCACACCAGTGTCCTCCCAGCACCCACCCAGGGGCCCGGGCCGGCCAGCAGCCCACCTGAGGGAGGCTGGATTCCTCAGCTTGCTTCTGGAGTTTCCTCCAACTCCCCCTCCTCCTCGGAAGCCTGGAGGGTTTATTTCTCCCTGGGGGTTTGGACTCCTGTGTCTCTCTCTGCCCTCCTCTCCCTACCAGGGACTCTAAGCACTTCCAGGCAAGAGAACTTCATGTAGAGGCAGAAAGAGCCCAGGAGGAGAGCGGAGGGACCAGAGAGCCAGGGGACGGGGGTGGGGCAGCTGGTTCCCTGCCCCCCAGCTCACTTGGCCATGGGTGGGGATGATGAGTCCAGGGGAAGACTTCCTGAAGGAGGAGGTGGACTAAACAGGCCTGAGGCATCAAAAGTGATTTCTCTGCAGTGGCTGAGGGAGGGGACTGGGTCAGAAAGGAGAGTGGGGTGGAATCAGGATGGGGAGTGACTCTGCAGTATCCACCCTGGGAAGGAAAGGACCACTTTGCCTTCCTCGGAGCTAGAGCTGTTCTGCACCAAGAGGAGGTGACCTGGGGCTTTAGCTGACTGTGTGGGGCAGAAGATAGTAGGGCGACAGGTCGGGGCACACAACCAGGGCAAAGGTTAGGACGAACCGGCGGGCAGGAGGGCTGGAGCCAGGTCAGATCGCCTAGGGACTTGAGTGCCAAACCACTGGCCGCCTTGGTTTCCTCGACCAAGGGCTGGGGAGGTGACGGAGAGAGTTCCACCATTCAGGGTCTTGGGCTGATTCTAAAAACCCTCCTAACCCCTGCCCGCCCTCCCCTAATCCCTCCAGCAGGGATCAGGGAGGAGGTGCAGGACCTGCTGCCCCGGGCTTGCCCCCCCCTTGGCCTCACGCATGGGCGCCCGCCTGAGTCCGCTCCCAGGACGCTGCAGGTGTGGCGGGCCGGCCCTAATTAGCGGAGCCCCGCTGAGCCTTTGACGGGGAAGGCGGTGGGGAGGTGGGGGCAGGCAGGGGCCCGCAGCCCAGAGAACAACCCAAAGTGTCAGCTAGGACAATGGAGAGGGGGTAGGCAGAGCAGCTGAAGGGAGTGTCTGCAAAGTCTCTGGAGGCCTGTGCCCCTCAGGGGTCTTCTGGTTCAAGCCCTGCCTCCAGCAGCATCTCCGGGGTCAGGGGCATGCCCCGGGGCTGGGGTAGGGGCTCTAAGGCCTGAGCATCACCAGACACTGTCTTGATTTGTGGTGGGCCCTCGGAGAAGTCAGCTGACTTCCTGGGCCTCGGTTTGCCACTGCATGCAATGGACACAGTCGGAGTTGGGTGTGGGTGCAGACAAAAGGCCTGGCTTCCGATCAAGGACACCTTTGTTGCACAGCCACTACCTTGGCTGTGTCCAAACCAGAAAGGCTCTAAGAAAAGACACTGTCTAGTCCGACAGAGGAGACATCCCTAGTTTGAGGGGAGAGACACGATCTGCCTCGAGTAACAGACAAATTGGAAAGCAGGACTCTCTCCTGGGTGCCAGCTGTGGGGTTTCAGAGGGAAAGGACCTGGTCAGTCAAGGGCGAGGCCTTGAAGGCAGCCAGTCACCAGAGGCTGGATGGAAATGGCCATATAACTGGATTATCTGCAATGAATAGTCCAGGCTATGCCATATGAAAGTCACTCAGTCCTGTCTGACTCTTTGTGACCCCCATGGAATTCTCCAGGCCAGAATGCTGGAGTAGGTAGCTGTTCCCTTCTCCAGGGGATCTTCCCAACCCAGGAATCGAACCCAGGTCTCCCACATTGCAAGCAGATTCTTTACCAACTGAGCTACCTGGGAAGCCCAAGAATACTGGAGTGCGTAGCCTATCCCTTCTCCAGGGGCTCTTCCCGACCCAGGAATTGAACCAGGGTCTCCTGCATTGCAAGCAAATTCTTTACTAGCTGAGCTACTAGGGATGCCCCCAGTGCTGTATTCAGTCAGCAATGAGAGCCCAGCTCCAGGCCTGCCAGAAGCCTGGGAATGGGCTATGATGAGCTGGAACTTCGAGACATAACTGTGTGAAATTGAGAAGTGCAGATGGAGCTCCCAGCTCCACTGCAGGCAAACACGTTGCCTGGCTCCCCCAGACCCACACCCAGATCACTCCCTTCTTTGTGACCATCACCACTCCTCCCCTCCGCAGGTAGAGTTGTTGGGTATCACCAAGGTGTCTGGGGGGAGCCAGCTGTGAACAAAAGGAGGAAGTTGAAAGACTCGTCACCCCCGGTGGAGTTAGAAATGTTTCCCTGGGGATTTCTGGATCTGGTGGGGGGCACTCTTCCTCTCCTGCACCCCCACCTCCCTGCACGCCGCACCCCCACTTGATCTTTCTTCAGGCTGGTCTTGGTATTTTCTCCACAGGCGGGTAAGATGCCAGCACTTTCCTGGAAATGGAGGGTCTCCCTGCCCCATGCTCCATCCCCTGTCCTCGCAGTCCCCCACCTTCCCTCTGCTGGACTCCTCAGCCCTCTCCACTCCACACAGTCCTGGTAATTCAGAGGATGTGGGCAAAATGCCACCTGGCCAGGAAGGGCATGTGTGGCTGTTGGGTGATTTTCTTGGTGGGGAGGCTGATGCCACAGCCTCTGTCCTCCCCCTCCAGAGGCCGGGCCTTCCTGTGCCTTGGCAGGCACACCCTCTTTCACAGGGAAAGTGAGCCTGTGCCCGGCAGCCACGATGCCCTTCTCCAGGCCTCAGGACCTCCTCACCTGGGCCAGCCGTGCCCTTCGTCCAGCTCTCTGGGGGCTGCCGGGATGACCCCGTTTGACCTTGGAGCCTCAGCTCAAATGGCTCTTCCTGCAAGCTGCCTCCTTCAGCCCATTTCCACCCACCCTGCTCTTTCCATCTGTAGCAGTTATTGGCAATTATTTCCTCTTTGTGTTGTGCTTAGTTCTGAGTCATGTCGGACTCTTTGCAACTCGATGGACTCTAGCCCGTCAGGCTCCTCTGTCCATGTGATTCTCCAGGCAAGAACACTGGAGTGGGTTGCCATACCCACTTGGGGAAGACCCCCAACTCAGGGATCGAACTCAGGTTTTCTGTATTGCAGGGGGATTCTTTACCATCTGAGCCACTTTAGCCCCTTTTAAATTGTAGGCTCCATGTTTTATTTGCCTCCTTTATTTGCATAGCCTGGTACTGAGAAGGCCTCTAATGGTCAGGCTTGAAGGGAGAGAGGGAGGGAAGCGGAGCTTGGAGGGCAGATGTGAGAGGTCGGAGCCAGGTAACCATCTTGAGGTCTCAGCATCCAAAGGTATGAAGGAGTAGCTGGAGGGGGTCCGAGGAGGTCTGAGGGGGGCGATTAGGGCAGGGCCTTCAGGGAGCTGCGGAGGGGAACACGTCCAGGCTGTCATCCCTTCCCAGGGCAGAGCCACACTGGAGCGTGAGGTGTGGCTCCACCTGGAGCCTCCTTCGTGCCTCCACGAAGCCACACCCCATTCGTCCTCCTGATGGCAGGAAGAGAGGGCAATGGAGCCAGGCTTGTGGGAGGCTGGGCTGTGATCATCGCTGCTGGACAAGGATTGGGGCGGAGGGCATGGTTTTAAGAGGGAAGATACCAGAGCTTCCTTGATGGGAAGGCCATAGAGAGAGGGAGCGCTGGCTGGGGACCCCAGGGTGCAGCCCTCTCTAGAGCCTGGTTCCTGGTGCCACCGGGGTGGGCCTGGCTAAGACGGAATATGGGAAAAGGAGAAGAGGATGGTTCAGGTGGGTGGTGGTTTGAGGGCAGGAAGGTGAGGGAGGGCCCTGGCTCAGGGCCCAACTCCAAGAAGAACTTCTCTTTCTTGAGTTTTCCTAATTGCTCCGGATAACCAGGCAAACATCTGTGCAAAGATCCCCTGGCACGCTTGGTCTTCCAAGCCCAAGTCCCTGGGAAAGGAACTTAGATCTCACAAAAATAAGGGGTTGACCACTGAGCCTTAGACCAGGGAGGGCATGGGCTGGGGCATTTAGCTTCACCTGGCGGGGCAGCTGGGCAGCCAGCTTGCTGGAACCATGAGAGCAGGTAGCTGGGAGCCATGTGGTCTGATGGGAAGCACGAGGTGGGGGGTCCCCAGCCCCTGCTCTGCCACAAAAGTCTGTGACCCTGGGTAGGCTTCCACTTCTCTGGGCCCCATCCTTCTGGCCTGTTGAGAAAAGGGCTGGACCCCTCTCCCACCTGAGGCCCTTCCAGCCTGGAAGTGACCTAGCGACCTCGAAGACACCCCCAACCATCCGCCCTGCCAGCCTCCTTCCTCCCGGTTGTCTCATTGGCACTTTGAAAGGAGCCTGGGGAAGGGATACCATGTCTCCAGGTTACAGGCAAGGGAGGGGCTCAGGGGCCCTCAGCTAGCCCCTCACAGAACCAAGCAAGCTTCCTGCCTGCCAGTCCATGCTCGACTCTCTCCCCTCCCCCACAGGCACCCGATGAACCCAGCTTCATGGAGGAGCAGGGCCCTGCTGGCCTTTCTCCCTGATGCCTGGACCCCCACCCCACTCACACACAGACTGCCCAGTCAGTGTGGGTGATGGAGAGGAGTGTGGTCCTGCCAGGGGTGGGGTGAGGGGTAGAGAGGGCAGCTCTTATCGAATCTCCAGCTTTTGGAAATGCTGTGGGTCAGAGAGGAGGGAGTGGGTGAGTGGGGGCTGAGGCCAGAGCGGCCTCAGGGATAAAAAAGACCTCTGGCTGACTGCGGAGGGGAGAGGAGGCCTCTGCCCTGGCCCTGGCCCTCCCCCAGCCTCCTGCAGGTGTCCGAGACAGCGGGGGCCCTGCGGACAGGGGCATGACCCTTACAGCAATGGTGGCTGGCCCTGTCACAGCTAATGATCCTGATGGCCTGGGTCCCAAGAGGGGTGGGGGTGGTGCTTAGAGGGAGGGAGGGCAGAGGATGATTCTGTGTGTGTGTGTCTGTCTGTCTGTCAGTATGAGACCCTCACCCGCCTCCACCCTTCCCCCAGCCTACAGGACCGTGTGCAGCGTCAATGGGCCCCTGGTGGTGCTGGATCAGGTCAAGGTAAGATTTCCACCTCTTCCCAGGGACAATTAAATCTCAGTGCTCACTGCCCCTGCGCTGATTTCTTCTAAATTGCCCTGCCCTTAGGGGTCTCCCAGGCGCCCACCTCATTCTTCCTAACCCTCCCACCCTCAGTCACCCAGGGTTTCCTCCTCCCACCTTTTCTGTGGACCCCACCCTGGCCTTTAAGAGACCTGCTCCTACCAGCCATCAGCAGGGCCTACTGGGCTATCACGCCTCTTTCTTCATCAGTAGAATGGCTGTATCTAACTTCTCCCAGGGCAGGAATCTCCCACCAGTCGCTCAGGGATGTTTTTTAAAGGGAAGAGGAGGAGGTGGCAGGCAGAGGGATAGCAGCTAACTTTTCTCCAGACCTGGAGGTTTTCAAAGGTCTTCGGAATACCTCAGCCTGGGAGCCAGCAGCTGGAGTGGGAAGTGAAGAATGCCTCATAGCGGAGGGTGTGGGCGACTTGGTGTCCCTGGGAACTGCAGGACCATGGCAGACACTGGGAGTATTCTGAGTTCGAGGCTGGGGATTCTCGAGACACAAAGAGCCCTGCAAAGCTCCCAGGTCACTCTGCGTCCCGCCACTGTTGGTTCCACTCCTGTCTCCCGCCCCACACCACCCACACCCTAACTGGACCTGGGTGCCATCCTTGATTCCTCCCTTCCTGGGCCCCCGTCTGTCAGCGCTCATGCTCTGTCAGCATTCTCCCACCCACTGCTCCCTTCTCAGGGCCATGGCTTCTGGGTCCCCAGCCTGGCGCCCTCTCATCCTCTGCCATGCAGTCCCAACCCCTTCCCTCCCCTCCTCCTAATTCACCAGGGCTCCCCATGCCTTCCCCACACAGACCCTCCATCTGGTGGGGTCCTGCACACCTCTCCACGTCCCATCACTCTCCCTTCCCCACCTAGAAACCCACACTGTCTCTGTGTGGAGCTCCCATTGATGTCTCCAGGCCTTTGCACATACTCTGCCTTCCCAATGACCTTTTCCTCATCGCTTCTTCTGACTCACCTTCTCCTGGAAGCCTCTCTTAGCCTTCTGGACAGTGAGCTTGTCCCTGCTCTTGACTTTGTGTGCTGTCTTGCCAGCAGCATCCATCAAGGCATTTGGTCACCAACTGTCACATGTAGTGACCAAATCTTCTCCCTAACCCCCACAATTGGACTTGGGTGATGTTTATGAATCCCAGGCTCCCAGAGCCGCACACTGCACTTTTACTGAACACCCAGCCCATCATGCTTGCTCAGTTTGTTCAAAGGAAGGGTGAGTGAATGAATGAATGAATTTAAGAGTGTGACTGATTATGGGCCTGTCAAAATCTGGCCCTCTTAAAAAGATCAGACCCACTCATTTCGGGAAAACAGATTCCGAGCTCATATGGACATCACAGTTGGGCCCATTAGTGTCGGGGATGTCCTGGAAAGAAGTGTGATGGAGTCAGACAGTGTGACTCAGACTTCTTCAATTTTAATCCCAGATCATTCCACCCTTTCTATTAACTACCTGTCAATTCTAGATCAGCAGCATAAGCACCACCTGGGACCTTGTTAGAAATACGGATTCTAGGGCCCTACCCCAGACTGACAGAAACTCAGGGTGGGGCCCAGAAGCTTTTTTTCATTGCCATCCAGGTGATCTGATGTTCCCCGAAGTTTGAGAACCATCTGTCTAGGACTGTAAACCCGTTTCCTCATCTATTAACTGACAATAGGGCTGTTGTGGGGATCAAATCAGATGAATGTATTGTTATTATTCCTCCTCAAGAAGAGCTAGGATATGCTGATATGCCTGATTAAATAGTCAGTGAATCTCCTGCTCCCTTGCCCACCTCCATCACACTCCCTACCTGTCAGTCTCTACAGGACGCTGCGTGGTAAGGAGAGTCAGTGTCCATACAGACATCCAGTTGTCAACTGTAAATTGGTGCTGGACTGTGAAACTGGAGATAGATCCCAGGCTATGCTCCTGAGATTCCGGGGCGCATCTGTAACTCTTGCATAGTAACTGCGTGATGGAGAGACTCAGAGAACCCCGGGCTTGCAGAGGGAAGGAAAGGAACCAGCAGTTGATAGCCTCATAAGTGCAGGAGTTGGAGAAGGCACCTTTATGCATCTCTCTCCACTGTCTCACATCCCTTGTTCTAGAGTTGCTTGGGCAAAAATGCCATAATTCTGTCTCTATAGCGCCACCTTCTGCCCAAATTGAATCACACAGGCAATAACGCTTTCTGCTTCCATCTGCCTCAAAAGGAAAAATAGCTGGTGGGAAGAATTGTGTAGGTCAGAAGTTCTTAGGAATTCCCTGGTGGTCCAGCGGTTAGGATACAGTGCTTTCACAGCAGGGATCCAGGTTCGATCCTTGGTCAGGGAACTAAGAATCCACTTGGCAAAAAATAAATGTGAAGTTCTTAGCCAGATACTAAGGGCTTGGAGATTGTATGCAAACCTTTTAAGGAAGTAGTCATATGCCTGTGCACTGAAGGGGAGGGGCATAATTTCCACAGTTTAATCTGATTTTCTAGGGTCTGTGACCCAGAAAATGCTACATCTCTGCTTTGTCAAGTATAAAATGGATTCTTCTAGATTCTTGAATAGCCACACTCCAAGACCTGATCTCACAAAAGCACACTCATACACTCACACACGTACCCTCACACACAAGTGCACAGGTTCTGCAAGCATTAAACAGGAGTCTGGATATCTCACGTCCACCTGCCTGGAACACTTTAGAGAGATTTCACTAGAGCAGTGGTTTCTGAGTCAGCAGCCTGGGTTGAGACCCAAGAATGTGCATTCCTGAGACGCTCCCAGTGGCTACTGCTGCCTGGAGGGCCAGACCACACAGAACCTCTGCTCTGGAGGATCTTTGGCGCCTATATTCTGTGTTTCCAACTGGCCCTTATTTGAGACTCACCTTATCTACCAGACTTGTTTCCAGATGTCTGTGGCAGCTCCCAAACTTCAGGGGAAAAGCTTGTGTGTATCAACTTAGACAACAGTCTCCAAGGAGGAGTCCCCAGACTGCCCTGCGTGTTGTCAGAGGCAGAGGTCTGGGAGGCAGCACACCCTGTACACATCCTGCTGGACTTGCTAAGAACTTTCCAGGCCCCTGTGTCGGCCCCCTGGCTGGCTGGGATCGGGGTTGAATCTGCAGCGAAGGAGGAGGGTTGCACTGAACTGTCCACACTCCCTGCAATCCTCTTAGTAACGAACTGAGAGAATCAGGCCTGTGGCTGGGGAACAGGGTAGAAATCCAAGCTCATCGCTGCACACTGGAATTCTCTCGCTGCACACCCTGCTCGAAGTGGCTAAGCCTACCCCTCCCCGCAAATAAATAACGCATTCTCTTCCTAAAGGATTCTGGACAGTACTTTCCATGCCTGCCCCATGCTTCTGACAGTTCTTCCTTCTGTCTGGCTGTAACCTTCCTGTTGTTTAAAGTGCATTGTCTCTGACGTTTCAAATCCTTCAGGGACACTCCGCGCGCCAGCTCCTCTCCCCTCTACCTCACCCCCGCCCCCGCCCCCAACACACACACAAAGATCGGTTTTGTCACTCAGCTGCCTGTCTTCTCTTGGGCCCACTCGGGCCGGGGCTCTGTCCAGTATCTTCCTCCTGAGGTCAGCAGCCCCCCATCTGCGCCACAGACAACGAGGCCAGTGGCCGTTTCCGAGAGAGACACGCAGGCCCTCAGAGAGCAGGAAGAGGGGAAGGAGCCAGGACTCGCACTTCACCGGTTTCCCGGCCCCAACCCGGCTAGTCCTTGCTCTCGGGCTCCCTCTTGTGGTTGCGAAGCCAAAGCCAGTCCCTTCAGCGGACCCCAGAGCACTCCTCTTGCAGCGAGCTCCCTCTCTGAGAGTCCCCACTCCGCGGGATCTGAGGGTGCTTGAGGGGAGAACAAAATTGCCTTCCTGGCATACTCTTTACAGGACAAAGAGGGGCCCGAGCCAGAGCTACTGTCAGAGCTGGGAAGCCTCCGGTCTTAGGTTCCACCCCAGCAGGGGTGCCCTGGGAAAGAGGACCCCGTCTTGCTCACACCCCTTTGGGGAACTGAGCCGTCCACGCCTCTTCCCTGGCCCTTAAGGTCACTGGATTGTGGACAGCAGGGAGTATAACGATGGTAATGATGGTGACAGCCACATCACTGTGCTTGAATATGTTTCCTTTTTTTTGTCCTCACGGGGCACCTCCCACATCTTAGTTCCCCGGCTAGAGATGGAACCCCCACCTCCTGCAATGAAGGGAAGTCCCCCCAACTTTTTTTTTACATTTTAATTACGTGCACACACAAAACATGCTTTTTGCAACGAGTGAAATTAAAAACACAAAGTTAACCATTTGCTCCTGACCTCTTTATTCCCAACCTCTTGATAACCAAGTAAAGATCCTGCTATATGTGGGCAAATATGAGCATGCCAGATATTAATGTTGGTGTTTGTTAGTCTCTTAAAATGTGTGGAGTATTTCCTCCATGTGGTAGATTTTAGTTATCCTTTTGATAGTGACTGTGGTTTGGATTTACTGTGTAAATGTGAATGTACTGTGATGTACTTCCTTTTTGACAGACATTCAGCCTGTTTCCAGGTTTTGCTGTTACAAATAGTAGGATGCCTTTATTGCTGCAGGATAGACTGTCCCAAAATAGAACTGCTGGTTCAAAGTGTATATTTCTTTTTATATAGATATTGACAACTTGGAGCAAAATTGCTTGTCCAGCAAGGCAGTGATACATGAGAGGACCCACTTCCTAGCATCTTTTCATCCCTGAATATGTGGTCACCTGTAATTTTGCCTAATAGCTAAGACTAGTTCTGTCTTGCTTCTAGTTGCGTTTCCCTGATGACTAGGGGGAGTTGAGTATCTTTCTCTGTTGACGTCTCACTTCCTTCTCTGTGAACTCTTCCAATGTATTGAGTTGCACATTTTGCTTTGTTTATTGTTCACCTTTGTTGATGGTATCTTTGTCATCCAGAAATTTCAAATGTTTGTGTTATCAAAGATTTCTATTTTTTGTTGGTGGCTTCTGGATTTCTTATCTTGCTTAAAGATGTCTCTCTTATCCAGCTTTTAGCTAGATTATTCCATAAGAAGGGAAAGAAGAAAAGTTCTTCTGGTGTTTTGTTTTAGTTTTATATTTAAATTTTTATATGCCTGGAGTCTGTTTTGTGTTTATGATGGGAGTAGATACCCAGCTATCTTAGAACCATTCGTACAACAGATTCTTTTCTCCTGTGAACTCATCTGCCACGTTTGCTCTCTAATAATCTCCTAAAATCTGGGCTCTGTTTCTGAACTGTAGCCTTCCCCATCTCTGTTTTCCTCACACCAACACTGACCACTTGACCTCAGTAGCTTTAGAGCATGTTTTAATATCTGACAAGGCAAGTCCTCCACTCCTAATCTTTTCCATAACTGCTTTTGGATATTCTCAGACATTTAAATGATTTTAAGATCATTTTTAAGTTCCAGGAGAAACAATCCATTGGGGAAGCATTGAATTTCTATCCATTTGAAAAGGATTTGAATTTTTATGATAGTAAGTCATACTGTTTTGGAAAACACTATTGCTCTCCATTTGTTCAGGGCTTGTTTTCTGTCCTTTAGTAAGATTTTATTATTTTCTTGTACTTTTCTTGTTAAATTTATTTCCAGATATCTTATGGGTTTTGACCCTATTGTGAATGAAATATTTCTCTCCATTTCCTCTTCTGTTTATTGCTGGAATAGAAAAGAGAGAGATTGATTTTTTCGCTTTTTGCATAAATTTTGTTGAATGATCCCTTTTAACATTCTGTGATTCTTTTGGGGAGAAACACACTCTTTTTAAATTGAAGAATAGTTGATTTACAATATTGTGTTAGTTTCGGATGTACAGCAAAGTGATTCAGTTTTGTTTTGTTTTAAGTTTAATTGAGGTATAGCAAACACACACAGAAGAAAAGTCATGACTATAAAACTTAATGAAGAGAACACAAACCAAGAGTGACTCCGTTTTATTTTATTTTTCAGATTATGAGATAAATTATGAGAATGGGATTAACAGGTACAAGCTAATTAAAATAGCTAAGCAACAAAGATTTACTGTATAACAGGGAACTATATTCAAATCTTATAATAACATATAATGGAAAATAATTTGAGATTGATTGTTATATATTTATCTTATACACAGCCAAGTTTTCTTATTAATTCTGGGTGGGGTTGTTTTTATTTGGTTTCATTTTTAACTAGCTCCTTTGAAGGTTTTTTAGGTATACAGTATCACCTGCAAACAAAGGGAATCCTGTCTCTTTTTCCATTGGCATACTTTAATTTTAGTTTTCATTAAAACAATTTCAAATTTATAAAAAGTTGCAAAAATAAAAATAGTACAAGGAACATCCATATACCTATTTGTTCTAGCATTTGCTCTGAGTGAATGTGTGTGTGTGTGTGTGTGTGTGTGTGTGTGTTCTTCTTTTTATTTTCTTTAGAGCTTTTGAGGGTAATTTATGTCCAAAACTCTAGTGTGTACTTCTGAAGAATAAGGATGTACTCTTACATAACCACAGTAGCTTTCAACATGAAATTGACACTGATACTTTTATCTAATCTACAATCCATATTCCAGTTTATAAGATGACCTACTAAGTCTTTTATAGCATTTTTCTCCCTCTGGAATAGGATTCAGTCTAGGGCTGACTATCACATTTAATCATCATGTCTGTTTAGCCTTCTATAATCTGGAATATTTCCACAGCCCGCCTTCAATATTTCTGAACCTTTCAAAAAACAGTCTTTGGCTGATTCATGTTGCTATTTGGCAGAAAACAGTAAAAATGTAAAGCAATTATCCTTCAATTAAAAAATAAATATTTTTTTTAAAAAGAAATTAAAAAAAAAACAAAACAGAACATTATTTATGTTTAGTATACTTTTCAACTTTTTTTTTGTCTTACTATTAAACTAAAATTTCCAAAGCAATATTATGTAACAGTGGTGATATAAGCATCTCTCTCTGTGCATTACTGATTTTACTGGAAATGAAATGGGTTTAGCATTTTACCATTTATAAGGATATTGATGCTGGCTTTGGTAAATAGTCTAGTATGCAAGGAGTTCCCTTCCATTCTTGTTTTACATAGAACTATATTAGAAAATGACTGCTGGATTATATCGAAAGCCTTTTGGCTTCTATTTACATAACCCCGTGCGATTTTTCCTTTAGGTTCACAAACTCCGTATTATTATGAACCATGTTGTGAGGTGTTGACTGATTCCCAAAGGTTGGTGATCTAAGCTGGCGTGGCTGGAATAAACCCTACTTGGTCATACTTGCTTATTTATTTAGTATACTATTTGATTTGACTGACCAATAGTTTATTTATAATTTCTGCCTCTATGTTTATAAGAGAAATTAGTCTATAGTTTCTTCGGGGATACTATCCATTAGATTTGGGGTTTGGGAGTTTTTCATTTTACAGTTTTGCTTTCTTCTAATCTCTATCTTCTCTCCATCTTATTACTTTGGTTAGTTCTTCCAATAAAGCTGAATGGAACGATGATAGCAGGCAGTGTTGTTCTGCTTCTATTTTTAAAGAGAATGTTTTGAACATTATACTATTTTCTACAGGTTTTCTGAGGCTACTTTTTAAGGTTAAGGAATTCCCCTTTTATTCTGTTCTTTTTGTTTTTGTTTGAAATCGTGGGTAGTTTTAACTTTTTCTAAAACTTGTTGAAATAATGTGTTTTTTAATCTTGTAATTCATTAATAAGGTAAACATATTAGTAGATTTTCTAATATTAGACTAACTTTGAGTTCCTGGATTAATCCTAGCTTAGTCTTTTTTATTTTTCTTTGTGTGAGTGTGCATTTATCTTCATTTTTTGTTTTTAAAAATTTTTTCTTTGTTTCCTTGGTTTGTTTGTAACATGGTATTTTTTGGTACGTTGCTGGATTTCATTTGCTAATATCTGCTTAGTAGTTTTGCATCTATGTTCATGGTTGAGATTGCCTATAATTTTCCCATTAATATCTTATTTTGTATCAAGATTATCCTTGACTCATAAAATGAATTAAGACTTGAGTTTTTCTTTCAGTGTTTTGAAGAGCTTAAGTAAGTTTCAAATTATTTGTTTCTTGATTGTTAGAACTCACTAATTATCTG
Organism: Bos javanicus; assembly: GCF_032452875.1. NCBI lineage: Eukaryota > Metazoa > Chordata > Mammalia > Artiodactyla > Bovidae > Bos > Bos javanicus. The sequence continues at coordinate 13,606,396 of NC_083878.1, read as the reverse complement.
GGACTAGTGTTTTCTTCATGGAAATATTTTAAGTTATTTATCTGCTATCTTGAAGATTATAGGTGTATCCTGGCTTTCTATTTTGTTTTTAATTGGATTTGATTTGTATTCTTCAAGAAATTTATTCATTTAATTTAAGATCTGAAATGCTGCATGAAGTTAGTCCTAGGTTTAAAATTATTTTTAATAGTATTAGTACAGCTAATTTTGACTTTTTATTGCAACAATTATTTACTCATGTCTTTTTTCTTAGCATTGCCAGAGATTTGTCTGTTTTATTAAGCTTTCAAAGAACCAGTTTGGCTTTGATGATCTTCTCTATTATGTATCTGTGTCTTGTTCAATGATCTCTGCCCTTTTATTATTTCTTCAACTTTGTTTGGAATGTTAATGGTGTTCTTTTTTCTGACTTTTAATGTTGCATATGTTCAAAACTACCTCCGCCTTTTCTCTTTTCTAATATAAGCTGTTAAAACTTTAAATGTGTCACATATACGTTGAAAAACAGTTTTTCATTTTTGTTTAGTGCTAAATGTTTTCTAACCTGATATGTAGAATGTTTCAAAGTTTCCAAACATAAGAAGTTTTTTCTCACTGTCTTTTTGTTACTGGCTTCTACCTTACTTTGCTTATGGTCAGAAAACATTGTACAGCTGGCTATCAGCTGTGGCATGAAGTGCTGTCCTTTTTATTATTTTTTGTTTCTCCTGTCATTTTACTTTTGATGTCCTCTAATATCCAAGGAGTAATTTAAAGGAGTGCTTTAATTTCCCAGAATATTAGAAACACTGCATGAAGCGACGCCATCTTTTCATCATTTATTTTTATTGGATTATGATTATGACTTATTCCCTGAAGTGAATCAAGGAAGCAAGACGGATGGGCAGCAAGCTGAGGGATGCCGGGCAATGCTCTGTACTCTCTTCAGTACCTCCCCTGGAAGAAGGCGCAGGCGGAGGACTTAGCTCTCCTGGTGCTGACCAGAGCTGAGGACCAGGGTAGAGGGGAGGGGCTGCCCCTCAGCCCAGCTTCTGTGGCTCAGCTCGTAGCCTGCTCTAGAACTCGGCTCCTGAAGCACACACAGACAGCAGAGCTTGGGGATTCCCACTGGGCAGCCCTCCACCTGCGCATCTGTGATCCTGGAGGGAAAGACCGATCGTTTTTTTAAATTGAGTTATAGTTTATACACTATAAACATTGCTCTTTTCAAGTGTATAGTTCAGTGAGTTTTAGTCTATACACAGACTTGTGCAACTGTCAGCAGTACTTGATTCCAGAACATTCTCATCACCTGCGAGAAGCCCTGCACCTGTTAGTTTCTCCGCCAGTCCCCAGCAATCACTGATCTTTTTGCTTTGTGGATTGGACCGTCTGGACATTCCGTATCAATGGGACCACGTCCTCTGTGGCTTGCTGTGTCTGGATTCTTTCACGTAGCATGATGTTTTCAAGGTTCATCCGTGTTGTAGCCTGTATCAGCACTTCATGCCTTTTTAAAGCTGACTTGTATTCTACTGCATGGATATCCCACCTTTGTTTATCCAGTTATCAGTTTGTGGACTTTGGGGTTAGTTTCACTTTTTGCCTATTATAAATAATGCTGCTGTGAACCTTCACATGCAAGTTTTTATGTGGCTATGTGTTCCCATTTCTCTTGGGTATACACCTGGGAATGGAATTGTTGGGTCACATTGTAACTCTATGTTTAACCTTTTCAGAAACTGCTAGACTATTTTCCAAAGTGACCACACAATTTTACCTTCCCACCATCAGTGTCTGAGCATTCCAGTTCCTCCACAACCTTAACACGTGTTATTATCTGTCTTTATTAGAGTCATGAGTGTGAAGTGCTATCTCACTGTGTGTTTCCATTTCTTTAATGACTAATTAGTTTGTGCTATTTACTTAGTGGCTCAGTCATGTCCAACTCTTTGTGACCCCAGGGACTGTAGCCAGCCAGGCTTGTCTGTCCATGGCAAGTGTCCAGGCAAGAACACTGGAGTGGGTTGCCATTCCCTTCTCCAGGGGATCTTCCCACCCCAGGGATCGAACCCAGGTCTCCTGCATTGCAGGCAGATTCTTTACCAGCTGAGATACCAGGGGAGCTCAATAACTAATTAGTTGGGCATGTGTATATCTTCTTTGGAGAAATGTTTATTTAGATCCTTTGCCAGTTTAAAATAGCACATTCATCTTTTTTAATTAACAAATTAGCTTTTGGCCACCCGGGGTCTTGCTGCACACGGGCTGTCTCCAGTTGTGGTGAACAGGGGCTCGTTTCTGGTTGCAGTACTCTGGCTTCCCGTTGCGCTGGCTTCTTTGTTGCAGAACACGGGCTGTAGTGCGCGGGCGTCAGGAGTTGTGGCTCACGGGCTTAGTTGCCCCATGGCTTGCAGATCCTGCTGGGCCAAGGATCAAAGCTGTGTCCCCTGCATTGGCAGGCGGATTCTTAACCACTGGACCACCAGGGAAGTCCAGTATTTGTCTTTTTACTGTTGAGTTGTAAGATTTCTTTATACATTCCAGATATCGGCCTGATTCTAACACTAAGAATGAATACCTCCCTTGATCTTAACCAAAAGAGAAGTGATTGCCTGATTCTTTTTATTCCTGAAGACTGTGAGGACTACACATGAATTGATCCCAGCCCCGTGACCAGGGAAAGATTGCCACTGGTAGATGGGGACACATGGGAGCCAAGGACAGCACTTTGCCAGTGTGTTCATCATTAATCCACAGGGGCAGAAACAATGGTCAGGAGACCTACACAGCCATAATAACGACTACATTTTATTGAGCTGTTACAAGGTCCCAGCCCCAGATAATGACTTACCATATAGTATATATTCCTTCTCACAGCAGCCCTATGAAATAGGGGTTAGTATTATACCCACTTTAAAGATGAGGAAAGTAAGGCTCAGAGACATCATGTAACTTCCACAAGGTCACACAGCTTCTAAGTGTCAGAGTTTCAGTTCTAACCCTGGTCTTCCAACTCTAAAGTCAGTGATCCTACCCACCCAAGTATACTGCCTTGCAAACAGAATTCAAACTTTCCACTTAACCAGTCTCTCAAGTTCATTTCCAAGAGTGTCTGGGCACAGGATGGGAGAAAGGAGCTTGAGACCGGGGAAGGCTGGGGAGGAGACAGGGAGGAGTGTCTCTCTGTCTCTCTGTCTCACTGTCTGTCCTCACTGTCACTCTGGGCTGCTCTCCCCTCCTACCAGTTTGCCCAGTATGCTGAGATTGTCAACTTTACCCTCCCCAACGGGACTCAGCGGAGTGGGCAAGTGCTCGAGGTTTCTGGGACCAAGGCAATTGTGCAGGTAAGTGGTGTCACTAAGATGTTTCTGGTTGAATAAATGAATGAACCCACAAAGTGTCCACACTCTCATAAACTCCAAAGGCAGAAAATGGCCTGTTTTCCCTGAAAGCACCTTGCCCAGAGCTGGACACAAAGGGAGCCTAGAATGGGAGGCCCCATTCTCCCCAGCAAACCCCCTGTTAAAGTAACTAACCTCTTATCCTGTAGGTGTTTGAAGGGACCTCTGGGATTGATGCCCAGAAGACCACCTGCGAATTCACGGGGGACATCCTACGGACCCCAGTGTCAGAGGACATGCTGGGTGAGGGGTAGGGTTGGGGGGTGGAGCGCCCCTCTCTCCGTCCAGTCCAGCGTCCCTGACCAAGTGCTTAACAGACCGTGCTGTTGTTGACTCCCCAGCTGTCTGCCTCCCTTGGGAGCCCTCTGAGGTCAGAGGTTGTGCCTTCTCTTTGACCCCCAACCTGCGCTCAGGGCCTGACATACAGCAGGTGTTCAGTACATGAAGAAGGCAACTTCAGTAAACTAGAGGACGAGGACGTTTGGGGTCAAGCTGGAGTGAACTGCACATCCCCTAGTTATCTCCCAAGATCTGCCATCCCTGGCTCTCTCCTCTCTCCAGCTCTAAAAAGCCCTTATTTGAGTCATTGTCCCGGCCAAGGTCTTGCCTATAAAGGTTTCCAGGAGAGGAGGGAAGGCCCCCAAGGGGAAAGTCACTGTAGCCAGCCCCCTGGGGATCACTGAGGGCTGAGGGCAGGGGGACATGGGGCGTTTGGGACAGGAGGGACAGGTGGGAGCTGGTGGTGGTGTGGAGGGTGAGCAGCAGTGAGAGACCCGGGGCTGGTCCTGAGCATTCTCCAAGCCCCCTCACCCACCCCCAGGTCGGGTTTTCAACGGCTCAGGCAAACCCATTGACAAGGGGCCAGTGGTCATGGCAGAGGACTTCCTGGATATCAACGGTAAGTGAGGCTTTGGACAGCTCCCAGGACCCAGCTTCCAACCACCTTTCCCCACCCCAGTCACAGCCTGTGTCACCTCACACTCGGAAGTTCTGCCTCAGACATTGCCCAGGGTTCACCCCCAGGACTGGTCAGACCAACAGGTGGATCAGGTGAGATACCACAGCAGCAAAGGCCTCCCTGTCCGGGGCCAGCAGCACTTCACGTCCCATTCCTATAAAATGCCATCATCATTATGCAAATTCCCCACATGCCCAAGACTTCTAATGTGCCTAGATGGTACCATCGAACAGAGCAATGGGCTGTGGTTTTTATTTAAATACAAACTAATTCAAATGAAATAAAATTTCATGTCACAACCCCACTGCACGTGCTCAGTAGCTACAGGTGGCCAGGCCTGCATCCTGAGCAGCGCAGTTAGAGCACGTCTCCATCATTGAAGAAAATTCTGTCCTGCAGTGCTCCTGGGGCAGGGCTGGGGGCGGTACACGGGGAAGGGCCTGAACCCTCCTGCAGGGCCTGTGACTGCCATCTCCCAGGCCAGCCCATCAACCCCCACGACCGCATCTACCCCGAGGAGATGATCGAGACAGGCATCTCGCCCATCGACGTCATGAACAGCATTGCCCGTGGTCAGAAGATCCCCATCTTCTCAGCAGCTGGGCTCCCCCACAATGAGGTGAGGACTGTGTGGGGCCTGCAGGCACGACCAAGGGGAAGGGAAGGAGCAGGGGCCAGAGCTGTGGGCCAGCAAGGGTGCCTCCTGTGCCGAGTGGGCAGGGGCCAGCGGAGCTGGGGCCACCGGCAGCTGTCTTGTGGCAGCTCCGGGCCTCAGGGCTGCACAGGCCCCCGTGGTGTCCCCAGACAGATCTGCAAGCCTCCTTTCTGAGTGAGTGGGGCCCCCACTGGTTCACGAGAGAGCCCACACATAACCTCAGTGTTGAAAGTCCTGCTCAGCTAAGAAGACAGCTCTACCCGCTGGTCCTCATGGTGCTCTTTACTTGCCTGCACTGAGCAAACCCCACCTCATGCCAGCCCCACAACTGTGTGGAACTTCTCTGGGAAAGTTTCCTACCCTACCCCCACCACCAAGAGCAAACAGCCCAGTTCTTCCCAGAGCAGCTGGGGTGACAAGGTTTCTAGATGGTTCCCACTGACCACCCACCCCCACGACTCCTGGATGCACCCCAGCTCACCTTCAAAATGCCCGGAGTGATTGGATGGTCTAAGTGTCCCTGACTCCTGCCTACACACATCTCATCCTGGATCTGGTAATCCCACACACCACCGGCCCCAGAGACACCCCAGCATGGGGCGGGGGACAGGGGGTTCTGAAGGACCTAGTTGCCCCAAACTCGAGGTAGGTAGTTGTTCTTTGGAACTGTTTTTCCACCCTGCTCTTCATGACAGGCACCCTGGGCTGGGGCGGCCCTTCCCCTGGGAGCGGCTATAGGACCCAGGGGAGCCCTTCCATGTGTGACCTTGGGTCCCTCCCACCTAAGGCCTCAGCGGGAGGATGGACAGAGCATCACCCTGCCCACACTTCTCAGTGGTGCCCAGAGGCGCCGGCTCAGGCTCCAGTTCTGATGTCCTTCCTTCTGTCCCCAGATCGCCGCCCAGATCTGCCGCCAGGCTGGGCTGGTGAAGAAGTCCAAGGCCGTGCTGGACTATCATGATGACAACTTTGCCATCGTCTTTGCAGCCATGGGGGTAAGAGAGGTTGGGCAGATGACAAGTTCTGTAGGTGGCGGGCGGGCCCTTGGCCCCTTGGCCCCAGGCATACCCCATCTAAGGGGGGAGACGTAATCCTTCTAGCCAAGAACCTGGCCTGTCTGTTGGGAGAGGCAAGAGTGTGAATGAGGGCTGGGCAGTGTGTCCCCCACAGCAGCCCCAAGAGGATTCTGGGGCAGCTGGGGAAGGAGGAAATTAGGGGAGAAAAGATGGCTTCAGGACAGAGAGCCCAGGGGCGCTCAAAGGAACAAGAGGTTTAGCGGGTCAGGTGAGGAGCAGGGTGACACCGAGCAGCTCAGCCTGACGTCTGAACCTCTCTCTGGGGTTCTGATGAGACCCCACTGACTGATAGCTGGTAATAGCTATACTATACTATAGTAATAGGCTTTGCTGGAAGAGATGGGAGGGGCCTGGCCCCACCTCCAGCCCTCCCTGCCGTGTGTCCAGGTGAACATGGAGACAGCCAGGTTCTTCAAGTCTGACTTCGAGCAGAATGGCACCATGGGCAACGTCTGCCTCTTCCTGAACTTGGCCAACGACCCCACGTGAGCACCCACGCTACCTGTAGGCAGCAGGCCCTGCCCCCTTCCAAGACCCGCAGCCCAGGTCTCAGGCTTCGCCAGAGCTGGGAGAGCAACCCCTCATTGTGCAGATGGGGAAACTGAGGCTGGGAAAGAGGTGGGGACAGTGCAGGAGGAGATAGTGAGAGCCAGACCACCGCCTGCTGGCCGTCTGAAGCCCATCCACCCTCCCTACAACCTGCATCCAGCCACTGCCGTAAGTCAGGGCTCCTCATCTTAGACTTGCTTCCGCAAGGTCACCACTAAAGAGGTATTTCCCTAAACCATTTGCTTAGAAAAACTGCCATTTTAAAAGTTGAGAAAATGTGAATTTAAATCTGTAGGTCAGGTGATGAAAACCAAAAACCAAAAACCTAATACTAATAATAACCTAATACTAATAACCTAACCAATAACCAAAAACTGTCCTGGGAGCTGAACGTACTCCAGAAACTAGGGAGCAGAGCTCAGGAGGCCCAGATGGTATCCTAAAGAAAAGTGCCATGGGCACAGGGCCTGGGGTCTGAGTGACTGGAGCGGGAGGAAGGGCCCCGGAGCACTCACTGTGGAAGGCGCTGCAAGGCAGGCAAGTATATGGCCCACACGTGTGCTCAGGAACGGAGAGGGGAACAGGAAGGAGGGAACCCTGAGGACACAGAGAGTGGGAGCCTTCTGGCTGACCCAAGCCCAGGTGCCCTTGGGGAGGGATATGCAGAGCGCCAGCTGCTGAGCTCTGACATGCCATCTGCCCTCCGGGCCCTGCCTGGCCCTCTCACCCAGCTCCCTGCCTGCCTGTCCCAGCCTCTGTCCCTGTTCCCACCTTGAACAGCAGGATGTGGTTGAGGGCCCAGTCTCCCAGGAACCATGGCCTGGACCTGGGGGCCAGGGGCTAGGGCTCATCTTCCCCAGTCCTTTGCTGCTGTGCACTGTACCAGCTTCCAAGTTCACTCTCCATGCAGCACGGGGGCTAAAGGGAGCACAGGCCTGGCCTCCAGGTGCTCTAACCATTGGCCATACCTGCAGGATCGAGCGGATCATCACCCCGCGCCTGGCACTGACCACGGCAGAGTTCCTCGCCTACCAGTGTGAGAAGCACGTGCTGGTCATACTGACGGACATGAGTTCCTATGCGGAGGCCTTGCGGGAAGTGAGTTGGCTGGCGAGGAGGGTCAGGCTCAGCGCCCCCTAGTCATGATCCCAGAGCTGGCCCACGCAGGCCCACCCCCATCCCATTCCTCGTGGTCACTGAACCCCCCATGCCCATTCTTTGTATCATCCCCTTACCCCAAGGCCCATGGGTATTTCAGGTCTCAGCTGCCAGAGAGGAGGTGCCTGGGCGCCGAGGCTTCCCTGGGTACATGTACACTGACTTGGCCACCATCTACGAGCGGGCGGGCCGCGTGGAGGGCCGGGGCGGATCCATCACTCAGATCCCCATCCTCACCATGCCCAATGACGGTGAGCCACCTCCCTGCCCACTGCCCCCTGCAGTCCCCTGCCCTCCCGTCCCACCCAGACACTGACAGGACCCATGCTTCTTTCCATGAATGCACACTAGCTCCACTCCTCCAGCAGGGTAGGCACTGTCCCTTCCTTGCCTCCACCTGTCACCCACTCCTGTGAGGGAATAGAACCTACATGGCCCTGCGTGGGTGGAGACCTGAACACCATCTTTACTGACACCAGTGCTTCTCCTTGCAGATATCACCCACCCAATCCCAGACCTGACGGGCTTCATCACAGAGGGACAGATCTACGTGGACAGACAGCTTCATAACAGACAGGTAGCATCCCCTCTCTACCCACTTCCAAGTCTCTCTACCATCTCCAAAGACAATGACTAGTAACCAGTATACCGCTTCCCACTGCACTTTACCTCTAGTGAATGAGGAGGGGCCAGGCAAGGCTAACCCTAAACAGGAGCTAATCCCCACGAAGACAGTTTGGTCCCCAGAAAGAAGACAAGTCTGGGTGGAGTCCAGCCTCCTTGGCTGTGGGATCTTTAGAAAATCATTTCATCTCTCTAATCCTCAGTTTCCACATCTGTAAAATGGGAATGATAATACGTATCACACAGTTGCATTGTGGAGAACAAAATAAATTGGTGGGAATTTCCTGGTGGTCCAGTGGTTAGGACTGCATGCTTCCATTGCTAGGGGGCACAGCTTCAATACCTGGTTACATGTCACCTAATACAGCCCCCCAACCAAAAATCCAAAACAAAAAAGTATACAGTATAAAAGTACACATAGATATAGAAAGCATCTAGCAGATCATAGATACAAAATAAATGCCAATTCTCTTTTCTTTCCAGTAGTTTGCTTTACTGAACAAAAACGATAGGTAACTGAGACAAGTAGGTGGTGAACAATATGCCTGTCCCAAAGAGGACTGTTTCCTCTTTGGCAGCTTCTTCCCTTGCAGCTAAGAGCTATTAAGTTTCAACTCGTTTTCATCTCAATAATAATCAAAAGTTTTGAAATAGTTAGACTTTCATGAACTCCCCCTTCCATTCTATCTAGGCACACACATCTAGACGCCTGTATACCCAAGCCCCAGGATTTGTGGGAGATAAAGGGGGAGGGGTGTGACCAGCCCATCTTTCTGTGGGATGAATAAGGACCAGTCTCAGGAGAACCACAGAGGGAGGGAAGACAAATAAAGGGGAGAAGGAGGGGAAAGTTCGGACCCTGCCTTCTGCCACTGCCTGTTTCGGCTCCCCCCAGATCTACCCGCCCATCAACGTCCTCCCTTCCCTGTCGCGGCTGATGAAGTCCGCCATTGGGGAGGGGATGACCAGAAAGGACCATGGAGATGTCTCCAACCAGCTGGTAAGGAGTGAGCCCAAGGGCTGGTGGGAAGCTAGTTTCAGAAGCTGGAGGCTGGAGCCTTAGTTGGATCACGAGCTTTTCTTCTGGCAAACAATCCCTCCCCTTTTGGGGTCCCCGGACGCACAGTCAGATGGGGGAACACGGGACTCCTGCGGTAAGCCTGCCGTGACTGCTGATCCCCTCACCCCCGCCCCGCCCCCTTCACCCAGTATGCCTGCTACGCCATCGGGAAGGATGTGCAGGCCATGAAGGCAGTGGTGGGAGAGGAGGCGCTCACTTCCGAGGATCTGCTCTACCTGGAATTCCTGCAGAAGTTTGAGAAGAAGTTCATCAACCAGGGTGAGGCGCGTTGGGGGCATTCAGGCAGCAACCGCCTTACTCCGACACACACACACACACACACACACACACACACACACACACCCTTGACACTCCTGCTCTGTCCGTAGGTCCCTACGAGAAACGCTCGGTGTTCGAGTCTTTGGACCTGGGCTGGAAGCTGCTGCGCACCTTCCCCAAGGAAATGCTGAAGCGCATCCCGCAGAACATCATCGATGAATTCTTTTCCCGCGAGGGGGCGCCACAGGACACTGAAGCCGACACTGCGCTGTAGCCCCGCCCGCCCTAAGAGCAGGGTCCAGGGACCGCCTTCGTCCGTCCCATCCTCACGGTCCACACACTTTAACCAACTCCGTGCCCACCCTCAGCCCGCCACGGGCTATGAGGAGAGAGGAGGCCACTTCTACATTCCAGTCCTTTCCCTGGATTCCCCGAATTGAGAACCAGAAGGTGGTTAAGCCTGTATTCTCTGTCTTGTTCTGATAGGAGCATTTGTATATTAAAAGTAGCCCCCATCCCATAAGAATTCATCTCATGTAAAAATAAGATTGGTAAAACATTGATGATTGTTGGAGCTGAGGGTGATGGATTTGTGAGGTTCATTAAACTATTCTCTCTACCTTAAAAAGAAAAAACACATTAGTGTCTTAACCAATAACAGCATAATTCTTCTTAGGGAAATATTTATCTTCCTTAAAAAGTATCTTAATAGGTATCTTAGGAATGTGAGGTCAAGGGCCATAGAAAGCAGTCTCAAGGCCACAAAAGATGCCCGCCTAAGATATGCCAGAAAGGAATTTGGTTTACTCTAGGGGAGTTGCTGGGGAGATAGCCTGAAGAAAAGTGCCCCCGGTTAAGAAATGGGTGAAGAGCATCCTAAAAACCAGGATACTGATGTTCCTTTGAAAACTGCCCACTCTTCTGTAATGCCCTCCCTTCCTGCCTCCTCTGTCCCATCTACGGTGAAGTCATGAATGCTTCCTAAAAGGCAGGGAAGGCTGGGAAGGTAGATCTTCAGCAAAAGACTGAGTCCCATTTCTGGGTCAGTGTGTTATGGAACCAGGCCGGAATTCTTGGATCAAGAGCTGACACCAGGGACTTCCCTGGCAGTCCAGTGCTTAGGACTTCGGCTTCCAATGCAGGGGATGAAGCTGAGATCCTGCATGCCTTTCCACCAAAAAAAAAAAAAAAAACAGAAGCAATATCATAACAAATTCAAAAAAGACTTTAAAAATGATCCACATCAAAAAAAAGAGCTGACACCAAAGGAGGCCCTGAGAATAAAATTGCCATCCCCAGGACAATTTATAGCCATTTTAGGGAAAGCTTTTGGGTGTCCACAGGGCACAGGGTTGTTTTTACTTACTAATAGCTTTATTGAGATATGATTCACATACCATACAATTTACCTATTTATAATTGTACAATTCAGCAACTTTTAGTGTATTCAGAGAGCTGAGTAATCATCACAACAACCAATTTTAGAACACCTTCATCACCTCAAGTAGAAACCCTATAACCTGAGTTATCACTCCTCAAACCCCTCTTCTACCCCTTCCCCAGTCCAAGGTAATCATTAATCTTTCTATTTCTGTAGCTTTGCCTATGCCGGTCAACTCATATAAATGGAATCATACGATATGTGGTCTTTTGTGTCTGGCTGATTTCTCTTAGCATAATATTTTCAAGGTTCATGTAGTAGTATGTGTCAGTACTTCATTCCTTTTTATTGCTAAGTAATATTCCACAGTATGGATATACCTTTTATCTATTTATCCGTATATGGACATATGGTTGCTTCCACTTTTTCACTATCATAAATGATGTTGCTCTGAACAATCATGTACAAGTTTTTGTGTGGACATATGTTTTTATAAGTGGGTATCAGATAGTGACTCTGTGTAACCATTTGTGGAACTGCTGCTGCTGCTGCTAAGTCGCTTCAGTCGTGTCCAACTCTGTGCGACCCCATAGACAGCAGCCCACCAGGCTCCCCCGTCCCTGGGATTCTCCAGGCAAGAACACTGGAGTGGGTTGCCATTTCCTTCTCCAATGCGTGAAAGTGAAAAGTGAAAGTGAAGTTGCTCAGTCGTGTCTGACTCTTCGCAACCCCATGGACTGCAGCCTACCAGGCTCCTCCGTCCATGTGATCTTCCAGGCAAGAGTACTGGAGTGGGGTGCCACTGCCTTCTCCATTTGTGGAAGTACCAGATTGCAAAGCTACTTCCAAAAGTGGCTGCACCATGGTACATCCCCCAGCATTGTAAAAGGGTTCCAATTTCTTTACATCCTCAAGTTTTTTTTTTTTTAGAAATTTTTAAAAAATTTTTATTTATTTATTTATTATTTCTGGCTACGCTGCGTCTTCATTGCTTTGTGTGGGCTTTCTCTAGTTGGAGCAAATGGGGGCTACTCTTCATTGCACTGCTCATGCTTCTCATTGGGGTGGCTTCTCTTGTGTGGGCTTCCCTGGCAGCCAGATGATAAAGAATCCGCCTGCAGTGTGGGAGACCTGGGTTTGATCCCTGGATTGGGAAGATCCCCTGGAGAAGGGAATGGTTACCCACTCCAGTATTCTGGCCTGGTGAACCCACGGACAGAGGAGCCTGCAGGCTACAGTCCTTGGGGTCACAAAGACTTGGACATGACTAAGTGACTTGCACTTCACTTCTCATGTAGCGGAGCACAGGCTCTAGGTTTGAGGGCTTGTGTAGTTGCAGCTTGCGGGCTCCGGAGCGTGGGCTCAGCAGTTGCAGTGCACAGGCTTAATTGCACCACAGCATGTGGGATCTTCCCAGACTGGGGACTGAACCCACATCCTCGTGCATTGGCAGGTGGGTTCCTATCCACTGGACCACCAGGGAAGTCCTCAACAGTTATTTTTTTTCTCTTTTTTAAATTGAAGTATGATTAACTTTGGATATTATATTAGGTTCAGTTGTACAATCTAATGACTCGATTTTTTATACATTACCAAATAATCACCATGAAGGTGTAGCTACCATCTGTCATCATATACAGTTATGACAATAGTATTGACTATATTTCCTATGCTGTGCATTGCATCTCTGTGACTTGTTTATTTCATCTGGAAGCTTGTACCTCTCAATCTCCTCATTTATTTTGCTCATCTTCCCCTACTCCCCCCTGGCAACCACCAGTTTGTTTTCTGTATCTGTTAGTCTGTTTCTGTTTTCTTGTTTGTTTTTTCAGATTTCATATATAAGGGAAATCACGCACTGTTTGTCTTTCTCTGACAGTTCACTTAGTGTAATACCTTCTAGATCCATCCATGTTGTGGCAAGATTTATTTTTTTTATAGCTGAGTAATATTCCATTGTGTCTACATATGTATATACCATCCCTGTATCCATCTATCAATGGACACTTAGGTTACTTTCGTATCTTGGCAACTGTAAATAATGAACATAAGGTTGCACATATCTTTTTGAGTTAGTGTTTTTTGCTGTCTTCAGAAAAATACCCAGAAGTAGAATTGTTGGATTGTATGGTAGTTCTGTTTTTAATGTTCAGAAGAATCTCTGAACCGTTTCTCATACTGACTGCACCAATTTACATTCCCACCAGTACACATGAGGGTTCCCTTCTCTCCACATCCTCACCAATACTTGTTATTTTTAGTCTTTTTGAAATTAGTTATTCTGACAGCTGTAGGTGAGTTCTCACTGTGGATTTGATTTACATTTCTCTGGTATCTAGTGATGTGAACATCTTTTCATGTGTCCGTTGGCCATCTGTCATCTTTGGAAAAATGTCTATTCAGGTCCTCTACACAGCATTTTTTAATCAGGGAAAAATGTCTTTTTTTTTAATGTTGAATTGTATGAGTTTTTGTATATTTTGAATATTAACTCCTTATCAGATTTATCATTTTCAAATATTTTCTCTCATTCAAAGCAATCTTTTGTGTTAAGCTCTTTAGATTCATGCAGACCCAGTTTGTTTATTTTTGATTTTGTGTCCCTTGCCCGAGGAGAATATTGCTAAAATTGATGTCCTAGAGCATACTGCCTATGTTTTCTTCCAGGAGTTTAATAGTTTCAGGTCTTACATTTAAGTCTTTAACCCGCCTAAAGTTTATTTTTTTATATGGTGTGAGTCCAGTTTGATTCTTTTGTATGTAGCTGTGCAGTTATTGTGTCTTTTTGACACAATAGCCATCCTAGTGGGCGTGAAATGACATCTCATTTTTTATTTTGATTTGCATTTCCCTGATGGCCAATGATACTGAGCATATTCTTTTTTCGTGTGCTGTTGCCCATTTGTATATTTTCTCAGGAGAAATGTGTGTTCAGATGTTTTGCCCATTTAAAAATGAGGGTTCCTGTTTTTTGTCTTTTTATTGTTGAATTCTAAGAGTTTTTTATATTTTCTGGACACAAGTCTTTAATCAGTAATTTGTAAATATTTTCTCTCGTTCTGTAGATTGTCTTTCACTTTTTTGATGGCATCTTTTGAAGCACAGAGGATTTTAATTTATAATATCCAGATTGTTTGTTTCTTTTGATGTCATATCTAAGAACCTATTGTCTAATCTAAGGGCACAAAGCTTATGCCCTTAAGCTTTGTGGTTTTAGCTCTTCCATTTATATCTTCCTTCACTTTAAGTTAGTTCTTGTCATGGTACAAAGAGGGTACCAGGGGTCAAGTTATACTCTTTTGCATGTGGATATTCAGTTGCCCCAGCACCACTGCTTGAAAAGACTTTTCTCGCCTCCATTGAATTATCTTGGCACTTTCTTAAAAAATCAACCGACAATGTGAGGGTTTTTTCTCCCCTGGATTCCAGATCTATCCCATAGATCTGTATGTCCATCCTTTTGCCAGGACCAAGTTCCTTAAGATTTTCAATATGCAAGATCATATCATTTTAATAGAGATAGTTTTACTTCTTTCTTTTGAATGGATGTCTTTTATTTCACTTCCTTGCCTCGTTTCCCTGGCTATAATACTTCAATACAATGTTGACTAGAAGAGGCAAGAGCAGACATCACTGTCTTGTTCCAGATCTTAAAGAGAAGTCAATCTTTCACCATTAAGTATAATGTTAGCTGTGGATTTTACACAGATACTCTATCAGGTTGGGGAATTTCTTTCTGCTTCAAGTTTGTTGGGTACTTTATCTAGAAGAGGTGTGGAATTTTGTTAACAGTTTGTTACACTCTTTAAAGGCTTATCTGTTTATTATGGCTAGGCTGGGTCTTGGTCACTGCATGTGGGCTTTCTCGAGTTGCAGTGCACAGGTTTCTCACTGTGGTGGTTCCTGTTGCTGTGGAGAACGGACTCTAGGCACGCTGGCCTCCTTCGTTGTGGTTCACAGGCTCCAGGGTGCAGGCTCAGAAGTTAGCCTAGTCGTCCCAAAGCATGCTGGATCTTCTCAGACCAAGGATTGAACCTTTGTCCCTTACCCACTGACAGGCAGATTCTTAATCACTGGACCACGGGGGAAGCAGTGTTAAATGTTCTTTCTGGTCTGTTGAGATGATCATGGATTTTGTCTTTTATTCGATTGATATGATAAATTACATTAATTGATTTTCAGATGTTAAACCAAAGTTGCTTTCCTAGGATAAATTCCACTTTGTTATGGTGTATAGTCTTTTTTACATATTACTAGGAGATCAGTCCTGGATGTTCATTGGAAGGACTGATGCTGAAGCTGAAACTCCAATACTTTGGCCACCTCATGTTAATAGTTGACTCATTGGAAAAGACCCTGATGCTGGGAGGGTTTGGGGGCAGGAGGAGAAGGGGACAACAGAGGATGAGATGGCTGGATGGCATCACTGACTCAATGGACATGGGTTTGGGTAGACTCCAGGAGTTGGTGATGGACAGGGAAGCCTGGCGTGCTGCAGTTCATGGGGTCACAAAGAGTCAGACACAACTGAGTGACTGAACTGAACTGAACTGAGATTCTGTTTGGTAGTGTTTTGTAGAGAATTTTTGCCTATTCACAAGAGTTATTGGTCTGTAGGATTTTTTTCTCCTTGTGATGTTTTGTCTGATTTTGTTATAAGGGTAATACTAACCTCATGGTGCAGGAGTAAAGAATCCTCCTACCAACGCAGGTGATGCAAGAGACTCAGATTTGATCCCTGGGTCAGGAAGATCCCCTGGAGTAGGAAATGGCAACCCACTTCAGTATTCTTGTCTAGGAAGTCCCATGGTCAGAGGAGCCTATTGTCTATAGTCCATGAGGACGACAGAATTAGACACAATTAAGTGACCAAATGCACACACACACACACACAACTTCATAGAATGAGTTGGAATTCCTTGATCTTTTATTTTTTACTTTTGTAAGAGTTTATAAGTAATTGGTAATAATTCATCTTTAAATGTTTGGTGGATTCACCCAAAGTCTAAACTAGGAATTTTCTTTTTAAGGTTTTTTTAAAGTTTTTTAAAGTTTGTTATTCCTAACTGAATCGCTTTACTTGTTATAGTTCTATTTATATTTTTCATTTCTTCCTGAGTCCATTTTGGTACTTTTTGTCCTAAGAAACTGTCCACTTCATGGAATTTCCTGGCAGTCCAGTGGTTAGGACTACATGCTCTCACTGCAAAGGGCCAGGGTTCAGTCTCTGGTCAGGGAACTAAGATCCCACAAGCTGCATGGTGCAGCCAAGAAGAAATTTATTTTTTTAATTAAAAAAATCTTTTACAAAGAAGAATTTGCCCATTTCATCTAAGCTATATAAATTGTTGGAAAATGACTGGTCATAGTATTCCCTTGTAATCCTTTTCATTTCTGTTAGGATTGTAATAATGACCCTCTTTAATTCCTGTTTTAGTAATTTAATTCTTCCCTCTTTTTCTCTTGGTCAATCTAGTAAAGATTTGCCAGTCTTATTGATCTTTTCAAAGAATCATCTTTTAGTTGTTTTTATTTTATCTATTGTTTTCCATTCTCTATTCTATTAATTTCTACTCTAATCTTTCTTTTCTCTACTTGCTCTGGCTTTGGTTTGCTCTTTTTTTTTTTTTTCCATTGTTAAGGTGGAATTTTAGATTTATCTGAGATCTTTCTCCTTTTTTAACCTAGGCATTTACAACTATAAAAAGTCCAGTTAGCACTGCTTTAGCTGCATCCAGTAAGTTTTGGTATGCTGTGCCTTTGTTTTTATTCATTCAAAGTAATTTCCCTTCTGGCTTATTCTTTGACTCATTTGTTATTTGGAAGTTTGTTTCTTAATTTTCATATATTTGTGAATTTCTTAACTTTCTGTTATTGATGGCTAATTTCATTCCTGTGCGTCAGAGAACACACAGTTGTATAATTTAAATTTATTTCAGTTTATTGAGGCTTATGTTCCATGTGCATGAGAGGAATGTATATTCTGCTGTTTGGGGATGGAGATGCTATAGATGTCTGTTGAGCCCTGGATTTACAGTGTTGTTCAAGTCTTGTTTCCCAGTTGCACTCTTGTCTCCTTGTTCTCTCCATTATTGAAAGCGGGGTGTTGAAGCTCCCAACTACTGCTGCTGCTGCTAAGTCGCTTCAGTCGTGTCCGACTCTGTGCGACCCCATAGACGGCAGCCCACCAGGCTCCCCCGTCCCTGGGATTCTCCCGGCAAGAACACCAGAGTGGGTTGCCATTTCCTTCTCCAATGCATGAAGGTGAAAAGTGAAAGTGAAGTCGCTCAGTCGTGTCCGACCCTCAGCGACCCCATGGACTGCAGCCCACCAGGCTCCTCCGTCCATGGGATTTTCCAGGCAAGAGTATTGGAGTGGGGTGCCATTGCCTTCTCCACCCAACTACTACTATTACACTATACATTTCTTCTTTCAGTTCTGCCAGTGTTGCTTCGTATTTTGGGGGCTGTGTTGTTAATTGCACATCTGCATACCTGGTATATCTTTCTGACGGACTGACCCTGTTATCATTATGAATTGTCCCTCTTTAGCGCTAGTTTTTTGTGTTAAAGTCTATTTTGTCTGATACTAGTAGAACCACTCCAGCTTTCTTATGGTTGCTGCTTGCAAAATACAACTTTTTCTTTCCTTTTCTCCTTTTACATTCCACCTATTTGTATCTTTGAATCCAAAGTATACTTCCTGTAGGCAGTTGGATCTTGATGTTTATTCCATTTGATCATTTCTGTCTTTTGATTGGAGTATTAAATCCTTTCACATTGAATATTATTTCTGACATGTTAGGATGTACATTTGCCATTTTACTTTTGTATGTCAAGTCTTTTTTGTTGTTACTGTTTCCCTAGTCCTCCTTTAATGTTTCTTTTTACAATAAGTGAATTTTTTGTAGCATAGCATTTTAAATTCTGTTGATGTTTTAAACTTTTGTTTTTTATTTTCTTAGTGTTTTCTCTAGGACTTATCATATACATCTCGTCTTAGCAGAATCTAAGACTTATATTAATTTAATTTCAAGGAGATACTGGATATCCCCTATATCCTGTATATCCTGTATATCTCTATTTTTTCCCACTTCCTTGTAATATTATTATACATATTACAATTTGTATATATATTATATATGCATTGTATTATTGCATTATGTAATTTTATGTCCTTTAAAGAAGCTGAGAACAGTATATGTTTACAGATTTTGTTATACTTGTTTTCTAATTTACCATTTCTGGTTCTCTTCATTCAATATTCTCTAGAATCTCTGTGGATTCAAGTTAAAAATCTTACTTATTTTCTTACTCCATACAGCTTTGTTCTCATCTACCTACTTTGTGTTGTTATTATTTTTATTGTTCTATATGTTATAGGCCCAACAATACAATTATATAGTTTTATACAATTCCTTTTTTTTAAATTTTATTTTATTTTTAAACTTTACAGTATTGTATTAGTTTTGCCAAATATCAAAATGAATCCACCACAGGTATACATGTTCCTTTTTAAAAAATATTTATTTATTTATCTTTGGCTGGACTGGGTCTTTGTTGCTGCACTAGCCTTTCTCTAGTTGCAACAAGCAGGGTAAGCAATGTCTTTGTTTTGTCATCATTTTTAAAGATGGTTTTGCTGGATATAAGATTCTTGGTTGATAGTTTTTCTCTTGCAGTATTTGCATATGTCATCTCACTGTGTTTTGGCCTTATTATTTCGGATGGGAAGTGAGTTGCTTATCTTTGTGGGATCCCCTTGTATGTGGTGAGTCACTTTTCTCTTTGTTGCTTTCAAAATTTTCTTCATGTCTTCAGAATTTTTAGTATGATTGCCTGGGCGAATCTCTTTATGTTTTCCTACTTTCAATTTATTGAGCTTCTTAAATGTGTAGATTAATCTTTTTCAACCATTACTTCTTCAAGTATTTTTTCTGCTCCTCTCACTTTTCTTCCTGGTACTCCCATTATGTGTATGTTGGTGTGCATAATGATGTCCCATATATATATGTATATTTTTGAGGATTTTTCTTCACTCTCTTTTATCTCTGTTCTTGGAATTGCATAATCTCTACTGCTTATCTTCAGGTTTGCTGATTATTTCTTCTGTGAGTTCAGATCTACTCTTGAGAATTTCTAGTAAAATTTTCATTTCAGTTATTGTATTGTTCAATTTCAGGATTTTCATTTTTTTAAATAATTTCTCTTTTCTGATATTCCTTTTTTGATGAGACGTTAGCATACTTACTTTTACTTTTTAGTATGGCTTCCTTTAGTTCTTTGAAGATACTGATAACTGCTTTGAAATCTTGGTTTGTTATATCTGATATCTGTGTTCTTTCACAGACAATTTCTGTTGTATGCTTTTTCCCCCTACTTTTTGTTTATTTGTATGTCTCATAATTTTTTGTTGGAACTGGACTTCTAAAGTAATATATTGTAGCAATTCTGGATACTGATTTTCTCGCCCCTTCCCTGGTGGCTCAGATGGTAAAGAATCTGCCTGCAGTGCAGGAGACCCAGGTTTGATCCCTGGGTCAGGAAGATCCCCTGGAGAAGGGAATGGCTACCCACTCCAGTATTCTTGCCTGGAGAATTCCACAGACAGAGGAGCCTGGCAAGCCACAGTCCATGGGGGTCACAAAGAATCAGACCCGACTGAGCGACTTTCACTCACTCACTCACTTACTCCCCAAGGTTTGTTTGTTGCTGTTTGCTTGCTTATTCCTTTAGTGACTTGGGTGGATTATTTTGGTATTTCCCCCCTCTTTTGAAGCCTCTGATATGCTGCTCAGAGGATGCAGCCCTGGATATATGCACAGTAACTCTAGGATGGCAGTAGTTATAGCAGAACTCTCTGAGCCTCTTTCCCTGAGCTCTCTGTTAAACTGGCTGCCTCTACTGGCATCATACCCAACTTTTAGGCTCCACTAATTGTCAGCTTATTGCTCTGTTCGTTGCTCTAGGGCATACATTACTCTAGGGTCTGATTCAATTAAACTTGGGTGCCTTTGTGAAGGTAGTTTTTAAAGCCAGTCTTTGAGGTTTCTTCTGACCCCATGAGGGCTCTTCTAGGCTTTCCTTTTCCCTCATTCTCTCTGGTAAACTAGCTGGCCTACAGCTTGTTTTAAATTGCTTATCACCCAAATCTCCATTGCTTTCAGAGCACTCTTAAGTTTGAATGTCCCCATGTTCTGTTTCAAATAAAGTTCGTGATTTTTTTTTTTTTTTTTTTTTTGGCTGCAGTGTGATGCTTGCCAGATCTTAGTTCCAACCAGGGATGGAACTCATGCCCCCTGCTGTGGAAGCATGGAGCCCTAACCACTGGACAGCCAGGGAATTCCCTGAAGTCAGTGAGTTAGGGAAGAGCTTCAGAGTTCTCAGTTTTTGTGGATTGGGCATAATCTCTGAGTCTCTGTTGTAGAACTGAGGGCAAGGAAAGTGGTTCATCTCCTAGAATAACATCTGGCTTCGTGTGCAGGGTTCTGGGCAGTGATGGTAGCCTTTCATTATGTCCATGGACATTTAGGTTACCTGCAATTCTCTCCCAACACAGAACATCTGCCCCATAAGCATGCAGGCTGGGACAAAGAGATCGATATTCTTAGCCTGCCATGCCTGAAGTCAAGCCTTTGTCCCATCAGTAAGAGCTGGGTGAAGGAAGGGAGCCTCAATCTCGGCTACACTCACCAGGAATTTAGCCTCTACCACTTGGAGCAGAGAAAGGAGGCACTGGTGAGATGCTGGAAGCATGCTTCTTTCAGTGAGATATCCTATATCTCGACTGGGAGCTGAGAGGAAAAAGAGACCCATTCTCTTGGCCATACCCACCTGGATCAGAGCTTCAAGCATTGCTTTGAGATGGGTAGAGAAGAGGGAAGGAGCAGGTTGCTGCTTAAGTGCTACAGACTCTCACTGTTCTGGCTGAGATTGAGTAGATTTTCTTGAATAAATTCCTTTATTTGCTGTATGCCCTTAGGAAAATGTCAGAGACTTTGACAATTGGTTTGTAAAATAATCTTCACCGATTCTAGTAGGACAATGGGTCAACAGAGTGCCCCATTCCAGAAGTGAAAGCCAGGCATAGGGATTTAAGATAAACTCACTCCAGCTCTCGGCAGTTCAAGAGACATTGGAATTACATTTTAGATCCCTTATGGGATCATTAAAATTAAGCAGGATACTCAGGTGCTAGCCTGATTAAACCATCTCCCTGGTACTGAAAGCTTCATGTAACTTCCAGTCTCTGAGACATGCAGTGGATAGGTGAGAACACCAGATCAGCTACAGTCTGCTGATCCTTTGGAACTGCTTTGAACTGAAGCAAAGGATTCATTCAAATTTGGCCCATTCCCTGAGAGTACTTGGGAGAACAGATAAGACAATGGGCACACAACTTGGAAATCTGGTGAAAAGACATGACCTGCTCTCTGGAGTTCCTGTCTGGCACAGACTCATCTCCACCCCCACAATGTGATAGGCACTCAGATTCCTGCTTTTCTCTAAATCTGGTCTCAAGATGCAGGCATTCTCTCTCCTACCTCCTGAGGGTGTGTCTTTCAGGCTTCCTTTCTCCCCTTGATGGCAGTGTTTACCCCCACAGCTACAACTGGATACCCAGGGTGCGTGCTGCTGCTGCTGCTAAGTCACATCAGTCGTTTCCGACTCAGTGTGACCCCATAGACGGCAGACCACCAGGTTCCCATCCCTGGGATTCTCCAGGCAAGAATACTGGAGTGGGTTGCCATTTCCTCCTCCAGTGCATGAAAGTGAAAAGTGAAAGTGAAGTCGCTCAGTCGTGTCCGACTCTTAGCGACCCGGTAGACTGTAGCCTACCAGGCTCCTCAGTCCATGGGATTTCCCAGGCAAGAGTACTGGAGTGGGTTGCCATTGCCTTCTCCAAGGGTGCGTGCTAAGTCACTTCTGTCATGTCCGACTCTTTGCGACCTTGCGCTGTAGCCTGCCAGGCTCCTCTGTCCATGGAATTCTTCAGGCAAGAATACTGGAGAGGGCTTCCATGCCCTCCTCCAGGGGATCTTCCTGACCCAGGGATCGAACTTGCGTCTCTTAAGTCTCCTGCATTGCTGGCAGATTCTTTACCACTGGGCCACCCGAAAGCCCCGGATATCACAAGTGAAATGGCAGCGCATCCATTATGATGCCGGGCTATGGTTGCGTCATAATTCACGTTTAGTATGTGGACTGACAACGGAAGCTAGTTCATGGTATAAGGCTGAATGAAAAGAGGCAGGAATATGCATACACATAGCGAAATAGATCATGATTTCTGTGGGTAATGGGGTTGTGATTTTTAATATCTTCATTGCCCTTCTGTTTTGTTTTGTTACAATCAGCACTTATTAGTTTTATAATCAGAAACAAAAGCTACTCGTCTTTCCGTGTGGGGTGTTGAGATGCCGAGTCTCCAGGACGCGTGGGCCGTGGGGTGGGGTAACCAACCGGTCGGTGACCCGGCCAGAGAGGCGCGCAGTTCCCGCCCCTCCACCACGCCCCTAGTCCGGGAGTCCCTGCCGGCCTCCGCCCGTAGTGCCAGCTGGCACTTCGTCAGGTGGGCGGCGGCGGCGGCACCCATCAGGCGGCGGTACCTCTCCGGGGACGTACACCTGCAACTGGCAAAGAAGGGCTCAACCACCCGCAAAGAGTCGGCGGTCCGGCGGCGCAGGTGGGCGCGGGCGTGATGTGCGGGCGTCGGGGCGGGGAGGGGAGGGCTCAGGCCGGGCCGGACTGACCTCCCAAGAGGTGCCCAGGGCCCCCGACGACTGTCACTTCCCCATCGCCCTGCCGCCCGGCGCGCCCTGGGCCGGCTTCTAGGCTCACGCCCACCATCCTCCCCACTCCCGGCTCCAGTTCCATGAGTCTAGCCGAGGAGTGGGACCGGAGGGCGATGGGAGGAAGCTACTACCAACTGTTCGCGGCCTCATTGGGCAACCTGGAATGGTTGCGGTTCTGTTTAAATCGGCATCGTGGCGAAATCCTGGCCGATGACAAGGTAAGGCCTTGGAGTGCAGGGGCAGCAACCGAAGTCTTCTCCACCCTACAAAGAGCTCCGCACACAGTGGTTACCTGGCAAGGAGTGACTCTAATTCACCTTTCTACCGTCTGGAGGGCAATTTTGGGGAAGCGAGATAAGGGAGTGGGAAGGGGACCGTGGGATTCCCGGGAGCACAGAGAAGAGGCGAGGGTAATCCCAAGAAATCCTCTCTAGGTTAGGTTGTGGGACACCCGGCCCAGTCCTGCTCAACCACTTCCTGTCTCCTCTGGCCCCTGCAGGGTTTCACTGCCATCCACTTTGCAGCCCAGAGTGGCAAGCTTGCATGCCTGCAGGTCTTGGTGGAGGAGTACAAGTTTCCCGTAAACCTGCCCACCAACAATGGCCAGACACCTCTGCACCTTGTCATCCATGGTGACAACAAGACTGTGGCCCTCGCCTGCATTCACTATCTGATTAAGCAAGGGGCGGCCCTCAACACGTGAGTCCAGCCTGTGTGGGGAGAGGGGCTGGCAGGCTGGGCAGATAAGAACCCCACTTCCAGGCAGGAAGATTCAAGGAGGAGAGGGAGAAGAGCTGTGGGATACCAGGAACTTGTTCCCACATGAAGCAGTCACGTGGTAGTGGCTGAGAGGCTTTGAAAGAGGGCAGACCTACTTCATGTCCCAGTTTTACTACCTGCCAGCAGACAGAAAAACCTCAGGCAAATCACTCAAGGCTAAGTCTCAGTGCTCTGGTTCCCAAACCTGTCTGTACACTGGAATCACCTGGGGAGCTTCAAAAATACCAATGCCTGTGTTTCAATCCAAAGGAGTCTGTCATTTAATTGGCCTGGGATGTGGCCCGGGCTTTGAAAGTGCACAAGAGCCCCAGCTGTTTCTGTTTTGGCAGCAGAGTTTAGGAACTACTGCCTCAGTGTCTTCAACTGAAATTTGGGTAGATGACAATGCCTATCACATGAGACTACTGTAATAATTGAGAAAGTGAATGCATGGCTTAGAGGAGACTGCATTCATTAAAAATATTTATCCAGCATCTAACGTGCTGAGCACTGGGCCAGAATTGAGGAATACGGTGAATGTAACAGCCATGGTCCCTGCCCTCCTAAAGCTGACATACTAATGTAGGCATGGCCAGTCAACTAGCAAACAAATGAACAAAATGACAGAGTGTGGTAAGCAGTTATGAAGAGTGATGGAGCTGTGAGTAAAGGGGACAAGAAGACCTATTTGGGAATGGGCAGTTACCTCTAAGGAGAGGACTGAGAGGAGCTGGCCAGGTGAAGAGCCAGGGAAAATTATTCCAGGCAGAGGTGCAAAGGCCATGTTGGGAGAGAATGGAGCAAGGTCAGAAGACGAAGTTGGGGAGGAAGAGGGCCCTGGTCACACAGGCCTTGTGGGCCAAGGCCAGGCGTGGGGAAGGGGGAGGAGGCCGGGGTGGTTCAAGAGGAGATGAGGTTCATGGTCTCTGCACTCCAGCCAACCCAGCTCTCCTTTTGGTAGGTCCTCATGGTTACATACTCCATAATCAGACTTTAGCTGTTCACTCAATCCAAACCCTCCTTCAACAGTTGAAACTGAGGTACAGAGAGAAAGGACGTGCCAGGGTTACCCAGTGGACTAGTGGCACAGCAGACCTAGGAGCTGGTTTGCCCATCTGATGCCCTTCATCCTTCCTTTCTCCCCTCTTCTCCCTGGCGGGCCCTCCAGTCAGACGTGCAATGGCTCCACACCTCTGCATCTGGCAGCCCGCGAAGGCCTGCTGAGCTGTGTCAAAGTCCTGGTGCAGAAAGGTGCCAACGTCCACGCACAAGATGCCACAGGCTGCAAGCCCATTGACTACTGCAAAATATGGAACCACCGAGTCTGTGCCCGGTGAGGGTGTGAGAACTACCCCCATCTGCCACCCTTCCCCAGGGCCCTCACCCAAGGATGAGTCTGCGGAGGAGAACCCTCTCCAGGATGTTATTCCTGGGGCTCTCCACAGGGCCTCACCCCTGGAGTTTAGCATTACGTCAAGGTCCTAGCCCTTCAGCCGAAAGGTGGTGATCACTTTCCTTTCTCACCACCAGGGAAGTAGTTAGCCAGACGGGGGATGGTCCATCTTGCTCACCTCATCTCTGGTGGCTCCCCCTACCCTCACCCAGGGCCTCAGCAGCAGCCAGTCTTCCCAGCCCAGGGTGAAGCTGAAGGAATGACACACCCCTGCCTTGGCACCAGGTTCTTGAAAGATGCCATGTGGAAACGGGACAAGGAGGACTTTGCCCATGAGATGAGGAAACTGAAGAGGCTCAAGGACCAGCTGGCCCTCATGGAGGAGGACTACCTGACTGAGTATCAAGTAAGGGGTAGGGTGGGCAGGGGCACTGGGCATCAGCTGTGACCCAGGTGTGTGAGCATGACTCCCATGTGTGGTTAGTTAGAAGAGTGGCTAGAAGTGGTCCCATCCAGAAAGAGCCTCCCCCCTCCTCTGAGGAGGGAGCTCCAGGAGGGTGCGTGCCAGAGGGATAATGCTGAGGAGTCTATATAGGTTGGTGGCGGTTGGCTATATGAACAATCAGGGAAGAGCTGACCTGGTAGAAGGAACAGACAGCCCTGTGGAGGGGCAAGGGAGCCCATGAGAGTATGGTATACATCAGGAAGTGCAAATTCAGAATAGACGAGGAATCAGATGTGAGCTGGAGGCTGATAAGCTAGAAACTTGGCAGGGGCCCAGATCAATGTCAGACCTTGACTGGGGCAGAAAAGGAGAGTAAAGGATTTTAATGCTAGGTATAGGTACACAGAATGCAAGAACCAGGAAACTCCAAAAGAAGATGCTGGGACTCCTAAGTGGATCCAGGGGTGGGGAGGGCTTTGGGGCTGCCAAAGTCTGGTATTTCAGCTCTGTTCCAGCTTCATTCCTCTCATTTTCCCTGTCATACCCTCTGTTGGTTCACCCAGTTCTCACAGTCACGTGTGTATCCAGAGGAGGCAAAGCCCATCTGTTCCTGTGTCTCTAAAATTTCCCCGAAGCCCCTTGAAGATTTCTCCTTATCTCTTGTTGGCCTCAACTGGATCACCTGTGCATTCTTGTTCCAATCCCTAGAGCTCAAGGAAAGCCATGTGCTGACTGACTGAAGTCTGGGGCAAGGCTGATGGAATTATGATGATTGGCTTAGCCTAATCGGGGGGCCTACCTCTGGAGCTGGGTCAGTCTCCAAACCACCTGACTGCTTAGCAACAGTCTGGGAACTGAGACAGGGAGGGAGGAAGGGGTGGTTCTGTGACAAGCTGAAGGTTCAGCTCTAGTTGAAGGAGGGACAGAGAGCATCGCCATCCAGTCTGGAGCACCAGCCAACTGTCTCTCTCCCTACCCTGACTGCTCAAGGCCTCCACTTCCAAGAAGCCTGCTCAGATGTGCTCCATCCAGTTGCTGGCCTTCCAGACTTTTCTGCTCTTTCCTTCCAGGGTCAAGGATAAGTTTGTACCACTCATTTGCCTTTGCCCCCCATCAAACCAGAAACTTTTAAGACAGGCTGGGAACACCTTTATGGGGGATGCAGGAGTCTCAAGCATTTCCATAGGGCAGGGATTGGGCCTCCCCACTCAAGCTAGAGACCTCACCTAGGGCAGAGGCCGAGTCTCCATCTGATTGGAGGTCTCCCCTGTGGGAAAGGCTCTCTGTCGCATGAGCCAGGGGCCCCTCCAGGCAGTATTTTCCTCATCAGAACAAGGGCTCCCACAAGGCAGGGGTTTCCTCTCATCAGACTCTGGGCTCGCAAAAGGCAGCAAGGTATCTGCTCAATTAGACCTGAGGTTTCCAGGGCTACAGCCACAGGGCCTGCTTTCACAGAAACACAGGGGGAGCAGCTGTCCAGAAGTATCTTGTGCCTTCTGATGTTGCAGAAGGAGCACCAAATTCTGAGAGAAGCTGACTTCAAGAAGTGGCTCCATCACAAGTTGCTACTCCAAGACCAGTCCCTAATACCCAGTGTTCAGCGAGAGCCCCGTGCTCCACCCCGGGCCACTGCCCTCTCCAAGACCTGCAAGGACGGGGTACTGTGGCCTCCCACGAGCTTCCACCCCTCCCCGGAGGCACGCCTGCAACAGATACAGCAGCCCAATCTGCCCTTGGTGATGTCTGTGCCCATCTACAAGCCGCCCACGATCAGGCGGCCCAAGGTGTGGAATCTTAGCAGCAATCCCACCAGGTCCCCCACCGCCCAGATCGGCTACCCACAGGGCGTCCGCCTGGGCGTGCATCCCGACCCCAGGCCAGAGCGTGACTTCCGCTGCTTCGTGGAGGTGAGGTCCGACGGGCACGGTGGCGCGCACCTGCGCACGGTGGCCGGCCGCCAGGTGGCGCCTGTGCCCCGGCTGCCTTTCGAAGTGGTAATCCGCGAGCTGCACCCCTCGGTGCGGCCCTACAGAATGAAGGTGCCCCAGGACTTCTGCTCTGTCGCTATGGAAGATGTGCCCCGGAAGCGGCACTTGGGTGACAGCAGCTTCTGGACCGACACGCTGAGCATGAACCTGCGAGAGACATTCGACGAGGCCTTCCTGGCGGCTGTGCGAGCCCATCAAGGACTCCCCGCTCTGCCTTCCCCTAAACCACCCCTCCCTTAAACTTACTTTGGTAGCCTCTCCACTGGAGACTGCGCAGTGAAGGCTGAGGTGTGGTGATTCTGTGTGGATGGGGAGGAAGGGGGAGTGCCCACAGGCTGCCCACCCTCAAGCTCAAGGCTGGCAGCCTCCTCCCCCACAGACCCCAGATCCCCTTCTCTCCACAAAGGAATCTCCCCCAGGAGATCCAAGTTAGGGCCGTATCCCAAGGCTCAGAGTGGGGATCCCTCTGTTCTGGGCCCTGGCATTGGAAAAGTGACACCTTGGCGTCCCCATCTCCCCCGCCCACCCCAAACAGCGCACCAGGGGTGAAGATTCCAGGAGGAGGGACCACTTTGAAATTCTGCCTCTTGTTCATATTAAGTCCTTCCTGCTGCAGGTTCTAAGCCTCATTCTGCATTTCCAGATCCAGAACAGGAAGGAGGAAGGCTAGAGTGTCACCCTGCCATTGGCTTTCCTGCCACGCTGGTCTTCCTTCATCCCAGTTGCCACTGGGGTCTCTGCAGTTCAGAGAAGCAGAGGCAGTTTCTATATGGAGGATGGAGGGAGGTCCTGTGGCTTCAAGTGGAGACTGAAAGCACCTGTATTTCCTCCAGGAAGCTCCCCTGGATCCCCTGCTAGCCCCTGTACACGTCACTGCAAATCACTCATTAAACAAACATTTATTGAGTACTTTCTATGTGCCAGGTGCCAAGCTAGGCGCTGTTGATACAAAAACTGGACAGTCCCTGCCCTCAAGGAGCTTACAGTCTAGTGGGGAGACAGAGCAGTCAGCAGGCAAGTAAGACCAGAGTCATCTGTGTGGTGTGCTGGAGGGAGACGGGACATTCAGAGTTCCTTGGAGGAAGTGAAGTCTAAGTTGAGAACTGACAGAGAAGGTACCCAGGTGAGTAAAATGAAGGAGAAGCAACGGGGCATTTCTGGATACAGGAGGCTGAAATTCAGAGTGCAAAGTGGCCCGTGAAGAGGCCAGAGAGGCAAGCAGGAACCAAGACTCCACGAGTCTCACGAGCCATGCTAAGGGGTCTGGATTTTATCCTGAGGGCAGCGGAGAGCCATGGAAGGTTGTAAGCCAGAGAGTGACTGGATCAACTATGCATTAGAAAGACAACTCCAGCTGTGGGATAGAGAAGCCAAAGGAGGCTGTCACAACAATCCAGGTGAAAGCTGATGACCGTGGGAGTGGCTCAAATGAAGAGAGGTTAAGAAGGTAAACTTGACAGTTGTTAGATGTCTGGGCAGAAAGAGAAACCAGGTGTCTGGTTGGGCTCCTGAGTGATCTTCGGGCCAAAGCAGGTACCCAAAAAAGGCAGGTATGCAGAAGACAAGATTTGTCTGCGTGCCCCAAGGCAGCAGAACTGTGGTTCAGAGGACCAAAAGGGATGCTGGGGCTGGAGGTCAGCTCTCAATTCCGTGAAGCCGTGAGCAGGGACAGGCTCCTCCAGGGAACCCAAGACAGAACTCTGTGCACAGGGCGAGGGGAGGAGCCTGCACTGGCCTGGAAGGGAGCAGAGAGGGAGAACCAGCCACAAAAGGGCTTGGGAAGCTGGCAGTGATGAAACCTGCCCAACGCTGCAGAGATGCAGAAAGAGACGTGAAAAGGGTCCGCTGGACTTAGCACAAGGCTGCTGGCAACCCCTGGAACACAAGCAGTGGAGTGAATGGAGGGGCAAAGCTGCCACTGGTGAGAAAGAGACAGCAAGAGACAGCAAGGCCGGCTGCTGGCCAGCAGTCAGGACACTGGCCTCCAGCCTCCTTGGCCTTGTCCTGCCTTGTCTGCATAGGACAGAAGAGCCTGGCCATCTCAGCACCACTGAGAGGAGGCCAAAATGGCTGCTCCTCCCCAGGAAAGGGGAAGGCTGATTATTTTTAAGAGAAAGCCAATACTAAAGCCAAGGAAATGAAGGGCTATGGTGGGACTGGAGGCAGGAGGTAGAAACAAGGTTTTCAAGCACAGAGGTCTCCCAGTGGCTGAACGGTACCATAGGCGTGCTGTCCGTCTCTGCACCTGCCTGCTTTGCTCTGAGGTATAGGACGTGCCGGTAATGGCTCCCACGGGACTTCATTCCCACACACACTGCTGAGGACTTGGAAGGCACTAGAGTTGGAGTGCAAGGTCGACAAATGCTGCCCTGTGCCCAGGACCTGGCCTGTCTTCTGAGAAGACACTCACCTCCTAGGAGCCACGACCACTCAGAAGAGAGGGCCGGCCCTGTGTGCTCTTAGAGTAACAGACAGCTTCTCCCACCACCAGTTTCTTACACAACAGGCTGTAGTCCAGGAAGCCAATTTTTATTGTTTCTCCTCAAGCCCAAGACAGAAATCAGCCAGAAACCACTCCTCTTCCCTACGACAAGACTTACAAATAGGATATTATACATGTTCTCCTGAAAAATCTAACCCAGTCTCACACTATCCCCTCTCTGCCTCCAGCCTGGCAGTCACAGAGCCCCAGGGGAAAGAAGAGACGGAAGAAGGGAGAAGGGGATTAAGAAAGGTTGCCTCCACTTCCACTCCCCATCCCCCCACCAGGTTCGGCTCCTCATCTCCGTCCCCTTCCCACTATGGGCCACAAGAACGGTCCCTTCGGAAGGGCGAGACCCAAACATGGAAAAAGAGCCCTGGTGCAGCAAAGCCAGTCCGGGTGGGAGGTCTGCAGGAAGAAAGGAAGATGAACTTTCAGGGTATTAAGGCAACAGTGCCACCTAGAATCTTTATTCAAATGGGAATCAGCACTTGGACAGAATTCACAGTTCAACAGCAAAAACTTGCAAGTGCTAAGTCACAGCCCCTCCCGTGGCCATCTGCCCACTGGCAGTTATCACTGTCTGCTCTTCAGCTTCATGGCCCTGGCCCTACCTGCCCGGGCTGAGCCAGAACTCCTGACCGATCACAGGAGGAAGCAGGAGGGCCACAGGGGCTCGGCTTCTGTGCACCCAGGTGGGTGGTAGCCTCCTGCCTAAGCAGGCCCTGACTCCTCCCTGGCAGCCTCTGAGGTCTCAGCCTCCAGCAGTATCAGATCTGACCTGAGCTGAGCCTCCTGAGGAGGGTGGGGATGAGGGCTTCCAGGGGAGTGGAGGGAAGGAGGGCCAGGGCTGGGGGAAGGTGCCGACCAACTCCCGGCCCCCACCCAGTGCGGAGGCCCAGGGGCCTGATTCTCTGGCTCCTGCGCCAGCATCCCCTCCCCAGGGGGTCAGTATATCTTCTGCCGACTGGGTAGGATGGCCTCTTTGATGAATGAGAAGACAACCAGGATCCCTAAGCGTTTGCCCCGCTTGCCTTTGGTGAAGTAATTGGAGACCACGTCATCTGTGGAGACACAGGCAGGGAGATGAGTGTGTGTACGTGTATGCTTGTGTGTGTGTGAACACAGTGCTGCCCACCCAGAATTCAAGTGTCTCTATCACAGGGGGGCTCTGGCTCCCCCAGCAGCTCAGGCCTTGCTGGTGCCCTCCCACCATGACCCCTCCCACCCTCTTCTCACCTCCTGGCTGCATGGTGGAGGGCAGGACGTTCTCCCCAGCCGAGAGCGACACGAAGAACGCAAACGGGATTATCCACAGACAGAAAGTGAAATAGGCCAGGACCTGGCAACAGAGACACTGAGAAGATGATGCTCCCGGAGGTGCCAAGGCCGGTCCAGGAGCAGTCACTGTGTATCTTAGAAAGCTGGTCACGTGCACACTGACGACCCCACATGGGATCTCTGAAGGGGACCAGGGCCCAGGAAGCAGAGACAGGACAGCCCCAGAGACAGGACAGCCCCAGGAGAAGATTCAGTGGGGAAAGGTGGAGACTGAAGATGACCACGATTCAGGCCAAAATCCCTGAATCCTGGTCACCAGGACAAGCAACTCCTCTGAACCGAAGGATATAGATGGAAGGCAAAACCATGACCGACCCGTATCTCCTGGAGAAGTGACCTTGTTCTTCTCCAGGGTTCAAACTAGAGCAGCAGGGTTCAAGGTTGTGGCCCAGCCCTGCCCTGTGAGGTGTGCATCAGACCAGGTCACCCCACGCCCCTTCCTGACCTTAGGATGTCAGGCTGGGTCCTGAGAGACCCAAAGGACTCACTGGGTGACAGCAGTGGCCTTCTTCCTCAGCCAAAGGGTCATTGCTCCTCATACTCACAGCTTTCTAAAATCATCTATATTATTTTTTCTTAATGTGTTATCCCTGAATAGTCTGTTTCAAATCACAGCCAAATACACAAAGAAATCACACAAATCCCCTTTACCCCTGCTGTCTCTGTTAGTAGTCTGAAGACATACTGAAGACTTCTTACCTCTGAGAAAGGATAATATTCCTCTGCAAAAAACTGAAATGCTAGGTAATGATTCACCACCACTAGCCCTGTTGAGGGAATGAAGAGTCAGTCAGTCTCAGGGATGACATAAAACAGACTTTTAGCCTTCACAAGGCCCCGGAGGTCAGAAGCCAAGTCTTGGTCCTGACTTTACACACAACCCAGAGTGCAACGTGGGCCAAGCACGCTACTCTCCAGCACTCAGGTTCCCGTCTGTTAAAACAAAAGAACGAGCCCCTATCTGCCCACTGCCGAGTGTATGAGTTAAATCAGAAGTAGATAAAAAACTCCTTGAATGTTATAAAAATGAGACTTCAGTGCTACACAGCCCAAAGCACCGTGCCAAATGACTTGGTCTAGAGCGGCCCTAAGTCCTGAAGAGAGCTCTGCATGGGCGGTGGGGGAGGAGGAAGTCACGCCGAGCACTCGCTCCTGCGTCCCCTCCACAGACAGAGGCGCTCACTCCTCAGGAATAAAGGGCACCATCTGCTGGACGTTTTGCAGTGCAGTCTCAGGGCTCCTCAAAGTTCCGGGGACGCGGGTCTCTCCTTATCCTGCCCCAGGGTAAGGCTGGCTGATCTGAACTGGTATGTTCTGCATCCCCACAAACCTCCTTCATGTGCAGCCAAATTCAGACAGAGGGAGATCCTGGGGACCCGCTGCTCAGACACAGGCGTTCCTGTTGTGGTGAAGTGAAAGGCAGACACCCCTCAAACCCAACACCCCTCAAATACGCCTCGCTGGCAGCAGCACGGGCCCTTCCTCTTTTCTCCTCTTGCCACTCCCCTTCTACAGCAGAGACAACAGCTCTGCCAGGCCTAGCCATGCTCTAGGGCAAGGGCCTGCCGAAAGACAGGATGGTGCCCTACACCCACAGACCTTCAGAACAACTCTCCCAGGCATCCAGAGGGCAAGTTGAGGAGTGACAACGGGAAGCCAAGGGAGCATGCCATTGTAGGTGGGGGGTGGGGGGTGGAGAGCACCCTCCCACCTAGGAAGAAGCAAGAGGGGCATAGTGTCCAAGGAAGGACACCTCACACCAACCCCCACAAATCTTTCAGGGGAATCAAACCAAGGCACTCAGTCCTGGCTTGAACACCATGCCCTCCTGTGAATGACAGTTTCTTTCCAGGTTCTCTCACAGAAATAGAAAAGTAGCTCTAAGAAACCCCAATTCCATCTGACATCTTGACAAAAGGCTATGATGACCAGTAACAACTGAAGGGAGAAAAGGCAATCCTGGTAACCAGATTCTGTCTAGAACCTTTTCCAGAAATAACTAGAGCATCTATGTGCCGAATGACTTTCCCAAATATCACTAAACAGATGGAGACGCTAAGGTCAGAAACTGGCGGCAGAGCAAAGGCAGGAAGGCCAGGGCCCTCCAAACACGTTTGTCTACCCCAAGGCAGCTGTCTGCAGGAGACCCGCAGCCCCACGAAGCTCACCTTAATCATGGCCTACGGCCAGACGACTGGATGAGCGCTGCCTGCAGGCCGGGGGAAGGCTTTGGGCTTTTCCTGGCCAAGTGGTTTCTTAAGGGCTGTAACTACTCAGCCAACCCACTTCTTTTTCCTTCTCGAATCTTTCAAACCCCACCTGCCCCAGGAAAGCCATCCCTCTCTGAGCATCCCAGTCCTCCAAATTCTAGTCACTAGAGCCAGTGTGGGCTCTCGGTTCCTCACATGTGAGAGCCCCAACTGCCAACCAGCCTGACCTCCTGGAGGACCTCAGTGGTTTGCCTCCCTCTTCAGTGCCATAGACAGAGCTGGGCACATCCCACCTCAGCTGTCCCTCCCACTCCGTCCCCTCTCACCGCATGACAGGATGAAGTTAGGCGAGGTCAGCATGATGAAGGGGAAGGTCTGGAGGAGGCCAAAGTAGACAAGGTTGGTGAAGAGGCCAACGCCAATCATGTAGGTGGGGAAGCGTTCAAAAACGTAGAGGCCAATCAGCACAGCTGTGGAGAACTGAACAGCGGAGGCGCACAGTGCAGGGCGCTGCTTCCAGGCAGCCTTCCTGGACTCACTAACCCCTAGCCTACTCAGGGCAACATGCTTCAGTCTTTCCTTGTTTCACAGCCACAGTTCTGACCTCCCCAACTAGCCTCTCGGCTCCCAAAGGGCAGCACTTTTTAACCCCAGAGGTTGTCTGACAGCACCCCACAGCTTACACTGTGACCCCAGCACACATACATAGATGTGATCAAAGTTCAGATTTCAATCTAGTCTTTTCCATCCCCCCCTTTTTAATGCTGATAATGACCTACTAAATTGACTGCACAACCCAACAATGAATCACACCTGCAGTTTGAAAACCACCATTCTGAAGGACTTACAGTTGTCAGCGCATAACAAATGGCAGGCAGTTAGCTGAATGAAGGACTAACTCCTGTATCAACACCTATGAGCTGGTCCCTGAACCCAGGGCTGAGAGCTATGGTCTTGTTTCCACAACTGACTCCCTCAGGTCATGCCAGAGAGAAAGTGGCTCTGACAGCAGGTGATTTGAGAGGCAGTGGACTCCTCCTGTTCAAATGTGCCTCCAGCCCCTCCCCAGCCTCTCCTGCAGCTGCAGAAACCACCAGCAGTCTCTCCTGTGGCTTTGACACGGATGGCAAGGATTGTATCATCAGGAAGAGAAGCCTTCCATGAGCCCTGAGCAGGGCAGGGCCTGTGCCACGGACGGTGTCTCCCTCTTAGAACAAGTCACTTGGTTCAACAAGTACTCAAAACTGTCCTTAAGGTTCCTCTCAGTTCTAAATGCTGTGAACAGAGCAAGGGGCTAAGACCACTGAAGACAATCAAAGGCAAAGCCATGGTCCTGTCAACACAGAACAGGCACTTGGCTCTCACCTTAAGGAACCGAGAACAAGGCCTGCAGTGAAGCAATGCCACTGGGGAAGGAAGCTCCGGAAGACCTAGGCCCAGGAGAGCAGACCCAGGGGACCAGGTACAGGGCAGGGAGGTGGGGGATGGTACCCTCAGGAAACAGCAAGGTCAGGGGTCTCATCACCCAGGCCAAACTTTCCCCACTTCCTCCTTTTGAGGGAGGTCAAGAGTGAGGGGGATCCTGGGGAAAGCTGTCACTTACCCAGATCATGTATTTTATGATCCTGCTGGTTGCAACTGTGTATTCTTCTATCAATTCGGCCAGGTAATAAAGTCCGGCGGCTGGAGGGGGGAGGAGAGCAAGGCGAACAGGGAGAACATTAGCCAGGGTCACTCCCACCATCCTGATCAGCCCTCTATCTGCAGCTGGGTCCCACCCAACCTTTCATGAGTCCATGAGGTACGGAACAAACCAAACAACCCGGGTGTTACCCTCCCAAGTCACAAGTAAAACTTTGTCAAGGCAACTAAGGAGAGATTTCATAAAAGTGAATGGAAACCTGTATTTGATGCCTCAGCACAAACCTAACCTCTGGCCCATAAAAGGGAATTTCTTTCACTCATCCAATAAATATGCCAGAGGCTGGGCTGAGAGCTGGGCACACTACGAGACAGACAAAGTCCCCTCCCTGACCCAACTGTGAGGGGGGGCCGGGGGGAGAGGTTGAGCAGTAACGGAGTCAGACGATCCCAGTGTGACAGGTGCCACTTTAGGGGAAGAACAGGGCGCGGCTGGACCATCAAACCTCATAAG
Source organism: Bos javanicus (assembly GCF_032452875.1). Classification (NCBI taxonomy): domain Eukaryota; kingdom Metazoa; phylum Chordata; class Mammalia; order Artiodactyla; family Bovidae; genus Bos; species Bos javanicus. The sequence goes on along the minus strand of NC_083878.1, from coordinate 13,570,706 downwards.
GAGGGCTTCTCGGAGGAGCTGAGACCTCAGCTGGGATCAACAGTAGGAAGGAGGGGAAAGCGTGTCAGAGAGTAGGAAGCACGAAGGGCCAGAGGCGAAAGGCCGGCGGTAGGGGTCGGGAAAAGTTCTGCGCGGCCGGCTCTGCGAGGACGGGCGCGACATTGGTTGCCGGTGCGCGGGCAAGGGGCATCTGAGGCAGCCTCTCCCGGGCACCGCTGGGGTGGACTTTGTGACTCCTGGAAGGACCCGCGGTCAGCTAGGCTGCTGGGGCCAGGAGGAGAAGCAGGACCAGGCGGGACAGGAGGGGGGCTGCGAAGGCGGGAGGGCCGGGCGGGGGTCTCGCCGGTCGCCCCGGCGCCCTCGTGATGCGACCCCCGGCGGGCACAGATGCCGGAGCGGGAGCCCGCGCGGGGCCGGGTCGCGCACTCTCACCGACGGCCAGCGTGATGAAGGCCACCTGGATGAAGAGCGACAGCCAGCTCAGCACGTACATGAACCACATGGCGCCGCCACCCGCCCGCCCCCGACCAACGGGACGGGCCTGCGCGCTCCGGTTCGGGCGACAAGGAGCCACCGCCACCTTCGCCGCGTCCCCGCCCCGCGGACGGTCGTGCGCCGCCACCGAGAGCAGCCCGGCCCGAGAGCCGCCCTCGGCCGGGTCAAGACTAGCGCCGCCTACCGGCGCGGAGGGCCAACAGCTGCTGCCCCAGCGGCGTGTGCCGGCGGATCGTCGGGCTCCCCCGGCTGCACCCAGAAGACGATACGCAATGCAACCCGGGGAGGCGGGACAGCCGGTCCTGAGGGGCCGGAACGCGGCGCTAGTACCGGAGCTTGAAAGGTCACCTCCGGCCCCTCCCTGTGCACTCTTGGTTCAGTCTGGAGCGTGATCCCTCGCCTCCCAACCCCTCCCCAGCAGCCTCGGACCAGAAGGCTCCAGGCAGGTTGCCCAGGGCTTTCTTTTGCTCCTGGAGGTAAAAGAAACAAAATTCTCGAGTGCCAGGCAATGTGCTAAAGGCTAGGCTGTAGGTTCAGGATGGAAATTAATCCGATCCCAGGAAAGTTACTTGCCTCAGGTTGTACCTCTACAAGTGGCACAGGTAGAAACTGGGGCATCTTTGATGAGCCATCCTGAAGCCTAACTCTCCCTCTCTGTTGACTTCGTCCATTAGGTGCTGAATTTACTCCACCTCTGGAAGGGCCAACTGAGCGGCCGCAAAGAGCAGGACAGCCCATCAAGAAGTCCCCCGTCTGGTGGCGGAGACAGGCATGCAAAGATAAGGAATGTATAAGGGGCCTCTGGTATGTTTATCTCAGAACATTTTTCATGCATAAAAATAAATACATATTCCTCAAAAAATTGAACACAATTACCATGTTATCAAGAAATTTCACTCCAGGGTATATACCCAGAAGTATTGAAAGTACTCTTGAGAGTCCCTGGGACTACGAGCAGATCAAACCAGTCCATCCTAAAGGAAACCAGTCCTGAATATTCATTGGGAGGACTGACACTGAAGCTGAAGCTCCAATACTTTGACCGCCTGATGCAAAGAACTGACTTCTTAGAAAAGCCCCTGATGCTAGGAAAGATTGAAGGCAGGAGGAGAAGGGGACGACAGAGGATGAGATGGTTGGATGGCATCACCAACTCAATGGACATGAGTTTGAGCAAACTCTGGGAGTTGGTGATTAACAGGAAATCCTGGCATGCTGCAGTCCATGAGGTCACAAAGAATCAGACACGACTGAGCGACTGAACTGAACTGAACTGATTCAAGGTAGAGATCCAAAGGAATATTTGCACACTCATGTTCATAACAACGTTATTCACTCTAGTCGAAAGATGGAAAGAAAACAATTCAACAGATGAATGGATAACCAAAATGGTACATGCATACAATGGAGTATCACTCAGCCTTAAGAAACAGGGAATTCTGACACATACTACAGTATGAGTGAATCTTGAGGACCTTATGCTAAGTGAAATAAGCCAGCCACAAAAGGACAAATATTGTACGATTCCACTTATCTGAGGTGTCTAAAGTAATCAAATTCATAGAGACAGAAAATAGAATGGTGGTTGGTTGGAGGGGGAAGGGACAGTGGGTGATAGGGAGTTACTGTTTGATGGTACAGAACTTCTGTTTGGGAAGATGAAGAAGATCTGGAAATGACTCGTAGTGATGCTTGCATAACATTGTGAATACACCTAATGCCACTGATCTGTACACTTAACATGGTTCACGTGGTAAATTTTGTGTTATGTATAGTTTGCCATGAATAAAAAAATACATAAGCTTACAAAGCAAAAAAAAATTCACTGAAATACAGATATCAAAAAATTTTTCGATAACTGCATGATATAGTCATATATATATGACTTCCCTGATGGCTCAGTGGTAAAGAATCTGTCTGTAATGCAGGAGCCACAGGAGATGCAGGTTTGATCTCTGGGTTAGGAAGATCCCTGGAGAAGGGAATGGTAGCCACTCCAGTATTCTTGCCTAGAGAATCCCATGGACAGAGGAGCCTGGTGGGTTACAGTTTATAGGGTCACAAAGAGTCAGACACAACTGAAGTGACTTAGCACACAGCACATACACACACATGTGCTTCTTTATGAATGAATAACATAACCCGTTCTAACAGAAAGTCTAGTAACTACCTGCCTGCGACATAATAAGAAATATATACATATATATATATATATATATATATATTTTTTTTTTTTTTTAGTCTCTGCCCACAGTTCCTGACACAGAACTCCTAGGTTCCTTGGAATTTCCTGAGTGATAGAAACATCTTTTGTTCTAATGAGGGACTCTTGGTGAGCTCCTGGTTAGCTTCAGGATGGGGGCTGGTCACCAGATTGGAAGTTTGGAACTTTCTTTCTTTTTTTGACCACGCTGCTTGACTTGGTGGGATTTTAGTTCCCCAACTAAAAGGATCAAGCCAGGGTCCTCTGCAGTGAGAGCTCAGACCTCCAGGGAATTCCCTAGAAGCTTGGAACTTTGAATCCTATCCTCTGTCTGGCAGGAAGGGGAGAGGGGCTGGAGATTGAGTTAAAAATCATGAGGAAGCCTCCATAAAAATCTCTAAAGTATAGGGTTCAGAACGGTGAACACATCCACCTGAGGGGAGGGGGGTGCACCCCAACTCCCTGAGGACAGAAGTTCCTGGACTCAGTCCCTTCAGACCTCACCTCTTCGTATGGCTGTTCATCTCTGTCCTGTATAATGTCCTTTATGATAAACTGGTAAGCATAAGTAAATGTTTCTGGGTTTGGTGAGCCATTGTAGGAAATTATCCAATCTGAGGTGGTATGTGGGACCCTTAGTTTTGCAGCCAAGTGGAACAGAAGTGTGGTACCACAGGGACCCATGGCTGTGGCTGAATCTGAACTGAAGGAAGTGCTGTGGGACCAAGGTCTTAAAGCTGTGGAGTCTGACAATAACTCCAGGCAGATAGTCTCAGAAATGAACACAATTGTAGGGCACCCAGTCTGTGTCCAGAGAGTCACAAAGTTGATGTGTGGAAAAAACCCACACATTTAGTGTCAGAGTGTGGTGCGTAAAGAAACCATTTTCCTCCACTACCACAATGACAAAGAAGGGATGAGTGTAAATATTTTCAAAATACCTTCAACCATGTGAGATGAGAAAGTCACAGATACTGCCAATTATTTTGAGTGTGTTGGCTGCATTCATAATGGAAGGGCATGTTAAATTTCTGTTAGACCTTAGTGTAAATAAAGGAAGTTTTTTCCCTTTCAGGTTTCTAGAGTCCTTCAGTTTTGTCTCCCTGAATTTTATATATGCTGACTTCTAAGGCGTCCCCACACCCCTGGTTAAGAATTTCTGAGGGCTGTGTATAAGAAATGTGACCTTAAATGACTGCGTGCTTATTTACAAGGCTCTTCACAACAGCACTGAGAAAGACCGAGAACAACCTAAATGTTCATTAATAGGAAACTGGACAAGTACGTTTTGGTACATTCTAAAGCACAGCCATAGAGACAGTTGAGACTGTTCTCTATGTACCCATATGGGAGGATCCCCTTTTGAAAAAAGCCAAAGAATAAGGAGAAAGAATCTGCATAGATATTTCTTTATATGGGCTATCTCTGGAAGAGTCCACTTGAAAATGGTCACTTTGCTTGCTTCCTAGACAGAAAGAGAGGAGCTGGAGTCAAGAGTAAGAGAGGGCATTTACCGCATGTTTTGTATATCCTTAAAGTACTGAACTATGTAAATATATGTAAATGTATCACCTATTTATAAATTAAATTTAAAATGTAAATGTTTGTAGTATGCTGGACCTGCTGCTGCTGCTAAGTCACTTCAGTCGTGTCCGACTCTGTGCGACCCCATAGATGGCAGCCCACCAAGCTCCCCCGTCCCTGGGATTCTCCAGGCAAGAACACTGGAGTGGGTTGCCATTTCCTTCTCCTAGGATGCCTCAAATTGTCTGTCCTTACTCAGTCTCTTTGTGAGAAAAGCATATGGTGCCTTACAAGTCAGTCAGCTAGCCTTGGATCACGTGATCTGGCCTCCTGATGGGCCCAGTAGGGGAACTTCCTGGTCAAGTTTTTTCTGTTGGATACTTCGTATTTGAGACAAAGAAGTATCAGTGAGTAGAAGTACAATAAAATCTCAATTGATCGTAGTTTTTATTTTCCTGAGCATTATCCTCCCAAGGAAGGAGGAAAATATAATAAAAATATCCCCCCATTCCTCCCCAGAATTGTAGATAAGGGAAACATGAGGCTGGACAAGGTTAAGGGCATTCAGATGACTGATCCAGGACTGTTATTCCACAGCTGGGCATTTTTACTTCCCCACAGTCTTAAAGCCAAAACTTGCCCTAGGAACCAAGGTTGAGGACTCACATTTCCTCAAAAAAACACAGCCTCTTGAAGTAGGAATGGGAAAAAGCAGAAGGGCTCTCATGCTTAATTCAAGGAACCCAAGAGTGAAAAGATTTGTAGAGTGAAATGTTTATCAATTTACATATTGACAGACCTTGGTAACTCTATACATTTTTACCAATGTTACACATACTCCTTTAACTTCTACTGATTCACTAACTCATATGTTACTATTCGATGCCTGGGAGTATGGGACTCCATTCCCATATATCTCATGAGGATGTCCTAGGGAAACTAGACGTCAGGTGAATCTATTCTCAGAAAACCATCGCTGCTTTTTGTTTCTTTTTGTAGTTTTTCTAAATGTACTCTAGTGCATATATAGTGTTCTTACTCTGTGCCAGACACTGTTCTAGGTGATTTGTATGTTTTAACCCATTTAACACTGACATCTGGCATAGGACGTAATGCTGTTGCCATCTGCTTTTTACAGATGAGAAACCGAGGGAGGTTCAGTGCCTCACCTAACGCCTCAACGGCTAGTACTTGAGGAGCTGGTGTTTGAATCTGGACAGTCTGGCTCCGGAGCCACGTGGTTTGCTCTGGTCTCTTACAGTAACCTGCCTTTGCTGTCGGGGTGATTCTGCCTGCCTGGTCGTGGGCTGGGCCCTGCCTGTCTCCCCGCAGGCTGCCTGGTCCCCTGGCTCTGCCTCTCGTCGCTCTACCTTTATCCTTATAGGAGGTAATGAATACAAAACGGGGTTCTGACTTTGACCACCTCTGCTCACCTCTGGTCCCCTCCAGCGTCTTCACTAACTAACCTCACACTCTCATACCATTACCCCTTCACCGCACCCAGGGTAAGGGACTGCCTTTAGTGGGTTCTGTGGTCCGAGTGGTTGTGTGGCTGGGACCTGGTCATCCCTCCGCGCTGGGAAGGGCAAGGAAACGCGGGGTGAAAAGGCTGGGGAGTGCAGCTCGAGTTCCCTGGCCTGGCTGTGTTCACTGCCGCCCTCTAGTGGCAGCCAGAGGAGCTGAAGCGGAGCAAAGCCGGGGCTAGTTCAGAGAGGCAGTTCACAAACACACTACACACCCTCACACTACACACAATTGGAGACAGGATCTACATCAGCATCCGGGCCTCTGCTGCCCCTGCCTGGCTTGGCTACAATGGTTGTTGTGTGAGGGACACTATGAAGTCAGAGATAGGCAGGGACAGGCAGGGACAGGCTGGAGACCCAGGCCCCTCTTCCCTCCTCGTCCTCTCGTCCTGCTGTGGGCTCTTGTCTCTCTCCTGGCCAGTTCCCCCGCCCCAGAGAAGCACAGAGTCAGGGATGGAACGACTTAAGAGCGTGTGCTACCCCATCCCACTTGATGTGTTACATTACGGGGTCTCCACGTGATGGCCCCTCTTTAAGGTGCCCACACCCAAGAGGAAAACTTGTCCTGGGATGGTCCATGTAGTCAGGAGGTTTATTCTTTGGCACCTCATCTCTCAGGCCTTGGTTCTGCAGCAGATCAGCCAGAGCAAAATTCTAGGAAGAGAGAAACCACAAACAGTGGAAAACAATGGCCACTCCCATGTCCGCATCATCTACAGGCTCATATAATCTAGGCCTCCTGACCCTGTTTCCCTGCTATGCGTCTGCCCCATCCCCTACCCCACCGCTGCACCCCAACCCTTTCCCCACCCCCAACCCTTTCCCCACCCCAGCAGCTGCCCTGGTGTTCCTGGAACTCCTCCCCCATCCCTGTCACATGCCTGGGGCCCCAACTCAGGTGGCTGAGTTAAGGAGCTTTCTAGTGACAAGTCTTCAATAGGCTCTATTAATTGCCTCAGCCTTGTCTTCAGCTAAGCTACCAGAACTGAGAGGGCCTGGTCCGGGCTGAGGGAGGGAGATGTGTAAGGGTGTGAGGCTGGGGAATGACAGGAAAGAACAAGTCAGGGAGAGGGAAGCACTCTAACTTGGCAAACATCACCTGATACCCTTGTGGATGTCTCTGTCTCTCTCTGTCACACACACACACACACACACACACACACACACACGAGCTCCTGAGCAGGGTTGTGGGGAAGCAGCTGGCTGATGGAGGTCCAGTCAGGGCTGGGAGCTCTCTCCAAGGAGAGGAGGCAGCCCCATGAGCCCAGACAGCAGACAGCCATTCACGCTCGCTTGGCCCTTACTCATCACAAAGCCCTGGAGTTGCAGGCAGAGTGTCTTCCTCTTGTGACTCAAGCAGCTCCAAGTGGTCTCCCATGACAGAGTCCTGACTAGAAGAAAAGGGCCAGCTCTCTGATGAGCCAGCTCTCCTCCCCTCCCAGTCACAGGCAAACTGGGCTGAGTTGGTCTCCCTAGTCTTCCTGGCACCACACGATTCACCACAGAACATCCTGCAGTGGTAACCAGTGCAGGAAAAGTGAAAGTGTTAGTCACTTAGTCAAGTCTGACTCTTTGCAACACCATGGCTCCTCTGTCCATGGGATTCTCTAGGCAAGAATACTGGAGTGGGTTGCCATTCTCTTCTCCGGGGCATCTTCCCCACCCAGGGATCGAACCTGGGTCTCCTTGCATTGCAGACAGATTCTTTTACTGTGTGAGCCACTAGGGAAGCCCAGCTAGTGCCAGGGGGAACTCCAATTAAGAGGAGGATAACAAAGATCATCACAGCATCAGCCACCAGAACAGAAGTCCAAACACTTCTGTCCCCTGAATCTTGGTGCTGGAGTCGCCAAGGAAATCACGACACAGTCGAGCCCTGAGTGGCCTTTACTCAGGTGGAGAAAGAGCAAGGGCAGCTTCAGCAGTGGGCCTTGGCCCCTCACGGGCCACAGGTGGCCCTCAGGATGGTGCAGCCGATGCAGGCCAGTTGGCCTCTGTGTACCCCTCTTGTGTGGAAGCAGAAGGACCCCAGCCCCTCCTTCCTGGAGTTTGAAATAATGAAAGCTTGGGGTTTGTAGGAGGGCCAAGGATGTAAATAAAAGCAGAAAAAAGGAGCACAAACTGAGCTGCAAATGAGAAAAGATGTTCCCACATGAGGCGATAAGCTCGGCATAGGCTGCATGGGCTTTTTAATCTCTTGGGGAGGAAATGTTCTGGGCCCAAGGCCTGTTCTCCAGCCCAGTGAGGGTAGAAAGACTGTACAAGAGACTGCCTTTGCCACCAGATACACTGCTTCTGGATACCTACTCTCCAGATATTTCTCTCTCTCTCTCTCTCTCACACACACACACACACACACACACACACGCCCCGCTACCGCCACCAAGCCCTCTCTTTTCTGTCGTTCCCACGTGGAACACTTTCACCTCCCATGCCAGCCTCCTCCGCTTCTGCACACTTTTTGTGGTCTGCATGTCGTCACCTCCTGCCATGGGCAGAGTCAGGTGCTTCCAGTACAAGGAAATGGAGATCTGGAGGCTGAGGGCCTGCTGCCAATCGCCCCTTTTCCTTCCTAACAGACCTTCTGTTTTGCTTAGAGCAGCGATGTGCCCTGCTTCTCAAATAAAACGGGAGGTATGGGCAGCAGGGCGTGACTTGGTGTTTCCAGACCCCAGAACCCTTCCCATCCCTGCTCCCCCCCCACCGTTTAGTTGTAGGAGGCACACAGAGTTTCAAGAGTCCTAACTGCCCCTGGGGTATGGTGGGGAAAGGCTACCAGGGCCCCAGCTTCCCAACAGCAGCTGCGTCCACGTCCCCCTGGTGGGTTACTCTCTCTGAACGGAGAGTTGGGGGCTTCTCCATTTCACTTGCACAGCCTAACAACTTCTCAGACCACTGGAATTAGACTCCGGGCCAGGGCCCAGGCTGCGGCAGTTTCTGAAATGCTCCCATGGCGCAGGAGACCCCACTGTTTGCACAAGGCTTCTGCAGGGCAGCCAGGATGGGAACCGCTGCCCCGGTGGGGAGAGGTGCCCAGGAGAGCACAGGGCGCTGCAGTCTTGAGGCCCTGCCCGGCTCAGGTAGTCCAGCGGCTGTGTTGGCTGAGGAGGGGCCTACATGTAAGGCGAGCCCACCCAGTCCTCCTTCTTCCTCCCCTTCCTTCCAGCTCCTACTCAGCAAAGGGCTTCTCCCTGAAGTTTTCTTGGCCCTACTCCCACTCCCACAGAAGACACTGAGTCATGGCCCTGGACCCTACTTCTCCCCCCTCCCCCCACCCTGCCCTGCACAGACTCTCCTCTCTCAACTCACAGTGTTCTTCCTGCCCCTCCTCTCTGCCCATCCAGTTTCTACCAGTCTTTCAAGACCCATTTCATATTCCTCCTCCAGGAAGCCTTCCTGAGTGCTCCAGCCCATTCTAGCTCCCATCTTCTCTGGCCTCCTGTTCACACCTGGAGTCTATGGTCCTCACCAGGCTCATTTACTGCCTCCTGGCGACGCCTTCCCTCCCCGCCAGTCTGGAAACCCATGCCTGCCTCTCCCCCGCCCTGACCCCTTGCCCTCACCCAGTATGGTCAAAACCTGGGCGAGGCACTTAGAGAGGTTCTGAATCCAGGGCCCTCGCTGCCCCTCCCAGCTCCACCTTCTCCCCTCCCCACTCCCAGTTTCAGTGAGGGTCCACTCTTAGGAGGGTCCAGAGAGAGTCAGGTTCAATGGGAACACACAAAGATGCAGCTGCGGCCACTGGGATGGATACACTGCGCAGAGGGCTAGATTACTTCTTAATTTCCTCCAAATTTAAGTCTCTGAACCCCCCACACAGCTGAGCTGCCATCCAGCCAACCCGCCTCCTTGCCCCACCACCACACTCCACACCCCTTCAGGGTAGGCAGCAGCCAGGACGGGAGTCTGAGACCACAGCCAGAGGTCAGTGAGAGGCCAGTATGAGTGTAGGCCTGGTTTGGGGGCTGCCGGTCTGGCCAGCCATGCTGCAGCAGGTGACACTGATAGCAACATCAAAGGCAGAGCTGAAGTGCAGGTCTCTGCCAGCCAGCCCCGCAGCCCCACGGCCCCCAGAGCTGCTGTCTCCACCGCCCTGACGAGAGTGGAGGCGGCAGCTTCTCCCCGAGAGCCGCGGGGTCACGCTAGGGAACAGGGTGTTACCGTTTCAGAGGCTAACAGGCGATAAACCACAAGAAACCTCACGCACTCACACCCAGAAAGGCACGTACCCAGAGAGGCCCCCACACAGCTGGCACCTGCGGGGTCCACAGAGGCACCCACCTGCAGACATACAGGCACGGGGGGCTCGCTCACAGACACACAATCAACCAGGAAGGACCCGAGCTGACACAGTCACCGGATACACACAAGTATACGCACTCACACAGACCCGCAGACAAAGCTTCACGGGGAGACAGACACAGGCCCCATGCCTGCCGTCACGCTGAGGCACCCCAGTCAGGCTGTCCCAGCGGAAGCAAGCCTTTGGCTGGGTTGGTGTGGTGACAGTTTTGCTCCCAGAACTCTTCCCTTGCCTTTCGTCCACCCAACCTCTCCCAGAGGCCACCTGTGGCGGAGCCCGCTAAGCTTCCCCTCCTGGGCCTGCAAGGCTCCCTGTCCAGGGCTTCTGGGTTTGGGAAATGAAAGACAAGGTCTGAAGCCAGCTCTGGCACCTTTGCTGGGGTCTAGAGCCTGCCCTTCCCACAGGGAGGCGGTGCGCAGAGCGGGGAGGCCTCCAGCTTTGCCCAGCCCCAGCCCTGCCAGGCCTCCCAAATCTGGGCTGAGAGAGCATGTCCAGGGCATCCATTGTCCCCTCCAGCCTCTTTGCAGTCCCATCACACCATCTGCCAGTGGTTCCTTGCGTCAGAGCACCCACAAGCAGCCTTGCCTCTGGCCTCTTGGATGCAGCTTCCAGGCCAGTTCGGAGCCCTCTTCTCTCTTCATGGGCAGTGGCTTCTCTGGTTTCTGGCCACCCCGTGGACACATCGGCAGAGCTGAGGGGCCTACCTGGGGAGGCCTGGCTGTGCTGGACAGTGAGGGTGGATTTAGCAAGCTGAGTTGGACAAGTAGGTTCTCAATGAGGGCTGTTCCCAGGTCTGGCCTGTCAGATATCCCCCCAGCTGTGGGGTCTCCCCTTTCCTCCCATCCACATCACGCACAGTGGAACCCTATCCCCTTCACTCTGGCCCTGTTTCTGCACTCTGTCTACAGCCCTCTGCTCCGGATAGTCATGAGCTGCCTCCTGCTCGTGTAGATCAAGATCACCTCCTCCGAGGGGCCCTCCCTGATCACAGCCTCAAACGGGAACCCCTGTCCCATTTCCTGTTTGCCTTTCCTCTTAGTACTTTCCTCTACTGCGGCCACAGAGTAGTTATTCACTTGTTTCATTTTGGTCCCTCCCACTAGAACATAAGTCCCTTGAGGGCAGGGACTTTGGCCTGCTCAGTCTTAGAATTCTCAACTCTCACGAAGCAAACACACAAAGCACGCACTAACCATGCTGAAGGGACGTGAGCTGGTGTGTGCATGCACACTGACACGTAAGTCCTGGATGATGAACGGGTAACACGCACCACACACGTGTATACACACTATACATGCATGCACACAGCACACGTGCGCACATGCCACACACGTGTACACACGTACCACACGTGTGCGCACACATGTACCACACGTGTGTACACACACCACACACATGTACACACGCACCACACTGTGTGCGTACACCACACGTGTGTACACATGTACCGCACGTGTGTGCACACGCCACACATGTGTGCACAGACACACTAACTCTCGGGCAGAGGCACGCGTACGCCTGCGTCTCACTTGGCCCAGCTGCCCTGAGCCCAGGGGAAGTGTTATCACCCACACTCCGCAGTGCAGGCAGCCTCCAGCCAGACTCCACTCAGCCCTCCTGGTGCTAACTCAGGCTGACACGCCGGTGGCACATGGGGCTTCTCGTGGAAGCCGCAGCAAGCCCACTGCCACTGTGGTGGCTGCTAATTGGCTCTCTGTTGAGCCCTGGGTCACCGCTCGGTCAGCCATGGCTGATACCTTCTTCCCACTTGTCTCAGGAAAGGCGCTGCTGTCCCCTCTGCTTAGGCCTCAGACAGCCGCTGAACCGCACATGCCCGGCCACGGGGGACTGGCCGGGCCAGCGAGCCCTGCTGATGGTGGCTCCTGCTCCTCGCACTCCTGGGAGAGTGCAGAGATGGCTCAGTGCACAGGACTGGCCTGGGGGGATGTGGTGTGATGACAAGGGTGTAAGGAAGGCTCCAAGCCCAAATATCTATGAAGGATGACCTGTTCAGTGTCTGAAAAGCCATTGTTAGAGGGACAGATCTCTAGGTCCATCTTTGCTCTCCCTCATCTGTTCAGTTCAGTCGCTCAGTCATGTCCGAATCTTTGCGACCCCATGGACTGCATCATGACAGGATTCCCTGTCCATCACCAAATCCCAGAGCTTGCTGAAACTCATGTCCATCGAGTTGGTGATACCATCCAACCATCTCATCCTCTGTCATCCCCTCTCCTCCCACCTTTAATCTTTCCCAGAATCAGGGTCTTTCCAAATGAATCAATTCTTCGCATCAGGTGGCCAAAGTATTGGAGTTTCAGCTTCAACATCAGTCCTTTCAATGAACACCCAGGACTGATCTCCTTCAGAATGGACTGGTTGGATCTCCTTGCAGTCCAAAGGACTCTCAAGAGTCTTCTCCAACACCACAGTTCAAAGGCATCAGTTCTTCAGTGCTCAGTGAGGCTCTCCTTATGGTTTCTCTTAAAGTGCACATCCTCTAATGGGAGTGGGTGGGGAGAGGAAACCCCACAAACTGGAATACTACAGTCAATCTCTGCTGACATGCATCTGTCAGGGTTCATACAGATGCCCCTGGCACCCCATTTCCAGGGATTTTCTAGGGATTTTCCAGGGATTGAGTAGAAGCAGTTGCCCAGCTTCTTGCCATCCCCAGAATTAGGGTTCTAGGGAAGATGAAGTGGCTTTTCCTCAGCCAAGGCTGGAATCCTCAGTGGGAGCTGGTTTACAATGTTCCTCTCAATGAGGCTTGATGGTGGAGACTGGGGCAGTGCCCAGGCCATGAGAAAGCTTAAGACTTGGCCTCCTGAAAGGGATACCTACTTCATGCCCACCTTTCATGCCTCCAGAGCCCATCTTGGACCCCTTCACACTTTCACCAGGACCCAAAGTCTCCCATCAGTTTGGGATTAGAATACCTCCCACTCTGTAATCCGTCCCCAAATCCTGCCTCCTTCAGGAAGGACCCTCCTGATACTCTGGCCAGATCTTATAACCTTTGTCTACATCCTTACCCCATCTATCCTACTCAGGGGATTGCAGAACTCTGGGCATATTTGGGTGCTAGCATGCCCCTCCTGCCTTTCACCCCTCAGTGCCCCAGCTCAGGGGTTCATGACTGCATACAACAACAACAACAACAAAATCCCATCTGGTCATCCACTCCAATGGCCTCCTTTGATATATTCCACCACTCAGAGAGAGGCAAGACATTGGGGCAGGACCAAAAGAGGCTCTGGGCAACACCTCCTACGCCAGTCATGCCCTTGCTCTATGTCTGGAGAGCTGAAGGCCACACTGCCCTTCCTCCTTAGGACTCAGAAAAGGCTGGGGCCAGCCAAGGTCTTCCTGAGCCAGTATTTGGGGAAAAGATTCTGGGCTGCCCCAGAGAAGGAGGTAAGAGGAAGGGAAGGCGTGGAGGAGGGCAAGGCCCACCTGGCTGGGCCATGGCTCTGTCCATCTTCTCCAGGCCTTGGGCCTCCAGCAGAGATGACCGGGCTCTGGGAAATGGTGCAGGGCTGCTGGGGGTTCCAACCCAGAGGGAAACAATGTACACCTGGGACTCTAGGGTGAGGCGGCTTGGGGAGCTGAAAAGCCCAACTTTTAAACGCCAGTGGATGATCAGAGAGAAAAAGAAAGAAAGTGAATAATAGAAAATACACTTCCAGCTGGATTACCCTATGAGATCACTGAGCTGGAAAAGGCCTCCAGAACCATAAAATAGATGACCCTGTAGATCAATATTCTCTTCCAGAGTTTTCAAACTGGAATTAAAAGAAAATGTGTGTGTGTGTATGTGTGTGTTCATGTGTGTGTTGGAGGGGCAGAGATATTAGGCACCTCACCTCTTGTGAGATAAGACTTCCTTGGTACAAGTGTCAACTACAAATTGGCACTTGCCATGGGTGCTGGCCATCTACCTCTATAAGGGTTAAATCGTGTGTTGTTGCTGACCTTTAAGACCCCCCTGAAAGGAGTTCATGGTGGAGAGCTGAAATGAGGCACTCTGTTCTCCAGGAAAACTGGCAGAGCAGATCTTTGGATACATATTCTTAGGACTGATTTTATGAGCCCAACTTTTGTGTCTCCTCATATCTAGATAAGCTCTAAAATCCATCATGGTGACACTGTTCCTCATGGCTAGTGAAGGCTTTCATGAGACTAGCAGAAATCTTCTGGAAAATTACATGCTTGATTGTTATGTATTCCACCTTTGCCCAAAATCACATGTATACACTGACATTCCCCCCCACCCCCTGCCTCTTTGGAGCAGTTTCCCAGCTCTATCTAAGCTGCTATCTCCTGGACTGAAACCTTATTTTGCCTGAAATAAAGACTTGTAACTCTCATGTTGTGCTTTTTTTTTTTTTTTTTAAGTCAGCACAAGTATCCTTGCTTATTGAGCCATTAAACAGGATGAAACTGGTTGTTTTCCTTTGGGGCTTTTCTGAGCCTTAATGTATTGATGGGCAACAGGACTCCCCAGGATAAGGGTGGGGCAGGAAGACTAAAGAGGACTCAGTATTCTGAGGGACCACAGGAACACTGTTCTGGAAGTACCAATGAACATCTCTCACGGAAACATCATTTGGGAAACAATGCTGAATTGATCTATGGAGCAATACCTCATTCTCTTATTTGCAGTGACATGTAAATCCTGCTCTTTTAAATTATTGGAAGACAATTTTATTGAACTGAAAACTCAACATTTCTCCTCCTAAAGACACCTGAGCCATATAATCTGTCTTGGGTCATTGGGGCAACTGACAGAGTTGCCCTAGGACTCCTCTCCAGGAGTGATTTTTTTTTCAGAGTGACCAACTCATCCTATTTTTAAATAAGATGAAGTCCCTCAGTTCTGAGCAAACCAGACCATTGGTCTCCCAATTTCTTAACAGTTATTGAAATAGCAGGGATTGGCTCCAGTTGAAGCCCTTTGAGATCGGCAGGCAGGTCATCATGAAAGGGACTGTTTTAACTGATTAAGCTTTGCAAGAAAGAGTGTGGGGCATGAGAGGATGGTCACTTCCCAGGTCTCAGATGAGTCCCTGGGACTAGGTTCTTAGCTTTGCACAGAAAAGAATTCAAGAACAAGCCATAGTAAAGAGAAAGAAGGTTTATTTGGGGGAGATACACATTCTGTAGACAGAATGTGGGCCATCTCAGAAGATGAAAGAGGCCTGGAAACACGAGGTGGCTAGTTTTTATAGGTTGGGTGATTTCATAGGCTAATGAGTGGGATGATTTGTTATTGCTGTGGTTTGGTCACTCAGTGGTGTCTGACTCTTTGAAACCCCATGGACTGCAGCACACCAGACTCCCCTGTCCTTCACTATCTCCTGGAGTTGGCTTAAATTCATGTCAATTGAGTCAGTAGTGCTACCTAACCATCTCATCCTCTGCTGCCCTCTTCTCCTTTTGCCTTGAATCTTTCCTAGCATCACGGTCTTTTCCGATAAGTTGGATCTTTGCATCATGTGGCCAAAGTATTGGAACTTCAGCTTCAGCATCAGTCCTCCAATGAATATTCAGGGTTAATTTCATTTAGGATTGACTGATTTGATCTCCTTGGTGTCCAAGGGGGCCTCAAGAGTCTTCTCCAGCACCACAGTTTGAAAGCAACAATTCTTTGGCGCTCAGCCTTCTTTATGGTCCAACTCTCACATCTGTACATGACTACTGGCAAAACCATACCTTTAACTAGAGGGACCTTCGTCAGCAAAGTGATGTCTCTGCATTTTAATATGCTGTCTAGATTGGTCATAGCTTTTCTTCCAAGGAGCAAGCATCTTTTAATTTCACGGCTGCAGTCACTGTCTGCAGTGATTTTGGAGCCCAAAACAATGAAATCTGCCACTGCTTCTGTTGCCCACCAAAATCTTGGCTTTCTCTGCCCACGGAAGCCGAATAAAAAGACAAAGAAAGTTTGGAGGAAATAGAAAGGTGCCTTTAATCCTCAGCCGGTGGAGGAGGGGACCACAGTAGGCTCATACCTCAAGGACTGTGGGCCCCCTTTCCATAAGGAGTCTAGGGGCTTTATATAAGATGAGGGCATGCAGTCCGGGGTCTGATGAGGAACAAAGGTGTAAGGATCTTGTATTCTTCCTATCGCATTGTTTCCAAAACAGTCATAGGCTGGAGTCAGTAACTCAGTAATTGAGTCTGGCAGTCTGGTGGCCCTGCAGCCTTCTCTTTATAATTCAAAAAGAGGAAAACTAAAAGTGGTGGTCTGTGACGAGACTGCTGTAAAGGTAAGCACCAGATACAGAATGTGATTAGCATAGAGTCAAAGGATAATAGGTGCAAAAGGTAGTTCATTCAAAGTTAGGGGGAGAAAAGAAAATTTAGTTAACAGACTAGAGATTAGGGTGGAGAAGGCAATGGCACCCCACTCCAGTACTCTTGTCTGGTAAATCCCGGGGACGAAAGAGCCTGGTAGGCTGCAGTCCACGGGGTTGTGAAGAGTCAGACATGACTGACCGACTTCACTTTGACTTTTCACTTTCATGCATTGCAGAAGGAAATGGCAACCCACTCCAGTGTTCTTGCCTGGAGAATCCCAGGGACTGGGGAGCCTGGTGGGCTGCTGTCTATGGGGTCACACAGAGTCAGACACGACTGAAGCGACTTAGCAGCAGCAGCAGAGATTAGGAACAAGTAAAAACTAGGAATGTTCAGAAAGACTAAACTCTAATAAAGGAGTGGGACAAACTGGGAAATAGGAGTTGGTGAAACGTTTTCCACTGGCTTTACATGTGACAGATTTCCTAGAAGTTCAGCTCACAGCCCTCCCTCCACACACACTTATTTCTGGGGTTCCTTTTGTACCATAGTGTCAGGAGAGGTGCCAGCTGCTGCAAAGTCGAATGATGAAACTGGGAATTCTATAATTATTTGAGCACGCATCATGACCCAGGTTGTTCGATACCTGGGTTGGGAAGATTCCCTGGGGCATGGAATGGCAACCCACTCCAGTATTCTTGCCTGGGAAATCCCATGGACAGAGGAGCCTGGCAGGCTACAATCCATGGCATCGCAGAGTCAGACACGACTGAGCGACTAACACTTCACTTCATTTCATGACCGAAAGCATGTACCAAGTACTTCTAATCCACGGAGAATTTGGCCCGTCTGGTAGAATGGAAAAGGCTTTGGAGTCAGAGAGAACTGGTTCAAACTGGTTCAAATCGTGGCCCCTGACCTCTGGAGTTTCAGGCTTGGTAAGATTTATCTTATCGGGGACTTTGTGGTTAGGGGATGCGATGCTGCTTCTCTTTTCCTGTGATTCCTGTATGCAGCAGACTGCAGGGAGAGTCCAGGTGCCCAGGAGAAAGGAAAGAGCCTGCCCTGACACCTGCCAAGAGGATAGGTTTCAAAAATGGCAGTGTGCTCTGGGAAACTGGATGCTTCATGGGCCGAGGGAATCTCAGGAGCTGTTAGGAGAGTGGATGCAAATGAGGAAAGACCCTGAAGGGAAAACCTCAGATCTCAGCAGATGCCTGGAGCTGCCCTTACCCACAGCCCCCTGGCCCTTAGACACAAGCATGGGAAACCAAGAGGAGGAAGAACGAGAGGTCAGTCAGTCTAAACCGAAACCTGAAATCACTGAGTTCTCCTGTAAGCGGCTTGATTAAGAGTGGAGGGTTGAGACAGAAATTATGCTTAGTTGTAGGAGAAGAGGTGCATTTTGAACCCGCGAGTCTGTAGTCTAAAATAATGGACCCATTACGCAGGACATGCTTTCATGTATGTATTTCTAAACTGGGGTACACAGACCAGAGACCACTGTTGCTCTCACACATGGCAAACATCTATCCAGTGTGTGCTGCTAATGGTCTAACAACCAGCTTTCTGGGAAATAAAAATAACAGCAGTGTGATTGGTACCAGTTGCTGATTTCTGTGCTGTAAATACTCCCACTGTGGTAATTTAGAGCTATCAATGCCGTATCACCGAACAGTTAGGAAAATATACACAATTAGCTCTTTGTGATCTAGTGTGGGCCAGATCCAGCACAACAGGCAAAGTTACACTTGTACACCTATGCAGCCACTCAGAGCTACCTAGATATGCAGGACTGTTTAGGTTCCTTTGAGAACTGAAATGCTAATTCTGTACATACACTAATACAGAAACATGCATAAGGATACAATCTCAAATACATGCCCTTGTAGATGAATTTAGTCACTTAGAACATATACAAATAAGTAATACAAATATATAAAATATATCTACATATAGATCAATACAAGCCAAAACATGCATATAAACACATATATAAACACCCTCATGCCTAGGAAGAGGGAGAAAACCAACCTGATTTTCTGGAATAGCTGGCTTGACCTAAGGCCCCCCTTTCAGAACCGCTTCAGATCAAGGCAGAGAGGCTTGAAGGGCAGACTGTGTACAATCATCCACACTTGCTTCTTTGGACACCTCACCCCTTCTGGATTGTTCCTGGTGGACCTATAGGTGTGGAAGAGCTCTTTCCTTCCAGCTACCAGCCTCAGAGTCCCACCTCAGCACTTAATAAGGCAGCCCCTCACCCCTCTCTTTTTCCCTGTAAGAAGCCAACTCCAGCCTGTCTCTGCTCTCATCCTAGAACAACGAAGGACAAGGTCAGCATGATCCCCACCCAACTTCAGTCCCTCCCCATGACTTCTGCCCTGCTCCTCATCACTTCCTTGTTCATCTCTTGCCTGAGTCATTGCCCCAGCTTTCTGAATATCTTCCTGCTCCAGGCTCTTCCCTCCCATTTGTCCTGCTATAAGGAACCTGCCAGATTAACTATCCTAGAGCACAGTGCTGAGGTCACACATGCCCTGGTAACTTCCCAATGCAGGACACATTAGGGCTCGATCCCTCTGAGGCCCCCTGACCACTTGTCCAGTGCCAACTCCCCCAGTTCACAATTTCACGTCTATTTTCTCCAAACATCTTCCTCTCCCCAGTTTGTTCTGCAAAACATCTTTGCTGCAGAATCTGCTGGCTTCCGTCTTTAGTTCACAGTAATATTTACTGCTTCTCATATTTGTGGTACAGTGCTTTATAGTTTATAAGTACTCTTAAAACCATTCATGGACCTCCTATTATATGCCTGCTTACTGAGGTTAGCCCAGGAAATACAGTGCTGAGTGAAAACAGATGTGGTTGTGCTTTCATGAACCAAGCCAACATACCCTTTGAATATCTTGGATCCTCAGACCCCCCTGCTCCAAAATCATAAGCGGATTTGGGAGGGAAGATATTTTTCCACTATCTATTTTACCCGACCCCTCCCCCACTCCTCAGGAAATATGGCCTCCCTGGAGTCATGGGGACTAAGTAGAGAAGACAGAGAATCAAACTGGCTTGCAGATTCTTGGAGGACTTTACCAATCTTGTGAGCACCACAGGAGCAGCTGCTGGGGCATTGCAAGGCCAGTACAAAGGGGCGCTAAACCTTTGCAAAGCTATATAGCCGTTAACACTTGTCTGCATTGCAACATCTTTATTTCCTTCCCATTACAGTAACCCACACCCATTTTAAGCAACATCTTTTATTTGTGTGAGCCTAAGCTAATTACTTTGATTTCACAGTTTCCTCATTTGTAATATGTGGTTAGAAATCTGCTATTTTCATGGGGTTGTTGGAATGATCAAATGAGATAAAGATACATAAAATAACTTTATAGAACTTTAATGTACAACACAAATGTATAGTCACTTATTCAACACAGTTTTCTTCTTTAAATCAATCCTATTTCATAAATAGGTACTTAAAAACTTTGAAATATTCTGGCCCAGATGGCTAGGAGACAGGATATAGACTAGCACAATGCTAGTGGTAAAGACTATGCTAAAGCCTTTGACTGTGTGGATCACAATAAACTGTGGAAAATTCTGAAAGAGATGGGAATACCAGACCACCTGACCTGTCTCTTGAGAAACCTATATGCAGGTCAGGAAGCAACAGTTAGAACTGGACATGGAACAACAGACGGTTCCAAATAGAAAAAGGAGTATGTCAAGGCTGTATATTGTCACCCTGCTTATTTAACTTATATGCAGAGTACATCATGAGAAACGCTGGGCTGGAAGAAGCACAAGCTGGAATCAAGATTGCCAGAGAAATATCAATAACCTCAGATATGCAGATGACACCACCCTTATGGCAGAAAGTGAAGAGGAACTAAAAAGCCTCTTGATGAAAGTGAAAGAGGAGAGTGAAAAAATTGGCTTAAAGCTCAACATTCAGAAAATGAAGATCATGGCATCCAGTCCCATCACTTCATGGGAAATAGATGGGGAAACTGGAAACAGTGTCTGACTTTATTTTTTGGGGCTCCAAAATCACTGTAGATGGTGATTGCAGCCATGAAATTAAGATGGTTACTCCTTGGAAGCAAAGTTATGACCAACCTAGATAGCATATTGAAAGGCAGAGACATTACTTTGCCAACAAAGGTCCATCTAGTCAAGGCTATGGTTTTTCCAGTGGTCATGTATGGATGTGAGAGTTGGCCTGTGAAGAAAGCTGAGCACTGAAGAATTGATGCTTTTGAACTGTGGTGTTGGAGAAGACTCTTGAGAGTCCCTTGGACTGCAAGGAGATCCAACTAGTCCATTCTAAAGGAGATCAGCCCTGGGATTTCTTTGGAAGGACTGATGCTAAAGCTGAAACTCCAATACTTTGGCCACCTCATGTGAAAAGTTGACTCATTGGTAAAGACTCTGATGCTGCGAGGGATTGGTGGTAGGAGGAGAAGGGGATGACAGAGGATGAGATGGCTGGATGGCCACCGATTCAATGGACATGAGTTTGAGTAAACTCCCGAGTTGGTGATGGATAGGGAGGCCTGGCATGCTGAGCAATTCATGGGATCGCAAAGAGTCAGACACGACTGAGCGACTGAACTGAGTGGTAAAGAATCTTTCTGCCAAAGCAGGAGATGTAAGAGATGTGGGTTTGATCCCTGGGTCAGGAAGATCCCCTAGAGGAAGGCATGGTAACCCACTCCAGTATTCTTGCCTGGAGAATCCCATGGACAGAGGAGTCTGGTGGGCTACAGTTCATCAGGTTGCAAAGAAGCAACTTAACATTCATGATTGAATTGATTGAAGCAACTTAACATTCATGCACATGCAGTAGAAATGTGAGTCACATGTGTAATTTTTTAAATTTCTAGTAACTATATTAAAAAAAGATAAAACAGACTGGCAAAATTTGATAACATCATCTTAATTCACTATCTCCAAATAATATCAACATGTCACTTGTGTAAAAATTACAGGAGATACTTTTATATTCTGTCTTGGTACTAAATCTTGGCCGTCCTGTATTTTACACTCACAGTGCATCTCATTTGGACTAGCCATATTTCAAGTGCTTAATAGTCACCTGTGGCTACTTTGTTGGGCAGCAGACACTAATTAGCAATGCCAATAAAAATTAGTTAAGATCTATGTAATACTTTATGATTTCCACAACCCTTTTGATATATAAATCCCGTGTAAGTCGGAGCAGGTGGCTGTTTAACATCTCCATTTCACAGAAGAAAAGCATCAGCAATTCTGTGTACTTTGCTCAAGGTCATCCACTAGCAAATGGTGAACTCAATTCTTATCTTCAAACATTTCTTGTACTTCCTTTTCTAACAAGAAATACAAAGGGAAACTTTAATATTATCATATACATAGATCCAAAGGCTCATTGGAGAAGACTCTTGAGAGTCCCTTGGACTGCAAGCAGATCCAACCAGTCCATTCTAAAGGAGATCAGCCCTGGCATGAAAAGGAACAGTTCTTTGAAAATCTATCTACAATTTCCTCTTCAAAAATCCTGCCAGTTTAATCTCACCAGAATATTTTACTTCCATTATTCTAAAAATGTGCTTTGGATAAAAACATTCTAGGTCTGAAGTACTATGGATGTAAATGATACAGGGGGCTTAAAAAAATCCTACCCGTCTCTCAGATACGCTCTATGATGTAGGGCTCTACTTTTAAGTACTCTTAGGGGTGAAACTGAAGTATTTCAGAGTCCCAAATAGGTAAGAAATGAAAAGACAGGATCCTCTTTTCTAGTTTAAAAAGCACACATGCCCCAAATGTTCAAAGCACAAATAGATCCAGTTGGCTGTCAGGGGAAGAGGATCTTCCCTATCTTTTATAAGATAGGCAGGCATCCCTATCTTTTATAAGATAGGCAGGCATGTCCGGGAGATAAGGGTGAATTGGGACAGGCTAGCTTGAGAATTGCCATGCGAAGCCCCTCTCCCTAGACTGATGTTCCTGAAGAGATGCCAATGGCAGCTGACTGCCCTCCTAGCCCAAGCTGCTGCCCAGAACCGCCTGGAGATGCCCACGGAGGTGCGCAGGTGCCCTGGCTTGACTCCCAGACCTGACTAGTATTGTCCCCTTCCGATCTCCCTTTCCCTGTCCCCACCCCTATAAAGAATGAGAGCTCAGTGGTGGCTGGAAGGTAACATAAGGCTTCTAAAACCTGTCAACAACAAAAAACAATCAGTCGATCTAAGAAAGAAATGGAAAATTTTATTCGAGCCAAATTTGACGATTGTAACTCGAGAATCTCAGAAAGCTCTAAGAATTGTTTCACCTGTTAGAAGTCGAAGCACAGTAATACAAATTTTTTGAAAAACAGCTGTACATTAAATGACATATTATTGACAGTTTACGGAATCCAGATCTAAGTGCCATGTGACCCTCATCAAGAATAAGTGTTATCTTTAAGGAGTCGTCTTACTGATGCCAGAATTTTTCTTTTCTTGGTTAAGCAGGTTTTTCTGCCGAAGGGGAGGTTCACGGAGGCTAGGTCCATGCCTAACGCAGATACACAATGCACCACAGGTGGGGGAGAGGAGGCCAAAGGGCAGATAAAACTTTGGAAGTTTATATTTTTCTTGCCAAAAAAATACGAGTTTTATTTTACAAACCAAATCTGCTAGTTTGCCTGGCAGACTACAGCCTCCAAATAGCCTCCACAAAGAACCCAACTTTCTCTGTAAGACAGGAAAAGCTGAACGCTCCCTTCTCCAGGCCGCTTCTAGTTACTCTTGGTTACGAATATTCACAGAAGCGAAGTGTAAAGTCTGCGTGGGTACTCATGGGCGCATGGTGTGACTCTGCCATCGTCGGGCATGTGTTGGGTTGACCAGTGCGATAATTCTTTAAGACTTCCAAGGAGCCCCGATCCCACACCGCGAAAGGGCTCTGCCACCGACCTGCGTCAAGATCCGTTTCAACTATAGTCTACGTGGCTCCCAGGCTTTGTGCATGCGCGAGGCGGAGCTGCCACCAACTTCCGGGCAGTGAGGGGCAAGCAAGGCGGTGACGGGTCTGGGGCGGGGAGATCTAGCCTGAACACTCCTTTCGGGCTCCTGCACTTGGGATCCCGTATCCGTCTCCAGAAGCAGGGCCCAGGAGGTGGGAAGGGAACCTGCAGGAGCCGCCACTGACTCCACTATCCCGCCGGGTGCACCAGCCCGACCTTCCGCTCCGGGGCTGGGGGCGGGCCACGGAGCCACGCCCCACGCACGCGCGCCGGGAGTCAGCTGGACCGCACCGGTGTTCACGTGACGCGGAGCGGTGCCCTGCGGACTGGAGGGAGGGAATCTCAGCCGGGAGGGAAGCGAACGGCGGGATCCGAGGTGGCGGTAGCAGCAGCATGGTTACGCTGTACGGGGGCGTAGAGGGGTGAGTGCGGTCTGGAGCGGCGAGGCCGGGAGGGCGTCCTGGGCCACTCTGGCACGAGGAGAGGGGGCGAAAGGAAGGTTGTAGCGCGGCCGGCAGGCTGGTGATCTCCCGCCTCAGTGAGGGTTTGGTCACCTGGGCTTTGGGGCTGCGGGGCCTTGCGGAGAAGGAGTGTGTGCAGGCGCAGCGGTGCCCTTGGGTCGAGTACTTTGCAGGCACTGTTTGCCACGGCCACACCCCGGTCCTTTGTGTTTTGTGGCGGAAACACTCCCCTTTCTCGCACGAAAGACCCACTCCACCGGAGTTCAGCTGGAGCAGCTCTCTTTTTTTCCATTACTGCTCCCGAGAGTTTTGCAGAACAGGTGCCAGGTGTGAAGTTGCTGGACTCGGGGTGGGGAGCGGGAGTGTGGTGGAATCCGGAACAGTGAGCTTTGCCAGAAGGTATCTGGCATCTAAGGGACATCACAGGTGGCGCAGTGGTGAAGAATCCGCTTGCCGCTGCGGGAGACTCATTGTATTCCTAAGTTGGGAAGATCCCCTGGAGGAGGAAATGGCAGTCCACTCCAGTAATCTTGCTTGGAGAACCCCATGGACAGAGGAGCCTGGTGGGCTACAGTCCGTAGGGTTGCAAAGAGTCAGACGCGGGGACACACAGACACACACACAGACACACACACACAAAGAGTCAGACGCGGGGACACACACACACACGCGGGGACACACACACACACACAGACACAAAGAGTCAGACGCCGGGACACACACACACACACACTCGGGGAAACACAGATACACACAGACACAGAGACACACACACACAGACACAAAGAGTCAGACGCGGGGACACACACACACACACACGCGGGGAAACACAGATACACACACACACACACACACACACACACACACAGGACCTGAAGCTGGGGCTAGCAGGACAGCTGCTAGCCTGTCCTGATGTCTGAAACCCCTCCATTCTTTTCTTTTTTTTTAATCCTCCCCATTCTTATTGGCACTTAAGCCTCACACTAGATCCAGCCCTCTTGTTCTTGCATAGTTCCTGCTGGGAAGCTTGTCTGCCAGACTTTTTGTAGTTACTTTTCTCCTCGGTATCACCATGGGCAAGACTTTTGCCCTATCTGGGCTTCAGTTACCACATGTGTGAAGTGCGAAGAGCAATGAACAGAATGATCGCTAAAATTCCCTGCCAGTGACAACATTCTATGAATCTGGGTGTTTCAGATCAGAGTAGAGAGTGGCTGTTGTCTGAGCTAGAGCATTTTTTAATCTGAGCTTGGACTACTTCTATAGCAGTCACATCTCACTGCAGACACATGGACCCCAGAGTCTTTTCTTTCACATGCATGGTTATGATCAATCTCTCCTGCCCTATATCTATCGCAGTTTTTTAAACTAAGTACAGAAGTTTGTATTCATCCTGGTCATATTCATGTGTAACATATAAACCTTTTTACCAGTTTGTTAAGAAGTTCTTTGGGGACAGTGTGCCACCTCATGCATTAACTACCCCTTGAAACTTCTTGTCATCTTTGAGTTTGATCAGCAGGTCTTCAGTGTCCTCTTCTGATAGTCTTAAAAGTACTGATCAATGAAGAAACATACATCACACCACCACAGACCTCCCTCCAAACTACCATGTCCCAGCATTTGACCATTTAGTTGCTTAAGCAGGTATTAACTCTCCCTCCCATCTGGTCAGTGTCTCTTACAAGGGTGACTTAAAGACCTTGGCAGCTGAATCTGCTAAAGGCTGCTGCTGCTAAGTCACTTCAGTCGTGTCCGACTCTGTGCGACCCCATAGACAGCAGCCCACCAGGCTTCCCCATCCCTGGGATTCTCCAGGCAAGAACACTGGAGTGGGTTGCCATTTTCTTCTCCAATGCATGAAAGTGAAAAGTGAAAGTGAAGTCGCTCAGTCCTGCCCGACTCTGTGCGACCCCATGGATTGCCGCCTACCAGGCTCCTCCGTCCGTGGGATTTTCCAGGCAAGAGTACTGGAGTGGGGTGCCATTGCCTGCTAAAGGCAACCTTTAGCTATTGTGAGAGAAGTAGAGAGACATGCTGTTCCTTTTATCTACCTGTGCCAAGTGTGAGGGTAAAGAAATGATCCAGAGCTTGACCCCATGGACCTTGTAGTCTAGTGAGAGGCAGACAGGAAAACAGCTTAACACACTTTTAATACAGAGGAGTCCGGGGTGGGTGGGGTGGGGAACACTGACACGGCTGAACTAATGGAGCTCTGGTGGCTGGCTGGCCACACATCAGAGGTTTCAAGGGCAAAGGGTCTTGAAGGATAAGTAGGATGCTCCCAAGGGAAGCTGAATGGGAACTGCATTTCGGAAGTCCAAGAGCATAGCAATCACCCAGCCACAGAACAAGGTTTGGGAGTGGTAACTGGGTTTGCTGAAGCTATCTCCCTCACACTGGGCTCTGCCTGTGACAAGGACTGCACAGGGTTTGCTGTATCTGCAGGTTTTTCCGAGTTAAGACTGAGTGCCCCCTTGTGTTCTGTAGGGGAGGCACACGATCCAAGGTCCTTTTACTCTCAGAGGATGGGCAGATCCTGGCAGAAGCGGATGGACTCAGCACAAACCACTGGGTAAAGGCCACACTGAGGGGACCAGTAGGCTTGATTGTGGTTTTATTCTCTGTAATTCCTGTTAAGGTGGTGGCTGGGGGCTCACTTAGCAGCCTTTGGGGCAACACAGGTCATGCATGCCTTTGTAACGCCTCCTTCCCTTGACTGGGGCCAGCTGATCGGGACAGACAAGTGCGTGGAGAGGATCAACGAGATGGTGAACAGGGCCAAACGGAAAGCAGGGGTGGATCCTCTGGTTCCTCTCCGAGGCTTGGTGAGTCTGGGTAGCGCTTGGGAATTAGGTCACAGCAAGGCCGAGACAGTGAGTTTGAACTTGAGGAGTCTGGTGACTGCAGAGGGAAAGACGTACATTCTTGTGGCTACATTGTCACCTACAAGCCACAGGATTGGAAGAGCAAAGGGCTTTGGAGAGCCTTAAGGCCTTGGTTTGAATCCCAGCTTTGTCACTCAACATCTGGGTGACCCTCAGCACATTACTTATCTTCTCTAAGCCTCAGTTTCCTCATTTGGGAAATGCAGATAACAGTAGCTACCTCAGTTGCTGGGAAAGTAAAATGACATGATACATCCCAAAGTGGTTCGCACAGAGCCTGATGCATGAGCGCTGATTACATGTTAGCTAATATTCCTGGCTCAGAGCTTACTTTCAGGTCACTGTAGCTCTGGCTTCTCCCTGGACGTGTTCGTGAGATGTCCTGCAGGCATGGCCAAATGCCATGCATTCCAAACCAAGCTCCTCTCTCCTCCGCTTGCTCCTCTGCCCGTTTTTTCTAAGGGTGCTGTTGTCCTTCCCAGCTCCAAACCTGGCGGTGTTGAATCTCTTGTCTTGTCCATGCTCAGTCCCTTCTGCTGAGGCGCTGTGTGGGGTGGAAGGAGGACTGGGCTGCATGAAAAGGGAAGGCCCAGCTGTAGCAAGCAGGGGCAGTCATCAGGAGGGGAGGGGGCTGAGAAAGGAGCTGGGTCTGGGCCTCTGCTTGCTCGCTCACCTCCCGCGTGGCCTAGGGCCTATCCCTGAGCGGTGGGGATCAGGAGGACGCGGTGAGGATGCTGATGGAGGAGCTGAGGGACCGATTTCCCTACCTGAGTGAAAGCTACTTAATCACCACCGATGCCGCCGGCTCCATCGCCACAGCTACGCCGGATGGTGAGGAGGTGGAGGGAGGGGTGAGGTTGAGAACCGGTTTTCTTGGGGAAGCCCCTTAGGTTTAGCTGGCAGAACTTGACTTGCAAATGTCTGGGGAGCAGCCTCCACCATGGCCCCCACTCCTTTCATTAGCAGAAGCTTGCCTAGAGCAAGGACTGGGCAGAGGAGGGAGGGCAGGAAGGGTATCTTCATAGGAAGTGAGACAGGAGTCAAACGCAGGAGCCCACTGCAGAGGAGGAATGGGCCGTGCAGTGATGAAGCTGGCTGGGGACAGAAGCCAGTGCTGAAAAGACTGGGAGGAACTCTGTTGGGAATGTAAAAGCTATGGGATCATGAGATGGCCTGTTTTGCCAGCTGTACCATCTTGGAGAAGTTACAGAACTCTCTGAATTTCAATTTCCTCATCTAGAAAATGGGGATAATTGTATTCTTAAGGTAGTTTAGAGTCTTGAATGAGTAGCACTGTGTGAACAGGGTCTCACACAACACCTGGCACATGGCAGGGACTCAGTAAAGCAGGTAGTCACTTGAAGTCTGGCTGGGCACAGAGACACAGACTCCGATTCCTCTTTGGAGAAGGTCTCTATGTGACTGGAGTTCTTTTGAGACCCAGGCCCTCTGCCTTCAGGCGGGAAACTAGCTGGGCTGGGTTTTCTCCCCAGAGCTGGGTGGTGATCCCTTTGCTTGGGGCTGGTTTCTGTCCGTCCTTTCCTCAGTTGGAAGCTGTGAGCTCTGTGCAGAGTCAGCCACGCTGAGCCTCCTGTGCCCTTTCCAGGTGGGGTCGTGCTCATCTCCGGGACAGGTTCCAACTGCAGGCTCATCAACCCCGACGGCTCTGAGAGCGGCTGTGGCGGCTGGGGCCACATGATGGGAGATGAGGGCTCAGGTGAGCTCCCGCCGACTGGGCCTGTCCCAGGGTCCTGGACCTTCCCTCCCTGCGGCTCCCCATCTTCCTCTCCCCTCAGCCTGAAGACCTCTGGGGGCTCTTGGGGGGACAGCGCCTGAATCTGAGCACAGGGTAATGACTAAGATCGTCGAGATGCAAATGCTGGGTTAGTGGCAGGCCCTGCTCTTCAGCAGTAACTTGCACCCTGGACTCAGAGTCATGCCTCAGCATAACAGGTGTTGCTTACCTGTGTTGACCTTTGGAGTCCTTTGGAGGGAACTGACACTCTGAAGGTTAAGGCCATGGATGTCACGAGATGCATGCTAGTCTGCTAGCGGGAAAGGGGTATAGAAACTCCTTCCACCGTCACCTCATTATAGGTAGCAGGTGTACATGTTCATGAAGGCTGTTATGGTCTAGTTCCTGGCAGTGACAGCAGTGGTTTGAGAGGCAGCTGGCTGACCCGGTCTTTATTTGGGGATGGGAGCAGAAGTGACACAGCTTCACCTGTTCTGTCCCCCCCTCCAGCTCTCCCTTATATGGATCAGATACAGTTTAATTAGAGGACTCCAGACTGGGAATCGGGGCACCGAATTCTCTGTAATACCCAACCCTGTCTAGGTCTGAGTGTCCTTCCCTGTGAACTTGGGGAGATTGTCCTGTCTTCTTAGTCCTGTCTGCTCTCTGCAGCCTACTGGATTGCACATCAAGCAGTGAAAATAGTGTTTGACTCCATCGACAACCTCGAGGCGGCTCCTCATGACATTGGCTATGTCAAACAGGCCATGTTCAACTATTTCCAGGTACTTGTACCCAGTAAACATGCTGTGTGGATAGGACAGCGGGAGATGGAGCAGGAGTGGATTCTGGAGAGGGACTGGGTGGGCCGGGGAAGTTGGGGTGAACTGTGGGTCAGTTGGAGGATGGAGAAGTCGTCAGTGGGGACAGGATTCAGAATGAGGTGGGTGCTGCTTTCCCCGAGGGTGTCAGGCATGAGGAGTGGGGCCAAGCTAGACTTCATCCTTGGGAAGCTAGACTCTGTGGGGAGGTGAAGGCAGATGCCATTTTAGGCTGGAAGGAGAGGTGCAGGGTGAGATTGGGAGCCAGTGTACACAGACCCAGGGGCAGCAGATTCAGTCTGATCAGGTCTGCTGGACCGTGAGCCACCTCTGGCCTGTGTGGTCAGGGAGGAGAGCCTATTAAAGAGGTGGGCAGGGAGAGTTCTTGGGAAGGTACAGCCTCCCACCCAGGGTGGCAGGGATTGACTGCCCTTGGCTGGGCTGTGCTTGTTTGCAGTGGGTTAGGAAACAGCTGCACTAGAGGTGGAGGTGGGGAGAGGAGAAGGGAAATCCGTTTATTTGATAGGTATCTCTCTGGCTGAGGGCCCTATGAGCAGGCAGGGGTCTGACCTGACTTAGCAGATTGGTTCTGAACTCCACTAATATGTCTGCTCCTCCCTCTCTTACCCTTTAGTCATTAAGTCGTTAACAAAGATTAATTGACCGAGGGTGTGTAACATGCTTAACGTGATCAAATTTTAGCGCCCCCACCTTCCGTTTTAGTAATGTTGTCTAGGGAGTCCCTCATTCTTTGGGACCTTCAAAGGCGTCACAGGTGTGTAAGTTTGTTGTGATAGAAGACGAACCTGTGGTGAAATACGTGTGGGGAAAACAAATCCATTTCTTTTTGATCTACCCTGTGCCATTTAAGGGAGAGGTGTGGTGAGCAGTAGTCGTCAGCACCTGAAGAAACTACAGAGCACTCTCTGGTGAGACCAGGCCGCTCTGCGTCGTGTTCAAGCGACCCCTAAAGAGCAGTAGATGCCATGCTGGGGAAAACAGAGAACTTCTCTCAAACGACACATCTCCGATCCTTGTACTGTCTCAAGCTTAAACGAATGTTACTCCAGCTCTTATAACAGTAGAGACAGCAGGAAGGCCAGCTGCGTGGGCAGGCTGGGAATTTTCCTCTGCCTCTGCTGACCGTCTTGTGCCCTCCCTGTCTCCCAGGTGCCAGATCGGCTAGGAATCCTCACCCACCTGTATAGGGACTTTGATAAATCCAGGTTTGCTGGGTTTTGCCGGAAAGTTGCAGAAGGTACTGAAGATGGGGCAGGGTTTTATCTGATTTTGTTCTGCAGAGACCTCCCTATTTGGAGGATGGAGTAGGATTCAGCTGGGGATTGGAAGTCAGTTTCCCTTTGACCAAGCAGCCTTAGTTTTCTGCCACCATGGGCCTTGGTACTGGTGGGCACAGGGTGGAAGCAGAAGGACGCTCAGGTTGTATGGCCAGTTGTTTTATGTTGCCTGTTTCTCTTCCTGACAGCTGTCAGGGCTTGTGCAGCTGTGTGTCTGTATCTGAGACATTGATGAAGCAGTTATCCTTTGGGCAAATCTATAACTTTCTTTTTTATCCGTGATACCCAGAGGACTAGGGGATCACAGAGAGGTTAGGCATATTTGGTTGGGTATCAGGAGAGGTTGAGCGAGGTCTCGTGTGTCTGCACATTGCTTTTTCTCCACTGTACAGTCCACACTCCCTTCATTTCCCTGAGGCTGATTCCTGCAGCCTCACGGCATTGTAGGGCCCCCTTAGATCCTGCTGGCCTGAGGCCCTTTCAGAGCAGAGCCAGGAAGGGGCTGGGCTGACCAACAGCAGACTGTTGGAGGTGGGTGGGGGGCCCCGACAGTAGTACCCCGACAGCTGTTCAGGTTCTGGCTTCCCAGAGCTGACAGACCCGCAGGGACAGACTGAATGACTCAGTGAAGTTAGAGTACAGGCCAGGCACCAGTGTTTTGCCCAGGGGGGCGCCCTTTCTTGAGTGCCTGGAGTGAGCCACGTCTGTGCAGGACACTATTCTGGGGTGGAAGTCCCTGGTGGGGGCGGGGGGAGTGACTTACCACCAGTCAGCAGGCGAGCCCCGACTCCTGACTGAGCCCTCTGCTAGCTGTCGGCTCTCCCCCAGTGGCTGCCCTGTTGCAGAGAAAGCTAACAAGGCGGCAACCCCCTCGGTGCTCACCCGCTGCGTTTCCTCCTCCCCACCCAGGCGCTCAGCAGGGAGACCCCCTTTCCCGTTGCATCTTCAGGAAGGCCGGGGAGATGCTAGGCAGACATGTGGTGGCAGTGTTGCCTGAGATTGACCCGGTGAGTTGAGGGGGAATCGGAGGTTGGGAAGCTGCTGACCCAGATCTGGCTCTTTCCTGTTAGGATGAGGTTGTCTCATCAAACTCTGTGTAAACTGGATACAACTCTAAAGTAACATAGGGTATGAGGAAAATTCTGTGGGAAGTCTGTAACCAAAAAAATGGTTTGGTTCGGTGCCTGCCCTTCGAGGCTCGTCCCGTGGTGTTTGTATATATAACAGATTGGCTGGTTGTGGGGTCTGTGCTGTTGCGTCTCGTTCAGTCCTGCTTCTGTCCCTTCCCCTCCCTTCTCTTTCCTTGCTCTCTATTGGTCCTTAACCCATTATTCCTTTCCCTTCTTTCCCTTGCCTTTATGAGTCTATTTTCCTTTTCCTTGAGTCCACCTTCTGGCTCTTGGCTAGAGGGAGAGTGTCTAGGTTGGGTTGGTCCTAAAAAACTGCCGCCTCTGGCACTGGCGAGGCTTGGTCACCCCCAATTTCCATTTCTGCTTTCCGCCAGGTCTTATTCCAGGGAGAGATGGGCCTTCCCATCCTGTGCGTGGGCTCTGTGTGGAAGAGCTGGGAGCTGCTGAAGGAAGGTGAGCATAGGCTGGGGGGCCCTGTGGGGATGGGCAAGGGCGAGGGATGGGGCTGGAAAGCGGGTGGCCTGGGCAAACTGCCTGCCTCGGGGAGGATTTGGGACCTGGGCCCCGAGGCCTGGGCAGGCTACTGATGTCTCAGGCCAAGACCCTCAACCTTCACTCTTCCAGGGAGCCTTTTTTCACTGTCCCATCCAGCTTCCTCGAACTCTTAAAAAAAGTTCTTTTCCAAAGGATTTACTAAATAAGCCCCGCCTTTTAAAAATTAAAGACAGATCTAACTTGAAGTCGGAGCTTCTGACCAGCACGTCATGACAGCCCAGTCATTATAATCCTACCTCGAAGGGCAGAAGTGTGCCTTCGACCTCGCAGCTTGTTAAGTGGCTGTGTGGTTTTCATAACACTGCAGTAGCTCTAGGACCTGGTGGAACCCCCAGGTGGTGGGGGGGCCATGGGCTCCAGTCTCCCACAGCCATCCCTGGGCCTCTGCTGCCTGCTGTACCATCTATGAGGGGTTTGGCGCGTGGGTCCCCTCAGGAGGCCTCTGAGCCTGGCCCTCTTCTTTGCCTCCCTCTGTCCCCACCTTGTTCCTGGTCTCTTATCTCCTCTGCATTTTTTCCTCCAGGTTTCCTTTTGGCGCTGACCCAAGGCAGAGAGATCCAGGCTCAGAACTCCTTCTCAGGCTTCACCCTGTTGAAGCTTCGACACTCCTCCGCCCTGGGTGCGGCTAGCCTTGGGGCCAAGCACATCGGGCACCTCCTCCCCATGGACTACAGTGCCAATGCCATTGCCTTCTACTCCTATACCTTCTCCTAGGGCACCGGCCCTGGCTGTACCCTCTCTAAGCAAGCCCAGTGGACATTGGGTGCTGGAAGGCAGGAGGCTTTTTCTCCTTTTCCTTTTTTTTTGTAAAAAAAGAAACACATATAGAAGAAAATAAATGCACTTTAACCACTCCCCAGCTGGATTGTTACCAAGCACATTTGCTGTGTACATCCTCAGCTTACTTGCCAGCAGGTATCCCAGAGGGCTCTGAAATGGTTTAGCTTGGGGTTTAAAGCCCCACGCTCAGGTGCTTGACCTGTGGTCTGCAGTCTGCTCACCACGCGGTTAGATAATCCATTTGTGTGCTGCCCCCACCCCTCATGCTAGATACTCATGACATGTGGCTGCTAATTAACCTGTGATCTCAATTTTCTCCTGTCAAACTGGGTAAAAACCCTTGCCTGACCATGTTTAGTGGAACAAAATGTTCTCCATGGGGAATATCACCAGGAATAACCTTAGACATATCATAGCCTCTCTTGATAGTTCCAGTAGGATTTAGGGGACAACAGACAGTTCTAATCTGGGAGAATTGTTACCTCACTGGATTTGGGATTTAGAATCTGAAACTATTGGTGAAGAATTTAAATAAGACATACTTACGTTCTTCAGGAAACAGCCATCACTTCATACCATTGTCAGGGCTCTACTATTCCAGTTGAACAGTGGAGGTCTTAGAGCACAGTGAGGAGCACAGCTTGATTGACTTTAGTGCCAACCTGGTGGCTCAGATGGTAAAGCGTCTGCCTGTAATGCGGGAGAACTGGGTTCGACCCCTGGGTTGGGAAGGTCCCCTGGAGAAGGAAAAGGCAACCCACTCCAGTACTCTTGGCTGGAAAATTCCATGGACTGAGGAGCCTGGTAGGCTACAGTCCATGGGGTTGCAAAGAGATACGACTGAGCGACTTCACTTTCATGTTCAGTCACTCAGTCGTGCCCGACTCTTTGCGACCCCATGAACCACAGCATGCCAGGCCTCCCTGTCCATCACCAACTCCTGGAGTTTACCCAAACTCATGTCCATCAAGTTGGTGATGCCATCCAACCATGTCATTCTCTGTTGTCCCCTTCTCCTCCCGCCCTCAATCTTTCCCAGCATCAGGGTCTTTTCAGATGAGTCAGCTCTGCATCAGGTGGCCAAAGTATTGGAGTTTCAGCTTCAACATCAGTCCTTCCAATGAACACCCAGGATTGATCTCCTTTAGGATGGACTGGTTGGATCTCCTTGCAGTTCAAGGGACTCTCAAGACCAACACCACCGTTCAAAAGCATCAGTTTTTTGGTGCTCAGCCTTCTTCACAGTCCAACTCTTACATCCATACACGACCACTGGAAAAACCATAGCCTTGACTAGACGGACCTTTGTTGACAAAGTAATGTCTCTGCCTTTTAATATGCTGTCTAGGTTGGTCATAACTTTGCTTCCAAGGAGTAAGCGTCTTTTAATTTCATGGCTGCAGTCACCATCTGCAGTGATTTTGGAGCCCAGAAAAATAAAGTCAGCCACTGTTTCCCCATCTATTTGCCATGAAGTGATGGAACCGGCCAACTCGTGAGTGCTTACTAAATACTAGTTGAAAAAATGAACGCAGCACTAAAGTGTACAAGGTCAGATGTGTTCCTGTTTCATTTGGCCAAAGGAGATGTGATGGGGTAGCTTATTCTCCAGTCAGGCTCTGTAACACAGAGGTTGTACAGAAGGTCGTTAAGTCGTAAGTGATTTTTAATGAGATTCTTTAAATTTATCATCTCCTTCCCTAATAACATAGGATAAATTAATGGAATTCCATACTGCCAAGCCACTGGGAATGCATGTATTCATCTGAGCTCAACAGCCAAGCAAGACAGCTGGGAACAAAAACCGCACTTGAAGAGGCCAGCATTGCCTCACTCTACCTGTGTTACCTCGTGGACAGCATGGCCTCATATGCGCCACCCTGTCAGCAAGCGTTCACTGAAATGTCCGCCAACTGTGATGAGTGCTCTGAAGGTTTTTAATATAAAGATTAAAAGGGAATGATACCCTTATACCAACAGAAAGTTTGGTGAAAATGTATGGACTGTACTGTTTACAGTATCTGTACTTAGTTTAATGAAAATTTTGAATGAAAGTTCTGAACAATGCACATCTTAAAGGCTGTGAATCGTTCAGGCCCTGTATAGACATGACTGCAGTATCTCAAAAAGCTGTAAATAGGCAAGTCAGCTCAGATTTTTAGAAACCTGATTGTAAGAAGGAGGCAAAAGCACTCAAAACCCATGGGCTAGGGTGTGATCCCCTGATCTTTCTACCATATAAAATAAAGCCTCGCAGAGAATCAATGGGAGGTTCAAGTGAGGTGTAAACAGTAACTAACCTCCACAAGAGCAGGAATGACGCCTGCTTATTAACGTCAGCAGCCCTGGTGCCTAGAACAATGCCAGGTACCTAGCAGGCTCTCGGACTCGTTCAGTAAAGTGAAAAGTGAAAGTGAAGTCGCTCAGTCATGTCCAGCTTTTTGCGACCCCATGGACTGTAGCCCACCAGGCTCCTCCATCCATGGGATTCTCTAGGCAAGAACACTGGAGTGGGTTGTCATTTCCTTCTCCAGGGGATCTTCCCAACCCCTGGAGGTCGAACCCAGGTCTCCTGCATTGCGGGCAGGTGCTTTAACCTCTGAGCTACCTTGTTCAGTAGTTGAAAGGCAAATACAGAATCCCTTTACTTGTTTATTCTAGAGAGGAGTAAGTTTTGCCCAGGAACAGGAAAAATAACAGCTATCCTTCAAGCTCAAGGATTTCCTGTTACCGCCTCTGTTCAAAGGTACTCACAGTATTGCCAATATTACTACCATGTATTAAGTGCTGATCATATGCCAGGCTGTATTTGAAATTAAATTTGGTCAAATTTTCACAACAGCCCCAGAAAGAAGGTGTTATACCTTGACAGATAAACAGGTTCAGGCCAGAGGCACGAAGTGATGGAGATGGGATTCACTCAGGTCTAACTTCCAAGACAATGCTTTGAATACTTTGTAACACATTTTAGAGTGGAAGATTGTGCGACTAAAACTGATTCATATTGAGACAAAAATCACATACACATATCCTCCTCTAATATAATGACCCCACTGAAGGAAAAACAGTACGACTGCCAGCAAATGCATTTTATTCTCATTTTAATGAGATAGATTTTCAACAGCTGCCACTTTGTATAGCAAATTTTTTAAAATAACTTTTTTCCATTTTTGATATTTTTATGAAAATTATTTTCTTCAATTTTAAAGCTCTGCCCCTCCCACAAAGAAGTACTAACAACTACCATGTAATGTATACATAGGAAAAGAAGGAACAGAAACAGCTTTTAAACACCTGAGAAATAGGGGAAAAGGTCCAAAGTCCAGGCCCGGGCCTGCTGGAGGTGCTGACCTGCCCTGGCACCGTCAGCACTTCACCACCCACAGCAGCAGACCCGTGGGCCGTGCACAGACCCGCTGGGATGCACCACAGAGTTCACTCCCATTCTCCTCTTGGCCTCCTCTGCTGGCTGTCCTCTTCTAACTCGATCCAACAAAGGCGGCGTGATCGTAACACATGTTCAGCTTTGTAATGGAAATAACATTGTTTAGAAAGTTCAGAGATTTCTCTGTCTAGCTGAGGAGAAAAAAATATCCAACGCAGTATTGATGGTTTCATTTCTTTCCGCTCAAACACATGCTCATGAACTTGTTAATTATCAGATGCTGTTAATTATCTGTGCTGACATAGACGGCATGAAAGTTTCATACAAAAAATAAGATGCAAAATTGTAAAAATTTCTGCAGCAGTTCAAGCTCCTTGTGGAGCTGCTGCTGACGGAGCTGGTTCTGACACACAGTTCCTTTGACATGCACAGCAGCTCCCCCATGAGTCCTGTGTTCTCAGGGTTCCATTTGGACCCCAAGAGGTTGAAATCCAAGTTTAGTAAGACTCCCTGCTGACAAAATGTGGTATATCCATCAATGGAATATTATTTAGCAGTAAAGAACAAACCAGTAACATAAATTATATGTCATGGATTAACCTCAAAAATACACTAAATGAAGAAAGCCAGATACAAGAGACCAGATTGTATGATTCCATTAAGATTATGTCCAGAAAAGGCAAATTTATAGTAATAGATTAGTGGTTGCCTAGAGCTAGGCAAGTACCGTGGGTACCATGTAAATAGACATGAAGGATCTTATTAAGGGGGATGCAAAGGTTCTAAAACAGAATTGTATGTCTGTTCCACTCAGGAAGTTATTAAAATCACTGACTTGTACACTTGAAATAGACGAACTTTATGATAACATGCCTCAATAAAGGTGTTAAAAAAAAAAAGTCCCTGTCTTGCAAACCACCCAACAAGCATTAAACATTTCCGAAGGCCCACAATCAACAAGAGAGGATTCTCAATTAGTGTTGAGTTACAGAGTGAAAACATTTTCCTTACTATTTACAATATTAAAAGGGAGCCAGTAAGGTAGGACTGGGAAAGAAAGCTCAGCAGACCTCATAAATGAGACTCCTGATAACAAAACATAAAGGGCCTTTTTCTTTGAAGATGGTGCATCTGTTCCTTTGTAGAGTTCTCTTCTGTCCCCTGGGGGTGTGGTGATGAACCTGTAACACCCTGTAGAGATCAGTGTAGTTAGCTGTCCCAGTGTATGACACCCCACCTCCCCCAGCAAAATCTGGACTGTGGATAGCTATGGAGGATTGGGCAGTGAGACCAGGTGGAGCTAGTGTGGTAAAGAGACTTGGGTCCGATCCTAGGCTGGGAAGATCCCCTGGAGGAGGAAATGGCAACCCACTCCAGTATTCTTGCCTGGCAAATCCCATAGACAGAGGAGCCTGGTGGGCTATAGTCCATAGGACTGCAAAGAGTCAGACAGAACTGAGGTGACTTAGCACATACACACAAGTAGTGTGAACACAGGATGTAGTGAGCCAGGTACAGAGGCCGTGTAGGAAGCCTGAATGTGTCCCTGGGTCAGCCTCCTATTCCTCCGTCCTTTGTCACTAATGGCAGCTTCAAGATGGGAGAAATAGAAGATTAAAAACAGAGGGGAAAAAACTTTACTAAATTGTGACTAACCAAGCCTGTGGATGAAATCTGCAAGGCAGCAGGGCAGTGGCTGCAGAAAGTACACTGTACCACACGGGGACCAGGAGAACTAACAATCTGTGTGGGCAATGAGAGGGGAAACGATTCACATGGTTCACACAGGTGACTGTGGGCAAAGGGAGGGGAAAACCAACACTCCTGATGCTCACCAGACCTCAGTCAGTCCTCCTGCTCTCCACCCACTTCCCAAACTCATGAGCTCTACATCTACTCCGGAAGAGAGTGGCCAGGGATATACAGTCTTTCCCAAATGCTCTCCAAATCTTGGTCAAAACTGTCAGGTCTCTGGCTGAGCTCATACATCAACATAATCCAAATCAAACAACACCATTAAACGTGATGCCAGGACCCTTAGTGAAGAACACGTGCCCCCTCCCATCTCAGCAGTGTAGAGTCCTGGGCTCCTGGTGTTTACATACTGGCTTTGCAGCAGCACTAATGCAGTTTCCTTTGGCTACTTCTTCACACAACTTTCCTCCCTGACATACATGAATTTACACTCTGAGGTCAAAGTGTTTGACTGACCTTACCTCCCAGCATCTCCCAACGCAAGACAGAACTTTGCCATTATAGTAATACACAATTTGAAAAATGCTGATTACCTCTAAAAACACTTTAAAGTCATAATTAGCATTGTAACTTTAATAAGAGAGACCCAAGCTGTTTTGACTTTGGAAACTAAAGGTGCTGCAAAGGTCCAGCCTTTTCCTTACAATTTTTAGGGGTTTGACCTTATGTAATACCCTAAAATCAACTGCTGCAGTCAGAAACTGGCCCAAAGACCCAAAGCTGCAGCTGCTCAGGCCTAGCTATGTCCATCAAATTCTCTGTTGCAGTTCAAAGGGCTAGAGAAACTAAAAGGCATTTCTTTTGTTTTTTTCTCCTTGAAGAGCAAGAGATAAAATACTTTTCGTTTTGGAGTTTAAGAGTCCAATAACCACAAAATCAATCACTAATAAAATAAGACTGGGACCAGTCAGAATTGGCATTGTTAAAAATACATGTTCTGTTTCTATACTTAAACTTCCAGGTGCCAAAAAAAGAGTAGTGGCTTAAATTCAACATCAAAATCATCACTTAAAATAATACCAGCCTCATCCTGAAAAGGTAATGGTATCTAGTCTGGCTTGCATCCGTAATCTCTCCTATGAGGAAAAGTCTGAGTCCAGCCTTTCTTCACTGAAGACCCAGGAAGACCCACATGCGTTTCCTGCTAAGGAGGTGGCAAACGGACTACAGCTGGACCCGTGGTCTGGGTGACGACAGTGCTCCCACCTCGCAACATAAAATAGATGGAGAAAAGTCAGAATGAAGGGGAACCACTAGAAGCACAAACACACACATTAAAAAGGTGGTCACCCTGCTAGCTGCTTCCTGATCCCGGGGTCAGCACACTGTGTCTCAACAGGACTGGAAAGGCCAGTCCTCAGGTTCCACTGCTTATCTGGCAGGAAGCTTTCTTAGTCTTGACCAAATACACCTTGTGAAACCATACTGACATCTAAGATGAAACCCACAGCAGAAGGGGAAGCAAGCCACTTGGACCACACCTAACAGCTTAGCCTAGGTGTCAGAAGGGCACGCCTTCGTCAGGATGAGGACCCTTGATGCAGATCCCTGAAGGACTTCCTAGACCAGAAGCCACATAAGAAAGAATCCACAGTTCTCTCTGTGATGGAGACACCATGGTCTAGAAAACGGCTCCTGCTGCAATCCCAACACACTTTGAGCAGCCTTTAGAATTCCGAGCTTGGACAAGTTAATGCAGATTGAAGGAGGAACAGCAGTCCTGGAAGAAAGAGACCTTTGTTTCTACACTTCCAAGGTCCTCGCCTTATCAGAGGCAACCATTCCAGCTGAAAGCTGAAGCTGGAATTAAGACGTTTCTTTATTTGTAGCCCTCCCTGAACACAAGTTAAAAGAGTTCCATTCTGTCAAGGTAGAGGCTTTGTGAATTCAGGAGCCCATCTGGAAATATGGGTTCATATTTTCAATCTGACATTAACCTGTGGCTGTTAGAAAAGTCAGCAAGGGACCTCGTAAGAGAAAGGAGAAATTCTTAAGTTTTCCAGACCCTACTCCTTTCCTTCCAACCTCTGTCCCATAAACACATACTGAATTTACAGACTTTATTCAAGTTCCATGATCTTTGCCTGACACGCCTGTCATACAAGACAGTGGCGGTCATACAGACGGGCCACTGTTCTCCTCAGGCCCCTGCCAGTCCTTGCCCATCCTGGGAGAATGGCCAGGACCAGACACGCTCTTTTTAAGACCTGACTCTGCCACCAACCTCTCCAGCACACAAAGGCATATCCTGGTGCCCAATTTAGTTCCTTATGAGTATCAGCAACAACAATAACCAAAACACCTGTGACCTGTGGGCAGGAAAAGAATATACCCAGAAAGTTCAACCCAGAAAACTCAAAAAGCTGGGTGTGTGGAAACAGCAAAACTTTATAACTGCTGAAACTGTCCCGGTGCGTCACACAGTCACAGGGTCAAGCGGGACTCACTCTCCTAGGCTTTTCTAGAGTTCTTTTGCATAATTCTGTAAGGTGGGGAGAAGCATCAAACTGTGAATGGAGCTTCTTGCTAGTGTTCTGAAAAATACATGGACTTATAAAAGTACACAATCTTTCTAAGGAAAGGAAGATACAGGTGGACCAAGTCTTCACAGGGCTAGGAAAAAACTGTCAAAATAAATTTAAGATGATAACTATCAGGATTCAAGGATGATCTCTCCAGACTGAAGCTGATGGCCAGCACCGCATGCCTCTCACACACCTTTGGTAACAGTCTCTTCTTAAAAACAGAATAGAGTTCAGGGCAGAAAGGAGACAGGGGATTAGACACCATGAGAGACGAGGTGGCAAATCCACCCTAGAACTCTTATGCCTTGTAAATAATGAGTCTGATGGCAGCCATAAACAGAGGCTTAAGAGTAGGTCAACAGTAAATCAATGACTCAAGTGACACCACCATCCCAGTCCTCCAAAAGATGGCTGATGAAAGTCGGTTTATCAACCATCTAAAGTACTGGTAAACCAGTACTTTTAAGCCTGTGTTTTCTTGAATAGGGTTCAGGCAAGGAGACACGGGCTCAGCAGGCCAGTGGTAATCCCAGGACATTGCAGGAAACCCCCAGGGGTTGGGGAGCTGAGTACTCTGGTTTACAAAACCTGCTTCTTCCAACTGTCCCTCTTCCCATCCAGCGCAACAGACTGAATATGTAGTGCTCCAGGTGTTCACTGCCCTTGGTAAGTAGACAGCAGGGTGGGTAGGGCATTTGTAAACACCCAGATTTTCTTGGTCAGCTTATTCTTTTAAACACACACAGCAGAACATTCTTGATGAGGGCATGGGGAAAGACTGCAATTTCCCTAAATCGAAAGCTAATAAAAATAATAGGAAATTGCTTCAAATGAAAGTCAGTAGAACAAAAGAGAAATACTCAGAGGCTTGTAGAGAAAGACTGAGCACATCAGTTACTCTAGTCACAGTGTCAAGTTGAACCACTGTTCCCTTCCCCGCTGCGCACCCCCTGCCCATCCCACCCCCCTCTTCAGCTCCGCCTTCTTGTGCAGCGCTGTCCCCAGATGTGGGGACACACAAGTCCTCCTCAAAGCTTTCTGTCAGCTCAGTACTTCACTCCTGGTATAAATTCCTTGGCATCCGGATTCAGGTTACTTTTGCTCTGAAATAAGAACCAAGAGATAATAAATCCCAAGACAAGCTGCACTTTAGCACTTTAAAATTTATTTTCTCCTTGCTTCTGTTATTACCAATTTCTTCCTCTCAGCCCAAAGGAGAGAAAAAAACAGAATTCCTTGCAACTCAGGCAGTTATTCCTGGACTGTTCTCAGTGGCTCCTGATGGACTCAGCCCCTGCTAATCTCATTTTCTCCTCCCTGCTTTAGACTCCTGTTCCCTTCATGATGCTTTCATTAGAGGCTTGTTAACCTGGACTCAAAAAATAATTTTTTAGTTCATAAGTACCTTAACTCAATGAAAATCAGAGTACTCCATCAAACTAGGTTGGTTACCACAATCCCTATATTATTTTTGTCTATCCTCTCTTTGGTTATCTACTCTCTTGATTCACATGATCTTGATCTA
Source organism: Bos javanicus (assembly GCF_032452875.1). Taxonomy (NCBI): domain Eukaryota; kingdom Metazoa; phylum Chordata; class Mammalia; order Artiodactyla; family Bovidae; genus Bos; species Bos javanicus. Next base: position 13,528,503 of record NC_083878.1, on the reverse strand, counting down.
AAACCTCAGCAAACTGCCAGGCAAAATCATTCAGACATGAACTGTGCACGAACAATGTCACTTATGGAATTCTGACATTAAGTAAACATGGAAGGCAGGGAATTCATTTATCTGGTCTTCTAATTATAAGTGGAAAACAGTCTCTTAGAAGTATATTTCTTCCAGTTTTTATAACAGAATCGTTCAAAACTATAAATACAGATTTGAGGGACAGTAAAAGAAAAGGACAACAGCAAATGATAATTTGAAACCAAACGTCTTCCATGTTCAAATTTTTATCCTTAATCCCAATTCTGTTTTGAAAATCCCACTGGAGAAAATGAAAGTTGGTGATGCTGCAGCAATCACATTTCCACAGTGCTTTAAGAGGTGCAGTGCGTCTTCAATGCACCCCCTGTTAATGCCCAGGTGGTGAGGGAAGAAACAGTGACTCAGAGGGCGCCAAAGCTTGCCCAAGGTTGTTGGGCCAAAAAGAGAGACGTGGCTCCAAATCCTATATTCTTTTCACTATGTCACATGTGGAACTACGTATGCTCTTACCAAAATATCTTCAGAATCACGACCATCACTGACGGACAGTCCATTTAACTGTTGTTGCAACTGTCCCATGGCCTGAGGCAGGTCTCGTGATGGAATAAACCAGTCTTGGTCTTCCTCGTCCAACATCTCCTGAAAGCAGCGGTCCAAGAATTCTTGCTCCTGCAGCTCCTCCTCCACCTGGCAAGCAAAGCAGAAGAGCTCAGACTTAACTGTCCCAGTGGGACTCACACTTTCTAGTTTTTTTCTACCTCTTTCTTTCAGAGGTTATTACTTTGCAACTAAGAATGATCTTGTATGAGATCTACGAAGAATTATGATGCTTCTAATGAAAGGCTAGAAAAAAATATAACTTTTAGTATTTTCAATCAAATTCCATAAAAAATAAGACAGGAAATAGTCCAAATAGCAGAAATTCCAGTCTTCACAGATCTAATACATGACACAGATATTTTTCACTCATATGGCACTTAACAGAAAATCATTTTAAAGCTTGACATTTTTTTTTCAATCTTATTGAGAGGCAGCTCTTAAATTTCCCATTTTACAAGTATGAAAAGGGTTCAGGAACTATGTATCTAGACTACTACCTGGACAGTGGAGATTAAACCAAAACCAACTCCCAGCTTCTGGCCCACTTTTCTAGTAATAAAGCCCCTTCAGGAGAAAAATACTTTCAGAACCTTAGAAAGATATAAAGAACACGTTCTGGCATACCAGTAGAAAATTCTTTCAAAACAAGAAGAAATAATACAAATATTTAAACAACTTGCATATTTCTGAAAAAGAGTGTCTTATACATAGCAAGGATATTTTATACTTCTTTGTAGACCCTGTTAATTCTTGGTAAAGAGTATGCTTCACTCTGGAGATTAGTGTGATTTTCACAGGCCTCCCGCTTCATGTTTGGCCATCCCCTTCCTGCAGGCTGCCTGGTGACTGATTCACAGCTCGTATGCCGCCACCAGAGGGCTGGTCAAGCAAAAACAATCACCCAAACTAGCCAATATAGTTGAATCCAAAGGAAAAGTCACTTGTAGCAAGACTTAAACATACGATTTCAACATTACAATTAACTATACTTTTTATTTTTTTAATCTCAAGTAAATTAGTTACAAAGTACTTAAAATAACAACTGAAAATACTTCCAAACTACAAGATTTAACATGACTGCTCAGGATCTGCCCTAACTCTCCCTGAGAGCATAACAACATGCTCTTCCATATTAAGTCTACCCTTATTCACAGGCACAAGCCACAAAAGCAGTCACCTGGGCCCAGGGGTGTCATAGGAAGCATGGTCTATGAACTGTTCACACAGATCATACCACAGTGAGCCACAGAGGTGGAAACTCCTGGCTCTTTCCTAAACTCATTTCCATCTCCCCAAAGCACCAGTTGTTCAGTTAAAATCGAATCTTCTGTCTCCCATGCTGGATATGGCCATGTAACTATAATCACATAATGTCCCCAAGAAGGGATGTGAGCACTCTGGCATCATTTGGTTAAAAGGAGACCCTTTGCCTTAACATTTGGCTCTCTCCCCTTCCTATGGCTTGACTTCCAGTTATCCTACAGTTGCCAAATGCCCTGGGAGTGGCAGGGCATCATGATGGAAGGCATCAAGTGGTTGCAGAGTCACCTGTCTACCTGGAGTGCTGACCTGGGGCTGTTAAAACCACAGAGATATAAGACAATTGGTTACTGCTGGATCTTTGTGGAAGCAATCTAGCCTTTCCCCACCAAATACACTCTCTATCTCAGACTTGCATTCTGCCAGTCCCTGAGTTCCTACTTGGGGCATGCCAGGCTGGTCTGCTGTTTCCCAGGAGCCTACATCAGAACACCATGGCATTGGATCCTCTTTTAATTAGCATGATAGAAAAATTTCAATATTGTCCTCCAAGGTATCTTCAATTTGGTCTCTTAGCAACTGAAGTTGCTTTTTGGTCAACCCTGACCAAGCGTCTACGTATTTTCAAGTTATTCTAAAGCCAATGAATACATTTCTCTTTTGACAGACTGATGGTAAAATATAGCTGTTGAACTACATGTATCATTAGCCTTTCACTTCTTTACCTGTCTGTTGAAATCCTCTTCATTCTCCATCCACATGTACTCTGCAAATGGGTTTTCCTTCTCATCATGCCCATTTAACACCTGGTCCTCTTTGGATTTTACACTGGGTGATGTATTCGCCACACTGGATCCATTCATCATGACAGAACCTACACAGGAGCAAAAGAAAGGATAAAATGATACACGGATCAAGGACATGAAAAGATTCTTCCAGATGCTTCTGATGTTCTAAATCAAAGTTATTAACTACAGATAAACAGAAAATGCTAGTCTGTAACTAGTTACCTATACAGATGCACAATTCTTTAAGAGTTAAAAGAAAAAACATCTCAGCTCAGTTAGCCTTTATAGGCAAGTGGGATGGAGAAGGCAATGGCACCCCACTATGGTACTCTTGCCTGGAAAATCCCATGCATGGAGGAGCCTGGTGGGCTGCAGTCCATGGGGTCGCTAAGAGTAGGACATGACTGAGCGACTTCACTTTCACTTTTACTTTCATGCATTGGAGAGGGAAATGGCAACCCACTCCAGTGTTCTTGCCTGGAGAATCCCAGGGACGGGGGAGCCTGGTGGGCTGCCGTCCATGGAGTCACACAGAGTCAGACACGACTGATGTGACTTAGCAGCAGCAGTAGCAGCAGCAGCAGCAGGCAAGTGGGATGGGTGCTGGGTGGGAGGGGACCTTTTCAAGTCAAATTTCTGTAAGTTCTAGAACCTAACCAAGATCATAGCTTCCCTAACATTTAAATAGGTAGAAAAAAATACATTCTTAATAAACATTGTAAACAGTTGACCCTTATTCTGATTTTTTTTCTTTTGTTTTCTTCTCTTTTTTATTTATTTATTTTTTTTGCTTGTGCTGAGTCTTAGCTGTGGCACGCAGGATCTTTAGTTTCAGCATGTGAGCTCTCAGCTGCAGCATGTGAGATCTAGTTCCTTGACCAGGGATTGAACCCAGGCCCCCTCCACTGGAAGCACAGAAGCTTAGCCACTGGACTACCAGGGAAGTCCCTATTCTGATTCTTATTAAGCTCTGTTTTTCTTTAAAACCTATTTCAAAAAATAATACATGTTTATCACATTGGAAAGCAAAATGGAAAAAAGTAAGGTCATCAGCTGTCTAACTATATAGAGTTAAAAATGATTCACAATGTGGTGGATATAAGCTTGCTGACTTCCCCTATGTACATACAGACACATATACACACACCCATTCCCCAAGCACCCATTCTTATGGTAAGAGCATGATGCTCCATCATTTGCTCTTTCTCATTTCCATATTAATATAGACATTCTGTCAATTGGTGTGTTTCCAACATTTCTGTATTATAAAGGTGGGATGAACTTCTTGTGTTCATTTTCTCTAATGATTTTCTTAAGATAATTCCTAAAAATAGAACTGCCATATAGGAAAGAATGTTTGTTTAAGGCTTGTGATTTACTGCCAAGCTGCCATAGCATTTAAATTCCCGCTGGTATTATGTAAGTGCCTGTTCATCTGCACTCGAGTATTCTTTTGGCTTCCAAATTCATTTTGGTATGCTTGCTATCATTTGGAATGTATTTATTTATTTAAATGTATGTATTTATTTATTTAAAATTTAACCATTCTTCACAAACAGTTGTCGGACTTTCCTGGTGGTCCAGTGGTGAAGAATCTGCCAGCCAATGCAGGGGACACAGGCATGACCCCTGGTTCAGGAAGATCCCACATGCTATGGACCAACTAAGCCCCCGCACCACAGCTACTGAGCCCAAGCGCCTAGAGCTTGTGCTCTGCAACAAGATAAGCTGCAGTGAGAGGCCCTTGTACCGAAACTAAAGCGCAGCCCCAGTCGCTGCAACTAGTGAAAGCCTGGGCACAGCAATGAAGACCCAGCACAGCCAAAAATAAATAAAAATTAAAAAACCAAAACAAAACATTGTACTCTTTATGCTCTATAGTACCTCCCCTAAGCTCTTGTAGGTAATGCGCATGGTGTTAATACTACTTAACTATTCTGTTTCATATGTATAATTTTTCTCTTAATTAGATTCTCAACTCCTGAAACACAAGATGAAAAGTTTTTATATTTTGTAATCTTCCTCAATATTAGGAACTTCATAAATACCCATGGATCATCGTGCTTAGGCAATTTTCCCTTTCTAGCCTGTCTCCTTTCAATCTCAGCTCAGTCCTCTCCCCAGCGCTCCCTGGGGCATCTTTAAGTTTTAATACATTATTTTTCACTTATTTCTGTCTTGGTAACATTCATGAAAAAGTTCTTCTCTGCTTCTGGATACACTAAAAGTTACTGAAGGCTTTTCAATTTTCAAACCTGTTATGAACATTAGAAAATATAATTTTAAAAGACTAAGTACAATTATGAAGAGTAATAAGAATATGGGCTTCCCTGGTGGCTCAGTGGTAAAGAATCCGCCTACCAACGCAGGGGACACTTCGATCCCTGCTCTGGGAAGATCCAACATGCTGTGGAGTAACCAAGCCCATGCGCTGCAACTACTGAGCCTGTGGTTTAGAGCCTGGGAACCACACCTGCCGAGCCCACGTGCCCGACAGCCCGTGCTCCCAAGAAGAGAAGCAGCAGTACGAAGCCCTGCATACCCCAACTAGAGAAAACGCCAGTGCGCAGCAATGGAGACCCAGTAAATAAAACTGTATAAAAAAGATGGAAAAATAATTCATCGATAGTTCAAAGAGAATTTAAGACAGAACCCATGTAATTCACTCTTGGTTTAATTAGGGCACCTAGTATGAAATATATCATTTAATATATTTTAGACAGAGACAAAAGAAATCAATGATTATTTCAAATACCGCTCCAGAATAATAATCCCATAAGGCTATAAAAGGGGGGAAACCAGTTTTTATTTTTACCACTTCCATTTTCAGCATAACAATGATAGAAGCAAGTATGTTCTGAACATCAGGGCAACTGAGTAAATAGGTATTCCTAATCAGAGACTTAACAGGTCTTGAACCTTGATGGATAGCAGATTACACAGCACTTTCCAAAGGTTCGTTTGGCAGTTGCTTACTATTCTCATAGCTCAGTTGGTAAAGAATCTGCCTGCAGTGCAGGAGACCCCAGTTTGATCTCTGGGTCAGGAACACCCCCTGGAGAAGGCACAGGGTACCTACCACAGTATTCTTGGGCTTCCCTGGTGGCTCAGCTGGTAAAGAATCCGCCTGCAATGTGGGAGACCTGGGTTCAATCCCTGGGTTGGGAAGAGCCCCTGGAGAAGGGAAAGGCTACCCACTCTAGTATGCTGGCCTGGAGAATTCCATGGACTGTATAGTCCATAGGGTCACAAACAGTCGGACATGACTAAGCGACCTTCACTTCACTTCACTTACTATCAACACAGTGATTTCTCCCCACATTATGTAAGTCACCAGCAGAGAATCAGAGCTCCATTTTCCACCAAAATAAATCCTGAGTGCCCATGGCCATCAGGAGAAAAGGAAAGCAGAGGAAGAAAGAACAGAATAATCCTAATTCAAGAGAAAGGCAGAGCACAGGGAATACATTGCAGGATATACCTGTTCATGAGAAAGGGAATGGAAAAATTACCACAAACTCAACATGGGGATATTATCTAATTTAACGTAAACATTTTGTAAAGTTTTTTTTTAAATTTTTAACACAAACACTTTAGAAAAGTAAAAATCACTGTGATTGGGACAGTCAATACTAGAAAAATTGTTCTTCCCATAGTAGGTTACATAGTGTTGGTTTGTATTTTATACCATTCCACCTTTTCCAAACAATTGGGAAGTTTGGTTTCTCTAAACAGCAGCAACCCAAGAGCTTAATTTGTATAGTGCTTAACAATTTATAAAGAAATTTCATATTTATGCTATAACTTAAGGTACATATTCTGTCCAACCTCACTTAAAAAAAAAAAAAACACCCAGACAGTGCTAAAGACCAAAGAAGATACTGGTTCAGCGGTTAAGCAAACTGAGTTGCTGGGTTGGTTCAATAACAACACTGGTTTGTGGGCCCACTGTGTGACAGTGACACCTGGTGTTTAATATGCCTCTTGACATTAGCAATGGGGTGAGCATGGGGAGGTTTTGCTGAAGAATGGTAAATCCTAGGTAAGACACGTGGGAAATGCCATCCAACTTGGGGAAGACAGCAGGTAAGATGGGACCATCGCCTGTAACTTCCTTGACTGTCCTGTTTCCAAAGTTGCATGTAACATTCTCTGTTTCCAGCTCCTCTCCAGCTCACCATCCATCATGCTTGCCTTCCAAAAGCACAGTGTTTCTCTAACCATCTTATTTTTGATATTTCATGTTCATGACTTTGATCCTCCCACACCAAGTCACATCACTGTGAAATTCTAGTCTAGTGGAGACAAATAAAATGTCCCCAAAGCTTCCAGAGATGGGGAAAATGCTTGGTTACAAAAGTGGGACCACAAATCAGAATGGCTGCTATGTTGTCAGCTACACTATGGAGAGGGCCATGTGACTAGGAATTCAATTTTTTTGTTGTTGTTTTTTGGCAGCTCTGCTTGGCTTGTGGAATCTTAGTTCCCCAACAAGGGATTGAATTTGAGGACCCCAGCAGTGAAAAAGCCAAGTCCTAACCACTGGGCCGCCAGGGAATTCCCAATTACTCAGTCTTGTTAACAAGCATGCAAGTTTCGAAGGTCATCTTCCCACCATTAAGTCCTCAGATGAGACAGCCATTCCAGTCAACCACTTGAACTTTATGAGATCCTGAGGTGGGGGCACCCAGCTGGGCTGACCCATAGGAACTGTGATACTAAATGTTTATTGTTTTAGCCTGCTAAACTTTGGGGTAAGTTCTTATATAATAATAAATAAATAACACAGGTATTCAGTAAACACGGACATCTAGCTCAGCCATACAAACCACCAGTTGCCACTCATCTATTAAGAAGACAAACGTGTAGTCTGAAGCGGGTCATTGTTTGAGGAGTTCTTCAAGAACTAGACCTCAATAGCACATAAAGGAGTTGATGTCTGGTCTGTATCTAAACTGCATTAAGAAATCTAAGAACTATTTGTGCAGAAGCTTTTAAGTTTAATTAGGTCCCATTTGTTTATTTTTGCTTTTATTTCCAATATTCTGGGAGGTGGGTCATAGAGGATCCTGCTGTGATGTATGTCGGAGAGTGTTTTGCCTATGTTCTCCTCTAGGAGTTTTATAGTTTCTGGTCTTACGTTTAGATCTTTAATCCATTTTGAGTTTATTTTTGTGTATAGTGTTAGAAAGTGCTCTAGTTTCATTCTTTTACAAGTGGTTGACCAGTTTTCCCAGCACCACTTGTTAAACTTCTGCACAACAAAGGAAACTATTAGCAAGGTGAAAAGGCAGCCTTCAGAATGGGAGAAAATAATAGCAAATGAAGCAACTGACAAACAACTAATCTCAAAAATATACAAGCAACTCCTGCAGCTCAATTCCAGAAAAATAAATGACCCAATCAAAAAATGGGCCAAAGAACTAAACAGACATTTCTCCAAAGAAGACATACAGATGGCTAACAAACACATGAAAAGATGCTCAACATCACTCATTATCAGAGAAATGCAAATCAAAACCACAATGAGGTACCATTTCACGCCAGTCGGAATGGCTGCGATCCAAAAGTCTACAAGCAATAAATGCTGGAGAGGGTGTGGAGAAAAGGGAACCCTCTTACACTGTTGGTGGGAATGCAAACTAGTACAGCCACTATGGAGAACAGTGTGGAGATTCTTTAAAAAAGTGGAAATAGAACTGCCTTATGATCCAGCAATCCCACTGCTGGGCATACACACTGAGGAAACCAGAATTGAAAGAGACACGTGTACCCCAATGTTCATCGCAGCACTGTTTATAATAGCCAGGACATGGAAGCAACCTAGATGTCCATCAGCAGATGAATGGATAAGAAAGCTATGGTACATATACACAATGGAGTATTACTCAGCCATTAAAAAGAATACATTTGAATCAGTTCCAATGAGGTGAATGAAACTGGAGCCTATTATACAGAGTGAAGTAAGCCAGAAAGAAAAATACCAATACAGTATCAGATCAGATCAGATCAGATCAGTTGCTCAGTCGTGTCTGACTCTTTGCGACCCCATGAATCGCAGCACGCCAGGCCTCCCTGTCCCTCACCAACTCCTGGAGTTCACTCAGACTCACGTCCCAATACAGTATACTAATGCATATATATGGAATTTAGAAAGATGGTAACAATAACCCTGTATACGAGACAGCAAAAGAGACACTGATGTATAGAACAGTCTTTTGGACTCTGTGGGAGAGGGAAAGGGTGAGATGATTTGGGAGAATGGCATTGAAATACGTATAATATCATATATGAAACGAGTCGCCAGTCCAGGTTCGATGCACGATACTGGATGCTTGGGGCTGGTGCACTGGGACGACCCAGAGGGATGGTATGGGAAGGGAGGAGGAAGGAGGGTTCAGGATGGGGAACACATGTATACCTGTGGCGGATTCATTTTGATATTTGGCAAAACCAATACAATATTGTAAAGTTTAAAAATTAAATTAAATTTAAAAAAATATACAGATCCCAACTTAAAAAAAAAAAAAAAGAAATCTAAGAACTATTTGAAACTCATTCCCCGCCTCCATCTCACTTTCCCTCTTATATGTGTGGCAAACATGCTGAAAATAGAAAATAATGATTGTCATTTGGCTGAAGATGGTAAAGCATGTAGTCAAAACAGAAATGCTAAGCTCCTGCCAAGCATATGATTTAGCACTTTACCTCGGTCAAGAGTTTGTGTTTAAGATACTTGGCTTGAAATAGAGGTCTTGGTTCCCAACCACAAAGAACTTCAAGACTTTTAATATACCTAGGATATTTCCAGAATACATACTTCATCAGTTCAACACTTTGAAAAACCACAACTTTCAGATCCAACAATTTTTCCAATCCAAAACTTGGCTATTTTTTTTGAACCTAGATGAGATTTTTTTTTCAGAAGCTAAAACTAGATTATGCCCAGGATAACAACTTGACTGTCAAGAATACTTGAACTATTGACTCAATTATTGGGAAAAAGTCTATTGAGTAGTTTATATTAAAACTAGTCTCTACTATTATGTTTCTATAGTTTTGTTAACTTCATTCAGTCTGGTGGTTGTTGTTCAGTCGTTAAGTCGTGTCTGACTCTTTGTGACACCATGGACTACAGCAAGCCAGTCTCCTCTGTCCTTCATTATCTCCTAGAGTTTGTTCAAATTCATGTCCACTGAGTTGGTAATGCTATCTAACCATATCATCCTCTGCCGCCCCCTTCTCCTCCTGCCTTCAATCTTTCCCAGCATCAGGGTCTTTTCCAATGAGCCAGCTCTTCATATCAGGTGGCCAAAGGATTGGAGCTTTAGCTTCAGCATCAATCCTTCCAATGAATATTCAGGGTTGATTTCCTTTAGGATTGACTGTTTGATCCCCTTGCAGTCCAGGGGACTCTAAATTCTCCAGCATCACAATTCAGTCTAGTGAATACCATTTGAAAAATTAAACATTGTGGGTAACAGTTTTACATGTTATTTTACTTCAAACATGTTGCCACTAGATTCAGGCTTTGGTCTTTCCCAGTTACATCTTAATAACTCAGGTCATTAGATGCGCTCACTCACTAGAATCTGTGTGTCTACCCTCAGCCCTGTGCTTGACAGCTATTTTCACAAGGTACACAGTTGTTTCACTGACGGTGTTTACATTCTCTCAGGAGAGAGATAAGCAAATAGTTAAGAATAATTAGTATTAAATTAAAAGGAGAGGAAAAAGGGACTATTACAAGACAGGAAGACCCAATCTAGTTCAGGAGTGGGGGATGGCTAGGAAGGGTTTCCCTGAACAAGCAACACTTAGATTGATACCTGAAAAATTTGTTAGCTAGCAGGAAGGAAGAGAGGGAAAACCATGTGCAAAGATTCAGAGGCAGGAGGGAACTCTCAAGAACTATAAGAAGGTACGTACGCATATAGTTTAAGAGTCAAAGGAGACCAGTCGGAGAACGGCCAAGGAAGAGAGATGAGGTTGCAGAGGCAGATGGACCTGATCATCTAAGACATCAGAGGCTACATGAAGAATTTTGGAGATCATCCGAAAAGCAATGAAAGCCACTGAAAACGGTTCTCGGCAGCACAGTGACATGACTCAATTCATATTTTGAGGTTATTCAGGCTGCCATATGGAAAATGGATTGGAGAGACTGAGAGAGGATAATGGGGGACCAGTAAGGTGGCTAATGCACTAACCCAGATGAAAAACAAAAGGTAGCTGCTTAAACTAGCACAATGGCAGAAAGAAGAGAGTAGATTCCAAAGCTATTTTAGGCTTTTCTGGGGAGGAACTGGATGCGGGGAGACAAGGAGAGGCAGATATCAGGGATGACTCTGGCACAAACAACTGGGGGAGGAGCAATGTCACTTGCTGAGCTAGGGAACTCCACGGAAAGGGCAGAGTTTTCTTGGGTGGGGATGGGGATTCGAGGTACAAAGGGTGATGAGTTCTATACTGGACACCTTAAATGTGTAAAACCTCTGAAACACTCAAATGGTGACATAAGTAGGTTGTTCGTATGCATCAATAGGAGAGGTATGACTAAATATAGAAATATGGAATAGTCGTCTACCTACATGGTAACCGAAGTCATGGGCCTAGAATATTGCCTAGGGAGAGAGGGCAAAGTCAGATAAGACAAGGAGATAGAAGAGGAGACTGAGAAGGAAACTAGAAGAGTGTGACATCACAGAAATCAAGGGAAGACAGAACCCTTCACTTATAGTGAGTTGAAAGGTAGCCCCCAAAAAGATATGTTCAGATTCTCATCCCGAGAATCTGTGAAGACTACATTATTTAGAACACCGGTCTTTGTAACTAAATTAAGGACCTTGAGATAAGTAGATCATCCTGCATTATCCCAGGAGGCCCTAAATCCAATGGTAAGTGTCTTGTAAGAGAAAAGCAGATTTGACACGAAGAAAAGGAGGCAATGTGACTGGGGAGGCAGAGATTGGAGTGGTGGGGCCACAATCAAGGAACGCCTACAGGCACCACAAGTTGAACATGCAAAGAACAGATTCTCCCCTGCAGACTCCAGAGAGAGACAGTCCAACCTGATTTTTTTTTTCTTGACTTTTAATTTTTGACTTCAAGCCTCCAGATGGTAAGAGAAAAAATTCATGTTGTTTTAAGCCTCTAGTTTGTGGTAATTGGCCACATTAGACGGGAGAAGGCAATGGCACCCCACTCCAGTACTCTTGACTGGAAAATCCCATGGACGGAGGAGCCTGGTAGGCTGCAGTCCATGGGGTCAAGAAGAGTCGGACATGACTGAGCGACTTCCCTTTCACTTTTCACTTTCACGCACTGGAGAAGGAAATGGCAACCCATTCCAGTGTTCTTGCCTGGAGTATCCCGGGGATGGGGGAGCCTGGTGGGCTGCCGTCTATGGGGTTGTACAGAGTCAGACACAACTGAAGTGACTTAGCAGCAGCAGCCACATTAGACACAGAGGACCGATACACCCAGTCAGGCAGGTATGTTGAAGGCTGAAGTGAAAAGTGAAAGTCGCTCAGTGAAAGGGAAAGTCACTCAGTCGTGTCTGACTCTTTGTGACCCCATGGACTGACTATACACAGTTCATGGAATTCTCCACGCCAGAATACTGAAATGGGTAGCCATTCCCTTCTCCAGGGGATCTTCCCAACCCAGGGATAGAACCCAGTTCTCCCGCATTGCAGGCGGATTCTTTACCAGCTGAGCCACCAGGGATGCAAGGTCAAAAGGAAGGCTGAGAAGTGTCTACAGAATTTAGGACTATGGAGATCTCTTATGACAACAATGAAAGCAGGATCCTTAAACAGAGATGAGGGAGAAAGTAAAATGGATGAGATATGAATTGCAGGTGACAGGAAGTAATCAAAACTCTTTCAAGGGGCCAGGTGCCAAGGAAAGGAAGAGGAATGAACAGGAACTAGAGGGATGGAAGGTCCCTGGAAACTTTACTTTTAAGGAGTGGAGAGCCCAGAACATGTTTAAATGTTCATAGAAGGAGTCTAGTGGAGAGGGAGAGGCTAGAAATAAAGGAGAAAGAAGGACAAGCTGATAGTACAGGCTAGGGGAAGGTAGGAAGAGATACTTACTTGTTTATTCTTTTGAATAGTTAATACATTTCAATGATTCAAAATCTAAATGCCTAGGATTCTTAATTAGTAACAGTTAATTATAGTAAAAGAATTACGAATTAAGAATGGATGATGAGCATAAAGTCAGAGCAAGGGAAGCGCATTGGGAGAGACATTTAATCCATTACAAAGCCTTACTCCATGAAACACTCTAACTCTATGGCAGATTTTCACTTCCCTGGGGCAGGAATGTTAAGTCTCCCTGTCCCAACAGATGCTGGATAAACCTACCAAACTCTAACTCTAGAACTTTGCTTTTGTTTTCTCTTCTAATTTTTCTATTATATGTGTGTGTACATATAACATATACACACATTTAAAAGCTACATAAGCACTATAGAAGGCAATGGCACCCCTCTCCAGTACTCTTGCCTGGAAAATCCCATGGATGGAGGAGCCTGGTAGGTTGCAGTCCATGGGGTCGCTAAGAGTCGGACACGACTGAGCGACTTCACTTTCACTTTTCACTTTCATGCATTGGAGAAGGAAATGGCAACCCACTCCAGTGCTCTTGCCTGGAGAATCCCAGGGACGGTGGAGCCTGATGGGCTGCCGTCTATGGGGTTGCACAGAGTCGGACACAACTGAAGCGACTCAGCAGCAGCAGCAGCAGCAGCAGCAGCAGCAGCAAGCACTATAGAAAGTAATTTTATAAATTTTAAATATATGCTGTCACCCAAAAACAACGCAGGAGGCTGCAAATAAGAAATGAGTTTATTTGGGATCTTAAGAATTGGAATTCAGGAACCACAGATTTGGGTAACCCCAAAAGAGGGGAAACAGTGAGAGATTTTATTTTCTTGGACTCCAAAATCATTGAAGATGGTGACTGCAGCCATGAAATTAAAAGATGCTTGCTTCTTGGAAGAAAAGCTATGACCAACCTAGACAGCATATTAAAAAGCAGAGACATTACTTTGCCGACAAAGGTTCATCTACTCAAAGCTATGGTTTTTCCAGTAGTCATGTATGGATGTGAGAGTCGGACTATAAGGAAAGCTGAGCGCTGAAGAACTGATGCTTTTGAACTGTGGTGTTGGAGAAGACTCTTGAGAGTCTCTTGGACTTCAAGGAGATCAAACCAGTCAATCCTAAAGGAAATCAACCCTGAATATTCATTTGAAGGACTGATGCTGAAGCTGAAACTGCAATACTTTGGCCACCTGATGTGAAGAACTGACTCATCTGAAAAGACCTTGATGCTGGGAAAGATTGAAGACAGGAGGAGATGAGGATGACAGGATGAGATAGCTGGATGCCATCACCGACCCGATGGACATGAATTTGAGCAAGCTCTGGGGAGTTGGTAATAGAGAAGCCTGGTGTGCTGCAGTCATGGGGTCACAAAGAATCGGACATGACTATGCGACTGAACTGAACTGAAAAAGAGTGTTGCAAGGAAAACAAAGAGTCATAAAGACAAAAGGGCATAAGATTGTTAAAAGTTGCCTGATGAGTGGGGCAGAGAACATATTTGAATACATAATAGTTGAAAACTTTCCTAACCTATAAAGGAAACAGACAGCCAGGTCCAGGAAACAGAGTGCCAAGCAGGATCAATTCAAAGAGGGCCACACCAAGACACACTGTAATTAAAATGGCAAAAATTAAAGATGAAGATAAAATATTAAAAGCAGCAAGGGAAAAGCAATGAGTTACATATATGGTAACGCCCATAAGGCTGTCAGCTGAATTTTCAGCAGAAACTCTAAAGGCCAGAAAGGACTGGCACAATATAATTAAAGAGATAAAAGGGAAAAACCTATAGCCAAGGATACTCCACCTGGGAAGGCTTTCATTCAGATTTGACGGAGAGATGAAAACTTTTTTCAAAGGTATTTACTTTTGGTTGCACTGGGTCTTCACCATTAAATGTGGGCTTCCTCTAGTCGGGGCAAGCAGGGTCTACTCTCTGTTGTAGTGCACGGGTTTCTCATCGCAGTGCATCTGTGCTAAGTCGCTTCAGTTGTGTCTGACTCTTCGGGGATGCTATGGACTGTAGCCCTGCCAGGCTCCTCTGTACAAGGGATTCTCCAGGCAAGAATATTGGAGTGCGTTGCCATTTCCTCCTCCAGGGGATCTTCCCAACTCAGGGACTGAACCCGCATCTCTGAAGTCTCTTGCACTGGCAGGTGAGCTTTTTTTTTTTTTTTTTACCACTAGCACCAGCTGGGAAGCCGTCTCATTGCTGTTGTGGAGCACAGGCTCTATGCACACAGGCTTCAGCAGTTGCAGCATGGGGGCTCAGTAAACGTGGCTCACAGGCTCCAGAGCACAGGCTCAGCAGTTGTGGCACATGGGCTTAGTTGCTCTGCGGCATGTGGAATATTCCTGGACCAGAGATCAAACCCATGGTCCCCTGAATTGGTAGGCAGATTCCTTTGCAGTGTACCACCAGGGAAGTCCTCAGAAGTTTTAAAAGAAGCAAAAGCTAAAAGATTTCAGCACTACCAAACCAGCTTTACAAGAAATGTTCAAGGGACTTCTCTAAGCAAAAAAGAAATGGCCACAACTAGAAGTCTGAAAACTAGGAAAGAAAAAAGCTCACTGGTAAAGTCAAATATACACTAAAGGTAGTAAATTTAACTACATACAGAGTTAGTAGGAAGGTTAAAGGATAAAACTAGTAAAATCATCTATATCTTCAATTAAAGGAGTCACAAAACAAAATGGTAAAACATGATGACAAAAAGAGTAATCATGAGGAGAAGGGAGTAAAAATGCAGAGTTGTTAATATGTGCTTGAAATTAAGAGATTGGCAACTTAAAATAAATAAACATATTGCTATAAATAAACCTCACTGTAACCATGAACCCAAAATCTATAATAGATACACACATAAGAAAGAGAAAAAAATTCAAATGCAACACTAAAACAGTCATTAAATCACAAGTGAAAGTAAAAGTTGCTCAGTTACCTCTGACTCTTTGTGACCCCATGGACTATATACAGTCCCTGGAATTCTCCAGGCCAGAATACTGGAGTGGGTAGCCTTTCCCTTCTCCAGGGAATCTTCCCAACCCAGGGATCGAACCCAGGTCTTCAGCATTGCAGGTGGATTCTTTACCAGCTGAGCCAACAGGGAAGCCCACACAAGAGAAGAGAACAAAAGCAAAATAAAAGAAAAAAAAGGAACTACAAATACAAACAATAAAATGGCAATAAATACATATCTATCAATAATTACTTTAATGTAAAGAGACTAAAGACTCCAATCAAAAGACAAAGAGTGGCTGAATGGACTATAAAAACAAGACCTACAGGCTTCCAAAATAGCTCAGTTGGTAAAGAATCCATCTGCAATGCAGGAAACCCAGTTTGGATTCCTGGGATGGGAAGATCTTCTGGAGAAGGGCTGGCTAACCACTCCAGTATTCTTGGGCTTCCCTTGTGGCTCAGATGGTAAAGAATCTGCCCGCAATGTGGGAGACCAGGGTTATATATATGGGCTTCCCTGGTGGTTCTGACAGTAAAGTGTCTGCCTGCAATGGGTGAGACCCAGGTTCAATCTCTAGGTTGGGAAGATCCCCTGAAGAAAGAAATGGGAACCCACTCCACTACTCTTGCCTGAAAAATCCCACAGACAGAGGAGCCTAGTAGGCTACAGTCCATGGGGTCACAAAGACTCAGACATGACTGAGTGACTTCACTTTCACACATACATATACTGCCTACAAGAGATTTACTTCATACCTAAAGCAACATACAGACTGAAAGTAAAGGGATGGAACAAGATACTCCATGCAAATGGAAATCAAAAGAAAGCCAGGATAGCAATATCTGTACTGAAAAAATAGGATTTGAAACAAAGACTGTTACAAGAGACAAAGAAGGATATTACATAATGATTAAGGGATTAATCCAAAAGGAAACCGTAACAACTGTAAATGCATATGCACCCAACATAGGAGGACATACATATACAAAGCAAATACTAACATAACATAAATAAAGACATAAAGGGAGAAATCAACAGTAATGAAATCATTGTAGAAGACTTAATCACCTCATTTACATCAATGAACAGATCACCCAGAGAGTAAATCAATAAGGAAACACTAGCCTTAAATGACACATTAGATCAGATGGACTTAACAGATATATATAGAACACTCCATCCAAAAGCAGTAGAATACATTCTTTTCAAATACACAGGGAGCAGGATATCTCCAGGATAGATTACAGCTAAGCCTTAGTAAAATTAAGAATATTGAAATCCTATCAAGTATGTTTTCAACCAGAATGCTATGTGACCAGAATATTAACTATAAGAAAAACACTGCAAAAATATAAACATGTAGTGCAGTGCAGTTCAGTTCAGTCGCTCAATCGTGTCTAACTCTTTGCAACCCCATGAACCGCAGCACACCAGGCCTCCCTGTCCATCACCAACTCCCAGAGTCCACCCAAACCCATGTCCATTGAGTCGGTGATGCCATCCAACCATCTCATCCTCTGTCGTCCCCTTCTCCTCCTGCCCTCAATCTTTCCCAGCATCAGGGTCTTTTCAGATGAGTCAGCTTTTCACATCAGGTGGCCAAAGTATTGGAGTTTCAGCTTCAATATCAGTCCTTCCATGAACACCCAGGACTGATCTCCTTTAGGATGGACTGGTTGGATCTCCTTGCAGTCCAAGGGACTCTCAAGAGTCTTCTCTAACACCACAGTTCAGAAGCATCAATTCTTCTGCGCTCAGCTTTCTTCACAGTCCAACTCTCACATCCATACATGACCACTGGAAAAACCATAGCCTTGACTAGATGGACCTTTGTTGACAAAGTGATGTCTCTGCTTTTTAATATGCTATCTAGGTTGGTCATAACTTTCCTTCCAAGCAGTAAGTGTCTTTTAATTTCATGGCTGCAATCACCATCTGCAGTGATTGTGGAGCCCAGAAAAATAAAGTCCACTGTTTCTACTGTTTCCCCATCTATTTGCCATGAAGTGATGGGACTGGTTGCCATGATCTTAGTTTTCTGAATGTTGAGCCTTAAGCCAACTTTTTCACTCTCCTCTTTCACTTCCATCAAGGGGTTCTTTAGTTCTTTTTCACTTTCTGCCATAAGGGTGGTGTCATCTGCATATCTGAGGTTATTGATATTTCTCTGGAAATCTTGATTCCAGCTTGTGTTTCTTCCAGTCCAGCATTTCTCATGATGTACTCTGCATATAAGTTAAATAAGCAGGGTGACAATATACAGCCTTGACGTACTCCTTTTCCTATTTGGAACCAGTCTGTTGTTCCATGTCCAGTTCTAATTGTTGCTTCCTGACCTGCATACAGATTTCTCAAGAGGCAGGCCAGGTGGTCTGGTATTCCCATCTCTTTCAGAATTTTCCACAGTTTATTGTGATCCACACAGTCAAAGGCTTTGGCATAGTCAATAAAGCAGAAATAGATGTTTTTCTGGAACTCTCTTGCTTTTTCAATGAGCCAGCGGATGTTGGCAATTTGATCTCTGGTTCCTCTGCCTTTTCTAAAACCAGCATGAACACCTGGAAGTTCACGGTTCACGTACTGCTGAAGGGCTTGGAGAATTTTGAGCATTACTTTACTAGCATGTGAGATGAGTGCAATTGTGCAGTAGTTTGAGCATTCTTTGACATTGCCTTTCTTTGGGATTGGAATGAAAACTGACCTTTTCCAGTCCTGTGGCCACTGCCGAGTTTTCCATATTTGCTGGCATATTGAGTGCAGCACTTTCACAGCACCGTCTTTCAGGATTTGAAATAGCTCAACTAGAATTCCATCACCTCCACTAGCTCTGTTCATAGTGATGCTTTCTAAGGCCCACTTGACTTCATATTCCAGGATGTCTGGCTCTAGGTGAGTGATCACACCATCATGATTATCTGGGTTGTGAAGATCTTTTTGTACAGTTCTTCTGTGTATTCTTGCCATCTGTTCTTAATATCTTCTGCTTCTGTTAGGTCTATACCATTTCTGTCCATTATTGAGCCCATCTTTGCATGAAATGCTCCCTTGGTATCTCTAATTTTCTTGAAGAGATCTCTAAGTCTTTCCCATTCTGTTGTTTTCCTCTATTTCTTTGCCCTGATCGCTGAGGAAGGCTTTCTTATCTCTTCTTGCTATTCTTTGGAACTCTGCATTCAGATGGGTATATCTTTCATTTTCTCCTTTGCTTTTTGCTTCCCTTCTTTTCACAGCTATTTGTAAGCCCTCCTCAGACAGCCATTTTGCTTTTTTGCATTTCTTTTTCTTGGGAATGGTCTTGATTCCTGTTTCCTGTACAATGTCACGAACCTCTGTCCATAGTTCATCAGGCACTCTGTCTATCAGATCTAGTCCCTTAAATCTATTTCTCACTTCCACTGTATAGTCATAAGGGATTTGATTTAGGTCATACCTGAATGCTCTAGTGGTTTCCTCCACTTTCTTCAATTTCAGTCTGAATTTGGCAATAAGGCCGTCATGATCTGAGCCACAGTAAGCTCCTGGTCTTGTTTTTGCTGACTGTATAGAGCTTCTCCATTTTTGGCTGCAAAGAATATAATCAATCTGATTTCGGTGTTGACCATCTGGTGATGTCCGTGTGTAGAGTCTTCTCTTGTGTTGTTGGAAGAGGGTGTTTGCTATGACCAGTGCGTTCTCTCGGCAGAGCTCTGTTAGCCTTTGCCCTGCTTCATTCTGTACTTCAAGGCCAAATTTGCCTGTTACTCCAGGTGTTTCTTGACTTCCTACTTTTGCATTCCAGTCTCCTATAATGGAAAGGACATCATTTTGGGGTGTTAGTTCTGAAGGTTTGTAGGTCTTTATAGAACTGTTCAACTTCAGCTTCTTCAGCGTTACTGGTTGGGGCATAGACTTGGATTGCCGTGATATTGAATGGTTTGCCTTGGAAACAAACAGAGATCGTGCTTTGCTGGAGCAGCCATGAAGAGATACCCCACGTCCAAGGTAAGAGAAACCTAAATAAGATGGTAGGCACTGAGAGAGGGCATCAGAGGGCAGACAGACGGAAACCATAATCACAGAAAACTAGCCAATCTGATCACATGGACCACAGTTTTATTGTCTAACTCAATAAAACTAAGCCATGCTGTGTGGGACCACCCAAGACAGAGGGGTTATGGTGGAGAGGTCTGACAGAATGTGGTCCACTGGAGAAGGGAATGGCAAACCACTTCAGTATTCTTGCCTTGAGAACCCCATGAACAGTACGAAAGGCAAAAAGACAGGATACTGAAAGATGAACTCCCCAGGTCAGTAGGTGCCCAATATGCTACTGGAGATCAGTGGAGAAATGACTCCAGAAAGAATGAAGGGATGGAGCCAAACCAAAAACAACACCCAGTTGTGGATGGGACTGGTGATAGAAGCAAGGTTCAATGCTGTAAAGAGCAATATTGCATAGGAACCTGGAATGTTAGGTCCATGAATCAAGGCAAATTGGAAGTGGTCAAACAGGAGATGATAAGAATGAACATCGACATTCTAGGAATCAGTGAACTAAGATGGAATGGAACAGGTGGATTTAACTCAGATGACCATTATATCTACTACTGTGGGCAGGAATTCCTTAGAAGAAAGGAGTAGCCATCATAGTCAACAAAAGAGTCCGAAACTTGTAGAGGATAAACAATATGCTATTAAACAACCAATGGATCACTTAAGAAATCAGAGAAGAAATTTAAAAAATACCTGGAGACAAATAAAAACAAAACCACAATGATCCAAAATCTATGGGTCTGAGCAGGTAAGTTTATGGTGATATAAGCCAATTTCAGAAAATAAGAAAAATCTAAAATAAACAACCTAAACACGACTGAGCGACTTCACTTTCACTTTCACTTTCATGCACTGGAGAAGGAAATGGCAACCCACTCCAGTATTCTTGCCTAGAGAATCCCAGGGACGGGAAGCCTGGTGGGCTGCCGTCTATGGGGTCGCACAGAGTTGGACATGACTGAAGTGACTTAGCAGCAGCAGCAGCAGCAAACTCACACTAAACAAACTAGAAAAAGAACAAAGCCCAAAGTTAGTAGAAGGAAAGATATCATAAACATTAGAGTAGAAATAAATGAAATAGACACTGAAAGAAGAGAAAACGTGAATGAAACTAAGAATTGGTTTTTTGAAAAGACAAATAAAATTGATACCATTAGCCAGACACATTAAGAAAAAAAGAGAGAGGGCCCAAATAAATGAAATCAGAAATGAAAAGAAGTTATTACCAACAACATGGAAATATAAAGGCTCATTAGAGATTAATATAAGCAACTATATGCAAATAAAATGGTCCAACTAAAAGAAAAGGACAAATTCCTAGAGATATACAATATCCCAAGATTGAACAAGGAAGAAATGAAAAATATGAACAGATTAATAAAAAGTACTGAAATTAAATCGGTAACAACAACAATGCCCAAGAAACAGTGTGTAGAACCAGATGGCTTCACAGGTGAATTCTACCAAACACCTGGAGAAGAGTTAACACCATTCTTTCTCAAACCATTCCAAAAATTTGCAGAATAAGAAATGCTTCCAAACTCATTCTATCAATCAGCATCACCCTGATACCTAAACTCGACAAAGATACAACAAAATAATAAAATTATATGCCAGTATCATGATAAACATAGAGGCAAAAATCCTCAATGAAACATTAGCAAATGGAATCCAACAACAGTTTAAAGGGATGCTTCCCTGATGACTCAGTGGGATAAGAATCTGCCTGCAATGCAGGAGACACAGAAGATGTGGGTTCAATCCCTGGGTGTGGAATATCCCCTGGAGAAGAAAATGGCAGCCACTCCAGTATTCTTGCCTGAAAAACCCCATGGACAGAGGAGCCTGGCAGGCTACTGTCCAAAGGGTTGCAAAGAGTCAGACACAATTAAGTGACTAAGCATGCACGCACACACACCAAGATCAAGTGGGACTTACCCCAAGGATACAGGGTTGTTCAATATCTGCAAATCACTCAATGTGGCACACCACATTAATAAACTGAAGAATAAAAATCACTGGTGAGAATTGTGCTTGACTCTGACACAAATAGGAAAATATTTGTCCTTAAGGCTACGTTGTTACAGGGTAGAGGTCCGGTAAGTAGACAGACTGTTACTGTTATTTTAGGGTAGGGGTTCCATAAGTATTCTGAGTTTCTAGCAGGTGTTCTGGATGACTTCATCAGGTCAAAAAGTCCGATTCCATTCAGGCTGAGATGTCACTTCACTAATGGCCTCTCAAGAACAACAACAATAACAACAAAACAAACTAATGGACTCCCAGCTCCATTTTAAAGAGCTCTCTTAGCAAAACAGACTCCACTTTGATTTCCCTTTCACAAGGTAGGATGTTATATTTTGCACTAATTTATCTGGCTCCTTGTTTACAAAGTTTTACTAAGTATATAAACCCATCAACTTTTCTCCATCATCTGGTGGAAGATCGAGGTATAAAGGAGACAAATGAGTGGTTCAACTTTTTTGAGGTGGGGAGGGTAGGGAGGACATGTAAGGTATGTGTACAGAGATTTTAAAACAAGTTTTAGGTCAATCTTGAATTAGAATGACCTTGTCCCCTCTATTTCCATTTCATTTGTTCTCAAAGAAGCTGCATGGCCTTTAACAGAAAACAAGTAAGTAATCACACTGGTAGGCTTTCCTATATTGACTTCAATACACAAATGCTCCATCAGTTATCTTTCATTGGATGCAAGGAAAGAACTTCCCAAGAGAATGTTAATATGCTTGCTATAGTTTGCTGGGCCTGAGCCAAGGCCCGACATTTGTATATATACATATATGTATTTTTTCTTGGTAAATATTCATTTCTTTATTTTTGGCTGCACTGAATCTTAGCTGTGGCAAGTGGGATCTTAGCTCTCTTGCCAGGGATCACACCTGCATCCCCTGCATTGAAAGGTAGCTTCTTAACCACTGGCCCACCAGGGAAGTCCCCCAACATTGTATTTTTGCCTATTAACTGCTATAGGTGATTCTGATATACAGAAAGACTAAAGACTAAGAACAATTCCTCTAAGACAGTGGCAAACACTATGTGAAATAGAACAAATCTCAATTTCCCTAATTCTTACACATCAGCAGTTCTCAAATTGGTGTTTTACAAAACATCAACTTTGTGAATGCTCTTTGCAAAAAAATTTTTTTTAATTAAAAAAAAATTCCTGGTTTCCAGTGGTACGACTCCACACTTCCACTGTGGAGGACAGAGGTTTAATCCCTGTTTGGGGACTATGATCCTGCACGCTGCAAGGCGAAGCTAAAAAACAAATTAATGGCCAAGTATAATAAATTCTTTGATCTGAGAAGCCTTAACTACCAAGTATTTCACTAATTAATTAATTGCCTTATGTACTTATCTGATTATTACACTTTAAATCTAACTAACAACTCACAAAACCCACTCCAGTGTTCTTGCCTGGAGAATTCCAGGGATGGGGGAGCCTGGTGCGCTGCCGTCTATGGGGTCACACAGAGTCGGACACAACTGAAGTGACTTAGCAGCAGCAGCAGCAACAACTCACAAACCTTTATAAACAATGCCTAGGATGTTCTGTGATATTACAATTATTCTACTGGAAATATACAGAACAGATATCAAATATTCTCTATACAGCATTTAAATCCACTTCCAAAGGCAGAATCAACACTTGATTACAGTCAATAGCATGTTCTGGATCCCCAGGAAAAGTCCATTAATTGTCTGTCCTCCCAGAATAACATCAAGCAGTAGTTGGGGACTTTGACATCTCCAAATACAGCATTAAATGCTACTAAATACAAGGTATTAAGTGCTACTAACAGGAAAGATATTACAAACTGAAATCTTTAACAGATAACATTAACCAAAATATTCCTATAGGCAAATTATTGCATATGAAATATGTAACTTTTCTGAATAACCAAGGCTTCTAAATGTCTTAGACTGATATGATGGCAGTATAACTTGCTTTTAAAATGTATAAATGTATAATAGTATTAGAAACGCTGCTGCTACTGCTGCTGCTAGGTCACTTCAGTCATGTCTGACTCTGTGCGACCCCATAGACGGCAGCCCACCAGGCTCCCCTGTCCCTGGCATTCTCCAGGCTAGAACACTGGAGTGGGTTGCCATTTCCTTCTCCAATGCATGAAAGTGAAAAGTGAAAGTGAAGTCGCTCAGTCGTGTCTAACTCTTTGCAACCCCATGGGCTGCAGCCTACCAGGCTCCTCTGTCCATGGGATTTTCCAGGCAAGAATACTGGAGTCGGGTGCCAATTGCCTTCTCCGAGAAATGCCACTATAGAAGCCTAAATACAATCTCTGCCTAAGGTCTCCCCCACCTCCATCCCTATTTTACAACTGATTATACATATACTCCAGTGATAATTCGGAGAAGGCAATGGCACCCCACTCCAGTACTCTTGCCTGGAAAATCTCATGGATGGAGGAGCCTGGTAGGCTGCAGTCCATGGGGTCGCTAAGAGTTGGACACAACTGAGCGACTTCACTTTCACTTTTCACTTTCATGCATTGGAGAAGGAAATGGCAACCCACTCCAGTGCTCTTGCCTGGAGAATCCCAGGGACAGGGGAGCCTGGTGGGCTGCCGTCTATGGGGTCGCACAGAGTCGGACACGACTGAAGTGACTTAGTAGTAGTAGCCAGTGATAATTATTCGTTATTTATTTTGGGAATGGTCTATTTATAATCTCAGAAGTTTCCTGAGGGCAATAATCAAGTCTTTTACACTTTCTGTATGTGTGTTAGTCACTCAGTTGTGTCTGACTCTTTGTGACCCCATGGACTGTAGCCTGCCAGGCCCCTCTGTCCATGGGATTCTCCAGGCAAGAATACTGGAGTGGGTTGCTATGCTGGTCTCCCTGGGATCTTCCCGACCCAGGGATCGAACCTACGTCTCCTGCATGGCAGGCAGATTCTTTACCCTCTTGAGCCACCAGGGAAGCCCCTTTACATTTTCTAGCATGTCTTATGTGCCCATCAAGTCTTTAATAAACAATCTGTTGACAAAGTACCATTTCTAGAATGCTATATTCTAAATTCCACGTCTTAGGAAGGGAAGCCCATGCTTTCAGGGGCCTGGACATGGGCTAAGCATTCTTCACTGAGTATTAACAATTATTCCCTACAGCCAGTGAGCGACAGTATCACTCAGGAATCTGTTTTTACAGGTTAACTTACTCTTGAGGGGGAAAAAAAATCTCCTAATTCTATTCTTTGAAAATATTTTACATATTCTTGTTTACTATTTTAGCATTTAATAATACCAGGTGGCTATAACATTCTCTTCACTAGCTGCAGATTCTTACTAGAGAGGATTATCTAAACTGGAAGAAACCCACAACATGAATCTCAACAAATATCACCAAAAAGGACCACATACTCATTTTATTTGATATATTTCTAGAAAAAAAGAATCGTTTTCCACATCATAGAAGGGAAAAAGGAGCTAAGCAGTTGAAATGCACGTGTAATCAGGTTAAGAAAACTGTATTCACTAGAAATCTTTTTAGGAAAGGTACCATTTAGGGTGGGAGAAACTCCTTTAAAATTAATTTGCTGTAGAAGGTGAGCCTTGAGAGACCAGAGTAAGAGAATTGCTTCATGGGAGAAAGCAAAAGATTTCCCTGGTTAGTGGGAACACAGTGCTGGAGTAAGGTAAAGATGAAAAAAATGAGTGGTACATTTCAGACAGTGAAAGGCCTCATTCTGCATAATGTGGACTCTACCCTAAGACACTCCATTTTTGGTGAAACTACTAGCTCCATATAAAGCTTAGGAGTTTGTGGATTTTTTGGTGTGGAAATCACTGATGAGGCAGGATTTGATGTCTAAGACACAAGAATGGAACAGAAGCGGGTCATGAATTGGGAAAGTGTAGCAACTCAGAACCTCTAAGGGAAGGAGAGGGTACCACACGAAAATCCAGTTACACAGAGGGAAGCACATAATCTACCCAAATACCAGCAGGAAAAGATGAGAATAAAACAAAAGCTCTTCTAAGTACTTCACTAACATTCTCTCTCAATCTCCACAGCAATCCTGTTGAGGTAGATGGTCTAGTTTTTCAGAGGAAATCTCCAACATTCAGAGATTTGTTTTAAAGTAAGGCGCAATCTAGTGAGTGCCAGAATTGGGGCTTAAACTTAAGTCTTTCTGTGCCCAAAGCCCACACTCTTAGCCACTACTCTACACTCTTACACTTCTCACTTTAGTTCCAGATGGCTCGGATGTAAAACTGATTTTTCTCAAAGATTGCAAATGGGAGTTGGGAGAACCAGGCTGAAGAAAAATGCCCCTCAACAAAAGGACTAGTCTTTGGAAGGAAAATACAAATGAGGTCACATCACACACTAGTGTGTTAAATCAGAATAAATTATTCCCTACCATAAACACACTCAGCTCCATTTAATTTGAAGCTTGCCGGCACTTTGAGGTTGAGAAAGCAGACGCCAAACACGTCCATCCTATTCCTATGCACAACTCCAAAATCCAGAAAGCTCTAAAAGCTAAAAAATGTCCATATGCTTTCATGTCAAAACTCAGTTGACAGTAGAACTTGGCCTGAACTGATGTGAAGCTATATATAGGCTTTACTTATCTTACTGAGAGTGAATACTCTTGCTTTCCTCAGAAATATTAATGCATGTGACTACGGGTTCTATGCCAAACCCCTGAGGCATTATATAACATACAGAGAAAGCATCTCTAAAATCTGAAAAATTCTGAATTCCAAAATTTATCTAGCCAAAAATTTAGGACTCTCTATGAACCTGTATTTCAAAGTATTTAAAAAGCGACTTAAAAAGAATGAGTAGATAAGAGATACTCAATCTTTAGGATTTCACAGACCAATCAATTTTTACAAGTATTTCGAGGACAACATAAGATTATAATTTGTTTTATCTAAATAAGGGTGATAGAAAACATCCTTGAAAAGTGAAAGTGAAAGTCTCTCAGTTGTGTCTGACTCTTTGCGACCCCACGGACTATATGCTGCTGCTGCTGCTACTGCTGTTACTGCTTCTAAGCTGCTTCAGTCGTGTCCGACTCTGTGCGACCCCATAGATGGCAGCCCACCAGGCTTCCCCATCCCTGGGATTCTCCAGGCAAGAACACTGGAGTGGGTTGCCATTTCCTTCTCCAATGCATGAAAGTGAAAAGTGAACGTGAAGTTGCTCAGTAGTGTCTGACTCTTCGCAACCCCATGGACTGCAGCCTACCAGGCTCCTCTGTCCATGGGATTTTCCAGGCAAGAGTACTGGAGTGGGGTGCCATCGCCTTCTCCGCATGGACTGTATAGTCCATGGAATTCTCCAGGCCAGAATACTGGAGTGGGTAGCCTATCCCTTCTCCAGCAGATCTTCCCGACCCAGGGTCTCCTGCATTGCAGGTGGATTCTTTACCAACTGAGCTATGAGGGAAGCCCAGAAAACATCCTTATCAACATAGTTTTATAAAAGGATATTTTAAACACCACAAAATATAAAAAGGCCTTAATTTAAGGCAAAAACTCCTAATTCTTTGTATTGAATAAATGTAATTTTATAAAAAACACTATATAGTCCTAACTTTATTTTACCACCTGCCCAACTGCTAAGTTGCATCAGTCATGTCTATCTCTTTGCGACCCCATGGACTGTAGCCCGCCAGGCTCCTCTGTCTGTGGGATTTTCCAGGCAAGAATACTCTAGCGGGTTGCCATGCCCTCCTTCAGGGGATCTTCCCAACTCAGGGATAGGACCCTCATTTCTGTCTCCTGCATTGGGAGGTGGGTTCTTTACCACTAGCGCAAGCTGGGAAGCCCTTTACTTTAGCACTGCTGGTGAAAATTCACCCAGGACCAGCACTGGTGTAGCCTGAGGCATAGAGTCCATCTGGCTACACAAGATTTCTTCAGGAACTTGTTAAAAATGCAGCCCCGAGGCTGCATTCTATCAGCTCGAGATTCAGAAGGTCTCTGGGTGGGGCCCACAAATATACTGCACATTAGAGAGCCAGTGGGTTGTTTCTGATGCGCAGCAAGCTTCAGAAGCATTGGCCTGACCTGTAGGATCTAGTTCTACTCTCCTTTTCCTCCTCCTAATTCTCCTCTGTGGGGGTGGGAGGAAAACAAGAACGTTTCCAAGTAGGGAGTCTGTCCCACCCACTGTCTGTAATACCAGTTGTTCCTCCAGCAGTCAATGAGGGACCAGCTGGTCAACTTGACAGCTAAGGGTGTCAGCAGTGGAACAACAGAAACGAGGTAGCAGACAAGTGAGAAAAACCTGTTGAAGCAAAACTCCTTGAGGAAAAGGTGTGGCTTCCAGAGTTGATGCCTAAATTCAGAACAAGTATCTTTCTCTTTAGCTAAAATAATAACCGTAATTTAAAATATATATATATATTTTATATATGTATGTGTGTGTGTGTGTGTGTAGATGTGTGCATATATCTATCTATTCCTTCATAGCTGTCTCCTGCACCCAGCTTCTATGCCAGGTCTATGATTTTGGCCTTCATTTTTTATCTTCAGAAAGATTATGAAAATTACTAGTATTACCTCAAACAATGTAATGCCGAACCACTTAAAAAAAAAATCCATAAAATGCTTGATGATTTATGAAGCAGATGATATTCTCCAACATATAAAATAATTCCAGTGAGTTTTCTTTTTCAAAAATAGTTTTTCTTATTCTCTTAAATGACTGTTTAAAAAATTTTAAGAATAAATATAGCTGATATCTTTAAAAACACACAAAACTTTCATTTTAATAAGCACTCAAAGCACTTTCCCAGTTAAAACAAACATCAGCCCTTCTAAAGCAAGGCTAAATGTTAAGTGGGGAATATAGAAGAGACATAAAAATAACCCCCATTCTTATGGATTAATCACTTAATCCTATTTGACCAGAATCCCCTGGTCTCTAAGCTTTGCAAATGAAATAAAATTTCTCACTTGATATTTGGCTAGGATTTCCAATCATGAAACAAGAATTGTGTCATATCCCTATATACTGCTCATTTCCTGAACTCAGACACTGTGCTTAGCAGAAGCAGTTGAGTCTTTCATGATCTGCTCCCTAACCTCCTCACTTGTTACACTCCCAGACTAAATTCAGCTTTCTTCTAGAACCAGATTTCTAGAATTTACAATTAGTATACAGCAATGTACCAGCAAATTTGGAAAACTCAGCAGTGGCCACAGGACTGGAAAAGGTCAGTTTTCATTCCAATCCCAAAGAAAGGCAATGCCAAAGAATGCTCAAACTACCGCACAATTGCACTCATCTCACATGCTAGTAAAGTAATGCTCAAAATTCTCCAAGCCAGGCTTCAGCAATACGTGAACCGTGAACTTGCTGATGTTCAAGCTGGTTTTAGAAAAGGCAGAGGAACCAGAGATCAAATTGCCAACATCTGCTAGATCATGGAAAAAGCAAGAGAGTTCCAGAAAAACATCTATTTCTGCTTTATTGACTATGCCAAAGCCTTTGACTGTGTGGATCACAATGAACTGTGGGAAATTCTGAAAGAGATGGGAATACCAGACCACCTGACCTGCCTCTTGAGAAATCTGTATGCAGGTCAGGAAGCAACAGTTAGAACTGGACATGGAGCAACAGACTGGTTCCAAATAGGAAAAGGAGTATGTCAAGGCTGTACATTTTCACCCTGCTTATTTAACTTACATGCAGAGTACATCATGAGAAATGTTGGACTGGAAGAAACACAAGCTGGAATCAAGATTGCAGGGAGAAATATCAATAACCTCAGATATGCAGATGACACCACCCTTATGGCAAAAAGTGAAGAGGAACTAGAAAGCCTCTTGATGAAAGTGAAAGTGGAGAGTGAAAAAGTTGGCTTAAAGCTCAACATTCAGAAAATGAAGATCATGGCATCCGGTCCCATCACTTCATGGGAAATAGATGGGGAAACAGTGGAAACAGTGGACTTCATTTTTCTGGGCTCCAAAATCACTGCAGATGGTGACTGCAGCCATGAAATTAAAAGATGCTTACTCCTTGGAAGGAAAGTTATGACCAACCTAGATAGCATATTGAAAAGCAGAGACATTACTTTGCCAACAAAGGTCTGTCTAGTCAAGGCTATGGTTTTTCCAGTGGTCATGTATGGATGTGAGAGTTGGACTGTGAAGAAGGCTGAGTGCTGAAGAATTGATGCTTTTGAACTGTGGTGTTGGAGAAGACTCTTGAGAGTCCCTTGGACTACAAGGAGATCCAACCAGTCCATTCTGAAGGAGATCAGCCCTGGGATTTCTTTGGAAGGAATGATGCTAAAGCTGAAACTCCAGTACTTTGGCCACCTCATGCAAGGAGTTGACTCATTGGAAAAGACTCTGATGTTGGGAGGGATTGGAGGCAGGAGGAGAAGGGGACGACAGAGGATGAGATGGCTGGATGGCATCACTGACTCGATGGATGTGAGTCTGAGTGAACTCCGGGAGCTGGTGATGGACAGGGAGGCCTGGCGTGCTGCGATTCATGGGGTTGCAAAGAGTCAGACACGACTGAGCAACTGAACTGATACAGCAATGGTTCTCAAAATTTAGTCCCTGGCCCACCAGCATCAGTATCACCTGGGAACTTGTTAGAAATGCAAATTACCAGGCCCCAGCCTGCTGTTGCTGCTGCTAAGTCAGTTCAGTCGCGTCCGACTCTGTGCGACCCCATAGACGGCAGCCCACCAGGCAATCCACTCCAGTATTCTGGCCTGGAGAATTCCACGGACTGTATAGTCCATGGGGTCGCAAAGAGTCGGACATGACTGAGCAACTTTCACTTATGGATACCAAGGACGGAAGGAGAGCGGGATAAAATGATAGATTGGGACTGACATATATACACTACTATATATAAAGTGCACTTCCCAGGTGGCGCTATTGGTACAGAACTCGCCTGCCAATGCAGGAGACTCAAGAGATGCAGGTTTGATCCCTGAATTGGGAAGATCCCCTGGAGGAGGGCATGGCAGCCCACTGCAAGCCTGGAGGATCCCAGGGACAGAGGAGCCTGGTGGGCTACAGTCCATAGGGTCGCAGAGTCGGACTCGGCTGAAGCAACTTAGCATGCATACACATGTATGAAATAGATAACTAATGAGAACCTACTGTATGGTCCAGGGAACTCTACTCAATGCTTTGTGGTGACCTAAATGGGAAGGAAACCCAAATAAGAGGGGATATATGTGTATGTATAGCTGATTCCCTTTGTTGTACAGGAGAAACTAAACAACATTCTAAAGCAATTGTACTCCATTAAAAAAAAAAAAACTAATTCCATAAGCATGCCAGAAATATTTTAACTAACAAATATCATGGGCTCTAGATTGAACAACCAGGGAATAGTGAGTCAGTATGTGAAAAACTTGTTAATTTTCAAACTAGCAGACTTCACTGAAAATTAATTTAAATGTGTTATGAGGTTGGAGCCCTAGCAATATTCACATACCTTTTGATGAACTCAGCCTTATTCATGTTATTTGGAAAATTTAATGCTCTTTGTGTTCTATAAGTTAAGAATGTCTTAAATATACTTTCAGAGACAATATTTTTAAAATATTTTCCATGCTACAAACATATAATTTCAAATAAAACAGGATCAAATAAAATTAAGCAAATTATTTAAAAATAAAGCAAGACAAGAAAGTTATGATCAAATAGGGTTCAGCCCAGAAATGCAAGGGTGGTCTAAAATTAAAAAAATTGAAAAAAACACAAACCTCTACCTAAGCATTTCAACAACTGAAGAAAAACAGATATTATAATTCTACTTTTGGAAAGGTTTATATGCATAAAAAGATCTAAAAAGCAAAAAATAGAATGTTTTTGGTGGCAAAATTAAAGATTTTTTCCTTTTATTTTGCATTCTGAATTATTACTTAAAAGTGTGGTTTTATAATCAGGGGCAAATGTTATTTTCTTTTTCTTATTTTTTCTAATGTATGTATGTGCCATATAAACTAGAGGGCTTAAATTTCCTGCCTCTTGAGGTAGCTCAGACCACTTTGGGAATGTGCACTATACAAAACTGCCCTATCTTCGTTTTTTTTAAAGGTCCTCCTATAGTGACACAGAAAAAAAAAAACCAATTAGGTAAGTTTAAAAATGTTAGAAATGTAAACACAATTAAAAATAATACATATGCATATGTAAAAATACAAGTGAATATGAAAAAGAAGCAATTGAAGCAATGGGGACTGCCATTTGGCAGTTTCAATATTTTTTTAAATATACAAAACTGAGTAAACAAGAAAAATAAAGCTGCCAAATCCTTCCTGGGGCCTCTCTTCTAATCTTTCCCACTATACTAATACTATGTATTCACCTGATACTAAAGAGATGGGCAGCAGCTCAGATCCCTTTTTCTCCTCACTCCATTTCATTCATTCATTCATTTCTTCACTCATTTTTTGGAAAAGGT
This sequence comes from Bos javanicus, assembly GCF_032452875.1. Lineage (NCBI taxonomy): Eukaryota > Metazoa > Chordata > Mammalia > Artiodactyla > Bovidae > Bos > Bos javanicus. The sequence continues at coordinate 13,496,268 of NC_083878.1, read as the reverse complement.
AATACAAATATATGATTCAGAAAAATGTTATAATATACATATATGGGCTTCCCAGGTGGTAGTGATAAAGAACCTGCCTGCCAATGAAGGAGACATAAGAGACATGGGTTTGATCCCTAGGTTGGGAAGGTGCCCTGGAGGAGGGCATGGCAACCCACTGCAGTAGTCTTGCCTGGAGAATCCCATTGACAGAGGAGCCTGGTGGGCTATAGTCCACAGGGTCGCAAAGAGACAGAACTGAAGCAGCTCAGCATGCATGCATATATAAAGGCATATATAGTGAAATCTGATCCCTACTTCTGTTTCTTTCATTGGTTTCTTATGTATCATTTCAGAATTTCTTTTTGCAAATTATAAGCAATGTATATTCTTATTCTACCCTTGTTTTTCTCTTCCTCATTCTTTTTACAGCTATACAATATTCCATGGTTTTGGATGTATCAAGGTTTACTTAACTAGCTCCTGTTGATACACTGGAGTTATCCTTTTCATGCTACTACAAACAATACCAAGCATAACTATGTAAATACATTAAGTTCATTTCTGAATGTGTCTTTCATGATGCTTCTGAAGTGGTGCAGGATATTAGATTACTGCAAGGTGGCACATTTCACCAGGCTGAGAAGTCAGCTCCTGTTCTCATTATACATAGCAATATGTAGCAAAAGACTTAACAATTCCTTGAACCAAGCAAATGTACTCTTAGGGGACCTAGAAAAATAAAGTGACCCCAACAAAACACCCAAGATAAACCTGTTACTATTAAATAATGCATATGCACAAACAAATACGCATAGAAAGTATACAACCATCAAAATGTTAACCATTGTCTCAATATGGTAGATTCATGAAGTGCTTTGTAGCTTTTCCCTGCTTTTGCCTATCAATACTTTTCAATTTTACTGTAGCGAATAAGTACTATTTTTATAATATAAAATTAAAGACTAAAAATGTTAATGAAAATTAAACTGGATGCATTTATTCAGTCTGTCTTTTATTTGTATACCACTTCAGAGTTCATAAAGTGTTTATATGCATCATTTAATTATTATATTACCCCTATGTATTTTCACTTTGTCAAAATGGGAAAGGAAAAAAAGTGTAAAAAGAGGCTACAGATGGTGAGGCAGCTGTTTCCCAAGGTCATTCAGATAGAAAGTTGGCAGAGACAAATCTCAAACATAGATCTGACTTCAAATTCATATCAAAAGCATGATCATTGCTTTCTTAGTTTTAACAATACCTTGGGAGTTAAATCATAATCAGAATTTGACAAATGAATTAAAATTATACAGCAAGGTCATTAATTAATTCTCATATAATCAAATCTTATTGAAAAGAAAACACTGGCAATCAACTCCTGAAATTCCAGACTCAGAAAAGGGTGTGGATTTTCAGTATGCTCTTAAAATGCCCTACTGGCAAAATGTATGTCTAATATGGCCTAAAATGAATGCAAAATAAAAGCAGCATTCTTTCAAGGTGGAAGAGTACCACTCTAAGGTGGCCTCTGCCTCTGCCTCCACCACTGACTCCTGCTCTGGTTCTGTATCTTCCCAGGGTGTGTCTGATCACCTTATAAAACTTCAAAATATGAACAAGCCATACTTTTCAAGGGAGGAGATGATCATATAATAATTATTTATTAAATTTGGGACATATTGACCAAGATGATAATAACTTGGCTAGAATGTATTCTTTCTCTCCAAATGTCTCTCCTTCCTCTCCTTCTTATCTATGAGATTATAGAAATATACATTATTTTACAGTGGACATGGAGACTACCGATAAATCTTGGTTTGTTAAAAATACATTTTAATTCATCATTCCTCAAATTCTGTCTCATATAATTCTGTTCCAAAAGATGTTTAGGTATGCTGTGGGGGGTGGGTTGAATACAATACTTTGGAGAGCCATTAAGGATGTTAATATAATAAAGACTTTAGAGATGCCCTGCATTTCAGAAAACTTTAACCCAGTTTATTTTGACACAAAATTCTACTATGACATAATTATTCACTTCTTATGCTCACAGACACTGCCTGAACAAATGTAACTATTAACTGAATGCCCAAAACAGATATAGCAAAAAGGGATAATTCTTAAATCTTTCCTACCACTAATTGTCTTCACAAAGTCCCTATTTTTGGTCTAGTGCACTCCACCAAGGCACAGCTCAAAAGCCACCTCACTTGAGAAATTTTCCTCCAGCGTTTCATATTATGAAATACTCCTTTCTCCTGGTTCAGATAGCACTTTATTCCCATCTCTATTACCTCACTTACACAATAAATCATTTATCTGTCTCCCTGCTAGCTTTTTAGCCTCTTGAGAGTAAGTTTGATTACATTTTCAGTACCTTGAACAGTGCATACACATAATGACCTTCATGATGAATTCACTACAGTGTAAAAGTTCCCCAAAGTCAATATTTGTATTTCTAAACTGTTGATACTCTGCCAACAACCTGAGGATATTATACTTTCTCCCTAAAATTTGCATCTGTTACTGAGCAGCTATGATCATAAGTTAATTCAGTTGTGACATGCCTTCCGACCAAGCCCAATGATTTTGATTTTTGTTTGTTGTTTTAATCTGCTAGGAGTATATAATAAACTTCATTATCTTTTTATATCTCTGTGTCTTTGCAACTGCTAGTCCCTATTTGGAATGCTGTCTCAAGGTTTTATTCATCTAGAAAACCTTCCTACTCATTCTTTAAGAACCAGCTTAAACAATATTTTCTCTGGGAAGCTTTCCTATCCTTCCATCCTTTCAGGAAGAGTTATGGAATTCCTTAAGTCAGACATTTGTGCATTTATTACCATGCCTCAGGCACAGAACTAAGTGCCAAAGATAGAGGATGAAGATGTTAACCCTCCCTCATGGAGAATAGTCATATAAGAAGCCAGCCATATAAGCAAATAACCACACTATAATAATGTCAAATGCAACATCAAAAGGAAGATCTATGCAATATTTGACATGTAACAATTACTTTGTTAGGTGCTTTATTAAACACTGTCTATGATCATGGGATTTGAATAGGACAGTATTTGAATAGACAAGTATTTGAATAGGACAGAAGTCCATGAAGCTCTAAGGACCACTCTATACTCAGTTGTTTTCTGAAGAAATTGTCACCAAGGGGTTCTTTCTGTATATGCTTCAGTCTGTGTCATAGATAATACATGAAACCAATCCACTTCTTTGGCTATAAACTCCTGGACCAAACTCAGAACTCTAAGGACAATCTACAGGCTGAACGTGAGGAAGATCACTTAGGACATGGCTTGGTTCAAAATTTTGCTGGATAGGAGTCCTCCATTTTGGAAGGTGACAAAACAATCCAATCAGATACTCTCTCTTAGGAAACACAAATGTTGAGTGAACAAAACAAAGGAAAGTAGGTCTTCAGAGCTTAAATCCTAAACCTATCCCTAAGGTTCTGAGAGCACTAGGGCCAACAGACAATATGGTGGTTAAGATGATATTCCATTCTAGTTTACTTTAAACCCTCAGCATCAAAAGTAATATGTGTGTGTCTCTTCCGCTCTACCAACAAGGGCCTAGCACATCAGATCACCACTTCTGAAATCAGGAAACAGGCTTTAAAAGTTCAACAGCTTGACCAAAGTCACTCAGGTGGTAGGTGGCAAATGCAGAAATTAAAGACCAGATCAATCTGATTCTTCTATAATATCCTACCAGCTATATGAGTAAACAGCCTCAAAATCAACTAATGACAAGTAGAGAGGCTCAAAAGGAAGAGTATATGCATGGGGTAGAACAGAAATGTAGTGGAAATCAGTATGTTAAGAGGATGTGAAATGGGAGGGGCCCCACAGGGCTTTATCTTGGTCAAATTAATCTCTAATTCCAAACTAGACCTCTCTCCTGAGCTCCAGACTGTTAGCTGTCTGTCTTTGTTATTCAAATAGAGCATCTACAAGGGCAGCACCACACCACAGTCTAAAACAGTGCTTGGCTTACAGTAAGTGCTTAATAAATATTTGTTGAATAAATGAATAAGAGAATGAATTCTCAAAGCAGTTAAAGGCACATTCTACAGTGAGTTGCAGGGAGGGTTACTCTGAAATAGATTCCAGGGCTCATTTGCAAGTACACTGGATCCTCATTATTTGTAGATCCTGTATTTGCGAATTTGCTGCTGCTAAGTCACTTCAGTCGTGTCCGACTCTGTGCAACCCCATAGATGGCAGCCCACCAGGCTCCCCCGTCCCAGGGATTCTCCAGGCAAGAACACTGGAGTGGGTTGCCATTTCCTTCTCCAATGCATGAAAGTGAAAAGTGAAAGTGAAGTCACTCAGTCGTGTCCGACTCTTTGCAACCCCACGGACTCCAGCCCACCAGGCTCCTCCGCCCATGGGATTTTCCAGGCAAGAGTACTGGAGTGGGGTGCCATTGCCTTCTCTATTTGCGAATCTGCCTACTTGGCTAAAATTTACTTGTAACCCCTAAATCAACACTGATGGTGCTTTGGCAGTCATTCACGGACATGCACAGAGTGGCAAAAATTTTGAGTCACTCCTGAGCACGTTCCCAGATAAGGTCAAACTAGGCAGTGCTCTGCTTTTTAGTTTCAGCTTTTGTGGGGATGATACAGGACGCAGGTCAGTAGGGGGCAGTGCAGTGCAGTGGTAGGGGGGTGGGCAGGGTTTCTGAACTCTGGCACCTGTTAGGGGTTGGCCTCAGGCAAGTCACTTAACACTTCTGTACCTCATTTTCTCTTCTGTAAAATAAAGAAATAGAATCTACCAGAATGAGTTGTATTTAGGAAAAGATTAAAATCTATTTGAGATATGAACATACTTCCTAGGAGCAATCGTTCAGTATTCACTAATTTAGTGCTCTGTGTGATTTTATATATTCTCATGAATAGTGAGAATCAACTGTAATTATTTATAATGAGATAACAAAAAATACAGATAACAATTATTTGAATGGAGAGGAGGCAGTGTGAGGCTTCAGTAAGATTTTCAAGTAGGACCTCACCAGGCACAGAAGGTACGGAAAAGTCTTTTAAGAGAGAACAGTACCTACAGAGAAAAGCCCAGGTATGTGAAATAAGCAGGTAGTTTGGGAAAAGGCACTTCAGAAAGTCCATAGCAGTGGGACATGAGGCCAGAACACCGTACCACAGTGCTTCTCTATGCCCTGTACACATCCACTATGGAACCTCTCCCTCTGCATTTAATTCTTGGTTTCCAGGTCTCTCTTCCACCAAACTATGAGCTCCTTAAAGGCAAGGGTCTCTGAAAAAATCATAGTTATGGCTCTAAATTTGCAAAGGAGTAACTACTAAGCACAAATATATCTGAAAAGACGGTACAAAAAGTTTGGTTTTCAACTGCAGCCTTATACCAACTCACAATAGTGTAATAACCAATTCATAGATTTGTAATTTGTCTAGGACTTTTATTTGATGATTGCTAATAATTCTGTCATAATTTTGTTGCTGTTGTTCTAGACATCTAGGCATTTATTACAGCAGTTTTAAGATTTTCCTCTTTTCAGTGTGATTTTCCATATTAACAGGGCTCAAACATATGGTTTGAGCATTAGACAATGCTGCCTCTTCAGATTAAAGACTCCTTTTAATTCTATTAGACTTACTTCTCTATATATAAGATACAGTTTTACCATAGTAAAATACAAGGTATTTGTGACATATGTCACAAATAAGGAAAACAACACGAATTTCTCACAAAGGCTTGTAAAATTCTGGCTAAAACACAGCAGGCACCATGTTGAACTCACTGCTTACATTTCCCCACTAAGAGCTAGGAAAAATAACTTCAATTTGTGTAAAGTCATGCAATGAAGCATGGTTTGAATCTACAAGGCTTTGGACACCTGTATTTTCTTTCTTCCTCCCTTCCCCCACGCACACAGGATAAAAGACCCATCCGGCTCATCCGCATACTTCAATTTCATCCATCCCCTCAAACAAAATCCTCACTGTCCAACATTCAAATTAATATTTTCAAAACCCTGAAGTCTCAGTCAAAACTGAATATGATAGGTTACTTTTTCCCCAGAAAAATTCTTGGCATATTTTATTTAGGCACAACATAGTTTGTACTTTATCTAGAAACATATGGCTAGAACCACCACTAATGAAACCCAAACTGATACGTTATGAAAGTGATACCTTACAAAATGCTGTTTTTAAAGAGATTAATGCTATATTATCCAAATCACAGTGCCATACAGCTAAAATATGTCCTATATTTTATGACAAAGTAGGGTGGTCAAGCCATTACTTATACTGCAAATTCTCCGACACTCCAGTTAAGCTGTTTCAAGTATAACCCAATTCTATTTAAATAAAAAAATAATAATACATTTAAAACTTTCTTGCTGCCAGTAAACCCTTCTCATTTGCGTTTTCAAAAATGATCACCAAACAACTATAATGGGACAGATTCCAAAAAGGATATAATGATCAAGTGCCATTTTCAGGAAGGCAAAAAGCGGCTACCATTAACAAAACTGATTAAAGTCCCCAACCTTCAAAAGCTCCCCGTACTGTATATTCCGCGTCTCTTGGGTTCACCTTCCAGCTGCTTGGTAGGGGCAAATGTTAGTTTCTATGAGAGATGAGGACGAAATTTAGGGGGTGGGAGGGATCAAAGGGCAGACTCGCTGAAGGGAAGGATGAAGAGAAGTGGCCAAGGTCCCTAACTCACTAGAGGTATCAACAATGAAGGCTAGAATAACGCGGGAAGCGGAGAGTGTTTAAGAAATGCAAATAAGGCGAGGGGTGGGGGGGTGGTGGTTGCCGGGGTAGGGGTGGGGGGGTGGTGGTTGCCGGGGGGGGGGGGGGGGTCCCGCGAATGGGGGAGGGGCGAGATGCGCAGCTCCTCCACCTTCCCATCTCCGCGAGAAGGACGGCAGGAGGCAGCACTGGTCAGTTTGCCTAGCAGTGTGGCACGCACTCGGGCACTGAAGGGACACGCAAGCCAGAGACTTCAGTTCGACTATTAGAAGGGGACTGGGGGGTGGGGCAGGGGTCAGGGGAGTTGAGGGCGGGGTTAGAATAGCGCGCGGGTGCGGGGAGAAAGGGACCACAGACCGCCCAGCGCCCCCGAGGGGCAGGGGCTGACCCCCGCGGTCCCCCTTCTCGTCGAGAGCCGCGATGTGGGACCTGCCGGCTTACCGTCCCCACAGGAGCTCGGGCAGGCGGGCACCGTCCCTCACAGCCCCGATGGCAGCGCAAAGGGAGGCGTAGGGGCCCCCAGAGCCGGGAGAGTGGCGCTTCCCGTGGGTTCTCTCTCCGGCAACCCGGCGCGCGAGCCCACCTGCGTTAACTAGAAGCCCCTCCTCCGGACCGTCCTCCTCTACTCTTTCGAGAATCTCAGCCGTCGCCGCAGAGGTCGCCGTCGCCAGAACAGTCTCGGTCCCTAGTACCAAAGCGTGAGCCACAGAACCGGGGGAGCGCCTCTACCCCTAGTCAGGTTACCTCTTACTGCACACTGGCTTCTCACCCCGCCCCCGAACCCAAGCCATTGGTTGCTGGGCACCGCCCCATTTGTCTATTGGGCAAAAGAGGATGCCGCTCAGTCACCTAGAAGGGCACGTGTGCTGGTTATTGGCCTAAATGTGAAGCAGTGCCCGCCCACTCCCTCAGAAATTTCAGCTTCTGATTGGTGTTAATGTCTGTCTTTTCGCTCCCTTCGTTCTTTCCCTCCCGGTGGAGCGTCTCCTTGCGAGAGGCACCAGCTCTGATAGGTTGAATGGACGCTATGCTTTTCCCGGATAAGGCATTGGGCCAAGGATCCGTCCGGCCCCACGTGGGGGAGGAGCCCAAGGCCCAGCATCTCTGGGTTTGTTTACACAGGCTCCTGCTCCCGTTTCCTTCCATTGGCTAAAACAGCAGCCACTTCTACCGGGTTGTGCCACTCAGCCTAGCGTGGGGAGGTGGGGGTGGGGAGTGGGGAACGGGGCATGGAGGCGGGCTTCCCTGGAATTTCCCCAGCTGTCAATTACCGAGAGGTTCTTTGAGCAAGGCTGGCTGGACCCTGATGTAGCCCTCCGTTGAAAAAAGTTTGGGAACTTGGGCTTTTTGGAGGGGCTGGAGGCAAGCAGAGGGACTCTTCCATATGTCCAGAGACAAATCTAGCTTCCTGAATATTTAAAAAATAAATAAAACCTTACTATCCCCTTGGATTTACGATGTCCAGTCTTTACTTGCCAAGACTTAGAAGTTTATCCTTTCAGGGAGTGGGATTTCTTTATGGAAGTTTTTATACATCTTTGTTCCTCCCTACCTCTCATGTTAGCTGTATACATAACATAAAGTAGAGGCTAAGTAAGTGATTGATAATGATCCAAGCTCCAATCCAAGCTCTGAGTGTATGATATGGACAAGACAGTGAAGCTGCATCCGGGGTGCTTATTCTGTAGCTGAGGAAACTGACAATAAACAAGTAACAATAAATAATAAAACAGCTCAGTCAGAATGGCCATCACCAAAAAGTTTACAAACAAATTGCTGGAGAAGGTGTGAAGAAAAAGGAACCCTCCTACACTGTTGGTGGGAATGTAGATTGGTACACCCACTCTAAAGAACAATATGGAAGTTCCTTAAAAAACTAAAACTAGAGCTGCCAGGTGAACCAGCAATCCCACTCTGGTGTATATATCTGGAGAAAACAGTAATTCAAAAAGATATATGTGTCTGAATGTTCACTGCAGCACTATTTGCAATAGCCAGGACATGGAAGCAACCAAAATATCCATCAACAGATGAAAGGATAAAGAAAATATGGTACATGTATACAATGGAATATTATTCAGCCATTAAAAGGAGTGGAAATAATGCTATTTGCATCAACATGGATGGACCTAGAGATTATACTGAAATAAGTCAGAGAAAGACATATCATATGATATCACATATATGTGGAATCTAAAAAAAGGATAAAAAATAAACTTAATTACAACACAGAAACAGACTCACATACTAAATAAAAAAACTAATGGTTACCAAAGGGGAAAGGTGGATGGAGGGATAAATTAGGAGTTGGGGATTAATATGTACACAATATTATATATAAAACAGATAATGAACAATGACCTACTTTAATCTGCTGATGGGTGGGGCTGTGCTCACTCCCTGTAGTTTGGCCTGAGGCAGCCCAGTCCTAGAGTTTGCAGTCTCTATGGTAGACTATAGGCTCTATGGTAGGGATAATGGCCACCTCCTTCAGGAGGACTTAGGCCAGCACCCTGAGCCTCCCAGGACTGCTGCTGCCAGAGCCCCTGACCCTGTGGTAGTCATAGTTGACCCATGCCTCTGCTGGAGACTCCCAAACACTCACAGGCAAGTCTGGCTCAGTCTCTTGTGGGGTCACTGCTCCTTTCTCCTGGGTCCTGTTGAGCACAAGGTTTTGTTTGTGCCCTCCAAGAGTCTCTGTTTCCCAGTCCTGTGGAAGTTCTGTAATCAAATCTCACTGACCTTCAAAGTCAGATTCCCTGAGGATTCCCAGGCCCTTTGCCAAAGATTCCCATATTGGGAAGGCTGTTTTGGGGCCTAGAACTTTCACAACAGTGCGAGAACTTCTTTGCTATAATTGTTCTCCAGTTTGTAGATCACCTACCAGCAGCTCTCAGTTCAGTTCAGTTCAGTTGCTCAGTTGTGTCCAACTCTCTGTGACCCCATGGACTGTAGCATGCTAGGCTTCCCTGTCCATCACCAACTCCTGAAGCTTGCTCAAATTCATGTTCATAGAGTTGGTGATGCCATTCAACCATCTCATCCTCTGTTATTGCCTTCTCCTCCTGCTTTCACTCTTTCCCAGCATCAGGGTCTTTTCTAAGGAGTCAGCTCTTTGCATCAGGTGGCCAAAGTATTGCAGTTTCAGCTTCAGCATCAGTCCTTTCAGTGAATATTCAGGACTGATTTCCTTTAGGATTGACTGTTTTGATCTCCTTGAAGTCCAAGGGACTCTCAAGAGTCCTCTCCAACACCACAGTTCAAAAGCATCAATTCTTCAGTGCTCATCTTTCTTTATAGTCCAACTCTCACATCATACATGACTACTGTAAAAAACAGCTTTGACTAGATGGACCTTTGTTGGCAAAGTAACAAAGACGGACGGGTCATGGTGGAGAGTTCTGACAAAATGTGGTCCACTAGAGAATGGAATGGCAAACCACTTCAGTATTCTTGCCTTGAGAACCCCATGAACAGTATGAAAAGGCAAAAAGATATGACACTGAAAGATGAACTCCCCAGGTCAGTAGGTGCCCAATATGCTACTGGAGAAGAGTGGAGAAATAACTCCAGAAGAATGAAGAGATGGAGCCAAAGGAAAAACAATATCTAGTTGTGGACATGACTGATGATGGAAGTAAAGGCTGATGCTGTAAAGAACAATACTGCATAGAAACCTGGAATGTTAGGTCCATGAATCAAGGTAAATTAGAAGTGGTCAAACAGGAGATGGCAAGAGTAAACATCAACATTTTAGGAACCAGTGAACTAAAATGACTGGAATGGGTGAATTTAACTCAGATGACTGGAAGCTCTATGGTGGGGCTAATGGTGACCTCCTTCAAGAGGACTCATGCCACACGCCGCACCTCCCAGGACTGCTGCTGCCAGTGTTCATGTACTGCAGTGCTGACCCAGGCCTCTGCAGAAGACCCTCAAACACTCACAGGCAGGTCTGGCTCAGTCTTTTGTGGGCTGCAATGCTCCTTTCCCTGTGTCTTGGTGCACACAAGGTTTTTCTTTGTGCCCTCCAAGAGTCTCTGGTGGGTATGGGGCTTGATTTAAACATGATTGCACCCCTCCTACCATCTTACTGCGGCTTCTCCTTTGTCCTTGGACGGGGTATCTTTTTTTCGTGGGTTCCAACATCATCCTGTCAATGGTTGTTTAGCGGTGTTCTCACAGGGGAAGATAAGTGTACATTCTTCTACTCTGCAATCTTTCAGACATGGTATTGTACAGGGAATTCTACTCAATATTCTGTAATAACCTAAATGGGAAAAGAATTTGAAAAATTTTAAGAAGAATTTGAAAAAAATTTGAAAGAGAATAGATATACGTGAATCACTTTATTGTACACCTGAAACTAATACAACATTGTAAGTCAATTATACTCCAATATGAAAATTTTTTTTTAAAAATAATAAAATGCTATGCTTTGACTAAGCACTACAAAGAAAAATAAAGCAAGGTTAATGGAATGGCTGTTTTAGGTTTAACAGTTTAAGAGCTGTTTGAAGAAGGAGCATTGAACAGAGACATGAATAATGTGAACAGTGGGAAGGGGGTACCATCCCCAGGGTCATTATGGGCACAACTAGAATCACTAGTCATAATCCTTCATGTATTTCCAACCTGGGTTATAAGATATATGTCCTTTCAGGATTGTCTACTCTTGTTTTAAGCACTTTTTTTTTTTTAAAGCTTTATCTGATTAAATAAATAGGTCTTGTCAAAAACACATTTCTTTTTTAGTTTATTTAAAATTTTTTTATGTCTTTACTGAATTTGTTACAATATTGTTTCTGTATTATGTTTTGGTTTTTTGTCCACAAGGCACGTGGACTCTTAGCTTCCCAACAGTGGATTGAATCCAAACCTCCTGCATTGGAAGGCAAAATCTTAACCACTGGACACAACTGTATCTCAGTAAAAGAAAATAATTGAATGGATATGTCAGCTATATGTATGGCTGTACTAACAAGCAGTTTTATAGCTTCAGATGAGTTAGTGATAAATTCATAGAAGACTAAGAGGGTCTTCTATGAATATGCAGACTAATAAGTGCAAGAAAAAGAAAAGGCACAAAATCATACTACTTTTGGTGGCTTAGCTACAAACAATAATAGCAAATACACATACAGCACTTACTGTGTGTTAGGCACTGTTTCAACTGTTTTACATTTATTAACTTTAATCCTCACAGTGGCTTCGCAGGTGTCTCAGTGGTAAAGAACCCACCTGCAATGCAGGAGACATGAGACTCAGGTTCAATCACTGGGTCGGGAAGATCCTCTAGAGCAGGGCATGGCAAACCACTCCAGTATTCTTGCCTGGAGAGTCCCATGGACAGGGAAGCCTGGAGGGCTGCAGTCCATGGGGTTGCAAAGAGTCGGATGCCACTGAAGTGACTTAGCATGCATGCACGATCCTCTTAGTAGCTCATTTTTTTTTAATTGAAATTTACCTCTTGGCTTTAAAAAATTATTTGATTCATTTGTCACTGCACTGCATCTTCATTGCTATGTGCAGGCTTTCTCTAGTTGTGGGGAGCAAGAGCTACTCTCTAGTCGCAGTGTGCGGGCTTCTCACTGCAATGGCTTCCCTTGTGGAGGATGAGCTTAGTTGTCCAGTGGCACGTGGAGGCTTCCTGTACAAAAGAATGAACCTCTGCCACCTGAAATGGTAGGTGGATTCCTAACCACTGGTCCATCAGGGAAGTAATTTTGCAGATAAGAAATCTTTGGCAAAAGGACCTTGTTGAAGGTCACACAGTGTATTCATTTCCTCTTGTTACTCTAACAAAGTACCACAAACTTAATTGTTTAAAGCGATATACATTTATTATCTTGAAGTTCTGGAGCCTTGAGGTCCAAAATAGGTTTCAATGAGCAAAAATCAAGATGTCTGCAGGCCTGCGTTCTATTTGGAGGCTCTAAGGGAGAGTTCATTTCCTTGCTTTTTCCATCTTCTGGAGGCCACCTACGTTCCCTGGCCCATGGCCTCTTCCTCCAACTTTAAAGTAAGCAGTGAGGCATCTTCTCTCCCTCTGACTTCTACTCCCATCCTTACATCTTCTCTCTCTGACTCTTCTGCCTTCCTCTTAATAAGACATATGATTACACTGGGTCCACCTGGTAACCCAGGATAATTAGTCAAAATCCTTGACTTAATCACATCTACAAAGTCTCTTTTACCATGCAGAGTAAACTAGCCACAGGTTCTGGAAATTAGGGCATTGGCATCTTTGAGAAGATATTATTTAGTCTAACACACACAGCTAGCGGTGGAGGCAGGATTCAAATTCAGATAATCTGCCTCCAGAGTTCTTACTCTTATTATGCTGTTGCCTCTGTGGCAATATTTACATAGTCAGCCTCATGTTAACACTGAATATGGATTAACACTGGAAGGCAGGGAGTGGGAAAGTAGATATGGGCATATGAGAGCTAATTTCCCTTATTTCACAGCAGAAAGGCGCTAGCTAGACTAAACAGATAGCTTAAAACTAAAACAAAAAATTCAAGAATATATAACCAAATTATTAACATATGAAGGTACATATATCAAAAGAAAAGGCTAAAAAGTTGAAAGTTTGCCTCCATGGTAGAGAATGGAACTGGCAATTTTCATTGAAAGCCTTGGAAAACCAACTGATTTTGTAAAATGTGTGCAGGTATTACTTTGATTAAAGAGATTTAATTAGAAAACCCTAAGTGTGAATATGGGACCTTGTTTACGGAGTTTCTATTTGCAGCGTCTACCCTGCTGGTTTTCACTCTCATGTTCCCCGGCTCCCTGACCTTGTCTCGGGATCCTGTTTCTTGCCTCTGGCTCCTTCCATGGTGACTAGATTTGGCTGAGTTGCTCAGCCTTGGCACTCTTCCTTGGACACAGCTTTGGTATTTGTCCTCCAGCTGCAAGTCTGAGCCTCTGAGTATCTAAACCTCCACTGTCAGAAAGGGGGGAAGACAAGGACTAATCTAGCTTTGGTAGGTTCCAGCCATGACATGTGGGTACAGAAATTCTTTCCAATTTCTATATGGGCTGAAGCCAAAAGGCAGAGACCAGAATCAGAGGTAAAAGTAGGGATCCTACACCTGGGAGTTCATCTTAGGGGCAATGCAGAGAGCAGGAGCCAAGTCGTACAGCCAATATGGGAGGAGTGAATAGAGGTGAAAAAATGGAAGTTTCTTCCAAGAACAAAGAGAGACAGAGGGGACCGGGGCACTGGGGTGGGCCTTGGCCAGGGGTGACAAATGAATGGGCCATAGCCCAATGGGCCTCTCATTAAGATCATTTAAAAATACTCCAAAGAAAAAAAAAAAAAGAAAAGAATAAAAAAAAAAAGAGAAAAAAAAAAAATACTCCAATAATTTTTTTTCTAGGTTCATGGTAGATTAGACTTTGCCTTCCCTTTAAAGTTAGACACAGACATCTGATTTGCTTTCTCCAATGAAATGTGAGTGGAAGCTGTATGTGTTATTTCTGGTCAGATGTCTTAAGAGCAAGCACATTATATGGCGCACCTTCTTCCTACCACAACCATGTAGGAAGAGAACTGAGGCGCTGAGATGGAGCCTCCAGCAGCTTGGGTCATTTGAGTACCTACAATGAGCACAGCCCCCTGCCTCCTCACACCAGACATAGAGAATAAGTGACAGATTTCACTGTATTAAGGCTTTGAGACATTGGAATTGTTTGTTTCCACAGTCTGACCTTACCTATCATGGCTGATGTACCGGAGCAGTGAGCACAAGGTGGCACTTTCATAAAGTCGATGGATCAAGCCAGAAAACCAAATTCATTCAGTGGATACAGAAGGTAGGAAAAGTGATGGCAAAGTCAAGAATCAAGAGCTGAGGAGAGCTGGGATGAAAACAGGTTGGAAGTAAAATTGAGGATGCCAGTTAATTTCTAGGGAAGGAGCTGAATTAAAGTGAGAAATTCTTATCTTTATTATTCGCTCATTTCTGACCCACAGGCTCATCTGATGGGTTTGAAGACTCCGGGTCAAGTGGACATGAGAGTAGGTGAAGCGTTGTGACTATGCAGGTTGGTAGTGGAGGGGAACATGGAAAATATAGTAGGGGTATTCTAACTAGAGAGCTGAACATAAATCCTGCAGGGACAAGGAGCTTTACAGAGCCACAGTGATGGCGATAGTAGGTTTCCTTTGAGCTTTTCAATGAGATGTTCTCTTTGGTCATCACTGTGTGTGGTGAGCAGTGTTCAGGTGGACAAAGACACACCCCTCTAAACTGAGAGGTGAACTGGGGGCTAGGTCAGAAGTCAAATGATTCTGAAGGAATATTAACAGATTGGCCTTGGACGCAAAGATAGGGGCTAATATAGAAAATGTCCATGCTAGGAGGTTGGGTCAGAAACATGCAAGGAAGCACTGGGAGTTAGAGAGAAGGCAACAATTCCTCATGCCTCCCATGCATCCCTTGACTTCAGGATGGAAGTCTCACGTAGCAGTAATGCACAGGATGTCATTTTTGATTCTGTACTTCATAGACTATATTCAGGGCTAGCGAAATCTAGTCAAGAAGCATGGCGACAGAACATCAACCTGAACACATGCTCCCTGGCAGTTTTGGTTGTCTAGAGTGTATGGGTTTGAAAATGCAGAACATTAAAAAGAGGTGGCCTGCCAAGTGTGAACAGAACACCCTGCATGTGGCAGCTGCTACTGGCTGTGATGGGATGCATGTTTTAGCCTCAGATGCAGGGCCCTTAGGAAACCATGACTAAAATCTGATTTTAGGCTAGAATTCCATTGCCTGGGGTAACATTTGGCCTTCACTGGGGTTCTCTTCCGTAAGAAATGGGTACAGAGTTGAGGTTAACAGACCTGACAGCCCCCTGAGTTACAGTTGCCCTCATAACTTTGTAATCAAGAGACTATAAAATACCAGACTGGCTGAGATAAGGTCAGGGCAGAGATGAAGTCTGCAGCCTGTGGATTACAGAGCAACTTTCTGGGACCTAACAAATCACCTTGTCTTCTGAATTAGTCACTTGTGGTACTTTTAGAGTAGGAAAGGAATGACTGAGTATTAGTAATATCAGTGACCCCCAGAGAGGATAATAAATTATGTTGAAGCCTTGGTGGTCTTGGTGAGAGGTCTGTACAAAGATCACTGGTGTCTTGCCTGGAAATGAGTGTCATGGTATGTGAGCAGAGCTTCAGCTTCAGAGGGAATGCAGCTGCTTGGCAAAAAGTCAGGCTGGGCACATGTTCAACTGGGCACTTGTACCAGGGAGGGTGGTGATAATGGGGCAGCTCCTCAGCTTTCCTGTTGACTGTGTACATCTGGAATCTCTGACACTGAATGGCAGGGGGAGCTGGGGTTCCATGGGCCCAAGCAATGCTGGTGGACAGCAGGCATGCTTCCTTCAGGAGAGGCTCTGGTTGTTGGTCTTGTCCAGAGGGGCCAAAGAACTCAGATAGTGTGGGCAGCATGGGACCAAGTGCTG
Organism: Bos javanicus; assembly: GCF_032452875.1. Classification (NCBI taxonomy): domain Eukaryota; kingdom Metazoa; phylum Chordata; class Mammalia; order Artiodactyla; family Bovidae; genus Bos; species Bos javanicus. The sequence continues at coordinate 13,480,043 of NC_083878.1, read as the reverse complement.
GCTTTGGATACACTGCTTCCAAGAGCAGCTGGAATGAAGTGATCTAGGTTACTGTCCTCTCTCTCTGGCCCTCCCTCCATTTCAAGTTCAGCAATATGCCTCCTCTCATCTCTCCAGTTATTTTTTAAGAAGAGTGGGGCCAGTTAACTGCAAACTTTTATTTTGTTGGGTCAAATGTGAAAGTGGTATATGATACCTGTAGCCATATACTACACCTATTGTCCTTCTCCATGCCTCTCCACACCGCATGTAACTCCTTCTCTAAGGAAACACTGAACAAATATTCCTTAAGCATCGACTTAATGAAGCATCAAATCATTAACTTCCCCGGACACCTGTGGGTCCTGATCTGGCCCTTCTCTACCCACCCTAAGAAGGAAGACTCTGCCCAAGTACAACTGGAATACAGAAAAACCCTTTTTATAGTTGAACCTGGAGCACAGCACCAAACATAAGGATCAATGAAGCATCAATCTGAAGATGCCAGATGGAGAGATGGGAGCAGGAATGAGGCCATGGAAGACAGGGCAAAGACAGGGTATAGTTCAACAAATGCCCATAGTTCAACTGGCATGGGCTGAACTATGATCATCAGATCCTCCATGGAGCCTGAAATCCACACCACTCAGGTGAGCTAAATGTAAAAGGGTTCCAGCCCGCTCAATAGGGACTCCAGTAGACCTCAAAGGCATAGTTGGCTGATGTTGGCACTGATTTGGCCAAATAAATTAAAGAGCTGAGAGAAAGAGATCCAGAAGCAGGGTCCAAAAACATCCCAGAAGAGAGCCAAAGTCAAGACCAAAGAGGGCAGTGGTGCCAGGGCTGAGAGGTGAAAAAAATTAGACAAAATTTAAAAGATGGAAGCCAGGTGAAAGGAAAATGAGGAACAAAAGCCAAAAATGGGGGAAAGAGTGTAGCCAGGACTTGTAAAGAGGGCTGAGACACTCTAAATTCTTTTGTGTTAGGTGTCAACCTAACACAAGATAGGAGAGGATATAATGTAATTAAGAATCCAAGTGATACTAGTAGTAGTGATTTAATGGTAATGATGATTTCAGCGATCATTTAAAAAACAAGCTAAAACAGCTGTGGAATATATTCGGGATAGTTGGGAAAATACAACACTGTACTAGATGCTAGCATTAGGAAATGATTGTTCATTCTGTTGGCATAATGGTGGTATGGTGGTTAATAGGAAGAATATTCTTAATTTTTTAGAGCTGCAAGATGAAATATTTTAGGATAAGCTATCATGATAATAATAACTGAAATAGTTTAGCAATACAGGCACATGTACTCATTGATATAGTCAATACAACAAAATGTTGACTATTTTTGGACTTAAATGATGAGAATATGACTGTTCCGTGTACTAGTCTTTCTACTGTTCTGTTTAAATATTTTTCTTAATAAAAGTTAAAAATAGGCTAAAACATTAGCTTTTATGAATGGGTCAATCAGAAACTAAAATACAACTATGTAATAAGTGATTATCCTAATGAGAAATCAAGACTATGTGCATGAAAATATGTTATCAATTATTAGTGTTGACATCCATTTGGCAAAAGGTCTTTAGCATAGAGACTGCAGACTAAACGAAGTTAGAGATGGATGATAAGATAATTTCTGAATTTCTACAGCAGTTTCTTAGGTCTATCTTGATTTAAATGATCTAAATATTCATTTACAAATTCATCTATTTTAAGGACATTGAGAGTGATTACTTTTTTTTTCTCTTGAGTGCTTGCATCTATTTAATGAACCTTGTCATTTTTGTCTAGCGTTTTTAATTATGTGTTGTGACTGCCTGATTTATTCCTCAATAATATTGCCACCTTTTTAATGATCATGTTTTAGAATTCTTGATTTCTCTACCTCCCATGCACATGTTCAACAAGTATCTATTTATGGGTGAACTTTAAAGATTCATGTTGTGAATACATTTGCAGAGCGCACAAACACCACTACTACCCAATTTATCTTTTGCAAACCATTATGTTTGTATAGAAGCTGGCATTCTAAACGCAAATCTCATCCACATTCCCAATGATCGAAGGGTTTCACTATACTTTAAAACAAAAATTCCAAGAATGCTTCCAGGTTCCAAATTTACCCCTCCTGTAATGGAAAATCCAGGGTTGACATCTCCTGCTGAGGTGGTAGTTTCTGATTGCACAGTATCGTGTTCCCTTCCTGGTGTTGCAGGAGCCCAAATACTCTTTTGAGAATCCCTCCCCTCACTAGAAACACAGACTGTTCATTTAGCAATTAGAGCTGTCAGCATAGCAAGCTGGCAAAACAGCAAGCAGCTTCTGGCCCTGGGTAGGGAGCCCTTGGCAGAGACAGGACTTCAGGGCTAGGGAAATAGGTAGGACAGTGACTCTAATTTGTTACTTCCCCAGCACTTATATGCGTCTTGTATCCTGGCAAACGACATGTGTATTAAGCATTCTTATATGGTAGAGAGGAAAGTTAGGAAGGAAGTATAGCAAGAAGGTAAGAACATGATCTGTAGGTCTCCAAGAGCTCAGATCTAGGTGATGCTGCCTCATCCATTCATTCCTCCATTCAACACCCACCTACTGACCATTTATTCTATTCTGCAAGCTTGGTGCTGGGGACTCACTGGTGAATGTGACCTGGTTCTCGTCTTTGAAGAACACACAGTGAGTGGAAATGACTGAAATATAAATAAGAGCAACAACAGGTTTCAGACTTTATGGGGCATAGAGAAGATATACAAATAGGACCAGAATAAACTGTGGGTCTCCACGGTTTCTACCTGCCCCTTTGTCCAGAGGACCCACATTTCCTAACTGTTTCAGTATGCTAATACTTTCTAAGATTCCTCTTTGAAGTTTTCCATCACCTGAACAGGAACTCTTGAAACTCCTCAATTTTTTGTGGTACGTGCTATCTGTGTATTTTATTTTGACCTGTAAATGGTGTTAAGCCTGGGATGGCTATTTAGGTATCACATATACATAAATCTTGTCACCAAGATTTGATGGCAGTGATTATCTTGTACTCTTACATAATGGCAAGCACAGTGCTAATTATATAATAGCTACTCAATATGTATTTTGAATTTAATAGTTACCGAATTATCAGAAGGCCCTTCATCTCTCTTTCTCAGATAGTTAGTGTTAGTCGCTCAGTTGTGTCCGACTCTTCTTGACCCTATGGACTGGAACCCGTCAGACTCCTCTGTCCATGGGGTTTTCCAGGCAAGAATATCGGAGTGGGTTGCCATTTCCTTCTCCACTTTCTCAGATATACAATATGAAATATTAAGAGAATTGCCCAACCCTCCTTACCTTCTAACACTGATGATCAAGACTTCTGAAGAATGAATATATTTTGTCTGGATAACGGTGAATAATTAGCATTCTCCATTTCATGGAATTCAGGATATAGACATCAGGGAAGGATCAAGGTAGTGCCCTTTGCTAGTTAAGATTCTTTAGACACAACTGACAGAAACCCAACTTGGAATTCCCTTAAGCAAAAAAGGAATTTGTTGGTTTATTAAAGCCTCAGGATTATTATTAGAATCAAGTATCATTGGATCCAGTTATTCAGACAATGTCATCAGGCCCTGTTTTTCTTTTTCTCTGTCTTCACTCTGTTCTTCTCTGTGGTAGCTCTATTGTTAAGCAGGTTCTCCAACTCTCGTAGGAAAAATGGACCCATGCAGCTTTTGGCTTTACAATTCTCATAACATCAATTCCAGAAAAGGACAGAGCCTTACTCCCCAACCACGATCCTAGCACATTTCATGTAGGGACTCCAACTGGCTATAGTTGTGTCCCATGCCCACTCATTTGACTGACTACTGAAGACAGTAGGAGGAAGCAGCAGAATCGTCTAGGCCTAGGTCACCTTCCCACCCTTGCACCGGGGTAATGTTACTAGAACCACTAAGGATGGGGAAGGGAAAGTTCTCCAATAGAAAAAGGGATATTGGGCGGACAAAAACCAGATATCCACAAGCTTCTTGATAATATTTACCTAACCTAGAAGCTGGGAGAATTCAAGTGCATTAGGGCAGTAGAATGTACTGAGGGACCATTATTTATCCTTTGGAGGAGTACTGCATCTTGATTTCCTTTTAAACACTAGTGGCATCTAACGGGTAGAAAGTGAGCTAACTGCTTCAACTTGTTCTTTACTAGTTGTCCTCTCATATGCACAGTAGATGAAGTAAGTGAAGTGAAAGTCACTCAGTCATGTCCGACTCTTTGCAACCCTATGGATTGTACAGTTCATGGAATTCTCCAGGCCAGAATACTGGAGTGGGGAGCCTTTCCCTTCTCCAGGGCATCTTCCTAACCCAGGGATCGAACCCAGGTCTCCAGCATTGCAGGCAGATTCTTTACCAGCTGAGCCACGAGGGAAGCCCAGATGAGTTAAGTGGCCTTCAGATAGGTTGTACTCCTTTTGCCAACTTATGGGAAGTTGTGGTTTATTTTATAAGTGGGTCAAAGTCCCACATAGCCGGGTCACCCCAGAGTAAAGAACGAGGTGAGAGTACGAAACAGGTAGCAGGCCTCAGTCTACATGGAGCCATAGGGCATGGTGCCCATCTGAAAGCCCAGTCACAGACTGGGCCCATCAAGGATGTAATTTGTTGAGCACATGGGTTTAACTCAGGGGTTTATCAGAGACCAAGCCTATGAGCAAAATAAATTTCCCACCTCAACAACTGATGGACTAGGGTTACTAATAGTTTCTGGCCTTCCCAACTGTCCTCCCTAGGAAAGAGAAATTACTGATCTGGTTAATCATATTGTAGAATGGTAATTGGGTCCTGTTCATTACTGATCAAAATCATCACAGGCTGGAAGATGCTCAGTCACATAGCTGGTAACTGATGAAGCCTCAGGTGGGGCTGGCAGCTGAAGTGTCTTGGCTCTATTCCACAAGCCTTCTCCAGGTGGCCTGGGTTTCTTTCAGCATAGTAACTGAGTTCTAAGAAGTATTTCCCCAAAAGGAAGCAGAAGTTACTCATTCTTTCAGGCTTTTGTTTAGAACATCATCTCCATCTCATTCTGTTGACAAAAGCAGTCACAGTCCAGCCTAGATTCAATAGGAGAGAAAATTAACTTCACCTCTTGATGTGAGGAACACTATGCAGAAAGGAGGAATTTTGCTGTTGCTGGAGGTCATCTATGGACAGTAGCTACCACATACAGTTTGAGATTTACCCTATCATAATAACATGATGTATTTTTAATCTTTAAAAAATTTCCCATTTGATAGTCACTATTATCTTTACTAATATTTTACTAATATAAATTTAATATTTGTGATATTAAATATTAACAACATTGATATTGTTAATTAATATTTAATATAGTAATATATCAACAATATTAAATATTAACAATATTTAAATGTATATATCCTTAATCACTAATGAGGTTATAAAATACATATATATAAATGTTTTTAGGCCATTTATGCTTTTTCTAGGAACTGTCTTTATATTTTTGCTCATTTTCTCTCTTATGATATCTTATTGACTTATAGGAGCTATTTATATGTCACAGATATTAATCCTTTGATGCTTGTTTCAAATATTTTCTTCCCATTTGTCTTTTTTAAAAAAATTACTTATTTATTTGTTTATTTGGCCACACCGTGTCTTAGTTGCAGCATACCAGATCTTCAGTTGGGGTATGCAAAGTCTTAGTTGTGGCATGTGAGATCTAGTTCCCTGACCAGAGATCGAACTCTGGCCCCCTAGCACTGGGAGCACAGAGTCTTAGCCGTTGCACCACCAGGGAAGTCCCCCCATTTGTCTTTTAACTTTATTCTTTTTGCTATTTCAAAAAGTAGTCAAATCTACCAGTGTTTTCCTTTAGGTATTCTGGGGTTCATGTGCTCCTTGGGAAGGTCTTCCCTATCTTAATACCATAAAAACACTTTTCAGAATCGAGGTGCTGGTGCCACTGTTTCCCACTTGAAATGCCAGTCTTAAGTGCTGGGGGCAAAGCCTCTGCATGTAGATTATAGTCAAAAACAACTCTAACATGGGAAAGGGAATAGTCATCCAAATCCAGGAAGCACAGAGTCCCAAACAGAATAAACCCAAGAAGGAACATGCTGAGACACATATTAATCAAACTAACAAAAATTATATACAGAGAAAAAATATTAAAAGCAACAAGGTAAAAGCAACAAATAACATACAAGGGAATACCCGTAAGGTTATCAGCTGCATTGGCAGCAGAAACTTTGCAGGTCAGAGGGAGTAACACAATATATTCAAAGTGATGAAAGGAAAAAACCTACAACCAAGACAATACTCTACCCAGCAAGGCTCTCATTCACATTTGATGCAGAAATCAAAAGCTTTACAGACAAGCAAAAAGCTAAGAGAATTCAGCACCACCAAACCAGCTTCAAATCAAAACCTAAAGAAACTTCTTTTGGGAGGTGGGGGCAGGCTGAGGCCACAACTAGAAAGAAGAAAATCACAAATGGGAAAGTTCACTGGTAACGGCAAACATAACTGTAAAAGTATGAAGCTATCCAGGTACAAATATGATATCAAAACCAGCAACTCTGAGGAGAGCACAAATACAAGAAATAGGAACTGTGTTTGAAATTAAGAGATAAGCAACTCAGGACAACCTTATGTATACATAGACTGTTATATCAAAACCTCATGGAAAATACAAACCAAAACATTACAATATATACAAAAAAAATAAAAAGAGAAAGCAACCCAAACATAACTCTAAAGATGTCATCAAACCACAAGAGAAAAGAACAAAAGAGGAAGCGAAGAAAAAAGACATACAAAAATAAACCCAAAACAATTTAAAAAATGGCAATAGGAACACATATATCAATAATTACCTTAAATGTAAATGGATTAAATGCTCTAACCAAAAGACATTGACTGGCTGAATGGATACAAAAACAAGATCCATACATATGCTGTCTACAAGAGACCCACTTCATACCTAGGGGCACAAAAGACTGAAAGTGAGAGAATGGAAAAAGATATTCCATGCAAATGGAAATCAAAAGAAAGCTGGAGTAGCAATACTCATATTGGACAAAATAGGCTTTAAAATAAAGACAATTACAAGAGACTAGGAAGGACGCTACTTAATGATCAAGGGATCAATCCAAGAAGATGTAACAATTATATATACATATGCCCAAATTATAGAGGCACCTCAATATGTAAGGTAAATCCTAAAATCCATAAAAGAGGAAACTGACACTTACCACAGTAATAGTGGGACTTTAACACCCCATTTACACCAATGACTAGATCATCCAGACAGAAGATCATCAAGTAAAAACAAACCTTAAAGGACACCCTAGACCAGATAAAATTAATTCATATTTATAGGACATTCCATCTGAATGCAGCAGAATATACTTTCTTCTCAAATGCATATGGAACATTCTCCAAAACAGATCACATCTTGGACCACAAATCAAGCCTTGGTAAATTTAAGAAAACTGAAATCATATCAAGCATCTTTTCTGATCACAACACTATGAGATTAGGAATCAGGACTTCACTGGTGGTCCAGTTATTGAGAGTCTACCTGCCAAAGAAGGGGACATGGGTTCGATCCCTGGTCCAAGAAGATTTCACATGTTCTTATATGTGAAAATGAGCTTATACCCACAACTACTGAAGTCCATGCACTCTAGAGCCTGTGTGCTGCAACTACCGAGCTTCATGCTGCAACTACTGAAGCCTGCATGCCCTAGAGCCCATGCTCTACAATAACAGAAGCCTCACGATGAGAAGCCCATGCACTGCAACTAGAGAGCAAACCCCACTCACCACAACTAGAGAAAGCCCGCACGTAGCAGCGAAGACCCAACGTGGTCAAAAATAAATAAATAGGCTGCAATGCTCATTCTCTGCAATGGCCTACACTCAGTGAGTGGAGTGCGTTTCTCTCGGAATAAATCCACTTCTTACCCCAAAATAAATCCACTTCTTACTTGAAAAACTGTAAAAAACACAGACATACAGAGGCTAAATAATAAGTTGTGAAGGTTGCTCAGTCGTGTCTGACTGTTTGCAACCCCATGGACTGTATATATACACAGTCCACGAAATTCTCCAGGCTAGAATACTGGAGTGGGTAGCTTTCCCCTTTTCCAGGGGATCTTTCCAACCCAGGGATCAAACCCAGGTCTTCCACATTGCAGGCAGATTCTTTACCAGCTGGGCCACAAGGGAAGCCCAAGAATACTGGAGTGGGTAGCCTGTCCCTTCTCCAGGGGATCTTCCAGACCCAGGGATCGAAATGGGGTCTCCTGTATTGCAACCAGATTCTTTACCAACTGAGCTATGAGGATAGTAAACAACTGGCAAATGAATCTGGAAAGTGCTGTGTAATCTGCTATCCAGCAAGGTTCAAGACCTGTAAGAGTCTCTGATTAGGAATACCTACTATGATCAAGTGGGATTTATCCCAGGAATGCAAAAAATTCTTCAATGTATGCAAATCAATCAATGTGATATACCACATTAAAAACTGAAGACTAAAAACCATATGATCATCTCAATAGATGCAGAAAAAGTTTTTAATAAAATTAAACACCCATTTATGATGAAAACTCTCCAGAAAGGGAGCATAAAAGAAACCTTCCTCAACACAATAAAGGCCAAATATGGCAAACCCATAGCAAACATCATTCTCAACTGTGAAAAACTAAACATATTTCCTCAAATATCAGGAACAGGAGAAAGATGTGTACTCTTACCACTTTTTATTTTTTATTTTGGAAGTCCTGGCCATAGCAATCAGAGAAGAAAGAGAAATAATAAGGAATCCAAATTGGAAAAGAAGTAAAACTGTCGCTATTTGCAGATGACATGATACTATACATAGAAAATCCTAAAGATGTTAACAGAAAATTACTAAAGTGCATCAATTAATTCAGTAAAATTACAGGATACAAAATTAATACACAGAAATCTCTAGCATTCATATATACTATTAATGAAAGATCAGAAAGAGAAATAAGGAAATAATCTCATTTACCATTACATCAAAAAGAATAAAATACCTAGGAATAAACCTACCTAAGGAGGCAAAAACTATAAGATTCCAGGTGGCTCAGTGGTAAAGAATCTGTCTCCAACACAGGAGATGCAGGAGATGCCAGGTCGACCCAGTCAGAAAGATCCTCTGGAGGAGGAAATGGCAACCCACTCCAGCATTCTTGTCAGGAAAATCCCACGAACAGAGCAGCCTGGCAGGCTACAGTCCATGGCGTTGCAAGGAATCAGATATGACTGAGTACACACACACACACACACACACACACACACACCCCAACCGGTGAAAGAAATCCAAGATGACCCAAACAGATGGAGAGATATGCCATGTTCTTGGATGGAAAGAATCAATAGTGTCAAAATGACTACACTACCAAAAGCAGTCTACAGATTCAATGCAATCCCTATCAAATTACCAATGGCATTTTTCACAGAAATAAGACAAAAATTTTTACAATTTGTATGGAAACAGAAAAGATTGCAAATAGCCAAAGCAATCTGAAGAAAGAAAAATGTAGCTGGAGGAACCAGGCTCCCTGACTTCAGACTGCTATAAAGGCACAGTCATCAAAACATTATGGTACTGGCATAAAAACAGAAACACAGATTCAATGGAATAGGATAGAAAGTCCATAAATAAACCCATGTACCTATAGTCATGACAAATGAGGCAAGAAAATACAATGGAGAAAAGACAGTCTCTTCAATAAGTAGTGCTGGAAAACTGGACATCTGAAAGAATGTAAAAGAATGGAATTAGAACACTCCCTAACACCGTACACAAAAATAAACTAAAAATGGATTAGACTTAAATATAAAGCTAGTTACTATAAAACCCTTAGAGGAAAACATAGAACACTTTCCAACATAAATTGCAGCAATATCATTTTTGATCTACCTCCTAGGGTAATGAAAATAAAAACAAAGATAAACAAATGGTGATTAATTAAACTAAAAAGCTTTTGCACAGCAAAGGAAACTATAAAGCAAACAGGAAGACAACCCTCAGAATGGAAGAAAATATTTGCAAACAATGTGACTGACAAGGGATTAGTCTTCAGAATACACAAACAACTCACGCAGCTCAATATCAAAAGACAAAAAACCCAATAATAAAATGGGTGAAAGATCTTAACAGATATTTCTCCAAAGAAGACATAAAGATGGCCAAAAAGCATGCAAAAAGATGTTCAACATCACTATTAAAAAACTGTAAATCAAAACTACACACTGAGATCAGTCAGAATGCTGTGGCGTGCTTAGTCACTCAGTCATGTCTGACTCTTTGTGACCCCTAACTATTGGAGAAGGCAACGGCACCCACTCCAGTACTCTTGCCTGGAAAATCCCATGGACAGAGGAGCCTGGTAGGCTGCAGTCCATGGGGTCGCTAAGAGTCAGATACATCTGAGCGACTTCACTTTCACGCATTGGAGAAGGAAATGGCAACCCACTCCAGTGTTCTTGCCTGGAGAATCCCAGGGATGGGGAAGCCTGGTGGGCTGCCGTCTGTGAGGTTGCACAGAGTCGGACACAACTGAAGCAACTTAGCAGCAGCAGCAGCAGAACTGTAGCCCTCCAAGGGATCTTCCCAACCCAGATATCGAACCCAAGTCTCCCACATTGCAGGTGGATTCTTTACCATCTGAGCCCACCAGGGAAACTCATGAATACTGAAAAGGGTAGCCTATCCCTTCTCCAGGGGATCTTCCCAACCCAGGAATAAAACTGGGGTTTCCTGCATTGCAGGTGGATTCCTGACCAGCTGAGTTACCAGGGAAGCCCTTTAGTCAGAATGGCCATCATCAAAAAATCTATAAATAATAAATGGTGGACAGGATGTGGAGAAAAGAGAACACTTCTACACCATTGGTGGGAATGTAAACTGGCACAGCCACTGTGGAGAACAGCTGGAGGTTCCTTAAAAAACTGAATATAGAGCTACCATATGATCCAGCAATCCTACTGCTGGGCATATATTCAGAGAAAAACATAATTTGAAAAGATACAAGTTCATTGTAGCACTATTTACAACAGTCAGGACATGGAAGCAACCTAAATGTCCGATGACTGAGGAATGGATAAAGAAGATGTGGTACATATATGCAATGGAGTATTATTCAACCATAAAAAAAGAATGAAATAATGCCATTTGTAGCAAACGAGGATGAACCTAGAGATTGTCATACTGAACGAAGAAGTCAGACAGAGAAAGTCAAATATCATATGATATTGCTTATATGTGGAATCTTAAAAAATGATACAAATGGACCCATACAAAATAGAAATAGTATCATAGATATAGAAAACTAATTTATGGTTACCAAGGGGGCAAAGAAGGGAGAATAATTTGGGAGATTGGGATTGACATATACATGCAACTATACATAAAATAGATGACTAATAAAGACCTACTGCAGAGCACGGGGAATTCTACTCAATACTTTGTAATGGCCTATTTGGGAAAGGCACCTAGAAAAGTGGATATATGTATATGCATAACTGATTCACTTTGCTGTTCCCCTGAAGCGAACACAATATTGTAAATCAACTATGGTCCAGTAAAAATTTAAAAATACTTTCTTCCATCTTTTCACTATGTAGTTTTAAAATATTTATCTATAGAGTTTTTGAGGTTTTGACATGATATTTAATATTATATACCCACAATATGATTGGGATATATATATTAACTTCGTATTAGTCATATTTGATACACATATTTCAAATACAGCAATTTAGTAATATCATTTTGGATTGAGTGATAATTTTAAAATTTCATGGAGTTGATTGGTTGGCCAGATTTATTCTGTCACATCAATGCTTAGAAGGATTTTCCTTCCAGGGTGTAGTACTAATTCCTCTTTTATTTCATTATTTTAAAATATATTTTACTACTTTTTTAATATTTTACTCATTCATCTGGTACTTACTTTGGGCTATAAACCATTTACCGGGATAACATTTATTAAGTAATCCTCATTCAGTTATTTTGATGGTGTCTCTTTTTGATTTTAGCTGCTCTATTGTACATTTTAACATTTAGTAGAGTTAGACTCCCTTCTGTGCTATTCTCTATGTTTTAGGATAATCTGTTTCTTTTACCCAATTATTCTTTCTGATGCAAAAATTGGGCAATAGCCCAGCGAATCAGAGTTTTCAGAGTGACTCTAGTTGTGGGGCAGAAAATTAGGTAGTCGTACCAGAAAAAATAAAATACAACATCGTGGTCCAAATTTACATGTGTGTGTTTTGGTTTGGAATCAAGGTAGGCAGCATGGGATCATGGTAGAGAATGAGAAATATGAAAGAAGTGCTACAATTCTCAGGCTATATGGAAAGCCTGAGTGGAGAGGAATGAGATATATTTAATTAATTCTTAATTAATGAAAGTATTGGGCTTCCCTGGTGTATTTTCTCAAATTTTAAAAACTTCTATTGAGAAAATTTTATGTTGTGTCAGTAAACATCTGATAATTCAGAAAACTAAGAGAATGAAGGTAAACGTGTCCAGAGATACCACTATCCAAAGAAAGCTGCTATTAATAGCTCCTTCTACACACCTTTCTCTTTAACTACATGCACACCCACCCCCCACACACAAACACAGATGGCACTACTGTACACATGATGTTCGCTAACCTTTTCTCCTCTGAAAAACATTGTGGGCATCTTTTCATGTTAATATATCTAGACTAACATGGTAAAGCATCTGCCGACAGTGCAGGAGACCTGGGTTCGATCCCTGGGTCAGGAAGATCCTCTGGAGAAGGAAATGGCACCCCACTCCAGTACTCTTGCCTAGAAAATCCCATGGACAGAGGAACGTAGTAGGCTACAGTCCATGGGTTCACAAAGAGTTGGATATGACTGAGCAACTTCACTTCACTTCACCATCATCTTTAATATATGTGTTTGTGTTGACATTTGGCAGAAACCAACACAATACTGTAAAGAAATTATCCTTCAATTAAACATAAATTAAAAAAAGAAAAAATGTGTTTAAATGTACGTCATAATTTATTTAATCAGTTCCTTATTAATGAACTTTTGTGTGTTATTTCCAATATAAAAATACCGGTATTAACACTCTTGCAAATGTATCTTTAGAAATGTGTATTGTCCATGCCATAGGATAATTTATAAAAACAGACTCACTGGGTAACTTTCTCCCCAAAGGTAACCATTATATATAGAATTTTGTGTTAATCATTCTCTCACTTTTTAAAATAATCTACCCTATCTGTATTTATTCCTAAATGCCCACATAGAAGCTTTTAAAATTCCAGTGTAGGTCAAACTTGTTTATTTTCCTTTGTGATTTATGACTTTTGCTGTATACTTAGAAACATCTCTTTCATCTATATATTCATTGTATTTTTTTGGTACTATTTTCTTTCAATTTTTTACACTTAAGTGCAAAAAATAACCTGGAGTTTATCCATTTTATTTAGGAATAGAGGTAGGAAATCCAACAATTCTTTTTTCCAGATGGCTAACCAGTTGCTCCAATAGCATGGTTTAGAACATCTGTTTCTTAGGAAAGATAACACAACTCCTTTTCCTATTCTCTGGCATAAAACAAGAAAGATGTAGTTTTGAACTAAGAATATAATCCAGTCATTAAGAGCATTTACAGTAATCTCCACAGCCTTATCCAAGGCTTTGTGCAACTGAGGAAGGGCCATAAACAGCCACCGGGCTTCTTTGTCTCAGCAACCCAGAATGAGCATGATCTGTAAGCCTGGTGGCTCAGATGGTAAAGAATCTGCCTGCAATGCAGGAGACCTGGGTTTGATTCCTGGGTTGGGAAGATTCCCTGGAGGAGGGCATGGGAACCCACTCCAGTATTCTTGCCTGGAGAATCCCCGTGCACAGAGGAGCCTGGCGGCAACAGTCCATGAAAATGCAAAGAGTCAGACACGACTGAGCGACTAAGCGCAGCACAGTAAGCCAAGAAGGGGACAGGAACCAACAGAGCTCTGCGTGAGAGGCCCTGAACCATGTGAGCATGCTCTAGATGAAGTTAGGAAATGCCTTTCCTCTTTGAAGATATATATTGAATTAGGAGTCACGTGTGTCTGATTTAATAGTTTGTTCTTTTGTTCATTCATCCGTTTATTCAACAAATATTTATTGAGTGCTTCCTGTGTGTCCGGTGCTGAGGCTGGATTTTTGGACCCATTTGTCCCGCGGGCCAGTGCCAATTATATGCAGTGGCCCTGGGCAGGGAGAATATCACTTGAAAGTTAACACCAGCAAATACCTGAAGGAGGTGAAGGATAACTGTGGGCAGAGCAACCTAAGTAGGAGGGACAGAAAGCACAAAGGTCCTGAGATGGAAAAATGCCTGGCACATTTGAGGAAGGCAAAAAAGGCCCACGTGGCTGGAAAGCAGTAAGGGAGGGAGAGCAGTAAGGGAGGGAGAGCAGTAAGCGAGGAGGTGAGAGTGGTAAGTGGAAACACAGATCATGCAGCACCTTATAGACCACTGTAAGAATGTTGATAAGATGACTTGGCCTCGTTTTAAAAGGATTTCTGCAGTTGCTAGATGTTGCCATCTAAATCATAGGAGGAACAAGCGGCATGCAAGGGAGACCAGTAAGACAAGGGATGTTGGTGGCCTGAACCAAGTTAGCAGCAGTGAAGATGGTGAGAAGTAACTGGATACTGGATATACTTTCAGGGCAGAACTGACAGGATCCGCTGCTGGATGGGATGTGTGAGGTGAATAAGGTGTCAATGAAGTGCCTGGCCTTGGGAGCAGGATTTGTATAGTCTGTGTAGTAGAGTGTATTTTCCACAAACGGCCACAACATCTCCCATCTAACATACTCGTCTACACTGAAACCTGACATTCTTCCAATTGAGCAGTGACATCTGTGTCCTCTCCCTTTGAGTCTGGACTCACTTGCTTATAACCAACAGAATGTAGCAGAAGTGACACTGTGTGAATTCAGAGGCTGCCCTAAATGGTTGTGCACCTTCCAACTTGTGGAAGCACTTGCTCTTGGAACTCTGAGATGTCTTGTAAAAAAAATCATTCTCCTCTGAAGCTATCAAGCTAAAAGGAAACCAAAGCCAAGGCGAGACTGTGCATAGGTGCTCAGGTCATCAGTCATAATCTTCTCTCCCATCCCAGGCACCAGACAAGTGAATGAATGAGCCTTCAGAGAGTCCCAGTTACTGTGCATGGAGATACTCCCAGGGAACGACCTAGACAACATGGAGCAGAGACAGACCATTCCTTCTTTCCAAAACCTCTGACAGAATCCACAAATCTAATAGAATGGTCATTGTTTTACACCAGTAAGTTTAGTAATTGGACACTGTCGGGGCTTGGTCTTTAATCTGAAGGCAACAGGGAGTCATGGAAGTGGTTTCAGGCTATGGAATAATGTGGTCACACCTGGGACCAGGCACATGCCAGCAGCATTGCATACATAGCCTCAGTACTGCACAGCTCCAGCCAGCACCAATAAGACAGCGTGTGATGCAGTGATGTGATGGTACCTAGAGGTGTAACTCTGGCTGCTGTGGATGAACTGCCCACAGCAAACCTAGAAGCAAGCGAACAACTAATGAGGCCAGGATATTATCCAGGACGGAGAAGAGGAGGGTCTGAGCTAGTCAGGAACATTTCAGAAATGTTTCAGAGGTGGATCCTACTGGACCATGAGGCAAGTCCTAATAGGGTGAGGCAGGAGAAGATTTTCAAAAACACAAAAGAAGGCCACTCGTCTCACTTATTTAGTTGTTGTGGAAAATGAAGTTAATCTTCATAAAAATATGCTATTGTTAACATATTTTTGTTATTCTTTCCTTTTCTTTCTTTCTTTCTTTTGGCCACACCACTCAGTCTGGAATCTTAGTTTCCCGACCAGGGACTGAACTGGTACCCCCTGCACTGGAAGGGCAGAGTCTTAACCACTGGATAGCAAGTGTCCAGTGGTTAAACAAAAAAGTCACTATTTTTGTTTTAGATCATTTGGCTCCCAAGCATTTGGCTCACAGAAGACGGTGGTATAATTCCCCATGCTGGAGAGCACAGGAGAAACAACCAGTTAGAAGGGAGCGATAATGGTTAAGACACCTCCCAGAATATTGGAAATAAAAGCAAAAATAAACCAATGGGACCTAATTAAAATTAAAAGCTTCTGCACAACAAAGGAAACTATAAGCAAGGTGAAAAGACAGTCTTCAGAATGGGAGAAAATAATAGCAAATGGAGCAACTGACAAACAACTAATCTCAAAAATATACAAGCAACTCCTGCAGCTCAATTCCAGAAAAATAAACGACCCAATCAAAAAATGGGCCAAAGAACTAAATAGACATTTCTCCAAAGAAGACATATAGATGGCTAACAAACACATTAAAAGATGCTCAACATCACTTATTATCAGAGAAATGCAAATCAAAACCACAATGAGGTACCATTTCATACCAGTCAGAATGGCTGCAATCCCAAAGTCTACAAGCAATAAATGCTGGAGAGGATGTGGAGAAAAGGGAACCCTCTTACACTGTTGGTGGAAATGCAAACCAATACAGCCACTATGGAGAACAGTGTGGAGATTCCTTAAAAAACTGGAAATAGTTTAAATTCCTTAAAAAACTGCCTTATGACACAGCAATCCCACTGCTGGGCATACACACCGAGGAAACCAGAATTGAAAGAGACACATGTACCCCAATGTTTATTGCAGCACTGTTTATAATAGCCAGGACATGGAAGCAACCTAGATGTCCATCAGCAGATGAATGGATAAGAAAGCTATGGTACATATACACAATGGAGTATTACTCAGCCATTAAAAAGAATACATTTGAATCAGTTCTAATGAGGTGGATGAAACTGGAGCCTATTATACAGAGTGAAGTAAGCCAGAAAGAAAAACACCAATACAGTATACTAACGCATATATATGGAATTTAGAAAGATGGTAACGATGACCCTGTATGCGAGACAGCAAAAGAGACACAGATGTATAGAAGTCTTTTGGACTCTGTGGGAGAGGGAGAGGGTGGGATGATTTGGGAGAATGGCACTGAAACATGTATAATATCATATATGAAACAAATCGCCAGTCCACATTCAATGCAGGATACAGGAAGCTTGGGGCTGGTGCACTGGGATGACCCAGAGGGATGGTATGGGGAGGGAGGTGGGAGGGGGGTTCAGGATAGGGAACATGTGTACACCCGTGGCGGATTCATGTTGATGTATGGCGAAACCAATACAATATTGTAAAGTAATTAGCCTCCAATTAAAATAAATAAATTTAAATTTAAAAAAAGAAAATAAAAACTAAAAAAAAAAAAGATTTGGATGGGTTAAGTTTGAGGTGTCTGAGAAATGTCTAGGCCTCATTTGGCCGTATGACAGAGGTCCGGGCTGTAAATAATGTCTTTGGGTGTCAACGGTATATATTTAGTAATTAAAGCCATGGAGGTGAATGATGTGGCAGTTGGAGAAGTATTACAATAAGAAGAAAGAAGAGCCTAGGGCCGAAACTGAGGAATGAAGATACTGACAGGCCACGGAAGAGGACCTTGTAAAGAATTAAAAAAAAAAATTCTTTATTGGATAGGTGGTAAAAGAAATAGAAGTGTCTGGTGTCAGAATAACAAATAGAGCATTTTAATATAAAAGAAAATATCAGTAATAATCCTGTATTTCAAAGAGCAAGGAAGATGAGGACTGAAAATTGGCCATGGAATCTAGTAATAAGGTCACTGGTGCCTCAGCAAAGAGCAGTCTGTAGAGTGGTGGGAATAATGAACAACAGGCAATGGACAAGGACTTAATGCAGAATGAAAAGAAAGGAGTTCCCTAAACCAGCAGGGAAAGAGAAAAGAGCATTGAAATCGAAAATGGCAGGGAGAGGAGGGGGAAGGGGTGGTTGAGTGGATGACTCAACCTTTTGTCCTTTCACTGCAGCCTTTGTCTGCTAGAGAGGTGGGGTGGTGCAGTAGTTAGGACAGGCTTTGGAGCCAGGCTGCTGGCATTTGTATTCCAGCCTTACCACCACTTACTATGAAAACTTGAGCCAATTACTTAACTTCTTTGCCCTTAGTTTCCCTATTTGGAAAGTATCATTGTAACTACTTCTTAGGCTTTGTGAACACTTAGAATACAGCATATAGTAAGCATCCAATAAGTGTTATTTGTCAGTAACATTACTATTATCATCATCATCACTACATTTGTAAATTCTGTCCTCTTCTCTTAGAGAAAGCTCCTGGGTAGTGATTTTCAAAGTGTGGTCCAGGGACATCTGTGGGTCCCTGAAACTCTTTCAAAGGATCTGAGAGATCAAAACTATTTTCATATCACAAATACATGATTTGCCTTTTCACTCTCATTCTCTCACAGTTTCCAGAGGCAACGTGATGTGCGACATTGCAACAGATTGATGCAGAAACAAATATGAAAGCCCAGCTGCCTTCTATTAAGCCAAACATTATAAGAGGTTTTACAAAATAAAAAGGAATGCTACTCTTCTCACTTATTTTTGTTGTGTTGTGGGAAATATACTTAATTTTCATAAAAATATGCTAATTACCTTAATATGTTTTTATTGTTATTTTACAGCACTTCAAATATTTAAAAATTTTATGTGTTTAAATTTTGAATACAGTAAACAGTCAAAAGATGTTATCCACATACACAAAAACTCTTTGAAGTTACCAATTTTTTTTTTACTGCACCATGCAGCTTGTGGGATTTAATTTCCCTACTAGGGATCAAACCTGCATCCCCTCAATGGAAGTGCTAACTTCCCCTCAAAGGAGTCCTAACCGTTGGACCGCCAGGGAAGTCCCCAAGGTCACCAATAATCTTTGAGTGTAAAAGGAAACTGAGACAAAAAATTTGAGAATCATTGCTCTAGGGACTAAGTCAGAATCAGATTAGGAGGTGTTAAGTACTTTGTACTCTTGTCTCGTCACGCAAGACTACTTGCTTATTTAACTTATATGCAGAGTACATCATGAGAACACTGGGCTGGAAGAAGCACAAGCTGGAATCAAGATTGCCCGGAGAAATATCAATAACCTCAGATATGCAGATGACACCACCCTTATGGCAGAAAGTGAAGAGGAACTAAAAGGCTCTTGATTAAGGTGAAAGAGGAGAGTGAAAAAGTTGGCTTAAACCTCAACATTCAGAAAACGAAGATCATGGCATCTGGTCCCATCAATTCATGGCAAATAGATGGGGAAACAGTGGAAACAGTGGCTGACTTTATTTTTCTGGGCTCCAAAATCACTGCAGATGGTGAATGCAGCCATGAAATTAAAAGACGCTTACTCCTTGGAAGCAAAGTTATGACCAACCTAGACACCATATTAAAAAGCAGAGACATTACTTTGCCAATAAAGGTCTGTCTAGTCGAGGCTATGGTTTTTCCAGTGGTCATGTATGGATGTGAGAGTTGGAATATAAAGACAGCTGAGCGCCGAAGAAATGATGCTTTTGAACTGTGGTGTTAGAGAAGACTCTTGAGAGTCCCTTGGACTGCAAGGAGATCCAACCAGTCCATCCTAAAGGAGATCAGTCCTGGGTGTTCATTGGAAGGACTGTTGTTGAAGCTGAAACTCCAATACTTTGGCCACCTGATGTGAAGAGCTGACTCATTTGAAAAGACCCTGATGCTGGGAAAGATTGAGGGCAGGAGGAGAAGGGGACGACAGAGGATGAGATGGTTGGATGGTATCACTGACTCGATGGACATGGGTTTGGGTGGACTCCGGGAGTTGGTGATGGACAGGGAGGCCTGGCGTGCACACGACTGAGCAACCGAACTGAACTGAACCTCAGCAGAGGCTGGGGGCTTGTCACCTCCACTGTGGCCAGTGTCCTCCACGAGAAAACTTCTGTCTGCCAAGAGCGCTGCTCCCTTGCTCCCAAGGCCAAAAATCCTTGACTTGATTTTCAACTGCACTATTCTTTCAGGTTTCACTTTACAGCTGGAGCCACACTTCAGTCTAAGCAGAAGTGGGAGAATGGCCCTCTCCCCAGCTCCTCACTAAGCTTTGTAACCTGGGCCTCCAAGCATCATTTCTTGTTTGCTGATTCTCACAAAGCTGCCACTTTAGTTTTTTCACAAGCCTCTTTCTATCACAGTCAGACACAGTCTGGGTCTAAATGAGAAACATGAAACCCTGTTCTCCTTACCTTCATCTTTCTTGAGCTTCTCAGGGGCTCAAGCACCAAAAATATCTTCTTCACATTAGTAGTATTTCTGCCAGGTTCTGAATCTTAATTTAAGCTCAGCTTGGATCTCCTTTTGCTGTCATCATCACCATCCTCACATATATTCTGATCCTTGCAGTAGTTCTGCAAGGAAGATATTATTCCATTGCATTAGTTATCTGTTGCTATGTAATAAATGACCACCAAACTTAGTGGATTTAAACATTTAATGTCTCACAGTTTCTGTGGGTTAGAGCAGTCTGGGCTGATTTAGCTGAGTCCCTTGCTTCATAGGCTCCAATTGAGGTACTGAATAGGGCTACAGTCATCACCTGGAGAAGGCAATGGAACCCCACTCCAGTACTCCTGCCTGGAAAATCCCATGGATGGAGGAGCCTGGAAGGCTACAGTCCATGGGGTCGCTGAGGGTCAGACACTACTGAGCGACTTCCCTTTCACTTTTCACTTTCATGCATTGGAGAAGGAAATGGCAACCCACTCCAGTATTCTAGCCTGGAGAATCCCAGGGACGGGGGAGCCTGGTGGGCTGCCGTCTATGGGATCGCACAGAGTCGGACACGACTG
This sequence comes from Bos javanicus, assembly GCF_032452875.1. Taxonomy (NCBI): domain Eukaryota; kingdom Metazoa; phylum Chordata; class Mammalia; order Artiodactyla; family Bovidae; genus Bos; species Bos javanicus. Next base: position 13,459,209 of record NC_083878.1, on the reverse strand, counting down.
AAGCGACTTAGCAGCAGCAGCAGCAGCATAGTCATCACCAGCTTCCCTGGTGGCTCAGATGGTAAAGAATTTGCGGGAGACTTGGGTTCAATCCCTGGGTTGGGAAGATCCCCTGAAGGAGGGCATGGCAACCCACTCTGCTATTCTTGCCTGGAGAACCCGCATGGACAGAGGAGCCTGGTGGGGACAGTTCATGGGGCCTCAAAGAGTCAGACACAACTGAGCTACTAAACACAGCACACAGCACACAGCACATGGTCATCACAGGCCTCAAGGGGAAAATGATTTGCTTCTAGGCAAACTCACATGGTTGTTGTTTTTCAGTCACCCAGTCGCGTCTGACTCTTTGCGATCCCATGGACTGCAGCATGTCAGGCCTCTCTGTCTCTCAAAGAAGTGTGCGCAAGTTCACGTCCCTTGCAACAACACATGGCTGTTGGCTGGACTTCATTTCTTACAGGCTTTTGGCTAGACGCCTCCCTCAGTTTTCTTCCATGTGGGGCTGTCTGACATGGAAGCTTGCTTCATTAAAGCATGTGAGCTAAGAAGGCAATAGAGAAAAATCCAGTAAGATTAAAATCAGTTTTTTGAATCCTCATCATGGAAAAAAATTGCAGTATTCTATTCGTTAGGAGCTAGTCACTAGGTCCAGCCTCCATTTGAGAAGCAGACACACAGGGCATGAGTAGCAGGATCATTGAGGGCCAAGTTCAAAGATAGCTGCATACTCATTTTCCCAGATAGTGCACCTGCAACCCAGTGAGGATCAAAACTATAATCAAGGTCACTCAGGAAATGGTAGAGCTGGACGTGAACTTAAGTCTTTCTGACTCCACTACTTACCTCTACTACTTATTGCACATATTCTTTTTTTTTTCCAGGCAAGGCTTTATTGGGCCCCCCTGCTGCAGCAAGTGGGAGCAATAACCAACAACATGTTCCTCTGCCCGCTGGATCACTCCCTGATGGGGGAGGGTGGGAGTGGGGGGGGTGGGTGTTAGGGGAGACCAGCTTGTTCCTCACATGCGGTGAGGGTAGGGGTGCGCCCATGGATGGGATTGGAGGTGTGGCTTAAGCGGTTTGCCCACCCCTTAGGTGGTGGTGTATGCAGGGCATGCCCAGTACCCTGCTTTTGCTTCCCATCCAGTGATTTTTTTCCTGGGTCTTCAAAAGTGTCACTTTCATGCATTGGAGGAGGAAATGGCAACCCACTCCAGTGTTCTTGCCTGGAGAATCCCAGGGACGGCGGAGCCTGGTGGGCTGCCGTCTATGGGATCGCACAGAGTCGGACACGACTGAAGCAACTTAGCAGCAGCAGCAACAGCAGCAAAAGTGTCAGTTGGGTTTCCTGGTCTCTTTGTATCTTTTGTCCAGAATTTGCTCCAACTGTGCATGCACAGAGTTATTTTTAGTTCCATATAGTTTATTTGTATTTTGTTACTGGAGGAGAGGTGTGTCCAGATGCAAACATTGCAGCAAAGGGTCCCAGCCTGTCTCAGTCCCCTCTGAGAGACTCTACCCTTATTCTTAAGGGGTAAGAGGTGGAAGATCTCTTCTTCTGAAACTTCTTCCTGCTGGACAGGTGCCACAGACCCTAGCCCACCCTAGAGGTGTAGAAGTCCCTTGCTGAATGTTCTAAGGACCTGAAGGCACCTAGGTCACTCTGCTGGAATGAGTTGAGCTCCTTGAGCCATCATGAGCCTTACTTCAAATTGCTGGAGTCTAAAAGACACAAAATGAATCAAAAGGCTAAACAAACAAGGCCAAAAAGAACAATAGCCATTAAAGGGCCTGGAAAAGGAAGGAACCAGGTTAACTTTGGGAGGCTTTCCTTATCTGTTGACCAAATAGGGAGTGAGGTCACCTCTGCCAAGAAGCCATTCTGCTTGGGTATATATTTTTTGTTAACCTCAGCATTAAAATTTAACATGTTTTTCTATTTTTAGAACAGAAGGTTGAGACCTATTGGTCCCAGGTCTCCTTCTTGGACTGAAAAGTGCCACAAGTTTATAACAGTATGGAAGACAATAGAATACTAAACAAAGCATAGCATAAATCAGTATGATTGAAAGGAAAGAGGTCATAAGAAATTGAACATCTCCTGTCGGAAAGTTTTTCATACCTTGTGGGATCCTAGAGAACAAACTAGAAAACCAGTTTTCAATCTCCCCCTCCATAATGTATAGCAAGGATTGGTGGTTAATTGTCTGTTGAAGTCAAGGGGCTTGTTGTTGAATTTTCTTAATGTTAGTTTCTACCTGGTGTGGGCATCACAATTTCTTTCTTTGCCTCCTGATCTGCCCTATTGTTTCCCGGGTTAACTGAGAATTTTCCTTTTGATGGCAGTAAATGACTACTGCTAGTTTTAGTTTTTGAGCTGCTTCTTTGAGATGTAAAATCTTAGCCCCATATTTTACAGGGGAATTTTTTGCTTTTAAAAGTCTTCTTTCTTTCCAGATAGCTGCATGGGCATATAAAACAAGGAAGGCATATTTCCAGTCTGTAAATATTCCTCACTCTAAGATTAAGCCTTGAATTAGGGCTATTAGCTCAGTCCTCTGGGTTGAAGTACTAGGTGGCAAAGGTTTTGCTTCTATAATACTATCACAATAGCATAATCTGCCCTCTCAACTCCATCTTTAACAAAACTACTGCCATCAATAAGCTGTCCTTCCTCAGAGTTTTCTATGGCCTGGTCTGTTATATCAGGCCTGCAGAATAAACCTGGCCAAGTGTTTCAAGGCAGGAAGGTATTAATTCTGGGTTTTCCATAGGTATTAATATAGCTGGGTTGAAGGTGTGGCAAGTTTTGAGTGTTATTAATAGTTCTGGGGAGTTAAGAAGTAAAGGCTGGTACTTAGCAGGGTGCCTTCCAATTAGCTAGTGGTGGCCTTTAATCTCCAGAATCCCTTGTACTTGATGAGGGGTCTTAGATTTCCAATGGCTGTCTAAAGGAAAACTTGTTAGCTTCTGTCACTAATAGAATGGTGGCAGTTACTGCCTGGAGGCAACCAGGCCAACCTCAGGCCACTGAATCTATTTTGGCAGAACAGCCTATATGCTGAGGAACTCCTAGCTTTTGTACAAGGACCTCCAGGGCTGTCCCCCGTCTTTCAGCTTCATATAAGATAACTGACTTTTTAAAAATGGGGGAACACCCAGAGCAAAAGCACCAGTGAGAGCCTGTTTGATTTTATTAAAAGCTTTTTCTTGTTCCCTGGTCCAAAGTAATGGTTCTGCATCTGGGTCTTTAGTGGCTTCATATAGAGACTTAGCCTTTAGTTTGAAGCCTGAAATCAAATTCTGCAGAAGCCTCCCACACCTAAGAAAATAGGAATTTTTTTTTTTTTTTGTCTTTGGTGTGCTTAGGCTTAATATAGCTTGTTTTCTATCTGGAGATAACAGTCTACTTTTGGGATTTATAATATATCCCATAAATACAATGTACTTAACTTGTTTTGAGATTTGTGCCTTTATTTGGGACACCCTATAACCCCAGGTCTCAGGAAATTAAGGACTTCAATGGTATTTTGATCTGAGGCCTCCACGGAGGGGCTAAGTGTTAATAATATCATCCACATACTATAGAATGGCCCCTTCCCTTAGTTCTTTTCCTAGGATCTAGGTGAACAAGTGGGGACTATCTCAAAACACCTAAGGCAATACTGTCCAGGTATGTTGTTACATTTGACCCAAGCTGGGGTTAGTCCACTTGAAGGAAAACCTAGAATGAGGGATGAATTGAGATGCAAAATAAAGCATTCTTAAGGTCAAGCACAGTAAACCATTTAGCATCTCCAGGAACCTGAACTCATTTAAAGATTGGCCATAAGAGGTGTATAGGGACCACTGTCTCATTTATTGCTGTAAGTCTCGTACCATTTGATATTCCCCATTTGGCTTCACAACTGGCAGAATAGGGGCACTGCCTGGAGATGGATAGAGCACCAAGAGGCCATGTTTTAAGGATTTATTTATAATTGGTGGCAAACCTTTTTTTGTTTCCAACTTTAAGGGGTCCTGTTTCTTGTTAGGATAAGCAACTTCTGGATTAAGGCTAATTTTTACAGGTTGGATGTTTATAGCCTTCTCAGGGATTCCTTTGTCCCAAACTGGAAGGTTTACTGTGTATAGAATATGGCTGGCAATAAGCCCTTGTTCTCACAGCTGATCTGTCTTAGTCAGAGTCAAGAAAAGGGGCTGCTCAGGAACTCCAAATCATAATTTGGCTCTGAGGGAGCCCAGAGAGTTTCTTCCACTAGTTGGGTAGGACACTCAGGCACAACCAAAAAGGCACACAAGATCAAACACTGTTCAAACTGACAAGTGGGAGGCCCAGTGAAGAAAGACTTGTGAGGGTTTCCATCGACATCAGGTATAGTACAGCTTTTGGAGCAAAGAGGCCCAGCATGAGAGATCAGGATGGAGTAAGTGGCTTTCATATCAATTAAAAAACTGGTTTTCTTACCTGCCACTTCACAGACCACCCTGGGCTCCTTGATACAGATAGGACATCTTGTTGAGGGGAGCTGCCAGAATCCCTGGACCACCTCAGTCATCCAGCACAGCCATCTCAGGATTGGGAGACCCCTTCTCCTTCGGGTCTGAACAGGCTCACTTCTAATGACCTGTCTGCAGACTAGGCATGGACCAGGTATTTCCTTTTGCCAATTTTGGGCCCAGTGGCCAGTTGACTGACATTTAAAGCATTCCCGTTTGCTGGTTTTACCTCCAGGAGGATGGTTAAACTTCCTTGGCCCCCTTGGGTTGTCCTGAGGTTGCAAGGCATAGCTGATTGCTGTGGCCATCAGTTTAGCTTAAGCCCTGGCCTGCTTGTTTACATGTTGGATTCTCTCTCTTCCTCCTCAGCTTGATCTCAATTATTAAATACCTCAAAGGCTATGTCTAGGAGTTGGAACATCAGGGTTTGTAGGCCTAACTGTAACTTTTGGAGTTTCCATCTCAAATCAGGGGTGGATTGGCTGATATTATGTTGTCTTAAAAGGGACTGACCCTTGGAAGTGGATGGATTAGTGTTGGTAAATTTTCTAAAAGATTTCACAAGCCGTCCCTGATTTTCTTTCTTCTTGGGTCATGCCTTTAACCTTTTCAAAGTTAACTGGCTCTCTGATACACTTTCTCATCCCTTCTAATGCACATTGCCTCCTGGCAATTGTTCCTTCCCAGGAATTATAACTCCAATGGGATATAATGGGGCTCCTGATTTAGGAATGTGTCTCTTACTCATAACAAAATATTCAGGTTGGTCCCTGGCATGCTGGTCAGCGTGCCCCTGATCGGCTGCCCAAATGCTCTGTTTTTCCTCAGGGTACAGCAAGTAGATAGGACTATTTGTACATCCTTCCAAGTTAAATCAAAGGTCAAAGAGTCTTCAGAAAACCAACCCAGTCTCTTTTTGCATTGAGCTAAATTAATAACCTCAGATATGCAGATAACACTACCACTGTGGCAGAAAGTGAAGAGGAATTAAAGAGCCTCTTGATGAAGGTGAAAGAGGAGTGAAAAAGCTGGCTTAAAGCTCAACATTCAAAAAACGAAGATCATGGCATCCCATCCCATCACTTCATGGCAAATAGATGGGGAAACAATGGAAACAGTGACAGACTTTATTTTCTTGGGCACCAAAATCATTGCAGATGGTGACTGCAGCCATGAAATTAAAAGACTCTTGCTCCTTGGAAGAAAATCTATGACAAACCTAGACAGTGTATTAAAAAGCAGAGATATTACTTAGCTGACAAAGGTCCATATAGTCAAAGCTATGGCTTTTCCAGTAGTCATGTACAGATGAGAGAGGTGGATCATAAAGAAGACTGAGTGCCAAAGAACAGATGCTTTCGAACTGTGGTGATGGAGAAGACTCTTGAGAGTCCCTTTGACTGTCTCTTGATACTAAAGAAAATTAACCCTGAATATTCATTGGAAGGACTGATGCTGAAGCTGAAACTCCAATTCTTCGGCCACCTGATGCAAAGAGCTAACTCACTGAAAAACACCCTGGTGCTTGGAAAGAAGGAGCAGAAGGGGACAACAGAGGATGAGATGGTTGGATGGCATCACCAGCTCAATGGACATGAGTTTAGCAAACTCTGGGAGATGGTGAAGGACAGGGAAGCCTGGCATGCTGCAGTCCATGGGGTTGCAAAGAGTCGAACATGACTGAGTGACTGAACAACAACAAAGTCAGTTAAAGAGAAGGGTACTCCAATTGTCCTTTCAACATTTGCCACTTCCCTAAGACTGCACACTTTTCCTGATCCTGGGTGATAGAAACTTCCATTAAAATTACTCTGGAGGGACTAGTTTCTTCTTTCTGGGGTAATGGAGGTTATACAGTAGAGGGATACAGGAAGGCGGAGTGTGGGACTGGTTAGAGGGATCTGGAGACACAGGGACCTCCAGGGAAGTAGGTGGCTCTGGAAAAGTAGGAGACTTGGTTTCCCCCTGAGAACTGGGGAAGATTATACCATCTAAAATGTTAGGAGTGCTTTCTGGTTCCCCAGGCTTCTGATTACAGAGCCGCTTAGAGTATGGTTTTGGTAAAGGATCATGAAGGCTCAAACACAGGGAATCTCTGCCCATTTTCCCATCTTGTGACAATAAAGATCCAAAAATTGCAAGGTGGTATTGTAATTTAGAGACCCATGTGCAGGCCATTTTTCTCTATCCCCCAACTTATATAAAGGCCAAGCAGTGTTACAGTAGAGTTTAAAATTTTCCCTTTTCAGCTTGAGTATTTTTTTAAATTTCCAATTTTTAAGGATATATACCAGAGGTGTTGCTTCTGGCTTAGAAGAGGATCCTCCCATGGTGAGTAGCCTGCAACCAAGAGTGCTCTTAGAAATGAAGCTTGGCATCCCAAGACATTTTACCAGAAGGCTTTTGTTGGAAGGGTGTTGGAGGGTCCTCCAAATTTCCTTCTTATCTAATGGGATTTTGACTGTCCTTTACTTTCCTATCACCTAACCAGATGTTTCTGGTTGACCCAGTCCCTTGAGTGAGGAGTCCTCAATAGAGGACGTTTGAACCAGGGCCGTGCATTGCCATAGCTCTCCTTAAGGGGAATCTGTCTATAAAGCCTATGACTTTCAGGATGGGGAGCACATGTACACCCATGGCTGATTCATGCGAATGTATGGCAAAAACCACCACAATATTGTAAAGTAATTAGCCTCCAATTAAAAAAAAAGCCTATGACTTATAACAGCTTTCCCTGTGCTGGGATGTATTCCTCAACGTGATTGAGCATCTATAAAACCTAGGGTGTGGGCTGTTTGGAAGCCTAATAGGTAGTCTGTAACAAAGTATGGGCTGCCAAAGCCTGGAGTGAAGGGGGTCCTATAGGTGCAGAAACGAATTCCTGGAGGAAGTAGAGTTCCGCACAATAGAAAATGCCAACAGGGTCAGGACCTGAGGGTCTAGAGGTGGAAGTATTTCCATAGGGGATTTTTTGGACACAGAGTAAGGTGAGAGAGTAGATAGCAGAAGAATCCCAAACCGTTTCCCCTGTTTAGCAGCTGCAATAAAACTGGAGATACTGATAATTCCATCTGACGTAAGCAACAGTGAATTTGGACAATGTTTTCCATAAAATTTAACATATCAAATGAACCCAATTAGGTTAGATCTCTCTTTGCAATGTCTTAGGGGCCCTTTGAAGCACCTCAAAGTTAACTGGAAGTCAAAAGAATTTCAGTTAGAATTTGATATTTGGGAAGTCTGTCAAAAATCTCGAAAAATTTCAAAACACCTTGTCTGACAGAATCATAAGTCACTTTGAAACAATTATTCCTTGAGCTAAGGTGAAAAAAAAAAAGATTTCAAAAATAAATACAGATCACTTAAAGGCACAGATACTCACACAATACGATATCAAAAGCAGTATTCTAGGAAATCTTTGTTCTCTTAGAAAGGAGCCAAATCTAGTCCTGCCTCAGCCTACTCTTAATAAATCCATTTACCAAATTAAATTTAATCCAACCTTAGAAAATCCTGACTACACACAAAATTCTTTTCTCAGTGTTCTTTTTTTGCAAACCTTTTTCAACTGTCTGTAGCCATACTTTGTCCCTCATTCTTTCCATTTAGAAACAAATAGTTTTTGGACCCTTTTTTTTCTTTCAACAAAATATATTTCCAAACCTCAAAGCTTCTTTTCTGAAAACACACATCCTATTTTCCTTAAGCAACCATGAGCTATTTTTATCAGCATTCTGTAGACTGACAGAGAACATCTCAAGGTGGCCATCAAACAGCTTTAGTTTCCTTCTCACCAAAAGACAAAAGTAGGTAAATTTAGGTCTGTTTAGAAATTAATGTTCCCAATATTTTATCTTATTTGAAATGGTCTGGATAGTCAGTGACTTCCTAACATTTAACTTAATTTAGTTTTAAGTTACTAAAATTTGGAGGGACTGTTTTAGATAGATGTTTCCAAAACATAATTACTCCTATAGAATTTACCAAAAAGTTCTTATCCCAGTTACATTTACTTAAATATTTAATCATGTCAGATTATGTTCCTTACTGGCAAATTTCATAAAAAAAATTTACTTACTGACTTTTGGTAACCCTAGGTACAATAAAAGTATTATACTTAATCCTTAGGGCTCTAAAGACAAGTCTGTATTAATTAAACCCACAAGCTTAAGCTAGCTTTAATACCAGGTATTTAAAATTTTTTTTATTTATTTACTTTTGGCTGTGCTGGATCTTTGTTGCTGCATGGGCTTTTCTCTAGTTGTGGGGAGTGGGGGCCCCTCTCTAGTTGCGGTGCTTAGGGTTTCTCATCATGGTGGCTTCTCTTGTTGCGGAGCACGGGCTCTAAAGCATTCAGGCTTCTATAGTTGCGGCACGTGGGCTCAGCAATTGTGGTTCCTGGACTCTAGAGCACAGGCTCAGTAGTTGTGGCGCACAGGTTAAGTTGCTTCAAGGCACGTGGGATCTTCTCACATCAGGGATTGAACCCGTGTCTCCTACATTGGCAGGCAGATTCTTTACCACCGAGCCATCAGGGAAGCCCTAATACCAGGTATTAATTCAATATTGAGTATTTCCCAGATCACATGAGCCTGAAATGTGAACGTCTTTTATATTTCTGTATATAAATGCTTGATTTCCTTCAGGCCAATTAAATACAGCTAATTTATGAATTAATTTTTACATGAAGACAGAACCAGATACCTCATAGTTTTCCTGCTTCAATTTAGAATGGCCTCTGCGCCCCGCCCCCCTCCCCGCCCCTCCTCAGTCTGGGGGACTAGGAATGAATCAGATAGTAGTTCCTGGAAGCCCAGGCAGAAAAGTTACATTCAAAGGCAGAGGAGAGAGATGCAAGCTCCTCCAGCTCAGGGAGCAGCACAGTTAAACTCCAAAAGCAGAGGGAAATGTCTAAATGCGACTTAGTGCTTTGTTCGCCCCAGGAGATTGAAGGTTTTAAACGTCTTGATTGCCAGTGCTCTTTGTTCAGTGATTACAATTTTGTTTTTACCAGTTTTGCTAAGAAGAAGCAACGACAGCTGAGTTAAGAAACATGAACAAAAAACGCAAAAAGAGAACACACATAGAAGGTGGTGACTGCTTTTTAGATATTGATACCAAGGGCCATGCTTTCCATAACCACCACCTCGTAGCTGCAGAAAACCCTAGATGTGATGATAATGTAATCATTTTGAATTGTATGCATTATTATATCAAGGAGTTAGATATCTTACATGATAGCTCTCTTCTGTGTTTAGGTATCCTATGCCAGTCTTGATGTGGAACTGAAGTGCGAGTAGAAAAAACTTTTAACTATATTAAATTTTGCAACACTTGTGAAAACAATTTGGTTTACACACAGGGTAACATTTCTTCAGGTGTCAGCCAAAATTCTCTATAGACAAGGCTTTCATCCTCATTAGGTGTTGGCCTCAGCCTAGCCATCTGGGACTTTTCTATTAATTGCTGCCAGGATTTTACATCCAGTTACCTCCACTTTCTAGAATATATTCTCTACTAATGTTATTGAAACCAATTTCTACTTCATACAGATGTTTTTGCAACAGCAATTAAAGTTTTTCTTCCATGAGTTGAGTACTCTAAGAAAATGATTGGAGTTATCCATTCCATGTATTTATATTTTAACACTGCTTCTTGTACTTGCATTACTTTGATTCCATCCTTAACATGGTGTCTCCCCTCCTAAATACACCCCTCAATAAAGCAATACACTATTAAAAAAAAACAGAAGGAAAAATGCAAGCTCCTGTCTTTGTTCTGTAAAATCCCACCAAGTAACCCAAGGCTACTTGGGGGGCTTCCCTGGTGGCTCAGACAGTAAACAATGTGCCTGAGATGCAGGAGACCTGGGTTCGATCCCTGGGTTGCTAAGATCCCCTGGAGAAGGAAACGGTAACCCACTCTAGTATTCTTGCCTGGAGAATCACATGGACAGAGGAGCCTGGAGGGCCACAGTCATGGGGTCGCAAAGAGTTGGACACGAGAGTGACTACCACTTTCACTTTCAATCCAAGGCTAGAGTCTCAGGCAATGTGGAATGCATTTATTTATTTATTTTGGGGGGCTGCATTTATATTTCAAGATTTACATGCTCCACGGGGCCCACAGTTTTGGAAGAGACTTACAGGAGCAGTTGGACTACACAAAACAAAGATACCAATGACAAAAACTTAAAGACACAAAAAAGAAGTTTTCAGGATGAAAGGGACAGGAGTCCAGGTATAAGGATCAAGGGAGAGTTAACAGGACGAGGGACAGATAAACCTGAAAAAGAAAGAGACAGCAAGAAAATGAAGATGAATTTGCTGGGATGATAGGCCTTCCAGTCACTACACTATATGAGGTATAAACCTCTATCACTCTCATAAATCTCCTATCAGGGAGAGCCTGCTGGACCAGGGTCTGCACAGTATGTGTGAGGCAAGCCTCTGCCACCTCTGGTTGTCATTCATCAAGATAAGCCATTATCAGCCAGAGGGAGCATGGTCTCACTAGCTGAGGGGAGTGATGCTATAGCTTCCTGATGTCGCTCTCTCAGAAGGAGATAACAGGAATAAGGCAGAGAGAGGAGAAGTAGAGAGTCATCAGGAGAGGGAAAAGGACAAAATGTGGGGGGGGGGGGAGGGGGCGTGGAAAGTGTTGTCTGAATGAGGGTAATGGGCCAGAAAGACTTACCAAACACAGTAACGCCAAAATAAGAGGTTCGGCTGTCCACTTGTCACCTTCAAGGAAGCTGCATTCAGTGGTCTCGGGTGCTCAGATCTTCTCCCCAGAAAGGGACAACTGCTCCACATTGGGTGCTATAAATCTGATACTAACCAGGGTTCTTGGCCTTCTCCAAGCAATAGAAATTGACTAGAGGCCAGACAAGAAATTCAGGCAAGGCTTTCTTGGGCCCCTGCTGTAGCAGCAGGGAGCAAGAATAAACTACAGGTTCCCTTGCTTGCTTGCTCCATTTCATGTATTTTCTTTGTATTTGTCACTTGGTCAGCTCCCTTATTCAACTGCAGCTTTATCAAGGGCAGGAAACGCTCATGTTCCTTACAGTGAAAAAATGTTGGTGAATAGATGGATGGATAAATACATGAATCAATTAAAAGAATCCATATGTTGGAACTGTACAGACAGAAATTGCTGAACCAGGATTCAAAATAAAACAGGACTATAAAAAGTGAGAAGGGAGGAATGGAAATGAGCAACCCAGATACACTGTTAACCCCTTGGAATTTCTCACATTTTTTACCTTCTTTATGAAACATAGCCTATGTTTTGGTGAAAGTGAAAGTCGCTCAGTCGTGTCTGACTCTTTGCAACCCTATGGATTATATAGACTATGGAATTCTCCAGGTAAGAATATTGGAGTGGGTAGCCTTTCCCTTCTCCAGGGAATCTTCCCAACCCAGGGATCGAACCCAGGACTCCTGCATTGCAGGTGGATTCTTTACCAGCTGAACTACAAGGGAAGCCTATGTTTTGGTAAACAGAGACAAATCCTGCTTATTTCTGGAATTTGGGCAGGATGGCTAAGAATGCTCAAAAGGCATTCTGAATAAAGCTAGATCTACTTCCCACCTCAAATATATGTACCCTGTGTATTTAGGTATATTTAACTCAGAAAATCCTAATCTATGTCACTGGGCTACTTAAAACAGAAGAAAAATGGTTGCAGCCAAGGTATGTATGCTAAAAGTGACTGAAGAAGCAAAAATTTTTATGCAAATTTGAATGTTTGGATTATTTCTTCACCTCACAATAATTGAATTATTAATATATTTTTGTGACCCCATGGACTATAGCCCACCAAGCTCTGCTGGCCATGGGATTTTCCAGGCAGGAGTATTGCGGTAGGTAGCCATTCCCTTCTCCAGGGGATCTTCCCGACCCAGGGATTGAACCCGGGTCTCCTGCATTGCAGGCAGATTTGTTACCATCCAAGTCACTAGGGAAGCCCCATTAATAAAATATTGCCTGCAAAAGGTAACGTTTCTAATAACCCTGGTTTTATTGGTGGATATTTTGATATATATCTTATCTATGTAGTTTCATTGTTCCTGCTTTTGGGGGCCTCTGTAAGATGCTTTCAAATATGATATCATGCTATGGAAAAGGGATTGGTTTACGAGTCTTACCAGTTAAGTGAGAGCTCTCTGAGATAGTTGCTGGACCTATCACTTCCTTTCTTTTACTGTACACTTTGACGTTTCTTCTGATCAGGGTCTTATAGAAGGCACAATAAAGAACTGAGCAGAAGCAATAACAGTGTAGCCTCTTCTATGAAGTGGAAGAAACTAGCAGTCAAGAAGTCCATAGTCTATGACTGTTTGTGATATTTCCACTTAGAACTGGATCAAAAGTATTAAACCACTTTATAGAGAAGAACCCTTTCTGAAAAGTTGGAATAGGATTAACAACATTCCTGCAACATAAATTTTTAAAGCTATCTGTTGACTAGAGCAGTGCAATGTAAGACTCTACGCTACAGAACAGTCACCTAACCAGTGTACTAGCTCTTGCTGTTTGCCTAAAAATATGAGCATAGTAGCTAGCAGAGCACTTCCTTCATGGCCTGAATACCTAGAGACATAGATTTAATGGCTAAGCCCTGGAGTTCTAACTATCTAATGGTCTCATTCTAATTTCCAGTTCTATTAATTCAGTAAGAAAACTTACAGAAAGTTATCTCTTAGGACCTGTCTCCATAAAATCTTACACTTATGAAAATGTGTACACACTTCTGTGAGATCCTGTAAGCCTGCTAATATGACAGTGTTGAGAATCATTATTCAGAAGTTTAGTTTTCAAAGGGGAGGATCAAAGGTGATGATCTCTGCAGTTTAAGCATTATGTAAGTAGTGGCTTCATGATAGCAGAGCTGTGCATTTAAAAAATTTTGTAATTGCCAAAGAGAATTTTTTTTCTGAAACTTTTGCTTAAGTGCTCAGGTTGTTACTATTTATAGGATTAGGTAGGTCATTTGCTGTTGTCAGGTTACATTTGCAATTGTTGAGCAAGACTACTTTAGCCATAAAACTATGTTAATCTCCCCAGGACATTCATTCCTCAACTCTTTGCTGACAGTACACAAGTTATCATATAGCCTGCATGGGAGTATGAGGTACAGTTCTATTTTCAGCTCACCCTCTGGCTTGCTCTATAACCTTGGGAAAATCACTTCTAGACCTTGTGCCACAGATCTGCCATCTGCCAAATTAGGCTGGTTAGTAACCATCCTTTGGCTAAGTCAGTGGAAGTGATGAATTCTGGAGTTGAGCAATTAAGAACTTTGACATGCTCTCTGAGAGTCACTTACAATATTGATTCTTTTCTCTGTGAATTTTCCTCACAGACAAGTTCTTGAATATTTGATTCTGTGTTTGCTCTAATAACACTTCAGTGAACACATAGAACAATTTTTCTAAAACTGGACAGCCCAGCTACATTCCTTGCAGCCTTGTTGCCAAGGGAGAATAAGTGTTACTTTTTTCATCTTACCTATTCATTTGCATGCCCCCCCCAGCCATTATCCACAGTATACCTCAACATCACTTCCACAGGATTTTGCCGTGGCAGGGGCTTAGCCACAATCCATTCATTCTGTTGTAGTCAGTGGATGGGGATCAATATTGTTAGAACAAACGGGAATTTAAAAAAAATTCATATATTAAGCCTCTCTTAAATGTAAAACATTTACATTTACTTCATGTTTTCTTATCCTTATGACAAATATCAACTAGAGCACCCCTTCCCTTTGTAATCTAAATAAGATCTTCCCAAACATCCAATTTGGGTGTTCAGAGCCATTCCCAAGATGACCAATCATTTCTGAGGGGCTCACTTTGTTCTGTCTTCTCTGGCCCTGAACCCTGAATCCAACGGTTCTGTCTTCTGTCAATTGCTTCCACTTAAGTCTCTTCCTCAGTTTCTACAAAACTTCATTCACATGGAGCTTTAGTGAGAAAACAACTAAAATTTATATATTAGATACTCCTGTTCCTTTAAAGGTTCCATTTCTCACCCTATCACCAGGGACTTCCCACCAGCCTTCCGCCTACTCAGCAACCCAGACCATCTCTTCTTCCCCCTCTTTCACATAGGAGCAAATATAAATTCCTCCCATGTTTTAATGCAAAGCAGCTTTTCTTGTTTTGCTAGGGCTCATACCCATGTTTTCAGAGTCTCACCTTATGCCAGAACAGTTTATCAGGGAATTTTCCCAAACATAGTTTTTTTTTCCCCCCTAAGAAGAATTCTGATGCCATTTATTACTAAATTTCTTCTTCCTTATACTTAACAATATACATGTATTTATGTATAGTTACTAGAATTTAGAAACTAATTTGTATCTTACTTTCTTATTCTTTTGCATGTACCTTTTCCCCTTTATTAATATAGTTCGTGTTTGCAACTTTATTAAACATCCTCCCAATTATCCAATTATTTGAGTTGTTTCCAGTTTTATTTTGTTTCGCATTATGAGAAGTATTAATATAAACTTGAGAGTAAACTTTTATTTACTATAAACATTTAGCGAAAATTTATTTTTCTCATTTGGATTATTTTGAGGTATCCCCAAATGTGGATAATGGTACAAGTATGAATAATTTCATAAATCTTGTGTTTTGCCTCAGTAATTTCAATAACAGTTGTCCTAATAATTTATCAATTTATAAGTTTAGCCATTTTTCTTAGCTCTGCCAATATTCTCCTTTGTAATTTTCAATTAGCCTTTCAGTAAGGCTAAGCATTTCCCCAAGAGTCACTTCTTTGACTTTCTTCATGTTGTGATCTCTTGTTTAGTGAAGTCTGAGTATTTGCTCTGTTTTAACACTTTTATTGAGATATAATTCACATACCATAGAATTAATCCATTCAAAGTATACAATTCAATGAATTCTAGTACATTCAAATAGATCCATGAAACCATCACCACAATAAATTTTAGAACATTTCTTTATCCCAAAAAGAAACCCCATACCTCTGGCCATTATGCCTAGTCCCTTCATCCCACCCCCAGCCATGGGCAACTACTAATCTTTGTTTCTATAGATTTGCCAATTTTTTGATATTTCATATAAATGGAATCACATGATATGTGGTCCTTAGTGATTGGCTTCTTTCATTTAATATAATGTTTTCAAGGTGTTTCTATGTTGTAGCATGTATTAGTCCTTCATTCCTTTTTTATTGATGAATAATATTACATTATATGAATATATCCTATTTCTTTATCCATTCACCAGCTGATGGGCACGTGTGCTGTCTGCACTTTTAGACTACTATGAACAGTGGTGCTATAAACATTCAGGTACAAGTGTTTGTGTGTACATTTATTTGGGAGTATATATGTAGGAGTGTAATTGCTGGGATAATTAAATGTTTATGTTTTCCAAAGTGGATGCATCATCTTACATTCCCATCAACAGTGTAAGAGGATTCTAATTTCTCCACATTCTTGCTATATTAGTTTACTAGGGCTGCCAAAACAATATATCACCGACTCGGTGGCTTAAACAACAGAAACTAATCTTACAGTTCTGGAGCCTGGAAGTCCCAGAACAAGGTATTAGCAGGTTTGGTTTCTCCTGCAGTCTCTCTCCTCAGCTTGGAGATGGTCACATTCTTGCTGTGTCCTCATATGACCTTTTTTGCATGTGTGCATATCGCTGGTGTCTCTGCTTTTTATAAGGACGCTAGGGATATTAGGTTAGGGCCTCGCCTTATGACCTCATGTCACTTTTAGTTACCGAGTCTCTAAAGGCCCTATCTTCAAATACATACATACACATATATATATAACATTATTGAATTTATATATATATGTAAAACATTATTGAGTAGGAAAATGGGCAAAGGATATGAACAGAATGTTCACAAAAAGGAAGTTTCAAAAAATTAAGTTTGATAAATACTGTATAGAGAGATGTGGTGAAAACGATGCCCTGAAAAATTGCTGTAGGAGCGTGATTGAAACAACAAATTGATGCAGTCATTAAAAAGTTGTTCAAGATATAATGGGAAGTGAAGAAAAAGCAGGGCGGCAAAACTGTGTAGAGTACTTTGCGTGTGTGTGCGTGCGTGGGTGTGTGTGACAGAGAGAGAGAGGAGACTGTGGGGAAAAAACGAATATTTATATATTGCACAGAATGTCTCTGAAAAGATATGCAGGAAATTTGTTAACAGTGGTAGCCTAGAAGGAAAGAAAACTAGGGACAGTGGATGACGGAACCTTTCTTTTCTTTGCGTATCGTGTATTTCTGACGCTATTTAAAATTTAACTATCACACATACTATCTAGTCGTCTTTAAGGGAAAAAATGTGTGGACTGTGTATCACGGCCACTAGATATTAGGGTATTAGATATTCAGGGTATTAGTCTTTTTAGTTCTCTCCTGGCCTAAATCTCCCCCAGCGGTCTCCCCTCCTCCTTGCGAAACATGACTTTCTATATTGGAATGCACCCCATGAGGGCTCCCCTATTTATGTTTCCGAATCTGCTTCTGCACCCGACTGACTGCAAGATACTCCAAAGTAGGGGCTGTTTCCCATTGCCGTCTGTCCGCAAGCACCGCGGCTGGCCCTCGATAGGTGGGTGTTCTAGAAACAACACATGAAGAAATGTTTGTCTAAAAAGGGAAAGAGACCCCGCAAAATCAGAAGCGTATCCCGCACGTCTTAGATCTCTTATTTGCGGAATGTGTTTTCCCTCCCCGCTCCTCATTCACTTGAAACCCACTGTTCTAATCAGGGCCAAGAGGAAACCTGGACGTGCCTTGGCAGCAGGGTAAGGACTGCGGCGCCTGCGGCTTCGCTGGGAAGTCGGACCTGCTCCGCCCCACCCCTAATTTCCCGCGCTCCGCGATCATTGGCTGTTCTCAAGGATGGGCGGGCCCCCGCTGCAAGGTGCCTTGCGACCCGGGACTCCCGGGCGGCGTGCGCGGAGCGCGAAGAGCTACGTGGATTCTGCGCTAGAGCTGCCGGCAATGCCGGGAGACAGCGTTCCCGCCAGGTATACAACCCCGGAGGCGACTAGAGCCGGAGCTCGGAGCTCCGTCTCCTCGACTTCCGTGGCGCCGCTGGTTACCGACCCACTGAAGAGGTGAGCGCCTACCGGGCTCCCCGCCCCCTCCTGTGCTCAGGGGCAGTTGGCAGTGGGCGGACAAGCAAGGACGGGCAGGCAGGTAGGGTCCAGGCTAAGGCATCGTCGCGTCGTGGGGTTAGGACAGCGCACCCCACTCAACCTCCGACTGTCACTCCCGGGTCGACTGGTCTTTAGCGCTAAGCAAGTTGTGTTTGCGGAGGCTCCCAGCCGGTCAGCTAGCGGTGGAACGCCTCACCGGCATTCGCCTCTTGACTTCGCGGTCCCGGTAACTCTTCTTAGATCCAGACGCGCGCAGTGGACGCGGCGCTGTGAGGGTGGGTGTGGGAAACAGCGATTAAATAAACGGTAAGTTACACTGAGAGGTCTTGGGATGGGAGTGGGGTGATGAGGGGTCGCCAGATAGCCTCGTGTTCGACTGGAGTCAGTGAGATAGCTCGGATGAACTCAAGCTCTTTTTAAAGAAATTAATCTGTGGAATTGCATAATATGCTGTATCTCAGCCAAAAATAGTGTTTGATGTCAAGGTAGTCACTTGAACTCAACACTGATAATAGTCAAAATAATACGTTTTGAGCTTTCTTATTTTAGAATAATAGATTTCTCTCAGAGGAATTTCTTGAAGTACAGGAAAATAAAAGAAACCATGTGAACTGTTTTGAGTTTTTTTTTTTTTTTTTAAGCCATCATTTTTGAGGGATAAATGGCAGCCAGCTCCAGTATTCTTGCCTGGAGAATTCTATGGACAGGGAAGCCTGGTTGGCTGCAGTCCGTGGGGTCGCAGAGAGTCGGACACGACTGAGTGACTGACACACTCCTTTCCGTTTGCTTAGGCTTGTTTTCACCCACAACCGCATACCCAGGTTCCGGAGTTTGGAACTGAGTAAAAAGGCGCGTGCGCCGCCGCTCGGGTCCCACAGGGCGACCGGGGAAATCGGCCACGCCCCGCAGCCCGGCACGGCGGCCGACGCTGGTTTGTCCTCAGAGCGGGAAGGAATAGCCGCCCGCCCGGCTGCGGGTTGCAGTGATCTGCGTGTTTCCCGGGTCCCCAGGAAGCCGAGCTGCACACCTGTTAGGACACAGCTCAAGTCTCACTCAGTCTGGGGGGCACTTTCTTTTCACCTTTGTGTAAGAGTCTTGTCTCTGGTCCTTAGAGCAATTTAAAGAAATTGCTCTGACAATCCAGTCCCAGTACTGTCCTGCCTTCTCCCAGTCTATGGCTTTTGTTGCGAGTTGACAGGAGCCAGGAGTGAAGAGAATGAAACACATTTTGCAGAACGGAATTCTGGTATTACGCCTGGTATTATGTCATGATTCTTGGCGCTGGTTTCCGGTTCGAATTCTGGTGACATTGTTTCAGTCGGCTTTGTCCTTTTACAAGCCCCTGTGAGTTTAGTTTCAGTCAAAAAGGAATGCTTATTTCTTATCCTGTAAGGGTTAGGAAAAGGGATTGCTGGCATGAGAAAAAGGTTCTGGAATTTAGTCTGCCTCCTTCCGAGATTCAGATTATGGATTTTTTAAAATGAGGGCATATTGGAGATTTCTATGTAGAATAGTGTAATTCTTGTTCTTATCAGGGAGTTGGAAAAAATAGAATGCCACTTTTTATTAAGTGATTAGAAAAAGTATATATACTTGAAACACTTAAAAATTCAGAATATTTCTGTTGTTTCTCTTGTAAAATAAAAAAGGACCCTTAGTTTATCTTTTCAGTAAGTCTCTTTTTGCACGTGCTCAAGGGACTTGGGTTGTGTTTGGCCACCCCTAGTTGTCCTGATTCCGAGTGACTTCTTATTTGAATTTCAAGTGTATTTTAGGGAAGGTAGTTGAGAGAGCTATAAATGTGGTGAATTAATACCTTTTGTTTCTGGGCACATTTTGTGACGGCCAGGAAAAGTTATTTGGCACTCACGAGAATGTTTTTGTTGCTGTTTAGTCACTAAGTCCTGTAGGACACTTTTCCAACCCACGAACTATAGCCTGGCAGGCTCCTCTGTCCATGGAATTTCTTAGGCAAGAATGGGCTGCCCTTTCCTTCTCTAGGGGATCTTCCCTACCCAGGGATCGAACCCACATCTGAATTGGCAGGTGAATTCTTTACCACTGAGCCATTAGGGAAGCCAATATGTAAGAACAGAATGGTTTAAAGAATTTGTTGGGGATTGCTCTTTTTGAAAAAAATTATGTTGTGTTCATTATAATTTCTGGAATTTTATAGTATGCTGTATCTCACCCCAGAATAGTTTTTGATGTCAATGTAAGTCATCAGAATGCAACACTGACACTTGTTTCTTAAAATAATGTTTTGAACTTTCTTATTTTATGGTAACAATATATTTTTTATTAAAGAAATTTCCCCAGATACAGACAAAATAATATATATTGTTTGAATCATCAATTTTGAAAGATTATTTTTTTCCTAATTTACTTCAGCCTGCTATGGCAGCTAAATACCCAGTTCCCAGTTTGGAATGGTGTTAGTGTTGAATATGCAATTTGGGAGATTAAGGGGCTTATTAAAAAAATACTGTTTCTCCATTGAAATGTCAGCACCAGCAGAGGCTATTATGGCATTTTCTTAAAGAAAGGGATGTGATGATAAAATGCTTTAATGATTTTGAATATCATAACCACTAACATTAAATGCTGGAAGTTTTAAAATGACATTATGTAGGAAGGTTTTGAGAACTTAGATCTTTCTGTCATTTCTCAGTGATGTGTTTGAAGCCTCAAGATTTTCCTTGCAGCATTCATTAAGAGCTGTGGTTTAGTTTCAAGGCTAGTAATCTTCTTTTAGACTTTTTGACATGTTACATGAGCAAAATTTTGCAGTTTAAGATTTGAAGGTTTAGGAGCCTGGTAGGCTGCAGTCCATGGGGTCGCTAAGGGTCGGACACGACTGAGCGACTTCACTTTCACTTTTCACTTTCATGCACTGGAGAAGGAAATGGCAACCTCCTCCAGTGTTCTTGCCTGGAGAATCCCAGGGACGGTGGAGCCTGATGGGCTGTCGTCTCTGGGGTCCCACAGAGTCGGACATGACTGAAGCGACTTAGCAGTAGCAGCAGCAGCAGCATGGTACCTGAGCTCAGAGGTTAAAGTGTCTGTCCGCAATGCAGGAGACCTGGGTTCAATCCCTGGATGGGGAAGATTCCCCTGGAGAAGGAAATGGCAACCCACTCCAGTATTCTTGCCTGGAGAATCCCATGGACGGAGGAGCCTGGTGGGCTACAGTCTACAGGGTTGCACAGAGTTGGACACGACTGAGCAACTTCACTTTCACTTTCATGGTACCTGAGGACTTACAGATGAAATTAGTAAAGCATCCTTTTCATTTCCCTTAAGTACCTTATATTTTCTTTCCCATTACTATTAGGTTTTTGAAAGGCATATCACTCATACTTTAAAAAATTCTTTACTATTTTAGATACACTTGACCCAGCAATTCCACTAATGGGAATTTATTCCAAGGAATGGATTTGTACACAGGGTTAGTTATTGGATGTTTGTTATGTTGTTTATGATGATGGAACTTTGAAAACACTAATTGTCCCTAAGCAGGGTAATAGTAAAATAAAAGAAATTTGACAAAATGAGAAAATGGTCATAATATAATATCAGGATAAAAAAGAATAAATTCTTTAAATTTCTGAACATATCCTATTTTGGGTAAAAGAAGTATGAAAAGATTGAATTGTAGTGAAGAGTATACTTGATTCACCTTGCCACTTTGAGAGAAATTCTTCTGCATAGTATAGTGCTAAATTGGAAGAAGGAAAAAGAAAAGGCTGTGTTCACATAGCTAGGCATTGAAACCATTCTATTTCTGAAATAATCATCGAATACCTAGAGATGAATGGGGAGTTTTCAAGTGTCCCTGCTTATCCACAAGGTTTACTCCTTTTTACTTTATTTGAGCCTTTTAGTCTTATTATAGATTAATAGATTTATTGTGAGGATTAAAAGACTGGCAAGTAGGTTCTCAGGTTGGCATGTAAGTATGCAAGTTCAAAATATGTGATAGGATTGCACTGATGTACATCAAAATGTTAAAAGTTATCTCTGGAGAGATGAGATTTGGGGGTATTGTTTTTAGTATTTTTATTATTTCCCAAGATGTTGAAAAAAATGTATTTTAATTTTATACCAAGATAAAGAAGTATGACTTAAAAGTTTTTTTTCCAAGTAGTCAGTCATTTCACAGGGTTAAAGATCAGAAAGTTAAAAAATGATGTACAATGGAAAGGCTCCCTCTTTTGCCTGTTCTTCATCTTCTCAATTCCCATTCCTTCAATTTGCCTACCTTGAGTAGTCATTATTACTAGTTTATTGCTTGTCCTCCAGAGATATTTCATGCATTTCCATATCAAAATGGATTTACATTTCCCCTTCTTAAATGTATTTGTAGTTTTCTTCCATTGCTTTTTCCACTGGACAGTGTATCATAGAGATCTTTTCATATCAATATACATAGCGTCCTCAATAAATTTTTTTTCTAAAAAATGATTGTCACAGAAAGAAAGAAATATCTTATCACAGAAATGTCACAGAAATATCTTAGCTTTATTAAGATAGAAAATGGACCTTGATCAAAACGCTGAAGAGGCAATTAAAAGAAGAATTTTCCTCATGGTTGTTGGACAAGGCTCTCTTGCTTAGTGAAGAGGAAATCACTTTGAGTACTGATGTAAGGAACTGTAAAACCTTGCAGTTTAATTAACCAGTAAATTATTTTTTAAATGTTACTGCAAGATCAAAGTAACAATATATGTCATTGAAAAATAAGTCAGTTCTTAAAAGTTTACCACAGAAATATGGAACACATTCCTTATTTCTTTCCTGGGAGGCAAATACTTTCAATTCTTACAGGCTTTTCTTCTGTTATTTACCTCTGTCTTTCTAAAAAATACTTTATAACTACTTCTTGACTAAAATTATTTAATGGCTTTTTTGATAATAGCTCCTTTTCTCTCTATTCTATTTTGACTTCTTCCATCCTCTCAATTGAGATTTTATTTCAATATTTGGTTAAATCATTAGTTAGGTTTTATATTATTATGACTAGGTAAATATGATTAGCCTTTTAACTGAAGATAAACTAAGATCATTGTTTTATCTTTTCCAGTTATTCAAATACCTTCAAACAAATGCAAGAATCTATCAGCCAT
Organism: Bos javanicus; assembly: GCF_032452875.1. Taxonomy (NCBI): domain Eukaryota; kingdom Metazoa; phylum Chordata; class Mammalia; order Artiodactyla; family Bovidae; genus Bos; species Bos javanicus. The sequence continues at coordinate 13,436,424 of NC_083878.1, read as the reverse complement.
TTTTTCCTGTAAGACTTCCTTTCTCTAGATCTCATTCTGTCCTATTTGTTTATTTTAGCAGATTACATTCCATTATAGGTTATTACAAACTGTTGGGTATAATTTCCTGTGCTACATTGTAAATCCTTGTTGCTTATCTGTTTTATGTACAGTAGTTTGTATCTGTTAATCCCATCTCATAAATTTGTTTCTATGTCTGTGAGTCTGCTTCTGTTTTGTATATAGTTGCATTTGTATTACTTGCACATGTAAGTGATATATAGTATTTGTGTTTCTCTGTCTGATTTATTTCACTGCACATAATATTCTCCAGGTCCATCCATGTTGCTGCAAATGGCAAAATTCATTCTCTTTTATGGCTGAATGATATTCCATGGTGTAAGCCAAGAGTTTGTTGATGGGCACTTAGGTTGCTTCCATATTTTGGTTATTATAAATAATGCTACTGTGAATATTGTTTGTTTTTGAATTGGAGTTTTCTTTTTTCTTCTGGATATGTGCCCAGGAGTGGAATTGCTAAATCATATGGGAGTTCAGTTTTGGGGAATTTATTTATTTGTTTTTGGCTGCGCTAGGTCCTTGTTGCTCTTCATGAACTTTCTCTAGTTGCAGTGATGCGGGGCTAGTCTCCGTTGTGGTGCCAGCTTCTCGTTGAGGTGGTCCTCTTGTTGCAGAGCACAGGCTTTAGGCGCACAGATTTCTGTAGTTGCAGCACCTGGCTCAGAAGTTGCAGAACAGGCTCACTTGTGGGTCACAGGCACTAGAGCTCAGCCAGTAGTCGCAGCACACAAGCTTAGTTGCTCTGAGGCATGTGGAATCTTCCCAGACCAGGGAATCGAACATGTGTCTCCTCCTTTGGCGGGGGATTCTTACCTGTTGTGCCACAAGGGGAGTCCAGTAGTTCTGTTTTTATAGACCCTAGCTCTAACCTCCATACCTTTTGTAAAGGACGTCCATACTGTTTTTGTTAATGGCTACACCAATTTATATTCCCATGAACAGTATACAAGGGTTCCCTTTTCTCTACATTCTCACCAACATTTATTTGTGTGTTAACTTTTTGATAATAGTCATTCTGACCTATGTGAGGTGATAGCTCATTGTGGTTTTGATTTGCATTTCTCTGATAATTAACATTATTGAGCATCTTTTATGTGCCTGTTAGCATATCTTCTTTGGAAAAATGTCTTTGTATTATTTTTTGCCCATTTTTCACTATTGTTTTTAATTGAGTTGTATGAGGTGTTTATGTCTTTTGGATATTAACCTCATGTTAGTCCCGTCGTTTGCAAATGTTTTCTCCCATTCTGTAGGTTGTCTTTTCGTGTTTTTTCTTAATGGTTTCCTTTGCTGTGCAAAAGCTTTTAAGTTTGATTAGGTCCCATATTTCTTATGCCTTTATTTCTTATGCTTTTGGGAGACTGATCTATGAAAATACTGCAGTGGTTTATGTCAGCTGTGTTTCACCTGTGGCTCCCCAGGTGGCTAAGCAGTAAAGAGTCTGCCTGCCAATGCAGGAGGCTTGAATTAGTCTCTGGTCAGGAAGATTGCCTGGAGAAGGAAATGCCAATCCAGTCCAGTATTCTTGCCTGAGAAATCCCATGGACAGAGGAGCCTAGTGGGCTACAGTCCATGGGATCTCAAAAGAGTCAGAAACGACTTAGCAATTAAATGACAACAACAGTGCTTCACCTGTGTTCTCTTCTAGGAGTTTTATGGTGTCATATCTTACATTTAGTTCTTTAAACCATTTTGAGTTTATTTTTGTATATGAGAAAATGTTCTAGTTTCATTGTTTTACATATAGCTGTACAGCTTTCCCAACACTACTTGTTAAAGAGACTCGCTTTTCTCCAGTGTATGTTCTTTGTTATAGATTAATTGAGCACGGGCTTATTTCTGGGCTCTCTTTTCTGTTTCATTGATCTATATTTATGTTTTTGTACCAGTACCATGCTGTTTTGATTACTGTAGCTTTGTAGTGTACTCTGAGGTCTGAAAGAGTTGTACCTCCAGCTTTTTTCCTTTTTCTCAGGTTTTCTTTGGCAACTCTGGATCTTTTGTGGTTCCATATAAATTTTGGAATTATTTGTTCTAGCTCTATGGAAAATGTCATGGGTATTTTGATAGGGATTGATTGCATTAAATCTGTAGATTGGTTTGGATTCTATGGTCATTTTAATGATATTAATTCTTTCAATCCAAAAGCATGGGATATTTTTCCATTTCTTTAAATCATCTTCAGTTTCTTTATCAGTGTTTTATAGTTTTCAATGTATAGATCTTTTACGTCCTTGGTTAACTTTATTACTAGTGTTTTTTTAATGTGATTTTAAGTGGGTTTTTTTTTTTTGCTTTCTCCCTCTGATATTTCATCATTGGTGTATAGAAAGGCAACACATTTCTGTGTATTAATCTTATATCTTGCTACTTTGCTAAAACCATTTATTAGTTTTTGTGTGGAGGCTTTAGGGATAGAGTATCATATCATTTGTAGATAGTGAGTTTTACCTCTTCCCTTCCAATTTGGATACCTTTCTTTCTTTCTTCCTTCCTTCCTCCTTCTGTCCCTTCCTCCCTCCCTTCCTTCCTTCCAATACTGTGTTAAATAAAAGCAGTAACACAGTGGGCATCTTTATTTTGCTCCTGAATTTAGCAGGGAGGCTTACAGCTTTTCACCACTGAGTATTATGTTGGCTGTGAGTTTGTCATAAATGACCTTTACTTTCATCAGACGGGGTACCCTCTGTACCCCGTCTGATGAAAGTTTTTATCATGAATGGATGTTGAATTTTGTCAAGTGCATTTTCTGTGTTTATTAAGATAATCATATGGTTTTTGTCTTTCCCTTTTCCTTTCTCATTCTTCGTACTCTAATCTGGTCTGGTTCTAGGTTTACACCAACCTAAAGATTAGGATTTTTAAAGAGATGAGAAAGGAGATTGACCCATAAAATAAGAATTGGATGCTATGAGGGGACTTCCTGGCAGTCCAGTGGTTAAGACTGTGCTTCCAATGCAGGAGGTTGGGGTCTAATCCCGGGTCAGGGAACTAAGATCCCAAATGTTGCACCGTGTGGGCAAAAGAAAAAAATGGAATTGGATCCTATGAAAGAAAGCAATCAGAGAAGGGGAACATGCTCTATAAAATTAAATATATAATAGCCAAGGTGGAACTCTGAACAAAAGGGAGAAGATACCGTTCTCTTGGTTTGGTGCCTAGCTGGGGCTTTCCTTTTTGTCTCTCCTAGTTTGGATCGTTTGTTACATAGATCCTGGTTTGCTTTACTCAGTCACTTTGGTGAAAGACTTAGTCCAATTACTTTCTAAGAAAGGATAAAATTTCTAAGTCCTTGTGTGTCTCAGAAATGCCTTTATTTTACTCTTACACTTGATTCTCAGGCACACTTCTGGTGCTCTTCTTTCTGGTATTCTGAAGTTTTATGCTTGTGTCACCTTACTAAGGCTCTTTTTTTCATTTATTGGGCTTTGATGCTTTCAACCTTTTTCCCCCTAGTCTGCTGAAATTTATTTTGGAAATTCTTTCTTTCCATTTAAAATGTTCTCTTTTTTTTGGCCACAATTCATGTCTTGAGGGATCTCAGTTCCCTGACCAGGGCTTGAACCCGGGCCACGGCAGTGAAAGCTCAGAAGTAATCACTAGGCCACCAGGAAACTCCCTATTCTTTTTCTTTGGTGTTTTAGACCTCCTGGATTGATCCTTTAGTTTTCTTCGCCTGTTTTGTTTTGTTTTTTTTTTTAATCCTTCTCTCTCTCTTTTTTTGTCAACTTCTCAAGGCAATTTTTTCAACTCAATCTTTTAGCACTTCTATTTACTATTAAATTTTGATTATTGCATTTTTAACTTTAACCTTTTTCTCTAATTGCTTCTTTTCATGCATTCTGCTCTTATTTTATAGATGTATTTTCTTATCTTTTAAAAGATATTAGTTAGAGTTTAATTTTTTGAGTTTTCTTTTGCTTTTTTCATTGTTTCTGCTCATTGTGGTCCTTTTTCCTGTTTGGCTTTTCTGTTTCTCCAGGGAGAAGCCTCCAGTACTCTGTAGTGTGGGAATAATCCTTGGTGTTGACATTCTGGCAGGACCAATGAAGGGGAATATGTTGAGATTACCTGAGACTACCCCCCAGGAGTTCCTGGGTGGTCCAGTGGCTAAGACTCTGCACTCCGAATGCAAGGGACCTGGCTTCAGTACTAGTCAAGGCATAGATCTCATGTGCCACAAGTAAGACCTGGTGCAGCCAAATTTAAAAAAAGAAAGGCTACCCCCACAGTTCAGTGATCTGCTAAGAGGACCTTAGCATGTAGACATACTGTGCGTGTGTATGCTCACACTCTCAGTCACTAAGTTGTGTCCGACTCTTTGAGACCTCATGACCACCATGCTCCTCTGTCCATGGGCTTTTGTAGGCAAGGATACTGGAGTGGGTTGCCATTTCCTCCTCTAGGGGATCTTCCCTACCCGGGGATTGAACCTGCATCTCCTGCATTGGCAGCTGGACTGAGCCACCTGGAAGCTGTGATTTAATACAGTGAGAGGATATAGCATAAAACTGGCAAAGGGAAAAGGGAGGTGAGGCAAAGTCCAGAAGAAAGTAGGTGCAAACTTCCAGAGTCCTCTCCCACTGGAGTGACTGAGGCTCTGCTGAATTGTTCCAACACTGAATAGTAGCAACACGTGTGAAGTGTTGTCCATCAGGGGAGCTCATTTGTGACTTAGTACCCCGGGTTTTTACTGGGTGCTGCTCACATAGGTACCCTCTGCATAGCACACACCAAAATTCTAGACTCCCAGAAGGAAAGCAAGTCTTCTGCACAAATCGCATTGTTTGTGTTTCAGTTCAGTTCAGTTCAGTCACTCAGTTGTGTCTGACTCTTTGTGACCCCATGAATCGCAGCACGCCAGGCCTCCTTGTCCATCACCAACTCCCGGAGTCCACCCAAACCCATGTCCATCAAGTCGGTGATGCCATCCAACCATCTCATCCTCTGTCGTCCCCTTCTCCTCCTGCCCTCAATCTTTCCCAGCATCAGGGTCTTTTCAAATGAGTCAGCTCTTTGCATCAGGTGGCCAAAGTATTGGAGTTTCAGCTTCAACATCAGCTTTTGTTTGTGTTTAGGTGCATTAAACCACACGTATCAGTTAGGGGATGATGGGAACCTTGAAATCAGAGTTTTGCCATACAAGGGCTAGCCTTGCAAACAGGCCTTTCAAAAGGAGAGCAGTCATAGGCCTACTCTGTGAGTTCTTTCCTGCATAGGAACTGAAGGCCCCACAGTTTAACATACAGTTGGCACTTGGACAATGTGGAATTGGACTGTGCAGGTCCACTTGTACATGGATGTTTTTCAGTAATTATATTGGAAAAATGGAGATTTATGACAATTTGAGAAACTGGCAGAATGAATATCATATATGTAGATACTGTGCCTATCCTTAGATAAGCATAAGGTGAGTGATATTTAATATAAAATGAATCATGTGTTAGTTTTTTTACTGTTTTATAACTTCAATTTCAAAGAATTACATTACCCATTACAGTATTGTATGCCTGTCTCTTCCTTTCGCCTGATTGGATCAGCCTATTATCACAGGTAAGTGGTTTCTTTGGACTAGGAAAATGGCAACCCAGTCCGGTATTCTTGCCTGGAAATTTTCATGGACAGAAGAGCCCGGTGGGCTTCAGTCCACGGGGTTGCAAAGAGTCAGACAGGACTGAGTGACTGAGCACACACACAGGTGTTTTATGGGAAAAGATAGCAATGTTTCCAATATTGTATTATGAATGTGACTGTAATATTGTATGCCATAAAAATGTTATAATGACTTATTCATTAGTGGATAGGCTAACTGTAAAGCAATAGCATTGATTACCCTGGGCTACCATAAGACAGTCGTGTTGCTTCTTTGTCATTACTAATGCATGAATTGTTATACCTATAAATATACATTTCTTTTTCACATTATCTTTTCATTTTTGATGTTTAGTGTTAATAATACATTAGATATCTGCTGTGTTTTGTATAAGACAATATGATGTAGGTACTGATGATTCTTTAAGATGTATACTTACAGTGTCAATAAATACAGTATAGAGCTGTAAATGTATTTTCCCTTCCTTATGATTTTCTTTTTTTAATGTATTTTTAAAATTTTTAGTTGGAGGATAATTGCTTTACAATGGTGTGTTGGTTTCTGCCATACAACAAGGTGAAGCAGCCATAAGTGTGCAAATATCCCTTCTCCATCCCACCCCTTCAGGTGGTTGCAGAGCACCGGGCTGAGCTCCCTGTCTTACACAGAAACCTCCCACTAGCTATCTGTGTTACGCCCCACTGTCTTCTTCCTCCCCCACCATGTTCACAAGTCTGTTCTCTAGGTCTGTGTCTCTGTTCCTGCCCTGCAAGTTGGTTCACTAGTACCATTTTTCTACATTTTCATATATATGTGTTAATATACAATATTTTTCTCTTTCTGTATGACAGTCTCTAGGTTCGTCCACCTCAGTTCAACTGACTCAAATTCATTAATTTTCTTAATAACATTTTCTTTTCTCTAGCTACTTTATTGTAAAAGTACAGTACATAATACATAAAACATAAAAAACATGTGTTAATCAACTGTTTGTGTTATTGGTAAGGCTTCCAGTCACAGTAAGCCATTAGTAGTTAGGTTTTGTGGGAGTCAAAAGTTGTAGGTGGATTTTTCACTGCGTGGGGATGGGGGTCAGTGTCCCTGACCCCACATTGTTTAAGAGGCAACTATACAGGGTTTCTCTTAACCTCCTTGTCTTCTGCCTAGTGGCCTATCCTTGTCCTCTACTGGTGACCTGGAGGCTGGAGCCTTTCACCTACTGTAGGGCTGACGGTCACCTGTTTGAAACAGGGTAAGAGAGTGGCTCTGAGTGAGTGAATAGCCAACATTTTGCTATTGACTTGTCCTATAACTAGGACCACTAATATGGTCTGGGTGTTCCTGAGATCCTTTTCATACTAACACATGATGTTTGCCTTTTTCTTACAAGAGTACAATGAAGTTTTCTAGAGGCCTATAGTGTTATAATATACCGAATGCAGAAATATAAAGCAATGCCACTCTTCTCACTAATTTATTTTTTGTTTTGGAAAATATAGTTACTTTTTCTTAAAAATCATGAGGTTATTTTTAAATGGACTAAAATTTTTAAATAATTAAAATTTCTCAGTTTTTTCTTAAGATAATAAATCTAATAACTACATATAACCCACATAAGCAAAAGTTCTTTGGAGTATCAATGCTTTTTAATTATTGTAGGTCCTTGGACCAAAAAGCTTGAGAAACCTACATATTGCATTTTTCTGAGTCTTGCAGTTTGTCCTTTTGCTAGTTGTCTATCTATACCTGTGTTGTCCAGTTTGGTAGCGACTAGCCACATATTTAACTTTTAAATATAAGTTAATTAAAATGAAATAAAATAAAAATTCTGTTTCAGTTGTACCAAATTTCAAGTGGTCAATAACCACACGTGGGTAGTGGCTACTATAATGGACAACAGATCTAGAGCATTTTTATCACTGCAGAAATTTCTGTTAGACAGTGCTGATCAAAGCTGTTAACATTTAGAAGCTGTTCTTATTTCTTCCCCTTATGCTTTTCTACTCTCACGTTCTTTGCTTACATCATGATAGCTGAGCACATAAACATATATTATTGGTTCATAAAACATTTCATCATCAGATGATTATGGGACAGGCTTTTCTAGTGCACACACCCATGTGAAATTATGTAACTCACCACCTGGCTGGGACATGAACCTAGCCAAAATCCATGGTCTTTTAACTGAGATCACATACCTGGTTTCAGGACTTAATGAGGTGCAGGTTCTTGATGTCTTATCACAGAAAGAATTCAGTGAGAGACAAAGTGATAGGTAAGAAATAGATTGATTTAGACAACACACTCCACAGAGTGTGGGTCATCTCAGAAGGCAAGAGGCCTCAGGATATGGGGTTGTCGGTTTTTATAGGGGTGGGTAATTTCATAGGCTAATGAGTGAGGTGTCTTCTAGGTATTTTGGGGAGGGGGTGGGGATTTCCAGGAATTTGGCCACTGCTCACTTTTTGACTTTTGATGGCCAGCCTTGGTACTGTCATGGCACCTCAGGCTGTGTATGTGTCATTTATCTTGCTGATGTGTTACAATGAGCATATACTGAAGCTCAAGGTTTAGTGGGAGTTGACTTGTCCGCCATGTTGAACCTTTTTGGTTCTAAATGTCATGTCTTGGCTATGTCATTCTTTTAAATGTTGTGCCCTTACTCTTTCCCCTCTGTTACACTTGTAACATCTTTTACTTTTTGTTTGTTTTTGGCTGTGCTGGGCCTTCACTGCTGGGAGGGCTAGTTGCGGTGAGTTGGGGCTACTCTCTCACATCTAGGCGTGTGAACCAGACAGAGTTCACATGCCTAGATGCAAGAATTGTTGTGCACCACTATCAGTTTTCTTCAGTAGAAACTGAAGAAATAGCTCAATAGCAATCAAAGGCTAGAGTCCGATAATCTGGTAGAGTGTGATCCCGATGCAGCATAGTTTTCCAAAGAAGCACACGTTTTTCTCTTACAAAACTCATCCAGTGACGTCTGGATTTTAATTTGCCTACTTGTGTAAAATTGCTGCAGGGAAGAACTAATTCGACTCCATGTTGGATCTGTTTCTTTGAGTTTATTTACCTTTTGCTTTTTTTTTTTTTTTTATTGCAGTCATACATCATGGCCTGCCTCAGGGAACCCTGCCCTGCTACCTGACTGTTGAAGTGCTTTTATTAGAGACAGTCTGACCTGGCCTACCTGTGAATGGCTGCTGCTGCTGCTGCTAAGTAGCTTCAGTTGTGTCCGACTCTGTGCGACCCCATAGATGGCAGCCCACCCGGCTCCCCTGTTCCTGGGATTCTCCAGGCAAGAACACTGGAGTGGGTTGCCATTTCCTTCTCCAATGCATGAAAGTGAAAAGTGAAAGTGAAGTCGCTCAGTCGTGTCCAACTCTTAGCAACCCTATGGACTGCAGCCTACCAGACTCCTCCATTATGGGATTTTCCAGGCAAGAGTACTGGAGTAGGGTGCCATTACCTTCTCCAGTGAATGGCTGCAGACAAGAAGAAATTAACACATCCCCTCTTATTTTGCAAGATAAATAGATTTTTTTACTTTACTTCCTCACCTCTTCTCCTTCTCTGTCCTATAAAAGAACATCATATCCAGACCCTGATGAGTTGATATTTGGAGACGTTGTTGTTATTGTTCAGTCACTACCTAAGTCATGTCCGACTCTTTGAGACCCCATGAATTGCAGAATGCCAGGCTTCCCTGTCAGAGAAGGCCATGGCACCCCACTCCAGTACGCTTGCCTGGAAAATCCCATGGATGGAGGAGCCTGGTGGGCTGCAGTCTGTGGGGTCGCTAAGAGTCGGACATGACTGAGCGACTTCACTTTCACTTTTTGCTTTCATGCATTAGAGAAGGAAATGGCAACCCACTCCAGTGTTCTTGCCTGGAGAATCCCAGGGACGGGGGAGCCTGGTGGGCTGCCGTCTATAGGGTTGCACAGGGTCGGACACTACTGAATCGACTTAGCAGCAGCAGCAGCAGGCTTTCCTGTCCTTGACTATCTCCCAGAGTTTGCTCAAATTCATGTCCATTGAGTCAGTGATGTCATCCAACCATCTCATCCTCTGTCACCCCCTTCTGTTGCCCTCAGTCTTTCTCAGCATTAGGGTCTTTTCCAATGAGTCAGCTCTTCAGCTTCGGCATCAGTCTTCCAATGAAGATTTGGGGTTGATTTCCTTTAGGATTGACTGGTTTTATCTCCTTGCTCTCCTAGGAGCTCTAAAGAGTCTTCTCCAGTACCACAATTTGAAAGCATCAATTCTGCGGTGCTCAGTCTTCTTTATGGTCCAACCCTCACATCCATAGATTTGGAGACATTAGTCTGCCGTCTTCTCGGGTCAGCCACCTTTCTAAATAAAGTCATATTCCTTGCCTCAACACCTCACCTCTTGGTTAATTGGTCTGTCATGTGGTGAGCAGAGCAAGCTTGGACCTGGTAACAAAATTATCTATGTGAAAATTCTGGTTGACAGAGAGGTTACAGCTAACATTGAAATGAGTAAATTTGTATTCTGGATTCATTTTGTTTGCTAGGTTACTTGCTTGTTTTAAGCAAGTTGTTTAGCTTTATAAGGCAAATCAGTGATGAGCTAAATAGATAATTTAGCTTCTTACTTTGTTCCCAGACTGGTTTCCCTACCAGTGCTGAGAGTGACTGGCAACTTTTAAAAATTCAACACTGCCTGGAGCTTGGAGGACATAGTAAGCCTCAGTCCTGTGTTTTCACTAGAGAGACAGCCTTGTACATAGTGAACCATTACACAGTGTGATAGGTACTGCCCCAGAGGTGGGAAGATGTGATGTAGAATCACAAACTAGGAAGCAGTGAAATTTGGCTGGAGAGTTAACATTTTGTCAGGGCTTTGAGGACAACTAGAATTTAACCAGAATGATTTTTCTATTCATACAAATATGAGAACTTCCAATTGTATTTCTAAGTAAAAAGCCAGTCTCCTAGTTGATCCCCAGATCTAGCCTCCCAGTTGATCCCCAGACCTAGCCTCCCTTATACATATTGTATAAGGATTGCTCTGTATACCTGTATACATAGTGATGGAAGTGGCCGTGTATAGAGTCTAAGATTTGGTCGTAAAAGACATTGCCGCTTCCATGTGGTCTCCTGGTGTACTTGCTCTGAGTGTAACTGACTGTCGTGTTGTGGGAACACTTAAGCAGCCCGGTGAAGAGGCTCATATGGGAAGAAATCAAGTTTACTCTGGGCCAGTGGCCACCCAGCCGAAGAGTATTTCCTAGCTTCCCTGGAACCTAGGTTTATCTTTGTGACTAAGTTCTTGAGAGCAGAAGAGATATGTGCAATTTCTAGTACTTGCCTTTAAAACATACGTTTGCAGTCTTTTTTTCATTATCACTTCTGTAAGGAGCCTTCTTAGATATTTTTATCTCAAATTGCCCCCATGAAAATTTAATACCATAGATATATCATATCTGTTTATGCACTGTATGTAAATATCTGCACTTTAGCATAAAAAGGACTAAAGTTTTTTTTGCCCTTCTGCCACCCGTGAACCAGCGTTTGCCCTTTGGGGGCATTGTGTCCTTTCTGAGAATGCACATTTTAAAGGACTGGGTTTGTTCTCCCCTTCTTTGGGTTTGTTCTCTGTCTTCCTTCTTGTGGACAGAATTGTGTAGTGAGCTAACTTCAATTAGGCAGACAAAAGGAGAATGTAAGCAACAAAACAGAGGGAACTTGGAAGCTTAGGCAGCATCACAGGCCAAAGCTGCTGGCCTGTGACTAGACAGCTAACTGAGAAAGAAACTTACTCTGGTCTCATCCGACTCATATATCGATAATTTGCTACAGTTTTGTTTTGTTGTGTTTTTCAACCATTAGTTTTGTCATAGTAGAGTGTACTAGAACTGAGAGTGTACTAGGAGCACATACAGGATCTTCATGAACATTTTAAGGTACATTTCAGAAACGTGAGAAAAAAATATTTGAGAATTTAATTCTCCAAACTTCAATAAAATAATAGAAGGGGATAAAAAAGGCAAAGAAAGTGGAACAGGAGACCACAGTAATTTCAAGAACCGTTTAGAATATTGAAAGTTATTTTAGGACAGTGATCTCCAAAATGTAATCTCTGGGACAGCAGTATCAGTATTATATGGGCACTTACCGGAAATGCAGATCCTTAGGCCTCTCACCTCAGACCTACTAAATCAGAAACCCTAGGGTGGAGCCCAGTAATCTCTTTTAACGGACTCTCCAAAATGATTCTGATGTGTGTTCAAATTTGAGCAGCATTTCCTTCAAAGAATGGAGAGCCCCTTGAGAAGTTAGCCAGTTCACAGTGTTGTCCTTCCCTCACCCTCCACGCTCACTATTTGTTGGCTCTAGGGGCCAGAGAAGATGGGAATGAGACGTGCAAGCAGGAGTATCCTTTCGCCTTGGGGTGACCACCGTTAACATTCTGGTTACCGTCTTTTCATGCATTTCTGTATGTGCGTACATGTGCATATCTTTTAATTTTATACGTATGAGATCGTATTGATATTTTAATAGTCACTTTTTAGTTAATCGTTCTCTTCTTACATTCCACATCTTAGCAATGTGGTCTTATATTAGCAAGATAATATATACATTTCAGCAAAATTTAGTTTATAAATATTTATAATTATATTGCTGAAATATAAATATTATTTAGCTATACTTTTTAATGCATATGTATATATCATATATAGACACAACCCACAATTTTTTGTCTTTTGAGGTAATTCATGAATCAAATTTTCCATTGTTGAGTCAATTTTTATAATTTATAGTTTGCTGAGAAGTCATGTGTGTTCTTTTGATTTTCAAATTTGTTGTCTAGGGTTGCATGTGATTATCTCTTGCAGTTTATTTAGTCTCTTTTATATCTTCTTTCTTCAGCCATCTCCCTCCTTCCCCACTCTTTACTAAAATCAGGGTTTTGGTTTTTTGTTCTTTCAAAGAACAAAGTTTTGGATTTATATATCCTTGCTGTTATTTTTAAAATTTACTCTTACATTTATCAATTCCTGCTTCTTGTTGTATTCTGTTTTTTATCCTTTTTCCTTACTTTGAATAATAATTTCTTTACATTTTTTAAAGCCTATTTAATGATGAAAGCATTTAAGACTCTAAAATTTCCTCTGAGGACTGTTTTAGTTTTTAAAGTAATATCTCATTGGTCTAAATCTTTTTTCTTTTCATCACCTTCTAAATGGTTTGTAACTTCATTTCTGATTTCTTTGCTCCAAATAATATTTAGTAGTATGTTTGTTAATTTTCAAATATTTACGATTTTTGAAAATCTTTTTACTTTTGGAACTTTATTGACTGATTAGAGAAAGCAACATGTAAAATGCCTTCTTTAAAATACTTTTCCATTGTTCAGTTTATTTTTTTTTCAATAATACTTATTTATTTTGACTGCACTGGGTCTTCATTGCAGCGGGTGGGCTTCTATAGTTGTGGTATGTGGGATCTTAGTTCCCCAACCAGGGACTGAACCCCTGCCCCCAGCATTGGGAGCGGAGTCTTAACCACTGGACTATCAGGGAAGTCCCCAGCTGTGGTTTATTTTATTTTTTAATTGCAGTGTAATTGCTACAATGTTGTGTTACTTCCTGCTGTATAGTGAAGTGAATCATCTATTGTTGTTCAGTTGCTAAGTCACATCCAACTCTTTGTGACCCCATAGACTGTAGCACATTAGGCTTCTCTGTCCTTCACTATCTCCCAGAGTTTCTTCAAATTCATATCCATTGAGTCGGTGATGCTGTCTACTAACCATCTCATCCTCTGCTGCCTTCTTCTCCTTTGGCCTTCAGTCTTTCCCAGCATCATGATATTTTCCAGTGAGTCAACTCTTCGCATCATGTGGCCAAATTATTGGAGCTTCAGCTTCAGCCTCAGTCTTTTCAATGAATATCCAGGGTTGATATCCTTTAGAATTGAATTGACTGGTTTGATCTCCTTGCTGTCCAAGGGACTCTCAAGAGTCTTCTCCAACACAGTTTGAAAGCATCGTTTCTTAGACACTCACCCTTGTTTATGGTCCAACTCTCACATCTGTATATGACTACTGGAAAAACCATAGCTTTAAACTATATGGACCTTTGTCAGCAAAATGATGTCTCTGCTTTTTAATACACTGTCTAAATTTGTCATAGATTTCCTTCCAAGGAGCAAGTGTCTTTTAATTTCATGGCTGTAGTCACCGTCCACAGTGATTTTGGAGCCCAGGATAATAAAATCTGTCACTGCTTCCACCTTTCCCCCTACTATTTGCCATGAAGTGATGGGATCGGATGCCATGATCTTTGCTTTTTGAATGTTGAATTTCCAGCCAGCTTTTTCACTCTCTTCTTTCACCTTCATCAAGAGGCTCTTTAGTTCCTCGTCACTTTCTGCCACTAGAGTGGTATCATCTGCATAGCTGAGATTGCTGATATTTCTGCTGGCATTCTTGATTCCAGCTTGTGATTCGTCCTGTCCTGCATTTCATATGATGTATTCTGTATGTAGCAAAGAGTCGGACACGACTGAGCGACTGAACTGAACTGAATTCTGTATGTAAGTTAAATAAGCAGGGTAACAATATACAGCCTTGTCATACTCCTTTCCCAATTTTGAACCAGTCAGTTGTTCGAAGTCCAGTTCTAACTGTTGCTGAGTTCTGAGAAACCCAGTATAGGTTTCTCAGGACACAGTTATAGGAATTAGCTGTATGTACACCTATATCCCCTCCCGCCTTGGTTTATTTTAAATGACATAGCTGCTTGAGTACTTTTGCCCTGTAGGTTTCTTTGCTTTTCATAGAGAAGAATGGAATTACTAATTGACAGAATGTGTGCCATATATTTAAGAGTTTTGGTGCAAACTGGCTACAGAAACAGAACAAGAATTTCTTGGCCTAGGGGTTTTCTTATTTGTTAATTTTTTTCTACAAGCTTAGTTTAGAAGAGCTAAACAGTTAGCTCCATTTTGAGCTGAGTTTTCTTAGAACAAGGGCGGTTTGGATGACATGAAGTTAGGAGGTAAGGCCATTAAAAAAAGCAAAATAAAAACAACTTAGGCTTTTTTAGATGCAACTGGGTGTTCTGGGAAGTTAACCAAAGTTTTGTAAGAGTGTTAAGCTCCAAACAAAGAAGGGAGAGATTTTTGTGTAAAAAGACTACTGTTTGCTAGTTTTGCTAAGAATATAGATTGATGTTCATAAGACTTAAACCTTATGATGGGTTGAGGAGGGCGTTTGGAGGGGAAGTTGTCCCAAACTGATTGCCTGTGGACCACTTGTTGGACTGTAACAGTGTTTTATGTTTAGGATTAGTTGCCAACACTTTAAAATAAATAAAGCAGATTCAGACTTCCCTGGTGGTTCACCGGTTAAGACTGTGCTTCCAATGCAGGGGTCATGAGTTTAGTCCCTGGTTAGGGGACTAAGGTCCCACATGCCATGATGAGGCCAAAAGAAAAAAAAGCAGATTCACTCACACACACCCCCTGCATTCACACACACACACACACTACACATACACCAGTCTGCATTTCCAGTGTTTAAAGATTCCATGAAGGCTGAGATTACTTTAATGTGCTGCTGCAATAGACTGGAGCTGGGGTGTGCCTATCCCTTTTAGAAAGACACCTCCCCTTGGATGTCTCCACCATTCCCTTTTGCCCCTAGTTTCGAGGCTAAGTGTCAATAGTCAGTTATCCTTTGTCCTTGTGCTACTGTTTTTTCACTGTAGTTTTAAGAAGGAAGGACAGTGTATTTTGAGTCCACTTTTCTCTCAAAAGTAGGGAAAGAAAAAGCCATTTTGATTATTAAAAAAAAAAGAGATTTTTGTTGTAGAAATGCAGAATATTACTGTTTTAGTATGCAAAGTATATCTGTATCAAAAAAGTACAAATTAAGATGCCATTTTATTTTTTTAATTTCAAAGGAGACTTTATTTTTATTATATGTTTATTTTGCTGGGTCTTAGTGGCAGCATATGGGATCTTCAGTCTTCATTGCGGCATGCAAACCCTTAGTTGGGGCATGTGGGGTCTAATTCCCTGACCAGGGATTGAACATGGGCTTCCTGCATGGGGAGCACCAAGTCTTAGTCACTGGACCACTGGGGAAGTCCCAAGATGCCATTTTAAAACCAACCATAGGTAGTAAGCAATGTAACTAGTATATGGAAAAGTTACAATAGGGCTTGTTTTTGAATGTGAAATAAGGGACACTACTACAATATGTAGCTATTTACGTGGTAAGAAAAAAAGTTCCTGGGCATCAATACCATATAGCAATGGTAAGTTCCTAAAGCAATGCCTGTTGAGTAGGGCAGAAATTATGTACCTCAAAGAGAAAAAAAGTAAATGTAAATATCATTGGAAATACTGTTTCATAGCATACTGAAGATATGACCAGGTAATATTACAAATTTAAATCATATGTGGCATTTTTGATTTAAGCTCATGAAAATACATAAAGAGATAATATCACATAGTTAACACGTCTAGTCAAGGCTATGGTTTTTCCAGTGGTCATGTATGGAGTGAGAGTTGGACTGTGAAGAAGGCTGAGCGGCAAAGAATTGATGCTTTTGAACTGTATTGTTGGAGAGGACTCTTGGGAGTCCCTTGGACTGCAAGGAGATCCAACCAGTCCATTCTGAAGGAGATCAGCCCTGGGATTTCTTTGGAAGGAATGATGCTAAAGCTGAAACTCCAGTACTTTGGCCACCTCATGCGAAGAGTTGACTCTTTGGAAAAACTCTGATGCTGGGAGGGATTGGGGGCGGGAGGAGAAGGGGACGAGAGAGGATGAGATGGCTGGATGGCATCACTGACTCAATGGATGTGAGTCTGAGTGAACTCCGGGAGTTGGTGATGGACAGGGAGGCCAGGCGTGCTGCAGTTCATGGGGTCGCAAAGAGTCGGACACGACTGAGCAACTGAACTGAACTCATTTGTGATGCCTGAAAATTTTCATGAAGACATTTTGGATTTGTTGCCCATGAAATGGCAATATCAAGTGACTCTTACATATGTTAGAAAAGTCTGTCAAAATTTAATGTAAGTGTATAAAAATATATTAGCTTGGTTATAGATAGTGCTCCTAGATTAGTGAATAGTTGGGGTTAGCATTGGACCATGTTAAAAAGTCAAGGCCTAGATTAAATAAATTGTTTATTGCAGATTTTACTAGGAATAATTTTTAATTATTAAATTAAATTTTTAATTTGCTTAAAAAATGCAGCCAAGATAGTAATGATCACCATAAATTGGATAGTAATTCCTGAACTTCAGATGGTTCAAGACTTTGAAGAATTTATGGTATGCATAAACCTAGTCTTCAATGTATAGTTTAGAGATGACAGTGCTTTTTTAATGGTTATAAAAAATCAATCTGTACTTGCATCCAAGGGAAAATCTTTCCTCTCAGTTTACCAGTGATGAATGACTCAACTATTTGGCTTTTTTGGTTGGCGTTACAGCTCATCTAACTAGTCATCTTAAAAAAAAGGATTATTTTTACAAGGGCATTCCAAAGGCGTGCCATATAATTCAGCTCTCCTATTTGTAGTAAATATATATATATATATATATATATATTTGGCAAACTTTTTTTTTTTTGGCTCTGCAGCAGTTCCTGGACCAGGGATCCACATGCACCCCCTGCAGTAGAAACACAGAGTCTTAACCAGTGGACTGCCAGGGAAGTCTGGCAAATATTTTTTCAGAAATAGTCTGGATCACTGTCACATACTAAAGTTGGTTTCCAAAAGTGAAAATTGTGGCCTTACTGTCATTCCCCCAATTATGGAATTTAAGATTGAATTCTAAGAGATTTTTTGATTTTATACTTTATGAAAATGAAAAATTAATTTTTCAGTTAATAACAATAAGGTGAATGGATGGCTACAAGTGAAAGTATTTATTTATTTATTTGAATGTGCTGGGTCTTAGTTTCAGCATGCGCGATCTTTAACTGAGGCGTGTGGATTCTAGTTCCCTGACCGAGTCGAACCTGGGCCCCCTCCATTGAGAGTGTGGAGTCTTAGCCACTGGACCACCAGTTATGTCCCCCAAATGAAAGTATTAAAAGCTAAATTTTATAGCATCGGAGCATTAGAATTCTGAATCCTAAATTCAGAACTCACTATGCAAAGCTTCATGTTTGTTTGAAAGTACCTGTGTTTAAGAGGTGTTGTCTTCTTTTATGAAAATCAGTTTAAAAAAATATACTGGATTCAAGGGCTGAGCTCTGTATTATAGGTTGCATGCTAACTACATTGACATCTTGGTAAAGGGTAAAGGGTGTCAAGGTTTTGGTTCTAGATCAAAAATATATGAGCTGCAAGAAAATTTTAATAATTGTTTCTCTTTTAATTTGTTTTTTATTTCAGTTTCAAATTTATAATATCTAATACCATAATTGCTTGCATTTATGTTACATGCCTAAATCATGGTTCATTAAAAGTAATGTTTAATTCTATTTCTGGTGTTGAACTTTCTGTTATCTTGATCTCTTCAATTATTTATGTTCTAGCTTGTCCCCCATGTGTGTCGCACGTCCCCAGTAGGGGTTGGAATTTGTGACTCTTGTCATAGTTGAAAGGTGAAATGTTAGCTATGTCCTTGGGGAAGATGGCAATGAAAATACGGTGATCACATCATTCTAATTAATTACACTGTTATCACGTTTTCTTAACTTAGGCATTAAATCTATTTGCATGATGGTTTGTTTCATGGTGGCAGTTTTAGGGGATGAAAATTGAGCATTTCAACATTGTAAGTATATATCAGACAGCTCAGTATCATGGGACCAGAGCTTTTCCCTTCACCCCTCTCTCACCCCCTGTAGAATCTTCAGTGGGAGTTCCCTGTGAAAACTTCTAGGCAAAGCATTAAAAAACAGCACCCATAAGCTTTGATAGGATCAGAGACCCCACCCAGACTCAGTTTAGACAGGTAATTCTGTTCAAGTGAGGAACCAGAGGCTGTGCTACTTATGTTTTGTACTAACTCCTGAGATACTGTCATTGCCTCATTGAAATTCTTTGGTTTGGGATCAGATGCATGTAGTCTGTGAGAAGCTGCCTGGTACTCCCCTCTCCCTGGCAGCGCTATCCTCCCCTTGGCTCTGATGCTGCTATAGCTCTGCCTTCTCAATTGCTTGCTGTGTATTGCCTTTTCATAGAATTACAGGCTTGAAAGACTGTAGTAATGCTTTTGACCACAGAAAAAAAGTTTTTTTCTAGTTTATAAACTGGCCCGAGGAAAACAGAGAAAAAGAAAATGATGGGAAAAGTTCTTCTAGGGGGGAGGGAGGACGGCAAACGGGCGTCGGCGTGGCCCTTGCGCTCTCCCTTTCCTTCCCAATAAAAAAAAAAAGAAAAGTTCTTCTAAATCTTAAGTAATTTGTAGGTACTGAATTGTCACTGTTAGTATTTCCCTTTTTCTTCCCTAAAGTTCAGTATCTCTTTGGGTGTTTACATTTTAATTTTGCTGAATGTTTAGAAAAAAATCTATTTATTTAAGAAACGGCAATTTCAAAGGGTGAAATGTCAGCTCTTCACCTTTCTCCATACTCCCTTTTGGCCTTCTTTGGGGTCAGATAGGTATGACAAGAATATGTTTCTGGATCTTTTCTTCAGTAGTTCTCAAATGTGGTCCCTGTGCCAATAGTTTCCTGTACCGCCTGGAAACGTACTAAAAATGCAAAATCTTGGCCCCATCCCAAACCTACAGCATGAGAAACACTTGGGGCCTATGTCAGTAGCAATGTGTGATGATCGTGGCATATGCTAAAGCTTGAGAACCACCACTCTAATGACTTGAATTATATCTCTGTTAGCTTTGTACATGGAAACCTATACAAGTTTTAAAACTCCTTTAGTGTCTTCATGCTTTCCTGTCATCGCTTTGGGAGTCTAGGATAAAGTATATATTGGAGTGAACTGGGGACCTTTACCCTAGCTGGCTGGGACTTGTTTGGTTGTTGCAGTCAGTGAACTGCCTTGAATGACAATTACTGATTGTTGAGGTAACGGGTGAGATAGAGATGCCATGGGTACTTTCAGAAGAAATCAGATCTGGCATCCCAGGAACTAGTGACCTGGTTCTGAGACATGGCCAAGACCAGTTATTCTCATCTTGATTAGTGGCGGTAGTTTAGTCACTAAGTTGCCTCCAACTCTGTTGCGACCCTGTGGACTGTAGCCTGCCAACTTCCTCTGTCCATGGGATTTCCCAGGCAGGAATACTGGAGTGGGTTGCCATTTCCTTGTCTTCATTAGCTAGTGTATGTAATTCACTGGAGAGAAAAAAAAGTCTGAGTATACAACTTTGCATGTGAAATCGTGTGTTTCTTTTTATTGTGGTAAAATATGCATAACATGAAATCTACCATTTTGAACATTTTTAAGTATACGCTTCAGTGACGTTAAGTACGTTCACACTGTTGCACATCTATCATCACTATTCAGCTCCTGGACTTCTCCATCGTCCCACACCGAAATTCAGCACCTATTAAGCAGTAACTACCCATTCCTCCCTCCGTGGAGCCCCGGACGACCACTATTCTACTTTCTTTCTCTATGAATTTGACTATTCTAGGTTCCTCATGTAAGGGGAAGGATACAATTTTTGTACCTTTGTGTCTGACTTATTTCACTTAGCATAATGTCTCCAAGGTTCATCTAGGTTGTAGAAGGTACCAGAATTTCATACGTTTTAAGAGCCAAATTCCATTATGTGTATATACCACATTCTGTTTATCCATTCACCTGTGGGTAAAATTTGGGTTGTTTCTACCTTTTGGCTCTTGTGAATTGGTGTACAAATATCTGCTCAAGTCCCTGCTTTCAGTTCTTTTGAGTATATACTTAGAAGTGGAATTCCCAGATCATATGGTAATTCTCTGGGCTTCCCTGGTGGCTCAGATGGGAAAGAATCTGCCTACAATGCATGAGACCCAGTTTTGATCCCTGGGTAGGGAAGATACCCTGGAACAGGGAATGGGAACCCACTCTGGTATTCTTGCCTGGAGAATTCCAGGCAGAGGAGCCTGGCAGGCTACAGTTCTTGGGGTTGCAAAGAGTCATTTAAGTTACTCAAAATCAACTGATTCGTGGAGGTAAAGGAAGAGAAATATGTACTATTGAAGAGGGCCGGAGGGACTGCTGTTGCCTTTTTCTCACTTTGTGAATATGCAGTCCATTCTGTAACAGTCTGTGGAAACTGTGTAAATAGTTTGAAGGGTCGCAAAGAGTCAGATACGACTGAGTGACTGAACTGAACTGACCATTTATAAAGAAGAGTTATGCATGATTCAGGAGGCGAGACAAATGAACAATAGTGGTATTTTTACACTTTGGGGCAGGAATATTAGTTTTAAGGGAATGTCTCACCCATCGCAGGATTTTTATTTATTTTTGTTGAAGTATTGTTGAGGATGAGATGGCTGAATGGCATCACCCACGTGATGGACGTGAACTCGGGCAGACTTCAGGAGGTGGTGAGGGACAGGGAGGCCTGGCATGCTGCAGCCCATGGGGTTGCAAGTAGTTGGACACAACTGGGCGACTGAACACGTAGACACATTGATTTATACTGTGTTGGGTTCTGCTGCATAGCAAAGTGCTTCAGTTGTTTGTGTGTTGTTTTTAGTCACTGAGTTGTGTCTCTTTTGCAACCCATAGACTGTAGCCCGCCAGGCTCCTCTGTCCATGGGATTTCCAGGTGAGAATATTGGAGTGGGCTGCCCTTTTCTCCTCTAGGGGATCTTCCCCACCCAGGGATCTTCTACAGATCTCCTACATTGGAAGGCAGATTCATTACCATTGAGCCCCCAGGGAAGCCCCTCAGTTACATACACACATTCTTTCATTGCAGGATTTTTAGTATATCTGACCCTTGGCTGTTAAATGCCAGTAGTTCCTGAGTTATTGAATCTATCAAAGAACCACTCCTACAGATCTTCAAACATGAGTGGGTAGGGCAGGGGTTAGGAGCATTCTGTCTTGGTTTGTGAACACTAGAAGAGCAAAAGAGGAAGAACACAAGAAGGTCATAAAGAAAGAAAGTTGAGTGAAGAAGCATTAGAGGAACTGACCACCTGGTCTTTAGGATTGGTTGCACAGAACTGTGAATGCTGTATTTGAATAAGGAATTTTCAGAGATTATCTTGACCATAAGGTGGACAAGCAGGTGAGTTGGGTGCACTCAGGTTCTCTCGGAGGTTTAAGTTGGGCTCTCGGTTGCCAACACCAGGGAGCTGGCATGAAATGGACATGTGTCTAAGAGACTCTACAGTCTTCCCCTCTGACCCTCACACAGGAGTGTTCCCCTGGGACCTGCACTGGTCTTGTCTTGCCGGGCCCACCCTGTTCCTTCTCGCTCTCAGAGGAAGGGAAGGGGAAATACCCTTGAGGGGGGAGACCATCCTTGAGGTGAAGAAATAGGTTAGTGACTAATTTAAGAATTCTGATTTGCTATAAAGTGTTACTGGAGTAACTAAGGAAACACAGAATGAATTCTGCATAAAGAACTGTTTTGACTGTTATAACCGGAAAGTTGCATAGGTTTCCCTTCAGGAGGGACTTGGTGGGACAGCTTTCCTTTCTGGTTTTGGGCATGGCCAGCCTTGGTCTAGAAGTTCAGTAATAGACTGGATTATGCCCAGTTTTGGTCTCCACACTTTTAAAAAGGTATAAATTCAGGAGTCCATAGAAGGGGATCAAAATTTTTCCAGAACCCTGCTCAAAGGTTTAAATTTTTCAGTAGCAATACTACAAAAGACCACAAGATGGCAACAAAAGAACTCGAAAATGCCACTTTTTTTTTTTTTTTAAGTAGATTTGGAAGAGGTGAGTAACAGACCAGATGTTCCTTGATGAAAACAAGAAAAAGAGTTTAAGAATGCATATACTTTAAAACTTACAGAATAATCAAAATGCTTGCTCAGTAGATTTTTTTCAGAGTAAATTTGTGCTTGCTTATTGTTTAGGTAAAGGATTTCATACATGTTAAAAGACAGTATTGTGGTGTCACCTGTGAATCTAAAAAAACACCTCAAACTCAGAGAAACATAGAGTAGAAAGTGGTTTCCAGGGACTGGGGGTGGGGGGAGCAGAGGATGAGTTTGTTAGATGGCATCACTCACTCATTGGACATGAATTTGAGCAAATTCTGGAAAATAGTGGAGGACAGAGGAACCTGTTTTTGATGTGCTACAGTCCATGGTGTCACAGAGTCAGACATGACTTAGCAACTGACTAAGCAACATAACCACATCTTTATCCATTCCTCTGTCAGTGGACACTTAGATTGCTTCCATGTCCTGGCTGTTGCAGATAGTGCTGCAGTGAACACTGGGGTCCATGTATTTTTTTGAATTATGGTTTTCTCCAGATGTATGCCCAGGAGGATGATTGCTGGATCATATGGAAACTCTGTTTTTAGTTTTTTGAGGAACTTCCTTGCTGTTCTTCATAGTGGCCACAGCAATTTACATTGCCACCAACAGGGTGGGAGGGTTCCCTTTTCTCCATCTCTCACCAGCATTTGTTATTTGTAAGTCTTAATTTCTTTAGGATCAATTTCTAGATATAAAATTGCTATATTCAGGATGAAGACATTTTTAAAAAAAGGTTTTGTTAAGGTAAATTGCCTTCCAGAAAGATAGCATCCCCATTGATATTGAATGGGAAAGCTCATTTCTTTTCCTTAGGAATAGGCCTTTCTCTGTTAAGCCCCTTCAGTCAATTTGACTGTTTCGGTCTTGACCTCTGTCTTTAGGCATCTTCAAGGTGGGGAGGCACAGCTTATCTTCCTCTTGTCCACAGTCTGCATCCCAGAGACTGGCTTACTACCTTGCGGTATATACCTTTGTCCCACCTAGAGTCATTTGGGGTGGGCTAGAGGAGGCCCGGAATGGCCTTGACTCATCACCTGTCCTGTTTCTGTGGCTCTTTTTTGGATCCTTATCAGATCTCCCATCATGTCTCCTTCTGCACTTTAGATTTTTTTTTTCCTAGGCTGTGCTGGGACTTCACTGGGGTGTATGGTCTTCTCTCTAGTTGTGGCTTGTGGGCTTAGTTGCTATGCGACTTATGGGCTCCTAGTTCCCAGACCAGGGATTGAACCTTGCATTGGAAGGTGGACTCTTCCCTACTGGACCACCAGGGAAGTCCCTCCTTTACTTAGCATGCAGGAGAAGCTTTTGCAATGTAGTAAGGTTAGTATATCTGACTCGCACTATTTTGGGATTTGTGTCTAGGCAATAAAGGCACCTCTTTGCAAGGCTATTTATGGTGTTTACTGTATGTTTTCAGATAAACCAATTTGACTGAAGCTTGTTCTTTCCTGCCATAAATAGTCAATTATATGACAGGATAGTTTCTGACTTCGAGATACAGAAAAACCAATTCAAACAAATTCATTGTTTTACCTAGCAGCAGTAGAGTGGGCTTCAACCTGGTAAAACTCAGCAGTGACTCATTTATGTCATTATTGCTGTTGTTGTTTAGTTAAGTCATGTCTGACTCTTTTGTGATCCCATGGACCCCATCAGGCTCCTCTGTCCATGGGATTTCCCAAGCAAGAGTACTGGAGTGGGTTGCCATTTCCTTCTCCAGAGGATCTTCCTGACTCAGGGGTTTCTTTACTGCTGAGCCACAAGGAAGCCCTGTGTCATTATAGAACCCAGGTTTATTCCTCTCTTCATCTGCTATTATCTGCAGAGGCTTCATCCTAAGGCTGCCTTCTCGTGGTGGCAGGGGAGCTGCCAGTAACTCTGGAGAATACCACAGACTTCCTTGGTGATTTCTTGGAACAGAGGCAGGGAGGATCTTATTCTACTAAAATGAAATAAATCTTTGAATTTGTTATAGTATTGCTTCTGTTTTATGTTTTGGCTTCTTGGACTGAAGGCATGTGGGATTGTAGCTCCCCGACCAGGGATTAAACCCGTATCGCCTGTGTTGGAAGGCGAAGTCGTAACCACTGGACTATCAGGGAAGTCCCCTCACTTTTAAAAAAATTTTATTTTTATTTATTTGGCTGCACCCGGTCTTAGCTGTGGCAGGTGGGCTCTCCAGTCTTCAGTGCGGCATGTGGGGTCTTTAGTTATGGCATACGATCTCTTAGTTGCCCCCAGGCCTTCTGCACTGAGAATGTGGTCTGAGCCACTGGACCGGCAGTGGAGAAGTCCCTGAATACTGTGACCACGAGAATGGAATATTCTGATTGGTCATGTGTCTACTATGGGGTGTGTCGGCGGCAGGGACGTGCAGGTCAGCCACATATAAACTACTTAGAAGTGGTTCCCTTCTGGAAAAGGGTTTGGTTACTGGAAGAAGGCAGGAAAATGCTGGGAACACAAAAACAACAGTTGCTCACTATGATGGAATTTTATTAATAGCAATTCAGAGGAGGTTAGTTTGACTAGGGCAATGGCCTTCAAGTTGTGGTCCCTAGACCTACTGAATCAGAATCTCTGAGGATGGGGCCATCGGTCTGTGTTTTAATAAGTTCACCAGGTGATTCTGATACAGGTGAAGTTTGAGGTCCAGTGATAAAGAGGTTTCCCTCAGGAGCTGTGGAAGTGCAGTGGACTCTCAGTTAATTCTGGGTATAGGGGGATTTCTTATGGGAGGCCTAATATTGTTGGGTCCTAAAGTAGGAGGCAGACCTCACTGTGTGAGGAAATTTCCATTTCATTCTCTCTAACTTCCTGTTCTTCTTTTTCACTGAAGCCTGTGAAAGCCTTCCACTGTCAGTTTACCATATTTATCCTGCCTCTTTGAGCCACTGTGACTCATCTTTTCTTTCTCCTAGAATATCCTTTTTTTTTTTTTTTTTGTCGTCACTGATTTAAACCCTGTGTGTGTGCTCTGTGCTAAATCTCTTCAGTCGTGTCTGACTCTTTGCGAGCCTATGAACTATAGCCCGAAAGACTCCTCTGTCCATCGGATTCTCCAGGCAAGGATACTGGAATCCCAACCCGGGCATTGAACCCACATCTCCTACACTGGCAGGTGGATTCTTTACTGCTAGTGCCACCTGGGAAGCCCTAGCCATTCTTGAAGGTTCAGTTTAAACTTGTCTCTTTTCCAGGAAATCTTACCTGGTAGTCTCAATTTTCATACATTTTAATGATTCCTTGTATACCAGGTAGCACCGTGGTAAGTACTAGAATTGTCTAAATGAATTATACTATTTGGTTTAAAGGATATATATATGCATATTTTTGGAAAAGGCAATGGCACCGCACTCCAGTACTCTTGCCTGGAAAATCCCATGGACGGAGGAGCCTGGTGGGCTGCCATCTATGGGGTCACACAGAGTTGGACACGACTGACGTGACTTAGCAGCAGCAAAACTATACAGGTTTATGTAACTGCCACCATAATCAGAATAAAGAACAGGTTTTGGACTTCCCTGGTGGTCCAGCAGCTGATTCCACACTCCTAGTGCAGGAGGCCAGGGTTCAATCCTTGGTTAAGGAACTAGATCCCGCATGCCACAACTATTACAAAATCAGGTGCAACCAAGCAAAAAAAGAAAAGAACAATTTCATCATTCCAAAAACTCGCTTGTGCTAGCCCTTTGTAGTCATACTTTTCCTCACCCATAACTTCTGACAACTACTGATCTGCTCTCCATAACTATAGTTTTGTGGCTTTGAGGATGTCAAACAAATGGAATTGTATAGTTAGTTCAGTTCTGTTCAGTTGCTCAGTTGTGTCTGACTCTTTGGGACCCCATGGACTACAGCACGCCAGGCTTCCCTGTCCATCACCAACTCCTTGAAGGTTGCTCAAACTCATGTCCATCGAGTTGGTGATGTCATCCAACCATTTCATCCTCTGTTGTCCCCTTCTTCTCCTGCCTTTGATCTTTCCCAGCATCAGGGTCTTTTCAAATGAGTCAGCTCTTTGCATCAGGTAGCCAAAGTATTGGAGTTTCAGCTTCAACATCAGTCCTTCCAATGAACACCCAGGACTGAGCTCCTTTAGGAGGGACTGGTTGGATCTCCTTGCAGTCCAAGGGACTCTCAAGAGTCTTCTCCAACACCACAGTTCAAAAGCATCAGTTCTTCGGCGCCCAGCTTTCTTTATTTTATTTTTTTTTCCAGCTTTCTTTATAGTCCAACTCACATCCATACATGACTACTGGAAAAATCATAGCCTTGACTAGACAGACCTTTGTTGGCAAAGTAATGTCTCTGCTTTTTAATATGCTGTCTAGGTTGGTTATAGCTTTTCTTCCAAAGAGCTAGCGTCTTTTAATTTCACAGCTGCAGTCACCATCTGCAGTGATTTTGGCACCCCCCAAAATAAAGTCTGTCACTGTTTCCATTGTTTCCCGATCTATTTGCCATGAAGTGATGGGACTGGATCCCATAATCTTAGTTTTTTGAATGTTGAGTTGAAACTGTATAGTATGTAACCTCTTATGGCTGGATTCTTTCACCTAGCATGATGTTTTGAATTCTTTCAAGTTGTTTCATGTATTTGTTCCTTTCTATTGCTGAGTAGTGTTCATTGTGTAGATGTACTAAAGTTTGTTTATCCATTCATCCATTGAAGAACCTTTGGGTTGTTTCCAGTTTGGGACTGTTACAAATAAATCTGCTATGGATATTTCTATACAGTTTTTGTGTGAACATAAGTTTTTATTTCTCTAGGGTAGATCTCAGGAGTGGGATTATTGGGGCATACAGTAAATGCATTTAGCTTTACAAGAAAGCAGCAAACCATTTCCTAGAGTTGGCTGTATCATTTTGCATACCCACCGCAGTGTATCATATTACCCTACTGCCTTTGCCACAGCTAATTATATCAGGGGTAAGTGCCTTAGACTTGTGAGTAGACTAGCATGAGAACTCTGCAGCAAAGAGGATAAGAGCACCTCAAAAACTGAATTTGAGATTCTCAAAAAGAAGAGAAGCAAAAGCCAAAGTAGAAGCGAAGCACAAACCTAGAAATACTGAGTCACCTGTGGTAGACTTATTAAGTAGGGAACAGTAAGTGCCTGTTTCAGAGGGAGTGAAGAGATAAATCAGCAGAGCTGCTATTGGATCATGAACGATGAAAAGCTCATAGCCCATTGTTCCTTGAAAACTGACCTGGCTGCTGACTGGAAGACTTACACCTTTAATTTTTTTTCTTTTCTGTGTAGCCTTGAACTCTCATTAGTTATGAAGGGAACTTTTAATATAAAAGCTTCATTGAGATATAATTCATATACCATAAAATTTATCCATTGAAACTATTCATTGTTTTTTGTATATTCGTAGTTACATACTCATAACCACAATCATTATTAGAAACATTTTGATTACTTCAAAAAGAAGCTCAATACCCGCAGCAAAACAGCCTTTCTTATTATGGGGACCAGGTATAGTTCCTGCTCATCCCTAAGTAATAGGTTTACTTTTCTTGCATGCCTATGAACATATTCAAACAAGACAGTCTCAGCTTATGGCCAGAACCAGGTATCAACCTACATTCTCAAAGTTGAAAAGCTTATCTCCCACATGTGATTGTTTACTCCTGTGGGGTCCCGTGTGATGTCCTCCTTCCCAGGCTATAAGTATTAATAGTAAGTGAAAGCAAACTGCTCTCAATCTCATTTTTCCAGTGTTGGTTGTCAGGTGTTCAGTCATGCCCTTAATCCTAAAATGGGCATTCCAACTTCATGAATAGGGTGATGAAGAAGGAAATTAAAACAAGCGCCCAATAGTAGATTTGAGTAGGCAAATCAGCACACTTTAAAATAGTTATTTCAGATTTTCCCATCAGAGGAGCAGGAAGGAAAAAAAATATATAAAATTTTTTAAAAGAACAAACCCTAAGAGGAATGTGGAACAGCATCAGACATACCAATATATTACAGGAATCCCAGAGAGAGAGAAAAGAGAAAATATGAAAGAAGGACATTTTGAAGAAATAATATACAAAAACTTTTCAGATTTGGTGAAAGACATACAATTACACATCCAAAAAATTTAATGAATTCCAAGCAGAATAAAAGAGATCACTGGAAGACACAATATAGTCATATTGTTAGAAGAATAAGACAAATCCTGAAAACTTCCTTGTAGATTTCTCTCATCTACAGAAACGAGGCAAGAGAGAAAGGACCTATCTTGTACAAGGATGCCTCAGTAACAGTGACAGCCAGTTTCTCTTCAGAAACCATATTGGCTGGAAGGCAGTGGGATGACTTGCTAATGTGCTAAAAGAAGAAAATGTCAACCAAGAATTCTATATCTGGTAAAACTATCCTTAAAAAGTGAAAGAGAGTCATATTCCTTCGACTGCCATTGCTGCCATCCCAGGAAGATGGAAGGTGGGAGAAGAGCCTGTGTCACTTGTCACTCAAGTCCTCCAATTGTTACCCCAAAGAGTTTAGGATAGTTAACCTATGCCAAGCTTGTTAGCACTCCAACTCTGATCCAGAGTCGATCCAGGATTGCATCCAGTGCAGTGTCTACGTCATCAGTATTCTCTTTGACTGGAGAGAGCTCTACAGTATTTAATGGGGCCCAGAATGTGTGTGTCTCAGCTAATCCAGTGGGAGTTTCCAACTACAGCAATAAGCAAAAACATTAATCAGTCAGTCAGTTTAGTCGCTCAGTCATGTCTGACTCTTTGTGATCCCATGAATTGCAGGACGCAAGGCCTCCCTGTCCATCACCAAAGTGATGGTGTTCACTCAAACACCCGGAGTTCACTCAAACTCATGTCCATCGAGTTGGTGATGCCATCCAGCCATCTCATCCTCTGTCATCTCCTTCTCCTCTGCCCTCAATCTTTCCCAGCATCAGAGTCTTTTCCAATGAGTCAACTCTTCGCATGAGGTGGCCAAAGTGTTGGAGTTCAGCTTTAGCATCAGTCCTTCTAATGAACACCCAGGCCTGATCTCCTTTAGGATGGACTGATTGGACCTCCTTGCAGTCCAAGGGACTCTCAAGAGTCTTCTCCAACACCACAGTTCAAAAGCATCAATTCTTCGGCACTCAGCCTTCTTCACAGTCCAACTCTCACATCCATACATGACCACAGGAAAAACCATAGCTTTGACTAGACGGACCTTTGTTGGCAAAGTAATGTCTCTGCTTTTCAACATGCTATCTAGGTTGGTCATAACTTTCCTTCCAAGGAGTAAGGGTCTTTTAATTTCATGGCTGCAGTCACCATCTGCAGTGATTTTGGAGCCCCAAAAAATAAAGTCTGACACTGTTTCCACTGTTTCCCCATCTGTTTCCCATGAAGTGATGGGACCAGATGCCATGATCTTCGTTTTCTGAATGTTGAGCTTTAAGCCAACTTTTTCACTCTCCTCTTTCACTTTCATCAGGAGGCTTTTTAGTTCCTCTTCATTTTCTGCCATAAGAGTGGTGTCATCTGCATATCTGAGGTTATTGATATTTTTCCTGGCAATCTTGATTCCAGCTTGTGCTTCTTCCAGCCCAGCGTTTCTCATGATGTACTCTGCATATAAGTTAAATAAACAGGGTGACAGTATACAGCCTTGATGTACTCCATTTCCTATTTGGAACCAGTCTGTTGCTCCATGTCCAGTTCTAACTGTTGCTTCCTGACCTGCATACAGGTTTCTCAAGAGGCAGGTCAGGTGGCCTGGTATTCCCGTCTCTTTCAGAATCTTCCAGAGTTTATTGTGATCCACAGCCAAATTTATTGACACAAGTGCTACAACAGAAGGAATATCTGGTTTTGGTGCTGGTATTGAAACAGTCTTTGGTGGCCTTATCATTAGATATGACAGAAACCCTTCATGAAAGAAAAACAGTTCTCATATGCTATTCTTGGACTTGCCTTGTCTGAAGTGCTGAATCTCTTTTGTTTGGTGGTTTCTTTCTTGATTTTTTTTTTTTTTGCCTTGCAACAGAAACTACTGCTTAAAATGTTTTAAATTTGTATTAATAACACATGTAACTGTGTAGCTTACTGTGACTCTGAAAACTGTAGTGTTGGTGTTGTGGAAATGTATGTTATTTCCAAAGTCATTTTATTGAAGGTAAAAACAAAAGACAAATGAAGGAGAAATGAGGATATTCCCAGATAAACAAAAACCAAGAGAATTAGTTATTAGTAGACATGCCCCATAAGAAATGATAATGAAAGTCCTTCAAGATGAAATGAAAGAGCTGCTGCTGCTGCTGCTGCTAAGTTGCTTCAGTCGTGTCCGACTCTGTGCAACGCCATAGACGACAGCCCAGCAGGCTTCACCGTCCCTGGGATTCTCCAGGCAAGAACACTGGAGTGGGTTGCCATTTCCTTCTCCAATGCATGAAAGTGAAAAATGAAAATGAAAGAGCACTAGACAGTAACTCAAAACTATATGAAGAAATAAAGAAAAATAGTAGAAGTATTGACAAAGGTAAATGTAAAAGTCAATATTATTGCAAGTTTGGTTTGTAACCTTTTCTTCCTATATGATTTAAAAAGTAAACCTATGGTGTAAAGTAATAACTATAAATCTATATTAATCGGCATGCATTGTATAAAGATGTTCCGTTCAGTTCAGTTCAGTCACTCAGTCTTGTCCGACTCTTTGAGACCCCATGAATCGAAGCACACCAGGCCTCCCCTTCCATCACCAACCCCTGGAGTTCACCCAGACTCGCATGCATCGAGTCAGTGATGCCATCCAGCCATCTCATCCTCTGTCGTTCCCTTCTCCTCCTTCCCCCAATCCCTCCCAGCATCAGAGTCTTTTCCAGTGAGTCAACTCTTCGCATGAGGTGGCCAAAGTACTGGAGTTTCAGCTTTAGCATCAGTCCTTCCAAAGAAATCCCAGGGCTGATCTCCTTCAGAATGGACTGGTTGGATCTCCTTGCAGTCCAAGGGACTCTCAAGGGTCTTCTCCAACACCACAGTTCAAAAGCATCAATTCTTCAGTGCTCAGCCTTCTTCACAGTCCAACTCTCACATCCATACATGACCACAGGAAAAACCATAGCCTTGACTAGACAGATTTTTGTTGGCAAAGTAATGTCTCTGCTTTTGAATAGGCTATCTAGGTTGGTCATAACTTTCCTTCCAAGGAGTAAGCGTCTTTTAATTTCATGGTTACAGTCACCATCTGCAGTGATTTTGGAGCCCAAAAAAATAAAGTCTGACACTGTTTCCACTGTTTCCCCATCTATTTCCCATGAAGTGATGGGACCAGATGCCATGATCTTCGTTTTCTGAATGTTGAGCTTTAAGCCAACTTTTTCACTCTCCACTTTCACCTTCATCAAGAGGCTTTTTAGTTCCTCTTCACTTTCTGCCATAAGGGTGGTGTCATCTGCATATCTGAGGTTATTGATATTTTTCCCGGCAATCTTGATTCCAGCTTGTGCTTCTTCCAGCCCAGCGTTTCTCATGATGTACTCTGCATATAAGTTAAATAAACAGGGTGACAGTATACAGCCTTGACGTACGCCTTTTCCTATTTGGAACCAGACTGTTGTTCCATGTCCAGTTCTAACTGTTGCTTCCTGACCTGCATACAGATTTCTCAAGAGGCGGATCAGGTGGTCTGATATTCTCATCTCTTTCAGAATTTTCCACAGTTTATTGTGATCACACAGTCAAAGGCTTTGGCATAGTCAATAAAGCAGAAATAGGTGTTTTTCTGGAACTCTCTTGCTTTTTTTGATCCATCGGATGTTGGCAATTTGATCTCTGGTTCCTCTGCCTTTTCTAAAACCAGCTTGAACATCAGGAAGTTCACGGTTCACATATTGCTGAAGCCTGGCTTGGAGAATTTTGAGCATTACTTTACTAGCATGTGAGATGAGTGCAATTGTGCAGTAGTTTGAGCATTCTTTGGCATTGCCTTTCTTTGGGATTGGAATGAAAACTGACCTTTTCCAGTCCTGTGGCCACTGCTGAGTTTTCCAAATTGCTGGCATATTGAGTGCAGCACTTTCACAGCATCATCTTTCAGGATTTGGAATAGCTCAACTGGAATTCCATCACCTCCACTAGCTTTGTTCATAGTGATGCTTTCTAAGGCCCACTTGACTTCACATTCCAGGATGTCTGGCTCTAGGTGAGTGATCACACCATCGTGATTATCTGGGTCATGAAGATCTTTTTTGTACAGTTCTTCTGTGTATTCTTGCCATCTCTTCTTAATATCTTCTGCTTCTGTTAGGTCCATACCATTTCTGTCCTTTATTGAGCCCATCTTTGCATGAAATGTTCCTTTGGTATCTCTAATTTTCTTGAAGAGATCTCTAGTCTTTCCCATTCTGTTGTTTTCATCTATTTCTTTGCATTGATCGCTGAAGAAGGCTTTCTTATCTCTTCTTACTATTCTTTGGAACTCTGCATTCAGATGTTTATATCTTTCCTTTTCTCCTTTGCTTTTCGCTTCTCCTCTTTTCACAGCTATTTGTAAGGCCTCCCCAGACAGCCATTTTGCTTTTTTGCATTTCTTTTCTATGGGAATGGTCTTGATCCCTGTCTCCTGTACAATGTCACAAACCTCATTCCATAGTTCCTCAGGCACTCTATCTATCAGATCTAGGCCCTTAAATCTATTTCTCACTTCCACTGTATAATCATAAGGGATTTGATTTAGGTCATACCCGAATGGTCTAGTGGTTTTCCCTACTTTCTTCAATTTAAGTCTGAATTTGGCAATAAGGAGTTCATGATCTGAGCCACAGTCAGCTCCTGGTCTTGTTTTTGCTGACTGTGTAGAGCTTCTCCATCTTTGGCTGCAAAGAATATAATCAATCTGATTTCGGTGTTGACCATCTGGTGATGTCCATGTGTAGAGTCTTGTGTTGTTGGAAGAGGGTGTTTGCTATGACCAGTGCATTTTCTTGGCAAAACTCTCTTAGTCTTTGCCCTGCTTCATTCCGTATTCCAAGGCCAAATTTGCCTGTTACTCCAGGTGTTTCTTGACTTCCTACTTTTGCATTCCAGTCCTCTATAATGAAAAGGACATCTTTTTTGGGTGTTAGTTCTACAAGGTCTTGTAGGTCTTCATAGAATGGTTCAACTTCAGCTTCTTCAGCATTACTGGTTGAGGCATAGACTTGGATTACTTGATATTGAATGGTTTGCCTTGGAAATGAACAGAGATCATTCTGTCGTTTTTGAGATTGCATCCAAGTACTGCATTTCGGACTCTTTTGTTGACCATGATGGCTATTCCATTTCTTCTAAGGGATTCCTGCCTGCAGTAGTAGATATAATGGTCATCTGAGTTAAATTCACCCATTCCAGTCCATTTGAGTTCTCTGATTCCTAGAATGTCGACATTCACTCTTGCCAACTCTTGTTTGACCACTTCCAATTTGCCTTGATTCATGGACCTGACATTCCAGGTTCCTATGCAATATTGCTCTTTACAGCATCGGACCTTGCTTCTATCACCAGTCACATCCACAGCTGGGTATTCTTTTTGCTTTGGCTCCATCCCTTCATTCTTTCTGGAGTTATTTCTCCACTGATCTCCAGTAGCATATTGGACACCTACTGACGTGGGGAGTTTCTCTTTCAGTATCCTATCATTTTGCCTTTTCATACTGTTCATGGGGTTCTCAAGGCAAGAATACTGAAGTGGGTTGCCATTCCCTTCTCCAGTGGACCACATTCTGTCAGATCTCTCCACCATGACCCGCCCATCTTGGGTTGCCCCACGGGCATGGCTTGGTTTCATTGAGTTAGACAAGTCTGTGGTCCTAGTGTGATTAGATTGAATAGTTTTCTGTGAGTATGGTTTCAGTGTGTCTCCCCTCTGATGCCCTCTTGCAACACCTACCGTCTTGCTTGGGTTTCTCTTACCTTGGGCATGGGGTATCTCTTCATGGCTGTTCCAGCAAAGCGCAGCCTCTGCTCCTTACCTTGGACGAGGGATATCTTCTCACAGCCACCCTTCCTGACCTTCAAGGTGGGATAGCTCCTCTAGGCCCTCCTGCGCCCCTGCAGCCACGGATTGCTCTTCCCGGCTGCTGCCCCTGGCCTCGGGCGTGGGAGTGTGGGGTAGCTGTAGTTGGTGACAATAACAACATAAGGAGGGTGGAGCTGTAAAGAATTTTTTAATATAATCTACATTGAATTGGTAGAAAGTCTATTTTATCTAACTAATACTAATATAGCCTCTTCAGCTTTTTATTATTGGTAATATTTAATATTTCCTTGATATTTGTTTCCCATTCTTTTACTTTCAACCTAATTGTTTCAATGAGTCTGTAGTGTATGTCCTGTAGACAGTATATATTTGAACATACATTTGTATCTATTTTGATGATCTCTGCCTTTTGATTGGATTCTTTAATCCATTCACATATAATATTATTTATATGATGGATTTATGTCTATTTTACTTTTAGTTTTCTATTAGTCTCATAACTTTTCCCTTTCTGTTCCTCCTTTATTGCTTTGCTTTGTATTACGTAGTTGTTTTCCTAGTGTAACATCTTCATTCTTTTAATAATCTTTTTCTTTATGTAGATTGTTTTGAATTATTTTCTTAGTTCTTGCTCTAGGGTTTACCATGTACATTTAGACTTTTCAGAGTCCATTCAGGTTTGTACTGACTTTGTAGTTATATTTAAAAGCATCACTCTTATAGAGTACTAGTGCCTTGTCCCCTTTTCAGTGCTTTTAAAAATAACATTATATATATATTACATGTGCCAAAATACAGTGTTATAAATATTACTTTATATAATTTTATGTCTTTTAGGGAAGCTGAGAGAAGAAAGGAGAGCAAGTCTATATTTATAGAATTTACTATAGTAACCTTCTTATTTACCACTTTTGGTTCTCTTCACTTGTTCCTGTGTTTTCAAGTTACCACCTGGTGTCATTACCTTACTGAAATACAGATTTGCTTTCATTCATTTTCTTCTATTATTATCAAAATGGATTACATTTCTATGTGTTGTAGGTCAGCCATACAATTATATAACGGTTCTTTTATAAGTTGATTTTTAAATCACTTAAGAGAACAAAGGAAAATAAATATTTATATTGTCTTTCATAATTACCTTTACTGGTGCCTTTCCTTTTCCTGAGGATTTGAATTACTGTCTGCAGTCTCTTGTTTTCCACCTTAATAACTTTGTTTAGCATTTCTTGTAAGATAGGTCTTCTTGCAACAGATTCTCAGTTTTTATTTTGAATGTCTTTATTTTACTTTCATTTTGGAAGATATAAGATTTTTGGTTGACAACTTTTTCCCTGTAACACTCGAGTATGTCATTCCACTGTCTTTTGGCCCCCATTGTTTCTGATGAGAAATCAGTATGCCGTGAGTCATTTTTGTATTGCTGCTTTCAAAATTCTTTTTTGTCTCTGTCTTTTAACATATTTACAATGATATGCTTGTATGTGGATATATTTATATTACTTGGATGAGCTTCATGGATGTGTTGACTAAATGTTTTTCATCAAATTTGTGAAGCCGTTGGACATTATATCTTAATTTTTTTTTTAACTGCTCCTTATCTCCTCTCTCTTCTTCTGGTACTTCCATTATGCATATGTTGGTGCACCTACTGGTATCCAGCATTCTTCTGAGGCTCTGTTCATCTTTCTTCAGCCTTTTGTCTCCTGTGTTCTTTGAGTTGCATAATTACCACTGGTCTATCTTCAAGGGGCTTCCCTGGTGGCTTGTGGTAAAGAATGCACCTGCCAGTGCAGGAGATGTGAGTTGGATCCCTGGGTTGGGAAGATCCCCTGGAGAAGGAAATGGTAACCCCCTCCAGTAGCCTAGGAAATCCAATGGACAGAGTAGCCTGGCGGGCTATAGTCCACGGTGTCACAAAGAGTCAGATACAACTTAGCCACTAAACAACAATAACAGCAACAATGACTGTTGTCAAGAGAGCTGACTCTTTCTTCTATTAGTTCAGATCTGTTATTGAACCCCTTTAGTTAACTTGTCATTTTACTTACTGCACTTTTTATCCTCCACAATGTTAATGTAAGTTTTTTTAAAAAATTACTTCTCTCTGTTTATTGACATTCTCTACTTGTTGCAATTTTGTCATACCCTTATCTACTTCTAGCATGGCTTTCTTCAGCTCTTTCAATATGTTTATAATGATTATTATGAAATCTTGCTAAATCCAACACCTGGACCCTCTCGTAGCCAGTT
This sequence comes from Bos javanicus, assembly GCF_032452875.1. Lineage (NCBI taxonomy): Eukaryota > Metazoa > Chordata > Mammalia > Artiodactyla > Bovidae > Bos > Bos javanicus. The sequence continues at coordinate 13,399,638 of NC_083878.1, read as the reverse complement.
TCTGTTGCCTATCTTTTTTCCTATGTAAGAGTCAGGCACACTGTCCTGTTTCTTTGTATGTCTTGTAATTTTTTTGTTGAAAATTAGACCCTCTAGATAATATATTGTAGTGAATCTGGATACTGATTAGCCCTCTCCCCGGGGACTTGTTTGTTGCTATTTGTCTACTTAATTGTTTAGTGACTTAACTATTTTAGTGAAATCTATTGCCTCTGTAATGTTCAGACTCTGTACGTGCGCCTCAGAGGTTGTAGCCTTCAGTGTGCACAGATTGCTCTGTGATGACAGTGTTTCAGCAGGGCTCACTTTGTGTCTTTCCCTGATCTCTCTGTTAAGCTGTCTGCCTCTATTGGTATCACACCCAGATTTTAGGCTGATTTTTCTGCTGTTTCTGTCTGTACCCTGGGACATAAATTTCTTTGTAGTTTGGTCCAATTAAATTTGGCCTCCTTTACTAGCGTACTTTTTTGAGACTAGTCTCTTGACATGTTTTCTGTCCCTAGAAGGCTATTTTAGCTTTTTTCTTTCACTGGTTCTCTCTGTTAAACTTGCTGACCTAACAGTTTAGCTTGCTGTTATTATTGAAGCTATCAGACTTCCTTTTAATTTCTTAACTCAATTTTTCCATTATTTTTGAGATAATAGAAAAATTGGCTTAGGCTTGAACTTCTCTATACTGTTTTAAATAAAGTCATTTCCTCTTAGGAGAGATTAAGAGCTCTCTGTTGTTATGGCTGCCTTTCTACCTGGGCAAAATTTCTGAGCCACTGTGCCAGAGCAGGTGTTAGGGACAGTGGCCCACTTCTTTGGAATGACAACCCTGCTTAAGAGCAGATCACTGGGTGAGGCAGTAGCCTCTGGTCTTCCTGGAGTCGAGTCTCTGTCCTGCCAACAGCTTGAAGGAAAGTGAAAGTGTTAGTCACTCAGTCACGTCTGACTCTTCAGGACCCCATGGACTGTAGCCCACCAGGTTGCTCTGTGCATGGAATTGTCCAAGCAGGAATTGCCAGGTGGGTTGTCATTCCCTTCTCCAGGGGATCTTCCTGACCCAGGGATCAAACCCAGGTCTCCCACATTGCAGGCAGATTCTTTACTGTTTGAGCCACCAGGGAAGCCCACCAATAGCTTGGGACAAGGGCAATTAGGGCCACAGTATCTTTGGCCTGCTTCATCTGGGATTGAGCCTCCAATTTATGTGTGTGGTCTGGGCTTAAGAAGGGAGCCCTAAACCTCTATGCTGCACTTGCCTAAAATTTATTCTCTGTTACACAGAGTTAGGAGGGAAAAGAAATGTTGGCGGCTCATCCTTCTGGGGGTGGGGGAAGCCATATCCCTTTGGAGTCAGGGGAAGAGGGAGGCCCATCTTCTTGTCAGTACAACCTAGAGTAGAGTTTCCATCACATGAGCTTGGTGGGAGTGACAAGTGAGTGGGTTATGGGTAAAGTGCCACAAACTTTCACTTCTTACCAAGAATTAGTAGATTTTCTTAAATGTTTCTTCATTTGCCATGTACCTTTAGAGCAATTTACATAGAATTTAAATTATTGTCTTTAAAAATAATTTTCGCCAGTATGTTTGGTTCACTGGGGAGTATGTCTATAGAACTCTTCATGCTTCCACTCTTGAAATGGACCTTTTTGTTGAGTTGCTTTTGTAGCTGGTATGTAGAATTTATACAGAGATATGTGTGTGTGTGTTGCTCAGTTGTGTCCAACTCTTTGTGACCCCATGGGCTGTAGCCCACCAGGCTTCTCTATCCATGGAGTTCTCCAGGCAAATCCTGGAGTGGGTTGCCATTCCCTTCTTCAGGGGATCTTCCCACCTAGGGAATTGAACTTGGGTCTCCCGCATTGCAGGCAGATTCCTTACTGTCGGAGCCAACAGGGAAGCCCACATGCAAAATAAAGTGGTAAGTAATTCATAAGATGAAAATCCTGAAGGTAAAGGATTATTCTTATATTTTTTGCATGAGGAAACTATTTCTTTGTATTGCTTAGAGTTCAAATCAAAATCCTGTTATTTCTAAATCCCAGGTGCTTGTTCACTGACTGATATGCTTTTGATTTGTATTTTTAATGAATTGAGACCCTAATCTTCAGATAACAAAGGCATTTGTTATGTACTGCTACATAAAAAATTTCCCTGAAACCTAATGGCCCAAAACAAAAATACACTTTTTTTTTTTTTTTTAATCCTTACCATTTCTATGGGTCAGGAATTCATAGCTGGGCAGTTCCTCCTTAGATTCAGGCATGAAGGTGCTTTCAGGATGTTGATTTAAGCTGTAGTCATTTATGCTTCACTGACGCTGGGGGTTCTGTCTCCCAACTGGCTCCCTGAAACGGCTGCGAATTTGGTGGTAAGTTGTTGGCTGGAATCTTTAATTTCTCTCCTTATGGGCTTCTCTGGCTTTCCCTAGTGTGAGTAATCCAAGGAGAGAAGGGAGTCAGTCAGAGTTTACTCTTTTCATGGCCTAGCCTTGCAAGTCACATAGCATCACTTGTACCACATTCTATTCATTAGAAACAATCTGGTAAATCGAACCTTCCTTCAGAGGAAATGGAATTGGGCTCCCCTTTGTGAAGTGAAATGTATCAAAGAATTTGTGGACTGATTTAGAAACCATCTTAAGAAGAGGCAAACAGATTTCAGTTCACCATTGCATTAGCTATGATAAAAACTCAGAAAAATATCTAGTTTTCTTGAGTTAGTTTCTACAATTCTCTATATATTATACTTGGCTACACAACTTACAGTCTGGCATAAATCCTGCAAAATTCAAGTATCAGTAAGAACTATGTTTTCTCAATGTTTTTGTTCTGTTGCAGGACCTGAAATGGTGTGGGATTTCTCAAATTTTCATCATGGCCCCTTGTCTATCCCAGTAGTTAGATTTGGATTCTAAAGACAATGGTTGCCTCCAAATTCTATTAGGATAGTTGCAATTGAGATGAAATGGCGATGAGATTCTTTGTCATTGAAACAAAGCCCCATTTATGTTAACAAATCACAGGATATGTTTGTGATGACTATTCTTTTTCTAATACGTTTAGGCATTAAGCTGTGACTGTGCTGAACGGGCAGAAGCTGAGCTCTGGATAGAGCTGCTCCGTACTTGTCTGACCAGTCAGAAAACAGAGTGGGTAAAATAAGAGGGTGGGGAATTGTAAAATAGAGTGTAGGTGAGAAGAGGATATGGGGTAGGATAGCTTTTTTCCCGATATTAGACATTTTTAGATGGGAATGAGAATATCTGTAAGTGGTCCAAGGAGACTAGATGACATGAAATCCTGGAGTAGCATGAATATAGTAGACTCTAAAGAGCCTGGCAGGCTATAGTCCATGGGGTCACAAAGGAGTCAGACATGACTTAGAGACTAAACAACATTAAGATTGAAAAGATATTTTGCCATGAATATTGATGAGCATCCTTCAGTTTATAGGAGATTTCCAGACACATCTTAATAGGCAAGCTAATCTGGTCCCCTCCCTTTAAAGAGATTGAAACTCAATGAGTTTAGTATCAGAGCAGGGACTAGAAAGGTCAGTTCCTAATCTAGTGTTTTATTCAGTGTTTTTATATTGTCTTGAGTGGTTCATAAGGCTTTGCATTATCTGGTTCCTTGATACCTCTCCACCTTCAATTTCCCCTACATCCTGTCACCTCAGCTGAGCTGGCTTTCTTATTCCTCCAACACACCCAACATGCTCTCTCCTCTCCAGGGAGGACCTCTCTGATTACCTTATTGAAAGCATAACCCAGCCCCTTGCTTCATCATTTTCCTTATTTGCCTTATTTCCCTTTAAAGAGGTTATTACAGTTAAATGAGATCAGATGGGTGGGCCCTTATCCATTATGACTGATGTTCTTTTAAGAAAAGGGAGAAACACCCGGAATGCACAGGCATAGAGAAAAGCCCACTTGAGGACCCAGCAAGAAGGTGGCCGACTTTCTTGTCCAAAGAGAGAAGCCTCAGGAGAAATCAAACCTGTCCACATCTTGATCTTGGACTTCCAGCCTCCAAAACCGTAAGAAAATAAGTTCTTGTCGTTTAAGTCATCCAGCCAGTGGTATTTTATGGCAGCTTAAACCAGTATTCCTTGTTTCCCTCCACTCATCTCCTTAGTTACTCATGCTGTTGCAGCCTTGTTAGCCTTCTTGCTGTTTCTCAAATATGCCAAGCTGGCTTTCACCTCAGTGAAACACCTCAGTGAAATGTAAAACACTGAAAGCTTGGAAAGCTCTTCCTCCCACATATCTCTGCTGCTGCTACTGCTGCTGAGTCACTTTAGTCGTGTCTGACTCTGTGCGACCCCATAGACGGCAGCCCACCAGGCTCCCCCATCCCTGGGATTCTCCAGGCAAGAACACTGGAGTGGGTTGCCATTTCCTTCTCCAGTGCATGAAAGTGAAAAGTGAAAATGAAGTCGTTCAGTCGTGTCCAACCCTCAGCGATGCCATGGACTGCAGCCTACCAGGATCCTCCATCCATGGGATTTTCCAGGCAGGAGTACTGGAGTGGGGTGCCATTGCCTTCTCTGAAATATCTCTGCAGCTTATGCTTAATTCCCACACTTCAGTCAGGTTTCTGCTCACATGTTGCCTTCTTAATGATGCCATCCTATTTAAATTTTAGCCTTTGTCATCTCTTGGTTCCCTATGTCCTGATTTCTATGTTTGTTTTTCCTCATACCACTTATCACCATCTGACATACTACATACTTTATTGTCTGTCCCTCCCATTAAGGCTGGAGATGCCATGAGAGCAGGAGTTAGTGTTGCTTTCTGGTTTGCCACTGATACTTTGGTACCCAGAGGGCCCCTGGCACAGAGTAGGCCCTCGAGTAATATTTATTGGATCAGTTGGTGGATGAACAAATGGCACTGGCCCATAGGTAGGCAAAAAGATTGATAGGATAGACTAGAGAGGCCATAAATCCATTTTCATATATAGGAATTTAATAATTTGTTGTCATTTTTTTTAAAGGGAAGAAATTGCAGAGAAGGGAGAAATGGTTGTTTACTTAATGTATGGAAACTTCATGGTTGATGTAATACATTTGGAAGAAGACAAAGTTAGGTTGCTACTTTTTATCATACAAAGAATTCATCTTAGATTAATTGAATGTCTAAATGTAAAAAAGTTATAAAAATATAAGCAAAAATATAGATATTTTAGAAGAATTTTTGGATAATTTCTGTGTGTATATGCTTTGGGTTGGGTGGGGGGGTGAGATGAGGCTTCTTAGACCGAAAGCAAACAATTAACAAACAAAACGCCCACACCATTTAGAAGTCATAACAGAATAAGTGACAAATTTGATTACATTTAAATTTTATAATGGCAAAAGACACTAAGAAATAAAAATTGTCAATGAGGAGGAACCAATTGCGACATATTTGACAAAGGGTTATATTCCTTGTACACAAGCACCAGCTCTTTATAAAAGAGACAGTCAGCTCATTAGAAATACAAAATGTATTAAAAGGGCTTTAAAAAAAAAAAAAAAACTCATCAGGATCATTCATCCTTTCATCAGATATACACTGATTTTCTACTGTGTGCCAAGTATCATTCTAGGTATTAAGAGATAAAGCAGTAAAAAAATCAGACAAATGTCCCTGACATCATAGAGCTCATGTTCTAGTGGAGGGAGATAGGTAGGAAATAATGAGATAAACCATAAGGTATGTTAGAAGGTGATAAGTGCTATAGAAATAAGGCCATGTAAAGGAGCAACATAAAGGAAGTAAATATAAGAGGTTACAGCACCCAACTCTAGGGAAATGAATAAGAAAACTTAGATGGAATGGATGCTTTTTCTAGGAGAATGTAAATGACAAGAATGATTGTGGAGGCAGGAGAGAAATTCTAGCCAAATTATTATATGTCTTAAAATATCTAGAGAAAGTTGTTTAAGAGCAACCCCTAGAAAAAGCGCCAGAAGAGGTATTTCAAAGGTGAATTCTACCAAGGTTAAAGAGCAGACAGGTCCATTGATTTTTTAAACTATTTTAGAGTTTAGAGAAAGAAGTGAGGTTGTAGAGAATGATTATTTGTTAACATATTTAATAACAATGGGAATTCATATAAGTTTTTTGAAAACTGTTGTGTCAATATCTAGTAAAATTAAATTATCTATCTCCTTTAATCTGGCTGTCTCACTATTGGGATTCTTGCCTTTGGAAATAAAAAATATCAGTTGGTAAGGCTGTTTGTATAAAACAATGTTTGTAGTATCAACTTCAGTGTTCAACAGGTTGAATTAATTGATGGGTGAGTTATACTATGAATATTTTATGCAACTATTTAAAAAAGAATTTATATGATTTACTTGGAGAAATGTCAGTAATCAGGAAAGCAAACAGCAGGCTAAGGTGTAAATCTTTGGGGAAAAAAGAATGAAGAACATTTCCAATTACACGCAAATAACATGTTTGTGTATGTTTATATGAATATAAAGAAATATATGAAAGGAAATAATCACACTTGAACCTTGATTATTTGGAGTTTTGGGAGAGCTTGGCTTTTTCTTTGTTGTTTTTGGCTTGTTGCCTCTATCAAAATTTTTAGTATGAAATGAATATCCAGTAAGATATTTTATAAAAGACTTTTCTTTCAGCATTTTCTATGCTAGTTTTAATGTGAATAAAAGACGTACATCTGCTTGGGTACTAGGTAAAGCTGATGCTAGAAACGGGGGAGTTGATATTAATTTGATGGTATCCAAAAGGCAGTATAGCAAGAAGAGATAAGAAAGCCTTCTTCAGCGATCAATACAAAGAAATAGACGAAAACAACAGAATGGGAAAGACTAGAGATCTCTTCAAGAAAATTAGAGATACCAAGGGAACATTTCATGCAAAGATGGGCTCGATAAAGGACAGAAATGGTATGCACCTAACAGAAGCAGAAGATACTAAGAAGAGGTGGCAGGAATACACAGAAGAACTGTACAAAAAAGATCTACATGACCAAAATAATCCCAATGGTGTGATCACTGACCTAAAGCCAGACATCCTGGAATGTGAAGTCAAGTGGGCCTTAGAAAGCATCTCTACGAACAAAGCTAGTGGTGATGGAATTCCAGTTGAGCTATTTCAAATCCTGAAAGATGATGCTGTGAAAGTGCTGCACTCAATATGCCAGCAAATTTGGAAAACTCAGCAGTGGCCACAGGACTGGAAAAGGTCAGTTTTCATTCCAATCCCAAAGAAAGGCAATGCCAAAGAATGTTCAAACTATCGCACAATTGCACTCATCTCACACGCTAGTAAAGTAATGCTCAAAATTCTCCAAGCCAGGCTTCAGCAATACATGAACCGTGAACTTCCAGATGTTCAAGCTGGTTTTAGGAAAGGCAGAGCAACCAGAGATCAAATTGCCAACATCCGCTGAGTCATCGAAAAAGCAAGAGAGTTCCAGAAAAACATCTATTTCTGCTTTATTGACTATGCCAAAGCCTTTGACTGTGTGGATCACAATAAACTGTGGAAAATTCTGAAAGAGATGGGAATACCAGACCACCTGACCTGCCTCTTGAGAAACCTAAATGCAGGTCAGGAAGCAACAGTTAGAACTGGACATGGAACAACAGACTGGTTTCAAATAGGAAAAGGAGTACGTCAAGGCTGTATATAGTCACCCTGCTTATTTAACTTATATGCAGAGTACATCATAAGAAACGCTGAGTTGGAACAACAGACTGGTTCCAAATAGGAAAAGGAGTACGTCAAGGCCGTATATCGTCACCCTGCTTATTTAACTTACATGCAGAGTACATCATGAGAAACGCTGGGTTGGAAGAAGCACAAGCTGGAATCAAGATTGCCGGGAGAAATATCAATAAAGTCAGATATGGAGATGACACCACCCTTATGGCAGAAAGTGAAGAGGAACTAAAAAGCCTCGTGATGAAAGTGAAAGAGGAGAGTGAAAAAGTTGGCTTAAAGCTCAATATTCAGAAAACGAAGGTCATGGCATCTGGTCCTATCACTCCATGGGAAATAGATGGGGAAACAGTGGAAACAGTGTCAGACTTTATTTTTTTGGACTCCAAAATCACTGCAGATGGTGACTGCAGCCATGAAATTAAAAGACGCTTACTCCTTGGAAGGAAAGTTATGACCAACCTAGATAGCATATTGAAAAGCAGAGACATTACTTTGCCAACAAAGGTCTGTCTAGTCAAGGCTATGGTTTTTCCTGTGGTCATGTATGGATGTGAGAGTTGGACTGTGAAGAAGGCTGAGCACCGAAGAATTGATGCTTTTGAACTGTGGTGTTGGAGAAGACCCTTGAGAGTCCCTTGGACTGCAAGGAGATCCAACCAGTCCATTCTGAAGGAGATCAGCCCTGGGATTTCTTTGGAAGGAATGGTGCTAAGGCTGAAACTCCAGTACTTTGGCCACCTCATGTGAAGAGTTGACTCATTGGAAAAGACTCTGGTGCTGGGAGGGATTGGGGGCAAGAGGAGAAGGGGACAACAGAGGATGAGATGGCTGGATGGCATCACTGACTCGATGGACATTGAGTCTGAGTGAACTCCAGGGGTTGGTGATGGACAGGGAGGCCTGGCATGCTGCGATTCATGGGGTCGCAAAGAGTCAGACATGACTGAGTGACTGAACTGAACTGAAAAGGCAGGATTTGTGAATTTGACCAGATTTTGCCAATGATTGAATTTTTTTGAATTTTTGCCAATGATTGAACTCTACAAAGTAGAGTTACGTTGAGAAGTTACTCAGGTTCTCTCAACCCAAGGTTTTTAATTGGTAAAAGAAAGGTTAAAAGTATTTACCACATTCAATTCAGTTCAGTTCAGTCGCTCAGTCGTGTCCAACTCTTTGCGACCCCATGAATTGCGGCAGGCTAGGCCTTCCTGTCCATCATCGACTCTAGGAGTTCACTCAAACTCATGTCCATCGAGTCGGTGATGCCATCCAGCCACCTCATCCTGTGTCGTCCCCTTTTCCTCCTGTCCCCAATCTCTCCCAGAATCAGGGCCTTTTCCAATGAGTCAACTCTTCGCATGAGGTGGCCAAAGTACTGGAGTTTCAGCTTCAGCATCATTCCTTCAAAAGAACACCCAGGACTGATCTCCTTTAGAATGGACATGTTGGATCTTCTTGCAGTCCAAGAGACTCTCAAGAGTCTTCTCCAACACCACAGTTCAAAAGCCTCTTTTACCACATTAGGTAGGTATTTTTATTGTTTAACAACTCAAGAAAGGATCTTTAAAGTGTTAAGCTTTTACCTCAATAAGATTTAATTGAATTCATATTTCCTGACATTTTCAGTGGCTGTGATAGACCTCGCATTATTGCAAGTATATATCTATTTCTATATCTTTATATAGAGGATAAAAGGCAGGCAAAGCATTACAATATCCAATGCCAGATGAGTACTATTTATTTTAATGTATTATTGAAGGCAAAAATGATCAGGGAAGACTTAATGGAGGAGGTGGGACAATGCAGGTCTTACATATGCTCATGATTTGGACAGGATAGTATTGGACAGGCACGGAATCGCAGAGGCACTGATACCGGTGCAGGAGTTTTGCCAGGGACGCCTGGAGTAACACACGCGAGAGCGCCCCCTTCCGGAACCAAGTTTCGCTGGTCGGTTTCTCTTGTCTACGGGAGAACCATGTGCCGGGGGTACGCAGGCGCGGGCAGCAGATGAGGGCTCGCCAAGGCTCGGCAGACGCGCATGCGTGCGGCTCTCTGGAGGCGGTAGCTTCTTCGGCGTCGAGACTGGAGGCTGAGTGCTAAACTGTGGGGCGCAAATGGAATCCGGCGGTTAGTCGGGTAGGCATAGGTAGGACGGCTGCCTTGTGGGGAACAGGGGATTGGAAGGCGGGAGCCCAAAGCGTGGAGGTCCTGAGCCTTTCCTGTACGGTCCAGGCCGACCATTGTATCTGTGTCGCAGCGACTGCGCACAAAATGGCGGCGGGCTGACGGCGGGGGCGGGAGGAGATTGGGGGACCCCCGGGATGGGAAGGGAGCTTGGCTCCCCAGCCACAGCGTCGGTTCACCGCACTGCTCCGGAGGGGCAGGTCGGGCACCGGGGCGAGGACCCTGCTTCAGAAAGAGCCGCCTGACGCGTTTGCACTGGGCGGAGGAACGAAAACAGCCCTTTGGCAAGGCCGTGGCTGCCCCTTCCCCATCGGCGCAGGGCCGGCCGGGCCGCGCCAGGCCTGACAGGAGGAAGCGGTGGAGAGGGAGCTTCGCGGAGGGAGGAACCATTCCCGTCGGGCCCGGAGGAGAGGCAGTGGAGCTCGAGCTGAGCCCATTAGCGAGCGACATTGTATAAGAAGCGTGGAGGAGAAGAACGTGTTTGTGTTCGGGGCTGGGGAAGGGGGAGCTGAGGTGAAGGGGGAGCGTACGATGTAGCGGCTTTGGCTGGTCCGGGTTTCTTCTGCCTGCCTTGTGCGGGAATGAAAGCCAAGAGAATGTCGTCTCTGTGCGGGATACGAAGGGCTCACGAACTGCTCTGATACTTACTTCCAGATTTCTCAGAGCAATCGAGAATGCGGATCGCTAGTGATTCCTAGCTTGGGCCCGTTCTGTTCAAGTTGGGGGGAGAACGTGTACCACATACGAGAATCCTTGAGGACAGCTGAAACAGATCTTCTGTTGAGATAACTGAATGAGGGAGACTTCTATTATTACAAGACCTGTAATTGAACTAGACAGTGAAGGCTGCCTCAAGCTATTTCCTCTTAATCTTAAAATTTGCTCCTAGGCAAAATTTGGGGGGGGGAATACTATTTTGATCTGGAGGAGTTCTGAAAAAAATTTGTTATAGGGATCCGGCGACTTACGTTGGTTTAAATTCTTTTTCTAACCAGCTTTGGAATTGTGCAAACAAAAAATTTTTTTTATTGTAAAGGGTTAATGTATTTTTCAAGGATGTCTGTTGGCTCATTTACAATTAAAATTGATAAACTGAAAAAACTTACAAAAATGAGGTTAATGAAATTTATACAGAAAAATGAACGCATAATTTACATTATTTCAACATAGCTTTAAATATTGTTGATGAGGTATTCTAGACTTAGTGGGCTTATGTTGTATTCTTTTTCTTTTTGGCAACATTTCATATACACTTTATTTTGTATTCCCATACTTTGTAATATACACTTTTAAGTAATTATGTAATATACACTTTAAAATAATATGTAATATACATATTTTATGTAATAGACACTTAAATAATATACACTTTAAAAATTAACACGTTAGTACACTAAAATATGCTGGACCATTCCCTTGATTGGTTGTTGAAACCAAGTGAGGGAAAGATAAAACAGTTGGAAGAAATCACAAAATCTCATCCGTTTTTATTACTAGCTTTATGTCACACATATCTATTACCTTGAGTATTGGTTATATTTTAGTTTTGTAACTGTAATGTGTTATTTTGTTATGGAAGGTGTATACAGCAGATACTCAGGTTTTAAAAATGCTTCTTAGAATCAGTGATCACTTTGTATTTCATGGCTGTCTTAAAGGTTTTCTCTTGGGTGCTCTTAAGAAGGTCATCTCTGGAAATTTTGTTTTTATGTAGTGAAAGAAAATGAGAGACAAATAGTTTAGTGGAAAGAGAATAGGCTTTGGAATCAGAAGATTTGGCTTCGAATCCCAGTTTTCCTCTTACTGTCTGAGTGAAATGTGGGGTAAGTTATTTTAGTCTTCCTGAACTTTTATTTCCTTGTCTGTCAAGTGGTAATAATACTGCTTCCTGCCTGGAATTATTGTGAGGGAGAAAATGTGTGAAAAGCCCCTATCCTTTGAGACATAACTAGGTGCTTAATAAATGTTAGTTGTTACTACTGCAAATTTTTAGGTGCTTTGGAAGCATCTTTTGATAGAAAATTGCAACCTGCAGATAGTCCCTCTTAATAAAAAGAAGAGGCTTAAAGAATGTAGGTTAAATTGATAGAATTTTGGAGCTGAAAGATCATCTAATGTTTCATTAAAATACTTTGTTCATCTATAAACTTTATGTATACCTCTCTTACTTTATGTATACCCCTCTTGAAGCACGTATCAAAATTGTAACCATTTATTTATATGATTGTTAGGCTCATCTTTGTATCTGTCTCAATGCCTAGTTTGTGTTAGATACTCACAGGTCGGGTGAATGAACTCAGCTGATGGTTGCCAGAGTCTGGGTAAGAACACAGGCTTTGGGGTCCAAATCATGCTTTGCTCCTATGACTTAACGTATACTGATCAGGGTTTGGAAAAAAATCTGTCCAAAGGATTAATAAAATGCTTTATATACTGAGAAATAGTGCTTCTAGTCTGGGTACCCAGTAACATATTTTGGGGTGTTTTGCAAGTAAACAAGCCACTGAATGTTGAAGTGGTTTAGAGATCCTCCAAACTGAAAGTAATTATACTTGTGGCTAAAGCCAGTAAGCCTTCTTTATGTTTAGCTTTTCTTACTCTTTCACTGCTTCAACTTATTTATTTACTGTAGTCTGAAATTTGTGATTGAAATGAAAATGAGAGGAAGATAGGTATATGGAAAATAAGAGTAATGGAAAGGAAAAAAACATAGTAGGGAAAAGGTAAGGTATAAAATAAAACACAGCTCTAATGATCAGTGAAGATCAAGAGTAATGGTTTTGTATTGAAAAGAAAAAAGTTCAGGGAGTTTAGGAGAAGGAGTTTTTAAGGTGTGCATATTTTGATATTTTCTTAGTGCTACCTTGGGAAACTTATATTTTGGATTATTTTTCAACTCTTGAGCCCCTTAAATAAATACCAAAATATATTTATTGTTACAGTCTTTAAGTTTTCATACTTTTCCCTTGCCTCATTTCTAGTCCATTTTATTAAACTTTCAGGTGATTTCTTTGTTGTCTCTGCCTAATGAGTAACTGTAACCAACTTTCTATTCTTTTTAATTTCCTCACTTGTTAGAAAAATTTTTTTTAATTAGGGAAAATTTTAAGTCTTTACAAAAGCAGAAAGTATTATATACTTATCACCCAGCTGCAACAATTAAAATTTACAACAATTATAAGTAAATCTTGTCTCTGCTCTCCACCCTATTTTTTTAAGCAATTCCTATGACATATTCCTTAATTTATAGTTCAGAATTTTTCTCTAAAATTTTAGAAAAAGACATGAATATCACACCTAAAGTAATAATAATTCCTTAATGTCAGATATTCAGTCAATTATTCAAATCTCCCCATTTATTTCTTACATGCTACCCCACCGTATTGATATTTTTGGAAATTATCTAGGTCTTAATGAAAGATAACTACCTGCTTCTTAAGTAAAGCATTTTGTTTATTAATGTAACATTTTTTGAGCCATCTGTTGCATGTCAGGGGGTATAATTTTAATCATTTTTTACATCAACAGTACGTGGAGTCATGGGTTAATCAGCTTGCTGAGGCTCACATTTTTAGCACTCCAGGATCAGAATTAAAGCACTGAGTCTAGGGTCTAAGTTCTTAAAAAAACACTATGCTGTGTTAGTCGGAAATTTTATTTATGGGAGTTACCCAATTTTGCATGAAATCACTTGCTGGCACCCTTCGTAGTAGGGTGGGTGTCTTCAGATCAGTGGAAGTTTCCCCAAAGATCAGATTATTATGGATTGCATAATGGTCTGACTAACAGTCAATAGTTAGGGAGTGAACATGATGTAGAAAAAGAATAGCCAAATCCAAAAAAGTGCTTAGGGCTGATTTTTTTTTTATCATTGCCAGTTTTCTGCCTGTAGCCATACTTACTTATAGTCCTTTTTTGACTGAGGATGTAACTAAGATGTTAGGTAGCCCAGTGTTGGGTCATTAACTATTTTTGAATGAGTTAAAATGCTGGCTGACAGGGGAATACCCTATTTCCCTTCCCTCTGTCCTTTTGCATGCTTGAATGCACACACACCCTTATTTTTTCCCTGAACTATTTTGAAAGTAACTTGCACATACTGTACTCTTAACCTTTATTAGTTTATTAGTTATTTAGTAGTTTATTACGTAAGAATAGGATATTTTCTTCTGTGGTCATAGTACAGTTATCAGTCTCAGTAAATTTAATGTTGATTTGATTTTTTTTTTTTTTTTACCATTTTCTGATTTTTTTTCAGTTGACCCAATAATGTTTCTTGTAGCAGTTCTCCCCCTCTCTAGTATAGGATCAGTCTAGGATTAGGTAACTGTATTTAGTTATCATGTTTTTTTAGTCTTGTTTACTTTGGAATATTCTGTAGTCTTTTTATCTTTTGTGAGGTTGACATTTTTGAAAAATACTGTTTGCTTTCATTTAATAGAACATTTCTCACTTTGGATTTTTTTTTTTTTATTCTTTTTTTGATGTTTCCTCTTGAGTAAATTATATGTCCCTGGCCAGAAAAATCAAGTTTCTATGTTCCCCCCATGGTACCAGATCTATAGATGAAGTCCATCTACCCTTCATGAATTATGATGTCTGAGCACAGGTTTGGTCAAAATGTTTTTTTCCCCCTTGAACTGATCTGTGGAGATTTAACACCACCCAAATGTCTTATTCCTCATTAAAATTTAACTCAGGATTTTTGCCTGAACCAATCTTTACATTACTATGATGTTACACAGTGATTTTCCAACTCAGTGATTCCTCTGTGTTTACAATGATTGATTGCTATGGAGGTGTGGACACCTGGTTTTTTCAGTGGTTTGTAATTTATTACTGTCCAGTTGTTTATTGCTTTCTCTTACATGTGTATATGTATGTGTGTGTGTGTGTGTGTGCACATGTGTGTATGTGTGCACATGTGTGTATATGTGTGTGTGTGTGTGTTAATCCCTCAGTTACGGCCAACTCTTGGCAACCCTGCAACACCATGGGCTGTAGCCCACCAGGCTCCTCTGTCTGTGGAATTTCCAGGCAAGAATACTGGAGTGGGTAGCCATTCCCTTCTCCAGGGGATCTTCCTGATGCAGGGATCGAACCCAGGTCTTCTGCACTGCATGTGGATCGTTTTACCATCTGAGCATCAGGAAAGCCTGTATATGTATATTTATAATCCTGTTTTCCACAGTCAGAATCCTGGTTCCCAGTGCTATAAAACATTTACCTAGGCTCTTCTCGATCCCATGGTATATCTGAAGTTATTTAAGAATTAATTCATCCATACCACTGCAAAAAAAAAAAGCAAAAAAACCCAGACTACTAAAAAGAGTGAGAATTCTTAAAAGTTATCTTTTCGCCTAAGTCAAATAGTGGTTTTATAAATTACTTAAGTAGTTTTCCTTTTCCCTTTTAAATAGCTATGGTGTTCATTTGAAAAATGAATTAGTTTGCTTTCAGTTTTAGCTTTCCCCTCTTCTTCCCATCCTTTTTTAATTTAAAAAAAAAAAAAAATTACATTGTTAACCTGATTCTGAAAGTCAAAATTATATAGTAAGGTATACTCCATAAAGTATCATTTCCATTTATTTCCTTTCAGTCCTTTCTGTTACCCCTTATGTAACCTACTTGTTTCCTGGTTATCCTACTTCTTGTAACCGTTAAGCTAAGTGGATATATGTGTCTTCTTGTTTCCATTTTTTACATAAAAAGACACATACGCTGTTTTGTAGTTTGTAAAGACTTTAAGGCATTTGGCTTTTTAAGACATTTGGCCAGATAATTTAGGTATGCTTAATTGAAGATTTTGGATGGCATTACCGATGCAATGGAGATGAACTTGGGCAAACTTTGGGAGATGGTGAGAGACTGAAGGCCTGGCATGCTGGAGTCCATGGGGTCGCAAAGAGTCAGACATGACTGGGCGACTGAACACCAACAAATTTAAGATTTTGGAAACCCATTCTAGGCAGGTGGGAACATTTTTTGGCTCATGCACTTCTTGAGGGCAGGGAGGGCAAAGATGCAGTTTTACCTCAAGAACAACTGAGTAGTAAATGTCTTCAGTACTATAGTTACCTCTTGGTCCTGCTTACCTGTTACATTGGCATTATTTTGTTTCAGTGTTTGTGCTTTCTCACTAAGGTGGTGAGTATGCTGTCAGCTGCATTTTGTCAACAGTTTTATCCGTACTTATGATTTTTCTCATTTCTAGTTTTAAAAAAATCCCAGAAAAGATTTCTTTATTCCAGTTTGGATTTGGTGGTTTCTTTTGGACTGATGTGTTTTATTTTTTGAGAGTACTGAAGTAATAAGCAGAACCACCATCTCAGGGGGGCATCATTTACTGGGAATACTGTGTTGTCTGTAAAGAATCATTTATGTGTACAGTATGTATATTCCTAAAAAAAGAAAAACATGTAAAAATTATACTCACGTATCTTATTTATAAAAAAGTTTGTGTTCCTGAAAATAATAACTATCAAATCATTGCTATCCAAGGTTTTTAATGGCTTTCATGGTAATCTATTTCTGATATTGTGCATTATTAGCAAGTTGATCTTCCATTTTCTTTAAGATCTGAAATCATGATGGTTACCAATCCTTTGTGAAGTTTGTGATGCCCTTCATGATAAAAACAGTGTTTCTAGTTATCTGCTTATTTTTTCTTTGTTTCTTTGGCACTTTCATTGAGGTGTGCCACATTTTGGCATTTTAACATCCAGCATGATATTCTGTATTTACGCTTGTGGCACCTTCAGAATTCTGTGACTTCCATACCTTTTGTGGGACAAAACTAAAGGTAGAAGAGAGTTGGCTGAGTGGATCTGTCTGTATATACTAGAGGAGATTAGAAGGTTGAGAACCAGTTAAACTGAGAAAAGCACAGAAGTAACTGGTCAGTGTAATACTTGCGTTGTTAGTAAGTGTGAAGGTAGATTTTATGTATTCTGAGACACAGTTGCTCTGACACAGGGTATCAAATCAGGTATGTGGGTATAAAACTAGAAAAGTAATGTTAATGGTAGTTTTCCTTTTGTGGTAAGGTTAGAAGACTGTTCTTTTCTGCATGTCATGAAGATGATATTTCTTTGGGGAGGGTGGTCATGAACAGGTATTGCTTTTTTAATAATTAGAAAAAACAAAGCTATAAAATTTAAATTTTATGTACCTAGAATACAGGATGGAAAGAACATTGAGAGGGGTTCAATTTGTGACCTTGCCAGTTAGTTCTAAGGCTTTACTTAATCGTAAACTTGAATTCCCTTGCTTACTTGGTGGTTGTAAGCTCAGATGAGATAATGAATACCGAAATGCTTTTTAAACCATGAAGTGGTTTAAAGTTCAAGTATGGGGTTTGATATAAATCTTTTCATTGTGAATCTAATTGGAGCCATTATGATCTGCCTGACTAATTTTTGGTGATGCTTTTATATTTTTAGATTTCAGACTTCTTTATCAATACGTATAAAGAAAATGAAGGATTCTTTTCCATCTGAAAGACTGTATCAAAATAGCAAGTAGTTTTTGATTGTGGTAGTGGACATGTCAGAAAGTATCTCAAGGGATATAATGGTGAATTTTTTAATACATCAAGCTATTCATTTCTGTCTCAAGAATTCAGTTTCTACTAGATGCTTCCAGAGTTTTTCTCATTGACTATATCTTGTTTCAGAGAGGCATGTTCTAGTTGATAGGGCATGGAAGATCGTTTTTAACTGCTACTTGTCTTCAGGAGTTCAGAATGTTTTCTGACCATTAAATACCCTGTTTTTGAAAAATATGGAACATAGGAAAATAAAATGTTAATTTAAAATAGAACTAGTATAGTTCATACAATGAAGTTTTGTGTACCTTCTTCCCCTTTCCATCCATGTATGTGTGCACATATACAAAACTAGAAATTCCATCAAAATATTAGTTCATTATCAGTAATGATTTTACTGGTAAGGATTTCACTTGCTGCTTTTTATTGTTTTCTTTAACAAGCATATATTATTTATATCATCAAGAATAAAAATTCATTTTAAAGGGTGAGTATTATTTAATCACAATTGTGTTCAAAGTAATTAATAATTAAGGACTCAGGTCTCAATTCAGATTTTTCTAAGTTAGTTTAATGATGTGTTGATTCTCTGTAAATTTGTTGGGCGAATGAACCTTTTTGTGGCCAGAACTCCTGGAGTTAAATGAAAAAGGCTTTATAATTGTTGTCCTTATTTGTTCAGTTGTTTTCCAGGTGTTAATGCCAAATTTACCCTTGTCTTACTGGTTCTTGTTTCTTACCACATTGTTTTTAGGTTATATCAGTTGCATTCTCAAAAGACTTAAGGTTTATTTTCTTTGGTGTGGGATAACCTAATTGCTACTAAGAGGCTTCATATCAAGAGCCCTTGGCTTATTTTGCTTAATTTTACTCAATCTCACAAATAGTTTTTTCCCCACCAAAATAAATATTGAAACAGAGAGGAATGAGATATGTGTTATCTGAATGAATGAACTGTTTAATAACAAGTCAGTTGAGTCAGGTGGGAAGGAATGATGTAGGGGAAAATGAACTAGATGAGATTTTAGACAAATCTGCATGTTATTTATATGTTGCCTGAAAATCATAACAGATTAGCTGATTTTGGCTTTGTTAGACTTTGGTGTGATAATGTTAGATTTGATAGAGAAGTATGAAGTTATGTTGGTTTTATACTCTCCAACCCTCCTTTTTTGTTTTCTGTTAAACATTTCATACTTAATATTTAGCACTTTTTTTGGGGGGGTTTTTTGGGGGGGTAATGTTCAGATGTGTGAAAAAGTAGAGAGGAAAGGTAATAAATTCTTTTGGACCCGTCACTCACCTTCCTCAACAAATATTTTTGCTAGTTGTGCTTCATCAAACTTCCCTCATCCACTAAACACCACACTTCACCCCTGCCAAAATGCATCCTTTGTTTTCTAGATTATTTTAATGAAGATCCCAAATTATTTGTTACACTTGTTAGGTACAATAACATTTGATTCTTTAAATACTGGTGCATCAGTGAACCTCTGTGGATTTTCAGTTTATAATAGTCAAAGAAAAAGTGTTTAGTTGGGGGTTGGGGAGCTTGCCTTTTTCCAGTCTTTTTGCATTTTTGAGTTTTTTTTTTTTCCAAAAGACATTTCCATTATTATGAATTAATTGCTTCAAAACATCTTTTATAAAACACAGTTAATTTTGGTGATTGCTTTTATTTTTGGACTTCCAGAGCACCTGTTATATTGTAGTTCTTCCAGGATGGATCTTGTTTTCTGGAGATTTAACTCTGTTCTTCTTCTGAGTCTGTTAGGATAGAGGTTGTATGTGAAAAGAGAAATTATTTTTATGATTTCTGCTTTTGCTCATCTCTTAGCCCCCCTGCCCCAAATTTAACTCCCCTCTGCTTTGCAAAGATTAAAAAATACTGATGCTTAGGAGTGTAATTTACCTGCCTGAAAGGTCCCTGCTTAATGGAGTGAGGGCAGGGAGAGTGACACTAACGTTTATTGGGCAGCTCCTTTATTAGATGTTATACATATTTATATTTCATCTAACTTAGTCCTTAACAGTCGGAGAAGGCAATGGCAACACACTCCAGTACTCTTGCCTGGAAAATCCCATGGATGGAGGAGCCTGGAAGGCTGCAGTCCATGAGGTCACTAAGGGTCAAACCCGACTGAGCGACTTCACTTTCACTTTTCACTTTCATGCATTGGAGAAGGAAATGGCAACCCACTCCAGTGTTCTTGCCTGGAGAATCCCAGGGACGGAGGATCCTGGTGGGCTGCCGTCTGTGGGGTCGAACAGTCGGACACGACTGAAGTGATTTAGCAGTAGCAGCAGTCCTTACCAGTAATCCAGAGAGGAAGATACTGTCCCATTTTACTCATGAGAAAACTTATGGTCCAGAGGTTAAGTAGCTTGTCCAAGACCTTAATAGTAAGTGGTGAACCTTGTAGAATTCAAACCCTTCTCATCTGACATACATTACTAGTTTAGAAATGAATTTGAATATTGCATGAATTACTGCATTTATTAACACTAATAGCTAAAGTGTGCCATTGTTCAGTTGCTAAATCGTGTCCAACTCTTTGTGACCCTAAGGACTGCAGCATGCCAGTCTCCCCTGTCCTTCACTGTCTCCTGGAGTTTGCTCAGACTCATGTCCATTGAGTTGATGATGCTATTCAACCATCTCGTTGTCTGTCATCCCCTTCTCTTCCCACTGGAGTGGGTAGCCATTCCCTTCTCTGGGGGATCTTCCTGACTCAGGGATTGAACCCAGGTCTTCTGCATTGCATGGCTTTACCATCTAAGCCATCAGAGAAGCCCAAAGTGTGCCACAGGAAATGCGCAAAGAGATTCTTGTAAGGTGTGACTTGGAAACAGTCTTGAAGAGTGAGCTTGGTTCAGAGAGCTAAGGGTATTCTAGGTAGTACAGTATGAATAAAGTGTGGAAGCAAGAATGTTGAAAGTGGTCAGGAAATTGCAAATAGACCCATTTGGCTGTAGCATACATTTTTAAATTTAATTTTACTTATTTTTGACTGTGTTGGGTCTTTGTTGCTGCGCTGGCTTTTCTGTAGTTGCGGCAAGTGGGGGCTATTCTTCATTGTGGTGTGTGGGCTTCTCATTGTGGTGGCCTCTCATGGAGCATGGACTCTAGGTGTGTGGGCTTCAGTAGGTGTGGCAGATGGGCTCAGGAGTTGCAGCGCACAGGCTTAGTTGCTCCACAGCACAGAATCAGTCCAGAGTCTCCTGCATTGGCAGATGGAGTCTTTACCACCAGTGAAGCCCCTGTAGCAGAAACTTTTCATTAAGTATTATTGGCTAGTAAAATGTGAAAGGTAGATTGAGATTAGATTATATACTAAATGCCAGGTTGACAAGTTTGGACACTATCTTGCAGGTAGCAATAAAGTGGTGAAGGTTTTTATGTAGAGGAGTGATGGTAAATGCTTTAAGGATATTAGTAATGACAGAATGAATTGGGATGAAGGGCAGCTGTGGTGAGAGTGATGAGAGCTTGCAGTAGGGTTGTGATGATGGTGAAAGGAAAAAAAATTCTATATTAGAGATTTTGACAGGAATACATAGAATTTTATAGTTAAAAAAATTAGTTAAAAACGGAAAATAAGATGCTTTTGAGCCTCTGTGACTGAAGGAATTGGTGTAGAGAACAGTATTGAAAATGGATAGTTTGGGAGAAAATTCCAAAGTCAGTAAAAACAGTAGCTAAAAGTTGGCATAAAGGAGAGAGGTTCTTCAGAAGTATTTTTTTCCTCTGTCTTCATAGATAATTTTATTAAATAGTCCTAGAGTTACTGAAGATTCACATGTCTTAACTGAAGCTATATTTTGTGTTGGGCCAGAATACTATAGCTTTGTCAGAAACATGCAGTTGATAAATTTAATTAGTTTTAAATTTTTAAATCATCCCAGCAGTCTCTCATTTTATTACAGTATTTTATTTAGAAACCTTAACCTAGCCTGGCAAATCCCATGGACGGGGCAGTCTGGTGGGCTACAGTCCATGGGGTCGCTAGGAGTTGGACACAACTGAGCGACTTGACTTTAACTTTTCACTTTCATGCATTGGAGAAGGAAATGGCAACCCACTCCAGTGTTCTTGCCTGGAGAATCCCAGGAATGGGGGAGCCTGGTGGGCTGCCGTCTCTGAGGTCACACAGAGTCGGACAAAACTGAAGCGACCCGAGGAGCAGCAGCAGCAGCAGCAACCTAGGCTATTCTACATTTTCTAAAATTTGATAAACACATGTTGAGTAAGATCTTATTATCTGAAATCTCTCTTCTCCCAGTTTCCTCAAAACTCTAGAGGATACCCACCCTATGAAGCTCAACTCAGGTATTCTTGACTTCTCCCAGAAATAAATCCATTCCTGATGTTTTTTAGTGTTGTTGTAATAATGACACAATCTGTTTTTCTTGTTACATCGTTTGCACTTTGCCTATAGGAATCATGTTTTACTTGGCTTGAATACTTCATAATGATTGTCATATTAGATAAAAATTTTTAATAAAGTGAATGAATGATTCTGAACTCATTCCTTTCCACTAAAATCAAAAGGGTCTGTGCAGGGAAGGGGGGAGATCTTTGGTGATAAACAAGAACTGAGAACTTACCGACCACAGCAACTGAATGTTATTTTCACCCCATCCCCCAGTGGCATGCAGGATTTGGACACTTCTAAGAAGTTTTAAAAGGAGTTGTAATTGCCGCTCTGCACCTAGGACAGCACCCAGCGCAGCATAGTGTACAGGAACTCTGGCTTGAGGTTTGGGGTTTGTATTCTGGATTCGGGAAAGAAGAGCAAGTTTTTGGGAAAGTTTAAAATCCTCATAAACAACTCTAAAAATGTATGAAATGCAGAATGGTTTCATGGCTTTGTTTCAAAATGTTTTACACTGGCTGTAGAACCCACTTCATGAAGTAGTTTGAGTTAAAATGATCTAATATTTGTGTTTTAACTTTCAGCTTTGTGTTATTCTTGGAAAATTTCGCACCACTTGTGAATTCCTTGAACCTGGGCATTGCAAACCCACTTCTGTTGGGCCCATCTCCTTTGCACTTTGCTCAGATTAAGACTCAGTTGGCGCTGCAGCAGCTGAATGCCATTGCCTCACATAGTTCAACACCACCTTATACTTTATTAAATCAGGCTTTCTTGAAAATAGCCATGTCGAGACCCAGGTTTAATCCTCGAGGAAACTTTCCACTTCAGAGGCCACGAGCACCTAACCCTTCTGAGATGAGGCCTCCAGGACCATTTATGAGGCCTGGATCTATGGGTCTTCCAAGATTTTACCCAGCAGGGAGAGCCCGTGGAATTCCACACAGATTTGCCTGCCATGAATCTTATCAGAATATGGAACCACAGAGAATGAATGTTCAGGTAACTCAACACCAAACTGATCCAAGATTGACCAAAGAAAAATTGGATTTTCATGAAGCACAACAAAAGAAGGAGAAGCCTCATGGTAGCCGATGGGATGATGAGCCTCATATATCTGCGTCAGTGGGAGTGAAGCAGAGTTCTGTAACACAGGTTACAGAGCAGAGTCCTAAAGTACAGAGCCGCTATACAAAAGAGAGTGCCTCAAGTATCTTAGCAAGTTTTGGATTATCTAATGAAGACTTAGAAGAACTCAGTCGCTATCCTGATGAACAGCTAACTCCTGAAAATATGCCATTAATCTTGAGGGATATAAGAATGCGAAAAATGGGGCGCCGATTACCTAATTTACCTTCTCGGAGCAGAAATAAAGAAACACTTGGTAATGAGGCAGTTTCGAGTAATGTGATTGATTATGGGCATGCAAGCAAATATGGCTACACAGAAGATCCACTTGAAGTACGTATTTATGATCCTGAAATTCCAACCGATGAGGTCGAGGATGAGTTTCGGTCACAGCCAAGCATTTCTGCATCTGTTCCTGCTCCAAATGTGATGTGTAATTCTATGTTTCCTGTTGAAGATGTGTTTCGACAGATGGACTTCCCCAGTGAGTCCTCCAGTAATCAGTCCTTTTTCCCAGTTGAGAGTGGAAGCAAGATGTCAGGTTTACACATTTCAAGAGGACAGTCAGTCCTTGAACCTGTAAAATCTGTCAGCCAATCCATTAGCCAGACAGTTAATCAGACAATGAGTCAGTCTCTGATTCCTCCTCCTATGAACCAGCAACCTTTTTCATCGGAATTAATTTCAACTGTAAGCCAACAAGAGCGGATCCCACGTGAACCTGTCATTAATTCGTCTAATGTACATGGATCGGGAGGAAGTAAAAAGAATTACCAGTCAGAGGCTGACATCCCCATTCGGTCTCCCTTTGGGATTGTGAAAGCATCCTGGCTACCAAAGTTTTCGCATGCTGATGCCCAGAAGATGAAGAGACTTCCAACTCCTTCTATGATGAATGATTATTATGCAGCATCTCCAAGAATATTTCCACATTTGTGTTCTCTGTGTAACGTAGAATGTAGTCATTTGAAGGTGAGTGTTTTTAAAGATCACTGTATCATGATAACTCAGTGCCCAAGTTTCATCTAAATTCTCATATGTATGCTGGTGTTAACTAGTCATTAAGGAAATGGCAGAAATTGTGATTGCAATGTCAGTGCTTAGTTGTAATCTTAAGTAGCCTGGCCTAAGTATTGAATTGAGTGTTAGGCTTTCTGTATTCCTGTGACTGGGCACACCACATGGATTTTTCCATTTATTTTGAACTTTTGAGAGGTTATCCCAGAGAATGCAACATAAAATTTATATGACACAAACTGTATTTATAAGACAATGTCACATGAGTTACCTTTATCTGAATAAGAGAATCTGTTAGTAAAAAATAAAAATTTGGAATAAAATATTTGTACTGCACACTTTTAAAGAGACAGTATATTTTAGCTTTGCATGTATCTTACCTGTTTTGAGCTAAAGATAGTTAATGTTGATTTAAATATTTTCTGACTCTATGATTCTTATCTGGATTTTTAGTGCTTCATGAGAAGGAGCTTCTTAAGATAACTAAATCCATAGCGTAGCAAAATTGAGTCAGAATGAATTATTGGGACCAGCTGTGGGCTCAGAGCATAGAGTGTAAAATGATCTGTACAGAGAAGAGTCTTTAAAAAACAAAGGAGCCTTAGGTGTCTTCATGGTTAGGAGAGTTAGAATGAAAGTATTTTACTGAGGTCCTGAGGAATAACGTAGAATATATTGTTTGATAGTAATCACTGGTGGATTTGAGTAGAATTTTCTGAATATTTACTATATATGTTTGGAAACTACTGTTTTTTCTATTTACTAATGTGATTTGAAGATTTATATTACATGTGACCAGGAAGGAATGTATTGCAGTATTTCCTATGGGAACAAGCTATGATTCAAGGCTGTAGCATTGGTTGTATACTTTAATAGGCTTAAAAGTCTATAGGTGTTTATTCCCTTGGTTTTTTTTCTCCTTCCAGTATTGTCCTTTTATTGTCTTTCTGTTACCCACTCACCAGGTTTCAGCCAACAAGAATCTGATACCTGGAACTGATGCTTCGGTCAGAAATGTTGTTGAAAGCAAAGGAAATCAGCATTCTACCTCATTTTAGCCAGATTTTCTGAGTGCTAATAATAATTGCCTTGCTCTGTCAAAGGGAATAGCAAAGTCTTTAAAAAATCTCAGCACTTAGTTAAAATCTAGCCCTGGCCCAAGTACTGAATTGAGTGTTAGCCCCTCTATGTTCCATTTATTTTGAACTTTTAGTTAGTCATGATGAATCTAAGAAAAAATAATATCTTAAAAGTTTTAATTTTTATTCTGTTGAATAGAAAATACACACATTCAGTAACTGTTTACTGGTTACTAATTTTGTACATGATGCTACATTAGGTGCTGGAATGAAAATAAACTACATAAAGTTTACATGTTGTTCTTAAGCAGTTTATACATTCTCACTGAAGAGAAAAATTACACACCTAAGGAATTTTTTAAAAATTAGAAGGCAACAAATAGTTTGGTGATTGTAATTGACTTGTTTGGATAGGCTGTAGGGAGAGAGAGATTTAATATTTCTATCTTGATTGTAGGCTTATATCAGTTTAGGCCAGCATTATCAATTTACCAATACTTACTGTGTATTTCACAGTGTGTAATTAAAAATCATGCTTTCTGGCATCAGAAGACTTCTATACTCCAGTTAGATAAGACTTGTTGAGTGACTAGGTGCACTAAGTCTGTCTGGATTAAAGTGATCTGGTAGAGAAGACTTCATGGAGTAGGTTGAAGGTGGTTCTTGAATGATTAGTAGGCTTAGATGTACCCAGGGGAAGGGGAATGACATTTCAGATGGGAGTAACAATGATAAGTTTGAGGGGCCTAGAAAAACTAGCCCAGGGAGTTTAGATGTGAAATGAGAGGCATTAAGCTAATTAAGATTCTTTGATTCGTGAAATGACACATTAAAAAATATATTTCAGGAAGATAAATCTGACTGCTGTGTGCAAGATGAATAGGAATGAAGAGAGAGAGGGTAGGACGCCTAATTTGAGGCTTCCCTAGTTATTCAAGTGTATGTTGGTGACAGTATGGATTAATATGATAAAAGTACAATAAAAATAAAAATCTTCCTCACCCAGAGATCAAACCTGAGTCTCCTGCACTGCAGACCGATTCTTTACCATCTGAGCCACGAGGGAAGCCTGTAATGTGATAAAAAGACATTAAACATTAAAAGAAATCATTTAATGATTATTAGAGTTCATAGAAATCAATTGCCTTTTTAAATGAACAGATACCTTTTAACAGCCGGAACAGCACAATGGACCTAACTAATGAATTCTTCTCTACTAGATGACAAATGATAGGGATTTGTGAACATGGACTTAGGTAGTATAACCTACCTCTCTTGTTTCTGTGATGTATTTTGTTGCCCTGTAAGTGTGCATGTATTTGACATTATAAATGTGTAACCAATAAATATAAATTATCAACTGCAAATTTTTTTTGCTAAGTAACAGCTAACGATGTTACCTACCCCTGAGTCAAAACTACAGTCTGAAAAAGACAAGAAAAATGAGGAATTTTTTTTTTTTCTAAATTGAGTTTCAGACATCAGAGAAGTCATGCTTAGTTTAGAAGTTATGTCTTTTTGACTGTCACAGTTGGTTTAGAAGTCTATCCTTGGTTTAAAGCCATGTCTTTCTGACTAAAATAATTCAGTTCAAAAAAATACTGACATAAATGGTTTTTTTAAGTAGTTGGTAGATAAGAGAGTGATATGGGTAGGTATTTTCAAAGTTGGATTCTGGGTCCACTCAAGTCTGCAGTCCTTGCTGCATCTTCTGCCTAGTAGGTAATTATTACTCTCTCTCTGGAGAGGAGTCCCGCTTTTGGACCCTTGTCTTATTGGAGAGTAGAAATTGGGGTGGTGTAGATATATTTACTGAACCTAAAAGTGAGTAATGTCAGTAAAGTGGATGTGTGTGTGTGTGAACTGGACAGAGTATGCCTTAAATAACTTTTAGCTGTCAGCATTAGCTGATAGTTGCTATGTCAAATGCATATCTAGTATTCTATCTTCATGTTTTTTCAAGAAAAGCTGAAAGTCTGAATTTTTATATATTGGCAACTTATTCAAATAAAACACTTTGTGGTCCGATTAAATCATGCCCATTTTGATACCTGTCAGTGTGTCTAATGTAAACAATATCTAGTTACTATCAAAGATACGGGTTTAGCAGTACTAAAGACTCCTAACTGCCAGTCTCTTCTAGCTTCCTATTTCCCTGAGCAGGATATGCAGACTTTATTTTTTGTAATCCACAGTCAGTTCCATGGCTTAATGAAATACTTTAGGGTTTGTCATAACCTGCTGCTGAGTATTGCAAGTAGCATGCACTTGTTTTCAGATAGTTCTTGACAAGGCAGATTCCAAAATTAGTGTCAACTGTGGTTTTTAACTGGATAGTTCTAGTCTTTGGCAATGACAGACTAAAATGTTTTTGAAATGGAAATGAATAACATTTTCCTCAAGGAATGTTTTAAAATATGGAAGGAACTGTTCAGTAAGTTTTCTACCTGTCCAAATATTGGAGACACAATAAAACGTTACTCACACTTTGCTTTTAACTAATTGTTTCACTTGGGGGACTCTCTTTGAAAATTGTAGTGCCTTAAAAAAAAAAATCAGATGTGTCTTCCAGGAGCTTTTTATGGGTACAAAATATAATTTTAGGGCAGCTTGTGAGTGAAGTTAAAGGAGAAAGCATTTTGTTCATTGTCAAGCTCTATATGTAAGGCATATTATGTCTTTGAAATGATACTGCTTTCCACTATATCCTGAAAATAAATGTTTTGATCAGCAGCATTTTTTCATATTTTTACTAATCTTATCCTTTGTCAGTATATAGTGAGTACCTTGTTTGGAATGGTATTGGCCTGAGAGGTAGGATTTTTTGTTGTTAATGTTGTTAGCTTGAAGTTTAGAGTTGTAAGGCATCAAGACTATATTTTGGAGATGCCATTTCAAATACCATTCTATTTATAGAGTTCTTGATACTGTCTGTAGTGCGTGTTTTTTTTTTTAATATTTGAGATGAGTTATTTCTGATCCATGCTTTTATTTTCTCCAAGTTTAAATGTATGTTTGACTTCAAAATGAGTGTCTATGGGTAGGATTTTTAAAATGTTTGCCATAGCTAAAATGTTTTAAAATGGCAGCAATGAGTTGATATTAAGTGCTTTTATTTAGAGTCCTTTTATTTTTGTTTGTGAAATTTTTATTGAGTAGCCATATGGTATTTATAACTAGGTTTGTTTAATTTTTGAAAAAACAAAGGATGCTGTGTCATGTTAAAAAGCCTAATGTAATTAGTCAAATGAGGAATGTTCTAATTTGTGCACTTTTCTCCTTTTACAATAGGATTGGATTCAGCATCAAAATACATCTACTCATATTGAGAGTTGCCGACAGTTACGTCAACAGTAAGAACAATTTTTTTCATTCTTATAGGTGGCAAATTTACAGAATAGTTAAATGTTTCAGGTATGATTGTTTGACACCTTTAGTGTGGTACTTTGGAGAAAAATATTTTTAGAAAGCTATTGCCTATTTGAAATACTAACTTTATACAAATTTATTTAAACTTTTTCTAAAAGAGAATTAAATACAATCCTTTTTTCTGACTCCTTCCCAGTAGGTAAATTTAATATAATTGGTTCGTTCCTGCTGCCTTGCCTTCCTTGGAATAGTTTATCTGCTTCAGAATACAAAGCCTTCCCTTCTCCTATACTTCCCTCTCCTTCTTCCTACCCTTTCCTCAAAGAATAACTAACTAAAAACCACTCAAACCAAACTCTAGTATTTAATTTCAGGTCTAAATCTCTCTTGGTTTAGAACCTGTTTTCAGAAAAAAACCCTTAAGTAGGAAATGAACAAGCTAGATATGGTGCTTCCTAACCATTGGTTCTTCAGTTCTTTCGCCTTTTCCTTCTTTAAGACAGGGCACCTATGAAGGTAAAAAGTGTGATTTTCTCTTGCGTCGTCTGGAGTTAACATAAAATTGTGTTCCCCTAGTATCGTTAAACATGCTGATTCAGTTGTGTGTCAAATTCCTGGTCATTATAATGATGATGGTAACATGTTCTTGAGCAAATGAATTTGTGACAGCTGTTTTGGTTTTTCACATTGTTCTTTATGAAAATGTCACCACAATTTTTTTGAGATTATTCATGACTCTCCTTATCATACATGATAAACCTTTCTCGGACTAGTTTTTTGAAGTAGGGACATTTATAAGCTCATTTAACTAGGAAGCTTGAGTGTTTCTAGTTTTAGGAATGGCTGGATTAGGTGCTCAAAAATCAATGTGTCAGTAATACTTTCATTTCTTGTCTGTTCCTTTCTGCTTTGTCTTCATGAGGACACTTCTCCACAAAGCAAAGTGACCCCCTTAGTTCCAGACTTAAGTGATCTGAATATCTAGCATTCCTGGAGTTAAAAATAAATAAAAGCACTTCTTTTCTCATAAATCCTGCGGAAGTCTTTGGTTTGAGTCTTTTGGACCACTGTGGGTTAGTTGTCCATCTCTAAACCAATTACAGTGGTTGTAGGAATAGGGTACTATGACTCAGTTGGTGTCATGTGCCTACTCCTGATGTAGGGTGTGATAGAAGCCCTACCTGAATCATATAGACTGAGAATAGAGAGTTGCTTACCTGTATAGATCTGTGCACAAAGACATTGGTTGTCATATAAAGATAATTTGTTACTTAATTGGACCATACTGCCACTGTAAATGGAAAATCTCGCCTAAAGTCACAAATTTTCCCACAGAAACTCAGTGGGATGTCTCATTTTTATGAAGCTAGGGGATTTAGATGTGAGGGAATTAGTTGCTGTAGGTAGGCATTAAATGCTAGTTACAGGAGTCGAGCTACATGCACTGCCATTAATTTTCTATGCCAAATGGCATTTATGCCTACTGAAAGCTTTTTGTGTAGATAAGCCTTTTTTTCATGTACATAGGACCCTAATTTTAAAGCAGGTAGTTTCCGTGCCTGGTACTTTGTTGTTCTGTTTTACATTTTTACCTTTTTCAGGTACTCTTGAATAATTTTTTCATGGCTTTCTCTCTACTGCTTAAAAAATAAATGCATTAGATTTGATTAGGTGCTTTGGATCTTTGCAAGACAAAACATATGCTATTTCATTGTTTTTTTATAAGCTGCATTGTGCTTCTGTACTTAAATCTATTTAGTCATTTCTTTACTGATGTATGTGTGAGTGCTCAGTTGTGTTTGACTCTTTGTGACCTCAGGAACTGTAGCCTGCCAGGCTTCTCTCACCATGGGGTTCTCCAGGCAAGAATACTGGAGTGGGTTGCCATTTCCTCTTCCAGGGGATCTTTGCAACCCGGGGATCCAACCTGTGTCTCCTGCAACTCCTGCATTGGCAGTGGATTTTTTTTTTTTTTTTAAACTACTGAGCCACCTAGGAAGCCTGTACTGATATATATTTAGGTTTCAATTTCTTTTCTTAAAGGTTTATTATCTCTTCTCTCCGTCTTATTGAATCTTTCTGGGTTATGACACAGAAGTAAAA
Source organism: Bos javanicus (assembly GCF_032452875.1). Taxonomy (NCBI): domain Eukaryota; kingdom Metazoa; phylum Chordata; class Mammalia; order Artiodactyla; family Bovidae; genus Bos; species Bos javanicus. The sequence goes on along the minus strand of NC_083878.1, from coordinate 13,369,158 downwards.
TTGATTAACTTGAGAAAAGATAGTGCATTATCTTTAGTATTAAAAATAATAATTAACATAATAAAGAGCTATATGCTTGTGTGCTGGACATTCTTCTAAATGCTTTTTACACAGTGTAATCTTCAAAGCAACTCTGTGAGATCATATTTCAACCCTGTGAAATAATAATATTTCATAATATTAACTGAAATATTATGTGAGAGATACATGTAATGATTTTTTGTGATTTTACCAGTGAGAGGCAGCTTCCCAGCTGTCATACCGCAAATAATTGGCACAACTAATATCTGACTCATGGCTCTTTGTTAAAACTTTTTTCCCCTCAATACTTTATTCTGAAAAGTTGCTAAGGTGCAACAAATTTGAAGGGATAATAAACATAGTCTTCCTCTTTATTAACCAACTGTTAACATTTGATGTGTCTATTATACTTTATATGGACATTTTTAATATTAGTTACAGTTTTTAAAAACTAATTGAAAATACATTGCAGTCATTGTAACACTTCACTCCTTAATTCAACATCTACCTCTTAAGAAAAAGGAAAAAAAATTTTAAAGCTTTTATTTTATATTGAGGTGTAGCTGATTAATGAACAATGTTGTGATAGTTTTAGGTGAACAGGGAAGGAACTCAGCCATATGTATGTATACATGCCATTCTCCTCCAAGGCTCCCCTCCATAAGAATAAGGAAATTTTTTCTACAGTGGTTATCTGTTTTAACTACAGTATAACACATGATTAACAATGATTTCATAATACCTTCTAATACACAGACCAAATTCAAATTTTCCCATTTTTCCCAAAATGCCATTTATAACTATCCTTGCCTCTCCCACTCCCCACACTTTTTTTGAGGCTATTTTCACAACGGTTGACTTTTGAAATGTCTTGTCTTGTAGACTGTTCCACATTCTGCACCTTTCTGGTTTTTTCCTCTTCATTAAATTCAGGTTGAACATTTTTGTCACAAAAACTTTATAGGTAATATATATACTTATGTATCACGTTGGGATATAGATGATGTCGTTTACTTAGGTCCTTGTTCTTAGCCATTATATTATATTGTCATGTATTATGCTTCTGAAACATTTTAAAAAACTGGTTAGGTAACACACAGGCAGCAGATATAAGAACATGTAGTCTAGTGGTTAACTTAGATCTAAAACATCATTTCACATCTGAAATATTATTACCCCCTCTTGAATTGGAAAGCTCTGGAAATTTAGTAATTTCTCTGTGTTGGCAACAAGCTGTATTTCCAGGATCGCACGTAAGAGAAAGCTAAGGCTTACTTATATTAAGTAACTGACTTTCAGATTGTTGTACTCAATCATGTCCGACTCTTTGTGGCCCCATGAACTGTAGCCTGCCAGGCTCCTTGTCCATGGGATTATCCTGGCAAGAGTACTGGCTACTGCTACTGCTAAGTCACTTCAGTTGTGTCCGACTCTGTGCAGCCCCATAGATGGCAGCCCACCAGGCTCTGCCGTCCCTGGGATTCTCCAGGCAAGAACACTGGAGTGGGTTGCCATTTCCTTTTCCAATGCATGAAAGTGAAAAGTAAAAGTGAAGTCGCTCGGTCATGTCTGACTCTTCGCGACCCCATGGACTGAAGCCTACCAGGCTCCTCCATCCATGGGATTTTCCAGGCAAGAGTACTGGAATGGGTTGCCATTGCCGGAGTGGGTTGCTATTTCCTCCTCCAGCAAAATGCAGTACTTGGGTGTAATCTCAAAAACAACAGAATGATCTTAGTTTGTTTCCAAGGCAGATCATTCAACATCAGGGTAATCGAAGTCTTGCCCCAAACACTGATGCTGAAGAAGCTGAAGTTGACCTGTTCTTTGAAGAGTTACAATATCTTCCAGAATTAATACCAAAAAAAAGGATGTTCTTTTCATCATAGGGGATTGGAATGCAAAAATAGGAAGTCAGGAGATACCAAAATAACAGGCAAGTTTGGCCTTGGAGTACAAAATGAAGTAGGGCAAAGGCTAACAGAGTTTTGTCAAGTAGAATGCACTGATCATAGCAAATACCCTTTCCAGCAACCCAAGAGATGACTCTACATGTGGACACCACCAGATGGTGATGGTGACCAAAATCAGATTGATTATGTTCTTTGCACCCAAAGATGGAGAGGCTCTATACAGTCAGCAAAAACAAGACCTGGAGATGACTGTGGCTCAGGTCATAAGCTCTTTATTGCAAAATTCAGACTTAAATTGAAGAAAGTAGGGAAAACCACTAGGCCATCCAGGTATGACCTAAATCAGATGTCATGATTATATAGTAGAGGTGACAAATAGATTCAAGGGATTAGTTCTGGTAGAGTGCCTGAAGAACTATGAACAGAAGTTCGTAACACCATTCAAGTGGCAGTGACCAAAACCATCCCAAAGAAAAAGAAATGCAAGGAGGCATAGTGGTTGTCTGAGGAAGTTTTACAAATAGCTGAGGAAAAAAGAAAAGTGAAAGGCAAGGGAAAACGGAAAAATATACCCAACTGAATGCAGAGTTCCAGAGAATAGCAAGGAAAGATAACGCCTTCTTAAATGAACAATGCACAGAAATAGAGGAAATAACTAGAACGGGAAAGATGAGAGATCTCTTCAAGAAAATTGGAGATATCAAGGGAACATTTCATGTTCATGGAAGGATGGGCACGATAAAGGACAGAAATGGTAAGGACCTAACAGAAGCAGAAGAGATGAAGACGAGATGGCAAGAATACACAGAAAAACTATACAAAAAAGATCTTGATGACCTAAATAACCCATGATGGTGTGGTCACTCACCTATACCCAGACATCGTGCAGTGTGAAGTTAAGTGGGCCGTAGGTAGCATTACTACCAGTAAAGCTAGTGGAGGTGATGGAATTCTAGCTGAGCTATATAAAATCCTAAAAGAAGATGATGTTAAAGTCATAATCCCTTATACATACATACATATATATGTAACATACATATATATACACACATAGTAGAGGTAACAAGTAGGTTAAAGAGATTAGATCTGATGGTGCCTGAAGATCTATGGATGGAGGTTTGTAACACTGTACAGGAGACAGCAACCAGAACCATCCCAGAGAAAAATTGTAGTAGTAGATGAAAAAAATTGTTCATGTTTGACAGTTGTTGATGCTGAGTGATAGATACACTGGATTGAAGTTAAGTTTTTTACCTTCTCAATTTGTCACATTGATAGTTATAAGATGCTCCAGCCTTCATATCTGCTCTCAAAGCAGGAAGGATGATGCAGAAATTTTCTCAGAAGTCTGCCAGTGGTTTTGTACCTATATGTCATTGGTTTGAACCTATTAATGGCTCTCTTCTAAAGAGACTGGGAAAGCAGATTTAGCTTTCTTTAGCCTTTGTTACGGAGGCAGACCTGGGAAAAGGCAATTGAGAATTGGCGTTTTTGTTTGTTTTTGACTGTGCTAGGTCTTTGTTGTGGCTCCCAGGCCTCTCTGGTTATGGTACATAGACTCTCTATTTGGCACATGGTGAGAATTGCTTTTGAGTTAACCTGCCAACAATATCTGAGACAAATGTCAACAAATAAAAACTGCTTTACCTTTAGTTAGTTTTTGACCTCACTTTATTTTCTTGTCAGGTGGCTTGCTGCCTGCATTTCCTTATGTAGTTCTCTTCTTGGCTACTGAAATTGTATTTTTGTACATCTGCGATTTAATAATTTAATCATTATTTCCCATTAACATGTAGAGTCCGGATTCTCTGGAATAGTTGAAGGTGAAGATGTCTTTTTCTTGGACTTCTGTGGTGTTACTTCTCCTACTTTTTCTTTCTGTGATTACCCCTTAATTTCTTTCATTGGTTTGAAAGAACCAATTGCTTTACTCTTAAGTGTTAGTGTACATAAGATTCTGTCCTCAGCCCTCTTCCCAGTAACTCCATTCTCTATCTCATTAACTCTTAGTGCTGTAGTTGATGTCTGATTTCTAAATATCTCAACACTCATCTTTTTCTAGACATTTATTTCCAGTTGTTTTGCAAACATTCCTATGTTCCCTTCACTTCAGAAATGTTTATTGTTCTCCATTGCCTTTTACTTAGGTTCAGCTTCCTTAACATGACTTCAGGGACCTTCAAAGTTTGTCTCTGAGCTGTCTTGCCAGGTTTTCTGCCTCATAATTCCTTTTTGTCATTTCCATGCTGCGGCCACACTGGTTCCTGGAATAGAACACATGTTTGCCTGTAATCCTCCTTTTACGTATTGCCACAGTATGAAACCTAACCTGATCCTTCCCTCTTGATAACCCTTTTTAAAGGGCTACCTGAAAAGCAACCTTTTCTTTGAATTGTCCCCTGAGATCCTCTCTGAGGAACACTTGGTACAATATAAGGGGCAGCATTCATGTCTCATTCTGTAGAATGGTGTCCTCTAGAGTTCTGCAGAGTTGAGTAAACTGTCTTTAACGCTTACCTAAGCTGGTGTTTTACAGCTCTTCTATACCTCTTAACAATTTTATGTGTACTTCCTATTTTACCTAAATAAATGTCAAGGCATTTAAAGTACGGGGAATGTGTTTCTTTTTCCTGAGTTGCCTGAAACTGACTCTTTATTGAACTAGACACTCAAAATATTTTACTTTGAAGAAAATATTCATATTTTAATATACTAATAAATCACTTAACTTTTTTAAATGTTTTAAATTTTTTTAATTAAAAACATTTTTTAATAAAAAAATTTTTTTTCCAATTTTTAAGATTTTTTATTTTTTATTTTTTTTTTGCTGCACCACATGGCTTGTGGGAACTTAGTTCCCCAGCTAGAGATTGAACCTGTGCCCTTAGCAGTGAAAGCATGGAGTCCTAACCATTGGACGGCGAGGGAATTCCCTTAACATTTGTTTTGAACAGTATTCTCTATATATTGCAGGGAAAGATTGAGCCTTATAATCTTAACTGTTCATTAATATTGTTTATTCTCAAAATAGGTATCCTGATTGGAATCCTGAGATCCTCCCATCAAGAAGGTAGTTATTTTTTTTTAATAGTGGTATTATTGAAATTTGATTTTCCTTTAAAAGTAAACACTTTTTTTTTTTTAAGGCACTGTTTTGAATAGAATCTCATTTTTACCATTTTTATTTTTAAACAGTAGGGAAATGCAACCATCTCTAGAAATCTTTAGTTACCCCAGTTTACCTGTAATAGCTCCCATCTGTGAACTTTTCTTTTTTAGTCTTTTCTGAAAATACTTTATACTTTTATTCTTATTTTATGTTTGTGGGATCTTAGATTATAAATGGCAGATTATAAATGGCTTGAAGGCTGAGAATGGAGTTTCCCTATTCAGTGTGTATAAATACAAGTATAGGAGTCAAATATTTGTGGAAGGCGTAATCTTCGTGGGAAAATTGTTGAGAAACATTTGTTATTTCCTAAATTCTTTATATAACTTAATACTTTCAAAACATAATTGGATATAGTAGTGATATAGGAAAAATGCAAGAAATTGGTGATATTTATTTGTGAGTAAACAAAACAGGAATGTAAGCAGTCAGAGGTGATCATCTGCTTTGACTGATCCTTATTCATTTACAAAACCTAACTGCATCATAACAAGCAGGTTTTTGCTTTACATAAATACATGATATTAGAGTTTGGCATTGTTAATATTAATAGCTTGATTTTAAGAAGGTAAATCTGTCATTGATATAAATTTAAATTTATAGAAAATTGATGAATCTTGTGCTTTTATTCTTGCACTTTGTAGAAATGAAGGCAATAGAAAAGAAAATGAAACTCCAAGAAGACGATCTCATTCCCCCAGTCCAAGGCATTCTAGGAGATCAAGCTCAAGTCACAGATTTCGTCGATCTCGAAGCCCCGTACGTTGTATGTATAGACCAAGAAGCCGAAGTCCAAGAATTTGCCATCGTTTTATTCCTAGATACAGATCCAGATCCCGTTCACCGTATCGAATGAGAAATCCATTTAGAGGTAGTCCAAAATGCTTTCGATCAGTTAGCCCTGAAAGAACATCAAGGAGATCAGAGAGATCATCAGGTACACTTATGTTTGTGAATAATAAGTACTTATTTTGACTAAACCATTCTAGTTTTTTTTTTTTAATTCATTTGATTTTTTTTTTCCTGTATTTGCGTTAAGCTTGAAATGTGACTTACTTACTCTTCTCAAGATTTTTTTTAAATGTTGACATTTTGAGATATTTGGCTCAGCTCTTTTTGAAACTTCTAAGGTTTTTAAGAAATTAAATGTTGTAATTTATTAAATTTTAGAATTTCTGTGTGAAATTTGACTCACATTACCACCTCTTTCGTTCTTCTTCCCTTTATTATGTATCACAAGAAATGTGGGAGAGTGTATCTACACACCCAACATCAAACTTAAAAAAACCGGGGATATACAGATATCTTAGTTTGCCTTAGTAATTGATTATAGACTTGTCTTCCATGAATTAATTTAAAACATTTTAAAATTGTTCAAATTTTCAACGTGTGTCTTAATGTTGGTTTAGTGACCTTTCCAGAAGTATTTTTTACATAATTTTTTTTCTGAAATCTTTTCAGAGGTCTGAGATTTTTTTTCCTTTTTCAACTACATATCTCTGAAATAAAATATGGTAGCCAAAATAGTGTATCCAGCACATTGGATGCAGAATTCTCTGATTAGAGAATTCAGATGTCTTCTTTTAAGCCCAACATTTAAGTGTTCAGGAAAATAATACTCATCTAAAAAATTTTTGTTTTGAAAGTAAAGTTTTTTATAAAAATATATTGTTTATGTTAACATAGGAGTTTTATTATTAAATAATATTTTTAAAATTCTATATTAGTTTCTTCTGTGGTAAATATTGATAAATTGAATACAAATGCTCTTTGGAGTCCTCAGTTTTTAATACTGTAAAGGGATACTGAAATCAAAAGTTTGAGGATCTCTGGTATAAGAGAAGCTCACTGAATAAAGGATCTTCATGTGAATACCTTTTGAGTAAAGAATTAAAGACTAATAATTTTTTTGTATGTATTTGCCACCTGTTGGCCTAACAGTGGCTCAGTGTGTTAAATATTTGGGCAGTTGAGGGGTTATATTATTTTTTTATAAAATTCTTTTCAATTGAAGTAGTATTTGTGTACTTTTAATAGATAGAAAAAAAGCATTAGAAGATGTAATACAACGATCTGGGCATGAGTCAGAATTCAGTAAACAGAAGCATCCTGAAGCAGTTGATAAAGGACACTCACCAGCACAAAAACTTAAAACTGGCAGTGGAGCAAAGACATCAGTTAAATCTACAAGTTCGGCAAAGAGTGATTCAAATATAGGAGGACATTGTACTCGTTACAAATCAAAGAATCTTGAAGATGATACCCCATCAGAAAGTAAACAAATGGCTGATAAAACGGTTTCTCTGCAACGTAAGGTCAGTACTTCTTTGTTAGTGAAAGTAGAAGTGTGTACCTTCACTTGTTAATATGACAAAGAGAAAACAAAGTTGTTCAGAATTTTTAATTTTCATATTTTTGAGGAAATTGTGATTTATTTTGATACAAAATATTTTTTATTGATTTCTGTTTTGAATACAGGAAAGGTCCAATAATTAAAGTCTTATAGATTACAAATATCAAAATTGAGAACATTTTGATGGTTTGGTGTTTTTGGCTGACCACACTGATCCATGTTACAAGTTTTGCTCTCTGATTGGGGAAATGGACGTAATCAGTAGTATTAATGAGTTTTTGTAATCTTTGTTAGTAATCTATGAGTGACTATCTGCTGAGAATCATTTTTAATCTGTTTTATGTTTTTTTATAGTATAGTTCAGAAGCTACTTTGTTGCCCAGTGTAGAATACTAGTCTGTTTTCTGGGTACTAATAGGTGTATTTTATAACATTAACAGATCTTCAAGTGTTTAGGTATACATTTCTCTTAACATTGTCTTAACTTTAAACAATTACAGTTCCTTGCCCCCATAGAGCTTATATTTAATAGGATGAACTTACAGTAATCAACCTGATACTACAGAATTTTGAAGAAATATTGAGTATAGGGAATTAATTTTGAAAAGGCTAACTGGTTCTGTAACATTCATTTTGTTTCTAGATTTCTAGATGGCAGTAGTGGAACTTTAAAAGTTTTTTTGAGTCAATTTTTAACATAGGTGGTAAATAATAAAGTATATTCAAATTGTATATATGAATCTATTAAAATACTATGTCTATCTAGATATTTTTTAAATTATTACAACAGACTAAATAAAGCTGTAACTTCAGCTTTACTGATGATGTGCCATCCAATTTTGTATAGAAAAGTACTCTTTACTAGTTTTGGACTACTTCATAGGTCTGGTTTGTTACGAAATGCTTCTCTGTACAGAAAAGAGCATCTGTGATTGGTTGCCTGTAAACTGCCCGCTGTTGGGTTTGAGTGGTAAAATATAAAACATTTCTTCCTGCTTTTCTTAGTATTTCAAAAAGTTTTTAAATGTTCTAAAATATTTGTATAAGTAGAAAGTATAAGAATTATTTATATTTATAAGCAGAAAATATGATATTTTAATAAAAAAGATTGCTTAATGTACTAGGATAAATGGTAGAAAAATTATATTGGGAATTATTGTAACTATACTTTGTCACTTAATTTGGTTTAATTTTCATTCATCTCAAAAATAGCTTCGGAAGGACCAGTCTTCACATTATGGTCCTGTTCTTCTGATATCTGAATTACCAGAAGATGGCTGTACTGAAGAAGAAATTAGAAAAATATTTCAACCATTTGGAAAGGTTAATGATGTCCTGATTGTTCCATACAGAAAGGAAGTGAGTTATTTAGTCTGTTCTAAAAAGTCATAATTTTGTTTTATAAAGACTTGTCAGATCTTTCAGCTTTTACTCCATATACAACTGTTACTTGAGTTATGTAAATGTTTGGAATTGAATGAACAGGGTTCCTAGATACTGCTTTATATCCTTTACAACAGCACACTGTTTTTTTAGACGAGTACACTTTTCTTTGAAGGGCCAGATAATATTTTAGGTGTGGCATGTCATAGGATTTCAACTATTTTGCTCAGCTATACAACTCTGTTGTAGTACTTAACAGTTATAGATGATATATAAATGAATACGCATGGCTGTGTTCAAAAAAACTTATTTACAAAAAAACAGATGGCAGGCCATAGTTTGCCATTCATTGCTTTAGCACTTCAGTGAGGTGATGTTAAAAAAAAAGATTTTGTTTGTACAGTATTTTTTACATTTGAATTGTATTTCTGTAACTTACATAGTAAAGTTCTATAAACTCTACAAACCCTGGAGTAAACAGAACATGAAATTAGGAGGTAAAACAAGGGAACATAGTTGGTATAATTTTCTTTGTTGCAAGAAACCTTAAAAAGTTCAAATTTAACGGCAGCTAGACTAGATCCTGCCTTCTTTCCTATTGTTCAGTGAGCCCTGCCTTCCTGTTTCTTACTCTCTTATGATCTTGCCATGGACTGCTTCCTCCTTATCTTGGTAATGGTATAGAAATTCCATTAGGTTAAATGTCCATTTTGTGTGTGAAAACATCCTAAAGATCAGATTATACTTTAGCAAGAGGAAAAAGTGAAAGGAGGTAAAATCAACAGGACTTGAGGTAATTTCAGTTTTACATTCCACAAGGAAGTATTAAGTCAGAGAATTTTAAGGTAGATTTTTGACTTAAAGTATAATATGTTTCATTTTAGGCTTACTTGGAAATGGAATTTAAAGAAGCAATTACTGCAGTCATGGAGTACATTGAAACAACACCTCTTCTGATAAAAGGGAAAAGTGTGAAAGTATGTGTTCCAGGAAAGAAAAAGTCACAGGTAAACTGAATTTAGTTCTTACACAGTTCATTGTTGTTTAGTTTAATTTTTTTGAAGTATGTTATATACAGAGAAGTGCATAAAACTTAAAATGTTAAAAAAAAAAAAAACTTAAAATGTTAACTCCATAGACTGTGTATAAATTCACATACACTGAACTTAACTTCGTGTATGCATGTGTCTGTGTATGTGTGTGTGTTAGTTGCTTATTCGTGTCTGACTCTTTATGATCCCATGGACTATAGCCCAGTGGGCTCCTCTGTCCATGGAACTCTCCAGACAAGAATACTGGAGTGGGTAACCATGCCCTCCTCTAGGGGATCTTGCCCACCCAGGGTCGAACCCACGTCTCATGTCTCCTGCATCAGCAGGTGGATTCTTTACCACTAGCAGCACCTGTGAAGTCCCATATGGGTTTCATCAGTTCAGTTCAGTTCAGTCGCTCAGTCGTGTCTGACTCTTTGCGACCCCATGAATCGCAGCACGCCAGGCCTCCCTGTCCATCACCAACTCCCGGAGTTCATGCAGACTCACGTCCATCGAGTCAGTGATGCCATCCAGCCATCTCATCCTCTGTCGTCCCCTTCTCTTCCTGCCCCCAATCCCTCCCAGCATCAGAGTCTTTTCCAATGAGTCAACTCTTCGCATGAGGTGGCCAAAGTACTGGAGTTTCAGCTTTAGCATCATTCCTTCCAAAGAAATCCCAGGGCTGATCTCCTTCAGAATGGACTGGTTGGATCTCCTTGCAGTCCAAGGGATTCTCAAGAGTCTTCTCCAACACCACAGTTCAAAAGCATCAATTCTTCGGCACTCAGCCTTCTTCACAGTCCAACTCTCACATCCATACATGACCACAGGAAAAACCATAGCCTTGACTAGACGAACCTTCGTTGGCAAAGTAATGTCTCTTGCTTTTGAGTATGCTATCTAGGTTGGTCATAACTTTCCTTCCAAGGAGTAGGCGTCTTTTAATTTCATGGCTGCAGTCCCCATGGGTTTCATAAATGTTTGCTAATTCTGTTACATTGGTATTTTCCCCTACTGGATTGCTTGCCAAATGGCAAATTGCTTGCCACATTGTAAACAATTAAATGGTAAGCAATAGAGTAGGGGAAAATATGTAACAGAGTTAGCAAACATTTATGAAATCTCTGGCTAGGTCCAAACCACAACCTTGACTACATCCTGCAAGCCCCTTGCATGTTTCAGTCACTTATTTGGAAATCAAACCACGTTAAGACTTACACATTTTCCTCATTCTTTGAGAGTTCTGTGTGGCATTACTTGGTATGAACATACCATGATTATTTTATCAGTTCCCTTGTGGATTGCTTTTTAGGTTATTTCTAGTTTTTCATTACTATAAACAGGACTTCAGGTAACTTTCTTGTATATGGCTTTCATAGGCCTTTATTATGCATTTTGAGATGATGGCTATAGTGGACTTGCTGGGTACTAGGATATACTGTAATAAGAAATGTTGGATCACCTGTTAAATAGCTGTAACAATTCACAGTCTAATAATTTATGTGAGTGCAGGTGTCTCTCCATTATAAATGACATTTTATTATTTGCAGTTTTAAAATCCAGTATGTAAAAAATGGTATCTAGTTTTGATGATCATCTTTAATGTTGTGTTTGAGTTGCTTTTTTTTAAATGTGTTTATCTATTGTAGTTTCTGGATTTGCTATTCCCACAAGGTTTTCTATATATGTATAAGGTATTTTAAGTTGCTGGTCTGTTTCCTGTTTAGCGAAGTTGCTTTAGTGTTTGTTGCAAGCTGGTCTGCTGGTGCTAAATTAACTTAGCTTTTGTTGTTGTTGTTGTTGTTCAGTTGCTAAGTTCAGAAGCATGCCAGGCTTCCCTGTCTTTCACTGTCTCCTGGAGTTTGCTCAAATTCATGTCCATTGAGTTGATGATGATATCTAATCATCTCATCCTCTGCTGTCCTCTTTTCCTTTCCCCTTCAGTATTTCCCAGCATCAGGGTCTTTTCCAGTTGAGTTGGCTCTTTGCATCAGGTGGCGAAAGTATTGGAGCTTCATCTTCAGCACCTATTCTTCCATTGAATATTCAGGATTGATTTCCTTTAGAATTGACTGATTTGATCTTGCTGTCCAAGGGACTTTCAAGAATCTTCTCCAGCACAATTCAAAAGCATCACTTCTTCAGCGCTCAGCTTTCTTTATGATCCAACTTTCACATCCATACACGACTACTGGAAAAACCATAGCTTTGACAATACATACCTTTGTTGGCAAAGTGATGTCTGCTTTTTAATACACTGCCTAAGTTTGTCATAGCTTTCCTCTCAAGGAGCAAGAGTCTTTTAATTTCATGGCTACAGTCACTGCAGTGATTTTGCAGCCCAAGAAAATAAGATCTATCACTGTTTCCATTGTTTCCCCATCTGTTTGCCATGAAGTGATGGGACCAAATGCTTGATCTTAGTTTTTTGAATGTTGAGTTTCAATCCAGCTTTTTCACTCTCCTCTTTCACCCTCATCAAGAGGCTCTTTAGTTCCGCTTTACTTTCTGCCATTAAGAGTGGTGTATAATCTATATTTCTGAGTTTGTTGATATTTCTGCCAGCAGTCTTGGTTCCAGCTTATAATTCATCCAGCCCAGCATTTCGCATGATGTACTCTACATATAAGTTAAGTAAGCAGAATGGCAATATACAGCCTTGTCATACTCCTTTCCTAACTTGGAACTGAACTGTTATTCCATGTCTAGTTCTAACTGTTGCTTCTTGACCTGCATACAGGTTTCTCAGGAGACAGATGAGGTGGTCTGGTACTCCCATCTCATTAAGAATTTTCCACAGTTTGTTGTGATCCACTTAGTCAAAGGCTTTAGCATAGTCAGTGAAGCAGAATTAGAAGTTTTTCTGGAACTCCCTGTTTTTTCCATGATCCAGTGAGTGTTGACGATTTGATCTCTGGATCCTCTGCCTTTTCTAATCCCAGCTTGTACGTCTGGAAGTTTGCAGTTTAGGTACTGCTGAAGCCTACCTCGAAGAATTTTGAGCATAACCTTGCTAGCATGAGAAATGAATGTCTTAGCTTTTGCTTGTCTATAAAGCTTCTGATTTCTCCATCGAATCTGAAGGAGAGCTTTGCTGGGTAGAGTATTCTTAGTTGTAGGTGCCTCCCTTTCATCACTCTAAATATAATTGTGCCATTCCCTTGTGGCCTGCAGAGTTTATGCTGAGAAATCAGCTGATAATCTTATGGGTGTTCCCTTGTTTGTTATTTGCTTTTCCCTTGCTTCTTTGAATATTTTTTTTCTTTGTCTTTAGTTTTTCTCAGTTTGATTACTGTGTGTCTCACCATGTTCCTCCTTGGGTTTATCCTGCTTGGAACTCTGCTTCCTGGGACTCTATGTGGACTTGGATGACTTTTTCCTTTCCCATGTTAGGGAATTTTTCAGCTATTACACTAGTATTTTCTCAGGTCCTTTCTCCCTTCTCCATTTGGTACCCCTATAGTGTGAATGTTGGTGTGTTTAACGTTGTCCCAGAGTTCTCTTAGACTGTCTTCATTTCTTTTCATTCTTTTTTATTCTTTTCCATGGCAGTGATTGCGACCATTTTGCCTTCCAGGTCACTTATCCATTATCTGCCTCTCTTACTCCACTATTGATTCCTTCCAGTGTATTTTTCTCTGCAATTATTGTTTTTTTTTTTTTTATCTCTGTCTGTTCTTTAGTTCTTCTGTATCTTCTTGCATCTTCTTGATCTGTGCCTCCATTCTTTTTCTGATATCATGTTTCATCTTCATCTTCACTGTCATTATTGTGAATTCTTTTTCCGGTAGTAGGTTGGCCATCTCTACTTCACTTAATTATTCTTCTGGGGTTTCATGTTTCCTTCTTCTATGACATATGACTCTTCTCTCATTTTCTCTAACTTTCTGTAACTGGTTTCCATTTCGTAGGCTACAAGATTGTAGTTCTTGCTTCTTCTGTTGCTCTCTGGTGTATGAGGCCATCTTAAGCGACTTGTGCAGGCTTTCTGATGAGAGAGGCTGGTTCCTCCCCTGCTGTAGACTGAGCTGCATTTTGTCCCTCGCTTGGGCAGGGCCATGCTGAGGGAGACTTAAGTCTGCTCATGGGTGGGGTGTGTTCCTGTCCTGCTGGCTGTTTGGCTTTGAGGTGACCCACCACTGAAGTTTATAGGCTGTTTGGTGGAACTAATGCGGGCCTCTAGAAGGACTCATACCAATGAGTACTTTATAGAATTGCTGCTGCCAGAATCTTTGTTCTGCAGTGGGCTACAGCCATCCCTGCCTTTGCAAGATCTTCCTTTAGTAGGCAGGTGGGTCTGACCAAGTCTCTATGGGGTCCTGCTTTTTTCCCCTGAGTCCTGGTGCACACAAGACTTGTCTGCTCCTTTCCAAGAGTGGAGTTTGTGCTTCCTCCAGCCTTGTGGAATTCCTGCAGTCAAATCCTGCTGGCCTTCAAAACCCAATTCTCTAGGGACTCCTTCTCCTGTTACCAGACTCCAGACTGGAAGCCTGACATGGGGCTCAGAACTTCCAATCTTGTGGGATAACTTCTGTGGTTTAATTGTTTTCCCGTTTTGTGAGTTGCCCACCTGTTGAGTATGGGATTTGATTTTAACATGATTGCACCCCTCCTGACATCTCATTGTGGCTTCTCTGTCTTTGGATGTAGGGCAATTTTTTTCTGGTAGGTTCCAGCCTTTTTTTTTGGTCACTGGTTCTTCAGCAGTTAGCTGTGAGTTCGGTGTTTTCCTAAGGAGGTGAGTTCATACCCTCTGCTCCACCAACTACAGTATTGACTTTAATTTATCTTTTTCAGTTTTTTTTAATTGAAGCATAATGTATTTACAGTGTTATACCAGTCTCTGCTGTACACAAAGTGACTCAGTTCAGTCGCTCAGTCGTGTCCGACCCCATGGACGGCAGCACACCAGGCCTCTCTGTCCATCACCAACTTCCAGAGTTTACTCAAACTCATGTCCATTGAGTCGGTGATGCCATCCAGCCATCTCATCCTCTGTCATCCCCTTCTCCTCCTGCCTTTAATCTTTCTAAGCATCAGGGTCTTTTCAAATGAGTCAGTTCTTTGCATCAGGTGGCCAAAGTATTGGAGTTTCAGTTTCAGCATCAGTCCTTCCAATGAATAATCAGGACTGATTTCCTTTAGGATGGACTGATTGGATCTCCTTGCAGTCCAAGGGACTCTCAAGAGTCTTCTCTAATACTGCGGTTCAAAAGCATCAGTTCTTCACTGCTTAGCTTTATAGTCCAACTTTCACATCCATACATGACCACTGGAAAAACCATAGCTTTGACTAGATGGACCTTTGTTGGCAAAGTAATATCTCTGCTTTTTAATATGCTGTCTAGGTTGGTCATAACTGTTCTTCCAAGGAACAAGCATCTTTTAATTTCACGGCTGCAGTCACCACCTGCAGTGATTTTGGAGCCCCCCAAAATAAAGTCTGTCACTGTTTCCATTGTTTCCCCATCTATTTGCCATGAAGTGATGGGATCAGATGCCATGATCTTAGTTTTCTGAATGTTGAGTTTTAAGCCAACTTTTTCACTGTCCTCTTTCACTTTCATCAAGAGGCTTTTTAGTTCCTCTTCACTTTGTGCCATAAAGGTGGTGTCATCTGCATATCTGAGGTTATTGATGTTTCTCCCAGCAGTCTTGATTCCAGCTTGTGCTTCTTCCAGCCCAGCGTTTCTCATGATGTACTCTGCGTGTAAGTTAAATAAGCAGGGTGACAGTATATAGCCTTGACATACTCCTTTTCCTATTTGGAACCAGTCTGTTGTTCCATGTCCAGTTCTAACTGTTGCTTCCTGACCTGCATACAGGTTTCTCAAGAGGCAGGTCAGGTGGTCTGGTATTCCCATCTCCTGAAGAATTTTCCAGTTTGTTGTGATCCACACAGTCATAGGCTTTGGCATAGTCAATTAAGCAAAGTAGATGTTTTTCTGGAACTCTCTTGCTTTTTTGATGATCCAACAGATGTTGGCAATTTGATCTCTGGTTCCTCTGCCTTTTCTAAAACCAGCTTGAACATCTGGAAGTTCACGGTTCACATATTGCTGAAGCCTGGCTTGGAGAATTTTGAGTATCACTTTACTAGCGTGTGAGATGAGTGCAATTGTGCAATAATTGGAGCATTATTTGGCATTGCCTTTCTTTGGGATTGGAATGAAAACTGACCTTTTCCAGTCCCATGGAACCGCTGAGTTTTCCAAATTTGCTGGCATATTGAGTGCAGCACTTTCACAGCATCGTCTTTCAGGATTTTAAATAGCTCAACTGGAATTCCATCACCTCCACTAGCTTTGTTCGTAGTGATGCTTTCTAAGGCCCACTTGACTTCACATTCCAGGATGTCTGGCTCTAGGTGAGTGATCACACCATCGTGATTATCTGGGTCGTCAAGATCTTGTGTTGTTCTCTTGTGTTGCTGGAAGAGTGACTCAGTTATTCTCTTATATTCTTTTCCATTATGGTTTATCACAAGATATTGTATTCTCTGTGATGTACGTTAGGACCTTATTGTTTATCCACTCTAAATGTGATAATTTGCATCTACCAACCCCGTACTCCCAGGCCATCCCTCTCCCTCCCCCCTCCACCTTGTCAACCCCAATTCTGTTCTCTGTGTCTAAAAGTCTTTCCATTTTACAGATAGGTTCATTTGTGCCATATTTTAGATTCCACCTGTGTGATATCAGGTGATAATTGTTTTTCTGACTTCACTTAGTGTGATAATGTCTATAGTTGCATCCACGTTGCTGCACTTGGCATTTCATTTTTATGACTGAGTAGTATTCCACTGTATTTATACCGTATCTTTGTCCATTTATCTGTTGGTGGAAATTTAGGTTGTTTTTGTGTTTTGGTTCTTGTGAATAGTGCTGCTATGAATATAGGCGTTCATGTGTCTTTTTGAATTACAGTTTTGCCTGGATGTATTCCCAAGATTGCTGGATTATATGGTAATTCTATTCTTAGGTTTCTGAGGAACCTTCTTTTTGTTTTGCATTGTAGCTGTACCAGCTTACATTCCCATCAGCAGTGCAGGAGATTTCTCTTCTCCACATCCTCTCCACATCCTCTCCAGCATTTGTTACTTATAGACTTTTTAATCATGATCATTCTGGCTGCTGTGAGATTGTACCTCATTGTAGTTCTGATATGCATTTCTGTAATGTGATGTTGAGCTTCTTTTCATGTGCTTACTGACTATTTGTATATCTTTGGAAAAATATCCGTTGAGGTGGAGAATTAACTATTAAGATCTTTTGCCCATTTTTTGATTGGGTTGTTTGTTTTTTTGTTCTTGAGTTATATAAACTATTTGTATATTTTGGAGTTAAGCACTTGTTGGTCCTATCATTTATAGAAATTTTCTCCCACTCCATATCTTGTCTTCATTTTTTGTTGTTTTTGTTGTGTTTTTCTTATAGTTTTCTTTGCTATGCAAAAGCTTGTAAGTTTTATTAGCTCCAATTTGTGTTTTGTTTTTTTTTTCTTTTCTTTTTCTTTTTATATCTATTGCCTTGGGAGACTAAGCTAAGAAAAACGTTGGTACCATTTGTATCAGAATGTTTTTGCTATGCTCTATTTTAGGAGTTTTATAGTGTTAAATAAAACTAGACACTGAAGGTGGCAGAGCAGAAGGATATGAACTCACCTTACAAAAACGCCAAAATATGTTTTAAGTCTTTAAGCCATTTTGAGTTCATGTCTGTGTGTTGTGAAAGGGTATGTTCTAACTTCGTTTTTTACATGCAGCTGTCCAACTTTCCCAGCACCACTTGCTGAAGAGACTGTCTTTTTCCCATTGTTTATTCTTGCTTTGTTCATTGGAGATTGACTGTAATTGTATAGGTTTATTTCTGGGCTCTCTATATTGTTCCAGTCATTTGCATGTCTGTTTTTGTACCAGGTGCAAACTGTTTTGTTTACTGTAGCTTTGTACTATTGTCTGAAGTCTGGGAGAGTTATGCTTCCTGCTTTTCTTTTTTTTTTCCCCCCTGACAATTGCTCTGGCAATTGTGGGTCTATGGTTCCACATAAATTTTTGGATTATTTTACTTCTGTGAAAAAATGTCATGAGGGGGTAATTTGATAGGGATCACATTAAAATCTGTAGATTTTTCTGGATAGTATTTCCATTTTAACAGTGTTCTTTCAATTCAAGAGCATGGGCTATTTTTCTGTTTCTTTGAATCTTCTTTTATTTCTTAATATTTTATAACTCTCAGCATGTAAGTTTTTCACTTCCTTGCTCAAGTTTATTCCTAGGTTTTTAAATTTTTTTGGTGAAACTTTTTTTCTCGTGGAAGGTTTCTTTTCTTTTTTTTTTTTTTTTCGGTTTGTTTATTTTTAATTGGAGGATAATTGCTTTACAGTATTGTGTTTGTTTCTGACATATATCTTTTGGTGAGATTTTAAAGGACATTCTCTTTCTGATATTTCATTGTTACTGTGAAGGGAATGCAACCAATTTCTGAATGTTAATCTTGTATCCTACTACTTTGCTGAATTCATTTATTAGATCTGTTCGTTTTTATGTATAGTTCTTAGGGCTTTCTATATATGTATCATGTCATCATATAGTAACAATTGTACCTCCTCCCTTCCAATTTGGATCCTTTTTATTTGTTAGGTAATAGGAGTTTTTATCTTGAATGGATATTGAATGCTTTTTCTGCATCTGTTGAGATGATCATGTGGTTTTTGACTTGTTACTGTGATGTGTTACGTTGATTTGTGTATATGTTGAACGATACTTGTGAACCTGGGATGAATCCCACTTGGTCGTGTTATATATGCATCAATGATACTGACCTGTAATTTTCTTTTTTGGTGGTTTCTTCCTCTGGTTTTGGTATTAGAGTGATGGTGGCTTTATAGAATGTCTTTGAGACTGTTCTCTCTCCTTCAGTCTTCTATATTCTTCTTTGAGAGAATTTGCCTATGATGCCCTCTGGTCCTGGGCTTTTTTTGTATTGGAAGTTCAGTTTTGTTTACCCTTTGAAAGAACCAGCTCTTGATTTTGTTGACTTTTTTTCCCTATTCCTAATCTCTATTTTATTTCTCCCCCACCCCCATCTTTATTTCCTTCCTTCTTCTGACTTTAGGTTGTTTGTTTATTTTTTTTTTTAATTCTTTTGTGTAGTAGATTAGGCTTTTTACTTGGGATATTTTTCTTGTTTTTGATGAAGACCTGTTATCACTATGAACTGGTCTCTAAGAACTGCTTTTGCTGGATTGCATAGGGCTTCCCTGGTAGCTCAGACGGTAAAGCGTCTGCCTACAATGTGGGAGACCCGGGTTTGATCCCTGGGTCGGGAAGATCCCCTGGAGAAGGAAGTGGCAACCTACTCCAGTACTCTTGCCTGGAAAATCCCATGGATGGAGGAACCTGGTGAGCTACAGTCCATGGGGTCCGAAAGAGTCGGACACGACTGAGCGGCTTCACTTCACATAGATTTTCTATGGTTGTGTTGTTGTTTGTCTCACGGTACTTTTTAATTTCCTTATTGAACCTTTTTTTTTTTTTTTTTAAGTAGCATGTTATTCAGTCTCCATGTAATCTTTTTTTTTTTCTTGTTTCCTGTGGTTGATTTCTCGTTTCATGCCATTGTGATCGGAGAAAATGCTTGAAATAATATCTGTACCCTTAAATTTGTTTAGGTTAGTTTTGTGCCCCAGGACATGTGGTCAATCCTAGAAAATGTGTGTGCACTTGAAAAATATGTATATTCTGTGGGGTTTTTTTGGATGCAGTGTCCTGAAAATACCTATTAAGTTTTACTTTTCTGTTGTAACATTTGGGACTTCTGTTGCATTTTGATTCTCTGTCTGGAAAATCTCTCCACTGATGTGAGTTGGGTGTTACTTTCCTACTATTGTCTTCCTGCTGATTTCTCCCTTCATATCTGTTAGTTATTTATGTATTTGGGTGCTCTTAAATTATGTGCATATTTGTTGATGAGTGTAAAATCTTCCTCTTGTATTGATCCTTTTATCATTATATAGTGTCCTTTATCTTTGTAGCCTTTGCTTTAAAATCTGTTTTGTCTGATATGAGTATTGCAAGTCCTGCTTTCTTTATTTTTGCATGAGATATCTTTTTCCATGCCTTCACTTTCAATCTGTATGTGTCCTTTGCCTTAAGGTGGATCTCTTGTAGGCAGAATATGGTAGGCTTTTATTTTTTAATCCAATCTGTCACTCTTTTATTTTTTTTTTTAATTTTACACATGATAGTGTATATCCCCTCTTCGGTTTTAAAAATTAATTAATTTTTGGCTGTGCTGGGTCTTTGTTGTGTGTGGGCTTCTCACTGTGGTTTCTTCTTTTGTTGCTGAGCACAGGCTTTATGGGTTTGGGTTCAGTAGTTGCGGCACACAGACTCGTTAGTTGTGGGGCCAGGCTTACTTGCTCTGTGGCATTTGCAATCTTCTAGCACCAGCGATCGAACTCGTGTCTACTTCATTGGCATGCAGATTCTTATCCAGTACTCCACTAGGGAAGTCCTACTCTATGTCTTTGGATTGGAGTATTGACATTTAAAGTAATTATTGATTCATGTATTTATTTCTATTTCTTTTTTTTTCCCTTTAAAAATTTTGTTGAAATATAGTTGATTTACACTTTTCATTAAAAAAAATGTTGAAGTGTAGTTGATTTACATATTGCCACACCAAACTTTATTTTCCAGTTGATTCTTTTCTTCTTCCCTTTTACTTTTTGTGATTTGATCATTTCCTTTTATTCTGCCTCTCCCTTCTGGCCTGCAGTATTTCTGTATTGAAGTCAACTGATAGCCTTCTGGAGGTTCCCTAGTAGTGAACTCTGTTTTTATTTTGCTGCCTTTAGAGTTCTCTCTTTGTTTTTAACTTTTGCCATTTTTATTATGTCTTGGAGTAGGTCTATTTGGGTTCATCTTGTTTGGGACCTTCTGTGCTTCCCGTATCTGGATATGTTTCCTTCTTTAGGTTTGGGAAATTTTCAGCCATAATTTCTTCAAATACATTTTCAGTCCCCTTTTTTCTTTCTTTTTCTTCAATCTCTGCATAGACTGGCCTGCTTTATATTATTACCCCATAGGTCTCTTATATTGCCTTTTTTTTTTCATTTGGCTTTCTGTCTGCTCTTTTGATTGGGTGCTTTCCATTAGTCTGTCTTCTAGGTCACTTATTCTTTCTTCTGCATTATTCATTTTGCTATTTACTGCCTTGAGCTCAGCTTTCATCTTGGCAAATGAATTTTTAGATTTTACTTAGCTCCTTTTCACAGTTTCTAGTTCTTTTTTAATAATAATCTGTATTTCTCTTGATAGCCTTTCTTAATTCCTTCAGTATTTTCATTATCTCCTTTTTCAACTCAGTGTCTTTTAGACTGAAGAGTTTTGTTTCATTGTTCCTTCAGGGAAATATTCTTGATATTTTAACTGAGAGTGGTTTCTCTGCTTCTCATTTTCCTTGTACTTCTCTTAGTCCAAGAGTTTAGGAGAAACAACTGTCTCATGTTGTCTTAGAGGGCTATTTATAAGCAGGAACATCCCCGTATAGCTTTTTTGGGTTTTAATATTTTTTTGGTGTGAAGGCCGGTTTTGATTTGGATGCTTGCTGTCTCTTTCGTCAGCATGTGCTGGTTGTTACCACCTTGATAAGGGGTATGCAAGTGCACAGATGCTCGACTGATGTAGGTTCCCAGGAAGGTGGGGGCTGCAGTTGTGTTCCTCTGCAGTGACAGTGTTATTCTGCAAACCCCCAGAGAGGTGGGGGCAGTGGTTGGCATTGGGTCATGAAACCCTTGGCAGCAGAGGCAGGCCTCACATGCTCCCAGGGAAGTTGACCCTGAGTGCGGACTCGCAGCAGTGGCAAGCCATGCAAGTTCCTGGAAAGGTGGGGCATTGACTTACAGATTGTTTGTGGAACTCTTGGCAACGGCATTGGCACCAGTCTGTGCCTACCCCTGGAATCTGAGATGGCAGCTATGACTTGCACCCAGCCCTGGAGTTTGTGTGGGCTGCCTATGAGCATATGGAGAAAGAAGCTTCTGTGACACCCCTCTCCTCTTGCGCCCCCTCACAGTGGTCCCTTGTCTCTCTGAAGAACCTGGGCTTCTTCTTGGACTCCCATCAGTTGTGGTGTACTACCTCATAGCCCCTTCAGACTGTCTTCACACAGCCAACTCCAGTCCTGTCCATTGGGCCTGACCTCCAAAGCCCAAGCCTCAGGACACAAGCTCCACCTGCCCTAGTGGTTAAATGAACAAGCATCTTAGGCTGTGGGGAGCTGACCAGCATCAGCAGTCTGTTCAGGTTTCCCTTGGCTTTGTCCTCTGCACCTCTGTCGCTGAGCTCTCCTCTGAGGCTGTATTTCCCCCCCTCTCTGTTACAGCTGATCTCATCAGTGAGGGGACTTCCCAGTGTGCAGAAGCCTTTTCCTCTTTCACAGCTCCCTCCCAGAGGCACAGGTCCTGTCCTGATTCCTTTCTTTATTTTCTCTATTCTTTTGCCCTTCCCTGTTATGTGGAGATTTTCATGCTCCTTTGGAAGTCTGTCTTCTGGTATTGTTCAGTAGATGTTCTTTGTAAGTTGGTCTACATGTGGATGTACTTCTGATGAATATGTGGGAGGAGAGCACTGCATCCTATTTCTCACATTTTTCTATTGGGTTATTTGCCTTTAAAAAATTTTTCATCTGAAGGTGTTCATTATCCTAAGAAACTAATTTTGTATTATACATGAGAAGTATTTTCTTTTAGAATGTTGCTTATATGATACGTAAAGTTTTTTTAATTTTGGTGCACTCCAGTTTTACTGCCTTTTTACTCTTAATGGCTTTTTTCTTTTATTTTAGAAGACCTTTATACCAATGCCAGAAAGATATATTTCCATTATGTTTTAAATCTATTATTTGTGATACAGTGTGTGAATGATATGACTGTTTGCAAAATGGGTAACCAATTAACCCAACACTATTTATGCCTCATTTATCTTTCCTCATTGATTTGTAAAGCTGTCTTGTGTATAAACTACCCTATACACATAGAGCTGTTTCAGTCTGTTAATTTTCATATGAATGCTATGTAGTTTAAATTTTTCTAACTATAGTTTTATAATACTTGCCATTTTTCTAATAGAATCATTTTTCTTTGTTTTCTCCTTCCATGTATTTTTGCTTAATCTTAAACATTTACTCCTACGTATTAGATTTAAAATCCGTTTGTTCTCTAAAAAACCTTAATGAGCGTTTAATTGGTACTGTACAGAATTTGTATTGATGTATTTACAGTACTAAATCTTGCTGTCCAAAAACAGGTTTTATTCCTTCATTTATTTAGGTTTCATTTTGTGTCCCTCAGCGAGTTTTTACATTTTTTTCCCATAACGTTCTTTTGTATGTTTCCATAACATGCATTTTGGAAGAAGTGTTAATTTTTATTTATTTGTATATGTCATAAATATTCTTTCAATTGCTATTAAAAGAGTTTTATTTTTTATGTTTTCTGGTTAGTTATTATTGGAGTAACCCATCATTCTGGTTTACTAATATTAGGTACATACATGCCCATCTCATTGTCCCATTGTCCTAATTTGAATAATTATTACATGGTGACCGTTGTCATTACCAATTTAGAATTTCTTTCATTTTCAGTTAACAGAAAACTTCTCCAATGGTTTATTAAACAAATAAGAGGTTTATTTATCTTATAACAGGAAATTGGCTGGTGGGTGATCTGTGGCTGATACAACAGCTCTAAAATATCTTCAGGAACCCAGCCTTTTGATTTTTCTAATTCACTGTCATTAGCATGTACTTTTTCATCCTTTTTGTAAGATGGTTGTTGTACCTTCTGGTATTATTTCAATCTTTCAAACAGAAAGAAAGGAATGTGTCAGGAACACAATGAATTTTTAGTGTCCCTCTACCCCCCACACACACTCCCAAGAAGGAGGAGTTCCCCAGCAACTTCCACCTACTTTTGATTTATCAGAACTGTGACACATATCCTCCTCTATTGCAGAGAAGAATAAGGGGAAGCAAGAATTGAATGCATAATTTAATAATTTAAACTTTATTTTGAGACATTTAAATGTTATTCAAAGTTTTCAGCAGGGCTTTGACAGTGAAATCGATGGATTTGAAAGATTCATCAGGAAGTGATCTGCAGAATGAATTAGTAGGGCAGATGACTCTGAAGGCAAAGAAAGCTTAGCATATTGATTAAAGGAAAGAAGAGAAAAGATCACTGAAATCCAGTTAGAGCACTCATCTAGACAAGCAGACTACTCTAACAGTTTGGGGTAGATTAGTAACCTTGAGAATAGAAAGAAGAAATAGCTTTTATACCATTGACTCTCAAGCAGGACTAGCTGATTATTAAAGTTTTAAATGTGAGATCAATATTCTTTAATTCTAAAATGTTTAATCTGGGAAAATGACTGAGTAGTGATACATTTAGGGTATTATAGTATTTCAAACAGATTAAAATAATTCTCTTAGATGACTTTTTTATAAGGTTGGTAAGGCAGCAGTGTAAGTTGAATAGTTCAGTCATTAACTGTTTTTGATTTTCATAGTAAAGAATGGCCTAAGTATCAGCACTGAAAACTAGAAAACATGCCATCTACCTGTCACAAACATTGATGTTCTTCAGTTAAATATGGTTTGAGTGGTGCTGAATTAAAGCCTTTGAAGATTTACTCATGACCTCTCTCTTGTGGTTGACCAGAGGGAACCCCCAACAAAACTCTGGTTATGGCTTCTTCAAGGTTAGAAGTTTATGGGACAATCTTTTGGCCTGTTACCACAGGGGAAGACATTAAGTTTTCCTGTCAGAGCAAGCACAAAATAGACTGGAAACTCAAACTAGGAAAAAGAATGTCAGCCTTATAGCTTTCTTGGTCTACACCTTAATTTTGGCATGAATAGTTAAAACCATGACAAAACCTTTCTGCCTACATTTGATGTTTCATGTTAGGACTGCCTTGGACTCTGTGATTCAGAAAATACTCTCTTCATTTTGCTACTTTTCGGAATCAGTAATAAAATGTTAGAGAAAAGACAAAAACTTTCTACAGCCCTGTATTACACCTGAAGGATTAAAGTATGGTTCTGCACAGTTCTGGTGACAAACCTTGTCTAACAAATAACCATGTGTTTAATTACAAGCCAGCATAGACATGAGTCTTTAACAATGATTCTTAACCAGTCTGCTGAAAGCAAGCATTCTTCTTTTCCAGAAAAATTGGCACATGTTGGTACTCAGAATTTTCCTTAAGGAAGCAGGAGCTCTTGATACAGAAAAAAATATAATCAGAGTTTTCAACAGACAGAAGGACCTTTGCAGTTATAAAATAGTGCTATGGCTCTTCAAGAAAACAAAACAGAAAAAACAAGACTTAAAAAACTCAGATTTACTGGTTTCAGCAAGATTCATGGTGACCATTACATCTAAAACCTAGAGCAAGCAGTTAGCTTAGATTTAAGAAGACTGCATGGAGAACAAAAACAATGCCAGGAAGCAGTGCACAGTGGTTTGAGCATTATGGAAAGTCTGATTAATAACAGATAAAACTGAGGATATACAATCAGTTCAGAAGAGAGTTTAGTTTCATTTTAATTCAAAAATTATTCTTGGGACTTCCTGGTGGTCCAGTGACTAAGACTTTATGCTTCCATTGCAGGGGGGTGTGGGTTTGATCCCTGATCAGGGAACTAGCTCCCACATGTGACAACTAAAAGTTTGTGTGTTGCAACTAAGAACCAGCACAACCCAATAAATAAATATTTAAGGAAAGAACTATTTCTTAAACATCTTTTGTATGTCAGCCATTGTGGTACATGCAGAAGATGCATTAATGAACAAGGCAAATATGCTTCCATCCTTCTTAGAACTTAACAGTCTATTAGTAAAGGTTAAAAGGTCTAAAATAATGAAGAGGAAAGTCATGGTGGATGCATCCAAGAGACCCAGTCTGCATATAACTAGGATTACAGAAAGAAGATATCACTTAAAAACTGGTGAAGATGTTAAGTTTCATAGTTATAAAGGTGAAAGCCCTAGTGATCCAGGCAGAAACTATGTAAATGTAAAAAGAGGTAGACCAGCCTTAGATAGCCAAGCAAGTCATTCTCAAGGTTGAGTGAGAAAAAGATTGATTCATTGTGATTTATTATGTGGATTTCAAGTCAAATAATCAAGTTGTATGCTAGGACAGTATTCTCAGACATATATGGGTTCAAAGAACCTTTCATCTATATGTATTTCCTAAAATATAATTATCAAAATGAAGAACTTAAGAAATGGGGAAGTTATGATATAAAACGGTAATTGCACCAGGCTTCTCTGGTGGCTCAGTGGTAAAAAATCCATCTGTGAATGCAGAAGATGGAGGTTTGATCCCTGGGTCATAAAGATCCCCCAGAGAAGGAAATTGCAACTCACTCCAGTATTCTTGCCTGGGAAATGCCATGGACAGAGGAGCTGGGTGGGCTACAGTCCATGGGATCGCAAGAGTTGGACACGGTTTAGTGACTAAACAACAGAGAGTAATAAAACCATTTAAACATAGAATGCATGTATGCTCAGTCGTTTCTGACTCTTTGCTACCCCATGGACTGTAGCCCACCAGGCTCCTCTGTCTGTGGTATTTCCCAGGCATGAATACTGAAGTGGGTTGCCATTTCTTCCTCCAGGGGATCTTTCTGGTCCAGGGATCAAACCTGAGTCTTTTGGATCTCCTAAATGGTAGGCAGATTTTTTTTTTTTTTTTAAATCACTGAGACACCTGGGAAACCCATTTAAACAGGATAAAACACAAATAGTTGTATCTTTATAAAATAGTATAAATTGTTTAAAAAAATTAAAAACAATAACTTTGTCTTAAAATAATGTCATCAAAATTAGCATGTAAGCCAAGGTGTAAGGGCTTTTAAATTTATAAGAAGAAATCAATAGTTTCATATTTCTTTTGAAATTGGAGATACCCATTGAAAATGAAAGTGAAGTCGCTCAATCGTGTCTGACCTTTGCGACCCCATAGACTGTAGCCTACCAGGCTCCTCCGTCCATGGGATTTTCAAGGCAAGAGTACTGGAGTGGGGTGCCATTTCCTTCTCCAGAGGATCTTCCTGACCCAGGGATCAAACCCGGGTCTCCTACATTGTAGGCAGACGCTTTACCATCTGAGCCACCAGGGAAGCCTATTACCCATTAGTAGAATATAAGTAGGAGGATGTTAAGTCACTTCAGTCATGTCCGACTCTGTGTGACCCCATAGACAGCAGCCCACCAGGCTCCCCTGTCCCTAGGATTCTCCAGGCAAGAACACCGGAGTGGATTGCCATTTCCTTCTCCAATGCACGAAAGTGAAGTCGCTCAGTCGTGTCTGACTCTTCCGACCCCATGGACTGCAGCCTACCAGGCTCCTCTGTCCATGGGATTTTTCAGGCAAGAGTACTGGAGTGGGGTGCCATCACCTTCTCCGAAGTAGGAGGATGAGTATCTTCTAAACTACTGGGGGTAAGGGAGATGTTGGGATAAAATCCCGTATGGCACAAAAATGCCTCCAAAGAACAGAAAACATAAAATGACAGCAATTATGAGTTCAAATCATTTTAACACATTTATTCAGTTCAGTTCAGTTGCTCAGTCATGTCCGACTCTTTGCGACCCCATGAGTCGCAGCACGCCAGGGCTCCCTGTCCATCACCAACTCCCGGAGTTCACCCAAACTCGTGTCCATCGAGTCAGTGATGCCATCCAGTCATCTCATCCTCTGTCGTCCCTTTCTCCTCCTGTCCCCAATCCCTCCCAGCATCAGAGTCTTTTCCAATGAGTCAACTCTTCGCATGAGGTGGCCGAAGTACTGGAGTTTCAGCTTTAGCATCATTCCTTCCAAAGAAATCCCAGGGCTGATCTCCTTCAGAATGGACTGGTTGGATCTCCTTGCAGTCCAAGGGACTCTCAAGGGTCTTCTCCAACACCACAGTTCAAAAGCATCAATTCTTCGGTGCTCAGCCTTCTTCACAGTCCAACTCTCACATCCATACATGACCACAGGAAAAACCATAGCCTTGACTAGACAGATTTTTGTTGGCAAAGTAATGTCTCTGCTTTTGAATAGGCTATCTAGGTTGGTCATAACTTTCCTTCCAAGGAGTAAGCGTCTTTTAATTTCATGGTTACAGTCACCATCTGCAGTGATTTTGGAGCCCCCCAAAATAAAGTCTGTCACTGTTTCCACTGTTTCCGCATCTATTTCCCACGAAGTGATGGGACCAGATGCCATGATCTCAGTTTTCTGAATGTTGAGCTTTAAGAAAACTTTTCCATTCTCCTCTTTCATTTTCATCAAGAAGCTCTTTAGTTCTTCTTCACTTTCTGCCATAAGGGTGGTGTCATCTCCATATCTGAGGTTATTGATATTTCTCTTGGCAATCTTGATTCCAACTTGTGCTTCTTCCAGCCCAGCGTTTCTCATGATGTACGTATAAGTTAAATAAGCAGAGTGACAGTATACAGCTTTGACGTACTCCTTTTCCTATTTGGAACCAGTCTGTTGTTCCATGTCCAGTTCTAACTGTTGCTTTCTGATCTGCATACAGGTTTCTCAAGAGGCAGGTCAGGTGGTCTGGTATTCCCATCTCTTTCAGAATTTTCCACAGTTTATTGTGATCCACACAGTCAAAGGCTTTGGCATAGTCAATAAAGCAGAAATAGATGTTTTTCTGGAACTCTTCTTGCTTTTTTGATGATCCAACAGATGTTGGCAATTTGATCTCTGGTTCCTCTGTCTTTTCTAAAACCAGCTTGAACATCTGGAAGTTCACGGTTCACGTATTGCTGAAGCCTGGCTTGGAGAATTTTGAGCATTACTTTACTAGCGTGTGAGATGAGTGCAATTGTGCAGTTATTGGATGTTCACTAATTGCCAAGCTTAAAGAGCAATGCACCTTTCAGTAAGGTAGTTATGGAAGGTCTCATTAAAAATGTGAAAAGGAAGTGAAGGTGTAAATTGTTCCTTGAATTGGGAGCATTCCAAACAGCAACTGCAGAAGACTTCCCAAGTCCATGCCTATGTAGTTTGTTTTGTTTTAGGAGTTTAAAGGGTGCTTGGGATTGAAAGTGGAGATGGCTGTAAAGAGATATGTGGTGATTTGGGGGTAAAGAATGGGTAAAATGAGTAGTGTAAAAGTATTAGCTTTTTTTTCTGAGTGTGATGAAAGGTTTTGAGTTTAGGAGTGGTAGTTATCAGTCTGGTTCTGTGTTAAAAATGGAGTGAGGGTGGTTGAAAAGCAAAGACAGAAGCAGAGACCATTATGAGTCTATTATAGTAATTAAAGCAAAAGATTGTGATAGATTGGACCAGAGTGATAATAATTAGTATCAGAAATGGTATGGCACTATTAGAAATGTCTTTGAAAGATAGTGATAAGAAAATGCCAATAAGTGATAAAAGACAAGATATAAAATTACACTGTATAATCACAAGTTGAAAATATTTTATTTCTGTCTATAAATAGAAAAGGTAATTAGCATTTTTACTTCAGGGTAAGAAGGTTTTTATTTATGGTTGTATATGTGTGTAGATTTCATATGCTTTTGTGTATTTTGTACATTCCCTTTTATAATTTGAGAAGAGGCTTAAGGTTTTCAAAATATTTTTCTTTCATAGAACAAAGAGGTGAAGAAAAAGATGTCAGATTCAAAGAAAACATCTGCATCTACTTTAAAGTAAGTAATTCTATGATTTTCTGCATGAGAACAAATATACATATGAATTAAATTTTAAAAGTTTTGACAACTACATTTTTAATATATTTTAATCTCCCTGACTCAAATGGGACATCATTCTAATTGAATTATTTTAAACTTTTTTAGATACAAGCTTTGTATCTTTAGAAGATTTTGGTGTTAGAATTTCTTGGCTAATTTTTTTCTTCTTTTAATAGAAAAGATACAGATGCTTCCACAGCTGTTGAAACTGTGACTGCAGCTTCTGCTAGTAAGTTGTTCGTTTACTACTCCTCCAATATGAGTATATTTTGTCAGTTTACTGGAAACTTCTTGCAGGATGATGCTAGGAAAATAGTATTCATTGTGCTTTAGTAGAAGGGATCCACATTGGCCCCTGTTTTAAGCTAGTGATCCACTGGAGAATGCCCATATTCTTCAGCCTTGCATAAATGAGCCCTTACCCTTTCCCCCAGATTACTTTTTCAGTCTCTTGTCACACATATGTATATTATGTTTCAGTTACTCAGAGCAGTTCATTTTCCAGCTGTTCTGTCCTATTTCATTTCACAGGTCTTTATACTGTCCATTCATGTAGAGTCATTGTCTAAATTACAGATAACTTTACTTAGTAACAACCTGCTCCAGTATCCTTCCCTCTAGATCCCGTGGACAAAGGTGCCTGGTGGGCTGCTGTCTATGGGGTCACACAGAGTCGGACACAACTGAAGCAACTTAACATGGGTGTGTGCATTGGAGAAGGAAATGGCAACCCACTCCAGTGTTCTTGCCTGGAGAATCCCAGAGATAGAGGAGCCTTGTGGGCTGCTGTCTCTAGGATTGCACAGAGTCAGACACAATTAAAGCGACTTAGCAGCAGCAGTAAGCACTTCTGAAGTACCTACTTAGTAGGTACCAGGCCTTGTGCAAGATAATGAAAATACAAAGCCAATTAAAACTCCTTTTGGAGGGTCAAGGTGGGGCAAATTCCAATTTATTCTTTAAGGCCTGTCTCAGAAAATGCTTCTTCTTGATACCTTTCATGACCCTTAGGCAGTTCAGTTCAGTTCAATCACTCAGTCATGTCTGACTCTTTGTGACCCCATGGACTGCAATAGGACAGGCTTCCCTGTCCATTACCAACTCCTGGACCCTGCTCAAACTCATGTCCATTGAGTCGGTGATGGCATCTAACCATCTTATCCTCTGTTGCCCCCTTCTCCTTCTGCCTTCAGTCTTTCCCAGCATCAAGGTCTTTCCTAATGAGTCAGTTCTTCACATCGTATCTTTGATCTGCTTGCAGTCTAAGGGACTCTCAAGAGTTTTCTCCAACATCATAGTTCAAAAGCCTCAATTTTTTGGCACTCAGCCATTTTTATGGTCCAATTCACACATCCATACATGACTACTGGAAAAACCATAGCTTTGACTCTACAGACCTTTGTCTACAAAGTAATGTCTCTGCTTTTTAACATGCTGTCTAGGTTTGTCATAGCTTTTCTTCCAAGGAGCAAGCATCTTTTAATTTCATTACTGCAGTCACCATCCGCAGTGATTTTGAAGCCCAAGAAAATAAAACCTACCACTTTCCACTTTTCCCTCACCTATTCACTATGAAGTGGTGGGACCAGGTGGGGCCATCATCTTCATTTTTTGATTGTTTGAGTTTTAAGCCAGCCTTTTCACTCTCCTCTTTCACCTTCATCAAGAGACTCTTTAGTTCCTTTTTGCTTTCTGCCATAAGGGTGGTATCATCTGCATATCTGAGGTTATTGATATTTCTCCCCACAATCTTAATTCCAGCTTGTGCTTTGTCCAGCCCAGCATTTCTCATGATGTACTCTGCATATAAGTTATATAAGCAAGTGACAATATACAGCCTTGACATACTCCTTTCCCAGTTTTGAACTTGTCTGATGTTCAGTGCCTGGTTCTAACTATAGCTTCTTGACCTACATGCAGGTTTCACAGGAGGCAGGCAGAATACCAAGGTGGTCTGGTGTTGCCATTTCTTGAAGACTTTTCCGCAGTTTGTTGTGATCCACACAGTCAAAGGCTTTAACATAGTCAATGAAGCAGAAGTAGATGTTTTTCTGGAATCTCTTGCTTTTTCTATGATCCAACGGATGTTGGCAATTTGATCTCTGGTCCCTTTGCCTTTTCTAAATACAGCTTGAATATCTGGAAGTTCTTGGTTCATGTACTGTTGAAGCCTGGCTTGAAGGATTTTGAGCATGACCTTGCTAGCATGTGAAATAAGTGCAATTGTGTGGTAGTTTGAACATTCTTTGGCATTGCCCTTCTTTGGGATTGGAGATTGGAATGATACTGACCTTTTCCAGTTCTGTGGCCACTGCTAAGTTTTCCAGATTTGCTGGCATATTGAGTGCAGCACTTTGACAGCATCATCTTTTAGGGTTTGACATAGCTCAACTGGAATTCTGTCACCTCCACCAGCTTTGTTTGTAGTGATGCTTCCTAAGTCTCACTTGACTTCCCATTCCAGGATGTCTGGCTCTAGGTGAGTGATGACACCATCATGGTTATCCAGATCATTAAGATCCTTTTTTCCCGGAGTTTTTGTATAATCCTTTTTGTATAATTCTGTGTATTCTTGCCCCCTCTTATTAATCTCTTCTACTTCTGTGAGGTCCATGCCATTTCTGTCCTTTATTGTTCCCGTCTTTGCATGAAATGTTCCCTTGGTATCTCGAATTTTCTTTTAGAGATCTCTAGTCTTTTCGCATTCTATTGTTTTCCTCTGTTTCCTTACATCATTCACTTAGGAAGGCTTTCTTGTCTATCCTTGCTGTTCTTTGGAATTCTGCATTCAGATTGTTATCTTTCCTTTTCTACTTTGCCTTTAGCTTCTCTTCTTTTCTCAGTTATTTGTAAGGCCTCCTCAGACAACCATTTTGCCTTTTTGCATTTCTTTTTCTTGGGGATGGTTTTATCACTGCCTCGTGAACAGTGTTAAAAACCTCCATCCATAATTCTTCAGACACTCAATCAGATCTAATCCCTTGAATTGACTTGTCACTTGCATTGTATAATTGCAAGGGATTTGATTTAAGTCATACCTGAGTGGTCTAGTGGTTTTCCCCTACTTTCTTCAATTTGTCTGAATTTTGCAATCGGAGTTTATGATCTGAGCCACAGTCAGTTCCCGGTCTTGTTTTTGCTGACTGTATAGAGCTTCTCCATCTTTGGTTGCAAAGAATATAATCAGTCTGATTTCAGCATTGACCATCTTGTGATGTCCATGTATAGAGTCGACTCTTGTGTTGTTGAAAGAGGGTGTTTGCTATGACCAGTGTGTTGTCTTGGCAAAACTCTGTTAGCCTTTGCCATGCTTAATTTTGTACTCTAAGGTCAAGCTTGCCTCTTACTCCAGGTATGGGACTTCCTATTTTTGCATTCCAGTCCCCTATGATGAAAAGGTGTTAGTTCTATAAGGTCTTTCAGGTCATCATAGAACTGTTTAACTTCAGCTTCTTTGGCATTAGTGGTTGGAGTATAGACTTGGATTGCTATGATACTGAATGGTTTGCCTTGGATAGGAACAGAGATCATTCTGTCATTTTTGAGATTGCATTTCAGACTCTCTCGTTGACTATGAGGTCATCATAGAACCATTCAACTTCAGCTTCTTTAGCATTAGTGGTTGGGGCATAGACTTGAATTATTATGATATTGAATCATTGGCCTTGGAAATGAACTGAATTACTACCATATTGAATGGTTTTCCTTGGAAACAAACGGGGATCATTCTTTCGTTTTTGAGATGGCACTCGAGTGTTGAATTTTGGACTCCTGTTGACTATGTGGGCTATTCATTTCTTCTCAGGGGTTCTTGCCACCAGGAATCAGTAGATACAGTGATCATATGAATTAAATTTGCCCATTCCGGTCCAGTTTAGTTCACTAATTTCTAAAATGTCAGTGTTTATTCTTGCCACCTCCTGTTTGCTATTGCTGCTAAGTTGCTTCAGTTGTGTCCGACTCTGTGCAACCCCATAGATGGCAGCCCACCAGGCTCCCCCGTCCCTGGGATTCTTCAGGCAAGAACACTGGAGTGGTTGCCATTTCCTTCTCCAATGAATGAAGGTGAAAAGTGAAAGTGAAGTCCCTCAGTCATGTCCGACTCTTAGCGACCCCGTGGACTGCAGCCTACCAGGCCCCTCCATCCACGGGACGTTCCAGGCAAAAGTACTGGAGTAGGGTGCCATTGCCTTTTCCGATCTCCAGTTTGACCACTTCCAGTTTACTTTGATTCATGGACCTAACATTCCAGGTTCCTATGCAGTATTGTTCTTTTCAGCATAGGACTTTTACTTTTGCCACCAGACACATCCACAACTTGGTGTTGTTTCTGCTTTGGCTCAGCCTTTTCATTCCTTCTGGAGCTATTTCTCCTCTCTTCTCCAGTAGCATATTGGGTATCTATCATCCCAGGGAGTTCAACTTTCATTGTCATATCTTTTTGCCTTTTCATTCTGTTCATGGGGTTCTCAAGGCAAGAATGCTGAAGTGGTTTGCCATTCCCTTCTCCAGTGGACCACGTTTTGTCAGAACTCTCCACCATGACCTGTCCGTCTTGGGTGGCCCTACATGGTATGGCTCATAGTTTCATTGAGTTAGACAAGGCTGTGATCCCTGTGATCAGTTGGTTAGTTTTCTGTGATTGTGGTTTTCATTCTTTCTGCCCTCTGATGGATAAGGATAAGAAGCTTATGCCAAGTTAGCTCTTTCCTAAATGTAAATGATATTTTTTGTAATGTGTTATTGATGTATTTTTCTTACTATTTTAGCCAAAACTGGACAAACCAAGACATCTGCAACCAAAGTAAATAAATCTTCAGGTATGTTTTCTATATTAGGATGTTAGACATATTAATTAAATTTAAATTGTTTAAGACGGTTATGTCAGTAGTCTCGGATTTCATGTGATAAAGTGTTTGCTGAGTATATACCAATTTTTGAAATTTATAGTTGAGAAAGCATATTTAGTAGACAGTGCTCTTTTCCTGCAGTTACTATAAAAATAAAATAATTTAACTGGCAAACTATTTCTCATGGTGAATATTAGAAATATTTCCCTTTTTCTCTTTTTGGTCTTTTCTGTTTACTTTTCTTTTATAAAATAGTTTGGAAAATAAACTTATGGCAAATTATGTTCTATTTGCCTTTTTTCGTAGGCTACATTATATTTTAAAGTAACTAATTTAATTTAACCAGTTTAATTTTTTTTCTCCTTGCCCTAGTATTTATCCCCCTTTCTGTTTTTCCTCTACTAGAAGTAGTAAAGTGAATTTCTTTGTGGTAATAGCATAGAATAGTGAAAGAAGAAACATCTTAAGGGTTCATTTGGGCTAAGGTTACTGCAGTGTGACAAAACTTGGGCATGACTAGGAAATGACTGGTTAAATGACAATATAAAGATTAGTATTTCTCTTTTTGAGCAAAAATTAAGGTCTCTCTTTGGATATGAACAGTGAATTTGTAAGCTGTTTTGATTAAATATTATAGATGTCCTAATTCCTTTTAATAACTTTTCAGAAGCATGATCATATTTCAGAGAAGGTCCTGTTAAATAGGGCGATTACCACCATTGTTTATGAATAGGGTAGTGTGCACAGAAATCAGTAAATTTCCCCAGACTTAACAATTTAACTTGGAATTCAGCTTGGATTTAATGACTTCTGATCCTGGGCTTTTTCCTCATATACTGTCTTGCTGCTTGTTGAGAATCCTGATTCTAAACTTCTTGTTGCTCTCTGAATAAAAAGGTTCACTTTTTCTTGTTCTCTGGCAGTCTTTTTAGTGACACTTAGATGAAAAAGTCTTTATATAAACATCATTTTGGAATATAGGCAGCAGTAATATATGCATATGTACAAAGTGTTAGAGCAGTTCAAAAAGTTGTGTTAAAATAAGGACCCATTACGAATGAGTCAAAACAATCTTGATGTGGCCTGACCATGATATAGGTATTCTTTAAGGGCTTCCCTGGTGACTCAGCTGGTAAAGAATCCGCCTGCAATGCGGGAGACCTGGGTTTGATCCCTGGGTTGGGAAGATCCCCTGGAGAAGGGAATGGCTACCCACTCCAGTATTCTGGCCTAGAGAATTCCATGGACTGCATAGTCCATGGGGTTACAAAGAGTCAGACAAGACTGAGCGACTTTAACTTTGAAGGGCTTTTTAATTGACTGGGAGCCAAGGAAGTGTGAACTGGGAGGTCCTAAATATAACTGCTTTTGGAACCATTAAAGCTATCATACAAATGTTTTTATATACTGTAGTTAGTAATTTTGCTTCTAGTTGATTTGATTTAAGTAACTTGCCTGAATGCTATTTTTTAAATACCCAAAAAGGGAGGTGAATTATCATTTCTAATTTACCACATAATCTGTGTCCCTAAAAATGATAGCATTTTATGTTTTGAATAAAATATAGTCCGTTGGCTCTTAGATCCTTTGTGAGGTTCTTTCAGTATTGTTGATACTAGTTAATAAATAAACCAGTTTTGACTGAGCTTTTGTGATTTAGGGAAGTCAGCGGGTTCTGTCAAATCTGTGGTAACAGTAGCTGCTAAAGGTAATAAAGCTTCAATCAAAACAGGTAAGACTGTTGAAAGGTTATATTAAGTTTATTTATAATTCTGGTTTAAAGAATATAATAAATATCAAAAGCAAGTTTTAAATTTATATAATTTGTATCTAATAACATCTGGAAAAGTTCAGTAGATACTTCTTTGATACTTAAAACTTAACACACATACAGCTTTTGTTTTTAGGTGCTTTGGTCTTTGACAGTTTTTGCCATTGCAGATATTTTTGGAAATATTTCTGACAGCTGTATGATATTAGGCTGCTATCACCACTTCCCCCTTGTTTCATCTTTCTTTTCCTCCTGTTTTTAGAGTTGTCACTTCATATTATCTTTCTCAGCTTATAGAACTCCCTTAATATTTCTGCTTTAAAGATTTTCTTTCCATGTTATAAGAATGTATCCTCCATCAAGAAATGGAACACTTAAGTTGTAACATGTTGAAACTATCATGATCTGTTTATTAATATATTTTCCGAGTAGACTAACGTAATTGTAAAGAATCTTTGTGGAAATAATAAAATAGAATTTTTGTGTGTGATTTTGGTGTGCTTTTGGCACATGAGGATCAAATTTGTGAGTCATTAATAACCCTTAACAAAAATTATATCTCAGTTTATATTTTCTTTTAATCTTACTGGTAAACAGATATTGAAAAAAATTAGAAATAAATACATGGAA
Organism: Bos javanicus; assembly: GCF_032452875.1. NCBI lineage: Eukaryota > Metazoa > Chordata > Mammalia > Artiodactyla > Bovidae > Bos > Bos javanicus. Next base: position 13,332,258 of record NC_083878.1, on the reverse strand, counting down.
AAGAGCTCCTTTTATAATGAAGTTGAACTACTTATTTACTGACGTATTAGTATGAAACATGCTAAATGACTGAATAGAGCCTTATAATAATAATTCTACTTTTAAAAGCAAAATCTAGTGGAAAGAAGTCTCTGGAAGTCAAAAAGGCTGGAATTGTCAAGAACAAAGACATTAGTAAATCTGTGAATGTACCAGGTAAGCTTGAATTGCTATCATTCAGTGCTTTTGTTTCATTAAATCCTATCTGTATAATTCGAGGTATATTTTGGAGTCGATGCTTAAAAATTGTTTCAAAGGAAATTTTGTATTAGCTTTGTCTTCAATCAGGTCAGCTTATGGAGACTTGAAATAACAAAAGAACCTAGCTTAAGTTCTGTTTATATTCATTAGTTTTAATTGTATTAGTGTGTTTTTCTAGACTAATAAGGGCTCAGCTGGTAAAGAATCCACCTGCAATACGCGAGACCTAGGTTCAGTCCCTCAGTTGGGAAAATCCTCTGGAGAAGGGAAAGGCTACACATGCCAGTATTCTGACCTGGAGAATTCCATGGACTGTATAGTCCATGGGGTCACAGAGTCGGACGTGACTGAGCAACTTTCACTTTCACTTTGATCTTGCAGAAAGCTCTGAAATGAAGACAAATGTGGAAGTCAAAACCACTGAAAATGGAGCTAAAGAAACTATTTCAGGTAGGCAAATAGAAATTTAATTTTGTTCTTTTATGTTTAAAGATGAAAGATTAAAAATATATTTTACTAAGGTTTTTGTGTCATGTGTGTATATATATATATTACATATATATATTACACATATATATTACACATATATTACACATATATATTACACATATATATTACACATATATATTACACATATATATTACACATATATATTACACATATATATTACATATATATATAAAATATGTTGGAAATGACAACCCACTGCAGTATTCTTGCCTGGGAAATCCCACGGACAGAGGGGCCTGGTGGGCTACAGTCCATGGGATCGCAAAGAGTTGGAAACAGCTGAGTGATTCAACAGCAACAACTATAGGGTCATACCTAGGTGAATTTAAGAATATTGTGATTCAGATCTTCACCTTATGTCTTGATTTTGCTCTCAGAAGAAATAAAACTGAATTTATTATTTAAAAGCCAGTTATTTTTGTAACTGTATCCTATTTAAATTTCTCTGGTCTTTTGCCTGTTATATACATTTTCATGAAGCTACTATTTAATCCATTGTGGAATAAAGTTAGATCTTGATAAATAAAATACATTTGTGTGAATTCTTATTTTATTTTGTATCTTCAGCTGCTTTGGAGGCCACAGAAAATGAACCAGTCAACAAGGTCAGTTTTTAATTTCACTTTTTTTTTTTTTTTTAAAGCTTAAGAGATTGTGACACAGTGTAGTTTTCTTACTATAAACCTAGGTAAAAAATGTACATATAAGGTATGGTGAAAATCCTGGTCTTTTGTGACCTTGTAAATATGTTTTGAGTTTAAAAATCGTGAGTTGCAGAATAAGTCACAGAAATTTAGGTGCAGATTATCATAAATAAATGTACATGTTATTGAGCATTTCTTTTCACTGAGAAGAGAGTGTTAGGCCAGCTGGGTTTTTGAGTAGAAAAACAACAGAATTTTGTGAAATTTCTTTTTTTCTTTTTTCTTATAGAGGCAAATGGGAGATATGTTAATACTTAGAATACCAGTTAATTTTTTGTATGTTTAGAGGAGCAAGTGGCATTTGCAATTCTATTTCAAGGGCTTTAAGTTCACTTTGTTTTCCTGTGCTTATATGTATCATCTTGAATATGTTAAAATTGCATTAATTTAGAAATTAGTGGTTAAGATCTTGAGACCATTCAGATGCTGAAGATAAGTTCATATTAGAATGGTTGCCCTATTCTTCAAGTAGTAGTTAAGTAGTATGTGTTAACTTACTATTTTGGTTTGAGAAGAATATTTTAAAGCAGCAGTAGAATATTTAGATTTACTTATTGCATTCTAGAAGGAATCATTTGTGAACACAGTTTGCATGCTGTTTAAAAATCATTCTCAACTAGCTTATGAAAATTATAATTTCCTACCCTCTCACCCTCCAGAAAGAAAAGTTAGAAGTTGCCAAATTTACTATAGTGCATTTCTGTGGATTTCACCCAACATCCACTAAAGGAAAAGTTGGCATTTTGGGGGGAGTCATCTTGAAGAATAAAATAGATCTAAGAGAAGAGAAGGCAGAAGTGAAAGTATTTTGTAGTGAGGATTGGGTTATGGAGTAAGGATACTAAGAGACTAGGTAAGCTTTTTTATATTGCTTAAAAGGGATTATTTTACTCAGTATGATAAAAGGATATGCCCTGATTTCCAGTAGTCCTGTATAGATGTGAGAGTTGGACTGTAAAGAAAGCTAAGCGCAGAGGAATTGATGCTTTTGAACTGTGGTGTTGGAAAAGACTCTTGAGAGTCCCTTGGACTGCAAGGAGATCCAACCAGCCCATCCCAAAGGAAATCAGTCCCGTATAGTCATTGGAATGACTGATGCTGAAGATGAAACTCCCATTACATTGGCCACTTGATACAAAGAACTGACTCATTGGGAAAGACCCTAATGCTGGGAAAGATTGAAGGCAGGAGGAGAAGGGGATGACAGAGGATGAGATGGTTGGACGGCATCACTGACTCAACGGACATGAGTTTGAGCAAACTCCAGCAGTTGGTGATAGACAGGGAATCCTGGTTCGCAAAGAGTTGGACATGACTGAGCAACTGAACTGAACTGAGCTGATTTGGAGCATCAAATATTAGCATCACAAGGCACAGGAATGGGAACAGTACATGAAAGAGTTATTGTCAAAGACAGGCAGCATTATGTTTTTAAACTTGTTTTTAAATAATGGTTACGAAAGAGAACTAAAGACCTTGACTAGATGACAGAATTATTCTGTATACTTACAGAGTGGGAAAATGCATTTTGTTTTGTTTTTAATTTGTGGTTTAGACCAACTGTCTGAATTAATCAATATTAAATGCAATTTAAATACTAACAGTGATCTGCAATGTAAAACTTAAATATTTAAGTAAATAACAGTTAAGTTTTAATGTCAATTCTTAAATTTGTTTTGAAGGAAACAGAAGAAATGTGTATGGTACTTATTTCTGATTTGCCTAGTAAAGGATATTCTGTTGAAGAAGTTTCCAACCTTGTAAAACCATTTGGTGGTTTAAAGGATATTTTGATTTTGTCATCTCATAAAAAGGTAAGAGTTGAAAATCGTTGTGAATTCATGTTGTCTGCAAGCTCATTTTGAAAAATATTAACTTTACAAAACTTGGAACAAAGGGTTTAAGAGCAACACCTCAAAATAAGCTGTCTTAAGCTAAGGCATTTTTAAAATACAAAATACAATCTGTGACAAAGGAGGCAAGAATATACAATGGATTAAAGACAATCTCTTTAACAAGTGGTGCTGGGAAATCTGGTCAACCACTTGTAAAAGAATGAAACTAGACCACTTTCTAACACCATACACAAAAATAAACTCAAAATGGATTAAAGATCTAAACGTAAGACCAGAAACTATAAAACTCCTAGAGGAGAACATAGGCAAAACACTCTGCGACATACATCACAGCAGGATCCTCTATGACCCACCTCTCAGAATATTGGAAATAAAATCAAAAATAAACAAATGGGACCTAATTAACCTTAAAAGCTTCTGCACATCAAAGGAAACTATTAGCAAGGTGAAAAGACAGCCTTCAGAATGGGAGAAAATAATAGCAAATCAAACAACTGACAAACAACTAATCTCAAAAATATACAAGCAACTCCTACAGCTCAACTCCAGAAAAATAAACGACCCAATCAAAAAATGGGCCAAAGAACTAAATAGACATTTCTCCAAAGAAGACATACAGATGGCTAACAAACACATGAAAAGATGCTCAGCATCACTCATTATCAGAGAAATGCAAATCAAAACCACTATGAGGTACCATTTCACACCAGTCAGAATGGCTGCGATCCAAAAGTCTACAAATAATAAATGCTGGAGAGGGTGTGGAGAAAAGGGAACCCTCTTACACTGTTGGTGGGAATGCAAACTAGTACAGCCACTATGGAGAACAGTGTGGAGATTCCTTAAAAAACTGGAAATAGAACTGCCTTATGATCCAGCAATCCCACTGCTGGGCATACACACTGAGGAAACCAGAAGGGAAAGAGACACATGTACCCCAATGTTCATCACAGCACTGTTTATAATAGCCAGGACATGGAAGCCACCTAGATGTCCATCAGCAGATGAATGGATAAGAAAGCTGTGGTACATATACACAATGGAGTATTACTCAGCCATTAAGAAGAATACATTTGAATCAGTTCTAATGAGGTGGATGAAACTGGAGCCTATTATACAGAGTGAAGTAAGCCAGAAGGAAAAACATCAATACAGTATACTAAAGCATATATATGGAATTTAGAAAGATGGTAACAATAACCCGGTGTACGAGACAGCAAAAGAGACACTGATGTATAGAACAGTCTTATGGACTCTGTGGGAGAGGGAGAGGGTGGGAAGATTTGGGAGAATGACATTGAAACATGTAAAATATCATGTAAGAAACGAGTTGCCAGTCCAGGTTTGATGCACGATACTGGATGCTTGGGGCTAGTGCACTGGGACGACCCAGAGGGATGGTATGGGGAGGGAGGAGGGAGGAGGGTTCAGGATGGGGAACACATGTATACCTGTGGCGGATTCATTTTGATATTTGGCAAAACTAATACAATTATGTAAAGTTTAAAAATAGAATAAAATTAAAAAAAAATACAAAATACAGTTAATCACATTTTTAAAGTTTTATTCTATAATCAGGTGTAGTTTTATGGTGAGAAGGATGGATTTCCCCATTAAAAATTTGCTTGAAAATTTAACAGAAAATACTTTAATAATAGTTTTTTAACAACTTACAAAGTTTTGTTTGGCTGTCTTTACGAGTATTTCTGCTTTTTTTTTTTTTTTTTACCATTTATACTCAAATGGGAAATAACCATTTTCAGACTCACACTGATGGAGTCATCAGTACATAGAACCAGCCTAGTTTTATCTGTATGTCTTCAGTTTTCTATAATAAGTGTTTATTGCTTTTGTAATTTTAAAACAAAATGTGTTAATAATGAACAACTTGTAGGAGATATTTATAGGACATGAAAGTTCAGTGAAGTTTAAATAGTGGAAACAGCACCCTCAGAGTGGTGGCACATAGCATTCTTATAGAAAGGAGTTGGTGATCATTAGAAATTTTTGAGAGTGAAACCAGTGTACATAAGAAAACAAAGAAGGAAGGGATAGTAAGTGTAAGTAATTACATTCAGTTTTACCTTATATCAGAAGTAGATTACTTGAATGGTTACACAGTTCTACATTAAAAATCATTGAACTGTACACTTAAACAGGTGAACTTTATGATATGTAAACTATATTTCATTAAAGCTATTTTCTAAAAAGCACATTATTTGTAATGTTTTGAGATGGATAAAAATTGAAAAAGAATACATTTTTTTAGTATAAGAATTTTATGTGATAATACATTGACATGGGGGAAATTGTGAAACTCTGGGAATGAATAATTCAGATTCGTAGTTTGCATCATATACCGAAGTGAATGTGCATAAATATAAAATCCAAATACAAATCTAGATTATTTATGCCCAGTTTTGATTAGACTATCAAGTCTAATCAGTTGAATAGACTATTAAGTTTTTGGAGATTAAATATTTTTCTAGATGTTATGTGGAAAAATATCAGATTCACTCATATAAACATTTTAAACATTTTTGAAATTAACATAAAGGAAAATTGAAATAAAAGATTTAAAATATTTGTGTAAATGGGAAACAGAAGATTTGTATAAACATGCTATAAAATACTAAAAGTTTGATAAATATGCTGGCTAATGACATAAAGAGATAACTCATTTTATTAAAACTATAACTGTAAATAAAAATATGAACTGTTTTCACCTCATTAACTATCAAACATATGGAACAAGGTTAAATAGTAGCCAGGTATGAAAATTAAAACCAAACTGTCAGATCAGATCAGATCAGTCGCTCAGTCGTGTCCGACTCTTTGCCCCCCCATGAATCGCAGCACGCCAGGCCTCCTTGTCCATCACCAACTCCTGGAGTTCACTGAGACTCACGTCCATCGAGTCAGTGATGCCATCCAGCCATCCCATCCTCTGTCGTCCCCTTCTCCTCCTTCCCCCAATCCCTCCCAGCATCAGAGTCTTTTCCAAAGAGTCAACTCTTCGCATGAGGTGGCCAAAGTACTGGAGTTTCAGCTTCAGCATCATTCCTTCCAAAGAAATCCCAGGGCTGATCTTCAGAATGGACTGGTTGGATCTCCTTGCAGTCCAAGGGACTCTCAAGAGTCTTTTCCAACACCACAGTTCAAAAGCATCAATTCTTCGGCGCTCAGCCTTCTTCAAAGTCCAACTCTCACATCTATACATGACCACAGGAAAAACCATAGCCTTGACTAGACAGACTTTTGTTGGCAAAGTAATGTCTGCTTTTGAATAGGCTATCTAGGTTGGTCATAACTTTCCTTCCAAGGAGTAAGCGTCTTTTAATTTCATGGTTACAGTCACCATCTGCAGTGATTTTGGAGCCCCCAAAAATAAAGTCTGACACTGTTTCCACTGTTTACCTATCTTTTTGCCATGAAGCGATGGGATCAGATGCCATGATCTTCGTTTTCTGAATATTGAGCTTTAAGCCAACTTTTTCACTCTCCACTTTGACTTTCATCAAGAGGCTTTTTAGTTCCTCTTCACTTTCTGCCATAAGGGTGGTGTCATCTGCACATCTGAGGTTATTGATATTTCTCTCGGCAATCTTGATTCCAGCTTGTGTTTCTTCCAGTCCAGCGTTTCTCATGATGTACTCTGCATATAAGTTAAATGGTGACAATATACAGCCTTGACGTACTCCTTTTCCTATTTGGAACCAGTCTGTTGTTCCATGTCCAGTTCTAACTGTTGCTTCCTGACCTGCATACAAATTTCTCAAGAGGCAAATCAGGTGGTCTGGTATTCCCATCTCTTTCAGAGTTTTCCACAGTTCATCGTGATCCACACAGTCAAAGGCTTTGGCATAGTCAATAAAGCAGAAATAGATGTTTTTCTGGAACTCTTGCTTTTTCCATGATCCAGCGGATGTTGGCAATTTGATAACATAACAAACACCCTCTTTCAACAACACAAGAGAAGACTCTATACATGGACATTACCAGATGGTCAACACCGAAATCAGATTGATTATATTCTTTGCAGTCAAAGATAGAGACGCTCTGTACGGTCAGCAAAAACAAGACCAGGAGCTGACTGTGGCTCAGACTATGAACTCCTTATTGCCAAATTCAGACTTAAATTGAAGAAAGTAGGGAAAACCACTAGACCATTCAGGTATGACCTAAATCAAATCCCTTATGATTATACAGTGGAAGTGAGAAATAGATTTAAGGGCCTAGATCTGATAGAGTGCCTGATGAACTATGGAATGAGGTTCGTGACCTTGTACAGGAGACAGGGATTAAGACCATCCCCATGGAAAAGAAATGCAAAAAAGCAAAATGGCTGTCTGGGGAGGCCTTACAAATAGCTGGGAAAAGACGAGAAGCGAAAAGCAAAGGAGAAAAGAAAAGATACAAGCATCTGAATGCAGAGTTCCAAAGAATAGCAAGAAGAGATAAGAAAGCCTTCTTCAGCAATTAATGCAAAGAAATAGAGGAAAACAACAGAATGGGAAAGACTAGAGATCTCTTCAAAAAAATCAGAGATACCAAAGGAACATTTCATGCAAAGATGGGCTCGATAAAGGACAGAAATGGTATGGACCTAACAGAAGCAGAAGATACTAAGAAGAGGTGGCAGGAATACACAGAAGAACTGTACAAAAAAGATCTTCACGACCCAGATAATCACGATGGTGTGATCACTCACCTAGAGCCAGACATCCTGGAATATGAAGTCAAGTGGGCCTTAGAAAGCATCACTATGAACAAAGCTAGTGGAGGTGATGGAATTCCAGTTGAGCTATTCCAAATCCTGAAAGATGATGCTGTGAAAGTGCTGCACTCAATATGCCAGCAAATTTGGAAAACTCAGCAGTGGCCACAGGACTGGAAAGGGTCAGTTTTCATTCCAATCCCAAAGAAAGGCAATTCCAAAAAATGCTCAAACTACCGCACAATTGCACTCATCTCACACGCTAGTAAAGTAATGCTCAAAATTCTCCAAGCCAGGCTTCAGCAATATGTAAACCCTGAACTTCCTGATGTTCAAGCTGGTTTTAGAAACCAAACTGTACGCTGCTCCAATTTTATACTTAAGAAAATAACAGAACAGAACTTGATAACCGTTACACATTTCTTTGGTTCTTTCTTTCTTCATATTTCTCATATTTTGTCAATCATTGAGTTTATTTACTTGATTCATGATCGTTTATTGTCTGCTACATACTATATATTGCTCTAGGTAGTAAGGATATAGTGATGAATAAGATAAATAAGATTTCCTTAGTGTCATTTACTACAGTGTCCCTTGTTATTCCTCTTTAGTATTGCTTTATGAGTTCAGTCATTATTTCTTGGTTTTAGTTGTAATGTTCTTAGTGTATATGCCTCACCTTTCTAAGGAATGCATTTTTTATTTTAAAAATATTTGGTAAGTTATGAAATTCATTTGACTCATAAGTATTAAATTTTTTAAGGAGAAGTAACTTAATAAGACTTTTTTTTGTTCTTGTCATTTCTATTTTAAAAGGCATTTATAGAAATAAATAGAAAATCTGCAGATTCTATGATAAAATTTTATACCTGCTTCCCAATATCAATGGATGGAAATCAACTCTCAATAAGTATGGCTCCTGAAAACATGAATTTAAAAGACGAGGTAAATAATAGATTTACCATTGTATTTACTAGACTATTATTAAAATTTTTAATCAAATTTATTATAGTCTGTTTTGTTTTCTAGTTTTCTTCTTTGGGTCATGTTTTTTTTCTCGGACACTAAGAAAGCATCTTCCTTTTTCTCCATAGTCTCCCATCTCATTGTTTGAGAGTTACTTCCATACTGAGGGAATCCAATCCCTCATGTATGGTGGAAGGGATTATTTCCTTTCATTTCTTATAACTGGCTCGTGCTAGGTCTGATCTATTTTAACTTAAGAAATTTCTTCTCTCTTCATCCCATTCACCTTTGCTTCACCTCTTTAAAACTCATACTAAAAATAGTTATTTGTTATATCCTCTGCCTTCAGTTTTGTCTTTCTCAAAACCTTTTTCACAAAGTCATGACACTGGCATAAAATTCAAATTTATTTGAATTTAACTAATTTAGAAATCCATCATTGTTTCTGTGTGGCCTACAAAGATTTACTGCTAAGAGGCATGAAGCAGAGATACTAGGAATCTCTAGAGAAAGGTGGAAATGCATGTCTTTTGAAAAAGCTTTCCATACAGAATCATTCTAATGTGATATAATTGCTGGGGTAGTTTTATATATGTCAGCATTGAAGAGAAAAAAATTTAAGAATTCTTGTCCCATAAGGTAAAGTTCGTTTTCTGTACATTTAAGCTTTCATCAGCTAGCTTCTTCCAGCTTTGATGTCTTTGTGTTGTGCCACTCCTGGCCTCTTTATATAATTCAGTAACATCAAATTGCTATACACTTAAGAACCTTGTGATGTTTTTTTCACTAGCTTATATCTCTGTGTGTTCTCATCCTCGAGTTTGCTTTGTAATTTGAGTTCTCTTAGTGTCTGCTAAATTAGATCTCTTATTCCTTGTATGTGAATTTGAGTGTCTTTCCCTCAATGGTACCCTCTTGGTAGTCTTTAATGTTCTTAGGGGACTAAGAAGAATTAAAGTCTATGGTCAGGTATGACTTAACTTTTGTAGCAACAGGGAAAGATTTTTGGAAGGAACAGAAATTTTGCTTGACTCTCATTTTATGAGGTAGTTATTAATGCTTGTTCATATTTTATTATAAATCTTGACTAATTAAATATATAAATAAGAAAGAGTATGCACCTTCAATCTTCTTTATTTTGCCTTTCTAGGAAGCTATATTTACAACCTTGATTAGAGAAAATGACCCAGAGGTAAATTTTGCATTTAAACGCTTTTGTACACTTGTTTAACTGATAAAAACATTGTTTGTTTTATTGTTTTCACCTGTCAAGAATTAAAGAAAATCTTGGCACTAGCTTTAAAAATTGAAGTGATGGAGATGTCATATGAGTCTTCTCTTGGTAAAAAAAAAAAAAAAAAAGAAATAGAGGATAAAGGAGTCCCTAATGTGAAATATTTTTTAGATTCTGGAACCATATTAACTGACTTGGATAAATATTGGGTATATTAGGTATTTTGGGTAAATGTTATGTTGATAGAAAAAAGATTATACTTCTTTTTTTTAGTATATTGTTTCACTGATCATTCAGATATAAAATTAATACATTATCTTTACCTATATAGTCATTTTCTTACTCTTCCGAGGGGATGTCACCTAAACTCAGAAAAATTAAATTATTGTTAATCTGTGTTTTACAGTTTGATACTTCAGCTGTGTGTGTGTGTGTGTGTGTGTTTCTAATGCTGTCTCTTAAAAAAAAAACTACAGGTAAATATAGATAAAATTTACGATCGATTTGTACATCTTGATAACTTACCGGAAGATGGACTTCAGTGTGTACTTTGTGTCGGACTTCAGTTTGGGAAAGTGGATCACCATGTATACATGAGTAATAAAAACAAGGTAACAAGGTCCCTTCTATTTTAGCTTGTATATATATATCTTTTAGAGAATATGTTCAGTTCAGTTCAGTCGCTCAGTCATGTCCGACTCTTTGTGACCCCATGAACTTGCAGCACTCCAGGCCTCCCTGTCCATCACCAACTCCCGGAGTTTACCCAAACTCATGTCCATCATGTCGGTGATGTCATCCAGGCATCTCATCCTCTGTCGTCCCCTTCTCCTCCTGCCCTCAATCTTTCCCAACATCAGGGTCTTTTAAAATGAGTCAGCTCTTTGCATCAGGTGACCAAAGTATTAGAGTTTCAGCTTCAACATCAGTCCTTCCAATGAACACCCCGGACTGATCTTTAGGATGGACTAGTTGGATCTCTTTGCTGTCCAAGGGACTCTCAAGAGTCTTCTCCAATACCACAGTTCAAAAGCATCAATTCTTCGGCACTCAGCTTTCTTTATAGTCCAACTCTCACATCCATACATAACCACAGGAAAAACCGTAGCCTTGATTAGATGGACCTTTGTTGACAAAGTAATGTCTCTGCTTTTTAATATGCTGTCTAGGTTGGTCATGACTTCCAAGGAGTAAGCGTCTTAATTTCATGGCTGCATTCACCATCTGCAGTGATTTTGGAGCCCCCCAAAATAAAGTCTGACACTGTTTCCACTGTTTGCCCATCTTTTTGCCATGAAGTGATGGGACCAGATGCCATGATCTTCGTTTTCTGAATGTTGAGCTTTAAGCCAACTTTTTCATTCTCCCCTTTCACTTTCATCAAGAGGCTTTTGAGTTCCTCTTCACTTTCTGCCATAAGGGTGGTATCATCTGCATATCTGAGGTTATTGATATTTCTCCTTGCAATCTTGATTCCAGCTTGTGCTTCCTCCAGTCCAGTGTTTCTCATGATGTAGGATATGTAGCTGAACTCTGTGTTCAGTACAGTTTGCAACTTATAATTCAACTTCTGAACTGTAAACATTATTCAGTATCTGAGCAGAATTATAATATACCGTTTTATTTTCTACTGGGCTGTAATAAGAAGGAAGAACTCCTAGTTTTAAGGGGAAATAGAGACTTGCACAAGGTAGAAAGGTAATGTGTGCAAAGACCATTATCTTATGGGGAAGTTTAGACTTGAGTTCATCTAGCCTTAAGTACCTTTGTGACCTTAGCTAAGTTGTTTACACTTTTAGTTCTTATTTGTAAAAGGAAAGAGTGTCAACCAGGTATTTTCTAAAGTCCTTTCCAGTGTTAAAACACACAGAGATAACTCTGTTAAGTTATATGTAAAGAAGTAGAAATAACCATTCCTTATTTTCATAATTTGGCTAAAGCCAAAAAGATAAATCCTTTTTACATTTGCTGTACCCTCTGTCTTTTCTTAATTCACACATGTGCCCATGAAAATTAGGGTTTGGTTGAGAAGAGCCCTGGAGGAGGAAATGACAACCCATTCCAAATCCCATGGACAGAGGAGCCTGGCAGGCTACAGCCCATGGGGTAGCAAAGAGTCGGACATGACTAAGCAGACATGGACACAACCGTATATTACCTAGAAAGTTCAAAAGGATTTTATAGCAAACTTGACAGTATTTGCTCCATAAAATACACCCGATCTCCCAAGTAGAAGTGAAGTGAAAGGAAGTCGCTCAGTCATGTCTGACTCTTTGCAACCCCATGGACTGTAGCCTACCAGGCTCCTCAGTCCATGGAATTTTCCAGGCAAGAGTACTGGAGTGGGTTGCCATTTCCTTCTCCAGGGGATCTTCCCAACCCAGGGATCGAACCCGGGTCTCCTGCACTGCAGGCAGAAGCTTTACCATCTGAGCCACCCGGGAAGCCCGATCTACCAAGTAGTAGATAGTAATTCCTTTGACATGTTTAAGAAATTTCTTAAATCATGTTTGTCAAAGTAGTGCTAACCATATTTACATTATTGTTCAGCCATCACCACTCTCCATCTCCAGAGCTCCTTATAAACTGAGACTTCCTATCCATTAAACAGGAACTCCCCATTCTCTCTTTTCGTAGCTCCTGGCAACCACCACTCTACCATTCACATTTTTGTCTCTCTGAATTTGACTATTGATATTTTAGGTACCTCATATAAGTGGAATTGTACAATATTTGTCCCTTTGTGTCTGGTTTATTTCACTTAGCATAATGTCTTCAGCATGCTTTGTAGCCTGTGTCAGAATTTCCTTCATTTTTGAGGCTGAGGCTGATAAAATATCCCATTATATGCATGAACCACATTTTATCTGTCTACTCATGTGTTGGTTGACACTTGGGGTTACTTTTGCCTTTTTTTTTTTTTTTTTTTGCTTTTGACTGTGTGAATAATACTGTATGAACATGCATGTACAAATACTTGCTCCAGTTCTGGCTTTCAATTCTTTTTAGGTATATATTAAAAAATGAAATTGCTAGATCTTATGGTAATTTTACTTTTAATTTTTTAAGAAACTTAATATTTTTTTGTCTTCTCCAAGGCAATTCTTCAGTTAGATAGCCCTGAATCTGCTCAGTCAATGTACAGCTTTCTGAAACAAAACCCACAGAACATAGGTGACCATGTATTGACCTGCACATTATCTCCAAAGATGGACTCATCAGAGGTAAGATGATTTTGTATCAGTTTTTGTTTGTGCTTTTAGAAAATGAAGGAGACGTAAAGGTTATTCTCCCAAAGCTAGAGGATATAATCTGAAAGTAATTTTGAGAATTATTCTTGGGCAGTAGTCAAACTGGTTATGAGTTCAGATAGTTTGTTTTAAAATTTTATTTTGCAATCACTATTCCAGTTTTTATAATTTATGAAACAGTGTGAATTTGTCTAAATGAGAATAAATTGAGGTAATCTTAGGAAATGTAGCATATATGGTCATACATGCAGAGCAATTCAATATTCATAGCATGATTATCTCCAGAATGCAGAATCTACACTGAGTCCATTTTTACTTTCTCCTGATAGGTGTTTGTTTTTTTCTTTTGTTAAATTACTTATAAACTCTCTTCTTTTATAAGAAATAAAATTTTACAGTTTCTTGGCTTGCACCATAGTAAAAACACTGTCGTCGTGTTACTCAGGTCATATAACTTAATTACTATTTTTTGAATCTGCTCTCAGAGCTGTTTTTCTCACGCTCTGTTCTGAATTTATGGTCATTTGCTTTGTTAAGCACCTGTATACCTCTGCTTTTCTTTTTATTGGTCTTCTGAGTTACATCTGTTATTTCTTGGACTCCGTATCTCCTGTTCTCTTGGATTACTTTCTGTTTGCTAGAATACATTGTCAACTAATTTTCCCAGAAAGTATATGTGGCCAGTAGACCTTTTGAATCCCTGCATATTTGGAAATGACTTTATTTTTCTCTTACTTATTTCATTGATAATGTGTTTAGGTGAAGAATTCTTTGCCCATACTGTTCTTTTATTGTTTGTTTTTTTAGTGGAGAAGACAGACTGTAGATAATTCACACACACATATACACCTTATCTATTATAAAATAGGTTAGCTGCAATACGTTGTGTGTGTGTCAGGTGGTTAAAAAGTGCTGTGAAGTACTGTGGAGACAAATCAAGCTAAAAGGATACAGAGTGCTGAATGACCGGGTATGCCAGGGGGATATGTGTATTTTAGACTGGTCAGGCCCCTCTGAGAAAGAATTATTTGAGAAACGTACAAGAAAGAAGAGAGCAAGTTCTACTAACATAGCAAGGAGAAGAGGTTTTTAGAGAAAATAAGCGCCAAGGCCTTAAGGACAGTTTGGTGATTTGGGAGGATCAGTAAGTACAGTGAACAAGGTTTGAACTTGGTTTGGATTTTATTTTCTACATTCTTCAGATCTAAAAATTAGTATATTCCTTCTTCACCTGAGGAAAATTTTTCTCTTATGTCTTTGAATATTCTCTTCAAAGTTTAATATTCTGTCTTTCTGAAAGTAGCACTTGTACTGATACTGTGGATGCTATATCCTATTGAATTTTTAAAATTTTAAGAACAGTTCTTTAGAGAGTATTCTTTAGAGTTCTTTTTAAAGGAGTTCTCTGAAATATCTTTTTTTTGTATGCTTAACTTGTTCTCTTTTGTGCATTTGTTTCTCTCTGACTAATTTACGAATAAAGCAAGTTAGCTAATACAGGTATCTGGTATAGATTTCCTTCACTATCATATAGGTTGGTTTTTTTCTAAGAAGTTTTCTCAAGAGAAAACTGCTGGTAAGCACTATGGATAGGGTTTATACTGCCATCTTTAGTTTTCTTTATGTATCATTACAGTGTAGGTGCAATACCTTACCAGGTATCCTAGTAAAGAAGGCCTTTACTCTGGGATGTGAACTCTCACACCAGGAACCTCTCTAGAAATATTATTCAGTTTTTATATAATATAGTTCTCAGCTTTTAATCTGACAAGATCTAAAGAAGTATCATTCTCAGTTCAGTACACATGATTCCCCCCAAAAAAAGCCTTCAGCTAGTATGTAAAAGTTCTGAAACCTGGATATTTTTGCTGTTTTGTTCAGTGATGTATCCTAAGTGCCTGGATCAATGCTTGGTACATAAGCACTGAATTTTAATTCCTGCTTCTTTCATTTTGGGCTCCAGGACATTGCTTTCTTGGTGGTTCAGATATATGTTTAAAAGGATTGTTGTTAAAATTTGTCCAGGATTTCTATATGTTTTGTGTAGAAAGCTTTTTAACTAGTTTGGAGAAGGCAATGGCAACCCACTCCAGTACTCTTGCCTGGAAAATCCCATGGATGGAGGAGCCTGGAAGGCTGCAGTTCATGGGGTCGCTGAGGGTCGGGCACGACTGAGCGACTTCACTTTCACTTTTCACTTTCATGCATTGGAGAAGGAAATGGCAACCCAGTCCAGTGTTCTTGCTTGAAGAATCCCAAAGATGGGGGAACCTGGTGGGCTGCCGTCTACGGGGTCGCACAGAGTCGGACACGACTGAAGCGACTTGTCAACAGTAGCAGCAGTCTCCCTTATAAATATTAATAGAAGTCTTTTAAAATTATAATTTCACACAAAAAGATGTTGATATTTCAGGTTTTTATTCTTAGCAGAAGTGGCATTGCCAGGCTTTTAAAGTTAAAATTTTTCCTGTGTACTTATGGAAACTTATTTTTCTCATTAATTTCTGTGTATCATTTATTCTGTATAACCTTATTTAGAGCTTTTAAAAATGGGGGGAAAAGTTCTAGAACATGATAATTATATGGACACTGAGAACTACCTGTTTTGGTATATTTTTAAGGTATGGTTTTGTCTTTTTTAGCTTAGATTTTTAAGAACTGAAAACACTGCATTGATGAATTAAATATTTGAAATCCAGTAGAATAGACCCTAATAAAATATGGAATTATATTACAGGTGAAAGCTGAGAAAGACCCAGAACTAGGAAAGGAAAGGTATGTTTCTTTAAGTTTGCTAACACTTTTTATAAGTTAATTACTGAATTTTATTTCTGTATTTTATGGTAATTGTTTACTTATAATAAAAAGTTTATCTTTCATGATAATTCTGTGTGTATATGAGTGTTGTCAGGGTGTTTTTTGTTTTGTTTGGGGGTTTTAGGGGCCTATGTTTGACTTTCGGGCCTTTTGTTAGTGTTGTTTTTGGTCTCTTTCAGATATTTACTGAATTGTTTTTTTTTTTAAAGGAAAAGAGAATGTATACACACAGTTTATATTAAATATATAAATTTGACTTCTTTATAAAATGTTTTGCTAAGACTTGAACAATTCAACTGTGTTATCACTATTTGCTAGACTTTTCTATTCCAAAATAGTTAGGCACAGTAGTAAATTTTCAATTTTTTTGTAGAACCTTTTGAAAGTTCATTGAGTTTTTAAAACGAAAAAGATACTATTTAGTGTATATTTTGGTATAAAACAAAATAATATGTACACTGCTTTGTATTTTCAGAGGTTGAAAGTTTGTTCTTCAGAGTCTATACAAACTAGTAACTCACCACTTTTTTGGACCACATATGGTATATCCTCTGCTTAGTGACTTTCTCATCCTGATAAATACCATACTCATTACCACCTTTGTCCCACCGATGAATAAACCCCCATTTTACTCCTCATCATTGGGAATCACTCATTGAGAATTCTTTATCTTTTATAGTAAGGAGTTTACCCTTACTTCTTAGTCAGTTGTAGTAAGAGCTTATCAATTTGAAGGAGGAGTTTGAGTGTTTAAATATGGGAAGTTTATATTATTTGATACACTGCCTAATTGTAAGATGCCTGAAAAACAGAATTTCTTACAAGTTTTTGTCTCAGTTTTTATCAAATGAGACTTTTAAATGATAAAGCTGATTATAAGTATATTTATAAGCAATAGATTTGCTATATGGGTTCACACAGACTTTTTTAAGTTGCGCATCATTGTACCAGTTATATTTACATGCCTAAGAAGTAGAAACCAATAGCAGTGTTTGCTATAAAAGCCTACAAAGGGCTGAATAAATAACAGTGCCACATGTGGTAGTGTAAATAGACCTGCAGTTTGGGCACAGTAACTGGCTTGTAAGTAAGTAGGCTCTTCCAAAAATCCACTTTATATATTTCATTTGACAGTTTCTTTCATGTGTGAAAGAATAGGTATTGTATGTGTTTTGGTCATTTTCTCTTTCATTGTTTTGACTTTTAAAATCAGGTGTGTCTTAATTTACAGATAGTTGTCTGAGCTTATAAAAAGAATTTTTAAAGTTCTAGCACTAATAATTTTTTAATTTCCATTTTGCAATAATTTTTTTCTGATATGCATGACATTAGAGAAAAGAGATATGGGATATTGCTAAATACTTCACATTTCTTTTTTTTCTCTCTTTTATTCACATTTCTTTATTGGAGTGATCCTGAGAAAATACTGGTGCTTGTTCCTTTTTTTTTTGTTAAAGCACTTATGGATACTAATTCATTAATATGATCCTCTTGTTTATAATTAATGTAAAGCGTTTGCTTTTTAAAAGAAATCTCACATGGATATATTACTAATTTAATAAAATTCTGCATTTTACCTGTTCTAACTGCCCCCCATGTCAGCATTATTTATCATGTGATTAAGGGTGCAAAATGAAGTGTTTGCAAGTTCATTAATAATGTTGGGAAAAACTCAGTGGCTGTAACTAATCTTCAGTGTTATGTCTCATTCTAAAGTTTCTTGGAAGTATGTTGTTGTTCAGTCGCTAAATCGTGTCTGACTTTGCGACCCAGTGGACTGCAGCACACCACACTTCCCTGTCCTCTACTATTTCTCCTGGAGTTTGCTCAAACTCATGTCCATTGAATCAGTGATGCCATCTCATCCACTATTGACCCCTTCTCCTGCCCTCAGTCTTTCCCAGCATCAGGGTCTTTTCCAGTGAGTCACCTCCTCCCATCAGGTGGCTAAAGTATTGGAGATTTCAGCATCAGTCCTTCCAATGAATATTCAGGATTGATTGCCTTTAGGATTGACTGATTTGATCTCCTTGCTGTCCAAGGGACTCTCAAAAGTCTTCTCCAGCACAACAATTTGAAAGTGTCAGTTCTTCAGCACTCAGCCTTCTTTACAAACTCTCACATCACACATAGCTACTGGAAAAACCATCGCTTTGTATCTTTGTCAGCAAACTGATGTCTCTACTTTTTAATATGCTGTCTAGGTTTGTCAAAGCTTTTCTTCCAAGGAGCAAGCAATCCATTTAATTACATGGATGCAATCACTATCCACAGTGATTTTGTATCCCAGGAAAATAAAATCTGTCACTGTTTCCATATTTTCCCCCATCTATTTGCCATGAAGTAATGGGACCCGGTGCCATGGTCTTCATTTTTTTAATGTTGAGTTTCAAGGCATCTTTTTCATTCTTTCACCCTTACCAAGAAGCTCTTTAGTTCCTCTTCACTTTGTGCCATTAGAGTGGTATTATCTGCATATCTGAGATTGTTGATACTTCCTGTCAGTCTTGGTTCAAGCTTGTGATTCATCCAGCTCTGCATTTCGTATGACATACTCTGCATATAAGTTAAAGAGACAGGGTAATAATATATAGCCTTGACTTACTCCTTTCCCAGTTTTGAACCAGTTGTTCTGTTTGTGGTTCTGTTCCTTCTTGACCTACATACAGGTTTCTCACAAGGCAGGTAAGGTGGATGAAGTAGATGTTTTTCTGGAACTCTCTTGCTTTTTTGATGATCTAATGGATGTTGGCAATTTGATTCTCTAGTTACTCTGCTTTTTCTAAATCCAGCTTGAACATCTGGAAGTCCTTGGTTCATGTATTGTTGAAAACTCGCTTGGAGAACTTTCAGCATTACTTTGCTAGCATGTGAGATGAGTGCAATTGTGCGGTAGTTTCAGCATTCTTTGGCATTGCCTTTCTTTGGGATTGGAATGAAAACTGACCTTTTCCAGTCCTGTGGCCACTGCTGAGTTTTGCCAAATGTGCTGGCATATTGAGTGCAGCACTTTATCAGCACCGTGTTTTAGGATTTGAAATAGATCTGCTGAAATTCCATCGCCTCCCCTACCTTTGTTCATGGTGATACTTCCTAAGACCCACTTGACTTTCACACCCCAGGATGTCTGGCTCTAGATGAATGACCATACCATCATGGTTATCTGGATCATTAAGACCTTTTTTGTACAGTTCTTCTGTGTATTCTTGCCACATGTTAATCTCTTCTGCTTCTGTTAGGTCCTTACAGTTTCTGTCCTTTATTGTGAAACATGGAAAGTGTGTGTATGGTGTTAATCTTTGATCTCATGGCCAACTTTTATTGTATACCTTTTCTGAAGGTTTTGAAACCCTAGTGTTATGGTGGGATGGGGATAGGACAGGAATGGGAAATTAGATACCTCTGTACTGAATCCTGCCTTCCTGAAGTCCTTTTTTGGTCTAGTTTCCAGAATATGACTTTGTTTTCTTTGATCTTTTAAGAGACTGGTTTTTTGACTCTGGTGTTAATACTTTCACTTATCTGACTTCTCAAACTGACTCTCCAAGCTAACTTGGTGAACACTGAAACTTTTTCCATATTAGCCAGAAAACTAGATACTATTTGAATCCTGTGAAGAAAGCAGTATAATTTTAAAAGACTGACACACAAGAACAAATACAGAATTAAGCTGTTTTCCCAAGTAGGCTCATGCTGTCTGTCCGAAGTGTGGACCTGCATAGTGATTCATTATGTTAAAAAGATAATAGCTTTTTAAATTTATTGACAAAATTGAAATATGGTAGACAGGAAGGACTTGGCTATATCCTAGAGCCAGGAATCAAAATCACCAGTTTTCTCTTTCTAAAGCCCGATAAATTGGTAGTTTCATATAGCCTTAACTTGTAAAGCCTTTAGGGTTACTGTGCAGTTCTGTAATGAGGCAGGAATTTGAATTAAATCATTATTGGAAATCAGTCTCTTAAAAATGAAACTTAAAAATGAAAGCTCACGTTTTGAGAAGTAATATTTACATGACTGCTTTAACTGAATATCACAGCTTTTTCTCATCTTTGTCATATTTGTGCTTGGCAACAAGTATTTTCTTGATGTGTTAGAATTTGGGACATCAAATGTCAGCCATTTTATATTTTAATATAAGGGATGTGAATTATTTCAAATAAAAGTCTTTAAATCTTTTCAGGTATACAAAGGGTAGCTTATACAGATGAATAGAATATTATTTGATTAAAGTCTATGGTTGCTGACTTTTTAACTTAAATAAATTCTTGAAACTGTTTGCCTTAACAGCTTTCCTATTCAAGAGGTGTTTCTCTGATCTCTTAGGAAAGTTTTCTCTTTTGGAATTTTAAGTTTACAATCTTTGAGGGAGGGAGAAATTGTTTATTGGCTCATATGATTAGACCCTAATGTATAGCAGTTTTTCCAAATTTTTGAAATATTATTAATGTCTCAGGACACAGATAATACATCATCTTGTGGTAACTGAAGAGTAGCATATCTTTAATTATTCTCTATAACTGGAAAGATTTTAACATCTTTCTTGTGATATAGCAAAGGCACCTACATACTTTATAATAAGACTACATGTTTATGTAAAGGTGATCTTATCAGCTTTGCCACTAACTTTAAATTTCTGACAAGAGTATTTAAAAGGTATTTCCCAAGAAAGTTTTCTTATAAGTATTACTAACAAATACAGTTCTTGGGAAATTAAAAACAAATCTGTTTCATATCCTAAAGAAAGAGGTGACATATTAAGAGTGTGAACTTGCACTTTCTGTTTATGTTCCTTTTTGGTAAGGCTCACTTAGAGAATTGTAAATTTTAAAGCATAGTCATTAGTTACATGAACCATGAACATATTTTACTGATGGGAAGCTAGGATCTAATAATTTTCAATGTCTTGAATTCACATTTAGCCTTCTAATATCGGGCGGGGGGTAATGACACAGAGGGGGAAAAAATGGTTATAACTTACGTGGGTAAAAGGCTCATACCAGTGGTCATAATATTGCCATTATTTCATTGAGCTAAAAGGAAATCCTTAGTGCAGTGGAGGCTCTTTTTAAAATTTTATGTTATCTGTATATTTACATCAAAACTTCTTAACCATTTTAATGTTGATTGACTGGATTTCCCAGTGCTTATCACTATTGCATTAGGAAGTCTTGACAGCATAGGCAGGGTTATTTATAATGGTTGAATTCTCATCATAGTTTGATTTTTGTTTGTGTTTTTGTTTGTATTCTTTTTGTTTTTAAATACTTATAGCCCTGACTTGAAAAACAGTCCAGTTGATGAAAGTGAGGTGCAAACAACAGCTGATAGTCCCTCTATTAAACCTAGTGAGGTTGAAGAAGAATCTGTTCCCAGCGTTCAAACAGGAACTTTTATACAGCAGAAAGAGCCTTTTGAGGAAGAACCAGAAAAAACACTGTGTGTCTCTGATTTTGCTCTTGAAACAGTTGAAGTTGAAACTCAAGGAGAGGAGGTCAAAGTGGAAATTCCTCTTGTAGCATCCACGTCAGCCAGTATTGACTTATTCACTGAAAATGTAGGGGAATCTGTTTTAAATCAGCAGGTGTATACTGGTGACTTTGAGAAGGAAGAGACAGAAATTATTAACCCGGAAACAGAGTTATCAACCTCTGATAATACATTTATAGAAGAAAGGAACATCAAAGGAATTCTAGAAGACTCTCCATCTGAAGCAGATTTCTTTTCTGGGATTACAGAGTCTATGATAGAAGCTGTAGCTGAAGTAGACAAACAAGAAACTGTTTCAGAAATAGTACCATCTACTTGTGTTGTGGCCTTAGTACCTGGAATTTCCACTGGGGATGAGCAGGCAGTGAGCACAAAGGGAATTTCTGAAAAAACTAACATGGATGAGAAGGAGGAGAATGAATTAAATACTAAGGAAGCCAGAATGGATCTGAAAACAGGAAGAGAGAAAGCTGAGAAGAATGATAGGATGGTTACAGAGAAGCTGGATAAGGTTGTAGCTGCAGTGAAAGAAAAGCCTGCAGAAAACTCAGTGACCAAGGCATGTCCAAATAAAACAGTGGTTCAGGCCAATAAGCCTGATGAAACTAGTAAAATCAGTATGCTGGTTGCATCAAATGCATCTAGCAGTAAATCAGGCATCAAGGCTGATGTGGTCTCTTCTACAAAGGCAAGAGCTACAGCTTCAAAATCTGAAAACCAGAAAAGTTTTCTAAAATCTGTACTCAGAGATCAAATAAATGCTGAAAAGAGGCTTTCAGCCAAGGAATCGGGTCTACTTAAACCTACAAGTGCCAGGTCAGGCGTGGCTGAAAACAGCAGTAAATTAAAACCCATTCAGAGCGGTGTTACCAGAGGAAGCAGTGGAAGGATCTCAGCCCTGCAAGGCAAAGATTCTAAACTGGATTACAGGGATGTTACAAAACAGCCTCAGGAAACAGAGGCTAAACCTTCCATCATGAAACGGGATGACAGCAACAATAAGGTGAGAAGGGTAGGAAGAACTAAGTGTCTTTGAAGTGATTAGTCTCTCTATTGTAGCTAAGGAGTAGGAGATGTAATTCCGTTTTATACTTTCATCTCCTCACTCCTTTTGCCCCCAAGCTCCCTTTTCCCTTTCTTAAATGACTCCATTGATTTAAGCCAGTAGACACTTAGAATAATAAGCTGAAATTTGTAATTTATTAACATGTGAAAGCATTATTTGGATAAAATATGGTCAGTAATAAAACTTTGGATTTAAAAATAATTCTGCAGTGACACTCCTGCAGTGATTTAACATCCTGCTTCTGAAATGGGAAACCGTTTTCTCTTTTAAATTGAAGCTTCATTTATCAACTTACTGATAGACATTGTAGCTATTGAGAAGAAAAGATTAGTAAAACTGAGTTGAACTACAGTTTATGGAGATGATGCCTGTACCGTTAAATGATTGTTGACTTCACTTGGAATACCTATTAAATATTTGTATCATTGAATGTGTTTGGGTAATATTTGCTTTCTGCTTTCTTTTTTTGTTTGTTTTAAAGGACATTAATAATTAGTTGTAAATTCTGTTTTTCTGTGTTTCTTATTTAATATTTCAGACTTTGACAGGGCAAAACACTAAGAATCCTAAAAATACCACTGGTAGAAGTTCAAAATCCAAAGAGGTAAGAAACAGTCCACTAATATGGACCCATCTGTTCCATCATTCCATAAGAGTTCGTCTGCCTTGTAACTTGTGTCTCTCCTATAATAATTAGCTTGATACAGAGCAAGGGACAGGAATGAGATATTTTAATTTCGACCTTACTACCAGTTTGTTTTCTGACCTTGAGCTAAGCTAAATAGTTTGTGTTCTTAGTGTGGAGCAAAAAGTTATATAAGGATGGAAAGGGAATTAGAAAGGGAGACACCTCCAGTCTCCTCTCAATAGGAATAAGTTATAATACAGAATAAAATCTTGTGTGTAAAGGAGATTGACTTTTGACTGGAGTCCTCTCCAATTTGTAGTCCTTTTGGTATAGTTCAATATACCCTAACTAGATGGGCTCTAAGATTTAGTTTCTGATTACTGACATCTACTGCCAAATAAACATACTATAATTTTTATTTGGCTGTTTGGTATTTTAGGTTTCTGTTACTCATAGATTATTTTTTCAGTTATTTTACTTTTTTCTTCTGGTAGGGGATAAATTTGAGCCTATTTTATTAGAGCAAGGAGAAATGTTACTAGTTTAAAAAGCCAGAAGTAAGGATTATGGTTTATTTCATGGCTTAATAAATTAATCGTACAATTGCGTACAGATTCCCCCTCCTGCCCCGAAATTAATGGGGTATGTATTCTAATGCCATTATCATGTTTGCTAGTAATTGGCCATTGATAGCATACTAAATGCGTAGGAGGCCTGCCAGGAATTTATTTTCTTTAGTATTGGCACCATTTTTCAAATCACAGATAACTGTTTCTTTTTAATTTTTTTTTACGTGTAGTTATATTTGTCATTAAATCTTAGTAATAAATTTTCTGTGTAACGTTCTCAAAACATAAACCTTACATAGGCATACCTTAGAGATATTACAGGCTTGATTCCAGATTGCCATAGTAAAGGAATATCACAATAAAAGTGAGTCACATGAATTTTTTGGTTTCCCAGTACATGTAAGTTATGTTTGTACTATACTGTACTCTGTTAAGTGTGCAGTTGCATTGTGTCTTCAGGAAATGTGCACACCTTAATTTTAAAATACCTTATTGCCAAAAAACGCTATCATCTGAGCCTTCAATAACAGTCTTTTTGTAAATAGAAGCATCAAAGATCACTAACTAGAGATCATCATAACAAATATAATAATGATGAAAATGTTTGAATGTGAGAATTACTGAAATGTGACAGATACATGAAGTTAGAAGATGCTGTTGAAAAAGTGGAGCCAGTAGACTTGCTTATCACGGGGTTTTCATGAATCTTCAATTTGTAAAACATGTATCTGCAAAGTATGCCTGTATCTTAATATTACATATCTTAAAATATATATTATATTTGTAAATTCATCAGTGGAACAATCTAGTTAGCTGTTAACTTTCTAGTTTCATTTGAAGTGCTTTTAGTAGTCTGTGAAGTCTCCAAAACTCTTGGAAGATATCATTTAACATATGGAAGCTGTAAGCTTTTACATTATATTGTTTGATAAGTGCTTTAAATGCAGTATTTTTGTGCATCATATTTTAAAATTCATACATCATTTAGGAAATAATTGTAATCTTACTGAAATTGGATTGATATTGTTAGGATTTACCTTTGGCATTGTTTACTCTTTGGCTTTTGGGGGCTTTGAAAAATAATTTCAGCTGTAGGAAACATCTCTATGCTGAAATTCTCATACTATATCTCTTGAAATTCTCACAAATGATAGATATGTCATGCACATTTATTGAAACTATTTGGGACCTAGCCAGTTATCAGCAGTTATTCACAGTTCTGATTTTTTTTTCTTTAATTTTTCCAACAGGAACCTTTATTTCCATTTAATTTGGATGAATTTGTTACTGTGGATGAGGTTATAGAAGAAGTAAATCCTTTTCACGTCAAGCAGAATCCACTGAAGGGAAAAAGGAAAGAAGCTCTCAAAAATACCCCTTCCTCTGAACTGAACTTAAAGAAGAAGAAGGGAAAGATCTCTGCTCCTCGTGTGGTTGAGGGAGAGTTATCTTTTGTAACATTGGATGAGATTGGGGAAGAGGAAGATGCAGCTGCACAGCTAGCACAAGCTCTAGTCACTGTGGATGAAGTAATTGATGAAGATGACATAAACGTGGAAGACATGGTTAAAAATTCAAACTCACTTCTTACATTAGATGAGTTAATTGATCAAGATGATTGCATTTCTCACAGTGAAACTAAAGATGTTACTGTGCTGTCTGTGGCTGAAGAGCAAGATCTTCTCAAACAGGAACGCTTGGTAACTGTGGATGAAATTGGGGAAGTAGAAGAGCTACCTTTAAATGAGTCGGCAGATATCAGTTTTGGTGCTTTAAATACTAAAGGAGATGAGGGAAATACTGGAAGGGATTCTCTTGGGTTCATTTCTTCTCAGATGCCTGAAGACCCTTCTACTTTAGTTACTGTAGATGAAATACAGGATGACAGCAGTGATCTGCATTTAGTGACTTTAGATGAAGTAACTGAAGAGGATGAAGACTCTCTGGCAGATTTTAACAATCTTAAAGAAGAGCTTAATTTTGTTACTGTTGATGAAGTTGGAGAGGAAGAAGATGGAGACAATGATTTAAAAATTGAGTTAACACAGAGGAAAAATGACCATCCCACTGATAAGAGAGGTGATAGAAAAAAGAGAACTGTGGACAAAAAGAAGACAAAACTTGAAGCTCTGTCTCAAGTGGGCCCAGTAAATGAGAATGTTATGGAAGAAAATCCAAAAACCATGATTGAAAGACGTTCAGCAGGTAGATACTTAGAAGTGGTAATTTTTGTTTTGTGAGAGGACTGTATTTAAATTTTTTTTAATATATTTTATAGTATTACTGATATAATTGTGGCCAAGTGATACTTTCCAAAGAAATATGTTCAAGATTCACAAAGTTGTCTTAGTTCAGATATTATGCCTAAGTTACTGTATCTCAAGAAAAAAATAACAAAAACAGAAGGCAAACTAGGGTAGCCAGATTAGAATTGGAATGACAATGTTATATTTGTATTATTGAGAATAATACAGCTTTTAATAAGTAGAAGGCTATTTATATCTAACTGCCTCCTAGTTTTTGCTTAGACATAGAATTTAGAAAAATTTGTGAAGGTCCCATTTCACTTTTAAGTAATATTTTGATGGTATACAATGGTAGGGCAGTTCACTTTTAGTACTTCAGAGAGAGCAAGATAATTTCCAGTACAGAAATCTTAAGTGATTTAGCCAGACTAAGAGGGAAAATTCTAGAAAGATCCCACAGACTTGTGGAACAAAATAGAAAAAAATGTTTGTAGGTTCTTTAAGAAAAGCAGGTAGGAAAGTGTAGTTTGGGTCAAGGTAAATGGGAAAATAAAAGGAGAATGCTTAGACTAATGCTGACTGTTTTAAAATAGGAGTCTCCTATTTTTTTATTAGAAATAGGTTTCCTTTCCAAATTTGTGTAATACTGTATTTTTTGTAAAGAAGTATTAAAGTTGTTATTCAGAATTAAAACTAATTTAAACACTGTTACTGTTGTAATAAATTAGACTTTCTCTTCAAAGCTACAGTGCCAACCAAGAGAGTTAGAATTGGAAAAATGCCACCATCAGAAAAAGTTGTTACAGTGGAACCAGTGAAAGATGAAGAGGCCTTCCAAATTAGTGAAGGTAAAGTAAGATTAATTGAAGTGGGAGAGAGAGTAACACGACATGAGGTGGTGGTGGTTAAAGTTCCAAAGATCTACTAAGAAAAGTGTCAAAAAAGATTGAATAGGGCAAGGGATGGGAGTGAGGGGAGGCAGCCTATTAATAGTTAGATATGGGTAAAGGTTTTTATCTTTGACATTATAGAGATTATTGGAGTGGGATAATAGAAAAATATTATCTAAAAATGTTACTAATTTTCATGGAAATGATCCATGAAAGGTATTCTGACCATGTTGCAGCATCAAGTAAGGATCGTTTACTAGCTAACTCACCTTGTGGACCAGGTTCCTCGCTTTGTGGATGCTGGCACGTAGCCAGCCAATGAATTAAATAAGATGTCTTAATAACATTAATGTAACTTATGTTGACACAAATAAGAAACAGTATCTAGAATGCTCCAGTTAACTTGACAAGTATTTGTTACCATGTATGTTATGTGTGTTAGTCACTTCAGTCCTGTCTGACTCTGTGACCCCATCGACTGTAGCCTGCCAGGCTTCTCTGTCCATGGATTCTCCAGGCAAGAATACTGGAGTGGGTTGCCATGCCCTTCTCCAGTGTCTGTTATATTCATAGCAAAATGCTAAATTCCTTGTACCGTTCTCTTTGCAGCATCCTCATTGCCCTTTTGCTTTTGTATTCCATGTTCTCTAAGGAAAAATGGCCAACTGTGATGCAGTCCAAGCTCACTGACCTAGCTCTCAATTGGGTCCTAAGTGCTGTTCCACAGTTTATTTAGGCCTCTTTCCTTTCCCATTTCCTAACCAGGTGTAATAAAAACTTGAAACCTTTCTGCTTTTTGTCAAACTGGATAAAATTTTTTTCTTTTTAGTCTTAACTTGATTTCTCTGTATCATTTGTTACTCTTGATCATGTGCTTTTTCCTGATGCTCTCTCTCTGTTAAGTGGGTACTCCTTCTTTGTCTATTCTTCTCCATTAACCTCTCCTTGATACCAAGCCATAGGCAGTGGTTTTGTTGCTGTTTAGTTGTTCAGTTGTGTCCAACTCTTGTGACCCCACAGACTGTAGTCTGCCAGGTGCCTCTGTCCACAGGATTTCTCAGGCCAGGTTACTGGAGTGAGTTGCCATTTCCTTCTTCAGGGGATCTTCCCAACCCAGGGGTTAAACTGTGTCTCCTGCATTGCAGGCAGATTCTTTACCACTGAGCCACCAGGGAAGCCTGTTAGTGGTTTTACTAACTGACAAATGCTTCTAGCATGATTTCATCAGAGCTTCCCCCCCCTGAGGATTTCTACTGTGATGCGGCAGCTTCAACTGTCAGCTTGCTTAGTACTGCCTCATTTCCACAGAAAAATAAAGAAAGGATCACTTCTTTACTGCTTTTGTAACCATTTATTTTCATTATTGGGCAATATGTTTGATGAAAAACCTAGCTTAAGAAAGTAATTTCTTAAAGAATTTTAAATTTAAAATATTTGTTTTAATCTTTTAATTATTATGTAACATATATATTAATAATACATGGTATTGTTTTTATTATTAGATAAAGGTGCCTTTGGAATGGTAGGAGCAAGTGTGTTTGAGAAAGCTTGTTACTCTGGTAAGGGAATAAATTCTTACAGCAAGAGACTGGAGGCTGTTTTAACCATCAAGTCAAGAAAAGGGAGACAGTCTTTTTAATCAACTCTTTGGGACTTGATGACTGATAAAATGAAAGGAATAAGAGAAGAGTAAATAATGAATTCAGTAGTTTCTAGCCATCCCCTCAGATGTGGTAAACGGTGGCCCAGTTACACGGGGAGAGCACTGAACTTGAAGTCACAAATCTCCCATCACTTCCTGGCTATGCAACCTTGAACAAAATCAGTTTCTTACCTCTTTTGGTTTTGCTTTCTCCTTTGTGAAGATATATGGATAGTAATGATTTGACCTGCCTATCTCATATGTGTTAAAAGCCAAATGGGATATATATATAAAAGATTTGTCAAGTGCTATATTACAGTTAGGTATTTCACCTACTTAGGGTAACTAGAATTGCTTGGAACCAGTTTTTGGTTTTGTCTTCCCCCAAGATCATATTATGCAGTCTGCTGATAACATTGAGTACTTTCTTAGATGTTAATTCACTTTGCTGGATTTGAATGTTTGTAATTTTACTTGTGATTCAGTGTAACAAGGCTCTTAGTCCATCAGTGTAGACTCTGTTTTTCTTGGTTGGAATGGCTTCTGTAGAGGCTGTCAGAATTATTCTCTGCTCGTGTGCTTTTCCCTTTAATCTACACTCTTCTCCCAACCCAGCACTTTTGCATACACATGCTGTTATCCGTAATGTAGAACTCGAACTTCTCCCATTTACCTTTGAATTTTTTCTGGAATCATGTATAAATATGCTGTTAAACTTTAGTCCCATATCCTTAAGTCCATTTAATAAAGTTGAACTGATTTACCCATTTATTCCATATATAAAGACTCTTGGAAAAATAGTTGGGTGAGAAAGGTTTCCTTAGAGAGATGATCCATAAATTAATCTTTGAAGGCAGGGATTATCTGATGTTAGCCTCACAAAATCTGGAAATGGACCTATTTGCAGTGAAGGAATGGACATACAAATGTAAAGAATGAACTTTGTAGACACAGTTGGGGGAGAGAGTGAGTGGGATGAATGGAGAAAGTAGTATCAACATATATACACTATTGTGTGTGAAGTGGATAGTTGGTAAGAAATTGCTGTATAACACAGGGACCCAGTCTGGCGCTCTGTGATGACCTAGAGGGGTGGAATTGGGGGAGGGGAGGGGGGAGGCTCAGGAGGGAGGGGATGTATATATATAATTATGGCTGATTCGTGTTATTGTATAGCAGAAACCAACACAACTTCATAAACATTAAAAGACAAATCTGTAAATCTATTTTGAGTAACTTTTTTTCTTTGAAAAATTTAATGACTTTGGTTGGTGAAGAATCTGGATTAGAGGATTCAGAACCAGAACAGAAACGCAAGAAGATTGAGGACTCTTCAGGGAGATCAGTGGCACCTGATGTCCCTGAAGGTAAAGTAAAAATGATATTTTTCCTTATCCACGTGAAATAAAGATTCAGTATCATAATAAGTATTCTGTTGTTTAGGTAAGTAATGTGGTGAACTTGCTTAGATAATTAGAGTGGAAATTAACAAGTTTTGCGCACTGGCATTTCTGTGTTTTTACCTGGCAAAGATATTTTTATTGCACTCTTGAAGTCTGGGATAGGTACTCTCTTTGTTGCTCTGGTAAAATTGAGTTATACTTTCCCAGACAGAAATTACAGTTGAGTATTAGGACATGCTAGAAAAGCTTAGCTAGCAAACTTTGTTCATGGCCAGCTCAGATGAGCTGGGGGGCATCTGAGCCAGGGCTGAGCCAGCCAGCTCAGATGATCCGGGGGCATCTGAATGTGTTAGGCATTACCTAATATATTCCTCAAGCAGACAGTTGCCTGTCATTTTGCCTCTTCATACCATTATACCATTTCTTTAAAAAAAAAAAACCAACAGTGGATGCTTAAGAGATTTATTTCAAAGACTGCCAGATTCTTTTCCAGTGCCCTGGCATCCTGGAAGCTCTGGAATATTGTAGAATTCATTTAAAAATAAAGACCTCAGTTTCGTGATTAGAAATTTAATTGCTCTTGATCGCTGTGTTTGCATATATATGTAAGTATATGCTGTGTGTAGTATGTTTGTCATGTTTAGATAAATTTATTAACACAGCTATAGAAAGAATATAATTGATTTTTTTTTCCCTTCCTCTTCCCTTTCTCTCTTTCTGAATTTTCAAGATTTAGACTTTCTTGTACCGAAGGCTGGATTCTTCTGTCCAATTTGTTCCCTCTTCTACTCAGATGAAAAAGCAATGACAAATCACTGCAAGAGTACACGTCATAAGCAAAATACAGAGGTAAGTTTTTTTATTCTTAACTCCTCATAGAATCTTCAGATGTTGTTACTACAGTTAAAGTACTGAAGTGTCCTTATAAAATGTACCTTCTTTCCCCTTGAAACAACTTTTTAAGGTTTGTGCCAGTTTATTTGTGTCCTTCACTGTATCTTGGCACTAACTTCTAGTTTTTATTCCTTATTTTCTGGTAGCATTTGCCAGAGTAGATTTTGTGTATTACTAGTCCCATGTGACCGGAGAAGGCAATGGCAACCCACTCCAGTACTCCTGCTTGGAGAATCCCATGGATGGAGGAGCCTGGTGGGCTGCAGTCCATGGGGTCGATAGGAGTCAGACATAACTGAGCGACTTCACTTTCACTTTTCACTTTCATGCATTGGAGAAGGAAATGGCAACCCACTCCAGTGTTCTTGCCTGGAGAATCCCAGGGACGGGGGAGCCTGGTGGGCTGCCGTCTATGGGGTCACACAGAGTCGGACACGACTGAAGCGACTTAGCAGCAATAGCAGCAGCAGTCCCATGTGACACTCCATTAAAGTGTGGGAAACTATATAATCTGATGCCCTCTTGCAGAATCATGGACACATAATGTATTAATGTTTTGGACTTGTCTAGCAAAAGAATCCACTTTATTTAAACCATTTCCTTACTACCACTATCCCCTTTTTAAGTTGTAAATATCTTTGGGAAGCATTTAGAATACAACCCCAGAGAATCATCATTAGCCAGAGTTGAAACAGTGGTTCTCATTTCCTCCTGAATGTTTGAGAGTTGCTCTGTGTATCCTCTATATTTAATTTGTGGCACAGACACTCATCTAATATTCTTTGAGCTGTTATTTATTTGCTGGAAGCTTATTCAATCCCCTAGTCAACTTAAAGAGTATCTAAACGCAAGGATCTAATCCCCAAGATCACATAGCTAGTTAGGGGCAGATTTAGGATTTGAACCTACTTTTGTTTTATTCTAGGCTTGTTCCCTTAAACATTGTGCTATGCTACCTGTGCTCTTAAGTTATCATGTCACTTTTCCACTCGAAATCTTCCACTGGCTTCATATTACCCTTAGAATAATATCCAAACTTCTTATTGTGGGTCTTTAAGGCCCTACATGATCTGATTCTTTTCTGCTTCTCTGACCTCCTATTATTGCTCACCATGTTCCAGCTTTTTTGTCTCTGTTTTATTTTTCCTATATTAAAGGCCCTTTGCACCTTTATATTGCTATTCCTTTGCCCTTCTGCAACCCCTTTTGTCTAACTGGTTCTTCATCCGCTTTTAAATCCCAGCTCAAACAACAGCTTCCCTGAAAGGCCTTTGACAGAGAAAAGACCTAGCTAAAATAGAGAACTCCTCCCACCTAAAAAAGAATCAGTCTCATTTACTATACTGTCTTTCTTTCCCTTATAATACTTACTGCCACCCCCCAAATTATCTTAATTGTTTATTATTTCTCTTTCCCCACTAGAATGTAAGCTCCATGAGGTAAAGGGTCTTACCTATCTTGTTGACCACTGAGTCCCCAAGCATCAATATAATGCATATTATATCATAAATACCAGATGATTGATGAAAAGAAATAATGTTAATATAAGGCACTGTTTCTTTAATCTTTATTTTGTAGGATCAAGCTTATTAAATTGTAAATACAATGAAATGTGTTAGGTATAATTGTAACACAGCAAAGCAGCATCTAATAAATATTTTATATTATGAATTGCTTTTAACAGAAGTTCATGGCCAAGCAAAGAAAGGAAAAGGAGCAGAATGAGGCTGAAGAAAGAAGCTCTAGGTGATTGAGGGGGTGGGGGGAAGAATTCATTAGAAATTTGTTTAGGGTCCAGTTGATTTGTGTATTTTTGTTATCACTTAATTTGTAATTTTTGTTTCAGAAGCAGATATTCATGTTGTACAAATTTCTGATTGCCCTTGATGTAGAGAGACTGATGGGGAAAGTATGATGGGTTTGATTTTTATATCAAATCATCAGGCATGGAGAAATATCTTTTAGAAGTGTTAAAATAAATGTTCCTACTGTATATTTAAAATATCATGTTGTGTTTGTGGCTGATTTATTGAAGACTTGCTTGCCTCTGGTTGCAGACAGGCTTCTCTACAACCACTGTGACTTGGGGTGCTTGGGGATCCTTCTTACATTACTAGGAATCAAGGCATGACAGTGTTTGGCTTTGCTTCAGCTATCCTTGTACAGGTCAAAGATTTCTTAAAATTTTCAGTTTTTCTGGATAAAATTTAATTATGGCATGCTTAGCCCAGGTAGGTTTGAGTAAAACTTTGCTTGACTTTTTTAATGGATTAGAAAGATACTTTTTCTGCTTCTGGTAACAGCTGTTTTTGCCAGGACCCATTTAAGGTGATTCCTAGCAAGTCATTTAATATTACCTTGAAACTGTGAAGACAGAACAGCTTTTACTTCCTATAGACCACAGGAATTGCTTTGTAAACCGTTTGAATTATTATTGAATATGTTCGTAGGGAGTTGTAAAGGTGCAAAAAAGGAACTCACTGAATTGTTAGGTGCTGGACACAGTCCTGTACTGTGAAGTTGTAGATGAAACTGTGCTTCAGACATAAGCCTACTGACTTTGAATTTTTAATATCTGATCCTTCCATCTCTTAATATTGCTGTTGTTTGAGTTGCTAAGTCATGTCTGCCTCTTGTAACCCTGTTAACTGTAGCCTGCCAGGGCCCTCCATCCATGAAATTTTTCAGGCAAGCATGTTGGAATGGGTAGCCATTTCCTTCTCCCAACCCAGGGATCAAACCTGTGTCTCCTGCATTGGCAAGCAGTTTCTTTATCATTGAGCCACCAGGGAAGCCCCTCTTTTTATTAGAATGCACCAATTAACAAAGAGGGTGAATGGAAGGAAACAAAAAACAACTATTTGTTTAGATCTCTTACTCCCATAACAGCACACACTACCTCACAGTCAGCAAGAGAGAAATGAAGAACACAAGACAGCATTTTTCTGTTGTTGCTCACCACACTAAGTGCACACTCAGTTCACACTTAACCATAGCCTGAGCAAAATGGCATATTACCACATGCCACAAACTAAGGAATGGTGTGTGGAGAGGGATGGCCTATGAATGCCAAGAGTCTATTATAATTATTAAAACCATATAGCTGAATGAGGTGACAAGAGAGAGAAGAACTCTTAAAACATTGGAGTATACGGTGCTGGCAGGCACTTTCACTGCCAAGGCTTGCATTCATTCATTCCCTGGTCTGGAACTTTTATTTTTGCTGTGCCTTTGCCAGCAAAGGTCCATCTAGTCAAAGCTATAGTTTTTCCAGTAGTCATGTATGGATATGAGAGTTAGACTGTAAAGAAAGCTGAGCGCCAAAAAATTTATGCTTTTTGAACTGTGCTGTTGGAGAAGACTCTTGAGAGTCCCTTGGACTGCAAAGAGATCAAACCAGTCAATCCTAATGGAAATCAGTCCTGAATATTCATTGGAAGCTGAAACTCCAATACTTTGGTCACCTGATGCAAAGAACTGACTCATTTGAAAAGATCCTGTTGCTGGCAAAGATTGAAGGTAGGAGGAGAAGGGGACAACAGAGGATGAGATTGTTGGCTGGCATCACCGGACTCGACGAACATGAGTTTTGAGTTACCTCCGGGAGATGGTAACAGACAGGGAATCCTGGTGTGCTGCAGCCCATGGAGTCGCAAAGAGGTGGACACAGCTGAGCAACTGAACTTAACTGAACTGTGGCTTTCAGAATCACAGTTCCCCAACCAGGGACTGAACCCAGGGCATGGCAGTGAAAGCATAGTCCTAACCACTAGATCACCTGGGAATTCCCTAATCATAAGAGTTTAAATGTGAAACACTAATTTCCTTCAAATTAGTTATCGGGACATTGAGATTCTAAATTAAAAGGAGCTGTTAAAGTGCAAAAGTATAGTAGAGGTGATTTATGTGTTTCATCCTAGTAACAGATGTTGATGTTTTCACTATATGTAGTAAACAATGTCCTCTCTGCTGCTGCCCATATTTAAGACTGGGAAGTTTTATCTTAGGGCTCCAAATACGAAAGATTTTTATTTATATCCCCCCCCCCCCAATAAGCATATATTCTTTGCATATAATCTTAGAAGTATTCTAGACTTTTCCAGAAAAGCTTGAAAATATCTCCCTTTATTGACACTACACACATGGACTGTCATTTGCATAGTAGTTCTGCTTATTAGTTAAGGGATATAATTGGATTGCAACTTTTATCATTTCATCATAGTTTGTATCATTTCTTTATCTAGACACCAGAGCAAGAAAAGGTTGTGTTCAACACCTCTATAAAAGCTTTTAGATTTTTTTATCCTTTCTGTCAAAGAATGTGGTGGAAATTTGCCTCTCCAAAACGGCTCCTTTTGAGTTCTTTTAAAAAAAAGTATGAGAGTCAGGTTTTAAAACTTAGAATACAGTAATTTATTTATACATACTAATTACCTAGTTTCACTTCTCATTGTAAAGTAAATCTCAGCATGTCATTTTACCCATAAATGTTTCATTATGTATTTCTAAAAGATAAAGATTCTTAACATAACCGATAATATGATTAAAAATATTTCTTAAATAAAAATCGAGTTCAGATTTTCTACTCTTTCATAAATGATTTTTCTTTTACTGTTTTAATCAAGATCAAAGTTAGATCCATATATTGTTAGTATTCATAGGTCTTTTAAATTATTTTTAATATATAGACTCTCTTTTGGTGTTTTATATAATAAAGTAATGAGATATTCAGTTCTGTAAAGCCATGCTACTCAGAATTTGGTCTTTGGATCTAGGGCCAGTCCACAAACTGGTATTAGTACAGAAATTGAAAGTGTTGGGAAACTTTATCACAGTTTGACAGAGACTGTCTCTTGGATCTAATAATTTTTAAAATTGGGCTTGTATTTTTTTTGTTGTTTTTTATTTGATTAAAAAAATTGTACAAATATTAGTCTGTGATAGATTGAAAAATAGGGTTAAAAATAGATTAAAAACTAAACTGATCCATCACATAGTTTGAGAAGCAAATTTTAAGTATTTGAATTCATAAATCTTAGTATATTTGTTGCAAAACCTTTGCAGTATTAGCCTGTTGATGTTCAAATTGTTTGATTTTTGGCCTTTTTGATTTGACTTTTCATTCTTTTTAACATGACACAAGTAATTTTCATAGGTTCCTTGCTATTCGTATGTGAAGGTTTTGCACACTTGTTTTATATACCTCCTGCCCTAGATCTGAAGTCAGCCATTTCTTAAAGAACAGTGGCTATTTAGGGTGTTCATTGCTTGTATTTGGTTATTGCTCTTTAGTAGATGGAACTTGGAATTATATGTTTTGTTTTTAAAATAAAATGCATCATGGAGACTTCCCTGGTGGTCCAAAGGGTAAGACTGCGCTCCCAATGCAGGTGACCCAAGTTCAATCTCTGGTCAGGGAACTATATCCCCCATGCCACAACTAAGACCAGATGTATTTAATCTCTTCTGTCTTAAATCTAAATCAATCTTTGTCCTATGTTAGAAATTCTGATTCTTAAGGACATCAGTTAAAATTAACAATACCAAGAGCACAACCAACAATGTGATTATTAAAAACAAAATTTTAAACTTAAAAGCTTTTCCATATAAAAAGAAGCCATAAACAAAATGAAAAGATGATCCTCAGAATGGGAGAAAATATTTGCAAACAAAGCAACCAACAAGATTAATCTCCGAAATAACTGGGCTGGCCAAAAGGTTCTTTCAGGTTTTTCCAACCTGAGCAAACTTTTGGGCCAAACCAATACACAAACAGCTCATGCAATTCGATATCAAAAGAAACAACCCAACAAAAAACAGGTGAAAAATTTAAATAGACATAACTCCAAAGAGACATATACATGGCCAAAAAAGGACATGAAAAGATGCTCAGCACCATTAGGAAAATGCAAATCAAAACTACAATGAAGTATCACCTCACACCAGTCAGAATGGCCATCATCCAAAAATCTATTAATACTAACAGAGGGTGTGAAGAAAAGGGAAACCTACACTGTTGGGAAGGTAAATTGGTATAGCCACTTT
Source organism: Bos javanicus (assembly GCF_032452875.1). Lineage (NCBI taxonomy): Eukaryota > Metazoa > Chordata > Mammalia > Artiodactyla > Bovidae > Bos > Bos javanicus. The sequence continues at coordinate 13,295,090 of NC_083878.1, read as the reverse complement.
GGAGAACTGTATGGAGGTTCCTCAAAAACCTAAAAATAGAGGTACCGTATCATTCAGTAATCCCAATCCTGGGCATGTATCTAGAGAGAATCATAATTCAAAAAAATAGATGCAGCCCAGTGTTCATTGCAGCATTATTTACAATAGCCAGGACATAGACGCAACCTAAATCTCAATCGACAGAGGAATGGGTAAAAGAAGATGTGGTACGTATCGACAATGGAATGTTAGCTGTAAAAAAAAGAATGAAATGACCTGATTTGCAGCAACATGAATGGACCTAGAGATTGTTACACAAAGTGAAGTAAGACACAGAAAGACAAATACATGGTATCGCATATAAGTGGAATCTAAAGAATGTTACAAATGAACTTACCTACAAAACAGAAATATGTATTTGTATAACTGATTCACTTTGCTGTATACCTGAAACTGACACAACATTGTAAATCAGCTGTACTCCAATAAAAAAATTTTTTTCTACTTTCCTTTCACGTTGTCTTCAAAGTATAGGGCTTTCAGGTCACCTCCAATAGTTAACAGTTAGGCTGTCATCTAGATTAACATTGAGGTTTATTTAATTTCATTTTTATTTCTAAGGGTTACCTTTTCAATTTAGTTTTGTGTTACATAAAACATTTTACATGGTTCTAAAGTCACACTTAAAAAGAAGCCTGGTTTCTATCTCCATTCTCTTGGTTTTCTTTCTGATACAAGTAACCTTTCTTTGTTAATTTTGTAATGTATTTTTATGTATATATGCAGTCATACCCATGGGATAATCAAATAACCTTGTGCTGTTGATTGCTAACCTAAATGGAAATCTTGTGCATGCTTGTGTGCTCAGTCATGTCTGACTCTTTGTGACCCTATGGACTGTAGCCCACTAGGCTCCTCTGTAGGATTTTCAGGCAAAAATACTGGAATGAATTGCCATTTCCTATACCAAAGTATATTGCTGACCCAAGGATCAAACCCATGTCTTTTGGGTTTTTGGCCTTGGCAGGTAGATTCTTTACCACTGTGCCACCTGGTAAACCCAACCTTAATGGGGATCCAGTGACAAAAAAAACAGGTTGAAGGTGGAGGAGAAGCTGGGAATATCTGAATCCTTTATAAACATAGGAGGGGATTTGCCAGATGCTGAATCTTTCATATATTACAAAACTGCTGAAGTTAAAATTACATGTTCCATGAGCTGAAGTACATCTTTTAATAAAACTTTAGTATTTTTTTTCTTAAAGGAGTGGTTTTTATAAGAAGATCTTAAGAAGATTTGAAAAGGGAGAGTGGGAAATGGAAAACGAATTCTGTGCTACAGAGTCCATGAAAAAAGGGAGATAGGGTTCTGTGATTGACTCTCTACCATTATACTCTGCCCTGACATCTATGAATCTTGATCAGCAAAACATTACAGGCTTCTGAGGTATTTGCTGAACTTTTAAAGGGTATGTGTATATATGTTGTATGTAAATCATGTTCCTGTCTTTTTCAAAGGATTATATGGTAACAAAAGCATAAAAAGAGAGTTGACAACTTCACGTATGCTGAATGCTGAGAGGTATAGATGTTGAGAGTTGGAACATATGGAAAAGTAAAATATGGAATAACATGGAAAAGTAAAACATGGAAGTAACATACGGAAAAGAAAAATTACAACAAAGGGGGAAGGTTAGTAAAGTGGAATTATGCTGTTTTTCATTTTTATGTTACTTGTGAAGTGGTATAATAACTCAAGATAGATGGTGATAAATTAACCATCTACCACCAAACCAAAAAAAAAAAAAAAACTCATAACATTTAAAAAATCAACAAAGAAGATAAATGATTACTAAAAAATAATATACCACCCCCCCCCCCAAAAAAAGGAAAGGGCAAATAAAGGATTAAGTTTTCTATTTGAAAACATACAGAAAGATGATAGACTTGGACCTTATGTGTATCAATAATTTTATGAAATGTCAATGGACTATACATTTCAATTGAACTAAAGTATACTTGAGGCATGAACTGAAACTAAGTGGTTGGCACATCCTCACTTGGCCAGCTTCTTGTACTGTGGTGGGCACGAAACTTGTAGATGAAGGTTTTACTTGTCTTAAATTTTAAGTTTTCATACAGAGAAAGTAATACAACCTGTGAGTAAACAACTCCAATGACTGTAGACATATAATTTGTATGAAAGTTCTTTCTTATGTAAGATGAGCTAATTTATCAAACTAGACATTGGAACTAGAGTCAGGAGTGAGTGGAAAAAATAATATTGTCTGGTAGAGTGTGGACTTGTAGTATTTATTTCTCATAATCTAGGAGTATGTGGAATATGAATCTTATTTATGTGCCAGAATGCTAAATGTTTTGCAGCATTCTCAGTTAATCTTTGAAATAATCCTAGGAAATTGATGCTATGATAATTCCCATTCTACTTAATGAAGAAGCAAGCTCAAAGAGATGGTGACTACATCTAGCAAGTGTTAGCACTGGGATTGAAAACCGTTATCCCAGAGCCCCATGCTTTTTTTACCCTTCAGAGTTCTGGTCAGCTGATTAAACTCCTTGGAGTCATGAGGAAGAGAAATTGATAGATAAAACATAGTGATGGAGTCAAGAGAAGGAAGAAGGATGGCCTTCCTTGCATAGGGATGGAGTATTTTGTTTACTTGGAAAAGCATTAGTGGATAAGGTGGAAAATCTTGGTAGCTCACTGGTAGGAGTGGTCTCTGGGAGGGTAGGGTATTTTATTACTAATATTGTATAGAGTTGCCTGCAGTAAATGATGATGATAAAAAGCAGTCATACTCAGTTTTTTTTATTTTTAAGTATTTTACAGACTGCCCCTTTCCCAATTGGGCCTTTATGGAATAGACTATGCCCATTGCTCTGCCTTTGTACACTCCTGCTAGTGGGCTGCATCCCCCTAGCAGGGGCAGCCCTGCTGCATCTAGGGTGACTCCTTCAGCCTGTAGAACAGCTGCAGCCTCTAAGCCTCTCCTCACTTGCCAAGAAAAGCTTCCTTGTGGGCAGGAGGGGGCACCTGGAGTTTGTTGGTGCCTTTTTGGAAAGATTAGCCAGAGGCTTGAGTGGAAGTGTAATTGTAATTCATGCACCACCTCTTCCTAGGCTTGGTTGCAGCTAAGACAGCCTCTTGACTCCAGGTGTGTGTAGGCCCCAGAGGTGGCGCTAGTCATGATTTAAGGACCAAAGAAAAGATGCCTGGCTTGTAACAGACACTGCAGGGACTGACTGGGATGTGCACTCAAGTGTTATCTATCCTGTTATGGCCCTGTTGTCCGAAACTTTCTAATTTTCAGTCCTCTAACTCCCAACAGCGGAGAAGGCAATGTCAACCCACTCCAGTACTCTTGCCTGGAAAATCCCATGGATGGAGGAGCCTGGTAGGCTGCAGTCCATGGGGTCGCTGAGAGTCGGACACGACTGAGCAACTTCACTTTCACTTTTCACTTTCATGCATTGGAGAAGGAAATGGCAACCCAGTCCAGGGTTCTTGCCTGGAGAATCCCAGGGGCGGTGGAGCCTGGTGGGCTGCCATCTATGGGGTCGCACAGAGTCGGACACGACTGAAGCAGCTTAGCAGCAGCAGCAGCAGCAGCTCCAACAGACCTGTTGCCACCACCTTCCCAAGGCAAACCCCTGTGGTCAGCTGTCACAGCCAGGGAAGGAGGGGGTCAAGACACCACAGGGATGTTGCAAAGGTGAGGTTCAAACTTTTGCACTGAGATACAACTACTCTGCGGTTATAGAAGTGGCGCCATACTTCACTGTGAGCTGCTGGGGCTCTTGTTTAGTGTGACCCAACCAAGTTCTTCTAACTCAGAATATTTAAAGCTATATTATGTTAGAAAACTGAGGAACACTTAGACAAAAGGAAATGGAATTCAACAGAACAATGTTGAATCTCCTTTTCTTTCTTGGAGCCCTTGATTAAGCAATTAGCTTGTATTTCAGGACTTTCTTACTTAAATACATTGTGTCATTAAACGTGGAATTATACCTGTGACCTACAGTTTGAAGGAAGGCAAAAATCATGCCTTCTTGTGTTCACCCAGGGCACCTTTCTCCTTGAGTAGAAGAGCTTAGTACCTAAGTATTTCAAACTTCCAATCTTATCTGTCCAGCATGTCAATTAAAGGGACATATACTGTAGCTCCAAGACCTGAGAGAGAAGGGTTGATGTGGTGGGGAAGTGAGGATTAGAGGTGGGAATGAAAGGTACTTAGGAGGGCTTGTATATGTGTGATTACTGATGCTTTCTTGTGAAGCACTCATTTCTTCCCTTCTAGGTAGTCCTGCCACTGGGGACCAACGTGGAAGCCACCCTACCTCTGGGTTTTCAGTTCTGAGAACTAACACATTTTCTTAGGTTTTGTCAGCATTCTCTCAGACTCATAGCTTTAGATGTTGAGGTAAGGAATTTGAACTTCATCCCATCGTCAAGGGAAAATTTGCAGAGTTTTGAGAGGAAATCTCATATTTAGGAAAATGACATTTACACAGTGATTTTTACATTCCACCTGCTCTGACGCTGATGTAAGGGAAAGGCTTTTTCCCCCCATATTTTCTGTAATGTAATATTACTGCTTTCCTTGTTCATCTGTGGCTGATGTCCACTAGTCTCTTATCTCTTTCATCTCAGCCTTGCTTCAGGCATCCACACAGACAGAGTAACTGTCATATCCTGTGGATAACCCCAGTCTGCTTCCTCCGACTCCCGCCTGAGCCCTGATGCCAGTGGTTAGGACCTCCACACTGCCTGGTTTCCCTGCTTTTCAGGCTGTTTGTTGTGGTTGTCTTGGCAGTGGAATCTCAGTTCTGGGAGGGCTGTCAGAGGTCACCAAAGCAGTCCTCAGAAGCTTGAGATTCTCCATGGCATTTCTACCACAGAGTGTCCATTGAAGGAGTATTCTCTAGGGCCTGGGTGCTCCCACTGTGGACAGTTCCAGTTTTAGATATAGTTATTATAACCCTCTCTTTATAATTTGAGTGTTATAAACCTAGAGATAATCCAAGAGAGAAGTCCTTCAGGTTAGGAACTGTTAAGATATTTTTTGTTTGGCCTTCCAGATCCACTCTACCCTTTCCCACCCTGCTTTCTGCCTAAGAGGCTAACCTATGTGAACTGCATCCCTTGCTTGTCCACTTCTTACTGGCTTTGAATAATGAGGAGCCAGGGCAAGAGATTGAATAGAATGAGGTTAGAGTATTTCTCCTGGCTCCCTCCCTACAGGATCACCTCAGACTGGCTTTGTACTTCAACCATAGATCAATATTTTTTATCAAGGCTGTGTGTTCTTGATCAGATCAGATCAGATCAGTCGCTCAGTTGTGTCCGACTCTTTGCAACCCCATGAATCGCAGCACGCCAGGCCTCCCTGTCCATCACCAACACCGGGAGTTCACTCAGACTCACGTCCGTCGAGTCAGCGATGCCATCCAGCCATCTCATCCTCTGTCGTCCCCTTCTCCTCTTGCCCCCAATCCATCCCAGCATCAGAGTCTTTTCAGTGAGTCAACTCTTTGCATGAGGTGGGCAAAGTACTGCAGTTTCAGCTTTAGCATCATTCTTTGCAAAGAAATCCCAGGGCTGATCTCCTCCAGAATGGACTGGTTGGATCCCCTTACAGTCCATGTGACTCTCAAGAGTCTTGTCCAACACCACAGTTCAAAAACATCAATTCTTTGGCACTCAGCCTTCTTCACAGTCCAACTCTCACATCCATACATAACCACAGGAAAAACCATAGCCTTGACTAGACGAACATTTGTTGGCAAAGTAATGTCTCTGCTTTTGAGTATGCTATCTAGGTTGGTCATAACTTTCCTTCCAAGGAGTAAGTGTCTTTTAATTTCATGGCTGCAGTCACCATCTGTAGTGATTTTGAAGCCCAGAAAAATAAAGCCTGACTGTTGCCACAGTTTCCCCATCTATTTCCCATGGTGGGACTGGATGCCATGATCTTCGTTTTCTGAATGTTAAGCTTTAACCCAACTTTTTCACTCTCCACTTTCACCTTCATCAAAAGGCTTTTTAGTTCCTCTTCACTTTCTGCCAAAAGGGTGGTGTCATCTGCATATCTGAGGTTATTGATATTTCTCCCGGCAATCTTGATTCCAGTTTTTGTTTGTTCCAGTCCAGCGTTTCTCATGATGTACTCTGCATATAAATTAAATAAACAGGGTGACAATATACAGCCTCGACGTACTCCTTTTCCTATTTGGAACCAGTCTGTTGTTCCATGTCCAGTTCTAACTGTTGCTTCCTGACCTGCATACAAATTTCTCAAGAGGCAAATCAGGTGGTCTGGTATTCCCATCTCTTTCAGAATTTTCCACAGTTTATTGTGATCCACACAGTCAAAGGCTTTGGCATAGTCAATAAAGCAGAAATAGATGTTTTTCTGGAACTCTCTTGCTTTTTCCATGATCCAGCGGATGTTGGCAATTTGATCTCTGGTTCCTCTGCCTTTTCTAAAACCAGCTTGAACATCAGGAAGTTCACGGTTCACATATTGCTGAAGCCTGGCTTGGAGAATTTTGAGCATTACTTTATTAACATGTGAGATGAGTGCGGTAGTTTGAGCATTCTTTGGAATTGCCTTTCTTTAGGATTGGAATGAAAACTGACCTTTTCCAGTCGTGTGGCCACTGCTGTGTTTTCCAAATTTGCTGGCATATTGAGTGCAGCACTTTCACAGCTTCATCTTTCAGGATTTGGAATAGTTCAACTGGAATTCCATCACCTCCACTAGCTTTGTTCATAGTGATGCTTTCTAAGGCCCACTTGACTTCACATTCCAGGATGTCTGGCTCTAGGTGAGTGATCACACCATCGTGATTATCTGGGTCGTGAAGATCTTTTTTGCACAGTTCTTCTGTGTATTCTTGCCATCTCTTCTTAATATCTTCTGCTTCTGTTAGGTCCATACCATTTCTGTCCTTTATCGAGCCCATCTTTGCATGAAATGTTCCTTTGGTATCTCTAATTTTCTTGAAGAGATCTCTAGTCTTTCCCATTCTGTTGTTTTCGTCTGTTTCTTTGCATTGATCGCTGAAGAAGGCTTTCTTATCTCTTCTTGCTATTCTTTGGAACTCTGCATTCAGATGTTTATATCTTTCCTTTTCTCCTTTGCTTTTTGCTTCTCTTCTTTTCACAGCTATTTGTAAGACCTCCCCAGACAGCCATTTTGCTTTTTTGCATTTCTTTTCCATGGGAATGGTCTTGATCCCTGTCTCCTGTACAATGTCGCGAACCTCATTCCATAGTTCATCAGGCACTCTATCTATCAGATCTAGGCCCTTAAATCTATTTCTCACTTCCACTGTATAATCATAAGGGATTTGATTTAGGTCATACCTGAATGGTCTAGTGGTTTTCCCTACTTTCTTCAATTTAAGTCTGAATTTGGCAATAAGGAGTTCATGGTCTGAGCCACAGTCAGCTCCTGGTCTTGTTTTTGCTGACTGTATAGAGCTTCTCCATCTTTGGCTGCAAAGAATATAATCAATCTGATTTCGGTGTTGACCATCTGGTGATGTCCATGTGTAGAGTCTTGTGTTGTTGGAAGAGGGTGTTTGCTATGACCAGTGCATTTTCTTGGCAAAACTCTATTAGTCTTTGCCCTGCTTCATTCTGTATTCCAAGGCCAAATTTGCCTGTTACTCCAGGTGTTTCTTGACTTCCTACTTTTGCATTCCAGTCCCCTATAATGAAAAGGACATCTTTTTTGGGTGTTAGTTCTAAAATAGGAATCTCCATTTAGGTTCCAGCAGCTAGTAACTGCTGATACTCATCCTAAGGTGTTGAACTACCCACTGTTCCCCCAGAGCCTCCACACCTTTATTAAATCTTCCTAATATCAGTATGCTATTTCTTTTTTCTTTTCAAACTTAATTGTATTGGGGTATAGTCAGTTAACAACGTGGTAGTTTCAAGTGAACAGCAAAGGGACTCAACCATACACAGACATGTACCCATTCTCCCCCAACCCCCGCTACCATCCAGGCTGGCACATAATGTTGAGTAGACGTCCATGTGTTATACAGTAGGTCTTTGGTGGTTATTCATTTTGAATAAGGTGTGTACATGACCTTCTCAAACTCCCTAACTATCCCTTCCCTACCAGCAACCATAATTTCATTTTCTAAGTCTATGAGTCTTTTACTGTTTTGTAAGTGAGTTCATCTGTATCATTTGTTTTTAGATTCCACATATAAGGGATGTCTCATGTTTTTTCCTTCTCTGCCTGACTTCACTCGGTGTGACATCCCTAGGTCAATCTATGTGGCTGCAAGTGGCATTATTTCATTCTTTTTAATAATTGAGTAATATTCCACTACATATATATATATATATATATATATATATACACACACCACATCTTCTTTATCCATTCCTCTGTTGACGGACATTTAGGGTGTTTTCATGTCTATTGTAAACAGTGCTGCAGTGAACATTGGGGTGCATGTATCCTTTCATATCATTTTTTTTTTCTCCAGTGATATGCCCAGGAGTAGGATTGCAGGGTCATACGGTATCTCTATTTTTAATTTTTTAAGGAACCTCCATACTGTTCTCTGTAGTGGCTGTACCAATTTACATTCCCCTCAACAGTGTAGGAAGGTTCCCTTCTCTCCACACCCTCTCCAACTTTTGTCGTTTGTGAAATTTTTGATGATAGCCATTCTGACCAGTGTGAGGTGATAACCCCTTGTAGTTTGATTTGCATTTCTCTAATAACTTGTGATACTGAATATCTTTTCATGTGCCTGTTGGCCATCTGTGTGTCCTCTTTGGCAAAGTGTCTGTCCAGGTCTTCTGCCCATTTTTTAAGTGGACTGTTTTGATGCTGTAAAATGTCATAAACTTTTTAAATTTTGGACACTAATCCCTTACCAGTCATATCATTTGCAAATATTTTTCCCCATCGGTGGGCTGTCTTCATTTTGCTTATCGTTTCCTTTGCTGTGCAAAAGCTTTGAGTTTAAATAGGTCCCATTTGTTATTTTTGTTTTTATTTCCATTATTCACTGTGCTGTTTCTTACTGAGACAGATTGAAATCAGTACTGGAAGTGGCTCTAGGAAACTGTACTTCAAAACTGGGCTACCAGTTCTTTTAAACTGGCTATATTAATATCAGATAATTATACTCTAAAGCAAAGTGTATTACTCAAGACAAAGAGAACATTGCATGACAATAAAAAGGTCAATCCACCAAAAAGATGTAGCAATCTATGTGTTTAAAACCAAGCAAGAAAGCTTTAAAATGCATGAAGCAGAAACTGATAGAGCTAAAAGGAGAAGTAGAAAAATCAGTTATTCTTGGGAACTTCAACACCACAATCTCACTGACTGATAGAATTGCTAGAGAGAAAATCATCAAGGATATAGAAAAACTGATGAAAATCATCATATCAACAGGAACTAATTGGCAGTCATAGAACACCCAGCTATAGCAGAATACACATTCTTTTCAAGCACATATAAAATGTACACCAACATAGACCATAATGTGGACCATCAAACAAACCTTGACAGATTTAAAACAATCAGAATAAGGCAAAATAGGCTCCTTGATCCTAATGGAATCCCACAGAAATCAACAACATAATGGCAATAAGAAAATCACGAACACTTGGAAATTAAACAATTTAAATAATCTATGGGTCAAAGAAGATTTTTGAAGGAAAAAAAGGAATGAAGATGAAAACATCAAAATCTGTTATTGTTCAGTCACTAAGTCACATCCAACTCTTTGCAACCCCATGGACTACAGCATACTAGGCTCCCCTGTGCTCCACTATCTCCCAGTTTGCTCAGATTCATGTTCATTGAGTTGGTGATGCTATCTAACTATTCAATCTCTGCCGCCCCTTCTCCTTTTGCCTTCAGCCTTACCCAGCATCAGGGTCTTTTCCAATGAGTTGGCTCTTCGCATAGCTTCAGGATTAGTCCTCCCAATGAATATTCAGGGTTGATTTCCTTTAGGATTGACTCATTTGACCCCTGCAATTCAAGAGACTCTCAGGAGTCTTCTCCAACACAATTCAAAAGCATCAAAACTCTTCAGCACTCAGCCGCCTTTGTGGTCCAACTCTCACATCCATACATGACTACTGGAAAAATCACAACTTTGGCTATACGGACCTTTGTTGGTAAAGTGATGTCTCTGCTTTTTAATATGCTGTCTAGGTTTGTCATAGCCTTCTTCCAAGGAGCAAGCATGTGAATTTCATGGCTGCAGGCACAGTCTGCAGTGATATTGGAGCCCAAGAAAATAAAATCTGTTGCTATTTCCACTTGTTCCCTGTTTGCCATGAAGTGATGTGCCCAATGCATGATCTTAGTTTTTTGAGTGTTGAGTTTCAAGCTGACCTTTTCACTCTCTCCTTTCATCAAGAGGTTCTTTAGTTCCTCTTCACTTTCTGCCATTAGGGTGGGGGTACCATTTGCATATCTGAGTTTGTTGATATTTTTCCTGGCAATCTTGATTCCAGTTTGTGATTCATCCAGCCTGGCATTTTGCATGATATACTCTGCATACAAGTTACATAAGCAGGGTGACAGTATACAGCCTTATCATACTCCTTTCCCAATTTTGTACCAGTCCATTTTCCCATGTTTGGTTCTAGTTGTTGCTTCTTGACCCACATACAGGCTTTCAGGAGGCAGGTAAGGTGGTCTGGTATTCCTGTCTCTCTAAAAATTTTCCACAGTTTGTTGTGATCAACACAAAGGCTTTAGCATAGTCAATGAAGCAAAAGTAGATGTTTTTCTGGAATTTCCTTGCTCTTTCTGTGATCCAGTGAATGTTGGCAATTTGATCTCTGGTTCCTCTGCCTTTTCTAAATCCAGTTTGTATATCTGGAAGTTCTTGGTTCATGTACTGCTAAAGCCTAGCTTGAAAGATTTTGAGCATAACCTTGCTAGCATGTGAAATGAGTGCAATTGTATGGTAGTTTGAATATTCTTTGGCATTGCCCTTCTTTGGGATTGGAATGAAAACTGACCTTTTCCAATACTGTGACCACCGCTGAGTTTTCCAAATTTGCTGACATATTGAGTACAGCACTGTACTGAGGGAAATTTAAGTGCTTACTTTGTAAAAGAAGTATCTCAAATCACTTAAGTTCATAGTTAAAGAAGCTAGAAAAAAAGCAACAGAAACCCAAAAAAGGAAATTATAAAGAGCAGAAATTAATGAAATTGAAAAGAGGACTATGAGAGGGAAAAATTAATGAAACAAAGCTACTCCTTTAAGAAACCCAACAAAATTGATGAACCTCAGCAAGATTCACAAAAAGAAGACTTCCCTGGTGGCTCAGATGGTAAAGAATCTACCTGCAATATAGGAGACCCAGATTTGATCAGTGGGTTGGGAAGATTCTCTGGAGAAGAGAATGGCTACCCACTCCAGTATTCTTACTTGACGAATTCCATAGACAGAGGAGCCTGGTGGACTGTAGTCCATGGGGTCACAAAGAGTCGGACATGACTGAGCGACTAACAAAAAGAAGACACCAGCTACTAATATCAGGAATGAAAAAGGAAATGTCACAACAGATACTGTAGTTATTAAAAGAATAATAAAGGAATACTATGCTCAAATTAAAAAACTCAGAAGAAATGGACAAGTTCTTCAAAAATCTAAAGCAACCAAATGAAGCTAGGATGAAGTAGAGAACCCAGATAATGCTAAAATTGAATTTGTAATTAAAACACTCTCAAAAATAATAATAACTCCAGGACAAGATAGTTTCCCTAAATAATTTTTTGAAACATTCAAAGAAGTACTTTATACAATTTCTTTCAGAAAGTAGAAGGAATACTTCCTAACACATTTTGTGAGAGATTTATTCCAGATGCAAGGCTGGTTCAATATGGAAACTCATCAATATAATCCAACATTATCAAGAGGCTAAAGCAGGAAAGAGCCATATCTTTTTATTCAGAAATGACATTTAACAAAATTCAGCACCGATTCATGGTTTAAAAGAAAACATTAAAAATAGATGGGAAATTCCACAGTCTCATAAAGAGAATCCAGTTTGGAAAATCTACAGCTAGCATACCACTTAACACTGACAGTTCTCCCTCTCAGATCGCAGGTAATGAAAGGCTGGCCACTCCCACATCTGTTACTCAACATAGTACTACAAACTGTAGCCACTGCAAGAAAAAATACATAAGCACAAATTAGAGGAAATAGAAATCTGCAGATCATATGATTGTCTACATAGAAGACTCCAAAGAACCTACAACAAAACTTCTAGAACTACTGTATTAGTTCATTAAGATATATGAGGAATAAAAAATGAATTTTTATGTATTTTCTATTTACTGACAATAAGTAGAAACCAGTTTTTTTTCAAATTCAGTACTGTTTACAATTGCTCCAAAGAAAATGATTTAAATGTAAATGTACCAAAACATGTCAGAGAAGGCAATGGCAACCCACTCCAGTACTCTTGCCTGGAGAAGCCGGGGGACAAGGGAGCCTGCTCTGCTGTCTACAGGGTTGCACAGAGTCGGACATGACTGAAGCAACTTAGCAGCAGCAGTACCAAAACATGTACAGGATCTGTGGGTGGGACGAACGGATAGAGTAGCACGGAAACATATACAATACCATGCATAAAATAGATGGCCAGTGGGAATTTGCTGAATGACTCTTAGCTCAAACTGGGGCTCTGACAACCTAGAGGGGTGGGATCAGGTGGGAGGTGGGACATATGTATACCTGTGGCTGATTCATGTTGATGTATGGCAGAAACTAACAATATAATAAAGCAATTATCCTTCAATTAAAAATAAATTTAAAAATATGTTCAGGATCTATTTTGAAACTTACAAAATGCTGATGGAAGAAATTAAAGGGAGACCTAAATGAGAGATTTATTATGTTCATGGATGGAAAAATGTAACACAGTAAAAATGTTAATTTTCCTCTAAATTTTCTATAGGTTGGTGCAATTCCTGTCAAAATCCTAGCCAGCTTTTTATTTCTGTAGACATAGACAAGTTTGAAGTGAAGTCATTTGTGTCCGACTCTCTGCGACCCCGTGGACTGTAGCCTACTACGCTCCTCCACCCATGAGATTTTCCAGGCAAGAGTACTGGAGTGGGTTCTACTGTATATATGGGACACATAAAGTTGGAAGAGTGGAGAAGGATTGGCCAAGATGCTGGAGTAGAAAGACCCTGAGCTCACCTCCTGTCTTGGGCACACCAGAGTCACAAATACTTGCAGAACAACCACTGGTGAAAAGACCAGAGCCTATCCAAGATAAAAAAATGATAAATCATTTTCTCATGTTAAGTCTTAGATTTAGGTGCAGCAATCACTAGAGCATGGTACTGGTAGAGGGAGAGGTACAGAGAACAATGAAACAGAAAACCTGGAAATAGACCCGTTCAAATATACCCAGTAAATTTTTTACAAAGAAGCAAAGGCAATTCAGTGGAAGAGAAGTAGCCTTTACATTAGATGGTTTTGGAGTAGTTGGACATCCATCAGCAAAAAATTGAACCTCAACCTAAACTTCAGACCTTACATTAAAAATGCAAAAGTGATCATGGATTTAAATGTAAAACATAAAACTATGGAACTTTGAGAAAAGAGTGTAAGGAAAATTTTAAGGATCTAGGATTTGACCAGAGTTCTTAGACTTGACACCCAAAGTTTAATGCACAAGAGGAAAAATGGATAAATAGGATTTCATCAAAGTGAAAACTTCTGTTTTGTGAAAGACCTAAAAGGATAATAAAGGTAAATTATAGATGAGCAGAAAATATTTACAAATTACAAATCCAACAAAGGTCTTATGGTTAAGAGTCCGTCTGTCAGTGCAAGGGACACTGGTTTCAGCTCTGGTTGAGGAAGATCCCACAAGCGGTGGAGGATCTAAGCTCCGTGCCACAACTACTGAGCCCGAGCTCTAGAGCCCATGCTCTGCAACAAGAGAAGCCACCATGATGAGAAGCCTTCACTTCGCAACTAAAGAGTAGCTCCCACTTGGCTTGATGAGAGAAAGCTCGCTAGCAGCAAGGAGGATCCAGCACAGCAACCAACCAATCAATAAATATTTTTAAAAATCTATATTAAAAAAAGAATGAGAGAGAGGATAGGTGTAACTATAAAGGGGTGATGTGAAATAGTCTCTGATAGTACAATTGATTTTCTTGACCATGGTGGTGGTGATGCTGCTGCTAAGTCCTTCAGTCGTGTCTGACTCTACGACCCCATAGAAAGCAGCCCACCAGGCTCCCCCGTCCCTGGGATTCTCCAGGCAAGAACAATGGAGTGGGTTGCCATTTCCTGCTCCAATGCATGAAAGTGAAAAGTGAAAGTGAAGTCACTCAGTCGTGTCTGACTCTTCACAACCCCATGGACTACCAGGCTCCTTCGTCCATGGGATTTTCCAGGCAAGAGTACTGGAGTGGGGTGCCATTGCCTTCTCTGTGGTGATGCAAGGCTATACAAAAAAACTGCATAGTGCATATACACACAAGTGCATGTATAACTGGTGAAACTGAAAAAGCTTCATGGGTTTTACTAATAGCACTGGGTGATTTTCATATAGGTCTATAGTTGCTTAAATGTTAACATTGGGTGGGGGGAGTTGGCGGGAGGGTGCATAGAACTTCCCTATGCATTTCTTTGCAACTCCCTATGAATCCGTAATGATTTCAAAGTGAAAATTTTTAAAAAGTGGATTCTTGAGTTGTGTTGGTCATTTGTTTGAATATTATGTAACCTCTTTGCCAGGGATGAATGGGACATGGTCATCTGGTATGCAGTGTCCTCACAATTGTTCCAATTATCACCAGTGGTATCAAGGAATGATACTTTGTAAAGATACCTTGTATAAAGGCTTTGGAAGACCAAGTATCTGTGGCACTTAAATCACTGTAACAACAATAGTGATTATAGCACATTTAGGGGAGAAGAGACAAATTATTAGCCTACAATTAAAACAGGCATGGAGAACCAGAAGGCCTCCATAGCAATTCTGAAGTAGTACCTCATTCGGTGTCACAGAGCAGGTAAGGGTGAGGAGCCCCAGTATGACACATTCCCCACAGATCCTCCCAGCCACTTGGTAGCCTGTCTCATCATTGAGGGTACAATGCTTTGTCCTCACCAGGGATACATACACATTTGGGGTATGGATTTGTCTTCCCTGAACTCAGGACTTCTGATCGTACCACCATTTTTAGACTTTTGGATGGACTTAACCATCACCATGGAATGACATTCAACATCACTTTGACAAGGAGATGTGTTCTTTGGTAAATGTGGGCCATGGGCTCATGCCCACAGATTTCACAAGTTTTACCATATGCTGCGTAATGCAGAAGCAGCTGGCTGATAGGGACAATGAGCTGCTACAAGATTAGTTACAGCACAAATTGGAGACAACATTTGGAAAGTGTGGTTGTTGTCTTACAGATGCTTTATATACCTTAGATAGAGGCCAACAGGTACCATCTCCCCCAGTGGCCAGAATGCATAGGTTTGAGAACTAAGGAGTACTAACACAATTGAAGGATTTTTATTTCCCATCTTTGTGACCTTGGCCTCAGTCTTTGGAAGTTCAGGCACCCAAAGGAAGGATGCATCCACCAGGATGAATTGGAAGCTGAGACCACCCTGTCACCCTTTGGGGTTCCTCATGCCACTGGACCAACAGAAAGGAAAAGAGATCATTGTACCTGATGGGTGATTGTTTTTGTTTACTGGGGAAAATGAGTTGCTGCTACACAGTCGGGGTAAGAAGGGCTATGTTTGGAAGCCAGGAGATTCATGAGAATATGCTTCTTACGACTCACTTGGCCAATAGCCCTGGTCAATGGAAAATTGCAATAATCCAATAAAGACAGGACCAGCAAGGACTCAAATCTTCCCAGCATTCATGCTGGCAGAGCATAAGCAGAAAATGGAATGAGTAATGGGAAAATTAAACTGTGATTATCAATATGGGCCTTGTTACCAGATATAGAAGTGGAGACCATAGCAATCATGTTATGTGAGTCTTTTTAAAATCTCTTTTCCCTCCTATTATTTTACATGCTGGGTGTGACAAGCTAAGGATACTCTGATGAATACCCAATTCTAAAAGCAAGGGACTTGAATATTAGTAAAGATTGATCCCAGAGTCTAGGCTTGAAGAGGATCACCGTGGAGGAGAAAGTGTTCTCAAATGTTAGGATGCCAGTAGATCTGATCTCTAGATCAGACATCAGGCAATGATTGGGCAAGAAAGAAGAGCAACTGTGAAGTGCTGTGGCTGGGTAGGAAGTAAGAACCTCAGTATCTTCCTCAGCTGACGCTATAAAAAGAAAGCTCTTGGTAAGGGTGGGAATTTGCCAGGATCAAGGAGTTAAGTGGATTCCCTGGATTGGAGGGAGCCTAGTTGTGAAGAAAGTTGTGGAAAGACAGAGTCCTACTGAAATCACAGAGTTTGAGCCTTGAAAACCAGTTATCACCCTGGGTTGTGTTCATCCCAAAGGTCATTCTCCCCAGGCTTCCTCTTGTGCCTGCTTCTCCAACCAGTTCTTTCTTGTCGGGCAGGATTATGCTCCATCTAGCAGGTCCGTTCTTTTTCAGTTCATCTTCTAAGTGATGGAATGGTCCCTGAGGTAAGTCGAGATATTACTAGATGTGTACATCTGAGCTACTGTAACTTCCCCCAAATGTCTAGAGAGTGGAAGTCTGTCCTCAGCACCTGGGCCAGCCCTTACCCTAGAATCATCATCTCTAGTAATCATTTTCTCCAGTGTCCCCTCTCCTGTATTCCTCACCTACAGCCCCTCTTGCATGAATCTTGGTGAGGATTTCCATGCAGGACTATATCTTCTTGATCTGCAGCACTCTATCCTGCCTCCTGGTAGTTATGCTACTTGGAACAAGGAGTATCTTCCACCACTTTTATTGTTGTTCAGTCGCTAAGTTGAATCTGGGCTTCCTGCATGGCAGGTAAGAATTCTACCACTGAACCACCAATGTCATGGCTTTACCACTTTGGATTTCTGCAATACTTCTGTTAAAACCATAAATGCTTCTGCTATAGTCTGAATGTTTATGGCCCCACAAATTTACATGCTGAAATCCTAACCCCTAAAGGTGATGGTATTAGCAGGTAGGACCTTTGGGAGGTGTTTACATGAGAGTGGAACCCTTATGAATGAGATTAATGCTTTTTAAAGAGGCTCCAGAGATATTCCTAGTTTCCTTCTACCATGTGAGGACACAATGAGAAGTCTGTGACCCCTAGAAGAGACTTCATTCAACCACATGGGCTCCCTGAGGTGAGACTTCCAACCTCTGAGTGAATCCAGGTAGTCTGACTCGAGTCATCCTTTTACACTGCTGCCATTGTCCTTTTCTTGTCCTACTGGTTTTACTGTTTTTAGCTGAAAATTATCTTCCTTACCTTTTCTCCTCCTCCAAATGCTCCCTTTCTTCACTTCAAGCCAATCTCCAGATAAACATCATCTTCTCAGTCCTTGTGAAATGTACACCCTCTGGATTCAAGAGTGCATTCAACTGTCATTTAAAGTAATAATCCAAAGAGCCCAAAGCCTGTGCTTTGACACTACTTAGGTCAGTGTTTCCTGGTCTTTGGTCCATATGAGAATAACTGGGGAGCTTTTAAAAGCCAGATTCCTGAGCCATTTGCAGACATTTTGATTCAATAGTAATCGGGAGTACAGAGGAACCCAGATGTCTCCATTTTTTACAAGAATTCAATGAGGAGACTTTTGGATCAAGCACACTTTAAGAAACACTAATGAGTCAGATGTTCACTTCTCCTGGTGTCCTTTCTCCCAAAGTCTCAGCCTTCAGGCAAGGAAGGCATACTGAAAATGCCAACGGTTTGTTGCCCTCTTAAGTCCTGGAAATATTCTTGAGGCCTTTTCTGGTGGTGTCTGCCCAGGTAGCAACAGGAGTCCTTTGGTGTGTAAGTTTCAGAAAGCTCTGTGGCTCAGCCCTGCCCAGAGATGCACAGTAGGTACCCCTCACTGCTGCTGCTCCTCTTGGGCACCCACTCTGCCTAGACCTTCAGCTGTGCCTCAGCAGGGAGCCACTTATCACCAGGACCTGCCTCCTCCTCTCTGCCAGGGCCTGGAACTGCATCCTGGGATGTTGTTGACTCTTCCCGAAGATGAATAACCTCACTGGAAGAAGTTTATCTCTTGTTCTTTTCCATCATTACCTCGGTTTGCACTCTTGCCCTCTCTCCCTCCAATGCCCCACCCCATGTACCTGTGGATGTGTGTTTTCCTCCATCCTCTCTAGAGACTCCCCATCTTTTGGAATTGCTTTGAAAGGAGGATGGTGCATACAGATGGACCTGCTTCTGGTAGTCCCGGGGCGGTTCTCCCTGCACTTCAGCCAACAAGCTGCTGGGGCTCTCAGGGAGAATTTCAGACCATGGGAACCCCAACCCTCCTCCCATTCTGAACACACACCTTTCAGTATCCCAGCCATGCCTGAATGGATAAAAATAGTCTGTCTTTGGGTATTTACTAAGTGTTTCAGTATTGGGTATTTACTTGGTATTTCACTTCAGTATTCTTGCCTTGAGAACCCCAGTATGAAAAGGCAAAAAGATAGGACACTGAAAGAGGAACTCCCCAGGTCAGTAGGTGCTCAGTATGCACCTCCACCTTTAGTGGAGAAATAACTCCAGAAAGAATGAAGAGATGGAGGCAAAGCAAAAACAGCACCCAGTTGTGGATGTAACTGGGGATAGAAGCAAGGTCCAGTGCTGTAAAGGGAAGTATTGCATAGGAACCTGGAAAGTTAGGTCCATGAATCAAGGCGAATTGGAAGTGGTCAAACAGGAGATGGCCAGAGTGAATGTTGACATTCTAGGAATCGGCGAACTAAAATGGACTGGAATGGGTGAATTTAACTCAGATGACCATTGTATCTACTGTTGTGGGTACGAATCCGTTAGAAGAAATGGAGTAGCCATCATAGTCAACAAAAGAGTCTGAAATGCAGTACTTGGATGCAATCTCAAAAACGACAGAATGATCTCTGTTTGTTTCCAAGGCAAACCATTCAGTATCACAGTAATCCAAGTCTATGCCCTGAGCAGTAATGCTGAAGAAGCTGAAGTTGAAGAGTTCTATGAAGACCTAGAACTAATACCTAAAACCAATGTCCTTTTCATTATGGGGGACTGGAATGCAAAAGTAGGAAGTCAAGAAAAACCTGGAGTACCAGGCAAATTTGGCCTTGGAGTACAGAATGAAGCAAGGCAAAGGCTAATAGAGTTTTGCCAAGAGAACACACTGGTCATAGCAAACACCCTATTCCAACAACACAAGAGAAGACTCTACACATAGACATCACCAGATGGTCAACACCGAAATCAGATTGATTATATTCTTTGCAGCCCAAAATGGAGAAGCTCTATTACAGTCAGCAAAAACAAGACCAGGAGCTGACTGTGGCTCAGATCATGAACTCCTTATTGCCAAATTCAGACTTAAATTGAAGAAAGTGAAGAAAACCACTAGACCATTCAGGTATGACCTAAATCAAACCCCTAACAATTATACAGTGGAAGTGAGAAATAGATTTAAGGGACTAGATCTGATAGAGTGCCTAATGAACTGTGGACAGAGGTTCGTGACATTGTACAGGATCAATACCATCCCCAAAGAAATGCAAAAAAAGCAAAATGGCTGTCTGAGGAGGCCTTACAAATAGCTGTGAAAAGAAGAGAAGCAAAAAGCAAAGGAGAAAAGGAAAGATATACCCATTTGAATGCAGTTACAAAGAATAGCAAAGAGAGATAAGAAAGCCTTCCTCAGTGATCAGTGTAAAGAAATAGAGGAAAACAAAAGAATGGGAAAGACTAGAGATCTCTTCAAGGAAATTAGAGATACCAAGGGAACATTTCCTGCAAAGATGGGCTCAATAAAGGACAGAAATGGTATGGACCTAACAAGCAGAAGATATTAAGAAGAGGTGGCAAGAATACACAGAAAAACTATACAAAAAAGATATTTACAACCCAGATAATCACAATGGTGTGATCACTCACCTAGAGCCAGACATCCTGGAATATGAAGTCAAGTGGGCCTTAGAAAGCATCACTACGAACAAAGCTAGTGGAGGTGATGGAATTCCAGTTGAGCTATTCCAAATCCTGAAAGATGATGCTGTGAAAGTGCTGCACTCAATATGCCAGAACATTTGGAAAACTCAGCAGTGGCCATGGGATTGGAAAAGGTCAGTTTTCATTCCAATCCCAAAGAAAGGCAATGCTGAAAAATGCTCAAACTACCGCACAATTGCACTCATTTCACATGCTAGTAATGTAATGCTCAAAATTCTCCAAGCCAGGCTTCAACAATACGTGAACCGTGAACTTCAGATGTTCAAGCTGGTTTTAGAAAAGGCGGAGGAACCAGAGATCAAATTGCCAACATCCGATGGATCAACAAAAAAGCAAGAGAGTTCCAGAAAAACATCTATTTCTGCTTTATTGACTATGCCAAATCCTTTGACTATGTGGATCACAGTAAACTGTGGAAAATTCTTCAAGAGATGGGAATACCAGACCACCTGACCTGCCTCTTGAGAAATCTGTATGCAGGTCAGGAAGCAACAGTTAGAACTGGACACGGAACAACAGACTAGTTCCAAATAGGAAAAGGAGTACGTCAAGGCTATATATTATCACCCTGCTTATTTAACTTGCATGCAGAGTACATCATGAGAAACGCTGGGCTGGAAGAAACACGAGCTGGAATCAAGATTGCCGGGAAAAATATCAATAACCTCAGATATGCAGATGACACCACCCTTATGGCAGAAAGTAAAGAAGAACTAAAGAGCCTCTTGATGAAAGTGAAAGAGGAGAGTGAAAAAGTTGGCTTAAAGCTCAACATTCAGAAAACTAAAATCATGGCATCTGGTCCCATCACTTCATGGCAAATAGATGGAGAAACAGTAGAAATAGTGTCAGACTTTATTTTCTTGGGCTCCAAAATCACTGCAGATGGTGACTGCAGCCATGAAATTAAAAGATGCTTACTCCTTGGAAGAAAAGTTATGACCAACCTAGACAGCAAATTAAAAAGCAGAGATGTTACTTTGCCAACAAAGGTCCGTCTAGTCAAGGGTATGGTTTTTCCAGTGGTCATGTATGGATGTGAGAGTTGGACTACAGAGAAAGCTGAGTGCTGAAGAATTGATGCTTTTGAACTGCGGTGTTGGAGAAGACTCTTGAGAGTCCCTTGGGCTGCAGGGAGATCCAACCAGTCCATCCTAAAGGAAATCAGTGCTGAATATTCATTGGAAGGACTGACGTTGAAGCTGAAACTCCAATACTTTGGCCACCTGATGCAAAGAACTGACTCATTTGAAAAGACTCTGATGCTGGGAGGGATTGAGGGCAGGAGGAGAAGGGGACGACAGAGGATGAGATGGTTGGATGACATCACTGACTCAATGGACGTGAGTTTGAGTAAACTCTGGGAGTTGGTGATGGACAGGGAGGCCTGGTGTGCTGCCGTCCATGGGGTCGCAAAGAGTTGGACACGACTGAGCGACTGAACTGAACTGAGCTGAACTGCTAAGTGTTTCTTATGGTAGAGCCTCTGGAAGTTCCCTTTCACGGCAAATTGAAAGCTTCTGACACTACCATGAGTTGTTCTCCTCAGGGAAAGCAGATGAGATGACCAGAATGTGATCAGGGTCTGTGGTTCTTAGCAAGCTTGGCAGGGATGTGTGTGGCTGAGAACATCAAAGTCATGGAGTGTTTACAAATGCTTTCTTCTTAATTGGTAGGTACTTGGCAGGTACTGAGTGGGCATCTCTGTATTTGATAAGAAATAAAAGATGAATAAAATATTTAGAGCAGCCTCTGTATCCTGAAATGTTGCAATTTTTTAACCTACTGTAATTTAAAAAAAAAATCCTATCCAGTCCAGAAAAGCTTTAAAATAGTGATTTACATATATTTTATCCTCATTTTACCCTCACCACAAACTGTGGTTGTATTTATCTTATAGATGAAGAAATTAAAGCTCGGTGATATTAAATCTGACCATCGTATCATGGTCATACAACGACTGGGAGCTAACACTGATACCACCCCTGCTTTCTGTCCCCAGTACACCTGACTCTGGATTCCAACACAGAGCATGTGGTCTTAGAGGAACTGAGCTCATGGAAGCTAAAATAGATTGACCTTGAAGATTCAAATAGTTTTTCTTTAAATTGCCTAAGTTGGGAAGGGTTCTACTTATTTACTTTCTTTCCCAGAGGAGAAACCAAACTGTAACACCAGAGAGAGTTTTAAGAATTGAAAAAACCTTACTGGTAACTATAGGTAAATCTAAGCAAATCTTGATAAATCTAGGTAAGTCATCTTGTAACCTTGGATGAAGCAGGGATTACTTATCAAGACAACAAAAGTAGACGCCATAAGGGAAAGGACTGATAAATTTAACTACATGAAGGTATATAACTTCTGTATGTCAGCCAAGCTATCTACAGAGTAGAATTCAGCTTTGAAGGCTTCCTGAGCTGAAGCTGACTGCCTGCCTGTTTAGTACCTTTAGCTAGAGATCCTGACTTTGACAGTTATGGTTTATGAGGGTCAGCATGTATCATTAGTTCAGTGCACTACCTGTGCAATCGTACCGGGCAGCCCCTGTTATTCTCTCATGATGCCCCAATTAAGGGATAGACACTAGCCCACAAACTTCTCCCCCTCAACAAAAACACACAAACACACACACACACCCCTAGGAATTTTTCTGAGTTACATCAAAGCTCTCAGTCCTCATGTTCTCCACTTCTTTATGTCTTTCCTGATCTGATCCCAACCGTAGTTCCAAAGGAGAGAAGATATAGAAATATAAGACTCTAGTGGTGCTTCATATACCTTGAAAGTCATAGCCAAGGTTTTTTTCAATAGCAAGAAACAGAGTTATGCTTCAAGTTGCCCTAAATAGGATATGGATGGATTCACTCTAAAGACACTGGGTACAGTTGGATTCTTGGCTGCTAGCAGTCTCACCCAAGCCTGGGCATCTGAGTCAAGAGAGTATTACAGGAGAGCTTTGGGAGTTCACAGAATGGAGAGAAGCTGGCAGTGTTGGCTTGGGAAACAAACAGAACTCAGGGCAGCAAAAGTCACAACTGTGATCCTTCATCCTATAGGAGAAAAAGACTGGTCATTTGCTTTCACGGCAGCTGTCATGTCTGACTTCCTGCTTAAGCTCCTTAAGGACTCTGAAGCCCTGGGAGAGACTGTCCAACTGGCTGAGCCTTGGCCACACTGCACAGTGACAGGAAGGGGGTGGCCCTAACTCTGAAGTTTCCAGAGAGGTGGGCATTTCTGCTCCGAGACCACTTACGAGAAGTGGTGAGAGGTGTTTTAGGAAGGAGAGGTTGAAAGCTGGGAGCTAAAAATGATGAATATTCACCTCCAAGGCCATCTCAGAATTCATGGGCAGAAAGACTCATGAGGGATGGGATCCACAAATGCCTGAAAGTGTGTCTTTCTGTCCTCTGCCCCAACCCCTGTGATCTTTTTTTCTCTGACTGCTGAACTTTCTCCATTTCTCCCTGCATGGGGTGCCTTCTGAGCCTCCATTTTATTTGTCTGAGTTCCAGCCACGCACAGAAGCTAGCATCTCTGTCCCAATTCTAAATTCTTGGGCGAGATCATCAAATTGCTTTGACTTGAATCAAGTGTCCACCCAGGGGGTGGTCTCAGAGAACATGTGTCTTTTAAATAGAGAAGAAAACCCAAACATGCCCTATGTTGAGCAATAAAGTTGGGGGGGCATTCCCACTAGGGGTTCATATCTGTACAGATGACGCTGTGCATAACAAATTTGAAGAGAAATTGTTGCATGAATAAACAGCATAGAGAAGTTGCAAGGGGGATGTTCAACCTATAAAGAAAGCTGGTTCCTTTTAAATCACTTTAGTCACCATGTCTGCAAGCAGCTAAATGTTTCTTGGATCCAATTTTAGCTCAGCCTTACAGCAGGTTCATGTTGCTTTATGCATCTGAATAGAGCCAAACTGTACTTCTTTAAAAATAGACCATAATTTGGACTTTCCCTAGAGCAATAGGGCCTCTTGTCCTTCTTCCCATTGAAATTAAGTTTTACTCCCTACCTGGTACTCTCCTCTAAAACTGAAATCTGCACACTCCTGCCATATATGAGGCACCCTATACATATTGGTTAGGGTTTCCCCAGTGGCTCAGCAGTAAAGCATCTGCCTGCCAATGCAGGAGATGCAGGTTCAATCTCTGGATAGGGAAAATGCCCTGGCGAAGGAAACAGGAACCCACTCCAGTATTCTTTTCCAGGACATTCCATGGACGGAGGAGCCTGGTGTGCTGCAGTCCATCGGGTAGCAAAGGAGTCAGACACGACTGAGCAACTGAAACAACAATCCATATTGGTGAATGAATGAATGAATCAGCCAATGACTTCATCCATGCCACATGTTTTTTCTCCAGTAACACAAAGGCCAAGTTTAACAGCAGGAAACTTGATCTCCTCCACCTGCTCACAGAATGACCCTCCTACTTCCTCCCAGCTTTAACTTCAGTTCCATCTCCTCTTTCACCCCTATGGGCCAAGTCACCACCACATCTCACTTTGACCCTCTGCTGTGGCTTCTAACTGGCCTCTTCACCACTTCACCTCTTCACCGCTCTGGCCCCTTGCACCCCATTCCCCCAAATGCAGCCAAAGGGAGATGCTGAAAAGTAAGCCAGGTCCTGCCATTCCTCTGGACTTGGGCCACAGGCAGCTTCGCACAGGCCCTGTGTGCTTCTCCAACCTCACCTCCTCCAATCCTGCCTCCTCCCAGTCTGTACTCCAGCCAGGGTGTTCTCTCTTCCCTCACTCTTCCCAGGACCTTGACTCAGAGCATTTCCTTCCTTCTCTTAAGAAACCTCTTGTCCTCTGCTCCAACCTCAGTCTTTACAATCTGAGCCACCAGGGAAGCCTCCAGTCTTGCCCAGTGAACTAATTGGCCTTCAGATCTCACCTCAAATACCTCTTGCTGTCCCAGGACTGGATAAGGGCTCCTTGCTATCTGCTGTCACGCACCACCATTTTCTCTACTTTATTGCACTTACTGGAATGGTGTGAGATTGGCTTGGTTACTTGATAAGCACCAGTTTCCTCTACTGAAGTGGAAACTCCTTGAGGTCTAGGTCTATGTTAGTTTTCTCTGGCTGCCATAACAAAATACCACAAGCTGGGTGACTTAAAACGACACAAGTTTGTCTTCTCACGGTTCTGGAGGCTAGAAGCCTGAGGTCTGCTCTCTGCTGAGGTCTCTCTCCTGGGCTTGCAGATGCCCTCTCCTTGTAGTGTCCTTGCATGATCTTTCCTCTGTGTGCATGCCTCCCTGCTATTAATATCTCTTCATTTAGCCAAATTTCCTCTTCGTATAAGAACCTCTTGGGTTGTATTAGATTAGATCCCACTCTAACAGCCTCATTTTGACTTAATCACCTTCTTAACTGAGGTCAGTGCTTCAATAGCCAAGTTTTGAGAGAACACGATTCAGCCCATAACAGGGACAATGTCATGTATGTTCACCTTTGTGTCATCACCCAGGACAGAGCTTGGCATGCTCTAGGACTCCATACATATCTGTTAAATGAATGATTAAGCCCGCTCATTTTCCTTCCCCCCCAATCACATATTGTGCTAGAGGCAAAGAGGCATGGATTGTAGCAGGAGGACCATAAGCAATCACAAGAAATGTCTGCTATTCTGATCTTAAAATCACAGTTCTTTGGGGAAGCATTGCTACCTCCTGCTACCTTCACATGAGGCAAAGCCAGCATCTGATCCTTCCTGCCCTGGGAATCTGTGCTACGCTAGTGGGCTCTTGGGGGAGGAGTTTTGCTGACAGCTGCTCACCCACACCCATCCAAATGGCCCACTTTAGAAGGTGAGTCACCCAACTGCTGGGAGTGGGTCCACACAGCTCTGGGAAAGCAGTTTAGCAACAGGTACTAGGACCTAAAAAAAGGCATGTCCTATGCCCTTATAATTCCAAAGCTAGAAATCCCAACTGAGGAACAAGCAGAGAGGGGCTCAAGACAGGTATATATCCCAGTTTTTATATAAAAAGCAATTTCTCACTACTATTTCTCACTACTGGAAAGAACCTAAATATGCCACAAGAGGAGAAAGCCTTGAGAATTTAATATATTCATATGATAGAAAATTAAGTAGCTATTGAAAAAAAACTTTATAAAGAATATTTAATAATGCAAGGAAATATTACTTGAAAAAGCAGGACACAGCACTTCACAGACACTTTGATGTCACTCATACAATAAAGAACGTAACAACATGCATCAGTTCAGTTCAGTTCAGTCGCTCAGTCGTGTCCGACTCTTTGCGACCCCATGAATTGCAGCACGCCAGGCCTCCCTGTCCGTCACCAACTCCTGGAGTTCACCCAGACTCATGTCCATCAAGTCAGTGATGCCATCCACCCATCTCATCCTCTGTCGTCCCCATCTCCTCCTGCCCCCAATGCCTCCCAGCATCAGAGTCTTTTCCAATGAGTCAGCTCTTCACATGAGGTGGCCAAAGTACTGGAGTTTCAGCTTCAGCATCATTCCTTCCAAAGAAATCCCAGGGCTGATCTCCTTCAGAATGGACTGGTTGGATCTCCTTGCAGTCCAAGGGACTCTCAAGAGTCTTCTCCAACACCACAGTTCAAAGCATCAATTCTTCAGCACTCAGCTTTCTTCACAGTCCAATTCTCACATCCATACATAACCACAGGAAAAACCATAGCCTTGACTAGACGGACCTTTGTTGGCAAAGTAATGTCTCTGCTTTTCAATATGCTATCTAGGTTGGTCATAACTTTCCTTCCAAGGAGTAAGCATCTTTTAATTTCATGGCTGCAGTCACCATCTGCAGTGATTTTGGAGCCCCCCAAACATAAAGTCTGACACTGTTTCCACAGTTTCCCCATCTATTTCCCATGAAGTGATGGGACCGGATGCCATGATCTTCGTTTTCTGAATGTTGAGTTTTAAGCCAACTTTTTCACTCTCCTCTTTCACCTTCATCAAGAGGCTTTTTAGTTCCTCTTCACTTTCTGCCATAAGGGTGGTGTCATCTGCATATCTAAGGTTATTGATATTTTTCCCAGCAATCTTGATTCCAGCTTGTGCTTCTTCCAGCCCAGCATTTCTCATGATGTACTCTGCATATAAGTTAAATAAGCAGGGTGACAATATACGGCCTTGACGTACTCCTTTTCCTATTTGGAACCAGTCTGTTGTCCCATGTCCAGTTCTAACTGTTGCTTCCTGACCTGCATACAGATTTCTCAAGAGGCAGGTCAGGTGGTCTGGTATTCCCATCTCTTTCAGAATTTTCCACAGTTTATTGTGATCCACACAGTCAAAGGCTTTGGCATAGTCAATAAATAAAGCAGAAATAGATGTTTTTCTGGAACTCTCTTGCTTTTTCGATGATCCAGCGGATGTTGGCAATTTGGTCTCTGGTTCCTCTGCCTTTCCTAAAACCAGCTTGAACATCTGGAAGTTCACGGTTCACATATTGCTGGAGCCTGGCTTGGAGAATTTTGAGCATTATTTTAGTAGCATGTGAGATGAGTGCAATTGTGCGGTAGTTTGAGCATTCTTTGGCATTGCTTTTCTTTGGGATTGGAATGAAAACTGACCTTTTCCAGTCCTGTGGCCACTGCTGAGTTTTCCAAATTTGCTGGCATATTGAGTGCAGCACTTTCAGAGCATCATCTTTCAGGATTTGAGATAGCTCAACTGGAATTCCATCACCTTCACTAGCTTTCATATATACATGCAATTCACAGGAAAAAGTCTCAGTTGGTAAATAACCAAATGTTAATATTGTATTTTTTTTTCAGACTCAGCGATTTCTTTCTTTTATGCTTTTTGTTTAAAGTAGTATGTGTTGTTTTTACAACCAGAGAAGAAGGGTAGAAAGTTTTTAAGGCAGCCAGCGCTGCCTCTCAATGAAATTCCTCAACTCTGTCTGGAAAGCGCCGGCCCTGCGCCTGCTCCCCAGAGCGTCCCCGGGGCGGTCTGGCTGGCGGCGAGGGAGAGTGCTGGAATCCCCGCGGTGGGAGGCCATCGGATTGGCGTCGCGCACTGCCCGAGGTGGAAGGTCAGGGGAGGGACCAAGTCTTTCTCCCGTCCTGGAGCGAGATCTGGACTGCGCTGGGCGCCCGCAACCCTGGTGCAGTCCTCAGCCTTCGCGGCCGCCGCCCAGTCCGCTGTTCCACCGCCAGGTGCAAAATGCCGTGTCATTGGGAGAGTCTGCGGCCGGAGCATTGAATTACAGCTTAGCCAAGCTCGCGCAGGGCGGCGCGGGTGGAAGATGAGCAGAAGCCCCTGTTCTCGCAGCGCCCGCTGACAAGCGGGCTGAGCGTAGCCCGGGGCGCGGACCGAGTGGAGGCCACTGGAGCAGCCCGAGACTGGCCTGTTTTTTCTCCTTCAAGAGCCGTTGCTTTGAGCTGGGAGTCAGTGATCCGAGCCAGTCTCCCTCCACCAGCCCTCTGCTGTGAGGGGACCCACGAGCTGCGCCTCGGCAATCCCCAACCTTCCCCAGCCCTCTCCGCGCCCTGGGTGCTCGGGATCCTGACTCCCATCAGTCATGCTGAGGGTCTTCATCCTCTACGCGGAGAATGTCCACACCCCTGACACCGACATCAGCGATGCCTACTGCTCCGCAGTGTTTGCAGGTAGGAGGGGCCCGCGATCCTTCCCGGGAAGAGGGGGTGGGAGTTGGAGAGGGGACGCCGCGGCTCTCCACCTCGAACACCGGAATGTGAGAGATAAGACTCCTCGGCCAGATTGACTTTGAGTGTTCCAAAAACACACTCACTCGGAGAGAGGCGACTCGGAGAAATGGAAGCAAGAGGCAGAGGTGGTCAGTGGCCCAGAAGCTGAGCCCCGGCTGGGGCTAGGAGGGGCCTAGGGGGCAAGACCAGCATCTATCCTCCCACTCGCTGGATCTCTTAAAAGAGACCTTTTTGCATTGTGTGCTGCAAAGCGTTGTGTTGCAGGGCTCCCCGCCTCTCCCCGGAAGACTGGTCCCAGGGCTATTTATAATCCAACTCTCTTGCCTTGGCCGGGGCCTGGCGGCTGCCCTCGCCCTTTACTCTCTATCACAGGCTGGGCCTGCAGGCAGGCGCACACTGGGGACAGAGGCACCGCCCATCGGTCCAGGGGTCCTACTCTTGCTTTCTGGCACAGGATGCAGAAATTCAGCATTTTGGGGGTGGCATCCCCGTCATCAGGTGGAGGAGCCTGCTCCCCCATCAGACTGAGACCTTCCACAGGAAGGTCTTTCATGGTGATGAATGGACTCCTCCAGGAGGTGAGGGCTGGGCTCAGGCTGCTTCTCTGGGACTTCCTGTGGGCAAAGCCAGAGCTGGGGTCTATGGGCCTGTGTGTTTGGAGCCTTACTGGAGGACAAGGACCAGAGGACTTGTGTGGGCCCGCTGCCCCACCCACCCTGTAGGTTTGCTCTCAGCCTCTATACCTGTCATTCCCTTTCTCCTTCAAGATCTAGCTACATGCCAGGCCTCCGGAAATCCCTGGCCATCCAATGGACTCGTTTTAGCTTCATGAGCTTTTGGTTCCCTGTTCCCAGACACCCCTGTGCCCATAGGCTCCCAGACACATGCACACATGAAATGCAGGTGACACTTGCAAGTTCCAAGGAGTAGAAACTCACAGAATGCAGGCATGTGTCCACAGCAATGTGCTTGCGTGCGCACACACACACAAACAAGCACACACACACTCCTGGGGGTGAGATTTCAGGTTTCTCGAGGAGGAGCTGCTGAATGGGCCCTTGGCCTGGAAAACAATGTGCTCCAGGGTGAGGGGTAGGGGGTGGTGACACTCTGGATGTGCTCTTTTCCTGACACCTTGCTTTGAACTGTTCTGACCAGTTTCCTACAGTTGCCTTTGGAAATGCGCTTTATCAAGGTGTTTCCAGGGGGAGAATGAGGGCGTGAATGGGGTGGCGGGGCGGGGGTGGGGGGGTGTGCCTCCATACTTCTTCTACAACTTCAGCTCTGTGCAGGCCAGGACAGTAGTTCATCTGTAAGGCCCGGATGTGCAGCCTAGCTGAGGGCCTGGGCTTGGAGCTGCAAGCTCCTGGGAGCCCCGTCCACTCTGTAAATAACCCCCTGGCTGAGGGGAAGGAGGATACGCTGCTGCCAGAGGGAAACAAGCACCCTGGGCTTTGAGCATCCGTCTCCCTCAGCTCATCTGCCCCACCCAGCCCTTCATCCCTGTCCCAGGGCTGAGCCCACCCTGTGGATGGCACCCTCTGGAGCTGTCTAGTACAAATGAAATGCAAGAAGGGCCACTTGGGCGCTCCTGCCTCTGTTCTCAGGGGCCTTGTCTCCTCTGATGACCACTCAGCTTGAACCAGATTTTCATTCACCTTCTCTGACCACACTCCCACCTCCCAACACCTCCCCACAATACACACACACACTTTCCCCAGACTTCACAATGCCCCCACCCAGACCAAGCTCAGAACCCTAGTAAGAGAAAGGAAAGAATGAAGAATGGTTAATGAAAGGGGAAGCACTTTCTAAGCTTGGAAGTGCTTTACCCACCGGAAGTCCCTCTGGCATGGTTCCTCTCCTTTCATAATTTCCTACTTCTGCCCCAGGGCTATCTGTGGAGCAATCGCTCATCCTTTATCCTCCCCCCACATGAGTCCCGCCCCCCATCTGTCTGCTGTCAGTCTGTAGTCCTCCCCTTTGTCTGCAGCCAGCTCCTCTGAGAGGGCTCCCCCTTCCCTGGCGGTAAAGGAAATATGTTGTCTGTGCTGACTGGGAGTGCCCCCAGCCTTCAGAGGGGGCTGTCTGGATGCCCCAACTCCCAGCCATCACAATCACTGCCAGGCAGTCATGGGGAGCTCAGGCCCTCCCTCCCCCAGCCCTGACCACAGTCCACCTCCTGTGTGTTGGCCAAGCTCTTAACTTATGTCCAAATTCGGCCTCCCCGCAGCATCAGACTAGCTCCGCCTCCTCCTCCCGGCCAGGGACAGGTTGCTAAGTGATTACACAGAAGGCTCTGGTCTCAGGGACACGCTACTCAGAGCAGAATGGCCTTCTGGGAAGCCTCCCCTCACCAACTGGCTGGGAACTGGCCTTCTCAGACCTGTTGGGTTTGGAAACCATGGACACCCCTTCCCCCCCCACCCCGCCTTTGGCTACCTGTTTGGAATATCCTGTAATTTAACAGGTGCCTCCATGCATGCCTAAATTCACTTCCTGTTCACAGTAGCTTTGTGAGGCCATTGGGCAGGGATATTATCCCCTTTGACAGATGAGCAGAGCAGATAGGCCCAGAGAAGGGCAGGGGCCTGGCCAAGGTTACACAGCGGCTAAAGCACCCACCACACCACCCCCATCATCATGCCCTCTGTTGTTCTCAGCGTCTGTGCTCATGAATAAGAAAGTGCTTTGAAAAGCATACCATGCACTGCCCACACACGAGGCACCCTGGACCCCAGCCAGAGCTAGGGAGGGCTGTGCGTGGGGTACCCAGGCTGGGCTGAGTCAAAATGGGGGGAGTTCCAGGCTGCAAGGAGTGCAGTGTATGACAAATGACCCAGAGATGGGGATTCTGATTCTGAACATGTGTATTCATCACAGTGAGAGAGAATGGTCATTCATTAAGCACAGTGTACTATTTTCATACGCTGTCTCTTTAAAAGCCACAACAATCCTATGAGATGTACTTAACTGATACTGTGCTTCCTAGGTGTAAGCTCTGTTCTAAATAGAGCTCACTTACTATGAGTTCTATCATGTTCAAGTTGCTCAATTTGTACCAGGCCCTTATATGTATTAAGGCCCTCCTTAATCCTTCTAGCAGCCATATATGGTAGTAACCATTATCACCCACACTCTACAGCACACAGACGTTAAGTCACACTAGTCATTAGTGGAGTCAGGATTCAGGCCCACATACTCTGGCTCTGGAACCCTGTTGTCTTTAACTGCCCTACCACTTCCCTCTGGCCTTGGCTCTGATTTACAAAAGAGTGGAGAGACAGCGATGAACCCGGCTTTGGCTCACACCCTGGAGCCCCGTCTCCGTCTGCACGTGGCCCCTCACACCTTGTCTTGCCTCACACTTTTTGTCCCTGCTGCCACTGGCTCTCTTTCTCCCTCAGACTCTGACATCCTCAATCTCATTCTTTGGTCTGAAGGATGCTTTCTTATCTCAGAGGGGTCTCTGCCCTTCTGCATCTTGCAGAACCAGTCACCGCTTGGTCCAGGGTGCTCCCTCTGGGCAGAACTCTTGTGCTAGGCCATTTCAAGCCTTCTGTTAGGCCTGTGGTGGCTCTTAAGGGTCTGATAAGCTGAGGCTAGGGTCATGCATCTCATGGCACTGAGGTGGGCAGCCTGCAGTGGGGGTGGCAGGCACTTGGGGGGCTCTGAAAAGGGAGCACTGTAACCTTAGGCCCCCAGCTTAGCCGATCCATTGAGGGTGGGGTGGTGGCACTCAGGAGTGAAGCCTCAGTCACATTCCAGTGGGATAAGAGCACTGAACAAGAGCGGAAGAAGGATGGTAGCCAAGAGTTCTGGCTGTAGACCCAGACTACCTGGGACCTTGGGTGTGGAATTCCAGCTCTGCCACTTTCCAGCGGTGTGTGTGACTTTGGGCAAGTTACTTAACTACTCTGTGCTTGGTTTCTCCACCTATGAAATGTTGATAATAATAGTACCTGTTTTGGAGGGATGGTTCTGAAGAGTTTATGTGTTAATCCATATAAAGCACTTTGAATAATGCCCGGCACATAAATACACATTAACTATTTCACTATTATAATATATGATTATATATATTTAGCTCAGACAGTAAAGAATCTGTCTAAAATGCAGGAGACCCAGGTTCTATCCCTGGATTGGGAAGATCCCCTGGAGAAGGAAGTGGAAACCCACTCCATTATTCTTGCCTGGGAAACCCCATGGACAGAGGAGCCTGGTGGGCTACAGTCCATGGGGTCACAAAGAGTTGGACACGACTGAGTGGCTAACAACATTCTAATTATTATCATGGTTAGCATGTATTGTACATATACTAAGAAATCATTGCACACATCCAAAAAGTCTTTCACAATCTTTTTGGCCTGGTCAGTCCTATCACCAGCTCTGTTGGTTCATTTACTGTCCAATCAGACTGGGCACACTGTGCTGAGCAGTGAGTGGTCACCCCTTCAGCCCCAGGGGACTCTGGCCCTGTCTCCTCTGGGAGCCCTCCCCAGGGCAGTCCTTTCTGAGGCCAAGGCATTTGTCTACTTACCTAATGGCTGGCTGTGGCCATCAGGCTAGCTGGCCCTCCCCATCGGACTGGATCTTCCTTGGAATGAGCATCGCTCCTGTGACTCCCTGGGCCCACAAACCTTCTCAATCTCTCTCTCCAGGCCCAAATCTCTCTCTCTCTTTTCTTCCTGCATACTGGTCTCTCCCCAGACGGGTTCATTAGGCTGAAATGTTAACAGTTGTGCATCTCCTGTGAGCCAGGCAGGCTCTGGGCTGGAAGCCCTGGTGTTTGCTTTAACCATCCCAAGAGCTCTGTGAAGTAACATTCTCTTGATTTTACAGAAGTGGAAATAGACTCCAAAAGGTCAGATCTCATGCCTTGGGACACACGGCTAGAAAAGCAAGGACTGCAATGGACGCCCAGGGCCATCTAATTGTTCCTGCAATGGGCTATTCTTCCCGGGAAGTTGGTCATGTGGTCAAGGCCGTAACCAGAATAATTGTTGCCTGACACCCCTGACAGACATGTGTGGGTGCCCCTCTAATCCCAGCTGGTTGTATTGGGATATCCACGGGAGACAATTTCTTCAATGAATGTGGAGGTGGGGCAGAAGGATGCATTGGACTGTTCATACTCCTGTGAGTCTTTGGACTTGGACAAATGTGCCCTGAGGAATCCTGGAAGCTCACATGCAGAGTGTTCATCTCAAGGTTGGTGTTACTGGAAGCAGAGGGCAAGGTTTATTTGCTTCCTGGATAACCCATATGAGGCTTTGGGGAAAAACAAGGCCCAGATATTAAGAGAACTGAGCTAGAGGAGACCAGTGGACCAACTCCAAGAACAAAAAGAGGCTCTCCTTGAAGTAACTCGTCTTGACTGGCAGGGAGGAAGGACCCCAAATAGGGGACAGAAGAGGGTCATAAGCCCACATCCCCAGGGGAGCGTGGCAGATGGTATAACTAAGGCCAGAGGGAGGAGCACATGCATATCTGGGTGAGTGGTGGTGTAGGGCGAGCTGAGATGCACACTTCCAGCCAGAGGTGCTAGGTAATAAGTGTTGGGCAGATAATTAGGGCTCACAGGCCAGGTGTTCTGATTTTTCAACAGATGCTATAAATCCAGATCTCATAATGTTTAAAGTACAATTTTGTCATAAAATGTTGTGTTGATCAAAGACAACAGGTCTCTGTGCTGGGTGTGTCCCAGGAGACACCACTGGCAGGATCTGATGGCTTCCACTGTGTTTAATCCTGGAGACCTAGGTCTGTGTCTCTTCAGGGAACAGGCAGCCAGGCTCCTCACTTGAGATGATCAGGCAGCACCTATCTGTGACTACACCACTGGGATGGCAGGGGTGAGCTTTAGTCCCCTCCCCTCTTACCTTTGTTAGCTCTGAAATGTCATTGTGGTTAACATGAAATTTTAAGTAAAAACTGGGCTTGCTATGCAAACTCAGCTTCAAAACAGGTCCCCTTCAGGCAGGAGACAGACAGGCGCCAGGCTGAACAGCTAGATTTTGTCTGCTGTGGACAGATACCCCAAAACAGCAGGAGGGAGGAGAAGCAAAGCATGACCAGATAAGAGATCAAAGACCACATATTCCTCATTCTTAAAATCAAGGACACCTTCCCAGTTACACATGTGCAGAAAAGCTCCTTGGAGGTCAAACAGGGAGGGGCCTCCACCCCATAGTAAGTGATGTCAACCTACCCATAGGCCTCTTGGCTAGAATCCATCTTGGCTAAGAGATGCACATATACATGGGAGGACCCTGAGATAAACCAAGTACAGATCAGAACAAGGCAAAGCAAGATGACTGGCCACAGGAAACCCAGAAGAAATGCCCCATAAAAGCAATTTAAACTACCATGAGGGTGCGGCTGTCTCGCTCAGCCTGCCTGTGTGTCTGTCCACATGTCCTCTTTTCCCTCCTTGTAAACACTGTTTCCCTACTTTGTTTCTTTGTGGAAATTCATTTTCCACAAAGCCATATGGGCCAAGGTCGTTTCAGTGGCCAGTGGTCTTGCGGCCAGGACTCAGAGCTCTCATTAATTACTGTAGCCTGACTTCAGTCTCCGACTGAGAACTGAAATCGTGCTTCAAGCCACTGTAGGTCAAGAAGACCTTTATCCACTTGCTCCCCGATGGTGACTCCTAAGCCGGCCCTGTCGCCTTTGCAGTGGGGCTGGAGTTGTCTAGGGTGCTGAGGAGCTGCCCTTACCTGGGCCCTTAGGTAGGATGCAGATTTGGCTGTTGGTTAGCCAACCTTAACTGAGGGTGGGGGGCATGCATGATGGTCACTCTCGTAATGTTTGCTGCATAGGCAGCCCTGACTGGTAAAGTTCTGACCCACTGGGCTGCCCAGGCCTCCGGATCCTTCTGTCCTGTTTCTCTGCTATAACTTGTGGTCCCTTTGACAACATGGTTGGTGTGGTGGACATTGTGCTTGGCTCTCCAGTGTCCCTTCCATACCGTGATGAGGCTAAACCAGTGGTTCTCAAAGAGGATAGTACTGCCCCCAGCGGGTATTTTGCATATGATGATTTGGGATATGTTTCCACTGCAGCCTGGGCAGGACAGCATTAGCCTTCCTGTTCATTGAGGCTTCCCTGGTGGCTCAGACGGTAAAGAATCTGCCTGCAATGCAGGGTAAAGAATCTGCTTGTGCTTAAAGCTAAAGCCGGGACGTGAGTCAGTCATCTTAGCTGGGTGAGTGCTGTGGTCTGAGCAGGGGCAGCAGGACAGTGGGAATAGACTGAAAAAAATGTAGACCTCCGGAGCACTACTCAGTCCTCCCGCTCTGATGTGCTCTTGTACCAGGGGTCTGATCAGGCCTGTGTCTGCCTCCTTCCTGAGTAGGCCAAAGAGCCCATCTGAACAGCCTTCCTACAGCAGTGTCTCACTCCGGGTGGCTTGACGGAAATTCCAGACCAGTGTTGTCTCCTGGCACACTGACACAGTGGCCAAGTTTACTGGCGCTGGGGCTGCCACAGTTGGGATGGCTGGTTCAGGGGCCGGCATTGGAACAGTGTTTGGCAGCTTGGTCCTTGGCTATGCAAGGAACCCATCTCTGAAGCAGCAGCTCTTCTCCAGCACCATTCTGGGCTTTGTCCTGTCTGAGGGGCTTTTCTGTTTATGGCCACCCTCCTCATCCTCTTCACCACATGAGGCTCCATGGAGGTCACCTACCCGCCACTGCTGCTTTGACTCCAGGCCATGCTCAGTGCTGGAGCGTGCTAACTTCTACCATTAAACACAATGTTTCTCTTTAAAAAAAAAAAAAAAATTGACTTGCAATGCAGAAGACCCAGTAAGATCCCTGGGTCAAGAAGATACCTGGAGAAGGGAATAGCAACCCACTCCAGTATTCTTGCCTAGAGAATTCCATGGACAGAGGAACCTGGCAGGGTTTGCAAAGAGTAACCCAGTCCATGGGCTTGCAAAGAGTGGAACACAACTGAGACAATCACTTTGGTGTTGGAGAAGACTCTTGAGAGTCCCTTGGACTGCAAGGAGATCCAACCAGTCCATTCTGAAGGAGATCAGCCCTGGGATTTCTTTGGAAGGAATGATGCTGAAGCTGAAACTCCAGTACTTTGGCCACCTCATGTGAAGAGCTGACTCATTGGAAAAGACTCTGATGCTGGGAGGGATTGGGGGCAGGAGGAGAAGGGGACT
Source organism: Bos javanicus (assembly GCF_032452875.1). Classification (NCBI taxonomy): domain Eukaryota; kingdom Metazoa; phylum Chordata; class Mammalia; order Artiodactyla; family Bovidae; genus Bos; species Bos javanicus. The sequence goes on along the minus strand of NC_083878.1, from coordinate 13,258,066 downwards.
ACAGAGGATGAGATGGCTGGATGGCATCACTGACTCGATGGACGTGAGTCTGAGTGAACTCCGGGAGTTGGTGATGGACAGGGAGGCCTGGCGTGCTGCGATTCATGGGGTCGCAAAGAGTTGGACACAACTGAGTGACTGAACTGAACTGATTGTATAGGTTATCACTTGGAATGCTGGCCACATCCAGCTGTGAGGGAATTCTGGGAAATGTAGTTTATCTATGTGGGTGACCATGTGTGCAGGTCGGAGTCCTTGGAACATTTCTGTGGAAGGAGGGGAGAACAACTTTGAGGGGGACAAGTGGAGATCTCAGCACACTGTCCACAAGAGCTACATTCCTGATGCAAGTCCCCTTGGGAAGAAGCCCCAAGGATTTGAGGATTTGGCTCCAGGATGACGTCTCCAAGGGATCAGTCAACCATCCAATCAGGGAGAAGTGAAGTTGGAAACTGGAATGGGAAAAGAAGCCTCAGGAAGTGTCCAGGGCTCATGCCACCAGCTGCTGTTTTTCTGGTGTACAGAGCAACTGTGTGAAGACCCTGTTCCTTGGAAATAAGCCAAGTGTTTGTAAAAGTTCCACAGATTGCCTATGCTGCCTCTGACCCAATTAGAGCAGGTCTGGGGGGCAGGGTGTGGTGTGCTGGGGAAAACAGCAAAGCCAGGAATCATTGTGATGGTAAAAAAATATCCCTAGTCATCATATCCAAAATTCCCCGTAGAGGGCAGTAGTATCCTCTTTGAGACCTGCCTGCCTAACCATATCCTAGGGTGGAAGGGACACCGCCAAGTACAACGTCCACCACACCAACCCCAGGCCAGCCCTTGCTTGCACTGGAAACACTTGGCTGCCTGAGACAAACTTGGTCTCCCCTCAGCGACCGACTTCACCATCTAGCTAGACATCAAACCAGCAATAAACAAATAGGTATTGCTTACAATTGGGGTGAAAGCTAAGAAGGAAAAGTGCTGTTGTGCAGTGGTTTGCCAGAAGAGCCAACCTAGATCAGGTCAGAGGCTTCTTATGGAAGCGATGAGGCCTGAAGGATGAGTGGGGGTGGCCCTTTAAAAGAACGGGAAGGCAGGAGAGCTCTGAGTTTGGAGGGAGCTCAAAATATTCCAGAAACTGGAAGTCACTGGAGCTCAGAGAGTGAGGGGCTGAGTGCTCTTACCTTGTATGCAGGGGAAAGGGAGTTGGGCTTTATTCCAAGAGCACGGGAGGCCTTGGAGGGATTTTACAAAGAGTGTGTGTTTATGTGTGTGTGTGTGTGTGTGTGACTGATTATATTTAAGATCACCTGGCTCCTGTGTGGAGGCACATGGATGCTGTGGGCACATAGACGGTACCAAAGTCAGCAAGCATATTTGTAAGTGAAATCCTATCTCAAAATGACTTTAATAATAAACAGTCTTAAAGTGATCTTCATTCCCAATACAAGTCCTCTGGGGAGGAAGCCCCGTTAGTATCAGGCCCCAGTATGATCCAGAGACCTGGTGGGCTCTGGGCACATAGAGTGGACAGCTCCAGTCATCCCGGACACAGGCAGACTCCATTTTATTTTTCTCTGGTCTGCCATCCTTGGTGTCTGCTACATCTTAGAGCTGGCTGACAATTGGATCTACACACTTCCTTATTCTCACAAAGTGGGACAGGGAGTTGGGCTTGTCCAGTCACGAAGAACAAGTTATCCCTCCAGGAGAACAACTTGGGACATATATGCCCATCGCTGAACCAAGAGCTATTGCCAGGTGATGGGCTTAGTTAGGTCAGGATCTGGAGCTAGGGCTGCAAGCAGTACCCAAATAGTTGGGTTCTGTTGAGAGAGAGGAACTTTGGATGTTGGAGAGGAAGTAAATGGCCATTGTATTATGAGAGTGAGTGGGGTCACTCAGGGAGAGCGGAAGAATCAGGAGGAAGAGGGCAGAAGCCAACTGGAGGAGGGATGGCCTTTAACTGGGGAGAGGACAGCCTTAGACTTGTCATTGAGTGGGTGAGGGAGGTAGGATCTAGCGCCCAAGCTCCCAGCCGGGCTTTGCAGTACAAACGATTCATTTATTAACAGCAGGAGAGCAAAAGGTTTGGGCACAGAAGCTGGTGGGGTTTAGGAGCCTGGGAGCCTGGGGTGTTCTCTCCTTTGCATACAGTAAGCAACCTGAGAGTGAGGGTGGTGATGGGGTACTGTAAATTTGGGGAGTGAAAAGTATGAGGTCGTTGTCTAGGAGAGAGTGTGATTGACGAGACTTCGGTCATGTAGGGTCACTGCTTATTGGCAGTCAGGATCCCCCTGAGTCTGGGGTGGGACAGAGCAGGTGAGGCTGGTAGGGTAGCTGTGTTATTCTCCACCAGTTAGCGCTTAAGGGACAGGGGTGGAGGTGGTGAAGCTGGATTTCACCAGGTGGCAGTCACCTGAAAATGCTGGAACCTCAAAACAAGACAAGGGGAAGAGAGTTGGGGTCTTGTGCAGCAGAATGGGGATGACTGGTCACGGAACGGAGGCCGAGTGAGGAAGCCATTGAGCACCTGGGAGGTGGGAGGAAGGGCAGCGCCTGTCCAGCGCTCGGTGCAGGTCTACAGGTGGGAAGCCCGCCACCTGTGGTCGTCAGCTGGAAAGGAATCAGACTTAACACGGGAACGCATGCTAAAGGCTGTCACCGCTCGAGGCTCACACTAAAAGCAGTTCCCCCCATGGAGGCGGGGGTGGGGACAAGGGACCTAGAGATTGCTTTCGGGATGTTGCAGAGCAGCTCCAAGAGAACAGGACACAGACCTCCGCCGCCTCCGGAGATGAGTGACCCCAGATCACTGATCTGAGAAGGCTCAGAGGCCCTTCCCGAGAATTCGAGCGTCGGAGTCTCTCGGGTCTCCGGGAGCACCGAGGGTGGGCCAAGGCGAGCGGCGCGTGGGGGCGGGAGGTGCCGTTCGGCCTTCTCCTCCTTTAGTGCTCGCAGCGCGTGCAGTTTTCCGCGGACACACTGTGGTCCTTGCAGCCGGGTTTCCCCCACCTCGCGCCTTCACACCCAGTTCCTTGGCGCGCCACCCTTTGCGCAGCGGCAGGAGAGCAGCGCACAAGAAGGCCCTGGTGCGCTCCAGGCCCAGGCGCGCTGGCCGCTCCGGGAGCCGGGATGGTACTGACTGCCGCTTCCCTGCTGCTCAGCCGAGCGGTGCGCCGGGCGTCAACGGCGCTTCCATTCCTGGCGGGGGCGGGGACCGGCGGAGGGGACCAGCGCCCCCGCCAGCGCGCGTCTGAGCTTTGGCCCGTCCCGCCCCCCGCCGGCAGGGCGGATCCGCATCGGAGCCGGAGGGGAGGGTCCACCCAGAGGGTGTCCGGTGTCCTCTCCGCGGCCTCTCCCAGGCGTCGGGACTTGTCCGCGGAGGCCCAGCGGAGGCGACAGCTCGCTCCTCTTTGGCGCGGCTGCTGCGGAGCCGGGCGCTTGCTCGGCGGGGGCCGGCCGAACCATGCTGAGCTGCCAGCTGGTGAGGGCCAGCAACCTCCCCAGTCTGAAGAAGGACCGGCGCAGCGACCCGGTCGCCAGCCTGACTTTCCGAGGTGAGAGCCCCTTGGCCGCCGCGACCGCTCGCCCTCGCCACCCGCCAGCGCGCGCACCGCTGGGTCGGCCACCCCAGCTAGCGCACTAACCAGGCCAAAGTTTCCTCCCCTGTCAACAAGGACAGAAATCTCAGAGAAATCTCGGTCCTGTCTTCTTCAGAGGGGGGCAAGGAGGATGCAATCGAGCAAGAAAAATGCCATGGTGCTCAGAAATTTTGGAAACCGAAAGCGCCGTAATATGTCGATAGTTGCACTTCTAAGACCGATACTCAGGGGTGATACCGTGCGAGCCTTAGCAGGCAGTGATGAGGGTGGGCTGGAGGATGAATGCAGAGAGAGAAGAGGATTGCTTAAAAATTGGGCGTGGAGACCGTGAGAGTTGTGTCTTGGTTTCATTCATTCATTCGTCCGTCTTTCTTCAACACTGGCCGCCTTGAATTCGTCTCAGTTGGGAGGAAAAGGGATAGAATAAGGTGGATATGGCCTTGATACAAGGAATTTTGAGTGTTTTAGGAAGTCTTTTAAAATGCCAAGATCCTAAATGCCGTCTGTGGGTAATTAGTCAAGAGAGAGTCTACAGTTTGGGGAAAACACCCCAAAGGACTCACATCCGCCCCCTTCTCACCAGACACCCGCTCACTTAAAGGCGGACATTCCCGTGGGAGGAGGTGTCTCGGGAGGGGAAAGGGAAGAGGAAGGACCTGTCAAAATTAAGAGAAGGAACAATGGCTGTGAGTCAGGACCCCAGTTCTGCAAAGAAAGATAATTAAGGAAAGGGGAGAGGGTTTTCCTCTTACCATATCCTGTGGCTTTGTGGAAGTACAAATATCCTGTGGTTCTGTGGAATTAAAAATTTGCACAGCACAAAAGGTGGTCAAAGGTAGAGGGATGAATGGCTGGTGTTTTCAGGAGGCTTGGAAAAGGTGGGGACACCATGGCGGCTTTTTAGTTCTGACCCACGATATCCATCTGCTCCCCCCAGCACTCCAAAATAGTGATAACCATAGACGAAAGACACAGTTAGGCAAAATGAGAGCTAACTGTAGCTTTTATTCTTTGTTATGGGACGGTTTTCATTTTATTCCTTTTTTGAAAAGTGTGAGTTGAAACAGTTTAGAAAACCTTTCTGCTTCCATTAATTGGTGCTATTCCTGGGTGCCTACTATGAAATGCAGTGTCAAGACGAGGTCCCTAGCTGTCCCTTAGGCTCAGATTCTGACTAAGCCATTCTTGTGTGAAATTATAGGGTCAACTGGCTGGGAAAGACTTCCCAAGGACCCTGAGCCCAGGGCCCTTTATCAGCCTTGAGTCTCCTAGATGCTTTGGATCTCTTCTGCATCTTTTTACCACTCTCTTTCCCTGGTTCTCCAGCAGTTGTGTGGTGGCTACTAATCTCCCTGTTCTGCAGGCAAGGAAATGGAAACCTGTGGAAGTTAATTAAATGCTGTGTCCCAGTCATGGCAGGGAGCACTTGAGTGGGCAGTGCCCTTGAGTCCAAATCTATTGAGGTCCCTCTCTGCAGTTGAACCTGCCCAACTGAGCACGTGCACCTGTTGTCCTCTCCCCAGCTCTGCATTCCCCACCCTTTATAATGCCTTACTATTTATTCTCACTGGTAAGCTCCTAGCAAAACTGAAATATAGTGGGATGTACCATCTCCAACTGTTCAAAGTCTGTTCATCTTTCAAAGCCCAGCTACAATGCCACCTTCTCCGGGAAGGCACCCAGGAGTCCCTTGACTGTCATTAGCCTCTCCTCTCTGGATGCACAGCGCCTTGTTGCCCTCTGCATACCGAGTGCACACACCCCTGCTGACCTGTGCTCAGTACTCTGCTCCATAGTTAAGATCACACGGCTCCTTGCCGGTAGCGACTTCACCAGGATTCCCAGTGCTAGCAAACAGGGTGTATTCTCTAGTGTGTGCCCCTTCTGGCCCAGTTTCTCACCATCTTCCAGAAGTGCCTGGGGGTCGCAACAATCTAGGGGGAGTGGTCCTTATGTTTTACTGTGCCTCAGAGTCTTCTGGAGAGTGTGCTTGACAGACAGACTCCTGGGTCCCCTCCATAGAAGTTCTGATGCAGCAGATGGAAGTGACCTAAGAATCAGCACTTCCACACCTGAGGCAGGTCATTTTGGAACCACATCTCGAGAGAAATTGATGTGAGATGTGGTGAAAGGTGAAATTAATGTGACTTCCCCCACCCTATGGGGATATTCATACTGGAGTTTGGGGCTGAGTGGATGCTTAGGGAAAGAGGCTGTTGGAATCAGACCCAGAATTTACAGATCCTCTAGCCTGGGGTACTTAGCCCTGGCTGCACATCAGAATTGTGTGGCGGAGCTTTTTAAAAGACCACAGCCAGACTCCTTGTTCCTCCTGTCTTGAAGCTGAGTTTCTGGGAGGAGGGGCCCAGATACAGGTATTTCTAAAAAATCTCCAAATGTTCAGGAAGCGTACTTGTGGGGTGAGAAGCTTTGCTGGAGCCTGTCACAACACAGAGGGGATGGGCCTGCTTGCAGAGAGGTGGCCACACCGAGTGCTGGGCTCCCATCCGGAGTCCGAGGTGCAGGCGCCTGGTCAGGCCCACTGTCTCACAGTTGTTCCTGGCATTTCAGGCTCGGATGTAATTTCAGGACCTGCTTCCCAAAATAGACTATGAGCTCTGGGAGGTTGGACTCTGAGGGTGCTTTTTTGGGCTCCCTCTCTGGGGGCTTTAGGATAGAGGCTTTTAATGAATACTTACCATCCCTTTGTTCTTGTGTTAATTAATTAGTTAGCATGACTAACTACTACTACAAGTCCCTGAGCTGTGGTAGAGATAGTTCCCTGACCAGCTTCGAGAATGAACAGCTTCATTTCCTAGAGCATTTAATGATCTGTATCTTTCTTCTGCCCTCTCTATTTTCCACCCTCTACAGTCATGATTTATATCCTTTTATTCACTCATTTTGTTACTGAACAAATATTTATTGGGTATCTACTACATGTTGCGTGATGCTTGGGGGTCTGGGGATACATCCAAGAACAAAACCAGATCCCTGTTCCCTTAGAGCTCAGACATCTAATTTCCTTGAGGGTTGGCTCTGCTGTGCCCCACTTAGTAACTTTCTACCCTGCTTCCCCCAGGCTCACCAGCCAGAACCCGAATCATGACTGCCCTTTCCTTCTGCTTCCTCCCATCAGGTCCTCTCTTCCTCCCTGTGTCTTACCAGTTACTCCCTCTCCCTTCTCCCTCCCCTCTCTTCTATCTTCTGGGGAATCTTATCGATCCATCTGTAGGTGGACCCACATGACTTACCTGTATAGGGAACGTGGGATGCAGGGCCACTGGACTCTCTGAATCTGGATTTTTGAATAGTAAAAGTAACTTTAAAACATTGACAATAGCTCATTTTCTTTAGATGAACTTAGTATGTAGTCAGTGTTAAAAAAAAAAGGATATATTACATAAAGGAATGGGGCTTCCCTGGTGGCTCAGACAGTAAAGAATCTGCCTGGAATGCAGAAGACCCGTGTTTAATCCCTGGGTCAGGAAGACCCCTTGGAGAAGGGAATGGCAACCCACTCCATTATTTTTACCTGGAGAATCCCATAGACAGAGGAACCTAGTGGGCTGCAGTCCATGGGGTCACAAAGAGTCGGGCACGACTAAGTGACTAACACTTTCATTTTCATGAGGCAACAGTAAAAAGTAGCCCCCCTGCCGCCATTCTGATGCTTCAAATTAACTTGTTAACAATTTGACATATTTCCACCAAGATTCTTTTTCCTCTTTTTTAAAAAAGCAATGTTAGTGTGAAATCTAACACCTAAGAAAGTGCATAAAATACACATGTACAGTTTGATGCAGTGGTTCTCAGTTGGGGGTGGTTTGTTCCTCAGGGGCATTTGGCAATGTCTGGAGACATGTTGGGTTGTCACCACTGAGTAAGAGATGAGGTGCTATTGGGATCTACTATGGGGGGAGGCCAGGGATGCGGCTAAACATCCTAGAGTGCTCAAGATGGCCCCACAATACCCATAACAAGGAAGTATCGAGGGCCAAGGTTGAGGAACCCCACTTCAATGGATAAATTATGAAGGGAATACTCATGTACATTGCCCAGGTCAAGGAATTGAACCTTACTCATCCCACCCATCCACCAGAAGTCCCCAGACCCCTTGCTTTCCTCTCTAGAGGTAATCCCATCCAGATATCTTTTTCTTTCTTTTTTTAAAATAATTTTATTCAGACATCTTTTTCAAATGTTTGCTTATTTACATTTTCACTTAGTAATAAGCCAGGGAGATTTTTGTATGTCAGTAAATATTCTACACACTTTTCATTTTTATTATAATATGAAAGTGAAAGTGAAGTCTCTCATCGTGTCCGACTCTTTGCGACCCTGTGGACTGTAGCCCACCAGGCTCCTCCGTCCATGGGATTCTCCAGGCAAGAGTACTGGAGTGGGTTGCCATTTCCTTCTCCAGGGGATCTTCCCAACCCAGGGATCGAACCCAGGTCTCCTGCATTGCGGGCAGACACTTTAACCTATATTATTATATGGGTGGACCATAATTCAGTTAATCAACCCCCTATTGAGGAATGTTTAAGTTGTATCAATTTTTAATATTTATATCCAATGCTTAAGTTATAGTGTTTCTGCAAGAAGTATCCTGGCAACTAAATCTTTGCCCAGATATTTAGTAATTTCCTTTAGGTAAGTACTGGAAGTGGTATTGCTGTGTTAGAAGTTATAGACATATTTAAGACTTTGCTGTGTTTCCCAAATTACTCTCCTGATGATCTGTATCAACTTTGTCTTCCCATTAGCTGACTTCAGGGGCTTATTTTCTTATAATTCTGCTAACACAAAGCATAATTATATTTTTATGATCAAAGCATAATCAAATTTTTAACAATTTCTTAGGTTCAAGTAGTATTTGTGATGTTTCAATATTATTGCCTATTTGTATTTATTTCTTAACGAATTGCTTTTTTAATTAAAACATTTTTATTTATTTATTTTTGACTGTGCTGGGTCTTCATTGCTGCGCGTGGACTTTCTCTAGCTGTGGGAAGCAGGGGTCACCCTCTAGTTGCCGTGGCTTCTCATTGCAGTGGCTTCTTTTGTTGCAGAACGCAGGCTCAGTGACGCATGGGCTTAAACAATTGCAGCTCGTGGTCACTACTCTGCAGCATGTAGGATTTTCCTGGACCAGGGATTAAACCCTTGTCCCCTGCATTGACAGGTGGATTATTAACCACTGGACTACTAGGGAAGTCCCTACTGCTTTTTAATTTGCCCAGTTCGGGAGGGAAGAGATGTTTGTCTTTTTCTTAATTAGTTTATGAGTACTCTTTACATATTAAGGACATTAAGATTTTTGTCATCGGTGTTTCAAATATCTTCAGATATCTTTGATAGTTTCAAATAGAACTATCTTTCAAAGTTCTGTTTGGCCTTTTGAGTTTAAAGACGTCTCTTCTCAGACAGCATTCCATCATAGCCCGTGTACCCACTTGCCACCACTCTTTCCTGGCTACTTGTTTTCTGGAAAGTATATTTTCAGTTAAGATTTAGAAAGGCGGAGATTGGGATGGGAGTTCTTGAGATGACAGGAGTAGGGCTCTTATAGGGAAGGCGGGGAGTGACTGCTGCCCAGTCTCAGGGTGTGCAGGCTTGAGTTAGGGAACAGGTGGCGGGCAAGTATCAGAGTTATCTGAGTCTGCCGACCCTTTTTGTTAGCGGGTATCTGTGCTAAGAAGTAAAGCAGACCTTCTTTCAGCAGAAGCCATTCAATTTCCACCATGTTTCGGTTTCTGCTGCTAACTTTGAATTCTTATCGCTTTGCTTATCTAATGGGTATTCTAATGAGGTGTCAAGAGAGTGCCCAGGACAGAGCAAGTCCTCAATAAATATTTGTGGACTGGATTTCCCTGGTGGTGTAGTAGACAAGAATCTGCCTGTTAATAAAGGAGACAAGGGTTTGATCCCTGGTCCAGGAAGATCCCACATGCCACAGAGCAACCAAGCTTGTGCGCCACAACTAGCGAGCCCGAGTGCCTAGAGCCTGTGCTCTGCAACAAGAGGAATGACTGCAATGACAAGCCCGGGCTGCGCAGCAAACAGTGGCCCTCGCTGCAACTGAACAAAGTCTGCTAGCAGCAGTGCAACATCCAGAGCAGGCCCTGCTTCCCCCAGATGTTTAAAAATATGTTTGTGGAACAAATGAGAGGCTGCATTGAGGCTGCCTGCAAGATCTAAAGGTGCCCTGCATCTCCATAGTGGATCTGCTACCTGACTCGTGGGCAGAAACAGCCCGTATCTCCCTCTCTCTGAGTCCCAGACGTCCCATCTCCTCTTCCATCTGCTCCATCTCTAGGTGAACGGTCCCTCCAGCCACCCTGAGTGCATCCATGTCAGAATCTGAGATGGGCTTTCCTCTTGCCCCAGCCCCCTTCCCCACCCAGTTAGAAGCATGGGAACAGGTTACAGACTGTGATGTGCACTCTCAGTGAAGGCCCTTGCTTTGGCTTTTATCTTCTCTGTGATCCCACCAGCTCTGAAGATTCCACTGAATGAGTGTTACAAAGACAAGCATTTTGTCTGCTTCAGAAATGTACCTCAACCTTATCATTGTGTAGGGGGAGGGAGTCTGTCCCATCACTGCTATGGGGAGACTGCCCACTTGTTCTGCCAGAGATTGGGGTGCTCCCTTCCACTAGTAACCCCCATCCATATGTGTTCAGGCCTTAGCAGTGGGGGTGGTTCACAAGTGTCCTAGACCATTGAAAGGGGCTTGTTCCCCAAGTGCTCTGTGTTCAGTAGCTTGATCATGTCTGATTCTTTGCGGCCCTGTGCACTGTAGCCCACCAGGCTCCTCCATCCATGGGATTTCCCAGGCAAGAATACTGGAGCGGGTAGCCATTTCCTCCTCCAGGGGATCTTCCAGACTCAGGGATCAAACCCTCATCTCCTGCACTGCAGGCAAATTCTTTACCAACTGAGCCATCCGGGAAGCCCTGTTCCCACAAGATGGGCTTGAAAAGGTGAATGAGCCATGAGGCCCAGACGGCAGCAGGGACAGCAACTGGCTGCTGACAGGTAGACCTCACCAGGCGGAATGTGGTTCCTTGTGTGAGGCCATGGCTGTGTCTGATGCTCAGGTGTCAGATGTGTGAGGCTCCTTTCCCCTGTGGAGACTGCTCAGCCGGGTGGCCCCAGGCACTGGCTGGGCAGGATGGGTTGTCCTCTTAACTTCACTTTGCTCCGTGTCTCTAAGCCTCCTTCCTATATCCCCTCCCACAGCCCATGGTCTTAATCAGAATTGGCTCCGTAGGGGGCTAGGACAATGTACTATATCTTTTTCTGTTACATACCTTGCCTCTCAACATTCAAGGGCCAAGATTTCTTTGTCCTCCAGTTCTCCTCTGACAACCTTCCTTTAAGTGATCATTTTCAAACTTTGGGGCTGTTATCTACAACAAGAAATGTATTTTACATCAAGATAGACTACACACATAAGTATATATGGGAAAATATAACCAAAAGTTTTGAGTAATAGTACTTTCACATGAAAGATGTGCTCTGACATTTTCTTCTCTAGTCTAGCCTGTCATTAAAAAGACATATTGGTTAACTCACTCAGCTGATGTCATGGGCTGCTAATGGTTCCCAGTGAGCAGTTTGAAAAACATTACCCTACAGCCATGGGTGACTCTGGTAGGAATGTAGGGTTGAGGTGGGGTGGGTGGGTAGGGGAAAACAAGTGAAGAATTTCCATGGGGCACAGAAGAGTCCTCCCATGGCAGGCTCACTCCTCTTCACTGAGTCGTTCAGTCTGGAGGGACACTCCAGGGTTCCAGCATGATTCTCACAGATGCCCGCCTGCCCCTAATTCTGCAATCCCCTCTCCACACCCCTGGCAGGAGCTGTGAGTGCTCATCTATCTTTAACTATTGAGTCTGTTTATTTATACACATAAAGCCACATCTCTCAAGGCCAAAACTGATGATTAAGGACAGGAAAGGTCTAAATCCATGATGAGGAAGAAACTATTTCCTAATTAGCAGCCTGCCTTCCTTTTCCTCTGTGTGTAAGTCATGTGATTGTGCGGGGTTAAAGTTTCGTTTCTTTCTGTCCCTTCTTTGGGGCTGTAGAGTCTATCGGTGGCCCCTCCATTCACATCATCCAGACGGTCCCAGAGTCGGCTCTTCTCACTGGGACTTAGTGTAATCATATTGAAGGCCTTCGTTCTCATCTGCAGGGAAGGCAGAAAGCAGAAAACGTCTAAAAGACATTTTGCACAGGGCTGGCACATGGACACTGCTTATTTGCGACTAGCCAGAAGCACCAAGTTATGTTTCCAAGTGGACAATTCAAGAGAGGCTGCAGATGGAATTTTCCATGTTACTCCTGTAGGCCATGGAAAGTTGATAGGGGAGGGGAAGTGAACACTGAGATAGCATCTCATATCCCCTCAAGACCAGTGAAGTAGAGATTCTTTTTTTATTATCATTTTACTGCCAAGGGAGCTAAGGCTTTTGAGAGGTGCCAAGTTTTACTTTAGGTCACTTAGTAGTGCCTGCTGTTTGAATGACTCCAAAGCCATGTGTTTAACCCCAGCTGGAGCCACACCAACATGGCCCTCAAGGGGATTCAGAGCGATTCAGTCAGAGCAGGCCTGGGACAGCTTTCATAAGATCACTGGGCCCCCTAAGGACATCTCCCCCTCCATTGTGCCTCCTTTACCCCTCTGTCTGTTGACATATAGCCAGACTGTGAATGTAGTCTCTGACGTTCCCTGAGAAGCGTGGCTCTGCCCTCTAGTGAGGACATGAACTTGCACCCAACTTGGGAAACAAAAGGACCCATTCATTTCATACTCAATTACTGGGTACCTTGCTATAATAATCCGACCGCAGTGCGGGAGATCTGGGTTCGATTCCTGGGTTGTGAAGATCCCTGGAGAAGGGAATGGCTACCCACTCCAGTATCCTGGCCTGGAGAATTCCACGGACTGTATAGTCCATGGGGTCGCAAAGAATCAGGCACAACTGAGCAACTCTCACTTGCTATTTTCTAGGGTTCCTATCATGAGTAAGGCATGGTGCCTGCCCTCTGAAGCTTGCACTCTAGTTGGGAGAGAGACATAGAAGTGCAGCGTTGTCCTGCTGTTCGATATATGTTTTCACCGATTGCAACCATCTCTGTCTGCGGGAGTCAGGGGAGGCATATCAGAGCAGAAACAACTGAGCTGGGCATTGAAGGATCAGTAGGAGTTCACTACATGCAACAGACTGAGGCTCAGAGGGGAAAGGAGGGGAAGCGAACTCACACTTAATGAGCGTGCTGTGTGCCAGGCACCTCTCTCATCCTATCTTGTTTAATTTTCATGACAACCCTGTAAAGAGATATTATTATGACCTTATGCTAAGTGCGTGGTGCTAGTCGTAAAGAACCTGCCTGCCAATGCAGGAGATGTAAGAGACGTGGATTTGATCCCTGGGTCAGGAAGATCCCCCTGGAGAAGGGCATGGCAACCTTACAGGTGAGGAAACAGATGTTCAATGAATTTCCTGAGAGGTTCTTCAACTGTGGTACATGGACCTGTGGGGGAATCCCCAGAACTTTGAGCAGGTCAGCAAGGTTAAACGTGTTTCCACAATAACACTAAGATGCTGTTTGCGCTTTTCACTGTGTTGATATTTGTACCACTGGTGCAACAGCAATGGAAAAGTGAAACTGATGGTGCCTTAATACTAACAGGGCTTTGGCACAAAAGTTGTACTGGTTGTATTTTTCACCAAAGGTCCATCTAGTCAAACCTATGGTTTTCCCAGTAATCATGTATGGATGTGAGAGTTGAACTGTAAAAAAGGCTGAACGTTGAAAAATTGATGCTTTTGAACTGTGGTGTTGGAGAAGACTCTTGAGAGTCCCTTGGACTGCAAGGAGATCAAACCAGTCAATCCTAAAGGAAATCGATCCTGACTTTTTGTTGGAAAGACTGATGCTAAAGCTGAAATTCCAACACTTTGGCCATCTGATGTGAAGAACTGACTCCTCTGAAAAGACCCTGATGCTGGGAAAGATTGAAGGCAGGAGGAGAGGGGGACGACAGAGGGTGAGATGGTTGGATGGCATCACTGACTCACATGAATTTGAGCAAGCTCCAGACAGGGAAGCCTGGTGTACTGCAGACCATGGGGTCTCAAAGAGTCGGACACGACTAAGTGACTGAATAACAGCATGTAATTTGAAGGGGAAGAAAAAAGCCAGTACTCACAGTTTGAAAAAGAAAAGCTAGTTTTATTGAAAAATGTCCCTGATAAAGCTGTGCAATCATTGATTTTACTAATCTTGATCCTGGAGTACCTGTTTTTGTAATGTTTTCTGTGTTGAGATGGGAAGTATGCCCAGAGCACTTCTGCTGCCCCTGGGGAAATGACGATTGTTGCAAGAAAAAGCACTTGGTGACTGCTCAAGTGGCATGTTGAACTAGCCTTTTGTTTTAAAATTTAAAAAGTGGAATATTGTTTTTACTTGAAAGAATGACTGACAAGCTATGATTATTCAGACTTGGGCATTTGATAGATATTTTCTTGGAAATGAGTGAGCGAGCCTGCTACTTTAAACTGACATTTATCATTTGTTACCCATCATAAAAGTTGAGCTTTCAAACAAACATTGGAATTTTAGAACACTTCTGTCTTGCGTTTCCCAGTATTTAATGACTTTTCTGATGAGATTACTTCCCAAATGACCAACGGAAGATGTTACAGAGTCCTGCATGGGTGAAAGAGTTATTCAAAATGCAAGATAGGACAACAGATTTTAATGTAACAGTACGAAATGTTTATCACTCTGCTTTCAGATTTCACTCTGCAGCTAACCTTTAAGAAATACTACTTGTCAAGTTTTGGTGTAGTATGAGAGAAGAATATCCACAGTTATCTGAAAACTTATTAAAATGCAACTCCTTTTCCATCTATATGTCTGGTTGGATTTTCTTCATAGATGTCAACTAAAACAAGACATCTCAATGGACTGAATGTAGACAAAGATATGATAATCCAGCTAGGCATTAAAGAGTTCTGCAAAAAGTAAACAGTGTCACTTTCCTTTTTCCTTTGTTTTGGAAGTTATAGTTATTTTTCATAAAAATATGTCACTTATGTTAACATGTACTGGGCTTATTTTTGTTAATGTAAAATTAATTACCAAATAAATATTTTAAAGTGCTTCAGTTTTAACCTCAAATACAGTAAAAGTCGATAGATACAAGTTACCTTAGTTTTACTTAAGCTCCTTAGGGTTCTTAATTTTTAAGAGTGACATTGTGTGACCAAAAACTTAAGAACTGCTGCCCTAGGGTCTCTGATAAAATAAGTGTTCTATGGTGATCGGTGTCATCTCAAAGTCCACGTGCTTTTCCCTCAACAATGATTTTCAGCAGGTGGTGGAGTGGGTGGGGCTCATCCTCTCCCGCTGGGGAAGATTTATCAGGACCTCTGAGGGGACTCAGGGGGCCTGAATCTTTGTCTTAAGTCTACCAATCCTCCATTGGATGTTTCTTTCTCCTCGATTTTCTTTACTCCTTTCTCTGTTGTTGCATGCATGCGTGCTCAGTCAGTCGTGTCTGACTCTGTGACTCCATGGATTGTAGCCTGCCAGGCTCCTCTGTCCATGGGATTTCTTAGGCAAGAATACTGGAGTGGGTTGCCATTTCCTTCTCCAGGGTATCTTCCTGATCCAGGGATGGAACCAGAGTCTTCTGCATTGGCAGGCGGATTCTTTACCGCTGAGCCACCTGGGAAGACATTGTTCCCTTCCTCCAAATCTGTCCCCAGACCTTGCATGTGTCCATGACCCCAGCTGCTCCCCTCTTCCCTTCCTGCTCGGAACTGGGCCATGGGGGCTGGACCTGCAGAAAGGAAACAGACAGTGCTCAGCTTCAGAGGACTCAGGGGTCCTGGGGGATGTTTCCAGAGGCTCCAAGGGTCAGTCCAGGTAGGACACTGTGAATGCTGAGCAGTCTGGGTGGAGCCACAGGCTTCTCACTGAAGGGTCTTGCACAGTTGGGGTTGAATTGGTGATCTTTCATATCCAACCCAAATATAAGTTCTGTGTCTGGCTGAACACTTTAAATCGTTTATTAAGCACAGAATCATTCCCGTCCTGATGCTTAATGGAAAAGCCAGACACGTTTGGCCCCTCCTGTTCCTCTCATCCACCCCTCAGGCCCAAACACCACAGGAAAGGCTCAGCAGGCTCCCGCCTGGGGCACTCAGCAGCGTGAGTTCTTGTCCCTTCTGTGTCCACTCACCCTAGCCCTCACGAGCAGGTAAAATAGCCCGTTTCAGATAGATGCCTTCAAGGTGAGAGAGAGGAGGATCCTTTTTTTTTTAGATTGAGGTAAAATTCACAAACCCTAAAAGCCACCATTTTAATAATTTAAAAATGTACAGTGTAAATGGTCTTTAGTACGTTCACTATGTTGTACAATTGTCATCATTATCTAATTTCAGAACATTTCATCACCCCGAAAAGAAATCTCCACGAAGGATTCATTTGCCATTCCCATCTCCCTCTAGGCTCCTGGAAACACCTAACCTATTTTCTGTCTCTGTGGATTTCCCTATTCTGAACATTTCACATAAATGGAATCATACATTATGTGGAGATAGATTTTTTTTTAAAAAAAAAGGAATATTTTCTATGAAGATCATTCATTCTTAGAATCAGAAACTCGACAATTTCAAGACTTTATTTAGAAATTCTGGAGGAACAATAACAGACTCATTAAGAAGAGTCAGGCTGAGTTTGGGGAGAATGTAGATGTTGGCTGAGTCCCTTTGCTGTCCACCTGAAACCATCACAACATTGTTAATCAGCTATAATCGGATACAAGTAAAAAATTAAAAAAGAAGAGCCAGGCTGGCACTTCCCTGGTGGCCCAGTGGCTGAGACTCTGAGCTCCAGTGCGAGGGACCTTGGATCCCTGGTCAGGGAACTAGACCTCACATGCGGCAGCTCAGAGTGCCCAGCCACGCTAAAGATCCCGTGTGCTGCAACTAAGAGCCAGAGCAGCAACATAAATAAATAAAAATAAAATATTGAGAAAAAGAAGAGTTAGGCTGGGTGTTTTCCTTTAGATGATCCTTCAGGTGGGGCTGCTGTTTCTCCATCCCAGGGCTGAGAGGCGTGTGTGATTGGCATTGGGCTTTCACTGCAGACCAGGGGCATTCTCAGGGACCTGTGGGTTTTGTAAGGTTTCCTTTGGGGGCCGGCTGCAGTGCGCGTCTGGGAACTGGCCCTCACTTGGGGAAGGTGCAGAGTGGGGTATGTCTCTTCATTCACCTTCTGTGTCTCTTGTAGGTGTGAAGAAGAGAACCAAAGTCATCAAGAACAATGTGAACCCTGTGTGGAATGAGGTATGTCCTCTGCGGGATGAGTCAGGGGGCTCAGTGGCTTTTCCAGTGGTGTTGTCTTCCAGAGGAGGGGCTCTGGTCTGGATCGCCAAGGAATCCTCCGGGCACGAGGAGCCCGGGAGGAGAGGCGGTGGCCTGGCCGGGGTCTGCCCTCTGCTGTGACGGCAGCATGAAGAGGAGTGAGGCGTGCACTTCTCTGCTCCTCTCTGGCCAGGCCAGCCGGGTGGAGGCTGTGTTCGGCTCGCCTGTCTCCCTTACACAGGCTGTTGTCTTTACCCAGAGCCTCCTCCTCCCCACGTTGCTCCCTGGCTCCTCCTCTGCCTCCTGCTGGCCTCTGCCCCACTCCTCAACCAGCTTGCTTTCTTTTCCATTTTTAGTTTGGGTTACATTGAATACATTGTTTTAGAAAAACTGACAGTGTTTAGGTAATTTAAACCACAGGAAGTAATTGCCTGTTTGCAGTAACTTATCTGTGCAAATGATTTGCTTAAAGCATTTTGCAATAGCCTTTAACAGTTTTAGTGACTAAATCTCTGTTGGGAGATGCTCATTTATTTGCTCACCAATTCAGGTTTTTGTCGGTCAGTGTGTTATCTGCTCAGAGATTCATCATTCTCTAATTGGCAAAAGAATTGGCTCCCATCAGCTGTATAACTTGCTCTTGTTTGAGACTTAGTCAGCCAGCTTTCTTTATATGGCTCCCTGGTCATCTTTGGAAGCCCTGGCTGCTTTGTGTGGGTAGGGTCGAGGTACATGGGGTGCCTTTGCTCTGAGAAGGATCCTGGGATTATGGGAGACCTATGTGGCACTAAAGCATGCTGTCACCAGGGGCCTGACTGCTCCATGAGCACATTGAGGGCCTTGCAGAGTCACCTGGCGTTTTCCCCAGCTCTGCTCCTGGTGACTGGTAGAATTGAGTTGTGGGGAGGGGGTCACGGGGGTCTGGCCTCTTCTGCTGCCTTCAGCTCTCGCTGTCAACTTCTGAAGCCCTGGGACCCTGCCACTCACGTATTCATTCTTCTGCTCGTGCATCCCTCCCTCCCCCAGCAGTGGTCGCAGATGCCCCCTCAGTGCCAAGGGGTAACCAGACACAGTCTCTTCTCTTCTAGGAGCCCACGGATTAAGACATCTTTTCTCCTTTTCTTCCAGGGATTCGAGTGGGACCTCAAGGGTATCCCCCTGGACCAGGGCTCCGAGCTTCTTGTGGTGGTCAAAGACCATGAGACAATGGGGAGGAACAGGTGAGGCCATGGTGAGGGGGGGCTCTGTGACCTGTGGGTTTGTGTGGGTAGGGTTGTGGCAGATGCCGATTCCGGAATCTGGACTCTGGAGAGCTGGAGTTTAGTGAAGACCTGCCACTCATGGGCCTGGCCCAGAGCGGGAGGGGAAAGGCTTGACTGCAGCATCAGAAACTCAGCTGGGGGTGAACTGGCAGGGAAGGAAGATGGGCTAGAGTCAGATGGGAGCGTGTTTCCCAGGACAGCCTGTGCCCCAGGGAGCAGGGAAGAGAAAGCTCTCTGGGTCCTGCTGCAGCCCTGAGGTGCCTGGCACGGCCCTCTCTCCCCACCCACTGCGGGAGACGGGCGAGCAGAGCAGCCACTGGTGGGAGCGCTCCAGGAGGGCTTCATGCAAGAGGTGGGACTCGAAGTGAGAGCTGTGGTTTAGAAGTCAGGACAGTGATCGCAGTCCACGCTGGCTGCCCACCGTCCCGTGGCAATGTTTCCTGATGTCATTTCATGTGTCAGTTTGTAGTGGGGAGGGTTTCCAGGCAGGGGAAATAGGAGGAGCAGAGTTCCAAGCTTTGTGGTGGTAAAAGTAGGCTCTTTGGCCGATGGCAGGTCCTTCCTCTTGTACTGAGCTCCTGGCCTTTTGTGTGCTGGTGGTCAGGGTGTGGGGAGTGGGCATGGCCAGCCGAGCTTGCAGACTGATGGCCCTGTTGATTGCGGGGTGGGGTGGCCTGGGAGATACCAGGTGTGAGGGCACCCAGTGCTGAGCCTTAAATGTGATGGTGGGGGTTCAGCAGCCCCTGCTGGGTCTGACGGTGCCGGCAGGAGTGGGTTCCTGCTCTCGGTGCCGTTGGCCGAGGTCCAGACCCAAGAATCAGGCATGGGCTTGGCTGTTTTGTGACCTGCTGACAGTGGAACTTTTGTCTGGGAACTGGGTGAGCTGGTGTCTGGGGCCCCGCTGTCTTTCCCTGGGGTGGGGGAGGGGAGAAGGGAGGAGGGAAGATTCTGATCTGGGGAAGGCCCACAAGGGTCTAGGCTGCAAAATATCCGGAAGTTTGAAATCTTAAAAAGCTTGGAAAAAACCCAACGGCCACAGTCTCTGCGGGCCGTGAGTGCAGAGCTTGGTACGTGTGGGGAGGACGGGGGTGCTTTCAGTGCGCCCTCCCAAGGTGGGGCTGCAAGTGTGGGGCCCAGGGCGTCTTGGGTCCGTATTGTCCAGTCTGGACCTCAGCAGCCCCCACCTGCACAGGAGCAGGGTCTGGAATTAGTTCACACTAAACTACTCCAACACAGTCGTTTTGTGGGAAAAAGGCAGCTTCTGACAAGTATGGATGGTGGACCTGCGGGTGAGGGGGGAGCAGCGCTGGAAGCTTTCCAGGTAGTCCTGGAAAGCTTCTTGGAGGAGGGCCACACAGGCTGAGTCGGAGGCCAGAGTCGGCTTGAGAGAGGAGAGGAACGGAGGGCCTTCCGCTGTTCAGTCACACAGGGACGTGGGCTAAGGCCTTACAGGTAGGACCGAGTCACACAACTTGTGCCGCCCAGTGAGAGGGGAGCAGGGGGGCCCGACTGGGAGGGGGCCTCCAGGATCAGGCTGAGGATAATAATAGCAAATTCACAACAGCTGATGTTTACCGAGAGCTTAGCCAAGTGTCTGGTCCTATGCTGAGTCTTTATATAAAGGATCTTTTTTAATCGTTAGGGGTTGCTGTTATACCTGTCATCATTACAGAGGGAAATCGAGGCTCCAGGAGGCCGGGTGATTTCCCTGAAGGTTAGTGATGGCAGAGCTGTGATTGAAGGGCGGGTCTTCAACATGGTCAGAATCACTGTGTCCCTGCACCTCTCAGAGTCTCCCGGAAGCCCCAGGCGGGTGCTAGGCCCTTCTGGAAGGAGCTTAGCAAGGCAAAGGCATGCATTTCCTCTGAAATGCAGGTTTCATTTTCATGATCATATTCAGCATTTTTCAGGCCCTGTGGGGAGATTTCTAAGACCAGGAAGGCAGCAGGGTTCAAGAACACATTTTTGATCAGTTCAAGAGCCAGGCTGGCCTTCGGGGTGATACCAGGCCAGTGTCACACATGGATCGGCCTGGCCCTGTGGGTTGGAGGTCACAGGAGGGACAGGTTGGATCGCACCTTGGAACCCTCTCGTTGGCCCCTGTGGGTGTCCTTTAGCTCCCAGGGGGAAGTCAGCTCTCTGAAAACCAGTTTCCCCCATGACCAGGTCACTGTGAGACCAGTGTGCTGGAAATCAGTTCCTCAAACATTAGTCTGCAGAAGAGCTAATTGACAAAGCTTTCTAGTTTAAACAGAAACTTCTTTCCCATAACTATTTGATTGTTATTTTTTGAGTTTTATAAACAGTTATCTTGATTTTGTATTTCTAGCAGTTAAAAATTATTAATGGGCTTCCCTGGTGGCTCAGCTGGTAAAGAATCCGCCTGCAATGTGGGAGACCTGAGTTTGATCCCTGGGTTGGGAAAATCTCCTGGAGAAGGGAATGGCTACCCACTCCAGTATTCTGGCCTGGAGAATTCCATAACTATAAAGTTCATGGGGTGGCAAAGAGTCAGACATGACTGAGTGACTTTCACTTCACTTCAAAAATTATTAAATTTTAATTCACCTGAATTTAAAATTACATTCACAAACACCTGAAGAATTTCAGGAATAATAGAGTTTTGGTTTCGTTGTTGGAGCTGTTGCCAGAGTGGGGTATGCAGGCTGGAGAGCAGTTTGACTGGATGGAAGGTGTATGGGGGTAAGCCCGGTGGAGCCGCAGAGGGGAGGCGGGTACACACAGGTTCTTCTGTCAGGCCCCCATGGTTGGACCACACAGCACATTCACTCTGCTCGTGAAATGTGAGAAAAGAATCCCAGATTAAAGTTATTAGCATTTCTAAGGCTGTGAAAGTGAGGAACCTTTCCAGGAAGCGACAAGAGCAGCCACATGACATTTTACATTCTGAAAGATAAAAGGGAAAAAAAATAGTGAATTCAATTTAATGAACATTTTATGTGAAACACCTACTTACTACCCTCAAGTTGTCAGTGTCTGGTCAGGAAGCAAATAGGGAAATAATGGGTGTGACGTTGACCGTTGGCATCAGACTGTCCTCGGTGTCAGTGAGGTCCACAGGGTTGTCACGAGGTGGTCCCTTCATCCCTGGCCGTCCCAGGTGCTCTCTGAGCCCCACCAAGGGTCCTCCCAGGTCTTCTTCCAGCACAGCCTCTGCCTCCTCTGCCTCCTCTGCAGAGGCTCCCTCCGCCTCCTCCTCTCCTTCTGCCAAACC
The DNA here is from genome assembly GCF_032452875.1 of Bos javanicus. Taxonomy (NCBI): domain Eukaryota; kingdom Metazoa; phylum Chordata; class Mammalia; order Artiodactyla; family Bovidae; genus Bos; species Bos javanicus. Next base: position 13,236,582 of record NC_083878.1, on the reverse strand, counting down.
TCCATCCTCTGCCTTCTGCTGTTCCTAGAGTCCCCTCAATGCCTCACGCATTCTTTCCAGCCCCTCACTTGCACCTCTGTCTCCAAAGGTCTTTGGCTTTGCTCACTTTCCCTCCTGGCCCCTCTCCTTTTATCCGTTCTCTCCTATGACTCTTCCCCCACTTCCACTCTCCTCTCTTTCCCCGTGGTTTCTGTGTTTCCTCCATGGCTGCTGGCAGTTTTGAGTGACCTTGTTGTGCCAAACTGGTCTGCTGGCCTGGAGTGGGGTCTTGGAATCTCTCAGGAGGGGAACCTCTCAGGCGGGTTCCTATCTCTGGGCCATTTAGCATCCCACCCACCCTGAACCGACTGCAAGGGTGGATCAAAACTGTGTCCATAAAATCAGATTTCAAGTGCAAAAAGGAAGCGTCACCCCTCTGGATGGGAGACACTTGTGCCGATCCAGCTAGGGTGGGTCCTGGACTTGTGTCCCAGGCTGCATTCAACAACTTCCTGTTTACTCTGGGCTTCTCAGAAGGATGTTGGAGGGGAAGCTGACCTTGATCCCTGACCAACTGCTTGACCGCTGGAACGCTGAGCCCAGAAGTTCCCAATCCAGGCTATGAGACACAGTAGCACCATTGGCGGTTTTGACACAACACACCAGTGCCTGGCCCACCTGCAAGTTCTGACTTAACTGGGGCCAGGGCCTGTGCATCATTACGAACTCCCGGGTGTTAGGGAGTGACAACCAGTCATCTCCACTCTAGACCAGTGCTGCTGGATAGAACTTACTGAGATGATGAAGTCATTCTGTGTTGGCTAGTGTAACTGAGGAACTGAATCTTAAATTTTGCTTAATTTAAATTTAAATAGTTCCTGTGCATGTGTAGTGGCTCTTTGCTGTGTGGGACAGTGCAGCTCTAGATTTTTGGAACAGAGCTCCAACCCTGGGTGCATCTTAGAATGACTTACGGGCTTTATGATAGATCAATGTCTGGGCTCTGCAGCAAATTGACTAAAGGAGAAGGTAGAGTCGAGTGCAGGCCTCAGCACTTCTTGAATCCGCACAGGGGAGGGGAGGCCAGTGTGCACCAGGGCTGAGCACCCACGGCATTAGCACAAGGAGTGGCTCTCAGTTTTTTCATGGATTAACTAAGAAGTAAATATAATTCTTGCTGTAGTTTATCGATGTAGTTATTGGTAGAAATGATTACCATACAATAATCATGGGCAAAATTGTTAAGGAAATTAAAAGACTGACTGAGGGATTCCATTGGTAACTGTGAACATTGGCCTGAGAGAATTAGACTTAACAGAATTCCACAAAAGAAAACTCAAGAATGGGAGAGACCTATAGTTGATAAAGCTTGATCTTTTTGTACCAGAAGATGGAAAAAAAAAAACAAAAAACAAACAGCTTTGCACCAAACCTATGTTGGGAATGTAAATAGAAAATAATTGCTACCAATGAGAATAATTTAGGTAAAATAAAAATGAAGATCGAAAAAAGGAAAGAGTTTAATTACACTGTGTAGAAAATACATCAACAAATTAAATGGGTTTAATTTAATTTGTTCTGAAAAATGCCTTTCCAGTGGAAATTAATTAATGTAGGTGTATTTTTTTAAATTTAAATGTTTGGTAAATATAAATATGGACACAAAAGTCTCCTTGGGGTCAAAGTATCCACTTGTCAAAACACCAGGGTTACAGAATTCCCTGGTGATCCAGTGGTTAGGATTATGTGTTTTCCTGCTTTCACTGCTGAGGGTCCAGTTTGATCCCTGATCGGGGAACTGATATCCCACAAGCTGAGCAGCATAGCAAAATCAAAAACAAGAAGCATGAAACATCTGTGTCAAAATGATGCTCATCTTGATTACGGTAACTCACTGGCTCCAGGCCTAGCCAGGCCTGGGGTAGGGTGGCCAGATTCAACAGAGAAACATACAGGACAGACAGTTAATTTCGAATGTCCCAAGTGTTGCATGAGACATACTTATATTAAGAAATTCCCCATTGTTTATCTGAAATGAAAACTTAACAGGCAGTACTGTACTTGAACTGGCAACTCTACCCCAGGGGGCCTGTGCACCCAGGCCCTTCAATCAGACAGTAAAGAAGGAGACCCAGGTTGACACCAAGAATCAGCTAGAAGGCACATTACTGTTTTCAGGAAGCATTCCTTTAGGCGCTCACTATAGCATTTTCTTTGGACAAGCGTGGTCCACCCCCAACCTTTCAGCAACCTGGTGACTCTATAAAGTGGGCCATTGAGGGCTGTCTCAGCCACACACAGAGGCTTGCCTGCCTTCGTCTGCCCTGCGACCTGGGTTGCCTGTGTGGAGTCTGCCACTGAGGAGGGCCCAGAAGGCAGCTCCCCACGCTCGGTGCTCCCCATTCTTCCTCCTCAGCTGCTCCTCCTCCCACCCCCTCGTTGGGCCCTGTGAGCTGATGGAGTGGAACCAGTATAGACTGTGGGAAGATGTGCAGTCTAGTCGCAATAGCCCTGCTGCCTTGGGCGGGTCCTCACGTCAGCTCCCTGAGCCTCCATCCCCTCCTCCTTATGCAGCGTTAACTCAAGTGCACAGGCCCATCTCAGGGCCCTGCAAAGGGCTGCTCCATAAACGGCAGGTGGCACTTCCTCCAGGCACATTTCCTTTTTGTCCCTCATGTGCTGCCTCTGGCTGTCCCGGTTGCTTTGAGTCCCACTGCCCCAGCCCTTTCCAATCAAAGGCTCCTCTTAGCTGTCGTTGAAAAAGACTCATTCATACTCAAGTGTTGGTGGCAGCCTGTAGCTTAACTTTTGCTTTTTCTTAGACATGTTGGGGATGCTGCTTTATTCCCCAGTCTCTGCTTAGACCAAAAGAGAAATGATAATGGTGAGGGGTTAGGCACCACAATGGGCTGTGAGGAGACATTTTGGGAACAGTGGATCTTCCTGACATAGGTGACTGTCTTCTGTAGGGACAGCACTGAGTAGGTCTTGGCTCCCTCCCACCCCAGGTGGAGGTGGAAGGGATGTCCTGGTGTCTCCTGGGACAATGGGCTTAATCTGTGGAGGGAAAATGAGGCTTTCCAGGAAGAAGCTGAACATGAGTCAGTCGCATGCAAGAATGTAAGGAAGGCCGCAGAGGCGCCTGGGGGAGCAGGTCTGGCCAGTGGGTGTCTGCCACTCACCCCTGGAGTGGGTTGATGTGGCTGAGGGGTCCCATCCTGGCAGGAGCTGGTGGTCTTGGTCCTCTAGGTTGTCTGCATAGCTGAGCAGGGCAGCAGTGGTGGCTGGCATGAGTCAGGGTCAAAGCTTCTCTCAGGAACTCCTCTGTCAGCAGTGAGTCTCATCCTGGCACTGCCTATGACCTGGACCTCTCTGAACCTCTGTTTCCACATCAGGACAGAGGCAATAACCGTACCATAATGCAGAGTTGGTGTGGATGTTTTAATGCCTACCCCATGCTTGGCACATTGAAGGTGCCCAGGATGTGGTAATAGCAGAATCCATATGGATGCACATAAGAAACCACACCAGCGTGTGAATATTGCAGCAAGCACATGCTGCATGTGGACGCGTGCTATACGTCAATTTGCACACATTCTTTTATTTATTTAGCTGTGTCAAGTCTTAGTTGTGGACGCTGGATCTCCCTTGCAGCACTAGGGCTCAGTAGTTCCGCAGCACGTGGAGTATTAGCTTTACCGTCAAGGATCAAACTTACGTCCCTGCATTGGAAGGTGGATTCTTAACCACTGGACCACCAGGGAAGTCCCTGCACATATTCTTCTGTTTAAAAAAAATTTACAGAAAGCCCACAAGAGTACAAAAATTATTTTAAAAAACATAAGCATAAATAAGCTCCATTCTTAGAAGGTCACAAAGGAAATAGTCATGTTCTCCCATTCACCCCTTCCCTTCCCTACAGTGATGTCCACTGTTGATCACTTGGTGCGTGTCTTCTTCATCTGTGAGCATCTGTTTACATACAAGTATATACATTTACTGACACAAAAGTGAGTCACGCCATGTAAAATGTCATTTTATCGTGGACCGTTTTCCCAGGTCAGAGGGTATTGATCAACCTCATTTTCAGTAGTCGTGTTATGTTCCATGGCGTGAGTGTACCATAATCTATCCCATTGTGCCCTTATCCACTGGTGTTTAGTTTCTTTCCTGGCTTTTCACTGAACATCTTTAACCAAATGTTGTTATGTTCTTATACTGTTTTTCCTTTAGGATAGGTCCTTAGAAATGAAATAGCATTTTCATCAGTTCTGACAAATGACTTTTCAAAGAGATGTCCTGGTTTACATCTATCAACAGTATTAAAAAAAAAAAATCAGTGTTTTATGTTTGCTAGGTGTTTCCTTGATTGCTTGTAAAGTTGGGTGTCTTTATTGCCCAGTTGTATTTCCTCTTCTGTCAGTTGCCTGTCCTTCTGTTTTGAGGTGCTTGTTTTTTTCTTACTCATTCCCAGTAGTTTGTACACTTGGGATCTTGTCAGGAATATTGACCCCCAGTCTGTTTTAAGTGTGGAGGGTATTTTCTCTCTGTCTTTCTATTGGTTGCTTTGTCCTGGTGTCTTTCTTACACGGGAATGGATGTTCACCCAAATGTGCCTGTGCGCATAGGCATTAAGAAAGGCAGAGAGGCAGTCTGTTGTTGCTAGAAGTCGGGGAAAGTAGGCCTGTGTTCCACTTCCAGGTTTCAGCAGGCCAGTTGGCTGGCCTCCGGAATCCTTGGGAGGAAGGTGATTTATTTCTTTATGACTGCTCCGGGTCTTTGTTGTTGCACGTGAGCTTTCTCTAGTTGCCGCGCGCAGGCTTCTCGTGGTGGGTTCTCTTGTTGCGGAGCAGGGACTCTAGGCGTGCAGGCTTTGGCAGCTGTGGTTCATAGCCTCAGTATTTTCAGTGTGTAGGCTCAGTAGTTGTGACACATGGTCTCAGTTGCTCTGAGGCATGTGGGATCCTTCCAGACCAAGGATCCAACCTGTGTCCCCTGCATTGGCAGGTGGATACTTAGCCACTGAGCCACCAGGAAGCCTGGCAGGCAGACTCCTAACTACTGGACCACTAGGGAAGTCCGGGAGGCAGTTTTGAGGCAGGGATATTTATAGTTCACCATCCTCTGGTTCCCAGCATCCTCAGAAGCACTGACCATATCCTTATTTTCCAAGGATTTTTATACCTATGCATTTTGTCCCGGATTCTATTCAGGATATCCCTGGGTTTCAGAATAGTTTTTCTTTTGTCTTTTTTTGGACTGAAGTGGACAACTATTTAGAGTTACCCTGGGCACCCCTGGGGAATCAGATCCTGGCAGGAAGGCCGCCAGAGGCCAGGCAGGCTGGGTGTGTGTGTGTGTGTGTGTGTAATATCCGGCTCTTCTCATTTCCTGCTCCTCATGGCTAGGTATGCATGGCTGGAGGGACCACCACTCATGGTGTCTCCTCACCGGTGTCCTTAAACTTCCCCCGAGTCTGTGTGCCTGCGTGTGTGTGTGTGTGTCTGTGTCTGTGTGTTCTGCCAGGTCAGGGGCTATCTGACTTTCCTGTTGTGCTAACTCACCAAATCTAATGAGGAAGGTGCAGCTGAGTCACTGATGAATGGGTTTGAGTGGTAATACATATATTTTTAGTTGATATGTCTTTTTCTTAGTTTAAAAGATAAAGAATGAGAAACTGACACATGGAGACCCTTCTAGAGTTTATCTGGGGAAATAATTTCAAACCCAGAGAAATTTCAAAAATAGAACAAAGAACATTCACACACTCTTTACTCAGATTCACTTATTGATAATGCTCTATTCCATTTTTTTATTCCATTTTTTTTATTCTCCCACTATTTCCTCTCCCTCCTTCCTCTTCTTTTCTCTCTCTCCCACTTGATGGTAAGCTTTACTCATCATGGCCCTTTATCTTTAAATACTTCCATGTATATTTCCTAAAAATAGGGATTTTTTTTTTACATAAGTGCAGTAAGTTACCAATTTCAGTAAATTTAACACAGTTGCCTACTTTAATCTACTGTTTGTATTTTAATCCCATCAACTGGCCACATTATGTCTTTTATAGCACTCCCCCACCCCCTTTTCCTGTAGAGGATCTCCAGTCTAGACTCTCACACTGAATTTCATCATCATATTTCCATAACCTCTTTTACTTTGGTTCACTTCCACAGTTGTAACGGTTTATATTTTTGAATAATGTGTGTGTGTGTGTGTGTGTGTGCGCGCGCTTAGTTGCTCAGTCATGTCCGACTCTTTGCAACCTCATGGACTGTAGCCCACGAGCTCCTCTGTCCATGGAATTCTCCAGGCACAAATACTGGAGTGGATTGCCGTTTCCTCCTCCAGGGGGTCTTCCTGACCTGGGGATTGAACCCAAGTCTCCTGTGTTTCCTGCATTGCAGGTGGATTCTTTACCTGCTGAGCCATCCAGGAAGCTTTGAATAGTATAATACCCCAATTAACAAATCGAACATTCCTCAAATGAAAAAAGAGTAGTCCTCATTTGGAGTTTGCCTGATGTCTTTCTCATAATTAGATTTATGATCAGATTGGGTTACTGACTCCTGGCTGGAATCTGTCATAGTTTATCTCCTACTTGTGCCACAGTTGTGTTTTGTCTCGGTATCTGGAGATACATGGTATCCCTCCTTGGTGATATTCATTTCAATCACCTGTCAAGGTATTGTCTAATTTTTCCATTGTGTCTTTACTTTTATTTTTCCCTCCTTGAAGTATATTAAGAGACACTTTAATACTCTGCAAATATCCTGCTCCTCATCAAAATATCCCTCTAGATTTAACATCCACCGGTGCCTCTTGACTGACAGTCTTTACCATGAAGGTTGTGAACTGGTTCTCCACTGCCAGCACTCCCTTCGTAATTCACCAGTCTGGGCTGTGGAAGCCTTTCCCGTGGGAGGCTGTTGTCTTCTTTGGACTGCTGCACCTGTTCATTCTTCAGCTCATGGCACCACGGCAGAGGGGAGACCTGGAGTACTGATGGGGGATACGCACCCTTGCAGGTATGGAGGCCACTTTCAGTGGAAGAGCCTCTCTCTTAGCCTCTCCCTCAGCCATGCCTGCCACAGGCCCGGCTGCCTCTCTCTGGCTGGCTGCTTTCTCCTGGGGTCTCAGCCAGACCTGTTCCCCACACAGGACCCTTCCCTTCCTGCCTCTCATCAGTTCCCTAGAGGAGGGGCAGGCACTGGGAAGCACCAGGGTCAGTCATGAGGCAGAGGGGGTGAGAGGAAAGCGCGTACAGGAGCCTTTACTGTGGTTTCCTCAGAAAAGAAAGGGCTAGGCAGGGTAAGCAGAAAGCAAAGAGGAACTAAAGAGCCTCTTGATGAAAGTGAAAGAGGAGAGTGAAAAGGCTGGTTTAAAACTCAACATTCAAAAAACTAAGATCGTGGCATCTGGCCCTATCACTTCATGGCAAATAGATGGGGAAACAATGGAAAGAGTGACAGACTTAATTTTTTGGGGCTCCAAAATCATTGCAGATGGTGACTGCAGCCATGAAATTAAAAGACACTTGCTCCTTGGAAGAAAAACCATGACCAACCTAGGCAGCATATTAAAAAGCAGAGACATTACTTTGCTGACAAAAGTCTGCCTAGTCAAAGTTATGGTTTTTCCAGTAGTCATGTATGGATGTGAGAGTTGGACCATAAAGAAAGCTGAGTGGTGAAGAATTGATGCTTTTGAACTGTGGTGTTGGAGAAGACTCTTGGGAGTCCCATGGATGGCAAAGACATCCAACCAGTCAATCCTAAGGGAAATAGATCCTAAATATTCATTGGAAGGACTGATGCTGAAGCTGAAGCTCCAATACTTTGGTCATCTGATATGAAGAAATGACTCCTTAGATTGAAGGCAGGAGGAGAAGGGGACAACAGAGGATGAGATGGTTGGATGGCATCACCGATTTGATGGACCTGAGTTTGAGCAAGCTCTGGAAGTTGGTGATGGACAAGGAAGCCTGGCGTACTGCAGTCCATGGGGTTGCAAAGAGTTGAGCATGACTGAGCGACTGAACTGAGCTGAACTGAGGCAGGGTGAGTGGGTTTAGGAATGGCTGTGAGAGTGAAAGTGTTAGTCGCTTAGTCATGTTTGACTCTTGGTAACCCCAAGGAACTGTAGCCTGCCAGGCTTCTCTGTCCATGGGATTCTCCAGGCAAGAATACTGATGTGTGTCGAACATGGGTCTCCTGCATTGCAGGCAGATTTTTTAGCATCTGAGCCACCAGGGAAACCCTTAGGGATGGCAGGTCTGAATAATTTCAGTGGGCTGTGGGGTGCTGGGCTGCATGGAGTTTTGTGTGCCTGGTCCTGGGGTTTCAGGGCAGGGGAATGTTGGCTGAGTGGGAGCAGTCTGTAGAGGAGTGGTGGGGGTGTGGGCTCTGGACTGGTTGGTTTGCATATGAAAGGTGCAGTTGCCAGTGAGTCCTTTACTGTCTCTAGGAATTGGCCAGCCCTGGGAAGGGCAGCCTCTCCAAATGAGCAAAGCCTTAGATGTCAAAATATGTCATGAAAATATAGAAAATAAGAAGGCATGATTAATACACCTCAGAATTAGATTTTTTTGAAAAAGATTGCACCATATCAAATTTATAGCCTGGGTTCCTGTTTCCATGGATGAGGCAAACCAAGGATTTTTTTGTGTCTTTCACGATGTGCTCACAGGGCTCCGAGGTATGTCCGCTAGTCCATGATTGGGTCTAAGGCCAGGCCTTTGGATTCTGGCTCTGTCTGTTATTTGTGTGAAATCAGAAAAGTTAAATGCCTGAGTCCCAGTTTCCTCATCTGTAAGATAAATTGAACTAACACCAGTACACTACCCCACCGCTGTGACAGGTATAGTTGTAGAATGCTTGGCAATGTATCTAATGTACACTCAGTCAGGAGGCAGGCAGCTGTTAGTAGAATGTAAGTTCCATGAGGTCAGGCCCAGTATTTTGTCTGATGTGCTAAATAAGTATTTGTTGAATGAATAAATTATAAAATTTAAAAAATGTTTTTATGTTCCATTTTTAAATTTAATTTTTTAGTTTGTAAAAAAAAATTAAGGAGCTATAAAACCAAAAATGATTTTTAAAAATGCAGCGAAATTCTGCCCTTTGTTTCTCCATCTGGTTCCATCTTTCTCTCATGGTTATAACTGTTTTTTGTTTCTTCTCTATCACTCATATTATTGCTTAATCACCAGTATAAATTCTGACTTTCCTATTTTCACACAATAGCTAGTATATTTATTTATTAAAATAGACTTTTTTGTATTGTGGTAAAATATAACATGGACATGGAACAACAGACTGGTTCCAACTAGGACAAGGAATACATCGAAGCTGTATATTGTCACCCTGCTTATTTAACTTCTATGCAGAGTACATCATGAGAAACACTGGGCTGGAAGAAGCACAAGCTGGAATCAAGATTGCCAGGAGAAATATCAGTAACCTCAGATATGCAGATGACACCACCACCCTTATGGCAGAAAGTGAAGAGGAACTAAAGAGTTGGCTTAAAGCTCAACATTCAGAAAACTAAGATCATGGCATCCAGTCCCATCACTTCATGGCAAATAGATGGGGAAAGAGTGGAAACAGTGGCAACAGTGGCTGACTTTATTTTTCTGGGCTCCAAAATCACTGCAGATGGTGATTGCAGCCATGAAATTAAAAGATGCTTACTCCTTGGAAGGAAAGTTATGACCAACCTAGACAGAGTATTAAAAAGCAGAGACATTACTTGGTCAACAAAGGTCCGTCTAGTCGAGGCTATGGTTTTTCCAGTGGTCATGTATGGATATGAGAGTTGGACTATAAAGAAAGCTGAGTGCCAAACAATTGATGCTTTTGAACTGTGGTGTTGGAGAAGACTCTTGGGAGTCCCTTGGACAGCAAGGAGATCCAACCAGTCCATCCTAAAGGAGATCAGTCCTGAGTGTTCACTGATGTTGAAGCTGAAACTCCAATACTTTGGCCACCTGATGCGAAGAGCTGACTCATTTGAAAAGACCCCGATGCTGGGAAAGATTGAGGGCAGGAGGAGAAGGGGACGACAGAGGATGACATGGTTGGATGGCATCACCGACTCAATGGACATGGGTTTGGGTGGACTCCAGGAGTTGGTGATGGACAGGGAGGCCTGGCATGCTACAGTCCATGGGGTCACAAAAAATAGGACATGAGTGAGTGACTGAACTGAACTGAAGATATAACAATTACCATCTTAACCATTTTTAAGTATATATATAGTTTAGTGATATTAAATACATTAGCATTGTGTAACCATCATCCCCATCCATCCCTGTAACTCTTTTCATCTGTAAAACTAAAGCTCTATACCCATTAAACAGTAACTTCCCATTGTCCCCTCCCTCCAGCCTCTGGCAACCAGCATTACACTTTCTGGCTACTCTAAGTAACAGGTAGCATATTATACACACTTTTTTGAACTTGGTTTTACACTTAACAATGTATGTTTAAAAAAAAAATCAATCAATATTAAAAAAAATTGAAGTATAGGTGATTTACAATGTTGTGTTAATTTCTCCTGTGCAGCAAAATGATTCAGTTTTACATGTATATATATTTTATATCTATATATACACACACACAGACACATATTCTGTTTTTCTAAAATATTCTTTTCCATTATGATTATCATAGGATATTGAATATAATTCTCTGTGGTATATAGTAGGACCTTGTTGTTTATCCATTCTGTATATAAAAGCTTATATCTACTAACCCCAGCCTTCCATTTGACCTACCCCCCCAACCCTCTCCCCCTTGGCAACCACTGTCGGGAGCCGCGTTAGGCATTACTGACAAAATGGAGGCACGGCCCTAACCCCCTCCCTTTGTTCCGCAGGCACGGACCCGGAATGAAGGAGTTAGGCTTTATGATTCTGACTTGTTTTTTTCCTTTCCTCGGCTGAGTTGACTGAAAAGAATATTAAGGTGCTTATTGTTTTTGAGAGGAGCATGAGAAGGCACAAAGCCTTCTGCAGGCCGTAGCTTGAGGCCATGGGAGGGATTGCTATCTGAAGCCCATTTGTGAGGAAAGTGTTTATGGCAAAGGAGTTTGCTGAATTTAGGGCTTAGGAATAATTAAAATAGTTAGAAGCTAAAGAGTTAAGGATTGCTGTAATGTTAGCATATTCTACTATAGCTTATAGAAATTAGGGACTTTAGAGATTATTAGCTGGAAGCCCTTTCTAAGTAATAGTGAGCTTAGGATACGAGGGGCAAACAGGACTTAGAAAATAAGAAATAAACTGAGGAAGGTGGTATGCAGCCCAGACATTAGCATGAGTTACAGTGTATTCACAAGGACATATGAGAAAAAGTAGATGAGAGAATCGCTGAGGAAGGAACTCCTTTTGAGGGGCAACAATGATTTATGGAGACAACAAATCTGGGTCAGTGGGAACTGAAAATATCAAACCTCTGACCTAATGCTTTTGTAAAGGTATAAAAGAGAATCATAAGCTTGAAATAAACAGGCAGTCCAAGAAAACTGAGAGGCTGCCTCAGTTTCTCGCCGACACTGCTCATCCCTTCAGGTTGAATCCCTGGCTGCTGGAGCTGGACTCCGGCAAACCACAAATCTGTTCTCTATGTCCATGATTCTATTTCATAGAGAGGGTCATTTGCATCATAGTTTAGATTCCACATATAAGTGACATCACATGGTATAAATGACATCATTCTTTTTCTGACCTACTTCACTTAGTATGAAAATCTCTAGTTGCATCCATGTTGGGCTTCCCTGGTGGCTCAGACAGTAAAGCGTCTGCCTGCAGTGTGGGAGACCCGGGTTCAATCCCTGGGTTGGGAAGATCCCGTGGAGAAGGAAATGGCAACCCACTCCAGTACTCTTGCCTGGAAAATCCCATGGACTGAGGAGCCTGGTAGGCTGCAGTCCATGGGATTGCAAAGAATCGGACATGACTGAGCAACTTCACTTTCACTTGCTGTGAAATGGCATTATTTCATTTTTTATGGCTTAGCAGTGCTCATGTGTGTGTGCACCACATCTTCTTTACCCACTCATCTGTTGATGGGCATTTAGGGTGTTTCCATGTCTTGGCTATTGTGAATACTGCTGCTATGAACAAAAAGGTGCATGTATCTTTCTGAATTATTGTTTTGTCTGGATGCATGTCCAGGAGTGGGCTTGCTAGATCATACAGTAATCTGTATTATCTGTATAATCACACAATGTAATTCTGTTTTCAGTTTTCAGAGGTACCTCCATACTGGTTTCCACAGTGGCTATTCCAACTTGCATTCCCACCAACAGTGTAGGAGACTTCCCTTTTCTCCACACTCTCGCCATCATTTATTTGTAGACTTTTTAATGATAGCCATTCTGACTGATGTGAGGTGGTACCTCATTGTAGTTTTGATTTGCATTTCTCTAATAATTAGCAATGCTGAACATCTTTTCAGGTTTCATTTCAGTAGGCCATGTGCCTACTGGCCATCTGTATTTCTTTTTTTGACAAATGTCTGTTTAGGTCGTCTGCCCATTTATCAGTTGGGTTGTTTGCTTTTTTGTTGTTGAATTGTGTGAACTGTATGTGTAGTTTGGAAATTAAGCACTGTTGGTTGTGCTGTTTGTAAATATTTTCCCCATTCTGCAGTTTCTCTTTTCATTTTATTGTTTCCCATAATGTGCAAAAGCTTGTAAGTTTGACTAGGTCCCATTTGTTTACTTTTGTTTTTATTTCTATTGCCTTGGGAGACTGACCTAAGAAAACATTGGCATGATTTATGTCAGAGAATGTTTTGCCTTTGATCTCTTCTAGGACTTGTATGGTATCACGTCTTATGTCTTTAAGCCAGTTTGAGTTTATTTTTGTGGTGAGAGGGTGTGTTCTAACTTCACTGATTTACCTGTGGCTGTTCAACTTTCCCAATACCACTTGCTGAAGAGACAGTCTTTTTTCCCATTGTTTATTCTTGCCTCCTTTGTCAAATATTAATTGGCCGTAGGGGTGTGGGTTTATTTCTGGGCTGTCTACATTCTGTTCCATTGATCCATATGCTTAACAATGTATCTCAAAGAATTTCCATACATTATAAATCTACAGTGTAATATTCCCATTATTTTTATAGCTGTAGATAGTGAAGGACAGGGAAGCCTGGCATGCTATAGTCCATGGGGTCGCAAAGAGTCGGACATGACTTAGTGACTCAGCAACAACATGGTATTCTGTTGTATGTCTAAACTTATTCATCTTCTCTGCTTGACATTTGGGTTGCCTCCTGTGTTTTGTTCTTATAAACAATGATGTAAAATGGCCCACTGTTTTATTTATTTACTTATTTATTTTAACTTTTATTGCAGTATAGTTGATTTACAGTGCTGTGCCAGTTTCAAATGTACAGCATGCTGAGTCACCCACTATATATATCTACTCCTTAAGATTCTTTCCCCGTATGTGGCCAGATGTTTTAAAATAAAATTGTTTCGATTTCTTTGTGCTTTGTTAAAATCAACTTACTTGGCCACCTTAATTCTTACCCTCCCACTTAAGGCTCAGACTTGGAGGTCACCACCTCCCATTTCTGGCAGGACAGTAACCTGCCTGGGTTATGAGTTTGAATGAATTCTTTTTTCATGAGGAAAAGTGTGCCTGTCAACATGGAAGCTGCTTTTGACCTTTCCCTCCCTCCTCCATGCTGATTCCTGACCTCACTTTCTGTCTTTGGGATGGCAGCAGCTCTTTCAGCCCCCAAACTTGTGCCCTCACATGCCAGTGGCTTCAGAACACAGCACAGCCAAGAGGGATGACGGGGTCTGGAGAGGCTGGGCAGCGCATTTTTCTATCAGTAGGCTGTGAAGAGTGGGGGTGGTGGGGCAAGGCTCACAGGCTTTTATTCCAGCTTACTGGGCTCCATACACACTCAGAGCTGACTCCCAGGCCCCCAGGCCCATCCTTGCCTCATTTGTACTGAATCCTGCCTGCCACTAAAGGTTGGTACCCACCAAGTGTGCAGCATCCCTCTTATGCAGAAGGCTGGGTGCCCTAAGTTCTGTGTCTCAGTGTTGATCTCAGGATGGGTTGAGTCTCCTCAAGGGTCTGCATCCTCCCAGGTCTGATCCCCCTGAATAACACCATGTCTCCTCTGTCCTCCGTGAAATGATTGAATGAAGAGTGGCCCATCAGGGTTTTTCCATCTCCATCAGCCTCAGACTGTCCCTCTTCCCTCCTTCCTCCACCCACTCAGAGGATGCTCTGCCTTTCTCGGATCTTGACCCCACAGCCGGCTTCTTAGGCTTAGGGACGGGCATTCTGCCTCCAGACTTTCCTTCTGGAGGAATTGGGGGCTTGTGAAGCCACCCAGCCCCTCGGAAGGGCTGACCCCAGGGCCTATAGCAGGGCTGGGAGGTGGGGGTATTTTATGACCCAGAAAGACGTTAAAGGGAGGAAATAACAAGCAGTCCAAGGAGCAGGCCATAGAGGTGCCTGTTCCCCGGGCTGGCAGGGGTGGCGTCACCGCTTCCTCCTGCATTTCCTCCCATTGTTCCCGCCCCGCTTCCGGGAATTCTCCCGGGCGGAGGGCTGCGCGGGCGTCGAGGGAGGCAGAGAAGGCTGGGCTGCTCTGTGCTCAGCGATCCGCTGCGTTCCGGCTGCAGCTCCCAGGTTGCACCGCCAGGCCTGCCATCCCTCCGCTCCCTTGCCCGCCCTGCCGCTCTGGGAATTTGGGGACCAAATTTGTCAACCAGAAAATAATGCACGAGGCTGCAGATAAGAAAATAGTTTATTTGGGATTTTAAGAATTGCATTTCAGGGGGCTTCCCTGGTGGCTCAGCGGTAAAGAATCTGCCTGCCAATGCAGGGGACACAGGGTTGGATCCCTGATCTGGGAAGATCCCACATGCCTTGGGACAACTAAGCCTGTGGGCACAACTACTGAGCCTGTGCTCTAGAGCCTGGGAACCACAGCTCCTGAAGCCCGTGGCCTGCACCCTTGGGGCAGGGCCCACAACTAGGGAGCAGCCCGGCTCACGGCAACTACAGAAAAGCCGAGCAGCAATGAAGACCCAGCCTTGCCAAAAATAAATACACATTAAAAAAATGTAATATGGGAGACACAAATTCAGGTACCTGTGAACGTATTGGGAGGAAGAAGGGCTTATAAAGACAAAAAGCCTGGAGCTTGTTAAAAGTTGCCCAGAGAGAATTGTGGTTGACTTTGACAATATTTGTGCTTTAAGTATTACAAGTTGTTTCAGGGTAGGGGTCTGATCGATGGGTAGACTCTCACTGAGTTATTTTAGGGTAAAGGTCCCATAAATATCTTGGCTTCTGGCAGGTGTTCTGGATGACTTCATCAGGTCAAAAGGTCAGATTAAATCCAGGACGAGCCATATATGAATCACACTTCATTAGTGACCTCCCAGCTCCACCTTAGAGCTCTTAGCAGTACCGACTCTGTTGCACAAGTTCTAGGGCAGGGTCCTCCATCTACCATCTGCTCAAGCAAGTCCCTCCTTTCTGCTGCCCTAGGTTTTCCGTGTCACATTGCTACCCAGAAACTGGGTTCGCCTCTTAGCGGGTATAGAGCCGAAAGACACAACGGAGTCCAAGATAGAGAGAAGGAAGGATTTATTTCTTGCAGCAAGTAAGGAGAACATAGGGAACGTTTCCCAAAGCAGTGTCTCCCCAAACAGCAGAATTGGGGAAGTTTTAAGCTAAAGGGTATACGCATATTCATGAAAGGGTTTGGGCAGTAGGCAGAGTCCAAGTTTTAGTTGATTGAAGGACTAAGGGTAAGAGAGGGTCAACATCGCTATCCCTTATATTCTAGCTGACCCAGTTGTTGCTGTTATTTAATCTCTATGTTGTGTCTGACTCTTTTGCAACCCCATGGACTGTAGCCCGCCAGGCTCTTCTGTCCACGAAATTTCTCAGGCAAGAATACTGGAGTGGATTGCCATCTCCTTCTCCAGGGGATCTTTCCGAACTTGTGTCTCCTGCTTGGCAGGTGAATTCTTTACCATAAGCACCCAGGAGTGGTATTTAAACTGCAAAACAGCTCAAGAATGTGCATTAAGCTAGTCTTTACCATTGAAATAGAACTGGGAGTCTTTACAATTGATTTATTTTTGTTATTATTACTTTCACCTGGTAAGCTTGTCCTTGTGTTTTCTTAAGATCATTATTATT
Organism: Bos javanicus; assembly: GCF_032452875.1. NCBI lineage: Eukaryota > Metazoa > Chordata > Mammalia > Artiodactyla > Bovidae > Bos > Bos javanicus. The sequence goes on along the minus strand of NC_083878.1, from coordinate 13,220,411 downwards.
GAGACTTGTTCAAAGACAAGTACTGTGGCCAGGCTTAGATCATCAAATGACTTAAGCCCCAAATGGCTTCTGTTGTGTCAAGAAAGCCATTCCTCGTTCTCTTTCTCTCAGGGACCACTACCCTGTCTGCTTTCAGCATGGATTCCTGGCTCCCTACACTTACTCTCTGGTATTCTTGACATTGCTCTGGTTGTGAGAACACTTCAGTCAACACACTGGTGACAGGGGCCTTCCTCTTGCTGACTCTGGGGTGGAGACACTCCAGGAGGCCTGCCTTAGTGAGCTATGGCAAAGCCTGCTCTGCTCTGCTCTGCAAAGGAGCATAACACAAACTGTTGCAGGAAGGAGGACCGCGTCCAGGGCCCAATAGTGGGCTCTTGTCTAACACTTGGAAATGAACTGTCCCAGGAGACACGTGCTGCCAAAGCAAGAGATTTTATTGGGAAGGGCTCCTGGGTGGAGAGCACCAGGGTAAGGGAACCCAGGAAAACTGCTCTGCTACCTCACTCACACTCTCGGGTTTTTCCCGGTTGTCTCTGGCTAATCGGTCTGACTAGGGTCCTTCCTGATGGTGACGTTTGCATCATTCAGCCAAAATGGAGTCCAGTGAGAAGGATTCTGGAAGGTTGAAAGAACATATGGACTGGCATCTCCCGTCTTTTGACTTTTCTCTGATTCTTCTGGTTGGTGGTGTTCCTTACCAGGACCTCCTGTTTTGTAAGCTAACTCATGCCAAGTGGTTACTGTCAGGCCTGGCCAGGGTAAGTCAGTTTCAGTCAGCGGTTCCCCTAACAAAACCAGTCTGAATTCTAGAAAATGTGATTCCTAGCATCCTGAGTGGTTTTAGAACTCTGGAATGAATATTAGCAAACACCTCTCCCTTTAGCTTTGTTGAAAAACAAAATTGAACCAAGTAAATCTGAAGATCTAATTGGTTCTATTCAATAACTCATGAATTGACTGGACTTCTTTGGTGGCTCAGATGGTAAAGAGCCCACCTGCAATGCAGGAGACCTGGCTTTCATCCCTGGGTTGGGAAGATGCCCTGGAGAAGGGAATGGCTACCCAGTCCAGTATTCTTGTGTGGAGAATTCCATGGACAGAGGAGCCTGGGAGGCTATAGTTCATGGGGTTGCAAAGAGCCGGACAAGACTGAGTGTCTAATACTTCCACTTTCACAATGACTCATGAATTTAAAGCAACTAGAAAGGTGCTCCACGGGGTTGTACAAAATGGAAAGTTTTATAGGCAGAAGGTGGGTGGGGCAAGAAGATATTAACAAAAGAAAATAAAGGGTTATTTTTAAGCCAGGACATCAAGTTTTTGGGAGTTGAGAAGGGATCAGGCAAGGGTTTATCATGCTGATTACCTTGTCTTCCACTGGCTGTGGTGGGGGTGGGGTAGAGAGGGCCCACATGACAGATGTCCATTTTGGTGCTTGACCAGAATATTCCAGACTGGCCTATTAAGGTTACATTTCTGGGAAAAGTTGAAACTGCAGTTAGACCCATAATTAAATCTAGGTTTGGTACTATGGGCTTTAGCAAGAATGACACCATTTTGGGCTTGTGGTTTTCTTTTTTACGGCATCTTCTGTAAAGAAATGTTAGAAAAATTGGTCTTGAGTAAATATCAGGCTGGGCTTTCCCGGTGGCTCAGTGGTAAAGAATCCACCTGCAATGCAGGAGCCGCAGGAGTTGTGGGTTTGATCCTTGAGTCAGGAAGATCCCCTGCAGGAGGGCATGGCAACCCACTCCAGTATTCTTGCCTGGAGAATCCCATGGACAGAGGAGCCTGGCGGGCTACAGTCCATAGGTTCACAAAGGATCAGACACAGCTGAAGCTATTTAGCATGTACACACGCATGTATGTGTCAGGGTTATTGCCTTGCTAACAAAGAAACTTGCAAAGCAACTAAGAGTCTGCTGGTTCCAAGAGGGATGGAGATAAGGGAATTTTATTGCCAAGAAACTTACACAAACAGCTAGTTTTTTAATTTATTTTTATCGTGATAAAACATACATAACAAAACTTACCACTTAACCGTTTTGATGTTCAGTGGTGTTAAGTACATTTACAATTTGTGCAGCCATTGCCATTATCCATCTCCAGAACTTTTCATCTTCCTTAGACTGAAACTCTGTACCCCCTAAATAATGACTCCCTCTTCCCTCATCCCCTGCCCCACATAACCACTAATCTGCTTTCTGTCCCTATGGATTTAACCCCTCTAGGTCACCATACAATATTTGTCTTTTTGTGTCTGTCTTAGTTCACTTGGCATAGTATCTCCCAGGTTCATCCATGTGTAGCAAGTGTCAGACTTTTCCTCCTCTTTAAGACTCAGTAATACTCCATTGTGTACATTTACCACATTTTATTTATTCATCTAATGTTACGCACTTGGGTTGCTTCCTCCTTTTGGCAATTGTGAATAAGGCTGTTACGAACTTGGGTGTCCAAGTATCTCTTTGAGTGCCTGATTTAAATTCTTCCGGGGATCTACTCAGAAGAGGAATTGCTACATCATATGGTAATTCTGTGTTTAACTTTTTGAGGAACTACCCTGCTGCTTTCCATAGTTGCTGCAGCCTTTTCCATTCCAACCAATGTTTCAATTTCTCACCACAAGGGTTTCAGTTCCTCAACATCCTTGCCAACATTGGTTGTCTTCTATTTCTTTTTTTTTTTTAACTTTTTATTTTATATTGAAGTAGAGCCGATGAACAATGTGGTAGTTTCAGGTGGACAGCAAAGGGACTCAGCCATACATGTACATGTCTCCCTTCTCTGCTTTCTGTTTCTTGATAGTAGAAGTGAATGTGAAGTGCTACATCATTGTGAACAGCCAGTTTTAACAATTAGTTGATTAGGTCAAGATGGAAGTTTTATTTCATGAGTCATAAAAATTCATCTTCGAATCAAGTGTTGTAGACACCAGGAAGATGGAGGTCCCAGATAACAGGTGTGCTACTTACCCATCAGGAAAAAAATTATGAAGCAAATGATGAAGCGCATCTGTGACTGGTCGTTCAGGTCCCGACAGTAAGGTGCGGAATCATGCCCAAGTTGGATGCAGACACAGCCGCAGTTCTGACTGACCAAGCCACTTGCTGCTCTGATGACCTTACTGCTGCAGAACACACTTTGCTCACTTTTTGGCTTAGAGACACAACCTTTTCCCTTGGCCCCCTCGGAAGGGTCCCTTCACTGGTCATCAAGTGACGACCTTCTCTTTCCTAAGAGACCATCCATTTATGGGCCCTCTCCCCTTGTTCAGAGATATGGCCTCGCATGTGTGGGTGATAGTCCTGGGCCTCTGGGAGTGGGGCAGACTTCCCCGCTCCGACTTTCCTCTCTCCCTGTGTTTGGAGATAGGAGGGTCTGTGTGTTTTCCCTTCACCCTCCTTGCTGGCCCAGCTCGGGGACAATAGGTGGAAGGTCTGTGTAGTGGCAGGTCAGGAGAGCTGCGGAGGGAGAGGAGAATGCAGGTGGCTTCCAGGAGGGGCTGCTCTGGTGGACTGTTTAGGTCTGAAGGGTAGGACAGCCCAGGCACGTGGGGGTGGTGATGTTGTGCCTCTGGGGAGGGGCATAAGGGGTCAAAGTTGACCTTGGGGGAAAGGAAAGCGTCTCTTATTCTTCTGGTGCCCGGAAAGGGGCCTGGCCTTCCAGGCCTGGTGATGGGGTAACCGCGGCAGACTGCAAGGGAAGTCCTGAGGGTTCCTAGGTGTTCTAGGCAGATCAGCCTGTCCATGGGTTATCTGAGAGGTGGCAGTGATGAAGGGTATTTGGGAGAAGAACAGGGCGCATTTGGCTGCTTTTTTGACTTTCTACTTTTCTCTCTTCTCAGGTTCCTGGGGGAAGCCAACATCCCCCTCCGGGAAGTCCTCGCCACCCCCAGCCTGTCTGCCAGCTTCAATGCCCCACTGCTGGACACCAAGAAGCAGCCCACAGGGGTAAGTGTCCACTGGCCTCTGTATCCGGCCGGTTTCTGTCAGAGGCCTTGCTCTCTGACCCCAGTCATGTGTCAAGGTCCAGCCCCCAGCACCCAGGCCTAGCCCACCCTGATTGAAGCTCTGGGTGCTCAGGAGGGGCCCAGGGGTGGCTAGGATGGGAGGGGCAGAAGAGGGAGCTGGGCCCCACCAGCAGGGCTCGAGCCAGCCTTGCCTCACACCAGTCTGCCCCGGGTCACCTCCTGGGACTGGTGTTTCACTGGAAACCTGATGCCTTCCCAAGCTTCCTGGCGGCCTTGCTTACGGCACCCCAATCTCCCTGGTAGTCCTTCCTTATCATCCAGGCCCTTCTTCGGGTCTGGAATAGCTGAGTCATCTGGGTCACAGATCACAGCGGGAGGGAGGCAGACATCCCCCTCCCCTGCCGGCCAGGACCTGTCAGGCCCCCCTACCGTCCACCATTGTTCATCCTGCTCCTCCCCCAGCCTTCCCAGTGTTCTCCTAGCCCTCCCAGACAATTCCCAGCCCTCATCCCCGGCCTTCCGTTATTTTTAGTGAGCTAAATATACCCTGCGGGGTCCTTTCTTCATGGTCTGTAGAATTCCTGACCTTTCCTCTGGGTCAGCCCCACCTCCCAGCATGCACTGGGGAGTATATCGATTTGGAAATACTTCCTCTCGGTGGGGTCCTGGGGAGTCTCTCAGAGTGTGGCCACCTTGCCGAGTGGAGAGTGTGTGAGGTTGGGGGCTCTTGGCTGGCTTGGTGAGTCAGGAAGTGGCCGGTCTGGGCAGAGCTCTACAGAGTGGAAGCACTGCTTGGAACTGGGAGCTGGAGGAAGAGAGTGAGTGACTGAAGTCACACGGTGAATCGGTGTCCAGATGGGGACGAATCAGGGGGTGTGTCTCCCGACTCTCAGCGGTTGAAGGGACTTGAGTGGACTCTGGGGTCACTGCCCTTCTGATACTGGAGTTTTCCCCAACCATGTCTCAGGCTCCTCAAGGCTGGGATTCTTCTCTGATGGGGAAATGTCTCTTAGAGAATCCATCCCTGTCTCAGACAGTGCTCACTGGTAGAACATTCTAGTCCGTGCAGACTGCATCGCCTGCTGAATCCCTTTTATCCTCCCTTGGAGCTCTTCAGGAAGAGCTCTAGGACTTCTGAGACTTCTGAGCTGGCCCTTCTGGGGATCCTGAAGATGGCCAGGGCAGGCTCCGGAGACGTAGAGCACTGATGGAGGAGTCAAGGAGGGCATCGAGGCAGCAGGGGACACAGGTGTTTGGAGTCAGGGGATCTGCCTGGTGGTTTCCCCCTGCTCTCAGGGATGGGGGTTGCCCACTTTGCCGTGTGTCAGGCCCCCAGTGCCTCCAACCAGAGTCTTTCGCTTCCTGACTGAGCTGCTCAAACCTCTCTTCTCTCACACCCTCTGTGCATCTGTGACATTGGTGTTTTCTGCCAGCCTGCCCGCCCCTGCTCCCCTCTAGCTCAAGGGCCCCCCAGCCCCTGAGACACCGACCATGGGGCTGAGCCTGGCTGTGACTCCCCAGCTGCCTCACCTCACCTCCTCTCGCTGTGTTCTGGCACTCTGTCTGCACTTCCCAAGCACCAGCAAGGAGCTGACTGCCTTCTCTTCCCTAGGCTGGGACTCCTGGCTGTCTGCGGAGCTTGCCACTCCGTCCCAGACCATGTCTCCAAGAAGGGTGTGAGAGCCAGAAGGTGATGGGTGGGAGTGGAACACGGGGTCCCTCCCGGACCCACCTCCTGGACCCACCTCCAATGTGTGTGTGTGTGTGGAGGCTTCTCCATGCCAATCAGCAATGCCCGGATACCAGCTGGGTAGCAATGATTCAACTCAATTCTGACACCATCTACCTGGCTATAGCAGCAGATCCCGAGGGTTAAGGGCTCAGGCCTGCCCCCGCCCCCTTTCAGATGCTAGTGGCAAGCCCAGGCTGTTACCTGTGCTTCTAAGCAACTGGCTATAGATCAGAGGTTCCCAGGACCTCCTCCTCAGGTTCAGGGAATTTGCTAGAGTGGCTTACAGAACTCAGGGAAACATTTTACTTGCTGGATTATGGGTTTATTATAAAAGGATATATCTAAGGAATAGCCAGACAGAAGAGACACCCAGGGCAAGGTTCAGGAAAGAGCACAAAGCTTCATGCTCTCTCCAGGAGCACCACGCTCCCCAGTCTCCACCCAGAAGCTCCCTGAATCACATCCTTTCGGGGTTTCATTGCATAGGCATGGTTGATTAAATCACTGGCCATCAGTGATTGATTCAACCTCCAGCCCCTCTCTCATCCTTGGAGGTTAGGGGCAAGACTGAAGTTACAACCCTCCAGTCACAGGTTTGGTCCTCCTGGCAATCAGCTCCAGCCTCAGATGAGGTCCAGAAGTTACCGCATTAACATAACAAGAGATACCTTTGATACTCTCAACACTTAGGAAATTCCAAGAGTTTGGGGAGCTGTAAGCCAGGAAATGTGGACAAAGACCAATTATATATGAAAAATATGCTTTGGTCGTCTCAATGACGCAATATATGTCTTATAAATTGCAGTATAGCCTGGTACCTCCTTCCCTTCAGCCCAAGAGGTGTCTCTGGCCTGTGGAGAGTGTCTGGGACCACCCTCTAGCCTCTGTGATAGAGCTGAGTTCCACTGCAGCCCCAGGCAGGTCCCGAGACCCTCTGAACTGGGACTCCCCACCCGGGCCTGGGGCCTGGGGCTGGTTGCACGGCAATCAGGAGCACACAGAGCAGGGGATGTGGTCAGAGGGACGGAGAGCCCCGTCAGCAGCTGTGGATTCTCACTGGCCATTTTCTGAGGTTGGTTTCTGGGCTGAGTCTGGCGGGCAGAGCTTGCCAGACATCCCCAGTTAGCTGTGGCTCAGACGACCTCAGAGGGCCAAAGGAAGCTGCTGATGGTGTGATGGGAGATTGTGAGGCTGACTGTGGGATCGTTAGGAAACCCAGCAAGACTGAGGAGGAGGGGGGGGAGCCTGCAGTGGGCTGGCCTGTGGGCTCCACCTGCCTGTCATTCTCACCCAAGTCCCTTCAGACGTGGCACACTGGGCTGTGTGCCACGAAAAGATGCCAACTTTATCCAGACGCCTCTAGCCTGAAGTGGACAACACTACCCTTGTCCTGGGGGAGTCTCTCGGCCCACGAGGGCACTGGACACACATAAAGGAGAGCAACATACTCACAAATGTGTTTCCATTGCAGCTTACTGATGAGGGTGTGGATGATACACCATGAAAACCATGTCAGTAGCTCCTCAGCCTTACAAGCTAGAGTCTGATCAGAAAGGGAAACCCGCTGGGTGAGAAGAGCGCATGAAACCCAGTGGCGGGATGGGCCGGGGAGCCAGATGGGCCCTGCATGTTGGGAGCAGGCACTGAGGTGCTCTGGTGAATCCCTGAGTATCCTTCAAGTGACCGAGATGCCGCCAGCCACCCCTGCCCCAGCTCAGGACCGCATCTTATCTTCCTGCCAGCTTCTGAGTGTTGTCTGAGGGAAATGTAAATGTGACCCAGGCGTGTGAAGTGTGTTGGGAGCGGTGGGGGTGGGTGGGTCCAGGGTTGGTTTTCCTAAGCTCAGGGTTGGAGGGCTGTGGCCCAGCAAGCAGGCAGTGAGCAGTGGGGCTGAACACGGCAGGGTAGGCGAAGGATCCGGGAGTTGGGGCCTGTAACCTGTAGAAGGATCTGATGAGGCTGTCTGTCTTTTTGCCTTTCCTGGTGTCTGGTTTCCTGGACCCTCTTAGCCTGTGGGCCAGACAGGACCTTCCAGAATTCTGTGGTATTGTTGACTGTGAGCCCCAGATAGCAGACCATGTAACTGAGGTTACCTGCTCCAGGGCAGCATGCTTTGATGGGCTCGTGACTGACTGATAATGGCCTGTGACAGGATGCATGCATGGTCACCAGTGCTGGGGCTGAGGAGCTGAGGGACAGGGCTGTCAGATGGAGTGCCTCGATATGGAGGGCCTTAAAGAGGGTCCCACTGGGGGCTGGGGGCCAGGGTCACTGTCTAGGAGAGCATGGGGCTCACATATATCCCACAGAAAGAGAATCTCAGCTCTGGTTATGTCTAGAGAAGGGGACAGGCTATGAGATATGATGTCCCAGTGAGGATGGGAGGTCCTGACCCTGAGTGAGGCCCACAGACAGGCCCCGTTTCCCTAACTCTCAATAGAGCTAGAGGTCTCCAGAATTAACCAACCCTGGGCATGAAGCAGTGGACCCTGGAGCTTGCCCCCTGCTGCGAGATCTATTCTAGATCCTGGGCTCTAGGTCCTTGGAAGCTGCCAGGAATGTTCCTGTTGCTCCTTGATGGGCATGTAAAAGATGGAACTGGCTTTGTGCCTGAGGTCTCTTCACGTGCCTGGAGCCACCGGCATGTTGCTAAGTCTTCAGGAGGTTGGTGGAGGCTCTCAGTGTGGAGATCTGATGCTCAGGAAACTCCAGGAGGGGAGGGATTACCTGGATGGTCTTGGGCTTCAGAGGCTACTGCTAATGGCACCCAGTCCACAGCGTGGAGCAGTTACACTCCACTTCTGCACAGAGATGATGTACCGGAAGCCCCCAGGTGGTGAAGGATGGTGGCTGGGCAAGGTAAGCCCTGAGAAACAGGAAGTTCTTGTTCTTCAAAGGAATCTGGTCCTAGGGTCAGAAGCCCTCAGCCACCACATGTTAGGGGGGCTTCATTCATCTCTGTTAAATGAGATTCCTGTGGTTATAGCAGAAGCAAATTTCTCAGATTTTCAGAACCTTCTATTTTAAAATAATTTAAGATTCAGCAAAGCTGCAAAAGTGGTTGAAAGAATATTTTGTTCTAAGCCATTTGATTCCTTCTCCTGACTCCTCATCCTGAATTTAGTGTGTATTTTCCCTGATTAAGGACTTTCTCCTACATAACCACAACGAAACCTTCAAAAAGAGGAAATTAATGTTGACGTGACACTACCATTGAACCCACAGATTCTCATTCAAGTTTTATCAGTTTTATCAACAGTGCCCTTTATAATAAAAGGATCCAATTAAGGATCATGTGTTGTGTTAGTCGTTTCCATCTCTTTAGTCCCCATCTCCCTGGGAGAATTCCTCAGTCTGACTTTTATAACCTTGTCACCTCGAGACTTTGGGGAATCCAGGCCAGTTTTCCTGTAGGATGTCCCCCTGTTCATATTTGCTTGCTGTTTCCTCATGACTGGGCTTCCCTGATTGCTCAGATGGTAAAGAATCTGCCTGCAATGCAGGATTCCCAGTTCGATTCCTGGGTCAGGAAGATCTGCTGGAGAAGGGATCGGCTACCCACTCCAGTATTCTTGGACTTCCCTTGTGGCTCAGCTGGTAAAGAAGCTGCCTACAATTAGATTTAGGGTGTTTATCTTTGGCAGGAATAGAACACCGCAATGCTGTGCTGACCCCATCATGTCCTAGAGTGGCAGGATTTTGATTTGTTTCATTTCTGTGTGATTACCCTGGATCATTTGATCACCTGGCATTTGCTGGGTTTCTCCGCCAATCTTGCATCCATTCCCCTTTCTAATAAGTAAGGATTTGGGGACAGGGGGAAGGTGCTTTGTGACTCTAAATACTTTGTTCCGTATCTAATATTTATCCAGCAGGTTTAACACTCACTGTTATTTCTTGGTTGGATTGTTGCTTCGATGCTTGCCAAATGGTGGTTTCTTAAATCAATTATTAATTTTTTTCTGCATTAATCATCTGGCATTCCACTGTAAGGAAAAGTGTCCTCCTGTCGTATTTATTCATTTATTTCTATATGGATTCATATATTCCTGTTTTATTCAGTGGTTTAGTCTGTTACCATCATCATTCATTTTCATGTTTAAAATAGCAAAACATGTCAAAAGGTCCTGTTGGCACGTTTCTATATTTCTTTGAATATTTCCTTGTTTTCTGGCACAAAAATAGATGTTCCTGGGTCATCTACCTTCTCTGGCCTAACCCTGGAATTCGTTACTGCTCCGAAGAGCCCAAATTGCCTTTGGATGAAATGAAGAAAGGCCACCCCAGACCTGAATTGGCGGCTCAGGGAGATGGGCGTGGCTGTGGGCGGCTCTGGTTATCTGGGGCCGCCTGAGCGCCTGTTCTTTGTGTCGCTAGAGCTTGGGGTTGGGGGCGCGCTGGCAGCTCAAGTGGCGACACCTGGTGGTGGTTGAGGAACCTGCACGGCCGTTAGGATAATGCCTTGGATCTGGGACTTAAGGGTCTCATTGCCTTGCTGGGCCTCCTACTAGGGCTCCTGGGATGGCGAACTGCGTCCAGCCTCCTTCCTCAGTGTTCTGAGCACCCTTCCTCACCCACCACACACACCCCCGCCCTGCTCTCCCTTAGCCTGGCTGCCCAAGTCCAGGCCCCAGCCTGAAGGGTTCAAGCTCCAGAGCTGGATACACCCAGGACTGTGAGCTCCTTCCATCTCAGGACCAAGATTCGCTCCAAGGGTTTCCGGACATCCCTAACATTACTCAGCAGAGATGGCTGTCTAGTGAATTACACTGAGTAATTCACTAGATATATTAATTCACTAGATTCACAGAAGATATTATGCATCATTAACAGTTATATTTATAAAGAGTTTATCAAAATTTGGGGAAATGCTTATTGTCTCATATGAAGTAAAAGAAAAATATTTGATGTACAGCAGAGCCTGGTAGGCTGCAGTCCATGGGGTCGCTAAGAGTCGGACACGACTAAGCGACTTCACTTTCACTTTTCGCTTTCCTGCATTGGAGAAGGAAATGGCAACCCACTCCAGTGTTCTTGCCTGGAGAATCCCAGGGACGGGGGAGCCTGGTGGGCTGCCGTCTGCGGGGTTGCACAGAGTCGGACACGACTGAAGCGACTTAGCAGCAGCAGAGCTGAACATTATTCATTTAAAAAGATTGGAGAGAATTATATCAAAATGTGAATAATGGTGGGATTATGCAATTTATTTTCTTTTACATTTCTTTTACATTCTGAAACTTTCATGCTTTGGAGTTTTTCTTACTCTGATGGATTAAAAGGCCGCCCCAGGAGGCCTGCTGGACCAGGGAAGGCTTGCTCAGGCCTCCATTGGCCTGGGAGCAGCAAGACTGGAGAACCTGCCGTGGCTGTACCTTTGCTTCAGGCCCTTTGAAGGGTGCTGGTCTCCTGGTGGGCTTGGCTGGGGTGGGGGCACAAGGCAGCCTCCCCCGTCTGTGTGAACGGCCTGATGGGTCACCCCTCCTCGCTGATCAAAGCCAGAGCATCTGGGGGTTGCTTCTGGGAGGAAAGAGGGCCTCATCCTTTCAGTGCTATCTGGGCCTGAGCAGAGAGAGGCTGAGCTGTCTGTGGAGAAACAGGGGAGGACCCTTGACTGAGCAGAGTGGCCAAGGGGGCTTTTTTTTTCTGAAGATGGGCGTAAGCTGAGAGTTGAAAAATCCTGCAGGTGAAGTTCATTCACTGATGCATTTATAGAAGTTTGCTGGGCATTCAGTTCACTAATTTAATCCTCATTTGACCCTATGCCGAAAGTGCTATTGCTGTCACCACCCCCATTTTACAGATGAGGAAACTGAGGCCCAGAGAGGTTTCAGATCTTGCCAAAGTCACCCAGCTTCTGAGTGGTGGAACTTGATTCCAGATTCAGTGCTCCTAACCACATGACTATGTTGATGGGCCCCTGGGGGTGGCTTTGCTGAGCCTCTTGCAAACCAGACTCCATTCCTGGTTTGGAGGAAAGGAACAGGGATGCAGGAACAGGAAGCATGCTGGAGGGCGGTGGTCGGAGGCCAACACAGTAACCCGGTGCCCTCTCACCCCAATCTGTTCCAGGCCTCGCTGGTCCTGCAGGTGTCCTACACGCCGCTTCCTGGAGCCGTGCCCACCTTCCCACCCTTAACACCTCTGGAACCCTCCCCGACTCTGCCTGACATGGATATGGTGGCTGGTGAGGAGCCCACCCTCACCCTGGCAGGGGTGGGGGGATAAGCCTAGTGGTGGCACCTGAGCCTGGGAAGGGGGTGCCTTCCTAGATTGGGGGCTGCCCGGGCCTGGCGAAGAGAGGCCGTGGGTGGGTGGGAAGTCTGTAGAACTGACTTCTGTCTTACAAAATAAAGCAGCAGGAGGCATGCCCCGTAGGTGCCACTAGGGTTAGCGTGAGGACGTCCTCCCAGTGCCAGCTGTTCAGGGAGGGTGTTGTGCGGGTGCTGGGTACCCGGCCCTCTGCAGCTCCAGAGAGGTGGGAATTTTAGAGGGCGGGCCTGTGCTGGGGAGCAGGTCTATCCTAGGAGATGCCTGAGCCCTGCCCGCTGCCCAGCACGCTGCAGGTCTTTAGCAATGACATGTGGCTAAAGAGTTGGACTTTCCCTGAGAGCCCTGAGCTGATGTCAGGGGATGAGTTCCTGTCTTGCCTTGACACCAAGTAGCTGTGTGGCTTCGGGCCAGTCACTCCCCCTCTGGGCCTACAGTTTATTATTTGTGAAAAGTGAGCAGACTGACCAAGCCTCACAGTTGCCCTTTACCTACCTCTCCTGGCCCTGTGAAGTGAGGACCAGCCCGGGTGGCTGGCTTGTCAGTGGTGGCTGGGGGGGACATGACAGTTCAGCCTGCTGGAGTGAGTAGGAAGCACACAGATGGGCCGGGTGGGGTCTTGCCCCTGGGAAAGATTCCAGCCTTTCTCCCTTGGTGAAGGGAACCCATCCCAGGTGTGCCCTGAGCCCCTCCTGGGGCCCGTGTGGGGCTCCTGGCAGGGGAGGCAGAGCGGGGCCCCTCTTGTTGGCCTTGGCACTGTCTGAACTCAGAGGTGGGGTGATCCCTCTGGACTGGGGTTGAGGGAGGAAGAAGGAGGTGCTCCTGGTGAACGAAATGGAGAGATCGAGGGTCCCAAATGTGCTGGGACCACTTTGAGGTGGATCTGACAAAGTTAGGCTCTGCCCCGAAGGTGGCGAGAAGGTCCGTCTGGACAGACAGGGCACCTGTTCCGGAGCTTTGTGTCGGGCAGGGGCAGGCGGGGCGGGCAGGGCTGGTGGGGTGGGGGGCCCTGGGTTGGCTTCCCTCACCAGCTCCCTCCCCTCCTGGGGCTGTGCCCTGCCCATGTGCCAGGTGGGGGCCAGAGCCTGGCCGAGACCTGGTCCCTGCTCAGTGACAGCACCGTGGACACGAGACACTCTGGAAGGAAGTGGCTGGCCCCCACGGGTGAGAGGCGGGCTGGGCTGTGCCGGCCCTGGCGCCCGTAACCAGCTCACTAGCTGCCGCCATCAGCTCCCCAGAGCGGGGCGAGGCAGCCAGGAGGGCTCCTCCTGCAGGTCCTGGTGGGGAGGGCTGGGGCCATTCTGTCTCCTCCTGCCTGCTAACCGGACTGACCCCCCTCAAGTTTCAGCTGTTGGAAGCTCTTCTTCTTCTCCCTCATCCATCCTGGCTGACCGCTGGGGAAAGAGAGGGGCGGGGGAGGTGGGTGCTGGGCCATCGGGTCTGCCGGCAGCTGGGACCCAGGGGCCAGAGGGACCCAGCCTCATTACAACCCTCTCCTCCAGACACAGGAGGAGAGGAGGACACTGAGGACCAGGGGCTCACGGGAGACGAGGCCGAGCCATTCCTGGAGCAGGGCGGGGCTCTGGGCCCGGGGGCCCCCAGCACCCCGAAGAAACAACCTTCCCATCCACCCCCCTACCACCCCGGAGCGGGAAGGAAGAGAAGCGCGCCTGCGCCCAGCAAGCCTCTGTCGGACAAGCCGCAGGACTTCCAGGTGACCGCGATATCCTCCTTCAGCCAGAGGCAGCCTCTGAGGCCAGCATTAGACCTGTCTGTGTAGCCGTGGGGCAGGTCCTAAGAGGGGAGTCTGGTTCCCCTGGGTCCTGGGCAAACGCTCGATGGAGAGGCCATGTCTTGGGGCCTCTAGGAAAAGCCTCTGCCCAGCCCCTGGTTTTACTCTTAAAAAAAGGCAGGGGGTGGGGGGCGTCACTGCAGAGCGCCAGCATCGCCACAGCTGTTACCTGTTTGCCCAGCCAGATGCCCCCTAGCCAGTGCTCTGGCTCCCCTGTCCACGGGATTTCCCAGGCAAGAATACTGGCTGGGAATACTTGTTCAAAGTGAGAACAGCATGGCTGTCACCTGGGGGCATGCTCAACATGACCCACTGACTCAATCTGCATTTGAACAAGATCCCCAAATCTAAGAAGCTCTGCCTGTCTTTTTTTCTCTATCCGTTCCCCCTGTTAACAGTCATGGTTTTTCTGAAGGTCATGTGCAGTTTGAATTTGTTCAAGCTTGTCACAGAATAAAACTATGAAAACCAACCCTTTGACTTATTTTTATCCAAAAACCTCTCTCATTTAATTTGGGTCTTTTTCTTGTTGTTTTTTTTTTTTTTCTTTTCTACAGAATTTTCCATTTTGATATAATTGCATTTAGTGATATTTAACTTCAGAACTATTTTAACAATTAAAAACAGGAAACATCAATATTTATTTATTAAATGCAATGAATTATAAAACTATATTTCAGTTCCAAATTGTGGTAATTTCAGAAAAGTTTTAGTTATAACCCACAATGTTTGCCTGCTTCCCTGATGACTCAGACAGTGAAGAATCTGCCTGCAATGCAGGAGACCCTGATTTGATCCCTGGGTCAGGAAGATAGCCTGGAGAAGGAAATGGCAGCCCACTTCACTCTTCTTGCCTGAAAGATCCCATGGACACAAGAGCCTGGTGGGCTATGGTCCATGGGGTCACAAAGAGTTGAACACTACTGAGTGACTAACACTTTCACTTTCGTGTTTGCCTGAGAGACAGAATTTTAATTTATTATTATTTGCAAGACATGCCATTGTTTTCTCCTTAAAACAAACAAACAAAAACCTTTTGGGACTTACCTGGTGGTCCAGTGCTTAAGACGCCTAATGCAGAGGGCCCAGGTTCGATCCCTGGTCAGGGAACTAGATCCCACATGCCACATTTAAGACCCAGTGAAGCCAAATAAGTAATAAATGAAAAAAATGATTTTTTTTGGTAGAAAATTTGGAAAATACAATGAAAAGAATAAAGATCACTCACTCCCTCTTCCCATTGCTATTGATAATATATCCTACAGCAGCTTATTTTTAAAATAAATAATTGCTGGTTAGAAATTAGAACCAGTAAACACTATTTTTTCATGAAAGTTTTAACACTTTAAAACGTAATATTCTTAAATCTTTTGATAACTTTGGAGGCACAGATGTTCTTGAAACCCTCATTTATTGAAAGTTCAATGAAGAAAACTCACTTCTAAGAATGTCAGACATTCTGTGCTGCATCTTATACTATATAAGGATGAAGTGGGGTTGCATCACTATGTAGCTCTGACCTCTGAGGGAATTGTCAGTGAGGAGTATTCAAGTCCCCCAAGAACATCACCATCGAGGGGTCTGAGATGGGGCTTGTGCAGGAACTGAACAGGGACTGGATTCTCGGGCCACCCCTGGAATTTACTGCTGGCAACTTACCTGGGGCAGCCTGGCAGCTCTTATGAGGCACCATGGAGTGTTATAGATGCCAAGGACCTTGGTGGGAAAATACTGTTCTTACGATGTTCTTCCTAATTCCTTTTTAATACCTGTCCCAAGAGGCTGGCTGTGAGGGTGGGCCCTGAGATTTCTGACTCTCGCGTGGGGGTGGGGGTGCGTGCCTGACTTCTTCCTCTCCTCCGGCTCATAGCCTCTCCTGGCTTTCAGATCAGGGTCCAGGTGATCAAGGGACGCCAGCTGCCAGGGGTGAACATCAAGCCTGTGGTCAAGGTCACCGCTGCTGGGCAGACCAAGCGGACGCGGATCCACAAAGGAAACAGCCCCATCTTCAATGAGGTGGGAGCCCCTGGGTTAGGGCTAGTGCCTTGGTGGGAGCACACAGCAGACGCCTGGCAGTTCACTCAGGTTTTGCAGATGGCACAAACATTGGGTGGAGAGCAGTGCCAGTCCTGAGTAGGTTATCTGAGGAACTGCAGAGAGGGCTCCTGCTCTTACTCCTGCCTTGGGCTCCCCCTGCTCCACACCCCCACCATCCGTGGGACCGGCCACCCTGTCCTTGAGATGACCACTTCCGTGAGGTTGAATCCCCAGAGCCTGGTGCTGGGTTGAGCCCACCGCACACTCACTGTGTGGACCAGCCCTGGAGGCTGGGTGGTGGCCGTCTCCTCCCGGCCCCGGGCTCAGCGGGCCTTCATCTGTCTCCCTCTCGCCCTGAACCAACAGACTCTCTTCTTCAATGTGTTTGACTCTCCCGCGGAGCTGTTCAATGAGCCCATCTTCATCACGGTACGTGCCAGCCATCGGACGCTTTCTGTGGGCTCTGTGTGTGTGTGTGTGTGCGTGTGGGAGAAGCTTAGACGCTGAGCCCGGGTGACAGGGAGCAGCTCACAGCCTCGCGCTCCCCCCTCCCGGTCCGCTTGGCACAAAGATGCCTTCAGGCTTGGATGCAGGCCGCAGTGGAGTGGGGAGGCCCTGACGCCGCCCAGCTTCCCCAGGGACCAGACTCATTCGTGTTGTGGTCCTTTGATTTTCATCTTATTTTGTTTGTCTATATGTCTGCTTCTGGCCAAGGTTTTGTTTCATTGGACCTTAGCTCTTTCCATCATCCTCGCTTCCTCTAAAAGGCAGTATAGTTGAGTGGCTAGAAGTGTGGGCTCTGGAGCCAACCTATCTGGCTTCTAGTCCTGCCTATGCCGGGGAGAGGACGTGTGCTTCTGTACAAGTGGCCTCTGTGCCTCTTTCTTCATCTGGAGAATGGGAACGATAATAGTACCTACTTGTGGGGTTCTCATGAGGGTTAAGCATTGCTTGGAATAATCTCCGGGATAGAGCCAGTGCCGTCGAGAGTGTGGGCTGTTATTATTTGGGAAGGAGGAGCAACTGGGCTGGGACCTGTCTGGGCCAACGTTTACTTGTGGACAAGAATTTTAGTTTGTTTTCCTTTCAGGTGGTGGACTCCTGTTCCCTCAGAACAGATGCTCTCATCGGGGAGTTCCGGGTAAATGGTTTATTCTCTTTGAAAGCAATCAGTTCTCATTTATCCATCCACATTAGCGGAAACTCTGTGGATGATGGGCAGGATTGGTGCTCAGAGACCTGTCTGTCTTGGTCTGTGTTTGGAAAAATACAATGATAAAATCTAAACAAGATCTTCTCCTAACCCAGAAATCCTCTTCACAAAGGTAGTAGAGAAAGAGAGCGCTTTTGTTATTGAATAAGCATTAAACCAATACGATGGTATTGTGGGCCATCTGATAAGAGATTGCGAAGACAGAAAGAAATCCTGTATAGAGCCAAGCAGACACAACCCATTCCATGCGTATTCTTGAGATGAACAATAAACAATTACTAATGTCCACGTGAGTGGCCAGGATAGCGCCTTCAGTACACATGGTTCATCCTGACTTTACCTGGTAATTGGGGTGACAGTCACAAGAAAAATCAGAAAACAAACTTGCATTTTTATGATGGGAGGTAGTTTTACAATTTGGTTAAGGTAGGCTCTTCCCTTGCCAGAGATTGGAGAGCCTGGGGAAAGGCACTCCTGGGTCCTAAAGCTGAGGAATGACTTATCTGGCTTCTAAAAAGATACATTTCAAAGAGTCAGGGAAAGTACTTATATTGACAAGTTTTCCAAGGAAAACGTTGTGAGAAAAAGAGAGGAGAGGCAAATTGCCCCCCTTCTCTCCAACAGGGGGAGTTCAGCTTCTTACTGTTAATCCACATTTATCTTTGCATCCTGGAGAGGCAGTGTGGGCCCTGAGTTTGGGCAGCTCTCTTCCTCAGTCTGGCCATCTGGGGCCAGCGCGACACCAGTGCTCAGTACTCTGAGCTCACCAGGGCTGGGGAATGGGTCCAGATTGGGAGTCGCCCAGGAGGCGGTGTGGGGTGACCCTGCCCCTTCATGTGTCCCAGACGTGCAGAAATGAACCCGCAGAGGACCTTGAACTGATAGCATGGGATGTGTTTAACAGATTAGCGTCAAGGCAACGGGTACTGGAGATCTTCACAAATGGCGTTTTAATGTCATTCTTATTGATTTTCTCAGTTTTGAATCTTCAAGAATTTCTCAAATGGAAAGAGAGGGCACAGGTTTATTTGACCCTCCTTCTGCTTTCCAAATAAAATACGGCCCCTTCTCTGAGAAATAGTCACAGATAGAAAACGGAATCTGTTTTTCTAGAGAAGCAGTTTTTTTTTTTTTTTAAAGAATGGATTGAGCTTGAGTCATTCTATAATAAGTGGGGTCTTATGTTTTGTGTCTCTTATTGTAAGAACCCAAGGGTGAGGTTAAAAAAAGTTTTTTTTCCTAATTATAAAAGTAATCCATAATTTTAAAAAACTTTGTAGTTTTTGAGAGCAATTTTAGGTTCATAGCAAAATCGAGTGGAAAGTACAGAGTTCCCATATGCCCCCGCCCTACACATGCATAACCTCCCCTACCATCACATCAAAACCTGTAGGGTTTTTTTAATAGAAAATTATATAATATAGGAAAAAATAAGAATAAAATAAAAATCACCCAAATCTGCCACCCAGAGGTAGTGCAGTTGCCATCCAGCATGTTTCCTTTGCTCTGGCTTTTCTATGCATAGATACACTTCACCAAACTTCAATCAAGATATATTCCACTTTTTCCCCATGTGACCAACATTTTCTCATGTCTCCAAATGTTCTTGAAAACATGATTTTTAATGCATCAGATTTTTGATTTTCATGCATCATACTTTGTTTAATACTCTGCTGTCAGGACTGTGACCTGTGCCTCTTCTGTTTGCTTTCAGCTGGACGTGGGCAGCATCTACCGAGAGCCCCGTGAGTCGCCCTGTCACCCTCTTGGGCAGGTCTTTGCATCTGGGTTCTGGCTGCATGGGGGCACCCACTTGGGACACTCATCTTTTCTTCTTGGGGATTTTAGACTTTAGAGGTAGAGTCTGATCTTGGAGGTGAGGCTGCAGGAATAAAGAGAGGGCAGCTTTCATTTTCTGGGTAAAACAGGTCCCCAGGAATATCAAACCCTCATGTGGGTTTCAGCTGGCCCAGTTGGGATGCTAAACTGGAAGCCCTAAGCAAAGACTGCTGGAGGCTGGGGTCCCTCCAGATGGATGAGTCATTTGGACGACAAGTCTAGGATTTCTCCGCACCTTGGTCTCTGGTCTGGTCTGGTTACTTCCTGAAGGGGAGGAAAATGGCCTGGGGTCTGGCTTTGGCAGCCTCTGATAGTGGTGTCTGTTGACATTTCTGATTTGGACCTGAATGAACACTCAAAATACCTTTTATTTTAGAACTGGAAGTCCTTCCCCCATGTCTGGGTAGATGAGTTCTTCATCTCACCCAGTGGAGTCCACCCTGGACTCTCTGGTGTGGTCGCAGACTTGGGTCCTTCCAATTTGGGGTCACCAAGGGTGTTGTTCCCTTAGGACATGCCTACCTCAGGAAGTGGCTGCTGCTCTCAGATCCCGACGATTTCTCTGCTGGGGCCAGAGGCTACCTGAAAGCGAGTCTCTGTGTGCTGGGGCCTGGAGATGAAGCCCCCGTGAGTACATTCCTCGTCCTCCTCATAAGCACTACCACCGGGCCATGGGGGCACCAAATGAACAAACAAAAAACTTTAGCTTTTCTGATTTAAAAGAATACATGGCAATTGTGAGAAATGTAGAACATGTGGGAAAGCATAAATATGAAATGAATCACTCATCATTCTGCCCATCAGAGAACCATCATTAATACTTTTGTGCGTATTCTCCCATCTATATATAGTGTATATCTATTCCTTTTCAGATTCTTTTCCCTTAGAGATTATTATAAGTATTGAGTAGAATTCCCTGTGCTGTACAGTACGTCGTTGTTTATATATAGTAGTGTGTTAATCCCAAATTCCTAATTTATGCCCCGCCACCTCTGGTAACCATAAATTTGTTTCCTAGGTTTGGAAGTCTATTTCTATTTTGTAAATAACTTCATTTTTATCATTTATTTGGATTCCACATATAAGCAATATATGACGTTTGTGTTTCTCGGACTCACTGCACTCAGTATGACAATCTCTGGGTCCGTCCTTGTTGTTGCAAATGACATTATTTCATTTTTTTTTAATGGATGAGTAATACTCCAGTGTACACACATACACTCACATATACACTCTCATGCACAATACACATACACACACAGACAAAACCAAAGGATTTCGGAGCAGACACAGGAGCTGGAGGCTTTGTGGGAAAGCCTCCTAATACTCAGTGGCCAGGACCCAGAAGGTAGGTGGATGGAGGCGCTGTTAGGCATGGATGAGGCAGGCGTGGTGGAGGCATGGGGCTGGGGAGCTGATGAGCCTGGCAGGGAGGGTGAGAGAGGACCAGCCTGATGAGGAGGACAAATAATAGGGAAGGGCTAGGGAACACACATTTTTTAAACCCCTGCTGTGTGCCAAGCTCTGTGTTGAGTGCCTCCCGTGGTATGAGGGGGATTGGAGAAGGTAGATAGTATGGAGGCTGTTTTTAGAGAAGTGTCTCAAGGTCAAGGTTTTCCTGGAGCGTTGGTTCTGAGCGGCTGGAGATTTGAGACGTGGCCGTTCCTCTAGCAGCTGCAGGGGAGGGAAGATTAAGATGCTGTTGGTGGAAGACAAGGACCTGTGTTGGTGAGTGACTTGTCCTTGTGGATATTGACTATCTCATGGGAAAACTGGAAATCAGATACACAAATGGTGAAGCAGATACTGAAATGATCAAGGCAGGGGGAGGCAGGAGTGGGGAAAGCGGGTCTCCAGGGGAGGGCTGGGGAGGTGGAGTCCCTGGGGAAAGCCGTGTGTGATGGGGAGGTGGAGGGCAAGGTCCCTGAGGAGGTTAAGGCTGAAGAGCTGGCTGATGATGCAGGCTCAGGCAGCCCCGGTGGGAGGGATTGGGGCAGCCCTGGGTGCTGTGCAGGGCCCGGCAGAGCTCAGGCAGCCCAGTCCCTCCCAAGGGCGCCTCCCCTGCCCTCTCATCCCCTGTTCCTCTGCAGCTCCTCTCTCCAGACGCTGTGCCTTCATGCTCCTGCAGGGCATCCTGAATGTGTTCTCCTTTCCTAAAACACTCCTTCTTCCGCTCCCCATTCTTCAGACCCTGGTTTTTCCCAGATGAAACCACTTTTCTTGAGACCGGCTCAGAAGGAAGCCTGTGTTTTCTGGTCCAGCTCGCCATGGTCTTTGGAATGGGAAGCATGGCCATCTTTGGGCTTCCCACGGCAGCTTCCCAACTTCAGCACTGCCTTCTTCTCTGAAACCCGCCTCTCTGGTTATTTCCCTCCTTCTGGTCTCCTGGGCTGTTACCTACCCTTGGGGCAGGAGGGTCCTTGCTGGCAGGTTTCCCTGTTTGCCATTGTTCCGAGACCAGTGTGTCCTCCCTGATGAGCCGTCAACGTCTGATCTTACCTTCTTTAAGCCCTTGAGCTCAGAAATCCCTCTCGCCAGCAGTTTCTTTCTGCCTCCTTCCCTCCCTCACCCTCAGTGAGTGGTTCTTCCTCACTGAGGTTACAGCCCTGACCCCTGTCTGTTTCCCCGCCCATCAGCTGCCTCCTGCAGCCTGGTCCCCGGCTCCCATCCTCTCTCTCGCTTGGTGCTCGCTAGCCCTGGGGTTTGCTGCTGTATCTCCGTGTTCCCCACCCTCCCCATGACATACTGCCCACACCACCCTTTGGTCAGCTTTGGTGGCAGAAGTCACCTGGAAGTGCTGTCAACCTCTTCTTTTACTTGGGTGATGTTTGCTTCTTATCCCATTCTCCATGGTGGCTGTTTCCTAACTTTCTGGTCTTTCCTAAGCTCCGGCCTCCGCTCCCCTTAAAGAGGCAGAGTTGCACAGTGGCAGAGACGTGAGGGCTGAAGTTCCTCTTCCCTCCCTCTCCCTCTCCCCACCTCCCCTGCATGTGCTTGAGCCCTGCCTGCTTTCTTGTTCAGTCTGTTCTGCCTCTTCTCTGGCTCCTGTTCTCTGGTCTGAACGAGGCTCCAGATTTCCTGATCTCAGAATACCTTGCTTTCACCCCTCCTGTCCAAGTTGTTTTCCTTGTCCTTTCAGCCATCCTCAAGGCTACCTAACTCTTGAGAGGACCCCACGTCCCCTTTCTCCAGTCCTTCACCAGCTGCTCGCTCCTTCATTGGTTCAGTGTGCCTCCCATCACCTCCTTCCCTGAACCACTTGCCTAAGCCCACCCATTGCCAAGTCCCAGGAACTCTTCTCTCATTAATCTGATCTGCTGCTCCACAGTGTTTGATTCCAGAGGCATGTCTTACCTCAAACTCTCTCCTCCTTCAGCATCTATGACTCCCCTCATTCTTTTCCTTTTTTTAAAAAACTGGATTCTTCAAATTCAGCAGCTCAATAGGATTTCACTGCCTGCCTCTCTGCTGTGCCTTTGACATGACATTCAAGGCCCATGACAATCTGGCCTCAGCCAGATTTTGCATTGTATTTGTCTATCTGTGGAGGAGCCCGTCTCTGTCCACTTGGGCTCCTAAATTGCTCACCTCCAGTCTGGATCCTCGCAGCTCCAGATGCTCGGTTTCAGGTTCCTGTAACAAAGCACATGAACACGTCCCTTTGGCCCCTCTGACTTCACCTATGGGAACCCAGTATCATTTGGTGACCACTCCTATGTTAGGTGATATCTTGGGAAGTTGCACTCGTCCCCTTGGTCCCCCAGGTCAGAGCCCTGAACACCCTTCCTCATCCCTCAGTCCAAACCTGGAAGTCAAGATGCACACAGTTGGCCAGTCTCGTTGGTGTGACGATCACGCTGCATGCTTCTCCTCTTTCCAATCCCAAGACCAGAGACCAAGGTCAGGCTCTCACATATCTTATCTGGGCCTTCCTGTGAATAAAGATGTGGTTCAGCCGCTGTGAATCTAGTTAGCCTCCACATTACCACCAAAGTCACCTTCTTTAAACCCAGGTACAATCACATGATGGGCTTCCCAGGTGGCACGACTGGTAAAGAACCTACCTGCCAATGCAAGAGACATAAGAGACACAGGTTCGATCCCTAGGTTGGGAAGATCCCCTGCAGGAGGGCGTGGCAACCCACTCCAATATTCTTGCCTGGAGAATCCCATGGACAGAGGAGCTTGGTGGGCTATGGTCTATGGAGTCGCAGAGTTGGATGCGACTAAAGTGACTTAGCATGTATGCATGCACAAATCACGTGAGTCTCCTCTTAAAAATCTTCCAGTGACCCACCCTGCCTGCCAGTTACTTTCGGGATGAAGTCCAGAATCCTCAGCATCACATTCAAGGCCATTAGCATTTGGCCTCCGGCTGATTTCGCAGGGCCACTTGCTGGTGTGTACCTGCATGGACTCCGTGCTGTGGCCACGCCAGTCAGTGTGACCCTTTCCAGAGTGTACTTCCGTCTTTGTCTTTCCACCTGTCGGAAGGCCTCCTCTGCCTCTGTTGACCAAAAGTCACTTTGTTCTTCAAGACCCAGTCCAGATGCTACTTCCTCCACGATGGCTGCCTTGTCCTCCAGGGAAACTGATGGATCTTTCCTTTCGGTCACCACCCCATGTTTCGTTAGTTTGGTTAGCTGTTGTGTCCGTCTCTGTCACTGAGACTCAGTTTCTTGAGGTCAGGGAGAATATAGTAAATAAGGACCCTTTTATCTCCCCTCTCGCCTAGTACAGGTCTTGGACACAACAGGTGCTCGATCAGTGATCGTAGCCTGTGGGAACGAACAGTGGTGTGGATGACTGAAAGCAGAGGAGGGGATCATTTTCTTCCCATGTGAGCTGAAGAAAGTGTAGAGCTATTAACAGCTCCTTCCCGGGCTCTTGTGTGACACGAGGCACTCTGGGATGGAGAATTTGGCTGCGGGGATTCTGAAGTGGGTTTCTACATGCAGACGGAGTGAGGATGGTCCAGGCAGCTTTGCAAGGAGTGGACTGCTGGGCATGGCCTTGGGCCATCTCTCCTCTATCATCTGCCCCTCAGCTGCCCAAGTGCAGCAGGTGGATCTTTTGTTCCTCAAACTGCACGTCAGCCCTTGCTCTGCGCGAGTTGGTGCCTCTGCCTGGATCCATCATCCAGGTCTCAATGCTGGGCTACCACCAACACTGTCCCCTCCCCCAGTGTCCATAGTTACCAGCCCTCTTGCTCCGTTCTCCCTAAATCCCACCCCCCGCCCGCCCCAGTTCTGCATCCAACCTCTGTGAACTCTCATCCAGCTTATCTGTAAAGTGGGGTATTCTAGGCCCTGGCCCCCTGCAGCATGGACATCACTTGGGCACTTGTTGGAATGCAGAGGCTCGGGCTCCACCCCAGACCTGTTGAACCAGAACCCGTGTTTTAGTTGGAATGTGCAGCAGTAGTCCACAAGACACTGACTCTCCTGTTTCTAATGTACAGCCAAGTTTGAGACCCACTGCTCATGGGGCTTGCTGTCAGAATTAAATGAGAGCATGTATAAAATCAATATATATTATTTTTATTAGTACTGTTCTAATCTAAACACTCAGCACATGCTGTTGCAGTCATTTGCTTAAAGGTGTCTTTCACTGAGAAATGGTGAGTGCCACGCAGGCAGGACCTCTGTCCAGCTTGTCTACTGCTACATCCCTCACCCCCGGCAGGAGGCTGACACTTCTTAGTTGTTAAATAAATACTGGTCAGGTGAAGGGACAGACGTTACTGAAGACGGTGGCCAGCCTAGACGGCTGCCACTTCTGCGCTATTTTTAATGGGCAGGTTGGGAAGGAGACGGTGGTTCTTGAGTGCCTGCTGGTGACACGTGCACTGACACATTATTGAAGTCGACCCTCCCAGAGCCTGGGAGGTCAGTGTCATTGTCTCCACTGTCCAGATGAAGCTGAGTCTCAGGCTAAGGAACCTGCTGCAGATCACAGGCTACGAGTGGGCAGGATGAAATCTGCCTGTCTCCAAGATGCACTGTTTAAGTGTGTTGGTCGAGCTCCCAGAAGAGGAAGGGAAAACGCTGTGCTTGGGGACTCATTAAGTAGTCCGATTTGGTTGTATTGTAGTTGGAGAGAAAAGACCCCTCAGAAGACAAGGAGGACATCGAAAGCAACCTGCTTAGGCCGATCGGCGTGGCCCTCCGTGGAGCGCACTTCTGTCTGAAGGTCTTCAGGGCTGAGGACTTGCCACAGAGTGAGTGTGGGGCCCTTGCTGGGTGACTGTGACGGGGGGACCCTGGGCTAGGCCGCCTCAGATCCCTGCAGGAAGGAGAGGGAGGGGCTGGCCCCCGGCTCCCTCCCTGCCTCCTCCTGGCCTGGCTTCTGCACCCAAGGATCTGCTAGATCTGTGCCAGCCCAGCTTCCCTTCTGCTCTGCTGTCTGGGCAAGCCTCACACCCTCTCTAGACTGTTCTTAGGAGAAAAGCAGCCAGAATTAATGAGAAGTAATATCAATGCTGGTGAAGTCACAGAGATGGAGGCAGTCCTCAGAGTACTAGCGGTCCCTAGGTCCGGTTCAGCATCTCCTAGGCCTGGTCTGGCTGTTCGACCACTCCATGCACCATTTTCTTGGCTCACACTAGGGGAGAGCATAGTTTCAACCAACAAATACAGAATGTTTTATACCTGTATTTTAATCCCATTACTTATTTAAAGGGTTTCCCCATGATTTTGGTTCAATTAAACGTGTACAGAAGGAACCCATTTATTGGTGTCATTAGTCAAAGCAGAAACCCTCAAACAATTAGCTTCATGCAAAACTTGTAAACAGGGACCCAAGGAGTCCCCGACTACTTGTTCTCTTGGACTCAGCTAACAACAGCGCCTGGTATAATTCTGCTAATGCACGCTGGGACCCTGGGCTGGGCTGCCTCAGGTCCCTGCAGGAAGGAGAGGGAGGGGCTGGCCCCCGGCTCCCTCCCTGCCTCCTCCTGGCCTGGCTTCTGCACCCAAGGGTCTGCTAGATCTATGCCAGCCCAGCTTCCCTTCTGCTCTGCTGTCTGGGGAAGCCTCACACCCTCTCTAGGTTTCCCAAGGGTTTGGGGACTGTTCTTAGGAGAAAAGCAGTCTCCTGCACCATTTCCTGATGCTGAAAAGCATCAGCACCATTTCCATTCTATTGTGTGCCTGGCTCCCACCGATTCTCCTTCCCTCCTCTAGGAAGCCCCCGGCTGAAGACTGGCAGCCCCTGGCTGGGGAAGCAGTTGCTGAAATGTTAGAAGGGCTCAGTGTCTCCACTGAGTGGAGACTCCTGGGTGTCCAGTTTGCCTGGGACTGTCCTGGTTTCAGCACTGGAAGTCCCACATCCCAGGAAGCTCCTCCTTCCCTGATAAACTGGGACAGCGGGTCACCGTAGCTGTGGCCGAGCCTTCATCACCCCGGGAAGGCTATGGTGGCCACTGCCTGGCTTCTCAGAGTGGCGAACCCTGTGCTAGCCCTGCTCTGTGTGCTCAGTGCATGCTGGGGGAGTTATGCTCAATATTCTGGAGCCGTGGGGGTCAACCCAGACTGTACATTAAATCACCTCTGGAACTTTAAGGAAGTGCAGATGCTGGGCCCTTCCCCCAGTGTTTCAGATTGGCTTGGTTTCAGGTGGGGCTCACCCACCGGCAGTTTTAAAAGGCTCCTGGTGGTTTTCTTGCTGCAGGCTATGAGCCGCCATTTTGGAGCATGCATTAGCAGAATTATACCAGGCGCTGTTGCTAGCTGAGTCCAAGAGAACACGCAGTCAGGGACTCCTTGGGTCCCCGTTTACAAGTTTTGCATGAAGCTAATTGTTTGAGGGTTTCTGCTTTGACTAATGACACCAATAAATGGGTTCCTTCTGTACATGCTTAACTGAACCAAAATCGTGGGGAAACCCTTTAAATAAGTAATGGGATTAAAGTACGGGTTTAGAACATTCTGCATTTGTTGGTTGACACTATGCAGAAGTGAGGCTGGGGAGCTTCCAAAGGGGGCTGGGGAAACAGAAATGTCTGCTTTGCTCAGGTGAAGGGGATGATGATGTTTAGTTGTCTGCAGTGTTGTTTAAATATAAATAAGAAAAGAATACATGGGTAAATAGAACATAAACATTTGCTAAATATTTGTTAACTGTTGTATTCATGTAGACAGACATTGGCTAGTATACAGTTGTTAAGTGTCCCCTTCTCTCATTTTCTCATTCATGTACACGAATTTGCTAGTCAGTCAGTTGTGTCTGACTCTTTGCAACCCCCTAGACTGTAGCCCGCCAGGCTCCTCTGTCCATGGAATTTTCCAGGCAAGAATACTGGAGTGGGTTGCCGTTTCCTTCTCCAGGGGATCTTCCCAACCCAGGGATTGAACCTGGGTCTGCTGCATGGCAGACATATTCTTAACCATCTGAGCCACCAGGGAAGCCCTTCATATACATACGTACCATTATACAGAGCATATATATGTATACACACATACGTGCATATACACATCTATCATCTATAAATACATACGTAAAAATACAGGTAATTAGTAAAACATTGGTTTGAAGCAGCATAGATTAAATTAAAAAAACAAAACAAAACAGAATTGACTTATTGGTTACCTTCAGGAAAATCACTGAGCTAATGGATATAAGGGAAAATGTCAGACAGGCACTAGTAATGGGATATTACAATAACAACGTCCAATCTTTCTCTGGAAGCTGGGCAAAGGAGCAGCACAGTGCCTTCAGGAGCTGCTGTTTGGAGATGGTCCTCCTTCCCTAGAACCCTGGGCTGAGGGGCCCGTGGCCTCTTGGGGAGTCCCCAGACTGTCGGGAGACACAAGTGGGAAGTGGGGGTTTTGAAGATGGAGAGCAGCAGGCAGTGACCAGCATGTCTTTCTCCTCAGTGGACGATGCCGTGATGGACAACGTGAGGCAGATCTTTGGCTTTGACAGTAACAAGAAGAACTTGGTGGATCCCTTTGTGGAAGTCAGCTTTGCAGGGAAAATGGTAAGAAGCAAGTAAACAAGAGGACTTGCGGGAGGGTGGCAGCTGGCGTCTCTGTGGATGGGTGCTGGGCACCGTCCTGCCGTGCAGCACAGAGTTCGGGGTGCACAGGGCCTGCCGTGGGAGGCTGCGTGCGTGGGGAGTGGGGGCACTGATCACGGGACACGGGGTGAGACACGCAGGCCCAGCTCTCTGGGGCTAACGTGCACACACGCAGGTCTGCCCACGTGTGTGAGACAGACAGACAGGTGTGGATGGACACGGAGGGGACACAGGGATGGTGGATAGAGACAGGAATATTTGGGGGAAATTAGGCAATAGTAAGTAAAGCAAACCAGATGTGAAGGCACAATGATAGGGAAACAAAAAATATGCAGTAAAACCATAATGATTATTTTTAGAAAGTTGTGCCAGGAGTTGAGTGGAGTAAGGCCACTCTGGTGGGGGTCCTGGGGATCACATACCTCTCTTCCTTCCTGCCCAGAGCGGGGCTGTGGCTCCTGTCCCTCTTGACTTCTGCTGGGACTCTTTCCTCCATTGCACTTCTCTCCCTGACAGCCTCAGCTGCTCCCAGGCTTCAGTCATCGCCTCTCACAGAGGAATCCACAGCTGTGTTTAACTCTGAGCCTTCCCTTCAGCTCCGGAACTCCCTGTGCCTTTGCACATCTCTGTGCTGCCCACCCACCTCCCGCTCGCCCTGTAAAGGCGTCATTTTCTGCCTATACCGCCCCACTTCCAGAAACTACTGTCTTTACCAGTACCACCATCAAAGGCAGAAAATGCGGGCCTGCCTTGATTCTTCCCTCTTTTTTTGACCTCTCTACATCAAGATCCCACTGCTAGCTTTTGCCTTTAAAAATCCCGAGCTCTTTTCCTCTCTCCATGCCCCTAGCCACTGTCATCTCTCCCCCGGGCCACACAACAGCCTTGCGTCCGTTCTCTCATCCGGGTTCTCGCCGTAGAAATCCACCAGCATATTTAGTGTAAAAGAAAGCCCTGTCTGTAAAATGAAGTTCAAACCGCATAACCTGGTTGACCAGAGCTCACCCAGCCGAACTTTCTGGCCTCATCTCCATGGCCAGTATTAGCTTGTACAGTCTTTGTGCGAGTGCGGAGCATCGCGCCCCCTCCTGGGCGGACGCGGCCCTGCAGCCCGCTCGGAGGGCGGAGTCGAGCCGGTTTCAGCGCCACTGGCTGGCTCGCCGCGCTCAGCTTCGGGTACAAACCGCACAGCCCGCACGTGCGCGTGTGTCTTCTCGTCTGCCCTGCGGTCACGCCTCTAGCCTTTCCCCGGGCCTGTGCACTCCTGGCTCCTTCTTGGTCTTCCTCCCCGCAAAATGTGCTGCATCGTTCAAGATCCAGCTTCCGTCACCCACACAGGCTTGCTGTGTTAATTCAGCCCTCAGGGCTCTACGCGGCCTTAGGCACTGCTCTCTTTAAGTCCGTTTTCCATTGCTTTAGGTTGTTCGTTAGCATCTGTTCCTCGGGAAACAGCCCGATCGCGCTTACTCTGTAACCTCAGAGCAGAGACTGTGGTGGAAATACTGGAAATGGGGGAGAATGACATTTCCGGAGGGCTCGGCCTCCGCCCCGGCTCCCGGAACCCCACTCCGCTGGGCTCCCGGGTCCCACCATTGGAAACAGGCGGGCAGAGCAGAAGGGCTGAGGACCAAGCGCGAGGGCTCGCGCCTGCAGCCAGCTGTGCTTTGCTCCGGAGGCAGAGGCGGGGAGCGGGCATACAGGCAGGCGTTGTAGGACAGTTAGGGGAGCCTTTACAAGCTTAACAACAAACGCTAAAAGCGAGGGTGATGATGGAGGTGGTGTGCGCTCCCATTCACACAGCACTTTGCAGTCTTCCTTTTCAGTTAATCTATTCTTACGTTCATTTTGGAAACAAGGAGGGTCTGCCTGCCCATCCCACCAACAAAGGACCTTTGAGGTCAGGGGACCAATTGCTGAGGTCCAGGTTGATTTCAGAAAGGAGAAAGGCCTTGGATAAGCTTATTTCCTCTGCCTGCTACCTGATACCACCACCCTCCGCCTCCCTTATTTTGCTTTCTTTCTTCTTTTATTATTGATGCACACATTTATTAAGGAATTTTGAAAACTACAGGAAAAAGTAAATAACATTACCGGTAAAGCATCATACAACATTTATGTTTGGTGCTTATCTGTCTAGCTTTTTATTTTATTTTACTATGTATCAATATTAGATGCTTTATTGAAGCATTTTTTAAAATTATTTAAAACCACAAAATTTGGAAAACTGTTCAATGAACATTTACCCACTGGTACAGCCTCCACTTAGATGAAACAATTGTGAATGTTTTGCTGCATTTACTTTCTCTCTATGTATATGGATATCCCCCCGGCCCCCACACCACCTGACTGAATCATTTGAAACGTAGTTACACACTTTGCCTCTAAAGGCTTCAGCATACATCTCCTGAGAAAAAGAAAATTCTTTGTAACCACAATAACATTACCACACCTAGGAAATTAGCAGTTATTTTCTATTCTTGTCAGATATTGGCTCATATAAATATCTTTGATTATCCCCCAAATGTCTTTCAGAGCTGGTTTAATTTTGTTCCAATCTAAGACCCAACTGGAATTTATGCTCTGCATTGGTATCTTCTGTAACAACCTTACTCCCATCTCCCCTCCCATTTTTCTCAGCCCATGAGATTGCATCTTTGAAGAGCACGAGCCATTTGTCCATGCCCTGGGTTTGTCCCACCATTTCCTTCTGGTTTTGTTTAACTTGTTTTTCTGGCCCCTGTATTTCGAAGTTAGGTCTCGGACCAGATTAAATTCAAATGAACTATTTTGGCAGGAACACATCATAGGTGAGGTTTCGTACATTGCATTTGCATCACAACAGGAAACAGAATGTCAGCATGTCCCATCGCTGGTTACTCGGTTAAGGTGGTGTCTCCAGGTCTCTCCCTTGTCAAAGCACACACTCCGCTTTGTACTTTGCAGGTAATCTGTGGGCACAATCTCAGTCTGCTGATATCCTGTTTCTCAACAACCTCTTACCTAATGGGCAACCTAGCCACTGACCTCCTTGCCCGAATTAGTCATTCACTGGGGGTTGCAGAGGGGTGATTCCCTCATTATCATTCCTTCTCTCTTTATTAGCATTTTTTTTTTTTTTTGTAAAGAAGAGCTTCTCCTCCCTTCTTCCCCTTTGAGTGTTAATATGCTCCTTCATACTTATTAATTCAGTGTGTTAAAATCAGTCACTATGGTGCTGGATATGTGACCCCTCCTGCCTTCGAGCTGCTCCTCCAACCCAGGCTAATGCAGGGCTCATGGGAAATGTCTGTGAGAGAGGGAACACGAATTTTAAACTCATTCACACTGGGCTACAAATGCTCGCTGTGGGTCTTACACAAGTGCAGTTTTGGTTTGGGCTTTGGGTCAGAGTCTGATGCCCTGTACCTGGCCTTAGAGGGACTGTGATGAGATGAATGAAGGCAGGAAGGAAGCAGGCGGTTTGGCTGGACACTGAACTCCAAGGACCAGAATTAGTTTTCCCAACTTGAGAGATAGGAAAGTCATGTCTCAAGACATGTGTTTTTCTTCCACATTCCCAACATAGTGGGGTGCTGTGATGATGACTAGAACCAAGACTGGCCTGCCTTCAGTTCAGTGGCTTTCCTTGAAGCTGAATCTCAGCGCTCTGAGGCTCCTAGCTGCACCTGGCTCCTTGCAGCGCCTTCACCTCCCTAGGTCTCTTCTGTTCTGAGATGCCCTTGGCTGTCCCTGGGGCTTTTTCTAGGAAGGTACAGATGTCTGGGCTGGGGAAGGGTGGTGGTGATGGGGGTGGGGGACCTGGCCCAGGCCAGGGAATATGTCAAGCTGGTTGGTGTGGTCCCTAGGCCTCTGTGTCCGCCACTGTCTGCCCCAGCCACCTCTTCGTGGTCTCCCCTTCTCTCTCTGCTGCCCTTATCTCCAGTCTCATCCTACCCGTCCCTCTCTTTGGCCTGGTGTGTCGCTTTTTCTCATTATATCCGATTCAGTTGTCCTGGGGATTTGTTCCCTGTGTCGCCCTGGCCTGGCCCTCCTTGCATTTCCTCTTATGGACACTTGGTGTCGCTGTTATCTAGGCTGCGAACCATACCTGGTTGGGCCGTGCTACCGAGGGGCTAGAAGGGTGTGTGTGTGGTGCATCCTCTCACGCACGTATCACACTCCTTCATGGTGTGGGGAAAAGACAGGGGAGGTGCTTGGAAGGCAGAGTGGGAGGCTTTGAAGCAACTTTTTTTTTCAAGAATAAAACTTATTAATCGTAAAAAAAAAAGAAAAAAAAATCACAGAAAGCAAGGAGAATGAAAAGCAATGCCTCATATTTCTGTACTGTGCGCCACCTTGGAGATGAGGACTATTCACGTTTATGTTTCCTGCCGCTCTCATGCCTTCTGTCTGGCACGCCAACCCCTCTCCCCGTCCATTGCCCTCACCACCCTGCCCCACTGGAAAAAAATTGGATTCACGATACAGTTGGATTCAGCATACAGTCTGTCTTCGTTATTCACAGAGTCTGTTTGCAGATTTGCCTACTTGCTAAAATTTGTTTGTAATCCCCAAGCCAGTCCTTGCAGTGCTTTGGTCATCATGTGCAGAGCTCCGGACAGTTCGATTTGGCTGAGGCGCGTGCTGCCAGCTGAGCCGGGCACTGTGCTCCCTTGCGTGTTTCAGTGCTCATCCTGTAATGTGTTTTTTCCCGGTCTATTCGGTGTCATTTTTTGTTTTTGCGTTTTGGGGTTTTTTTTTTCTCTGGTGATGTCCGCGTTTACAGTGGCTCCCAAGTGTAGTGCTGAAATGCTGCCTGGTGTTTCTCAGTGTAAGGAGACTGTGAGGTGCCCCATGGAGAACCACGTATTTGGTAAGTTTTGTTCAGGCCTGAGTTAAAGTGTTGTTGGCTGTGAGTTCAGTGTTAATAAACCCACAGTATATTAATATAATGAGAAAGGTGTCTTGAAACAGAAGCACACATAAAACAAAGTTACTGGTCAGTTGACCAAAAAAATGTTGTGACAGAGGCTTGCAGGCCCCTAACCCTGTGTTTCCCTTGGGAGCAATGCTTCAGTATTCACTTACAGAATTCACTTACAGTAACCACTGCCAGAATAAGTCAACTATATATACGTGGTTTGGTAAACTGCGTTTGTTGTCTAACTTTCCTTAGGTTATTAAATAGCCTTTGAAATAAATTTTTGCTATCTGCTATAATATTTCATTAAACGAATATAACATGACATTTAAACTATTTTTGGATTTCTTTTTTTTTGGAATTTCCCTCTTTCATGAACAACTCTGTGAGGAACATCAGTGTATAGGAATCTTTGTCCACACTCTGCCTTTTCATAGGGAAGTTTCTAGAACCAGGTCAGAGGGCATGCTTATTTTTGAGTGTTTGATACAGATGGCCAAATGCCTTCTGTCATGAAGGGAAGGAGAGTTAAAAAAAAAAAAAAAAGACACAGATAAGAGGAGGAGAAGGAGGAGGGGGAGGAGGGAGCTCGGTGTGGGGAGAGGAGGCAGGGGTGGAAGGCTTCTGGGTGCTTCTAGGGCCAGAGGTCGCGCTGGCCTGTGGTGTGGCGGGGGCCCTGCTATTCAGGCTCCCGCACACACATCTTGGTGGCTCTCTCAGAGGGAACCTCCAAGGGCAGATAGGTGGAAGTGCTTGCTGGGGAGAAGGCCTGTGGCTCCCCGGGGGCAGGGATTGGGGATGGTGGGGACCACCTGTGCCTCTCATCCAGGGAGCTGAGGAGCGATGTTGGCAGGGCCTGTCTGTTGTGTCTGATGAAAAAGTCCTCCATTTCTTTCTTTTCCTCTTTTGTTATTTCAAACTTTTGTTCATCTAAGTTTTGAATTAAATAATACATTTATTATGTACACCATATCCATTTACTTATCATCCATCATGAAAACCCTACCTTTCACCCTGTACCTGTCCAGCTGTCCTCCGGTCATCTCCTCCCTTGCACAGGAAATCATTGTTGGTTTCTTCTGCGTCATTCTGGCTTCATTATGTGCATGCCACATGTCTGACCATGAATTCTTACCTTTACGCCTTTAACGCACATGCTTGCACATGATACTTACTGCTCTGCACCTTGGTTTTCTTCACTTTTCACCTTAAAAGTTGTTTCATACCGTAGAGTGGTCCTCATTCTCTAGAGCGGCATAGCGCCCCATTCTGTGGATGGGCCGTTCTTTATCCAAGCTGTCCTCTGTTGGTGGCTATGCGGGTTGTTCCACGTCCTCCCTAACTGGAGTCATGCTGCAGAGAATAATCTCAGTTCAGTTCAGTCGCTCAGTCGTGTCCGACTCTTTGTGACCCCGTGAATTGCAGCACACCAGGCCTCCCTGTCCATCACCAACTCCCGGAGTTCACTCAGACTCACGTCCATTGAGTCGGTGATGCCATCCAGCCATCTCATCCTCTGTCGTCCCCTTCTCCTCCTGCCCCCAATCCCTCCCAGCATCAGAGTCTTTTCCAATGAGTCAACTCTTCGCATGAGGTGGCCAAAGTACTAGAGTTAGATGCATGTTATTCTGCACATGTGCAAGTATTTCTGTAGGATAATGTCTAGAGGCAGAACTGGTAGGTCGAAGGGCATCTGCATTTGTAATTTTTGAAAGGTAGTGGCCAATTGCCCTTTGGAGAGGTTGAGTTGTTCTCTCCCCACCAACAAAATCTGAGCGAGCAGTTTCCCATCGCCTTGCCAAGACAGGGCTGACAGACTTTAGAGACTTTTATGACTCTGATAGATGAGACACAGTATCTCATTCGTTCTGTTTGTATTTCTTCAATTATGAGGGAGATGGCACATCGTTCTGTGTGCTTTTACAGCCCTTGGTGTACCCACTCCTGAGAACTGTGAGTCCCACTCTGCCTTTTGTTCCATCTAATTGTTGGATTCTCTTCTTTCCTTACTCCTTTCTTTGCTCACACAAGGGCCAAATCATGGCACCCATCCCTACCCCCAGACTTTGCCTGGGCTCTTCTCACAGGGAGGAGGGGACGATGGGCACGGGGCCAATATTGGGTGGATCAGGGATGAAGAAACAGTCCTGACCCCCAGGGAAGCCACACTCTCATTTGATGGAGAGTCTTGTCAGTTGCTCATTAGATGAGATAATTATGTAAATGCTTCGCACAGTCAGGGCCCACAGTCAATGCTCTGAGGAAGGCTGCTCCTTATTTCCATGTAGGACACAAACCTTCCAGCATCTGAGGCAGAGCCTTCGCCCGCTGCCCTGCATGGGTACAGGATGCCCCGGGCAGCATCAGTGCCTCCCTGGGGACTCCTGCGCAGAGTAGAACCTGTGAGCTGCTAGTTTGGACCCAGTTCTTGCCTCTGCTAGGTTTCTTGTTGTGGAAAGCCCGGTCTTTTGAGCAGGGCTGATTGGAGGCAAACTGTGGCCTATGAGGCTTGTATCTTAACTGAATTTTCATCTTCCTCTCAGAATACTGGTGTATGGCCCCCTGCCCAGCCCTTCAGCTCCCTTTTCCTCTCCCCCTCCCCGCGTGCACAGTCTTCCAAAGGGGCAGGTGATCTGCGCTGATGGGCGACGGGAATTGCCTCAGATGCTAGGACTCCTGGGAAAGCTGGTCTGGACTCAGGGTTGTGGCCATACTTAGGGTCATGGCCATAATGGGAGGGAAGGGAAGGGAACTTCCAGCCAGAGGTATGAGATAAGGGAGAGGCTTGTGACTTTCAAACAATCTGTCCCTTCCTCCATGCCCCGGTGGGTCTGACCTACCATTGAGCTTTGTCTCTGGAAAGATTCCTGGTGTCTAAGCCCACTGCCTCAGGTTCCATAGCCCCCAGGGCCTTCTGCCCAGCCTGAAGGGTGGTCAACTTGGCTGACAATGGGTGCCCTTTGGTGTGGTGGTCCCCAGGGGTACCCAGAGTCCCCTCAAAGCTCCATTCACCTATCCTCATTGTCTTCTAGCTCTGCAGCAAGATCCTGGAGAAGACGGCCAATCCTCAGTGGAACCAGAGCGTCACACTGCCTGCCATGGTGAGCCTCACCTCCATGAGCCAGGGCTCCCAGCCTCCCACTCCCAGGAGGGCCGGGCTCCCAGCCTTCCCAGCTCCCACCTGCCTCCCAGATTTCCACTTCTTCAGAAGACCTCCACCCCCACATATCTCTCTTCCCTCCTTAGTTTCCATCCATGTGTGAGAAAATGAGGATTCGTGTCATAGACTGGTAAGTCCTGCGTCTGGGGACCTTTAGAGGTGGCTGTTGTCAGGGGTCACTGGGTCCTTCGGTTTCCTTGCGTTCAGTCTGCATGCAGCAGGGGAGTCTGTTTCAGGTGAGGTGGTGTCCTCACACGGAGGCCGGAGAAGGAGAGGGCATGGGCTGCTAGGAAGCTTACTCACAGTGGGTTGGGACGGCTCCAAGAACCAGAGATCCCTGGGGCCAGAAGGGCCCAGGGAGCCTTCCTGGGGGAAGTGGGGTTTGGGGAAGTTCGAGATGAAGGCATCCTAATGAAGAGAGGATCATAAGCAGAGCCAAGGAGGCTGCAAAGAGCAGAGCTTCCAGGAGGGTAGACTGAGACTCCCCAAGGGCTGGTAGGATGGAAGAGATCTCCAGGCTGGAGAAGGGGGCCAGGTTGCCCAAGCAGGGGATGGCACTGCTGTCAGGAGCAGGGGAGTAGCCACAGGGCCATCCTGGAAAATTAGTATCTAGCTCTTGTGAGTGTCTGTGTGCTCCAGGCCCTCTGCCCAGTGAGCTCTTTACACGCCTGTCTCACCTGATGCTCAGCTCGACTCTGGGTACGGCCCGACCTTACAGACGAGGGAGCATGTCTGAATAGATTGAGTGCCCTGTCTGGGGGTACAGCTGGAAGCAGCTGAGGCCAGGCTCGAACTCAAGCCTGTGCTTAACCACCGGGCCATGCACTGAGGTGCCCTGTCTCACACCGAGGGCTGCAGGGGTCCCCATGTGCCATCTCCAGGGCCTTCCCTACACCAGGCTTCCCCCAAAGAGAGAGCTGTCCTTTCTCTGCCCCCAGAGAGTCTTGGCTGTGTGGTTCCCAGCGTGTTGTCCTTTGGTCTTTGGCCCATGTCACCCCCAGCCAGGAGGATAATGAGAGACTGGGGAAAACCCCCAGGCCACAGAGCCATTAAAGTGTGCGCCAGGTCCCCAGCCTGAGAGAGAACAGCTTGTGAGAATTAGAGGAGAGGAAGGGAGTGTGAGGAGGGCCAGCAGGGAGAGGCCTCCGGGGCCCTGACCGCCGATCTGCTCTGTGGGAGGCGGTTTGGGGCGATGAGCTCTGCGTCCACAGAGCTGTCCCTTCGCCTCGCTGTGTGCGTGCACGAGTGTGCCCTGGGTGCAGGTCTGTGCGGCAGTGTGAGTGAATGCACGCGGGCGCCATGACCCCTGTGTTGTGGATGGGTCCCGCCCGAGTCCGTGTGAGCCGTGTGAGGCACCGACATACTGTACAATCCAAACACATTACGGAATCTGGTGGTGGCCTCTCTGGTTTAGGTTGAAGTGGCATTTTTATTGTGAGTCTATTTTCAGACTTGCTGTATTTTCCAAAAGCAACCCCAAGCCCCAAAACCCAACTCTTGGCCAGAAATCATTCTGCTGCTGCAAGTTCCTATCCAGAAAAGGGCTTTCTTCCCAAAAAACTCAGATAAATTTGTACTATTACCTGAATCCTAGAAATACGATATGGTCCACATGGCCTTTTCTCTGTAACTTAATCTTTCATTCAGTTCTTAAAGAATTCTTTTCATTAAAAACCAAAACCCCCCAAAACTACCCCCTCCTCCTCAAAAAAACCTGACTCAAAACCTCTCTCTTCCCATTCAGATTCAGGTGAGCCCAGAGGTCAGAAATCCTATTTTGCTCCAAGAGCTACTGGTCTTCTCTAGGGTTTGGTCGTGAACGCAGTTTAGAAGTGTCGTCAACTGTCAATTATCTGGTGTTGATAATCTCATTGTAAAATGTTTAAGGGACTCTTTACTTCCCCGTTTCTTGTCACTCACCATGAAAAGTGATACAGATCTGTGCTGACAGTTCACTCCTCCTAATGTAGCCCCCGCCCTGATACAAAACTTTAACGCTTAACCACCTCCCTGGGAAATACAGAGAGGAAGGAAGGGAGCAGCAAAGATCTGGTGTCTCATGGCTGTCAGATTTAAAAGAAAAATGACATCACCATGCTCAGGTGGGTCTTTCACCGTGAAGCACGTGGATGTCATCTCCTGAAGTGGCCTGTGGTCAAGGGATGCACAGCAGGAAGAGAGGGCTACTGGGCTCCAAGAGAAGGGAAGATGCACACGGGGAACCTTCTGGAAGGAGATAGAGCCTGCACCTCCAGTCTTGGCACTGTGGTGCTTTTGGACTGGAAACGTCTTTGCAGTGAGAGACTGTCCTGTGCGTTGTAGGGTGTTTGGCTACAATCACGGCCTCTCTCTATGGCTCCCCTCTATACCAAAAATGTTTCCAGGTGCCAAATGTCCCAGGGTCAAAAATCTCTGGGTTGAGAACTCTCGGTCTAACCTGACAGGGAAGCAGCAGGCTTCTGCAGGCACGGCTCTGGTTTCCCCATGAGGTATATCTTGCTCAAGTCCCACCTTTGTCATCCTGTCTGCCTCGGCTTCTTCTCTAGACTGGGGCTGACTGCAGGGCCTGCCTCAGAATCCTGCCTCAGGATTAAATGACGTGACAGTTTCAGCACTGTGCTTGGCTCTCAGGAGGTGCCCAGCAAAAGGTGCCCAGCTGTTACTACATATGGTTGTCAAGGGGGCAGGTGTGGGGCAGAGGAAGGGTCTGCACAGAAACGCTCAGTCCTGGAGCTTCCCCCACGGTCCCCTATGATGGGTAGGAGGGGAGAGGCCTTCTTTGGGGAGGCAGGACCCGTCCCATTTTGGAGCCAGAAGCTGTGTGGACCTTGGTGAGAGTGCTGGGCCAGGAGTCAGGATACCAGTTTCTGTCCTGGCTCCTCCCCTCCCTCCTGGGCTGACCTTGGGCGAGGACTTTGCGTCTCCGAGTCTGTTTCCTTCCATCTGTGCAGTAGAGATTTAATAAAAGTACCTATTCCCCAAGGCCATTGTAAGGATCCTTGGTGATCAAGGAAGCTAGAAGTGCTTTGTCACATACAAAATCAGATAAAAAAAAAAAGAGCTATGTATTAGCTACCCTAAGCTAATTAAGCCTGTGGGCTTCCTTGGAGAGAGTTTCTTTCTGGTCACCTGATTTTTCTCCTTCGTCTGCTATGTCTTAGCTCTCAGAGCCTTGCTCTCCTTGGGCCTGGGGGTCTGGCTCTCTGGGCGGCCTCCTGCTCCCCTGTACTGCTCCTGCCTCAGGCCTCCTCCTTTTCAACCTGCAGCTGTGCCCATAGACTTCCAGCTTGGCTGCTGGGATGCTGATGGACTGGGTTTCCCCCAGAGGAGTCTTGAGTAACACTTTCTTTCCAGTCTCTTTTCGCCAAACATTACTAGGCCTCCATAACATCCCTGGTGTGAAGACTGGGACCCCTAACAAACGATGCATAACTCCGGCCATTTCCTCCCTGGGTGGGTTGTGGCCTGCGAATCCCACCCTTGTTCAGGCCCTTTCTGCCCCTCGCTCTAGGGACCGCCTCACCCACAACGATATTGTGGCCACCACCTACCTGAGTATGTCGAAGATCTCTGCCTCTGGAGGCGAGATAGAAGGTGAGTGCCCCTCTGTGCTGCCCTCTGGTCCCCATGCTCTCCCCTGTCCCACTGCAACTGTCTTATACCTCTAGCTTTAAGAGTTTGCAGAAAAGGGAAGTCTATAGGGTCTTCGTTGCCCATGTCCCAGGAAGAAGGGCTTTGGCCAGTGAAAGAGATGGGCTTGTGTTTAGGACTGGCCTCATTGTGGAAGGTGGGTACACCATCAGATGGTCTAGAGGGGATCCATTCCTGCAGATGATCTTGGGGCTGTGGCCACACCATCCACCGGGTTCTCTGTTGGCTGACTGTTGGCTAGCAGTTCCTATTTTGAAATGGCTTTCATTGGTCTGTTAGAAAGTAGTGCGTGATCATTTGTACAATTTAAAAGAGATAATCTGAAAGAACAATATACAAATTTACTCGCAAAATTATCCATCAGCCTCTCCTCCCAGACAAGAGGTAAATATTAATATTCTGGGGCCTGTTTCTGTGTATGTGTGTATATGATAAACAGTGTTTTGAACAATTTTTAATTGTTTTGACAATTGCTTTTTGTCACTTGGCAATATAACATAGACGTTTATTCATGCTATTAAGTATTCTACAATATGGTGAACGCGCCATAGACCACATTAACTAAATGTTGAATATTTAGGTGTTTTCTAATTTTTCCATTTTATAAGGAGCTAACTTGATATTGAGTATTTTTGTAGCTGAATCTTTATGTAATTCCTGATTTTTCTTTTGCATAATGCCTTGAAGTGGAATTGCTGTGTCAAAAGATTTGAACATTTTAAAGCTTTTAGTGTATATAAAAATTGCCCTACAAAACGACTGGACTCATTTATACTCTAATCTCTCAAGCTTATTTTGCTGCATCCTTATCAACACAAAGCAAGATAATGATGTTTTTAAAGAACTTTGTCAATTTGTTGGGTGCATTTCATTGTTGCCTTAATTTTATTTCATTGGTATCTGGTAAAGTTGACCAATGTAAAATTTAAAATATTTAATATTCATCTTACATTTGCAAATTATATATTTTTTACAAATTATATATATTTATATACTTTAAAATTTATTCTGCTGTAAATTGCCTATTCATGCTTTGTCCATATTTTTGATGGTATGTTTGTCTTTTTCTCATTGTTTTTTAAGAGTTCTGTATGTAGATGGAGGTTAACTTTCTCCTGTCATCTATGTTGTGAATAATTTTTGTCAATTTTATCTTTTAATAGTTTTAACTATTCAATTTAAAAATTTTACATAGTCAAATATATTAATTTTTTCCTTAGTGAATTAGGCAAGGGTTTAACATTACTTTTTAAAAAATTGTTCTTCTTTGGTGATACCAACACTGTATGTTGAATAATCTTTTCCCTACATTTTGAAATGCCACTTTTATCCCCTACTAAATTCCTAAATGTGTTCTTGGTCCTATTTCTTGATTTTCTATTATCTTTAATTGGTATGTCTGCTTATTATTTCTTAGGTTTTGGTATCTGGGCTGTGCTGGCTCTGTAAAATTAATTGGAAAGATTTAAAGTCTTTTCTAACATCTGGAACAGTTTATATAACATAAGAATATAGTCTTTTGAGGGTTTGAAAGAATTCACCCATAAAACCGTGTGGGCTGGGTGCCCTTTCTGAGTGGCTGTTGCACTAGCTCTAAAACCTTTTCAGTTTCTCCTGTGATCATTGGTATTTTTAGTTTGTTACTTTTACTACAGTTAATTTTGATAATCTACATTTTCCTAGAAAAATATTTATTACATTGAGGTCTTCCAATTTTTTTATAGTGTTGTGCAGAGCAATCTTTTATGATTTAAACAATTCTCTCTACTTTCTTATTTCTAATGATATGTGTTTGAATTTTCTTTTTTCTTGATTAGTCTTGTTAGAAGTTTTTCTTTCTCCCTCCTGTATTGAACTTTTCAAAGAAAAGTTTTTGGACTTAGATATGAGTTCTAATGGGCTTCCCAGCTGTGCAATAGTAAAGAATCCATCTGCCAATGCAGAAGACACAAGAGACTTGGGTTTGATGCCTGGGTCAGGAAGATCCTCTGGAGTAGGAAATGGCAACCCACCCCAGTAT
Organism: Bos javanicus; assembly: GCF_032452875.1. Taxonomy (NCBI): domain Eukaryota; kingdom Metazoa; phylum Chordata; class Mammalia; order Artiodactyla; family Bovidae; genus Bos; species Bos javanicus. The sequence goes on along the minus strand of NC_083878.1, from coordinate 13,178,805 downwards.
TCTTGCTGGGAAAATTCCATGGACAGGGGAGCCTGGCGGGCTATAGCTCATGGGGTCGCAAAGAGCTGGACACATCTGAATGAATGTGCACAGGCACACTTTAGTTCTAATATTTTCTAATTTTTTATTCTCTCATCTTTTAAATCTTCTCTTTAACTCTCTTTAGACATATTTTGTTGTTTCCTTTTTAACTTTCTAATTGTGTGCTGAGTTGCTCAGTCATGTCTGATTCTTTGTGACCCCATGGACAGTAGCCCACCAGGGTCCTCTGTCCATGAGGATTCTCCTGGCAAGAACACTGGAGTGGGTTGCCATGCCCTCCTCCAGGGGATCTTCCCAACCCAGGGATCGAACCCAGGTCTCCTGATTGTAGGTGGATTCTTTACTGTCTGAGCCACCAGGGAAGCCCAACTTTCTAGTTAACTTGTGTTTATTTTCAGTATTTCTTATTTAAGTAATGGAAGTATGGTTTCTGCCACATATGTCATGCTTTTGGCCTTCAGGAAATCCCAAGGTTGTATTTATCTCTATTTTTTACTTTTATTTTTTACATTTAGATATTTAATCTATTTTGAGCTTCTTTTGATGTGTTTTCTGAGAGCAGTTTGATTTGATTCCTTTATAGATAGTTTTTCTTTTTTTCTGGCTTGTAGGAATGTCTCTTTTTACTTGTAGTTTAAAAAATTATTTTGATCGGTCTAGGAGCAAGACTCTTGAATTTTTTCTGAGACACAGTGAATTCTTAAATCTGAGTTGAGGATTGATTTCATCTACTCTAATATTGTTGTCTGAGCAGCTGAAGACATGGAGAGGGGTGGGATAAGAGCTGTTCTGGAGCCAGGGAGCTCCAAGAGAGTTGTTCCAGTCTCCTCCCACCAGTCCCAACCTTGTAAGGTCCTTACAAAAATCCAGTGAGACTATAAATGTCACATTCTGGAACACAATAAACCCTAAAGTAATGTTGCTCTTTAGTATCATGATTATTGGCTTTCTGCATCCCTATTCTGATTTTTCCCCCCTGTACCAATTCTGCTTTTTACTGCTTCCCATGTGGTTTAAGACTGGCTATTTCATTTTTAGTTTCTTGTCATGCCTTCCTTTCCCTCCATCTTTCCTTTTATATTTTCCTTTTCCTCTTTGTTCTCTCCCTCGTTTTGTTTTGTTCCACAAAAGTTACGTCTTCCTGCACTCTACTGAGGATTCCAAATCATTTCTTGAGAGTTCAAGGTGAACACCCTCCTGAATTTTACAGACGCTGTTTCCTCCCTATTTCCCTATCCTGGTTGGCCCTCTGTTTTTCCCCTCCCCTTTTATTCACTCTCACACACTCTTGCAAGATCTGGCCAGCGTGGTGTCTTTCCACAGACAGGGTGTGTGGGTCTCTGTCCATCCATCTTCTCAGATCTTTATCTGGAGGTCAGGTTAGCATGCCCAGTTTCTGGCAGATTCCACCTAACACTTCTGAAGTTGACCAGTCTCCTCTAGATTCTCTGAAACATTTAAATATATATATATACAAGTAAAAAATCTGCAATGAACTTCCAGTTTCCCTCCCGATGTGTTAACATCTAGCTGCCATGCTCATTTCATCACTGATACTTGTCATTGTTGGAGTATACCAAAACTCCTTCCCAGAAGCCCCTGCTAAAGGGCTTGTCCTGCCCCAGCCCCTGCCTGTCCTGACTGTGGGAACTGCTGGTCCCAGGATGCGGTCCGCCTGTAGTTGCTGTCCGATAGTTGGATGCAGAGCTAGAAAGATGGGAAGTGAGGGCAGCGTGTCATGCAGGTGGGTGGGAGAGACACTATCCTAGGCTCCCCATGGATCAGAACTCCTGCATGGAGGGAATCTCTTCTCCAGTTTGCCGGCTCGTGCTGTCCCTGTCTCTGAGTCCAAGGGCAAATGTTGGCAGAGGCACAAGGTGCCTTTCTGACTGGTTTCCAGCAGCCACTGTTTCACGAGGCTACAGCTCTGCCAGCTGTCAGCCACCCGAGGGAGAGTTTAGATGCCTGTGCCCCCATCAGTCTTCATGTCTGGGGGTGGTGTTGACCTTGCCCTTTTCCAGGGTCGTCATGAGTATTTGAATGCGAACATGAGAAAGATGTTTATTTGGTCACTAGATGGCGCTCAAGCCATGGGCAACCCATTGTGGTTCATGGACCACAGGCTCCCACAGTTTGTTTTGGACATAAATGAGAATCTTCTTGTCACCAGCTAAGCAGTTTTAAGTACAGTTAAATAGCTTGATCTCTGTAGCAATAAAACAGTTAGACTTATTGCTCAAACTGGAGCCGTTCTTCTCAAGCTCTCTCTAGGCCTGGAAGGTTAGCCATTGCCTGCCTCCCTGCCAAGCTTCTCCCACTTGTCCTGAGGCCACCTCCGAATGTCACTCCAACTTTGAGCTCTTTTTGTTTTTCTCCACCCTAGGGTGTTCCAGAATATCTGGGTGATGTGTGGCCCTTGCTTTTAAAAATGGATTCTTTCTCTATATTCTCCAGCCTCACAGTTCACCAGATTATTTAATCCAACCAGGAATTTTTGTTTTTGTGTTTTGTTGTTATTTCCAGCTAGGACAGGACCTAACGCTAGCCTCTTAAGCACTTTTGACTGCAGGTTTGCCTGGCACACTTAAGTATTCCTTGGACCCTATGCTCCAAAGCATTTAGTAAAAAATTTATTTGTTTTTTTTTTTTTTTTTAATGAGGAGTGCTTTCCTGAGAAGTCTCAGTCCTTTTGAAAGGTAGCAGGCACATGAGCCCCATGAAACGTAAGTTCCATGGTACAAATTCTTTTATAACTTTGTACATATGAAAATCATGCTACATAAATAGCACTCAGGCAGTTTTTTCCATGGCTACGAAATCCAGAGTTCGTTTCTTTTTGTCTTTGGAGCATAGATGATGAGGATTTCCCAGCAGTTCTTGGTTTCTTCTCCTGCCTGGCGCTGGCTGGAGTCAGGCAGCCAAGCCATGGGCGTGGGAGATGTGCTGAGAGGCAGAGGGAGCGGCTGGGCTGGCCGCAGGTAATGGCCTCAGATGCTCCAGAGGAAGGGGGTCCTGAGCTGGGAGGGCCTGCCCTGTACTTCCACAGGTGAGGGAGCTGTGCTGGGCTGCTCAGGCCACAAAACTGGAAGCGTTCATCTGTGTTCTGGGGCTTCCCCAGCCCCTATTCCTTGGGCTTAGGGAAAACACACCAGAACACTTGTGTTTTGGCAGAAGAGTGGTGAGGACTAAATAGAGGCTTTGTCTTGGGTGGCTTCACTGATGACTCTGCCCTTGACTTTATGAGCTGTCTGCAGACACAAGCATGATCCTCACACCTGGAGACCTGTGACCCTGCCCCCGAATTAGGAGTCGCTGGCCTTAGTTATCGGCAGGGCCCTGTCTCACCATGCCTCATTCTGTGCCTGTTAGGTTTGTGGAGCAAACCAATGAATGAATGAGGCAATTAGTGAAAAGGTGTGGTTGGGAACCAGGCTGCTTGGAAGCCCCTAGCTTGGTCCTCCCAGCCACCAGAGGCACGTGTTGTTCAGATGACCGGGACTAGGGGCCAGCCGTGTCTGGGCTGGGCACTAGTTTGCAGCCAGAACGCAGAGTTGGTCTGTGGGTGGAAAGCTGTGTTTGCTTCTGTGAGGAGCACACGGGGGTCGGAACTATGACCTTGGCCTCATTAGCCCTAGATAACTGGCCAGGCCTGTTTGTAATCATTTGAAGGAGCTTAAAGTGGAATCTGTTTCCTTCCGGCGGGCCCTGGTCGTGCTCTCCTGGGGGTGCAGCTGTGCCCGGGTCGGTCCTCTGTGGTTGCTGAAAGTCTCCTGTGACCAGAGGCCTTGCTCCCCTCCTGATGAAAACCTATTCCTGTGGATATGAAAATGGCCATGAATTATGGTTTATGCACTCTGACTCCTGCCAGCCGGCATTCCTAGCTGAGGCCGGCTGTGGAGAGCTGAGGGGCCGGGTCCCAGGGCCGCAGGCCGCCCCCGTCCTCCATGCCGCCTCTGTGCTCACTTGGTCGGCTCTGACCTTGTGCCCATGTTCTCTCTGCTCCATGCCCTTTCTTCCTGTGTCTCTGCTCATTCTTCCTTCCTGCCACAATGTTCTGCTCAGCTCTTGGCTCTTAATTCTGATAATGGAGCTATAGGGAAATAGCGATAGGTATTATTTCTTGAAGGAGACCAATAGGTAAAGGTGATCAGTGAATGAAAATAATTAGGCATTTCACTAAACACAACCCCAGGTCAATCAGGACCCCAGACTGGGCCACACTTGGATGGTTGGAGGAGGAGACAGGGAAGGTCAGAGTGTGGCAAGAGGCAGAACCAGAGAGGACAGTGGAAGGAGACTGAGGATTGCATACTCCTTTGGGGGTGTCTTGTGCTTGTCTTGAAGTGAAGTTGGAAGTCTACCAGAGCATCTCCTTCCTTGCTTCTCTTATTTCTAGACCCTCCTTACCCGTGTTTAGGGTACAACCAAGAGTAGAACATTCAGCTAATGGACAGTGTCTGGCACTGTGCTTCATTCGAAACAGCAGGCGCTGGAAGCCTCCTGTTTCAGAACTGTGCCCAGTGCCTGCTGTTGTGAAAATGCAACATGGTGCCCTTAGTGGTAATTCTACAAGTGACCACTAGGTGGAGATCTTGTGCCTTGAAATGCCTCCACTCCATGCAGTCAACCTGCCTGTGGGGTGGAGAGCTGTGTGTGCCTAGCTCTGGCCCTTTCACAGTTCCCTCACCCTTTCTTTGCATCTGAACTTTGTTTCCCCCTCTTATCTGGCTATAATATGCCAAAGCATATATATATATATATGTTTTTTTTTTTTTCTGTGTTACTCCTTTAATGTATTGAGTCAAGTTTTCAATCGACAAACAACATACAGCCTTGCAGGCAGATGGTGGCGTGCACGCCGGGGCACTGGGACTGTGTCTCGCTGAGGGGGGTGCACTGATGACTCAGTGTGTGATAAATTCACAGCTGGGCTGGCCTTGGGGTCTCGGCCCACATCTGTTTCCCGTCCAGGAGCTGTTTTCCTTCTGTCTGCCAGCTGTCCATCCACAGTGCCTCATTCACCTAATCGGTCCTCCACCCAGCCATGCCCATCCTAACCCCTCTTCCATTTCTTTACGCTTCAGAGGAGCCTGCAGGTGTGGTCAAGCCTCCTCCAGCCACAGAACGTACGTGCTCTCACCTCTGGGATGACGAGGGAGTTGGGCCTTGAGGTTTTTACTGGAGGGGCAAGGGCGCTGGTTGTGGGGAAGTGTTCCATTTGCCTGTGGTGGGCTGGAGACTCCCCACCACAATCCCCAAGCTTAACTTTGGCTGTTACCTCTCAACCACGGTGGAATATGTAAATTGCTGGGAACGCTTCAAAGGCAATTCCCTCCCACTCTCTAACCCCCTTGCCCAATGTGCCGGGGCCCTGGAACTCAAATGAGTTCATTCTCTCTAGCAGGGTGGGGGGTGGAGCAGGCAGGGGGTCCATGATGAGGAAGGGGAAGTGTGAGTCCTCTCAGGGACTGGGAGGAGGCCAGGGTGAGCTGAAAACTCTTGAAGTTGAAATGTGCAAGGTAAATTACAGTCAAGATGATTAGTATAAATAATTAGTCATGCTTACAACAGCTCCATCAGGTCATTCACCCGCATCCCCAAAGCCAGAGTGTGTGCTGGGGACTGGAGGAGGAGGGGTGCTGGGTGCAGGGCTCTGGAACAGGCATGCTCCTGCGTCTAGTTGGGAAAATCTTGCTGCTCAGGGACGGGCTCAAGCCCAGGGTCCCTGGAACCCACCCCCCCCAGGGTCTGAGCACTCAGAGTCATCTCAGATAGTACCTGCTTCTGGGCCCACCTCCCACCTTTGCCATTCTGGAAACGGCCTCTTCCTCCTTCCGATGATGGGGCACCCTGGCTTTTCAGGATTCTCAGAGTTTGGCCATTGAAATCCCGTCCTAGGAAACTTGGCTGTCAGCTAGAAAGTCATGACATTAACAAAAGAGGGCTGTCAAAAAAAAAAAAAAAAAAAAGGATGGAAATGATGTGGAGGAAAGATTTTGTCTCATCATTAGTGTAATTCTCAAACTCTCCTCCAACTTGCTTCACTGAAAGATCCTTCTTTGCACAAAGTGGGGAAGAGGAAGAGATGCCAGGATGAGTCAAGGCTATTAAATGGTCTGTCTCAACTTCATAAGGATACAGGGGTGGAGGAGACATGTGCCTGGGGCTGCCCTGTGTGTGGGGTAACATCGAGTTGGGCCCTCTCCCTGGCGTCCAGGAGATGATGTCTCTGGTGACCAGGCTCTTGGGCCTTCTTTGTGCCTCCCCATAGGCTGGATGGCCTGAGACACAGATGGAAGGGCAGGGTGAGGAGGGGATGAGCGTGGGCTGGGAGGGGCAGGGCAGTGAGCCCGAGCCCAGCTTTGCATGCCGGCTGAGTGCATGAGCTTGAAGGTGAGACCGCTGGGGTCATGCCTCTTTGCAGTTGTGTGCTCCTTTTCATCTCTTGGCCTCAGCTTCCTCATCTATACAACGAGACTAATAATAACAATACAAATCTCCATGTCTCGACACGGTGAGGATTAAAGTCCCGCAGAGGAGACAGCAGTAGCTCTCATGGGGTTCACTGTCCTTTATACGTTTGTGGGGGCCGCATCCTGTGCACGTGCGGGGTGCTGAGACCGGGGATGGGCTTGGCCTGAAATAGCAGGGCTGAGCGCTAGACATCTCGGCTGGGCCAGCCCCTCTGATCTGCACCTGTGTCTGTGTCTCCCAGTGGACGACCACCTAGGCTTCCTCCCCACCTTCGGGCCCTGCTACATCAACCTCTATGGCAGCCCCAGGGAGTTCACTGGCTTCCCGGATCCCTATGCAGAGCTCAACACGGGCAAGGTGAGCCAGACAGGAACCCAGATCCTGGGGCCTGCCTGGGCAGTATCTGAGGTCAGCCTGGACTCCAAGGGCCTGGCGGTGCTTGAGCGGGCCCAGGGCCAGGCAGCTACCCACTCAGAGACCCCTTCTTCCTCCCAGACCCCTCCTGGCCCCTTCTTCCCTCCCACTCTCTTCTCTTTGCCTGTCCTTCAGGGCAAGCCTGACATCTCCTCCCAACCCCCCACCCCCACCCCTGCTAATTTTCCTGGCCCCCAAGGGGCCCAGCTTCTGTCTGTCTCAAGTTTCATTCTCCCCTGGCGAGGTTGGACCCTGGTGCTGACCATCAGGGTGGCATGGCCCTTGAACCCTCTGGGCCACCGTTTCCTCATCTGCAGAGTGACGGGGTGTGGCTCAGGGCCCTGCTGGTTTCCTGGGAGATGGGTGACCTCTGGACCAGATGAGGTTCCTTTCCTGCCCCTTCTCCCCTCCACTGCCCCTGCTCCTGGTGACCCTTCCTCCCCTCTCAGGGAGAAGGCGTGGCCTACCGAGGCCGGCTCCTGCTCTCCCTGGAGACCAAGCTGGTGGAGCGCAGTGAACAGAAAGTGGAGGCTCTCTCTGCCGATGACATCCTTCGGGTAGAGGTGAGGGGCGTGGCCCTGGGAGGGGCCAGAAGGGCGGTGGCCAAGTGGGGCTGGTGGAGGAGGGCTCAGCTCCACCCATACTCACATGCCTTCTCACCTCTGGGCCTCAGAGTAACCCAGCACCTGGTCTGCCTTCCTGAGGAATGTTCAGAAGCTCAAAGAAGATAAAAAGTGGAAAGTGTTCCTGAAATGAAAGTGTTAGTTGCTCAGTCGTGTCCGACTCTTTTCAACCCCATGGACTGTAGCTTGCCAGGATCCTCTGTCTATGGGATTCTCCAGCCAAGAGTACTGGAGTGGGTAGCCATGCCCTCCTCCAGGGGATCTTCCCGACCCAGGGATCGAACCCGAGTCTCCTGCATTCCAGACAGATTCTTTATCGTCTGAGCCCAAAGAAGATAAATAGAAGTATTTTAAAGTCTAGAGCTTGATGCAGGATGAGAGGCTATTTTAAAATAGCTAACACTTATGAATCTCTGACTGTTTGTCAGACACTATGCTGATGATACTGCTGATGTCACTGAGTCCTCCCAGCACCTGCCAGGTGGCTGCTCTGAGTATCCCCATTTTACAGATGAGAACACTGAGGCTCAAATGTAACAAAGCAGCAAGTGGTGGAACTGGGCCTTATTTCTAGGAGGCAGCTATGTGGAGTCCTCATGAGGGATTATACCCTCTCACTCTGTAGTCAGTGGTGCTGGTTTGACTTCTGGCTTGTCCACTTACCAAGTGGGAGTAATAATTATAGCCATCTTAAAAGATTGTTGTGAGAATGAAGTTTATTCTTACCAGCACGCAGTAGGTGCTCGATAAGTGTTAGCCATTGTCACTGTGTGCTTGACCTAATAAACCAGTCATGTAACCCCTCTCCCCTCTGCCTTCCACAGAGGGGATTGTAAAGTCATCTTGGTTCAAGCCGGGATGTGTGGTTGGGTGCTGGCCATGTCCTCAGCCTGGTGCCTGATGCCCAGCGGGGACAATGGGGCTCATTCATCCCATGCGTGCGGCAGCCTGTGATGCTGCAGGGCTGGCCGGCGTGGTGGAGAGCCTGAGTGGTGCGGAGTGGGTGTTCTGGGTGGGCACATGGTGCGTTATGGCCTCCGGCCCCTTCTGGAAAGGCAGAGGCAGGAGGCCAGGCTCCCCGGGGTTGTGGTGCCTCCGCTGCTGGTTTGGATTAAGGAGCTCCATGACCTCGGAGGCGCGGACCTTAGTAGAGGAACACGGCCAAACACACAGGCCTGGAATGAGTTTGCTCAGTTACTGACCAAATCTGGGCTCTGGTGCAGAGCCGGAGCACTCGCCACCCGCCCGTCCAGCCAGAGTTTATTGGGTGCCAGGCTCAGCCAGGGCCTCCCAGCCACGTGACCCCCTCCCCGCCCCGCACTGGTGTCCCTGTCCCTTCCCCCGTGACCCCGAGGCTGCCCTCTCTGCCCCCAGAAGTACCTCCGGAGGCGCAAGTACTCGCTCTTTGCCGCCTTCTACTCGGCCACCATGCTGCAGGATGTCGATGACGCCGTCCAGTTCGAGGTCAGCATTGGGAACTATGGCAACAAGTTCGACACCACCTGCCTGCCGCTGGCCTCCACCACCCAGTACAGCCGGGCGGTCTTTGATGGTGAGGCTGGAGGCTGCGTGCCTGGTGGGGGACCCAGGCCTCAGAGTAGGGGCTGAGCCCTAAATCCCATCCCCTGCGGAAAGCTTCTGGAGGCTCGCCCAAAGGCACACGGGTTCGGGGGACCCCTAGTCTGCTCCCTGCTATGCTGCCTCCCCGTGCTCATCTCCAGGTGCATCCCTCCTGCTGGGATCCATAGACTAGGCTCCTGACATCAGCAGTGGTTGGCCTTGATCTTGACCTTTGGTGACCACTCATTCCATGGTGGGTGTGGGGCTTGGCGTAGAGATTTTGGAGAGCGTGGGATTCCCAGGGTCCTTCTGACAGTGCCTTGGTTTTGATGTGCTAAGGAGTCCAACTGAGAGCAGTAGCTGTCTGTTCAGCGTGTGAAGGGAACTCTTGGCACCTTGTCCGGGCACTGGGGAATACAGGTCGTGCCACAGGTGTCTTAGCTGGGGGGCAGGTGTTTGCATCCGCCGCCTGCCTCGGCCCCCCACGCCTCTGCCCGGCTCAGCGCCAGGCCCTTGCGTCCTTCCAGGATGCCACTACTACTACTTACCCTGGGGCAACGTGAAGCCCGTGGTGGTGCTGTCGTCTTACTGGGAGGACATCTGCCACAGAGTTGAGGCTCAGAACCAGCTTCTCAGGATTGCCGACCAGCTGGTGAGTGGAAGCTGCCCCCACCCACAGACCCCATGCATGCACCTCTCCTGCCCCATGGGTGTCTTCAGTCCTGCCTCCACAGGGGCTAAGCCTGCAGACCTCACGATGCCTGTGGTCCCTGTGTCCTGACCAGGCCAGGCTTGCAGTCCTGCCCTGCACACTGGGAAGAGAGGAGAGGGAGGGAGCACAGCTCTGGGGGGGATCATCCCTAGTCTGAGGTAGGAGACGGCACAGAGAAACAGCTGAGAGAGACCGAGCTGGGAGCAGAGGACAGAGCCTGCAGCCATCCATCCACCCATTCATTCACTCATCGAATGCCTTTGACTCTTAGCACAGCAAGGGTTGTGCTGGAAACATCTAACTAGAGGGTGGATGTGAACAGGATGCTGCCCCTGACTCCAGGGGTCAGCTTAGTAAAGGAGTAGGCAGGTTCATCCACCCCTCTCCTACAGAGGCTGGAATTTCAGTTCAGACGTTGCTCCAGGAGTCCCTAGGGAGGGGGGCTCAGAGGAGAGAGGAGGCCAGTTAGCATCAGGAAAGCAACTCAGGGCGGCGAGGGGCCGCATCCAGTGAGGGGAGTTGGGGGCCGGTTAGGATGCCCTTGCTGGAGTCCAGGGGAGTGGCTCTGGGAGGGAGCTGACCTCAGGGAGAAAACAGAAGGAGTTGAGCTGCAAGGACTTGGTGGTCTGTTGGACTGGGGAGCAGAGGCTGTGAGGAGGGCCTCCAGTGGCTGGGAGCTCAGGAGAAGAGCAGGGCTGTGAGGTCAGGGATGTGTCCTGTCCTGGATGTGGCTGGGGGTTACTGGTGGATGCTGGGATTTGCAGGCCTGGTGTTTGGCCAGAGAGCAGAGGAGAGTCAAAGTGGGCAGAGGGGAGAGGCCAAGGGTGGAAGATCCTGGTGGTGGCCTCTGGCCATTTCTGTGTGTGCACGGGGTGGAGGCTCACCCACGAGGTGTGTGGCCCGTGAGAACGGGGGGAGGCAGGTGTGCATGCTTTGGGGGCCCACAAGGGCAGCAGGGTAGAGGGCAGGGCGTTGAGAGGTTTGGACAGGTGAAGGAGGTGAGCATGGTGAGAAGGGAAGGGGGAACGGGGATTTTAGAATGGCTGGGAGGGGTTGTCAGCCCCAGATGGGGACCACGACGACCCACACTTTCCCTGAGACGCGCAGTTCTCTGGGAGGGAGGGACCAGTCCACGCCCAGGTTTGGGAGAACTCGGAGTCGATTTTGTGCAAGTCCAGCATCTTCTTGGCCATCTGTTCTCTCCCAGGCCATGCCTGGCAGACAGGGGCTGGCTGTCCTTCCAGGGCCTGTCTGTCCGCAGTGTGGTGGGCCCAGGGTGGAACGCAGGCTCAGGAAGGCAGAAGAGGTGGGCAAGGGGGTGGGGATGGAGGGGCAAGTCCTTGGCCTGAGCGTGACCTGTTGGGAGATCTGTCTCCCAGTTCAGGCCTGAGACCTGGGGCTGGAGCGCCCCCTGGAGGAGACCAGTTGCGATGGGGGCACGAGTAGGAATTTGGGGAGGGAAGGCCTGCCGGGGCAGGCTGTCTGAGCGCTCCCGAAGGAAGGAGCATGGGATCCAAGCCTGCTTGGGTGGTAAGGTTTGAAAAGGAGAGAGGGTGCAGGTGGGACCTGGAGCTGGCTCCGAGGTCGCTTACCTGTGAGACCTGGCTTGACGGGGCCGTGGAGAGCGAGATACACAAGCGTGGTGGGAGTCCCCAGTCTGGGAATTGGATGTTTGTTGCGGGGAACCCTGCAAAGTTCTTGAGCCACGACAGCCGCTGGCTTGTGGGGTCCGTACTCTGCCTTCTTGGCTCTCACTGTTCTTGCCTTTTTGGCTCAGGGGCTGGGCTGTGGTGACAGGACCTGGGGATTGAGGGTCCGCCCCACGGTGACCTTCCTGACCCTGCCCGCCCATTCCACAGGAAGCCGGCCTGGAGCAAGTCCACTTGGCCCTGAAGGCTCAGTGCTCCGACGAGGACGTGGACTCCCTGGTGGCTCAGCTGATGGATGAGCTCATCGCAGGCTGCAGGTAGGGGGTGCCCGGCACCCATGGCGCCCTCCCCTTCTGGCTGGCCGGGCCCTTTCCCGGGAGTGTTCGTGTGTGGCGGTGAGCGACGGCACGTCTCCCCGGCCACGCTTGGCTAGCAGTCCAGCCCGTGCTGAGTCCAAAGGTGGTGGAGCCAGCGCGGGGAGTTGAAAAGGTGACATTTAGAGCAGGTCATAAATCTCCCTGCAGCAGCGGCAGCTGCGGGCCCAGGGCGGCCCGGCTCACCTGAATGGGGAGCGTTGTGTCTCTGATCCCCGACCTCTTATTTCCCTGATGGAATCTCCAGGAGGAGCTGGCTGGTGGGGGTGACGGCGCCCCTCCTCCCCCCAAGGCTGTGTCAGGGACTGGTGTTTCTGTTTAGCCTTCTATTGACATGGCTGATTGTCAGCTTCAGGAAAAGGGAGCCCCAGGGGTGAAGGAGAATGGGGGTTCAGGGCCCTGGTAGAAGGGGAAGCATCTGAACCTCTCCTCCACAGCTGGGTGATTTGGGGCTCACCACCCACCTGCTCTGAGCCTTGGTTTCCTCGTTTCAACCTGACATTAAGAATATTGTAACCACTTTATAATGTCACATAAGCAAAATGCCTGGCCCTTAGGACGTATTTAATAAATGATAGCTGTGATTATTATCAAGCAGAAGAAACATTAAGGAGACTTAGATTCTCATCCTGTTACCCACCTTTGTGGCTTTGGGCAACTTCACTTCTCTGGGCCTCAGTTTTCCCAGGTATTAAATGGACTTAATAACAGACAGCAGTCTTTTTTCTTACCATGGGATTAAGTGTGAATGTATGCAGATATAGTCTACACCCTCCTCTAAATCGTCTCACCCCAGCCCCTGTGGAATGTATGAGAAGTGCTGTGTGGCTGCCTGCCCCTTCTGGTCCTTTGTACCCCAGGTAGGAAGCACACCTTTATCAGAAATGGCCCTGTGGCCTGCTGCCCAGATGGGTCATTCACTCCTCCAAACTTTCCTGAGACCTGGCAGGTTCCAAGCGAGGAGCCTAAAGCGTGTTACAAGGGTGCAGCTTCAGCCCTCTCGGGGGTGATGAGGCAGAAGTGAGCAAATGAAGGAAAGTGTTGGGGGCTCGAGGCATGTGCCCCCGGAGCTCGGAGCAGGTGCATCTTGTGAAAATCTATAGACACTTCCTGGAGGCGGTGGTGCCCTAGGAGAACTCTGGAGGGGAGGAGTCAGCCTTTGGGGAACGGACTTCTGGGCATGGGCGCAGGAGCCTGGGATACCTGCTGCCTCCTGGGGGTTGTGAGGGGAGCTGCAGTCCCGTTGGGACAGGCCTCAGGGGGTTGCTAAGGCAAGCCCAGAGCTGGGGGCAGCGGGGGCCCAGGGATTCCTGGGGTTCAGACACTCACTCTGGCTGCAGTGAGAGTGGTGGGCTGCGGGTGGTGGTGAGGGGTGACTGATGAGGGCATCACCCAAGGCAGGGGACTCAGGGACATGAGTGAGAGAAGTAGAGGGCAACGTGGACTGTTCAGGAGGCACTGTGGTGAGTCATAGCCTCGTGGGGACCACTTTCTGTGCCAGGTGCGGTTCTGAGAAGTTCACCTGTATTAACTGATCATAAGAATCTTATGAGGTGGGAAGTAGAGGGATCCACATTTTACAGATGAGAAAACAGGCTCCGAGAGGTTAATCGCCCAGATTCACACCCTAGTAAGTGGCTGACCCCCTCGCTGTGCTGCTCTGTACTGGACAGGCTTTGATGGTGGATTGAGTGTGGCGGCCCAGGGAAGGTCCAGAATGGTCCCTTGGCTCTGGCCAGAGCAGGAGGGTGGAGAGCAGGGCCATTTCTGGAGGGGGACAGTGGGAAAAGAGCAGGTTTGGTAGAGGGAGAGGCGCTCGGGGCTGGCAGTGCTGAGTAGCAGTTGTCTGTGGTCTGGAGGTCGGAGGTCACTGTGAAGCTAGAGGGGGTACCCTCAGCAGGGGCAGCCGCAGAGTACCCGGCTGTGCCCCACTGCCCGACCTGACAGCTCGGGTGCGGAGGGCGGGCCGGGGCTCTGGGTTCAGCATGGTCTGCTCATGACTCATGTGCGATGTGGACCTTGGCAGGTCCGAGGGGCCTGACACATCTGAGACGAGTGGGTCCCGGGCCCCTGGGCCACTGCACCGCTCTCCCAGTGCTCCCCTCTTGATGTACTTGTTTCAAAATGCCTCTGCCAAAGCCTGGTCTCCTTGAATCACTCTCCTGGGGATAGAAGGTGGCCGGGGGCCTCCTGGAGAGCCCTGGTCTCAAGTCAGGGGCTTGTGAGGAGGGTCCCACCCCCTCAGGAGGGCACGCACGGCTCTCTGTGGAAGATCCGTTCCCTCGGCTCCATCTGGGCCACCAATAGCCCTGGGGCTGCAGAAAGAGAGCTCCCCTCCCCCACCAGGCTCTGTGTTGTGCATCATTGCAGCCAACAGCAGGGCAGCTGGGTGCAGATTACATGAGCCAGCTTGCCATAGATGACCACCAGCTGCTCACGGATTCCTCCGGCCAGCCCCCGCCCACCGCTCCACCATCAAGAGCCCTTCGTTTGCACAGATCCCTTCCTGCTGCATCTCCTGGGAGCCCCTCTCCCCGCTGTGCCAGTCTCGCCCACTCTGCTCCTTTGGCCCAGCCTTCTCCTCTCATCTCCTGACCCATGGACCCATCTGCCAGCCACACCTGGGTGTCCACCGGCACATCCTATCATTTTCTGTGATCTTCCTAAGCCTGTGCCCTGCCACCTCCACTCCAGCACTGCAGCGGCTCCCGTTGCCTTCAGGAAAAGCCAGCCTCGTCTGACACGTGGACTTCTCTGTCTCCACTGCCTGCTCCTGGACCTCAGCAGTCTCACCCTCCAGCCCCCTGGAGCCTCCGTGCTGGCTCACTCCCTTGCATGTGCTCCCCCCGCCTCTGAGTCTTGTCTTCTGCACATTCTGCTTCTTCAGCCAGAAGGCCCTTCCTGCTCTGCTCGGCCTGACCTGCTTCTGCTGACCTGCCAGTGCAGCTTGAGTCCTCTTCCTCCAGGAAGTACTCCAGACTCTGAGAAAGCTCGGGGAGGTGCGGGGGGGGGGGGCGGGGAGCTTGTCTGTTCCAGGGCCTTGTCTGTTCCAGGGCCTTCCTGAAGGTAGAGCTGGGTCTCATCCCTGGGTCCAGTCTCTGGTCAGGACCAACAGAGCTGTTCCTCGTGAGGATTGAAACGAATGACCCAGTGCCCAGGGTATCTTTCAGGCTGGACACTCTCCCCTCCCAGGCAGCATCCCTGATAAAGGCATCCAGTCTCCATGGGGGCAGACAGCCACCTCGTGGACAGCCCAGCTCTGCTCCTAGCCTGTGCTGGACCCTGCCCTGGGCTGGCCTGTCGTTTCCAAGTCATCCAGGGTTGGTAGAGCGACTGCCCCTGCTTGGGGTTGGGGCCCTGTCATTGGCCTCCACTTCCAGGTCTCCCTTTTCTGGGCCTGCCTTGGGCTTTACGGGGTGGGAAAGGGCCGGGGCACCTTGCTTGTGGCAGTTACGGGTCTCGACTGTTTCTTGGGGAGCCTTGTTTGGGCTGGTGGCCTCCGTGAAAATCTCCCTTTGGTGGTCTGCATGGCAGTCCCTCTCAGTTCCGGACCCAGGCTGGGAGCATAAATCACCCTGGTTGGCTCGCCTCTCCATATCCCACTCCAGACCCGCCTGCCCCCGCCCTCAGGCCCACTCAGGCCTCCTTCCCAGCAGGCCCAGCCCAGGAGTCCGGTCGGGCCCCCCTTCACCCTCCGAACATGCCCCTCCGCCATGCTCCGGTGAGCTGGGGATGAAGGCCGCCCCTCTCCTGGCCTGGGGCAGCCCCATCCGAGGCACCCTCGGGGCAGTAAATATTATATTACCACAGGGTGTGCAGTACGTGACCTGAGACAGGCCCCAGGGCTTAAGTTTCCTGAGATGGAGTTTGCGTACTGCTCCCCCCACCCTAAAAATTCAATTAAAAAAAATAACAGGAAAAATGTAGTGCGCCGAGGGCCTGCCAGAGTGGTGTATCTGGCGGCGGCGGTGCCGCTGCGCTCGGCGGTAATTGGTTCTGCATAGCTCGGGGAAATTGGCAGAAAAATAAATCAGCCGGGAGCCGGGAGTCGAGACACCGCGGGGAGGGAACGTGAGGTGGGGGGTGGCTGCGAGTGGTGGGAGCAGATCTGGTGAGCAAGCGGGCTTGACTGATGTCCTGTTTGCGAGTCAAGGGCTTAGAGGGGGTGGGGCGGCCCGTGCCCTGGAGCCGAAGTAATCTGGAGGAGTCCTGCCCCGTGAGAAGAGCACAGAGGCCGCCACCGCCACCCGCCCCTTCCGCCCTCTGTGACCCCTGTGTGCGTACTGACTGACCCTGGGCCTTGGTGTGGGCCGGAGGAGCCATATAAAGGGGCGCCCAGGCAGGGAGCCCAGCCTTTGGATGAGGGTGGTCAGAGTTCTACGCCTCCAAATAGGGTTGAGTTTAAACCCAACCCCCCTACTGGAGGCTTGGGGCCGTGTTTCTGGGACTGCGTGTACCCCCACCTCCTCTCCAAAGGCTTCCCAAGGCAGAGGGTTCTGGGAGGGGTGCTGTGGGGCCGCCCTGGGTCGACCCATCTGTGCTGCTGGCTGCTGGCCTCCCCACAGCGTCTGCAGTGGCTTGTCAGGGGTCCATAAATTTCCTTCTTGAAGAAAGTGTGCATACAACAGAATGGATTCGTTTCAGCCAAAGGCAACTTAGTGCTCAGGCCTCTGCTCTAGGAGGGTGCAGCGGGGGCAGGAGGGACCTACCGGGCCTCTGGGGGCTTGCAGTCAGTTGGGCAGAGGGGATGCACAGGTGAAAGAGGTCACAGAACTGGAGGCTGAGAGGGTAGGTTCCAGACAGGCAGCCTCAGAACAGAGAGGTACTTCAGAGCAGGAGGCACTCTGGCCAGGGTGGTTGGGGCAGGCTTCCTGGAGGAGGTGGCTGGAGGAGGCACCCAGGGCAGGTGGAGCAGCCAGCAGGAGGCTGAGGGTTTGAGGCCTGTTGTGAGTGCCTGTGCACACGTGTACACGCCTGTGTGTATGTCCGGGCCCGGGTGAGTGCTGGGCTCTGGCTCATCAGGCAAATCCGTCTCTGTCCGTCATAGCCAACCCCTGGGTGATGTCCAGGAGATGCCCTCTGCCACCCACCTGGACCAGTACCTGTACCAGCTGCGCACCCGCCACCTGAGCCAGATCACCGAGGCGGCCCAGGCCCTGAAGCTCGGCCACAGTGAGCTCCCTGCCGCCCTGGAGCAGGCTGAGGACTGGCTCCTGCGGCTCCGTGCCCTGGCTGACGAGGTAGCTGACCCTGCGAGGTGCCTTCCTTCCCGCCTGGGATGTCAGAGCTGGGAGGGGCAGGGGGATGTCTGGTCCAAACTGGCTCTGTTGCTGGGTAACCTTGGGGAGGTGACTTAATCTCTCTGAGCCTCCATGTTTGCCTTCAGAGGGGATACTGGGTGTGGTGGGGCCCAGCCCAGAATCTGGCATGTAGTAGGTGCTTGATAAATGCCCCCGAAGAAAGAAAGTGAAGTCACTCCGTCATATCTGACTCTTTGCGACCCCATGGACTGTAGCCCACTATGCTCCTCCATCCATGGGATTTTCCAGGCAAGAGTACTAGAGTGGGTTGCCATTTCCTTCTCCAGAGGATCTTCCCGACCCAGGGATCGAACCTGGGTCTCCCACGTTGTAGGCAGATGCTTTACCATCTGAGTCACCAGGGAAGTTCAAAAATGCCCCCAAATATGCTCAATAAATGTGCTTCATAAATGCTGCCGATGGCTTCCCAGGTGCCTCAGTGGTAAAGAATCCGCCTGTAGTGCAGGAGTAGCAGGAGACGTGGGTTTGGTCCCTGGGTCAGGAAGATCCCCTGGAGGAGGGCGTGGCAACCCGCTCAAGTATTCTTGCCAGGAAAATCTCATGGACAGAGGAGCCTGGTAGGCTTCAGGCCAGAGGGTCACAAAAAGTCAGACATGACTGAAGAGGCTTAGCGCAAATGGTGCCAAAGTATGTCAGAGACAGAGCTGGGACCAGAATCCGGGGCGCCTGGTCCAGTGCCAGGGCCCCCTTCCCCAGGGACCCAGCCCCACCTCCCCACCTACCTGTCTGCCTCGAGCCTGCCTCACAGGACCCTGTGTTTCCTGCCTGCCCGGATGCTCCTGAGCCCCAGGCTTGAGGAGGCTGCACCTGTAGTAATGTTGCGTCTACACCCTGAACCCTCTGCCCTCCGGGGTCAGATGCCCCCACCAGGTCTCCAGGGAAGCAGGCAGGCCACAGATGTGTCTAGAATGAGGAGAAAGGT
This sequence comes from Bos javanicus, assembly GCF_032452875.1. Taxonomy (NCBI): domain Eukaryota; kingdom Metazoa; phylum Chordata; class Mammalia; order Artiodactyla; family Bovidae; genus Bos; species Bos javanicus. Next base: position 13,160,714 of record NC_083878.1, on the reverse strand, counting down.
CTGCCCATATGTCATGGGTGGACACAGGTGCTGACCGCCCTGGCCAGGGCCATGTGGGACCCCCAGGGAGGGAGGTCGTGAGGCATGATCTCTGCAGAAGGGGTGTGCAGAGAAGGCCAGAGCCTGAGTGGGGAGAAGAGGGCCCAGGAGGTGGAAGGGGTGGTCTGGAGGGGAAGTGGCCTGAAGGGTCCGTGTTGTCTCTTCCCCAAGTGGGGCCTCTAACATATGACTGGTTACTTGGGTGCCACTGTGCTGCTCAAGCCCAGGATGACCCTGGAAGTGGCTGTGGACCATCCCCTGGGGCGGGTCACAGACTGCCTTCCACATCTTGGCCCAGACTCCGGAACCCTCAGCGCAGACTGTGTTGTGGCTGGGAGTGGTTAAGGTGACAGGAGCACTAAGGATTGTGGAGGAGATGGGAGGGAGCCTTTCTCAAATTTGAGTGTGCTTCAGAATCCCCCGAAGGGCGTGTCAGCACAGGGTCCAAGCCCCACCTGATCTCGCATCTGGGGTGGGGCCTGAGCATCTGCACTTCCGGCAAGTTTCCAGGTGGAGCTGCGGGACCACACTTGGTGCTGTGGTTAGGGACACATATTTAGAATCAGAAAAGCCTGGCTCCTCACCTCTTTGAGCCTGAGTTTCCTCGCCTGTGCTGCCTCCCGGCTGCAGGGGTGAAGTGACACGCAGGGAGACGCTAAGGGAGGGTGCCGGCCAGCAGCCCCTCCCACAGAGCACAGGCCTTGGGAGCAGATGGATTTAGCCGACGGACCACCTCTCCTGAGTGTGGCATCTGGGAGCAGTGCTCCCTAGAGGTGTGGAAGCACTCCAGGGCCCTCCGTTTTCAGAGCCCTGTGTCAGTGGCCCCAGAAAAGGGCCAGACCCCCGAGCCCCTGCTGTTAGAGGGAGAAGGGCCCGGTGTCCTCTGGGAAGAGGCTCGCCTTCTGTAGATTCATGGCTGCTCTCAGGAGTCGGGAAGGGGGTGGCTCTTAGGTGTAATGTCATCTCTAGGGTCAAGTCAGCATTTCTCTACTCCCCAGTGGAGGGGTCTAAGAACTTGGGGCTCCAGGCAGGAGGGTCTCTTCCCAGAAAATGTGAATGCACATCAGTGAATTCCTGGTGGGCTACTCCTGTGAGCTGGGGGCAGCCTGGCATCCTCTCCTTGAGGGCTCATAGCTGCTGAAGATACAGGTGCCCAGCCAGCTCTGGGGAGTCAGGGGACACCCAAGGGTAGGAGCTTGGAGGAGAGGCCTGCGGAGGCTGGCTCACTTGTGGTGGGCTGAGGGTGCGGGCTGGGAGGTACCGTCGTCCCTACCCTGACTGCCACCCTCTCTCCAGCCCCAGAACAGCCTGCCTGACATCGTCATCTGGATGCTGCAGGGGGACAAGCGGGTGGCGTACCAGCGGGTGCCTGCCCATGAGGTCCTCTTCTCCCGCCGGGGCACCAGCTACTGTGGCAAGAACTGTGGAAAACTGCAGACGATATTTCTGAAAGTGGGTTGTTTTCCCTTAAGTTGTGGTCATACTCTCTTACCCCTAGGGTGGTCCACTTCCCTCCGGTTCCCTGTTTTCTGTCAGGCTCAGAATTTCAAGGCTCTGCTCTCTGAAGGGACCGAGGGCTTCCACAGAAAGACTTCCCTTCTCCCCTCCTCCCACAAAGTCCCTAGACCCCATGCACTTGGTTTGGAAAGCGAGTAGGTGAGAATCAGGGGGTGCTTGGAATGAATGGGGGGCTGACCCCGAAGGCTGTGCTCCTCTCCAGCCAGCTCCCTGGTGGGGGCGGCCTCAGCCCTCAGCCCCCACGGCCAACCTTTAGGAGTCCTGGCACAGACCTGCTTCCACCCTCCAGAGGGTTTGGCTCCAGGCAGAGTCACAATCTGGTTAGAGTTCCTCCCCGTGTTAAGGCTGGTGTGTGGGCGCTGGCTGTGCCCGTAGCTCTGCTCATCGGAGGCCTGGGACCAGGTAACCCTGTCCCTTCCGTCCTTTGGTCCCCACCTCCCCTGCCCTTTCTCCTCCCACCCATCCTTGCTCCCCCACCGTCTTCTTTCAGCCTTGGGGGTGGGTGACAGGGAAGTGAGCAGGTGCCTGAAGATGCCTGCTTTCTTCTCCGGGTTCATGTGGGGATACATGAACCTTGGTCAGGGGGCTGTGGCCGGCTGGTCGGGACACAGTTCAGGGACACCCCTCTCTGAGCTGTGGCTGCTGCGGCCCAGGCGAGGGTCTGCGTGTGGAGAGCCGTCACTGAGGCTGCTCTGATCGAGGAGGAGGCCTGGGGAGTGAGCCTGCCGCTCACTGCATGGGGCTGACTCCAGATGGCTCTGCTGGCCTCATGAACTGCTTGGCCTTCAACCTTCCCTCCCCTGTCTCTTCCCATCCACACCAGAGCCTCCTTCCATCTCACCTCTTCCAGGAAGTCACTGTGGACTAACCTTAGCCTCCAACCTCTGAGTGGCTATTGGCCGATCCATTCATACACTGGCCAGTGATTCTCACTGCCCTCTGAGGTGGGCAGAGGAGACAGCTTTCAAAGGCACAGTGTGTGTGGACAGGTTGTAGGTTGGCTGAAATACTGTGTGTCCTTGGGCAGATTGCCCAATCTCTCTGAATGCTGTTTTCCTACCTATAGAATAAAGATCAGACTGCCCTGATTACAGCATTGAGCATGGAATTAGGTAGCACAAGTCAAGGGTCTTCCTGGAACTAGGTGATCAATGAATACAATTTTTTTTCTTCTCTTCTCCCCTTTTCCTTCTGGGGAGCTCTTTGCCCCCTGGGGAGAGGAGGCTCCACCAGCATCGTGACTGGAGGCCATCACAAAGCCAGGGATGATCAGAAGTCTACATGCAGGTCATTGGTGCTTCAGAGGAGAGCTGGCTTTGCCTAGAAAGAGGGCAGGGGTGTGAGGCAGTGGGCTGGCCCTCCCACCTGGGACATTTTCCTCATGAGATCCCAACCTCCTAGCATCCTGCTTTCTTCTCTCCCAAGCCAGCTCCTTGCCTGGTTGGGCAGATGGGAAAGGAACTCCAGGAGCGGCCACATCTGAACAGGGTTAACCAGACTGTCAGGCTGCAGTGGAGGTGAGGCTGCAGGAACGGGCCTGGTAGATGCCTGTGAACGGAATGAGCATCAGGCTCTGACCTCTTGGCCCTGCAGCCTCAGGGAAATGCAAACTGAAAAATTTTTCTGATCCCAAGCAAGAAAAAAAAAAAAAAAAGATATAAGATTGTTTCTCGAAGTCTTCCCCACTGAGTTTATGAGCCCCGCCAGTAGCTCCTGAGCAAGCTCTACAAAAATGTTGGCAGCAAGCAGAGACCAAGAAAACATTGGTGTTTCTTAAGTTAAACCAAAGTTGGAAAAAATGAGCACCAGCAGAGAGGGAGAGGAGCCCCAAACTAGACATTTCTTTATTTGCTGTTGCTATTTTGGGTCCAGCAGGCTGGCCCTGTCTGGGGGAGGGCAGGGGAGAGACTGGGGGCGGATGGGGGAAGAGGGGGGTCAGGCATTCCTGCCATCTCCCTGGGGCTGGTGGTTTGGAGGGGAAAAGGCTACTAACCACCCCAGGGGAGAGGACACCGAAGCAAACAGTCATAGGGAGGTTTCCGAGGGGTGACACTTGGGGTCAGGGGCTCCTCCAGGCTTCACTGAGGATGAACCAAGACAGAGAGGCTGGGTGAAGGGTGAGATTGCTGATGCCCTGGCATGACCACCCCTTTCTGATCCTCTTACCTGGCCTGGGCTCCCGCTCTGGGGATCCAGGCCTCTTCTACTGGTTGGAGAGCCTCCCTTTCCTCCTCTAAACCCACCAAAGTGACTTTCTCATCTCATTCAGCTCCATGTCCCAGCAGAGACACTCCTCCAAGCTCAGGCACATGAAGCCTGGATACTTAATGTGTTACTTCCTCTAGGGGACTGTGTGTTATTCTGAAAGCGAGGCACTTCTGTTCCTTAGGCCATATCTGACCCTTGATTTCAATCAAATGGTGAAGCAGTTGTGGAGAATAAATGTTTTATGTTGGGTTGTTGTGGTTATTCTGTTTTGGCAGAGCTTCTGAAAGTTTCAGGATAAAAAGCAGTTGAAGACCAGTGAATAGCGGTTAACATGCTGATAAGCACTTGAAAGGGTGGGGATATCAGATGATACAACATCCAGCCAAAAACCCCTGAAAAAAAAAAAAAAAAACCCAAAACTGAAACTGAACAGAGAGGCTTTAACCTCTCCCCTTTTCAGACCTTTCTTTCTCTTATAGAGACATGTTCTAGAACCGCACCATCCAATATGCTAGCCATATGTGGTTATTTAAATTTAAATGAAATAAAACTAAAAATTTAGTTTCTCAGTCATACCAGTTACATTTTAACTGCTCAGTTGCCACATGGAGCTGGCGCATTGAACTCTGCAAATGTAAAAAGCCATTTCCACTGTAACAGAAATTTCCACGGGACCATGCTATTCTAGGAGAGAGCAGAAGTGAGGATGTGGTGGGAGAGGGGAGAATGGGGCTCCTGGTCTCGACACAGCCCGTCTCTGCAGAGAGCACCTGGATGGGAGGAATGCCATCTTCTCTTTTGATGGGAAGGAATCTTGGTGAGGTTTCTCAGTCGTCTGTGAACTTCTGAGAAGTCCCCCAATAGGGCCCATCCTGATGGGGTGACAGGCTGGTATGCCCAGGCCTGGAGGCCCTGCAAGTTGAGACATCCTGACTCTGAAGGGGACTGTGGGTTTCTTTCCTTCTCTGGTACCCAGTATCCGATGGAAGGGGTGCCCAGAGCCCGGATGCCGGTGCAGATTCGGGTCAGGCTCTGGTTTGGACTCTCTGTGGATGAAAAGGAGTTCAACCAGTTTGCTGAGGGCAAGCTCTCCGTCTTCGCTGAAACTGTGAGTGCCTGACCGCCTGCCCACCCTGCCCCCAGCCCCTGAGCTACTGCAGGCCTGCTCACTTCCCTGTTGCTCACTCTCCAGTATGAGAACCAGACCAAGCTGGCCCTGGTTGGGAACTGGGGCACAACTGGCCTCACCTACCCCAAGTTTTCTGACATCACGGGCAGGATCAAGCTACCCAAGGACAGCTTCCGCCCCTCAGCTGGCTGGGCCTGGGCTGGAGACTGGTTCGTGTGTCCAGAGAAGACGTGAGTTGTGGGCAGGGAGGGCTTGGAGATGTGGGCAGGGAGGGCTTGGAGACCCCCTCTGCCCCAGCCATTTCTGTGAAAGGGTCTCTGTCTGCTCTGCCCCTACGTTGGTCAGAGTGACTCCCTTGAACTCTCCTGGGCTCACGAGGCAGCATTCTCTGCTCAAAGGGCTCTAATGATCAGAAAGTCCTTTCTGATTAAACCTAAGCTGACATCCGGTAGACTTTGCATCCATTGGTTACAGCCCTTTCCTCCAAGATGCCAGAGAAAGCCTGCTCTCTCCTCTGCATGTTAATCCCTCTCCCGTCTCGGTCCCTCTCCCGTCTCAGGCCCCCTCTCCCTTAGTGCCTCTCAGAACAGCCTTATCCTTCTCCAACTGCATTGCCATCTCTACCTCTTCCTCCTCTCTCTTTTTCTATTTCGGTTGATATTCAACAGTTTTTTTTTTTTTTAACTCTTTAAAAATTGAAGAGCAATGCCTATCGTAGTCACCTACTCAGATCTTAAGTATGTAACCTGATAATCTTTGACATTTCTGCAACTATCTACTGAGCTTCAAATTCCCACAGGGTATTTGGAGTCTTCAGTTGGTTTCCCTGTTTCTTTCTCTATCTTGGTGGTGACGTTGTCTTCCGTCCCCTTGACTCGCTGCCCTTCCTGTCTCTTCCCCTCATCTCTCCTGTTGTTGGTTGGAAGTGAGGCTGACACAGAAAGGTTGGCCCAGGCCCTGGAGTGCTCTGCCGGAGGGTGTGGATGGGTGGGGGTGTTGGCAGAGACTCTGACTCACCCCTGTCCGCAGACTGCTTCACGACACTGACGCTGGCCACCTGAGCTTCGTGGAGGAGGTATTTGAGAACCAGACCCGGCTCCCTGGAGGCCAGTGGATCTACATGAGTGATAACTACACGGATGTGGTAAGGGGGTGCTCTGGGGGCAAGTGGGCTCTGCTTTCCCAGGGTCCTGGGCATTTAGGCCCAGGAAGGGCCTGTGACTGAGAGAAGAACGTTCTCCCCTGCTCCCACAGCCCCAGCACCCACGCTTGGGCTTTCACAGGGCCAGTGAGAGGTCTGGCAAGGGTCGGACACGGACCCCAAGTGACACCTGGGGCTTTGAGAGTGTGCAGCATCAGGTTGCATCTTCTCATCTCCCCATCCGTCTCTTCTCACGCTTGCCTGACCCGTGTCACTCTAGAACGGGGAGAAGGTGCTTCCCAAGGATGACATCGAGTGCCCGCTGGGCTGGAAGTGGGAAGATGAAGAGTGGTCCACGGACCTGAATCGGGCTGTCGATGAACAAGGTGGGCGGCGTGTGGAGCCCCCTGAGCACCCAGCAGTCTTGTGAGGCATGTTGGTGGGGACAACTAGAGGCAGAGCCCTTGGACTTGGGGTACTGGCCTTCACTGGGCTAGTTCATCTGGGGGACCTCCTGGGGAGTCCTTACTTCAAACTACAAATCAGGAATCGGTGGCCACTTGAAAGTCTGTGAATGTCCTCTGAATGCTGAGTGGGAGATGGCCAGGCCATGAACGATGGGCGCCTCCCCCCCAGGCTGGGAGTACAGCATCACCATCCCGCCGGACCGGAAGCCGAGGCACTGGGTCCCTGCCGAGAAGATGTACTACACACACCGGCGGCGGCGCTGGGTCCGTCTGCGCCGGAGGGACCTCAGCCAGATGGAGGCGTTGAAGCGGGTGAGCCCGGGGTGGAGGTGGGCAGAGGTGAGGCCCTGGGCAGGGGAGGCCAGCTGGGCACAGTGCACACCTCTGTGCACACACGCACGCAGGGGGGCGTGTGCAAGACAAGCACTCGAGATGCTCGAGATCACGTGTCGCTCACACAGGTGCTCATGGACAGAAAGCACCCAAACGCCCAGGACTATGCGTGGGGATGTGTTCAGCATCCCCTGGAAGGGGTGAAGGTGTGCCTCGGGCGTGTCTGTGGCTGGGTGGCCTTGGGGCAGAGTCTGAGATAGGAGCTTGGCTACCTGCAGTTTGTTGAGGCAGAGCTCTCGAGTGCCAAGAGCAAGACTGTGGTCCCAGGCAAGACGGTTTTGACTTGAACTATGGCTCAGAAAGGGGCTCAACCTGGAGCACCACAGCGCTCTCCTCACCTGGAGGCAAGGGGGCTGGGTTTGTACAGCCGCAGGCCCTGTCTTCTCCAAGGGCTCCATGCAGCCCTGCCTGCACCTGCTCCCGGGGTCACCCAGACGCTCACGTTCTGCGTGCCTGCCTCCCCGGAACCCTCTTGGCCTGCGTCCTTCCTTTCCAGGCACACGTTGGAATTTTGGCTCGAGAACTAGGCCTCCCCTCCAGTCCAGGAATAGCCTTTGGCATGACCCAAGTCCCTTCTCTCTCTTTGGTCACAGAGAATCTAGAGAGGAAGGTCACTGGGTCCCAGGAGAGGCCAGGCTTTTGGGCTGTTCCTGGTGTCATGAACCAGACAGACGCCACTGTGCCTAGGAGGGCACCCAGGGGACAGTGGCGAAGTCTTGCCAGGCGCTGTGCCTCGCCTGCCCCCTCACCACCGGCATCGCCCCGCAGAGGGACACAGCCAGCCTTGGGACTGGCGCTGAGCTCATGGCCCTGAGGATCATCTCAGGTCATGAGATGGTGGGAAGGGGCTTCTGGGACTCCCTCCAAGATGGGAAAGGGCCCCCTTGGAGGAAGTCTGGGGGGTCTCTCCGCACTGTTGTAGGTCTCACCTCGTGGAGAAACAACCGATGTCTGGGAAATGAGCTATTCATTTTGCCTCCGAATTGCAGATCCATTTCCTTTTTTATAAGTCTGAATATGAAGAAGAAAAAGGAAATTACAAGGAAACCTTGGATTCACGAAATCCACCTAGAATCCAAATAAACAAACAAACCAAAAGCCCAGTGTTTTCATCACTGCTCAGTCTACCTTCCTTTCTTGGCTCCTTGGATCTCCCCACAGCCCAGGGAGCCTCTGATTTCCTGACCTGGGACTCTTGTCATTGCAGAAACCGCTCAGAAGCCCCTCCTCCAGGGGTCCCTCCCAGGTTTTCCTACCTGCAGGGTGATGATGCAGGGTGTGCGTGTGGGGAGTCCTGGAGGGCAAGAGGGCACAGCTGGAGCCCAGCCCGGGACTCCCTGCCAACCTGCCAAGCAGCCCCTGAGTCTGGCCTGTTCTCCCATGCAGCACAGGCAGGCGGAGGCAGAGGGCGAGGGCTGGGAGTACGCCTCGCTCTTCGGCTGGAAGTTCCATCTGGAGTACCGCAAGACAGACGCCTTTCGCCGTCGCCGCTGGCGCCGCCGCATGGAGCCCTTGGAGAAGACAGGGCCTGCGGCTGTGTTTGCCCTTGAGGGGGCCCTGGTATGTGGCCATGCCTTTCTGGGGTCGACTGGGTGCAACATGTTTTTCCAGGGCTGTTTAGGGCTGACGAAGGTGAGGTGCAGGGGGCCCCGGGATGGGACTGTGAATTTGGTCCCCTGAGGTTGCATGTGGGGATATGGACACCACTCTGGGTATTCTCCTGAAACAGAATAGCTTGTTTCTTGGCACCAGAAGACCCACTACTACTTTGGCAATTGAGATGGGAGCAGGGAGAGGGCCTGGACTTCTGGTGCTCTGACCTGTGACTGAGGCCAAGGGACCTGTCTCCTCTGAAGAGGCTAGCTGGCCTGGGGATGGGCCTGGGAGGCTTTGGCCCGGCCCAGGGGAGTAGCCAGAGGGTTTCAGAGACCCTGAATGTCCTCGGGTGGACTTGGATCCTCCTGAGGCAGAGGCTATCTCGTGGGCGTCCCGAGAATCTGGGGAGAGAGGTGCCTTAGAGACCCCTTCCCAGAGCTAGTGGAGTGAGGGTCAGATCAAAGTTATCCAGGGTCTGGATGATGTGTTCCACAGAAAAGATGTGTTCACGCTTCCTGGACGGACCAAGTGGGGTCATTTGGGACCAGGGGATAGCCTGTCCCCTGCTCTGTTGGTCTGGGGATTTCCAGAGTTGGGGGTGAGATGCCCATGAGGAGATGTCACCTCTGAAATCCAGATAGGACAGCCTTCCCCCTGGGTGGGGGACAGGCCTTTGCGCTGTGACCCATGGGAGTAGGTCTCACCAGCTTTACTGGCTAATAGAATCTGAGTGTGTCTTCATGAGCCCACTGTGTGTGTATTTGAGTACATATAAGTGTTTGGTCTGGGTGAGGAGCAGTGGGTCTTAGCCCTCAGCCAGGAAGTACAGTGGGGAGGGCCCCCCGACCTGATGGGATGGCTACAGAAAAAGGAGTGGAAGCTGGCAGTGGCCCTGAGGGGGCCTGGGCAGGGCCTGGAAGCTCGGCCACTCCCAGGACCTACGGGGGGCCATGTCCAGGGGTGACAGTATGGGAGATGGAACCCCCTTGGGGCCAGGTGATGTCAGAGGCTCTGGAGGGAGCCCCTCCCGGTCTGGGGGCCAAGTGGTAGGGAGGCTGAAGGAGGGGGCGGAGCTCTGGGCTCTCTGGGCCCCTGAGCTGGTGCTCAGGCTGGTACGGTGCCAGAGGGCAGGGGGTTGGAACTGCCACCCAGGCTGGAGCAGCCGCGGCCGGGGATCTCTTTGTCCTGTTGGAAGGGGCCTGGCTCGGGCACAGGGCAGGGCGTGGGGGAGCTTGTGTGGCTTCCACTGAGGGGCAGGGAGTAAAGACCTTGGCAGACCTCAGAGGCAGGGCCAGGTCTGAGGGTGCTGCCCCCTACGGGGACAGGGCTTGTTTTCATCAGATAGAAATGCAACCGAAGTGGGCTGAAGAGAGGAAAAGAGCTTAAGGCTCAGATGGCTGGGAATCTGATTCACCACGAGGTGAATCAGGCATCAGGCCTGGCAGGAGCCAGGGGCTCACACAGTGTGCTTGGGACTCTGTGTTTCTGACTCGCTCCGTGGCCTTGGCCCCATTCTCACACTGGCTTATTCCATGTGGTGGCAAAGATGGTGCCCGTGACGGAGGTTGCCACCGTCTTTACAGCCAGCAGAGCCCAGCTGGCCTTCTCTCTTTCCTCACAGCTGGAGACCCCAGGGGGGAGAGTGTACTTTCTCAGGGAGGCCAGGGCCATCTCGTGTGCGACTGACCAGCTCTCCTGGGCCCTGTGCCCATGCCAGTGCCTGAGCCCGAGGGCGAGGAACGGAATGTTCTGATTGACTGTCTTGGGTCACGCTCCCCTTTTCTTTGTGGTCGACAGCCCCACCAGGTTGGGGAGAAGAGCATCTGAGAAGGAAACAAGACTCACCGGTGCTGGGCACAGAGTGCAGATGACCACGGCGCTCTTGAATAAGCAGTAGGGAGCGAGTGTGGACTGTCGAGGGGAGGAGGAGCGCCCTGGTCAGAGCTGGGATTTAGGGCCCTCATCAGGTAGCCATGGAGGATGGCAGGGGAGGGAGAGCCTTCCATCACGAGACCCCCAGGAGGCTTGGTTAGAGATCTGGGAGCAGGTGACCATCTGGGGTGGGAGCCAAGAGAGTGGAATGGATGGAGGTAGAGTGGCAAGGCTTGGGGAGGGAAGGGTCAATCGGGTGTCAGAGGCTCCGCCGGATGGGCAGTAGGGCCACTCCCCTCGCCAGGCTGTGGGGTGGGTGGGCCTGGGGCTGCGATGAGTTCACGGTTGGCCCTGGTGAGTGTGACACACACCGTGAAGTGCTGTGTGAGGAAGATGGATCTGGCGGCTGCCTGCCAGGCGGCCCCAGGGCAGGGAGACCGGGTGTGTGGGGGGCTGAGCGTCAGCTGCGAGGGGAGGGAGGGGGCTGGGAGGAGAGAGGGCGCCAGGCCAGAGGTGGCCCCGAGACACGTGGAGGGAAGCGTGGACGGCTCCGGGGCTGGCGGGGATTGAGGGGAAGAAGGCGAGCGAGGCTGGGGGACCCACTGCCAAGCTTTCATGGCTCGGTGACTGGGAGAGTGAAGGCGGGCATTTCCCAGAACTGAGAAACGAATCCGTTTACTCTTTACGTGGGAGAAAATGTGAGGGAGCCCTGAAATCAAATGTCAAGTCAAATGGGAAGGTGACTGGTAGTGATGCAGATGTGAGCCGCCTGTGATCTGTGGAAGAAATCAGGGCAGTGAAGCCTGGAGTCCTGGGGGAGCTTTGCTGATATAGGGAGCCAGAGGCGGACAGTGGTCAGAGTGGCTGGATCTGTGAAGACTGGAGGACACAGTCTTTAGGTGTGACCAGCATTTGGACAGGGCCACAGGCCCATTGGATAGGAACTGACTAGATCACTCTACTTGAGCCAAAGACCACCCCTCATCAGCATGAGAGCACACACACAGATGCGTGCACACACACACACACACACACTCACACACACACACCCTGTCCTTCCATGGTCACGTTTACCTGCCTCCTGCCAGGACCAAGGACAGCCTGGGTGCCCATTCCCGAGTCTGCTGTCCTTCATCCCGGGGAGAACTGATGCTCTAGCATCAGGGCAGACGGTTGGGTTTTCTGGACGTCAGGACCAATCTAATTGTTCCAGGTACTGGCCTTTGCCCACTGGTCACTGATGCCTGCTGATTCCCTTGGCAGGAGTGTGGAAGTGGGTGGGTGAGGCTTCTGAATGGCACCGGTTTGGTTTGAATGTTGCTTCCTCTGCTTCCACTAAGGATAGGTTACTTGTCTCTTTAGCAACTCTGTTACCTTATGAAAATTACTACATCCATGGGTCCTTGTAAGGAATGAAGACATAACCCATGTAAAGAAGTGATTCTGTTTTAATTGAACTTAGGATCTATCTAGGGATCTTGTTAAAATGCACACTTTTGATCTGATGTCTGAGTGGGGCTTGAGAGTCTTCATTTCTAACAGGCCTCCAGGGATGCTGACATTGCTGATCTCAGGACCGTCTTTGAGTAGCCAGGATGTCAGCTGCATAGAACATCCTGAAGATGAGGGAGGCAGTCATATCGGCCCCCTACTTGAATGAATGCCCCTCTGGGGGAGGGGGGCTGTCTCTTCCGGGCTGAAGGTGTGTGGCCAGGGTCCTAGAGAGGGAGGCAGGGAGAGGTGACATGTCCTCTCTGTTTCTTTGTGGGAGAAGGTGATCTTTTCTTCTAGTGATCCGTCTGATGGACCTGGCTCATGGGAGACCCCAGTCTGATTAGGAGGAGGGATATTTACATCTGAATGCAAATAAGCCCAACACAATCTGCATCTTTGAAGTACAGACTGAGAGTCAGCATCTAATGGGGGAGCTTCTTGGAGGAGGCCCTGGGGAGGCAGAGCTTGGAGGAACCCAGGACTGTGGGTGGTGGCCAGGTAGCCTTGCTGGTAATCTGACATTTCTAGATGTCTGGGCCCAAGGGCCAGGCCTATGGCGCCCCCTTGCCTCCTACTGCCCGTCCCCTGGCCCATGAGTCCACCAGCAGGCCGGGCCTCACTTGCCAGCTCCCCTCCTGAAGACGTCTCGCTGGAAGGCAGGCCCTGTCTGCTCATTAGCACGGGCAGCCTTTCCCTGAAACCTTCTGCCGGGGCCAAGCCTGGCTCCCTCTGCGGAGCGGGAGGCCCTGGCTCTGTCTGCTAATCGTCTGCTGTCTCCATCGCGAGCATTATTTTATTTTCGTATTATTCTTTTTCCAGCTAATATCCTGGCATTCCCAAAGACACCGGGTTTCATAATCTTCCTGGCGTTCCCAGGGAGCTGGGAAGCAGAGTACAAAGCTGCTATTATAGCGTGTTCCATCCAGCCTCCCTCTCCTCGCCCCACACCCCTCGCTGCCGCCGCCACCGCCACCGCCGACTCCGACCCAGTCACCCCCTCCCGACGCCACCGGCCTCTCTGAGAACCCTGGTGACGGCTGCTGGGGATGAGCTCACAGAATCCATCCTGTGGCCCTTGCCCTGGGCCTGCCCTCCTTGCGCGAGGATTTTTCCAGAGCCCCGTCTCTGCGCTCGGCCTGCAGAGTCTGGAAGGGTTTTCTGAGATGCCTGAGCCTGGGCAGGGAGAGGAGGAGATGCAGATTCGGCCAGTGCACTCCTCACCCAGGAGATTTTTAGAGCTGGAAGGAACTCTCCATCTGGGTGCTTGACATTGGGTGCAGAGCTGTGAGTGTGCATGTGTGATCTGTGTGCATGTGTGTGTAAGCCTGTGTGTGGTGTGTATGGATGTATATGGTGTGTGCAGTGTGTGTCTGTGTTGGGTAAGGGTGAGGCCTATGATTTTCTCCAGTTCTCAAGAAAAGCTAGGGTCTCAAATAGAGTAAGAATTACTAAAATCTCTTTTGCCTTGTGCCAAAGACCAGGTTGAGAGCTATATGTTCATTGTCTCATTTCATCCTCACAGTGACCCCAGAAGGCTGGATTTTATGATTATACCCATTTTATAGTTGGGGAGACGGAGGTTCTGGAACTACGCTAATAGACAGGTGTGGCTATTTAAATTTACATTTAAAGTGATTAAAATAAGAAAATTCAGCTCACCAGTCACACTGGCCACATTTCAAGAACTGAACTGCCATGCCTGGCTAGTGGCTACCATTGGACAGTATAGAACAGTTCTGTCTTTATGGAAAGTTCTGTTGGACAGCGCAGCTCTAGAACTCTGAGCCCTAATGTGATCCCAGAAGAAACGGGCCTGAGAAGGCGTTTGCCCTGTAGCACGGCATGGTCAGTTCTAGAACCAAGGCCAGGCTTCTCAGGTTCATCTCCCCACTGCTGTTAGGGCATGAAGTCCTCCCTCACAGAGGACCCTTGAGTGGGGTCCCAGGGAGCTTCCTGGGCAGGGTGCAGCCCCCTCCTCATCTTGTAGCCAGGCAGCGTGCCCTCTCTGGGCAGTTGGAAACACTGACTCCAGCCATGAAGCCTCCAATTGGTTGGCAGGGCCGTCTCTATGGGTCCTGACCTGAAGTGCGGAGGATCCATAGAGACAGGAATCCCCAGCACCAGTCAGGGGCAGAGAAGGGCAGCTGGGGAGTGGGAAATGCTAGGAAGGGGGTCAGGGAGAGGTTGGTGCCAGAGAGGAGTAATTTGGGGTTTGAACTGGCTGAAAAGGAGGTCAGATGTGGGTGGGGAGGGCAAGGCCCATCTCTGGACCTGGATGAAATCTGGTGTTATGTGCAGGGCACCTAGGCATACTTCCTAGAGTGGGTACTTTGAGTGAGGGCAGCTCCCGGGAGATGAGAGGCCTTGGCCTTATTAAGTGGCCAAGGCCCCTGGCTGGGTGTGTGGGCCATTGGAAGGTGGCTCTGTGTCTCTTGAATGTCCTTGTTTTGCACTTGTCACAGCTGGTATTGTGCTATGGGGAGAGTTGAGGGCTGCTGACTCCCTGCATAGAAGGACCACCTGCATGAATCCTCTAAATATGCAGACTTCGGGTCTATCTTGCTCAAGAGCTGGATGCTGAAGCCTGAGTGTGTCTGTTGAAACGTGTGTGTCCATGGACCTGAGACAGAATGTCAGCACAGAGGCAAGCCTGGACCGGGTGTTCCAGTGGGGTGAATGTGACAGGCGTCCCCATGTGTGCCATTATACATGCATGAGGGTCTGCGTCCACAGTTGCTAGGGCGACCTTATAATTTATCATCTGGTCTGCATGCATGCTAAGTCGCTGCAGTCGTATCCGACTCTTTGCGACCCTGTGGACTGTAGCCCGCCAGGCTCCTCTGTCCATGGGGATTCTCCAGGCAAGAATACTGGAGTGGGTTGCTATGCCCTCCTCCCGGGGATCTTCCCTACCCAGGGATTGAACCTGTATCTCTTATATCTCCTGTATTGGCAGGAGGTTCTTTACCACTAGCGCCACCTGGAAGCCCATTGTCTGGTCTAGAGACTTAAAATTCATGCTGGAAAACAGGCTAAGCTCGGACCATTCCAGGCCAACCAGGATGTACAGTTGTCCTGACTACAGAGGCACTCTGGCATGGCCTGAAACCCATTTGAGTGTGCTCTGCAGACTTCAGAGACCTGGAAAGCCTGGAGGGACACACACGTACACACAAACACAGACACTCGCGCCAGCCCACACGTGGCATTGTGGATTCTCCAGGTTTCCTAATTCCACTCTCAAGTTCCCGGGGGGCCGGCCAGTAGCTTTGTAAGGAGTTTCACAGCTGCTTTCAAGCCCTGGCTCCAGCTGTAAATTAAATGGGGTTGCACACTCGCCTGCTATTCCACTTAAGGTTGCAATCAGCCCTGATTGGGAAGGGAGGGCTGTGTGTTCCAGAGCTTCCTCTTTCACAGGGTTCTCCTCCTCTGGCCTGGCCTGTGGGCCTGTGTGGGGTTTCCCTGGAAGCTGGGGCCAGGCAGCCAGGGCAGGGACGCGGGTGTGGACTCCCCAGGGCCTGACTTGGCACTTAGTCCCATCCTACCCAGATCCCTGCTCAGGTGCTGAGCTCTGATAGGAAAGCAGGAGCTGGGAAGAGCCCTGAGGGGGTCCCGGGAGATCCTGGGCTCTGCCAGCGGATTTCCCAGGCGACCTGGGGGAACACATGAATCTCCAGGCCTCAGCTTTCTCACTTAACTCACGGAGGTGCTAACAGCACAGCAAAAATAACCATCTCCCCTACAGAGTGGGCGCTGGCAAACGGCGGCCCGCGGCCCAGTCCGGCTCTCTGCCTGTTGGTGTAGACGAGGCTGTGTCAGCGCGGCCACGCTCGTCCTTGTGCGCGTGGCCTGCGGCTGTCGTCCGGCCGCCACAGCCACTGGGTGGCTGCAGCAGAGCCCTCGGGCCCTGTGTGGACAAAGCTGAACTGTTCTAGAGCCCGCGCTGCGTGCCAGGCAGTGCCCTCTGCCCTGTTCGTGTGCCGTCTCAGTTAGGCCTCCTGACAATCCTAAGAGGTAGGTGTTTATCGGTGCTCCCATCTTACAGAGTAGCAAACTGAGGCACAGAGGAAACCAGCAACGATTCTTTTAGTGGTATTTCCTCAAGTAATAATTCTTTTTCACACCTGAACATTATGGAAAATCTTGCGGATAGTGGTGGGGTTGTACAGGGCTTAGAGCGCTCTTCTCTGTATCTCCATTTGTTGATTGCGTGTCCCAGCAGAGCCCAGGTGAAGAAGAGATCCTGGCGGGTCACCTGAGGCCTGTCTGTTGTACAACTGGCTCTCTGGAAAAAACATTCAGAGAACAAATCCAGCTCTATCTGCAGCATTTGCCGATATGGTGTAACTATCCGTGCCATGGCCAGTTTCAAGCTATCCATGTGAAGTCACAGACCGTGGGTATGGGGGAGACGGGCGCAGCTCACCGCCACACAACGTTTAT
Organism: Bos javanicus; assembly: GCF_032452875.1. Lineage (NCBI taxonomy): Eukaryota > Metazoa > Chordata > Mammalia > Artiodactyla > Bovidae > Bos > Bos javanicus. The sequence goes on along the minus strand of NC_083878.1, from coordinate 13,144,414 downwards.
ACAGTTTCCACCTCACAGACACGCGAGATGGAAAGCGTGTCAGGAGCAGGTTCACAAAGGTCGTGGGGTAATTTGGAAGTGATGAGTTGGAGGATTTATTGCCTTTCTTTTAAAAATAATTTCTGAAGTTACACGTTCATATGATTTAATTTTTACAAATGGCTGTGTTTAACAAATGGCTTGCGAATGGCCGGAGATTTAATGATCTCCCCTGAGTCATGCCAGCCGGCTCCAGCTCCTGCTGCTCTCGAGGGTTTCCTGATCCTGTCTACTTAAAGCAAGAGATGGGGGCTCCCCATTGCAGCACGCTTCCTGTCTCTTTGGCTCCATCCTACGAGGGAACTGAGTCCTTCCCATAAGGTGGAGGTGGGGTGCGGCTGGCCCCTGAAGCCCATAATCTTGACTCTGCTGGAGCAGGGTCTCCCTGGGGGCCCCTGGAGCCACCTCGCAGGCTCCACCGTCTCCTGGCCGCCGTGAGCGTGGCTTCTGTGGTTCTGTCCCCCACTCACTGAGCCCTGCGGAGCCCTGCTGCTCAGCTTGTGTCTTTTTGCCGCATCCACCTTGACTCTGGCCCCTTCTGCTCCTCCCTGCCTCCACTTTCTAGATCCTGAACCAGACCTCTGGGCCCTGTGTGGGGGTGTGAGTGTTGTCAGAGGAAGGAGGCATGTGTGTGACAGCCCATGTGCAGAAAGACTTTCAGAAACACCAGTGGTCTGGTGCTTGGTCTTGGATCCCCTTTAGGTGGGTCAAGGAGTCCCCTTCCTAGGCTGCTTCTTTCCAGAGAACCTCCCTACCTCCTCCTGGTGTGGTGGCCGGGGTACCGGGACGTCCGCCTTCAGCAGAGGAGGTGGCTTGGCCACTGGCTCGGGGTGGGGGTGGCCTGAAGGAGCCGGGTATACCTGGGAAGGAGAGTTCCTCACCCTCCTGAGCTCAGGCACCTCCAGGGAGCCGAGGCCGCCAGCAGGGCAGCCGCGGGTTGGAGGCCGCCCAGTCCCTGGGTGAGCAGCAGGCTCCCTCCCACAGCTAGCCCCAAGACCGAGTGCGTGGCCACAGACCGCGTGGCTGCCAGCGCCAGCCTGGGAGTCACATCGGCATGAGCTATGGAGGCAGGAATGTGACTGTGGGAAACCCAATGCCCCGGGCCTGGCCTGGGGAAGAGTGTCAATGTAGAGTGGGGGTGAAGGTGGGTGGGTGGAAACCAGACCGTCAGCCGGCCCTGCAGCCTGGCTCTGCTCAGGGCTCTGTCTGAGTGAGAGCACAAGGAAGCCAGCCCTACTTCTCCCAACTCTGCCCTGCCCTGGCCTCACTCCTGTAGCTAAGTCTTCCCTGATCTTGGGGGTGGGGGTCAGGCCTTCAGCGTGCTGCTGTTCCTCCTGTTCAGCACCCTTCTTTCTTCTCCTCCTCCTGAAAGCCTTCCTGAACAGGGGGCCCACTCTGTTCCATTCCAAATGGCCCCTCCTGGGGGGTAAGTGAGCCTACATCCCGCTCTTTCTCGGGTGACATCTGACTCTGAGCTCCAGGAGGGTGTGAGGTGCTGTCTGATGCAGTTTCTTTCCCTTTTCCTGGGACTGTAGACCCGAGCGCTGTGCACATACCTTAGGGTGGGGATGCTGGTGATCCATGTGATAAATCTTCGCTGGATGCTTACTAAGTGCCAGACGCTGGGTTGGGTACCGGGGGATGAAGAAATGTGCGTGCCTTACTTACACACGTGGACAGATGGATGCAGCAGAGATGTCTGGAGAATTTGGGCAGGGGCTGCTGAGGAAGGCAGGGCAGTAGTCAAGGAAGTGTCCAGGCCTCTGATGACTGAGCTGAGGAAAGAACTTGTTAGCTTGTCTGGAGGGCATTCCAGGTGGTGAGAACAGCCAGTGCAAAGGTCCTGCGGCAGGGGGATGGTGGTGGATTCCAGAGTTAAAGTCAGAGGACCGGGATTAAGGGGGGGAAGGTATTTCTTAGCGTGAGACTGGTGAGATGGAAGAGTTAAACTGGCACCACTGAATCTGATTATGTGCCAGGTACCTGTTCAGGGCCATGGTACATTTCATTTAATTTCCACCAGTGGCTCTCAGCTGAGGACAATTTATATCCCACGCCCACCCCAGGGAACATTTGACAGTGTCTGCAGATGTTTTTGGTGGTTACAGTGGAGAGCTGGGGGCAGCTATGGGCATCTAATATGTAGCTTCCAGGGATGCTGGTAAACATCCAATGTACAGGACAGCCCCCATAACAAAGAGTTATGCAGCCCCAAGTGTCAGCAGTGCCAAGACTGGAAACCCCTGCATTTGCCTCAGTAGCCCATCGAGGTGAGTGTTACCACGATGGCCACTTCACGGTGAGGAATCAGTTTCAGGAACTGGATTTTCCGGTGGCATCCCCAGCTGCCTCCTCCGACCCATGTGGTGAGCTCCAGGCACATTCCCCCCACCTTCCCAGTGTGTGACGTGGAGCTCGATGCCCGGGGGCTGACAGCCTGATGTTCTCTATGTCGAGCTTCAGGGTCTGTAAAATGAATGAGTTGCCCTGATGGTCTGCTCTGCGCATGCGCACTGCAGTGTCAGGGAGCTGCAGGTCGCTCTCCTGCCACACGGCAGTTGCCCGTGTTTGCCGGTATTGAGGACAGAGCAATGACAATCCCTGTTGTAAGGTGGTAAGGTGTTGGCAGGATTCCGAGGTGAGGATGGATGCTGAGGGTGGCACCTTGGGTCATCTCTGCTGAACCTTCACTGGTCTTCGCTTCTCCTCTCTGCCGACACCATCGCTATCTCAGGGTGTCCATCCCTCAAATCAGTCTCCACCCAGAAATTTTCTTTAGCCCCAAATAATTCTCTCCAGAAAATATGAGATAGGAGAGGCACTCACAGAGACGGGGACTCAGGCCTGGGTTTTATTCCTTGATCAGTAAATGTTTGCCGAGGGCTTCTCTGCTCCGGGCGTTGCAGCAGGCCCTGTGGACATGGCAGTGCCCTTGTGAGGTTTGCATTCTACAGCCCGGAGAGACAAGAAACAAAAATGTTCATATAGCAAACACGCAGGGTGGTGAGTGGTGTGAGGAAAAGGAAAGCTGAAGAGAGTAGAGGGCTGTTTTGTGGGGTTGGGGTGTGTGGGCTGGGTGTGCGGTGGTGTGGATGTGCGGTGGTGTGGATGTGAGCATGGCTTTTGACATTCGGACGGGGGTGGCCTCTCTGGGGAGCTGACGTTTGATGTCTCCACAAGCAGCAGTACCTCTTTTCCAACTGGAATGTGGGAAAGACCTGGCACAAAGCACGTGTTTAATAAACACAAGCGGAATGTCAGAAGGGAGGGCAGGCGGGAGGGAGATGCTTCCCAGAAGTTCCCAAACCAGCTTTTCATGAGGCTGCATGGTTTGCTTTGAGAGAAATTCCCTGAACCTGAGCTGTGCACGTCCACACGTGAAAGCCGAAAGTACTCTTCCAAGTGGAAAAAGCGTGGCGCTGGATTATCTGTGTTAATGCACAGGTTGATCCCCTGACCTGGGCGATGGGCTGGCCTTCATCATCAGCTCTCCCCAGAAAGGTGTGTGCTCATTCATTCATTCATTCACTCTTCCTCCAGTTACTCCTTGAGCACTGCTGTGGGTGAGGGTTCTGCTGGGTACACGGTGGGAACTGCCCAGAGCTCTCTGTGAGAGGGGCAGAGAAGGAAAACAGAGATTTACAATGGAAGGTGGTATAGGTAATAAGGGAAAAATGTGGGGTTCTGTGGGAGCACCTAGGAGGTGCCCAACTCCCAGCAAGGTGACCTTGAAGGTGAGACTGGACATCTGAGGAGACAGGCAGGGAAAGAGTAGGGCAGAGCGAACACTGCAAGGGGCCTGGGGTGGGAAGGGGGCCCTGGGGGTGGTTTGCGTGTGGAGGCAGCAGGGCTCTGGGCCTATGGGTGTGAGTGTCCTGACTGCAGCGGACTCAGTGCAGAGGCTGCAGCCAGACTGGGAGGAGGGCTGGCCCCCACTCTGCTCCCACGGTCTGAAGGGGATGTGTGAAGAGCCCAGGTGCCCCTGGGAGGGTCATGGGGCCGGAGGATATAAAGCCACTGGCTGCTGCGTGGGTAGAATTCTGCCCAGTGTGAAAACCAGGCTGACTTCAGGACTGGAGCTCTTCGGGGGGCACTGAGCTTAGCGGGGGCCCGTCAGCCTGGCTCAAGGTGTGTCTGTTGCCCTGGTTCTCCCAGCTTCTTCCCACCCTTGGCAGCAGATGGGGATGGGGGTGGACAGAGGCCCTGTGGACCAGGGTGGATGGCTGCGGGCCCCTTCTGAAGGATGGGCGGATGGAGGCGCCTCGGCAGCATGAGGGCCATTCCTGGAGGAGCGCGGTTCTGCTCTGGAGGGTGTCACCATCGGTGCCAGGGCCTGCCAAGGGCCAGGACTGAGCTGCTTCTGAGGCACCTGGCCCTGGCCTTCGTGGAAACCCCAGGGAGGAGACGCTTTTCTTCATCACAGGCCGGCAGCCGTGCCTTTGGACGGAGACCCAGAAAGTGCTGCCAAAGGCCCAGCCACAGGCCGTTCAGTGGGGCATGGACGGCCCTTGCAGGCCCCCGGCGGGGAGAGGAATCGGGGGCCCGTGGCTGCCAGAGGTGGCTTCCCTCCTGACACTCCCCTCAGCGCCCTACTTGTGAGTGGGGTGCGTATGTGTGTGTGGCTGGCTGAGATGAGGGGCTACAGAGTCCCTCCAGACTCTCCCCCCGCCACCACCCCAAGGTGTATGAGCTGCTGGGGGCGCTGAGCCCTGTGGTACCTGGGGGCTGGCCACACCGTTTCTAGCTTCCTGACCTGCTTTCCTGGGCGTCCCTGCACCTGATGGGCCCCGAGTCGGGCCCCGCCTGTGGCCTTTTAGACCCTGTTACCAGACCCGTTAGCTGTTGGACTTGGCAAGGGTGGCGGGGCCGGTGCTGCAAGGCCGGGCTCACACCTGCCGAGACCGAGGATTGTAAACGTGGTGGCTTTTGGGCTCTCACCCGTGCGCTGTGTGACCCCCTCCCTGCTCTCCTGTGTGTGTGTGCACATGTGTGGATGTGTGTGTGTGTATGCACGTGTGTGTGTGTGTGTCTGTGTGAATTGAGAGAGACTGACTGCTTGACTCACTGATTTTGATTTCTTCCGGGACTGTGGCTTTGTGCTGAAATGTCCACTTTTCCAGCTCCTGGAATAATTTTGAACAAATACAGGATATATGAATACCACCCCTGAGCACAATTACTGACTTCATAGTTTATGACCTCTCCCCTCACCCCACCCCATGCTTTATTTCTCTCATAAGATCATTAATAGCAAATATTTATTGATTTATTATGTGCCAAGTTGTGTGCCAACACAGCATATAATTCATCTTCTTAACAATCAGGCAGCCTATGAGACACACTGTAGAACTCTCCCACACTCACAGATACTTGGCGCTTCCCTGGTGGCTTAGATGGTAAAGAATCTGGCTGCAGTGTAGATTCTGGGTCTCCTGTAGGAGACCCAGGTTTGATCCCTGGGTAGAGTCAGGAAGATCCCCTGGAGAAGGAAATGGCAACTCACTCCAGTATTCTTGCCCGGAGGATTCCATGGACAGAGGAGCCTGGTGGGCTACAGTCCATGGGGTCACAAAAGGTAGGACATGATTGAAGGGGACAGGTGTCCAGGGAGGCTTCTTGGACCAGGGGCCTGGAGCTAGGCCCTGAGGGTGGGCACGGTTTGGAGAGGAGGAGCATGTCAGTGGCCGCGCCTCTTGTATTTGGAGGTGTGGGTGGGGGTGGGGGTGGGGGTGAAACTGCAGGGCCTGGGGAGAGGTGGAGATTCCTGGGAACTGGCTGCTGCTGGGTAGAGGGCAGTGTGGCCCAGCAGAAAGGCCTTGGGGAGTGGCTACCCTGGGTGGGCCTGGGTGGGGTGAAAAGGCCATGGGAAGGGAGGCTGGGTTTTCTTTCAAGGGTGGGTGTGCTTAGGTTTTGGGAAGAGGGACTGGGGCAGATGATAGTGTGAGGAGAGGGGAAGGGCCATGCAGAGGGAGCAGATGGCAGAGGAAGGCTGTCCAGCTCTCCCTGGCCCTTCTGCTGGGCTCCTGCCATGAGAGGCTGGTGGAACTTATGTCCTAGAAGGCCAGGTCTGGAAGGGCGGGCTGCCGTGTGACTGGCACATTTCCTGTTTTTTCTGGGGGCCTTGACTCCTGCTGGGGCTCATCCTCGATGAGGGGGTGCCATGTGGCAGAGGCAGTGGTGGAGGGATGCAGGGCACCGGGAAGGCGATTTATGGCCCAGTGGCCAACGAGGACAGGGGCGGGGACTGAGCATCTAGGTTGATGCAGAGCTTCTGAGCCTGAGTGTAGATGCCCGCCCCCCCCCATGCCCTTGTCCCCAGCCTCAGGCTCCCTGACCCTCAGCACAGTGGGAACTGGTAAGAGATGAGAAGACACAGCGCAGCTTCTCTGCAGAGCTGGGGACCCAGCTGCGTGCCTGTGTGTCCCCACACCAGCCCTGTGTCCAGGCAGGGGAGGACAGAGATGCTGTTTGAGGCCCTCCAGACGTGGGCTCCCCATAACCCCTACCCTGGGCAGACCCCTGATGGATTCCACCCTACCCCAGAGAGCCCCTTGAGTCGCTTCTTCTATCGAACTCTAACCTCTTGGGCTGGAACAACTCAAAACCCCCTTCTGGCTTGTCGGGTCTCCGCTAGAAAGGGAGAGGCTTTTCCCTGTGGACTTGACATTGGGATCTGGAGTGAAATTAGCGCTTTAGAGCCTTGTCTAAAGGACCTTGGAGACCTGACTATCTGAGCCAGTCTCCCCACCACCCCCAGCCTCTGGGGTCAGAATCTGCTGTGACCAGCTCTGTGTCTCCAGGGTGGCGTGGTGGACGACAGGAGTGAAGATTCCGTGTCCGTCTCCACCTTGAGTTTTGGTGTGAACAGACCCACGATTTCCTGCATCTTTGACTGTAAGTGATGTTTGGAGGTATCTACAGGGGTGACACGGATGGGTCACCCTACGTTCCTGGGTGTGTGGGTTGCGTGATCAGGTGTATGTGTGGGGGCTGTGGAGAACTGCGTCTGTGTTGGTGGGTCAGTGTCGTGTGTGTGTCCGTGTGTGGTATATGTGTCAGTGCTGAGCCTGAAGTCCAGCACTCAAGGCACGGTGGTTCATTTGACCCCTTCCCCCTTCCCTGCCCCCTCCCCAGTGCTCACCAGGCCCAGGACACATTGTTCTGTGGCTCCGCCTTTGGGCTGTGGTCTGCTCTCCTGATCCTGAGAGTGTGGCACGTGTAGTCTCTTTCGTCCAGCCCCTCTGTCCACTGCTTTCTAGAGACGCGCTCCATCCTCCAGCCCCTGATCCTGTCACCCCCAGCCCCTTACTCGGCATCTGTTTCTTCTCTGGTGCAGATGGGAACCGCTACCATCTACGCTGCTACATGTACCAGGCCCGGGATCTGCCTGCAATGGACAAGGACTCTTTTTCCGGTAGGTGGGGGGAGTGGGGAGAGCTGGGGACCAGGGACTGAGAGCTGGGAACAGAGGCGTAGGGCCTTCGGCCCACAGGGAACGTGGCCTGGGCTTCCCCTGATCGAGGCGGGGTGCTGTGTCTGTTGGGTTTGTGGAGGTGGGGGCTGCTGTCAGCCCACTGTGTCTCCGGGTTGCAGGGGCCTGCTTGACCTCTGTGGGGTTTGGCTTTACTGGCCGTTGCCCCCTGAAAACCCCTCTGGCCTTGGCCCTGGGACACCCCTCTTTCTTGGCCTCCTGCAGCTTTCTGCTCCACCTGTTCCTGATCAACCACTTCACTGCCCCTTGAGCCTGATGCCCCCGAGGAGTTCCGTGTGTGTTTTCTTCTTTGGACACTGGGGTCCCCCTACCAACCCAGGAACTGCTCATGTCACGGAAACTTCCAGGTCTTCAGTTTCTAGAAGCCCCTTATACCACCCATATTTTCAGTGTCTCCCCTGGAAGACTCAGAGTCACCGCAGTTCATCTTGTCCAAAACGAACTCCTTGGGCCCCCTTCCCCCAGATCCAGGCCCCCCTTTACTTCCTCCCTCGGTCCTGGCATCACATCAATGTGCCTGTACTGCCCATCAGGCTAGAAACAAGCAGGTGCCCAGCTCTGTTGATTCTGGCTCCCGAGTCTCAGAGACTGTTCCCTCCTGTTCAGCATTGTGGCTGCTGTCTCGCACTGGCCATGGCCCTTTTATCTGAGCACTCTGGTCATTTCCTGGCCTCCCTGTGACCTTCCACACTAACCCAGACAGATCTGGTCATGTCACTCCCCTGATTTCAAACAGATACTAATACATAAATGGGCTTCTTCCCTGGTGGCTCAGATGGTAAAGAATCTGCCTGCAATGTGGGAGACCTGGGTGCGATCCCCGAGTCAGAAAGATCCCCTGGAGGAGGGCATGGCAACCTGCTCCAGGCAAGACTTTGCCTGGAGAATTCCATGGACAGAGGAGCCTGGCAGGCTACAGTCCCTGGGGTCGCAAAGAGTCAGACACAACTTGGTGACTAACATTTTCACTTTCACAACACATAAATCCAGAACTCTTAAGTGGACAACTCCTTTGTGATCTGACTCTGCAGACCTCGCCAGTTTCATCTTTTCCTGGTTCTCTCTCCACTAGGCTCTGGCTGCGCCGGCTCTTGTCAAAGCTGTCTGGTTCTTCCGCGTTCCTGGCCATTGTGTCAGTGCCTGGAACACAGTCCCTCCCTATTCTTGGTCCAGTGAACTCCTACTCGTCTTTCAAGACCCAGCCCACATGCCCTCCGACCCTTCCCCAAGCCGAGCTGGTTGCTCCCCCTCAGTACTCGGTCAGGACCTTGCCAGCACCCGTCCCAGAGCCCTTACCCACTGCATAGATCAGTTGCCGTGTGTCTCTGTCACATTCTTTCCACCATGACTCTGAGCTCCTCAAGGAAGAGACCTGCACTTACCTTGAACCTGTAGCGCTAAAGAACTAACACTGAGTGCTTACTCTGAGCCCAGGCACGTTACTGGTGTTATTTCATAACCCTTACAACTGTTCTATGAAGTAGGCTTTAACATCCCCATTTTACCGATGAAGAACCTGAGACTCAGGTAGGTTAACTAAATTGCTTGAGCTGAAATAGCTGACAAGTGATGTACCCCCCTTCCAAACGCTTGGTGCTTAGTTGGGTGAACTGAGCTCCTCTGGGAGAGTGGCCTTCTGTTCATAGACTGGGACTCAGCTCACGGCCACCCATCCATGCCCCTTTCCAGGTCCTGCTCCTCCCCAACCTGGGGAGCAACCTTGGTTCCTCCCCGGCAGCTGTACCTCATCACCTTCCTCTCCTCTCAGTGACCTTTTCTCTAGCTCTGTGCAGCTGGACTTGGGGTGGGTGGAGCAATTTCTCTTCTGTGCTTTGGGTTCAGGGTGCTGAGAGAGTGTGCACGCGCAGTGCAGGGGCGTTGGCAGGTGGGAGGGCGGTCTCTGCCACTGCAATTTCCTGGGAACCGCGGCCAGGATGCTTTCTGACACTCAGCACCTACTCTCAGGAAAAGAGAAGTGGCCTAATTCCCAGTCTTGCTTCCTCTTCCTTCAGGGGAGAGTGTGCGAGGTGGGGGTGCAGGTGTGGGAGGAGTGAAGTGGGGTGCAGGTGGAGGACCCCTTCTCCGTGGGCTGTACTGTGGCAGACCTGTTGGAGGGGAGCTCCCCTGGGGGACCCGCACCTCTGGGGACCGCAGGCAGGGTCAGCCTGGCACCGCCCGCAGGAGACGTAACACTTTCCATCCTAGCTCCACCCCCGCCCCCAAATAAACATCCCTTGAGTTTTGAGGGCACTGCCCAGGGCTTCCTCGGAGGCCACTGGCTTCTGAATGAAAGGCCTGATTGAGCAGCTGCTGGAAAGGAAAACAGCAGCCAACACGGGTGAACCTATAAAACCCAGAGTGTTTATTTTCACTCCCAAACCCTAAACCAAAGCAGCTTCTCCCCTGGAACTGACCCTGGGGCGGCTGGCGGCTGGAGGCTGCGCACGGCCACCGGCTGGCATTTCTCAGAGGAAACTCCTGTGTGCATCAGGCATGTCTGGGGCCGGGGGAGGGTCCGGGGCGGCAGAGTCTGTCACGGGTCCCACCTTCCAGCCGGTCTGCTGGTGTCTGCGGCCGTGAGGGCCCGCCTTGGGAAGCCCTCTGGCTTTTCTCCCAGTGGGGGCTCCCGTGGCCCTGGGCTGTGACCTCTGCTTGTCCGTTGTGGCGTGGCCTTGGGACTGTCCCAAGGCTGGTGCTGTGTTTGTTTCCTTCTCCTTGGCCGAAGGTGTGGGGGACATACAGGAGTTGCCCAGGAAACACTTGTTGAGTGACACTGAGCTCAGGTGGGGAGGGAGGCTTGTGGCGATATTGCTGTGCAGGGAGCCTGAGGATTTTGCCTCAGTGGGGTTTGCCTGGAGGGCCAGCACCAATCCTCTGGACCCCTGAAAGGGTGTGTGTGGCCTGTGTTTGTGTGGTTATGAGTGTGTGTGGCCAAGGTAGTGATTAGGTATAAAAAATGTGAACTGATGCTTACTTCAAATGACTTACATTGGGATAGGGTTGCCACTGCTGGGTGAGCATCTGGACTGTGAACTGGATCCATTTAGAATGGAGAAGATAGGACTCCAGACCTAGAAACCACACGTCCTCAACGCCATGCGTCATGGGCAGTAGCGTGGCTCTAACCAGCGCTCAGAGCTGAGTTGCTCATCACTGTGGATGGATATTTCTTAAAGAGGCTTGGGCAGGACACTGTCTCCTTTGCCCAGTTATACTCCAGGGAGTTCTTCTCTGCTTTCTCCCCTAGCCTGGAACCACCTGTGTGGTTTGAGGGAGCCACAGGCTCTGCTTCCAGGGCTGCCACCACGATGGAGGACCCCTGGGCAGCTCATAGACCAGGGCACCGCCCTTGGCTTGAGGCCCCAGAAATTCCTCCTTGCAAGTGTCATGGGTCAGTGGGCTCAGGGGCCGGGCTTGGTTAATGAAGAAAATGAGAGGCTTGAGGATCAAATGCCAAGTTATTAATTTCTGGGGATGGGGTGTCTGCCAACAAAGTAGAGAGTCCAGTGCTCTCTTTGCTGGCCTTATGGTTCCTGGGAGGTCAGAGCTACGTGCTAGTTGGGTGGTCCTGAGGGGTGTTGATGCCAGGCCAGGCCACAGTGAGGTCTGCTGAACTACGGTTGCCCCTTGGCTCAGGTCACCTCTGTGGGCCCCCAGGTCCAGACTCTGTCCTGAGTGGGGCTGGGGAGTCCTTGCTTGTGGGCTTCCTCTGTCTGGACTCCAGTCACAGCCCACCCCTCTCTTCTGAAGCACAGCTTTCTGTTAAGGTTGGCTCTGGCTGGGGGAATTCTCCCGATGAGCTTAAGAAGCTGTTTTCCAAGGTGCACTGGAGGCTTGTGAAACGCTCCACTTAAAAAGGGATCCTGAGTGAGAGAGGCTGGGAAACACTGCACGCTTAGCAATTTACAACGCACAGTGGCACTGAAGGCTCTGGGGTGGCTGCAGGAAAGGAGCCCGTGGAACTTGTTTAAGCGTTCCTTCGTTCCCCCGAGAACGCGCCTTGCTTAGAGCATATTTTGGGAAACTGATCGACAGGATTCAATCCAGCTAGCTCGGTGTGAATCTGGGACCGTTTGTGGGCTGCCCGCCTGCCTTCTCCTTCGTCCTCTATTCCTGCAGCCCGGGGTGCTCCCTCCCTCGCCGCAGACAGGCTCGCTGTCCCCCCAGTGCTCTTTGGTGCCTTTCCCCATGTTGTCCTGGGTGCCTGGACGCCCCCTTCTCCTTGGTCTGTCTTGGTTACCTCCTTATTCTTGACACTTGGGGAGGCCTCCTTTGGAAGTATTGACTTGAGGCCACCAGGCTCCACGGCCTACCCCAGCCCCTAGTGCCTTGAACACTTTGCTAGGAAGCTGCACATCACTTGGGTTATAATTGATGTTTAGTTACCATTTCTAAGCAGCAGTCATGATCTTAAGAGTCTGGACCATGTCTCATGCGCCTTCATATTCAAAGCACTGTGCTTACCTACCACGTGCTGGTCAGTCAATAACTGTATATTGAACGAGTGATGGATTGCAAATAATGCTGGAATGAACATCTTGGTTCATATAGCTTTTTGGTTAATTTGGATGATTCCCAGGAATATGGGAAACGGTGTAAACAGTTTTATGTTGTTCAAGGCATACGGCCCAATTGCTTTCCTAAAGGGTTGTTGAATTGCTTCCAGCAATAAAGGAGAATACCTATTTCATCAGCTATTCGCCAACACTGGATTTTATAAATCTAAACAAATTTTTCTTAATTTTATATGAAAAATACTGCTGTATTGTAGTTTTTCTTTGCATTGCCTTGCTTACTAGCAGTCTACTCCACCCTGTCTTAAGGGGCCTTTTACCCTGATCATGACAGGAAGAAGGAGCCCTGACTTGGAGTCAGGGAGTCTGGTCCCAGGCACGTGTCAGCAGGCACTGGAGACTTAGTCTTTCTGAGGCAAGCCCCCTCTTCTAACAAGGGGTACAACGCCTCCTGTCCTGTCCCTCACCCTGGTGGTCTGAGCTGTTGGAGGGAGTATATTGTGACTGGAGAAGGGTCCTCCTCGGAGCTCTGGGAATGTCGCAGAGATTGGGCACAGGGCTGCAGGTCCAGCAGTCACCTGTCTGGGGCCTCCCACAGTGTTGAATTCCTGTAGAACCCTTGTGTGTTCTTGGCTGGAGCTGCCCGGACAGCCTGTGGTCCTCCAGAGCTCCAATCCAGCTTCCGCCTCAGGGGGATCTCCGTGCGGCTTGGCAGGTGAGGCTGGAGGCTGATGCTAGCCCTCACCTACCGGCATGGCCCTGGGAAGAGCCGGCCTCTCCCCTGCCCTCCCCCTCTTCTTGAGACCTGCCTCCCTCCTCCTGGCTTTCCTGGAAGAGGCTTGTGTCTGTGCGTCTGTCTGGCTTCCCTTCATCTGACCACCTTGCTTCAGCAGCACCCCAGCCCCCCCTTGTTTCTTTTCTGTCGCGGGGCTGGGCCTTGTGCGGGAGAGGCCAGGCCCGGCACACAGTAGCCCAGTGTCTGAGGCCCCAGGCCTCCAGGCCTGCTCCTTACAATGCCTTTGTTGTGTGTTTTTTCCTCCCCTGGGCGGGCGGGGCGTGCGTGTGGGTCTGGGTGATTTTTGTTTGAAAGCCGCCCCCTCCCTCCCCTGTGCTGAGCTCATTGCCTGCGCTGATGGGGCTGCTGGAAGGAGTCGCCTGCTCGGGGGCCAGCGTGGGGGGGGGGCTGCCAATACCAATACAGCGTGCCCGGCCGCCACAATGTTCAATTGTGATCTCTGTGTAAACGCGGTCGGTCTGGGGCCCCCGTGCTTATAAAAATAAAGCGTTGGGAAGCACAGGGGGTGGGAACAAAAGGGGCTTTTTCGCTGGCTGTCTAATATGGTTTTATTTATCGGAACGCGCCCTCTTTCCCTTACTGGAACCGGGGAGAGGTTCTCTGCCGAGCTTGGAGCTGATGGTATCACAGCCAGACGGTTTCATTAAACGCACAGACGCTGTTGGGCCCTGCCAGGGGCAGGAAGGGAACGGCTCGGGCAGCCCTGCCAGGCTGGTGCATGGGAAGGGAGCCCCGTGCCAGGGAGGCCTCCACCAGGTGGAGGTGGTGAGAGGTGGACACGTCTCTCCTGCCCCTTCTTCTGCCAAGGTCCTCCCAATGCCCTCTTCTACTGCCAGAGTCAGGTTCAAAGCTGATTTCCTTCAGGAAGCCCTCCAGGATTGACCCCACTGTGCTTTTGTGCCTGAAGGTTGCGAACTGGTCTTAGCCTGGTGGCTGCCTCCCATTAGCCAAACCCAGCATTGTTCGGCCAGTGAGTGCCCGTAGCTTCTGCCTCCTAACTCAGATCCCCCCCGTCACCCTTAAAACTAGCCCCTTGGGCAGCAGCCACAATCCTGTACCCTGTCCCTTGATGGGAGTCCTCCTGTTGCTCACTCCAACTTTTCCACTCCTCGATGGTCACTGTCTGCCGCCTCCTGTAGTGGCTGTGGCATGCCGCCTGGTCTCTTTATGGACAGGGATCCTGGCTTGCCCCTCCCCATGGTGGGGAAAAGCTGTCTCCCCAGCTCAGCCCCAGAACCAGCTGGACATCTAGGCACTAGATGTCTGGTGTTGAGGCCATCTGAGGTCACACCGGGGCCATCCTGTGGGGTGCAAGGTGCTGCGGGATGGAGAAGGTGCTGAGTGTAGAGGGTTTGTGACAGGGCATTTGGGTTCAGCCCTGCCAGCCATTGGGCACCCAGCCTCCTGCACCCTCAGACTTCTCTGTCCACGTGGCCTCAGCATCTGGCACTTTGAGTCTTACAGAATGGCAGCACATGGACCTTGCCCCCTAATGAGAGAAGCTGGGAGAGCCCCTCTTCCGAGCCTTTCGCTCCTGTCCCAGATTATATGCACTCAGTCCCATGGGCCCTTCTCCTGCCTTGGTTCCCAAGTGTAGCCCTGAAAGGCAGCATCGGCACCACCCGGGAACTTGTTAGGAATGTCAGTTCTCAGGCCCCATCCCAGACCTGATGAAGGAGTCTCTGAGGGTGGGGCCAGCCTTCCAGGTGATATCTCTGCATCCTCACATTGGAGAACCACTGCCCTAGAAACTTCTCTAGTGACACCTTGGGACCAGGCAGAGGGATGACTCCTGGTGGGTCCCAGGCCAGCATGACTGGGGCTGGCAGGTTAGAAAGGAGTTTGGGGGTGTCAGGAGCTGCTGGGATCTTGAGGTTCTCCTCACTGCCCCCCAGCTCCCAACAGCCCTCGAATCCCTTTGTTTCTTTTTAACTCCCCCACCCATCTATGCTACCACCCCCTCTGCCTGCACCCTGGCAGCAGTTTCATAACTGGTCTCCCTGCACCCACTTGTGCCCCTTCCAGTCTGTTCTCCCGTGACAGCCAGCAGAAGCTTGCTGAAATGCAGACCTAGGCATGCCAGTCTACCGGCACCTCCCTCTCCACTCTACTCTGCCTCTATTGAGAAAGCTAGATTCCTCTCTTACACACCACTGTACCTCATTGCTATTCTTCAGAGCATGATCAAAATGGCAATTTTATGTTTTTTTTTGTATAGATTTTTGTATTGCTCCAAATGTGTTCTCAGTCTTTATCACCTAGCCCTGAGCTTTGCCTGCAGAAGGCACTCAGTAAGTGCTTTCAGGATGAATGTCAATAATTCCAAACCATCTTGAAGATGTGTGTGTGTGTGCATGTGAAGTTGCTTCAGTCACGTCCCACTCTTTGTGACTCTATGAACTGTAGCCTGCCGGGCTCCTCTGTTCATGGGATTCTCCAGGCAGGAATACTGAAGTGGGTTGCCATGCCCTCCTTCTGGGCATCTTCCTAACCCAGGGGTTGAACCTGCATCTTGTATGTCTCCTGCATTAGCAGACAATTCTTTACCACTAGCGCCACCTGGGAAGCCCTGGATGAATGAATGAATGAATGAATGAATGCACCATCCAGGCTCTTACCTCCTTCAACTATCCTTTTGCCCCCCAGCAACCAGTCTAGAAAGGAGCCCACAGGGGAGCTCTCTGGATCTCTGGGCCTGCTCTCCTGGACCTTGGCCCCATCTCCCTGCAATTGTCACCAGCTTGGCTCACAGAAGCCAGGGGTGGGGGGAGAGCCCCACTGGGACATGTCTCCAGCCTGGACATTGCTGCTCCAGAGCGGCAGCCACAGCCCTGCTTCAGCTTTGTGGCCACATGACTCCTGAGCAGGCGACTCTCACGGTCTCTGCTGTGTCCTGTCTCCCTTCCCTATGCCCGGCCCACACAGATCCCTATGCAGTCGTCTCCTTCCTGCACCAAAGCCAGAAGACGGTGGTGGCTAAGAACACCCTAAACCCCACGTGGGACCAGACGCTCATCTTCTACGAGATCGAGATCTTTGGCGAGCCGAGCAGCATTGCCGAGCAGCCTCCCAGCATCGTGGTGGAGCTGTATGACCATGACACCTATGTGAGTCTGCCTGCCTCCCTCCCCCAGCCCTCACTGGCCACCCTCTCCAGAGCCCAGTGCCCGGGGGGAGATGCTGCTGTGAGGGATGGGTGCCCCGCCAGATGGGCGCTTCCTGAGGCTGGGGCTGGTGGCCTCTCCCCGACCCCACAGGCTGCAGAGTGGTGAAAATTTCAGAGTAATTACAGTGAATTGCTGGCAAGTGTGCTGGGCCCATGAGAGAGAAAGGGGACAGATCTGGCCAGGGTGCTTCACTGTGGGTTGGGAGCCTGGGTTTTTCTCTGTCTCTAGCTTGCTTATAAGATCCCAGGTGGGTTCCCCCTCCTCATCGGAGAGCTGCGTGGACTCCGCACATTGTACTGGGCTGAGTGGCCCCTCACATGGGGTTCCCAGTCCAGGTGAGAGCCGGGGCTCAGGGGCCGCAGGGCAGGGGCTCCTCCAGGGAGCCAGCTTGTGACACAGGCTGGGTCCTCTCTGGGCACAGAGCAGCGGGTGGCGCTCTCCCACAGAACCTGCTGCGCTGGTGGGAAGGCTCTGCAGGCGTGCTGCCCAAATGAGGGCCACTTGCAGCGTGTGCTGCTGAGCAGTTGAAATGTGCCTAGTCCAACCGAGAAGACGGATTTTCCTTGTTTTTCAGTGTAATCCACTAACGTAAATTTAACCACTGGATGCTGGTGGCTCCTGTACTGGACAGGAAAAGTTCAGGAGGGAGAGAGTGGTGGGCTGGAATGTGACAGGCTCTGGGGAATGTGAGATTGAGGTGTTGGGATGAGGCAGTGGGTATTAGCACAGTACGAGGGAGGGCCAGGGCCGGGAAGGAAGAGCAAGGAGTAGAGGTCAGGGGATTGGAGGTGTAGCAGGGTCAGGGAAACATTTTATAAAGGAGGGTTGGGATGCTATTGGGAGAGAGAGAGACGAGGTTGGCCAAGGCGTAGGTGGCCAAGAGGCCTTACCTGGGTAGCAGTGGATGAAAGGGAAGGGGCCTGAGTTTTAAAGATGTGTCCAGAAAGAGTTGCCATGCCTGGGTAGGATGGTGTGATGACCAGAGGGTGGCTGAAGGTGATGCCAGTGAGGGCACCCCTACCAGGTGACAGCGGGCAACGCAGGCCTGGACCCGGGAGGCCGGCCTGCTGGCTCTGCCCTTGGAAGAAAAAGCTGGCTCCATGGGGGCTGAGCTGCTGGAGGAAGGGTCTTTTGGGGAAGAGCTCAGGGCCTGGAACCCTGGGGGCAGGAATGAGCGGGAGGCGGAAGGACTGCAGGGTTCAGGGCCAGGGGACGTCACAGAAGTAGGTGCAAGTGCTGGCATGGGGCGGGCGGGAGGCCACCGGGCTTGGTCTCTCTCTTCCCGTAGCACCTCACCTCCACTTTCACCAGTGTCACGCAGATGTCACTCTCTGCCCTTCAGGCCAGTGCCTGCGAGGGACCCCAGTGGTAGAGCACCATGGCCTCTTCTGGGTGGGTGGGCCCCGGGGTCCTGCTTTTTAATAACATAGTCAGATGAAGTTGTACCTGTTGGCAAATATCCGTTGCTCTGAGCTCCTGCGGTCCTGGCTGCCCGGGCTCTGCAAGGATGCCCCTCCCCCAGCCTCTCCATGACCCAGTGGCTAAAGGGCAACACTGGGCCCAGGGGAGCCTCTGGGACCCTCCCCACCACTGTGGCTGGTGTCCACTCTGAGGGTCTGTGCTGGATTCTTACTCACTGAGGGGGACATCTAGCTGGTGACCACTCCAGATGGCTCTGGACAATGTCCCCAGCAGTGAGGTGACCACAGGTAGGGATGCCTCCCAGCCCTGGCCAGGATTTTTCCGGATGAGTGCCTTGGGCAAGCCACCAGGGCTTGTGATGGCTGCAGCACCATCTGGCTGAGACCCAGGTTCTGTCTGCGGCTCCTGTCCTGGGGAAGCTAACCATAAGGCTGGAGTTTACAGGTCAGCAAAGTCCCAGGGGTCCACATCAAAGGGCTGAGCTTGGGCAGGGCTGTGAGTGATGGCTGAGAAGAGCAGAGTGCAGCAGGGTAGGGGAGTAGCCAGCATAAAGGCTGGGGTGAGGCCAGCTGAGGGCAACAGCCAGGGTAGAAAATGTGTGGGAAGGGATGAGACAGGGGCACGAGCAGGCTCCAGTGAGCGGCCCTCCATGCCAGGAGGGGTTCAGACCTCATCCTCTAGGCATTGCAGGTCATGGAAGGCACAGAGCAAAGGAATGAAAAGATGCAAACATCATTTTAACAAGATGCATTTAATTTGATGAGCATGATCACAGACTCCCCATGTGGAAGCTGGAGGAGGAGGGGGAATCTGAAGGTGAAATGAATAGGAGACACAAAAGTCCCGGGAAATGTCAAGCGCTTGTATTGCTGAGGACATTCGAGAAATGCTAGGTGGCTATCACTTTTGACTCTAATGAGCTTAGAGCTTGGTTAAATTGAAGCAAGGTGAATGCTATTTGGACAAACAGAGGGACTCCGAGATGGGAGTCAGCTCTAGCAACAGTGGCAGGAGGCCACTCACATGTTTCCTCACATCCTTCTAAGGGAGGCAGAACTTACCATTTTGCACCAGGGCTGCCCCGGCTTCTGAGGCCCTTTCCAGTTCAGGTGGCCAGGTGTAGGTCTGGTGACAACTCTGAGGCCACCAGCCCCGGGGCTGGGGGACGCTGACTCTCCTTCTCCACGCTTGGTCTAGGGTGTAGATGAGTTCATGGGACGTTGCATCTGTCAGCCGAGTCTGGAACGGACGCCTCGGCTGGCCTGGTTCCCGCTGACGAGGGGCAGCCAGCCCGCCGGTGAGCTGCTGGCCTCTTTTGAGCTCATCCAGAGAGAGAAGGTGAGGCTGGTCCACGTTCGGATTCAGGAGGCCCAGGTCTGGAGCGCCTGGCCGGGGAGGGTGGGAGGCCCAGCGAAGGGATGGTGTGATGGAGGGGAGGGGCCTCGGATACATTCTTCCCTCACCAAGGGCCTGCGTTTAGTGGAGAGCGCTGAAGGGCCACCTCTGGATCTTAGGCCTCCTGCCGGAACCAGTTTTGTCCATCTTTTCTGAGCCCCAAATCAAGAGGCGATCTACACTGGGGCAGAAAGTTGAAATCTGAACTGTGTTCAAATGTCTGAGTCCTCTGGTCATTGCATGTGTTTTTCCTGACACGGTTTCTGGGAGAAAGACCTCTGTCATCTGGTTAGGGAGCCTAATTGTCCCGGGGAAGGGGACTTCAGGGACAGGGCAGGACAGGATGTCTGTTCTAGTGCTGGCTCACCACGGCCTCGCTGTGTGACCCTGGCCAGCCACTTCCCTGCTATAAAATAGGGGGTTTGGGTTAGAGCCATGTCTTCAAATTTGCTCTTAGTGTGATGTGAACCTCTAAAATGTAAGCTGGTCAGAAGTGAGGCTGCTGTGGTGGAAGTGTCTGGAGGGGACATGGCATACTGCTAACCTGGCTTCCCCTGCACCTGCCTACCAGGCACTTCTCAGGAATCCCGAGGCTTCCTAGGAATAGTCTGCAGATCCTGGGACTGTCCAATCACAGACACATCCACAAGTGTCAACTTGTGGTTGGGAATGTGTTTGCCTGGCCAGGGCAGAAAGGACGCTGGTGGGGCCTTGGGTGACAGGCACCTAACCAGAGCTCTTTTTTTCACCCTAGCCTGCCATCCACCATATTCCTGGTTTTGAGGTAAGGCTCACTCTTAACTTTGCTTCTTCAAGCTCGCCCCCTCCCCGTGTTTGCAGCCACCTCCCAGGCTAGGAAGGGCAGTAGGCACATGTCACCACCATCCTGCCTTCAAGCCGAGGAAGGTGTGGGTGAGGTCTTAGGGGCAGGGTGGGTGGGGGCTGGGGTCCGTGCTTAGCTCAGGCTTCCCTGCCTTTTTTCCCTGAGAAGTCCAAGGATCACAGATGACTCAGATGGAAGGGACCACGTCAGTCATCTAGCCCAGTGGCTCTCCTCTGGGCTGCATGTTGGAATCCCTTGGATAGATTTAATAATCACCAGTGCTCAGTCCCAGCACAGACCAAATGCAGTATGATCTTTTGGGGGTGTGGCTCAGGCACTGGTATCTTTCAAAGCTATGCTGGAGATGGGACTGTGCAGCCAGAGCTGAGAACTGTTGACTCAGGCCAGTGGTTCTCAGCATAGCATCACTGAGGTAGGTATTGTTAGAAATGCCAAACTTGGGTCCCACTTTGGACCTACTGAAGCCAACTCTGAGAGGCAGCACAGTACCCTGGGTATTTTCGAGCCCTCCAGGGGATTCCCTTTAAGAATCACTCACCTTTCAGAAACTGATCAATGGACCGTAGTTCCCAGCTCAGTGTTCCCACCGAGATCCAGTTTTCTTTCCTCTGCTAGTGATGGGGACTGTGTTCCCATCACCCTCCTCCCCTTCCTTCTCCTGAGGGTCATGAAAAATGTACACCTTTTTCTGGTACCCGGGCTGACTTAATTTGGGAATCATATACTTGGCCAAGGGTTGCCCAGCTGCAGCTGTGAGCCCAGGCAGCTGGGCTCTGTCTAGATGCCTCCCTGCTTATGAGGCAGGGAAGTGAAAATGTTTAGTCACTCAGTCGTGTCTGACTCTTTGTGACTCCATGGACTATAGCCCACCAGGCTCCTCTGTCCATGGGATTCTCCAGCCAAGAATACTGGAGTGGGTAGCCATTCCCTTTCCCAGGGGATCTTCTCGACCCAGGGATCGAACCTGGGTCTCCTGCATTCCACGCAGATTCTTTACTGTCTGAGCCCCCAGGGAAGCCCTAAGAGGCAGGGAGCCCAGACAAATTTGCAGGTAGTTCTTCCGTATAAGACCTCCTCCCATCCCTTTTCATCTCACTCCCTCCCTGCTCCCTGTCCAGTCCAAGCGCCTTCTCAGGTCTGCCAGCCCTGCGCATCAAGCTTCTCCTTGGTTCTCCAAGTCCATAGCTCCAGCAGCAGCTCCAGGGCCGGGCCCTGACTGCATCCTGGGACTGACGCACAGGGTCTGGGATCCTCCCCCCACCTGTCAGTCCGTCAGTCTCCTTTCTTCTGTCACTTTTAGAGATGCCTGGGCTCTAGGTTCATGCTTGGCCTCTCCCAGCAGTTTCTCTGCATCAGTGTCTGTTGTACCTTCTTTCTTCATTGCAGGGACCAGGCAGAGAGTGTGTCTGGGCAGCACACCCCCCTCACCCTAGATGGGAAGCGTTTTCTGTTGGCTCCTTTAGGGGGATATCTGGCATGTTGATCTCTGCCCCAGCCTAGTGCTCCTTGTCACTAATGGTGAACTTCTTTCCTCTTGCTCTCCTCCCTCCACCATCTCCTGGATGTGGACTGCCCCATGGTGGGGTCCAGGTACAGGACACAACAGGGATCCTGGAAGAGGTGAGCTGGACCCTTACAGCTGGGGCCTGTGGCTGGGTGGGTGGGCAGAGACAGAGGGAAGAGGAAGGCCATGCCCGGGAGCCTTCCTGGTTCCTGGTGCTCCAGTGTGTGTCTGTCACATGGACTCCTGTGTGGATTTCATTTCCCACTCTTTGCATGGATCCAGGGTTGCCTGGGCTGTGTCCTGATGTGATTCTGGCCTTAAGTGGATTGCTGCTATGTTGGAAGTCACATTTACCCAGACCCCAGGGACAGCAGTACGGAGCCTCATCTGGCTGAGTACCAGGTGGAATGTTTTCAAGAATAAACATGTTCATAAGGGGACAGAATAGTCAAAGAAGCCTTGCTGGTGGAGGTGGCATTAGGCAGACATTGTTGCAGTGCTTAGGAAAAAGGTGGGGAACGTGCCTTTGACCCAACAGAGCAAGTGCCAGTTTGGGGCCTGGCCGGTTTAGGGTACAGGGTGGGTTGGGGATTCCTAGGTTCTGGGAGAAGCCTGGGGTTTGCATCCAAAAGCAGCAAGGCTGTGTCCTTTGGCGGATGAGGAGCACCTTTCCTTACGGCCTCCTGCGAACGTGTGAGTGGGCGCTCCTGACTGAGCTGGGGCAGAGGCCCGGGCAGAGAGACAGGAAGGAGAGCCCTGGTCAGATGGGGGCTGGGAAAAGGGCAGCCACTTCCTGCCGACAGGGAATCCCCAGGCTGGGAGCGGACACCGTTTGACATTTTCAGTGCAATTTGGACTTGAAGCGCAGGGTCAGGATGTGGGATCCGCAGGCCCGGCGCCCCTTACCTCACTTCCTTCAGCTCCCAGACCGAGGTGGGGTCCGCCAAGTGAGCTGGCTGTAATTGCGCCTGACAGGCAGCCTCCTACTTCTGGCTACAGTTGCGAAAGACTGCCGATTTGGAAAGGGGACCAGAGTCCTGTCCAGGGAAGCAGCACGGAGCCCTCTCTCTTGATTGAGAGCATTCTGTGGCCAAAACCCACAGCCTGCTCTGAAGAAGACCCAGCCCAGGGATGAGTTATTAAAAAAAGTTAAAATCCTTAATAACTGGATTTGTAATATATAACAGTGGAGGCTCAGATTCCAAGAGCAGGATCTGGCTGTGGTCTTGTCAGGAAGCAAATCAAAATCTGCAGCCTCGGGGCCAGAGCCCCACAAGGGCCAAGTGTCCTGCCCCAGGGCCCGCCGGCCACAGGCCGAGGCGGGTATGGGTTAGCAGCACCAGAGGAGGGCAAGTCCTGGGGGTTTGCTGGGCACAGGCCTGGGCTAGCACCTCCCAAGGGTCCTAGGCCCAGGAGGGTGGATGGAGTATCAGCTGGCTTAGGGAACCATTCCAGAAGGTGATCCTTGACCTCTTCATCCCCAGAGGCGGCCCACAGCTACCCTGTCCCTCTGCATTTGAAGGCTAAGGTTCAGGCCGAGGTCCTGAGTCCTTTCTGGTTTTAAGAATCCCTGGGGACGGGGTGGAGGCAGGTTAGTCTTCCTGCTGCCTCTGGTCCTGCAGGAAGCCTGACGCCTTAGCAGGATTTTTCTGTCTTCCTTGCTGCAGCCAGGCTCCTGCTTGGTATCCCTCGTTCAGTCCCCTCCAGGCTCTCAGCTTGATCCCTGTGAAGAGTGCTCCAGCCGTGACCTGCAAAAGCCGTGCCGGGAGCTTAGATTCTGGGCCACTGGCTGTGGGAGCCCTCGAAAGTCTGGGAGCAGAGACGGGTGTGTTAGGAAGCTGGCTGGCTGCAGAGAGGTGTGGGTTGGGGAGCGAGGGGCAGGAGAGCCCAGCTAGGAGGCTTTTGAGACAGATGTGATGGGGGCCTAGGCCAGAGAGAGGAATGGAGAGGAACAGTGACTCTGGAGGGTGGTTTAAGGACAGCCTTTCCAGTGGGGACGGCCTCTGGGACAGCACGCGTGGGTGGGAGGCGGGAATGAGGTGAGAGGCCACTCCCCGGGCTGAGGATTCCTACAGCTGGAGGCTGGTGGGGATGGCTTCCTGGAAAAGATGACTCTGTGCTCCCTTTGGGGGTCCGGTGCCTTGGGCTGGGGCATGTCACCGCAAGGGGCCAGGGTGGTGGGCAACGAGATTTCCCTGATGCCAGGCATTTTGCCCACCTGGAGGTCCCCTCTCCGAGTGCTCTTGGTGGGGAAAGGAGACTGTTGCGTTGCATCTTTGAGGTTTTGCTGTGGGGAGACCCAGGTCCTCGTGGAGGGAGGGGAGGGCTGCTTCCCACGAAGCCCCCAGCCTTCCTGTCTGTCCCTCGCTGTTGGCTCCTCTTCCGGAGCCTCGCTCTTCCCCTTGTCCAGCTCTGCCTCTGCGTTTCCCTCTTTCTCTGTTTGCTCCTTGGCCCGGACCCGCTCTCTCCCTCCTTCTCCCGCCTCTTCTGAGCCCTCTGTCTCGTTTCTTTTCCTTTTTGTCTGGAGAACAAAGGCGGTCTGCGCTGCCAAGGGGAATGAGTTCAAAGAAACTGCAATTTTAGATTTCCTGAAAAATGGAGAGCACACAGGCACGCGTGAGTGTGTGCAAATGTGTACACTCATGAGAAGCATGTATATGTGCATGCACGTGCGTGCACACACACACACACACACACACACTGCACAAGAGGTGATGGCAGATTCCTTAATAACTGAGGGCCCCTGAGCCAGTGCAGAGGAAGACCCTTTCTTGGGACACTTTAGGTGGGATCAGGGCTTGTGGTCCTGAGTACCTCAGGGGGCGTGGTTCGGAATACTGCCCTTGGTTCTGCTACTCCTGTCTTGCCCCGTGGATGGATGTCCTGGAAGAAGGCAGAGCGGACTCATGGATTTTTTGCTGTGACTTGGGGGCCAACCAGATGTCACTGCATCCCCCTCCTAATCCAGGCAACAGGCTATGGCTTTTAGTCTGAGATATCCAGGAGATGTACCCTCCTGCACCCCCAAATCCTCCAGAAGGAAAAATTTGGTGTTTTGCAATCAGGAAAATAAGCCCAGTGGTCCCCCCCCACCCCCAACCAGCCCCCTATCCCTCCCCCAAGGCTTTAATTTAAAACACTGTTTTTCCTGGGAAGTGTAATTAGAGCAACATGTTGTTCCTAACGAGCTGGGTGGGGCAGGCAGACAGTGGAGCCCTCCCAGCCCGCCCGCCTGGAGCTCCCCGAGGAGCCAGGGTCTGAGTGTTCAGAGGGTCCCCTGATTGTGCCCTGCAGGGTGGAGTGGGTGTCTATGGGCTACTGGTGGCGGTGCTGCCCTCGGTGGCTGGAGGGCCCGCCTGCACTTGCCCCTCCCCTGGGATGAACATAAGGCTGTCTAGCGTGGTGGCCTCTAGGACTGGGAGAGGAAGCAACCCTCATGGCCCATGGCCTTGGTTCCCTGCACTGAACTGGCCAACAGGGTGGACAGATGAAAGTGGGTAGAGGATGGATTCTGCTCGGGGGAGGACAGAGCCTCATCTGTCCTTGAGACCTTGTCCTCTTGGCCTGCACTATCTCGGTGAGCACCCTGTTCACCTGTAGAGCCCCATCCGTGCAGCAGCCCTGGGTCTGCCCTCCATTCAGGCAGGGTGCGGAGGGACAGCATGGAAAGGGTGCACCCCACCATGGAATGACTCATCTAATTAGCCTCCTGTTGTGTGGCTGCCCCTGAGGTCTGCGGTCCTCGGAGTCCAAGGTCACACTTAGGACAGTGCATCAGGACACCACTGCGGTGTTTTCAGCCTGCATCCACCTCCTCCCTGGCTGGCTGTGCTGACAGGGGTCACAGCAGCCCATCCCACTGAGAATCGCTGCCCAGGAAGGAGGTACTGTGCCTCTCAGATGGGCTCGACTGGATGGAGAAACTTGGGCACAGGAGTGGCTGTTTGGCTGGTACTACAGGACTCTTAAGTGTGAGATGTTGGAGATCAGTCAGGACCTTGGGAAACCGGAGCCCAGGGTCACTTAGAGGAAAAAGAAGTCAGAGAGAGGGTAGTAAGGAGTTTCTGGAGTGGTTTGGGAGATTTTCTGGAGGATGTAGAGTTTGAACTAGGCCCTAAAAGATGTGGTTGATTCTGGAAGATGGCAAAAGAAGCCCATGCAAACAGAGAGAGCCCTGAGCAGGCCCAGGGGAAGGAGGTTGGTGAGGATGCAAGGCTGTTGCAGACAAGTGTTGGGAAGGATGGAGAATGTGTTGGAGTAAGTTCTTTCTCCTCCCAGCCCCCCACCATTCACCCTCTGCCATCCCTCTCTCCATTCAGTTATCTGATCCTAAGCCTCTATTGGACAGGGGATTCAGCTGTGGTCCCTGCGTGCAGAATTGCCAGTTTAACAAGTCGGCTATGGTAGTTTAGTCGTTAAGTTGTGTCCGACTCTTGCTACCCCATGGATTGTAGCCCGTCAGGCTCCTCTGTCCATGGGATCTCCCAGGCAAGAATACTGGAATGGGCTGCCATTTCTTTCTCCAGGGGGTCTTCCCAACCCAGGGATCAAACCCACGTCTCCTCCATCTCCTCCATTGTGGACAGATTCTTTACCACTGAGCCACCTGGGAAGCCCATTGGTTAACATGGGACACAGACAAATGAACACATGGAAACGACACAGGGTGATGTGTCTTTCAATGGGACAAGTTGCTCTGGAAACTGCGGGGTGCTTAACTCAAACCTGGAGCTCCAGGGAAGACTTAAATGGACCCAGAGTCTGAGTTGGAGGTAGCCAGATGAAGTGGGTGGAAGAGTCCTTCGGCCAGGAGGACCAGTGAGCTCCAACCTCACAGAGAATCTGGTGCCTCCTGCAGCCTTCTGGCATTCAGTAGGATGGGTGTTGAGTGTTTCTGGGGAGGTGGCTGGGCACTGCTTGGGGTCCTGCAGTGGAAAGGTAGTGGTGAGACGTGAGACCAGAGAGGTCAGCAGGACTAGAAGATGAGGGATCTTGGAGGCTGCATCAAGGAGTTTGGGCTTCATCCTGAGTGGGTGGGGAAACTTTGAAGGGTTTTAAACAGAGTGACATTCTTAGAAGTTACCTCCTGGCTGCAGAGTACAGTTCTCATTCATTGTTGGAAGGCGATGCCAGATATCAGATGCCAGATGCCAGAAAGCAGATGCCAGATAGAACTTATGTTGTTGTTGTTTAGTCACTAAGTTGGTCTGACTCATTTGCGACCCCATGGACTATAGCCTGCCCAGCTCCTCTGTCCATGGGATCTCCCAGGCAAGAATACTGGAATGGCTTGCCATTTCCTTCTCCAGAGGATCTTCCCAACCCAGGGATTGAACCTGCGTCTCCTGCATCACAGGTGGATTCTATACTGCTGAGCTGTCAGGGAAGCCCAAGATGTCACTTAGGAGGAGGCAAAAGAGGGTAGTGAACCAAACTCAGGAAAGAAGACGGGTGTGTGGATATGGGAGAGCTGTAGGGGACAGGTCTCTAAGGCTTGGGGACCAACGGAGGGGAAGGACAGCCAAGGTGGCATGCGGCTTCGTGGCTTGGCTGTCCGGGTGGATGGTGGGACTGGCTTCTGAG
This sequence comes from Bos javanicus, assembly GCF_032452875.1. NCBI lineage: Eukaryota > Metazoa > Chordata > Mammalia > Artiodactyla > Bovidae > Bos > Bos javanicus. The sequence continues at coordinate 13,117,658 of NC_083878.1, read as the reverse complement.
ATGACATTTGAAGAGAGTAGGTTTGAGGGGGAGCTTAGAGAATCCAGTTTGGGACAAGTTCAGTGTGAGAAGCTGGAAGGACACATGGATGAAATAGCAGTAAGGCTGGAATGTGAGTCTGGGGCTTAGCAGAGACGTGTGGGAGAAGAAAGCCTAGGAGAGGGCTGGGCTGAGGAGTGGGTAGAGAGGGCAGAGAGGCCAGCGGTGAGGAACCAAAGGGACCGTTTTAGGAGGGAGGCTGAGGTCAGCGGGCCAGATGCTGCTGAGGGAGGGGGAGAGCTAGGAGCCTGAGAGCTGCGTCTGAGCTACCGGCAGGTTGTTGTTAATTTTGGAGAGAGAAATTTCCAGGGAGGGGGTGCAGAGGACAGAGCGAGTGCGTGGGGCCGAGGGTGGCCTGGAAGTGAGGCAGGGGTGGGGGATGGACGCAGCCCTTTTCGGGAAGCGAGGGAAGAGTAGGCACAGAGAGAAGGCGTGGACAGACCCGAGAGGCCATCTCGGGACCATCTGTAAACGGGGAAGGGGAACAGGCAGCGGATAGCGTGGAGAGCTGGGGAGGGCTGGATGAGACCGGCTCAGGGAGCAGAGCGTGGGGAGGCACAGACGCACCGTGACGATGAGAGGCACCTGCGTGCACTGCAGTGTGCTCAGTGGGGAGGGGACAGAGGACCGTGTGACACCCGGCAGGAGGAGGGAGCCCCACAGAGGTGGGGATTCTGGGGAGTGGCAGCAAAGGGCTCCTGAGGGAGGCATGGTGGATGGAGGTGGCCTTGGGATGAGAATGGGGGGCCTTGTGCCTGGTAAGCTGCCCCGTGGACACGCCCCTAACCGCTCTTTCTGCTTGTCTCTCCTCCCGCCGGCCGGGCCTGGCCTCCGCAGCTGTGTGCACCTGCCTTCTTCCTCCAGGGCCTCCTGCCAACGGTATTGGAGCCCAGTCTTCTCCAGGTTCTTGTTCCCTGTCCTCCTCTGTGACCAGGTTCCTGCAGTGGGGAGCCTGGGCCGCCGCACGGAGATACAAGTGTCCTCATGGGGAGCTCGGGGGAGCCCAGCAGGACGGTGGGCCATGGAAGTGAGGGACAAGCAACCAAAGGGACACGGCCCAGAGTTTGGGGGCCTGGAGAGAAGTGTTCTAGGGGGAAATATATTCCTGAGTTTTCCTGGTGATTTCAGGAGAACATTGCAACCGTGTGAGGAAGGTTTGGTCTTCCTGCCTCCCCACCCAGGAGCCTGGGGCTGCTCCCTTCCTGACCTCTTCTACTTGTCCATTTTATCATGGACTTTTGGCCTTGGGCCCACGGTTGGCTGGGCATTGGCCTCGAGCAGGCCACGAGCAGGCTTCCAGGCATAACCTTTTTAAAAGTGAAGTGACCCCTGCTACGCAGTTGTCACAGCAGGCAGCCTTGGAGTTCCAAGGGTGGACACCAAGTCAGGCACATCCGCAGTGGCCAGGCCACTGCGGGCTCTGCCCCCACCCTCTGGGGCACCAGTCATGTGGACTGTGGCGTGCACAGCAGCCCCCAGGTGCGCCCAGGGCCGCCCTGCTCATCACTCTTCCTTCTGATGGCATCTGTTGCTCATTCTGAGAATGTGGGTGCTTCCTGCATCTTGTCACCTGCCTTGGGGGTCTGGAGGAAAATGATGAATTTCTTCACATTGTGCTTTGGTGACATTGGGATAGCTATGAAGCTGGTGCTGTTCTGAGAGGTGCCTCTGATGGCTCAGCTCTGCTCAGTCAGTGGGGTTGGTCAGCAGCAACACTAGTGATGAAAACAGTGGCACTACCAACAGTGCACTGATCACTACAGTCCCTGCTCTTGATTAAGCACCTCTCATGTGCCAGAAGCACTTCATATTTGTTCTCTTGTTAAATTCTCAGAGCAATTTTGTAAGGGTGTCATCCTGGGTCTTCACATGAGAGTCCTGGACCACAGAGTTTGAATAATTTGCCCAAGGTCAAATAGCTCAGAAGCCGCAAGGTTAGGACTAGGACCAAGGTCTGGTTTGATTTTAGAAATCAGCACTGCCGCAGGTCAGTGTGCTGTGGGCAGGAGTGACAGCTGGGGTTGGCTGTGAAGGGCCGAGGTGGGAGGAAGCTGATGTGTTTCAGTGCTCCAGCTGTCCCCCCATCGACGTCAGAGCATCTGCAGATGGATGCAACATCCTTTGAGAAGGAACCCAGAACAAGTCAGCTTGGAGAACGAATCCGATGACTCCATTGTTTCTTAATGCAGTTATGTGAGGCAAGCTCTGTAGAGCGCACATCACAGCCCTTGGATTTGTGGCTGACGTTTCCTGGGTGTCAGGGCCTTTGTAGACGGGTGTTCAGGTTGTGCAGTGCGTGGGTGCACTGGGTCTCCGGGAGTGGGACTTCCAGGGCAGGCATCGGATATCGGTATTTATTGTAGCATTCCAGCAGGTGGCAGTAAAGTGTCTTGTTCCAATAAACTAGTGACCTAGGATGATTTTCTGACATGGAAGTAAAGAGCTTTAAGAAAGGGACATCTTTTTCTAATTGTCACAAAGTTGCCATGTGGACTCCTATTGAGAGTTTACGTGAACCAGGAACTCTTTTAAATGTTATCAGCTTCTTCAAGCCTCACATCAAGCGTTAGAGGTTGATAATTTTTAGTAACCATTTTGTAGATGAAAACCCTTGAGCCATAGAGAAGTGCAATAACTTATTTAACTCAGTAAGTGGTGGAGTTGGGATTCATTCACACCCGGAGCCCGTGTTCATAACCACTGCCAGACGTGGTAGTTGTCTAATCCACAGGGATACCTGTTTCTAGTGCTTCGCCCGCTTCCCTATGTATTAATAGTTCTTCAGGATTCTTGCCCAGGTCTTTTTTGGCCGCCCCATAGCAGGCAAAATTGCCACCCTGACCTCTTGCCCACGGTGTGGAGGCGCCTCCCCAGTAGGCCCTTTGGTGCCTGGGGTGGCAGGCTTTTCTAGCCCCTCCTCCTGTTTGTAAGCACCTCTTCTGGCTCGAAGTGCAAGCGTTCTGCTCAGGTGTGTCACACCTCAGGACAGGTGCGAGAGGTGGGATTTGGGGGCTGGCCGGTGTCTGTGGGTGTGGATCTGTGGGGGCTGGAGATGGAACACAGGGTGGGTGATCAGTTGGGAGGGTCTGAGCTGGACGCGGGAGAGGCTAGCAGGTGGGCACGTGGTCCTCTTGGGACTGAGACGGGCTGAAGTGGACGTGTCGGGTTGGGCTGGATGGTGCACGTGTGTGCACGTGTGTGTGACAGGGGCTGGGACCCCCGGACGGCTCATTGGCAGGAGGAGTCGTGGCCCAGGGCTTGTCTGAAACAGACTCACCTGATCCCTGGGCCGAGGTGCTGGCGTTGTGACCTGGAGAAGGGGGTGCCTGGGAAACTGACAGCTCTTGTTCTGTCTGCCCGCTTGCCCCCTTCTGTGTCCCCGCCGCTCTATTTCTGTGTCTCTCCACACTTGCACTTTCTTTCCATCCCGTCTGTCCTCCTTTCTTGTCTTTCTGCCTTGGGCTTCCTCCTGCCCTTGTCTCCCTTCTACCCCGTGCCCTGCAGTCAGAGGACACGGACCTGCCCTACCCGCCGCCCCAGAGGGAGGCCAACATCTACGTGGTCCCCCAGAACATCAAGCCGGTTCTCCAGCGAACCGCCATCGAGGTGAGCCTGCCCCCATCACGGGGGTCGGGGTGCGGGCCTCCCCTTTCCTGGCCCAGCCTTGCCCGGGCCTGGGGCCTTTCCAGCTGCTCTCTTCACTCTGCACCCCCAGATCCTGGCGTGGGGTCTTCGGAACATGAAGAGCTACCAGCTGGCCAGCGTGTCCTCCCCGAGCCTGGTGGTGGAGTGCGGGGGCCAGTCTGTACAATCCTGTGTCATCAAGAACCTCCGGAAGAACCCCAACTTCGACATCTGCACCCTCTTCATGGAAGTGGTGAGCCTGACCTCCCTGCAGTCTGCTACCTACCGGAGTCCTGGTGCTTAGAATTTCCTCGCAGCCCCAGGCAGCCTAGGCTCCTGGCTCACGGTCTCTTTCCCACCTCCTTTGAGAACGGGAGGAAATGCTCGCTGTCTCCTTCCTGGAGGAGCTGCAGCCTGCGCACAGCACAGAGGGCGCCAGCTTGGTTCTGCCTCCCCAGATCCCGAGTCCACGGGAGTCCCAAGGACCCACCCATGGCTGTTTCCTCTCTCAGGGCAGGCCTCAGTCCCCCAGTGCCATCTGCCAGGGCTCTGACCTTCAGGGATTCCTCCAAATCTTCCTGGACCTAGTCCTCCCCAACCCCAGGCCTTGCAGAGGCCACCCCAGTGGCCCTCGGCCCCAGCCCTCTCAGCAACCTGGTTTGCCTGGGCTTAGTGACCAGAGTAAGGCAAGTCTGAGGGAAGGAAAATGGTTTGCAGGATGAAAGTGCTTTAGAAATTCCAGGCCCAATGGCTGTCAACAGGAGCCTCCTCTTGGCTGAGCCAAAGACGCCACCGAAGGAGAGAATATAAATCATTTCAAGTTGTGTTCAAAGTGCTTTTAGGGTTGGGGGAGAAGAATCTGGGTCTGGAAGCCAACTCTTGAGTATCCACTTGGGGGGGGTCTGTCTGCGAGAACTGTTGAGTCCCGGGCCAGCTTCTCCCTTCTCCCCTTCCCCGGCCAGTGAGGGTTCAGGGAAAGGAGACTTGTTTTGACTTTGGGCTGAGTTGGGTGTGTTTGGGGGTTAAAGCTTGAGGGGAAAGTCAGCCTCTGCATGCAGCATTCAAGAGGCAGACAGAGGTGGGTGGCTTCTGCCCCACCGGCCCGCTCCTGGGCTCAGCTGACCACCGCTTTGGATTGACGGCCCTTGGGGGTTAGGTGTAGGTTGAGAGTCATTTTCTGCTCCTTGGACTTGTCCTGGGAAGAAGGGCTCTCCTCCTTCTGAGACCTCCCAGAGATGAGGTCAGGCTGCTGTCCAGAGCTTCCCTCTTCCTCCACCCAGATGCTGCCCAGGGAGGAGCTGTACTGTCCCCCCATCGTGGTCAAGGTCATTGATAACCGCCAGTTTGGCCGCCGGCCCGTGGTGGGCCAGTGTACCATCCGCTCCCTGGAGGGCTTCCTGTGTGATCCTTACTCAGAGGAGAGTCCGTCCCCACAGGGCGGCCCAGGTAGGGGAGGGGCTCTTGACTGGTGGAGGGGGTGGGCAGGGGGTGCTGGGGCAGGTGGGCTTCCCAGCTGAGACACGTTCTGAAGCCCTCCTCTTACCTGAATGAGAATGAATTTTGCCCAGCTGATGGGAGGGAAGGGCGGGAATCTTGTCTTCCTCAGGGCATCATCTGGCCCCAGGCTGGATCCTCCAGGGAGTGGGGGTCGATGCTGTGGTAAGAGACCATGTGGAAAAGGCCACAGGAGAGGGAGATGCAGGGATCAAAGGGATGAGGAGAGAGGGAACTGGGGAGACGGGGAGTGTGAAGGATGATGCTGGGAGAGGGAAGGACGGGGGGAAGAAGAGGAAGACATGAGTGAGAAGTGTGGTGAGACCCAAGGCCGAGTCTCACGGCTCGGGAAGGGTGAGTCCCCAGGGGAGCCCCTCTCAGGCCTGGACACTGCTCTCCCTCCAGATGACGTGAGCTTACTCAGTCCTGGGGAAGATGTGCTGATTGACATCGATGACAAGGAGCCCCTCATCCCCATCCAGGTAGGAAGGGTCCCTGGGGACAGACACTGGCTCCATCGAGAGCTGCCTGGTTTACCCTCTCCCCCCGCCTTGCTCCCCTTCCTCATCACACAGCCTCCATAAGACACTCTCCCATAACCTGGTGGCTGACACTTGACAGATGGAGGGACCCAGTTAGGAGCTTTCAGCCTGGATGGGAGCAGGGCGGGGGCTTGTGGGAAACCCTGTGGGTCTACCAGGCAAGACCCAAAGCATCTGAGAAAAACGGCCCTGCACCTTGAAGGCCACGTGGAGGGCTTGCCCCTGGCGATCACCAGGAAATCAGGTGAGAGGAGCAAGAAAGAGGGAAGGACAGGGTGAGGAGTGACTGGCAGTCTCCGGGGTGCCCAGCCCCGTTGCTAGGACCTTCCTTGGGTGGAGATTCATCTATGGGCTTGTGCTTGGTGGCACCCTGGAGGCAGCTTGAAGGACGGGTCTGTGTTCAAGCCAGTAGTCCCTCACACCCCATCCCCTCCACCTGCGGGAGGGAGTAGGGGCAGGAGAAGGGCCTTGCTGCCAGGGTGTCCAAGAGGCAGTCCTTTGCTCTGTGCTCCACCTGGTGAAGTGAAACTTGCTCTTTGTAACTCTTTCCGACTCTTTGTGACTCCATGGACTATATAGTCCATGGAATTCTCCAGGCCAGAATACTGGAGTGGGTAGCCTTTGCCTTCTCCAGGGATCTTCCCAATCCAGGGATCAAACCCAGGTCTCCCACATTGCAGGCGGATTCTTTACTAGCTGAGCCACAAGGGAAGCCCCTTCCACCTGGTGACCCAGGCGTCAATGCCAAACAGATGGCAGGCGAACTGTGGCATCTCTTACTGAGGGGGGATCACTCTTCCCACCTTGGGCTCTGGGTGGCTGTGGGTCCTGTATGGCTGGGCCCACCCAGCCTTATCGCAGTGGAGACGGACACGGACCTCACTGTGAGCACCAGCCTTGAACAGCTCTGTTCCATCTGCTCCAGGTTGTCACCCTCCTCTTGGCTTTGCTTGACTCTGGCTGCCCCATGGCACCTGGGGCTCCCAGAGCTTCTGGGCTGCCTAGAGCAGAGCCTTCCAGCCTACGTAGAGTACGCATGTGTCCTCAGGCCCACAGCCTATTTATTCACTAGGGAAGGGATGGCATTTTGGAAGGGTTCAAATTTTTTAAACAATCAGTCAAATATTAGTCTTGAGAGCAAGAGGACAGCCTTGGGTGCTGGGTCAGTCTTGGGGTCCTCAAAGCTGTCCCTGAGATGTGCTTACAGGGGCTTCTGTCTGACATTTAGGGTGAATTTCTGCTTCTTTCCATGCACTCATCTCTCACTGTTTTGCTGCTTCCAAGGGGATATTGCTGGTGTTCAGTCCTGGGCCACACTGCGGCTGACACAAGAGCTTTATAGTTGCTCTCAAGTGTCACAGGAGCTAAGCATCCCCACAAGGTCCCAGCTGCCCACTTCTCCCACCTCTCTGGCTCTCCAGGGCCCCACCCCACTACCCTTTCTGCTGGGGACACCTCTGGCCAGCACCGGTCACTCAAGACTCAGCCTAGGTGAGGTCATCTCCTTCTAGGATTCTGCCCTGGCTCCTTCACTTCTTCTGCAAGTCCTGTCTCTATCTGGGTCACTGCACTTGCCTTAAGTCATGCTGATGCTGCTTTAAATGTTAGCATGTTTCCTAGGCTAGGCTCAGGGCAGTGAGTGGGGCCCATTCCTTTTTGCGTCCTCAATGCCAGCACAGGGCCTGGCTTAGAGGACGCATTCGAAGAAAGTCTGCCTGCCCAGATGGACAGATGGATGAGTGGATGGATGAGTGGATGGATGCATAAGTAGATGGGTGGGTGGGTGGATCCTGCCTACTCTCTGTAGGAGCTTAGGAGGAGCTTCTCTTGCCTGGGACACCCAAATGGAAATTGCAAGTACACAGAATTCAGCTGCACTCAAGGCCTGGGTGGGTGTTTGTAGCTGAATGAGGCAGATAATTAGCCCCAAGCTCGGTGCCCAGCGCCGGCTCCCACCCCTCAGCGGGCTGTCTGAGTCTGTGTGGGGTAGCACAGAGCTGGCCCAGTAGGATTTCCGTTCTGTGTGTGCTGCCCTTAAAATGTCCACAGACTCAGATGGGGAGGCGCTGTGTCGGGTCCTGCTGGCTACAAGCACAGCCAGAGGCAGACAGTGAGTAGGCCCAGGCTGGACGTCCTCCCGGCGTTGACATGAGTGAACTGGGGCCGGGGTAGGAGCCAGAGCAGGGTCGGCACTCTTTGTGGGAGGACACGGCTCACGCTGCTGGCCAGGCGGAGGGTGGGGCTGGCTCACAGGGCCTCAGGGGTCCACAGGGAGAGGCGGCAGTGAGCTCCGCCTGCTCTGGTGGAGGAGGTTTGGATCCTGCCCTCATCCAGCTCCCTGTCTGATGGCGGAGGAGACATAACCTTATTGTCACGGAGCCCCAGGCCGGCAGGGAGACCCGTCCCAGTCTCTAGGGAGCCCTGTCTTGATGGGGTCTGATGGCAGCTTCAGGAAAAAGCAATTCTGTGTCGCGCTTTTCTCTGAGATCACTGATCTGATTTGGCTGGTCCAGAAATCTTTCACTGACTCCAACTTGCACACCCCCCATGCAGGACTTGGGAGGACCGGGGCTGACTCAGGACACCGTGGGTTCCAGACCCAGTGGTTTTCCACATAGTTCTGGCTGGGCTCTTGTCCCCTGTCCCCTTCCCCACTGCAGGTAGGATGGAGGGCCCTGGTCTCTGGGGACTGGAGGAACACGAAGTCTAGCAGAACTGGGACTTTTCTGGCTCCTGTTTGTCTAACCTGTGTCTCCAGGCCAGCTTACCATTCCCACTGTGACACAGCCCCTCCGCTGTGCTCACCAGCTGGGGCTGTGGACCCAGCAGAAGGCTCCTCCCCAGCTCCAAATGCTCTCTTAGCACATCTGGCTTCTGTCTTGGTCCCTCCTGTCTCCTCGCTCTGTCGCCCCTTCTTGGCCAAAGAACCATCTCCCCATCATTGCCCATTTCCTGGGATGAGCTGCACATGCTAGAAAGTCCCGATGACCTGATGCTCAGGTCACTGGGTTGCCCACCACGGCCGAGTGTTTCTCAGGTTTCTAGAAATCTTTTGGTCTGTCAAGAGTGGCCAGTTCTGGAGATGATCTGAAATGGATGTATGAGACAGAGCTGTCCACTTGGCCTTCCAGGGTTCAAAAGTGGGCACCCATCTCTGGGGGTGAGGAGGGTCGTGGCCTCCTGGACTCTTCTCTAGGGGACTGGGATAAGATGAACTCTCACATAGTAACCCCTCAGTGTATTCTCGGTCTGTGCGGCTGTCCTTTGTGTAGATTTCAGAACCGTAGGCTGGGGATGGGGTGGTGTGAGTGTATGTGCGTGGGTAAGTGTACATGAGAGGTGGGGGGCGGGAGCAGATGTGTGTGCAAGCTCAGTGCTGCTGCTGTAAGTGTCATGGCCTTGATGTCTGACTTTCTGAGGGCAGGCCAGGGGTGTCCTCACAGAGGGGCTCAGAGGTGTTTCATTCTGTCTAGTGCGCTCCTCAAAATAAAGGATATATTCATTTTTCTCTGATTATAAATATATGTCTGTTGTCTACAGTTGGGAAAATATAGAAAAATAATGAACAGACAGACAATGCCTCCAACCAGGAAGACAATGTGAATGACCCGCTCCCAGCATTTCCTCTGTCCTGTCCTTCTCCCCCCGCCGCATCCCCCACTCCAGGCTGCTCTCCCTGTCTCACTCTGCCTCTGAGTCTGACCCCGCCGCCTCCCCTACTCCAGGCTGCTCTCCCTGTCTCATCTGCCTCTGAGTCTGAATCAGGCTCTACTTTTACCTTCAAACAAACCTGGGGTCTTCGCCTCCTCATCTACTAGTTCTTGTGTTCTGAGGATGACAAGGGGAGGAGAAGTGGTGCAGGAACCCCCCTGGAGCTGGCTCCCCGCCATTCCCTAGAGGGTCTTGAGGCCCACGTCAGGGTGACACCCCTTGCCTATTCCCCACATCACCCACCTCCAGGCATGGGAGCCGCCAGTCAAGGTGACCCTTTCCTGTTGCTCTGAGAGACCACCATGGGTAGGAGTATCCTCTTGGAGTCTCCAGGGACTCGGGTGGGGGGATGTGTGTGGCCTGAGGAAGGGTAAAGAGGAAGAGAGAGCTCTTGGGAAGTCTCCCCTCTGGTGGGCAGAAACAGGAGGTCGGTACTGTGGATCAGTATGAGATGATGAGAGTGATGGCAAAGCTGTGAATGCTCGCTTAGCAGGGACACCAAGATCTGGGACTCTGGGCCTGCAGGGTCAGTGTGGACTAGATCATCAGGGGAGCTTCTCTGAGGGGGCTGGTGAGAGGGATTAGAACAGCAGTGGGGAGAGGAGGCCTTTTCTGGTGGGCAGCTGCTGCTGCTGCTAAGTCGCTTCAGTTGTGTCCGACTCTGTGCGACCCCATAGACGGCAGCCCACCAGGCTTCCCTGCCTCTGGGATTCTCCAGGCAAGAACACTGGAGTGGGTTGCCATTTCCTTCTCCAATGCATGAAAGTGAAAAGTGAAAGTGAAGTCGCTCAGTCGTGTCCGACTCTTAGCCACGCCATGGACTGCAGCCCACCAGGCTCCTCCATCCATGGGATTTTCCAGGCAAGAGTACTGGAGTGGGTTGCCATTGCCTTCTCCCCTGGTAGGCAGAGGAGTGGGGCAAAGGCTTGGTGGCAGGCGGTGTGTGTATGTTGACAGTGTGTGTGTTGACTGCGTGTGTGTGATGGTGTACTGAGTGTGTGTGTGTGTGTGTGTATGTATGCACTCATGTGTGTGATGGGCCTGGGAGGCTCTGGGGGAAATGCAGGCTAGTGTGCAGGAGGAGTCTGGAGGCTTGCTCTCCACGGGCATGGGGTGGGGTGCTGGGGCTGGCTGCTCCCTGGCTCCCGGCTCGGGCTAATTTTGAGCTGCCTGCTCCGGTTTTAGTCTCTGGGACGCCGTGAAGGTGGGAACGTGCTCCCAGAACCGGAGCAGCAAATTATGCCCGGATCCCAAAGGAGAACGTGTAATTTCGGAAGCTGGCGCAGACCTTTGGAGCAACTATGTTTAGCTTTATTTTTTCTCCCTCTTGCACTGGTGAACTGCTGGTTTCCCTCTCACCTTTCTAAAAACGATCTGTATTAAAAATAACAATAAGGCTTCTGTGAGGTTCAGGATGAGAACCAGAGGGGCAGAGCTGCTGCCTGGCTGGGCCAGTCTCTGGGTCGCTGAGGGCTTCACGTGGAGTTCATCTGGTCGATTCAAGGGTCACGCCACATGCAGCCAGCCCCCTGGAATCCTCCAGCGGCGTGGCTGCGTGCCCGGCCGTTCTGCCCTCCTGCCTGTGCTCCTGGGCCTAAACAGCCGAGGGCTGGTTTAGGGGAGGCCAGGGTCCCCCTCAGTGAGGCTCTCTTCACAGATCAGGGAGGGGACTGTGAGTTCCCAGACGACTTCTTCTGTGTTTCCCTGACCCCAGGCGAATGGGTCTCCCCGCACCTTCCTGCCAAGGAAGGAAGGACACTGGGGCTTGGCCTCTTGTGGAGACTCCCAGAGCCCCCTGCCCCAGGCTGCCCCCCTGCCTCCCTCCTGGCAGCTCTGGGCCCCCGCTTGTCTCCTCCCCGCTCCGGTCACTCCCCCTTCACCTGTCTCCTGGACTGTTTACCCTGGCAGTGCTGCTTTATTCACACCTCTGCCCTTCACAACTCCTGTCTCCTCTGCCCACAAGGCATCTCCTGGCCACCTCCACCTAGACTGGAATGTGTCCCCCCAGGACCCCATCACCTCTTCCAGAACTGTTTTAGTGGGCCCCCAAAATGTCACCCTGCCTGTAGCCCTGACCCCCACCAAGGCTCTCCTGGACCCCGCAGCCCAAGGATTCATCCTATAAACTGGATTCACCATACCGCGAGATTGCAGGCAAGGATCTGATGCCAAAGGAGAAGGCAGCAGGTTTTCTGTATTAAGAGGTGGCACGTCTATGAGATTGGTTTGGGGCGAAGTCGTACGATGCCCTGATGTCTGTCCTTGAGGACAGAAGACTCAGAAACCCGCACTGGCTTAGGAATGGTGCCCAAGCAGGGGTTGGTGTGGCTCAGCTGTTAGGAGAAACCACCAGCGATGATGCAGAGCTTGGTGGATGTCTGAGGTCAGGATGATTGAAAGGCTGGGAGGGCAGGTGAGCGTGGAGTCAGTGGCGCCCAGGGCTCTAAGAAAGCAGGCGGGAGACAGGCATGGACTGAGCCCTCGCGTGTGCCTCACCTTGTCCTCGGCGTGCACAGCCTTCATCTCATCCACACTCACTGCTGCTCTGTGGCAGTTCAAGGCTTGTGCCCGTTCTCCAGACGGGGATGCTGATGCAGAGAGGTCAGGGTCACGTAGAGCACGGGGGCCAGGATTTGGAGCCATACTTGTCCAACTCCAAAGCACACATTCCTCCCACAGCTTTTGTACCTCCCTGGAGAGAGAGCAGAGGGTGCCTACTTGGAGAGTTCTGCTTCCCTGGGACCATCTAGTCTTCCCTGACATGGCTTTTCTAATCCTGTTGCTAACCAGCGTGTTTAATTTGTAGTTTGCAGATGGTCTCTCGGGCTTGGCCCCCACTAACATGGCATCTTCTCCATCCAGTCTTCATGTATGTATTGTTTACCTATTTGTGGGCACCTTGATTTCCCCGGGGGGACTGGGTGGGGTTAGGGAGTTAGGAAGGGAGCAGAGGAGGTGGGGGTGGGAGGGGAAGAAAGGAGTTTTCTGAGCCCTGGCAGAAAACAGTTAAGCTGCCCTGTGCAGTAATGGAGGGATGGGGAAAAAGCTAAGGGAAGAGTCTCAGAAACAGATGGGGCTTGGTGCATCCTGGGATTTACCTTCATCCTGCTTCCCTGCGTGAGGGCTGAGGTCTTGGTTGGGATTGCATGGGCCAGGGGAAACGGGGAAGTCTCTGGACCCTGACCGCTGGGATGCAGGACATGAGAGGCCTCTGTGGGCAAGAGGCCTGTGGTACTGCAGAACCCTGGCTGTCCCCAGCAGGTGCTGAGTGCTCTGCTGGGCCCGCAGCTCACACCTGCAGTTCCCGTTAGTGCTGCTGCTGTCCTCCAGGGCTGATTTCCTAGGTGTTATCTTTAAGGGTCATGGGTCTTTCCAGGAAGATGGCTGTTGTGTCTAGCTTTCAATATACACTCCCGAAGTCTCATGCTGAGGGCCAAGGGGAGCCCCAGGCCCATAGGGGGAACCTAAGATATAGGACCTCCTGAAAGTAAAATTTCATTCATGGTGTCAAGAGGAGACATTGCTGTATGGGTGCTTTATGGCTTCTAGGAGGAGGCAGTCTATATTTTAACTGTTTTCTGATTTATCTGTTGTAGAAAATACAGAAAACACAATAAAGTATAAGGCAGGAAAGTTAAAACCACCTGTATTCCTACCAGGTGGAGAGGAACACTTAAGATTTTGATGTGCCTCTATTTATAGATATCTCTTATGCACATTAATACTTACAAAATAAAATCTGAATCTTATCAGACTTTAAAAATCTGAATTTTCTTTTACTTAAAAGTATATCGTAGATGTTTTTCCATATCTTTATATTCTTTACAAAATGCTTGCCTGTCATTCCATTGTGTGGATATCCATAAAGGTTTAATTCTTCTCACATCCCTGGACATTGAAGTTCTTTTTTAAAAAAAGACTGAAAGATTCTGTATTTGTTTTTGACTGCACTTGGGTCTTTGTGGCTGTGTGTAGGTTTTCTCGTTGAGCAAGTGGGGCTCCTCCTTGCGGCGGTGCACGGGCTCTCGCTGCAGTGGCGACGGGCTGTAGGGTGTGCGGGTCTCAGTAGTTGTGGTACCTGCGCTTAGTTGATTCGCAGCTTGTGGGATCACCCTGGACTGGGATTGAACCCGTGTCCCCTGCACTGGCAGGTGGATTCTTAACCACTGGATCACCAGGAAAGTCCTAATTTCTTAATTTTTATAACCGTCTTATTTTATGTCCCTTAGAAGAGTTTTTTTCGTTTACTTTAAATAGGTCTAGTGCATTTCTTGTTAAGTCTATTCTTAGGCATTTTATAGCCTATTTTGCTACCTGAATGGAATATCTTTTTTTCTTATTATTTTGTCTAGCTGGTTATTGCTAGAATATGGAAAACAACATTTTTTTTTGTATATTTACTTTGAAACAGACTCTTGATTAAGTGCCTTTGTTACTTCTGACAGTGGTTAATTGATTCAGTTGAATTCTTCAAGCAGCTAAGATTGTTTTCTTCAAACAATAATAAATATGTCACTTTCTTTGTAATAGTTTTACCTTATTCCTTTTTTCAGAATAACATTTAGTAATTGAGATGCTAGTGAGCAAATTTATTTAGTTACTGATTCTAATGAGAAATTCTCTGTCGTTTTCCCATTAATTAATTATGATAATGATTGGTAGTTTCAGGTAAATATTTTTGATCTTGTGAAGTGAAAGTCACTTAGTCGTGTCTGACTCTTTGCGACCCCATGGGCTATACAGTCCATGGAATTCTCCAGGCCAGAATACTGGAGTGAGTAGCCTTTCTCTTCTCCAGGGGATCTTCCCAACCCAGGGATTGAACCCAGGTCTCCTGCATTGCAGGCAGATTCTTTACCAGCTGAGCCACAAGATTAATAGCTTAAAAATTAGACATGGGAGTTTAATATTATCCAGTGCCATTTATCAAGATGATCATTTTGTTTTCCATTGTTCTGTTCATACATATATATATTGATACATATAATTATCCTGCATTCCTGAGGTAAACCCAAATCAGTCAAATGGTCGTGGTATTATAACTGACTACAAATGAAGTCTTCTTATGCAGTCAATCAGGATAGGTAGTTGGTTGGCTAACTGAAAAAGTCGGTTTAATAGGAACTCATTAAAAGTCAAATATAAGTACCATAAACATTTTCTTTTTAATCATATCCATGTATCTTCATTTGACAATCATTTGATATATGCCAAGGCCTCTTTAAATTTGAATCGCTATTGGAATGTTATGTTGTCCTTCTGGTATAAAACACATCTAAAATGTATTACTTATTATTTTTCCTTTAGGTTTATTAAAGTTTTTGAGATCTTAATGGTAGGTGAAAAAGAACCTAAATGTGGAGTTCTTTTAATGTTTAAGATCCCCTCACACCTTTTTTTGGTCGCTTTACTCATACTTAATTTTCACCATTAAAAAACATCAATTTAGCTAAATTAATCAATAGCTAAATTAAAAACATCAATAACTAAATTAATTTTCATAGATAAAATGCCCTTTCTTTTAAAATTCAAATTATATGTATTTATAATGCTTATTGATCCAATTACAAAATTAATACAACTGGCATGAGCAGATTTGGGAACAAACAATTCTTGGTGAACATTCGGCTCATCCCTGGGAGCTGCAGTGGGTAAATTAGATTAGCTGCAGGCTTTCGTCTGCTCTGGACCTTCAATTGTTAGCAGAGAGAATGGTTGGTTTTTGTTAATCCTGGTTAAGGGGAAGTTTGCAAGGAGAAGTTTTGGTATGTGTTAGTTATTGACTTAGATTTGTTATTATTTATGTAGGATTTTTGCATATTTATTCATATGTATTACTTTTAGGTTGTCTTTGTTAGATTTTGCTATCAGGATTTTAAATGAGTTTCATAAAATATTTTCTGAGGTGTACTCTCATTTTCTGTGCTCTTAAACAGTCTCTAAGAGATGAGAATGATTGTTTAAAGGTTTGAAAATACATGAGAGGGATTCTTTATGAATCTGAATCATGCAAATTGGAAATTGCATGGTATTTTAATAGCCTTGTTTTGTGTATAAAATGTGTAATAATGTGAATCAATCTAAATTTTAAAAATGATCAAGAGTCATGTAATTTAAAAGGTGGTGGCCAAATGAATTGTATTTATGGTTTAGCTGGTAAACAGGATACCTATCATCTTTTCTTGAAAATGGTGGTTATATGATGTGAGTTTTGAATTATAGGAGATCTTCAGGAATACATATTTTATACAATTGGGTAAGATGTGTCTGCTCTGTACTCATTTTATAAGACTGGGCCCAGCATCTATTTTTGGGAGGAGATTCTTTGATCACTTTCTACGTCTTCAGTCAATTTGGTGCCTTAGATGTCATCAGATATTGTTTGTTACATTGGTATGGATTTACACATATTACTATAATAAAAGAAAATGCCTCCGTATCTGTTCCGTTTTTTTATCTGTTCATTCCTGATTTTGTAATTTATGCTATTTTATTTTATTTTTTGCTTCACTAGGCTTAATAGCATTTCCTCTATTTTATGGTTATTTTTCATCCAAAGAACTGGCTCTTTAAAATTTTTGATTCTTCTGTGTACTTTTAATTTCTTTTTCTTTTTAACTATTTGCTTTTCTTGTCTGACTGTACTGACTAGGACCATAAGTTTAATACTCTGTACAACTGATAATAGAGAGTATTCTTATCTGGTCTAATTGAAAATGGAATATTTATATTTCGCCACCAACTATGAAATTTATAAGCTGAGTGATTATTAACAAGCTAGGAGTTTTTATTATGAATGATGTTACATTTTATTGAATGTTCTTTATGGATCTGTTGAAGTGATCATATGTTTTTTCTCTTTTAATCTGTTAATGTGGTGAATTACATTAATAGTTTTTTTTTTTTTTTTTTACTGTTAAAACAACTTTGCAGTTCTGAAACTATCTATGCTGGTCATGTTATATTATATTTTTTCTGCATTGCTGGGTTCAGTTTAGCTTAGGAATTTTTTTGCATCAATTTTTAATGAATGATAATGGCTTGGGACTTCTTTTTCTGATACTGTTTTTTTCAGGTTTTGGTGTCTAGATAATACTAATCTTATAAAATGATTTGAAGCATATTTGCTCTTTTTCTAGTCTCTGAATAAATGACAAAAGCCTGACATTATCTGTTGCATGAAGGTTTTGGTAGATTCATTGGTAAAACTGTCTAGACTTAGTGTTCTTCTTGGGGATATTTTAAACTGCTGATACAATTTTTAAAAATGTTTATAGGACCTTTGAGATTTTCTGTTTCTATGTGAGTCACTTTTGGTGATTTATATTTTATAGGAATTTATCCGTTTCTTCCTAAAATTATTGACATAGGATTTTTTATAACAACCTCTTACTTAAAAAAAAATTTCTTCACCTTCTATTTATGTTCCCTTTCATTCCTAAGGTTATATTTTATTATTCTTGCCAGAATTTGTCAGATTTAAAAAAATCTTTTCAAAGAACCAATTTTTAGCTTGCTGATTTAGCTCTATGGTTTCCTAGTTTTCTAGCTTCCAGTTGTTTCCTTTATTATTTTCTTTGCTTCCTTGGTGGCTCAGATGGTAAAGAATATGCCTGCAATGCAGGAGACCTGGGTTCGATCCCTGGGTTGGGAAGATCCCCTGGAGAAGGGGATGGCAACCCACTCCAGTATTCTTGCCTGGAGAATTCCATGGACAGAAGAGCCTCATGGGCTACTGCCCATGGGGTCACAAGAGATGGATACGACTGAGTGACTAACCCTTTCCTTTCATGTTTAGAGGGCTTGTTATATTTTTAACCTCTTTAGTGCGATGTCTAGTTCATCAATTTTCAAACTTTCCTCTTTTCTAATGTAAGCATTTAAGGCTATAAAATTTCCTCTAAGTACTGCTTTATGCATCCCACACATTTTGATACGTGATATTTTTGTTGTTTTCTAGTTCTGAGTACTTTCTTATTACTGTCATATTTCTTTTTGACACTTGAATTGTTTAAAAGTATGTTTTATAAATTCCTAACTTACGTTTGTTCTTCTTTGTGATTTCTGTCTACTTTTTGTTTATATATTTGATGCTGTGTTATTAGGCACAATTGTAGCATTCTTTTATCTTCCTAGAGAATTCAATCTTTTAATGATATGTAGCAAACCTCCAGTACTCTTGCCTGAAGAATCCCATGGACGGAGGAGCCTGGTGGGCTGCAGTCCATGGGGTTGCTAAGAGTCGGACACTACTGAGCGACTTCACTTTGACTTTTCACTTTCATGCATTGGAGAAGGAAATGGCAACCCACTCCAGTGTTCTTGCCTGGAGAATCCCAGGGACGGGGGAGCCTGGTGGGCTGCCGTCTATGGGGTCGCACAGAGTCGGACACGACTGAAGTGACTTAGCAGCAGCAGCAGCAAATCACCACTCCTTGCTTTTTAAAATCTCTACTAATGAGTTTTGCCTTAAACGCTGCTTTGTCTCATGTTAATACAACTAAACCATATTCTCTTGGTTAGTATTTTCCTAATATATCTTTTCTGTCTTTTTACTTTCAATTTTTCTGTGACTTTACGTTTAGGTATCTCTCTGATGAACAGCAAATAGATGGATTCTTTTTTTATGCATTCTGACATAAACTCAGAGAGTTGGCCAGTCTAATATATTGTGTTTTACTGAAATATTTGGATTTATTTCTGCCCTCTTGTTCTGTGTCTCTATTAGTCCTACTCTTTTCTTTTTTTCTCATTTTTTGTATTGAAAAATCCCCCCATCTTTTCATTCCTTCTTCCCTTTTCAGTTTCAAAGCTATACATTGGTTTTATTCCTTTAGTGATTAGTATAGAAACTTTAACATGTATCATAAACTTAGCAAAATCTAAATTTAATTGGTATTTATAGCTACTTCCAAAATATTACAAGGAACTTCAATTCAGTTCAGTCACTCAGTCGTGTCCGACTCTTTGCGACCCCATGAATTGCAGCACGCTAGGCCTCCCTGTCCATCACCAACTCCCGGAATTCACTCAGACTCACGTCCGTCGAGTCAGTGATGCCATCTAGCCATCTCATCCTCTGTCATCCCCTTCTCCTCTTAGGATGCTTTAATTCTAGTCACTTACCAATTATGAACTTTTGTTCAATATTTTAGTTCTACCGCTATAAATGACATTTTTAAAAGCAGTGTTATTTTTTTAAGTAATCTTTTTCTTCTTTTAGCTAGACCCACATTGGCTGTTTTGTTTGGTAGACCAGTCTTCCTCATCCTGGGACCGTCTTTCTTCCTGAAGAGCCTACAGAAATTCCTATAATTAGGATCAATTCATTATAAACACCCTCACTTCTAAATTATTTTTTGGAAGTATTTTTGTTTCACCGTTATTTTGGAACTGCTAGTTTCACTGACACTTAAATCCTGCCGTCACTTTGGAGACCCTATCTCACTGTCTTCTGGCTGCCTTCGTGTTGTTGTCTTCCTAAATCCGAGGACTGTCATTTTGCTTTTAATTAGTTATCTCTTCAAATAGTGCGTATTTGTCATTCTCTCATTTCCTCCTGGAACTGATTTGATCTGTGATGGACCTGCTCTATTCTCCATGGCAGTTCAACTTTATTTCACATTTCTTTGTGTTGCACTCTGGCTAATTTCTGAAGATATGTCTTCTAGTTCACTAACTCTTTTTAAAAACTTAATCAGGATACAGCCGATTAACAATGTTGTGAGTTTCAGGTGAATAGTGAAGGCACTCAGCCACACATATACATGTGTCCATTTTCCCCCACGGAGAAGGCAATGGCACCCCACTCCAGTACTCTTGCCTGGAAAATCCCATGGACAGAGGAGCCTGGTAGGCTGCAGTCCATGGGGTCGCTGGGAGTTGGACACGACTGAGCGACTTCACTTTCACTTTTCACTTTCATGCTCTGGAGAAGGAAATGGCAACCCACTCCAGTGTTCTTGCCAGGAGAATCCCAGGGACAGGGAAGCCTGGTGGGCTGCCGTCTATGGGGTCGCACAGAGTCGGACACGACTGAAGCGACTTAGCAGCAGCAGCAGCAGCAGCATTCTCCCCCAAACTCCCCTCCCATCCAGGTTGCCACATAACATTGAGCAAAGTTCCACATGTTATACGGTAGGTCCTCATTCACTAAGTCTTAAGTTGCTTCTAAAGGCTAACCCCATTTATTGAGTTTCTAGTCCCAGTATTAATATTTTTATTCTAAAAGTTCTCTTTTTTCCCCCAAATCTGCTTGTTGATTTTTGAAAGTCTCTTATTCCCTTGCCATATTTTTAATGCCTTTTAGTTTTAAACAGTTTTTTTTTCTTAAAATTCTGTTTGTGATAATTCTGCTTTCTATTGTCACAACAGGCCTGTCTGCAGTTGTTTCTAACTGACTTTCACTCATGGTGCCTTGTTCATTATGTTTCACTATTTCTGACTGTGAACTCATGTTCCTTGGAACTTTATCTGAGAGTTCTTTGAGGGCTGGATGAAAGTCACATTCTTTCAGGGAGTACATGTGTTACTTTTACCAAATGCCTGGAAATATTACAAATCCAGATTCACTTAAAACTAAATGTTTGGCTTGGGCTTCTTGGACCCCACAGTCAATTTGCATTTTGGCTCCTTATTTGTTTGGCTTTTTGCTTTTTCATTTGCACCCAAGTATCTTCTTTATATTCCCATCAGTTCAGCCACTTAAAAAGGATTTTAAACATATATTATTTGTTAATTTAGGTGTTCCCACTTGGAGAGTTTCTCTGGTCCTCCAGTTTGCCATTTTGCTGGGTCTCTGTTAGAGTTTTCAGTTTGACAGTCATGATGTCTTCATGCACATTCTATTTCTTTCAGGACCAGTACTCTAACTTCTTGTTTATGAGACCCTCTAGAGACTTCCTGAGACCATAAATTGATCATTTGTTTTCTTCCATTTTTACTCAACTTTTTAACACTTGCCTTCGTCCTCATATTATCCCCCTTATTTTGAACCTTCATCTTTTCTTCCTGTTGTTACACAGGGAAGTCCTTGCTTGTCAAGTACCAGGAGCTCAGATGGCACTTCCATTACTGCGGAGGCCCCTTCTAATCTCAAACTCAGATGAAAGGAAGAGAGAAACAGTCTAAAGTTGCGTAATTTTACTTTGTCAGCCAGGAATCCAGCAAGGTGAGAGAAGTAAGAGGGAGAACAGGATCAGAGGCTGTCCTCCTGGGCTCAGCAGTTTGTCTTCTGTGGTGGTGGTGGCAGTCAGATGCTGGCTGGCTAGGTCAGAGTGCAGTTCTTGTGCATGGACTCCGATATAGGAGTTTCTTAAATAAAGGAGAGCTGACGTTCCCAGAAGGGAAAGACCAGGCAGGTGTGTTGCTTTCGGGACGTTTTTATAGTCTTGGCTGTGTGGACCCTTGACGCTGTGAGTTTAGACACTTGATGGGTCCATTTTCTTGGGGCTAGATGCATATTATTCAAGTTTCTAAACCAAGGTTGCCAGTTTATGATTTGACAGTGAAAAATACTTCTGTCTGGAGGATGTGATCTTGGGATCTGGCCTGTGGTCTCTCTAAAAGGCTCAGCAACTGGGAAGTCAAATTGTGAATGGAGATGAGTAAAGAATCAGAATGAGGAGAGAGAGTACTGGGATCTGAAATTGAGTGGGCAGCAGTCCAAAATGGATTGAAACATCCATCTCCAATGGTAGGGACAGCTTTAGTCCCTAAGCTGGGGACCATCCCCCTGGTGATGCTGGTGTAAACAGATAGGAACAGTCAACTCTTACTCTTCTTTTCTATTTCCAGGACTGATCAGGTTGTTTTTCCCCTGACATAGTCTTTCCCTAGATGTATTAGTACAGTCTACCCACTATGGTTCAGGCTCAGTGTAGAAGCCTCTCCTTGCTCTGAACCCCCCCCCCCCCCCACCCCCTCACATTGATTTCATGGTCTGATTCTCTGAGGGCAGCCCTATTTCCCTTAATTCCAAGGTTTGGGGGAATGCTTCATTGCAGCTCATGGATACTGACAAGAATTTATCCAAAGACTTTGAAGCAAAGGTTTTCTGAGCAAAGGAATCAATTACAGGGTGTGGCTCCCAAGTGAGGAAGCATTTCCAGAAGGCAGCCAAGACACTTTGTCTCAGTGCAACGTGCTTGCATCTCTGACCTTGAGAGTTTCAGGGGGAGTATTTTAACTTTAATATCAAGAAGTCTTTTTACCTGTACTTTTGCATATATCAAACGTGCTAATTAGGAAAGTACTTACCTTCTCCTTAAAGTAGGTTTCTTAAGGACATGTATTTGGCACTATTGGTTCAGCAAGAATTATTGTATGTACTTGAAAGTAACAAAACTGTACTTCTTTAAAAATATCTCTGGTTCAGATGTGTTGCCAGTGCAGCCCGGCCTCCCCCCACTCCCATTAGTTCTGATTAGGGAGGTTTGATGCCTGTCACTGAGTGTAATCTGGACCTTCCTTTGTGAGTCATTCCTTCTCTCATTTTCTCAGAGCAAATACAAATCGCCCATCAAATGACAAGTGAAGGCACAGGGGAGGCAAGGGGAGGGAAATCAGAGCCGAAATCTGTTAGCTATTTGGAGTAATTGGTTATTTGCTGTGTTTGCTGGTTGGGAAGCAGAGCACATACTTTACGGTCTCTCCTGTTACGGGGGCTGGAGTCACCCGCCGATATTGGATCCTCGTTGCCGGAGCCCTTGGCTCCGGGCGCCTTTCCCCTGCTTGGCATTCCTGTGGTCTCCTCGGGGGTGCACCCTCCTCCCTCGATGCGCACTGCAGGGGGGACAGCCCAGGGTGAGACTTGTCTGGCAAACTCCAGGGCCTCCTCAGGGAGGAAGAGACCCTAGCCCCCTCCCAGAAGCCCTCCCTGCCTCCCCCCGCCCCATACTTCCTTCTTCCCAAGAGGGCTTTTTCCTGGTCCACGAGGGACCTGTTTTCCTACTCAAAGGAAAAAGATTCATCTCTTCCCAGAGGGAAATTCTTGGCTTTCCTTGAAATCTACAGGACAGGAAGTTCTCTCTGAGGTCTAATTTAATGCCTTCCTACCCCTGATGGTCCTGTCATCATCCCTGCCCCCTCCTACTCCCCAGCCTGGGTCCAAACAGTGCTTGGAAGTTGGTTCAGTGCTCACCGCTGAGTACAAGTGCCCCAAAGGAGCTTATCAACCTGCCCAGTGACGTGAGCACCTCTCTTACGTTCACGGAGGCATGGGAAACCAGCTTGAATTAGCAGCAAGTTCAAAATATAGAATATTTGGAAAGTGATATGACTTTGTGTATGAAAACTCACACAGTAACTAGAAAGCAGGTTGACTTTGGCACATAGTAGGCTCCCCCAAAATACTTTTAAAATTGAATTTAAGATAGCTAAGATTAGTGTCTGTAGTTTGATGAATGCTTCTGCAGCCCTGGGAAGGCCTTCAAAAATAGTTTTTCTCTTAAGTAGCTGGTTGGAACTTTTGTTAAGCAAAACTGTCTACATAAGCAGAATGAAGGTAAGACAAGCTTTTGCCCAGGCCTTGTTGGAATCATCACAGATTCTGAGTTAGCCGTGTCTCATTGTTTTCTTCACAGGTTTGAAGACTCTGATTGTCTTTCATTCACCCTACTGGATAGATTCCATTTGTTTGGGCTTTCTACATGGGTTATGGGGTGATGCTGTCCTTGAAGGACTAAGTCATGGGCCCACACACATACCTTAGGCTTCTGAATTTGGAAAGACATTTCCCACAAGTCTCCCACCTCACTTGGGCCCTCCATCTGGAACAGGCCAATAGTCAAATTGTCAGGTCCTGACCCTTTTCTGTTCACCATCTGCTTGACTGCCAGATTTCGGGCACACTTATTCACTGGGCCTTTTGGAAGCAATTCAGCATTTTGGTTAAAGGTCTTCCTTTCCCTCCCACTTCTGCTGGTCCAGCTTGAAGTCAGAGTAAGCAGAGTAATGATCCCTCGACAGACATGGAGGCAGAACTGCAGGGAGTGTCAACAAGAGGCTGAAGGCCCAGTGCTCCACTTGTGGAAATAATTAAGTGATTCTTTTTGTCATGAGAGTGTAGAGTTCAGCAGAATCAACATGGTGGCTGGCTGTGGGCATATGTCTTTATGGTTTTGAGGGGCATGAAAAGCTTAGTGTGCGTGGGGTGGGGTAGGTTCTGAGTTGGGTGTTGCACGTCTAGGGGTTTGTCTGGTTTACATGTAGGTGTGAGCCCTTGTCCATTACATCTGTGTTTGTATTAATGTGTATGTGAGCAGATGGACTCAGTTTAGTTTTGAAATCTTAGGACGTTAATTAAAGAACTAGACAATCATCATCTCATCATTCCAGTTCTGCAGATGTTGAGCTATGGGGAAACAGCACCGGGGGTCTAACTGGTGATGTTGACAATATCAACAAGAGCATTGATCATGGTCAACTTTAGAGGTCAACTTCGCAGACATCATCTCGAAGCCTACACTAATCCCAGTGTTGGGTTCTTACGTTACGACCTTGATGATAATGATTTGTGCTAATGCAGAAATTCTTTTCAACACCATCTAGGATGGCTACCTTCTGGTTGACATAGGCAATGAAGGCCTGTTTTAAAAAATGGACTTCTTTTTTAGAGGTGGGTGTATAGTTCCCTATAGTGACCCCAAGGTTTGACATTGTAACCTGGGTGATGAAGGAATTTGACCACAGGCTCTTGTATTTGATTTAACTGGTCATCCAGGGGAGAGAACACAAGTGATATCCTCTGTCCTCCTCAACTCTCCTAACATCACAGAGAGTCAGGCTTAGAATGATTGTTGTCAACTTTGCCATCCATATTCATGAAATGCATTAGGCTTATTGAATGAAAATGGGAGATTAAACGTTCTGACTGTGCCGTGCTGATTTGGGTCTTCAGAGGGATTAGGGTGCCCATTAGACTGGATCAAGCTTGGAGAAGCAAGTCTTTGTTACATGGCTCTGGTTGCTCAGGAACTGAATGTTGGCTATTAGCTGAAACTGGAGAGGCCGCCAGTCTGTGCCTTGATCAGACTTACTTGTTCAGTGGGCTGAAGGGTGAAGGACTCTGAACCTTGGGCACAGGGAGATAAAGCTCTGATGGCCAGACTTCTTGATGAAGCCTGAGATGACACTTTAACAATCAAGCCTTTTGCATTTGTTTTTCCTCCTTTCCATGTTCCAAGACTAGATGCTTAGTTCTTGCAAAATGAGGTCAAGAGCACACTTGGAATTAGAAAACGTATGACCATTTCCCTTTTGGAGCTTGGAATTATGGAGCCTTCCACAGAGGGTTGCTTGGCTTTGGTGCATCTGGGATAATAAGACATGGGAGGACTCTCCTGTTTCTGTGGGGCTTATTCTTATGTGGGGGCTAACTTCTTCTTGGGCTTCTTGAGGAAGGGAAAGAAGACATGGTCATGAAGTAACTCCATCAGAAGCCAGGTTAGTGAAATAGCAGGGATGATATTTTCAAGTCACATCTGTGAGAGTGTTGAAAATATGACTATTTTTCTGTAATTCAACTTAATCTGTCTTTTGAGCTCACATTTTTCCTGGCAGAAAAGTCATAGTAATTCTTCAACCATTTAGGTTTAAGCTTTAGTTAGTTTTGGATTTTTCTCCCTTGTCCTTTCCCCTGGGAAACAGCTAAATTCTGGGTTGAGCTTCCATAATGTCATGACCTCCACACGAAGGGGCCCCTGGTCACTAGTGTGTGTGCACCCTGGATCTACTGGGCACACAGACCATACAGACACTGTCTCATTATCTCGACCAGAAGGCCCTTTCAGGTATCCTGGCTTCCTCTCTTTGCTGCCTTTCAAGCCTTTCTGGGGAGCATGGTATCATATGACAGCTTCTTTGTGACTCTGGGGTCTACAGGATGTGATGAGGACTCCTTCAGGCTCTCTCTCCCATGACACCCATGCAGCCATCTGTCAAAGGCCACAAGCCCCAATTTCTCTGGCAGTTTTTGAATGGTTGCTACTTATCAGATCCCCAAAGTTTAGGAGAGGTCTCTTCCATGTATACTTTGAGCTAACCTATGGGGGAAGGTATGGGTATGCCTTATCAGAAGTCACCACGAATTTTAAAGAAGATGTGGTACACATATACAACGGAGTATTATTTAGCCACTAAAAAGAATGAAATAGTACCATTTGTAGCAACATGGATGGGCCTAGAGGGTGTCATACTGAGTGAAATAAGTCAGACAGAGAAGGACAAATATCACATGACATCCCTTGTATGTGGAATCTAAAGCTGTCAGAACTTACACGGGACTGGGAAACAGAGTCTTGGAGGGCACAGACAGAAACTTGTGCACCAGGACTCAGGAGAAAGGAGCAGTGACTTCACAAGAGACTGACCCAGACTTGCCTGTGAGTGTCTGGGAGTCTCCAGCAGAGGTGTGGGTCAGTGGTGGCCTGCTGCAGGGTTGGGGGCACTGAGTGTAGCAGTGCCTGCATGGGACCTTCTGAAGGAGGTCACCATTATCTTTATTACCTCCACCATAGTTTGGCTGCAGCTAAATAGCAGGGAGGAAACACAGATCCACCCATCAACAGAAAATTGGATTAAAGATTTAGTGAGCATGGCCCCGCCCATCAGAACAAGACCCAGTTTCCCCCTCAGTCAGTCTCTCCCATCAGAAAGCTTCCATAACCCTCTTATCCTTCTCTATCAGGGGTCAGACAGACTGAAAACCACAATCACAGAAAACTAACCAATCTAATCACATGGACCACAGCCTTGTCTAACTCAATGAAACTATGAGCCATGCTGTGTAGGGCTACCCAAGACAGACGGGTCATGGTGGAAAGTTCTGACAAAATGTGGTCCAGTAGAGAAGGGAATGGCAAACCACTTCAGTATTCTTTCCTTGAGAACCCCATGAATAGTATGAAAAGGGAAAAAAAGGACACTGAAAGATGAACTCCCCAGGTCGGTAGGTGCCCAGTATGCTACTGGAGATCAGTGGAGAAATAACTCCAGAAAGAATGAAGGGATGGAGCCAAAGCAAAAACACCACCTAGTTGTGGAAGTGACTGGTGATGGAAGCAAGGTCTGATGCTGTAAAGAGTGATATTGCATAGGAACCTGGAATGTTAGGTCCATGAATCAAGGCAAATTGGAAGTGGTCAAACAGTGGATGACAAGAGTGAACGTTGACATTCTAGGAATCAGTGAACTAAAATGCACTGAAATGGGTGAATTTAACTCAGATGACCATTGTATCTACCACTGTGGGCAAGAATCCCTTAGAAGAAATGGAGTAGCCATCATAGTCAACAAAAGAGTCCGAAATGCAGTACTTGGATGCAATCTCAAAAACGACAGAATGATCTCTGTTCATTTCCAAGGCAAACCATTCAATATAATGGTAATTCAAGGCTATGCCCCAACCAGTAATCCTGAAGAAGCTGAAGTTGAATGGTTCTATGAAGACATACAAGGCCTTCTAAATACCCAAAAAAGATATCCTTCTCATTATAGGGGACTGGAATGCAAAAGTAGGAAGTCAAGAAACACTTGGAGTAACAGGCAAATTTGGCCTTGGAGTAAAAAATGAACAGGGCAAAAGCTAATAGAGTTTTGCCAAGAGAATGCACTGGTCATAGCAAACACCCTCTTCCAACAACACAAGAGAAGACTCTACACATGGACATCACCAGATGGTCAACACCAAAATCAGATTGATTATATTCTTTGCAGCCAAAGATGGAGAAGCTCTATACAGTCAGCAAAAACAAGACCAGGAGCTGACTGTGGCTCAGATCATGAACTCCTTATTGCCAAATTCAGACTTAAATTGAAGAAAGTAGGGAAAACCACTAGACCAATCAGGTATGACCTAAATCAAATCCCTTATGATTATACAGTGGAAGTGAGAAATAGATTTAAGGAACTAGATCTGATAGATAGAGTGCCTGATGAACTATGGAATGAGGTTTGTGACATTGTACAGGAGACAGGGATCAAGACCATCCTCAAGAAAAAGAAATGCAAAAAAGCAAAATGGCTGTCTGAAGAGGCCTTACAAATAGCTTTGAAAAGCAAAAAACAGAGAGAAGCAAAAAACAAAGGAGAAAAAGAAAGATATACCCATTTGAATGCAGAGTTCCAAAGAATAGCAAGGAGAGATAAGAAAGCCTTCCTCAGTGATCAGTGCAAAGAAACAGAGGAAAAGAATAGGCTGGGAAAGACTAGAGATCTCTTCAAGAAAATTAGCGATACCAAGGGAACTTTTCATATAACATGGGCTCAATAAAGGACAGAAATGGTATGGACCTAACAGAAGCAGAAGATATTAAGAAGAGGTGGCAGGAATACACAGAAGAACTGTACAAAAAAGATCTTCACAACCCAGATAATCATGATGGGGTGATCACTCACCTAGAGCCAGACATCCTGGAATGAAAAGTCAAGTGGGTCTTAGGAAGCATCACTAGGAACAAAGCTAGTGGAGGTGATGGAATTCCAGTTGAGCTATTTCAAATCCTGAAAGATGATGCTGTGAAAGTGCTGCACTCAATACACCAGCAAATTTGGATAACTCAGCAGTGGCCACAGGACTGGAAAAGGTCAGTTTTCATTCCATCCCAAAGAAAGGCAATGCCAAAGAATGCTCAAACTACCGCACAATTGCACTCATCTCATATGTTGGCAAAGTAATGCTCAAAATTCTCCAAGCCAGGCTTCAACAATATGTGAACCATGAATTTGCAGATGTTCAAGGTGGTTTTAGAAAAGGCAGAGGAACCAGAGATCAAATTGCCAACATCCACTGGATCATCAAAAAAGCAAGAGAATTCCAGAAAAACATCTATTTCTGCTTTATTGACTATGCCAAAGCTTTGACTGTGTGGATCACAATAAACTATATAAA
Organism: Bos javanicus; assembly: GCF_032452875.1. Lineage (NCBI taxonomy): Eukaryota > Metazoa > Chordata > Mammalia > Artiodactyla > Bovidae > Bos > Bos javanicus. The sequence goes on along the minus strand of NC_083878.1, from coordinate 13,089,359 downwards.
ATTCTGAAAGAGATGGGAATATCAGACCATCTGAGCTGCCTCTTGAGAAATCTGTATGCAGGTCAAAAGCAACAGTTAGAACTGGATATGGAACAACAGACTGGATCCAAATCGGGAAAGGAGTATGTCAAGGCTGTATATTGCCACCTTGCTTATTTAACTTATATGCAGAGTACATCATGAGAAACACTGGGCTAGATGAAGCACATGGGAAGGCAATGGCACCCCACTCTAGTACTCTTGCCTCGAAAATCCCATGGATGGAGGAGCCTGGAAGGCTGCAGTCCATGGGGTTGCTGAGGGTCGGACACGACTGAGTGACTTCACTTTCACTTTTCACTTTCATTCATTGGAGAAGGAAATGGCAACCCACTCCAGTGTTCTTGCCTGGAGAATCCCGGGAACGGTGGAGCCTGGTGGGCTGCCATCTATGGGGTCGCACAGAGTCAGACACGACTGAAGTGACTTAGCAGCAGCAGCAGCAGATGAAGCACAAGCTGGAATCAAGATTGCCGGGAGAAATATCAATAACTTCAGATATGCAGATGACACCACCCTTATGGCAGAAAGTGAAGAAGAACTAAAGAGCTTCTTGATGAAAGTGAAAGAGGAGAGTGAAAAAGTTGGCTTAAAGCTCAACATTCATAAAACTAAGATCGTGTTATCTGGTCCCATTACTTCAATGCAGATAGATGGGGAAACAGTGTCAGACTTTATTTTTTGGGGCTTCAAAATCACTGCATATGGTTACTGCAGCCATGAAATTAAAAGATGCTTACTCCTTGGAACGAAAGTTATGACCAACCTAGACAGCACATTAAAAAGCAGAGACATTACTTTGCCAACAAAGGTCTGTCTAGTCAAGGCTATGGTTTTTCCAGTAATCATGTATGGATGTGAGAGTTGGACTATAAAGAAAGGTGAGCGCCAAAAATTTATGCTTTTGAACTGTGGTGTTGGAGAAGACTCTTGAGAGTCCCTTGGCCTGCAAGGAGATCCAACCCATCCATCCTAAAGGAAATCAGTCCTGAATATTCATTGGAAGGACTAATGTTGAACCTGAAACTCCAATACTTTGGCCACCTGATGTGAAGAGCTGACTCATGTGAAAAAACTCTGATGCTGGGAGGGATTGGGGGCAGGAGGAGAAGGGGACGACAGAGGATGAGATGGCTGGATGGCATCCTGAGGACATGAGTTTAAGTAAACTCTGGGAGTTGGTAATGGATAGGGAGGCCTAGTGTGCTGCAGTCCATGGGGTTGCAAAGAGTCAGACACAACTGAGCCACTGAACTGAACTGAAAAAAAAGATACAAATGAACTTACAGAGACTCAACAGAGACTCACAGACTTAGTAAAGGAACCTATGGTTCCTGGGGGAAAGTGATAGTTAGGGAGTTTGGGATAGTCATGTACTTACTGCTATATTTCAAATAGATAACCAACAAGGACTTATTTATAGCACATGGAACTCTGTTCAATGTCATGTGGCAGCCTGGATGGGAGGGAAGTTTGGGGGAGAACGGATGCATGTATATGGCTGAGTCCCTTCACTATTCACCTGAAAACTATCACATCGTTGTTAATTGGCTATACCCTTATGGCAGAAAGTGAAGAGGAACTAAAAAGCCTCTTGATGAAAGTGAAAGAGGAGAGTGAAAAAGTTGGCTTAAAGCTCAACAGTCAGAAAACTAAGATCATGGCATCTGGTCTTATCACTTCATGGCAAATATATGGGGAAACAAGTGGAAACAGTGTCAGACTTTATTTTTTGGGGGCTCCAAAATCACTGCAGATGGTGACTGCAGCCATGAAATTAAAAGACGCTTACTCCTTGGAAGGAAACTTATGACCAACCTAGATAGCATATTGAAAAGCAGAGACATTACTTTGCCAACAAAGGTCCATCTAGTCAAGGCTATGGTTTTTCCTGTGGTCATGTATGGATGTGAGAGTTGGACTGTGAAGAAAGCTGAGTGCCAAAGAATTGATGCTTTTGAACTGTGGTGTTGGAGAAGACTCTTGAGAGTCCCTTGGACTGCAAGGAGTTCCAACCAGTCCATTCTGAAGGAGATTAGCCCTGGGATTTCTTTGGAAGAAATGATGCTAAAGCTGAAACTCCAGTACTTTGGCCACCTCATGCGAAGAGTTGACTCATTGGAAAAGACTCTGATACTGGGAGGGATTGGGGGCAGGAGGAGATGGGGATGACAGAGGATGAGATGGCTGGATGGCGTCACCGACTTGATGGACGTGAGTTTGAGTGAACTCCGGGAGATGGTGATGGACAGGGAGGCCTGGCATGCTGCGATTCATGGGGTTGCAAAGAGTCGGACACAACTGAGCCACTGAACTGAACTGAATACAAAATTAAAAATTAAAAAAACAAAAACAAAACTGTGAACTCTAAATATTTAAGAGATCTAATCTTAATTTTGAGCAGCTCATTCATTTAAAAAGAGGAAAGATTGAAATATACATTAATAACAAAGCAAAAATATGAAAAAGTCCTCACAAATCTCTGGTTCTTGCTTCCTCTCCCTCTCTATACTGTCATCTCTTCTGTGTATAGTGTGAGAAGCGCTGAAAAGAACATCCTTTTAAACCTATTTTTTTTAATGGCACATTATCTGCTTTAGGAAATTTAAAAGCCAAGGGTCCAGCCTTCCCACCCCTGGCTGTTTAGGCATTCATATATCCATCAAATATTTACTGGCCTCTAGATACATGCCAGGTAATGTTCTAAGGATTGAGGACATAGTGTTAAAAAAGATAGAGATCTCTGCCATTATGGGACATAATAAACAAGAACCTAAAAAAAATATATGGAGTGAGTGCCTGATGATGATAATTACTAGGGAGAAAAAGTTAGGAAGGGAGAATGAGAATTGCTGGGAGATGGATCATGATTTAAAATAAGGTGAGTAAGGAGGGTAAAACAGATCATATTTAGTCAAGACTTGAAGGACGTGATGAAGTGACCCATGGCTCCATCTGTGGGAGGAATCGAGTTCCTCATGGGAGGAGCCTGAGAGTGCTGGCAAGGTTCATGGACTGGGTGGGCCATTGGGGTGGGAACAGCATGAGTGAGGAAGAAATGGGAGGACATGAGATGCGGGAGGTGTGAGGGGCTGGTATAGCTTGCTGTTGTAAGGCCTTTGGCCTTATTCTGGGTGAGTTGGCAAATCATTGGAGGGATTTGCTCAGAGAGGCGACGTGTTCCGATGTGTGTGGCTATTGTGTTGAGAATAGATTTTGGGGCAAGAGAGAAAGCAGAGAGGCCAGTTAGGAGACTGTTGCGATAGGTCCCGGTGATGGGGACTGGGGCCATAGTGATCAGGGAGAAGTGGTCTGGTTCCAAATGTGTGCTGAAGGGGGTGCCAATAGGATTCGCTGATGGATGGAATGTGGGGCATGAGGAAGAGGCCAAAGTGACTGTTGGGGTTTTGGTTCAAGCATCTGGAAGGAAGGAGTTGTACTTGCTTCTATGAGGAAGACTGTAGAAGGAGCAGGTGGCTGGGGGTGATTAGGAACTGGATTCTGGAGATGGTACATTCAAGAAGCTTATTAGATGTCCAGTTGGAGATGTTAAATAGGCAGCTGGAGTTCAGAGGAGTCATGCAGGTTGGAGAGAGTCATGTTGGGTTCCTCAGTGTATATGTTATTAAAGACACCAGACTCCAGGAGAATCCCGGGGGTTGAGAGTGGGTGGGGAAGAAAAGAGGTCTGAGCATGGAGCTCTGGGCCACTCAAGTGATCAGAGCTCAGGTGACATGGAGGAATCAGCAGAAATTGAGATGGTATGGCCAGTAGGGTGGGAGGACCATGGCTATAATGCTCTGTAAGGCAAAGGGAGCCTCCCAGCCAGACATCATTTTAAGCCAGAAGACAGAGGAGTGACTGCCTACATCAGATACTACTGCTGGTTGACTAATGAGGCCTGAGTCCTTGGTGACCTTGACAGCCATGTTTTGGTGGCACAGAGAATGGAAAAACAAGAATTAGAGACATGTGTAGACAACTGTAGATGTTTTTCTGTAAAATGGGAAAGAAGATGAGAACCAAAATTGGGATTGGAGAGTTTTCTTTTTAAATAATGGAAACTAGTGTTACATATAACACCAGTGGGAACGATCCAGGAGAAAAGGAAGTGTGATGACAAGGAGAGGGTGAAGATTACGTCCTTGAGGGGATCAGAAGGCATGAGTGCAGGGGTAGCCTTGGGTCAGGGTGCAAGTGGAGTCACTTCATAAGCAGGAGGGAAGACAGGTGCGATGCCAGTATTGGTGCGCTTGTGGAGCGGTGGGGTGGTCTCTTCTGATGCTTCTGTTTTAAAAGAAAGAGGAAGCAGGGTCACTGCCACAGAGTGATGACAAGGAGGAGGTGTGAGAGGGCTGGGCAGAAAGGAGAAGATATGGAGAGCTGGTGTGTTCCGAGGAAGGAGAGCAAAGACCCAGGGAGCTGAGATGGAGTGGATGGCAACACTGGGCCCCTTTGGGGCTGTTACACGAGCTTGGAGTGAGACCAGCCTCTGGTTTGCTCTTTTTCAGCTGCATTGGATGTGATGGGAAAGAGCTGGGTTTAAACCTAGGTTGGGTTGGCCAGAAATACAGTGGAACAAGAGAGGGCCCAGGGAACTTACAAGTGGGGGAGGGCAAAGGGGCGAAATATAAACCAGCTAGGATGTAAATTATGATTCTGCAACACGTATGATTTCCGTCAAGAATGAGGGCAAGTGGAAGAGGATTTCCCTGTGGGATGCAGGATAAAAAGGGGACGAAAGCCACTGAGCAGCCAGTCAGCTGGGTTCACCAGGGGTTAGGAAGGTCACTGGCTCTGCTTCTCACCAGTGTGCTTAAGGAGAACCAGCCATAGAAATCACCTGGAACTTGGAGGGAGGAGGAAATTACAGCTGAGAGTTCTTGGGGAAAGTTGAGTGTGGTAAGACTTAGGTCCTGTTTGGTGGTCAATTGCTAGTTCTTCAAAATTTTTTTAAACTCTGATTTCTGCTTTTGTTCTTCTTTTAGAGGTTATCTGCTTGTGTTTTATCATCTGTTCTTTTTTATTTTAACAGCTTTTTTTGAGATAATCCACATATACACAAACCCCTATTTAAGTGTGCAATTTAGTGGTTTTTAGTTTATTAACAGAGTTGGGCACCCATCATCAATTTCAGAATGTTTTCAGTTATTCCAAAAAGAAATAATGCACCCCAAGAGCAATTGTCTCCCACTTTCTCCCAACCATTAATCTACTTTTTGTCTCTATGGGTTTGCTTATTCTGGACATTTCATGTAAATGAAATTATGAAATATGTGGTCTTCTGTGATTAACTTCTTTAGCATAACATTTTCAAGGTTTATCCATGTTGTTGCATCTATCAGTTCTTCATTGCTTTTTATTATCAAATAATGTGCCATTGTTTGGGTGCATCACATTTTCTTTTCATTGATAGACATTTGGATTGTTTCTACTTTGGGACTTTTATGAATAATGCTGCTATGAACATTCATGTATGAGTTTTTGTGTGGACATAAGTTTTCATTTTTCTTGGAGGAGAATTCCTGGGTCATATGGTAGCTCTCCGTTTAATCTTTTGAGGAGCTGCCACCCTGGTTTTTAAAGTGACTGCAATAGTTTAAATTTCTACCAGAAGTAAACGAGGGTTCTGGTTTCTCCACATCTTCATGAACACTTTTTATTATCTGACTTTTTGGTTATAGGTGTCCTAGTGGTGTGAAATGTTCTTTCATTGTGGTTTCTATTTGCATTTCCTTGACGGCTAATGATGTTGAGCATCTCTTTATGTGCTTATTAGCCATTTGTATAACTTCTCTTGAGGAATGTCTATTTTAATCCATGGCTCATTTTTATTGAGTTGTTTGTCTTTTGATTTTTGGACTGTATGAGTTTTCTATATATTCTGTTTATAAATCCTTTATCAGATACACACAGGCATGTATTTTCTCCTGTGAATTATCTTTTCATTTTCTTGGTGGTATGTTTTGAAGTATCCTGTTGTTCTTTATTTTCAAAAGGTTTCAGTTTTTAAATTATGTAAGGAATACATGTACACAATCAAAAATTATAAAACTTTAAGTGATACACAAAATAAAAGAAATAAATAAAACATTTGTAATTTTCTCATTCACAGATAATTGCTGTGAACATTTGGGGTTAGATCTTTTAACTAAAAAGAATTCTCATTATTCAGTTTTTAACCTTTTGCAAATCTCATCAGCTGTGAATAACTTTTCATGTCAGTAAACATGTTTACAACATCATTTTTTGTTGTTGTACAAGATTTAATCACATGGATGTACAATTTACCCCAATAAGTTCCTTATTGTCAGATGCTTAAATTGCTTTTCCCTGTTAAAAGTGTAGTAAGTCTTTATACATATCTCCCTTCTTTGAATAGACTTCTAGAATTGGAGTGAGGGATCACAGTGTAGGCACATTTTTAGGGCTATAGGAGCATGCAGCTAGATTGCCTTCTGGAGAGATTGTGGCCAGCTATGCTCCTGCAGTCAGGGAGAGAGCCAGTCCTTGGCCAGAAGCTAACCTGCTCCACATAAAACAGACAGTACTGTTGTTGGTAACACTAAGTGCTAGGCACTGTCTAAGCACTTTATACATGTGACTCATTATTCCTCACAATAACTCTATCAAATTGGTACTAGTATTTTTCCATTTTACAGATGAGACACTCAAGGCACCGAGAAGTTTTGTCCAAGGTCACACAATTAGGAGTGACAGGATTTGAACACTGTGAGAGCCAGACTCCTTTCTGGAAGAAAGCCTGGTACTGTTAAGTACAATGCTGGCAGTTGCTTGAAGATAGTCTTTGTAATGCAAAGAAAGTTCCCTTTTATTCTTAATTCATGAGAGTTTCATTTAGAAATAACTGAAGAATTTAACAACGTCTCACATCCCCTTCTTTTTTGCCTATTATAGATCACAGATTGGCAAACTTTGTCTTAAATGGCCAGATAGTAAATATTTTAGGTTTGGGCTCATAGGGTCTCCATCACAGCTACTCAGCTCTGCTGTTACAGTTCAGAGGCAGCTACAGGCAATATGTAAATGACAAAGCCAAGTGGCTGGCTGCTGGGCCATAGTTTGCAAATTTCTGTTATAGATGATCATTTGGGTTTTCTGTCTTTGCTTATTCATACTGAGTCACTCCTGCCTTCTGGAATAATCCAACCTGACCATGCCAGATATACCGCTGCAATCTATTCATTAGTATTTTTATCTAGGATCTTTACCTCGTGATTCAGGCTTGGGACTGATTTGTGTGTGTGTGTGTGTGTGTGTGTGTGTGTCCTGGTCAGCCTTCACAAAATGAATGGAGGAAATTCATCTTTTTTCTGTGCTGTGCAGTGATCATTTTTTTCTTTGAAAGACTGATAGAAACTGCCTCCAAAGAAACCACCTTGGTCTGAAGTCTTGGAGGTAGTTCTCTGAGATCTCTTCTGCTTTCAGAAAGTTATCTCTTCATATTTCCTATTACATTTGAATCAATTTTGGCAGTTTGTATATTTTTTAGAAAGTTACCTACTTCATCTAGATTTTCCAAGGTTTTCCCACTGATTTGGGTGTAGCAAATCTCTTAATATTTTTGTTCTCTCCATAATATCTTTTTATTTGATCTTATTCCTAATGGTGTACCTACTTTTTAACATTAGATTTGATAAATAATCTAATGTTTGTTTTATTGGCCTTTTTGAAAGTTTGCTCTGGGATTTGATTATCAGTTACAATATCCTCCATAATTCTACTCATCATTTTCAAATTTTGATCTTCCTATTTTCCTTTTTCTAACTTTTAAAATTATCAGATTATTTATTTTCATTCTTTTTGTATAAGAGCAAGAATATTTAAGACTGAATTTTCCTTTGAGTACAGACTTAGCTACTAAATTTTAAGGCATAGCCCTCTTACTGTTGGTATTTTCTAAGGACCTGTGATTTTAGTTTTGTTTTTTTGTTTGACTCAGAAAAGTTTTAAGAATCCATCTTTAAATTTCTGAAAGGTTGGGATTTTTGAGTTTCTCATTCGTTTCTAGTTTTATTATTACATTGAGATCAGAGAGTGTGACTGATAATGGATTTATTCCTTGGACTTTATTGACATTTGCTTTGTGGCTTTTAATGTTTTTGAAGTGCTCCAATGGTACTGGACAAGAAGGTATAAGTTCCGTTTTTGGAATACATGGTGTTTGTCTATTTAAATGACACTGTTAATCATATTACTCAGATTCTCTGTTTCCATATTCTTCTTTTTAAAAATTTACTTGGTTTTTCAAGACTGAGGGAAATGTAATAACTTTCCCACAACTATTGTGTTGCTGTCATTTCTTTGTACAAAACACACTGGTTGTTGTCTGTTTATGCCTGACTCTGAGCCTGAGTCATAAAGGCAAATCTTGAAGTATCTGATCTTGGGAAGAAAAGATAGACTTAGGAGGAAGCAAACAGCTAACGTGAATTCCATTGTGACCACTCCTACCTCTGTGTACATATTTGCCTGTGTGTTAGCGTGTGTACTTTGTGGTGTGGGGGGTATATGTGCATTTCAGCATATATGTGTCTCTTGGGCATGAGTGTGTAAATATGTTCTTTCATGTGTCAGTGATTGTATGAGTTTGATATGTGTGTGTGTTTATGTTTATTCATCCATCATCTCTTTTATTCAAATTGGACTTAAAACATCAGGACTGGTGTCTGCCTTGCTGGCTTTTTTGAGAGTGGTTACAACTCTGAAAGCTCTGCTACTCTGTATCTTAACCCCTCTGAACCTCTTTTCCCCTCTCTGGCTGCAGAAGATCCTTCTGGTAAGTTGGTCAGACAGAGACTCTCTGTAGACTCAGTGTGGCTCTGGCGTCCACTAGTGTTGTGTGTCTGGGTACCACGTTCTGGCCACACAGGCGATGCTAGGGCCATACTTCCAGAATGGGTCGAGACTCTGAGAACCTCACTTCACCCTCTCCCCACTCTACCTGTTCACGTTCCATTGGCCTGCCTCCATCTTGGGTCACCCTTGAAAACCTAGAGCTGGATGGGCTAGGCATTGGTTTAAAGGGAGCACCAGCATTCCCAGAAACTCATGATGGAATTCAGTTCATTTTATAGAATCAGAGCAGGCTCCTGGGAGATCCCTTAGTTGACCGCCTCATACAGAGGAGGAAAGCAGGCCCCAGAATGGGCTTCCTGACGCCTTGTCCAGTGCCCTTCCCATGGAACTGGGTGAGCTTTACTGGAACCAACAGCACAGACCCAGGGCCTGGGCCTGTGTGGGATTTTGGTGGAGGTCCAGGGAGAGTGACGATCCCACCTTCAGGGAACTTGCTGACTCCCTGAGCAACGGGACACCTGGACAGGACACAGCCGAAGGAGCATTCTAGACACAAGACCCAAGAGGGCCTGCAGACACACCACGTGTAGAAGTTAAAAATGGGGCGACACCAGTGTGGGCCCCAACAGGCCTGCCCATTTTTCCCCACAAATATGAATATGTGAAGGGGCAGAGAATGTGTTATCCCAAACTTCCTTTCTGCTCACCTCATTTCTCCCATCTAGCACAGTATTTTTTTTTAAAAATAATGAGCACTTAGCATTTGTTGAATTTCAGGGGCTCTGCCCTGATCTGACCTTGGGGGAGGCTAAGTTCTGATTTTGGAAGCTTTTATTTTTTGCTGGAGTCTGGAGGTTGGGGATCAGAATAGTTCTTTGGTGTCTTAAGTTTTCCTGGGTCTACTGTAATTTTTTAATAAATAATATTTTATCGACATTTCCTCCCAAGGAGTTATCCAACATATGGTCTGAGTTTAGCCTCAGTATACTCCTGGAATGCAGGGGGGACTGTGATGAAGAGCCCACTTCATAGAAGGGAAAAGGAAGGCCCCAGGAGCTTAACATAAGCACATGGTGAAGGTGGGGCAGAGCCAGGGTGAGAGCCTCTGCTTCTCAACACCAAGCAGGTGTGAAGACCTTTTTCCTGACTGTGCAGTTGGCCCCTAAAGAGGCAGGGAATTCCAGTTCTTTGCTCTTTTGAACTCACCCAGCAGGAGAGAGTTGTGGTCCAGGCCAGCCCATCAGCCTTGCTTGGTGTTCATCCAGAAGAACCTTGCTTGGCAAGTTCTGTTTCTGAAACTGTTTCTCGTTTTCTACCCACTCAGGAGGAGGAGTTCATTGATTGGTGGAGCAAATTCTTTGCCTCAATTGGGGAGAGCGAAAAGTGCGGGTCCTACCTAGAGAAGGACTTTGACACTGTAAAGGTAAGCCCTCTCCACAATGTCCTCTTCAGTCCAGTGGTCCCTGGGGACCAGGATTTGCAACCAAAAGATAATATGCATCTATACATACATGTTTATTGGTGAAAAGCTACCTGGGATCTGCTTAACTTTCTTAAATGCTTAAGAAAAGTAAGGATGAGTTATTTAGATGATGTGGGTTGCCCTCTGATAGATTTTCAAAATATTAAAAATTGCAAAATATTGAATTATTAAAGCTTGAAGATGAGTACTCAGGGATTTGTTATACTATTCCGTCTCTTTTAAAGTTATTTGAACTTTTTTTATTATAAAAATTTTCCATGAAAATGAAAAGGAAAGTCAATGTGAGAATGTACCTCTGACTCCCCCACCTCTGCAATTGGGATAGAAATTACCCAGCACATATAAAAATATGGTAAACTCTGTTTCTGTGGAAAAAAAAACCCCAGAGCCTCAAGAACAACACAAAACCAGGAGTGAGTCAGCCAAATTCTGGTATTTTGAGGAAATTCCACAAATATGGTTATACTTTTTAAAAGCAGACTCCTTTAAAAAAGATAACCAGAGGTGACTCAAAACTGCTCCTTGAAGAAAGTTATACAGTGTCCTGGAAGAGGTTTCCAGGTAAAATTCAGGATGCTCAGTTACACTGAATTTCAGATAGATAATGAATAATATTTTATTCGAATCTGAAAAAAAATATGGAATTCAAAATTCAAATTTAACTGGGTGTCCTATATTTTCACTTACTAAACCTGGCAGCCCTTCCTAGAGAACAAGAGGGGCAAAGGTTGTCAGACGCATGAGAAGACCCCAAGGAGCTCCCTAAAGGGGACTGGATGAAGGGAGCTTGAGGGTCGTTGAAGTGGTGGGTGGTCACTCCGGAAGGCCATCTCACAGGGTGGCAAGGGCTGCCTCTGGCACGCTGGAGGCCCCTGTGTGATTGTATCTGGAGACCTGGAGGGCAGAGATGAGCCTCAGGGCACCAGCGGTCAGAAGGCTCAGGCCTTCCCAGGCAGCAAGTTCTTTGTTGACTTGGTAGGTGGGTGTATGAGGCTGGGCAAAGAGACAGAACTATTTGTGTACCAGGAAGAAGGTCCGACACATTAAGTCTGGCATGTGGTCCTGTGGCCTTGCCAAAAGAATGAGAAAAGCCATGTAAGAATGAGGACTCCTGCCAGGGTGGCCCATGGCCCAGGCACCCTCGCTGGTTCCTCAGATGCCGGATGCTGAACTGGCACCCAGCCCACCTGCTTGACCTCTCTGAGGAGATCTCTGGCAGTTTCCAAGTGAAAGTGGGTTATTTAAAAACAAAATGCATTCAACCTGTTTCTGGGGGGGAAGCAGACCTGGAAGAAACACTGATCCTTTAGGGACTGTTAACCACCACCAGCAGTATGGGTCTTTGAAAAATAGCGTTGTAGCATTATGGAGAGAATGGAGTACACAGTGGGTGGGGAAACAAATCATAGTTTGGAAATCACTTATCACAGAGGGGAAAAGACAACTCATGGTCTCAATAGGGAAAGATAGAAAACAGAAGATACAGCAAGAAAGCATAGAAGAAACTAAATCATATAAAAACAACAGAAAAAGAATAAATGTTAGTTTTCCTATAAATAAAAATGGGCTACACTCTTTTACTAAGTGATAAGGACTCTTAGACTACAGCAAAAGTAAAATTTCATTATACTACCTTTAAAAGACACTTCTAAGGCAATTCAATTTAGAATGGCTAAAAAAGCAAATATTTTGGCAAACAAAATAAGTGCAAAGAAAGGGGAAACAAATTGAAACTAAAGTCAAAAGCAAAGGAAGCAAAATGGAGTGTTTTGTATAAATGAAAGATGTACATCTCAGTGCAAAAATTCCAAACGTTAATGTGTGGAACAGTAAAGCTTAGAAATCCTTAAAGCAAAAGTGGATAGGAATATATAAAGTAATAAATGTGAAAGTATGAAACTGCAGAAATTAAAGTTGCAGTGGGATTTTAATGTACCTTTTTTTTAGACAGATGAAACAGGCAATCAATAAATAAGGAAATGAAAGATATGAATAACAAGGCAAACACTTTCTAAGCTACATCAAGTAGCTTTAAAATAGAGAACAAAAATAATTAAAAATTAGAAAATACATTTTTCCTAATGCTCAGAGAACACTTAGAAAACTTGATCACATATTAGTTTAGTAATAAGTTACCCAAAACAGAAATCATACAAGGCAGATTTAAATGCAATAAAATGAGAAATTAATAACAAAAGTTTAAACAAAAAGACCAACCACTTGGAAATTTAAAAAATATTTTATTGGGACTTCCAGTATGAACATGGCTGCATAAGTCAGCGTTTTTCCCTTTTTCTCTTGGAAATCATTCAAACCCACAAACTTCATTTTCAGTAAAAGTTGGAAACAAATAAAACCCGCAGACTCCAAAATACATGTAAGGGCTGTCCAAAGGCAACTGAGATTGGGTAGAAGCCACTCGGCCGTAAATGAAGAGAAGATGCACGAAAATGATGAAAGGTCATGGTGGTAGCAGACATCAGAAAACCTCATACTTCCTAATGAAAGAATGCTGATAATTATTTAAGACAGACTTTATGGATTCATGGGGACTTATTATCTATTCTCTTTACTTTTGTGTGTGCTTGAAGCTTTTCATAACAGTTAAAAATATAATTCCTGAAATTGAAGTTTTACTGTAAAATATAAAACTTATATTCTTTGTTCACAGCAATGGACATGGGAAATTTGGAGACAGGTTCAGGCTGGTGGCAAAAGCCTCTTAGATCTGGTTTGGATCAGAGAAATAAAGAAGGTGGAGTTACACAAGAATCACGTGGACGAGCCACATTTATAGGGAACAGCCTGCCTTTGCTGTGGGAACTAAGGAAATAACTGGTCTAGGAAAATTCAACACATTTAGTGACAAGTAATAAGAAAAGAAATAGTACAGAATTATTTTAAAAATCTAAGGAAAAAAGAAAAGAAAATGTAAAACAAAAGTTAAGCAGAAGAAGAGGATAGATACCCACCAGAAAAGTGTCTCCAAGGGGCAGAGGGGATGAAAGACTTTGCTGTGAACTTTTTAGAAATAGGGCAGTGTGAATGCAAACAGAAATGAAAGCACTCAAGGGAGGATGAGAGGAGAAGGGGTGAAGTGTGAGCAAGCGGGACTCAGGAGAGAAGAAGAAGAAAACCTGGCATTGGAAGGAGCAAGGGGCAGAAAGGCCATGCTGGAAAACACAGGAAGGGGCGCAGGGGACAGAATGAAACAGAAGTAAAGAATTATAAAAGGATGACGAGAAAGTGACAAATATTAGTAGTCAGGGAAAGGCTATCCAACATTTGCATAATTGGAGTCTCTGAGGAGGACAACCAAAACAATGAAATTAAGCAAACAGTTAATAGTTTAATAAAACTTCACCAGAACTGAAAGAATACTTGAATATGCACATTAGAAGTTCTGCTGTGTCAGAACGTCAGAAAAGATTGACCCAGATCGGTCAACTCGGGGACCTATTCCCAGTGTAGTTACTGAACTTTAGAGATAAAGAAAAACATCCTTTGAATAGTCATATCTTCTCTCTCCACAAAAATTTAAATAATTAAAAAAAGGAAATAAATCAAAGTGGCTTCACTTTCTCTATGACATTTAATACTCAAAGATGACAAAGCACCATGTGTAGGATCGTCAGGCAGAGAAAAGGTGACCCAGACACTTGACATTCAGCCAAGCCGCCCTTCATGCATAGCTGCGGCAGACACACAGGTAAGCACACTGAGGAGCCAGGTAGTATGGCTCCCAGGAGCCTGTTTGGAGGGACTCCTAGGGGATGAATGGAGTAAAGGATGAAAGAGGATGGGATAGAGAGGAAGGACACTGATAGTCGTGTTATAGACATAAGGAGAATTGACAGATATTATTTAAAACTGCAAATCATGAAATGTGGAAATTACCTAAATGTCCATTGAGTGATGAATGGATAAACCAAATATGGTAAATACATACAATGGAATATTATTCAGCCTTAAAAAGGAAGGAAATTCTGATACATGCTACAACATGGGTGAATCTCTAAGACATTGTGTTAAGTGAAATAAGCTAGTTGCAAAAAGACAAGCATTGTATAATTCCACTCTAGAATACCAGAGTAATTATTATTAAGAGTATTATTAGCCTTATTGAACCTGGTGGCTTGAAAATAGAGACACCCCTATGGCACATTTACAAAATTGACATATATACACTACCGTGTATAAAATAGATAACTAATGAGAACCTACTGTCTAGCATAGGGAACTCTACTATTTTATTCTGTGGTGACCTAAATGGGAGGGAAATCTCAAAAAGAGGGGATATATGTATAACTGATTCACTTTGCTGCACAGCAGAAACTAACGCAGTATTGTAAAGCAATTATACTCCAATAAAAATGAATAAAAGCAATAAAAATTGACCACGTAATAAGCCATAAGGAAAATCTTAACAAAGTTAAAAAATGGAAGTACTACTGACAATGTTTTCTGCTTATAAGGCCCTAAAATTAGAAATTAATAACAAGCTCAAAAGTAAAAAAAAAATTCTATCTGAAAAATTAAAAAGAAAGCAACTCTGTTCTAACAATTCTTGGTGAAAGAGAATATATAAAAAAAAATTGTGGAATATTTGGGAAGCAATGATAAAACACTATATGTTAGACCTTAGTGCTTACAGTTAAAGCTGTATTCAGAGGAAGCTTATAACCTTGAACACGTATGTTAATTAAAACAAAAGGATGAAAACTAACTATACATCTAACTCTTAGATCAAAAAAGTAAAAATGAGACTATTATTATGGAATGCCAAGAAAAGGAAAATGAAAACATTATATATCAAAATAAACGGGGTCATGCTAAGGCAGTAGCAATTTTAAGTGTTTTCCTTATCAGAAAAGAGGGAGCAAAGTAATTAAAATTTCAACTGAAGAAATTAGAAAGAAAGAAAATGCTTAAAATAGTATGAAGAAGAAGATAATAAAACTAGAAGCAGAAATAAGAAACTGGGTGTGGAATCTGCAGATGTGGAGGGCCGACTATCCTGCTGGTCAGTTTCAGATATACCAATTAAGCATGCATATTGAGCGGGTTAATATCACTATTAATTAGGTACATTTTATCATCTATATTAGAAAACCACCGCTTCATTTAAATCTAAGCACTACTCTAACAAGTAAAAATCATTGGCTGTTGAGAGGAGAGAAATTTGATTCACTGCCATTTGGACATCCTGGGCACTCAGCATTTTGCTGACTTGTGAATTTTCTAGAGTTCTGTCTTTGATGTTCAAATAAAAAGTCAGTTAACTTTTCATTTATGTGTTTGACTGTGATCTTATTCTCAAGAAATGCACCACTCATGTACATGATGACTCTTGGGTGTTTAGAATATTGGATTAATCAGAAAACCCTGTTTTTCAATGGTGCTGAACAAATGTCTTCCCCTTTTATTTCCTTCTCCTGTTTTTTTCCCCCCTTTCTCTTGCTCATCTCATCTCCATGACTTGCATCCTTTTCCTCTCCTTCTCTGCCTCTCTTGCTGGTCCCCTCTCTTCCCTCCACCCACCCCACCAACCTGCCCTCCTCTTGGCTTTTTTTCTCTAAACTGCTTCTGGTCCCCCCCGCCATTTTTCTTTCTATCCCTTCTGTTACTCAAACTCTGTCATGCTTCCTTTTTCCCTGCTGTCCCTCTACTTCTCTCTTTCCCTTGTCCCCCTCTCTCGTCCCCACATGTGGCAGGTCTATGAGACACCCCTGGAGAACGTGAAGGCCTTTGAGGGCCTGTCTGACTTTTGTAATACATTCAAGCTCTACCGGGGCAAGACACAGGAGGAGACTGAAGACCCATCAGTCATTGGGGAATTTAAGGTAAGTCCTTGAGGACATGTCTCTAGCCCAGGGGTCCCAACTGTGGAGTAGCAGCAATGAGTGAAGGAGGGGCAGAAGTACTGTAGTAACATCAGCAGTTACCCCAGTGCTGAGATTGGTGGCTATGCGGGTGATGGAGGTGGTGGTGGTGACGTTGAAGCTGCTGATGCAGAATCTGATGGGGGTGATGGGATTGCATTGGGCTCCATAATCACAGTGGTGATGACTCTGACAGATTTGAGAGTAATGGATGTAGTGGTGAGTGTCTTGGTGACAATGATGATGAAAGTGAAAGCTGACCCCTCCTTCTTTTCAGGGACTCTTCAAAATTTATCCTCTCCCAGAAGACCCAGCCATCCCCTTGCCCCCGAGGCAGTTCCACCAGCTGGCTTCCCAGGGGCCCCAGGAATGCCTGGTCCGCGTCTACATTATCCGGGCGTTTGGCCTGCAGCCCAAGGATCCCAATGGGAAGGTAACATCCCTGAGCTCTCACCTCCCCTAGAATAAATAGCAGGCTGGGGTATCAAGAGGCTGCAGAATCTGGATATAATCTTTGCCCCAGGGAGTTCACAGTAAGTGGGAAACCAGACAAACATGGACAAAATTGAGATGTGATGGTGTTGGAGTTCTATCAAGGCCAAGTGCTCCAGGAGGTCAGAAAAGCCCAAAGGCAGTACACAACTTCGGGACAATAAGGAAGACTTTCTGGAAGGAATAGAATTCTTAAGGATTGAGAATTAAGTTTTAATAGGTGGGGAAGGAGAAGAAAACCATATTTTAGGAATTAAAAACATTGGGAAAAGTTTGGGAGCCAACTGCTTAGCATAGGTTTAGCACAAGGATAAGGCATAAGGACAAGGGACATTAATGGTGTTGGGGGGACTTTCAAGGGTGGGGTGGGAAGGCAAGAAGGAGGGGCGGAACACGATGGGCAGCTGTGCCAGCCTGGCCATGGTGGAGCCTCGGGTAGAAGGAGAAACAAATAATCTTGGTCCTGTCTTTATACAAAATTTTGATGTTTTGTTCATCATGGACTGTTGGTATTGATTTTGATTTTTAAAATATCACATTAAAATGTTTATCTTGATTACTAAAGGTTTTTGTCCTTCCCTTAAATTTTATGCCTGAGTCGAGCACCGCTCTGACTTCCTCTAATCCTGACTGTTGAGTGAAGGAGTGGAACTGAGGGAGAGCCTGAGTCTGGAGCTGTGGGGAAACGGGGGCAGGGGCAGAGTGTGGCTGGGAAGAGAGAGAAAGAGGAAGAGGTGGGGCAGAGTGAGGGGCCGTGGGGTTCAGACATGCGAGCTAGGGTCTTCTCTTGTCCCCTTAGACAGGTGCAGGCCTAGCCTGTGTCCTAGGTTGTGGGAGGGCCCTCGTGTCCCATCCCTGCAGCCCTGCTCTTCAAGGCGAGAAAAGCTCCATTGCCCTGCTGGGAGATCACAGGGCGGGATGGAGCGGTCCCAACCCAGGCACCATCCACGGCCTCCAAGATGTGGTTGTGGTCAAGTTCCTATGCCTCAGCCCTTCCTGGTGCCGAGATTGACCCAAGCACTCTGGCCCTGGCTGCTTCTGAGGCTAGTTGAGGGAATGCTGCTGCTCGTAGGAGGCTAGGTTGGGCTGAAAACATCTGGCCATTTCTCTCCCTTTCTATTGGCTGAAGCAGAGGTCACAGACAGGACCCCAGCCTGGCCCCATCACATATGTCACGCAAACTGGTGTGTTTCTGGGGATATGAGCCTGGCCCCCACCCACCCTTTCCTAAGGGGGGCAGTGGACTGGGAATGTGGAGGACTTGGGTACCCCATTTCCACTGGTGGAGCAGAGGCTAGAAGCACATGTTGGGGCGGTGTGCATGATGGGGCTGCTGGCCTGGCAAGTGGCAGCTGCTTCTTGTTTTTTGCAGGTATATTATTTTATTTATGTGACGTTAATGAACCTTTAGTCTATAGTAATAGAAATTAGTTATACACTGGAATCCAGATAGATGGGAGAAGCATTAACAACCTCAGATATGCAGATGACACCACTCTAATCACAGAAAACGAAGAGGAATTAAAGAACCTCTTGATGAGGGTGAAAGAGGAGAGTGAAAGAGCTGGCTTAAGACAATGTTAAAAAAACTAAGACCATGGCATCTGGCCCCAGTACTGCAGAAAAGGTGGAAGTAGTGACAGATTTCCTTTTACTGGGCTCCAAAATCACCACGGACAGTGACTGCAGCCATGAAATCAGAAGGCAGTTGCTTCTTGGCAGGAAAGCAATGACAAACCCAGACAGTGTGTTGAAAAACAGACATTATTCTGCTGACAATGGTCTGTATAGTCAAGGCTATGGTTTTCTCAGTGGTCATGTATGGATGGTGAGAGCTGGACAGTAAAGAAGGCAGAATGCCAAAGAATTGATGCCTTTGAACTGTGTGGTGCTGGAGAAGACTCTTGAGAGTCCCTTGGACAGCAAGGAGGTCTAGCCAGTCAATCTTAAGGGAGATAAACCCTGAATATTCAATGGAAGGACTGATGCTGAAGCTTCAGCTTCAGTATTTTGGTCATCTGATGCAAACAGACGACTCATTGGAAAAGTCCCTGATACTGGGAAAGATTGAGGGCAGAAGCAGAAGAGGGCATCAGAGAATGAGATGGCTGGACGGCATCTCTGATGCAATGAACATGAACTCGGGCAAACTCTGGGAGACAGGGAGGGACAGGGAGGCCTGGCGTGCTGCAGTCTATGGGGTCACAGGAGTTGGAAACGACTGGGTGACTGAACAATAGCAACAACAATAGAAGCTAGAATGGTGGTTGCTTATGGGGTAAAGAGTGATTGGGTGGAGGAATGAGGAAACTTTCTGGGGTGACTGAAATGTTCTGTATTTTGAATCATGTGTTGGTTTGTTGGTTACACAGATACATACACACACACACACACATATATATATATGCTCTAAATATACTATATATATATATCAAGTATGAAATATTATTTCATAATGCATATGTGTATATACTATGCATATACATGATATATATGTATATGTTACAATGTATATGTATATATATTATGTGTATATAATATGAATTTATATACTACATATGGGCTTCTCTGGTGGCTCAGATGGTAAAGAGTGCTACATGTACATTAGTCAAAACTCATCTAACTATATGTTAAGATTGACACATATTATTGATATAACTTTTATTGTAATTTAAAAAACGAGGGGAAAATGCTTAGGCTAAGGGCATGGACTTTGTTTCACTTTCTGGGGCTGGGTGTGGTTGGCAGCTCACCGGTTGGGAGCATGGAGGCTGGGCAGAGAACGAAAAGGTAAATCAGAGCACAGCAGAGCTGGGAGTGAGGGAGGGATTTCATAGCTATCCCGAGTATGAAACTTGAGGGACAGGCAAAGCTGTCCAGGAAGGCTGTTTAGGGAATTCTCTCTGTTGAAAGTAGTGAGAAGACTCTGGTCATCCCCTTCAAGAAAAACTAAAGAGCTCTGTTATTCTTCTTGGCTTTCAGAGTAGAGTGGCATTCATTTGAAAGTTTGGCGTCAGAGGACTCAGATTCCTAAGGGTTTCAGGAGGCATGCCCAGAGGATTCCAACTCTCTTGTTTAACCCCCAGATGTGGTGGGCCCCTGACCCCTTTGAGAGCAGAGCAGTGAAGGAGCCTCAGAGACGTGTTGGGAAGGTGATTTCACTGAAGCGTTTCCTTCTCTTCCTGCAGTGTGATCCTTACATCAAGATCTCCATAGGGAAGAAATCGGTGAGTGACCAGGACAACTACATCCCTTGTACTCTGGAGCCTGTATTTGGAAAGTAAGTTGGAGTGGCTTGGGGCTTGGGGTGGAGGTGCCAGTCTGGAATAACCCATAGCCCAGCAGGAGAGATGTGGCTGCTGCTGGGAAGTCCCTGTCTCCTGGAGCAAAGCTTTGTTCCCTAAATCTTGCATGTCTGTGGGGGTGTAACCTCAGCTAGCTCTTCCTTAAGTCCTTGCAGAAGCTCCTAGTTAAACAGTTACCTCAAAGATCAGAAATCTAAATGGAAAGACAGAGCATGCATTTACTCCTTAGTCTCTTTTTTTTAGATCAACTTTTACTTTGGAATAATTTTAGATTTACAGGAAAATTGCAAAGATAGTACAGTTTTTGTATACCCATCACTCAATTTCCCTCACCATTAATATCTTACCTAACATGTATCAAAATTAAGAAATTGATATTACTGCATTACTATTAACTAAACTCTAGCCTTTATTAGGATTTTGCCAATTTCCCCATAAATGTCCAAACATCCTACTGTTTTAGGATCTAGATCAGGATTCCTATTGCATTTAGTAATTATTTTCTTTTATTGTTCCTGGTTCGTTTGTGGAAGATAGTAGAATGACGTGGACTTAAGGGAGTGAAATACTTCCTAAAGTCTAAGAATAAGGAAGGAAGAAGCAGTGCTCATTGCAGGGACTAGCTCCCAGGCGTTCTGACCTGCTTGCTGTTTGGATGTGAGCTTATTTAAGTCAATGGGCTTCCCTGGTGGGTTGGTAGTAAAGAACCCACCTGCCAATGCAGGAGATGGGTTTGATCCCTAGGTTGGGAAGATCCCCTGGAGAAGGAAATGGCAACCTACTCCAGTATTCTTGCCTAGGAAGTCCCATGTATAGAAAAGAGAATCTTGAGAGAGGTTGGCGGCTATTTCTCTAGCACCTGTTGGAGAAGGCATGTACTGATATTGTCAAGCAGCACACTGGATTCATGAACCAGTGTCATGCCTTTCTTGGAGGGGAACCAGCCCGGGCCAATGATGAGTCACCGCCTAGCTGGAACTGGAGGGCAGGGCTGTGGGGAGGATGGCAGGTGTGAGAGAGGAACCCTGTTTGGTGCGCGTGGCTGGCATGGGGCCCCAGGCTGAGGGGACCACACAGGGCCCAGGGCAAGGTGGGAGCATGAGTGTAGAACACGCCTCTTCCTCGCCGTTTGCCATCTGCCCCCAGATCACGATCACCTGCTCTGTCTGTGGTTCAAGCCTCCCCAAGTCCACAGCAGAAGCTCTTTGTTTCTATCACCCGCGTGTTGACCAGCCCTAGGCATGGGACATAATCAAAGACAACTCTGATTTTGTCTACCAGTTTCCTATGAACATCTGTTCTGTAGGGTGATCTTCCTCACTCCCTGAGTGGAAGCCGTGGCAGGCAGGCCACTTTCCGGCTCGGGTTCAGACAGTCCACTTTGCTAGAAACCCACTGTCTCAAGTTGGTAACCAGAATGTGCATTCATGTGTTGTCAGGAGCGTGTGAGACGGTGGAGGGTCCACCTTGGGCACAGCGTGTACACCTTGGGCAGGGGTGTGCAGAGGGGAGGAGGGGCTTTGCCCAGTTGCCTCCCCCTCTAGCTGCCCCCGCTGTTCTTGCAGGGAGCATGTGGGAGAGGAGGGGCCCATCTCAAGTGCAAACTTTGCTCATCTGACACCCTTTGGGTGGCAGACGTTTGCTTTCCTGTGGGTGCTTTCCAGAGCCCTCCTCCCCCCACCAAGCCCTCTTAACATAGCTCCTGGGATGTGTCAGGTGCTGTGTCCCTTTAGCTGGCATCTCCCTCTCATCAACCCACCCATTCTCAGATGCTTCTCCCCACAGCCTCTCGCCGTCAGAGCCCCACATCCCATGGGGTGGGCTTCAGGCAGCCCCCTACACTGCAGCTCTGTGCCCAGTCAGGACAGGCACACAGCTCCTCCCAAACACACGGCACCTCCTCTCTGCCACTAGCTGCTTGCACTTTGTCAAGCACAACTAGGGTGCCAGGCTGTGTCTCCCTCCTGAAGGGAACTCATTTCAGAGGAGAAGAGATAGCACTTCCACACTTGACCTCCGTGGGAGGTGGGGCTCTCAGAGCACAGCAGGGGCTCTCTCCAAAGAAATCTCTGCACAAGTCCTCTTTCCATCCCACTCCAGAAGCAGTGGAGAAGGCCCAAGAATCCCGAAAGTGGATTCTGGGCCACGCCCTTGGAAAATTCTAGAGCTCTGGCACCTCGCTCTGGAGTTTCACATCTTGTCTCTAGGTGTCCTGGTGGAAACTTCATTAAAATTTTATTTATTTATGTGGGTGCATCATCATCTTCCTTGCATCGTGCAGGATCTTTCTCTGAGGCATGCATACTCTCTAGTTATGGTGTGTGGGCTTTAGGAGTTGCAGCACACGGGCTTAGTTGCTCCACCACATGTGGGATCTTAGTTCCCTAACCAGGGATGGAAGTTGAGTCCTTTGCATTGCAAGGTGGATTCTTAACCACTGAACCACCAGGAAAGTCCCTGGAAACTTCATTTTTAACCTTGTGAATGAACCCAGTTCATTCGTCCATTCTGTGGTCCATCAGGCAGGCATCTACTGATTATTTGAGAAAACCATACGCACACACACACACACACACACACACTGAGACAAGCCCCACGTCGGGAGTGCTGTGGGTGGTGTGCTGCAAGAGCGGTGGAAGGTCTCAGGAGGGTGGACTGCAGGCCAGTCCTGCAAGAGGAGGACGCCAGTCCTGCAAGAGGAGGACGCCTTTCCAGCCTGTGCGCCAGCCTGGCCACGCCCTCGAGGTCCTGCTGTGTCCAGTGACCTCTGGGAGCTGGTATTGTCAGGACAACCCCCTCCTTCCTCGCAGGATGTTCGAGCTGACCTGCACTCTGCCTCTGGAGAAGGACCTGAAGGTCACCCTCTATGACTATGACCTCCTCTCCAAGGATGAAAAGATTGGGGAGACGGTCATTGACCTGGAGAACAGGCTGCTGTCTAAGTTCGGGGCCCGCTGTGGACTCCCCCAGACCTACTGCGTGTAAGTGCACGGTGCCGGTTACTTCTCTGACTGTGGGCTGAGCACTGACTGTGTGCCGGCCTGATCCTAGCCCGGCACAGACGCTTTCTCAGTCAGTCAGCCCAGGTCTCATCCCCACTCCGTAGATATGGACACTGAGGCCCAGGTTTTTAAGTGGTGGGGTTAGGATTTGAAGCTGCTTATCTGACTCTAAGAACCCAACTTTTCATCATGTCGTTACAATTCTCCTGAAGGCACCATCGAGGTGCCTGGAGAGGGGACGGAGAAGGGAAGCAGACAGTGGGATAGGTCACAGAGTCTGGCTGGGCCCTACAGTCCTCACTCACTTCCTGCCAACTTGGGTCTTGTCTGGGTCTGATTCTCTAAATCTGAAAATTGGAAACCTTTCAGTTCCAATCCCATGCAAGTGTAAAGGAGTCTTTTGGTCTCTGGGCCTCAGTCTTTCTGTGTGTGAAATGGGCTCCCCAGTCATGATGAACAATCACATAGGGTGCCCATGGTCACAGAGAAGGGTGGCTGATGCCATGTTTGTGGGCACATAGGCCACTGTACGCCCCTCTGCCCCGTCAGTGTCCTGGAGCGTCTCATGTCTGTGTTTTGCTTGGGCCTCAGCTCTGGACCCAACCAGTGGAGGGATCAGCTCCGCCCCTCCCAGCTCCTCCACCTGTTCTGCCAGCAGCACCGAGTCAAGGCCCCCGTGTACCGGACGGACCGCGTGGTGTTTCAGGATAAAGAATACACTGTCGAAGAAATAGGTGCGCTCTCCCTCCAACGCCCTCTGTCTTATGGGTCCTCTCCTGTCGTAAAGGGGCTTGGACATACCCACTGGACAAGACCACCCCGCCCCCCGCACAGTGTGGTCTGGGGTCTCTCCAGGGCAGCACAGATGGACTCAACTTGCCCTTGGTGTTCTTGGGACCAGTACTTACCTGGAACACCACTGTGAAGATTAGAGGTCAAAGTTGGGGCCAGGGTTGGGGGTGCATCAGAGTTCAGCCTACGGCCAGGTTGGGGCCTGTCTGAGGGGAAGATGAGCGGGGAGCCTGAAGCCAGGGTCAGGGTCATGGTTGGGATTGGGCTGCTTCTGGCTTTGGGTGGTCAGACTGGTCAGAGATTGGGTACGGCCCACCACTGAGAAGGTTTTCTGCTTGAATCACGCTAGTATGCCACTTTGACCTTGGCAGTGCCTTCTGAGCCCCTAGCCACAGCTCCTGCACCTGGTGCATCCAGAGGGTGGCAGGAAGCCCTGTAGCCCTCGTCTTGCCTGACGCTTTGGGTCTGTCTAATGCTCATGCCTAGGGTGCCGCCGTGTGCTCCCTGCGTGTCTGAGATGCTCACAGGCCTGCACGGCCCACCCGGAGCAGCTCAGACTCCCCGGAGGTGTTTACAGGCCCAGCTGGCCCCTCGCCTCCTGCTGGTTTCAGCGATGTTTGATGTCAGAGCTGGTGGTGAGGTTGTAAAAGGGGAAGGAGGCTTTGGCTCCCCTATCCCCAGCCCACCCCTCTTCTGTTTCTCTGGTTCTCCAAGGTCATGGCTGAGTCAGGCTCCTTTCCATTAGGCCCTGACCCCACCCCCGTTCTCTTTTCCTGTAGAACTCGCATCTGTTTTAGGGGTGGTCTCATTTCCTTCTGCTAGTCTGTGAGCAGCTTAAGCACAGGGACCAGGGCTCATGGTCATAAATTCATGGGAAAAGAAAGCCAGAAAGCCAGAATTCTGCCTGTTTTTGCAGATGAGGCTGTTCAGACCAAGAGGGGTTGACAACCTGCCCAAAGTCACCCAGCCCTTTAGAGGCAGAACCAGGTTCCCGACCCAGTGGTCCTCCTGCAATGCTAGGCTGCTTCCTTAGTGGCACCTATTAAAGTGGGTAGGGCGGGTTTGACGGATGAACGCGCGTGTGTGTGTACACGGTGTTAGAATCTGTGCTGGTGAACATGGGCACACCTGAGTGCACATACCTGTGTGTGTACATGTGTATAGACACAGGTGGACCCTCCTACTCCCAGTCAGGTCTCTGTCATGGGAGCTCCAAGTTCATGTTGCTGGCTGATCAGCCAGCCTTCTCAGGGTTAGAAACACCCCATCCACAGTACCAGTTCGTGACCCACCCCCTGACAGGTAGAGCTACACGTGGAAGCATGCAGGGGAGGGCGGGTATTCACGCCCAGTTACACACCTTTCCTAGTGAGGGTGTGATCTCAGCCACCCCCTGCCCAGGTGTGACTGCCTGCTGCTTCATGTCTATCACCTGTGAAATGGGGCTAATAATAGCACTTGCCTGTTAGGGTTACTTTGAGGATCAAACCTTTAATATCTATGAAGAACAGTACCTGGCTCTTGATTTAAATGTGTTCTCTGTTATTGCTAATGTTTTAGCTACTGCTACTAATCAAAGAGATTGCATGAACCAGAGAATAGTACTGAGAGCGCTTAGATGCTTTATCTGGCAGAAGAACTTGTAGAGCCTCAGAGCTGAGAGCAGTCTGGAAGGGCTTCCTGGAAGTGGTGGGCTTTGGAGGGTAGGGAGAATTTATAAGAAGAAGAGCTTACAGAAGGTGCTTGGAAGAGGTGATGGCAATGGGGAATCTGAATTTTAAGCCCGGAGCCTGTGGACAGGGAGATTCCCGCTACAGAGAGTGAGACATGAGGGCCAGAAGTGTGTGTCTGGGTTTAGGGTGAGGCTGTGGGGTTAGTGGCTTCCCAAGGCCCCCAGGCACCCCTGCCATCTCCTGCTCACTCAGTCCTGGCAGTGTTTTTCATCTTCTTCCTGGGGTTAGAGGCTGGCAGGGTCCCGAACCCACACCTGGGCCCAGTGGAGGAGCGTCTGGCCTTGCACGTCCTCCAGCAGCAGGGGCTGATCCCTGAGCACGTGGAGTCCCGGCCTCTCTACAGCCCCCTGCAGCCGGACATCGAGCAGGTAGGACCTCCACCCACAGCCTCAGAGCCCCTGACCCTCAGCTACCCTGCCCCAAGGACAGCATGGATACCTCAGAAGCACAGTGGAGACCTCAGGATTTGGCTAACCCCTCCTTGCCATGTTTTTCTGATCTGAGTAGTTACCACTGACCACTGTTGGCTTATGAGAGAGCCCCCTTGAGCCTAGCCTTTCTGGGCTACCTGTGGACCTTGGGGCCTGGGGAATGAGCTGCCTCCTCCACCCGCATGTAGGCCGAACCTCTGACTGCCCATGAGTCATTCTGAAGCCTCAGTGTTTCAGCCTGGCCTCAGGGTGTCCTCCCCTACCATCAGTCAGTGACACCCCAGAAGGCTGGCCCTGTGCTGGGCTTGTAGGGAGTTCAGATAGGTCGACCCTATGACAGAGAGGCAGAGCAGCCACCAGGAAGGTCAGGGGAGTCCTCCCAGGAAGAGAGAGGGTGAGCAGAGGGACAGAAGACCTGGGCTGACACAGGAAGGCTTCCTGGAGGGAGTGAGCTCAGGTCTGGGGAAGGAAGAAGAGGAGGGAAGGGCTTACAGGCAGAGATGGGGTGATGCAGCCATGCAGGCGCCTTTGTGCACAGCAGAGAACATCCTCTCTGTTCTTTGGAGCTGAGTCCTCCTTCCCTTGGTGGCATGGCTACCAGCTCCCCAGAGTGGCACTTCAGGTATTGAAATGTCATCTCTTTCATGCTCACGTGAACAGAAGTTAGGTCAGTCCCTTCTCCTCCTCCTGTAAGATGGGGCCAGAGGTAACAGTTGCTTGCAAAGAGGGCACGAGCTGAAGGGTGGCAGGTAGAATGGTTTCCTGTCTGGAAACCCTCTGAGCCCCTATGACCAAACCACACTCTCTGACCCTCTACAACTGTGCCCACCATCCCAAGGTTGGAGTGCCCCCTACTCCTTCCCACCTGGCAGCGTGAGACCCAGCAAACATCACCATCCCTGGGGAGCTTCCCTGACCCCGACCCCTGACCCCCAGGCACTCCCCAAGTCCCTGCCGCTGGGGGGTGGGCTCAACCCTGTTGTTGGCCCTGTAGTCCCGCTGAAGGCACCTCCCCTGCTGGATGCTGAGCCTCGCCATGCAGGCCTGAGTCTCCTCTGTCCTGTGCTCCAAGTATCCAGTGCAGAGCAGGTGGTTGGGAGATGTTGGTTGAGTGAAAAGGCTGGTGAGAGAGCAGGGTCGTGTCTCCCTCCCCAGGGGAAGCTGCAGATGTGGGTCGACCTGTTTCCGAAGGCCCTGGGGCGGCCGGGACCTCCCTTCAACATCACCCCACGGAGAGCCAGAAGGTGACTGATGTGGCCTGGGCTCGGGGCTGAGCAGGGTGGGGGGTGGTTGCTGTGGGTGGGACCAGGAGGTGGTTCTTGGGCCGGGCTTTTGGCCACTCAGGCACCACTCCTGTTTGACTTTGACCAAGTGTCCAGCCAGGCAAGCAGCAGTCTTGGGTGAGCGGACTTCTTGGCTTCTTGGTCAAGGACTGCCCACCCTTGGTGGGAATCCGTGTGGATTTGAGTCATTTTCTCTACAGGTTTTTCCTGCGTTGTATTATCTGGAACACCAAGGATGTGATCCTGGATGACCTCAGCATCACGGGGGAGAAGATGAGCGACATTTATGTGAAAGGGTGGGAGGTCACCCTTCTTTCTACCCGTCCCAGCTCCAGGGTGTTTCCTCTGCCCCCACGAGGGTGCTGATCAGTCAGGAAAGGGGGTGCTCTGGTGTAGGGAAGGGGGAGAACAAGAAAGCAAGGACGGTCTTATGGGAGTGTCTCTGCCTATGGGGAGTTGAGCCCCACCAGATGTCTTCTTCCATGCTAATATTTGGGATGACCTTATAAGGTTTGAGGATGCTGCTCAAGAGAGAAATTAGAATATTGTGAAATTTATGGCACATTTGGTATACTGTGGAGATTTCTTGGGGTTTATTTTTCCTCTATCATTTACCAAGTTCAATGACCTTCTTAATTCCTTAAGCTGAGGATGCATATTGTGGTAGAAACCTCAATTAGCTACATTCTCTCAAATGTGTTATTTCTAGTTGGATGGTTGGCTTTGAAGAACACAAGCAAAAGACAGATGTACATTATCGGTCCCTGGGAGGTGAAGGCAACTTTAACTGGAGGTTCGTCTTCCCTTTTGACTACCTGCCAGCTGAGCAGGTCTGCACCGTCTCCAAGAAGGTGAGTGTCCTTCCTGTCCCCAGTGGTGCTGGTCCCAGGGCTGCAGCTGTCAGCCTGCTCGCACCGCCCGTTGTAGCGTGTCACTGTTATATTCTCAGCCTGTCCCACCGCTGCTGGAACCACATCTGCCACCATGGCGTGACGACCACTACTGCCCCATCACCACCACCATGTCCTTCGTGCCCGCTCCTCCTTCCTCTTCTGCCACCTTTGCCATCTTCAGCATTGCTGCCACTCCAGCCCTCAAGGCCCCCACTGTTATGTGTAACTAAGTTCAAATCCTAACAATTCAACTAGCAGGGAGGGCCTTGGTGTCAGAGTGGGGAGGACATTGTAGGGAAACTCAGCAAGGTCATCAGAGGGTGGGTGGGGGGTACCCCCTAAGGCAGGGTGGCCCCAGAGGGCTGGGCTGGCCTGAGGTCAGCTTGTTGATGGGGTCAGATGCTGCTTAGCCAAGTTTCCACTGCTCCCTCCTTTCTCCCATTTCTGTGCCTGAGGCCTGGGCCGCCATCCAGGCTGGTCTCTCTCAGGCCTGGGGAGGTCCGCCCGGTGCATCAGCTGGGGTCAGGGGGCTTCTCCAGAGCTCTCAGCTCTTTGTAGGTCCACATCTCTTAGTTTAGGCCTCGTCTGGGCCGTAAACTCTTTCTTCCTGAAACAGGTGGGTCCTGAGGCAAGTGGTGGCCCTGAGCCAGGCCTGAGGGAACAGCTCCCAGAGCATGGTGAGGAGGATGCCACAGGCAGTGGCTGCCCGGAGGCGGTGGGCATCTCTGCTGGAGCCTCTAACCACGCCTCCCTCCTAAATCTGTTTCGCCTGGAGGTGCTCTCCTGCTTGATTGACCGGGTGAATGCCTGTCTGGACTTGAGATTCTGAGGGTCCCACTTCCTTCCAGAGGTGGTGCCCGGCTTCTTCTTGTCACAGAGGCAAACTCCTGTGACTCCTCTTTCTGTCCTGAGTGGCTGTGTGGCTTAAGGAAGGGAAATATGTAGCATACCTCGGCCGCCATGACCCCTTCCCAACCCAACACACAGCACTGCACTTCAGAGAAACCGGAATGTTCCGGTGAACATTCTGAAACCATCAAGCAAAAGAAATAAGGGCTAAATAAGGCTAAATGAATTCTTTCACCTGGGGATTGCTGCCGAGTGCCTACTAGAAAGCAGAGAGTGGCAAGCCCTGGAGGCTGTACGGTCAAGGAAAGCCAAGCCTGTTTGTAGGTTTCATCCTGTTTGCCTTTGCTCAGTGCGTTTTCCCGACAGAGCAAATGCTGCATCTGTTGGGGGCGAGCTCCAAGTCCAACAAACAGCGCCTGTCCTTGCTGTGGACAGAGAGGGTGGGGAATGGGCCCTCTATAGGGCAAGCTATGGCTGGGGAACCGAGGCTGTGAGATGCCGATCGGCCTGCTCACAGGGAAGGCCGGACCACCTCTCTGTTGTGACGGGTGGAGATGGGGGCAAGGAGTTGTAGGAAGCAGAGGCTTCTGCTTTTTCTGCAAAGTAGAAAAAGAGAGAATCTCCTGGTGTTGTGGCAGGTGACTGAGACAAATGAAAAAGGCTGGAAGCGGCTATTACACTGAGAGAGGGAGAGAAAGGGAAGAGAGAGATCTACTAGGTGCTACCCAGCAGTTCTGAGAGCCCAGTGGGGGTTGCTGATAAAGAGTTTGAGGTGGCCCCATTCTGGCAACAATGGGCTTTCATTTCTGCCCTTTAGTCGCAAGCAGGGAAGAGGGAGTCTGAGTCACAGTGGAGCTCCAGAGGAAGAGAAGGGCTGAGGGAAGGGACTGGTTGGCCCGATGCCCTGCAGGCTGGGTTGGTATTGAGAGAATGAGAAGGCCAGGAGGGCTGCTAAGTGGTGAGGAGGGAGAGAGGTCTGGGGAGGCCCACGGCGGGTGGGGAAGGCTGAGGGACTCCCACCTGCGTGGTGCCAGGCTCTGGAGAGGGCAGCTGGAGTGAGGGGTGGCAGAGGTCAGAAGAGGAGATTGGAAACAGGCAAGGGGTTCTGCAGTCAACCAGGAAAGGGAGGGAGGAGCTGGCTTGACCCTAGAGGGCCAGAGGGTCCCTCTGGGAGAAAAGACCCTGGGAAGCAGGAGAGACATGCCCGCAGTGGGGCCCCAATTAGCTGGTCTGGGCTAGGGGACTGAGTCTGCTGGGGGGTTACTACAGGGGCACTGCACAGCCTCTGGGTGTCCTGGTCCTGCTGCAGAGCCAGCCCTCTGCTGAGGGGTTCAGGGCCTCTGGCAGGCAGGCCCTCCAGGGACCCCATTAACCAGACGAGACTGTCATAAAGTACAAGGTCTCCTTTCATCCGGCGGCTTTGAACCACCGCTGGTTGCCCCGGCCGGCTCCCCACCTGGAGCCCAGCACATCCACCGGGGCCTGCCTGCGCGTCAGGCACCCACCCTGCAAATAAACAGCTAGTAAAAGGGCCCAGACTGGGAGCATAATGAGTGCCCGGGACCTGGGGGGGCCATTCCCCAGGCTGGAGCCCCAGCCCAGCTGCTCCCACCAGGGGCCGTTTGAACCTCTGGCTCATTACTGAGCCCATAAACCGGGCCGGCCAGAGGCATGGGGGAGGCTGGCGGCCTGTGCAGGCGGGCCTGTGGAGCTGGCCGTAAAAGCCCCGCCAGAGGAGGGAGGCACCTGCAGGAGGGCTGGGGCCCAGAGCGGGGGAGGCACCAGACGGGGGCTGGGGTGAGGGGCCAGGTGGGGACTTGAGCCCCTTCCCCAGCCCGCCAGCAGTCCAGGCTGCACCCAGCTGCTTCACGAGGTGATGGTTCCTCAGGGGGCACTGGTGCGGGAGCTCTGTGGGGTCCGTGTGATCTGGAGTGGCCACCAAGGCTGTATGTATAGGGCACCCAGACCCAGACAAACCCTGGGTGGTCAGCAGCGCTCCCCGACTCCTGTGGAGTCTGTGCCCTTGAGATTGGGTCCCAACCCCTGCTGTGACCTGGCACCCATCAGCGGGATGTGGTCAGATTGTTTCCTCTCCTTGCTACTCTCTCGGGTAAAGCTACAGAGGACAGAGAACAGGTGTGAGCAGGAAGGCCCCAGGGACAGTCCTTTGGGTTGAGTGTGACTGGGCCCAGAGATGGATCCAGGCCTCAGGGGGCCCAGGGCCCACACTCAGCTGCTCCCCGAGGCCTCTGTGGAGAGAAGGCCCAGACAATGCTAGTCCAGGCTGATTGGCCTGAGGGAGGGGGAGGCGGGGGAGTAATGGGCTGGTGACCTTCCTAGCACTGGGGGCTTTTGATCTGCCCTGGGGTAAGATCTTGGAGATGAAGGTGGGCTCCTCAGTGCCAGTTCCTTTGCAACAGTGTGTTGGGGGGAGCCCTCCAGGTTCCCAGCCAGTCCACCCTGTTCCCAAGATCACACTGGTAGAACACGAGTAAGAGGTGAGAGTGGAACCCCAGAACCTGACTGCCTGGGTTGGAATCCAGCTTACCACTCCCTAACTGGGTGACTTGGATAAATTACTTGCTGTGATTTCCTCAGCTGTAAGGATAGTATCTCTCTCATAGGTCATTGGAAGGATAAATGATTTTATAGTGGAAAGGGGCTGGTGTATAAGAAATGCAATATTAATGTTTTTATTAGCTGTCAGAGCCTAGGCAAATTATTTACTTCTCCAAGCCTTTGTTTCATCATCTGTAAGACAGGAATGAAAACCTTGACTCATGGAATTGTGAGCATTAAAGGAACTACCTTACATCAAGTGAACACTGCCCTCTGGGGTCTCAGCAGTCTTCTTGCCAGGACCTGGCTCTGGCAAGTCCCTCAGGGATGTCTCCCTATACTGCCTCCTCCAGGCAGTCCTCCAGGCAGGAAGGGACCTCTGCCCTTCTCTAATCCTGTTCCCCTGCTTCCTTCTCTGCTTCTCCTCTGGGCCAGGATGCATTCTGGAGGCTGGACAAGACGGAGAGCAAGATCCCTGCACGAGTGGTATTCCAGATCTGGGACAACGACAAGTTCTCCTTCGATGACTTTCTGGGTGAGCACCATTTCCAGTCTACTATTCTGCCTGTCAGCGTGTCCCAGAGTCCCTGCTGAGCACGTGTGTGTCTCTCGGGCCTTTTGGCAGGGCTGGCAGGAGGATCAGGGAGCTCACAGTCTCTGGTCCCTGGTGCTGAGTGAGGCTGGTGACACAGAGCAGCGCCGCAGGGATCAGGGTGGCCTGCCGGCAGAGGTGGCCTTGAACGGTGGGCCGTGGTGGGAGGTGGGACCCGAGGAAGGAAGAGAGGGGAGCACCAGGTGAAGACATGCAGGCAGGGGCTGGCTGTCACTAGCTGTCTGGCCCCTGGAAAGTTGCGCTGCATCCATACAATGGGGTGTTATTCAGCCACGAGAGAAGTGAAATCCTGACTCATGGTGCACCATGCATGAACCTTGAAAACATACCAAGTAAAGAAGTCAGACACAAAAGGACAAATATTGTATGGCTCCTTCATAGGAAATGTCCACAATACGTAATCCACAGGGACAGAAAGTGGTCACCGGGGACTGGGAACAGAGGTGGGCACGATGTGTCTCTTAGGGATGATGAAAATATTCTGAAATTAGATCGTGGTCGCGCAACTCTGGGAATATACTAGAAGCCACTGAGTTGTACACTTTAAAATGGTTACAACGGTGCATTTTATTATGCGAATTTCACCTCAGTAAAATAGCGTGTGAAAAAGGCCTTCCAGGAGGTAAGGAGTCCTGGGTTCTGGTTCCGCTTTGCCACCTAGGAGCAGGGCAGGCTTGGATGAATCACTGGAACCCTCCTTAGGTGACTCTTGATTGCAGGATTAGCCGAGCTCTTGGCCCTCCCTGCCCTGCCCCACCACAAAGGACATTCTGACAAGCAGCCCCAGCAGGAATGGGGAAGAGGGCTTCCAGCCCGTCAGGCTGCTCTTCACCCCACGTCCCCCCACACCCAGGCTGGTCCCCTGCACTTGGAGGACTGAGGACTGCTCCATGACATCACTGTAAAAGATTCAGGGTGTTAGCATCACAGCACCAAGTTGGACTTTTGTTCTTTTACTTATTACATAATTCCTGTAGCCACATTAGAAACTGGAGATAAGCAATGCCTCCCTTTCCTATTTTATTATAATCTCACTGCTGCTGCTGCTAAGCCACTTCAGTCGTGTCCTACTCTGTGCGACCCCATAGGCGGCAGCCCACCAGGCTCCGCCGTCCCTGGGATTCTCCAGGCAGGAACACTGGATTGGGTTGCCATTTCCTTCTCCAATGCATGAAAGTGAAAAGTAATAATCTCACTACCCAGAGATAACCTCCACTAATACTTTGGGGTATGTTACTTCTTATACAAGCAAATACGTGTTATATGCATATTCTTCCAAAACATTTTTTTAAATTATTTATTATGTATTTTACTTTTTGGCTGCACTGGGTCTTTGTTGCTGCATGGGCTTTCTCTAGCTGTGAGGAGGGGGGGCTACTCTTTGTTGTGGCTTCTCATGGACTTCTCTTTGCAATGGCTTCTCTTTTTGTGGAGCCCTGGCTCTAGGACGCGTGGGCTTCAATGGTTGTGACCCACGCAGCTTACTTAGTTGTTCTGCTGCAAGTGGGGTCTACGTGGACCAGGGATCAAACCTGTGTCCTCTGCATTGGCAGGTGGCTTCTTAACCACTGGACTGCCGGGGAAGCCCTATATGTGTCTTTTATACATACATATATATATATACACTGTATGTATGGCATAGAGATAGCAAAATGAGTTTATGTGACATACTATTTTAGATCTGGATTTTGTGGGAAACAATACATTGAGAATGTTCCTACTGTCAGGAGTTATCCATCTCCATTTGCATCTGCATCATGGTACTTAACGTCCACCTGATGACCCCTTGCACAGATGGATCCTCTCCTGTCTCACTAATCCCGCTTCGGTGCACTCTCAGCTCATTTCCAGGCTTTCCTGTGTGACTGACAGCCTAGGCTTACATCTTTGGACCATTTGTGCATATCTTCCCTAAATTTCCCTGGTGGCTCAGACGGTAAAGCATCTGTCTACGATGTGGGAGACCAGGGTTCGATCCCTGGGTTGGGAAGATCCCTTGGAGAAGGAAATGGCAATCCACTCCAGTACTATTGCCTGGAAAATCCCATGGACAGAGGAGCCTGGTAGGCTACAGTCCATGGGGTCGGAAAGAGTTGGACACGACTGAGCGACTTTACATTCCCTAAATTTTAAGGAGCAGGTTTTTAGTCTTAGAGTGGTTTTTGAAATGTTTTGTTCAATTGCCCTCTAGATAGATTTTACATTTTTATTTTATCATCTGTTCTCTATTTGCCCAAGGGCACTATTTTCCTTAAACTTTTGCTAAAAGTGTTATCTTTTTTTTAAAAAAGCTGCCAATATGACGCCTCATTTTTATCTTTCTTTGCATTTCTTCTTTACTTGTAAGGTAGAGCTTTAAAAACATGTTTATTATCTATAGTGTTGTTATTTTCTTTTTCATGGTTTTGGGATATTCCTCTTTTATTATTGATTTTCAGAGCTTTTTATATAGTAAGGACACATTACAAATAATTTTGCCATTTTCAATTGCTTTTTAATTTTTTATAGACCCTCTTTTGCTTGCAGACTAAAAATTTTTTTTAGTATCCATCTATCATTCTTGCCTTTACGGGATGAGACTTTAGAAAACCATTCTTAAAAAAAAAAAAGAAAACCATTCTTTTTTCTCATTTTATTTTTTAATTAATTAATTTATTTTAATTGGAGGCTAATTACTTTACAGTATTGTGCTGGTTTTTGCCATACATCAACATGAATCAGCCATCAGTTCAGTTCAGTTCAGTTCAGTCGCTCAGTCGTGTCCGACTCTTTGCGACCTCGTGAATTGCAGCACACCAGGCCTCCGTGTCCATCACCAACTCCCAGAGTTCACTCAAACTCACGTCCATTGAGTTGGTGATGCCATCCAGCCATCTCATCCTCTGTCGTCCCCTTATCCTCCTGCCCCCAATCTCTCCCAGCATCAGGGTCTTTTCCAATGAGTCAACTCTTCGCATGAGGTGGCCAAAGTATTGGAGTTTCAGCTTTAGCATTCCTTCCAAAGAACACCCAGGACTGATCTCCTTTAGAATGGACTGGTTGGATCTCCTTGCAGTCCAAGGGACTCTCAAGAGTCTTCTCCAACACCACAGTTCAAAAGCATCAATTCTTCGGCGCTCAGCTTTCTTCACAGTTCAACTCTCATATCCATACATGACCACTGGAAAAACCAAAGCCTTGACTAGATGGACCTTTGTTGGCAAAGTAATGTCTCTGCTTTTTAATATGCTATCTAGGTTGGTCATAACTTTCCTTCCAAGGAGTAAGGAAATTTCATGGCTGCAATCACCATCTGAAGTGATTTTGGAGCCCCAGAAATAAAGTCTGACACTGTTTCTACTGTTTCCCATCTATTTGCCATGAAGTGATGGGACCAGATGCCTTGATCTTAGTTTTGTGAACGTTGAGCTTTAAGCCAACTTTTTCACTCTCCTCTTTCACTTTCATCAAGAGGCTCTTTAGTTCCTCTTCACTTTCTGCCATAAGGGTGGTGTCATCTGCATATCTAAGGTGATTGATATTTCTCCCGGCAATCTTGATTCCAGCTTGTGCTTCTTCCAGCCCATCGTTTCTCATAGTGTACCCTGCATAGAAGTTAAATAAGTAGGGTGACAATATAGAGCCTTGATGCACTCCTTTTCCTATTTGGAAGCAGTCTGTTGTTCCATGTCCAGTTCTAACTGTTGCTTCCTGACCTGCATATAAGTTTCTCAAGAGGCAGGTCATAGATGTACATAGAAAACCAATTTTAATAAGACAAACAAAAACTGCATTCTAGTGAATGAAAAAATGGTGTTCAGTATAAAATTAAATGGGATCATTTTGTGTTTTTAAAAATAAAGACACTAAAACTACTTTTAAACTCCACAGATTGCTTTTAATTTGATGTTTGTGATTTAATTTAATTTGATCTATTGTAAAAGGATCAGCACAATAAACTGCATAGCTAATTTTTTTTTCTTGTGAAGAGGAATTTTAAGATCTACTCTTTTAGCAGCTTACAGCATTATTAAGCCATTTCCTTTTCCCTCTTCATAATGTATTTTCTAATTACATAGTTTGTTTCTTTTGAATAGTTATTGCTTTTATTTTAAAAGTAATAGTTAAGAGCTAGAAATTTTGCCATCAAGAAATAATCCTGTGTTTCCTTATAGTCTTTATGATATACTATCTATGTGTGTATACATAGTTTACTTTATGTTGATATATTATATATGCACTGTGCTATATATATGTTACATATATATATATATAAACCTTATGTAGATATACTATATTCGGAGAAGGCAATGGCAACCCACTCTGGTACTCTTGCCTGGAAAATCCCATGGACGGAGGAACCTGGTAGGCTGCAGTCCGTGGGGTCACTAAGAGTTGGACACGGCTGAGCAACTTCACTTTCACTTTTCACTTTCATGCATTGGAGAAGGAAATGGCAACCCACTCCAGTGTTCTTGCCTGGAGAATCCCAGGGACGGGGAGCCTGGTGGGCTGCCGTCTATGGGGTCGCACAGAGTCGGACATGACTGAAGTGACTTAGCAGCATCAGCAGATATACTATATATGTGTATATATGTATATATAATATATAGTATATATGTAGATATATATGATATATGTGGGCTTCCTTGGTAGCTCAGATGGTAAAGAATCTGTCTGCAATGCAGGAGACCTGGGTTTGATACCTGAATCAGGAAGACCCTGGAGAAGGGAATGGCAACCCACTCCAGTATTCTTGCCTGGAGAATTCCATGGACAGAGCAGCCTGGTGGATACAATCCATGGGGTCGCAAAGAATCAGACACAACTGAGCAACTAACACACACATATATATAGATATACGTATAGAGTATACATACTATATATAATATATATGGGTTATGTAGCTACATGGTTTATGTAGATATCCTGTATACAGTTTAATATATAATATATATTAATATAATTTATATATAGATTTAATGTAATATTTAATATATTAAACTATATATATGATTTAATGCCCTATATTATATTGAGACCATATTTAAAATGAGAAATAAACATTCATCTGTAGTTGAGGGATGGAGAGATGTGTAGATGGGTACATAGATTAGTGTTGATATAGAGTTGAACAATTGTTGGAGGGAATAATAACCTGATTAATGGAGATATAGTGCTCAGCAAATGTTAGCTATTGAGGGATATAGATAGTTAAAGCAGATAGCTGCATGGAAGGATAAATGGAGGAAGGGAAAGAAAAAAAAAACTACAATAATAGATGCAGTCACCGAATACTTGCAGTAACTGAGCATTCCACACTGAAAAATAGTCTAATCTCCTTTGTGTGGTATTCAAAAATTTCTTTAATATGGCCTCAGTAAATGTCTTTTAGATTTATCTCTCTCACTTAATCCCTTCAGTAACCTGTGCTCCAATCCCACTGATTTCATCATGTTGTTGGAATTGGATTAGGTGAAACCACATGAAATTACTGTTTTTATACATCAAAGATAATTGAATATCAGAATTTTCATGTGGCTTAACCCAAAAGCTGGATCTGTTCTGGGAGAGGAGGGATAAAATAGATGAGCAGATGAAGCAGTATGGAAAGATAGCTGTGTGGATAACTAGGTGGGCAGATGAACAAACTACAATGAGATAACATTTGTACCTATATCAAAGCAAGAACAAAAATAAAAAATGGGAAATCACAAATGTTGGAGAGGATGTGGAGAAATTGGAACACTCGTATACTAAGTAAGTATAGTAAGATGAATAATTGAGCAGTTGGGAAGCTCTGTTAAGGGCGATTCAATAAGGGCAGATTAGTGGGCATATGGATGCGTGAACAGATGGAAGGGAAGCTGAACAGATGGAATGAGAGGTGATGGATGGAGAGTGGAGTTTGAGCCACAGGGTGGTCCTAGGCTGGCAGTGACTGAGAAAGCCTGGTTAAAGCACCCTTCTTTGCCACAGGCTCTCTGCAGCTGGACCTTAACCACATGCCCAAGCCCGCCAAGACAGCTGAGAAGTGCTCTGCGGACCAGCTGGAAGACACCTTCCACCCAGAGCGGTTTGTGTCTCTTTTTGAACAGAAAACAGTGAAGGGCTGGTGGCCCTGTGTGGCAGAAGAGGGTGAGAAGAAGATACTGGCGGTAAGTCAGCTCCATCTGGCCGGTGGAGACATGGGAGTTGCTCCTCCATAGAAATCACAGGCGCAGGCGTGTTCCTCTCCCTATCTCCTGCCCTCCTTGTCTGTTTTCCAAGACCTGTCCCTCTCCCTTGCCACTTTCCAGCCTTCCTGTCCTTGAGGGTTGTATCCCAGCGAAGCCTATTTAAATCAAAGGTGCCTTAATCTCTGTGGATCCTGTTTAATTTATACTCTGCTCTTTGGCCTTAACAGTAATCTGTGTCCTGGGTTCCCCTTTGGCTAGACTTCTGGAAGAGGACAGGCATCATGCCGCTCCCATTTAAGCAGGACCCTACAAGGGACCATCCTTGAGGGACTATTCCCTCTGCCCAGAGGTCTGTCCAGGGGTGTGACTGGGGACCATGAGGAACTGTCCTGCCTCTGCAGGGGAAGTGAATGACAGTTTATTATTGTCCCTCAGTATCCACGGGGGGTTCGTTCCAGGAGCCCCGTGGACATCAAAATCCATGGATGGTCAAGTCTCATAGTTGGCCCTCCATGGTTGGTGGAATCTGTGGATTGAAACCTGCAAATGAGTGCTGACTGTATATTTATTGAAATAATATGTGTATAGGTGGATCTGCATGGTTAAAACCTATATGGTTCAAGGGTCAGTTGTACCTGGAAACAGCAAGCAGCCAGCCAACCCC
The DNA here is from genome assembly GCF_032452875.1 of Bos javanicus. Classification (NCBI taxonomy): domain Eukaryota; kingdom Metazoa; phylum Chordata; class Mammalia; order Artiodactyla; family Bovidae; genus Bos; species Bos javanicus. The sequence continues at coordinate 13,050,361 of NC_083878.1, read as the reverse complement.
TCAGGTGGCCCTTGAAATAAAATATCCATGTTGTGTAACAAATTATAACAATTAATAAGAAACACTAATGTCTCAAAAGAAAAATGAGTGTGGTGCATGCATAGATAATACACAAAGAAGTAGAGTGGCCATTAAAATTTAAGAAAGTTCATTTCCCCTAGGAATTACATAAAGGAATATTTTAAAATGTGAAAACATCTTTAATGTATTATAGTAGAATGTTTTAAAAACAGAAATGCTCATTGCTAGCAAGGATGCAGAGAGACTCCCCCCTCATTTATTTTTGCCCGGCAGGCTAATGATTTTACATTTGGGGAAACAATTTAGTAATATATAACCTGAAACTTAGCAATATTTATTCCCTTTGAAATTTTTTATCCCACTTCTAAAATCTTTCCCAAAGAAATAACCTCATTAAATTAAAGCTTTACGGTTCTAGGGTGTTGGTTGCATCATTTTTTTTTTTTTACAACAACAAAGAGTTGGAAACAACTTAAATGAACCAAAATAACTAGTTTACTAAATCAATTATGGTCAGCCATTGCATAGAATGTTTTATAGCATTAAAAGCAAACTTTAAAAGAGTATATAATTATATAATAATAAAATATATTATTTTAAGTGAAAGAAACAAGCTATAGAACTAAATCTACACAGTATGGTATTTCATATACTTGCAGAGAAAAATAAGTCTGATGGATAAAATAAAAAGATAAATGTGAATTATCTTTACATAGGGAAAGTATGAGTGTCCTTTCTTTATACGTGTCTGTAGTTCCTACATATTCTGCTAGGAACGGGTACTTTTATGATCAGATCACCCTGTTATCACTTTTCAAAAACATCATAAAGTGACCTTGACCTCTGTCCTGGCCTGGCTCCTCTCCAAGCCACAGTGCAGAGCCTTTGTGTCCCTGACCAGGTCCCCCTTGTCCCCACAGGGCAAGCTGGAGATGACCTTGGAGATTGTAACAGAGAGTGAGCATGAGGAGCGGCCAGCCGGCCACGGCCGGGATGAACCTAACATGAACCCCAAGCTCGAGGACCCAAGGTTGGTGCCCAGCCCCTGACCGCTGATGGCCAAGGGGACTGGGAGGTGCGGCCGCAGTAGAGGAGGCACCTGCTGCATAGCCACACAGAGGTCCCGAGGCCCAGAGAAGGGTGTGACTCATCCCAGGGTACACCTTGGTAGGGAGCAGGTGACCGACATCCTTCCAGGACAGGCTGGGCTCATCAGTTCTTTCCAGAAGCCGGCACTGTTGAGCAACTGGGGGTTGTAGGCCAAGCGTGCTGTCATATGGCTTGTGTGTGTTGAGTCCTGGACCCTTCCCTGCTGGGCCATCTTAGCATCCTCACTTTACAAATGAGAAAACAGTCACAGCAAAATTAAATAAGGTCATTCCAAGGAAAGTGGTGAAACAAATTCTCACACCTGGGCTGATTGGCTCTGGAGCCTGACCCAAGGTCTTTGCCCTGAACGAGCTGCTTTTGTGGCTCTCTTGTGGTGTCAATGTGCCTTTCAAAAGGTCTTTCAGTTTTCCCACGTGTGAAATGGGGGCCTAGCCTCTGCCTCCCCTACCTCCCAGATAAGGGATATAAGCCAATCCAGTGGACATAGAAGGCTTGAAGACAGTTATTGGAGCCTGAAAGACGGCTGTTGGTGGCAGGGGTGTGTGTGAGTGATCGGGCTGTGTTTGCTGGGTCCTTTCCCACGGCCTGCTGAACTCAAGTCACACTTAGCACAGACAGCCCACTTTGTCACAGAGCTGTCCTGACTGCCACAGGCTGGCCGAGCAGCAGGAGGTACCCCTACCCAAGGGTGCTGGGATCTGGGTGGAAAGATGAGGGAGACCCAGGAGAACCAGCGGCATGCAAGTGAATGTCAGAATGTCCATTACCGAGACACAAAACCTGCCTGCTCTTTGAACTGTGAGACTGGTCTAGGGGAAGGATCTGCGGTTCTTGGTTGTGAGAGACAATCACCTTTCTGGGTTCAGTTCTAGCCATCCTTCCCTGACCGTGGACCAGCCATATGCATCTAGGCCCGTAGCTGAGCTTATCTGGAGCTCGTGGGCCGTAGCTCAGCGAAAGTGGAGCCCCTCGAAGCTTTGTCCAGTCCCCAGGTCTCTAGTCTGTGACAAGTCCTGGGTCAGGAAGGGGAGAGCGGCAGGGAAGGTGACCTGGACAGGGTGGCTGATAACTGGGTCCCTGAGGGTGTGCAGGGCTTGATGGTGTCAAGAAGAGAAGCGGGGTGCCAGCGGGGCTCATGCTGTAGCCAAGGCCGGGAGGAGAAGGGGATGCAGATGCAAAGGGACAGGGCCCGGGGGCTGGAGGCTGGGGGGTCTGGGGGCCTGGCTGGGGAGGGCCAGGGTGATTTGGGGGCAGGGCTCCCAGGGAGAAGCACTGGTGGGGGTGCCCTGCTGACCTCTGGGATCTCCCTTGTAGGCGGCCTGACACCTCCTTCCTCTGGTTCACCTCCCCGTACAAGACCATGAAGTTCATCCTGTGGCGGCGGTTCCGCTGTGCCATCATCTTCTTCCTCATTCTCTTCATCTTCCTGCTCTTCTTGGGCATCTTTGTCTACTCCTTCCCGGTAAGCTGGCCCGAGGTGGGAGGCAGAGACCCTGTCTCAGGGGAGCTCCTGGTCTGATGCGGGAGGTACAGCTCTTGGCCTCCAGCAGCCCCTGGTCTCAGAGGAGCCTGTCATTGTCCTCCAGTGTACTGGGTGTCTGATGGAGAGGCAGCCTCTGTCCTTGGGGAGTCTGTAGCCTGAGGAAGGGGACACAGGCCCTACTCTGGGGGTCCCCAGTCTGGTAGGAGACCCGTGGGGAGTTCTGAGTTCTTGCCCTTAATGGGGAGACACAGTGTGCTCAGCAAGCCCCTGACGGGCTGTGTAATCAAGAAGGTGAGGCCCTTGGGCAGGCGTGGGTGGGAGAACCTTCTTGAAAGAGGGTGTGCAGCTTGGTCAGGAAGGGAAGGGGAGGTGTAGATGGCGGAGAAGAGGGGAAGGCCCTGTGTCTGTGAGGACAGCACCTGCTGAGGGACTGGAGAGGGGCTTAGGGTCCACCCGGGGACCTGAGCGTGTGCCTGTTTTCTGCAGTGGGGTGGCCTGGGCCGGGGGGTGAGTGAGGATGGGGTGCGCCAGGAGCCTCTCCCCGGTGCAGTGAACACTGGGCCCCTTTCCCTGCTGAGTGCCTGACAAGCCAGCTGATGCCTGACAGAGAGCGACCAGGGCTGCTCCGCGGGCCCCTCCCAAAAGAGAATCTGGAGCTGTCTCCCTTGCCCAGGCTCCCTGGGTCCTCACGGCAGCACCTGAGTGTCTCTAGAACCTCAGACCTTGAAGGGATCACAGGTTCTCAGGCTGATACCTGAGTTTCAATCTCTTCTAAATTTTTAAAACTTTTTAATATGAAAATTTCAAATCCATGTACAAGTAGAGGAACGGTGTGATCAACTCCACGTCACCCTGACTTGAATGGAAAGAAACAGACACCGAGAGAGGGGAGGAACCAGCTCAGGGCTGCAGGGCAGTCTGTGTACAGCTCCCAGGCTGGGGTTCCAGCCACAGCCCTGGTCAGCACCAGGCCGCCGGCCACGTGCACGGTCCCCACAGCGGGCAGTGGAATTACTCACCTGTGAGCTCTTTGCTCTATGAGTCCTCCAGGAGAAGGAGGGGTCCCAAGCGCCTCTCCCAGTATAGCTGGCGAGGCCTGGTACCAGCAGAGAGCCTCCTGAGGAAGACAGTTAAAACGGCAGAGCATCCCCTTCAGGCCCTGATACCATGAACTGTGGGGGTAGCAGAGGGGAGCTCTGGTTCAGACACCCAGGCCCTGGCACCCTCTGGGCCCTGAGTCACAAAGGAGGGTCTAGAGCCGGGGTGGCCATGGGTCAGGCTGAGGGCCAGGCCCTTTGAGCGGGCTGAGACTGTTCTAAGTCTTAGTGAGAAGACCTACATTGACCAGATAGGCCTGAGGCTCAGGGGTGGGTAAGGTTGTGGGGGTCAGGCTTGTTTGGTTTGGGTGCCCTCTTAGTGAAAGAAGACAAATTACAACTGTTAATACAGGGTTAGCTACTGGGCCCTGGAAGAGAGCAAGTGGTGCCTAGAGCTTAGCTGCCCTGGCAGTGACCTGGGCTCAGGGGTCAGGCCCAGGACTCCACCTCCATGTCTCTTCCCCTGGGGCAGGCCCAGGTGGTCCGTTGGGGAGGCACAGTGCCCCTCGCCTGGCCTGTCCTCAGGCTCACCTCCTCTCATGTTGTTTATGCCCAGCCACCATTCAGTTCAGGCAAAGACTGTGTCCGGGAACCAAGGGTGAGTTCTGTGGGTGATGGGGGGGTGGTGAGGCTGGTGCTCCGGTGAGCTGGCGGTCCACGAGGAGACACAGTGATGCCAGGACCACGGGGAGAACAGGGCACAGCCTAGTGCTCCACGGTGAGGCCGTGCCAGGGAGTGCGGGCAATGAGCTGGCACATCCCCACGCTCCTGAGCAGGTGGTCTGAGAAGCGAGCACCAGGGAGAATTGTAGAGCCCCGGCCCGCTCCAGGCCTGCTGGGGAGAATCTGCCTCAAACATTCTGGTTTGAGCATCACTGTTGTGTGAGATGGAGCTCCATGTGGAGTCATGAGCTGGTAGCTGCTTTTGGCTCTTCCAGGGACTCCCCAAGTGACCTCGGCCGGGACCCCCATAGACATGAGGCAGGGCTGGGCTGGGTCAGCACTGACCTGCTGTGACTAGCACTTTGTGGAGGGGAGCTGTGTGGGGAGGGGGCTGCATGTCAAGCCAGCCTTCTGCTGAAGAGCCAAGGGGAGGGCAGGGCCGGGCCCCAAGTAAAATGCCCATCTCCTCGCTATGCCTGGGCCTGCCCCTGGCCAGCCGGGCCCCACCCTGCAAGGCGCCTGGGCAGCGGACTGGCCTCAGGGACCTGGGGAAGGGGAAAGGAGGTCCAAGCTGCCTGGCTGGGAGACAGAGGGAAGATTTCCAGTCACTTCCAGCCTGCCACCCTTTCTCATCTCAGGGGCAGCCTTAGCCCCAGACCCTGTGGGCAGGCCCTGGGCAGAGCCTCTTCCCTGTCTCCTGGGTCCCCAACAGCAGCATCCATCTCTTTTGAGATCTTCTGGGAATTGTCCTCTTCAAATACCAGCCCTGCCTTCTCTCCCAGGGCTGGTGTGTGGGCTCAGCTCCCAGGCGAAGGCTTTGGGGCGAAAGGGGCAGCCTGGACCTGAGGCTGGTGATGCTCTCACCTGCAGTTCTTTGCCACACGCTGGGCATGTCCAAGTGGCTTGGTCACCTGGTGGGTGCCAGACCCGTGCCGCTCGCCTAGCTTGCAGGTTTTGGGGGCGGAGGCCTTGGTGGAGAGGGGCCCGGGGCCAGGGCTGCCACCTCCTTCCCCGCGTAGACCTAATCTCCCATCCCCTTGGAAATTCCCCCGGGAGGGGGACAGGAGGGCAGCCTGTTTCCCCCCAGCTCTCCCCCAGAGGCCGCCAGGAGCAGGGCCAGCGTGGGGAGGCAGGAGGCGAGCTGGCGGGGAAGGAGCGGCGGCTTTGTTTCCAGAGTTGGCTTTCCCGGGCGGCGCTGGGGAACATACTGTCCCAATTAGGAGCCCTGTGCTGTGTTGTATGTGTTTTCATGGTTTTGGCGGGGAGGAGTGGGGAGGGGAGATTCCTGTCAGTCCTGCAGCAGCCAGGGCTTAATCAGGGGTGACCCGTCTCCAGGGCTGGCCTGTGTTGTGGGTCATCCTTGTACACCACCCCTGCCCTTGGCTCTCTCTTTGCTTCTGGGGCGGGAGCATGGTGGCCAATGAGCCTGGGGTTCCTGTGTGTGGGGAATTGGGAGGGAGGTGGGGAGAATCCCCGCTGTGCCTTCAGGCCACCTGTCTGATGGAATGCCGGGCCTGATCTGGCTGGGGCAGAGTCCTCTGGGCAGAGCGGACGCTGGGAGTGGGCCCTGGTTGATGGGGGAGAAGACTGAGCAGTTCAGGCGCCGTGGCCCCCAGGAGAGTGTGGGCTGGTGTGGCAGTGAGGCTGGAGGGCGCAGTGTTGAGTGTGGAGCATGGCGGGGGTGGTGAGTGCGAGGTGCAGGCAGGTGGCTGAGTCCTCTCCCAGCTCCTTTTCCCCCGCAGCTGTCACCACCTGTCCCTACCTCCTCCCTCCCTCTCTCCAGAACTATGCTGCCATGAAGCTGGTGAAGCCCTTCAGCTGAGGACTCTTGGGCCCAGGACTAGCTTCCTCCACTGCCTGGCTCGGTAGAGCTCCTCCAGATGTTCAAGCCTGACCGTCCTGCCAGGGTGGGCAGATGGACTGGCACACGCACCGAGTGCTGTGACGTTGAGCCCTGGGATCACCGCTGTCATCATTTCTTTCTCCCCTGAACTGAACCATTTGGGATCAGCCCATGTGTATTTCAGTATAAAACAGTTGGAACCACAAAGCAGCTTTGGTGTGTGTCTCTGTGGCACCTGAGTGGGGTGACTGAGCAGGGGATGGGTCCGGGTGGGCGGGGGTGTGGGGTGTGCCGTCTCTGCTCAGTGGGCCCGCTGGAGCTGTGGATCTTTTGACAAGGAAAGTGGGGGTGGCCTGGGCCTGCCTGGAGACCCAGCGTGTTCTGCTCCAGGACTCTGTCCCCTCTCCTGTGCCCTCCTCCCTCTGGCATCTCCTCTTTCTCACCCACACTTCTCTCTGCTTGGGTGGGCAGTTACCTGCACCACGCCTGGAAGAGGTTTCACGTAGGCACATGGAGCCCCAGAAACTCTCCAGGCAGGGGTAGCTTCTGGATTCCTGGCTGTGACCTTGTCTCCTGTACTCTTGGGATGTCTTAGGGCTCTCTCCCTGTTTCCTCGCCCTGCTCTGGGCTGGACAAACACACCCTTTTCTTGTGATCCGAGCATCTCATTAGCCATTGGTCTGACATATCTTGCAGGGATCAGGCTTCAGCTACCGGAGCAGCAAGAACACACTTAGAGAAAAACCAAAGCGTATGAAAGCATTGTTTCCAAAGTAGAGGCCTCTGCCTCTGTCGCCGGAGGGGCTGGAGCTCTGGAGCTCAGCCTGGTGGCCTCCTCGCCTGTTACCCAGGAGGGCTTCTCTTGTTTCCTGCTGTGAGCTGTTCCCGTGGCCCAGGACCCAAGGCCCCAGAGTGAGCCTTCCAGCCCCTCTGGCTCTTCTCTGCCTGCTGGGACCCAGACAGGCCCTGCCTCATCCCACCTGGTTGGCGGGACTACCAGGGGTGACTGGGATGGGGCTGATGGCCTGAGCCCTCCTGGATGAGGGAGCTACATCTTGAACACAGAGTGGTTCTCTCTTCAGGAGAGGGTCTGACAGAGGATGCCCTCAGTGTCCAGCTCCCCGTGGGCCCTGAGAACCTGGGTGGCCAGTCCTGAACCCTGGAGCCATGTGGCCATACCTTGCACAGAACAGGCAGCAGGGACCAGAGTCACCCATCTCTTCTGGGTCATGAGCCTTCCATGAATATCCACCATGGAGGTGGTGGATCAGTGATTCCATGGAGAGGACTGGAGGTAAAAGGAAGAGGTGGGCCTGCAGCTTCAGGAGGTGCTGAGAAAGCTTTAGGGTCTGGGGAGACCTGAGAATGTTTGAAGGTAGGGAGGAGGAATCCACTAGGGAGGGAAAGATCAAACATACAAGAGAGAAAATGGGATAATTAATGGAACCAGCTTCTGGAGAAGGAGGGGAGGGTGTTATCTTGGAAAGAAAGTTCTCTTTTTCTTACAGGTGCAAGAAGGCTGGAGGAAATACATGCATACATAGGACTGTCACCTGGGTTAAGTGAATTTGCGGGAACACTGTGCCCACTCATTAATATTTTCTTTTATTCATTTGCTTTTTCTTGCTGCTTTGAGTTGCAGGTAATAGAAACCATTACTTAAACTAGTAAAAGGACTATAATGGCTTTATAGAAATGAAACTTTCAGGATTGGCTTCAGGCAAGGGCTGATCCAGCTCCTCAGTTAGGTCACCAAGACTTTGCATTCTCTCTCTGCTCTGCCCTTGTCAGAGTTGGCTTCTGTCTAAAGCTGACTCTATTCCTTTGGAGTCTGGGGTTAAAGCTGCTCCTTGGAACCCTATAGGGTACCAAGCAAAATTCAGGGGGAATGAGGAACAGATAGATGGTGAGGGGATGTTGTGTCCAGCACATGTTTATTGAGAGAGTCTACACAGCAGCCCTAGAGCAGGTTCTGAAGATATAGCAGTGAGTTACTTATGACTCCTGACCTCCCATAGTTCCCAGTGTTGGGGGAAAAGTGGATCCAGAAACCACGGTTATTTTTACTCTTAGGAGCATATCAGAGATGGGCCACCCCAGGGCAGGGAAAGGATGTCATCTGAGTGGAGCGTTGAACTGCCCCCAGTGGCTAAGACTGGAAAGCTGTGCTGAGCAGTAGAGATAGAGACCAAGACTCTGGCTGTCCAAGAGCCCAGATCCTTTAGGGTAAGGCTGAGTGTTGAAGGGCCTGTGTCTGCAGCTGAGGAGTTAAAACTTCATTCTGGAGATGAGAAAGTGGCACGGAAAGAATTCAAGCTGTGGCCTTGGTCAGAGTCGTGGCTTCTCAGTGCTTGTCCTGGGAGGCAGGAGTCTTCTGGGAACACGTGATGGTGCTTCAAGTTGTGTAAGCCTATGGCCTTTGACAGGGCGAGGGTCCAGTGGTCTCACTCAGTTCTCAACAAGGTCTATGATCACAAGTGGTAGAGAGCAAATGCTCAGGGTGCTGTGTGGCCAACTGTAGAGGCCATTCTAGAAGGCTGGTCCATTAGTCCAGGAGCCAACTGGGAAAGGTCTGAAAGGCAGGGAAGGAGTCATTCATTCATTCACTCACTCATTCAAGATGTACATACATACATACATGCACACACACACACAGAGCCGTCTGTGTACCAGTCAAAGTGCTAGGCTTTAGAGATGCAATACTGAGCAGGATATACATGGTTCCAGAGCTGACAATTGAGTGAAGGGTGGGGGGAAGCAAACAGATAGGTAAAGGGTGACAAGGTCAAGGGCTGGGTGTGGAAAAGATGGTAGAGAGAGCAAAGACTAACCATGACCAGAAATGGTTTAAAGATCTGTAAGAGTCTCCATAGGGCCCAGAGCCGTTGTTCTCAGCCAGGGCTGATTTTTGCCGCCTTGGACACATTTGACAGTATCTAGAGACAATTAAAAAACATTTTTTAAAAATTAATTAATTTTTGGCTGCACTGGGTCTTTGTTGCTACAGATGAGCTCTCTCTAGTTGAGGCAAGTGGGGGCTGCTCTCTAGTTGCCATGTGTGGGCTTCCCATTGAGGTTTGCAGAGTTTGGGCTCTAAGGCACGCAGGCTTCAGTAATTGCAGTGCACAGGCTTAGTTGCCCCATGACATGTGGGATCTTAGTTCCTGGACCAGGGATTGAACCCACATCCCCTGCACAGGCAGGTGGATTCTTAACTGCTGGACTACCAGGGAAACCCCTGGAAGATGGTTTCATGAGTGGTGGGACCATTCATGAAGTCCATTTTGGACAAGAAACTTCAGACATCTTTGGGGTGCCATCAAAACACTCTTCCTGCCCTCCACGTCTCCCTGCTGGTCAGTCTCTTCCTTCACAAAGTTCTAGAAAGCATCATCTACACTTTCTGTCTCCATGTCCCTACCTTGCATTCACTCCACCCACTGTTATCTACTTCATTCCTGTGGTGGAGTCAGTGGGTCTCCTTCTCCAACAGTCAATCTCTCTCTTTGCCCCTGTGTCCTTGTGCTGAGAAAGGAGCCCGGCCCCAGTCCTCAGGGAAGGAGTTGTATTCAATCAAGTCAATCATAGTTATTATCCTTGTTGATGATTGGTTTGGGAAGAGGTTTGTGACTCATATATGGCCAGTGAGGTGAGAGGAAGGTGTGGTGATTACTAATGGAAAGGTGCTGGAAAAGTTTCTTAAAAAGTTTTATCCCCAATAAGAAAGAACAGATCCTTCTCTAGAGGATCTTCCCGACCCAGGGATTGAACCCAGGTCTCCTGCATTATAGGCAGATGCTTTACTGTCTGAGCCACCAGGGATGTCTAAGAAAGAACACACAAGGAGGCAAGCCTTCATCTTTTGTCTTTTAATCTTGTTATGGAAAAAAGGTGATGCCTGGAGCCATGGCTGCCATCTTGTGATAATGAGGGGCAAGCCCGAGAAAGCACGTTGACACATAGGATGGCAAGAACCCGATGCTCCAGGAGGCTGTCAAGAAAGAACCAGCTCTGGCACTTCCCTCCTTCCAGAGGTCTTTTAGATGGGATCATAAATTCCTCATTGTTAAAGCCGTCTTTGGTTGGGTAGTCTGCTACCCACAGCTCAAATCATCGTTGTTGATAGATTTCGTTCTGCTCCCCTGAAGACTGTTTTTACTGCAGTTGCCAATAACCAGGGCGGCCGTGTACAGGCACCACATCTAAGACATTATGAGTTTATTATTTATTATAACAATTTTCCCACAGATGGCAGTAAAGTGTTTTGTTCTAATAAAATCAGCGTGTTACGGTTTTCTGATAGAAGTAAACTACCTTGAGGAAAGGGCACCTTTTTCTAATTCACACCAGGGCCCTGTCTACCCTGGTTGTTAAATCTGTGGACGCTTATCCTCCCGACTCTCTGCAGTGGCTGGAAGCACTGCGCGTGCTCTGCTTCTTGATACACTTGCGGCTTTTGGCTTCCATGGCACCACAGTTGCCCAGTATTCCTCTTCCGGCCTTGCCTTCTCCATTGGCCTCTAGTGTTTCCCAGCTCTTACTTAACTGGGCCCTCATTCTTACTCTGCACACCGCCTCGGCCGCCTCACTCACTCCTGTGGCTCTGATTGCTCTCTACAGACTATTGACCCTGAAACCCCTATTTTGAGCCCCATTTTTGCCCTGTGCTGCAGCCATGTTATCCAACTGCTTACCCAGTGGGTGGCTCCCGCAAAGAGACTTAACAAGCACCGCAAACTCAACCCCTGCCCACCACCCCTGCTCGACATCTCTGTCCTCCACTCCATGAGAACAGGCTCTGCCCTGCTGTTCCGTCCACTGACCCCGTTACTGGAGCTCAGTGTGTAGGAGGCATCCCTGAGTCCTACCTCCTCCTAAGCCTATATCCCAAACATCGGCATTTCCCACCAGTTTCCCGGCTCTTGAATCTCTCTGGATCAAGCTACTTTTCTTCCCAATGCTGCCACCCCCATTGACTATCAGGCCCCCAGCAGGCTGGTCATTGGAACCTAGGTGCCGCTCCATCAGTCTTCCCCTTCGCCATGCCCCAGGTCACTGTCCACGGGTGGCCAACCCTGGACCCAGCTGCGGCCCCTCCTTCCAGCCCCCATCCTCACAGGGGAGGTCGACCACGCTGGCCCAGGCTTCTCAGAGGACGATCCTCTGTCTTTCCTGCCTCACCTGTTGCTTTTCCCTGTGGTCTCCTAGATGCAATCCTGAACAAGCCTGGCTTTGGCCTGTGGCTCAGGCTTCAGTGTGGTACCTTCCTCTAGGGGGTCTCCCACGACCTGTCCTGGTGCTCATCGACCACCGAAACCCCGGCCCACTTGACTGTCCCCGCCCCCTTCCCCCCGCCCCCACCCTGTGCCTCCAGGGCTGAAATCACATCCTGGTCCTTAATGAGATGTCTGCTTCCTTCACTAAAGGGACTTTACTGAGTGTTTCATTGCGTGTTCTCTGTAAATAGGCAGGCCCTCGGAGCCATGGCAAATTGGATTTTTATGTTCTGAAATTTGGTTAGTTTTCAGCATTTGAGACGTATTCTTTTGCAAGGTGGAGAATCACTCTCATCTGTTAAAAAAAAAAGGTTCAGTAAAACTTCATACACCTTTTAAATGCAGAGTACTCAGCTCCCTGCCTTTATTTTCTCTGCTGGTGTTTTGAAGAGAGATATTCTGCTCACATGTACAGACACACACATGCATGCACACACTCACCGTTTTCTGTTCCTTTTCCAGGGCTCTGTGGACGGTCCAGGCTGGAGTGACAGGGAGCTTGGACAGACAGGAAGAGCTAACTGTAACCCAGCCCTGGCCTGCAGCCACCTCCCCGCTGCCCCTGCCCCCAGGGAATGCAAACTTGTCTCAATCCTCTCTCCACGTGTTTCATAAATGCAGGATTAGGGGATTTCCAGGGAGCCAGGTGGGCATCCCCTGCCTGGGACGTGGGGACAGCCCAGGAAACATTTTTTTTTTTTTTTTGCTCTCGGGTGAGAACAGGGTAAGGGCCAGGGTCTGCTGCCAGGTGGGCCCTTAACTGTGGCTGAAACTCCCGCATGAAGAGTGGGAGCCTCCCTCTCCCTCCTTGCCCGCTTGCTGCTGCTCCGTCCTGTCCTCTGGGGGTGTCTCGCTGCAGTTTCAGCGCCCTGCGGCTTGGCCCCGTGTGGGCTTCATGCTGTTTCTCTGCCTTTGTTTTGGTCTTGATTTTTCATGGTGTACGTATGTGTCTGTGTGTGTGTGCATGCACGCACGTGTGTGAAAGATAGACAACAGTTGCTGCTGCTGCTAAGTCGCTTCAGTCGTGTCCGACTCTGTGCGACCCCATAGACGGCAGCCCACCAGGCTCCCCCGTCCCTGGGATTCAGATGTAAAGAGAGACAGATTCATGATGAGAGACAGAGACAGACACACAGAAAGTGCAGTGGGGACAAGAAAGAGACCAGAGCCTTTCTTGCACGTGTTAGATGCAGCATGGCCTCAGCTGCCCTCATTCCTTCAGAGCCGGCTCTTTTCCGCCCTCCACACTGGCTCCCAAGCTTATTTGGCTAGACACAGAATATAGGAGGAAGAGAGGGGCAACCTCCCTGGTCTGGCCACCCCACATCTGGTCAGGGAAGCCTCACATCACATTTCCTTGGAAACCCAGCAATTCCTCATAGGCTCCATCAGTTACCTGGGGCTCCGAGCCCCTTCACTCTGCAGGGCTGGCCAGGGTGTGTTTGGGGTGGGGTGGAGCAGGGCGCCAGGGTTGGTTCAGCTCCTAGGCAGAGCAGCTGAGTGCCACTCCTAGCCTGGCTGGTTCTCCATGTCTCCATCAAGAGTCTGGGGCTGGAGCCTCGTCACCCTTTCCCAGTGCAGAGTCAGGAGACCGCTGGGGCCGCTGGGGGCCTCTCCTGAGGTGACACACGGTGCCTGACTCACTGTGAGAGCTCTGTTTCCTTTGAAGAGGAGCTCTGAGCTGCCTGGGGCATTGGGACGAGGGAGAGGGCTGAAGAAGGCAGGACAGGTGGGGGACTCCCCTTTCTGGGGGGCTCCTCCGCTGTGAGGGTGACAGGGGCCCCATTTCTTCGCTCGGCAAGGACAGGGCTTGTTGCTCTCTGGATGTGGGAAAGCGCAGCTGTCCTGCCAGCCGGGCAGTACCCACCACATGGGCCATCTCGGCCACCACATCTGGGCTTTCCTTTCCTGGAGAGCAGCGTGACCTCAGCTATTCTGCCTGCCACCTTGGGAGGGGCTGGGTCACACAGTCCCCCACCAGTGACCAGAATGGGGATCCCTACAGTAGTGTATACTAGAGAGACCCCTTAGAGACCCCTAAGAGACCCCACCCCATAGAGACCCCTTCGGCAGATGGCCATGGCCAGTCACGCTTGGACCTGCCCAGGAAGCCCCGTGCTCTCTGGGACGTGGTCGTACATGCAGTCGTCGTCACAGGCGCATGCCTGTGCACTCAGGACACACGTGTGTGTGTGTGTGTGCATGTGTGTTTCACATTTTTGGCCAGAATACACTCTGGAAACCTAAGCAGAAAAGAGCGTGTGAATGTGGCCATCATCAGGGATAAATTAATCCCAGACATGTAAAGCGTTTTCTTTTTTCATTCTCAGCCCGACTGCAAATTCAATTATAACTCTCTGCCAGCTACTGAAATGAGGGGACCAGTACGGATGTGGCTGAGCCTAGACAGTGGGGCAGCCAGTGGACGCTCTTGCTCCCCTCCTGCATCCCGCTCCCCTGCTGTCCAGGACCCAGGAAAGAGTTGCAGTCACTCCTGGATACCACACACTGGCAGGGCTTTGGGGCAGCAGCCAGGTACCAGCCAAGAACATGGAGCTGGTGGAAGCAGAGCTGCCCTCTGAGACCTGAGCAAGGAAATGGCCACATGTGGGGTCAGACCACAGGCTGGCAAAGGCTCTCTTATGAGGCTACCGTTCCCAAGGCCTGGCCAATCTAGGTGGCACACGTATCCACCCACCCGGGGAGAGAACCAGGAGACTCACCTTGACTGGCTCAGGGGAGAAAGTCTTGGCTGGAGGCCCCCTTGGCAAGGCTTTTTACCTGCCATGGCTATTGAGCCCTGTGGCCATGAGAGCTTGACTTTTCCCCTCACCCTCGCAGGCAAACTTCTGATGGTGATTTGGCTTCCAGCGCCCGCCTGTTTGTCGGGCAATGCTGTCCCTGCACAATGGCCCGCTGGCTTTGTTTGTGCACCCTTTCTGAGCCCTGCTAATGACAGTCTCCCCTTGGAGCTGGACCCGCCTCCCTCAGACACATAATAGGGTCTCCGCCTGAGTGTGTCTGTCTGAGACCCCTTAAGAAGTCCTACTCAGGGAAACTGCAACCAGTCTCTCCTCGGTCATACCCTTCCCTTGGCTGCGGGAGGTTTGGGCATGTCTGTCTGCTCCAGGCTGAGAACAAAGAGTGTTCCCTCTCTCACTGAAGCTTGTTCCTCTGTGACAGCTGCCTTCTCATCTTATTCTTCCAGAGGCAGGGAGGGGAACTGAGTTACTTCAAGGGAACTGCAGGGATGGAGGGTGGGGGGAATTGGGCATTCCACATGAATTCCCAAAGAAGGTCAGGTGAGGCTAGTTTTAAAAGAGAATGGATGAGTTGTCAGAGATTCGATTTTGAATGGGGGTTTGGGGGGGGCGGGTCGTGAGTTGACAGTCGGGGGAGGCTGGGAGGGAGGTGGGGGGAAGGAAGAATGGTCCTGGTGACCCTGAACAGGGAGATTGAAGGGGAGCCAAGGGGCCCATAGGAAGAGGCTTGGAGGGGCAGGCCTCAGGCTGGAGGTAGGGGCTCTGTCTGCCCCTTCCCTGGGGCCTCTGGGGCCTTTTACATAACCTAGGCCTGGCCAAGGAGAGCTGGATTTTCACAGTTAGGCTCAGGCTGCCAGAAGAATGAGAAAAATGGGCCGGAGGGAACACCTCCACTGCAGAGAATAGGAGGGAGGAGAGTAGGAGCTAGGGATGGTGCGCGTGCGTGCGTGTGTGTGTGTGTGTGTGTGTGTGTGTATGAGAGAGAGAGAGAGAGAGAGAGGGGGAGAGAACTCTGGCTCTGTGAGCTTCTGGCCAGCTCTGGAGGAGCCCAAGTACCTGCCTCCCCCAAGGGTCTTAGAACAAGGAAGCTCCCACTGAATCCAGTCAGTCCGGCTGCCTCGGATGCCTGGGACCCTATCCCACCAGGTCAGAGAGGCACATGCCCCTCTCCTTTCTTATTCCCATCAAACTGGGGGAGCAGGGCACTCCTAGGATGACTCAGGTCTTTCCAGCCTCAGTCCAGGGGTGAGGATGAAGTCGGAGGTTGGTCGGAGAGGAGCCCTTGGCTACTGAAGCACTCTGCTACATAGTGTCGCCTTTAACCCACACCTGTGAGAGGTAGCTGTTTGGAGCCCCATATAAGAGACAAGAAAACTGTGACTCGGGGAGGCCGCACATTTGTTAACGGAGGGTGTGCCCAGCCATGGCGATTCAGAGTCCTTGCTCTCTGCACCCCATTGCCAGGCCCAGACACCTCCCAGTTTTCACAACTGGTGATGTCCTGACCAGACCCAGGGCCTCGCCCGGTGTGGGAGCTGTGGGAGGCAGCAGGCAGGTGGGGGTGACTGTGTGTGGAACTGGCTCAGATATGGTGACGTTTTCTGGTTTTTCATTCACTCAGCAAGCATTTTTTTTTGAGCACCTGTCCTGCCCAAGCTCTGCTCTAAGCACAGGATTCTTACCCTTGTAAAAGTTCTCTGTCAGGGAGCCAGAACGAAAAAATCATTTCAGGCAGTAATGAATGAATGCTGGAGGAAAAATAAAGCGGAGGGAGAGATAGAAATAACAGGGGGTCATTTTTCAAACAAGTTTGAGGCAAAGCCCTCTGGAAATGCGACACTGGCTGACCTGAAAGAGTGAGCAGGCAAAACCAGGGTGAGAGCACCCGAGGCCCAGGGCGGCCCACGTGCAAAGGCCGTGAGGCAGGGCTGAGCTGGCTGCGGGCTGGCTCACACTGGTCTCTGCCTGGGAGTTGGTTGCCTTCCCCGCCACGCCTCATCCGGAAATCCTGGTCTCAGCATTGTCATCAGGGTTCACCCCCGTTGCTCCATGTGGACTGACGAGGGCGCCTCGGCCACTCTGGGCCCACTGTGACCCAGACCCCCAGCGGGCCTCTTCCCAGGGTTGGCAGCTTTGGGAAGTGCTTCCAGCATTCACACTCCTCACTGCCCACTCTAACCCCTGCCGCTAAATCAGGCAACATGCTACTTCCAGATGGGCAAGGGTGACTATTTATTTTATTGTTAAAAATAGCTTTTATTGGTTTTTGTCTTATTACAAAAGTTATATACGTTCATTATAGAAATCTGAGAAAACAGCTAGCAAAAGGAAGAGTATAAAGGAGGCACTAACTAATCCCATTACCCAGAAAGAACCACTGTTGGCACTTGGGTATCTCTAGAATTTTCCATGTGAGTATAAAATATATGTTAGTATTTTTTAAAATATGACCTCACTGTTTATAGTGGTTTGCAACCACCATACTGTGACTATCCATCCGCATCACTGAGTGTGCCTCAACCGCACGGCTTTATGGCTCCATTACAGTCTATCATTTGGATAAGCCAGGGTTTATTTAACCAGGCCTCTACTGATGGACTTTTAGGTAGCTCCCCCTGCCCCCACCCCCTCTTTGAGCATCTTGTCCACAAGGTTTTTTCCTAGCCATTCTAGGAGGCTATCTGAAGTATCTGGAAAGTTCTTGAGATATCACACAGGGCAAGACACCTCTGGATGCCAGAGGTCAGGACAGGGGTTTGGGCTGGTGGGTGGGTCTCTGCTTCCTTCTCGGAAGGGGATCAGGAACGCTTTAGGCCTCTTAGCCACCCCCAAGCCCAGGAAGAGTCACTGGGAAGACCGAGGAGACAGGATTTAACTAAGAAGGCTGTGTTTTCCCTACAGGCGTCCATAACAGTGCTGCTTCTGGAGAGAGGAAACTTTAGACCTCTAGCCTGTCTGAAGCAGGCTTGGGGCAGGGAGTGAGGGGGAGGGGTGGGAGGGGAACTGAATCCTAGAGCAGGGAGGGGCCTGGGAGCCCAGCATCTCCTGCCCTGAGCTGAAGGTCCGAGAGTCTGCAGAATACAGATGCTCCCAAAGCCTTGCAGGAAAGCTGCTGCTGCTGGTGGGAAAGGGGAGGACACCAGGGGAGTGGGGTGCTGTATGGATAGGGTGGCTGCCCAAGTGCCACTGAGTTCCAAACCCCTCTTGCCTCCTCATGAAGCCGTCTCTGGTGTCTCCACCGGGGCAGGCTTAGAGACTTTGCTGTCATAGTTTGTGTCTCGCTCAAAGCCTTCACACTTGCTGCTCACCATCCCACTGGTTCCTGGGGTCAGCCTGAACTTGACTGCCAGCTCTCAGGATTCTCTCACCACCATCGTGAGACCTGGGACAGGCCTGCTCCCTGCTCCAAGCACACCAAGTGTGGAGTCATCAGACCCCCTTTGGAGAGTGTGTGTGAGGCCCAGAGGCCAGGAATGCAGAGTGTGACATTTGATAGATACTCAGTTATAAAATACTTCTTTTGCATTTTCTTCTCTCTCCTTAGGCTAAGACTTTGAGGGGAATAAAATGTCTTCACCATCGCTTATGTCTTCCCCTATGCCTCAGTGGGTCTCCACACACTTCAGGATGTGCACCACACTTCACTGGGTTATGGGAAGAAAATATTTATGAAATCATCGCCATCACTCTTGCCTAATTTGCAGTGTTCAGATTGATCTTGACCTTCATTTATGCTGTATGGCAGTTGGGCATGGGTTTTATGTCATGGGGTATAAGAAGCATCACCGTTGTTAATTGTTTTTTTTTTTTTTTTTGCATATTAGCTTTTGGTGTGAGCTTGGTGAAGAGAATTGACACATTACATTATCTGAATTTATCTAAGTAACCCTCACAAAGAGGACACTTGGCTTAGAAAGATTCCTTCCCTGAAAACACTCTGACTAAAGATAAGTTAACAAAGCAGACAGAAAAGAAAAACAGATAGAAAAGAAGCTAGCAATGCAAAGCAAAAATGCCGGACAGAGTGGTACACACATCTCCTAGCCCAGCAAGGGCTCAACTGACAAGTTCATTAGGAAACAAAACAAACTCAAAGCAACGAAGACTTAATCAGATCTGACAAGAAGTCAGTGACACAAACAGAGATACTGAGAGAACTGGTTGAAATTGGGCCTGTCCCAGTGAACCTTGTCCCAAACGTCAGCTCATGGCAGCTGTAATTTACGGAGAGATAAATAGCCATATACTGAGAGTGTTTGGATTTTTTAGTGCTATCAAAGGGTTTGGAGACCCCTGCCCCTGGCCTCCAGTACCAGGCCTGGCCCCCAGCGGGGCTCAGGAAGCTCGTGTGGGGCTGACCTGTGCCTTCTGTGAGTGTGTGTCTGTAGGAGGTTTTTATGGCTGTGCAAGTGTTCCGCTCCCTCCCTCATCTCCCTTCCTCCTCCTGCCCCCCATTACTTTTCCTCTCATTTATCCCCTCCTGCCAGTGGGTGCCCCTGCCTGACCCTCATTAACTCAAAGTGTAAAAACCATTTGTCTGCAGCCCGCTTTCTCCCCACCTCCCCACGCTGGGGCCAGGCCCTTCTTTCCTCCCATGACTGTCTGAACCCAGGTTTCTGTGGTTTTTATGACTTAGATCCAAATCTGCGGGGCCCCAGAGAGCAGGCAGGCCCTTAGGGGACAGCTGCAGGGCGGCCTGGAAGACCTACAAAGAATGGACGATGCCTTTGGGGGAATCCAGATCTGCTTCTCTCCTCAGAAGGCTGCACAGCCACGCACTGCTCACCTCCAAGGGCTCCAGCCTTCAGAGCAGCGATGTGGATGACACCGCCCCTCCTCAGGGCTGGGTGGGACATGCCCGGTGCAGCCATGTGTGGACACCCCCTCCACCTCTCTCCTGTCCATCTCTGCCCCAGCCTCCGGGGCAGCTCCTGCCCCAAGGCCCTCCGGCCCCAGCCTTCCCACCTGGAGGGAGTGACAGGGAAGAAGGGTGGGAAACTGGGCCTGGGATTAAACCAGATAATAAATGTTGAGTGGTTGGAAGCATGTAGAAGTGTTTGCTGAGGTGCATATACCACAGGGGGAGAGGGCCTGTGGCCTTTGGGTGTGGCACTAGAGTTGCTGAGGATGGAGGGGACCACATTCTTCCCTCGCTCAGGCTGCCTGAGGGGCCAACTGCCTGTCTCCCTGAGGGCGGCCCCGCAGGGCAGGCAGAGGCGAACCAAGCGGGGGTGTCTCTCCTCCACCCCCACGCTGGCAGTGGCCCAAGGGAACCTAGGAGTCAGAAGTGGGTCCAGGGTTTGTGGCCAGGAGCCCAGCCTGGCCTGGCATAAAAAGGTGCTTGAATTTTCCTCACTCAGGGGGAGCCACAAATTGTCTTGATGAGCGTGGTTGGGTTTATGTAACATAAACACCTCAGCACACAGCATCCACCTTTCGGGGAGGGCTGCTGGAGGCACTGGAAGGGCTAGCCAGCCCTGGAGCTGGGTGGGGGCCACTGGGGCAGTGTGCCAGGTTGGCACAGAGTCCCAGATTCCCCAGCCTGAGCTTCACTCACTGGCTTTGTAACCACTTCTCCCAGCTCCTTATTTAAAGAACAATCCACTTTTCACTTCCAACGGAGGGTGACTGGACAGGCTTCCCCTATCATGTAAGTTAGCTGAAACCCTCGCTTTCTTCTTCTAATCTCCTGACTTTGATGGCCCAGAGCATCTTCAAGGACCTGGGGAGGCAGGCAGTGATCCTTGAGTGGAACTGGGCATGGGGGTGGGGACCAGACTCTGTCACTCGGCAGGGTAGGAAGGTCCCTTCTGTGCAGGCTCTCTTGTTCTTTGGCCTGAGGCGGGGGTAACTGTGGTTGCTTGGTGGGCTGCTTGGATGGTTCTCAGCTACCCTGGGCTGCCCACCCTCCTCCTTACTCCCCCACAGCTGTCCCATCCCAGGCCCTCATTGGGCCCTGTGGTGGCTTCTCTGGGACTCATTCAAAGCCACGGCTGACCTGCCTCCCCGCCAGGGTAAAAATAGATGTTTCCACCAAGGCCACCTCCGCAGCCTCAACTTTCTCCCACTTGAGTTCCTGCCAGCGCTCGCTCTGCAGAGCACGAATCTGAGAGTTGAGCCTGGCCTCGGGGCCCCGTGGAGGAGCCCAGCTGCTGTGGAGGTGGTGACCCTGTGTGTCGCTCCGCCTGGCCCAGGGCCTACCCTGCTCACCTCCAGGCATCTTTCGCTTCTCATCGGCCTTCTGCCTGTCTGGCCTCTCAGTCGTCGGCCCCTTGCCTTGTCGGATGAGAGGCATCGTCTCTCCCTTACAGGGCCAGCCCCACTGGCAAGGTGACCTGTGCCCTGGGCCCTGTGCTGAGAAGAACCCCAAGCTTGGTTTAGTTTTCTGCTATCACTGCCTTGAAATTCCTAAATAAGTTTCAAATAAGGGGCTGCGCTGGTGGCTCAGTGGCAATGCAGGAGACACAGGAGATGCAGGTTCAATCCTTGGGTTGGGAAGATTCCCTGGAGGAGCGCATGGCAACCCAGCTCCAGTGTTCTTGCCAGGAGAATCCCATGGACGGAGGAACCTGGTGGGCTGCAGTCCATGGGGTCGCTAAGAGTTGGACACGACTGAGTGACTTCACTTTCACTTTTCACTTTCATGCATTGGAGAAGGAAATGGCAACCCACTCCAGTGTTCTTGCTTGGAGAATCCCAGGGACAGGGGAGTCTGGTGGGCTGCTGTCTGTGGGGTCGCACAGAGTCAGACACGACTGAAGTGACTTAGCAGCAGCAGCAGCAGCAGCAGGGTCTGGAGCACACAATAAATAAGGAGCCCTTCATTTTAATTTTGTACTGGGCCCTGTGAATTATGTGGCCAGGCCTGTTCCTTTAGGAGACGCACTCTGATAGGGGAGCCATGGGAGAGTTCCTTCCCCATGAAAAAGGAGGCTTCCTGGAGGAGGTGACCCACTCGAGGGGTTGGGTTTACAGGGGTTCTGAGAAAGCCTCTGTCTGCCCACCAGAGCACCACTCCTTTGGGGGTGCACACTGCCCTCTAAGGCTCCTGGTTTAAAGTGACCCCAGGAGTCACCCAGAGGAGAGGCTTTTCTGAACAGTGTCGGGCTCCCCTGGTCCTCTGAGGAGTAAGCAGGCCCCCTGAGCAGAGACAAACGGCAGAGAAGGTGAGCCCTGGAATCTGTCCCCTCCATGTGAAGTCGACACTCTGCCCTGGAGACCGCTCCCTGCATGGAGAGCCTGGGGCTGGGATGCTGGCTTGCCTCTTGCTTCCTCCTTTGGAATGGCAAGGGCACCTGGACCAGAGGCAGCCGGGACTTGGGAAGTTCTCACGGTCTTCTCAGCACACAGAATCCCAGCCTTCTGTGTGGCTGGGGCATGAAACTCTGAGTTCTCAGCGGGATCTCTGGGATCCTGGAGGACCCTCTCAGTGGGGTGACAAGTAGACTCTTCCACCAGGAATGTAGGAGGGAGGGGGCTGTTGAGAAGGGAGGATAGAGAGATAGTGGGGAGAGGGCTTTGAGGGATAAGGGCAAGGGCTGGGCACAGATGCTTTTCCTTCTACAAAATAACTGTGTTGACCCAGGTGAGGTGGTAGGGGCCTCAGCTGTGGGGTCCACCCAGGCCTGCCTGCCCAGCAGACAGTGACCTTTAACCAGGCACCACAGGCATGGCCCCTGCCATGCTCAGGACCTGATCCCCTAGGTGTGCCGTGCACACGTGCAGCGTATGTTGGAGAGAATGTTGGAAGAACTCAGTTCAGTCTACTTCTGGGCTAGGGGAAAGCCCAGCGTCTCTCCTGTGAGTCTCTCCTGTGAGTCTCCTTTACTATTCACACACAACACTTCTAATACTTCTAGTCACCAAATGCGTAGAGGCTTCGCCTACACCAAGCACCGGTCTGCAGGCGGAAGTCCTGTAATTTCATTCAATTTTGATACTATCTACCTGGTTCAGTGGGTAAAGAATCCACCTGCAAGGCAGGAGACACAGGAGACAGAGTTCTGCTCCCTGGATCAGGAAGATCCCCTGGAGGAGGGCCTGACCACCTACTCCAGTATTCTTTGCCTCGAGAATCCCATGGACAGAGGAGCCTAGCAGGCTACAGTCCATGGGGTTGAAAACAGTCGGACATGCCTGAGCGACTGAACACATCACATATCACAGCGCATCTCCCTGGAGACAGTGTCACATTCCACAGATTAAGGGCTCAGTCCCACAAGACTATTCCCACCCCACTTTAGATGCCAATTATAAGTAGTAGGTCTCCAGGTTACCCACAACTTCTGTTCACCTTGGCTACAAATTGGAGATTCCCATGATACCCCTCCTCAGGTTGGAGGTTAATTTGCTAGGGTAGCTCACAGAACTCAGGGAAATATTTTCTTATATTGACCAGTTTCTTAAAGGACATTATAAAGGATACAGATGAATAGTTGGAAGAAGAGATACTTCGAGTGAGGTCTGGGAGGGTATAGGAGTAGGTCCTCGTGCAGTTGAGGGGTGACATCCTTTCTGTGTGTAGTTTTGCTTGCGAACTTGGGAGCCCTCCAAGCCCTATACTGTGGGGCTGTATGGAGGCTTCCCTGTGTAGGCATGCTCACTTGTTAACTCCGTCGCCAGCCCCTTTTCTCTTTGTGGAAGATGAGAGATGGGGCTGAAAATTCCAAGCTTCTGATCACGGTTTGGTCTTTCCGGTGATCAGCCCCATCCAGAAGGCATTCAGGAGCTCACTCAGAGTTTCCTCATTAGAACAAAAGATGCAGCTAGTGCTCTAATCACTTAAGAATTTACAAGGGTTTCAGGAGCTCTAGGCCAGGAACTGGGGGCAGAAACCAGTGTATATTTTCTATCATGTCACAGACAGTGTGTGCCATGAGTTTTTACATGCCCACAGTGGCTGAGTGGTGGGATATATGTCCCTAAACACACGGTTTCTTGGATCGGGGGAAACAGAGAAGAGCAGCAGGAAGAGCAGCCTTCCTATACTCTCTGTTCTTGTCTGATCCTTTGAATTAGGTCAGACAGCAGGAGGTAATGCAGTCAGACACCAAGAACTGGATGGCCCCAGGCACCGATACATCCTGTACCAATGAGCCAGCACTTGGGGAGTTTCTCCTTCCTGGGGGTCAAGGTCGGCCTGCATATGAAGCTGTGGACATGTGTGGACTCTGCCTCAGCCCACACATGAAGCTGGATGGATCCAGCAGTAGCCTCCTCCCTGTAGCTACTCCTACAGAAGTAGCTCTGCCCTGTCCCCTCCCTTCCACCTAGGCTGCCACCTGCAGAGTCAGCTCAACCCCCTCCCAGAAGCGCCCCAACAGCTGAGTAAAGCAGTTCCTGGGCACCTTTCAGCCCCAGCACTTCAGATCCTTATCATGTAGGGGAGACAGCACCCCCACTCCTAGCTCCTCCAGTCCAACCCCTCCGGAGGCCAGAGATGGCAAGGAAGTTGCCTAAGTCTGCACAGCCCAGCAGCGGAGAGCAGAGCACGGGGCTCCTCGCTGTCTCCCAGGCTGCTGGCTGCATGAGCACTGTCCTGTCATTCACTCACTCACTCAGTCAATGAGGATTTACTGAGTGCATGCTGGGCACAAGAGCTTGTGCGAGGAGGGCAGAAAAAAGAGACTGATCTGCCCTCGGGGAGGCAGACGCAGGGCTCTGGGTGGGCAAACATCCCTGTGCCCTGCAGGGTGGCTTCGGTGCCCTGGTGCGGTGGGTCCTCCCAGAGGTGGGGTTCCCTTGGGTGCTTTGGGGGAGAGACTCCTGGCCCAGGGCTTGTGGCAGGTGGAGGATGGGGTGAGGCGGGAGCTGAGACCGAGGGCTGGGATGTCTTGGGATGCAAGGGACTCACTGCCCCAATTTCCCCTAGGTCTGCCCCCACCAGGACTGTGACTCTTTCCTCTGTTTGACCTGGCCTCTGACCTTTGGACCACGGCCGCTCAGCCACCTCCTTTGCTGCCCCTCGTGCCTCCCGAGGAAGCATCCCCTCTCTTCGCCAGGCTCTCCCCCTTCTCCCTCCCCTCCCTGTCACCTCCATCCCAGAAAGAAGCCTTCACTTTCTCCACCAGCCTCTCTCCCCTCAACCCCCAGCAGCTGTGGGGGAAATTGGGCCATTTGAAGAATAAAGGAGAAGGCAGGAGGGAGGAAACTCCCATCCCAGGGCCCGGTCCACAGCTGGGGTGAAAGCCTGTTCCTCGTTAACACCCTGACTCAGGGACCAGGACTGGGGTGTCGTGTCTCCTCCGCCTCCCGCGGGCCGGGAGGTGAAAAGCATGCTGGGAGGTGGTAGCCAGAGTTATTGGGAGCAGATGGGAAGGGATGGTGGACGGGCAGGGCTGTGGGGGAGGGAGGGGCAACCTAGGGGTGGGAGGAAACCGAAAAGACCCTTACCCAGACCACTGGGGTCCTGAGCCAGTTATCTGGACGTTCTCCACGGGATATTCCTTGGTCCAGGTGACAGGTAAATCCAGATTTGAGGGATGGAGAGGCTTCAGAAAGGTCAATGCTAAGGCCATGTCTGTTTGGTATGGACCCTGGGGATCCACATCACCTGACCCTCTCCTGAGTCCCTCTGGGGTCTGAGGATCTGTGTCCAGGGGCCCTGACAGGGGTGGGGTGAGAGGTGGGAGCATGTGTTACATGTAGACTGTGCTTGAGGAAGCCGGGGGCTGCTGGACTGGGAGCAGGAGGCTGGGCCCAGCGGCAGCTGACAGGAATGAGGTGGAGTCAGTCGAGGGGAAGTTCTCAAGAGCATTGAGGGCCAATGAGCCACGTTCCAAAGGTTGACTGTGATGCAGACAGGGATGCTGGTGTGGTGCTGGTTGCAGTGCTGACAGAGGCGGTGTGGTGGTGGCGATGGGGCCGTGAATGTGGAGCCTGATGTCCTCTGTGCCCAGTGACTCCACTCAGTTGCCCGCCTGCTTTTATGGGAGCCACTTGGTGAAACGTCCCTTTCTGTTTGGTAAGACCCCGCCCTCTCATCTCCAGTCCTTGGAAACACCTTGGTCTTAGCTGAGCTGAGTCCTGGTCTTCATCCCTAACCGCCTCTGCAGCCCCCAGCCCTCGGCCCAGAGCTGAGTCTGCAGAGAAGAGTGGAAGGTGCTGAGTCCCAACCACTTAAGAATCCAAGTGGTTTAGGGTCTGGAGGAAGAGGTGGGGCCAGGGAGGGTGAGTCAGGACTGCAGTTGTGGACGCCCTTGGCCCCTGTCCTTAGGCACTCCTCCTCCTCAGCCAGGCCAGGCAGGCCCCCGGGCCTGCACTTCCTGCCTCGCATGGCTTGGGCCCAGATTCCTCCTCCGATATTTTAATTAGATCCCATGCTCATTAGCTGCCCAAATGCCTTCCAGACACCCTGCAGCTGCTCTGGCCCTCCCCACACCTGCCCATCCAGCTGGGCCTCCCCCACACCTGAAAGACATCGGGGCTTAGAACTCCAGCCCCTCCCTGGGGCCTCCAACAGCCAGGACCAGGAAAGGAGAAGCAGGCTCTTCGGCTGAGGGAGAGTGGGAGGCCATAGGAGGGGCCTTGCTCTGCAGGGACGCCTGGGAGGTGAGTTGTGGCACAGCCCAGGAGATAGGACATTGGATGCCCCATCTACCAATACCAGAGAGCCTGGGCTCTGGTCCTCTGCCACCTCACTGAGCCTAGGTCCTTCCCTCCTGGGCCCCCTCGAGAGGACTGATCAGCACCCAGGTGTTAGCCTTCTGTACAAGTGTAGTGGCCAAGAAGGGTGTGTGAGGGAGAAAGCTAGCCCAGAAAGGGGGCTTCGGGGAGCTGGACTTTCATCTCAGCAGACTTCCTTGTAGGATTTGCCAGTCCAAATCATCGCTCAATGAGTGGCAGAAAGGGTCATATCCCAGATCGTGGTAAGTGGCCCAGGCTTGAACTCGGATTCACCCCTTGCAGTGATTCTCCTTTCTGGTCTATTGATTTCTACCAGCTCCAGGGACTCAAGCCACATAGACACAAATGAATTCATTAAACATTTGTTCATATACACTCACGAGGAGACAGACACTGCTGTAAGAACTCTAAATTCTAACTCACTTAATCTTGCAATAACGCTATGAGATAGAAATTATTTTTTATCCCCATTTAACAGAGCAGTTGTGGAGAAGGCGATGGCATCCCATTCCAGTACTCTTGCCTGGAAAATCCCATGGACGGAGGAGCCTGGTAGGCTGCAGTCCATGGGGTCCCGAAGAGTTGGACACAACTGAGCGACTTCCCTTTCACTTTTCACTTTCATGCACTGGAGAAGGAAATGGCAACCCACTCCAGTGTTCTTGCCTGGAGAATCCCAGGGACGGGGAGCCTGGTGGGCTGCCGTCTATAGGGTTGCACAGGGTCTGACACGACTGAAGCAACTTAGCAGCAGCAGCAGGAGTAACAGAGCAGTTGAACGGCTTGTTCAAATTCATGCAGGTTGTAAGAGGCCTATGGCGACGAGACTCTAGTCCCTGAAGCCTTTGTTCTCAGCCCCTGGGCTCTGCAGCCTCTCTAGAACAGAACATGTGTGGTGTTGCCTGGTGAGGGACAGTGGTGGCCCTACTTAAATCTTCCCTCCAGTAACCAGTAGGTTCTGGAACTGCTGCTACCCCAGGAGAGATGGAAGATTTTGATTGTGTGGCCAGGGGCAGACAAGTTAGTTCCTGGCCTCCTGACTTGTTTTGTGTCCTGTGAGATGGGAAAGCCATCCTTAGCTTGTAGCATTGCCTTGAGCATTCAACAGAGTGGCAGAGGCACTCCCGCCCTGCCCTGTCTGCTCTGTGATCATTTGGATCCTGCCTGGAGTGGCGGGGAATGAAAGTATAAGTTGTTGCTCAGCACCTCTGCTCCCAAGCTGGGTTTGGATGGGAGTGATGGTGAGAGGGTGGCCCTCAGCACTCTTCTGTTCCCCTAAGACACTTTGAAGAGCCTTAGGACTCCCCAGACCTCAGAATCATTGCCCTAAAGGGGCCAACTGACTACCTTTTGGAGGGCCAGCTGGTGCCCTGTTTGGAGGCCTAGCCCGTCCCTCTGGAGTTTGCCTTGAGGCTTTCTCCCTCCCCTCACGTGATGACGATTCTGGGCTGAATGAGCTGGTCTGGGAGGATGCATGGAAATGAGCATGCTGAGCCAGGGCTCACTTACGCAGATCGGGAGAAAGCCTGCCTGCCCAGCAGCCATCCTAGCCATGTGTGTGTGTGTGTGTGTGTGTGTGTCTTTAGTGCCTTAACTAGTTTTTCCATCCACCCTTCACTCCTCATCGTCAGTTTCCCCAGCAGCAGTCTGGAAGGCGCTGGTTGCCAGGACCAGTTCTAAATGTCAAGGCCTGGAAAATCCAACCAGCCCCTGGGCCCAGCATCCCCACCCCAGATGGCAAGGTCATGGGGACTGGCATGGGGAGAGAATGATGAAGCTAGCAGCCCCTACCCTACTGCACGTACCACCTCTACAGAATTATTGTGCTACTGGCTGGGATCCTGGGCCTCCCAGATCCAGGCTCCTCCCTGGCCTGGACCAGGCGATGGCTTCCTACACCTGCACCAAGAAAGACCTTGTCATGGCCCGGCTGCTCAAGGTCTACAGTGGCCCTCACTGCCCGGCTGGTCCGATAGTAGGTCCTCAACTTAGTACTTAATTTCCTGCCATCAACAGTTCTCTTCAATTTGGTTGCTGGTTACTTCAAACATGACCACTCCATGCCCCCTTCTAGAATCCACCTTGTCCGAGAAATTTTCTTTGATCAAGGACTACTTTTCTTACTACCTGGTCTTAGGCTTCCAAGTGGCTCAGTGGGTAAAGAACTTTCCTTCAATGCAGGAGGCGTGGGTTCTATCCCTGGGTTGGGAAGATCTCCTGGAGGAGGGCATGGTAACCTACTACAACATTCCTGCCTGGCGAGTTCCGTGGGCAGAGGAGCCTGCTGGGCTACACTCCATGGGGTCACACAGGGTCGGACACGCCTGAGGTGACTGAGCACACACGCAGTCTTGTGCTTAGGGAGAGACCCATTCGTCATGAGGGGGGAATCAAACCAGGCACATTGATGGCAGCCTCCTCAAATGGGGTCTTGTCTGCCCATTCAGTCAGAACTGAGTTTGAATTTCGTGTGCTCAGTTCTGCCCAGCTGTATGACTTTGGGCTACTCACTTTCATGCTCTTGGACTATAGTTTCTTAACCTTTAAAATGGGAATCATAGTCCATTTCCTGTCTACATGAAACTCATAATTCTCTTTGAAGATCAGGGGAATGAAGAACACAACTCACATCCTGCATTCCTAAGATGAGTTCCATGCCGCCTTGTAGGAGGATGTACTGGTTTGCTCAGAGTACCACAGACTGGGCAGCTGAAAGAACTAATATGTATTTTCTCAAAGTTCCGGAGGCGCGGAGTCCAAGACCAAGATGCTGTTAGGATTGGCTTCTGATTCGACCTTTCTTTCTGGCCTGCAGGCGGCCACCTTCTCACCGTCCTCATGTGGCCCTTCCTGTGTGCAGCCAGCTGGAGAGAAAGACAGAGCGCGTGTCTTCCCCTTCTCTTAAGAACATCAGTCCTGCAGGATAACAGCTCCGTTCTTATGACCTCATTTAGCCATAGTGATCTACTGAAAGGCCCTATCTCCAAATACAGTCACACTGGGGGTTAGGCGAGTTACAACAGAGAAGTTTTGTAGTGACATAATTCAGTCCATAACAACTGGTTAAGAAAAAGTTTCAATGTTGAGTAAGTTTGGGAACTTAAATGAATTAAATAGGGTTCTTGACTGAAGGTCTTCTCACAGGCTTTCACTGTGAACAGAACTCTCCAAGATGAGACTGTGTTTCCCAAACACATGTGACCTCAAAACTCATTTTTGATTGATTTTGCCAAGCTAGGGTTTTTAGGAGCTGTATTTGCTATCCTCTGTTCTAGTCAATTGTTGCATAGTTTTTCTAACTTGAGTACCCATGGGGAAGGAAGTCGGAGAAGGCAATGGCACCCCACTCCAGTACTCTTGCCTGGAAAATCCCATGGATGGAGGAGCCTGGTGGGCTACAGTCCATGGGGTCACTAAGAGTCGGACACGACTGAGCGACTTCACTTTCACTCTTCACTTTCATGCATTGGAGAAGGAAATGACAACCCACTCCAGTGTTCTTGCCAGGAGAATCCCAGGGACGGGGAAGCCTGGTGGGCTGCCGTCTATGGGGTCACACAGAGTCGGACACAACTGAAGCGACTTAGCAGCAGCAGCAGCAGCAGCAGGGGAAGGAAGTTCAGCATTATTTACTGTTCACCTAGAGAACAATAACCAGACAGCTTTCCTGGTGATTTTGCATCTCCAGCGAGTAATTCCAGTTTGTGATATTGCTGAGCTCACCTGTTAGAGTGCTGCATGAGGTCTCTCAAACCTACAAATTTCTTCCTTCTTTCATTTTTTGGGAGGCTCAGACTGGCAGCTGAATCTGCACGTGGTTCCAAGATCACACTAGGTCCCTGGAAGGCAGCTCTTTGCCATCATATGCCATCAGGCCTTTGCAACATTTCAGTTATAGCCTTGTTTGGAGGCTGAGCGGTGGACAGCTCTCAGTGGGATAACCTTCTTCCCCTTTCACTCTGCATGCACCAAACTCCTCGCCTTTTTGCTGAAACGGGTGCTGTCCAGGAAGTTGTAGTCTGGAGCCTTTTACTCCCAGATCCGAGGACTATCATGGCATCATGTTGGGAGCTTGTTAGAAACGTAGCATCTCAGGACCCATTGCAGACCTATTGAACCAGAATCTGCATTTAGCAAGCTCCCAGGTGATTTATAGGCAGGCTTATTAAGGTTTCAAAAGTACCAGTCTGGAACAGTGATTTTTCAGAAACACAGGTGGTGACTATAGTGGTTTGTGAAGATATTGCCATGACTTGCAATCACCATTAAAAAAAAGAGTAGAATTGAAAATATAGGATACCCTAAGCAAGTATTTTTTTGGGGTAAACTTTGGGTCGTGACATAAAATATGTGTCACTATCAAAAAGTTTGAAGACAATGGTCTAGAGGCAATCAAGGTAGTGAGACAGGGGACTGGCTCTGGTGACCTCTGCTGGCCCCACCCACCCCTCCCCACCTGGCCTTTCCAGCTGTACTGGCTGCCTAAGGGTTTCCTGCCACCAACCACATAGACCTTGTCACCACACCCTGTGGCCCAGTGCCTGGGTTTTGGGGTGTGGTGGGGGAGAGCTGGAACCCAAAAGAGTGACTTTTAAAATAGGTTCTTCCCCAGATTTATTTTCCCCTGGCTCCTTCTCCCCCTTCCTTTTCCAGCTCCTTGCCTTGTCCTCCTTCTCCCTCTCCTGTTCCGAGATGGAAGGCGAAGCCAAATCCCGCTCATCAGAGAGTCTCCTCCTGCCACACGATACATTTCTCCTTCCCAAGGCCCCTCACCCCATGCTGAGGAGTCAAAATCCCACCTCTGGCAGTCGGCCACCAGCCCCAAGTCTGCGAGAAAATTTATCTGATCTTTGAACTTAGCACTTCCCTGGAGATAAACCTGGGCAACTGCTAAAGGTATCAGAGCTGCTGCAGAGTCTGAGAGTCAGGCATTCGAAGGTGAGCAGGGCGGGGAGAGGGCAGGAGGCCCTGGAGCAGAGATGTTGGGAGTCAGAGGGACTATCTACGAGCCCTTTCTCCCTCCCTTCATCCTCAGATTCTGGCCCATGGCCAAAATGGAATGTCTGAAAATCTACCAAGAGATCTTCTCTTTGGAAGTCCTTCACCATCACCACCTCCATCATCACTTTTATAGGCGACATAGGGTGATCCCATGTCTCCATATGCCTGGAATATTGGGGTTTGCATATTAATAGGCCCTTGTTTGACTATTAAGAGTGTTCCAATATGGATTTTAAATTATCTCGTCAATTGTTCTGGTCTATGTAGGAAAACTAAAGAAAACTTTACCAAAGGTCATAAAGATGATCAGCAGTTCATCTGGGGCTTGATGCAAATTATATGCTCCTCCCCAGATGCCTCATGCTCTTCCTAGGATGCCTCACTTCCTGCTTCTCACTCCACCTGATGGGAAGGAGAGTGTAGATTGGTGTGTGAACTTGTGTATTGGGATCCTCAACTCCTTACAGGCCTTGAGAGCTGGTTAGAGTGACCTCATTCACCCTCTAACAATCTTAGCTAGCTGCAGGGTGCAGTAGAACCGAGAGAAATTTCTGAAGCCTCAAATTCTTCTTCATGGATGGATGGAGTTGAGACGGAAGCTGAAGTATTACCCAGGGGTGAAGGATCTTTCCTCAGGCTGCTTTTTGATTTTTCCCTTCAGGCTTGCTCAGGTGGAAGGTGGAAAGGTGAACTTTCTGAGAGTGTTCCCTCTTCCTGTTCTCTGCAAGGGTGTGCGTGGAGAGGGGAGTCGGGCAGGTGGACCTGGGAGTTAGTGGCTGGGGAGGAGGCAGGGGCTAGTGCTTTGTATGCTGAGGGACCTGGGGTCTGGAAACAGGGTTTGGGGATAGAGGGACAGCATTAGCTGTGGGTGATATGTTCTGGCAGTAACAGCCCATGAGCTTGGACTAGTTGGGGGAACAACTTAGAGGCATAAGCCTACCCAAAGGCTCCTGTTTTCCTTGTTCCTCTAAACCACCCATGGGAATTGAACTTTTGACAGGTTCCTGGGTGTGTCAAGGCTACTGGCCACAGACTCAGAGGGCTTGAAATCTTGTCCCACTGAATGCAAACCCTTGAGATTTGCTGGGGATCTGCCGTATCTAGTCCAAGGATTGTGCAGGAAACAGGTGAGCACATTGCTAGTCGAGGGTGGAAGAGCCACATATTCTCAAAAACATACACATATACAAAAGCACATATGTAGACAAAACCCATAAGTAACACATTCACAATACTCACTTAACCCATGCACACCCATATGCATACCAAACACACATACTCACTCCTAGACACCTCTCATGTGCTCATTCATATTCATGTATATGTACACACATACAAACATGCACAATTACACACATTCATATACACGTGTATGTACAGCCACATGTATACATACATACAGGTAGGCACACAGCTGCATAGGGGGTGCTCACATGTGCATTGTCCCCTGGCCATGGGGAACGGTTCACTGCCACGAAAGAGGGAAGGTTCAGAGCTCTCAGAATAGGAGCTGTGTGCATGGAGAACATCATGGTTCTTAGGTACTTGAGGCTCAGGAACACTGAGGACGGATGAGCGAGTGGGATTTGGAGTATAGGTGCAGCAGATGGAATGGGGAGATGTCATAACCAAAACGCCCTCAACCAGGCTCCCACCTCATTGTCCACACAGTGTCCCAAGGGATGAACTTCTCCTTGCCCCTTCTGTCCCATATCCCATCCTGACTCACTGGAAGAGAATGACTGGATTACATACAAATAGAAACCCAGATCAAATTGACATCAGACTTCTCCCCAGCAATGATGTATGCAAGGAGACAGTGAAATACTTTTATTCAAGTAATGTTGATTTACAATGTTGTGTCAATCTGTGCTGTACAGCAAAGTGCCTCAGTTATACATACGCACATTCTCTTTAATATTCTTTTCTATTGTGGTTTATCATAGGATAAACTCAAATCATAGATACTATGTATTCATATCATAGAATACTGAGTACAGTTTCCTGTGCTATATAGTAGGACCTTGTTGTTTATCCATGTCTAAATGTAATACTTTGCATCTACTAACCCCGAGCTCCCAGTCTACCCCTCTCTCTTAGCCCTCCCCCTTGGTAATCACAAGTCTGTTCCCTATGAGTCTGTTTCGGTTTATAAAACAGGTTCATTTTTGCCATATTTTACATTCCATATATGTGATATCATACGGTATTTGTCTTTCTCTTTCTGACTTAATTCACTTAGTAATGATAAGTCTAATTGCATCCATGTTGCTGCAAATGGCATTATTTTATTCTTTTTTATGGCTGAGTAGTATTCCATTGTGTGTGTGTGTGTGTGTGTGTATATATATATATATATACACACCACATCTTGTTTATCCATTCATCTGTTAATGAACATTTAGTTTGTTTCCATGTTTTGGCTACTGTGAACAGTGCTTCTGTGAATATAGGGGTACATGTATCCTTTTGAATTATAGTTTTATCTGGGCATATTCCTAATAAACTGTGGAAAATTCTGAAAGAGATGGAAATACCAGACCACCTGACCTGCCTCTTGAGAAACCTGTACGCAGGTCAGGAAGCAACAGTTAGAACTGGACGTGGAACAACAGACTGGTTCCAAATAGGAAAAGGAGTACGTCAAGGCTGTGTATTGTCACCCTGCTTATTTAACTTATATGCAGAGTACATCATGAGAAATGGTGGGCTGGAGGAACCACAAGCTGGAATCAAGATTGCTGGGAGAAATATCAATAACCTCAGATATGCAGATGACACCACCCTTATAGCAGAAAGTGAAGAATAAAGAGCCTCTTCATGAGAGTGAAAGAGGAGAGTGAAAAAGTTGGCTTAAAGCTCAACATTCAGAAAACGAAGATCATGGCATCCGGTCCCATCACTTCATGGCAAATAGATGGGGAAACAGTGGAAACAGTGGCTGACTTTATTTTTCTGGGCTCCAAAATCACTGCAGATGGTGATTGCAGCCATGAAATTAAAAGATGCTTACTCCTTGGAAGGAAATTTATGACCAAACTAGACAGCATATTAAAAAGCAGAGACATTACTTTGTCGACAAAGGTCCGTCTAGTTAAGGCTATGGTTTTTCCAGTGGTCATGTATGGATGTGAGAGTTTGACTATAAAGAAAGCTGAGCGCAGAAGAATAGATGCTTTTGAACTATAGTGTTGGAGAAGACTCTTGAGAGTCCCTTGGACTGCAAGGAGGTCCAACCAGTCCATCCTAAAGGAGATCAGTCCTGGGTGTTCATTGGCAGGACTGATTCTGAAGCTGAAACTCCATTACTTTGGCCACTTGATGTAAAGAGCTGACTCATTGGAAAAGACCCTGATGCTGGGAAAGATTGGGGGCAGGAGGAGAAGGGGACGACAGAGGATGAGATGGTTGGATGGCATTACTGACTTGATGAACATGGGTTTGGGTGAACTCCGGGAGCTGGTGATGGACAGGGGGGACTGGTGTGCTGCGGTTCATGGGGTCACAAAGAGTCGGACACGACTGAGCAACTGACTGATCTGAACTGATTCCCAGTAGTGGGCTTGCTGGATTGTATGGTAATTCTATTTTTAGTTTTCTGAGGAAACTCCATTCTGTTTTTCATAGTGGCTGTTATCAACTTACATTCCCACCAACAATGTAGGAGGGTTCCCTTTTCTCCACACCCTCTCCAGCATTTGTTATTTGTAGACTTTTTAAGGATGGCCTTTCTGACTGGTGTGAGACGGTACCTCGTTTTGAGTGCACTTCTCTAATAATTAGCAATGTTGAGCATCTTTTCATATGCCTACTGGTCCACTGTATGTTTTAAGTAATCTTTTTCCCCCCCTCACTGTGTGGCATGTGGGATCTTTGTTTTCTGACCAGGGAACAAACTTGTGACCAGCTGCAGTGGAAGTGTGGATTCTTAACCACTGAACCACCAGTGAAGTCCCAAAGACAGTGGAATTCCAAACTGGTTTCCACTGAATTTGTTGGGGGAAGCAAAACATAGCTCCTGTGTCTACTCTTAGAAAAAGAAGCTCCCCAGGGACCCTTTTAGAGGACATTTCCCATGAGGATCATATGTGTCAAAGCTGTTTGAAAATCTATGTGAACAGTCAGACTAGCCTACTCGGGCAGGTGGACTGGACATAGCAGGATTAGAGTAAGCAGAAAGGAGAGGAAGGCCTGTCTGGTGGGGAACTACAGGATAAGGTCCAGAGGCCATCAGGCATTCCAGAAAGTGCTTCTGAGCTGTCTTGCCTGGGAGCAGTCACTCAGGACCTGTTTGCTGCAAGGACTCTGAGTTTATATAGGACAGACCCTCCTCCTCCTGACCTGTCACTCAAGTACAGTCGGATGCTACACCTGTGAGGCTGTGCTATGGTTTGGTATATTCCACTAATGTTATTAATAGATCAAAGGTCAGTCAGTGGTCAGGGTCAGCATTGGTTTTGCAGCTGGGGTCAAGGCTAGTCTTAGGCCAGGGTCAGTTTGGTGGCCATTGTCAGAGGTTGGTCATGGCCAAGGCTGGAATCAGTATGAGTCAGTGTCAGGGTCAGTCTGTGGTCAGTGTGAGGTTACATTGATGTGACCAGAATTAGGGCTGAGTGTGACTGGGAAGCAATTTATCCTCAATGTAATTGATGTGGATGAGACTTGCAGGGAGTCCTGTGACCTCCCAAAGCCCCAGCTGTTGAAAGGTTGCCTGGCCCCTCCTCCAGTGGAGACATACACTGTCTCGACGTTGGTAGCTCCGAGTTCCCAAGTCTGTGGCGAGGCCTAGGGTGGGAACAGCATACCTGTCAATCCATGTGCTCCGCAGCTAGAAGGCCCCCGCTCCCCCACTGACAGCACGCCTGCACATGGCCTCAGTCTGGGAGGTCTCATGGGGGCCATGCAGATGGTGGCCCTGACTGTGGAGCTTGGCATCTGGAGGCCAGGCTTTGACATGGAATGTGGCCCATGGCAAGGGCTCTTCATATGTGTCACAGCT
The DNA here is from genome assembly GCF_032452875.1 of Bos javanicus. Taxonomy (NCBI): domain Eukaryota; kingdom Metazoa; phylum Chordata; class Mammalia; order Artiodactyla; family Bovidae; genus Bos; species Bos javanicus. The sequence goes on along the minus strand of NC_083878.1, from coordinate 13,014,481 downwards.
GGTCATGGGCTTCGTGGGGCCTCCAGCAAGTCTGAGTGACAACCTTCATCCCATTCAGACCCATTCTTCATCTGCAAAAATAACCAGCGATCCCACTTAATTCTGCTACTATGCCCATGGAAAGGGGCAGTAAGTAGTTTCTTTGCCCTGAGTTTATGCCTCTTTCAGTGTTTTGTCCTGGAAGCCGACCATTCCAGAAGGGAAGCAAGGAAAGGAAGGGGATAGGAAAGCTAGGAAATGGCCAGGCAGTTGGCAAACTTATTCTGTAAAGGACAAGATAGTAAATGTTTTAGGCTCTGTAGGCCATTAAGGCTCTGCTGCAACAATTCTACTCTGTTGTCCTGCAAAAGCAGCCACAGTCAATACATAAATGAATGCGTGTGGCTGTGTTCCAATAAAACTTTATTTTTCTTTTGATATTTTCTCAACTCTTTAAAAATATAAGGAACTGTTCTCAGCCTTTAGACTGTGCAAAAACAGGAAGTGGGCCATGGTTTGCCGACCCCTGTTTCAAGCCATTGGGATTGAGGTGGTCTGTTATGCAGCAATAGGTAACTGGAATACTAACCCGGCCTTATAGATGGTTCAGTGAAATTGATGTGAAATTGAGGCACAGGCACTGAGAAACTCCTTTGAATTCACAGCCAGTCAATGTGTACTTAGCACATTGGTGCGTAGCTCATTTACAGGAGGGTGGGTGGGTTGGAATGGTGAGATTAGAATGAAAAAGACTGGAGGAATAAGAGCTGTTTGTTGCTTTCCAGCCGTGTTCAGGGAAGAGAGGCTCAGGAAACGGGGGAGGGCTCTCTTTTGTGGAGTTAAGATATTTTATTAGGCTTCCCCAGAGCACAGTAAACTTTCCCTCCAAGCCATTCCACACCCCTTTCTAGTTCCACATTCACAAGGCAATCATCTGAATAAGAATTTGTCTTCTTAGGCAGTCGAGTTGTTATTATTAACATTTATCCGGGTGCTTACTGTATTCCAAGTACTGTTCTAAGTTCTTTAGGTGCATTAACTCATTATCTTCACCATGATCAGTTATTACCCCAAATTTATAAATGAGGAAACTGAAATTCAGAGAGTTTAAATGTAGGGCTAGGACTTGAACTCAGGCAGCTTGGGTACTGACCCTGTGTACTTAACTATTCTGGTATTCTCTTCCTTATCCCAACCCTGGAAAAGGATGCCCTGGAGTGGAGGGCATATATTAGGCCTGAAGAAGGAACAGTCCTTGCTACAGAAGAATGAACTGACGTCTTGTTTGAACTCTGGCTTGTGTGAATTGAGTTAATGCACTGTGATTGTGGATTTTTCAGTTTTTTGGAAGTTCTGATAATTTTTACTTTGTATACTTTTGAGGCTATGTTATTATGTACACAGAGTTTAAACTTGCTATACCTTTCTGGTGAACTAAATCTTTTTTGATTGTGACCAGATTCTTGGTAATGCCTTTTTCTTAAAGTCTCTTTTTCGTTACTGCAGCTTTTCTTTGGTAAGCATCCTTAGGTTTTTGATATCTTATGTAAATATTTAATTAGATTAAAGTGTTATATTTTAAATAATATAATAGTGAAAAACTGATTAAAGTTATGATCGCAATTACATAAAATCTCATAGCTCGAGATTCCTTGGACTCCCCCAGCGATATAGATTTGGTCAGTGATTCCAGTGAATGACCTGTAATTGTTCTGTAAACTCTCAGTGATGGGTATCCTTGTCCTCTCTTTCTTCTCCCTTCTTCCTCCCCTCCCTCCCCTCTTCTTTTCCTTTCTTTTTCTTCTTCCCAGATCTGTTCTGCATCAAGCTAACTTTTGTATAATCCTGGGAGGCAGGATTATGTATGTGCTTGTGTGATTCCCAGGTGGTGCTAGTGGTAAAGAACCCCGCTGGCAATGCAGGAGACATAAGAGACAAAGGTTCTACCCCTGGGTTGGGAAAATGCCCCGAAGGAGGGCATGGCAACCCACTCCAGTACTCTTGCCTGGAGAATCCCATGGACAGAGGAGCCTGGCAGGCTACAGTCCACAGCGTAGCAAAGAGTCAGACAGGACTGAAGTGACTTGGTGTGCGCTCGTGTGTGTGTGTACATGCACCTGTGCGAGGATGCTGGGGAAGAGAAAGTGAGAGGCCATTTTACTCTTAATTCACCCTGGAGAGTGCAATTCTTTATAATTCCAGTTTACTGTGGGAGAGGACTGTCCGAACTTGGGAAAGCCCTGGGCTTTCTATTCTCTTCTCCTCTTCCTGAGAGGTGTGAAAAATCACAGCTTGGTTTTGAGGCTTCGTCTTACAGATTGGCAAGTGCCTTCAGGGTTAAGGTGCTCCCTTACCTTTCTGAGCAATCTCCTCCTTCTAGATTTAGCCTGCTAATTTCCATTTCCGTATGATCTCTTCTATGCTCTAAAGATTATGTTTTTAAAAGTAATCCCCTGTCGCTTTCAATTGTTCTCAGTAAGAGGACTGAATCAAATAACTTAGCCCACCAGTACCAGAAGCAGAAGTCAATTTGCTCCTTTTTGAAACTCTGCCTTCCCCTGGCTCACGTGGTACCACTCTTTCCCACCCAATTTCCCACCTGGCTCTGCTGCCCCTTTTCAGTCTACTATGGGCTCAGGCCTAAAATGTCCGTGTTCCTTAGCAAAGAGCCCCTACATGTTGGCTTTATCTTCCCTCTACACGTTTCCCGGGGACTTCACGTATTTCCTTGACTTTACTGCCTGAGATACTCATGAACTACAAACTGACGCCTCTAGGCCCACCTCCTCTCCTGTGCGCCACAACATATGCCTACTGGATATTCCTCTAATCTTTTGGAGACACCTCAAAATCATCATGTTGAAAGCTGAACTTCTCGTTGCCTCCCACATGGGGTCTTCAGGATAACCACCTCAAGGAAGAGCATCACTGCCCACTAGTTCTTCACTAGATACTCACTGGGGTAATTACCTAAGATCTCTAGTATCAAATTATACTTACCAAGCCTAGGAGTGAATGCCAACATTTTGTGTTGAACTGTGTCTATCTCCAAATCCATATGTTGAACTCCTAACACCAGTACCTCAGAATGTGACCTCATTTGGAAGTAGAATCCTTGCAATGTAATTAATTAGGGTAAGATGAGGTCTCTAGGGTGGGTTCTATTCCAATATGACTGATATCCTTAATAAAAAGGGGAAATCAGGGCAAAGACACACACATAGGGAGACTGTCTTGTGAAGATGAAGGCAGAGATGAAGGTGATGTTGCTACAATCCAAGGAAAGCTCCAAATTACCAGCAACCCACTATGGGAAAGCCATGGAACAGATTCTCTCTCATGCTCTCAGAATGAGAGTCAGCTCTGCTGACTCCTTGATCTCAGACTTTTAGCCTCCAGAACTGTGAGACAATCAATTTATATAGTAGAAGCCACTTAGTTTGTGTTTTTTGTTATAGCATCCCTAGAAAACTAATATGGCCATAGTTTTCTTTTTCATAAAGCAGTTAATCTTTTGAAAAAGTATAGATCAGATCATGTCCCTCCCCTGTTTAATTAAAAACCCTCCAGTGACTCCCCAGTTCACTTAGAATAAAATGGAAATGCCTCACCATGGCCTACAAGATCTGGGAGCTGCCCAACCCTCCACCTCATTTTCTCCAAGCTTCTCCTCATTTACTACACCCCAGTTACACTGGTCTTTCTTCTGTTCCTCAAAAACTGCAAATTCTTTCCCACTCTGAGCCTTGACTTTTGAGTCTGTCCTCTGGAAAAGGCTTCAAAGAACATTTAATCTAAGGCAGGCCCTTTCCCAAAACCACCCTATTATTTACCCTGTTTTATTAGCATCATAGTGTTTGCATGTGCTCTCAGTCATGTCTGACTCTCTGCGACCCCACGGACTGTAGTCTGCCAGGCTCCTCTGTCCATGGCATTTCCCAGGCAAGAATACTGGAGTGGGTTGCCATTTCCATCTCCAGGAGCTCTTCCCAACCCAGTGATCAAACCCACGTCTCAAGACCCTCCTGCATTGGCAGACAGATTCTTTACCTTGGAAGCCTATCATAGCGTTTGCCACTACCCAACAATGATCTTGAATTGGTTTATGTGTTTATTTTACATCATCCCTGTGTAGCTAGAATGTGAACCCTGAGAGAAGAAACCTGCTGTCTCACTTTCTGTATCCCCAGGGCTTAGCAAAGAACTTCCTGTGTTAGATGTTCATTGTGGAGCTGATAAGTGAATATGTGAATGAATGAACGAATGAGTAAATGTTTTACCTCTTTCTGTCTCTTCTTCCCACATCCAAGTATTTACCATGTCTTATGGTGTCTATTTCCTAAATACATCTCAGGACTTCCCAGCTTTCTCCACCCACTTCCCCCATTATCTAGGTTCAGGCTACAACCATTGCTCCCCTGGGCATCTGCTAGTGTCTCCTAATTGGTCTGCCCACATCCTGTCTAGGCTTCCCCTCTGCATCCACTCTATACTTTGGTCAAAGTACCCTTCTGATCTAGAAACAGATCAGGTTACCCCCTCTTACAACCCTTCAATGGCTCCCTATTGCCCTCAGGAGGATTTCCCTGAATGGGGTCCAAGGCATGATCTGGCCCCTTCTCCTTCCTCCAGCATCCTGTACCTCCTCTCTCTCTTCCCTTTATTCTCAGCACCAGCCATACCACCCATCTCCCATGCCCTCCTCTCACTCTGGGCCTTTACACATAGGATCCTTGTCTGGAATCCCTTGCTTCACTGCCTCCAAGGCCTCCAGAGGCCTTCCTGATCCCTGTCCCCACTGGCTCAGCTTCCTGCCAGCTTCTGTCATCACTTCCAGCACATACCTGACTGTGTGACTGTGAGCAGTTGCTGGAGCAGCTCTTGGGCCTCATTTACTCGTGGCCATGGTAATTGGCAGATGGTGGGCTCTTGGGCATCTTTGTGAAATGCAGGGCCAGTGCTCTGCATGGGGGCCCCAGAGTCGGCTGCACCGGGCCTGCATGACCAGCCCCTTCCCACACAGCTGTCACTGCCCCCACCCCCTTCCCCCCCTGCCCTATGGCTGCAGCCTGTGGACACTGAGGGCTTCCTCTTGGTGTGCTCCCTGCTGAGTTGCATGGAGTCCTTGGACCTGACACCCTCATCTCCTGAAGTGGGGAGTGTGGCATTGCTACCCCAAGACCACACTCGAGGCGCATTGCCCCAGCTTGGAAGGATGTTGAAGGAAGAGCAAGCAAAATGTGCCAAGGGTGCACCCACACACTTGACAGAGAGAAAACTGATGAGCTTGTGGGACCTGAGATGTAGGCAGTGATACTTGGGGGTCCACAGCGTAGGAACAGGGACACGGATGTTCTTTTTGTTTCTCCTTTCCCTGATGACACATTCTGAGGATGATCAGAAGGAAAGCAATATGGTTTGGCCCTCTGCAGGCTTGGTGACTGCCGGACATGGAGGGGTTTTCAGGGGACAGCAGCGGCAGGGGCCGAGGTGAGACTCCTTCAGGGGGCTTACAGCGACATGTAAGGTGACGAGGCTTATCCCCAACCCTGAGTGAGACACGGCCTGGGACCTCCCAGAATATCAGTGACACTGACAGGGGGGCAGGGGGGCCTCAGATCTGGCTTTGTGACCCTATTTACTATTATCAGTAACTCTTGAAAGGGGGGCACACTGACTCCCCCACATTCAGAGCTTAGAACCAAGATCCTGCTCCAGTGGAACAACTGAAGGGTGGGAGGACACTGTTAGGAGCAAAGAAACGTTTGCCCAAATTGTCACCCCTGCAAGCCCCTTGGCATCAACCTGGTGTCTGCTGGTCCAAAATTCTGCTCTAGGGGAACCCTGAGAGAAGGAGCAGCCATGGTTGCTTTTCTGAGGCCTCTGGACTCCAAAACTTTCCATATCTCTTGCTCCCATTTACACCCTGGCCTGAGTCTTCTGGAAGAAGAGGCTTCAGCATCAGTCCTGGAGCTGGCAGGGGCCTGGGGTCTTAGTCAGCTGGTTTGGGGAATGAGATATCCTTTGTTATCTGCCTCAGGGAATGGCTACTCCTCCCCATCAGAGTGGTAATTCCAGAAGATGCCAGCAGGGCCGCTGCTCTGGGTCCCCAGTTTATTTCCAATTTCTCCAGTGCCTTCAGCCCCATCACCATCAAGGTCCCTCCAGCCCCTCCCCGCCAGGCCTCTGGCTCTCACTTCCTTTGGGAAAAGGAGATCCAAGCCGATTTGGGAAACACTGCCTGCAGAGGAGGCTGGCCCCATGTCCAGGTCGGCAAGGCTATATTTAACTGGCTATATTTGCAGTCCCACTCACTTGTCCCAACCCTGGCCCCGCCTGCCACCCCTCTCCCCGCTCAGTAGCCTGTCCTGCACCATCCAGCCCCACGTCGCCCCTGCTCACCCTGCTCCAGCTGTGCAATTGTGGTCTGGGCCACAGGCTATTTTTTGCTTGGTGCCAAAGATTATTCAGTTATCAGGAATGTGTGTTTAAGTGGCCGTCTCCGGAACAAAGACTATAAATAGGAACTTGGGGTCAAGGCCTGGGCCCCAGTGTCCTCCTCTTTGTCCCAGTTCCTGTCCCGGCTCCTGGATTTTTCTTGGGGTGAACACCAGGAGGCCATGGTGAGGTTGTCTGGGGGAAAGGACCCCAGACTGGGAGGCCAGAGGTCCAGAACTGAATATTTCCTGACAGGCCAGTCTCCCAATCTCTCTGAGACTTGCTTTCTCCATCTGGGAAATGGGGAGACTCAGGTCCATTCCCTGCTTTACAAGCACAGGGTGAATCTCCATCCATCTATGGAGGAAAATCCAAGTTAGACAGATGGATGTCTGGGAGGAAACAGTTATCAATCAGTTTTTGTGAGAAGATAGAAGGGTCCTGGGGCTTCCTTGATGGCTCAGTGGTAAAGAATCTGCCTGCAACGCAGGAGACACAGGAGAGGAGGCTTTGATCCCTGGGTTGGGAAGATCCCCCGGAGAAGGAAATGGCTACCTACTTCAGTATTCTTGCCTTGGAAATCCCATGGACAGAGAAGCCTGGTGGGCTACAGTTCAAAGGGTCGCAAAGAGTTGGACATGACTGAGCGGCCAAGCAAGCAAGCAAATAGCAGAGTATTGAAAAGAAAAAGCAAGAAACAGTCTTGGGAATAAATATATAGAAGTAGAGGGGAGGGAGACCCAGAATTTGCCTTTAGGGAACTCTCTAAGGGTAGAGGCTGGGCCCAGGCATGGTTCCAGGACAAAACATAAACAGACTAAAGTGGGCAAGTGGGGGCACAAATACTTGAGATGAGGCTAATTGCTCTCTGACAGAATGAGGGCTGATCCCCAAGGTGCCAGTTCTCCCAGACAATGGGTCCAGGTCAGAGGCCCTGGCCTAGGAAGTTTAGCTGGTGAGTGTGGGAGAGGGCACCTGGCCAAGAGGGCTGGGCTACCTCCTGGTGACCAGTGGCCTTCTTGTCCTGTTGAGAGCTGCCCTCTTTGACCTGGCTCTGGCAGCTCTGACTCTCTTCACCCCAGTCAGTGTGGGCAGGGGCAAAGATGGGGCTCCACCAAAATGCGAGGCTGGAACCAGCCCCTGCAGGCTCCATGCAGGGGGTCAGCAAGGAAGGACACAATGCCATCTCTCCTCCTCAGCTACTCTATCTCTAAAATGGCAGAAATAAGGCACAGCCTGCGTCCCTGGAGTTGGTAGTCATGAGAGTGACTAAAAGGAGATGGTTAATAAACGACAATGATATTCTGAGCAGAAGGGCGTTGTTGGATCTGAGTGGTGTCGCCTCATGATGTCACCAAACAGGCCAAGGCCCGCTGGTGCTCAGACTTGGACCTCCGTCTTTCCTTCACATGCGGCACTTTCATCTATCCTGGTTTCTTAGTGGTCTTTTCCCACACTTGCCCCACTTTGATAAATCTCGGGCCTAAATGACATCTGGAGCATGCTTATGGAGGCCCCTTCCTCCCTTCCTGCAGATCTCTGGCCCCGGCAGGCACTGAGCTCCTCTAAATCGGGGGATGGGGGGCAGAACCTGTGCTGCATTCTGTCACCAGGGTGGGACTGTGTTGCCAGGCATGGCATTGCATCCATGGCTTCAGCTCTCCTTGTAGATCCATCAAAGAACATGACAGTCTCTTCTTTCTTATGTTGGCTCATTACATGTGCATTGTAATTAAATGTAATTGATTTCTGTATCTTTGTATGACTTTTCGTTTAAACTTGCACATAAGAAAACAAAATCTTTTGATAGACTGCAGCTGGCTTCTAAAAAAGTAGCTGTAGATGGGAGGAGGGAGGCACTCCCAGGTGGAGGTGGGGGTTGGGCAGGGGCTGCCTCCCAGGATTCACAGGGCTCTGCAGTGAGTAGAGTGGCAGGCTAGCCACCTGGCAGGATAGAGTTCTGGGTATGGCAAGCTCATGGAGCGTCTTCAGGACAGGCTCCTGTGGAGCCCTTGCTGGGTCATTGCCAAGTGTTCCCTCGCCTTTACCTTTGGGGGCTGTCCTAGCTTGGGTTGTGCTGAGTGTCCTAGGGGACCTCAGTCTGGCTCCATAGTTAACAAAACGTGACACCAAGGGGATTTTCCAGGAGGCCACTTAGTGTAGTATTCTGAGGAGGGAGGGCAAGCAGGAGATGCAGAGGGAATCAGAGAGAGGGCAAGCTTAGCCTAATCAAGCCCTGATCCTCACCTCTCACTTATCTCCAGACCATGGCTGCTCCTCAGCTGGCTCAGTGGGTGCTTTGGGGATGGGAATGTGGACACGTACTAGGCAGCCGCCAGGGTTCCATCGCACATACACTGAATCAAAAGGGAGCCTTGAATATGTTTCTCTGAGGGCTCAGCTGCCACCTTCTCTCCTTACAACAAGACCAGAATGACTCTCTGCCCAAAGACTTCCTGAGATCATCACTGTGTAGCCCCCAGTTGGAAGAGTCCATCCCTTCACCTTTCCCAGGATGGATGCTGTCCATATTCTTTGGCTCATGGCTGCGACGTTGCAGTCTTTATTTTGATTGTCATTCTACCTTCTTTTATTTCATCTGTTCCTTTCAGTCCAAGCTGGTAGTGTCTCTGCTGGCATCACATTCTCAAGATCCTCTCTTGGGTGATCCAGCCTAGGCTTTCCTCTCCTCCTGTCAGGCCTGCAGCTTGAACCCTGCTGACCTTGACTGCCTGTTTTGGATAATAGATCTGTAACTCAGCCTTCTGCCCTCCCCTCCAGGAGCCTGGCCTAGAGACCCCTCTTCTTAAGAGAAGATGAGCTCCTCCCCAGGGCTAGTGACTGAGACACGTAGAAATGATGTTGGCCAGCACAGCCCACCTTGGAGATGCTGGAAGTCAGGGCCAAGATTCTAGACCTGAATCACACTGCCCACAGGCAACTCCACACTTTGCAGGCAGAGGCAGGACCCGGATGCTGGCCATTATGCTTACAACAGCCCTATAGGGTAGGCATTGCCATTACTGGTTTATGAATGAGGAACTTGAGGTTAGAGAGGAAACAGAGGCTTCACTGAGGTCACATAACTAGTAAAAAACAGTTTGCCCCTCCAGAACCACCCCTCCCTGCCAGAAGTACAAGGTGTCCTGCTGAGATGTCACTGTCTCTAGCCTCAGTACCATCCTTACACCCGGGAGAGAAAGACCCTGTCCTTGAAGTGAATTTCTTAAAACTTTTAGATCCTCTTCTGTGGTTAGGACAGACAAGGTCTGGCACTGCCATCTGAGGGGGGCACCCTGAGTTTTAACCTGGACCTGTGTGGGCCCCAGGCCTTTCTCCTCCCTCAACTGCCCTCCAACCCTCTACCCTATGTGTGGGGTTGACCAGATGCTCCAATAAGCAATGCAACTTCTGCCTATGCAGTCATCCCAGGGCTTCAAGGCAGGCAGTCTGGTGAGTGGATTGCTCCTCTGGCTGGTGAAGGATTTTTCATGTGGGATCACATGAGACTGGGCTTTCAGAATGGTGCTGACATGCTGATTTTGAATGACTCAAATTGTTTACATAGATAGGAGCCTGACAAAAATATATTTTCCAAGGGTCCCACACAGCCTAGGGACAGCTCTGCATTCCCCTGACATTAAACCTTCCTGCTGTATTGTTGCTTATTGTATTCATTGATTTTCCCTTTGTTGCTTTGAAACCTCCTTTAAAAGACCTACACCAAGGGATATTTCCCAAATTCCCTTTATTACCCCCTCCTCACCATGTTTCACAATCCTTAGATTTTAAAATTGGATCCAGATATGACTTCCAGGCCCCAGTTCTTCAGCTCAAACAATCTCCCTTTGTCCTGGTCTCTGTGGACAGTGCTCAGCCCCACCCGACCCTTAGCCTTCTCGCAAAAAAGCAGGAGGCCCTCTCACACCCTGGGATTTCCAGGAGCCCAAACATGTGATAAAACCTGCTAAGGATCACAGGGCTGTCCAAAGGGGTATGGAATTGTCTCAGCTTATGCTTTCATCCTGAAATGGGGCCCTCTGGGTTGTCAGTGGAGACTGTGGCCTAAAGGGCCCCATTGGGCAGACATCTTTTGTGCTTGGCACCTGCTCCCCTGTCCTCTCTTTTTAGTCTGCTTGCCCAGGTCCTGACCCCCTGGGTTTCCTTCTAATGCATGCTCTGGCCTGTTCTCTCCAGTTAAGTTGGGATGAAAGGTTGGAATAAAACAGCCACAGTCCAGGGAGCAATTGTCCCTTGGCAGATAGAGGTGAACGGACCATCCCTCACCCCAGGAGGTCAATGCTGTGAACCACATTTCCTTCCCAGCAGCATCTGCCCATGGGCCCCTCTCTGAGCCTCTTTGTCTCTTTCTTCTCAGTGGGGCTGTCAAAAGCTGAGCCTCACAGGTTGTGACTAATCACTAGCAGATTTTTTTTCCATCCAAGAAGAAGAAAAAGCTGAAGGAGATGAAGAAAAACCCCAACAGTGAATAACTCGGAAGAGTTTCCAACATGTGGGTGTTTTTCTGGGACCAAAAATCAGGAAGATTCCAAATGTAAACAATCCCAAAATAGCTCAGCTCTCCCAACCCCAGGCATTCCCAGGACTGGATGTCCACACTCCCTCCCTTTTCCCTCTGGGAACCCAAGGTCAGGGAGAGGTGGCAGGATTTGGGCATTGTGAAGAATTGTTTGAGTGAGCCTAGGCAAAGCATAGGCTCTGTGAATCTGGGATTTAATCTTGTTCATTAATAACAGTCTTCTTTCTGAGAGAGGGGCGTCTTCCTGCCTCATCAGATCAGATCTCCCTGAGATCAGGGACCATGACAATGGCTTTCTTTACTCAGAGTCATAACCCATTGTGCTTAAACCAAGCTCTTGAGACTTCTTGCCAGCATACTGTAATGGAAAGAATATGGACTTTGAAGTCACACAGGGTTGGAATCTTGGCTCCAACACTTATTAATTGTGTGGCCTTGAGTATGTTATTTAGCATCTGGGAATCTCAGTTTCCTCCTTGTAAAACTAGGGCAGTGATTCTTACCAGAGAAAATCCTCTAACTCGTGTGCCTAGTATGATGTCTATTACCTAGAAAGGGCTCAATGAATGTTCCCTTTCCACCCCACCCCTTCCTATGTATGTAGCTTGAGCTGGAGAAACCAGTATGTTCTTTTCTACCCCTCCACCCACGCAGAGAATTCTGTGTGTTGAAATGTAGATATTACTCCTTTTCTGTGTACTGAAAAATCACTGTTGTAACCCAAAAGGAAGAATATACTAAATGTATAATTTAAATGAAATTTCTGGAGGTGATAATACAGTACCTGAGGAGATAATGAAAATTTTGGTGAAAATCATGGAACTGGTAACAGTGGAGTTGATGGTGCTCGTGGCGATGAAATGATGGTGGAGGGTGTGGTGGTATTTTCAGAAGTAATGGTGGGCATGGACGCCAAGGAGTATGGATGGAGACAGTAGCGATGGTGATGGTGGGGGCGGTAGTGGAGATGGAAATGGAGGTTATGATGACGTCAAGGAAAGGATAACAGTGATGATTACTCTGGTAATAAAGGCTCTGACAGAGGTCAAGATGGTTGTGTTGTGTGGGATAATTGTGTTACACTTGACTTGGAGTCACGGTGAGTTATGGTGATTAGTGACCAGGATTACCTCCAACCAGTTATTCACTCCAGGAGATAAAGGCACAGAGGAAGCAGGCACAGCAAGGTGGAAGAATGCTATGTGATTAACTGTTACTTTCACCCTAAACTCCAATGGAGAACATTTGACTTCTTAATCACTGCTGATTAAATGCTTATGTTTATCTTGGCTACTTCCAGAAGCCTCACTACAGTGCTATTTTACTGGAATTTTTTTTTTAAATTAATAAACCCACAAGGAAAAGGAGAATGGGAGAGGAAATGGCAGCAGGCAAGAGAAGTCAAGAATTTGGAAATTAGAAAGTCGATGGATGAGTGGTACCTGACATAGCAGACCACAGAAAACTGAAACCCAAGCCTGCAACGTTGTGGGGGTAGATGGCAGAAGCAAATATGTAGCAAAACGTTTCTAGTCACAGAATCCCAGAAAAGCTTGGGAATTGGAAGTACCAGTTACTTCTGAAGGCAGGGATTGAGAATGAGGGTGAAAAATTGGGAGGGTTGGTTCCAAGTTTTTTTTTTTTTTAAAAAGACCTGTAAGAACCTCCCCATCTCAGACTTATTCCCTACCCCATGCAACCAGGTAATCATCCCCTCCCATGCTGGCAGAGGACAGAAGGTTTATGTTCTGAGATGTTGAACCTGGAAGGTTCTAAACACTGAGGCATCAGGCAGAGCATGTGGAGGGGTGAGGAGCCAATCTGAAAATAGGATATGTCTGTTTCCTGAAAGGTGAGGATTTCTGCTCTCTTCATCATCAATTCCCAGGTAACTGAAGTCAGGTAAATATCATGCAGGAAGGCTATTTGAAGAGACTTTCCAGAGGAAACTGGTTTTCTGTGGGAAAAAGTTCTATAGGTTCTGGTATTTGGTCTTTCAGATCAGATCAGATCAGTCGCTCAGTCGTGTCTGACTCTTTGCGACCCCATGAATCGCAGCACACCAGGCCTCCCTGTCCATCACCAAAAGCCCACATGTCAACAACTTTATCTCTTCTTCCAACATTTTTATCAAAATTTTAGTGCCTCACACTTCAGTATGAATGGACAGCTAAGAACTACTTGATATTTCAGGAAGTTCTTCAACATGAAAGGTAGATATCAAGACAAACTAAGAGGAAAAAGGAACATAGACGAAACAAAGAAGAAGAAAGCACAGATATTATGATTGACATTTTTTTTTCTCTAATTTTATTTTATTTTTAAACTTTACATAATTGTATTAGTTTTGCCAAATATCAAAATGAATCCGCCACAGGTATACATGTGTTCCCCATCCCGAACCCTCCTCCCTCCTCCAAGAATTATATTAAAAAGGTGATGCTTCCTTTAAAAGAGAACTGGAGGTGATTTTTTAAAAGTATCAGAGAAAACAAAGCTCTTGGGAATAAAAATATAATATTTTTATTTTATTAAAAGTAAAATTAAGGCTGGAAGATAAAGTAAGGACAAATTCCCAAAAAAGAACAAAATACCAAAGAGACGAAAATCAACAGAAATGGTGATCAGTCTAGGAGCATCCTCTAAAAAATAAGTTCTAGAGAATAAAAAATAAAGGACGGAGGTAAAATCACCAAAGAAGCAATATAAGAAAACTTCTCCAAACTGCAGAACATGAATTTATAGATTGAAAATTTGCTATGAGTACATGGCAAACTGAATTTAAAAACAAAAACAATTTCCCTCAAGGCACAAACACCGGAAATAAAAATGTAAAAGTTTCCAGGGAAAAAAGATTACTTACCAATTGCTGAGAATCCGCATTGTATCAAAGATATCAACAACTACTACTATACAAAGTAGAAGGAAATGAATAATGCTTCTAAATTCTGAGGGAAATAGTTTCCACACTAGATTCTATACCCAGTTAAACTAGCAATTGAGTATGATGAAAAAGAAAGATATTTTGGGGGCATGAATGGTGTTTAAAAATTAGCTCCCAAGCACTATTTCCAGGAAGATATTGAAGAATGTTGTCCAACTTAATTAAGGAGTAAACCAAGGAAAGGGAAGGAGACAAAGGATGTAGCAATCAAGGTAGAGACAGAGGAAGTCTGAGGATGATGGTGAAGTGGAGAGTCAGGATGAAAGTCGTACAAAATATGCAGAGGACAGTCGGTCCATGTTGGCCATGAGGATGAAGGACTCAGGTGAGAGTTCTCCAAGAAGAAAATAAAAAATGTACAGTTATGTACATTCAAGGGAAAATTTCAGTTCCACTGGAAATTTCAGGGATGAATTAGTAAATGACACATAGAAAATTAAGCAAAACAGGTAATTATTAATACCAAGAGAACCAGAAAGTCATACAAGAACGGAAAAGTGGTGCAACTGTGAATGATAGTAATTTAGTAATAGTAATGCAAAGCCTGGATATGGTTGTGATCAAAATCAATATTGCTGTGCAAATGTGCGTGTGTGGTGTGTGTGCGTGCACATGCATATGTGGGTGGCCGTGTTGTAAGAGAGCTGACTCCTCATCTTCTATAGTAAAATGACAGTAAATAAAACTGGAAATGGAAAAATGCAAGATATATCAGTATTACCATATCATTTATAGGCATGGAAATAAACACTAGAAGAAAGAGTTAAAGCAATTCAACGGACTTGCCTCAGGAAAGGAGGACTCAGAAGTAAGCAGGATTGGAGCAGAAGTCTTATGGTTTTCATTACAAACCTTGTAGAACATTTTACTTTCAAAAATATGTACATGTATGACTTTGATAAAAAAATAAAGATTTAAATAGAATATAAAAATCAAAACTCGAGTGAGCTGTGCTAGATTATGTGGAGAACTTCTTGACCAAATAAGTCAATCCAAATGGCTTGGAACCAAGATCAGCTGAAAGACCTGCTCCATCTACCGCCTCTAGGTCCAAACCCAAGTCTTGGACATGTCCACACTCACCAGAAAGCCACAAAAGGGAGCTCAAGAAACACGGAAATATCTTGCATTTGCTCCATTGCTTAGGCCCTTCCAGGACCATGTGGCTGCCATATGGGAGAGAAAGAGAGGAGTGGGGAGAAAAGGTTCAAGGCGAAAAGGAGAGATGACTGGGCTTTCTCCCCGGGGGAGCAGGCTGTAACCTTCATACTGCACCCATGTGGGCCAGAAGGTAGTCTGGCATACTACCTCCTGAACTAACACAGCACATCATAAGATATTCTTAGACCTAAATAACATTGCAACACTCCTTGATGCAGGAAGCTGGAAGAGGAGAGCTGTGAATGACCTTTAGAATCCACCAGTGAAGATGGCAGTGAAGCTGGAGGTGATAGTATGATGATGGGGCTGATAGAGATAGAGAAATTGGTAGTGACAATGGGAATTTTGTGATGAACATAATAAAGGAAGTGACAGGAGAAGCGATAGAGGCAGTGAGGATGCCAGGGACAGTGAAAGTGATATTGATGATGATCTTGGAAGTAATGGCCAAAATTCTTATAGAGGAACGATGGAAGTGGTTGTATTAATGATGACAGGGGTGACGAGATAGAAATATTAGAGGAGAGACATTAGCAGTGATAGTAAAGTGATATTGTAGTGAGACAGGTGGTAATAATGGGGTTCATGTGATGGGAGTGATACAGAGAGGTGAGAGTAATGCGGTTGACATTGACAATTATACCAATGAAGGTGGAAGTGATAGTGACTCTGCTTGGTGGTGAGAATGGTGAGCGTGATGGGAGTGATGGTGGAATTGGTGTTGGAGGTGGCATTGGTAGGAACATTGGCGGGGATGATGGATTCATAGTTGTGGGGATGTTGGAGGGATTATGGCCAAGATGTCAAGTTTCATAATGGTGAGGACAGTGGTATTCATAAGAGATGCAGTGATGCTGGACATGGCAATGACAGACACAGTATTATCAGTATAGGAGTATTAATCAAGATCGTAGGACAGATACATATGTAGGGCACCTAAAGACAATAGTCAGAATAGGCTGGGTTATGCTGTAATAACGAACAGCCCCTATACCTTAGAGAGTGTACACAGCATAAGTTTAATTCTAATACTATATGTTAGAAAGTGGTTCTGTGCACTTGGTCACCCATGGACTATGCTGATGGAGAATCCAATTCTATGTGCTTTTAGGATCACGGTGGCTATAAGAGAATGTGGAGAATCTTACACTGTTTCTGTATTGGTCAGCTTAGGCTAGGTTGTGTGTGTGCGTGTCAAGCTGCTTCAGTCCTGTCTGACTCATGTCATCTCTTAAGTCTCCTGCACTGGTAGGCAGGTTCTTTACCACTAGCACCACCTGGGAAACCCTTAGGCTAGGTTGAGAGCATGCTAAACTGCTTTGGTTGTGTCCATTATGGACTGTAGCCCGCCAGGCTCCTCTGTCCATGGGATTCTCCAGGCGAGAATACTGGAGTGCGTTTCCGTACCCGGCTCCGGGGGATCTTCCTGACCCAGGGATTGAACCCATGTCTCCTGAATTTCCTGTATTGCAGGCAGATTCTTTACCACTGAGCCACTGGGGAAGCCCTAGGCTAGTTTAGGGGGTGGTAATGAGAGACTCCAAAATTTCTCTGGCTTTCCACAACAGGCTTTCTCACTTACTTTTATGTACATTGCAGGTTGGCTGTGGCTTTGCCCCACATCAGTTTCACTCTGAGATCCAGGCTGATGGGGCAGCCTCAAGACACCTATAACTTTGCAGTCTTGCGGCAGAAGGAAAATAGAGTATGGTGAAGCATGTTTTGGGTTTTCAAGCTTCTGCTCAGAAATGCCACCTATTATAGTCTGCCTATATTTTATTGGCTAAAGGATGACTAATTTCCAAAGAGGCAGGAAAGTGCAATCTTCTGAGGAGGTTGGAAAGAGGAGAGCTGGAATACTGGTGAATTCTTTAGTGACTTACAGCAGCTGTTTGTTCATAGAGTACAGGAGGTACTAGGGGAACGGAAGCATCCTGAGTGGCTGGTATGGTCATGGAGGAAGGACTTGGTCAATCTGGAGGGGCTCTGGGATAAGAGGAAAGCAATTTAAAGGCAGAGGGGGCAACACCAGGAGCTAGAGGCAGGACACAGCATGGTAAAGTGCTCAAACCTGCTAGCCATTGCTCCTTGATTCCCAGGGTATTTCTGGCTTCCCAGAAATTCAACAAAATCTGGGAAAGTTGTTTGGAGTGCAAGATTCATAGAGAGAGGCAGCAGAATATACGGACTGAAATGCTGGCTAGAGTCAGAGCAGGGAGGACTTTGAATGCCTTGCTGAGGTATTTTGCAACCTAAACCACAGATAAAATCTTCAGCCAGATAAGTTTACTGGGATGCTGCATGTTCTATCCCCTTTTTGTACATTAACTCTCTTCACACCAGGAAACCCATTGCCATTTTCAACACGTGGCTTGAACATCCCTCCCAACTCCATCCCCATCCCACCCCTCTAGATCATTACTGAGCCCAGTTTGAGTTCCTTGAGTCATAACAGCAAATTCTTGTTGGCTATCTATCTTACATACGATAGTATATGTTTCCATGTTACTCTCTGCATACATCCCACCCTCTCCTTCCTCCCCCATCAGTTGTGTTCATAAGTCTGTTCTCAACATCTGTGTCTCCATTGCTGCTCTGCAAATAAGTTTATCAGCACCATCTTTCTAGCTTTCATATATATGCGTTAGTATAAAGTATTTATTATCCTCTTTCTGACTTACTTCACTCGGTATAACAGGCTCTATGTTCATCCACCTCATTAGAACTGACTCAAATGCTTTTTTAATGGCTAATATTCCATTGTATATATGTACCACAGCTTCTGTACCCATCCATCGGTCAGTGGACATATAGGTGGCTTCTATGTCCTAGCTATTGTAAATAGAGGTGCAATGAACATTGGGGTACATGTGCCTTTTTCAATACAGCTGTCAATTTTTTGTTTTCCTGTAATGAGCAAATGACTTCCTTTGGCCAGTTTTGCAAACCACATATCTCTTTAAGGGACTTTGCGTCACACCAAAGCATCTACTTAGAAGAGGCAGATGTTACATCACTATATCACTTCCTTAGGAGTCAGAATCACTGCAGTTATTCAGGGTGTCAGATGTTTTAGGCTTTTTCCCCTGCTGTCCATCCATTCATCCAATCATTCAGTACCTTATCCATTGAGTTCCTACAATATATCTGACACATGGCAGGTAACGTACTAGTATAGACCAAGGACTCAGTAACTGACAACTCCTTTCCTCTCTTCCCTTGGAAAATTCTCCCTGTAGGTAAAATGACACTTCTACCACAAGGCATCCAGTTCTGGATGCCAGGGACAGCTGTCCATCTGTGGAACTGGCTGCCCCTGAACATAGGGCCCCCTCTGAGTGTTCAACCTCCAAGGCCACTCTGGCCTATTACATCTTTGATTGAAAAAGACAGTGACCCTGACAGTCTTATGTTCCCTATACAGACAGGAAATCTAGGCCTCATTGTTGATAAACTAACAGGGTTTCTGGGTAGCTCTCTAGGGAAGTCTGATCTAGTCTCACAGGTGTCAGAGCCATTCTTATCTCTTCTGTAGTCTCACTATCTAATTAACTGAAATCTGTCTGATCTTGTCCTAATTTTGTGAGATGCAATGGGCCAGTTTCCTTCTGTAGCCTCCCTATGGGAAGCATGACCCTGTTTAGACTAGAATGTCCTAAGCAGGGAGGACATCTAGGTGTTCCCAGAGAGACACCCAATGGGCCGGTGACCAGGGTAGCCCCACTCTCCAAGCACGGAAACTTTTGGACAGCCATTCCATCGAGTTGGGGCTGCACCACTCCCAAGAACTCCATTCACAGCACAGGGAGAACCAGGCTTATAGGCTGCAGGGTGAATAGTGGCCCAGGGCTTTGGGCAGTGTGACTGCTTTGAGAACAGTACATTTTTTACCTGCATCAATAATATGCTCCCTGTGAGTGCAAAGAGCTATGAGGTTTCAAAGCCCACTTCTGTGCTTCCAAATGATCCTCAAAACCCTCTAAGGTCATATGGGAAAACTGAGGCCCTGAGGCAGAAAGTGACTTCACTTGAGTCATAGGACTATGAAGTGCTGAAGCGGGAGCCAGGGAAAGATGCTCTGGCTCTTGCCACCGTGCTCTGTCTGCAGTGTCACGTGGCAGCTCCTTGCCTCCTCCCAGGACGCCCCAGCCCCACAAGTCTCCTGCCTCCCTGACTACCTCTTCTACCCTGCTTCCTATTCCTTTTAGGTCCAGGACCCTTGTTTCCAAAGCAAATATGTGATAAGTAGTCTGGACTGATGAGAGAGGACAGAGGTGCTGTTGGTCCTCCGGGTAACACAGGTGCGTTTTCTTAGGTGCCTGATCATTAGGGCTCCTTAGGTGCCTTAAAAGGAAATGAGGAGGAAAGGTCACCCCTTTGGATCTGGTCTAGGATAGAGTCAGGCAGGCAAGAGCAGCACTGGAGTGGAGGGGAACACTGCTGGGCCCTATATCCCACCTTGGGTCTATATCCCAGTTGCCTTCTTGTTCTCTCCTCCTGTCTGTCAGATGTGCCTGACATCCAGAAATCTGAGATGCCTGGAAAAGAAGGGAAGAGGCGCAAGCAGCTATGAGCTCATCTTTGCCGGCCGGCGCCGGGCGCCCCTGCGGGACCCTTTTTCCATGGCGGGGTCCAGGCTCTTCGGGTGGTGATGACTTCAGGGCTGGAGATTCCCTACTGGCTGCCCCGGGGGATAGACACTGGCTTCTGGTGCATTCCAGCCATGCTCCCCTCAGCCCTGGAGACGTGAGAACCAGAGCTTGAGACCCTGTGTCTCCCGGCTACTCTCCAGGGGAGCCTTAGGCCCAGAATGTCCCCAGACGTCTACTTGTCACCTCCTTCTGACCCAGACCTTTCCATTCCCCACTCTTCCTGTTCCAGGGATGGAAAGTCCAGGACCAAGAGATGGGTCCCTCCTTCTTTCTTTTGGCCTGGTTTCCCTTCTGCCTTCCTCCCTCCTCCATCAGGCACCCAGTTGGCCCTGAACCCTTGACCCTGCTTGCCCAGCAGACATCAGACCAGATGGAGCCAGAGACTGGACACTGACTAATGGCTCCATGAAGGCTGTGACCTGAGAGAGGCAGTTGTGGGCAGACCTTGGATCTGCCCTTCATGTTGAGAATGGGAACTTGGCTTACCCTTCTCCTTCCCAAACCCACCATGAAATACTCCAGTCCCAGCCTTATGCAGGCATCTCTGTTGTCTAGCCTCTAGAGGGCTTTGATTCTCCCACCTCACATTGCCTTGGCATTTCTTTCCTTTCTCCCTAACCCAGCCAGCATGCTCTAGCCTAAAGGGTTTAAGGGGCTTCCCTGGACCCTTTCCCTCACTGCTGCTGCTGCTGCTAAGTTGCTTCAGTTGTGTCCAACTCTGTGCGACCCCATAGACAGCAGCCCACCAGGCTCCACCATCCCTGGGATTCTCCAGGCAAGAACACAGGAGTGGGTTGCCATTTCCTTCTCCAATCCATGAAAGTGAAGTGAAAGTGAAGTTGCTCAGTCGTGTCCTACTCTTTGAGACCCCATGGACTGCAGCCTACCAGGCTCCTCTGTCCATGGGATTTTCCAGGCAAGAGTACTGGAGTGGGGTGCCAATGCCTTCTCCGACTACCCACCCTCTACTAGCCCTTTCTCCACACTGCTGGTAATCTCGGCTCTCCCTCTCGATCTAGCCTCTTGAACTTGTCTATATCTGCTTCTCCACTATGCTTGACGTTCACAACTCAGCCCACTCCACTTGGACTTAGGCTTCTCTACCCCAATGAGTCTGTGTTCACCATGGGCACCAGTGGCTTCATGACCAAGTTCTTCTCTGACCTCTCTCCTTTAACTTCTATGGAGTCTGATTACACTGACAACCTTCCTCTTTGACTACCCTTTGAGACAAAGAATCCCCATATCCCCACATGTGGCTTAGGCCATGGAAATTTACTCTCCTCTCAAGGAAAGGGCTGGGTGCATGGTGGGGGTGGCAGTGTGAAGGCTTCAAGACCCAGTTCCTATTTGTTCTGCCATCTTCTATGTGGCATTTCCATTTCTTGGCCCCAGATGGATGCTCCAGATCCTGCCATCTGTGGGAAATATGATGTCACTTCAGCTCATAATTCACTGGCCAGAACATAGCACATGGCCATACCAAGCTGGAGACTGTGATCTCTAGCCAGGTATATTTTCCCCTTCCCATGTAAGATAGGGAGAACAGATACTGGAGGATGACTACCTGTGATGGGTCCTTGTTAATATATTTCATGGGCAGTTTTCCTCCGTCTGTCCCTTTAAATGTTGGTGCTAGCTTTTCAAGCCCACTTTCTTCGTTCTGTGTGTGTTTTCCATAGAGATCCAAAGCACCCCACAGATTCAAATATTGCCTTCCCAAAGAGCTCCCACACCTCTATCTTTAGTGCAGAAGTATCTCTGGAGAAGGCAATGGCACCCCACTCCAGTACTCTTGCCTGGAAAATCCCATGGATGGAGGAGCCTGGAAGGCTGCAGTCCATGGGGTCGCTGAGGGTCAGACACAACTGAGCGACTTCACTTTTGCTTTTCACATTCATGCATTGGAGAAGGAAATGGCAACCCACTCCAGTGTTCTGGAGAGTCCCAGGGATGGGGAAGCCTGGTGGGCTGCCATCTATGGGGTCGCACAGAGTCGGACACGACTGAAGTGACTTAGCATAGCATAGCATAGCATCTTCTGACTCTACACCTCACAATGGGGTAATTCCTTTAGGAGGTCCCACTAACACCTTAAAATCAAACCTAACTCATGGTTTTCTTCCCCAACTTTCTTTTTCTTATGGGACCCTTGCTCCTGTGTGTGCCCTGACTCTTCCCCAGGCTCTATCAGTCCCCATGTAATTCAACCCTTGAACTCCCCCAAAGCCATCTCTTCTGCTTCATCTCCCTGCCTCAGTCCAGGTCTCATCACTTCTGTCCTGGTCTCACAGCTGTCTGCTAGCTGTCTCTTGTCTCCCACTTGAACTTGCCTCTCCAGGTCTATGGTGCAGCCAGATTCTTCCATACATGAACATCCCCTGCTTACACATCTTCCCTGGCTCCCTACTGCCCACAGTGCACACCCAACGGCCTGCTCCTTCTCATTCCAACCCCTCTTCTTCTTCTTGCTTTGCTTTTCCAAATGGCTCATGACCTCTGAAAACTGTACATCCTGTTTCTCAGCCTGGGTTTCCCACCCATCTCACTTTTGCCATCTCCCCAACCATGTGGCAGACACCTACTCAGTCTCCAGGACTTGGCTCAACTGTCTACCCCTCAACTGTCAACTGTGGAGATTTTTATTGCCCCTTTAATGCCTTTTAGGGGCTACTATGCCATGATTCCAGCCATGACCTCTAAGGCATAGCTGCTGTCTGTCCAAGGGCCAGCACCATAACCATCCATTTATGCATCTCTTTCTCACCTGTTCAGGAAGTGTTTGAGGGCAGGACCAAGACTTTCCTTCTCTCTGTCCCCAGCACCCAGCACAAGATCTGGAAAACAGCAAACATCCAGAAAGTGTTTCTTGTGTGAATGAATAATCATGTCACCTTGGCCCAAACATCATCAGGGGCTCCTCAATGACTCATAATAAAGTCAAAGGGCCATCAGGTCCAACGCTGACCCCATCATCCAGACATACCATAGCCACATACTCTCAGGCTCCCACATCTTTTGCAATTTGCTCCTCTTGTGTGGACTGACTTCCTATTTTTCTTCACTCACTGCAGTGCCACCTTCTTTGATCTACCCAACTCAGTCACATAATCTTTGCTCTGCACTCGTGTGGCTCATGCTGCCGTTATGGTTCTTTATTGTGACTGTCAACAGACTGCAGTGACCAGCCGTGGTGTTAATATCCAGCCTCCCTCCCTCCACCTGGAGTTCTTTCCCTTCCCTGCTGTCCCCAGCACCGACATGGCTGAAGAGAGGGTACTGGCCTGGTCTTTGGCAACCCTGCCTTTATGGTCACCATTGGGACTTCCCCAAGCTGGGTCAATCATAGCTCCTTATCCACCTGGTTCTGGTTCACTGGTTCAAGACCAGCTACCTCATTCAATTTCATATACCTGATATGCTTTTAAAAAACAGAAACTGAGGAGAATGAGGTAGAAGTGGTATGATGGAAAATTTGGAAGCTATTGGATGCTGTTTCTCTGTGTGAAAGAAGTCACTGTGCATTAAGAGAAGGAAGCTACTACCCAGACAGCCATCGATGAGAGACAGAGATGGAGATGGAGGTGGAGATGGAGATGGAGATGAAGGTGAAGATGGAGATGGAGAGATGGAGACAGAGATGGAGGTGAGAGATGAAAGACAGAGATGGAGATGGAAATGAGATGCAGATGAGAGAAAGATGAAAGATGGAGATGGAGAGATGGAGACAGAGATGGAGATGAGAGATGAAAGACAGAGATGGAGATGGAAATGAGATGTGGATGAGAGAAAGATGAAAGATGGAGATGAAGATGAGAGCTGGAGATGGAAGTGAGAGAGCAAGACAGACACACACACAGAGAAATCTGGGGGCACCTGAAGCCCAGTTGTATTCTTGCTCTTGCCATTACTTGACTGAATTCTGTGAGGCAATACTCATCTTTTTTCCTAAACTTGTTCAAGGTGTAACCAAAAGTCTTGACCCCTACATATACTTGTCTGGTTCTACTTATTACTGGAGTTGTCTGGGTGCAAATTTGCCCGCTCCCCATCTGTCTCCCAGTCTGTAGAGGGCATATGTCTCTTTGGGTGCCCCCATGATGGCAGAGCCCCCACTCAGGCCTACAGCCCTAGATCAGGACTGGTCCACCTTGCTATTTCAATGACTAAATGCTCCCATACAGGGTGACTGGGCTGCTGCCTGACCATGGCTTTCTTCTCATTTTAGGCTGTGTAAACCCATCAACAATCAGCAAATTAATAGTCTGTGAGCCAAGGTCGCTCGTGGTTTGTTTACTGCAGCCGCTGTTCCCCTAGGCTGAGGCGTTCTTTCCACAGGTGTTTCTTCAGCCTGGGCTTGATTTATTCCTTTTCCCTTTCCTCCCTCACCCAGGCTAATTATTGCTTTTGTTTATAACCAAGTTAAGTAAACTGACCTCCATCTTGCCCAGCAGAAGTCTCCATGCCTACATGGTCCATTAACGCTGCTGTGGTGTGGCTGGACACTGGCCAGACTGCAGGACACCAAACATCTGGATCCTGAGGAGGTTTCAAGGTTCACTGCCAGAGGGCAAGTGTCGGGGCTCAGGGAAAGGGATGCTGCAGCAGACTTTTGTTGCCAGTGACCCAAGACTTTGCCTGGCATTCACACCAAACCATTCCTCAAACAAAGTGGAGAGGTCAGCCTGGGTGTACATTCTGAGCCATGGGCCAGGCCTGGGAGGAGAGCAACATGTCTCCCTGGGAAGAGACCATGGAGCAGATTGGTAGAAAGGGATGGCCAAATAGTTGAAAAGGGGCTGCTTTGGTGGGGGCAAGGGAGGCTCTGTGCTCTGCTTTGCTGGGAGTGCTGGGATGGCTAGTGACTTGGGTCCTTTCTGCACTGGAGCTGCCTACACTGGAATTGGAACTGCAAGGATTGAGTCCAAAGCCTCCCACTGCCCAACTAGGGCCCAGAAATTGTGGGCTGGTTTTGGTGTATAAAGACAAGCCCCAGGCACATTGGCAGGGTGTCCTCAGCAGGGAGGAGCAGGCACACTTCTTTACTCTGGCTCCCATGTGGTTTAGCACATGGGGAGCTGTCTAGGCAGGGGGCTACCAGCCAGAACTTGGCTGTCCCCCAGTCCCTTGCCTTAGGCCCTGATGTCACCAGCCTAGACGTCTGGCTGTTGGGTTTGATTGGCTCATGCTTGGAGGGAGCTGTGGGCCAGGGAGCTTAACTCCATGCACAGCCATGCCACCCAGCCATGACCACTCGCAGACATGAACCACACTGAGCCTGAGGTCCTCATATGTTCCATGAGGATAATAATAGCATCAGCCTGGTAAGGTTGTTCTGAGGATTAATAAAGATCATGAACAGAATATATTCAGCATGCAAGAACTGGAAGACTGTAAATACCCAGCTAGTGATAGCTACTACTTACAAGTTGCTCCTCTTATTCTCTGTAACACCAGCATGTTCTGTGACCTTTGGCAAGCCAGTGTCTCTGAGTCTCAGTCTTCTTATCTATAAACTAAGAGAATTTCCATTAATTTTCCTTTTACAAGCCAAAGTTTCATTATTTGTAAAATGAGGATGATATTATTTTAAAATTTATATTAATGGGGACTCGGGGGAAGAAGAGTCTCAAATGACATATGGTCAAAGTGATAAAGCTTTGAAAAGTTAAAGAGCTGTTCTCACTTGAGGGATAATAATGATAATAAGCAATAATGACAAGTACTAATTAATTCTGTGGGAAAGGGCATGGCAGCCCACTTCAGTAGTCTTATCTGGAGAACCACATGGACAGAAGAGCCTGGTGGGCTACTGTCCGAGGGGTCACACAGAGTTGGACAGGATTGAATTGACTTTGCACAG
The DNA here is from genome assembly GCF_032452875.1 of Bos javanicus. NCBI lineage: Eukaryota > Metazoa > Chordata > Mammalia > Artiodactyla > Bovidae > Bos > Bos javanicus. The sequence continues at coordinate 12,988,904 of NC_083878.1, read as the reverse complement.
AACAATTAATGCTAGTAGTTTCCTCATGGGTTTCTATCCACTTGTCAAGGGTTGTTGGGGAGAATTTCCAGTGTCTGTGTTGAAGAGGAAGTCTGGCAAGTGGTCCTGAGCAGAATGGAAATTCTGCAGGGATGTGGCTGAACTGGAGACTTTCAGCCCACTCTTGGGATGTTTCCAAATTATTAAGTGTGTGGTTTGGACAAGCTCCCCATGTTGTGCTGATGCTCTTGACTCCCACTCTATTGCCCTTCTTGGGTATTCCTCACTTTAGCTCAAGGCTTTGAGGCTTGTTGTAAAGTCGGTACCCCAGGGATCCCATTCACAGCTATTCTCAGATCCTCACACTTGTGAGTGATTGAGATTCCTATAAGGGAAGAGTCTGGACTAAGAAGCAGTAGACTTGGGGTTGGATAATGTGGGGAGAGCTCACAGAAGGGAAGACTACAGGCAAATACCTCTCTGGCCAATAATGCTTACGTGTCTCCCTTTTGTATTATCTGAGGTTGGTTCAGTTGCTCTGTTCTCAGGGCCTAGATTCGGTTATCTTGGCCTCTTTAATACAATGTTCCCCTTCTCTCCATTGATCTGCTGCTCTCTCCAAGAAATTGTTGCATGTCTCCAGGAGTCAAGTTGAGTGTGGTAAGCTTAACTTCTTTACTTGTGCCTTGTATTGTGAGGACAATATGTTTCATTTTTTTGAATAAGAGTGCATTATAATGTTAATTAAGTATCTTTGGTTAGGGTCCCCTAGAAGCAGTCCTGAGACAAGGATTTGAGTGCAAGTAGAGAAGCGATCCCAGAAAGTACTGGGAGGGCAAGAATGAGCCAGAACAGGGGAGAATCCCAGGGTGTGCCATCAAGTAGCTCTCCATGTGGGCAACTGGGGCTCAGTTCCACTGGGAACTTGGGAGACAGTCATCTCGAGCAAAGGGAAGGAAGCTGGGGTGTCTATCCACCACCTCCTCATCTTTCTTTGACTGAGGACTACTTCCAGGAGCGCTAAGCCTCCAGCACCACAGGCTTGTCCTGTGTGTAGGCTAAGTACCTGTAATACTAACAGTCTTCAGTTTGTCAAGTGACTGCTGAGGATGATGGCCGGGCACCAAAGAGCCTGCTGCAGCGTGCTTCTATAAATGGGGCACAACCTCACCAAGACTCTGAGTGTACTTCAGAGCTGGAGATCACAGGGTTTGAGGACAATGCTAGCCAGAGATGGTCACTATAAGCTTCCTATTAGGAGATAACGTTCCATGGGTCTCTCCTGTACTCCTTGCCAGCACAAGCCAGGGCTTGCTTTGTTCTTGATGACCTTTTCAAGGTTGTTTGCATGGTTAACAGTCTATGAAGACAGAGAAGGTGTCTCCCTCTGCAGCAGAGGGCAGCTTTGTTTACTATTGAGTACAACAAAGAGAATGTCTTCCTCTGGGTCAAGTTTATACATGCTTACTGCCTTTTATAAAACAGTCAGGCTCCCTAACTCAGGGATCCACCCCTGTAATTCAGCCTATGATTATGCAAGCATCTCATGGCCCTCGTTGCCTCACCCTGTAGGGATGATGACTCCCTGCACTGGTTCAAATGCTGGTGATCTGGATATTACCATCATGTTAGTAGGAAACTGTCCTTTGTCTCTGAGCCAGGAATCCTGTGTCTTTTGCCAGCATCTCTGAAGCAGTGTCAGGCAAACTTGCTAGCTTGCAAGCAGGGTAAAACATCTCTGTTCCTTCTACAGTTCTTGAACCTCTCCCACCCACACCCCAGATCAAGTGCCTAGTCATGGTGTAAGTGATGAAAAGAGAGCTTAAAATCGAATAGTAAGTCAAACAAATGGAAAGTAAGAAATCATCACATGGTCTGATGGCTTGAGCATAGTACCTGGCTAGGGGCTCTGAGGGGAGGGGTTGGGGGAAGGAAGAAGAGCTGGAGCAAATGGGGAAGTGGGAGTAAACCCAGAATGTCCATGCAGGCCTGGGAGAGGTGCCGGTCAAGCCTAATACAGAGTCAGAAGTGAGTGAGGAATGCAGACTGGGCTGGGGGGCGCTGGGAAAACCTTAAACCCTTTCCCTCCTGGGGCCTGTTTCTCCCACACTGTACTCTTACCTTCTCTGGGACCCGCTGTCCTGACCCCTTCATCTCCTTCCACTCACAGTGCCCAGGGTGCCTTGAAACCACCCCCCCCCCCACCCCAGAATCTGTGGCACTTTTTGAGGCATGTAGTTGTGTGGCCTGGGAGCTGGGGTGGGAGCTGAGCCCAGAGTACACAAGCACCCCCACCCACTTTTCCTGTGGCAGCCAAAGACCACCAGGAACATCCACCAAGTAGAAGATTTACGGTCGAGCCAGGAGGAGTATCCTTGTGAAGATACCTACACAGTCGTTTCAATGGGAGAATTTACAAGCATCTTCCTTCTCTTGCTACCGAGTGGAAAAATACACTGGGCCCAGAGCTGTGAGTTCCTTGCCAAGGCCTGTGACTCATCCCCAAGTCATAAATAACGGGTCCCTCATGACAAAGCAGAGAAGAGAGCTGGGCCCAGGGCCACATATTTATTAGAAAAGAGAGTAGAACCATTATTTGGGGGGCTTGGCTTCCGGAAAACTCAAACCACGTCACATTAGAAAAGGTCAGGAGGCATTTCCACAGGGATGCAGACCTGACATTTTTTCTCATGTTCTCAACCTTTCATCTGGAGCAGAGACCACCCCCTCCCTGCTGACCCAATGCATCCACCAGAGGCATCCCTGGCCACCTAGTTCCCTGGACCAAGATGAGGCCTTGCTATGTCCCAGGCCCTGCTGGGATCCCCCTCCACCTCCTGATGCTGCTGATAGCCACAAAGGGAAGCAGAGAAGTGAACCCCAGTGGCCACCACACTGCAAGCATCAGGAAACATTTACTGCCTAGAAGGATGACCTCTGGTAAGTTACAGTCCCTCCTGGGGCCTCCATTTCGCAAGGCTTCAAGGACTGCTGTCAGAATGAGGTGAGGGAGTGGATGCAGGCCCCGTGCAGGCCCCAGGACTGGCCACCCTGGTGAGAGGCAGAGACCAGGGGCAGGAGGAGAGAGAAGACAGACTCAGTCCTCTCTGATCACTCTCTCTCGGGCTCTCTCCCCTTCTCTGTGCCTCTCTCTGTCTCTGTGTATAGGACTCAGAATCCAAAGGATAATGAATGCAGACAGGGAGGAGCAATAAATCATTTATGAATTGCCGACAGAACCTTTTATGCTTGAAGGAAACATGGCTGTGTGTGATTCAGGGAAAGCTGAACTTGGCATCTTCTCCTAAACCCACTCTGATGTGTTCAACGTCGCCTCCTTCGTTGCTCAGATGGGAAAACCAGGTGTGTAGGATGATATCCCGCTTTCCCCAGTCCTTGCAGCAGTGGTCCAGGCCAGTGCATGCTCCCTCTACCCTTTCTTCCCTCCTCACTGCACCTGCTCAGGGCCCTGCCGTTCTTAACCTGATGGCACAAACTGGAGCAAGTTGCACTTCCAGCCCTTCTGTGGCCTCTGGCTAAAGTCCATTCCCTGCAGCGTGGCTCCCAGCCCCCTGGGATGCAGGCCTGGGGGTGCTGGGCCATTGAGGCCTCTGGTCCTTGATCACCAGCCCAGCACCTACCCACACAGCAAGGTCCAGGGCTGGCCCCTCCTTCTGCATGCTGCTCCCTCAGAGCCACCCCTGCCAGGCAGACACCAGACTCGGCCTCATGAAGCTCTGATGGCCCTTAACTTGTATTACCCATCTGTGTTCCTAGCCTGGTCATGCACTCCTCTGGGTAGAGATGGTCTTACTCACTTAATCTTCACAGATCCTGGCATATAACTGCAGCCAGGGGAAAATTCAAAGAATGAATAATGAATGGTTGATGAGCTGAATGGAGTGATGCATCAGTGCTGCCTTTATGATCACTCTTGGCCGACACAGGCATTCATGCTGAGTCTACTTTCCCGCTCTGAGCTGTGCCCTACTTCCATGGGGTTCTTCTGGCCTTCAAAGCCCATGGCCTTAACTACAACTGGCCTTGAGCACAGATGACTAACAGAAGCTCTGTGTGTGGTTTGGCTGTTTGATCTCTGCTACCTTGGCTGTAAGGGACATGCCACTCTTCTACCCTGAGCTGCACTGGTCATTTCAGACACTGCACAAGGGCCATGAGCATTTACTAATGTGGGCTTCCAGGGCTCTGCTTTAGAGATACTGAGGTTGGAAACACATTCCACCACCGTGCACTGCAATCACAGAGCATGGGATTAAAACAAAACAGAATCCTGACGGTCAGATCTGGGAAGCCTTGTAGGAATCTTCTGGACCACCCAACACCTTCATCATCCAGATGAGGCCCTTGCAGCCAAGGGTTTGGCCCACAGGCCACAGTGCTGTTGGGAAAGGCAGCCCCGCAAGCCCAGGGCTCACCGGTGAACTCTGACTTGGGTGGTTGGCCAGTCATCACATCTTGTTGCCCTCTTCCTCATGTCTCAGCAGCCCTGGGCTGGTCTGGCTCCCTCTCATGCAGCAGATGCCCCCAAGTCCTCCTAGACTCACACCCCAATCCTTGTTTCTTTTCTGCCTCCCTTCAAGCGCTTGGTACTCAGGGTCTGGGGTGGGGTGGGGGGGTACAATAAGACCTCAACCCTGAAGACGATGGATTTGGGTCTCAACCCTGAGGCTTAGAGGCAGCTTCTTGGGACTGGTTCACGGCAGAAGGTCATCAAGTGCCTCCTCAATACTGTCCCAGTTTCTGGCAGGCTCAGCGAGGCCCGGAAAGAGCCTGGAGTGGTTAATACAGACCCATCCTTCTCAGAGGGAAGAACATAATCAGCCAGAGGCTATAAGAAAAGGGAAATGAGTGTGGACTAACACAGGGCAACTCGTGGGCTGAAGTCTTGAGTCCCCAGCTCCCAAGTGTTCTTGGAATCAGGAAGGGTATTTGGGGAGGACAGTCTGGAGGAGAAAACTCTGGGAAGGCTCACGGCAGAAACGGCCTGGGAGGACAAAGGCCAAGAGGGTGCTCTTTCCTCCCTGGACGCTGCTCAGCACTGGCCTGGAGCGGCAGCACACTGGGCCCAGGCTGGGCAATGGCCCGCCCCTTGGAGTCCCAGGTGGAGGGAGCGGGGTTAGATATAGCCTAGAGGGGCTGTTCAAGCTGGGATCCTGGCTGGAGGCCTCAGCCTCGTTGCCTTAGTCTCCAGAGGGACATTACCACCTACAAAGAGGGCCCCTGTGTGGTCCTCAAGGGCTAGTTCTCATCAACCCCTTCTTTCTGGACGCGGAGTCTCCGGGTGAGCAGAGGAAACTGGATTCACAGCTTCCCTCCCTGCCCCAGTCTAGTTCAGCTGCGTTTGTGGGCAGTGAGAATCTGAGGGATGCTGGCCTAATGGTGGAGTTGGAGGCAGCGGGGATGAGCTTGAGCATTACTTGGAGGCATAAGGGCAGCTGGCTCCTCTGACCCCACATGGGAAACTTCTCGGGGAGAGAAGTCAGCCCCGTTGGTTTCTTTAGCTGCGTTTCTTGCCTTGGCCCACCTCCCTCCGTGTGCTAGGCACATCCAGCTCCAGAACCATTGCTATGTTCCAGGTTCTTACCCAACTGTTTTCTCTACTCAGAGTACCCTTCCTACCCCCTTTCTCGCCCCATCTCAGCTGTCCCCACCATACCTCCTGGATAATAAGAGCCTTTTCACACAACAGGCATGTGGTAAGTGTTTGTTGAATGAGACACCAAGGTCAGATGCAGGGTCTTAGGGACAGAGAGATCTGAATTCACATTCAGTTCTCTTTTGCAGACAATCTTCGTACTGAATTTGCTTGTGACCTTGAGCAAATGTCTCCTAGTCTCTGGCCTCCACTTCTTTATCTGTCAATGAGAAAGCCGAACTGGCCGAGCTGTAAGCCTCCCGGCTCTGACACAAATCCTGGGTGGCAGTGAAGCCAAGGTCCTGTCCCTGTGCTCCCCGCTGGCCTGCCTCACCCTCCCCAGCTGGGAGGAACATCCTGAGCAGCGTTAAGAATAATAAACACGGGCTGATAAACATCAATAGGCCCCCTCGGTGCCAAAAGGGGAAGAGGGAAGACTATGCTTTGCTGGCTCGGCCTCCCTGGACCAAGGGAGCCACTGCCAGCTCCTTAATCATCTGGAGACAGCCGGCCGGCTCCCCTGGTCCCGCCCCGGGCCCAGGGCAAGTGGAGGCCAGGCCAGGCTCTGGGGAGTTGGCCGTTAGGTCTTCAGCCACAGGCGGGCCCCAGATGGCCCCCATCCCCTGTGCCAGGGCTTTCCTCTGGATGGGACTTATGTTCCTGCCCTACTTGAAACCTTTAGTGGCCCCCCACTGCCCACAAGACAGAGCTTGCTTGCCCTGGCCTGGCACGAACGGCCTCTCAGACGCTGGCCTCAACCTGCCTCTCCAGCCCCGTGGCTCACAGCTGTGGAGTGTCTTGCTATTTTCTGGAAATGCCAAGCTCTTATTCCTCTGGGATGGTTCATAGACTGATCCCTTCAGGAGAAGGCAGAATCTTACTTTGATGTCCAGTTAAGGCACCAGGGCCCTGCTGAATTAGCAACCTTGGCTCAGAGTGCTCCATGTTCTGATTACTTGGTTCCTTACCCTACTCTCCCCTAGATGGTGAGCTGTTGAAAGAGACCTGTTAGTGGAGGAATAGGGTCAGCTGCTACCTGGAGAATCCCAGGGACAGGGGAGCCTGGTGGGCTGCCGTCTATGGGGTCACACAGAGTCGGACATGACTGAAGTGACTTAGCAGCAGCAACAGCAGAGTCAGCTGCTACCCAGAGCTTGAGTCCTGGAATCAGGTGGTCTGGATTTGAAATCTGTTCTCTCACTTTGCAGTATGGCCTTGGGTAAATTACTTAATGTGTTTGTGCCTCAGTTTCCAGTAAAATAAAGTTGATACGAAAGGCTGTTGTCAGGCTTACTTGACCTGACACATGCAGAGTGCTTAAGACAGTACCTGGAACCCAGCAATGCTCGCCAAGTTGTAGACTGTATTATTAACCCATTCACACTATGGCCTACCGGTGCCCAGCACACAGATTTCAGCTGTATGTGTTGAATGACTACCTGACTGTTTGACTCAGAGGAAAGACCATAGGTATGGCTCCTGTGTTGTATCCTGGTCTGTTGCGGTTACATAAACGATGTGTGTTGAGTGCCTAGCTGCGGTGGCCACCGGCATGGCCAAGGACAGGGCCCTCCTAAGGGGAAGGGTTGCATTTTCTCCATCAGGGCAGGGGGATCATTTCATATGGAGCCCATAGATGCTAGTAAACTTGGGGACTTCTGGTTGCCTGGGCCTCTCCAACGGGGATGATGAACTCAGTGGTTGGTGGCTCTGGGTGCTGAGTCATGTAACACTTAGAGTCAGTGGTGACTGGGGATGGGAGTGTGGCCAAGACAGGAAGTGGGCTACTGTGGTCAGGGTGGGCTGCCCCTGTGACCTATAAGACCTCAGGGGCTCCTCCCAGAGCAGGTGACCTGGCTCATTTATTAAACCGCAAGTTCAAGGGCACCACCATTCCCAGGGAGGTTCAGTTTGCCGACTTCAGCCTTCCCGCCTCCCTGGGGAAGCTGTGTCTCCCTGCTTCGGTCCAATTTTCCATGTGGGATTTCCGGAGACACCAAATGGGTCATGTGATAGGAGACATGGTTTGGGAACTTCATACATTTCTAAAATTCCTAATCCTATTTTCAGATGACTGCTCCCCTGTGCATACCCCTCCCCAAACATACCCTTTTATTGTGAGCAATATCCTCCTCTCTGCTGGAGAATAAGCATCATTAAAAGATTCATGAATCAGAGTTCCAGTGGGTTGAAAATCGTCCCTTAGTTTGAGAAGGCCTCCCTGCTAGATTATGGCTCAGGCTTGACTGAGGGGTCCGGGTAGGAAATGTACATCAAATTTGGAATGCAAATACACTGAAGGGAACCCAAACAATTTGCTTTTGCTGGGGATCATCTACGTATGGTTATTCACAACAAGGAGCTGTCCTGCCCTGTCCTTCAGGGAACTTGGGTATGACCCCACTTAAGGCTGTCTCAGGGAAAGTTCTGTCCCAGCTCCTTGTATCTGTACTACAGCAGTGTGCGGGCACCTGTAGCTGTGGGCTTCCCATTCTGAGTAGCACAGAGCTGGGGAGTGCAGGGCAGATAGCAGGAAGAACTCAACACCTGGAAAGGGTGAGTCCTGAGGGGGTGGGGCCTCACCTAGGCAGGGGTTGGGAAGCAGCTGGGGAGACTGGGGTTCTAGGAAGAGGCAGGGCCAGTGTTGTGACCTAGGGAAAGTGGGATTAGAAAGGAAGTGGGAACCCAGGTGTATGCCCAGAGCTGCAGCAGAGACCATAACTTTGAGCAAATCAGAAAAAGATACCACAGCACAGCCCTGAGGCAGCACGCAGGGCTCAGTGGGCAAAGCTGGGCTGGATTTCAGCCTTGTGTGTGTGTCCCTCCTGCTGGGGCCTTTCTACAATGAATGCCTGGCATATACAACATCGCACTGTGGCCCAGAGCTCTAGGGCAGAAGTGCTCTGTGTGTGCGCATGCTGGAGCTTCCAGTGTCAAGGGCTGCATCTCTTCTCTCACCTATGTCCTTCTGTTGTCCCTTCTAGGGAAGTCGCTCCTCTATGGGCCACACTTCGGGAACTGTGAGGCTGGCAGGGAGGGTAGCCTGTTGGCTGCTGTAGCCTGGGGTCTTGTTAACCAGGCTACTGAATGCAGCTAGGGTGCCCTCTTTCCCTCTGCTGAGGTGCCCTGGGGACAGCTGATTAAGCAGGCTGGCACAGTGTCTGGGTGATTTACAGCTACCCAGAAGCTTCTGCCTGAAGAGCTAGGCTGCTGCATTATTCATGGCTGTGAGCTGTAAATCTGCTCCTGGCGCTGTCTCGGCTCTCCCCTGGAGGATGAAGATGAAGGGAAGGGTGGTGGGGGGAAGAGGGCTGAGGTTCTCAGAGCGCCAGGCCCTTCTGAACAAGGACCTGACCTTCTCCGTCTTCCTTTGGTTACTCTGGCCCAGCCACCCTCCTCTCAGCTAGCCTGGATACCTTTTACTGTAGTTGAAGCCCAGTGCCCCTGCCTGAGGTGATTCTTAACAGGACTTTAAAGATTCAGGTCACCTTTCTTTAGACTAAACAGTCTGCCTAAAGTCCTGCCACTGGGCAGCAGGGGCCTCCATCACTCCAGAGGCTTCTGCTGGTCTTACTGCTGGCTGTGGTTACTGGCCTAGCATGCCAATACCTTTATGTGAGTAAAGACAGGGCAAGATATAGCCTTCAGCAGGAGAGGAAATATTGGTGCAGCGCTCCTCAAACCTTAACTTGCATCAGCATTACCTGAAGGGGTTGTCAGAACACAGGCTGCCCTGTCTCCAGTGTTTCTAATTCAGGAGGTCCCAGGTGGGGTTTGAGGATTTTCATTTCTCACAGGTTCCCAGGTTATGTGATGTTGCTCTTCCAGGGATCACCCGTTGAGAACCACGGTCTCAGTGCAATTTAACCCAGCTTTCCTGTGCTAACATCACCTAAGGAAGGCAGGAACCAGAAGTAAAAAATGCGATTATTAAATTCATTCATTCAATAAATATTTTTTGATACCTACTAAAAACAGACATGAAGAGTCAGACACTGGCCTCCATACCAGTTCATACAGGAAGAGAAGAAAATGTGAACAGGCTCTAGGCATTTGTTGAGAGTTGAATCAAGCAATTTAACAAATTCAGCCCCTGTAGGGGGCCTATAAGCGCTTTGCTCCTGGCTCTTGCTGCTGCTGCTGCCGCCGCTAAGTCGCTTCAGTCGTGTCTGACTCTGTGCGACCCCATAGACGGCAGCCCGCCAGGCTCCCCCGTCCCTGGGATTCTCCAGGCAAGAACACTGGAGTGGGTTGCCAGGTCCTTCTCCAATGCAAGAAAGTGAAAAGTGAAAGTGAAGTCGCTCAGTCTTGTCCGAATCTTAGTGACCCCATGGACTGCAACCTTCCAGGCTCCCCCATCCATGGAATTTTCCAGGCAAGAGTACTGGAGTGGGGTGCCATTGCCTTCTCCGCCTGGCTCTTGACTGTGATCTAAATACATGGAGAAGACGTATTTGTATGGTGCTTGCTCTCCTGTAGCTGACTCGAGAAATATTTCAAGATGTATGTGATGAGCTGGGAGTTGGTAAGTTTGAAGGTACCACTGTCCTAAAAAGGAGAGATCCTTGAAGATTGGGGAATTGGGAGGATTTCATGGAGGAGGTGAGACTTGAAGGATGGATTTGGGAAGGAGGCGGGCCGGTAAACATGGCTATCCAAGCTAGACCGACAATCTTCAAAAGTTAAAGACAACATGACTATCCACTTGCTTTCTGAGCTTTAGACTGAAAACTTTTTCCTCTGACCTTATTGATCCCAGATCCTTAGTTTTTATATAATTTCTCATTTTTTAATAAGTAAACTTGGGAAGTTTATTTGTTTTTTTATTCGTTTATTTGTCTATACCAGTTGTGGCATGTGGGATCTAGTTCTCCGACTAGGGACTGAACCCAGGCCCTCTGCTTTGGGAGCACAGAGTCTTAGCTACTGGACTACCAGAGAAGTCCCTCTCTTTTGCATTTTTTTCCCTCGGGACTTGCAGACAGCAAACATGCTGTCTCAAAGACTTAATTATAAGTATAAACAGAGAGTAAAGAGTAAAGGAGATTGTCTGGGGAGTGTTTGAGCCTGGCCAGGGGGTGAGGGGGAAGATAGTATTAATAAGGAAGGGGATTTATGACCGAGTAGAAGTGTGTTGCAAGGCAATGCCTGGCTGGGAAAGGGATGTTGCATGGGGTAAGGAGCGGATTATTTGGATGCTGTAGTAGGTAGTTTTACTGAGACCCCTCACAACTGTATTCATCACCCTCCTCCCATCCTACTCCCCAGAAGGAAGCATTTTAAGCTCTTACAGTGCTTCTTTGGTATTTATATCCATGTTTCTAACTAAAATAACATATGGATTTTTCTTTATCCATTAACTTCAAACATTATTCACTTTCTATTATGACAGATACAAATATACACTCATTTATATACTCTCTTCTGTAGCCCATATTCTTTTACTATTATATCTTGATTCTTAATTAAAATCATTTTCAGAGTTTCATTATTATGGCTATAAATTTTGCTTACTGTTGACACAAGTGGTATACTCTGGTTATATCTCCATTATTGTTCAACTTTTCGTTTTTCCTGGAGTTAATAATTGCCTCAGTTTTCCATCTGTTTTGTTTTCTTTGATCCTCTGCCTAAGGAATTTCACACCATTTCATAGCTCTGTAAAATACCTCTCAATACAATTTTCCAAGTAGTCAAACCTACCAGGTAATTGACCACTTTCATTTCCTCCCCTTTAGAGTCTCGTCTGCTTGTGCTCCGAGATCTGCTCTCTGTCCTGACTCACATCTCTCCATGGTTGCTGCATAGCCTCGACCTGCCTCCTGCCTACCATTCTTGCATTCCTTTTATCCCCCATTTATGTTTAGTCTTTGTTGATTTGATCTCATGTCGTGTCTCCTCTCTCTTGATTTACTTCCTTGGTTTTAACTGGGTTTTAATCTGGAGGCCCTTGAGTTTCAATTCTGGAAAAATTTTGTGTGGCCCTCTTTTCCTTCCCCTTCCTTCCTGGCTTCCCTGATAGCTCAGTTAGTAAAGAATCCGCCTTCCTTCCCCTTTCTCTCTCCCTCTCTTTATCTCTCTTTCTTTCAGCAGTTACTTTGGTGCTATCTTCTTTTTTCACCTTGGGAACACCTAGAGGTTGGAAACTGGAACTCCTGTATTTATTCTATAATATTTGAATATCCATTATATTGTCTACATCCTTGTTTTTTTGTGTATTTATCTTTGTTAATGTTATCCTCTAATTCCTCTATTCATTTTTTTGGCTCATATGCTTAATTTTCAAGAGTTCTTTGCTATTGTCTGATTGTTCTTTTTTATATATTATCTTCTTATTTCTTGGATGAAATATTTAAAAATCTCCCTGAAAATATTAATTACCTATTTTGTTATCCCTTTCACTGCTTTTCTTTTCATCTCTGTTTCTTTTGAGTTTTCACTTTGTCTATCATGTGTGCAGTTTACTTCGGATGTCTACCAATCCTTGATTATCCATTCATATGTAGAGGTGTGGACTGAAAAGCAGATCAAAAGCTGGGAAAGGAGGAGGGGCTTGTAGACAGGTAGCTCAGAGTCCTGTTGTGAACCTCCAGAAAATGTGTGTATCTTTTCTTTAAGGTGATTCAGTTTCTCCACTGGAAAAAGTCCTCCATGCCCCTCTCTCCATTCTCTATACAGTGTGAGTATAGCCTCAGTTGCATTATATAATGGCTGCTAGTGTTCTGGACCTAGGTGAGTATGGTGCACTAAAGAAGGTCATTGAGTTTTTTTTCCATTTTTCTCTCAGAAAGTGATATTTTTTCCCCTTAAATCTGAATTGGCTTTGTGACTACTTTAACCAGTAAAATATAGTGGAAATGATGCTGTGACAATTCTAAGGTTAGCCTTCAGAAGGCTTGGATGTGTCCACTTTTGTACTCTTAGGAGCCCTGAGATACCATGTAATAAGGCTAGCTATCTTGCTGGGGAGGCCGTGAAGAAAGGCCACATGGAGAGGACAAGCATAGAGAAGGCGGCCCTGAAACACGGGTAAAGAGAGGCCCCAACACCCCAGCAGCCCAGCTTATCCCAGCCTTCTAGCGTGAGCAACAAAGGCACCAGATAGGTGAGTTAGCCATTTTGGATGTTGCAGGCCAGATGAACCCTCAGATGACTATAACACCCAGTCAACTTCCTATGCTGTAGAAGAACTATCTAGCTGGATACAGTCAACCTCCAGAATTGTAAACAATAAAAGCTTGTATTGCTTACAGTTGTAAGCATTTGTAAGCTTGTTGTCTTAAGATAGTACATTTTGGGGTGGTTATTATGTGACAGTGGAGAACCAAAACAGTGGGGAAAGAGAGCTTGGGGCTACACTGCATGATTCAGTCTGCACATTTTCACTCAATGCCCCATATTAGCTGACTCCTTACTTCTACCATCTCTATGCTGCTGCTAAGTCACTTCAGTCATGTCTGACTCTGTGCGACCCCATAGATGGCAGCCCACCAGGCTCCCCTGTCCCTGGGATTCTCCAGGCAAGAACACTGGAGTGGGTTGCCATTTCCTTCTCCAATGCATGAAAGTGAAAACTGAAAGTGAAGTCGCTCAGTCGTGTCCGACTTGTAGTGACCTCATGGACCGCAGCCTACCAGGCTCCTCTCCGTCCATGGGATTTTCCAGGCAAGAGTACTGGAGTGGGGTGCCATTGCCTTCTCTATACTTGGATTCAAAAGCATATATAATTTGGAGATTTAACTACTGATATGACCTTAACATTAAAATTGTAGCATTCAAGATCTCTGCTCATATGTTGGTCAGGCCTAAATTTGGCACTATGATGATCTCTAAATTTTTGAGGATCCAATATCCTGACTGCAGCTAGCAAAACTTTTTCATCAAATCCGCTTCTCTCTCTAATCTAGGGCATTTTCCTTAACAATCCTTTTCTTCATAGTCCACCTGCTTCCTTTGAGAAAATGGAATTAGAATTCCTTTTGCACAACATCTTCCTAGAATTACTCCCACTCACGACCTTCCTTCAGCAGGTGTGATATGGGCTTCTATCAGACACTCTATCAGATATTCTAGACTGCTAAAGGTTTTAATGGAGGCAGGGTTTGCAGTCCCTGATGTGGCCTCTATGATTTCCTTTCTAAAAGTCTTACAAAAACTTAGAAAGAGATGAAAATATATAACATCACTGAAAACTGAAGCTGATAAACAACGTATTATCAGATTATGGAAGGAATGTTTATTAAACATAATACTGATAAAGTTGTATTGAAACCCAGACAAGTGACATACTCTTGCTTCTCTTAAAATAAAGCAGGATACTTCTTTTTTCTTACTCTGGTTGCCCTAAAATATTCTGATGTGAGGTTAATAAAAATCTAGGAAGCTGCCCCACTACTCTGTGATGCCGCTTGTTCTGCCTTCCTACAAGCATTTCTACACTCGTTTGGAGACTGAAACCATGCAAACAACAGGGCAGTATAGGGGAGCTCAGTGGAGGTGCTTTGCTTTCAAGGAGAACATACATGTAGGTGAAGACAGAGACTTAACACACCTGGTAACAAGACATGCTAGAAAGCATAGTTTCAAAGTTCCAGGAAGCTAGGTAGGAGGATGAGACTTCACCTTGCAACACAGCAACCACATATTACAAGAAAGCCTGGGAAACAGACCCTGGGAGTTGGGCTGAGATCTCTTTAGTATACAGAGTCCTTGAAAGTCCTGTTGCTATTAAGCCAGAAAGGAGACCCAGCTAACTTCAAAGTAGGAGGACCAGGGGAGATCTACACAATCTGTTGGTTGTTAAAACAATTTATTTTAAAAAAACACAAAAATTTAATATATCTTTTATTTCCAGAAATGAATAAAAAAGGAAAGCAGTCAACTTGATCTATTTAAAAAAGATGAACTGCAGAACATTAGAAAGAAAAATTCATCTTGATGACTCATAAGTACATAGAGTAACTAAAATTCAATTTTAGGAAATTGTTTGGAAACTGCATTAAGTTGCAAAGAAATGTGGCTTCTCAGTTCAGTTCAGTTAATGTGGCTTCTACGAACAGCTAAAGACAATCATAAGAAGAGAGAAGATCAAGAGGAAATAAGATGAGATGAACAAATGACAAAGTAAGATGAAAAGAGAACCATGTAAGATGTAGGAGTGTGTCAAGTTACCTATTGCTCAATAAAATCACACCATTTTATTTGCTTACAATTCTGTCGGAAGAAATTAAGACAGGGTCAGCTAGACAATTCTTCCCCACGTGATGTGGAGTCTGCTTCATGAGGTGGTGGCATTCAGCTGGGAAGTAGGCCAAAGCTGGAATGTTCAAGGTGGCTTCATTTCATATCTGGCACTTGATGACTGGAGAACTGTGGGACCCTTTGCTCTCTCATGTGGCTTGAGTTTCATCATATGGCAGCTGGATTGTCAAACTGGAAAAGTGGAAGCTGTTAATCCTCTTAAGAATGAAAACTGGAAGTCTTATAATAGCACTCCTGCTGCATTCTATTGGTTATGTCAAGTCACAAGACATCCCACCCCTTGATTCAGTTTCAGTTCAGTCGCTCAGTTGTGTCCGACTCTTTGTGACCCCATGAACAGCAGCACACCAGGCCTCCTTGTCCATCACCAACTCCTGGAGTTTACTCAAACCCATGTCCATTGCTTCGGTGATGCCATCCAACCACCTCATCCTCTGTCATTCCCTTCTCCTGCCTTCAATATTTCCCAACATCAGGGTCTTTTCAAATGAATCAGCTCTTTGCATCAGGTGGCCAAAATATTGGAGTTTCAGCTTCAACATCAGTCCTTCCAATGAACATCCAGGACTGATATCCTTTAGGATGGACTGGTTGGATCTCCTTGCAGTCCAAGGGACTCTCAAGAATCTTCTCCAACACCACCATTCAAAAGCATCAAATCTTCGGCGCTCAGCTTTCCTTATAGTCCAACTCTCACATCCATACAAGACCACTGGAAAAACCATAGCCTTGACTAGATGGGCCTTTGTTGACAAAGTAATGTCTCTGCTTTTAATATGCTGTCTAGGTTAGTGGTAACTTGCCTTCCAAGGAGTAAGCTTTTTTTAATTTCATGGCTGCAATCACCATCTGCAGTGAATTTCGAGCCCCCAAAATAAAGTCAGCCACTGTTTCCCCATCTATTTCCCATGAAGTGATAGGACCAGATGCCATGATCTTTGTTTTCTGAATGTTGAGCTTTAAGCAAACTTTTTCACTCTCCACTTTCACTTTCATCAAGAGGCTTTTTAGTTCTTCTTCACTTTCTGCCATAAGGGTGGTGTCATCTGCATATCTGAGGTTATTGATATTTCTCCTGGCAATCTTGATTCCAGCTTTTGCTTCATACAGCCCAGCGTTTCTCATGATGTACTCTGCATATAAGTTTAGTAAGCAGGGTAACAATATACAGCCTTGATATACTCCTTTTCCTATTTGGAACCAGTCTGTTGTTCCATGTCCAGTTCTAACTGTTGCTCCCTGACCTGCATACAAACTTCTCAAGAGGCAGGTCAGGTGGTCTGGTATTCCCATCTCTTTAAGAATTTTCCACAGTTTATTGTGATCCACACAGTCAAAGGCTTTGGCATAATCAATAAAGCAGAAACAGATGTTTTTCTGGAACTCTCTTGCTTTTTTGATAATCCAGTGGATGTTGGCAACTTGATCTCTGGTTCCTCTGCCTTTTCTGAAACCAGCTTGAACATCTGGAATTTCGTAGTTCACATATTGCTGAAGCCTGGCTTGGAGAATTTTGAGCATTACTTTACTAGCGTGTGAGATGAGTGCAATTGTGTGGTAGTTTGAGCATTCTTTGGCATTGCCTTTCTTTGGGATTGGAATGAAAACTGACCTTTTCTAGTCCTGTGGCCACTGCTGAATTTTCCAAATTTGCTGGCATATTGAGTGCAGCACTTTCACAGCATCATCTTTCAGGATGTGAAATAGCTCAACTGGAGTTCCATCACCTCCTCTAGCTTTGTTCTTAGTGATATTTCCTGAGACCCACTTGACTTCACATTCCAGGATGTCTGACTCTAGATGAGTGATCACATCATCGTGATTATCTGGGTCGTGAAGATCTTTTTGTATAGTTTTTCTGTGTATTCTTGCCACCTCTTCTTAATATCATCTGCTGTTGTCTTCCAACAACACAAGAGAAGACTGTACATAAGGATATCATCAGATGGTCAACACTGAAATCAGATTGATTATATCCTTCGCAGCCAAATAGGGGGAAGCTCTATACAGTCAGCAAAAATAAGACTGGGACTGACTGTGGCTCAGATCATGAACTCCTTATTGCCAAATTCAGACTTAAATTGAAGAAAGTAGGGAAAACCACTAGACTGTTCAGGTATGACCTAAATCAAATCCCTTATGATTATACAGTGGAAGTGAGAAGTAGATTTAACTGACTAGATCTGATAGAGTGCCTGATGAACTATGGACAGAGGTTTGTGACATTGTACAGGAGAAAGGGATCAAGACCATCCCCAAGAAAAAGAAATGCAGAAAGCAAAATGGGTGTCTGAGGAGGCCTTACAAATAGCTGTGAAAAGAAGAGAAGTGAAAAACAAAGGAGAAAAGGAAAGATATAAGCATATGAATGCAGAGTTCCAAAGACTAGCAAGGAGAGATAAAAAAAGCCTTCCTCAGCAATCAATGAAAGAAATGGAGGAAAACAATAGAATAGGAAAGACTAGAGATCTCTTCAAAAAAATTAGAGATACCAAGGGAAAATTTCACCCCTTGATGGAGGGGGATAATTGTGCAAACAGGTTCAGGAGGAATTGTTGACATCTATCTTTGCAGTCAACACTCCCATGAATTGCAAGTTCAAAGGAAGGATGAGAACAAAATTTAAATATACATATATGGTTTATATAAATATATTATATAAATATAAATTTACATGCATATAAATTATATATATATATATATATATATAAATTTAAATATTTATATAGAGAAGACTCTTGAGAGTCCCTTGGACTGAAAAGAGATCGAACCGGTCAATCCTAAAAAATATCAGCCTTGAATATTCATTGGAAGGACTGATGCTGAAGCTGAAACTCCAATACTTTGGCCACCTGATGTGAAGAACTGACTCAATGGAAGAGACCCCGATGCTGGGAAAGATTGAAGGCGGGAGGAGAAGGGGACAACAGAGGATGAGATGGTTGGATGGCATCACTAACTCAACGGACATGAGTTTGAGCAAGCTCCGGGAGTTGGTGATGGACAGGGAAGCCTGGTGTGTTGCCATCCATGGGGTTGCAAACAGTCAGACATGACTGAGCGACTGAACTGAACTGATAAATAAATATATATCTATATATAAATATATATATTGCTTCTCTCGTGGCTCAGACATCTGGTAAAGAATCTGCCTGCAATGTGGGACACCCAGGTTCTATCCTTGGGGTCGGGAAAATCCCCTGGGGAAGGGAATGGCTAACCACTTCTTGGAGAATTCCATGGGCAGAGGAGAGACTAGCAGGCTTACAGTCCATGGTATGGCAAAGAGTCAGACATAAGTGCATGACTAATACTTTTCACTTTCACACACACACACACACATATATTTATACCCACACTAAGGCAGGTGAGGAGCAGCACTGACACAATGGAAAACTGTAATAGTGATGTGGAAAACAAACTTGAGTGTTTCTCCCCAAAATGTGAGTGGATACAGAGATGAAAATGATGAGCGAGAAGAGGGAGGACAGAGAAGCAAGGTCCTAGTGGAACTTCCTTTCTCTGCTTGTGAAATTTCTCATGTTAGATGTCTTTACTGTCTGACACATAGAATCAGAAGAGGCCAGAATCCCATTTTCTCAGGCTGCTCGCTAGGGTACCAGCATGTGACCTGTGCCAGCCAGTCAGGCTCAGGCAGATGGAACTTTGAAAAGGGGGCTTGTAGCACAATGATGAAAGGATTGAGGAGATGTCATTCTGAGGGTGGCAGTACTGGTCCAGGACAGTGGAAGCCACGGCACAAACTGCAGTGTCTGGGGTCCAGTGCTCAAGCGCTAATGCTGTGAGCAGCCCCCAGCGTTCAGTGGTGGCATCGCTGGAGTCCTCACTGGTTGATATTTTGGTTAGATTCTCAATATCTGTTTAATAAATTAATTCATGACTAAAGCAGCAAGAGTTAGTATGGGTGCTTGCAATTAAGATCTTAGACTTGCACAGGATAGGAGCAAAGAACAAGAGGTGTTGGGTGGGAGGTAAACCAGAATAGCTGGAGGAGGCAATGGTCAGTCAGAACAAAAAAAAGTTTTCTTTTGATGTCTTAGAAGCCAAAAGGGAAACCACGTATGTGTCCATAAGTGTTTTACTATATTTTAGGCATGATAGTAAAAAGAGATCTCATCTAGACATATCATGGAAGTAATTATATTTAATAAGAAAAAGATATTCGAGAATCAAAAACTTAAAAAAAACATTATCCACAAGTTAGGATGACTTCAGATTTCCCATCTGCAACATTGACTGCCAAAAGAAAGCATGGAAATGTTTCCATTTTTCAGTTTTGTGGGTAAGAGTGTATGATCCACATTCTTCCTTTAAAAAGAATTATTTGAAGATGTTTAGCCCAGAACAGAGTGAGTGATTCTCCCACTTCATTCTTCTTTCTGAAGGTTGTTTTAGCTGTTCTAGGGCCTATGTCTTCCACACAAACTTTAGAATAAGCTTGTGTATGTCTACAAAAAATCTTGCTGGGATTTCGGTAGGAATTGCATTAAATCTAAAAATCAACTTGAATAGAGCTGACATCTTTATTGTGTTGAATCATTCAATTCATGAGTTCAGTATGTCTTTGAACTGATTTAGATTTTCCTGTTTCAAATTTCATTTTAATTTTTTAACACCAACAACATTTTGTATGCTGTACAGCTGTTTAGCAAAGTTGTGATAGTCGCAGGTGAACAGTGAAGGGCTCAGCCATGCAGAAACATGTATCCACTCTCCCCCAAACTCCCTCCCATCCAGGCTGCCACATAATGTTGAGCAGAGTTCCATGTGCTATACAATACGTTTTGTTGGTTATCCGTTTTAAATACAGAAGTGTGCACATGACCTTTCAAAAGTCCTTAACTATCCCTCCCCATGCCCACCCCTGCCAGCAACCATGAGTTTGTTTTCTAAGTCTGTGAGTCTCTTTCTGCTTTGTAAGTTCACTTGTATAATTTCTTTTAGATCCCACATATAAGGGAAGTCATGTGACATTTCCCCTTCTCTGTCTGACTTACTTCTCTCAGTATGACACTCTCTATGTCCATCCAGGTTGCTGCAGATGGTTTTGGCTATTGGAAGCAGGGCTGCACTGAACTTTCAGGTATGTGTATCTTTTGTGGCCGTGTTTTTCTCGGATTCTTTACCACTGAGCCAGTGGGTAAGCCCCTGGTAAATGCATGCCTAAGCATTTAACTTTATTTGGAATCATTGTAAATGCTACTATGCTTTTAATTTCAGTTCCCATAGGTTCATTATTAGTACATAGATAAGCAATTGATTTTTTTGTGTGTGTTGAATTTGTATCCAACAAAAACAGAGAGAAAAACAGAGAGAAAGTAAGAATAGTAAGAAAAAATATATCTTACTCCTGGATATACGCCCAGGAATAAGACTGCAGAATCATATGGTAGCTCTATTTTTAGTTTTTTAAGGAACCTCCATACCGTTCTCCATAGTGGGTGTAACAATTTACATTCCCACCAACAGTGCAGGAGGGTTCCCTTCTCTGCACACCGTCTCCAGAATTTTTTCTTTGTGGATTTTTTGATGATAGCCACTCTGGTTGGTATGAGGCTATTTTTTTTGATTTAGTTCATCAGCATTTTGTAATATTTAGCATATAGATCCTGTACATGTTTTGGTAAATGTATGCATCTGGGCTCAGTCACTCAGTCATGTCTGACTCTTTGCGACTCCTGTAGCCCACCAAACTCCTCTGTCCATGGGATTTTTCAGGCAAGAATAGAATGGGTTGCCATTTCCTACTCCAGAGGATATTCCTGACCCAGGGTTTGAACCTACGTCTCCTGTACCTCCTGAACTGACAGGTGGACTTTTTACCACTGTGCCACCCGGGAAGCCCTGGTAAATGTATGTGCTGTGCTGTGCTCAGTTGCTTCAGTCGTTTCTGACTCTTTGTGACCCTATGGACTGTAGTTGGCCAGGCTCCTCTGTCCATGGGGTTCTCCAGGCAAGAATACTGGAGTGGGTGCCAGGCCCTCCTCCAGGGGATCTTCCCACCCAGGGATCAAACCCGTATCTCCTGCACTGCAGGCGGATTCTTTACCACTGAGCCAGTGGGTAAGCCCCTGGTAAATGCATACCTAAGTATTTAACTTTATTTGGAATCATTGTAAATGCTACTATGCTTTTAATTTCAGTTTCCATAGGTTCATTATTAGTACATAGGTAAGCAATCGATTTTTTGTGTGTTGAATTTGTATCCAGAAACATTACTTAACTCATATATTATCGGTTTTTTGGTAGATTCCATGTAATTTTCTATATGGACAATCATATCATCTTCGAATAAAGACAATTTTATTTCTAAACAACATGCCTTATATTCCTTTATTTTGCCTTATTGCAGGGGCCAGGACTTCTAGCACCACATTGAACAAAAGCAGTGAGTGCAGACATACTTGCCTTGTTTCTGATCCTAGGCAAAAAGCATTTAGTCTTTCACCATTAAGCACATTAGCTGCAGTTTTTTTTCTTTTTTTGTAAATGCTCTTTATGAATTTGAGATAATTCCCTTCTATTCCTAATTTACTGAGTTTTAATAATGAATGAGTGTTGGGCTTTGACAAATACTTTATCACAGACTTAAGTATAAAACAAACTATAAAACATTTAGAAAAAATAGAAGATCTTGGGATTTGGGTCTAGACGAAGGGTTCTTAAATTTGACGTGAAACCATTATCTATACCAGAAAGCCACAATATATTGGACTTCATCAAAATTAAAAGCTTTTTATCCATGGGAGCTATTTGAAGGGAATAAGAGGAGCCACAAAGAGGAAATATTTGCAAATCACATCTTTGACGATGACTAGCACCGAGAATCGGAGAAGGCAATGGCAACCCACTCCAGTACTCTTGTCTGGAAAATCCCATGGACGGAGAAGCCTGGTGGGCTGCAGTCCATGGGGTCGCGAAGAGTCGGACACGACTGAGCGACTTCACTTTCTCTTTTCACTTTCATGCTTTGGAGAAGGAAATGGCAACCCACTCCAGTGTTCTTGCCTGGAGAATCCCAGGGACGGGGGAGCCTGGTGGGCTGCCGTCCATGGGGTCGCACAGAGTCGGACACGACTGAAGCGACTTAGCAGCAGCAGCAGCACCAAGAATATATAAAAGTCACTCAAAACTCAGTAGTAAAAAAAAAAATCCAATTAGAAAAAGACACGTACAGATAATTTGTAATAAGCAGAACATACAGATAGCAAATAAGCTCATGAGAAGATGTTCAACATATATATTCATAATACCCCCAACTGGAAACAATTCAGAAATCTTCCAGAGTGAATGGTGACACCAGTTGTGGTGCACCCTGACTGTGGAATACACTCAGCAGAACAGAAACAAAAACAGCTATTGATGCACACAGCAACTTGGATGAATTGCCAGGGGATTATGGTGAAGCTGTTAAAGCCAGTCTCAAAAGATCACATACTGTATATAAGTTTATTTCAAGGAAGTATAGAGAACAGAGAACAAATGAGGAAATGAGAAATGAGAAAAGTATAGGAATGGAGCACAAATGAGTGATTTTCAGGAGTCAGGGATGGGGTGTGAGGGTTGGTAAGGGGGCAGAGGCTATTGTGGCTATCGAAGAGCAATACAAGGGATCCTTGTGGTGGTGGAACTGTCCTGCGTCTTGACTGTGCTAGTGGTTACAAGAACATGATGAAATTCCTCAGAGTTAAAACACATACACATGCACACACACAAATACAAGCAGACCTGGGAAAATCTGAATAAGATGTAAATTGGATTAATATTAATATCCTGGCTGTGATTATACTTTTGCAAGCTATAACTTTATGGGAAGCTGGGTAAAGGATACATGAGGTATCTTTGCGACTTATGACTGCATGTGAATCTATAATTATCTCAGAACAAATAGTGTAATGAAAAAATAAGACATTTTCCTTAAAGTCAGAATCAGCACAAATATGCTAACAATTACCATTATTAGTTGACATTGTTCTCAAAGTTTGAGCTAATGCAATTGTTTAAGAAACTGAAAGAAGAAACTAAGAAGTAGAAAATGAAATTATCTTAATTTCATATAATAATTTTTTTTCTTTCTTGAAAATCCTAGGGAAGCTATAGAAGAGAATTTATAGGGGAACCAGCTACAAGATGAATTCAGTTAACAAAATCAAGAGCTTTCTAATAAAATAGCAATAGCTAATTATGAAGGAAAAAAATTTCCCTGGCATGAACTCTTGAAAGCTGTGCAGAACCCATAGGAATGAAACTCTGAAACAGTACTGAAATTCACAAAAGAAGACTTGAATAAATGGAAGGACATGCTTCTTGTTGAGAAGATTCAATGTGTAAAAATGTTGTTTCACCACATATTAATTTATACCTTTAATAAAATTCTGATAAACATTCTCATAGTAGTTTTTCAGAACTTTAAGAGAACACAAAGTTCAGTTGGAAAAATGAATAGGCAAGAATGCTTCATTATTAAATAAAAACATTAGCATTCAGCTCAAAAAACTCAAAAAAGAACAAAACACACCAAAGGAAATAGGAGGGAAAAGTTATAAAGAAAAGATGAATTACAAAAAGAAAAATAGAATTGATAAATATATTCAATAACACTTTCTATGAAAAATGTAATACAATAAACAAGTTCTCCCTTATATTGTTCATCATAATAAATCATGGAAGAAATAAAGTGAAACAAAAAACCTGTAATTCTTTTCTTATGTTAGGAATAAGATAGGTATATATATTTCTTCCTATTAATTTGTTCAATTGAGCCCTCTTTCTGTACCAGGTTGTTTAAATTACTCTAAGCTTTGTAAGATATTTAATCAGTATAGTAGTTAAACTTTTAAGCCCTGAAGTAATGAGTTTTGGCTTCAAATAAAACTCCTGACATTTATAATAGTGCCTCTGTGTTACTGGCAAACTTTTTAAACATCTCGAAGTTGCAGGTAATTGTACTTTGAGTTTTGAGGAGGAGAAAATAGAATCCATAGTGCATGTGAAACACTTAATTCAGTACAATGTAAGCACTCAATAGATGTAAAGGTTTTAGTATGTGATACACACACACACACGCACACACACAGGCAATATCCCAAGATTTTCCTGACTTTTATTAAGCGTTCCACCTCAATTTTAGGATTGTATCGTTAAATTCTGAAAACAACACCATTGGGATTGATTTGAATTTATAGATTTATTTAAGGCAGTTGGACATTTTTACAACATGCGTCTTCTTACCCACGAACATGCCTCTATTTTCACCAAATTTCCTTTTTATATCATCACATAAAATATTCTACATTTCTTCAATATTTGTACATAACTAGCATCAATCCTCTAGGTTTGTTATAGTCTTTCATTGATATCGTTGTTGTTGTTCAGTCACTCAGTCATGTCTGACTCTTTGTACACCAGGCTTCCCTGTCCTTCTCTACCTCCTGGAGTTTGCTCAAACTCATGTCCATTGAATCGGTGATGCCATCCAACCATCTCATCCAATATTGAGCCCTTCTCCTACTACCTTCAATCTTTCCCAGCATCAGGGTCTTTTCAATGAGTCGGCTCTTCTTATCAGGTGGCCAAAGTATCGGAGCTTCAACTTCAGCATCAGTCCTTCCAATGAATATTCAGGGTTGCTTGCCTTTAGGATTATCTGGTTTGATGCTGTCCAAGGAACTCTCAAGAATCTTCTCCAGCACCACAGTTCAAAAGCATCAATTTTTGGCACTCATCTTTCTTTATGGTCCAACTCTCACATTGTATAAGACTAATGGAAAAACCATAGCTTTGACTATATGGACCTTTGTCAGCAAAGTAATGTCTCTGCTTTTTAATATGCTGTCTAGGTTTGTCATAGCTCTTCTTCCAAGGAGCAAACTTCTTTTAATTTCATGGCTGCAGTCAACATCAGCAGACACATTGGGGCCCAAGAAAATAAAGTCACTGTTTCTATTTTCCCCCCATCTATTTTCCATGAAGTGATGGGACCAGGTGCCATGATCTTAGTTTTTTGAATGTTGAGTTTTAAGCCAGCTTTTTCACTCTCCTCTTTCACCTTCATCAAGAGGCTCTTTAGTTCTTCTTCACTTTCAGACATTAGGGTGGTGTCATCTGCATATCTGAAGTTATTGATATTTCTCCAGGCAATCTTGATTTCAGCTTGTGCTTCATCCAGCCCAGCATTTCACATGATGTACTCTGCATGTAAGTTAAATAAACAGGGTGACAATATACAGCCTTGATGTACTCCTTTCCCAATTTGGAACCAGTCCACTGTTCTAAGTCTGGTTCTAACTGCTGCTTCTTGTCCTGTATATAGGTTTCTCAGGAGGTAGGTAAGGTGGTCTGGTATTCCCATCTCTTGAAGAATTTTCCAGTTTGTTGTGATCCACACAGTCAAATGCTTTAGCTTAGTCAATGAAGCAGAAGTAGACGTTTTTTTTGGATTCTCTTGCTTTTTCTATGATCCAATGGATATTGGCAATTTGATCTGTGGTTCTGGAATTTTTCCCCATTGGTTTTTCGAGACAGCTGTTATTGATTTATAAGAAATTTATTGATTTTAGAATATTTATTCTTAATGGACAGATATAAAAGACAACTTTTTCCTTTTCCTCTCCAGCAATTCTTTTTGGTTCTGATTCATTGCCTTTCATGAGATAGATCTATGTGTGCAAACTTGACTTGGATTCTGTTACCTGCAACCAAAAATGACTTGACTTTCTAGAAAAGAATCTTAATCAAAGAAAAATTAATTTACTAATTTGGTTGTGTCCAGGTCTTTGTTGTGCCATGTGGGCTCTTTGTAGTGGCTCATGGACTTCTCTCTAGTCGTGGCTCATGGGCTCAGTAGTAGCAGTGTATGGGCTTAGCTGCCCTGTGGCATGTGGAATCCTAGTTCCATGACTAGAGATTGAACCCATGTCCCATGAATTTCAAGGTGGGGTTTTTTTTTTAATTCAACAGTAAATTTATTTCTCTTTTCCAAATTAGAACAGTCTTTTCATGTGGATAATGTTTAAAAAATACTTTATAATTTATATATTAAGAGCTTAAGTACATTTTAGTTTGGTCTTTAGTATGTCCCATATTCCAACTAATGATTTCTTTTTTGGGTTAGATTTTTTAAAAAGTTAATTTATTTTTTATTGGAGATTAATTGGCTTACAGAATTTTGCCATTTTCTGTTAAACCTCAACATGAATCAGCCATAGGTATACATATATCCCCTCCCTTTTGAACATCCGTCCCAACTCCCTCCCCATCCCACCCCTCTAAGTTGATACAGAGCCCCTGTTTGAGTTTCCTGAGCCATACAGCTCAGGAAATTCCCATTGGCTGTCTATTTTACACATGGTAATGAAAGTTTCCATGTTACTCTTTCCATACATCTCACCCTTCCCTCCTCTCTCCCCATGTCTGTAACCATTGGACCACCAGGGAAGTCCCAATAATCTGAATTTTTTAAAAATCCATTTGATGTCAACTGGTGTCTCCATATAGTTCCTTTTACCTATTAGAGTGAAGAGACTTCCTAGCATTGACCCATCCCTGGATTTCTGGAGTTAAATCTAGTTGCTCATACACTACTTTTAAAATGTATTGCTGAATTCAGCCTATTATTATTTATGTGAAGTTTTAATTTCTTTAATTTCTTTAATCAGAGTTTTACTGGGTTAGTAAAGTGATTTGAGACACTACCTAATTTTTTCTCTGGTCTTGGAACAGTTTGTATAGCACAGGAATGATCTACTCCTTGAGAACTGGGAATAGTAATACTTCTGGGCCTAACACCTTTAGGTGGGTAAGGCCTTAATAGTTTTTCAGGTTTTTTGAAGCTTATTTCTCTATTTAAAAATATATATTTTGGTATTCTATATTGCTTGCTTTCTAGTCTGTCTCTTTACCTTTCTCCCTTCTTGAACAATTCTTTCAGAAGTCATTGGGGGATGGCTGGACAAGGTTGAGATCCAAACAAAGTAGGTGGTGTCCATAAATCTAAGTTGGGGTTTTGGGGTCTGGGTGGATAGAGAAAGCGTACATTGGGTGGCAAGGGCAATGAGAGGAAATTGGTTATAAATGGAGGGTGGGGAATTGACCTAATAAATAACTATATATTAAAGAATACTGTGAGTCAGTTTCTCACTGTCTGAGAAGGGAGTCACAGTTATGGGAAGGAAGAAAACTAGAATTAATCCCATGGTGTTGAATTGGAATTGGAAGTGTGGTGTGAGTTCATGGTTTTCAATACATAGAATAGATACAGAAATAAGTGTATGTATGTGGTTTTCTTTTGTTGTGTAATAAATTACCTCAAACCTTAGTGACTTAAAATGATAGGTCATATTTATTATCTCATAATTTCTGTGCATCAGGAATCCAGAGTGACTTAGCTGAGTGCTTCTGCCTCAAGTATGCACAAGGCTGCCAGGATTGTAGTCTCATCTGAAGTCTCTGTCAGCAGAAGCTCTGCTTCCAAGTTCACTCATGTGGTTGTTGGAAGGGTTCACTTCCTCACTGGCAGATGACCAGAAGCACCCTCAGTCCCTTGCCATGTGGGCCTCTCAATTAGGGAAGCTCATAGCAGGGCAACTGGCTTCCTTCAGAATGAGTGAATGAGAGAGAATGCCCAAGATAAAAGTCAGTCTTTTTGTAATGTAAAGTTGAACTTGAACTTCTGCCATATTCTGTTGGTTATAAATGAGTTCCTAGGTCCAGTCTATGTTTGGAAGGAGGGGATTTCATAAGTACTTGAATACCTGGGGACAATCTTGGAACTACTGACCACAGAGAGATAGATGGTAGATAGACAGAGCGATAGATGGTACAGATATTGGTGGATTTCTCAACTCTGTTATCATTGTGCCCTAATAGCAATGAACACACCTCATACCTAGATCTTTGTTTTTAAGTACCTTTTTGCACCAAAAATAAACAGGGATTTTGAAAGAAATGGTGGATTCCTGGACTGGGGCAAGAAAATTACAAGATGAGACTGGAACATCTTGTTGTGCCAGAAAAGAAGTACTCAGAGAATGATGAGTACAGGTCAAAAGGATATAGAAAATAGTCTGAAGGGACTCCTACTAGATCTGGAATAATTTGAAAAAAATATAAGGGAACAGTAACAGAATTTTAGATTTCCCAGGCAGCACTACTGATCAAGAACACACCTGCCAGTGCAGGAGACCTAAGAGACATGAGTTCAGTCCCTGGGTCTGGAAAAACCCCTGGATAAGGGCACGGCAACCCACTCCAGTATTCTTGCCTGGAGAAACCCATGGACAGAGGAGCCTGGTGGGCTACAGTCCATAGGGTCACACAGTGTCAGACACGACTGAAGCAACTGAGCACACACAACAGATGTTTACCATTGAATAAAATAGGAATCCAAAAGTCCACATTGATATAAATAATTAAATGAATATGTAAGAAAAGAAAAGAACCTTTCCTTAAGAGCAGAATGTCAACTAATTTATAGTAGAAGGAATGGTGGGGGTTCAAAATTACCACTTGATAAAACCAATGTCCTACTGTGTAGAACAACGAACCACAATCAGTATCCTGTGATAAGCCATAAGAGGAAAAATATGAAAAAGTGTATATAAATATATGTACATGCATATATATATAATTGAATCACTTTGCTATATAGCAAAAATGAACACATTATAAATCAACTATTGAACAACAACAAAATCAACTATACTCCAATAAAATTTTTAAAAACACAAAAATTACAATTTGAAAATCATCAAGGTAATGATTGATTCATCCAAGAAACATCATTGTATGTTTGGATGTGGATGAGGAACTTGTTAGTTATATAATCTCAAAGTACTTCCCCAGTAAGTACCTATTGATTACAAAGGGTAGAAGGGTCCCTTGACATTGGAAGATATTTCCTTAATTCAGTGATCGAGGTTAAACTGAAATCATGTGACTCCTGAGAGGATGCAATGGGGAGTCAGCAAGTGATGTTCTTATTCAAAATATGAAACATGAGGAAACATCATACAAGTCCGAATTGAGAGACTTTCAACAAAATAGCTGGCCTTTATCTTCAAAAGTGTCAAGGTCAAGAGAGTCAAGAAAAGATTGAAGAATTGTTTCAGACCGAAGGAAACTAAAGAGAAATGACAACTAAAATGTAACATGTGATCCTGGATTGAATCTACTTGCCTATGGACATTGAGACAGTTGGCAAAACTTGAAAGATGTCTGTGGATTAGGTGGTAATAATATAGTGATATTATTCTCCCGGTTCCAATGGGAGTATCTATACTTCCCACCTCATGGTTGATTGTGAGATGAATGTGTGGCGTGTTTAAAGTGCTCAGTGTGATACTTGGTCATCAGCTGAATACCCAGTAAAGATTCACTATTCTTCTCGTTGTTATTCAGTTGCTAAGTCGTATCTGACTCTTTGCAGCCCCATAGACTGCAGCACACTAGGATTCCCTGTCTTTCACTATCTTCTGGAGTTTGCTCTTTCTCATGTCCATTGAGTCAGTGATGCCATCCAACCATCTCATCCTCTGTCACCCCCTTCTCCTCCTTCCCTCATTTCTTTCCCAGCATCAGTCTTTTCCAATGAGTTGGCTCTTCCCTTCAGGTGGCCAAAGTATTGGAGCTTCAGCATCAGTCCTTCCAATGAATATTCAGTGTTGATTTGCTTTAGGATTGACTGGTTTGATCTCCTTGCTGTCCAAGGAACTCTCAAGAGTCTTCTCCAGCACCATAATTCAAAAGCATCAGTTGCCTTCTTTATGGTCCAACTCTCATATCCATTTTTCTGGAATTCCTTTGCTTTTTCTATGATCCAACAGATTTTGGCAATTTGATCTTTCATCCCTCTACCTCTTCTAAATCCAGCTTGTACATCTGGAAGTTCTCGGTTCACATACTGTTGCAGCCTACCTTGAAGGATTTTGAGCATTACCTTGGTTGCATGTGAAACGAATGCAATTGTATGTTAGTCTGAACATTCTTTGGCATTGCCCTTCTTTTGGATTGTAGTGAAAACTGACCTTTTCCAGTCCTGTGGCCTTTGGTGAGTTTTCCAAATTTGCTGCCATATTGAATGCAGCACTTTCACAGCATCATTGTTTAGGATTTGAAATGGCTCAACTAGAATTCCATCACCTCCACTAGCTTTGCTCACACTGATGATTCCGAAGGCCCACTTGACTTCACACTCTGGGATGTCTGGCTCTAAGTGAGTAACCACACCACTGTGGTTATCTGGGTCATTAAGAACTTTTCTGTATAGTTCTTTTGTGTATTCTTGCCACCTCTTCTTCTTTTTTAAATATAAATTTATTTTAATTGGAGGCTAATTACTTTACAATATTGTATTGGTTTCGCCATAGATCAACACGAATCCGCCATGGGTGTACACATGTTCTCCATCCTGAACCCCCCTCCCACCTCCCTCCCAATACCATCCCTCTGGGTCATCCCAGTGCACCAGCCACAAGCATCCTGTATCCTGTATCAAACCTGGACTGGTGATTTGTTTCACATATGATATTATACCTGTTTCAATGCCATTCTCCCAAATCATCCCACCCTCGCCCTCTCCCACAGAGTCCAAAAACTGTTCTATATATCTATGTCTCTTTTGCTGTCTCGCATATAGGGTTATCATTACCATCTTTCTAAATTCCATATATATGCATTAGTATACTATATTGGTGTTTTTCCTTCAGGCTTACTTCATTCTGTATAATAGGCTCCAGTTTCATCCACTTTATTAGAACTGATTCAAATGTATTCTTTTTAATGGCTGAGAATTGATGCTTTTAAACTGTGGTGTTGGAGAAGACTCTTGAGAGTCCCTTGGACTGCAAGGAGATCCAACCAGTCCATTCTGAAGGAGATCAGCCCTGGGATTTCTTTGGAAGGAATGATGCTAAAGCTGAAACTCCAGTACTTTGGCCACCTCATGCGAAGAGTTGACTCATTGGAAAAGACTCTGATGCTGGGAGGGATTGGGGGCAAGAGGAGAAGGGGATGACAGAGGATGAGATGGCTGGATGGCATCACTGACTAGATGGACGTGAGTCTCAGTGAACTCCGGGAGTTGGTGATGGACAGGGAGGCCTGGTGAGCTGCGATTCATGGAGTCGCAAAGAGTCGGACATGACTGAGCGACTGATCTGATCTGAATACTGTATTGTGTAGATGTACCACAGCTTTCTTATCCATTCATCTGCTGATGGACATCTAGGTTGCTTCCATATCCTGGCTATTATAAACAGTGCTGCGATGAACATTGGGGTACATGTGTCTCTTTCAATTCTGGTTTCCTCGGTGTGTATGCCCAGCAGTGGGATTGCTGGGTCGTATGGCAGTTCTATTTCCAGTTTTTTAAGGAATCTCCACACTGTTCTCCATAGTGGCTGTATTAGTTTGCATTCCCACCAACAGTGTAAGAGGGTTCCCTTTTCTCATCCTCTCCAGCATTTATTGTTTGTAGACTTTTGGGTAGCAGCCGTTCTGACTGGCATGAAATGGTACCTCATTGTGGTTTTGATTTGCATTTCTCTGATAATGAATGATGTTGAGCATCTTTTCATGTGTTTGTTAGCCATCTGTATGTCTTCTTTGGAGAAATGTCTGTTTAGTTCTTTGGCCCATTTTTTGATTGGGTCTTTTATTTTTCTGGAATTGAGCTGCAGGAGTTGCTTGTATATTTTTGAGATTAGTTGTTTGTCAGTTGCTTCATTTGCTATTATTTTCTCCCATTCTGAAGGCTGTCTTTTCACCTTGCTTATAGTTTCCTTTGTTGTGCAGAAGCTTTTAATTTTAATTAGGCCCCATTTGTTTATTTTTGCTTTTATTTCCAACATTCTGGGAGGTGGGTCATAGAGGATCCTGCTATGATTTATGTCAGAGAGTGTTCTGTCTATGTTCTCCTCTAGGAGTTTTATAGTTTCTGGTCTTACATTTAAATCTTTAATCCAGTTTGAGTTTATTTTTGTGTATGGTGTTAGAAAGTATTCTAGTTTCATTCTTTTACAAGTGGTTGACCAGTTTTCCCAGCATCACTTCTTAAAGAGATTGTCTTTCCTCCATTGTATATTCTTGCCTCCTTTGTCAAAGATAAGGTGTCCATAGGTGCATGGATTTATCTCTGGGCTTTCTATTTTGTTCCATTGATCTATATTTCTGTCTTTGTGTCAGTACCATACTGTCTTGATGACTGTGGCTTTGTAGTAGAGACTGAAGTCAGGCAGGTTGATTCCTCCAGTTCCATTCTTCTTTCTCAAGATTGCTTTGGCTATTTGAGGTTTTTGTATTTCCATACAAATTGTGAAATTATTTGTTCTAGCTCTGTGAAAAATACCGTTGGCAGCTTGATAGGGATTGCATTGAATCTATAGATTGCTTTGTGTAGTATACTCATTTTCACTATATTGATTCTTCCGATCCATGAACATGGTATATTTCTCCATCTATTAGTGTCCTTTTTGATTTCTTTCACCAGTGTTTTATAGTTTTCTATATATAGGTCTTTAGTTTCTTTAGGTAGATATATTCCTAAGTATTTTATTCTTTTCATTGCAATGGTGAATGGGATTGTTTCCTTAATTTCTCTTTCTATTTTCTCATTATTAGTGTATAGGAATGCAAGGGATTTCTGTGTGTTGATTTTACATCCTGCAACTTTACTATATTCATTGATTAGCTCTAGTAATTTTCTGGTGGAGTCTTTAGGGTTTTCTATGTAGAGGATGTCATCTGCAAACGGTGAGAGTTTTACTTTTTCCTTTCCAATTTGGATTCCTTTTATTTCTTTTTCTGCTCTGATTGCTGTTGCCACCTCTTCTTAGTCGTTTCTGCTTCTGTTTGGTCTTTGCTGTTTCTGTCTTTTATTGTTCCCATCTTTGCATGAATGTTCCCTTGTCTGTTTAGTTGCTCAGTTGTGTCTGACTCTTTGCGACACTGTGGACTGTAGCCTGCAAGGCTCTTCTGTCCATGGGATTCTTCAGGCAAGAGTACTGGAGTGGGTTGCCATTTCCTTCTCCAGGGGACCTTCCTGACTGAGGGATTGAACCCATGTCTTCTGCATCATAGGCGGGGTTTTTTTTGTTTTGTTAGTTTTGTTTTTTTTCCTTACCACTGAGCCATCAGGGAAGCCCAAACATTCCCTTGATAACTCCAGTTTTCTTGAAGAGATCTCTAGTCTTTCCCATTCTATTGTTTTCCTCTATTTCTTTGCATTGTTCAGTTAGGAACATTTTCTTATCTCTCCTTGCTATTCTCTGGAACTCTGCATTCAGTTGGGTATATTTTCCCCATTCTCTTTTGTCTTTAACTTCCCTTCTTTTCTCAGGTGTTTGTAATGGCTTTTCGGACAATCATTTTGCCTTCTTGCATTTCTTTTTCTTTATGGTGATTTTGGTCACTGCCTCTTGTACAATGTTACAAACCTCTGTCAATAGTTCTTCAGGCACTCTGTCTACCAGATCTAATCCCTTGAATCTGTTGTTATCCTAATTACAGTCTTTTCAAAGATCCAGCCCATGAATTTCTCAGATATATAGTTTTTATTTGTAATTTATTATGTTCTTTTTTTAAATTTTTTATTTTATTTTTAAACTTTACAATATTGTATTGGTTTTGCCAAATATCGAAATGAATCCGCCACAGGTATACATGTGTTCCCCATCCTGAACCCTCCTCCCTCCTCCCTCCCCATACTATCCCTCTGGGTCGTCCCAGTGCACCAGCCCCAAGCATCCAGTATCGTGCATCGAACCTGGACTGGTGACTCATTTCATATATGATATTATACGTATTTCAATGCCATTCTCCCAAATCATCCCACCCTCTCCCTCTCCCACAGAGTCCAAAAGACTGTTCTATACATCAGTGTCTCTTTGGCTGTCTCGTATACAGGGTCATTGTTACCATCTTTCTAAATTCCATATATATGTGTTAGTATACTGTATTGGTGTTTTTCTTTCTGGCTTACTTCACTCTGTATAATAGGCTCCAGTTTCATCCACCTCATTAGAACTGATTCAAATGTATTCTTTTTAATGTTCTAATTCATTATCTTTAAATTCTTCTCTAGCATTTCATAGGTTTGCTTTCTTGCTCTTTTGCTTGCATTTTGAGTTGAATACATTGTTCAGTAAATTTCTTTCTTCCGTTTAATGAGAAAAATATAAAACTATATGCATTCTGTTCTTTAGAGTTTTGTGTTTCTTCTTTGCTATAGTTCTCCATTGTTTCTGAAACAAACATTAATTGTAATTTTGATTTCTTCTTTCACTCTAGGGCTATTAAGACAAGTTTTACTCCCTCCAGAGGAACTTCATATTTCTTTGTTTTTTTCTGTTGCTATTAACTTCTAGCATTGTTAAATTGTGGTTTGAGTTTGTGTATTATACTATTTCTGCTTTTGAAACTTTAATGAGATTATCCTTGTGGCCTAAGTTATGATCAAATTTGCAACTATTCCTTAGCAATTTGAAATGACTGTGTATTTTCTGTTTCTAGGAAACATATTTTGATATAAACCTATTAATTTAATAATGTTTAACTCTTCTATTAATATATTCTTATTAATTTATGTCTACTTGATCTCACAGAAATGGTGAAGAATATTAAGCCTTCTAACTATGACTGTGGTTTTTTTCAATTTCTCCTTAATTTCTAAACTTTTTGGCTATGTATATTTGATACTATATTCAGTACACACAGATTCCTGGTTCTTATATTCTCATTTTGTTGTTCAGTTGCTAAGTCATGTTTGGCTGTTTGCAACTCCATGGACCACAGCACTCCAGGCTTCCTGTCTTTCACTATCTCCCAGAGTTTTCTCACACTCATGTCTGTTTGAGTCAGTGATGCCATCGAACCATCTCATCCTTGTTGCCCCCTTCTCCTCCTACTCTCATTCTTCCTGGCATCAGGGTCTTTTCCAATGAATTGGTTCTTTGCATCAGGTGGCCAAAATACTGGAGCTTCAGCTTCAGCATCAGTCCTTCCAAAGATTATTCAGGGTTGATTTCCTTTAGGATTGACTGTTTTGATTTCCTTGCTGTCCAAGGAATTCTTAAGAGTCTTCTCCAGGACCACAGTTCAAAAGCATCAATTCTTTGGCACTCAGCCTTCTTTATGATCTAACTCTCACATCCATATACAACTACTGGAAAAACCATAGCTTTGACTACATAGACCTGTGTTGGCAAAGACACATCTCTGCCTTTTAATATGCTGTCTAGGTTTATCATAACTCTTCTTCCAAGAAGCAAGCATCTTTTAATTTCATGGCTGCAGTCACCATCTGCAGTGATTTTGGAGCCCAAGAAAATAAAATCTGTCACTGTTTCCATCCACTCCCCCCACATCTCTTCACCATGAAGTGAGGGGACCAGATGCCATGATCTTAGTTGTTTGAATGTTGAGTTTTAAGCCAGCTTTTTCACTCTCTTTCACCTTCATCAAAAGGCTCTTTAGTTTCTCTTCACTCTCTGCCATTAGGGTGGCATCATCTGCATATCTGAGATTATTGATATTTCTCCTGATAATCTGGATTTTAGTTGGTGCTTCATCTAGCCAGAATTTTGCATGATGTACTCTGCATATAAGTTAAATAAGCAGGGTGACAATATACAGCCTTGATGTACTTCTTTCCCAATTTTGAAACAGTCCATTGCTCCATGTCCCTTTCTAACAATTGCTTCTTAACCTGCATACAGGTTTCTCAGGAGGTAGGTGAGGTGGTCTGGCATTCCCATTTTTTTTAAAAGAATTGTCCACAGTTTGTTATTATTCACATAGTCATAGGCTTTAGCTTAGTCAATGAAGCAGAAGTAGATGCTTTTTTTCCTGAAATTCCCTTGCTTTTTGTATGATCCAATGGATATTGGCCGTTTGATCTCTGGTTCGTCTGTATTTTCTAAATCCATCTTGTACATTTGGAAGTTCTCAGTTCATGTACTATTGAAGCCTAGATTGTAGGATTTTGAGCATCATCTTGCTAGCATGTGAAATAGCACAGTGTTACTGTTTGAATGTTCCTTGTCATTGGCCTTCTTTGGGATATTCTCATTTAGTTTGTATAATTTACTAAATATAGGATAACATTTTCCCTTACTTTAGGGTTTTTGTTTTGGTTTTTTTCTGTGAGTTCTACATTTTCCAATATGAATATTGCTATCTTTTTGTTTGTCCTTGAGTAGTGTACACCTAGCAGATTTTCTAACCTTCTCCTGGAAGGTGGTACACTTTGTGTGGAGCTCTTTAAGACCCTGTCCCTGGCTACACTTGTTTGCTTGCTCTAAGGGGGCATCTGATCCATGCTGGGCCAATAAGAATCATCCCTGAGTGGTGGAAACTAGGGTTAAGGGTATTCACTCAGCTTCACCACTCTAAAGATCAAAGGGGACATATACACTGGACTTGCTTGCTGTCCTTGCAACAGCTATCTTCCTACAGGTACTCTGAGAAACAGAGGGCATGGATTATTGCAAATGGGGAAATTAAAGTAGACCTAACAGGTCCGTCTAGTCAAGGCTATGGTTTTTCCAGTAGTCATATATGGATGTGAGAGTTGGACTGTGAAGAAAGCTGAGCTGAATTGATGCTTTTGAACTGTGGTGTTGGAGAAGACTCTTGAGAGTCCCTTGGACTGCAAGGAGATCCAACCAGTCCATTCTAAAGGAGATCAGTCCTGGGTGTTCTTTGGAAGGACTGATGCTAAAGCTGAAACTCCAGTACTTTGGCCACCTCATGTGAAGAGTTGACTCATTGGAAAAGACTCTGATGCTGGGAGGGATTGGGGGCAGGAGGAGAAGGGGATGACAGAGGATGAGATGGCTGGATGGCATCACCAACTCGATAGATGTGAGTTTGAGTGAACTCCGGGAGATGATGATGGACAGGGAGGCCTGGGGTGCTGCGGTTCATGGGGTCGCAAAGAGTCGGACACGACTGAGCGACTGAACTGAACTGAACTGAGACTCTCCTCAGCATGAAGTTCCCAGTGTCATTTTAGTCCTGGGTCATTGGAGACAGGATATTTGACCATTTATCTTGCATGATTTAATACTTTCTACTCTTCATGCTTCCTTATATTTCCTTTTTCATTTTTCCATTTGCTTAAGCTTGCTTTGCAAGTGTCTTTATATTTAGAGATTAGAAAGTCATGTTTTACATTTTGATTTCATCTCTAGCTCCCTTAACAGGGAGGGACAGGGAAGCCTGGAGTGCTGCAATCATTAGGGTTGCAAAGAGACACGACAGAGTGACTGAACTGAGTGAACTGTGCTCCTTTAATCTCACATACACACACACTATATATATACTATCTGTTTTCCAACCTCAAAAAGAACATAGTATATGTTTATTTGTGTAAGATTATTTCATGCTTTTCAAGCTTCTACCTCCTGTTTTTCCTGATACAATGACATTTTAGATTAATGTCATTATTATTATTATGACTTTATTTCTTATATTTATGTACCTTCTTTTTCAGTGATTATTTTGAACATTTCTATTTTAAAAATTATGTTAATATTGATTTTAACTTAATTAACCGTCAGTTCAGTTCAGTTGCTCAGTTGTGTCTGACTTTTACTAATTATCCTTTTTGTTTCTTGCTTAGCTGAACCATTATTTTGAACAAATTTTTCTTGATGGTTGAGTGTGTGGTATACATTTGAAT
This sequence comes from Bos javanicus, assembly GCF_032452875.1. NCBI lineage: Eukaryota > Metazoa > Chordata > Mammalia > Artiodactyla > Bovidae > Bos > Bos javanicus. The sequence goes on along the minus strand of NC_083878.1, from coordinate 12,951,309 downwards.
GCTTAAATGTTTGAAAAATATTCTTTTAATTGATCTCACAAATGAGTTATAGCTTTCTTGTCTTAGATTGCAGGTTTCCCCCGCCTTGGAACTTTGTAGATATTATTATATTTATCATATTTCTTTTTATTTTTAGATTTATAGAGGAGAAGTCTGATTCCAGTTCAATCCTCTCCACACTGACATTAACCTTATTTCCCTCAAATACTTCAAGGATTTTGAACTTTCTCCCTGACATCTAAAATATCACCAGGAGATATTTAAATGTGGTTCCTCTTTTACTAATAATGCTTGGTCCTCCCTGGGACCTTTTGTTTCTAAGGTTAGAGAGATTGTTTATATCTTACATTTCCCACTTTATCTATTTCCTTCTCTTTCTCCTTCTGGATTAGTGGTGAGGAACTTGGTTTACAATGCAAGTTTTATTGCTATGCAGGTGTAGTAAGGTCCAGATCTGAAGACGATTGTCACTGAAAAGGTAGTTTGTTCCTCACAGTTTCCAAGAGGAGGGAAAATGCTGCACCATCAGGCCCACTTGGGGAAGCACCAGGGTCAGTCAGAAGGCAGTATGGGTGAAGGGAAAATATGAGCAAGGGACTTTTTTGTGGTTTCTGAGAGAATGGATAAGGTAGAGTAAGGAGGCTTAGGATTTTCTAGTTTGAATAACTTCAGCAGGCTCTGGGACACACCTAGCTGTCTGGTACCTGCCCTGAGATGATTAGGGCAAGGGGCAGGTGGATAAAGGAAGAAGATGGAGTATGGCACTGGATTGGTTGGTTTGCATATGAAGGGTGCCTGCAGGTGAGTCCTTCACTATATCTAGGAATTCTGAGGGGGTCACCATGGCTTCAGATATTAAAGCATCAGGAAATATTTTAAAAAGACATGATTATTATACAGAGTAGCTACTGGAAGCCCCCCAAATAACTCTACTGTATCTATAATTATGTTTGGTTGCTTGTAAGAATATTGCAATATTGAAATAATATTATTACTATTTTAATGTATTATATTATTAAAACTTACTAGAGATTTTCTTTTTTCTCAAGCAAACACTTTTTATTTCATTGATTCTATTTTTTATTTTTATTTTACTATTTTGGCTTTCATCTTTGCTATTCTCTTTTTTCTGCCTTTTGGTTTGCCCCATTATCCTAGTTTCAACCTCTTGATGTTACTCCTCAGTCTATTTATTTTAAATCTTTCTTGATTTCTGATAAATACAGATTGATCTAGACATTTTTCTCTAGGGGCAACTTCACAAATTTTGATATACTATGCTCTTGTTATTATTGTTCATTTCTAAAATTTTCACAATTTTTATTATGATTTCCTCTTTAACCTATAAATTATTTGGCAGTGGGATTGTTTTGCTTGTTCATTCCTAAATATATGGGCTTTGGGGGTGACCTCTTTTAATGGTTATTTTGAGCTTTATTATGTGGCAGTCAGAACATGTGTTCTCTATCATGCTGAGTCTTTGGAATTTGGTGAGACTAGCTTTGACATGCAGTTTCAGATCAAATATCACAAATGACCCATGTGTACTTGAGAGATATGTGTGTTTTCTATTTATTGGGTGCAAAATACTACATGGTTTTATTATATCAAATCTATACTTTTATTATTCAGATCTTTAATAATCTTGGCAATTTTTGACTGTATGATCTATTCATTTCTGAGAGGTGGTCTATTCTGATTGTGGATTTGTCAACTTCTTTTAATACTGTCAAATTACATACTTTGAGTCTGCACTGTTAGTTGTATACCAACATTATAGTTATATCATTTTAATGAATAATACTTTTTAAGACTAGAAAATGTTCCAGAATGTTCTTTTTTATTTCCATAAAATTAATGTTTTCTTTTATTAATTAATATTTTACCAGTTACCTTTTGGATAGCATTTTATGTGTATGTGTTTTGCCTATCTTCATTTCCATCCCTTCTGTCTCAATTTTATACAGTTCTTTCATAAATAACATGTAATGAATTAAAGTGAAAACACTGTGAAATTTGCCTTTTAATAAAGGTTTAAGCCATTTAGGTTTATTTATTAAGAATATAAAATATAATTATGTCTGCAATATCATTTTTATTTCACTTAGCATGATTTGTCTTTGCCTCCTTACCTCCCCTTCATTTATACTTTCTGTTGAATCAATTTTTGTTCATTTTTTTCTCTTCATGTTTGAAAATTACACTTTCAAATTCTATTCTTTGGGTGAACAATCTTTTTTGGGAATTGGTATTTCATGGGTGTGTTCTCCCAAATGCCCTTCCCTATAGGGCAACTTCATGGTTATTGTTCAGTTGCCCAGTCATGTCTGACTCTTTGCGACCCCATGGACTGCAAGACGCCAGGCCTCTCTGTCCCTCACCATCTCTCAAAGTTTGCCCAAAGTTTGCATCAGTGATGCCATTCAGCCATCTCATCCTCTGACACCCTCTTCTCCTTCTGCCCTCTATCTTTCCCAGCATCAGGGACTTTTCCAATAAATCAGCTGTTCACATCAGACAACCAAAACACTGGAGCTTCAGCTTCAGCATCAGTCCTTTCAACAAGTATTCAGGGTTGATTTCCCTTAAGATTGACTGGTTTGATCTCTTTGCTGTCCAGGGGACTCTTGGGAGTCTTCTCCAGCACCACAGTTCGAAGACATCAATTCTTTGGCATTCTGCCTTTTTACAGTCCAGCTCTCACAACCACACATGACCACTGGGAAGACCATAGTCTCGACTACACGGACCTTTGCTGACAGAGTAATGTGTCTGCTTTTAAACACACTGTCTAGGTTTGTCATTGCTTTCCTGCCAAGAAGCAATTGCCTTCTGATTTCATGGCTGCAGTCACCATCCCCAGTGATTTTAGAGCCCAAGAAGAGGAAAATTGTCACTACTTCCACCTTTTCCCTTTCTACTTGCCTTGAAGTAATGGGGCCTGATGCCATGATCTTCATTTTTTTTAATATTTAGTTTTAAGCTGGTTCTTTCACTCTCCTCCTTCACCATCATCAAGAGGCTCTTTAGTTCCTCTTCACTTTCTACCATTAGAGTGGTATCACCTGCATATCTGAGGTTGTTGATGTTTCTCCCGCCTATCTTGATACCAGCTTGTAACTCATCCAGCCTGGCATTTCTCATGATGAGATCAGCATATAGGTTAAACAAACAGGGTGACATCAGACAGCCCTGTCATACTCCTTTCTCAATCTTGAACCAGTCAATATTTCCATACAGGGTTCTAGCTTTGCTTACTGACCTGTATACAGGTTTCTCAGGAGACAGGTAAGATGGTCTGGTATTCCCATTCTTTAAGAGCTTTCCATAGTTTATCATGATCCACACACTCAAAGGCTTTGGTATAGTTGATGAAACAGAGATAGATTTTTTTTTTTTTGGAATTTCCTAGCTTCCTCTATGATCCATAGAATGTTGGCAATTTGATCTCTGGTTCCTTTTCCTTTTCTAAACCCAATTTGGACATCTGGAAGTTCTTGGTTCGATAATGCTGAAGTCTAGCATGCGAGATTTTAAGCGTAACCTTACTAGCATGGGTGTGTGTTAGTCGCTCAGTCATGTCTGACCCTTTGTAACCCATGGACTGTAGCCCACCAGGCTCCTCTGTCCATGAGATTTTCCAGGCAAGAATACTGGAGTGGGTTGCCATTTCCTCCTCCAGGGGATCTTCCCAACTGATGAATCCAACCTATCTCTCCTGTTTCTCCTGCATTGCAGGCAGATTCTTTACCTGCTGAGCCATCGGGGAGGCTAAAAGCTAGCACAAGGAGCTGGGCGTGTGTGGCCTGGGGCATAGGGCAACAGGCGGCAGAGGAAATCCATGAAGTGAGGAAGAGGGGAGGTGATCACCCGGCCAGACCATCTGCTCTGCGCCCGCTGTGGCTAGGATGGGCTGACTGCCCATGCTGGGTCCATGAGGGCCACAGCACGCTAACCTGGCAGTGTGGAGGAAGGAGAGGGGTCCCCCAGTCGTGGGCCACATTGAGTATGGCCTCACGTTCGCATGGGAGATGAGTGCAATTGTCCAATGGTTAGCACATTCTTTACTACTACCCTTCTTGGGAACTGGAATGAGGATTGGCCTTTTCCAGTCCTGTGGCCATTGCTGGGTCTTCCAGATTTGCTGACATACTGAATGCAAAACCTTGATGGCATCATCCTTTAGGGCTTTGAATAGTTCTATTGGAATTCCATTGCCTCCACTAGCTTTATTAACAGCAGTGTTTCCTAAGGCCCCATTGACTTCATTCTCCAGAATGTCTTGCTCTGGGTGGCTGACCACACCATGCTCATCATCCATTCATCTGGATATTTTATATACAGTTCTTCTGTGTATTCTTTCCATCTCTTCTTGAATTCTTCAGTGTGTACTAGGTCTCTACCATTTGTGTCCTTTATCGTGCCCATCTTTGGGCAAGATATTCCCTTCATAGCTCCAGTTTCCCCGAAGAGATCTCTAGTCTTCCCCCTTCTGTTGTTTTCTTCTAGTTTTATGCACTGTTCATTGAAGAAGACCTTCCTGTCTCTCCGTGCTGTTCCTTGGAAATCTGCATTGAGTTGGATATACCTTTCCCTCTCTCCCTTACTTTTTGCTTCTATTCTTTCTTCAGCTATTTGTAAGGCCTCCTCAGATAATCATTTTGCCTCCTTGCTTTTCTTTTTCTTTGGGATGGTTTTGTTCTCTGCCTCCTGTATGACACTACGGACCTCCATCCACAGTTCTTCAGGCATACTGTTTACAAGTTCTAATCCCTTGAACCTATTCGTTACCTCCACTGCATATTCATAGGGAATTTGATTTAAGTAATACCTGGCTGACCTAGTGTTCCCCCAACCCCAACTTTCTTTAATTTAAGCCTGAATTTTGCTATGAGAAGCTGATGATCTGAGACACAGTCAGTGCCAGGTCTTGTTTTTGCTGACAGTTATAGCTTCTCCGTCTTCAGCTACAAAGAATGTAATCAATTTGATTTTGGTATTGGCCATTTGGTGATGTCCATATGTAAAGCCGTCTCTTGTGTTGTTGAAAAAGGGTATTTGCTATGACCAATGCATACTCTTGGCAGCATTCAGTTAGCCTCTGCCCTGCTTCAATTTGAACTCCAAGGCCAAACTTGCCTGTTACTCCTGGTATCTCTTGACTGTTTACTTTTGTATTCCAATCCCCAATGATGAATAGAACATCTTCTTTGAGTGTTAGTTCTAGGAGATCTTCTAGGTCTTCATAGAACTGATCAACTTCAGCTTCTTTGGCATTGGTAATAGGGGCATGTGAAATGAAGTTGCTTGGTTGTGTCCGACTCTTTGTGACCTGTGGACTTTAGCTCACCAAGCTCCTCCATCCATGGGATTCTCCAGGCAACAATACTGGAGTGGGTTTCCATTTCCTTCTCCAGGGGATCTTCCTGACCCAGGGATCGAACCCAGGTCTCCCTCACTACAGGCAGACACTTTAACCTCTGAGCCACGGTGGCATAGGGGCATAGACTTGGATTACTATGATGTTGAATGACTTGCTTTGGAAACAAACCAAGATCATTCAGTCATTTTTGAGGTTGCACCCAAGTACTGCATTTCAGAGTCTTTTGTGGATTATAAGGGCTACTCCATTCCTTCTATGGAATTCTTGTCCACAGTACTAAATACAATGGTCATCTGAATTAAATTCGCCCATTCCAATCCATTTTAGTTCACTGATTCCTTAGATGTCGATGCTTATTCTTGCCATCTCCTGCTTGACCACGTCCAATTTACCTTGACTGATGGACCTAACATTCCATGTTCCTGTGCAATACTGTTCTTTGCAGCATCAGATTTTACTTTCATCACCAGACACATCCACAACTGAGTATCCTTTCCGCTTTGGTCCAGCTGCTTCATTCTTCCTGGGGCTTTAGTAGTTTTCCTCCACTCTTCCCCAGTAGCATATTGGACACCTTCAGACCTGGGGGACTCATGTTTTGGTGTCATATCTTTTTGTTCTTTTATACAGTTCAGGAGGTTCAGTGTTTGTTCATTTCTTTCTCTTCATGTTTGAAAATTACAGCCTCAACCTCTATTCTTTGGGTGAATAATCTTTTTGAGAGTTGCTATTTCATGGGGGTGTTCTCCCAAATGCCCTGCCCTATAGGGCAGCTTTCTGGTTACCTTATCCCTAGCTCTGAAGCATGGGATTCAGAGTTGTGAATAAGAGATTATGTGAACAACTTTGTCTAGGAGTCTTCTGCATGTGGATGGGGTAGTTCTGAACTTCATATCTACATAGGGAACATGGAAGAGCTCGGTTTTGTTATTGGGCTTCATCTCTATTTCTGGCCTTGGATAGACAACATGTTTCCAGAGCCCTGCTCAAGGCTGATCAGAGTCAGTCCACCTCCCCGGTGGGTGGCTGTATGTTCATGGCTCCCTCTATGGGCTTCACGGAGGAGCCCAGTCCTGGCATAGCGGTCCAATCCCCAATGACTGGTCTTTGTACCCAGTTTTCAGCTGCACTTCAGCTCCTGTTCACCACTTTGGTTTCCTTCTCCGTCATTTGCCTGTGAAGGTCTTCCTTTTTATATTCTTTTTAACATATACATATATTCTGAATTAACAAACATATCTGTTCTTCTTATATATAGAGATGGAGGTAGACGGTTTGATGTCTTGAACCAAAAGTCTCATATTAATTATTCATATATAAATTAGAATGAGTGACTAAATGCGCTAAATGACTGACACATTTTGGAACGTGTTAGGGTGAAATTCCCCTCTGGGCAGCCATCATCTGGGAAGCAGGCCCCTGTCCTTTTCAAGCAGCCCTAAAGGCCACATCTTCATTGTAGTTCATCCTGTGCCTTCTTTGGTCTCTCTGGGCTCTTAATGGGTCGTGGTGGTCCTTACTGCCTCACTGCTATTCTCACTGGCCCAGACAGTGAAACTTGATAATGTCTTCTGAAATACCCACAAGCAACTTGAAGGTCAAAGAAGGTAACTCAACAATGCAATAGCAGAGACAAACTGTGCTGACAGAGATGGATGAAGTGGAGCTTCATGAATTCTGGATGAATGCTAAACAACTCTGTTCAGATGTTTGCCCGCGGTAGTGCTGGGCTGGCTCCAGAGCTGCTGACTGGGCAGATCTGGTCCTGGAACCTCTTCCTCATCTGTGGGCACTGGCATCAGAGTGCCCAGGTCATGGGTGCTGCTGTTGACCAGGCTCCTGGGGTCCCCCCAAACCTCTTACATGGTTCCCCAACACTTCTTCCTGCCTTTTTGAGTCAAACAAACTCACTGACTGCTTGATGAGACTGGCGCAAGCCTCTCCATTCTCACCCCTCAGGGTAGCACTTTAATGCTAAATATCATTTATTGAGCACTGACATGTGCTTCACATCAGACAGACCCTGTGCTGAGGGCTGTGTCTTCTTTCACCCTTGGTGGAATCTTACATGCTCTCATGATGTGGGGACTAACGTTATCACCATTGTAAACTCTTTTACATGAAATTGAGGATTATAGAATTTAAGCTCATGCCCAAGTTCATACACCTTGCACATGGCAGAGTTGGGGACGAAATCCAGATCTGTCTGATCTCAAAAGCTGAGCTGTTTTCTCCATGCTCTTATGCTGACCCACACAATAGGAGTCAGAAGTAACGTCAAGATTCGCCTCCAGGGTAACCTCCGAGGCAGCTTCCAAATGGCCAGTCTTGGCTGGGGGAAGAGCTAGAGGGGCTCCCCAATTGCCTGCTTCTCTAGGAAATAACATAGCCCTTCCAGGGTCTTCGGGAAGGAACTCAACACATTCTATAGGATGATGAGCTCTTTCAGGCCACTCTGGCCAGGTGGGGGAGATTCTGGACAGCTGTGAGTAGGTAGATGTCAGGGAAAGAATGAGCCAAGGCTGGCTGTGACTGGAGGGAAAGGAGAAAGTGGTGAGAAGATACTTGGGGGTCACACATGCCTGGTGAGTAGCATCCCTCTACTCACCCTAACCCAGCAGTTGCCACTTAAGGGAAATTCTTTCTACCCTCCTCCCTGCTTCTACAGGCATTCCCTTTGAGCATGCAGTTCCAGTTCTAGAATCTCTCCCAGATCAAGTCCAGTTTCAGAACCACCTGATCCAGAAGGGTCTGTTCTGCAGTCTAGCCACTTTCCCTTCAGCTGTCTCTTGGAACTGTGGGATGGGGTTGCTCTGTTTGTGCTAGAGGAGGGGAAGAAATAATCTGACAGAAGGTTAGAGCTACACTCCTCCACAGGGTCTCCCCACTTCCAGGAGATCCTCTGGTGTCCTGTAGCCCAGTCCCACTGCAGCAGTTACTGTTCCACAACTCATGCCCATGGAGGACCCTGTCGACTGTTTGCAGAGTCTGCCTGGGCAGGGGAGACTGCATTCAGGTGGCAGGGCCCCAGTGCCCAGGGCCTGTCTGCCAAAGTAAGCATCTGCAGTGATGTCCATTGCTCGTCTGCCACTGTGAGAGGCCCTGCTGGCGCTTGGCCTGGCAGTGAGCCAGTTCCTCCCAAGGCCAAATTCTGACTCCTCTTCCAGGAGGCCTGGACAGCATGGACAAGGGCCATGTGAAATAAGACTTCCCTAACCCAGCCCTCCTAACCTCAAGTGGGCCAGATGACCCTCCTCTAGTCTGAAAGCTCTGTGGCTCAGGGCTGTTGGAATCCTTGTCTTCCCTAAGGCTTGTTTCTCCTGGGCCTTGACGTCTCTGAAACATGATGGTGTGGTGGGTGGAAATGTGCCCCTGTCCTTTCCCTTTGCTGGGCATTACTGCCTACATCTAAAAGGATTCACTGATTCATCCTCCCAGGAAGAGAAAAGTTTCATTCAGGATGGGATACGTTCTACTTCAGTGCTGTATGTGCTCAGGTGCTTCAGTCGTGTCCGACTCTTTGTGACCCTGTGGACTGTAGCCCGCCAGGCTCTTCTGTGCATGGGGATTCTCCAGGCAAGAATACTGGAGCAGGTTGCTATGCCCTCTGCCAGGGGATCTTCCTGACCCAGGGATCAAACCTGGGTCAGGATGTCAAACTGTCTACTTTCATCTCAATATATAGGAAGAACAGATATGTTAATTAATTTAGAATATATGTGTATGTTAAAAAGAATATAAAAAGGAAGACCTTCACAGGCAAATGACGGAGAAGGAAACCAAAGTGGTGAACAGGAGCTGAAGTGCAGCTGAAAACTGGGTACAAAGACCAGTCATTGGGGATTGGACCGCTATGCCAGGACTGGGCTCCTCCGTGAAGCCCATAGAGGGAGCCATGAACATACAGCCCATCCACCGGGGAGATGGACTGACTCTGATCAGCCTTGAGCAGGGCTCTGGAAACATGTTGTCTATCCAAGGCCAGAAATAGAGATGAAGCCCAATAACAAAACCGAGCTCTTCCATGTTCCCTATGTAGATATGAAGTTCAGAACTACCCCATCCACATGCAGAAGACTCCTAGACAAAGTTGTTCACATAATCTCTTATTCACAACTCTGAATCCCATGGTTCAGAGCTAGGGATAAGGTAACCAGAAAGCTGCCCTATAGGGAAGGGCATTTGGGAGAACACCCCCATGAAATAGCAACTCTCAAAAAGATTATTCACCCAAAGAATAGAGGTTGAGGCTGTAATTTTCAAACATGAAGAGAAAGAAATGAACAAACACTGAACCTCCTGAACTGTATAAAAGAACAAAAAGATATGACACCAAAACATGAGTCCAGGTCTGAAGGTGTCCAATATGCTACTGGGGAAGAGTGGAGGAAAACTACTAAAGCCCCAGGAAGAATGAAGCAGCTGGGCCAAAGCGGAAAGGATACTCAGTTGTGGATGTGTCTGGTGATGAAAGTAAAATCTGATGCTGCAAAGAACAGTATTGCACAGGAACATGGAATGTTAGGTCCATCAGTCAAGGTAAATTGGACGTGGTCAAGCAGGAGATGGCAAGAATAAGCATCGACATCTAAGGAATCAGTGAACTAAAATGGACTGGAATGGGCAAATTTAATTCAGATGACCATTGTATTTAGTACTGTGGACAAGAATTCCATAGAAGAAATGGAGTAGCCCTTATAATCCACAAAAGATTCTGAAATGCAGTACTTGGGTGCAACCTCAAAAATGACTGAATGATCTTGGTTTGTTTCCAAAGCAAGTCATTCAACATCATAGTAATCCAAGTCTATGTGTTTCCTGAATTGGCAGGCAGGTTCCTTACCACTAGTGCCACCTGGGAAGCCCCAAGCAAACCTCCAATCTCACTTGTTTAAAGACTGCGTGCATGCTTGGTCATTTGGTAATGTCTAACTCTGCAATCCCATGGACTGTAGCCCACCAGGTTTCTCTGTCCATGGGATCTGCAGGCAAGAATACTGGAGTGGATAGCCATTCCCGTCTCCAGGTATCTTCTTGACTGAGGAATTAAACCCAGGTCTCTTATACTGTAGGCAGATTTTTTACCATCTGAGTCACTAGGGAAGCCCAGGTTTAAAGCAGTGAAGTTTTATTTCTCACTCATGCTTCATTGTCCACTGTGGGTTTACAGGAGGCCCATCCACATGGTCCTAATGTAGGATGCAGGCTGATGGAGCAGCCTGTTTGGAACAGTGCTGGTTGCTGTGACAGAGTGCAAGGGCTCTGAAGGGCTTCATACTGACAATGAAATGCTCCATCCTGGAAGTGACCCATGGTCCACCAACCACAAGGACACTGAGAAGTGTGTTCAGAAAGCAGAGGGGTGGAAGTATAAACCACAGGACTTGCAGTGTGGCAAAACAAGGGCATATTTCTGGAAGGGTGAGGGCTGGTGTTTCACAAATCAGTAGGCACCTGGGGAAACTGATTTCCCCAAGTGCCTCTTTATTCAACGCTATTGGCTTCGGAGCTAGACCATCCTGGTTGAAGTTTGGATACTGCCATGAGCTAGATGTGTGACTTTGGGCAAATTGCTTAGCCAATCTAAGCCTCAGTTTCTTCATCTATAAAATGGTGCAATACCACCCAAGATGCCACAGCCAGTAAATGATAGGGCTGTGATTCCCAACCACCTGGGTCTGGGTCCACAGCCAATTCTTTCAAAATCCAGAGTCTTCACTGGTTGCTGCTGCTGCTAAGTCGCTTCAGTCGTGTCCGACTTTGTGCGACCCCATAGACGGAAGCCCACCAGGCTCCTCTGTCCATGGGATTCTCCAGGCAAGAACACTGGAGTGGGTTGCCATTTCCTCCTCCAATGCATGAAAGTGAAAAGTCAAAGTGAAGTCGCTCAGTCGTGTCCGACTCCTAGCGACCCCATGGACTGCAGCCTACCAGGCTCCTCCGTCCATGGGATTTTCCAGGCAAGAGTACTGGAGTGGGGTGCCATTGCCATCATTGGTTAAACAACAACAAAAAAACAAAGTCCAGGTGGCTTAATAATACTCAAGTGGCACAAGATGGGAGTGTAACCTCTTCCTTGTTCTACTCGCTCATTCTTCTTCCCCTCGCCCTTCTTGTCCCAGTTTTCTCCCCAGTAATCCTGGGTGCTCCTGAGCCTCCCTCCAGCCCCAGCTCCAGTCTGCCTGAGGGTAGAGCTTGTTCCCAGCTACTAGAGAGTCGTTTGCAGGGGACTGATGATGGACCTGCTTCAGACCCACAAAGCCCAGGTTCTCACCTGGGCCTGCCTCTCATCGTACATGGAGTGACCCCCACCTAGCCAGAGGCCCTGACCTCAGCCTTCCTTAGCCCTGGGTGCACTTGTGAGGGATGTGGGGGGTCCCCTTTGCAGATAGGAGAGACATGGGGGATCCCCTTTGCAGAAAGAAGGGAAAGGTTACAGAATCACTCTAAACAAGGCAAAACAAAGCCATTTATCTTAGGACATTAGTCACTGAGCTGCTGACGCAGGAAAACATGCTGTACTCTTGGCAATTGCCATTTATGTTAGAACAGGATGATTTGTGGACTTGGAGGCCTCAGACCCTTCCAGATTCCCTCACCCACTTCTGTCTGTCCCTGCAAGTGCCAGTAGCTTCTCCTTGGGGAAGAGGGGCTGGCCTGGGCCTTGGCCTATCAGGTGCCAAAGTCCCAGCCCCATTCTCTTCCATGTAGACACGGGCCGCGGGATTACAAGAGGTGCCCCAGGCTCCCAGAGCTGCACTCGCTGGCTTCAGTGTCAGCATCACATCGCATGTGTGGCCTTTCTTTCTTGGCTATAACTGTTTAGTGTTTGGGAGGAAGGCTTTTCAATCCCCACATCTGCCTATATTCTAAAAGATGACATCACGACACACACACACACACACACACACACAGATTGCCCCAAAGAGGAATGGAAGTTGCACTCTTCAGAGATAATGCTCTCTCGTACCAGCTGAGGTGATGAAAGTGAGAGTCATCACCTCAGTCACTCAGTTGTGTCTGGCTCTTTGTGAGTCCGTGGATTGCAGCCCACCAGGCTGCTCTGTCCATGGGATTCTCCAGGCAAGAATACTAGAGTGGTTTGCCATTTCCTTCTCCAGGAGCTTAGGTGATATGAAAAAGTAAATCGGGGAAAGGAACTTGAGGGAAGTTGGGGGCCCACTATTTCATCCAGAGTCTTCTTTTCAAGGTGAGTTGATATTTGGTTTGAAGTAAATCCTGGGTGGTGCTCTTGCCGACTTTCATCTACAGGACACTCCCCAGCCTTAGGTTCATCCATCCTCTGCGCTCCTGGCCATGGCGTCTTTCACGCCCACTCTCTGCCTATGTGCTTGAGGGTGGAGCATAGGGCCTGGCCCAAGCCAATCAGATCAGATCAGATCAGTCGCTCAGTCGTGTCCGACTCTTTGTGACCCCATGAATCGTAGCACGCCAGGCCTTCCCTGCCCAAGCCAATAGGATGATCAAATTCTCCCAGTCTCAGCGACTGGTTCACAGATGGATTTTTAACCTAGTCAGAGTCAATGAGTTCCAAGAAAACATTCACTGTATTTCTGAGGGAGTGAAGCTCTAGCAAGGAAGGAAGAGAGAGTGAAAGTGAGTATGTCATTGGCACAGGATTTCTTCTCCTGCACAAGGTGATGTGTGGGGCTCGGGCACTGCTCTCTGGAAGGGGGAGCTGGGAGGTGCTGGAGGGCCACCTTGTAGAGCTGAGGATGAAGTGAAGACACAGAGAGAAACTGAGTCTCTGGTGATGTCCTTTAAGCACCTGGGTTGAACTTCTCTGGCTCAATCTGTTGAGTTTGGGGTGAAAATCAACACATTCTTTTTGTTCCTGAGGTCAGTCTGAGGTGTCCTTTGGGACATGTGTGATGAGTAAGTGTGCACAGGGCACAGAAGACTGTGAAATCGGCCTCAAATCCTTCGCCCAGCGCATCCCACCACTGAGAACACCACTGTGGCCTAGAGGGGCTCTTGCCCTTTTTGTGCACCCACCCTCCTTAGAAGCACTCCATGACCCTGGGACCCAGCCCACACCTGGGGCAGACTCTGTGCTGCAGCAGGACACTGCCACACTGATTGAGTCTTGTCCATCTTCTCCACCGAAAGACAAGCCTGTCCTTGCCTCCAGTTTTTGTGGCCCCAGCACGTAGTGGGTAGGCATTCAGTAAGAGGCTGCCCTCCTGGGCAGCTATGCTGGTGGGAAGGCGGGGTTAGGGGGGCTGGGAGAGCAGGCAGGCCTCAGGGGTAGGACTGCAGGAGTCCAGATCAGAAGCTGTGATGACCTCAACTGGGCAGCAGAAGAGAGCAGATCTGGGACAAGCAGAGAAGATGCTTTTAAAACGTGGTGGAGGGGGGGAAATCCTTGCAAGCTAGAGCCAAGAACAGTCCATGTTTGACACGGGAGGTGTGGTGAGTGGTATGGAAGTCCTAGGACTGAATCACAGAGAACAGCTTCAAAATGGAGTGTGGTCGGGGTAGGGGGCCATCTCTTGGTCTTGGTTGGGAAGTGTGTTACTCTGCACTCTCCTAGCAGGACAGACAAATTAGCAGGTGACCCTGATCCCTGCCCATACCCTGTGCTGACCTAAGTCATTAGAATGAGGGGTGGCAGAAAGTAAACATTCCTGACTAACTTTGGAACACATTTTACACTTCAAATGACAAAGAGGTTCCTGAAATCCAGGCTGTAACCTGGAACTGAAAATGAACATTGGGCTGGGAGTGGGGAATCAGTGTGTCTCCCCCACTTCAGGTCTCCTTCCACTCCTGAGCTCTTCTTCGGGGCTAATACCATTTTGAGGATGCATGGAACTAGCTCAAGTGGCATTGTCTTTTCTCTCTGAGCTATGGATGTCCTGGTCTTCCATCCTGGCTGCTGCCCAGTGGGGATAAAGAGCAGCCAGGGTGGAGTTCTCGGGGTGAGGGCAGGGGCTGGAGTAGTAACCTGGAGCAGAATGTTTGAGGCTCTAGTCCCAGCAGGGAGCAGAAATGAAAGTAGGGAACCAGAGGCACAGGCAGAAGATGGCAGGGTGAGGAGGAAGCTACCTCCAGATGTCCTTGAGGGTACTTGGGGTCTGCCCACCTGAGGCTGCCAGACAAGGCTGTGCAGATTCTGGTTGCCAGAAGAGGAAGAAACTACCAATGTCTCCCTGGGCCAGTCTTCTGATTCAGAGCCTGGCATGGCTAAAGCTGAGGCTCACAGGCTAGTACTGCTTTTCATGACCAGTGTAGGCACAGAAGTCAGGGTGGTGGAGTGTGACCTAGCCAGGAGCGGAGTCGATCCTAGCCTGGCCTCAGCCAGCAGCAGCTTGCTGAAACTTTCGGCCTAGAAGCTTGATGCCACCATCCCTAGGGAAAATCCAGCCAGATTTACCCTGGCTGGAGCCCTTCAGAAGCATCGCAAGTGCAAGTGCTGAAGCTTTGAGCACTCACAGAGCTGCCGTGCTGAGGGCCTCTGGCTAATACTGGCATTGTGGGCTCCTAACCTCTGTGCTCAGCTGGCCTTAGTTCTACTGTCTGCCCAGTGCTTGGCCGTGCTGCTCTTCATTTGGGCGGGGGCCACTCCTCCCTCTCCCCTGTCCTTGCCTCCCAGCCAGCCCAACCCAGACCAGACCAGCCCTTCCCATCAGCGGGGGCCCTGCTTCACACCCATGACAGGTCAGAGTTGGGACTCAGTCACTAGCAGGCCCTCTGAGCACTGTCCAGAGCCCCGTGGCCTCCCCCTCCCGCCAGCTTCTCCCCACGAGGTTGGCATGGAGCTCCTGAGAGCTTTCGACTTGAATGAAGGAGGAAGGGAGCACAGTGAGGCAGCCCAGGGGTGCCAAGCTCTCCAGCCCATCCTGACTCTGCTTTCCCTTCCCTTGTTCTCTGCCCAGCCCCATTCATGCAAGAGTCTTTATATAGACACAGTATTTCATTTCTTTTGGGTGTATGTCTAGGAGTGGAATGGTTGAATCATATGGTAGGTGTATATTGAACTTTGGAATAAATTCTGTGAGCTTAAATGTGACAGTTATTCAAAGTACCTTTCCCACTGCATGTTCCCTCCAGCAATGTGACAAGGACTGGATGTTCCACCTGTGTGCCAACACTTGGTATGTTAGTCACGTTAGATGAGGGCTGAGGTTATGTGGGTTATAACAGCACCAAGAAAGGGACAGAGTACAAGTAGAGAGTAAACCAAGAAGAGAAATTGGATTTGGGGATGCTGTTTGCATCTTGCCTTCATTGGTTATCTGCCCTGTGACCTTGGGCAAGTACTTGAACTTGGCTATGCTTCCATTGTCTCACCTGGAAAACAAGAA
Source organism: Bos javanicus (assembly GCF_032452875.1). Classification (NCBI taxonomy): domain Eukaryota; kingdom Metazoa; phylum Chordata; class Mammalia; order Artiodactyla; family Bovidae; genus Bos; species Bos javanicus. The sequence goes on along the minus strand of NC_083878.1, from coordinate 12,935,598 downwards.
CATCACACCTACCTATGTTGAGATTAAATGAGGTAATGGATGTAAACGTATTTTCACAGTACTTGGCATTGGGGTTCCTGTTAGTCTACAGGGTCTTTGCATGAATGGGATAAAGCTGTCCCCTTTCCAGGTTGATACAGTCCAGGGCCATGATGCAGGAGTTGTACTTGTATACTGCCGTTCCCTAGACAAGAAGCCTTAGGCAGCACACCAACAGCACAATTATTTGCAGTGATTCTATCTGACCCACACATTCTCAGCAAAAGTGCGATGAACAAATGAAGTTGAAAGGAGGAGGTGAGTGTATTTGTCAGGGGGTCCTGTGTGTGTTGACCTCTCCCTGGCAGCCCTCTCACTTGCTCTGGTGGCTTCCCCTACCCTCCATCACCTGCTCTTTTGAGTCTCTGAGACCTTGGGCACCAATCTCCAGGCCAAATCTCCCAGCGGGGAATGTCTATGGAGTTTGGTATTTGTGTTGAGTCATACAGAGTGAGTTGTGTGTTAGTCGCTCAGTCATGTTTGACTCTTTGCAACCCCATGAACTGTAGCCTGCCAGGCTTCCCTGTCCATGGAATTCTTCAGGCAAGAATACTGGAGTGGATTGCCATTCCCTTCTCCAGAGGAACTTCCTGACCCAGGGATCGAACCCTGGTCTCCTGCATCACAGACAGATTCTTTACTGTTTGAGCCACAGGGAAGTCCGGTCATACAGAACCTTGCCTCAATTCATAGTTTGGTTCTCAGAAGAAAGCCAACATCACAGAGATATGCTTGAGGCAACAGCACTTGTGGTAACTGGACTTGGTCTTTGGAGGGGGACAGAAGCGGAGAATAATTGGGATCCCCAAAAAACACGGCCAGAGTTGACTGCAGCAGAGAGATGCTGAGGAGTGGAGACAAAGTTGAAGGATCCCAGCCTTACTTGGAAGGTTTCTGGGTTTCTGAGGTGAGGCATTGGGTAGGAAAGCAGGCATTCCTGCTGCTCTCTCTGGCCCGAACACCCAGAAGCCCGGGCCATATTTGCCTACAATGAACTCAAGGGAGGCATGCTTCACTTAGAACACAGAACTCAGTAGATGAGCAACTCAGCTGAAGCAGGCTTTTTGCTTTATGTATTTATATCCCCGAAAGGAGCCCTTCTTTACCTGAGGGACTTAGGTCCCCTTACCTGGGCTGGCCTCCTTTAATTATGAGAACCGAACACGGGAAACTGTTTACAGACAGGCTGTGGTGGGCCGGGAGGGAGAGGCCCTCAGAGCTGGAGGCTGGGCGGTCCTGAGGACCGCCTGGTGGAGAGTTTTGCCTCTGAGACTTCCTGTTCTCCAGCCTCACCCCGGCACACAGTAGGACTTCCTGGCGGAGTGACACATGAGTCATTTCTGAGACAGTGGTGAGTCACTGGAGAGGTGGTGTCACCACGCTGTAATGTACCAGCGACAGGGGATTTCAGGGGGTGCAGGGTGGGCGGGGCCTGCGGTTTCCTGTGTCCCACCCACAGCCCAGGGCGTCCACCTGTTTGCTGGCCAGGAAGAAGCTGGAAAGGAGCGGACAAAGCAACCACCTTCCAGCCAGGTGAAGAGGACAGAGATAACTTCCTCTTTATGGTCTCCCCAAATAGATCACAGTGTGATCTTTCCCTTTCCAGCGTAAGCGTTAGGTTAGACTCTAGGCCAGCTCTGATGAGGGAAGGAAATGCAATGGAACCCACTTTCCTCCTCTTCCTGGACAGAAAGTTTCCAAGCTTAGAAGAGCTGGCCAGACACAGATAGGACCCCAGGGAAGAAGGTGACAGTTGGGGTTAGGTGGCCTGGGTGAAGGGAGTCAAGCTTAGCGTGAAAAGGCCACCGAGAAGAGACCACGTGGGAAGGCCTGGGCAGGGGTCGGGCTGGTAGCGCTCCCTCCGTCCTTCCCTCTTCTGTGCATTGTGGATGGACAACAGGCTGCTCTGTCCCATACCGCGGCTTCTGAAGGTGAAAGTCACCTTCTGCCGTTCTCCCCACTGCCTGCCGCCGGGCTAGGGAAGCAGGCGCCATAAATCCTTCCTTGTCCCTGTCCCGTGGCGCTTGCCTGCGTGGCCGCGGGGAGGAGACTTTCGCGGCTGTAAATCAGCGTCCCCTCCGCGCGCCGCCTGCCCTTCATCACGGTGCTTTACGGCGCTGACACCGCCAGGATTTAGTGGGCCAGCCGGGCTGAGGCCGCCTCATTGAAATGCCCCCTCTACCCTCCCACCTCCTCCCTCAGAACGGAGGCCGCCCGTAAATCCTGGAGATGGCTATTTGCATATCCGTCTGCATACATTTGCCCCTCAAATTGCCTGCATCAGAACTCACAGCATCACCGGAGGAGCCAGAGTTTCTGTTGTCCAAGCTCTTGTAGAGGAAGGGGAAACTGAGGCTGGGGAGGGATGGGGCCCTGTGAGGCAGGGCCAGAGTCGGGGTTCGGTGCAGAAGGGATTTAGCAGAGACTTTTGTTGTTGTTCAGTTGCTCTGCTGCTGCTGCTGCTAAGTCGCTTCAGTCGTGTCCGACTCTGTGCGACCCCACAGACGGCAGCCCACCAGGCTCCCCCGTCCCTGGGATTCTCCAGGCAAGAACACTGGAGTGGGTTGCCATTTCCTTCTCCAATGCATGAAAGTGAAAAGTGAAAGTGAAGTCCTCAGTCGTGCCTGACTCTTAGCGACCCCATGGACAGCAGCCTACCAGGCTCCTCTGTCCATGGATTTTCCAGGCAAGAGTACTGGAGTGGGGTGCCATTGCCTTCTCCGGTTCAGTTGCTCAGTCATGTCCAACTCTTTGCGACCTCATGGACTGCAGCATGCCCTGTCCTTCACCATCTCCTGGAGCTTGCTCAAACTCATGTCCATTGAGTCGGTGATGCCTTCCAAATGTCTCGTCCTCTGTCCTCCCCTTATCCCCCTGGCTTCAATCTTTCCCAGAATCAAAGCCTGGGGACATATAAACCAGGGTCCCCTCTGGCTCCTTCTGGCTCAAACTGGGCTCAGCCAAGACCAGGCCCCAGTCTGGACGTGAGTAATCTGTTGCGAAGTGTGAGGGCCTGGTGCAGCCGGATTCTTCTATCTGCATGAGCCCCCTTGCCCTACACCTCAACACCAATCTATTGACCCTCGGCCCAAGAGCATCACTCATTGGTTCAGGGATGGCATCCCTGGGCTCCTTTGCCTGGGCCTCTTCAAGGGTAGGTGAGCCCTGAGCCCTCCCTCAAGCTCCCTTCTGCTCAGGAAGGCTCAGAACTTTCTGGGCTCTCAGGGAGAGGAAGGGCCATGGCAAGGTCAACCCGTCTTTCTTCTCTTGATCCCAGGCCCCATTCAGTCTTCCAAGTAGAAGCCCCATGAGTGGGGCCCAGCACCCCGAGCTGGGCCCAGGGCTGGCTGGAGACCAGGTCAGGGAGGTTTCCTCTGGTGGCACATGTCTGCCCCCTCCCCTGTCCCTGCTCCTCTATTGCTCACCCCCGTGGTGTGTGCTTCATGTGTTTCTGATTGACTCATAAAAAATGCCTTCTCATCAGAAGCCTGTATTGCAACAGTCTGAGGAGGCGCAGGCTTTGGGGGAAACCTGCTGCTCCTTCTGAGACCCAGAGTCCTAACAGGACTGATGTAGGCTCTTCCTTGACCTAGGCTGGGGGGCTCACCCCCTCCTTCCCCCAGGATAGCACCCAGAGGGGCAGCTGTCCTGGGCCCCAGATGTGGCGCCCTTCACTGCCCAGCTCTCCTCTCCACCCTACCTGCCCTGTCCTACCACCTGGAGGCTAGTGAACAAACCCCAGGACCGGACAGAGCTGTGGGTTGGGGACCCTGCTGGGCTGGGCCCAGCCACCCTTGTCTCTGCAGATCCTTCCTGGATCTCTCCAGAGCTCTCTGCTGGGAGCCCTGTATGTCCACATCACCCCAGCTCAAGGAGGGTATAAGTGAGCACTGGAGCCAGGATGCTCTGAGTGGGGAGAGGCAGGAAGGGGATGTCCCTGAGCACGGGCACCACCTGGCTTCCCTGAGAAATAACCCCAGGAGAAGCATGGGAGCCCACCCCGGCAGCCCTGGCTGTGTGCTGGGGGAGGGGTGGACCCTAATGCCCCTCCTTTCTGTTCTCCTTCTCCCCAGCCCCTGCCTCTCCTCTCCACAGAGATCCTGGGTTGTTCCGTTTTCTCTTCTCTGTTGAATGTCCAACAGCCTCCCCTGGTTAGGGGAGAGTCAGGTCCTTCCCTCCAACCCCTGTCTTCAGGGCAGACTGGTCCAGATGGGGTGGACAGAGAGTGTGTCAGGATGCTGAGACCCTGGACAAGGAGGAGGGTGACAAAGATGAGTCCAAATTCCCTGTCTCTGCAGCTTTTTAATAAAAATAAATAAATAAACAAAGAATAATAGTAAAGAATGAAATATGGCCTGCTATTGGGTCCAGGATAGTGGGGAGCACAGAGTCAGAGGGATGGCTTGGAAGACCTCCCCAGAGCCACCCTGGCTAACATTTGCTGGGATTCTTAGAAAGCACTGCATAGACTTTGTGGCGGCATGGCAGCAGAAGGGACCCCCATCTGGAAGCCTTTAAAGTCTCCCTCCCCCTCTTCTCCAAACAGCTTGTTCCCAGAAAACAGGAGGAGAAGTTACCCAACAACAAGCTGGGGCTTCCTGTGGGGCTGGCGGCCCCCTCCCTGCCTCTGTCGTAGCACACCAGGCCCTCACCCGCCCCCCAGGCTCTGCTCAGCGGGGCCCCTGCCTGTTACACGTCACGGAGTTGGTTCCTGACACCTCCTTGACCAGCTGGGTGCACAGCTCACTTCCCCCAGGAAGCCCTCCGGAACCGCCTCTTGGCATTCTGGGAACTGCTCCAACTCCCTGTGAACACACACACCCAGCCTTTGTGTGTGCCCTTGTTCTGGCTCAGGCCTGCCAGCCTATTTTCTATGTTGTCTCTCTTCATCCCGTCTGGGCTGGAAGAGTATTTAGGGCTTTGTGAGCCCTCCCTTTTTATTTTACATAATGGAAAATTGAGGCCCAGAGAGGCCAAATGACTTGTCCCAACGCGAACAGAGCCAGATATAGACCTCAGCTCTCTCTCTCCCAGTCCAGGGGTCCATTGCCCGCCCAGCATGTCCATTCGGTTGTGCTTGTCTCCCCAGGATGACAGCACGGCCCCAAAGGGAGCTCGTAAGTTCTGACTTGATGTGCGGTTGGGCACAGCCGAGGTATAGAAGCTGCCAGAAACTGAGGGGCAGAGACCTCAGAGAGGTGGCAGGACTGGCCAGTGACTGGGGAGCTGTGGTGTTCAGAAGGAAGAGCTGTGGCCCACCGATGCTGACCCAGAGAGCTTGGCAGCCTGGCTTGCATGCTGACTAGCCGATCTGGCTCCTGACCTTGGCATTGAGGGAATCACCTTGAAATGAAAAATCTCCAACCAAAAGAGGTTTTTAATTTTTAGATAATCAGAGAGTTCAGTTTTAAATGAGACTCTGGTCCTTGTAAAATCTTTCCAGAAATACAGTGACTGCTGGGTCTCAGTTTCCTTCTTTTTAAAATGGGGACAAAAGCATGGAGGCTTCAGGAGGAAGATGGAAATGGGCTTTGAAGGATGGGAATAGGCAGGAGAGCCTTCTAGAGCAGGCATGAGCAGAGACTCAGGAGGAAGATGGAAATGGGCTTTGAAGGATGGGAATAGGCAGAAGAGCCTTCTAGAGCAGGCATGAGCAGAGACTCAGGAGGAAGATGGAAATGGGCTTTGAAGGATGGGAATAGGCAGGAGAGCCTTCTAGAGCAGGCATGAGCAGAGACTCAGGAGGAAGATGGAAATGGGCTTTGAAGGATGGGAATAGGCAGGAGAGCCTTCTAGAGCAGGCATGAGCAGAGACTCAGGAGGAAGATGGAAATGGGCTTTGAAGGATGGGAATAGGCAGAAGAGCCTTCTAGAGCAGGCATGAGCAGAGACTCAGGAGGAAGATGGAAATGGGCTTTGAAGGATGGGAATAGGCAGGAGAGCCTTCTAGAGCAGGCATGAGCAGAGACTCAGGAGGAAGATGGAAATGGGCTTTGAAGGATGGGAATAGGCAGGAGAGCCTTCTAGAGCAGGCATGAGCAGAGACTCAGGAGGAAGATGGAAATGGGCTTTGAAGGATGGGAATAGGCAGGAGAGCCTTCTAGAGCAGGCATGAGCAGAGACTCAGGAGGAAGATGGAAATGGGCTTTGAAGGATGGGAATAGGCAGGAGAGCCTTCTAGAGCAGGCATGAGCAGAGACTCAGGAGGAAGATGGAAATGGGCTTTGAAGGATGGGAATAGGCAGAAGAGCCTTCTAGAGCAGGCATGAGCAGAGACTCAGGAGGAAGATGGAAATGGGCTTTGAAGGATGGGAATAGGCAGGAGAGCCTTCTAGAGCAGGCATGAGCAGAGACTCAGGAGGAAGATGGAAATGGGCTTTGAAGGATGGGAATAGGCAGGAGAGCCTTCTAGAGCAGGCATGAGCAGAGACTCAGGAGGAAGATGGAAATGGGCTTTGAAGGATGGGAATAGGCAGAAGAGCCTTCTAGAGCAGGCATGAGCAGAGACTCAGGAGGAAGATGGAAATGGGCTTTGAAGGATGGGAATAGGCAGGAGAGCCTTCTAGAGCAGGCATGAGCAGAGACTCAGGAGGAAGATGGAAATGGGCTTTGAAGGATGGGAATAGGCAGGAGAGCCTTCTAGAGCAGGCATGAGCAGAGACTCAGGAGGAAGATGGAAATGGGCTTTGAAGGATGGGAATAGGCAGGAGAGCCTTCTAGAGCAGGCATGAGCAGAGACTCAGGAGGAAGATGGAAATGGGCTTTGAAGGATGGGAATAGGCAGGAGAGCCTTCTAGAGCAGGCATGAGCAGAGACTCAGGAGGAAGATGGAAATGGGCTTTGAAGGATGGGAATAGGCAGGAGAGCCTTCTAGAGCAGGCATGAGCAGAGACTCAGGAGGAAGATGGAAATGGGCTTTGAAGGATGGGAATAGGCAGGAGAGCCTTCTAGAGCAGGCATGAGCAGAGACTCAGGAGGAAGATGGAAATGGGCTTTGAAGGATGGGAATAGGCAGGAGAGCCTTCTAGAGCAGGCATGAGCAGAGACTCAGGAGGAAGATGGAAATGGGCTTTGAAGGATGGGAATAGGCAGGAGAGCCTTCTAGAGCAGGCATGAGCAGAGACTCAGGAGGAAGATGGAAATGGGCTTTGAAGGATGGGAATAGGCAGGAGAGCCTTCTAGAGCAGGCATGAGCAGAGACTCAGGAGGAAGATGGAAATGGGCTTTGAAGGATGGGAATAGGCAGGAGAGCCTTCTAGAGCAGGCATGAGCAGAGACTCAGGAGGAAGATGGAAATGGGCTTTGAAGGATGGGAATAGGCAGGAGAGCCTTCTAGAGCAGGCATGAGCAGAGACTCAGGAGGAAGATGGAAATGGGCTTTGAAGGATGGGAATAGGCAGGAGAGCCTTCTAGAGCAGGCATGAGCAGAGACTCAGGAGGAAGATGGAAATGGGCTTTGAAGGATGGGAATAGGCAGGAGAGCCTTCTAGAGCAGGCATGAGCAGAGACTCAGGAGGAAGATGGAAATGGGCTTTGAAGGATGGGAATAGGCAGGAGAGCCTTCTAGAGCAGGCATGAGCAGAGACTCAGGAGGAAGATGGAAATGGGCTTTGAAGGATGGGAATAGGCAGAAGAGCCTTCTAGAGCAGGCATGAGCAGAGACTCAGGAGGAAGATGGAAATGGGCTTTGAAGGATGGGAATAGGCAGGAGAGCCTTCTAGAGCAGGCATGAGCAGAGACTCAGGAGGAAGATGGAAATGGGCTTTGAAGGATGGGAATAGGCAGGAGAGCCTTCTAGAGCAGGCATGAGCAGAGACTCAGGAGGAAGATGGAAATGGGCTTTGAAGGATGGGAATAGGCAGGAGAGCCTTCTAGAGCAGGCATGAGCAGAGACTCAGGAGGAAGATGGAAATGGGCTTTGAAGGATGGGAATAGGCAGGAGAGCCTTCTAGAGCAGGCATGAGCAGAGACTCAGGAGGAAGATGGAAATGGGCTTTGAAGGATGGGAATAGGCAGGAGAGCCTTCTAGAGCAGGCATGAGCAGAGACTCAGGAGGAAGATGGAAATGGGCTTTGAAGGATGGGAATAGGCAGGAGAGCCTTCTAGAGCAGGCATGAGCAGAGACTCAGGAGGAAGATGGAAATGGGCTTTGAAGGATGGGAATAGGCAGGAGAGCCTTCTAGAGCAGGCATGAGCAGAGACTCAGGAGGAAGATGGAAATGGGCTTTGAAGGATGGGAATAGGCAGGAGAGCCTTCTAGAGCAGGCATGAGCAGAGACTCAGGAGGAAGATGGAAATGGGCTTTGAAGGATGGGAATAGGCAGGAGAGCCTTCTAGAGCAGGCATGAGCAGAGACTCAGGAGGAAGATGGAAATGGGCTTTGAAGGATGGGAATAGGCAGGAGAGCCTTCTAGAGCAGGCATGAGCAGAGACTCAGGAGGAAGATGGAAATGGGCTTTGAAGGATGGGAATAGGCAGGAGAGCCTTCTAGAGCAGGCATGAGCAGAGACTCAGGAGGAAGATGGAAATGGGCTTTGAAGGATGGGAATAGGCAGGAGAGCCTTCTAGAGCAGGCATGAGCAGAGACTCAGGAGGAAGATGGAAATGGGCTTTGAAGGATGGGAATAGGCAGGAGAGCCTTCTAGAGCAGGCATGAGCAGAGACTCAGGAGGAAGATGGAAATGGGCTTTGAAGGATGGGAATAGGCAGGAGAGCCTTCTAGAGCAGGCATGAGCAGAGACTCAGGAGGAAGATGGAAATGGGCTTTGAAGGATGGGAATAGGCAGGAGAGCCTTCTAGAGCAGGCATGAGCAGAGACTCAGGAGGAAGATGGAAATGGGCTTTGAAGGATGGGAATAGGCAGGAGAGCCTTCTAGAGCAGGCATGAGCAGAGACTCAGAGGGTGAGTGAGCACCAACTGCTCTCAGTCACTCTGACCAGGTGTGTGGCCTGGGACAAGCTCCTTAATTAGTCTCTGCCCTGGTTTCTCACCTGGATGAAGAGGATTACAGTAGCACCTCCCTGAGGAAGCTGAGGCCATATTTGTAAACATGAGGTAATATTTATAAAATTCTTCACATAGTAAGTGCCCTCTGAGAGGCGAACTTATTTAGTCGTTTACTTAACAACATCTCTTTCCTTGTACTATCCATTGTGGTTCCTATAAGCAACACAAGATGGTATTTACTGGAGCTTATGACTCATGGATACTGGGCCTGGGGGCCTTTCAGGGAGAGAGATCCTGAGACTTATACACCCCGGCCTCCTCATACAAAATGTTGTCCACTTCTGGGCCACTCTCTCTCAGGACGCACCAATCTGTGCCAAGGACCAGAAACCCCACAAGCCCTGACTCTGGGGGCAGCCTGGGTAGAGGCAGAGAGGGTGTGGGGAGGGGGCATGTGTGACCATGGATTTCAGTTCCAAGTGAGAAATAAGCAGGAGCAGATGGAGCCCAGAGCACAAAGTTCCTGTTCTCATGCAAATGTCTGGGACAATAAAAGTCAGGGGGGTAGCCATTGTGGGGGGCAGGGAGGAGGTGGAGGGAAGCAGGGTAGGGGGCGCAGAAGGAAGACGCCATGCTGGCAGAGTTAGCTCTTATTCAGAGTTGCCGTTGAATTGCTTGGGGATGGGGGTGGCCTTTCCAGTCTGCTGCCCAGGGCCCTTGGCCAGCCTACTAGGGCCCAGGCGGGGCCTGGGAGAGTGGGGAGGGGTCTGGGCCTGTGCCTGCTGGGGATGGCTTGACAGCAAGTGCTCTTCAGAGCTGATTGCATTTCCTGGCCTTTGATGCCCGAGATCAAAGCAGTGCCAAGCCCTCCCCGCCTCCCAGCTCCTGGCAGCTCCTCCCTGCCCTGGGGGTCCAGGCTGTGTGGTTGACATAGTGGCTGGAGGGGGCAGGCCAGCCTGGCATTAGTGGCAGGCCCCAAGTGACTTAGAGCAATTGACATGTGAGCTCCTTCCCACTCTGGGGTTGCCAGGAGCTCCAGCTGTGGGTGGGTGCAGCCCACATCCACTCTCTGTGCTTGTCACACTGGCTCTGTATCCTCAGACACCCTGGAGTTAGACATGCAGGTCACCAAAAGCCAGGCCATGGGGGTTGGGTTTGGGGGTGAGGTCCACGTGGCCAGGATCAACCACAAGAGCCAAGACTGGAAACCAAGATTGGAAACCATATGGAGATGGCACGAGGTCTGTTTTGCTGTAGCAAGAAAGGATTGTACCATCGGTCACGCAAACTGACCTTTCACAGGATCCTAGCTGGGAGAGGCTTGGTGCTAGTTTAGACGAGGGCGCCTACACAGACCTTCCTTCCTCTGATGGATCCTCTAGCCTCCTACTGACCATTCGGGCTCCATCCTGGAGGATCTTCCACTTCCTCGTTTCTACCTGACCTGAGCACCCCATGGGGAACTGGCCCTGGGGGCATCGGCTGCTGGGATCCTACCCTGAATGTCTAGGGATGCACTGTGTAGGTTTGTAAGGGTCCTGCACCCAACTGGGAAGCTCTCCTGGATCTTTTTGCCTGTAGTGCTCTTGGGAGGGCTTCAAGTTCAAATAGCTGCTCAGGGCAAACCACTTCTTGCCTGACTCCTTCCACCCAGGTGTCTATCAGCCTGTTTCCCTTTGGCAGAAGTATGCAAGGCCTGCTAGGCAGAGGACGGGCTGAGAGTAGAAGGTGGTCCGTGTGGAAGCTCTGGAAGGAAGGCAGGAGCTTCTGTGGTTACAAACCTGCAGGTCCTAGGGGAGGGGTCCTTGGCCAGAATGATGGTGGGACTCTGGTGGTCTGCGTGCCTGCAGTGGGGCCCTGGCTCTCCATGGTGCCCACCCATGTGGAGAGGATTAGGGCCTGGAAAGACATGTTTTCCCGCTTTCCTTCTTGGAAGGAGGATCAAGGGGACCTGGTGACAGCCCAGAGATTCTGGGCATGTGGACAGGCCCGCTTTCCTTCCTGTCCGTCTCCCAGGCAGCCTGAGAGATGCACACCATCTGCTGGCAGCCCCGAGCCTCGAGCCCCCAGCCAGCCTGGGGAAGAAGCAGCAGGCAGACCCGCATTTCCATTCCCAGAGCCCCACCCCCAACCCCACCCGCTGAGAGGAAGCACTGGGCTGGGGCCCCGTGTAAATAAGACAGCAGGTATTATACACAATGATTATTGGGCTTCGTGGACCTGAGCAAAGTTGGTCAGGGTTGCAAAGATGTAGGGGCTCCTTCCACCCCGAATTCCCTCTGCTCATTAGATCCAGGAGACAAAACTGCTTCAGGAGAAGGAATTACAGGACCCTGGAGGGTGGGCTTGGGTTTGGGGCTGGGACTGAGGGTGATTGTGGCATCCTGTGCTTGTCTGGGTTTGTATGTGGCAAGTGGCGGAGCAATTCTTAAACCCAGATGCATGCACTCACATGTACACACATGCCCAGACACACACTCACACTCCTATGAAGACAGTATCCAGCATTGCAGTGCTTGCATTTGGTGAGTGAGTGAGAGTCGCTCAGTCATGTCGGACTCCTTGCGACCCCATGGACGATGCATTTGGTAGGTACACAAGAAATATTTGATGCTGCTACTGCTGCTAAGTCACTTCAGTCGTGTCTGACTCTGAGACCCCATAGACGGCAGCCCACCAGGCTCCCCCATCACTGGGATTCTCCAGGCAAGAACACTGGAGTGGGTTGCCATTGCCTTCTCTGAAATATTTGATGAATGGATGGCTAAATTAGAGAATGAATGGCCCCCAAGGTTCTAGCCCACTGGGCTTCTCCTCCTCTACTCAGAACCTTAGTTTTTGAGGCTTTTTCATTCTTTATTTCTGGCTGGTGACTCGGTTATCTGGAGCGGTCACTTCTCACTGGCTGGTTGTTCTCTAGTTCTTAGCATAAGAATTAAATTGTGGGTTTCTGGGATAGAAGCTTGGATCTCACACCCTCAAAATTCCCTTACACTGGGTTTGGTCTTCATCAGTCCCTGTTACTGATTTCTTGGGGCATCTGTAGGGTTGTGCAAGGTTCAGAGTTGGGCTAATCTGAGCTGTGCCTCTGGAGCATGGTTTAGGTGACCAGGAAAGGTCTGGGACTCAGGGGCCCGTCAGAATTAAGACTGGAACAGGAATTTCTAACCTGGGATTATATGTGGGGCCAGGCGCCCCACCCCTTACCCCCCAAGCTCTCATTGCCACGTGTGATCCGTGTGAATGTGCTCAAGAGTACATTCTAGAATGAAGTGAAAGATATTTAACTTTGTCCCCCACAGGGATGGAGCAGTCAGAATGGACACCAAACAGGAATAGCTGCAGGTCAGCCCTGTAGCATCCATTGGCCTCTCCTCTCCCCTCCCAGTCTCTCCCTTCCCTGCCCCTCTCCTCCCCTCCTCTTCCCTCCCCTTGACTCTCTCTCCTTCCTTCTCCCCCATTGCTACCACAGATTGGGTGGTACTCCTGTGTTCTGTGTCGAAATGGCCCTCCTAGAGCCACGCCTGTTACTAAGGGACTAGAAGCTTCCATGCTGGCCCTGGCTTCATGGGATGACCGTGTCTGCCCCTATCCTCTGAGACCTAAGCACAGGTGGACATGGCAGGATTGATCACGTGGGGGAGGAGGAGATGGAGACCTTGGTCACCGGTGAGCTGTGGAGTTGGAGACTTTCAACTTGGCTTTTGTGTGTGACTCCGTAGGAACCCTCCCTGGAAGTGACTCAGTGTGACTGAAGCCACTCTGCCACACACCCAGCAGGACTCTGAAGGGTCCCTCTTGCCAAGCTGCGAGCTCCCAGGTCACTGAGCAGCAGGGGGCACCTGCCCCCTGGCAGGCTGGCACCTCATCTGAACCCCTCTGTGCTCCCTGTGTGCCTGGGAGTGTACGCACATTTGTGTGCACTGGAGTCAGCCTGTGTGGGCCCGCGTGTGCCTGTGCACACATACCCAGAGGGAGCGCGGGCACAATGTGCTGTGTGTGCACGTGTGCACGGGTACACGCACGCACGTGAATCTGTGTGGGGATGACGTGCCAGTGTGTGCACGCTCACAAACGGAAGACTTGGCTGGGAAACCCGAGTCTCCCCGTCCGAGGCCTCAACCCTGCTCCCTGGGGCCCTGGTGGAGGAGAACATAGAGTCCCCAAACCCCGCGATCTGGGACGGTGGCTTCTGTTGGATCCCGCCCCCTCCCTCTCTCTCGACACAAATAGCTTGTGGAACAAAGGGAGCTGGGGATTTGGATTATTTATACAGTCAACATTAAGCAACTTGCGGTCTATTTAAATTCTTCTTTATTAGGCCGGGAAATTCCATGGCAAACACTCAGGCGGTAAGGAAACCTCCAACAAGGCAGCTCCCAGCTCCACACTGCCCTTTGCTTCCTCATCATCTTTCCTGCTTCTGACCTCTGACCCCTGCTTCTTCCATCCAGGCTTCCCCAGGCCATGACCAACCCTGTCTCCCCACCTGCATGCCCTCCGGATTCTCCCTCTGTCCTTCAACCTTCATCTCTCAAACCTACACCCAGGCCCCCACCCAACACCTACCCATGCTTTCTGTGATTTGGGAGGGTCGGCCAGACACCAAGCCTTACGCTTCAGAGACAGGTCTGCGGGAGCAGCGTGGGGCCACAGGGAGGGGGAGTCAGGCTTGGGAGAAGGTGGGGAGGGGCAGGCTGTGGGCCTGTGCTCACCATCAGTGTGCTCTGAAGGCTCAGGGGACCTCTGCTCCCAGAAGTGCCTCTAGTAGACAGCTTAGGCAGCAAAAGAAGGGGTCTTACCAATAGGACGGGCCACCAGCCTCTCCCCACCCTTGGCTGCTGGGGTTGTACTTGGGGCCACACAGGGTCTGGGGCTGAGGAGGGGCCAAGGGTGGAGGAGCTCAGGGACTGCAAGAGCCCTTCGGAGGGGGCAGCCTCTGGGCTGAGGGTCCACAGGGCAGGCCTCTTCTCCCGACAGTGTGCACTCCCTCTTCTCTCCCTAGGCTGTGGCCCTGAGGGCTCACCCCGAGGCAGATGTTGCTGAGGGCAGAAGGACAGCTTGGGAAGTGGGAGGGAAGTGGGGAGGAGAACCAGTGGAGCATCCTGGGGTCTGAAGGATCTACCATTTCTGGGCAGGTGTGGGAGCCCCTCTTCTAGCCCTCGACTCCCAGGGGCCTTCCTGGCCCTGCTCTTACCTCAAGTGAAAGCTCCTCTCTCCCTGTTTCTCTCTCCAGCTAGACTGTGAGCCCCTGAGGACAGAGAATGCAGACATTCACCTTGTAGCCCAGGGCCTGGCATGCAGGTAATAGCAGGAACTTCATCTATGTTCCTTGAACTCAAAGAAATGGCACTTTGAGGGCTTGTGGCTCAGTCCAGTCTTCCATGTTCTCCCCTAACATAACCTCGGCCCAGAATCCTGTTCTGTTCCTGCCTTTCCCAGGGGACAGGGCCTTGCCCAGATGGAGAGGAGTCCACTGAGGGCTCAAGGCTCATTTTGAACCTGTCCTGATGGCGGGCTGTGCTGGGAGAAGGGGGACAGGCTGTGCCTCCCGGACTTGGGGGGCATCACCAGGGAAGGAAAGAGGTGAATGTCACCATGCCGACTCCATTCTCTGGAGATCTGACGAAGGCTCAGCTATTGTTTGAGCTGATGTTTGGGCTATGGGTAAGCAATGCGTCCAGATCGCAGTGTGACAACCTCTGTCTCTAAACGGCAGCCGGCGGAGAGGGTGGGGAGACCGACCTAGAGCTTGCTGCTGATTATCACCTCGCTGTCAGCCCTGCCCTCTGGGCCTGTCCCTGCTGCCACCTCTGGGCCCGTGTTTCTGATTAGTGGGCCCCAGCTGTGTAGCATTAGTTGCATTTTTCCAGGATGAATCTTGGTTGTGACTTCCTGCCACGGGTCTGAACCAGCTGCCTGCTTTTGCCTCCTGCTTCTCATCCCCATCCCCTAGGCTGCCCCAAATGCCCTCACTCCCAGGGGGCTCCTCCCCGAGGGGACAGTGAGGCCGCCCCTGTCTCAGGGTTTTTTTTTCCTAGGTCGGGGGAGATGTCCTTTTGCCTGCCTGGGGATGCTCAGGGCACAGCTGTTGCTCACAAGCAGAATCCAGGCAGCTTCTTAGATGTGTGGCCTTCAGTGGGTGACAGAGCCCCAGACCTTCACAGATGGTCAGATGCCACCAGACAAGGGCTGAGCAGGTCAAGATCAGGGAGGTGTTTGTACAGGGCTGAGGAAGTTGCTCAGGGAAGTCTCCAAAGACCAGAAGCATCACCTTCTGGCTTTCTGGGGTCCGTCTTCTGTGCAGTTGTGGTCTTGATGTGGTCAAGCCAGTCTCCAACTGAAGCCTTGAGCTGCATTAGCCCTTTTCCCTCTGGATTTGCAGTGTGCTTCCTGTGAGTTACTCAGTGAAGACACCAGCTCAACAGAGCATCCGCCTGAGAGGTAGTGAGTTCCCTGTCCTCTAGGTGTGTAAGTATGAGCAGTAGAATCAAATCCTTTATGTTCACAGTGGCCTTTATATTGCATGTGATCTTCACTGCATCCCTGTAACGGGGCAAGGCAGGGACGGGAGTGATCCTTACAATCTTCAGAGAAGGAAACAGGCTGGAAGGAGGGGGTGAGTATGTGTTGAAGCCTGCATTAGAACCCAGAAGGGAGACCCACGCTAGGTCAGCATGAGTTTAATCAATATGCCTCTTCTCTGGGCCCAACCTGACTCCCAAAGACTATAAGCCCGGAGCCCAGCCTGGCCGTTGGTGTGTCCCCTTCCATCTCTCCCTGCCTCCCAGTTTCCTGATGGATACCCCAAAACAGTCTGACAGCCCTGTTCCAGGCATGCCTGCCTGATTCTGACTGTCCCTCCTTGTCCCAATGGCCAGCCTGCAGCCATAGCTGCTAGTCTCTGCCAGGATCATGACCTGAGTCCAGTCTCTGGAAAGCAAAGCTCTAGAGGATTCTTGAGGCTGTCAGCATCCTGAATAGGAGTTCCATGGAGGGCAGGCTTGCTCCTGTGTCCCCAGGGCCCAGAGCGGCCTGACACACGAGATGACTCAGGCTGGACAGTGGGTCCAGCAGGTCTGAGATTTGGAGCCCAGAGTGACCTAGAGAAGTGGCTACAGCTGGCACTGGGGACCCCGGGGAGTCAGGGAGACCTGCTCACTCTGCGAAGGAGGCAGAGGCTGGAGGCAGGAGGTGTGAGCTGTCCTTAGGGAGAGGGGACTTGTGTTCCAAGAGCATGGGGCTCTTGAAAACACTGATCAGAGAAGGGCTGAGGGCAGCACTGGGTGCCAGACACTCTGGGTGGGATGATGTTCTCTTGTGGCCTTGGGCAGGGCTGCTGAGAGGGGACCAGATGCTGCTGGGAGCTGGGGGCTGCCAATGGGCTGCTTCTTTTCTGGACCACTGCAGGGGTGCTGCATTACAGCCCAGAACCCATTCCAGGAGCCCCAGTCAGCAGCAAGGCCCCGGGGAGATGGGCCCATCAGTTCTCTCAAACACCCTTAGAGAGTGTTCTGGACTAATGTGTTGGGTGGTGTCAGGCAGGGGACAAAGGCTCTGCCCTGGGGAAGCCTCTGTCCCAACCAGGGAGACGCTGCCTCTGCCCTCAGGCTCCTCTTCAGTTTATGATGTGTTGACATATCATAACCCCCAGGTTTCCTTTGCCCTGGAACTAAAGGTTTTATTCCTTCAATTCTTTAGTTATTTTAGGCAAATGTGAGCTGTCTCTCTAATTATTGCAAGGAACTGCCAACAGCTACATTTGGCTAGATTGAGACTATGAATGAAACTTGTGTTTGTCTCTCACGGGCTTGGTTGGTTTTAGCCTTCTCCGTCTCTTGGATGGCTGGTGGCAGAGTGCTGTGTGTGCCGATCAGCTAATGGAAACACAGTGTCGGTTTGCCTGGGCCATGTCAACAGGATCTTGGAGCAGGGTGGACCCGTGTCAGACTTTTGCATGAGAAACGAATTCCCTTGTTGAAGGATGACTCCTTTAGCCTCCATCCCATACCTGTGGAGACAGGGAGCGCTCTCTCTACTAGCTGATTTTAGGTTCTGTCATTTGCTCTAGGGCTCCAGGCCAGGCAGGGGGGGTCACTGAAATTTCTCTTCCAGAAGTAGCTCTTGCGGGGTCCCCCAGAGCCCCCTGGTGGTCACTGTGAAGGTGTGCTGCTCTCCCCAGGGGTTCTCTTACAGCCTCAAGTAGACAAAGGGAGCCTCTTCCTTTGGCAAGGGCTCCCTGTGCTGGCCCTGCGACTGGCAAAAAGCCCCGAGTTAGAGTTTCCTTGCTGTTCGCCAGGCATAAGGTCAAGGCCCATCCCCCACTCCATGCAGTGACCCTCTTTGGGTACCTCTTCCTGGACATTCTTACCCCACCCAGCCAAGTCCTGGCACACCCAGAACCAGACTGCATAGTGCTCAGGGTAGACCTGAGCTTCCCTGTGCTGAAAAGCCCTCACCTTCTAAGAGAGGCTCAGCCATCATTACAGGGAAGAAGTGACCATGGACTGGGGAAAGACAGAGCGAAAGCAGGAAGCAAGGCAAGGTCATCCTCACCTGCCATCAGGCCAGGGCCTCTTTCACTGTCTAACTAGATAGCTCTGCCTAGAAGCAAACCTCTCCTGGGCTGAAGTGTCCTGGTCCTTGTGGGTTCAAAAGAGAAGAGGCCTTTATCATACCTAAGAGACCAGGGGAAAGGGTATAATTCTCCTGATGTCTTGCTTTGGAAAATGGCTACCTGTAGCCCCAGTGATGGGGATTCTGAAGAAGGACGCTCCATCTTCCCCCTCACCAACCATATCACCATGGCCATATCCATCTTTCAAATCTAAGTCTTTGAAAGCCATGTCTTGATAGGAAGAGCAGGAGGTGGCTCTTCTATAACAGTAGAGTCTAGGCTGTGATTTTAGACTCATCGAAGAGTTGAGGATAATGGAAGGGAAGTAAGGGGCCAGTGGGGCTCCAGTCAGCCCTTTGGCCAATTCCATTAGACCAGGGTGATCTAGCCCAGCAGCAGGCCTGGGAGCACAGGTGGTCTCCAGACTTCCCTCATAGTCTATGTTCTGTCCCACCATAGACAACAGGCAGTGTGGGCTTGTCCCATGGCCCTTGCACGGCAAGAGAGCATCACAGAGCACCGTAGCAGGAAGCTGTGGGCCTGTCCAGTTACTTTATACAGCCTCCCCTAGCCTGAGCTGAAACCCATGCCTGCAAGTCTTTCCTGCAGCCCTTGGGGTTTCCTCTTCAGCCTTCTGGCAAAAAAACCATTCCAACAAAAACCTCCATAGTCCCTCAAGAACTTGCTATAATTTATAGGCATAAGGCAGCCCAAATCCATGCAGAGAAAAGTAACATTCTTCCCCAAGAAGCAACTCAGCCAGTTGAGAGAGAGAGGGAGGAAGAGGGAGCATGGAGAGAGAGAGAGAGATTTTGCTAAAAGATTAACTCACTTACAAAATAAATTGGTGAAAGACAAAGAGGAAAGCTGAAAGTGAGCATATCTCATCCTCACAGCATTCAGTCTAAGGATGACCAGTTGTCTCCAAGGACAGAGGGTGTCTTAGGACAATGAATGGCTACTAGTTTTTATTTGCCAAATGGTGTTTTTTTTTTTTTTTCCTAGAACAAAGGGACACTTTTTCTCAAAGGTAATCAAGCCACTTCCTTTAGAGAAGCCCAGAAAGATTTGCAACTTTTTAACGAGTTTTTCCAGCATTTACGCCATCATACAATTTAACTTTTACAATAAACTGGGGAGATTCGGTTTTATCATCCCCAGTTTATGAATGAAGAAACTAAGGTTCAGGAGGTTATGTGGCTTCTACTCTGATGAGGTAACAAAAGGAGGCAGAAGGCAGAGCTAGGTTTGCAGCCTCCAGAGCCCACACTGGGGAAGGGGATACCAGAACTTAGAGGATGTCAAGTCAAGAGAAAAGGCCACTTGGACTGCACAGGGATGGGAGGGGTTAAGTGCCATACTGTGGAGGTAGTCTTTTCAACACCACCCCCTCCCCCTTTTTTCTCTTCCTTTTCCACTGAGTTGACCTTTAAATTATGGCATCAGCTGCCGTGCCAGACAGGCTGCGATTTCCCCTCTCTCCATCTGCCTAGGCTTCCTCCTGGCGCAGTCTCTCCTCTTGCTGTGCTCCCCTCCCTCTTTCCCGCTCAATCCTTCTCTCTCCTCTGCCCATCCCATTCACAAAATCCCAGGATCACAGGAGCCCTGCTGCAGGTGGGCAATACCGCCCCTCTGACTTCCCACTCCCTGGCCCTGCTCAGGGGTTGCCATCAAGAGTTTCTCCTCTGCACAGACCTGTTTCCACCTCCCCCTGCTCTGGCCCCCAAACCTTCACGCCAGCCCCTTCCCGCCATTTCCCCATCCCCAGCTCTTTCTGCTCCCCCATCTGCCCCAGCCTAACCCCTCCAAAAAGCCTCACTGCAGGGATGTACCCTCTGCTTAATGTTCATTTGCATTTGGCCCAAGGCCTGAGCGATATTTTTTACCATGACTGTAGAATATAGCAGACATTAAATCTTATCGGTTTAATTTTCTTCCAGATAATAGTACAGCCTTTGATTTTTTTCCCCCAAACTATGGAAAAAGTGTCAAAGAAAAGTGGAACATTAATCAATGCACTTTGATGAAAAGAATGAACGTGTTTTCCTAAGAGCCCAACATGTGGTGCAGCTGCTGGTGGATATTTAAATGACATTTTTCATATGTTGCTGTAAAAAAAAAAATCTCTTTGAGTCGATTCTGGAAATATATTCCAATTTGCTACAAGGCCAGTGGTTTTAAAATTATTTAGAAATAAAACGTGTTTATGATTTCTGCTCTATTTTGTATATTTGTCTGCTGCAGGCCTCTTTCCTTTGAGGAGGGCCTTGCCTGTTTCTCCCAGAAGCTGCGGGCCTCTTAAAGGCAGCAACATTCAGCTTTGGCCTAGCACGTCGCTCAGCCCCAGAGGCTTAAACTGTGATGGGAGGGATTTAGATGAGGAAGAAAAAGAAGGTGATGGGAGAATGTCATTATGCTTTGAAAGGTCTGGGGAAACTTTTATAAAAGGCATGATTTCTCCCATAAAAGAGAAAATTATTAACTCATTCAACTCCTAGGTTCCCTTAGAACCTGAACACCTACCTGAGTGAGGGAAAGCCAGGAGCTGGAAAACCTTGGCCTCCAGACTCTCATGTGTGGAGGGAGCCCCAGTCTCACCTGTACTGGGGAGACCTGAGTTTTCACTTTATTTTTGTGCCCACTGGGCTAGGAAATCCTTGGGACGATGCTTCCCTCTCACCCTGTTGGGATTCCTCCCTTGGAAGATCCTTTAGAGCTTTCCAGACTCCTGATTGCTGAAGGACCAGTTTCTTCTCTCTGAACTGAGCCATATTTGGGAACTTCACCAACCCTGATATCAGGGGAGGGAGAGAGAACTCTGAGAGACCCTCTTTGGAGTGGGACAAGGTGGTTCTGTCCCCAGCGCTCTGATCACACAGGCAAGGCCTGGCCTGCAGCAGTGGGAGACCACAAATGAAGTTCCAGATAGGGAGTGGCCCACAGACCCTCCCCAGGGCCAGGAAGGCACGTGACCGGGAGGTTTGCTGACTTTCCCGAGGCAGCGTGGCTCCTGGGTGAGATGAAGAAAGGCCCAAGACTTTCTCTGGCCTGGCCTGGGCCCTGCACTCCCAGTGGCCCTGTCCTGGCTGGCCAGTTGGGGGCACACTCTCCCTAGTTTTCCTGTCTCCATGGAAGTTATGATGGACCCGAAGGGATGTGCAGGGGTGCTGGGGCTCTCCCTTGCTGGAAGCCTCCTGGGGGCGGGGTGTTCACTGTCTGCCGGGGCCATCTCCACACTCCCAGCTGCCCCGTCCTCCTGTACCAGCCTTTGGCTTCCCTGCCCTGTCCTCACAGGGTCTTATCCGGAGAAAACCTTTTCTGGGATATCTGTGGTTTGGGCAAGGGAACATGTCTGCCCAGACCCAGGGCCGAGAGGGCAGTGGCTGAGTTTCTTCAACTCTGAGCTCAAACCCAAACTCAAGCCTCCCCTCCTTTCAGATCTGCCCCTCCTTCCATCCCAATCTTTTGTCCTCCTCTTCCTACTCCACTTGCTCAGTTCCATAAGGTCCCTCATGTCCAGTCCAATCCCATCGCTGTGTCTCGGCCCCACTGAAAGGCCTCTGGCAGGCCCAGCAGAGGCCCCACCTTCTCTCTAGGGCCTCTATGTCCAGTTCCTAAGCACTCACTGAGTGAAGCTGGGAAGGAAGAATCGGAGTTGGGCTAGGCCACTTACCCATCTGTGTTGTCTCATCTTGCATTCTTGTTGGACATGAACTCCCAAGACAGACCATGGGGGCCCTTCCTTTGTTTTCCCAAACACTGTTAGGTGTGAGCTGAGGCTTAGAGGAGCTGTTCTAGGAGGGTTTGGAGGTGCCTCTTAAAAAAAGCCTACAGTATCAAAGAGCCCGATTCTAGCTGTTGCTCTAACTTAGCTGTCACGCTAGTTTCATTATGTAAGAATGGGTTATGAAGGATGTCTGTTGGGGGCTTCCAGGAAATGATTCCTCACTCTTAAGACAGAGGAACAGGAAGACAGGTCCTTTGCCTTCCTCTGGGCATAGCCATACCTGGATGGGGTGCCAGGAATTTCCAAGCATCTGGGCATGACACTGAGACATGGAAGGGAAGATCAAAGGCATCACATAAACAGGGAGCAGGAGCCCTGGTGAGCCTCCTTAGAATAGGAGACAATCAATTTCTCTCTCCGCTTGGAGGCAGGATGCCATGTTATTTACAGCTATAAGGCAGTCTGCTGGGTAGGGCGAGCATTGGGGTGGTGTCTGGGGAAAACCCTACTGCTGCCACTGAACTGGGACTCCTTGATACCAAAGGTTTCCCCTCTCTGGGGATGGCCAGCCTGCCTCATCAGGCCATTCTGAATATTCTTTAGGATAACATACTTACCAAAGGCTCATTAGATGGTCCTTCCCTTCCCCTTTCCCCTGCTGTCTTACCTGCAAAGATGAAGGTCTTCACTTGTCTTCCTTGCTGCTTGCTAAAGGTAGTCATTAGACTGGAAAGGGGAGCTGAGGGCTCTAAAGTGGAAGAATCCTGTGTCTGCGCTTGAGCCCAAACCAATCAGATCCAAGTATTTTCAATAGGGACAGGGCATTGCAGAATCCCACCTTGCCCTGAGCTCTGTATTTTATAACAATACCATCGGGCGATGGACTGCATTTAACAAAGGACCTGAGAACACAAGAGTTGCCCCTTGTGCTGCATGACCTTGGTTGGTCCCAAGGAGCCCATACCCTGCTGGTCTCATCAGCCCAAGCCATACCCTAGCAGCTGCCCTTGAGGATACTGGGAACCAAAGACCTGGCCGAGAGCATGCCAAGCAGGAGAAAGGACAGAACCTGGCCTCTCCTGGCCAGTGCTCTTCGACTTTTGAGTGTTAAGTAAAACTCAGTGTTAACCAGAGCTCCAAGGAGTCAGCTAAATCCTGTGTCCCTGCAAAACAGAGCCAATGAATGAAGCATGGCAGCAGAGTGCCAAGTTTCACTATGAATTGGCAGGTAGAAACAGGCTTGAAATGCAGCCAGCAGGGTGTGGGTGAGCTGCAAGGAGAACTCCTGAAAAAGTGGCTGGGCCATGGGTAAAACAGGCAAGGAGTGATATTTACTCTCTTTACTGTTTTAGACCCAGGTGTCTTCATAGACAGGAGAGTTGCTCAAGAGACAGGTGTAGAGTTTATGCTGCCCTAAGTTAGAGACCAGGGCCGAGTGACCACCCATCCCTCTCCATGCATGGGCTTAGTCTCAGCCCTGCAACACAAGGATTGAAACACTACACGGCCTGTCTCTGGTTTGCTGGAACTTTAGGAAAACCCAAATTCAAAGTAATGAGTTGGGTTGGGGAAAAGGTTAAATGTCTTCAAATAAATAGCATATTTTCCTACTATTTTCCCCTTTGGGGATTACTTGCTATCACTGTTTTGTCTCCAACCTTGTTGAAAACTCATTCATCCAGTTTCATGAACACACAGAGAGAAGGACGAAGTGGGCCACAATTCCATGTACATGACTAAATCTCAGACCACGAAGACTGAGGAGAGGTTGGTGGTGAGCTCTCTAATGAGAGCTGGGCCCTGGGAAGGAGAGAGGAGGCCAGGACACAGTCGGGGAAGTGAGATGATCAGAGGAGAGAGGAGCAGACAGTGTCCACCTCAGCTACATGGCTGGGCTCTGTTCTTGTGACCAGTTGAGTCATCTTGGGCTGGGTTTCAGGAGAGCCACATATTTCCTGCCTTTGGGAAACCCTAGACTGATGAGGGAGTCAAAGTCCTGGTCTGCAAGGAACTGGGAGGTGATCTCTGGATGTGGGAACCTTCATGCTCATTGGCTGAGATAGAAAGCAGAGACTAGTCCTAATACTTAGCACAACTAAGAATCTTTGAACCTGATTCTGAATACTTTTGGAAGGGCAAAGGGAAAAAAAGGAAACCCTTTCTCCAGGGAACTGGGACAATAGGGACTTGAATTCCTAGACCCTCATCCCCAAGCCCTAGCTTCCTAGAAATGGGCTACTTTTTTTTTTTTTTTTTGATGAGGGGGACACAGATGTCCCACTACTCCCACTGTCTCACACCACAAAAAAATCTGTCAATTTTACAGTCTTCTTTGGCTAGAAGGCATAACTACTTAGCCCCCTGATGTCCTTGGCTTCCTCTTAAAACATCCTGGTTATGAACTCCTTTAAGATGATGTCTTTGTTTGGGTTCCCTAGAAAGCAGAGCCTGAGGCAAGGCTTAAGTGCTAATGTTTTATTTGGGAGGTGCAAATTCAGCAGCAAGAGTGAAGCAAAGTGGAAGTGAAGCATAAAGGCTGGGAACCAATGCAAGACGACAGTTATCACATTGACCCTTGCTTCCTGACGAGATACAAAGAGACACAGCTCATCAAGATATAAGTGCATCAGCCAGGCAGGACATCTTTGAACAGACTGTACAGAAAAAAATGTGTCTTAGAACAATTCATTAGAAAGGAAAAGCAGACTGTTATCTGAAGTTCTCTCCCATCTTCTCTCTGCCAAAATCCGTTTCATAGGGAGTTGTCTAACCTGAGCTTCCTGACTGTGTCACTCAGCTCCTTCAGTAACTGCTTATGAATTTAGAGCCCAGACTCTGCACACTGATGTTTCTTCTAAGAATGGAAGTGCAGCAGGAGTCTGAAACTGGCAGGGCAACTGGTCAACCTCAGATGGCAGACCTGCACAAGCATGTGTGGAGTCGGCTATTTCCCAGGTGGTGCTACCCCCCTGCCAGTGCAGGAGACATAAGAGACTCGGGTTTGATCCCTGGGTTGGGAAGATCCCCTGGTGGAGGTCATGACAACCCACTCCAGTGTTCTTGCCTGGAGAATCCTACAGACAGAGAAGCCTGGAAGGCTACAGTCCACAGGGTCACCAAGAGTTGGACACAACTGAAGCGACTTAGCACGCATGCACAAACGCAATGGAGACTAAGTGGCTGAGGGTCTGATGGAATCAGAAGTTTCATAAGCCGTGTCCAGCAGGAATCGAGAGAGTCCCTGGAAAAGGAGGATAAAAAGGGGTCCACGAGGACCACCAGGCCAGTTTACAGTATGGTAAAGTGTAAAGTGGCTATAAATTCTTCCCTTCCTTGAGATCATGACCTTTCAAAGTGATTTTGTGGATACTCTCATCAGGAGGTGGTCTCTTTCTCCATCTCTAGAGTCTGTGCCAACCTTGTGAGTTACTTTAGACAATGGGATATTAGCAAGCGTGATATAAGTAGTGGCTTGGAAACCACCCTTGTGCATGGGGGCTTGCCTTTTTGCTAAACTTAGAACCCCGAGACCACTGTGTGTATGAGCCTGAGCAAGCCCACTGGAGAGTGAGAAGACACATGAGGCGGAGCTAAGGGGCCCCATCGATGGGAGTCGGACCACCCTTCATCTGGTTGCTGCCTGACCTATCAGCTGATTGGGGACACATAGTAGCAGCAGCAAGGAAGCCTAGTGGCTTCCATCCCAGACTGGAAGGACTACCCAACCGACCCATGACTCATACACTAAGTAATTAAATATTTGTTATTTCAAACCACTTATTTTGAGGTTTCTCATTATACCTCGAAAGCCAACTAATTCAACCTGAATAACCCATTGTGTGTTAAACGCACAGGTTGTGTTTAGTATAGATTTTTAGAATAAAGAAGAATTTCATAGAATCTATTACAGAGGAAAATCATCTGAATAAAGAAGAACATGGACAAGGACGAGGACAGTGATGCTTGGTGGTGATAATGGGTGTTGATGATGGCTGGCGATGATGGGTATGAATACCATCATAATGGTATTGATGTTGGCGGGTGATAACAGTGCCCACGGAGGGGATGGCAGTGGGTAATGGTGTTTGTGAAGGTAAGAGTGATGAGATGCTGGTGATGCCTGATGATAGCAGTGCTGACGTGCTGTGAAGGAGATGGTGAGTGTGTAATTGTTGTGGTGTTGTGCTAAAACTGACGGGGATGATAATCTAGAAGTTGGTGAGGATGTTTGTGAAAGTGGAGCAGCAGTGACAGTGGTGGACATGCTAATCATAGCAGTAATGTTAAGTGGGATGATTGCGCAGCGGTGGTGGGGGGTGGTCATGGGTCTTGGTGACGGTGATAATAACCATGGTGAAAATAATGGAGACGGTGATAACGATCAGGGTGATAAGGAGGGCGACAGTGTTCGTTGGATGGTGGTAATGATGTAATGGTCGTCATGACTGTATTACTCATGGTGGTGATGATCACAGTGTTGAAGATTATGGTTTTGATGGCAGTAAGTTGATGTTGCTAGCTATGTCCAGATCTTTATGGTGAGGAAGTCTCTTGGCCTGGATTTCTCAACACCAAAACCTAGCTGTCAAGGAAAGAGGGGTTTTCTGAGCAAATTATTCTCAGAGCTGGGAAGATTAGAACCCCTGGCTTCAGTTCCTTTCTTGACAAGAACTGATGAGCTTGAACCAGGATAAAGTGGAAGAAGAATGAGAGGCCTCTGCTGTTAGCACTGGCTGCCTCTGTAAAGGCAGAATAGGAGAAAAGGCCCAGGAAAGGCTGGGCAGCTGGTGCAGGGAAGAGGAGAAGGAAGTTATCACACCACCTCAGGCCAGAAGCCATAGATCTGGGTCTCCAGGACCTCCAAGAACATGCCCCTTCAGTCCTGTAGAGAGCCAGCAGCCAGGGAGCAGGACACAGACAGGGAGGTGTCCCCAGCCTCATGTGGCCAGACTGAATACCTATGGCATGTGTGGGAAAGGCCTCAAGGGGTCAAAGGCTCAGTTTTGTTGGGGCTTGGAGTGCTTATCACCTGCCACCTGAGTTGGGAGGAGCCCGTGGTACCCTTGCTGTTTCCCAGACACCCTGGGAATATGAGCTGTGGCGTGCACACTGGAGGAAGGGGAGGCGGGGAATAAGACGCTGATGACAGGCTCCTGGCCTGGGAGGCAGTGTGATCCTTGGGGCCATGCAGAAATCAGATGAGCGGAGGACAGGGAGGGCCAGAGCTGTCCCAGCTGCAGCACAGCTGCTCACTGACCGGTCAGCCAGACCTTGCCGAGGGCTGGGGATGCTACAGTGGTTTTATCACCCAACGTGGGCTCTCCTGGTGGTCAGCTGGATGTGGTACTGGCTTCTCTACTACCTCCCAGAGCCCTGCTCTCAGAACTCATACCTATGTCTGTTTTCCCCCTAGCAGAATGGAGACCCCCCGTTACCCCTGCCACCTGCTATCACTAATCACAGAAGCATAAGCTCAGTGGAGTTTCATGATGATAAGGGTGATGATGAGAATGTACAGCAGGGCACTGACTTCAGCTGAAGGTCAGGTAAGATGTTCCTTTCTGAAGAAGTGCCACTTACAGTGAAATGTGAACGTTGGCAAGAAGCAGAGAGTGAGGGTGAGGACAAGTGTGGTGGGCTCGAGGGGCATGTGTGTAAGTTGTGAGGGAGGCATGTGCAAGCTGACACAAAGCCGGTCTTGAAGAAAACCAATGTGTCTGTAGCAAGCAAGGGGACACACAAACTTAAGATGGGATGAGGGGGACATTGAGGTCCAGATCAGGCAGGAGTTTGTAACCCTTGAAGGATGTGATCTGAGGTGTGTTCTGGAGACTCTCCCTGGCTTCTGAATAGAAGTGGACTGGGGGCAGGGGGTGGTGGCTGCTGCTTGATGATAGCTTCTTCAGTGAGCCATGGGGAGGCAGGTGCCCCTGGGGTCCTCACTCAAAAGAGGTTCTTGGGATTTACTCTCTGCTCTGCACACCAAGTCCTGTGCCTCACTCAGTCCTGGGATGGACCACCTATATCCTTGTTTAGACTTTATCTTGGCCTGGGATCCCTGGCTCTACTTCATAAATTATTTTTTTTTAATGGAAAAGAAGAAAGAAGACAGAAAGTGCCCATTACTTTGTATATTGCGGAGTCTTGATTAATATTTGGCAAATGATGGACCAGTGAGAGAAACATAAGGAGGAGCTGGTGAAAAACAGCAATAGAGACACCCCATCTCTGTGCAGTTTAATCAAGTTCTGTGAAGGTTAGAGGGCAGAAATGTGAGGTCAATATAAGGAAGGGAAGGAAGGGCCTAGACTTTGCAGAAGAGCTTACATTTTAAAAAGAAAATTATTATTCAAACAAATCCATAAGAGGCACGTTTTTTTTTAGGCAGTTGGGAAAAGGGAAGGTAAAGAATTGAGGCTAGAAGTGAGGTATTTTGGACTCTGGCCAACTCTGGGATCACCTTCTACAGTGTTCATGCCATGCAGGACCCATCAGAAACCAGATATATCTAGAAGGACAGGCCATGACAGCGAGTGGTGTTTCAGGAGCAATATGCTCCAGGGATGAAATGAGTATGAAAGAAGCAGGGACATCCACACTTAAGAGAGACTTGGCATGCTGGTGGGATCCAGGCGAGGGTCAAGAGAGCTCATGGAGACCTCAGGAACACTGAATGTGAGCAGAGGCCTGAGAGAGGAGCACAGCTGCAGAAGGGATACTGCTTGAATACACCCAGTGGTAAGGCCAGGGGAATAATTGGGGACATGGTAAATAAATCACCCTCCAAACATTGACACTGTTAGGCTACCATCTTAGGCTTCTAGCTTCATACTCGGAGCCAGTGGGACAGAGAGAAATGGACAAAGGATGAGAGTAAGCCTCGAAGGGCTCGGGGCCAGAGAGCTCTTCCTGATGGCAGAAGAGTATCTACGAAGCAGTGAACTGTGGGTGACCAGCCCCTCCCCACCCAAGGTGGGCTGTGAGGAGGGTCTCCAAAAGCCTCTAGCATCAGCTCCCTCAAGTGCTTCATGTCCCATTCTTGAGAGTTGGCTGGAGGGGCCTGGGGTCGTTGTGAAGGGACTGCTGCTGCTGCTGCTAAGTCGCTTCAGTCGTGTCCAACTCTGTGCGACCCCAGAGATGGCAGCCCACCAGGCTCCCCCGTCCCTGGGATTCTCCAGGCAAGAACACTGGAGTGGGTTGCCATTTCCTTCTCCAATGCATGAAAGTGAAAAGTGAAAGGGAAGTCGCTCAGTCGTGTCCGACTCTTCGCGACCCCATGGACTGCAGCCTACCAGGCTCCTCCATCCATGGGATTTTCCAGGCAAGAGTACTGGAGTGGGGTGCCATTACCTTCTCCTGTGAAGGGACAGATGATGTCAAATGAGGACCAGAGTTAGAGACCTATCTGTGTCTAGGGCAGGACAGTCTGAGGCTAAGGAGACAGCCCGAGGGAGAGTCTCTCACTGGAGTATGGTCTCCACACTGGTTTACTGTCTGTGGCAGGATGAAGGGAACAGTGCCAGCTTGAAATCCCTCATATGGCAGGGATGATGTAGAGCCCCAACTTCATTAGAACTTTTCTAAGATCTGTCGGCCAGCAGGGACAAAGGAAAGGGATGGCAGGTTTATGGGGAGCCTGCTGTGTTAGTGAGGTCCTCAGGGTGAGGTCCTCAGGGCCTACCAGCAGGGAGAGGACGAGGCGACCTTGGAGGAGGCTAAAGGAGGGGCTGTAAAGATTTGAGCCAAGATTCCTTCAGGCAGCTTAGAGCCAGAAAGCTTGAGAGGGGATGGGAAGGCAGAGTGGAGTGGAGGGAAGAAGCCGGGCTGTTCCCGGGAGCTCAGACCACCTTGGTGTCCTCCCTGTCTCTCCCACCAGAGTCTCGCCTGGAATGTAGCAGAGGAACACAAGGCCCTGGGATCTGGAGGCCCAGGAGGGAGAGATAGCAGCCTTCCTGCGGTCTGGGTGCTGGCAGTGGGAAATGGCCTTGAGTCTGGACCCCTGGGAAGCCAGCAAGCGGAAGAAGATGCTAAAAACATGGAAAGAGAGGCAGGGGCATGGAGCTGGGGATGCATATGTGAGAGAGGATGAAGAAACTTGCTTTCTCGATGATCCAATAAGTTTTGGGAGCTGGGTCCAGCCAGGACTCCCACCCTAGACAACCTCCAAGACAGGGGTGAGCTCTGAGCATGCACAGACCAGGCTGGGAGGATAGACCCGCCAAATGGGACCTGGTGAGCTCCATATGGATGCTGAGCCGGCAACCTGATGGCTTAGGGACTGTCCTGGGGCTACTGTGACACTGAGCATTGAGGAAGAAAGAAGAAGGCTGGAAGAGTCCACCAGGCAATGGAGAGCTATAGGACCTGAGCTGGTGAAGGGAGGTGGTCCTCTCTGGAGGGACTGATACATTTTGAGAGGTGGCAAATAGTGGTGGGGCTTCCCTGGTGGCTCAGATGTTAAAGAATCCACCTGCAACGCAGGAGACCTGGGTTCAATCCCTGAGTTTGCATGGCAGCCCACTCCAGTATTCTTGCCTGGAGAATCCCCATGGACAGAGGAGCCTGGTGGGCTACAGTCTATGGGGGTGCAAAGAGTCAGACACAACTGAGTGACTGAGCATAGCACACAAACTGTGGTGAGGGGCAAGTGAGGTGAGATGCATGTGGCCACCCCAGAGTGTCTTTCCTGATGGGTTTCCCTTTAATCTGTGGGCTGGATTTTCCCACCAATTCTTTTATAGTAGGTTCTGGCCTCTGCACATTCAACAAATACTGGTGTCTCCATTGTGCTATGTTCTAGGGGCTTTGGATTCATCAGTGAACAGAAGACCTAAGGTCCCTGCTCACAGAGTGTTTACATCCTAGTGAAAGCCCAGCTAGCCAGGAGGCGGGAGGTGTCAGGGATCTGGGAGCAGTGCTTGGGCACTGGCTCTTGGGCTGGAGATTCAGAGGGAACTTGAGCCTCTGGGAGGAGAAGCAAAAGCAAGCCCCAGGTCTGGGCTTCCAAACGGTGCTAAGACTATCTCAGGATGGAGGTTCAGAAATGGGGAAGGGGTTGAGGTGGCTCCTGGGTCTCAGGCACAAGGTAGACCCCATTTATCAGAATCCAGGCAGAAGGTCGGGGCTGCTAGGGGACGGGGCTGCCTCTCCCCTGCTCACCTTTCTCTGGCCTGCCTAAGGGGTCTGTGAGCCAGGTGGGCCTCCGTCCTCCCAATTGCACACAGGGATGCTGGAGCAGACGCTCTCACGGGTACATTTCAGGCTGTGGACGGAGTCAGCATCTTCAGCAGAAAATTACCAAAGAGATTTTTCAAGGTCAGCTGTAATTCCAAGTTCAGTAACTCAACATTCAGTGTCACTACATAATACATGCCATCTTACTTGATTCTGTTTTTCAGACTTCCTTCCAGAGAACATTGTTGAAAGTGTCTCAGAGATAATGTGTGCTTTAAACACTCATTAACAAAATTCAAAATTCAGAAAAAATATAAGATTTTGTTTTTGCCCAAAAAACAAAGGTGTTTGTGAATGTAAGTTAAAAATTATATTTGATTTAAATCCAAATATTTATAGATTTACACTGTATCTATTTTGTCAAAATGTACTGTACAATATTTAATAAAATCAAATACATAAAATAAAGTTTTCAGTACTATCTATACAAACCCCCAAACAAAAAGAAAATTCCCAAAGAGAGACCTCTCTCCTGGAATACTTTAGATGTGTTAGTTTGCTTCCTGGGTGCTCTGGCCACTCTGGTTTCTTGTTAACCCTCAACTGTGAGTGAGGTGAGGTGAGGGGAGGTCAGGATATACCTCCATTTTTCAGAATGGGGATATTGAGTCCTGACCGTTTACAGTGATCCCAATGCTACAAAGGGAGTTGCTGGGAAAACTGGACCTGGCTGGCATAGCCCAGCTTTCCCACACAGCTGGGAGCCAGAGCAGAGAAGATCTCAGACTCTGTCAGACACACAGGGAGAAGGAGGAGCAGGTGAGCTGCACCTGTGCTCTCAAGGTCATGGAGGTGGCTTGGAGGAGGAAACCCCACACCTTCCCCTCAGGCCCTCCCCTGTTTCCAGGGGCTGTGGCAAGCTGAGAACCAAATCTGGGCCCAGAACTGCCTGCTGGCTCCTGCCCCGTGATAGAGAGGTGAGGCTGGGACACGTCATGGATTCCTGAACAGCAGCAGTGTGGGGTCAGCCTCAGTACATCAGAGGCCTCCTGGGGAGCCAGAGGGCTGGGCAACCTCAGTCTAACCTGGACTCTCATCCACTTGGTCTCACTTGGCCACTTGGCCTGGGGCCGGTCCCCACCCTGGCACTTTTTCTCCTCCCAGGGACCATTTTTCCTTTCTGTGTATCTACTTCTAATCTTATTCTTCCTTGTACTGATCTCCATGCCAATCAGCGGCCAATCCCTGTAATTATTGCCACATCTATTCCACAAAACTGGCTTCTGGAAAATATGGGCTGGACCTTTTAGTAGGCAAGCTGAGATACATGTCTTTCTGTACAGTGGGGCCCTCCCAGCCTTGGGGCACATCTCTCCCTGCGGGCTCTTTGCCCACCCCCAGCCCCAGGGATATGACGGCCTTGGACCCTCCCCGTGTCTGGCCCCTTCCCCTGCTCTGCGCCTCTGATCCTCGCCCCGCTGCCTGCCTCCCTCCCTCTGCAGGCAGCCTCCTGGCTGACTTCACTCCTTGTCACATTCCTGGCTGTGAAAGGGACCTCTTCCAGGACCCTGGGGAGATGACATGAGTTTGTTTGTTTTCCTCCTGTCTCCACTTCAAGGGCTCCACTGGCAAAAACAACACCCTGATGACTTCCAGCTCTTCCCCTCCTTTGCCCCGAACATGGGAAAGACAGCCTCCACTCTCAGCCATGGCAGCTGGGGAGAGATGAGCACAGGCTCTGGCTTTGGGATGGCCACTTCCTTCCACTGCCCTTTGGAGGAGTAGTCAGAGAGTCACCTGGCGTCCACAAAGCTCTCCCATGGGACCAGTCCCAAGCGCTCCTCAAGGGAGGGAGGAAGACCACTGTTTAAAAAGAAGGGTCTGTTTAAAAGGAGGGCCAGTCTCAACCCAAAAGAATGGGTCTAGTGGGAAACACTGACTCAGATTTGAGGCTTGGAATATCTTTCCTGACACCTCTCACCAAAGTTGTGTGCCATCAAGCCTCCTTGTAGCAGACGTGTGTTCCTATACAGATGAACTGTGCTGAAGCTTTCAAATCATGACTCTAAGAGACTTTCCTCTGGTGGAAGGGGTGTCACACACAGAACCAGTGAGAAGGGATCATCTATGGGGCATAAGGTGTGCCCACCTGCCAACTTTCAAAGATATGTTACTGAGGGCCAGGTTCTCTTTCAGGCGACAAAGGGAACAGCTGCTGATTGCTTTAAAGGATAGTGTTTGGGTCAAAGAAGCTGGTATTAAGAGCCCAAGAGAAGGACAAGGTGAATGATTGAAGACATTCTAAATACTACATCACCCTCTACAACCTTCCTGTTGGTAAGGCCACTATTTGGGGATTTGGGCCTGTTGTTGAGAATGGCCTAGTTTCTAGTGGGAAAAGAAGCGGAACTGTCTACCAGGGCAGAGCCAAACTGTACTACCACAGCTTTGCACATAAACTCCAGGGGACCACAGAGAAATGGCCCAGGCTAAGAGCAGGATTATAAGGGCCCAGGGCCAGAAGAGCCCTTCCTGTTGGCAGGAGGGTCTCTGAAGTCATGGATTTAGGGAGAGCTCTTGGGTCAAGAAGGAATCCACAGAGAGCTAAGTCAGAGCTACAGAACTGCTCAGTCTATCTTTCCTGGATTCTCAGAAAGCAAAGGAAGATGATGAGTCTCAAGATGCTGAAGTAGGAGCTGATACAGGCAAACACAGGGGGATTCAACTTCCGCAGATCCTTAAGGTTCAGGCCCGTGTTCCTCGCTTCTCCCAGAGTCTAGCCACTGCCCTGAAGAGAAGCTGTTGCATAAAGTCCACTTGAGATTGCACAGGAGAAGTAGCGTTGTCTTGAAATCCCTCAAGCCCCTGCTCTGTGTCTGCCATGGTGGGCAGGACTCTGGGTAAACAGTTTCCGTGAGATCAGATCTCGGGTCCTTCCCCTAAGTGGCCTGCCTGTTAGGAAAGAGCTTCTTGGGCAACCCTTACTCATCCTGATCAGTAAAATCTTACCCCTAGGGAGTCCAAGTCTTAGGGGGTCTCATCCCTGGGGATCTGTTGCTTAGTCAGCCTGAAGGACAGAGCAGAGTTACGGATATAAGACGTATGCACTGGGGCACAAAATGGACAGTGACTGTAGCCGTCAGACGGAGTTCCTTCGCACTGTACTTGGGGATGCTGGACAGAGCATGGCAAGTAGGACCAGCTGGGGTGGGTCAGGAGAGACTTCTCAGGGAATTTCAAGGACAATGAGGGGACTGGATTGACAGAGAGGTAAACAGAGGTGTCACAGAGGAGAGGCTGATAGGATGAGCTGTCCTATGTGACTATGTGTGATTTAATGGTGCTATTGAAGGACACTGGCAACAGCATTCTAGTGTCTCCGGGCACAGAAAGGCCACCTTGCTCACACTGAGCTGTCCTCTCTGTCTTTCCCCTAAATCATATCTTTTCTTGGTTCCTGTCTTTGGAGCATACTTCATGCAGGTCACCCATATTCTCCTTCACACATGGTGTCCAGAACTTATCCTCTCATCTGCTCATTCAGTCCATACATATTTAGCATCTTCTATGTTCTGTATTCTGTACCGGGTGCCAAGGGAACAAAGAGGATAACACCCAGTTTGGTCATCAGGGAGTTCTTAGTTTAACACAGTGCTATTCTACAGATTGAGAAGGGGCTCTCAATCTGTGATGTTTAATATGGGAGCCACTGGCCACACATGGCTACTGAGCACCTGATCATGTGCTAGACCAGTTGAGGAGCTGAAATTATATTTTGTTGAATTTTAATTGATATAAATGTAAGCAGCCACATATAATGGGTGGGCGCCATATTAAACAGCACAGATTTAATGGAAAGAGAGACATAACCAGACCGTTTCATCATCAGTACATCAAGATCAGACCACCATTGCGGTCCAATTAAAGAATTGGAGGAGAGAGAGAGACTAGATGTGCTTGGGAATTCGGAAGCCTGCCCAGATGAGATGGCCTTTGAGCTAAATCTGGGATGATGAATAGGACATGTATGATGATGGGGAGAGGATGTGTGGGACAGAAGGCTCAAACTAGTGATTCCTGTGTTTTTTTGTAGACTTCCTGGCTGGGTTTCTCCATAGATTAACCAGCAGAGCTGGCCTTGAGCAAAGGGATACAAATGTACTCTGCCCGCTGGCCTGGCTCTCTGCCCTCCTCAGTTCCCAGGGAGGTGGGTGATGACAGATGGACTCATGATTCTTCCTACGCTGAAGGATTCAAGGAGATGAGCTGACCCTCGGAATGATGATCGCACCCCAGGGAGAGGGTGCGGGTTATCTGGACACCATCTGGGAAGCTGGGAAGCATTTAGGGGAAAAGGACTGACGCAGGGGGAGGAGGTTGCTGGGAGCCAGTTTCCCAGTAGAGGCCAAGAATCGCTCCCAGGGTCAAGTCCATCCTCCTGTCAAAATGGAGACATGGGGAAGGGGTACTTGGGGCCTCATGGGGCTGTTGGAGAACAGGCATTGTGGGGCTGGGGCAAAAAGTGGGTGAGGAGATCTTCTAGGCCTCCCCCGCGCTTGAGTCCTTGGTAATTGACTAGTAGAGGACACACCAACCCATAAGACAAGGAGCTCCCAGGGATAAGGCACAGTGTGCGACCATAGACAAAGGAGAGTTTTAAAAGTAGATGTTTAATTTCTATATGCCTGAAATAGAACTCTTTTTTTTTTAGTAAGAAATTATTTATTTATTTCCATGATCTCAACTAGTCATTTTGACTGCTGATTTTATTTTATTTATTTATTTTTTACTTTACAATATTGTATTGGTTTTGCCATACATCACCATTCACCCTCCCCTTTGTTTTCCCATCTCAAGGCAGCATCACCATCCAACAAACTGCTCTATTCAGAAACCTGGGAGTAATTACAGATTTTCCACATTTCCTTACTTCCCACATTGTCTTCATCAGCAGGTTCTATTGATTCTTCCTCAAACATACATCTCTAGTCCGCTTGCTTATCTCCATTTCCACTGACACCATTCTGGCCTAAGCTTCTTTAATTTCTCACTTGGGAACTTGCCTTTAACCAGTTTCTCTATTTCCTATACTGCCCTTTCCTATCTGTTTTACACATAGAAGTTAGAGCAATTAAAAAAAAAAAAGAAACCAGATTTTTCACATGCCTAAAAACGGTTTTTGTCTTTTTTTTTTTTTTTAGAAGAAAATCCACACTCCTCAACATGGTCCAAGAGGATCTGCATAATTTGGCCCCAATACTTCTTCAAGGTCATCTCACTTGAGTCTCTCCCAGCACATGGTGCTCCTGCTATACTAACCTTCCAGGTCCTTGAACAAAACAAGCTCTTCTCTACTGTGAAGACTTCACCCATGCTGTGGCCTCCCTTCCTCCTCACTGAGACGGCTTCTTCTCGCCCTTGACATCTCCACGTGTGTACCCCATCTTCCCTTCCATAACACACACTTCATTTTCCTCTTAGCAGAATTTGAAATTTGTTCTCTTATTGACTGTCTTTTTTCACTAGATTCAAAGCTCTGACAAAGCAGGGGACATGTTTACTCTGTTCACCACTGTGTTTGCAGCAACTGGTAGGCTGCCTTGCATGCAGAAGGAACTGGGTAAATACTCATCAAAAATATGAATGAATGGTATTTCTCCTTATTCAGTCCCATGAAATCAACACCATCCTCTGTTAGGAAGAGCTGGCTAACCCCAAGGGCTTCCAATGTTGTCTTCAGCTTTTACTAAAGTTTGTCCTCCATTTCCCACTCTCCCTTTGTCATAACTGAGACAAGTTACACTTTTAAGGGATTACCAAAGCCCTGTTGGCTTCCAAGTAACCTTGGTTCCATTAATTTTGATGTCCACTACAGCATTTTTGAGCATCAGAGCTGTTAACTGCATGAACATTGTGATGAGGACAGGTCTTTCCCATCTGAATCTGGCTGGGATTTCCATAAACTTTTCTTTTTCCTAAAAACTCTATCTGTCTAGAAAACTGTGAGTTATGTGAGAATCAGAGGGCTTCATCTTTGAGAACCCATTTGGGCAGGATGTGGACCAAGCATCTCATACTGGTGAAAAGGGTTCTGTGGCCCAGAAGAAGCCTCAGACCCAGACAGGAACAAGGTTATTGGTTCCTCCTTTCCCCAAAATTTCTGTTCCAAGGATTTAGAGCCCCTGTTCTGAGCAGTACAGACCAACCTTTGGGATAGTATCGTGGTGAGGACAGGAACTAGACTTTGGAGGTTATTCCACATGGACTCAAAACCTGTGGAACTGTAGGTAAGTCACAGGCTTTCTGCACTTTGTCCCTCCTTATCTGTCTTCTAAGTACTTCTTTCCTTCTATCAGATCTTGATCCTGTTTTTTACCCCTATCCAATTCAGTTCAGTTGCTCAGTCATGTCTGACTCTTTGCGACCCCATGAACCACAGCATGCCATGCTTCCCTATCCATCACCAACTGCCGGAGTCTACCCAAACCCACATCCATTGAGTCGGTGATGCTATCCAACCATCTCATCCTCTGTTGTCTCCTTCTCTTCCTGCCCTAAATCTTTCCCAGCATCAGGGTCTTTTCAGATGAGTCAGTTCTTCGCATCAGGTAGCCAAAGTATTGGAGTTTCAGCTTCAACATCAGTCCTTCCAATGAACACTCAGGACCGATCTCCTTTAGGATGGACTGGTTGGATCTCCTTGCAGTCCAAGGGACTCTCACGAGTCTTCTCCAACACCACAGTTCAAAAGCATCAATTCTTCAGCACTCAGCTTTCTTTATAGTCCAACTGTCACATCCATACATGACTACTGGAAAAACCACAGCCTTGACTAGATGGACCTTTGTTGACAGACCATGCCTAATAGAAATTATATGAAAGGAGCTGTTGGTGGACTGGGCTATCCTGCGCACTTGCCTCTTATATGATTACTGCCAGTGTGTTGGGTCCAAGAAAGAAAAAGGCCTAAAAGCTGGGCCTGAAAACAGAGCCAGCTGCCATATCCTTTTCCCATATTCTTGAATCCTGGCTCATATACTCCCTCAATGGGTACCCAAATTTTTCTCCCTTAACCAGGAGCTCTCCTGAAATAGAAAATGTCACAACTTACTTGTTGATTTTTTTAAGAAAAACAATCTGTTTATCCTGTCCATTATAAAGCAATTCATAGAAATACAGAAACTGTCCAATGTTAAAAAGTTTATTCATGTAGTTTGGACAAATAAAAGAGAGTAAATTCATGATTATAGCAGTTGACATTCACTATAAGTCAAATTAACTTTTAATTAAGAAATTTCAGCCAGCTAGGCCTATAATGATATTTTTCTTACTTGGTAAAGAGCATCAAATTTTATCCAAACCATTCTGTCTAGAATAGTAAAATATTAGAGGCATTCCCATTAAAGTCATGTAATACTATTGCTGTAATTTTCCTATATAGTTCTGGACACCCTAAACAATGCAACAAGAAAAGAAAAATTGGGTAGCAAAAATACTGAAAACAAAAATGCAGAAACACCATTATTTTCAGATGATTTAATTATCTCCATATTGAATGTCTGTTACTATCTGTTGCCTCTTCTTCCTGAATAGCTCATAAATGTCACTTGAGAATCCACTTCCTCATACATGTTTGTCTCATGTGATCTGGATATAGTTTCTCCCTCAGCACCAGGAGTCAAGCATGTGATCCAGCTCTGGTGAATCAAAACACTCCACACTTCTGGGTTATTTGGTGATGGCCATGTGACCAACTCCAAAGAGTCTGAGGATAAATTTTATACATCCGAAGGCCAAGAAGAGAGACAGACAAAGCCCTAAACCTCTCATGTCAGTCATTGTCCTGGACTTTCCATTGTTAGGGCAAATAAATTTCCTTTTCTTTTAAGCTGGTGGAAAAAAAAAACAGCTTTATTGAGACATAATTCAGATACTATACAATTTGCTCATTTGAAGTGTACAATTCAACAGCCTTTACTCCAGTGTTCTTGCCTGGAGAATCCCAGGGACAGCAGAGTCGGACACGACTGAAGCGACTTAGCAGCAGCAGCAGCAGAGTTATACAACCATACCTCTGCTGCTGCTGCTAAGTCGCTTCAGTGGTGTCCGACTCTGTGAGACCCCATAGACGGCAGCCCATCAGGCTCCCCCATCCCTGGGATTCTCCAGGCAAGAACACTGGAGTGGGTTGCCATTTCCTTCTCCAATGCAGGAAAGTGAAAAGTGAAAGTGAAGTCGCTCAGTCGTGTCCAACTCCCAGCGACCCCATGGACTGCAGCCTACCAGGCTCCTCCGTCCATGGGATTTTCCAGGCAAGAGTACTGGAGTGGGGTGCCATTGCCTTCTCCGAACCATACCTCTAGGCAACCACTAATCTACTTTCTGTCTCTATAGATTTGCCTATTCTGTACATTTTATATAAATGGAGTTATATAACATGTGATCTTCTGTGACTGGTTTCTTTCACTTGGCCTAATGTTTCCCTGGTTTATCCATCTTATACGATGTGTCAGTATTCCAGTCCTTTTCACTGTCAAATAATACTCCATTGTATGGAATACCGTATTTTATTCACTTACTCATTATTTGATGACCATTTTGGTTGTTTCCACTTTTTGATTATTAAGAATAATGTTGCAATGAGCGTTTGCGTACAAGTTTTGCTTGGACATTTGTTTTCATTTCTCTTGGGTATTTATCTAGGAGTACAGTTTCTGGGTTGTATGGTCATTCTATGTTTAATCTTTTGAGGAAACGCCATACTGCTTTCCAAAGTAGCTGAACCATTTTGTATTCATATTAACAATGTATTAGGGTTCTGATTTCTCCATGTGTAATGAATGATCAGTCTTTTTGATTGTAGCCATACTAGTAGATACATGGTATCTCATTGTGGTTTAGATTTGCATTTTCCTGGTGGCTAATGATGTTGATCATCTTTTCATGTTCTTGTTGGCCATTTATATATCTGCTTGGATAAATATTTATTCAGATCCTTTGGATTTTTTTTTTTCTTCTAATTGTGGAATGGGGAAAACCTTCCCAGGCATTGCACAATCTCAGAAATGTTAAAGGAAAATATTGAAAATGTTGAAACTACATGAAAATTTTAAACATCTGTAATTTCAAAGAAACAGTTAAATGCAAATCACCTTCCCTTTACTTAAGAGGAGAAAGTGTATGAAACATACATAAAGGCTAGCATACAAAATTTTTTTCTACAAAACAATAAGAAAACTCAAATAACTCAAAAGAAACCTGGGCAAAGAGTTTGAATGAGCCTTTCACAGAAGTGCCAATAGCTAATGCACATATGAATACTATCCTGCAGCTCTGGGGCTACAAATTAAATCAACAAGGAATTACATTTCTTCTTAACCATCAGTTTGGCAAAACTTTTTAAGATCAATATTATCCAGCATTAGTATTAGGTCTCAGGAAATAGGAGTTTCAAGCACCCAGTTGACATCTACATCGTTACGACCTTCTTGAAGGTCTTGGCAGGATCTATACACATTGAACTATTAATAGAAGAAATTTCAGGGTGGTAAGATTGAAGATCGTTTTAGCCTGCTTTTCAAGCATTCTGCATTAGGTATATTTTAGCTTTGTAGATGGAATTGGGGAACATTATTTAAAAATAACAAAGGGCAATGTTTTAGAGAAGATTTATAGAAGTTACTTGTCTTGCATAAATGAAACTTTGTAACTATTAAACAGCAATTCCCCATTCCCCCCCTTCTTTCAGCCCTTGGCAACTGCTATTCTCCCTTCTGTTTTATGTAAGTGGAATCATGGAGTATTTGTCTTTCTGTGGCAAGCTTATTTCACTTAGCATAATATCTTCAAGGTTCATCCATGTTGTCATCTATGGTGGGATTTCCATCTTTTTATGTGTGAATAATATTCCATTGCATTGCATATTCCATCCCAGTAGTCATGTATGGATGTGAGAGTTGGACCATAAAGAAGGCAGAACCTTGAAGAATGGATGCTTTTGAACTGTGGTGCAGGAGAAGACTCTTGAAAGCCCCTTGGACAGCAAGGGGATCAATCCAGTTAATCCTAAAGGAAATCAACCCTGAATATTCATTGGAAGGACTGATGCTGAAGCTCCAATACTTTAGCTACCTAATATGAAGAGCTGACTCACTGAAAAGACCCTGATGCTGGGAAAGATTGAAGGCAGGAGGAGAAGAGGGTGACAGAGGATGAGATGGTTGGAAGGCATCACCAATTCAATGGACATGAACTTGGGCAAACTCCAGGAGATGCTGAGGGACAAGGTGGGCTGGTGCACTGCAGTCTGTGGGCTCACAAAGAGTCGACATGACTTGGCAACTGAACAACAGCAATATTCCATTTCATGTATATATCATGTCTTCTTTATCCATTCATCCACTGATGGGACATTTAGGTTGTTTCCACATTTTGGTTCTTTTGAATGATGCTGCAATAACAGAGGAGCGCAAATATTTTTTAAAGATCCCAATTTCAATTCTTTTGGATCAGTTCTTTTGGAACTGCTGGCTTATATGGTGGTTCTAATTTTCAATTTTTTTCAGGAAACTCTAAACTTTTTTACATAATTGCTATCATTTACAATCCCATCAACAGTGTTCAAGGGTTCCAAATTCCCTGCAACCTTATCAACGCTCATTTTTTTTTTTAACAAAAATAATGGCTATCTTAAAATGTTCGAAGTGATATCTCATTGTGATTTTGATTAGCATTTCCCTGATGATTAGTAATGTTGAGCCTCTTAACACACTTTTTGGCCACTGTTACATCTTTGGAGCAATGCCTATTCAAGTTCCTTGCACATTTTTAAATTGGGTTATTTGTTTTTTGCTGAGTTCCTTTTATATTTTGGGTATTACTCTTTGTGAGATATTCAATTTACAAATATTTTCTCCTATTCCATAGATTGTCTTCTCACCCTGTTGATAATTTCCTTTGCTGTGAAAATGCTTTTTAGTTTGATGTAGTCTCAAATTGTCTAAATGCAGAGTTCCAAAGGATGGCAAGGAGAGATAAGAAAGCCTTCCTAAGTGAAAAATGTAAAGAAATAGAGGGAAACAATAGAATGGGAAAGACTGGAGATCTCTTCAAGAAAATTAGAGATACCAAGGAAAAATTTCATGCAAAGATGGGCACAATAAAGGACAGAAATAGCAAGGACCTAACAGAAGCAGAAGATATTAAGAAGAGGTGGCAAGAATACACAGAAGAACTCTACAAAAAAGATCTTCACGACCCAGATAATCACGATGTGTGATCACTCACCTAGAACCAGGCATCTTGGAGTGTGAAGTCAAGTGGGTCTTAGGAAGCATCACTGTGAACAAAGCTGGTGGAGGTGATGGAATTCCAGTTGCGCTATTTCAAATCCTAACAGATGATGCTGTGAAAGTACTGCACTCAATATGCCAGCAAATTTGGAAAACTCAGCAGTGGCCACAGGACTGGAAAAGGTCAGTTTTCATTCCAATCCCAAAGAAAGGCAATGCCAAAGAATGCTC
Organism: Bos javanicus; assembly: GCF_032452875.1. Classification (NCBI taxonomy): domain Eukaryota; kingdom Metazoa; phylum Chordata; class Mammalia; order Artiodactyla; family Bovidae; genus Bos; species Bos javanicus. The sequence goes on along the minus strand of NC_083878.1, from coordinate 12,893,572 downwards.
AAACTACCACACAACTGCACTCATTTCACATGCTAGCAAAGTAATGCTCAAAATTCTCCAAGGTAGGCTTCAACAGTATGTGAACCCAGAACTTCCAATGTTCAAGCTGGATTTAAAAAAGGCAGAGGAACCAGAGATCAAATTGCCAACATCTGTTGGATCATAGAAAAAGCAAGAGAATTTGAGAAAAAAATCTACTTGTGCTTCATTGACTACTCTAAAGCCTTTGAATGTGTAGATCACAACAAACTGTGGAAAATTCTTCAAGAGATGGGAATATCAGACCACTTTCTCTGCTTCCTGAGAAACCTGTATGCAGGTCAAGAAGCAACGGTTAGAACCAGACTTGGAACAATGGACTGGTTCCAAATTGGGAAAGGAGAATGTCAAGGTGGTATATTGTCACCCTGCTTATTTAACTTATATGCAGAGGACATCATGAAAAATTCTGGGCTGGATGAAGCAAAAGCTGGAATCAAGATTGCCAGGAGAAATATCAATAACCTCAGATATGCAGATGACACCACTGTTATGGCAGAAAGTGAAGAAGAACTAAAGAGCCTTTTGATGAAGGTGAAAGAAAAGAGTGAAAAAGCTGGCTTAAAACTCAACTTTCAAAAAAAGAAGATTATGGCATCTGGTTCCATCACTTCATGGCAAATAGATGGGAAACAATGTAAACAGTGACAGATTTTATTTTCTTGGGCTGCAAAATCACAGATGATGACTGTGGCCTTGAAATTAAAAGACTCTTGCTTCTTGAAAGAAAAGCTATGACAAGCCTAGACAATATATTAAAAAGCAGAAACTTTACTTTGCCGACAAAGGTCCATATAGTCAAAGCTATGGTTTTTCCAGTAGTCTTATATGGATTTGAGAATTGGACCATGAAGGAAGCTGAGAGCCCAAGAATTAATGCATTTGAACTGTGGGGCTGGAGAAGACTCAAGAATTCCTTGAACAGCAAGGAGATCAAACCAGTCTATCTTAAAGGAAATCTGTCCTGAATATTCATTGGAGGACTGATCCTGAAGCTCCAATACTTTGGCCACCTGATAGGAAGAGCTGACTCATTAGAAAAGCCCCTGATGCTGGGAAAGACTGAAAGCAGGAGGAGAAGGGGACAACAGAGGACGAGATGGTTGGACGCCATCACCAACTCAATTGACATGAATTTGAGCAAGCTCCGGGAAATGGTGAGGGGCAGGGAAGCTGGCCTGCTGCAGTCTGTGGGGTCGCAAAGAGTCAGACATGATAAGCGGCTGAACAACAGCAGCAAATTGTCTATTTCAATTATGCAAAAATGGTAAGTTCTAGAGATCTTTTGTACAATATTGTGCTTATAGTTAACAATGCTATAGCATATACTTAGAATTTTGTTAAGAAGGTAGATCTCATGTATGTATTCTTGCCACAGTTATTTATTTACATAAATTATATAGCTAACCGAATTGTCAGTTTAACCAGCTGTTTAACCAAATGTCTAACCAACTGTCAGGGCATAATGAAAATATTCCTAGTGATACATAGACTTGAATGACCAGCCATGAGAAACCCGCATTGAAGACATTCTTTGAAGTGTCCTTTAAGAGGAGAACTAAATTCAAGAATCTATGCAAGATATAGCAGATGCAAAAGTGATCAAAAATCTTGGCAAAGTTACCTAACTAGACTGTTTTTATTGATAGGATCAAACAGAAAAAAAGAGAAATGGCCCATTACAACATGGATGAATCTTGGTAGTATAATTTTGGGTGAAAAAAAGAAATCTTAGGTTCTGGTGCTCAGCTATAATCCTGCAAGTTTGAAAACAAGTAAAACTAAAAAAATTCTACTTTTAAACATACATTTAAATCTGATAAAATGACATTTAAAAGAATGATAAGCATGATATTCAGCATAGTTACTCTGAAGGGATGGGGTATAGGGATAGGAAGGGAGGGGAACACAGGTAATTGTCCATTGCCTGTAACGTTGGGTGGTGCTCTGTGGGTCTTCAGTTTCTTAGAAATAAAGAAAAATACATACATAAAAAATAACCGAGAGTCATGTATGAAACAACGATGATAACGTGCCAAGAGGTAAGTCGGGTATTATGCTAACTTTGTGTACATGAGTCCATAAGAAATAGAAATTAAAGAAATACAGTGCAGACTTATTTATTTGTCTTCTTAAACTTGCGAGCTGTTTCATAGTCAGTGTTAGGGACCTTTGCACAAAGTAGGCCTGGGCAGAAGTGGATTCCAAATTTCACATGTGCCTTCTGGCTTCCCAGCCTACCCCAGCCTACCTCACCCTCCTTAGATGGTGTTACAAGGGAGTGTAGGCCAAAGGAAGTCAGGGTAGAGGTGATCAAAACACAGGTTTGAGGGTCACAGTACTCTTGCCTGGAAAATCCCATGGATGGAGGAGCCTGGAAAGCTGCAGTCCATGGGGTCACTGAGGTTGGACACGACTGAGCAACTTCATTTTCACTTTTCACTTTTATGCATTGGGGAAGGAAATGGCAACCCACTCCAGTGTTCTTGCCTGGAGAATCCCAGGGATGGGGGAGCCTGGCGGGCTGCCGTCTATGGGGTCGCACAGAGTTGGACACGACTGAAGCGACTTAGCAGTAGCAGCAGCAGAGGGTCACAGAGTTTCATTTCAGCTCCCATTCCTGCCACAAAGGAGCAACTATGGGCAAATTATTTAACCGCTCTAGTCTGATAAAATGATATATGTGCACATTGCTTAAGTCTGATAAAATGGTTGGTGATGACATTGCAAAGTGCTTGGCACATGGCAAATGCTCAAAAATATTAGCAAAAAATATTAATGAGAAAGAAAATTAGAACAATAAAATACGAGCAAGAAGCACTTCTCCAAAAAAGAGAAAAAATCCTGGGGGATTTAGATTGGGTTCTTTGATCCAAGAGTGTTAATAAAATCTGGAATTCTGTAATAGTTCCTCAACTTCCATCACATGCATTCTGTTTGCTTTGTTTGTTTCTTAGTTTCCTAGTAAACATTTTTTAAAAGTCCAGTCTTATTTCTGGCTGAGTGAAGGGGGAAAGGACTTGGCTGGAAAAGCAAGAAGGAAGCTATTGTGTTCCTGGTGAAGCTGCCACCCAGGTCTCCTGGGACTCAGAGACAGGATGGGGCCAGTAAAGGGACCTCACGTTTGTTGAGCCCCTACTCGGAGTAAGGCACAGTGTTCTGTGTTCTCTCAAAGATCAGAACAAGTTTGGGTAATGTCACTTCCAGTCCTAAATACCAAGAGTCTATGCACTAGATAGATCCCAGTGAGTGAAGGGAACTCAGAGGAACTGGATGCTAGCAGTTAGCAAGTGTGTTCTCCATCACCTTGCTCAAAGGGGGTTGGATGCAGGTCCTGCCAACCGGAGTCCACCTGCCTGGCCTCGCATGTGGATGCTGTTTATGTCTTCTGCTCTCTTCAAGCCCCCACCCGCATCCTGATGCCTCCACTTCAGTTGCCAGAAAGGACACAGAGGTACAGAGAAGCAGGCCCTCAACCTCCCCAGCTTTTGGAAGTCAGCAGCCTCTGGCCCTTCCTGAGGTCATGCAGGCCTCTGTGGGTCACCCAGGCTCGTTCCTTGGTTTGTGCTGGGGTTTCTGGGAGTTTCCCGGTTGACTCCAGTTTGCCTGTAACTCCAGTTGCCAGTTTACCTCTTCCTTTGCATCCCGCTGTCCCTCCAGCTCCCTTCCGGCAAACCCTTGGGAAGGAGCCAGAGTTCCCTCTCCCAGCGTGCGAAAGCTCAGATTGTGGAGGGCGCTGGGTCCTATCTGGCAGCTGGCACAGGACAGCCCAGGCATGGGGCTGATCATGGGGCGGGTGGCAGCCTCAAAAGGCCGCTGCTGATAGATGGCGGTGGCCTGGCCCCACATTGACTGGTGACATCTGAGTCTTCGCTGCGTTCGAAGCTACATCTTTTGTCTTCCTGCTTTCCTGAAATAAGGAATGACAAACAATCCCAGAACTGGAGCCACATGTCCCCAAATGCGTGTGGCTCAGCATCAGTCATGTTTTTCCAATTATCCCTTGTTCTGAATGCCACAGTTAATACGCGCGTGCACACTCACACACATACCCAGGACCATTTTTAGCCAGACATTCAGGCTCCTCTTTTCCCAGAACCCCATGGCCCTTCGAGGCCATGCCCCACCCAACCCCTCCATCTCTACTCCATGTCCTCCACAGCCCCCTGGCCCCTGGGCTCATCCCAGCTCTGGGAAGGCCACTGTCTCAAGACGGGATGTACTTGTTTTGATGTTGCCTGGAACAGCCTCCCACCCGCCTTGGGATCTAAATCCTGCCCATCCTTAAGACCCAGCACAAGGCGTCTGTCCTTCATGACAGCTTCCCAAGCCTGTTCCCCTTGCTCGTTTCCCTGAAAACTGCATTCTGATCACAGTCGAGGGTCCATATGAATCCCTCCTAACCTTTCTCAGAATCTAAGAATACTTATTATAATGTTTTAAAAATAATATTTTGGGTAGATAACAAAAGGAAAATAGACTCATTGGAAATATAGATGTACAGAATAAAGAAAATAAAGATGATCCCATTCCTTCTACTTGGAGGTAACCATCATTCACATCTCCAGAGGGTCTGAAAGGAAGGCCTTTTTCTAGACACACACACACACACACACACACATACTTGTACTCACTTTTTTAAAGAAAGAGAATTGAAGTCATACTTTCATATGGCTTCACAACTGCTTTTTTTCATCCAGCGATGTATTGTGAACAGCTTTCCACAAAAAAAAAAAAAAATCTCTTTTTTTAATGTCAATAGATTCCATGAATGACCACATAAGAGCACTTATACTTTTCAAAAAACATTTTATTATGGAAAAGTTTGAACATACAAAAGTAAGACAACGGTAAATAGCCCCCCATGTGCTCATCATCCAGCGTCAATAATTATTAACATTCTCTCCTAGTTTCATCTACCCCCTGCCTTTTTTCCCTTGAGTATTTTAAAGAAGAGCCCAGATATCGTTTTATTTCACTGTAAACCGCAGTTGTCTTTATAAGGTCTGCTGTTTGAGAAACTGCCTTGTAACCCAAAGGCGGTCTGCACGCAGGACTACTTTCGAGTGAATCTGTGTTTCATTCGTGACAGCAGCATTGATGATTTGAAAAACAGTCACACATATACATGCAAGTTGTATTATTTATTCAACCTTCGGTCGATGCTTGTAGGGCATATGGATGTACAGCTCCCTTGCAAGAGTTCCAGCCCACAAGCCGTCACTGCCGGTCTGATCCACTCACTCAGGCATTCAATCAAACTCTGCCAAACATTTGTCTCCAGTTGGTTCACACATGTGGGTTCCTCTCCTGACCCCATTGCTCCACCACTGAGTTCCTTCGGCTTCTGTCCTGCACACAGAACTGAAGGCATCAAACCGAATTCTGATCCTGAAGTTGCTTAACACGAGAGGCTGCGCGGTCCTCTGCGGTCTCCTAGAGCCATCTTCTCGTGCTGCGCGGAAGGACACTGGGCTGTGCATCAGAAAGAATTCCTTCAGGGGAGGGTTGGAATCTCAAGTCTTCTGTCTCCTAGCCTGTGCTCTTCACTTTATCTGCTTAAGGGGGCAGAACATGATGGAAATGTGACCTTGAGGATGCATTTTTAGCATCTCACTGAGTTATCTCTGTACTGGCTCCTTATTAGGCTCCAGGGAGGTCTGGGGCCTGATTTCTACGGTTCACCTCCTTGCCTTCCAGCTCTCCTGCCAAGGGAGTCTTGAACATAAGGATAAAATCCAAAAGGGAAACAAAGTAGCAGCTCCCTAATCTCCGAATGCATGCCCAGCATCTCCCCAAAGCAAGGCTGCTCTGATGAGCTGGGTGGACAGTCCAAGCTTCCTGGGAAGTCCAAGGAGAGCTTCCCGCCCCCAGCCCCGCATGACTCCGTAGCCCGGGGCAGTGTGGCAGGCTTGGCAGCCACCTGCCCACTGTCCACAGGCTAGGAGCACCTGGTCCACCCCGCCTCGGGCAAGCCGTGAGAACGTAGCACAGGAAGTGAGAGGAGGCAGGAGGCTGGCGGGCCTGCCTGGGAAGGCCGGGTCCCAGGAAGTGAAAGAAACAAGAGGTGGTGTCTGAGTCAGCCCACCCACCGTGAAGTGTCCAGTCTTGACCAGATCCCCAGTGTGGCTGGCTGGGGCCAGAAGGGAGGGAGATGAGGAGAAGGTCTGTGATTCCTCACCTGATGTTCCTTAGATTGGAGAGGGATGGACTGGGCATTCCCCTGAGGGTCACACTGAATTGTGGGGGTCAGAATCTCATCCCCTTCCCCAGCGTGTCAGAGCTGTAATGTTTACTATTTTGACTGTTCGACAGTCGCTTTGTTGAAACAGAGGTCAGCCAGCATTGCTGAGCCACGTGTGCCGCAAGGACACCGGGATGATGCCGCAGGAGGTCTATGTGTTTTCCTTCTCTTTCTTCTTTGCCATCCTCCTGCCAGACGGTTTAGGTTGGAAGACTAATTCCTCCCCCACTTTCCTGCCTACCCTCCCTTTCGTCCTATTGCGACGTTGGGCTACCTACTGAGGGTCGGGTCTTATGCTGTACTCAGGGCTTCTGGAGCTTCGAGGTTCCCAGATGAGGACTGAAGCAGTTAGACAGAGGCAGTAGTAAGGAGAGGGTCCTGAGAGAAAAGCAAAGGAAGCGCTGTAAAGAGACGCCGGCCATTAGACATGCCCTGGACCCCTGTGTCCCATTCCCCACCACTGAAGATGAGGAACCAGGGTCTTCGAGGCAGAAAACGATCCAAAGCTTCTACTTGGGAACCCTGCCAGGAGGGTTCCCCGATCTCCAGCCAAAATGAGGAGATTCAGGGCAAGAATCAGGTAGTACCAGCCCCAAAGATGTGGGCTTGGGCTTTCCAGGGAGCCCAGGTCTGTCTTAAGAACCTTAGAAACTACTCAGGAATCCCAAACATTCTAGTTCCTCCCTTTTGGTTTAGTACAGTTTTTCATGCATGTCACATGCAAGGGCAGGCACACTTGCCCACACACATGTGCGCATACACACATACACACACACACACACATTGGGTAAGCCTCCCCATCCTTCCCCATCATCCTCCATACCCTCCACAGTCCCTACCCACTTTTTTATTGCTAATAACTGAGCCATTCTATTTATTCAATTGCTCACTAAGATTTATTAAGCTTCTGCCATGCTGTGCCATGCTAAGTCATTTCAGTCATGTTCGACTCTTTGCAACCTTATAGATTATAGCCTACCAGGCTTCTCTGTCTGGATTCTCCAGGCAAGAATACTGGAGCGGGTTGCCATGCTCTCTTTCAGGGGGTCTTCTCAACCCAGGGATCCAGCTCGTGCCTCTTACATCTCCTGCATTGGCAGGCGGATTCTGTGCCACTGTGCTGTGCTTAGTCGCTCTGTCATGTCCAACTCTTTGTGACCTCATGGCAGTAGCCCACTAGTCTTCTCTGTCCATGGGGATTCTCCAGGCAAGAATACTGGAGTGGGTTGCCATGCCCTCCTCTAGGGGAACTTCCCAATCCAGGGATCAAACTCAGGTCTTCCGCATTGCAGGCAGATTCTTTACCGTCTGATCCACCAGGGAAGCTCACTAATTTCTTACCACTAGCACCACCTTATTAAAGCTCCACATGTGCCTAATTATAGACCGAGTGCTTTTGGAGATAGAAGAAAAAGAAAACATCAGAAGTCCCTTCTTGCTTCCACCTCCATTATGAAGATTCTGTTATGACTGTAAGAGATCTGTCTAACCTTCAGAAGTTGAGGGAAAGAGAGACCATCTGAGGGTCAATTTTGTGTGATTCAGATTCTGGGTTAGGGGACCCAGAGCAGTCCTGGCATGGGTGGTCCAGCAGGCTCCTAGGAGGAGGAAGTTGGAGGGCCATTCTGAGATGAATGCTGCCCAAGTGAGGACAAGCCCAATGGAGAAGGAAGGTGCCTCAGGTGGAAGTAGGGGGACGTGGGGACAGGCAGGACATAGGACTGAGCCAAGGTGCCCCAGGCACAGAGAGGAACCAGCCTGGGTGGAGGGCAGGTGCACAGGCCAGAGACAAGAATGATGGGGAAAGGGTGGTGAGGGAACAGCCAATTGCAGGGCCTGTGTCAGACGCATTTGTAGGACACTCTGCCTGGAATTTTTCCGGAGAGGTAGGGAATTTGGGTCTGTGTGTATTTTTAGCCTCGTCTTTTCCGCCCTCTTCTGAGCAATGCTTCTAAGAGCTTTCAGCCTGAGGTCATCTGTTTTCCTAGTCCCTGTTCCAGGGAATCAGATGCCAGCACTACCACCTCACACGGAGGCTGCTGCCGCCCCGGCGCTGACCCCAGGAGAGCGACGTGTCCACTGGACCACAGGAGCAGCCTGTGGGAGGCCGCCCTGGTGGCGGGTGCAGATGTTCTGAGCCTGCCAGAATGTCACCCCTCTGTCCTGGCCTGGCTCTAGGGAAGAGCTCCTCTGAGGTTGTGAGAAACCCCCAGATGCCTGTCCCCACTTCCCTTCAGGGAAACACAGGCACCCCTCAGCCTCCAGGACTCCTGTGGTTATAAGCACTGCCTGCCTTTCTCTCCTGCTGCTTGTGGCTCACCCCCTCGTCTGTTTGCTCCACTCCATTTTCCCTGCCACCACTGTAGGTAGTTCCCAAGATCTGCTTTCTCCCTCCATCTGCCTCAGAGGACAGCGCCTTTGATTCTTCCCTTTCTAAGCCCGCATCCTGGTCCACAGTCTTATTGCCAAGCTTCAGGCCCACATCTCCAAGTCCCTGGTGGACATGCCCACTATTAACAGAAAAGCATGGCCAAAACCAATTCACAATCTCTCCTCCAGAACCTTTCAGCCGTCTTGTTTCTGTCAGAGGTACCGCCAGGCTACTTTCCAGACTGGAAGCTCCAAGGCGCCTTGCTGCCTTCCTCCTCTCCAGTGGTCATGCACAGTGAGACAAGACGGATTTACTCTTTCTCAGCCCATTTCAATCCCACTGGCATCGTGGCTCGGCTGGATGGCCCCAGCCACCTCCAGATGGCCTCTTCCCTGTGAGCCCTTCTTGCCCGGCCACTCTGTAATGCACTTCCCACCCAACCAAGAGTCCTCTGTGTCACCTCTTTTCTTGTTTCATCAAATCCCAGGTCCTCTCCTTGACTTCCACATCCTTCTCTCATTCCCTCCACCTTTCAGCTTCAGCTTCACCACTTCTCTGACTTCTCCTCCACCTTAGTCATCCCCAGAACATAGCAAGTTTATTCCTGTCTCAAAGTCTTTGCTCTGTGTTTCCTCCATCTTCCCCCTTCTCTCCAATCTATTTCAAATCCTTTGCAAGGGTTTAATCTCCCAAAGGCAAATTTTATTTCTCAAAGCATATAACACATACCAGCCTGGAATTGTCCTCAGAGGCAGTCTGAAAGTCAGAAGAAAATCCATCTCATTTTAAAAAATGTTTTGTCTATTTAAAAATTCCCTTTCACCAGAATGGTATTACCCAGCTTGAGCAATCAGATTTTCTCCCCGGGTCTTCTGAAAAGCATAGAACAGGACATTAAAAGACACAAAAGAGTTACCAGAGGAAACACCTGCAAAGGAGGAAGGAGGAACACTCTCCCAGAATAAAGGAGAGGGAGCCAGGGGGCTGAGAGGAACCTTCCGAGGGCAGTGCAGGCCTGCCCCTGAGAAGGGGAGAGGGAAGGAAGGAGGGTTGGGGAAAAAGAATCTGAGACTGCGGTACAGTTCCAAGAAAGTCTCAGCATTGGGAGGATGGTGAATCGAATTCACCTGGCTGAGGAGTCCTGCATCCCCAGGAATAGGCTAGCATTAGGAGCACTGCTGTGCTTTGCCATTGCCTGGAGTAGCCCCGGGAACCACGGGAAACTCTGGTGGATCCAGCAGGGCAGCAGCTGGAGCTGTCTTTCCATATCCTCATCAGAGCAGCAGTTCTGGGCAAGATATCTTCAAGGCTGACTCAGGGGTCAAAGCTGACTTAGTTTCTGCTGCTGAGGAAAACTTAGAGTAAGGGCTCAGATTCTGAATCCTCCCAAAGTTGAAGATGAGAACCAAAGTTATTGGAATGTGCTATGCATTCCCACGGAGAAGGCAATGGCACCCCACTCCAGTACTCTTGCCTGGAAAATCCCATGGATGGAGGAGCCTGGTAGGCTGCAGTCCATGGGGTCTCGAAGAGTCGGACATGACTGAGTGACTTCCCATTCACTTTTCACTTTCATGCATTGGAGAAGGAAATGGCAACCCACTCCAGTATTCTTGCCTGGAGAATCCCAGGGATGGTGGAGCCTGGTGGGCTGCCGTCTATGGGGTCACACAGAGTCAGACACGACTGAAGCGACTTAGCAGTAGCAGCAGCAGCAGCAGCAGCATGCGTTCCCAAAGAGAACTCCTTGAAATAAGGGGGATTCATGTCCATTATCATGTCAAGGCATTGTCACCATCATCACCACCATCGTCACCACCATTTCCACCCTTGTCACCATCATCCTTACTATAACCATCTTAACTGTCATCATTACCACATCATCCCCACCACCCCCACCATTGCTTTCATCAACACTCCAATCACTGCAACCACCACCTCCATCACCACAACCAGTAACACGTCTCCACCATCACCAATACTCTCACCACCAGCACCACCATCACGGGCATCATTGACCACCAACCCTGCAACCATCACCATCGTCACCACCACTATCACCATAGCACCACCATCACCGCCGTCATGACCACCACCTTCTTCACCATCACTCCACCATCACCACCATCACATCTGTGAATTCAGAGAGTATGGCGCAGGGAAAAGCAATCTGATTTACCCTGTGTTGGCCGCTAGTTTGTAGTGTGACCTCAAGCAGCTCTCTATCTCGGCTAATCTTTACTGTATTTTTCCATTTAGCAAATAACTACAGTGCATCTGCTCTGAGTCAGGCAGTCCTGCATGAAGCAGAGAGCAGGCTGAAATTATTGTAGGTCTGATTGGCTGCCAAACCTAAAGCCAAAGAATCAATGGTGTTGCCTAAAGATTGACCACACCCAAGGCTTCCTGCAAACAGTGGTCATGGTAGCTGTTTGGGATGTGACCTTGCCCTGGTTAGAATACCCAAGGGCAACAAAAGGTTTTATATTTTATCCAGTTACTGTGGGAAGCCAATAAATGCATCGCTAAACTCAAGGGCCTTGAGAATGATGCAGAAGTTCAGGAGAGAACTTAGGGCTCAAGGTTTAGCATGTATCTAGTGAGGCCCAAGGAGGGTGAGGCCCTGCCCATTGGCGGCACAGCAGAGTATGCATTGCATGGCTGAGCTGGGCCCATAATCCTTAGCTGCTAAGTGTTCTCTGGAGTTGCTGGAGGAGGATGGTGGCCGGGGTGGGGCCTGTCTGGGATAAGAACAGGAATGTTGCTAGAATACAGCTCAAGGGTGAAATAAAGGCCATAGGCTCTGGGTGATGACAGAGGCAGCTGCCACAAGCCAGAGTCCCAGCCACATCTGGGCTGCTGATTGCACAACCCAGCTGTCAGCTGGGCCTTCTGACTCCCTGGTGGGATGGGCTGGCTGGGGGACTGGAGGAGGGTGGGCAGGAGGCCTTGGGAAAATTCAGCACCTGCTGGTGGGTCTGGTGAGGCCTTCCTCCTTTCTGAGGATAACCTGGCTGAGGATGAAAGTGGGGGCAGAAAGCCAAGGGATCCTTCTCAGTTTTCAGTGTTCCCTTTGCTTCCACCACCCCCTGCTCTCTCGGTCACCCCGCATGTCCCTGAAAAGGGAATTTCCACAGTTCCCTTCCCACCCATCCTGAAGACTGGGCAGGGTGGAGGGGGAGCCGAGGGACAGAGAAGAGATGGAAATTCCCTTAAAGTTGGTGATGGTGGGGGATGCCATGTGTAGGACTGAAACTACAAATCTGTGGCGTCAAGTCTATTCCAGGAAGGATGTGTTCTCTGATCTCCCCTCATCCCGCACCCTCTCATAGAACCCCAGGGTACCCAAGGGCCCTGTGTTTTCTGGAACCTATAAGGGGTTGGGCTGTCCACCCTGTCATCAATCTGTGCCCCTAGTCTGACCTCTCCCCACACACATATCAAGGCTGGGACCCAAAAAGAAGCCATCCCTGAGGTCAAGGGCCACGTCTCATTTGGGAAAAGGAGTTCCTCCATGCCTCCCCCACAGGACTGGGGTTCCTGAAAGAATGGATGCCAAGTACTTGAGGGACCGGGGAGCCGGTGGGGCCTTCCTTCTTCTTCATGATCAAGAGGAACCAGGCTCTGTGAGAAATGGGACACCACTGCTCATTTTACTGCTCTATTTTTTTTCCCTGAGAACTGGGACAAGAGCCCAGAAAATACATTTCCTCAACTCTAAGATTTTATAGATTTTGAGAAGCACTAAACTACTGCACAATTACACTCATCTCACACGCTAGGAAAGTAATGCTCAAAATCCTCCAAGCCAGGCTTCAGCAATACGTGAACCGTGAACTTCCAGATGTTCAAGCTGGTTTTAGAAAAGAGAGTTCCAGAAAAACATCTATATCTGCTTTATTGACCATGCCAAAGCCTTTGACTGTGTGGATCACAATAAACTGTGGAAAATTCTGAAAGAGATGGGAATACCAGACCATCTGACCTGCCTCTTGAGAAACCGATATGCAGGTCAGGAAGCAACAGTTAGAACTGGACATGGAGCAACAGACTGGTTCCAAGTAGGAAAAGAGTACGTCAAGGCTGTATATTGTCACCCTACTTATTTAACTTATATGCAGAGTACATCATGAGAAACGCTGGGCTGGAAGAAGCACAAGCTGGAATCAAGATTGCCAGGAGAAATATCAATAACCTCAGATATGCAGATGACACCACCCTTATGGCAGAAAGTGAAGAGGAACTAAAAAGCCTCTTGATGAAAGTGAAAGAGGAGAGTGAAAAAGTTGGCTTAAAGCTCAACATTCAGAAAACGAAGATCATGGCATCTGGTCCCATCATTTCATGGGAAATAGATGGGGAAACAGTGGAAAGAGTGTCAGACTTTATTTTTGGGGCTCCAAAATCACTGCAGATGGTGACTGCAGCCATGAAATTAAAAGACGCTTACTCCTTGGAAGGAAAGTTATGACCAACCTAGATAGCATATTCAAAAGCAGAGGTATTACTTTGCCAACAAAGGTCCATCTAGTCAAGGCTGTATGACCATTTTCCAGTGGTCATGTATGGATGTGAGAGTTGGACTGTGAAGAAAGCTGAGCACGGAAGAATTGATGCTTTTGAACTGTGGTGTTGGAGAAGACTCTTGAGAGTCCCTTGGACTGCAAGGAGATCCAAACAGTCCATTCTAAAGGAGATCAGTCCTTGGGTGTTCATTGGAAGGACTGATGCTGAAGCTGAAACTCCAATACTTTGGCCACCTTATGCAAAGAGTTGACTCATTGGAAAAGATTCTGATGCTGAGAGGGATTGGGGGCAGGAGGAGAAGGGGACGACAGAAAATGAGATGGCTGGATGGCATTACTGACTCAATGGACATGAGTTTGAGTGAACTCTGGGAGTTGGTGATGGACAGGGAGACCTGGCATGCTGCAATTCATGGGGTCGTAAAGAGTCAGACATGACTGAGCAACTGAACTGAACTGACTGATGTAATTACAGATTTTTCTTTGGTTGTGTTGTTGTTTGCTGAGGTAGGAGAGGGAATGAATTGCCTAGCAAGGACTCAAGGTCCTCTCTTTTATCATCAGGATTTTGGGTTTTCCAAGATGGAGGCAGAATTCTAATGGCCCAGGTTTCTTTCTGAAACTGTGGCTTGGATGGAGGTAAGAAGGCTGGGTGAAACAGTGGAGTCATCTCTCTTCTTTCCATGATACTATTCCTATTCACTTTCCATTCAAGGAGCACAGTCTCTTAAGGACCAAAAGAGACTTTAAAATACATGCTCAAGCTATGCTCAGTTACATCTAGGGACAAGACTCTCAGAATACTCTTAGTTATGTCTAGGGGCAAGAATTTCAGAATGCTGCTGCTGCTAAGTCGCTTCAGTTGTGTCCGACTCTGTGCGGCCCCATAGACAGCAGCCCACCAGGCTCCCCTGTCCCTGGGATTCTCCAGGCAAGAACACTGGAGTGGGTTGCCATTTCCTTCTCCAATATTCACCCTCACATTCATCCAATGTCAGGGCTGCTGGGAGGGTGAAAGATTTCTTCTTCATGCTGGATTAAAATAAATCCCCTTGGAGCCTTCTAGTTTGAGTTTTAACCTTAGGGACCACGGAAAATAAGTCCATGAAGTGAAGTGTTAGTTGTTCAGTCATGTCTGACTCTTTGTGATTCCAGGCTCTTTCTGTCCACGAGATTTTCCAGGCAAGAGTACTGGAGAGGGTTGCTATTTCCTCTTCCAGGAGAGTTCCCTGACCCAGGGATCAAACCTGCATTTTCTAGGTCTCCTGCATCTCAGGCAGGTTCTTCACCACTGAGCCACCTGGGAAACCCACAGGAAGCACAGAAAATAAGCTCCTATCACTTAAGAAAGTGGCATAACTTCATAGACTTTCTCTTATTTTGATGAAATTTTCCTACCTAGTTACTTCTTTTTTAAATATGTTTCTAGATTCCTCCTCATCTAGATGTCCTTTCTGTCTGTCAATATCCTCTGTAAAGAGTTAAACCCACGGCTGCCCACTGTGCCACATCATTGATAATGATGTGGGGTCTGCAGGACCCTTCTCAGTGATGACATGGAACCTCTGTTTCTCCATTCCAAGCCCACACATCTCTTTGCATCTCTTTATTTTCTACTGAGCTTGTTGTTAATTAAAATTCATAAGCCCTTGACACATTATAAAGTATCAATCTAGATTTGGTTGTCTTCTTTGATCTCAATATAAAAATTTGCATTAAATCTGTATTTTTAAATATTTTGTTAGACCATCTTATACTTTCAGGCAATACATTAGTTTCCTTTTGCTGCTTGTAATGAATTGTCACAAGCCCAGTGTTTTACAACAGCGCAAATTTATATCTTATAGTTCTAGAGAGCAGAAGTCCAAAATGGGCTTCACTGAGCTAAAATCAAGGTGTGGAGGCACTGAGATAAGATCAGTTTCCTTGTCTTTTCTAGTTTTTAAAGGTTTCCTCATTCCTTGGCTCACCATCCCTTTTTTCATCTTTAAGGCCAGCAGCAAAGCATGTTTAGACTTCACCCTGCCTCTATTTCTGTCAGCGCATTTCCTTCTCTGACTCTGAAGCTTCTTATCCTTACACCCAGATAAACTAGGATAATTTCCCCTTCTCAAGGGATTTAAGGTAATCACATCTGCAAATTACCTTTTGCCACATAAGGTAACATATTCATAGGTTCCAGGGAATAGTAGCTGAACATTTTCTGGGGGAGGGTCACATTATTCTGTCTTTCACAGCCAGAAAAGACTTTTTGTCCTGATTCTTTCACTTAATATTATTTATTCCCATTAATAGTATAGCATCTGTCAAATTGGATAACATCAAGTTATTGTTCTTATCCAAATTATTGATAAAAATGTTAATATAGATTGAACACTAAGATCCTTCTTCAGGTTGATGCTGATTCATTAATAAACACTTTTTATGATTATTCAAATAGTTAAGAGTCTATAGAGAGCTTTCCTTTTCCCCTTCCTTTCTTTCTGCCTTTCCTCCCTTCTTCATATAAACCCAATTTGTACAAGTACTACACTAAGTTCCTAAATATAGGAAGGGGAAATATAGAAACTGTCCCTTCCAAGTTGGATCTTACGGTATATTGGTGGAGAAATATTATTCAGAAATTATACTAGTTAATATTAGATGTGGCAGTGCCTGCAAGAGATCCAACTTCAATGTCTTAAACAAAAACCTATTTGCTTTTTTTCCCAAGAGAGAAAACTAAAGGCAGGCACCCAGAGATGGTAGATACATATTTCTCTTATTTGGAAGATACACATTTATTCCTGTTTTAAAAAACTTATAATTTTTTTTTATATTACTACGTAACAAAGTCTAAAGTTACTCAAACTATTTACTCTTTTCTATGTATGACGATCTATCACATCCAAACTTTTATTAATACACTATTTTCCAAATTTTATTCCCATTGGAGGAGGTCGCCATTAACCCCACCATAGAGCTGCCAGAACTCACATAGGACTGGGAAATAGACTTTTTGGAGGGCACAACAGGTCCTTGTGTACCAGGACCCAGGAGAAAGGAACAGTGACCCCACAGGAGACTTGCCTGTGGGTGTCTGGGAGTCTCTGGCGAAGGTGTGGGTCACTGGTGGCCGGCTTCAGGGTCGGGGGCACCAAGTGTAGCAGTACATGCATGGGACCTTCTGAAGGAAGTCACCATTATTTTCATTACCTCCACCACAGTTTGCTGCTGCTACTGCTGCTAAGTCGCTTCAGTCGTGTCTGACTCTGTGCGACTCCATAGACGGAAGCCCACCAGGCTCCCCCGTCCCTGGGATTTTCCAGGCAAGAGTACTGGAGTGGGGCAGGGAGGAAACACAGCTCCACCCATGAACAGAAAATTGGATTAAAGATTTACTGAGCATGGCCCTGCCTATCAGAACAAGACCCATTATCCCCTCAGGCAATCTATCTCATCAGGAATCTTTCATAAGCCTCTTATCCTTCTCCATCAGAGGGCAGACAGACTGAAAACCACAATCACAGAAAACCAACCAATCTAATCACATGGACCACAGCCTTGTCTAACTCAATGAAACTATGAGCCATGCCATGTAGGGCCACCCAAGACCAATGGGTCATGGTGGAGAGTTCTGACAAAATGTGGTCCACTGGAGAAGGGAATGGCAAGCCGCTTCAGTATTCCTGCCTTGAGAACCCCATGAACAGTATGAAAAGGCAAAAAGATAGGACACTGAAAGATGAACTCCCCAGGATGGTAGATGCCCAATATGCTACTGGAGATCAGTGGAGAAATACCTCCAGAAAGAATGAAGAGACGAAGCCAAAGCAAAAACAACACCCAGTTGTGGATGTGACTGGTGATGGAAGCAAGGTCCAATGCTATAAAGAGCAATATTGCATAGGAACCAGGAATGTTAGGTCCATGAATCAAGGCAAATTGGAAGTGATCAGACAGGAGATGGCAAGAGTGAACATTGACATTTTAGGAATCAGTGAACTAAAATGGACTGGAATGGGTGAATTTAACTCAGATGACCAATGTATCTACTGTTGTGGGCACGAATCCGTTAGAAGAAATGGAGTACCCATTAGAGTCAACAAAAGAGTATAAAATGCAATACTTGGAGGCAATCTCAAAAATGACAGAATGATCTCTGTTTTCAAGGCAAACCATTCAATATCATGGTAATCCAAGTCTATGCCCCGACCGGTAATGCTGAAGAAGCTGAATTTGAACGGTTCTATGAAGACATACCAGAGAAGGCAATGGCACCCCACTCCAATACTCTTGCCTGGAAAATCACATGGACGGAGGAGCCTGGTAGGCTGCAGTCCATGGGGTCGCTAAGAGTCAGACACAACTGAGCGACTTCACTTTCAGTTTTCACTTTCATGCATTGGAGAAGGAAATGGCAACCCACTCCAGTGTTCTTGCCTGGAGAATCCTAGGGACGGGGGAGCCTGGTGGGCTGCCGTCTATGGGGTCACACAGAGTCGGACACGACTGAAGCGACTTAGCAGCAGCAGCAGCAGCATGAAGACCTACAAGACTTTCTAGAATTAGCATCCAAAAAAGATGTCCTTTTCATTATAGGGGACTGGAATATAAAAGTAGGAAATCAAGAAACACCTGGAGTAACAGGCAAATTTAGCCTTGGAGTACAGAATGAAACAGGGCAAAGGCTAATGGAGTTCTGCCAAGAGAATGCACTGGTCATTGCAAACACCCTCTTCCAACAACTCAAGAGAAGACTCTGCACATGGACATCACAAGATGGTCAACACTGAGGTCAGACTGATTATATTCTTTGCAGCCAAAGACGGAGAAGCTCTATACAGTCAGCAAAAACAAGACTGGGAACTGACTGTGACTCAGATCATGAACTCCTTATTGCCAAATTCAGACTTAAATTGATGAAAGTAGGGAAAACCACTAGACCATTCAGATATGACATAAATCAAATCTCTAACAATTATACAGTGGAAGTAAAAAATAGATTTAAGGGACTATATCTGATAGAGTGCCTGATGAACTATGGATGGAGGTTTGTGACATTGTACAGGAGACAGGGAGCAAGATCACCCCCAAGAAAAAGAAATGCAAAAAAATCAAAATAGGTGTCTGAGGAGGCCTTACAAATATCTGTGAAAAAAAGAGAAGAGAAAAGCAAAGAAGAAAAGGAAAGATATACCCATTTGAATGCAGAGTTCCAAAGAATAGCAAGGAGAGATAAGAAAGCCTTCCTCAGTGACCAGTGCAAAGAAATAGAGGAAAACCATAGGCTGGGAAAGACTAGAAATCTCTTCAAGAAAATTAGCTATACTAAGGGCATATTTCATGCAAAGATGGGCTTGATAAAAGACAGAAGTGATATGGACCTAACAGAAGCAGAAGATATTAAGAAGAGGTGGCAAGAATACACAGAAGAACTGTACAAAAAAGATCTTCATGACCCAGATAATCACGATGGTGTGATCTCTCACCTGGAACCAGGCATCTTGGAATGTGAAGTCAAGTGGGCCTTAGGAAGCATCATTGTGAACAAAGCTGGTGGAGGTGATGGAATTCCAGTTGAGCTATTTCAAGTCCTAAAAGATGATGCTGTGAAAGTACTGCATTCAATATGCCAGCAAATTTGGAAAATTCAGCAGTGGCCACAGGACTGGAAAAGGTCAGTTTTCATTCCAATCCCAAAGAAAGGCAATGCCAAAGAATGCTCAAACTACTGCACAATTGCACTCATCTCACATGCTAATAAAGTAATGCTCAAAATTCTCCAAGCCAGGCTTCAATAATATGTGAACTGTGAACTTCCCAATGTTCAAGCTGGTTTTAGAAAAGGCAGAGGAACCAGAGATCAAATTGCCAATATCTGCTGGATCATCAAAAAAGCAATAGAGTTCCAGAAAAAAACCTATTTCTGCTTTATTGACTACTCTAAAGCCTTTGACTGTGTGGCTCACAATAAACTGCGGAAAATTCTGAACGAGATGGGAATACCAGACCACCGGACCTGCCTCTTGAGAAACCTGTAAGCAGGTCAGGAAGCAGCAATTAGAACTGGACATGGAGCAACAGACTGGTTCCAAATAGGAAAAGGAGTACATCAAGGCTGTATATTGTCACCCTGCTTATTTATATTTATATGCAGAGTACATCATGAGAAACGCTGGGCTGGATGAAGCACAAGCTGGAATCAAGATTGCCAGGAGAAATATCAATAAACTCAGATATGCAGATGACACCACCCTTATGGCAGAAAGTGAAGAACTAAAGAGCCTCTTGATGAAAGTGAAAGAGGAGAGTGAAAAAGTTGACTTAAAGCTCAGCATTCAGAAAACAAAGATCATGGCATCCGGTCCCATCACTTTATGGCAAATAGATGGGGAAACAGTGGAAACAGTGTTAGACTTTATTTTTTGGGGCTCCAAAATCACTGTAGGTAATGACTGCAGTCATGAAATAAAAACACATTTGCTCCTTGGAAGAAAAGTTAGGACCAACCTAGACATCATATTAAAAAGCAGAGACATTACTTTGCTAACAAAGATCCATCTAGTCAAGGCTGTGCTGTTTCCAGTAGTCATGTATGGATGTGAGAGTTGGACTATAAAGAAAGCTGAGTGCTGAAGAATTGATGCTTTTGAACTGTGGTGTTGGAGAAGACTCTTAAAAATCTCTTGGACTGCAAGGAGATCCAACCAGTCCATCCTAAATGTAATCAGTCCTGAATATTCATTGGAAGGAGTGATGTTGAAGCTGAAATTCCAATATTTTGGCCACCTGATGTGAAGAGCTGACTCATTTGAAAAGACCCCGATGCTGGGAAAGATTGAAGGCAAGAGGAGAAGGGGACAACAGATGATGAGATGGTTGGATGGCATCACCGACTCGATGGGCACGAGTTTGAGTAAACTCCGGGAGTTGGCGATGGACAGGGAGGCCTGGCATGCTGCAGTCCATGGGGTTGCAAAGAGTCAGACCTGACTGAGCAACTGAACTGAACTGAACTGATGTAATACCCCAAAGTTAGCCATCAAAATAATTATTATTTTATGGTATCAATTCTTGTTTAGGTTTACCTACATGTTGATCAATTTCTTTGCTCATTGTCGTTTCTTATATCTCATTACTAACTTGTGGGTTTAATTCCCTTCTCCTGAAAAACACTCTTCAATTTTTTTTTTTTTTTTTCCAGCGAGGGCCTGTAATAGTATACTCCCTATGTCGTTTTGAATAGATTATTTTATTTTTACTTTTTAATTATATATTAGTTGGGTATAGAATTGCAGTTGACAATTACCCTCATTACTTTGAAGATGATCCAATTGCCAATTTACATCTGTTGTTGATGATGAAAATTCTGCTATCAGTTTAAATGATGTTCCTTTGTGAGTAACCTATTTTTCCCCTCTGGCCACTTTTGATATTTCCTTTCTATCTTTTTGGTTCTGTAATTTCATTATGATGTGTCTATATGTGGATTTCTTTTTATATTTTGTTTCCTGAATATAAGTCTTTCATAAAAAACATGGAAAGTTCTTAGCCATTATCTTCAGATATTCTCTCTCTCATTCACTGTTCTCCTATCCAAAAACCTGCAGTAGAAATATGTTGTATTTTCTGATTCTCCCCTCCACATTTCTTAAACTCTCATGTGTGTTTTCCAATTATGTCTATTTCTGTCCTGCAATTTGGGGAATATTCTCAGAACTATCTTCCAGTGTGCTAACCCTCTCTTCAGCTAATATATTTAAAGGGCTCATCCATTGAGTTTTTAATTTTGTTGATTCTGTTTATTTATTTCTAAAAGTTCTACTTGCTTTCTTTTAAGGTAATCTGCTCTTTTTTTAGAGGGAATTTTTGTTTTAGTCATATATTTATGACTTATATTTGAGACTATTCAAAACCTATCCTTTGACCTTGCTGGAAACCCAACCAACTTCTTTCACATAATGGAAAAATAGACAAAAAAAGAAACTTAACATTTTGAAGATAACTTAAGCTTTCTATTGAGTGTTACTGTATTTAATTCTCAGAGAAACTGTTAAGACATATATATTTTGTCTTTAATAATTAAAATGTTTATTTTATAGTATCAATTTGATAGTTTTATTACCTGAATTCTTAACAGTCTAATTCAACTACTTGTTTTGTTGTTTTATTTTACTACCTCTTGCTCATGACAGAATTTTTCCTCTCTGAATTTCATTTTTAGAGGATCTTTATTTATAGGAATCTAGTGCTGGCTTGGAATCTATAGGCATCTATCTGGGTTGACTACTTGATCTTCAAAGATTTTGTGTTTCCTTCTTCCAGGCATCCTAGGGATTTCATTGGGATGGAACTGCTTTTCATGAGAATCATTCAAAAGTGAATGAAGCCCAAATTTGCATAAAGGCATGTGAATGATTGCAATGGCAACCCACTCCAGCACTCTTGCCTGGAAAATCCCATGGACTGAGGAGCCTGGTAGGCTGCAGTCCATGGGGTTGCCAAGAGTCGGACACAACTGAGCGACTTCACTTTCACTTTTCACTTTCATGCATTGGAGAAGGAAATGGCAACCCACTCCAGTATTCTTGCCTGGAGAATCCCAGGGACAGGGGAGCCTGGTGGGCTGGGCTTCCGTCTATGGGGTCGCACAGAGTCAGACACGACTGAAGTGACTTAGCATCAGGTGAATGATTAAACATTCTCAGAGATTAATTCCTTCCTGTATCTAGATCATAGATGGAGAAAGAAGGTAGTTAAGCATCATTCTTTTCTACTCTTGCAGTAAGGGTACATCCTATGATCTTGATATTATGAAGAATGATAAATCCCAGCTCCCTAGCCTTAGGGGATAGTTTTCCTGGCTCCCTGTGAGCATTAAAACCTGCATTTCTTAATTCTTGAGTTTTAGAAACCTTTAATAATATGAGACTATTCAAAACATATCCTTTGACCTTGCTGGAAACCCAACCAACTTCTTTCACATAATGGAAAAATAGACAAAAAAAGAGAAACTTAACATTTTGAAGATAACTTAAGCTTTCTATTGAGTGTTACTGTATTTAATTCTCAGAGAAACTGTTAAGACAAATATAATTCTCATTTTACAGATGAGGAAAACAAAGCCTTAGGTTCAGTAATTTTCTCAAAGTTACACAGCTAGTAAATTGCACAGACAGAGTTTAATCTTAAGTTTGATAGATGCCACAGTTCAAGATTTCTTTCATTGTGTATATATTTTAATATAAAGCCATCAAATATTGTAAAGCAATTATCCTCCAATTAAAATAAATAAATAAATTTTAAAAAATGCTGCTGCTGCTGCTAAGTCACTTCAGTCGTGTCCGACTCTGTGCGACCCCATAGACGGCAGCCCACCAGACTCCCCCATCCCTGGGATTCTCCAGGCAAGAACACTGGAGTGGGTTGCCATTTCCTTCTCCAATGCATGAAAGTGAAAAGTGAAAGTGAAGTCACTCAGTCGTGTCCAACTCTTAGCAACCCCATGGACTGTAGCCCAACAGGCTCCTCCATCCTAATGCTACCTCCTTCCATCTTAAAAAATATGACTTCCATCATCTGTGTTTCCCATCAGCTAATGCCCTCATTCTCAACCTAATTACAAAACACAGGTTCTTGAAAAATTGATGGATTATGACCCCTATTCAATCCTCTTTACCATCAAACTTCCCCTCCCATTGTATTCCAAAACCACTTCTCTCAGCTCCAGTGAATGTCCTGTCTGCTGCACCTATGGCCCTTATCCACCTTGATTTTGGCAGAATTTTTTTTTATTGTTCCTTGACTTCTTGTTGGAGGACTTCCTCCTCTGGCTTCTTGAGTTCCACGGATTCTTCATTTGTGCCTTTGCTTTACATCTCGTCTTCTTTTCCACTTTCAGAGCTTCTTTTCCCACTTTCCTCACATTCTCCTTGACCCTTACTTTACTCTCTTCATTTCCTGATGGTCTCACCAATCCCATGGCTTTGACCTCTAACTCTAAGCAGCTGACTCTCAAATTTCTGTCTCCAGCCTGGACCTCATTCTACAACTTCAGATCCCTATGTTCAACAACCTACCAGACATCTCCACTAGATGACTCACAGGGATCTCAAATTCAGTGTACCCAAAACTCTGCTTCCTCCTAAAACCTGCCTTGATCCCATCAGAGAAAACACTCCATCAGTTTCCATTCAAGCTTAGATCTCTGGTCTTTCCATACCTTCCATGGCTTGAACATCACCTAACAAAATTTCTCAGCCCATAACTTATTCTAAGTTTCCACTGGTCCTGTGGTCTTGCTTCCATGATTTCACTCTTACTATTGCCTTTTCCTTGAATGCTCTTGTTTTTGGTTTTCAAATCTTAACCAATCTTCAAATTCCACCTCAAATTTAGCTCCTATGCACCATTCCTGATCTCCATCTCCTTTAAACAAACTTACTACATTGTAACAGATGCTGTCACTGCACATATCCTTTTGCCCTTTCCATTTTAGTGCATTCTGGCTCAACTTCCAACCAACAGCACTCACACTTATTTTCCTGTGGGGTTTCTCTGATTACCAGTAGCTTTGTTCTCTGGGTTGGAGGCTAGAAGTATTGGGGTATTAACACTCCTTGAAAATAGCTCTCAACCAATAAAATACCCAGATCCCTTACTCTTGGGTAAAATAACTCAAAGAGTGTCTTCTGTTGGCCCCCACAAAGCCCCCAGTAGTGTTAAACTCTAGTGGCCCACAGTTGTAGCTGGCTTGTTAGGGCACCCAATGACTGCTCTCCATTTCCTGTCTCATGCCCCCACTCCAATACTGGCTTTTTCAGAAAATACCTCTCAAATAAACTACCTCACTTAAATCCTTGTCTCAGGTTCTGCTTCTGGGAAACCCCAATTAGGATGCATGTGGTCTGTGGCTCTCGCGGCACTCTTGACATTTGGAGGGACCAGACTGGCCTTTAATTTCCTTCCCCAGCAATGGCTCAGCTTCTGCCCATCAAGGATGAGGAAATGACAGTTTAATAGAGGCTTTGGAGGTTACAGAAAAATAAGCTAGGTCCTATTCATGGTGACTCCTGTATGTCAGAAGGAGGATGCTGGACTCTTATCACAGACTTGTGGGTACTACTGAAGCTGTATGTGGAGGAGAACATCCAGAGAAGAAAGGTGGGGGTCTGGTGATGTAGAGACCAGCCTGGAAAGGCACAGATAAAGATCAATGACAGAGAAATGGCTCTGGAAAGCCAAAATGAGACAGGTGAATCTGAGAGTCAAGGGTGGAGAAGAGGGGAAGATTTATCCTAAAAAAGCAAAGGATCAACCTTAAAGAAACCTACCACAATCTGAACATGTCAATTTCACCTCTGTCCCAGGTAAGCCCCACTTTACTACTGCAGCCTCGCAAGTTTTCTCCAGGCCAGTAGCAAGCACAGAGAGCTCCATGCCCCAGGCACTTGCCAGCCCATCTGCACCTATTCTTGGTGAACCAGTGCCTCTCCTGGGAGCCCAGGACTCCTCCAGGGACTAGACAGCAGGACTCAGCCCCCTTAGTGTCCTTACCCCCTCCCTCCATCAGGCACTTTCTAAATGCCTGTTCTGTTGTTGCCACAGTCTTTGCCTCTAGTTGTGCCTGACTCACACTGGTCCTCTCCTCACTGTCCCTCCAGGACAGGCTGGCAGCCCAGTGGGCTAGAGGCCTTCTGATGAAGGGAGCATTTCAAGCCCTCAGTGCCGGCCCCACTCTACAGGAGTCTGCAATTGCACGCACTGCACTCCTTCCAACAGATATCCTGAACTCATCTGTATTCACCTCATCCTGAAGTGCAGAGACCCTGGTCCAGAGCAGGTTTGGAATGTGTCAGGACTGACCAAGGGGATGGGAGCAATGCCAGAAGGCCAGGCCTTGGGCCAGCATTTGGCTGGGGTGCCTTCCTACCTGCCCCAGAGACAAGGATCTCAGACAACGCTTGCCCAGCCTGCCCAGGGCTGAAAATGTGAATACTGCAGAAAGGTTCCAGCTCTATAGTGATAAGTGGTGTTGGAGGGAGGCGGATGGGGAGCAGCGTGGAATAAAGAAGTTTGTGAGGCTTTCGAAGAATTGTTCCAGGGAATGCCGCCCACTAACCCAGAGCTTTAAACTACACAGAAGCTGTGTAGCTTCAAAGTAAGGCACCCAAAAGGACATTATTGAAAATCAATTTAACAAGGCAGTTTTGGTCACCTGCTGTAGACCATCTGTGACCGAAACAAGGGAAGAAGACATCTTTACCACATGAGGGAGACATCCTTAACATCTTTACCCTCCGGCTCCCTAGATCCTTCCCCCAACCTTGGGGTTAGAGGCAGAGGGGACCCTTCTCTTGGGAAAGGCTCATCTCTCCTTCCATGTCCCTTACTCAGACCTGGCTCCTTGTCATCCCTTAGGTCTCAGCTCTGATTCCGTCTCCTCACAAGGACCCTCGGTCCTCATCAGGCCCCCCTTCATTGTGTCCCCGTATCACTCCCGGAATGATATTATATATTTACTTGTCCACTCTCTCCTCTTCCTTCTTCCTATATTTCTACGAGAAGTCAGACCTCCTGTCTCAGGCCCTGCCACTAGAAGGCTCCTCAGGACTCAGATCATGGCCAAGAAAGCCAGAGGGGAAAAGGCAGCAGTGAGGAGTAGCAGGCATGTGGGAGGCTGGGAGGGTGGGAGGGGTGGAGGCTGGGAAGGGCTGTGGCAGGGGTGGAGCTGTGGTGAGTGACCCCACCCAGCAAACCACCTCCTTCCAGTCACTCTTCCTGGAGCGTCCCCTGGGCAGGGACTCGATTTGGGTGAGAGGCCCCCTGGGAGAGGCATCTCAGGCCTCAGGTCCCAAGCCTCAATTCCACAGACCTGACTTGAAAACCACAGGCCTGAGAGAAGTTGGACAGCTTTCCCTGGTGCTGACTGTGAAGCTGTGATTACTTAGGGCTCCTGGCGAAGCTTCTGGCAGAAATCCTAGGAAGTGACTGGTATGGTAATTAGAGTGACTGAGCAGTCCAAGCCCCAGTTCAGATCTAGGGTGGAGTCATTCCCATTGTTCTGCTTCTCATCTCCTCTTCTTGGCCGCAGGCTGAACATCTAATGGCCTCGGCAGGCCGGAGTTTGACCCCGATTCTTCGTGTGGCAGGGATTCCCACTGTTCCCCAATATCTGGTCTCCTTACCTTCTAGGCAAATGAAGATTGAACTTCCCCAACCCCTATAAATTAAGCGTGGTCACATGACTTGCTTTGGCCAGTGAAATGTGAGCAGAAGTAATGTCCACCCACTTTCTGGGTAGAAAATTAAATTGTGCCAAACTCTCCATCTTTCTCTCCCATTGTTGTGACGCCCATGCAGTTACCGTTGATAAGAAAGTGCAACATTAAGACGATACGTAGAAAGAAGACCCTTCCCAGGAGAGTCACTCTGACTTTTGCTATTTAAGTCACTGATATTTCAGGGCTATTTGTCACTGTATCATAACCTGGCCTGTTCTGACTGATACCAAGCTGAATCCAATGTACCTTCTAGAGGTATGGGAATGGGTGGGAAGGGAAGAGAAGATAAAAGAACCACTTCCAGAGGTCTATAAAGCAGTGGGGAGAAATGGAATACTCAGTTAGATTTAGTTCTTATCAGCAAGAAGAAACTAAGTAGAAAATTGAAAGTGAGAATAATTTTGATGAATGGTGACTGTGTAGCTAGAGAGATTTCCGAAAGCTCTGGGAAAAATATTCACTCATTAATTCAGGCATTTGGTCTATTTATCTGTCCAACAGTTACTTACTGAGTGCCAGGCATGATGCGATAATGTGGGATGCCAACGTAGAAGGTGAGGCTACCCCTTGAGAAATTCATAGAGAACAGAGGCCTTTACAACTTAGAATTCCAAGGGAAATGCTGCCCGGAGAATCTTGAATGACCATGATAGTGCAAGGAAAAAGAAAGAGCTCAAGGTTAGAAGTAAAAGGCAAGGACAGATGCAGAAGGTGGAAAAAGGCTCACAGCCCAGGTTGAGAAAGTTCAAAGTGGTCAGGGATTCTGCAGACACTTAATGAGCATCTGTTATGGGCTAGACATTGTTCTAGATGTTAGGGGGATGCAAAGGGAAACAAAGCCTGGGGAGAATCAACATGCAATATTGGTTTAATAACGTATTGGTGAACATCAATGCGGTAAGTATATGATAAAAATTATGAATAGGGGTTATTATGGAGTGAGTGACTCTACCCAGGCACTGGGGAAAGGCCTTGGTGTGTGAAGACTGAATAGGAGTTTACTGTTCACTACTCATTTGTTCATTAAATCTCTCTTTGGGGCCCTGGTAAACCTAGAGGAGGACTGCCTGGGAGGGGCTCTACCCGGATGCAAGGGCCCAGGGCCAGGCTGAGTCAGGGGCATCTCAGTAGCACTGCTGCCATGGGACTCTGCATCCTGGTTATAGGGCGAAGCCACCAGCCAGAGTGAAAACGGTTGCTTGAGGTGAGGGCTTTGAAAGGAGACAACACAAGGTCAAAATGTGAAAAAAACGGTAGGGTCAGAAAGGGGAAGCCTTTAGGGAGAGGCCTGAACCATGAACCATGGCAGGACCAGGGAGCAACTCTGAAAATGGTCTGTGAGAGGCTATGTCCCAAGGTGTAAGCTTGGATTCTGACCATGGGTCTGGATGAGTATTAGGCAGTGGCCAAGTCCTGAGCTTCCCTGACCGGGGCAACAGATCGCCTGACTTACACCTTAAGAAGATCTGAGATCCCCTCTCCTGAAAGGCCTCAGAGGAGGTCAGACTCCACAGGCCCAGCTTCTGGGGGCCCAGGAACCTTGTTCCCAGACTTCTCTACTCTTAGGCCAGGACTCCAAGGCTGTCAAGGCCATTTTCACATGTGTGTGTGATTTCTTGGTTTATGTTGGTCTCTTTCTGTCTTTAATTAAATTCCTTTTGGGAAAAAAAAAAAAACAAAAAACGTCTTTGCAGAACCAAGGGATGAAAAGATTTCAGTTTTGTTTTTGAGTTTTCACCCCATCCATGCTATCGTTTCAGGGCCCTTCGTGACAGATTTTCATGCTTTTGGGGACAGCAGGCACCTGATTGAACTGTGTGCACTGGGTAGGGGTGTTGAGCGAGGGGAGTACGGGAGGCCAGAGAGGTGGACAAGCCAAGGAAAATCTCTTCCTCTCAGGTTTCCCAAATGCCCACCTCTGGGAGCTTCCCGGAGAACCTGAGCCCCAAACACCCTTTGCTGTCAGCCCTGACTACCTCCACTTAGGCCCCCGCCCTCCCAGCCTCTCTCCTCTCCTCCTGTGTGGCCACGTCCCAGCCTGGACATTCTGTCTTCAAAGGAAGAAGACAAAGCCTGCTTGTTGCTCTGTATTTGTCTTGGGAGCTCCTGTTCCTAGGAGAGCCTCCTGGTCTCCCAGGCCAGGAATAGCACTGAGTCTTCGGGGCCGGCCAGCCTGCTCGCCCCGCCAGACCTTCTGAATTGCTTGTTTTTATTAAAATTCTTCTGCACGCGCAATCCGGGACGGTGTGTGGATCTTGGATGAGGTGGCGTGGGGGGACCTGGGGAGAGCAAGGCCTCAGGCTCATTCGGCCTAGTGTTTATTTGGCCTGCCTTTCCAGAGTAGGAGAGAATGGAAGCCCATAAAAGCCACCCGAAACTGGTGTCCCAGAGCATGGTGGGGTGTGACAGGGGCCCTGGCAGGCTTCGGCCGGGCTGTGGGCTGCCAGTCCCTGACGTCACAGGAAACACTCAGGAGAGCTGTGGGGGCAGAGAAAGGGCAGGGCCCAGCCCCGTGAGGCGAAGCTTAAAAGAACCGTTCCCTCTCAGCTCTCACCTGCAGACTCCTGCAGGGTGACTGTCAGCTTGGCAGCTGTCCCCTGGCCACAAGCACTATTCTGAGGCAGGCAGGGGCTGCC
This sequence comes from Bos javanicus, assembly GCF_032452875.1. Lineage (NCBI taxonomy): Eukaryota > Metazoa > Chordata > Mammalia > Artiodactyla > Bovidae > Bos > Bos javanicus. The sequence continues at coordinate 12,864,491 of NC_083878.1, read as the reverse complement.
TGGGACAACTTCAGCAGGACGAGGCTGTTGTGAGAAACGCTGGGCTCCTGGCTTCCATTTTTTTCTCAAGTGCTGGCCTGGTCCCAGGCTCTGATCCCAGTACTTTGCAGGGCTACATGTGTCACCTTCTCTGGCCCAGATATTCCTCAATATTCCCTTATCTGGTCTTGGAAGGTAGCACTTGGAAGGTAGTCCCAAACTCCAGAGTCATTTGGTTCTGTGGGTTAGAGTCATGCAGAGAAAATTCTATTCCCATCATTCTAGCCCGTTTACCTGGAGATTGGTTTGTTTCTTGCCCACTGATCTCTGTTCTCCTGGGAGGCTCTTGGGGAGACAAGTGGGTGATGGGGGCTTCTAGCTGAAGGCTGCCTTTTGCCATATCACAGGTGAAGACCTAGCATTATGCTCCCAACAGTCTGGACTCTGCGCTTGTGCTGAGGTGACCACCCCATAAGACCTGCAAGGGCTGTGGTGGAGGGCGCAGGGGTGGGGGAGCAGTTTTTGAGTCAGGAAATTGCAAAAGTTCCAGTGTCTGCAGCCAAAGTCTCAGTGTGGAAAATTTCAGGCTCCAAGCAGGGTTCCAGAGGAGGGGGAAAGAAGCCTTGGGCCCAAGATGCTTGTCCCAGGCTTCCCAGACCTGGGCTGTCCTGCCAGGGGAGGAGGTGTGGTCAGGACACACGGCAGTATGCTCCGGGGCAGAGACCCAGGGAGTGAATACTGCTAACTCACATACCTTCCCCGCCCTTATACCAGGTAGAAAAAAAATGCAGAAGGATCCTAGCTCCTAAGGGAGGGCTACAGAGGAACCCCAGGTCTTAGTGTTCAAAGGGAAACTGAGGCACAATGAGAAAGAATTTTCTCTAGACAAGACCAGAGTTTCAGTGTGGGGATGGCCTCTTCCATATAAGGGGTGAGCATCCTAGCAGGGCCTAGGAAGTAGTATGTAGTCCTGGGGGAAGATTTAGGGTGGGAGCGGTGGTCTGGGCAGAGGGCGCTTCCCCTCCCCTTGGATTCACTGCCGGGCCCTCTGCTAGAAAAAGCTGAGGCTCAGGGTATCCAGGAAGATGAAGGGATGAAATGAAATGGGGAAGGGGGTGCCAGTCATAGAGGCCAAGAGTGGCTTCGGCCTTGGCCAAGCTGCCAGCCTAGACCCCACCCCTGCCTGGCCCAGCCATCACTGCTGCGTCCCCTGCAAGGGCCCTGCTCTGCTCGGTGGCCTCGCTCCAAGTGGCAGGGCTCCCACCTGTCATCAGGAATCACCAGGGCCCCACAGGCACCACGCTGACCCTGCGTCCGGTCCCGGGACCATTTGACCGGACCTGGGGGGAGCCGCCCGCCGCCACCACCAGCATCTCCGCCGCCTGCTCGGGCCTCCTCGGGGCTCCTGGAGCCAGGCCGAGAGCGTGCAGCCTGCCGGCTTGCGGCTGGGGATTTCACTCGGAGCCGCTACATTTGGAACCCATTATTTAATCATTAATTTCCTCCTCTCATCGACCCCTTCCACCCCGCCTCAGCTCGGCGCCCCCGCCCCAGATTAGATCTCCACGTGGTGCTTTGCAGTGATCCCTGACAGGGGCTTCTGTGCTGGGGACGGGGAGGCAGGGAGGGGAGTGAGCCAGCGCCTAGGGCTGTCCCAGACCTGCTCAGCGAATGGGGCTGGATGAGTAGGACTAGAGGGTCCAAAGCGTCCAGACCCTGGCCCCAGAACTCAGGGTACAAGTTGTGGCCTGCCTGGGGCAGTCAGAGGAGGGAGCCTTCCCCAAGGCTGAGGGAGTCTAGCCAGCCCTGCTCTGGCGCTTTTGCAGGCCAAGGGCTCCTGAAGCTCCTCTACGATGAGGGAGCTTCCATAGCGGGATGAGACTCGGGGTGCCTCTTTCTGACCCCAGCCCTTGCCCCCTTCTGCCCCGGGGGCTTCGTGGAGGTAGAGAGAAGGGGAGCAGGGTGGGGAGACCTATGCTTGGTAAGGCTGTGGTTAGTGCCTTCCACTGTTCTGAGGACTCACCACCATCCCTGGCCCTGAGTCCAGCCAGTTAACAGGCCCGTCCCTCTCCCCAGGGAGCTTCCAGTCCAGGTGAGAAACAGAGACTCACCAGGAGCCTAGACCTGGCAGGGCATGCGGAGCACGGGTGCAGTCCCAGGGGCCCGGGGTCGCTGGGGCTAAACCAGGGAAGCAGAGCCTCTGCCGGGCTTCTCAGGACGTGAAAGCAGATGAGGTTGAGGGCGCACAGCCTTCCCCTGCTCCTCCACATACCCTTCATTATAGGCCCTAAGACCTGAGGAGTGGCCGTGACCATAGCAAGTCCCATTCTTGGGGAGAGGCGGTCCTGAGGACTGTGCACCTTGGGAGGGAGAAAAGGCAGTGAAATCAAAAAAAGAGGGGAGGAGAAAGCATTTGCATGCATGCTTGCTTAGTTGCTCGGTTGTGTCCGACTCTGACACTTTTGACTGTAGCCCACCAGGCTCCTCTGTCCCTGGGATTGTCCAGGCAATAATACTGAAGTGGATTGCCATGCCTTCCTCCAGGGGTTCTTCCTGACCCAGGGATCAAACCCTCAGCGGTTACAGCGTCTGCCTGGAATGCAGGAGACCTGGGTTCAATCCCTGGGTTGGGAAGATCCCCTGGAGAAGGAAATGGCAAGCCACTCCAGTACTCTTGCCTGGAGAATCCCATGGAGGGAGGAGCCTGGTAGGCTACAGTCTACCAGCGGACTCTTAGTCCGCTAAGAGTCGGACATGACTGAGCGACTTCACTTTCACTTTCTTTCTTTACCAGCTGAGCCACTGGGGAAGCCCTGGAGAAAGTTTTAATGGAAGTCTACTCTGGGCCTTATCTGTGTGGTGGGTTTTTTACTGCAATCGTCATCCTTGTCATCAGCAGTAATAGCATAGCTAACCGTATACAGTACCTGTATGTGCAACAGTGTTCTAAGCAATTTACACCTGGACCAGATGTAAATCCTCCCAGCAGACCAATGATGGAAGCACCACTATTTTGTTACATTAAGGATGGAGACATTGAGGCTCAGAGATATGAAGTAACTTGGTCTAAGTGAGAAGAGGCAGGATGAGGATCTGAAGTCCGTGCTCACCCCAGCACCTAGAGAGTTTCTGAATGTCAAGGTTATCTAGGCTCAGTCTGAATGTAGGTTACCATTATTCTCCCTTCCCCCCAGCCTTGGAGAAAGCTGGCCAGCCCAGGATGCACTGGCAGAGCTCAGCAGGAGATGAAGAAGGGACAGGAGCCTCCTCTTGCCCATCACCCCACTCACAGCAGCATGCCTTCTGCATCCCCCATCCTGAACCTTCTACCTTCTTCCAAGGCCCAGCTCAGCCTTCTCTGTCATCCCCAATCCCTTCTCTGAAGTCTTCATAACTCTTAAAGCATAAGACCCATCACTTGCCCCTGCTGTTCCAAAGAAGTTCCCTGTAGGTGAGATTTTCTTTACCTGGAAGCCCTTGAGAGCAGGAAAAACATCAGAAGAGCCGCCTGGGGCTGGAGGCCAGGATGCTCAGGTCCGGCTCTGGGTCTTACTGCCTCACCACTGCCTGAGGTGTATAAACAGGGGTGGGAACTCCAGGGACAGACCTGTCTCTCTTTCTTCACATATTCTCCAACTGCACCAGCTGCAGGTTGCCTCCTGAGCCTGTGGACGGACTTTTATCCTTTTTTTAAAAAATTTTGCTTCTTAGCCTCTGAACCCCTTTCCTGTGCTTGGAGGAATCCCTGACCATGAATCCTGGTGAAAGACAGGTCCTGTTTCTTACTGCAGATGCTGGAGTCAGATACTTTCTTTCTGTGCAACTGAGACCTGAGCATCTGACCTGGGCCTATCGGAGGCCTGGACTTGAAGCCCAGGAAAGAGAAGAATTACCCTGGGGGGGGCTGGTGCCGCAGCAGTGGCCGTTCTGCCAGTGTGCAGGGCAGCAGGTGTTAGGGGTCCTTCTGCTGCATGCTCTGGGTTGTGCTCTGGCTTTTCGACCTCCCCTGCTGCCTGTTGTCTTCTGAGTCTATCTTTCCAACTCTGGGCAATTCTCAGAAACACTAAATAGACTTTCTTAGCTTAAAACAGTCAAACTAAGTTTCTGTTGCTTGCAACCAGCACAGCCTGGATTCTCAGAGCCTTCTTTGCCCATCTTCCACCCACACTTTGGAGTCTACTTGGTTTGCAGTCAGATGTGTAGGGACAAGTGAATAAGTTGACATTATTTCCAGTATTGGTTTCCCAAATCAGACACCCCTTCTTTCTAAGAAGACTCTAGGGGGAAAAAAAGGACACATGAAGTAATGGATGAGGAGAGGCTTCAGCATATTCAGAACTAGGGTTGAGATCCTGCCCTAGATTTCCACAAGTGATATATTGCTAGCCTTTTTGAGAAAGGGATCTTTAAATCTACAAAGTAAATATAATAAAACATGCTTCATATCAGTTGTTTCAAAGATTTATTAACAAACTAATGAATTAATTATTAATGAACACAAAGTGCCTAAGTGATGTCTGACGTATAATAGGCACTCAATTTATTTATCCAGCTAGTATTTTCTAATCCATTATTCCAATTTTCACTCCTCTCTATGTCCATGCACTTTGCCATGTGAATCTGTGGGTCCTTAGAAGCAGAGTACAGTTTGCCAGCCCTCAACTGTTTGGGCTCTTCTACATGACTTGTTTTGGTTAATGGGATGTTAGCAGATGTGATGCAAATCAGATGTGATGCAGTTCAGTTCAGTTGCTCAGTCATGCCTGTCTTTTTGTGACCCCATGGACTGCAGCATGCCAGGCTTCCCTGTCCATCACCAGTTCCTGGAGCTTGCTCAAACTCACATCCATCGAGTCGGTGATGCCATTTAACCATCTCATCCTCTGTCATCCCCTTCTCCTGCCTTCAATTTTCCCCATCATTACGGTCTTTTCCAATAAATCTGTTCTTTGCATCAGGTGGCCAAAGTATTGGAGCTTCAGCTTCAGCATCAGTCCTTCCAATGAATATTCACGACTGATTTCCTTTAAGATTGACTGGTTTGAACCCCTTGCATTCCAAGGGACTCTCAAGAGTCTTCTCCAACACCACAGTTTGAAAGCATCAATTCTTCAGCGCTCAGCTTTCTTTATGGTCCAACTCTCACATCTATACATGACTACTGGGAAAACCATAGCTGATGCAAATAGAGACCTGAAATATACTTGTACAGCTGAGCTTGTCCCCTTGTGACTCTACTGTCATTATAGGAGAACATGCTCTGGGTTAAGTGCTAGCCATAGAAGGAAGAGATGTTTATGGAGTTGATCCATCTGCAGCTTGGAGCTAAGGCCAGCTGGTCCTGAGTTGCATGTATGAGAATGAATAACCTTTTTAAAAAGCCATTCAGTCTGGGGATGATTTGTTATGCAGCACAGTAGTGACAGTTATTGCCTGACACACTTAGTAACAGGAAGTTTAAAGAAGGCAGTCCAGGAATGGCGGAGTCTGGCCTCCAACATGCTATTAGAGACCCAAGCTTTTGCTACCTCTCTGCTTTACTATCTTTAGTGTATAAAACTTGTCTTCATTGTTTCAAAGTATGGTTCCTGTACCTCTGAAGATCATGTCCATGTTCTAGGCAGGAAGAAAGATGAAAGGTGAAGTGTGAAAGTGAAGGGCAAAAGCTGAAAAGGAACATGCCTATTGCGTCTGTTCCTTCAATAAACTTTCTCAGAAGTCCTACCCACTACATATTTTATATTATATATAATATGCATGCATGCTTAATTGCTCATTCATGTCCTCTTCTTTGACAACCCATGGACTGTAACCCGCCAGGCTCCTCTGTCCATGGGATTTTCCAGGCAAGAATATGGAGTGGGTTGCCATTCCCTTCTCTATATACATTATATTATCCCACTTATGTTTTATGATCCAAAACACTGTTGTAATGTGACCCTAGCTGCAAGAGATTCTGTTAAAGCTGAATACTTAAAATGCATCACACTGCTTCTTTGAACAGATTTGAGGTTCTGTAAGGAAGAGGAGGGGACTATCTGCCTTGGATTTGTTGAGAAGTTATTAATATAATGTGCCAGGGAGTATGCTAAGAGGTCTGGATGCAACTGGCCCTGGGCTCCCGGCTGAGTGTGAAAAAGAGGTGAGCATAACAGGGATTCACATTCTTCCCTACTGTCCTGTGGGAAGGAGCATCTTGTTTCTGTTCTGTCAAGTGTGAAATGGGTGTGAGGAGATTTCCTTCCCCGGCACCCCATCTCTATCAAAACCCCACATCCCTGGGATGGCGCAGTGTTCATGGGGGTCCAACTCTTTTGAGTTGGATGGGTCTGGGGACACAGAGCGCAGAGAAAGGCTTCCCTCTCACTGGACGGCCGATAGGCAGCGTTCTGCTTGTTGTCTGTAGCAGGCGCTGTCCGGATATCAGAGCTCCCAGGAGGTCCACTCAAGTAGAGATCAGGGAGCTTGAGGTTGTAACCACTTGGCTCCCACATGGCTGCCTGCTGCTGGTAATGAATGCTGCCTCCCAAGGGGGCAGGCATTTCTGGATGCTGATCCCACCCTTGGACACTCTGTTCCTCTGGGTTCACCTCCCTTCTGTTCAGGCCCCACTCCTCTCTCACGCCTCCCTCTCACTCCTTTTGCTTTACTCTAGGGCGTCCTGACCACATTCATCACTTCTTCCGTCCTCTCAAGATCTATGCTTTTAATTCTCGAAAGTCTGTTTCTGCTTTTTCTACTGAAGAAGTCTTTCCTGGAGGCATACATGGCTTACAATCTAGCTTTAGTTAGAGAAAGCCAAGGGATGAAAATAAGTACTGAGATGAAAGAGTACATCAATGCAGATGCTGAAATCCTATCATCTGCATAAGGCTATTCCATCAGGCTATTCCAGAATAAAGTGACAAAAGCTAGGGAGGCCTAACCCAGCTAGAAATGCCTAACTTGGCCCAGGGGAAGGGAGGGAGGGCAGAGACTGAAAGATTCATTCAATTATCATTATTCATTGGCACCTATTCGGTGCCAGGCGCTGTCCTTGGTGCTGGTATGAAAGGAGTTAATCGGGTGCATGACAGAGGGTACTTTCCTGGCAGAAGGGAGGGGAGGTGGGCAGGGAGAGAGCAGGACCCTCAGAGAATTATGACTGGTGTGAAGTGGGTGCAGGAACGCGGGTAAAGCGGGGGTGTTAGGACATGGTGTTGGAGCAGTAGGAAGGCACCTGGCCTGGTAGGACCTTTGGGAACATGCTTGGAAACTTGGCCTCTATCCTGAGAGCTGAGGAAAAATATTGATGGGTTCTGATGCAAAGCAGGTATTAATATCTGAAAGGAGGAAGAGGGCTCTGGCTGTGATGTGGGGAGTGGCTCTGAGAGGGCCTGGGGTACACACAGCAGGGGTGGTTAAGGGGTTTTGCCATGTGGCATTTCAGGGCTCCCACCCCACCTGGAAGCATGGGCATGAGAGAGGGGGGAGGATGAGAGAGGCAGTTAAGGCAGAGGAGCTTGCTGTGTCTCCTCCTCCTTCTCAGAAAAGTCAATAGGGCAGGCTCGCTGCTCCTTCTGGTACCCCACTGCCATATTTTCCTTCTTGGGTTGAGTGTTCCTCAGGGTGAGACTCATGCAGGCGTGGGAGATGGGAGTGGTGGCCGAAGTGAGTTCTAGGCTAGAAGGAGCAGGGACACGAGACTGGGGAGCATCAAGCGCCAAGTGACCCCACTTCTCCTGCCGGGCCAATCACCACCGTGCCCCTCCTGCCCTCCACCAGACTTAGTGCCCCCTGCTCCCTGGGGGTTCCTCACCAACTTTATGTGTCTCCATTCATGCTCAGATCACCCATGTTCAGGCTCTAACCTCCCAGGAGCCCACTGTGGGGAGACCAACTCTCAATCTGCCTTCACCCACTGCTCTGAGGCCAGACAGGACCCCCTTTTCCTTGGCTCCCTAGTCCAGGGCCTCCTGCAGATCTCTGCCCATGGCCTCCATCTGGCCTTCAAGGCATCGCTTCATTTTCTTTGGCTGTTGCTTTTTCCTCTTTCCACATACCTGGTTGGCTTCCAGGATCAGCCGAGGCTCAGACTTGGCTACATGGAAATAGAGATAGACACAGTCCCTCTATTATTTAATTTAGTGAAAAAATTTTTTTTAAAGAAAGGAGAATTCTTGGCTATGTTGGTACCTCTTAAGCCAGGATAGCCTACCAAAGACCCTGGGAGCTTGGACGGGAAGTGGCCGGCAAGGATCCCCTTTCCAAGCTTGAAGGGCCTCCCCACCCCTGCCTCAGGTCTTCTCTGGCAGGCTCCAAGCCTCTCGGCTGCCCTCTGCCTCCCACCTCCTGGGTCTCTCTTGGTCCCAACCCCCCAGGGCTGCAGCCCTTGCCAAGGCCTGGCAGTGACACATTGCTCAGCCCCCGCCTGGGGCCCTCCCAGCTCCAGCGACCTCTGGATGCCCCCCCAGGCCCACCACACACAATGGGCTGTTCCAGCCGAAATTCCCTTGCACTCTGGAAAGAGGAAATGAGAGCAGGGGTAGGGGCAAGGGATAGCAGAAAAAAATAAAATGAGATGGAACCAAGTCCTGGAAGCAGCGAGAGATGAAGGAAGGAGAGGAGGATTAACTGGCTTGGTTAAGGGCTACCCTGGGGCCATGGCAGTGGGTCTTGTCAGGTCATACCCAGATAAAAATGGGTACCCACACCGCCCCTGGGACAATGTCTAAAGGCAGATCTTGCCTTGGTCGGGGCTTGCATGAGTCTTCAGCCCTGCCTCCTCTTGAGTGGCATTACTGTCCATGAGAGCTGGCCAAAGTACCTGAAGCATCGGAGGCACCCGAGGAAGCCGGGGATGTGTCTGGGCTGCATGGCCCTACAGGAGGAGCTCTGGCATGGTGGTCCTTACCACAATGTCCCAGCAAGCTTGGCATCCCTGGCCTCCCCTCACTCCCTGATCCCTGATTCCCAGCACTCCACTCTCAGGGCCTTTCACACTGCACTGCCCTCTCCCTTCCCTAACAAAAGCATTCCACCCTCTAAATTTCACAGCACCTTGTCATTTTGCACCTTTATTAACCAACTGCTGCTGCTAAGTCGCTTCAGTCGTGTCTGACTCTGTGCTACCCCATAGATGGTAGCCCACCAGGCTCCCCCGTCCCTGGGATTCTCCAGGCAAGAACACTGGAGTGGGTTGCCATTTCCTTCTCCAATACACGAAAGTGAAAAGTGAAAGTGAAGTTGCTCAGTCGTGTCTGACTCCCAGCGACCCCATGGACTGCAGCCCACCAGGCTTCTCTGTCCATGGAATTTTCCAGGCAAGAGTACTGGAGTGGGTTGCCATTGCTTATTAACCAACTACCTCCTTCCAAAATGCATCATGGTGATTGGGTAACTACTATATTGTCTCTACAAAACTGCAGCTCTTGGGGAATGGGCTCTGTTCCCGCCAGTGGGGCTCCCTGATGTCACCGCATCAGTGAGCAGAGCATGATGTCCTACTGCTCACCTGAGTGGAGGCAGAGCCACCAGAGAACAACCCAACCCCAGGCTGAGGAGCCCAGGGGACATCAAACTCTCACCAACCTCAACAGTGGTAGAAACAGTACTGGATCATTGCTTAATGAAGAATTGAGTGAATTTATAAAAGCAGTGCATTAAATTAATCTATGCTAAGATATAAATGACTAAGAACCTTATTAGTCTCCCCAGACAAAGTGCTCCAAAGTGATGAAAACGCTCAATAAACTAGGGAGAGGGAAATTTCCCCAACCTGAGAAGCTTGGAAGGGGTGATGGAAATCTTCTAAAGGTGGGTTGTGGTGGTGATTGTGCAACTGTATGAATTTACTAAAATCATTGATGATTTTGTGTTACAAGTGAATTTTATGGCATGAAAACGTACCTCAGTAAAGCTGTAAGCAAACCAGAAAGACGCTGCTCATTCACCTAGGTGCGTCCTCCATGGAGCAACTCCTTCCAGCACTGGAGAGACCTATGGGTCAGATGAGGAAAGACTGGTGACACCCTGCTGCCCCCTGGATCTGTCTGTCAGGGCTCAGGTTACTGCAGGTAAGAGGTAAGACATCCTTCTCTGTTCCCGATCCAACGACACCAGGAAACGCTGCCCTTGGGAATTATTGGGATTCTGACTCTGGGTGCTGATGCCCTTTTGACTCCCAGTAGATTAGAAATAGAGGGTGCATGGGTGAGCATATGAGTGTGTGTAACAGTATATGTCAGTGTGCACGTGAACGAGTGTGGGTGTAGATGAGTGTGTGAATATGTGTGCTCGTGTTTGTGACAGTGACTGCCTGCTCTGCAGTTAGAGAGGCTCAGCAGAGGAAACAGCCAATCAGGCAAACTGGCCAGCAGGGCGGGGGCGGTGACTAAGGGCTGACAGCAACCTGAGCCAGCTCAGGAGAAAAGGGTAGCTTGAGGTTCCTCTCCTGCCCCATACACCTTGCCATCTCACTGACACACACACGCAGACACAGACACACACATACAGACACACACGTGCACACACACACACACACACACGCTGTTCTGGATGTTGAGACCACAGTCATCAAGAGGGCCACAGCTGTTGCTGGATCTTCAGACACTAAGAAGCAGATTCTGAATTCTTCCTTTGATCCTCCTGCTACCATCACAGCCTCTTTAAGGAGACAAAGGAGAGGGAATCACAAGCATATGATCCTCACATTTTTTAAGTTTGATGCAGGATACATCTTTAATCTAGTGTCTGGTAGAGAGAGAGGAGGACACACCATCTTGGGGGTCTTGGCCAGCATCTCTTGCTCTCTCCCCCATAATACTGGAGCATAAATAACAAGGTCCAGCTATTTTGCAAGCATCCATCTCTCCACCCATCCATCCACCCATCCACCCATCCACCCATCTACCCATGCATCCATCCATCCACCTATCCATCCACCCATCCATTTGTCTACACATTCATTTGCCGAGTGAGATTTTTACTAGGCACCCACCAGATGCCAGGCACCATGCTGGGTCCTGAGAACTCAGTGGTCGAGGATCCCAGGTTGCTTCCCTTAAGGAGCTCATGTCTGCTGAGGAAGACAGAGAAACTGATCTACATGGTCACAGATGTTTATTTGTGTTTGCATATGTGCACAGAGAGAGGGGTGGGTGGTGCCCTGGAGGCCACAGAGCAGGGCCACCTGACTGAGCCTCAGAGAAGGGATGCTGGGCAAGAGAAGATTTCCACAAGAGGCGGTGCCACATGCACCCCAGTGTTCATAAACAGCACTGTTTACACTAGCTAGGACATGGAAGCACCTAGAGGGGCTTGGACAGATGAGTGAATAAAGAAGATGTGGTACAGATACACAATGGAATATTACTCGGCCATAAAAAAGAATGAATTTGAGTCGGTTCTAGTAAGGTGGATGAAACTGGAGCCTATTACACAGAGTGAAGTAAGTCAGAATAAGAAAAACAAATATATATTAATGAGTATATATGGAATCTAGAAAAATGGTATTGATGAACTTATTTGCATGGAAGGAACAGAGACACACATGTAGAGAGCGGACTTGTGGACACAGTAGGGGAAGGGAAGAGTGAGATGAATGAAGAAAGCAGCATTGACATATATACTGCTACTGCTAAGTCGCTTCGGTCCTGTCCGACTCTGTGAACCCCATAGATGGCAGCCCACTAGGCTTCTCTGTCCCTGGGATTCTCCAGGCAAGAACACTGGAGTGGGTTGCCATTGCCTTCTCCTGACATATACACTACCATGTGTAAAATAGATGGCTGGTGAGAAGTTGTATAACACAAAGGGCCCAGCCTGGTGCTCTGTGATGACCTAGGGGGTGGGACGGGGGAGAGGAGGGAGGCTCAAGAGAGAGGTTTATATGTGTAATTATGGCTGATTCGCGGTGTTGTACAGCAGAAATGAACACACATTGAAAAGGAATCTTACAACCAAATTGTAAAGGAATTTTCCTCCAATTAAAAAACAGATTAAAACAGTAAGATGTGGTGCTAATGGAACAAGACATTGTTCTGTAAACCCAACAGGTAAGATGAACCTTGACTTATGGTGGGGACTATAGGCAGCTGGGGGATGGATGGTGGCCTCAACAGGCTCCTTGACAAGCTGGAGGAAGAGACAGTCTTTGGGCTCAGGACTAAGTTAACAAAGGCACACAAGTGCCCCAGGCCCTGGGAGCCCTCACCAGACTCCCTGCTATATCTGTAGCGGTTGGAGCCACTTAGATGTGCTTCTGTTTGTAAGGTTTAGGATGAAAGGAATGCGGGGGAGGAAAAATCTGCCCTGGCCTTGTGCCTGGCATGGACTGGTGGTTGGGAAATGCTGGGCGAGAGGCTCGCTAACATTCCATCAAGCTGATGTCCCTGCCTTCCTGGTAGGGGAGCTGCAATACCAAGTCATTTTCTCCAGAATGTCAGGGAGTGGGGCTAGGGGGTGAAGCGGACCAAAGAGTGCAGGAGAACACAGACCTCAGGCCTCCTTTGGGGTCCCAGATGGTGGCGTCACAGTCCCTGCCCTGGGGCATCACCATCTGATGGAGAAGGCATCAGACCTTTTCTGGGTCCCTCAAAAATAGTCAAGAAGATCTAAGGGCAGGGGAGGTCCCACCTCAGAATTGTGAGGCCCGGGCCACACAGTGGCCCTAAGGACTGGGCTCTGGGCTGCAGGCACCCACCACAGCTCCACTCTCAGCCACCAAAATGGTCACAGGATGTTTCAAATCCTTCAATCCCATCAAATATGTCACCAAAACTTTCATTTTTTGAAAATGTGCCTCAAACATGAGCACTATCTAAAGTATCATGGAATGTGAAATGCAGAGAAGATGTTTGAAAGAAGAGGAGAGTGTGGGGAAGTTAGATACATCATGTTCTTTGCAGACGTCTTCAAGAAGATGGACAGGAGGTAGGCCAAGATCCCTGTGATAGTGAGAGCACAGCCTTACCCACAACAACAGAATCGGAATGTCTGCCTTTCCAGTGAAGCAAAAGCACAGTTCAGTTCAGTTCAGTTTAGTTGCTCAGTCATGTCTGACTCTTTGTGACCCCATGGACTGCAGCACGCTAGGCTTCCCTGTCCGTCACCAACAATCAACCTTAACTCTATACAGGGCTGTGCTTATCTCACTTCCCAAGACTTTGACCACATCACCGGTCCGGCTGCAGCTCCATCCCCTCTCCACATGCCAAGGCCGGCTCTGGCCTGTTTTCTCCAGCCCTCTGAGGTTCATCATGGCTCTCGTATGACTTGGAAGAGGTGCCAGCTCCTCTCTAAGAGCTCTCAGAAGGCAGATGGCCATTTGTTCTTCATGTCCCTGATGCCCACCTATCACATGCCCAACACCAAGACATACAGGGATGCCTAACAAATGTTTCTCTGATAAGATTAGATAGAGGCTTTTGTATTCCCTCCTGTATGATTCATGTTCCCCTCCAGGTGAGTTCTCCCAGGTTGCAAACCTTATCTTCTCAGCCATAGTGGAAATAAAACAGGGCTATGTTGTCTCTTCTTTTGTTTCTTAGAGCCCAGGGCTGAGCTGGAAGGGTCTCTCACAAACCATCTGTGGCCTCTTAGATTTACTCTGGGGAAAATTAGGCCCCAGGGCAGGGAAGTGTGGTAGAAGGAAGAGTACCTGGGTGTGTAGTGTCAGATCTGCTCTTAATCCTTCATCAAATATGTGATGCTTTCCACAGCATCACGCGCTGTGAACCTTGCTTTTCTCATCTGTGAAAGTGGGCATTAATTCTAATCTCATAGGTGTTGGGAATAAAAACCAGGGAACAGCATGTGTTTCCCAGCTCCTACCAGTACTTCAATTTTGCACAAAGGCAAATATTGTTAACACTTTGATGGATTTTATTTCTATACTTTTTTTTAAATTTTATTTTATTTTTAAACTTTACAATGTTGTATTCGTTTCTATACTTTTGCCATGACTTTTTTTGTATGATAGTGACCATGTGGTATATATCAAGTTGGATATATTGATTTTTTCATTGTCATTATTTCTTTAAAATCTATCATTGCAGAATTTATTTCCTCTTTATCCCAAGAGTTATTTAGGAGACTACATGCAAATTCCTAAGTAGCTGTACTTTTTGTTATTCATATCCAATTTTATTGCAATGTTGTTAGAGAATGTGGTCTGTACAGTTTCTGCTTTGAGGATTTTATTTGGAAGCGTTCTTTGTGGCCGACAAATATGATCATTTTTTAATGTATTATGAATGTTTTAATGGGAAGTGTATTCTGGGAAGTGTAAGATGTGAGGCTTATAAGCATATTAATCTGACTTTATTAGCTGGGTCATTCAGATGCTCTTGCTTTTGTAATTATTTTATTAGTTTGATGATGACATGGACATATTAAATCTCCCCTTTGGCCCCATTCCTATCAATCTCTCCTTACTTATTTAGCAGATATCGCTCTATCAAGTTCAACAGTGTGTTAATTGTGCATAAAGTTTTATGAATACTGAAGCAGATGTAACCTTTAGCATTTGTCAAGTGAAGCTTTGTCCAATCGAATTGCTTTGCTTTGTAGTCCTGTGGCTTTTGCTTTTTTTGCTGTTTCCTCACTTGTTTGGCATCCTCTTATTCACTCTATTAATGCTTGTTTTAAAAATGTCTGTTTATTTATTTGGTTGCATATCTTAGTTGCAGCACACGAGATATTCATTGCTGCATGTGAGATCTCTGTTACGGCATGTGGGATCTTTAGTTGAGACACCTGAGATTTAGTTTCTCTGACCAAGGATTGAACCCAGGCCCCCTGCATTGAGGGTGTGGGGCATTAACCAGTGGGCCACCAGGGAAGTCCCAACTCACTCAGTTACTCCCAAATTTTCTGTATCACTTTAGTATAGGTGTGTCTTTTGTGACTGGCATAAAATTTAATTTATTGTCATATTTTTGTTATCATAGATAGCCATACTTCATTCATGTTGTTTATAATTCCTCTTAGGGCTCTGTTCCACGTTGTTTTAGCTTTCATTTGCTATATGCACTATATGTCCTTGCTTTCCCCTACCCCTAGCTGGCTTCAAGTTTTTACGGGAAGAAAAGAAAAGAGATGCTATCTGGGTAAGACAGCTCATATCTGGGACACACTTGGGAGATTTGTTGAGGGTTTTGAATCCTAAGGGCAGTGTAATAAGGAAGAACACATCTGATCACATGTTAGAGCTGTTTCTTTTAAGCTTCATATTCAGTTGCTTTTGCTACAAGAATGTTGCATATAGCCTGAAATATACAGATGTCAGTAGCATGTCAGCATGTCTAGATGTCAGTAGCAACCCCCCTTCCTAAGTTGTGGCAACAAACTTAGCACACCTCCGTCTTTGGTTACCCTAGAGTTCCTTACACCTAGCTGTTAGCACAGACACCTATCGCGTGCCAGCCGCCCTCTTGACCTTCCTCCCTTCCCTCTTCCAAGTACGGTCTAAGGAGATCTCTTCAACCCTGAACTTTTATGGGACCAGATGGACACAGACGATTTTACACACACTGGCCATTTGCTTCAAAGTGGGGAAATGCTCTGACTCTTTTTACAGCTTCTCTAGGGGGTGAAATTCCTGGCCATGGTGAGCATCAAGTGCAACTCTATTATGTCATTTGAGGACAACGAACAAGTCTCCCTGTGTTCTGTAGCAGCCATATCTAATTAACTGACGCAGCTTGGGACAGTAATTTCTCTTTGTAAAATTCATCTTTAGGAAAAGGTGCACACAGATTCTAGTGCCACTGACCTCTTTACAGTAGAAGACTGTTAAAGTTTGTTAATCTCATTTATTCTTGAGATAAGTATATAAATAAATTCTATAATGAGAACTATGGGGCTTTAGCTGTCAGGGCAAGTAAACCCTATGAAATTCTACAGCTCATGAGAAAAAAGATGCCCTAAATTCTTGTCATTAGTGTAATTAATTCAGAAAGAGAAAGAGATGGTGGTGTCATTGGCTGCCCTTAGAAGACAGAAGAGTATGGTGGGGGCAGGTGGGCCTCGGCAGCCCTGGGGAACTTTGGGGTGTGAGAGTGACCGTTCTGGTCAGCAGGCTTCCTAACGAGTCCAGGGGTCCTGAGCAGACTCAGCCCATTAGTTTCCTTCCTATGTTAGGGTACCAGGTCACAAACAGAAGAGGGATGGCTAACCACAGACTCATCCCCTACTCACCGGCAGGCCCTAGCATCTGTGGGGGTTGATGTAGGAAAAGGCAAGGGATTTCTGAGCAGTGGTAAGAAGTGGAAGTTATCCACTCATTTCTGGCAATTGTAAACAGGAGTCTTTTGCCAAACTTATGGCAAATCCTATGGCAAAATTCCCTTGCCTTGCCGAGGGAAGGGATTCCCTTTTCCCTTGCAGAGAAATCCACCATATTTCTCTAGAAACTAGGCTTGGTAATAAAGAATGGGCCAGGGTCAATGAACTCTGCAAACCAGGCAAGAAAATACCCCAGTAGCAGTTGGCTGTCACTCTAGGCAGAGGCAGAGGCTATGGAGGAAGGGTGGAGGGAGGCAGGACAGTGAAGTCTAAGCCATAACACTGGGCAGGTTGCGCCCTGCACAACTGCAGCAGAGCTAAGGGGATATTATTTCATCATAGTCATCAAAGACAGTATATTTATTGCTAGAGTTTGTAAGAGATGGAAGTAAAGGCTCTTGAGATGTCCCTTTCTACCTTGCACAAAGATGTCACGTGGACAGCACCCCCAAAGACACCCATTTAATGGCATTTCTTCCTGGTGGTGGGAATTCCAGTGCTTTAAATATCAATGGATTTTTTTGTCTTTTCACTTTATGTATTTTTAATGGAGGTATAATTTATATGTGATTAAATCTTAAGTACTGAATTTTAATCTTAATTTTTACTTTTGGATATACCTATGTAAACACTGCTTGTATCAAGGTAGCACATTAATGGCTTAGGGAATTCTTCCTGGTCAAAGAATTAATGAATCTAGAATAGAATCTGTACATAGCAATGGCCACCCAGGTCCCAGAAGTTCACTCCAGTTTTAGAGAGGGGCAGTCATTTTTCTCTAAACCATATTTACCATGATTATTTAGATCCAAGTCTGAATTTAATAGTGCTCACTGTCCTTTCTTGAGTTCTTTATTGGTTGGATTATATGTTCAGATGAATTATATTTTATATATACTTGAAATAAATATAATATATAAATATCATATATGTATATATATTTACATTCTTCTAGGTAGGGTACATGGATGCAATGCTCTGAACACTTTCATATCTGACAATGGCCTCTACACATAAATGACAACTTGGCTAGTTTGTGTTTCCAATCACAGACTTTTTCTCTTAAAGGTTCATAACACCTCACTCCCTTATTTTTTTGCATTAAACAGAAAAGAAGTATGAAGTTGATTTTTCTTCTTTTGTAAGTAACCTATTTTCTTTTTCATCATGATGTTCTTCATCTTTCAATTTTATAAATTTCATTGGGAGTATATCCAATGGGTTGATTCCTTTTCAGATCTTTCTTTAACCCACGAAAGTCTTGTTTCCGTTGTTGTTGTAATGGATTTCTTTGGTTCTGATGAAATTGATTTCAGGATTATCAATTAATTTCATGCACATTGGATCCTGTTCTTTCCTTCCACATGCCCTGTTCTCTTTTTTTGCTTCTCCTTTTTAAAAAGGCTTTTTATTTTTCAAAGCAGTTTTAGTTTCAAAGGAAAAGTGATCAGAAAGTACAGAGAACCCCCTCCCCCAGCTTCCTGCAGTATCAATATCCATACCTAAGTGGTACTTTTGTGACAATAGATAAATATTCTTTAACACCTCAATATCGGTCAAAGTCCACAGTTCACATTAGCGTGCATTCTGGGTATTGCACGTTCTATGAGTTTTGAAAAATGTATGAAGACGTCTATCCACCATTGTAGTTTCATACTAGTATACAGTATCACAGATAGTTTCACTGCCCTAAAAATCCTCTGTGCTCCTAATCAGCCCTCCCTCCAGGATAATCCCAGCAGCCATTAGTCTTTTTACTCTCTCCATAGTTTTGCCATTTCTTGAACGTCATATGGTTGGACTCATACATTCTATTATCTTTTCAGATTTGCTTCTTTCACTTAGTAATATACATTTAAGGTTTATCCATGTCTTTTCATGGCTTGGTAGCTTATTTTTTAAGCACTGTATAATATTCCATAGTCTGGATATACCACAGTTTCATCCATTTACCTACTGAAGGACATCTTGGTTGCTTCCAAGTTGTAGCAATAATGAATAAAGTTGCTCTAAGCATTCCTCTGCAAGTTTTTGTGTGGACATAATTTTTCAACTTATTTGGGCAAATGCCACAGAGCACAATTGCTGGTTATATGCTGGGAGCATTTTTAGTTTTCTAAGAAACTGTTAAACTGTCTTCCAAAATGACTGTTCCACTTTTCATTCTCACCAACAATGAAAGAGTTCCTGTTGCTTCACATTCTTACCAGCGTGTTGGTGCTGCAAGTGTTTTGAACTTTGGCCATTCTATTAGGTATGTAGTGATGTTTCATTCTTTTAATTTGAGCTTCCCTGATGACATATTGCTAACATCTGCTGGATCATCAAATAAGCAAGAGAATTCCAGAAAAACATCTACTTCTGCTTTATTGACTATGCCAAAGCCTTTGACTGTTGGATCACAATAAACTGTGGAAAACTCTGAAAGAGATGGGAATACCAGACCACCTGACCTGCCTCTTGAGAAACCTATATGCAGGTCAGGAAGCAACAGTTAGAACTAGACATGGAACAACAGACTGGTTCCAAATAGGAAAAGGAGTACGTCAAGGCTGTATATTGTCACCCTGCTTACTTAACTTATATGCAGAGTACATCATGGCCTGGATGAAGCACAAGCTGGAATCAAGATTTCTGGGAGAAATATCAATAAACTCAGATATGCAGATGACACCACCCTTATGGCAGAAAGTGAAGAAGAACTAAAGAGCCTCTTGATGAAAGTGAAAGAGGAGAGTGAAAAAGTTGGCTTAAAGCTCAACATTCAGAAAACTAAGATCATGGCATCCAGTCCCATTACTTCATGGCAAATGGATGGGGAAACAGTGGAAACAGTGTCAGAGTTTATTTTTTTGGGCTCCAAAATCACTGCGGATGGTGATTGCAGCCATGAAATTAAAAGACGCTTACTCCTTGGAAGGAAAGTTATGACCAACCTAGACAGCATATTAAAAAGCAGAGACATTACTTTGTACAAAGGTCCATCTAGTCAAGACTATGGTTTTTCCAGTGGTCATGTATGGATGTGAAAGTTGGACTATAAAGAAAGCTGAGCGCAAAAAAATTGATGCTTTTGAACTATGGTGTTGGAGAAGACTCTTGAGAGTCTCTTGGACTGCAAGGAGATCGAACCAGTCCATCCTAAAAGAGTTTAGTCCTGGGTGTTCATTGGAAGGACTGATGTTGAAGCTGAGACTCTAATAATTTGGCCACCTGATGCAAAGAGCTGACTCATTTGAAAAGACCCTGATGCTGGAAAATATTGAGGGCAGGAGGAGAAGGAGACAACAGAAGATGAAATGGTTGGATGGCATCACCGACTCAATGGAGATGGGTTTGGGTGGACTCTGGGAGTTGGTGATGGACAGGGAGGCCTGGCATGCTGCGGTTCATGGGGTTGCAAAGAGTCAGACATGACTGAGCAACTGAACTGAACTGATGACATATGATTTGGAGCATTATCTAATATACTTATTTGCTATCTGCTGTGGTAAGGTTTCTGTTCAGGTCTTTTGTTAATTTTCTTAGTTTTGAATTTTAAGAAAACCTTGTGTGTTTTGAATAACAGTTCTTTATCAGAAGTGTCTTTTGCAAATATTTTCTCCTAGCCTGCGGTTTGTCTTTTCATTTTCTTAACAGTATCTTTCCCAAGCAGAAGTTTTTGATTTCAGGGAAGCTGAGCTTATCAATTTTTTTCTTCATGGATTGTGACTTTAGTGTTGTAGCTAAAAAAACTCATTGTCAAATTCTAGTCATCTGGTTTTTCTCTTCTACTATCTTCTAGGGGTTTTATAGTTTTGCAGTTTTACATAAGGTCTATGATCAGTGTTGAGCTCGTATTTGTGAAAGCTGAAGCTCTGTGTCTAATTCATTTTTAGCTTGTGGATATCCAGTTATTCAGCACTATTTGTTGAAAAGACTGTCTTTTTCCACTGTCTTGCCTTTGCTCCTTTATAATATATCAGGTAAGTATGTTGATGGAGGTCTGTTTCTTGGTTCTCTAATCTGTTCCAGTGAGCTGTCTACTCTTTCATCAGTACCGCACTGACTTGATTACTGTAGCTTTATAGCAAGACTTTTTTTTCTTTAAACAGCTTTATTTATTTTTTTTTTTTAAATTTTGGCTATCCTAGGTCTTCACTGCAGTGGCTTTTCTCTAGTTGACGTGCAGGGGCTTCTCACTGTGCTGACTTTTCTTGTTGCAGAGCATGGGCTCTGGGGCACATGGGCTTCGGTAGTTGAGATTCCTGGGCTCTAAACCACAAGCTCAGTTGTTGTGGTGCACAAGCACAGTTGCTCCCTGGCATAGGGGATCTTCCTGGACCAGGGATCAAACTCTTGTCTATTGCATTGGCAGGTGGATTCTTTACCACTGAGCCACCAGGGAAGTCTATAGTAAGTCTTTTTTAAAATTATTATTTATTTATTTTTTACCTTACAATATTGTATTGGTTTTGCTGCCATACATCAACATGAATCCGCCACAGGTGTACACATGTTCCCCATCCTGAACCCCCCTCCCACCTCCCTCCCCATACCATCCCTCTGGGTCATCCCAGTGCACCAGCCCCAAGCTTCCTGTATCCTGCATCGAACCTGGACTGGCGATTCGTTTCTTATATGATTTTATACATGTTTTAATGCCATTCTCCCAAATTATCCCCCCTACCTCTCCCACAGAGTCCAAAAGACTGTTCTATACATCTGTGTCTCTTTTGCTGTCTCGCATACAGGGTTGTCGTTACCATCTTTCTAAATTCCATATATATGCATTAGTATACTGTATTGGTGTTTTTCTTTCTGGCTTACTTCACTCTGTATAATAGGCTCCAGTTTCATCCACCTCATTAGAACTGATTCAAATGTATTCTTTTTAATGGCTGAGTAATACTCCATTGTGTATATGTACCACAGCTTTCTTATCCATTCATCTGCTGATGGACATCTAGGTTGCTTCCATGTCCTGGCTATTATAAACAGTGCTGCAATGAACATTGGGGTACACGTGTTTCTTTCAAGTCTGGTTTCCTCGGTGTGTATGCCCAGCAGTGGGATTGCTGGGTCGTATGGCAGTTCTATTTCCAGTTTTTTAAGGAATCTCCACACTGTTCTCCATAGTGGCTGTACTAGTTTGCATTCCCACCAACAGTGTAAGAGGGTTCCCTTTTCTCCACATCCTCTCCAGCATTTATTGCTTGTAGACTTTTGGATCGCAGCCATTCTGACTGGCGTGAAATGGTACCTCACTGTGGTTTTGATTTGCATTTCTCTGATAATGAGTGATGTTGAGCATCTTTTCATGTGTTTGTTAGCCATCTGTATGTCTTCTTTGGAGAAATGTCTAGTTCTAAAAATATGGAACGCTTCACGAATTTGCATGTCATCCTTGCGCAGGGGCCATGCTAATCTTCTCTGTATCATTCCAATTTTAGTATATGTGCTGCCAAAGCGAGCACTATAGTAAGTCTTGTTATCAGGTACTGTCAATCCAAAAACTTTGTTCTTCTTCAATATTGTGTTGGCTTTTCTGGGTCTTTTTGCATTTCCATATCAACCTTCTACAATCAGTTTTTCAATATCCACAAAGCAACTTGCTTGGACTTTGATTGGGATATAGATCAAGTTGGAAAGAACTGACCTCTTAACAATATTGGGTCTTCCTAGACACAAAAATCCATGTTCTCTTTTGACCATTCTATCATCATATTCTCCTCCTTGGCATTATTAGAACATTTCTAAAATATCCTTCACATTATTAATTCTATTTTCTTCTGTGTCAAATACTCCTTTCCATTTCTAATGATTTCAATTCTTTGTGGCATTTCTAGTTTCCTTACTCTCTTTCCCCATCATCAGACTCCATTTCTCTTTAAACTCTTAGTCTTACCCTTTTCATCTCAGAGTAATATTTTATTATCTCATCTGTTACCTCTTTTTTCATAGAGTTCACCTTTTAAAAAATTATTTGAGAACACAAAGTAACTATTCCCTAACAGTTCTTTCAGTTCCTTACTAAATATTTGACCCAAGCATATGTATCATCTGCATCTTGATTGTGGTGCTTTATTTTACAGAATCTCTTTGGTCCATGGTGCCTTTTTAGCTTCCTCCTGAGGACACAGAAAAATAAAATCTGGTGTTTGGCCAGCTACTACAACCACTGGGTGTATTGTTCTTAGTTCCTATCACTTCTTTGGGTTGCTGTATAAATCCTTCTGACAGATCTTAAGCTGGAGAGGTGGCTGGCAATAATTTACACAATCAATTCCGAGTGGAAGATAGGCAGAGCTGTGAGCAGTCCTAGCAGGAATTGTGTGTCTTGGACCCTAGCTCAGGGTCTGGGGAAGCTATTTTCTACTTCTGTTTTCCTGTTAGATCTGGCCTTCACACCAGATGTAAATCACCCTCCTTCCGTGGGTCATTGCCTGCTTTACCAGAGGCAAACTCCCTTGCAGGCTTTCTGTGGGAGGATGCTGCCACTCAAAACCAGGAGCCCCCCAGCGCTTCTTACACAGGCCGCTGCTCTGAAATATGGAGGGAAGACACATGGGGTTTGCCTCCTCTGCTCTCAGACCTCCTTCTCTGATAACCCTCATCCCTCAGATCAGGGTGCAGTGGTAGTGTCTGCAGGCTCTTTTCTCCTCACTTCCTTGTAAGGAAGTGTACTGCTTCTCAGATGGGGCCACTGAAGATTTGTTTTGCTGCTGTGATTCAATTTGCATTCACGCAATCCCCACCCTTAGCTTTCCGGATGTAAGGGGTGCTCTTCCATATTATCAGTGATCCTGCGCATTTCCTATTTCCACATTTCTAATATTTTGATCACATCAATGACAATCTTGGGTAAAGTGAGCAGAGATGAGACATCGGTACTCATATTATTGCCTTATTCAGATCTCAGTTGGTTTGTCCATCTACTCATCCATCTAGTTAACTGTCATCAAGTTCAGATCTCCATAAATTTGGACCAAGTCTCATCATTTTGCTATTTCCTTCTGATTCAGCTCACATGGTCTCATCCTCCCTTTCCCACGTTGGGAAACTGCCCCCATAGTTCTAGACATGTCTTTATGTTTTTAAAGATTATCAGATGTTCTAGTCTTAGATCACTGACCTAAAAAATAAGTCAAATTCAGTTAAAACCAAAAGGTATGGATGGACCGGAGACTTTTCCTTAGAGAGGAAAAGGCACAGTCTTAATGGGGATAGGGTAGTGGTCAGGCTTCTAACTTCACCATTAATAGGCAAGACTGCCCAAGGAAATATCCTTCTTTTTATGGGATCTCAAATTTACTCCATTGTTTAACAAGAAGGTTGAATCTCCAAAGCTTCTCTCCATCCGGTATTTTTGGATTTTGCAATGAGCCAAACTCTGCTGTAGAAAAGACAAGAGAAAGTTCAGCTCATATTTCTGGTTAAAGAGGCCAGATTTGTGATTGCATGGGTTTGTGGAGCCTTTTAACATCAGGTGAAACTAAACTTTGCTAACAAATATGGTAAGTTTAATATTTTGTTGAGAAAAGGAAGGGACCAAAAGAGGGACACAGAGAAACTGGATGAGAAAAAAGAGAGATGATGTGAAAAAGTAGAGAGATTGGAAGTAAGAAAATGAGAGAAGGAGAATGAGAGGGAGAGAGATGGAGAGAGAATGAAATGATGTGGAAAGAGAGAGGGACAGAGGAGAGCCACCCAAGGATGGTGTGGCTGGGGAGTGAGGGTCTGGACTGGTGGGAGCGGGGGGAGAGATGAATTGAGGAGGGTGTCATTCATGCTGGTCACTGCCGGAGGTGACAAACAGAAGCTCCGAAGGGCGTGTCCTAGTGGCTGCCTCCTACTCAGCACCACTCAAACTGCCCGCTCTGCCCTGAGCGCCGGAGATGCGGCTGGTGCAGTGACATCCGGGCCCCACTAGGGGGCCGCGGGCCTCCCTTGCACTCCAGTGCAGACTTCCTCTCCTCGTAACCCGAGATCCATTTCCTAATTTCCTCAGTTCCCTGGAGAAGTAGGGATAGAATTGTGATGAAAGGAATCCTAAATAGAATAAAGGACACACACACGCACACACGTCTTTGTGGAAGCAGTTGTTGTGTGTGAAAATGATAACTGCCTCAGAGAGGCTGAGTCTGGCCTCCATAGCTTCTTCGTTGGTTTCCCTTAGCAACCAATGACTTTCTCTAAAAGCCAGCAGATAGTAGGATGTGAGGAGCTCAAACCCAGTGCTCTGTGACAACCTGGAGGGGTGGGACGGGGTTGGGAGGTGGGAGGGAGGTTCCAGAGGGAGGGGACATGTATATGCCTATGGCTGACTCTTGTTGATGTATGACAGAAACCAACACAATATTGTAAAGCAATTTTCCTCCAATTAAAAATATATATTTTTTAAACCGCAGGTAGAGTTGGGTGCTGGGTTACAGTCCAGGATTAGAATCTACCCTTGGCTACAGTCCGATTCAGTCCACAGTCAGTGTTAGGATCAGTGTGAGGCCAGGCTCTGATTGAGGTGGGAGTTGGAGTTATTCTGTAACTGGTAATAGAATGACTATAAGACAAATAAGTGCCCCCATAACATTTTGAACTCTGTTCTCTAAGGGAAAAAAACAGGGATGATTTCCTGGAGAGAATACGTTTCTAGTGAGATTTTGAAGAAGAAACTTGAAACCCTGAGGGACAAGAGAGGGGCTGAACACAGTTGAATGGAATGGTAGGAAAAGTCCCCAAATGACGGTGTCTCCTGGTCAGGGTCCAGCTCATCGACAGACACCTGGACTCCCAAGTCGTCTTCTCTCACCTTTGGGAAAAGCAGACTCTCTACTGGCTTGCCAGGGGGCACTTCTCCACACATTCCTAGCTCCAAGTACTCCTGGTCTCTGAGTCTGCACTCAGGGTTGCCAGGGCAGGGGCTGGCGTCGGGCAGGGGCTGGCGTCAGGCAGGGGTGACACAACCTGGAAACAGGGAGTGGCCATGGAAACAATGTGAGTCCAGCATGTACCCTCAAGCCACTCCCAGGCTGGCGATGGGCAGGGTTGTCACTGAGGGAGCCAGAGCCCTGGGGTGGGAGCTGCAAGGGGCTCACTCAGCCCAGAGCCACCTTCTTCAGGAGGCCTTACCAGGTGGCCACCCCGATGTGGCAGCTGCAGCAGGCCAAGGGCCATTCCACTGTTCTGTGGCACTTTTCACTACAGTTTTCAGTACACATCTTAGCCCTGTTTTCTCAAATGAGAGCCTCGGTAAGGCACGTCTGTTCCTTAGCAGTTGCATTCCTTCTGCACCTGTTAGCAGTCTCTGACTTCCTTAGGTTATGGTCTTTATCCATTAGTCAAAGGCCTCCCTAAAGAGAGTCCACCTGTCAGAAGATGGCTCTCTGGGAAGGCCCTCCTGTGGACATGGGGAGGGAGATTCCTAAGGAAATGCCTCCACCTCCGTATGGAGACACTTCTTCCATCAGTCTGCTGCTCCTGCTGCTGCTAAGTCGCTTCAGCCGTGTCTGACTCTGTGCGACCCCATAGACGGCAGCCCACCAGGCTCCACCATCCCTAGGATTCTCCAGGCAAGAACACTGGAGTGGGTTGCCATTTCCTTCTCCAATGCGTGAAAGTGAAAAGTGAAAGTGAAGTCGCTCAGTCATATCTGACTCTTAGCGACCCCATGGACTGCAGCCTACCAAGCTCCTCCACACCCATGGGATTTTCCAGACAAGAGTACTGGAGTGGGGTGCCATTGCCTTCTCCGTCCATCAGTCTAGAGGTTCCTTAAGATGATATCTCCTTCAGGTCTCTATCAATGTGGGTAATCAATGAAGGATCTTCTCCACTGTGCAGCCCTTGAGAGTAGGTCTCTCCAGTAGTCTGGAGTCCGTGGGGATGTCATTGCCTCCAGCAGACTGGATAGCCCCTGCAAGTTCCTGGACAAGAGCAGTTGAAGCAAGACAGAGGCATCAACCACAAAGCCAAGTCAGGCTCAAGTGAAGGTCAGGGCAGGATGTCAGTCAATGCCCAGGTAGATGTTATAAAGAAGGTGAGGGCAGGCATAGTAGTTCTCATGATGTTGGTAACTGAGGGAGCAGAGATAGTGGCAGTCATGGAAATAGGGATTAAGCATTGATGGCGGTTGTTGCAGTGGGGGTGACCATGGGACGAGGAGCAGGGATGGTGGAGGGGGCAGAGGCTTCAAACCATCACCATTATCCCCAGAGGGAAGGATCCTGGAGCAAGGGGAGTGGAGAGCTGGGGAAGAAGAAGGATGATCTAGAATAGCTGGGAGAGGATCTAAAACATAACTTGTTTTTTGTTTTCTTTTGTAAAAAGAAAGGGCAAAAAAGCACCTTTGAATGGAAGTGGTTCAAATTTGACCTGAAACAAGAACACCAGTTACGGAGCCCAAGGCTGTGGGTTTTACAAGACGTGAGTGAGAATGAGCAGCAGAAAAGCCCACAGGACCGAGACTGTGGACCCGAGAGGGGAGAAGGGCCGCTTTGATGGAGACTTTGCAGGGTGATGACCCTGAAGCCAAAGATGAGGAGGGTGAGGAGGCCTCCATGCCTCCCGAAGGTCCAGAGGAGGCCGAAGTGCCTGGGGCTGCCCAGAGCTGACTAGATGGGGAAGTCCTGAGGCCAGGTGGCAAAGCTCTCTTGTCCTTCAACCTCTTTTGTTTTCCACTCAGGGGAAGGTGGGGCCGTGTGAAGGACGTCAGAATCAGCTGGTGAATGTTAAAAGTATAAACATGCCTCCTCACAACATGTCCTGGGTGTTCTGACTCAGTTTCCAGGGTGTGGCCTGGGCACACGTATTTTTAAGAAGCTTCTAAGGTGATGGTGATACAAACACACAGACGTCAGGACCGATGACCAGATGCTATATTCAGCAACCCCACCTCTGCGGCCGGGGTATTTATAGCTGAAGGCAATAATATCTCCATATCATCACATTCTCACCTGCCCCACCCAAAGGGCCTTGGAGCCTCAGGTGACTGCCTGGTGTGAGAGGGCAAGAGGCAGGGAGCAGGGCTGCAGCCAGGCCCAGGATGGTCATTTCCCGATAAAGACCTGACGCCAGCCTCAAACAGGAAAGGCAAAGTGTGGGTGCCCAGCCGCATCTGCATGCCGACCCCCTGGATTTCCCGGAGAGGAGACCTGGGGGCGGGGGCTGGAGGTTGGGGGAAGGATGCAAGGAGCCCCCAGAGGGTGAAAGCTGAAGGAAGAGGAGGCCAAGGTGGCACTGGTGGATGTAGCGGGACAGAGCGGTCCGGGCCCAGCCCACCGGCCCTCTGAGGGAGCTGTGCTCTGCGCTCCTCCCACTCGCCTGCTCTTCCAGGCCAACTCCCATCCGGGCTCATCCAAGAAGCCCTCCAGGCCCCAGGGACTGCAGCGTGCTTCTCCTTGACTGGGCTCCCAGAGCGTGTTCTCTGTATTTGAGATTAGACACCTCCAGTCCTCATATTTGACTGGTCCTGACAGTTTTTCTGTGGTGTCCTCACAGATGGCTTTCCCCACCCCCCAACTGATTGTCTTTTCTGACCTTCAGGCACCAGTGCCCCAAGTTAACTGTGGGGAGCATTTATTGAAATGTGATGTTTTGATGCAAGGGTGGGACAAGCACCCAATGGGAAGGGAGGGCTCTTGAGTTCTAGCCCCACTCTGCCCCTTTCTGGCTCCTGGGGACTCACTCCAAAAGAAAAGACACGGCAGTAGCTTGTTCCTGCCTCTTCTCACTTCCTCAAGCCCGGTGATTCCGTGTCCCTTGTTCTAACACTGCAGCCTGATCCCTGAGTAACTGAAAGCTGAGCCCCGACCCGGGGCTCAACACTGTTCTGACTGCAGGCAGATGGGGAGACTGAGGCAGTCTCTGCGATGCTGACAATCCTATTCTCTCCTTCTGAGGCTCTGCAAGGGGGTGACTTCAGGTCACAGGCCTTGTGAAAAAGAGCTAAGGTTGGCAGTTCAGGTTGAGGGAGGGACTTGATCAAAAGACAAACGGAGGACAGAGTGAGAAAGGCCTTGGGAGTAGACAGCTCACTTTGAGGATGGGGAGGCCCGAGGTGAAGAGGGGGTGGCCTGTGGCAGAGTGAGCTGGGGAGAGAGTGGGTCTGAAGATCGGCGTGTCCAAGTGGTGACCCCAACTGCAGGGAGAAGGCAGGGAGGGTCAGAGTGGGAGGTCTGGGTGCAGAGAAATGCTGGGTCCAAGGTCCAGAGGGAGGGGACTAGGCTGCACGTTTAAAGCAGCTCAGATACTGGTGGGGTTTTTCAAAGTCCTCCGTATCAGCTGCTCTCTCAGTGGCCCCACCGTCACCTGAAGTCTGGCCAGAGAAACTGCTCCAGGGCAGGAACATGAGCCTTTAGGGCAAAACCCACTGTCTCTGCCAGGAAGCCCATCTCTGAGGGCCCTCTTGCCTTCGCAGCCCTCAGCCCTGCAGCTCCAAACCTGTCTGTTTCTCCGTGGGTTACAGAGGAGTGTGTGTGTGTGTGTGTGTGTGTGTGTGTGTATGTAAATTTAAGAAAGAAAGGAATCAGCTGTAGGGAGAGAAGGACATTTCCTTACCCCAGAGGGAGAAGAATGTGCTGGTAGACACTTGTCTGTTCTAAACAGGGTGTGAGTGAGGAGGACTCTAAAATGTTTTTTGTTTGTAATCAGCTGTGTGTGGAGACACAACCCTGGTAAAGAGGTCAGGAGCCCTGATGGGCCTGAGGGTTGTGTAAGATCTGGCACCTCCCAGGTAGCCAGACAGTCCTTTCACTGCCCCTGGGGACCTGACAAGGCCTTAGGCAGTCCTGCTTGTGTTTGTTCTTCCTTGCTCCATGCCTCCTGCCTTCTCAGGTGGTCCTCCTGGCCAGGCCCCTAGCCTCCACGCTGGAGGGCGAATCCGTGTCAAGGATGATGATGAGAGACAGGAAAGCACCCATCCACACAAGGGCTTCTGCAGAGACACACACAGGTGTTGGGCAGCTTTATCTGGAGTAGCCTCAAGATGGAAACAGCCCAAACACCCATCGACAGGTGCGTGGATAAACATCTCCAGTAAATCCATCCAGTGGAACACTAGTCAGCAATAAAAAGGAACAAACGACTGATTCATGCCACAGCTTGGACAGAGCTCAAGATAATTATGCTGAGTGAAAGAAGCCAGGCCAAAAAAGGACACATGCTGTATGATTCCACTTATATAAAACTCTAGAAAATGCTAACTAATCTATAGTGACAGAAGGCAGAGCAGAGGTTGTCTGGGGACAGGGAAGGGACTGGGAGGGGTGGGAGGACGGATGACAAAGGACAGGAGGAAATGTTTTAAGAGGATGAAGGTGTTCATTATCTTTTGAGGAGGACAGAGGTGTTCATTATTTTGACTGTGGTGACGGTATGCAGATATCAGAAATGGTCCAACTGTCACCTTAAATAGGTCTGTTTACTATACATTAGTTATACCTCAGTGAAGACTTCCCTGGTGGCTCAGCAGTAAAGAATCCGCCTGCCAATGAAAGGGATGTGGGTTCAGTTCCTGGGTCAGGAAGATCCCCTGGAGAAGGAAATGGCAATTCAGTATTCTTGCCTGGGAAATCTCATGGACAGAGGAGCCTGAAGGGCTATAGTCCGTGGAGTTGTGAAGAATTGGACAAGACTTGGTGAAAACAACAACAAAGACGAATACCTCAATAAAGCTGTTTGGAAAAAGAGATGGTAGTGGTGATCATGGTGACGGTGACCAAGCTGACTCGAAAGTTGCAGACAGTCAGCCTCAGGCGTGAACAAGGTCACCACTTTCTGTAGTAATTCAGGTACCTGCCTCTCCCTATAAACTGTGGGGATGGGCAGGGGCTGGTGCTTCATCACGCCTGTCCCCAGCATCCTGCAGAGGGCTCACCATGCAGCAGGCACACAGTGAAGAGTCCATTTGTTCATCTTGGCAATGACAACTCAGCATGAGACATGCTACAATGCGAGAAGCCCAGGGGACTGTGGGAGCCCAGAGGAACAGCACATGGCCCAGGAAGGCTTCCTGGAAAAGGTCATGCCTGAGCTGAGACTGGATGGGCAAGTAGGGGCTTCTGGGGTCAAGTAGGCTTGGTTGTAGGACACAGCTTGTGTCAAGGACTGGAAGCCTCACAGAACAAAAGGTACTAAGGAAGTTCAGGGTGAAGGAAGTCGGGGGTAGGAAAAGGGAGGAGCAGGAGGTCAGATGAGTTTATTAATGGATGGGAGGATGGATGGATGGATGGACAGATGAATGGATGAGTTGGTCATGTCTGCAAAGCCATGGGGAGCTCCTACCATGAAGCGGGTGTGGAGACTGACAGTGGTGCCCCAGAGGTTTCCTTCAGATGTCAGAGAGACCTCTGCCACTTCAACTGAGGTGCTTGGGTCTGCTACTCATGTGCCCATCCTGGGACCAGCTTATCAAAAGCAGGGATAAGGATGCATGCTTTTGGAGAGACAACCTCCTCCCCGCCACTCCCAATCCTTACCTGCTATCCCTCACTGGAGGAGAGAGGGTCTGTGACTCTGGGGACGGTCCTGAGCAGTAGATTTCCTCCTGGATCGTGCTATGAGGCCCCCCTCAAATCCTTCCTCTGCATCCTGCCATGTTCAGACCTGGAACAGCAGTGTAAACAAGATAGGGTTGTGTAGGCGTGAGTGGAGGGGGCGTCCTTTTCTGAGGGCTGTCAGCTGGAATGACCTGGGCTGGCCCTGCCGGTCCCTGGGGGCAACAGGAATGAAGTGAGAAGAATGCAGACTGTGCTGGGCTTTTCCAGGCAGGCCAGCTGTGCTCCCCACCCAAGGGGTGGCCTTGGGCAGCACAGTCAGACCTGCCCCGAGGCCTGGGGTGAGCCAGCAAGGTAACCTCTTGCCCTGGCTCGAGCCCACCCCGTGTGTGGCCTCCCTTCCCCAGGACACAGACTGCCTTGCACCCTGGCTCAGCCTGGTTTTTGTAAGGTGCAGCCACCCAGCAAGGCTGGACCCTGCCACCCATCCTGAGGACCGATTTTCCCCAGCAGCCTGTGACTGGGGGCTGCAGAGACCACTTGTCTACAGGTGAGGAGAGCCCAGTGGAGTGGATTTGTCTTGACATCCATAGCCCCTCACTCTTCCCTCTGGATCCATGGTTCCTGATCACCCTTTCTTCTATATAGCTCTCCCTCTTGTCCCTGACACTACCTAAAGCCCTCTTCTGCCCACCCTACTCCCATCCCATGGCTTCTTGTCACCTCCCAGCTCAAGCCCAAGCAATGGCTACCAGCTGCCCTCTGTGTGATGAGCCCCTGACTGACGGGAGTATCTGTTCACACACTTTGTGGATTTGTAGAACTGCCACCAGCTGTGCCCACTAAGGGCTGGAGCATTTAAAAGCCATTCTGCCTTGCTGTTTTCTCCTGGACTGGTTGCTTTGTCCAATTAGCCTTTGGGCTCCAGGGAGAGCAGGCTGTCCCAGGGATGCTGCAGCTGCAGAGATGGTGCTCAGCCCTCTCTGGCCTCTGCCAGCTTTGCCCAGCGTGAGGCAAGGGGTGAGCAGTACCCATCCTCCCTGCCCAGGCCTACCCCCAGTGCCCCCCTGCTCCCTGCCTCCCTGGAAGAGAGCTTTCCGAAGGCCTGCTCCCCAGTGGCCCTTGTTCACTTCACCCAGTCCTGGGGAGGAACTGGGTCAGTCCTTTTCCATGGTGGTTCCAGGGGTGCCCATAAACTCATATATTCCAAACCCCAGGCCCTGCAGACTATTCCATTCATGGTTCACAGATCCTCAGGGCCCATGTCTCCATGCAGTCTCAGGGAAGAAGAGGAGAGAAGGAAGAGGGAGTGTTGTGGTTACCACCACATCCCCTATGCCAGGGACTCTGAAGCCTTTGGGGACAGCGCCAACCAGAACCAGAGCCTGAGGGCAGTTGGGTTGGGGGCCTGGGACCATCTCTGATGGCTCTTGGCAGAAATCACATGGTTTCACAAGAAATTAACCTCTCCCTTCCTCCTGCTTCTTCTTTCCTGCCCTCTATAGAGGGCAGTGCTCACCAGGGATGCTGAAGGACCTTTGCTCCCCTCTACAGATGCCTCCAGGATGCAGACTGGGAAGGAAGCTTCAGTTCAGTTCAGCTGCTCTGTCGTGTCTGACTCTTGTGACCCCCATGGAATGCAGCACGCCAGGCTTCCCTATCCATTACCAACTTCCAGAATTTCCTCAAGTTGGTAATACCATCCAACCATCTCATCTTCTGTTTTCCCCTTCTCCTCCTATCTTCAATCATTCCCAGCATCAGGGTCTTTTCCAATGAGTCAGTCTTTCACATCAGGTGGCCAAAGTATTGGAGCTTCAGCTTCAGCATCAGTCCTTCCATTGAATACTCAGGACTAATTTTCTTTAGGATTGACTGGTTTGATCTCCTTGGTATCCAAGGAACTCTCAGACAAGCTAAGTCTGTGTCTTAAAAGGCAAGTGCACTTGAGTAGCTGGAACTGGGAAAGCCAGCCTGAGGCTGAGACACTAACAGGCTGTCAAGTACAAATGCCCATCTTACAGATGGGGAAGTTGAGTTCTGCCAGCCCTGATCTGAGATTTCTGGAGGCAGGGCCCTGGATCCCTATGAGATATCCAGATCTGTACTTCCCAAGCTCTCTGTCCACACACACAGGTAATTCCTGGTCACTGAGCCCTTTGTGGATTTAAGACTGTGAAAGTGACATGAAACATACAAATGGTGCATCTCTTATTCTTGGATTGAAGCCATATCATAACTCCAAATGTTCAGTGAAATCTGAGCAGCCACAGCAAGGCATGGGCAGAGCTGGCTGCACCAGGCCACCACCTGACCTGGGGTTTCCCTATGAAGCAGAAAACTGGGCTTAAGCTATTTAGATGGGGAGGATGGATATTAATAAAATGAGAGAAGGTTTGGGGTACATCAGAGTGGACCCCAAAGAAGGGAATCCCCAGTCACTGTTGGTAGCCCAGGCTCTGAGCCTGAGAAATGGAGGGCCCCGCCCCTGCTCTGCATTGCCCAGTTGGTTAGGAAGCAGAGAGAGGAAGCTGGTAGCCAGGAAAACATCTTGGACCATTTTTTTCCACTGGTGAATCAGAGGAGAGTGGTAATGGGAGCCAGGCTGACCTGACCCCAGTCACCTCCATGAGTCATAGCTGAGGTCCCTGTGCTAATCTTAACCCCTCAAAGAGGACTTGTTGGGACTTGCCATCGGGACTTGACCGCCAAAATACTCTTGGAGCTGATGTCACCTTGGGAAGGCCTGGCCCACTCTGGCAGGGTTGGAACCAGAGTTGGGAGGGGCTGGTTGGAGTGTTAGATTCTGCCTCCGGCTCACCTGTGACCTTGACCAGGTCTCTGTGAGGAGTTCAACTCCCACAGCTCCCAGCTCTGACATTCCCCCAGAGCTCAGCTGAGCTGGGATCTGAGAGGGCCAGCAGGAAGCCTTCAGGCCAAGTCTGGCCCTGTCCTCATCATCAGCAATTGCCCACTGAGGACCTGACTCCTAAAGATGGGCAGCAAGTTACGGCCCATCCTGGGTGGGGGGCCCAGCCGCTCTCCAAATTTGTTGTGCAACTTTGGACCAATTGCTTCCCAAAGCCCTTTTCTACACTAGAGGCAGCACAGCTTGGGTTTAAGGCATCGAGCTAGCTTGGGTCAGAACCTCTGTTACAACACTTAGTAGCTGGGTATCCTGGGGCAAGGCATGTAACCTTACCAAGACTGTTTTCAGGTCTGTAGAATGGGAAGAATGACAGTACTTTTCTCAGGGGATTGTTGTGTGGATTCAGTTCAGTTCAGCCACTCAATCATGTCTGACTCTTTGTGACCCCATGGATTAAATAAGGTAATTGATGTGAAATGCTCAGTCCACAGCAAATATTCAGTAGATCCTTGTACTGTCACTGCCAGCTACTACCTCTGGGACTCAATTACATCCCTATACAAAAAGAGAGGTGGTGAGAATGATTTCTACTTCCCTTTCTCTAGTCGTCATTTTCTCTAATCAGCTTACCCAGCCTGTGCCATCAGTTCAGGTACCATGACTTGTGAGGAATGAGGAAGCCATGGGGTGAGGAAAGATCTCCAGAGCTGTAGAGAAGGGACGGGGAGGTGACAGAGGACCAAGGGTGAGCTCTGGAGAGGCTGGGTGGAGAGAAGCTCAGCACGCTCTGACCCTCAGGGGCAGGAGCCCAGGTGGCCCTGACCTCTGGGAGGAAGTCTCCTCCTTAGCTGGCACTCAGGTTTCCCCTGAATTCTAGCAGAAGCGTCTTCTCACAGTTTATCCAGGTGGTCTTTTCATCATGCTCTTAACCACAGTTGCATCAAACGTGTGCTGCTAGAGGAGTTGGTTAGGCGTGTTGCTCCCCCGCCTTTCTTCCTGGCTTTCTGAGATGTGTGTGCGTGTGCATGGGCATGCGTGTGTGCGTGTGTGTGTGTGTGTGTGTGACAGAGAGAGGTCTGGGACTATCCACCAATGTCCTGTTGGGTCATCTGAACAGACAGATATGGGCATCTTTGCCATCTATCAGAGAAGTGGGGCAGCCATGGAGCTGTGTCCTGGTGATCAGGTCAGGACATGGAGGCCTGGAAGGTTGGGCCACAATCTCCAGAATCCTATTCAGGACCGTAAAGGGCCCTATTCCTTTCCTAGCTAACAGCAGGACTGCCCCCCCAGCACCTCTGGAGACCAGGAAAGAAGAGAAGCCCCCTTCGCTCTGGAAGAATGGCTGTGGATGGGGTTCAGGGCCAGGGCCAGGGCCAGGGTAGGACAAATGGAGATAACCCTCCCTTGGGAAGGTGAGGCCATGATAGAGACCCTGGAAGGAACCCTCCTCCCTCTTGGGAGGGAGGAGGAGATGGGTCTGGAGCACCTCATCTAGGTGGGCTTGTCTTATCCCAGTCAGGAGGATTCTGGAACACTTGGAGGGCCTGGGTACCTGTAGGGGGGTTGGGGGGAAACCAGACTGGAGAATCTGGGAAGCAGGTGCTGGGGGCACAATGAAGACATGGTGGGCATCAATGCTGGAGTCTATAGAGGCTGCTAAGGAGCTGGAGGTGAGAGAAAACCGCAATGAAAAGGCAGCCTGGGACCCTCTCAGTTCCCATCCTCATAGGATGGCGGAGGAGAAAGGAGAGGGTGGGGAGGGCCAAAGGCAATCTCTAGACGTAGAGAGCTTTGACTCAAGGGTCAAGGGAACA
The DNA here is from genome assembly GCF_032452875.1 of Bos javanicus. NCBI lineage: Eukaryota > Metazoa > Chordata > Mammalia > Artiodactyla > Bovidae > Bos > Bos javanicus. The sequence goes on along the minus strand of NC_083878.1, from coordinate 12,829,089 downwards.
GCTGGGAAAGCCACTGGCACATCTGGCCAGGCTGGGCTGGAGGAGGGTTAGCCTGTGCAGGCAGGAAGCCAGAGACTGGTGGAGAGAGATAGGGTCGGTGTTTATTGCCCTGCCGGCTGAGGTGTTGCAACAGGAAGAGGGCTGGGGGAGGAGGAGGCGGCTCAGGCGGAAACAATTTATCTGGAGCAGGAGGAACAGCTGGGGAGGGAGGCCAGCTCTGCTGCTCTCCAAGGCCAAGTGAGATGCGAGGAACGGATGCCTGGTGCCAGCGCAGCCAGCAGTCCCCGGCTCCTGCCCCCTGCTTCCCCGCTGCCCTGGAATCCAGCCCCTCCGTCCTCAGCAGGGTCATCCGTCAACCGTTGCCCAGTCCTCATCCCCTGCTCTGCTGCCTTTCCCAGTAGGCTGCCCCAGCAGACTGCAGGCTTTACCTACTGCTGAAAGTACAGCACTGCACAGTCCTTCACCGTGTGGCCTGTGAGACAGGCGTGTGCTTCATTTTCCAGAGATGGAAACAGAGGAGTCACAAGTGATTTGTCCAGGACTACCCAGTCAAGAACTTGAGCCCCAGAGTCTTGTTTCCAGAATCACTCAGATGCCACTGGGCACCTGGAGTGGGCTATGGGCCTGAACTTGGCCCTCTGCGACAGGCTCTCCCTCCTCAGCCTAGCCTCGGGATGGCTTCCCTCCACCCAGCTCACAGTCCACCCCCTCAGTCCCCATCTCCCCCCCAGGGACTGATCAAGCTATCACTTGCCCCTCCTAAGTCTCCTTGCCCACAGCCAGACACATGGAAACAGCAGCAACCTCAGAACCAAGAGTTCTGAGCCCAAGCAAGGAAGAGGACCCAGAGCTGGCAGAGTTCTTCTGGAACTCTCCCCCACCTCTTGAGATGGATGTCCAGAATGACATGAGCAGCTGGGGCAGTCATGAACCACTGACTTCTCTCCTGGAGGAAACTTGGAGGATGGGAGGGCAAAGGAGAAAAGTGGGCACCGCTTAGGAAGACTTCTTGAGTTACACCCATTTTTGAGATGAGGAAGAAGAGGCTTGGGAAGCCCTGCCAAATTGGGAAGGGCAGACCTCTCCTCTCCACTTTTAAGACGCGCCAGCCAAAAAACTGGGACGCTCCAGCCATACATTCAGCCAGTCCTTAGGCGGTGTCATTTCCCACCCTCAGGGATGTCACAGAACCCAGCTCACTTGGAGCCACGAGTGAAACTGGACACTCTCCAGGTCAGGGTCCTTGCTGCCTACCTCTTTATGTCTTATTCATGGAAATGGAAGTGAGATGAACAAGATTTGTCTGTGTCTCATACCAAGCCAAGTATTGCCATATTCAGTCCTTGCAACAATCCTATAAATAAAGCAAGTGTAAACACTACCAGTTTTTAGATGGAGACACTGAGGCCTAGAAAGAAAAGAACTGGCCCAGGGTCAAATAACCAGTCAGTAGCTATAATTTCAGAGAAGGCGATGGCACCCCACTCCAGTACTCTTGCCTGGAAAATCCCATGGATGGAGGAGCCTGGTAGGCTGCAGTCCATGGGGTCGCTAAGAGTTGGACACGACTGAGTGACTTCACTTTCCTTTTTCACTTTCATGCATTGGAGAAGGAAATGGCAACCCACTCCAGTGTTCTTGCCTGGAGAATCCCAGGGACGGGGGAGCCTGGTGGGCTGCTGTCTATGGGGTTGCACAGAGTCAGACACGACTGAAGCAACTTAGCAGCAGCAGCAGCAGCTATAATTTAAATGGATGGATATCAAGCACATACTGTGTACTGGTAAAAATATGTGATGTTATACTGCAGTGTCAAACAGCCCCAGAATTTTACTATAAGCAAAGTCTTATTATTCTGTCACTCAAACTGCAGCTGGACTCTTCAGAGTAGCTATCATCCACTCTTGTTGCAGGCTGCTTTGAGTTGGGGCTCTGTCATCTCATCAGCAGACATTCACAAGGTGGGAATGAGATAGTTCATTGTTCAGAACTAGCCTCAGGGCCCTTCTTCCCTTCAAGGGGGTGAGGACAGTTGTGGGGTGAGTGGAATGCTGGTGACCACCACTGCCTCCACACAGACACCATGATCCAAGCTGGGCTTCAGCCATCAGTGCTGGATCCTACCCAGTCCCCGAGCCCCCGGGCAGTGCTCTCAGCATGAATGTTCTACAGTAGGGTTCTGCAATAGGCTCCAACCAGACTGGGCTCCTTCAGCTGGTTTGAGCTTAGGGCTCAGCCTCAGGTGAACCTAGAAGAACCCATGATATGAACCCATCTCGCCCAAGTCCATTTAAAAGTCCTACTTCCTCAGAGGCTGCTTCTCCAGGTAACCACCTACTGGGATCACTTCCCCAGCATGAGGTGAAAGCTCTTTCCTTCTCTGTCTCCTCTAATCCCTTCCCTGCCATAGCCTGGTCAGCCGGTTTCCCCACCATGGGCATCGGCAATCCACAGAGAGGCCTCAGGGGAATGAGAAATCCACCCCCCGGCCTCAAGTCAGCTTGTCCTCAGCAAAAGGGGAACTCTCTCTCATAATTGTCTCCTTGGTTCAGTCTCAGCTTTCTCCCTTGACCAAGCCCTGTAGCTATTTCTCTGGTGCCCCAACTCCCTGGGGAAGCACAGTTCTTTGCATCTGGGTTCCAGGTCTCTTCGTGTGTCTGGGGCTGAACTGTTCTCTCAAGAACCACCAGACTCAGAGCTTCCATTTTTATGCTTCCTGAATTTCACTAGATCAGACTCTAGTCTACCTCCCACGGAGGGGCTGTAAAAGTCACCTGGTTGTTCTCCAGCCTCCCTTGCAGCTAAGACATGGACATATGACTTCATCCTGATCAAAGGACATAGGAAAAATTCTCCTCTCCACTAAAACAGGCTCATGAATGGAAACTCTGCTCTTCTCTGGCCAGAAGTTTGCATCCAGAGGTAGTGTCTAGACTTTCAGCAGCCTTTGTGACCATGAGGGAACAACTTCTATATGCAAAGTATGTTGCATCATTGATTATTTGATTGGACAGATGAACTAATCCTGGGATCTCTGGGCTTATTGCTACATGAGTAAACACACAGCTTTATTCTAAATCACTTCCGGTTAGGTATTCTGTTCCTTGTAGCTGAAATCATTTTAACTCCCCCAAATCAATAAATCCATTAATAAGCTCATCAACTCCTTCCCAAATCACTCTTCCTCTAAAGTTTCTCATCTCAGCAGATGATGGTTTCTTTTGCCAGAAGTTCCAGTAACCACCTCGCCTTTCTTTCCAAAGTCTCTTTGGTAGGTTGCCCCTGCCAGGACCATGGTGACCATGGCCTGCTGGTTCTCCTCGACTCTCATTTCAGTCTGCTGAGTGTGTCTCTCTGTTTTCAGGGAGGAGCATGTGGGACCAGAAATATTGCTGGGACCATTTTTTGGAAAATGCAGTCTGCTTCAGTCCCCTTAAAGTATTTTTAAAAATTGTAATAGAATTGCTTTACTGTGCTTTGTTAGTTTCTTCTGTACAATGAAGTAAATAAGCCATATGCATGTATCTCTCCCACCGCCATCCCCTCGCCCCAGGTCATCAGAGAGCACTGAGCTGAGTTCCCTGTGCTTTACAGCAGCTTCCCACTAGCTGTCTGTTTTACCAATGGTAGTGCATATATGTAAATCCCAGTTTCCCAATCTGCTGCTCCCTCCTCTTCCCCTGCTGTGTCCACACTTTTGTTCTCTACATCTGGATCTCTATTCCTGCCTTGGAAATGGATTCATCTGCATAATTTTTCTAGATTTTACATAAGTGCATTAATAGTATTTTAAGTCAACTCTTTTGGCTACCGCTCCCCCTAAGTTGTCTTTAGTCTTCCTCGTGAGACCTTGTGTCCAGCCCTTTGGATCCTCTCTTTGTGGTGTGCTTCTCTGCACAATGTGGTTTAGACGTGGTTCAGTGGAGGGCGCAAAACTGCAAGAAGCTGGGTTTGCGACCCAGCTCTGCCACTGTCTGATTCTACGACCCTGGATGAGTTATTCAAATTCCATGGGTCTTGCTTTTTCTCTCAGTAAACAAGGAGCTGAGGAGGCCTCCCCAGCAACCTCGAAGGACTGTGCTCAGGGTTAAAGGAGGATGGTGCTGAGGGTGGCAGTCTTGGAGGCCAGGGCAGAGCACACAGGCAGGCAGCTTGTGTCCATCAGGGATCAGTAGGAAATAGATGATACCAAAGCGATGTTAAGTGGAAGGGATCAAACACAGGTAATCAGGTGATTAGGTAATCACCTAATTACCTAATCACCTGATTACCTGATCCTGCCAGGTAATCCTTCCTGAGAAATCCTTCCTGGATGTGGCCAGGGGGCTCCTCGTCTCCCAAGACCAAGGCGGCCAGGAAGCTGGAGGTTGCTGAGCAATTGGGACTGAGGAAGCGCCCCGGCCACTCCACAACTGCCCTGCAGTATTCCGGAAGCTGATGACTAGTGTGCTGCTCATTCGGGTTTCACCAGACTGCTCCACTTCTCCCCCAGTCACGTGGTAGGATGAGCTTTCTCTGCCCCCAGAGTTAAGTGATCACGAGACTCTGTGATTTATGTGTCATCTCCTAGTGGAAGCTTTAAGTGCTATGGTGTAATTTTCTGTATTCTTTGTTTCTCTTGCCACAGTGACCCACATTCTCCACATTCTGGTAGCTTTATCAGCCTGGGTCCCCACGTGGTGAAAGCAGTGGTCAGCTCCTCAGTCAATCCTGTGATGTGGTGACCAGTTCAGTCGCTCAGTTGTGTCCGACTCTTTGCGACCCCATGGACTACAGCACACCAGGCCTCCCTGTCCATTATCAACTCGTGGAGTTTACTCAAACTCATGTCCATTGAGTCGGTGATGCCATTCAACCATCTCATCCTCTGTCGTCTCCTTCTCCTCCTGCCTTCAATCTTTCCCAACATCAGGGTCTTTTCCAATGAGTCACTTTTTTGCATCAGGTGGCCAAAGTATTGGCGTTTCAGCTTCAACATCAGTCCTTCCAATGAATATTCAGGACTGATTTCCTTTAGAATGGACTGGTTGGATCTCTAGCTGTCCAAGGGACTCTCAAGAGTCTTCTCCAACACCACAGTTCAAAAGCATTAATTCTTCAGCACTCAGCTTCCTTTATGGTCCAACTCTCACATCCATACATGACCACTGCAAAAACCATAGCTTTGACTAGACAGACCTTTGTTGGCAAAGTAACGTCTCTGCTTTTTAATATGCTGTCTAGGTTGGTCATAACTTTTCTTTCAAGGAGCAAGCGTCTTTTAATTTCATGGCTAGTCACCATCTGCAGTGATTTTGGAGACCCCCAAAATAAAGTCTGCCACTGTTTCCATTGTTTCCCCATCTATTTCCCATGAAGTGATGGGACCAGATGCCATGATCTTAGTTTTCTGAATGTTGAGTTTTAAACCAACTTTTTCTACTCTCCTCTTTCAATTTCATCAAGAGGCTCTTTAGTTCTTCTTTACTGTCTGCCATAAGTGTGGTGTCATCTGCATATCTGAGGTTATTGAAATTTCTACCGGCAATCTTGATTCCAGCTTGTGCTTCATCCAGTCCAATGTTTCTCATGATGTACTTTGCATAGAAGTTAAATAAGCAGGGTGACAACATACAGCCTTGACGTACTCCTTTTCCTATTTGGAACTGGTCTGTTGTTCCATGTCCAGTTCTAACTGTTGCTTCCTGACCTGCATGTAGTGACCAGAGTGTAGGTCATTCTTACTGGTGACACTGGACATTGGGACATGCTGGCCCTAATTACTTGCTTGCCCAAAGCAAGAGCTGACGTAGTAGGAAGATGGCCTTTATTGCAATTCCACCTTTCAAAAACTGCATCGAGTTGGCAAAACCTAATTTGCATCCAGAATCATAGCTTTAGGGGAGTCTAGGAAATGTAGTTTTTAGCTCTCCAGCTTCTGTAATACAGGAAAGCATTCTCAAAGGATTGATTCTGGAAGCCAGTTTAGCACCCCCACCTAGCAAACTTATACTGGAACCCTAAGTGTGTTCCTGCTCAAAGCCAGGGTAAGCAGAATCCACAACCTGATAGTTGGACCAAACAGGGCTGGGTGAAGGGAACTGAGGAGCAAAATCACATTAGATGGGCTTGGGAGGGCAGGTGTTGTTCTTCAGTCACTAAGTCAGGTCCGACTCTGCGACCCCATGGACTGCAGCAAGCCAGGCTTCCCTGTCTTTCATTAGCTCCCAGAGTTTGCTCAAACTCATGTCCATTGAGTTGGTAATGCTATCTAATCATCTCATCCTCTGTTGTCCCCTTCTCCTCCTGCCCTCAATCTTTCCCAGCATCAAGGTCTTTTCCAATGAGTCAGCACTTCATATCAGGTGGCCAAAGTATTGGAGCTTCAGCTTCAGATCAGTCCTTCCTGTGACTATTCAGGGTTGATTTCCTTTAGGATTGCCCTGTTTGATCTCCTTGCAGTCCAAGGGACTCTCAAGAGTCTTTTCCAACACCACAGTTCAAGAACATCAGTTCTTTGGTGCTCAGCCTTCTTTATGGTCCAATTCTCACATCTGTACATGACTATGGGAAAAACCCATAAAAAAATAGTTTTGACTATATCAACTTCTGTTAGCAAGGTGATGTCTCTGCTTTTTAATATTGGTGTTTAGGTTTGTCATAGCCTTTCTTCCAAGGAGCAAGGGAAGGTGGGAGAGGAAATCTGTATTAACTTTCCACCTCAAATGAAGACCACCACAGTATCAATGAAGACACACAGCGTGTGTGTTTGAGTGTGTGTGTGATGTCCTTGTGTTTCCTGAGAACATTTAAAGGCTCCTAAGCACAGCTGACAGAATATATTTTAGCTTTCTAAGTTTTGCTTTCTAAATTATTAAATGTTATGTGAAATCTGAACACTGTTGCTATCCCTAGGCTGCAACCCCCGTGTGTGCCAGGAACTTGTCTCATTTATCTTTGTGTCCTCCAGCTAGCACAATGTTGGGCATGTAGTAGGCATTCAATAAATGCTTTATGAAGAAGTGAGTTTGGCCATGTTTCACTGAAAAACTGATTTAGAGAACTTGACTCGATGTTCCCACTGTGGTCTGATTAATCAGAGCCTGGAGGGAACGCCTCCTCCCCTGGTCTTAATATTATACTTCTCTTAACGTGGCCCAACATTATATTAGTCTCCTTGGCAGGCACACAGCACAGATGATTCATATTGAGCTTGAGGTCAACTGTAGTCTCTGGGTCTGTTTCACATGAACAGCTATTAAGTAAGGCAGGGCTTCCCCATCCTGTCCATATGCAGTTGATTTTTTTAACTAAATGCCTTATGTAACATTTCATCCTGCTGAGCGATAGTCCGTTCTTCTAACTTCTCAAGATCTATTCCAGTCTTGTCTTTTGACTCAACATGTTGTTCATCCCTCTAATTGGGACACAAGAGCAATCTGCCTCTTCATCCATGTTCAATGACAAAAATACTGAACAAGTCAGGCCACCAAAGATCTCCTGGCTTATGGACATCAACTTTTTAATCAGTAGAACTGATGAATGATAATTTAGCCATCTCTGATCCTATCTGTATTCTTATCCATTTTGTCCATAAAGTATGACCAGAGTGTGTGCAAGCTGAAACAATGACATATACAGAATCCCCTTGCCTCTGGTGCCTGTGCCAGAAGAGAGAATGGAGTCTGCCAGCTTTCCTTTGCTCTTTGCAAAGTGATGCTTGTTCCTAGGTATCTTCACTTTCTCTTATAGGCTGTCAAAGTCATTTATTTTATTGCTATGTATTGAGAACCATGAAGTCGTTCAAATTCGTAGACCTGATAACCCCACCATAATGCTAACAGCTGTGACCTAAGAGCCCAAGAGTCAGGAAAATGGCTAAGTTGATTGTGATACATCCTCTCCATAGAAAAGCATTGGCACCATTAAAGCAATACTATATTTTTTAAACATATATGGTAACAACACAGGGGGAAAATGTAGATATAATGTGAACTCAGAAAAAGAAATCTACAAAATTATGTGAAACCCATGAAAGTAAGCATCTTCCCTGGTGGCTCAGTTGGTAAAGAGTCTGCCTACAATGTGGGAGACCTGGCTTCAATCCCTGGGTCAGGAAGATCTCCTCTAGAAGGAAATGGCAACCCACTCCAGTATTCTTGCCTAAAGAAGTCCGTGGACAGAGGAGCCTGGTGGGTTACAGTTCATAGGGTCATGAGAGTAAATATGTAAAACAATGTGTACACATGAGGAATTTCTCAATATTGTAGAAGTTGAGTCAGGGAGATAGGAATGGGTGACTTGTTTGTTTGTTTAGTCACCAAGTCATGTCCGACACTTTGCAACCCCATGGACTGTAGCCCGCCATGCTCCTCTGTCCATGGGATTTCCCAGACAAGAATACTGGAGTGGGTTGCCATTTCCTTCTGCAGGGGATCTTCCTGACCCAGGGATCGAATTCAGGTCTCCTAAATTGCTTATGGATTCTTTACCAACTGAGCCACCAGGGAAGCCTTAGGCTTTCTGTTTTCCAAACTTTCCATCACTCTGCAGAAAGCAGTTTCTGAGACAAACATTAGCTGAAGGCATCTTATTGAGGACTGTTCCCGAGAGCAGGAGGGTGGGACAGGGAATGAAGTGGGCAAAAGGGAGCTGGCCTCCATCACTGCCTGTCTCTGGGCTCCACAGGGCTGCCCCAGGAGCTGTACAAAATGTACTTCAGGGCTGCTTGCCTGTCAGGGGAAGCAGAAACACCCATCAGCTCCAGCTCCAGCTCCACCCTGGGAGTTCACACTCCCACACTCCTGGTTCCGCATGGGAGGCACCCAGAAGGAGCCTGGGGGTGCTCCTCCTGCAGCAAGTGTGCCCCAGGGCACTCTGTGGGATGTGGGAGGTTAGGCTTAGGGCACCAGGTGGTGCCCATGTGAGCGTGGCAGGCAGGGCAGCACCAGTCCTGCAGCTGGCCTGGGGGCAGAGCTGGGTGAGACTCAAGAGAGCCCAGGGGGCTGCACAGGGCAGGTCTGACCAGCTCCGTCAACTGTTTATAATCACAACCTGCTCCTGTCTATTGCGGTACTTGCTTCACTGTCTCCACCTTCCAAGTTTCGTCTGGAAGATCACGAAAATCTTCATCCATCTCTCATCTTCAGCTCTCCTCTTATCATGGGGTTTCAGCAGCAATTTTTCCCAGAACTGAAAGTCAGCTCATCTGGGCCCATGTACCTCCCACCTCTCCGGGCATCAGGGTGCTACTCCCATATTCAGACAGTTCCCAGGGCTCTTGACTGTCTAAGGAAGACCTGAATGATTTTAGAAGGCAAACGTTCAGCTGTCTCTCTCATCAAAGGTCCTATTCGGCTTTGACGCTTTCTGGCTGGGGTGTTCCTGACATACACTCTACCATCTGATCTGAGTGGGGGGTGTGTTGTCTGGTTTTGTTCTGTCAGTATACTGAACTGCCCCTTCTCCCACCATCTTTTTCCTTGTTTGTTGCTATCAATCACAATCTTTGCTTTTCTTTTCTATTTTGAGTTTATCAAGGGGCCACATTGATTTTTGAGTCATCTTTTCAGGGCTACTATATTTTCTTTGTTTGGAAACTATCTACTTTCTCAAGGTCCACCCTACATAACTGGTAGGTTATGAGCTTTCGCTCACCACTCCCTTCCTGTGACATTGTCAATGCTAGGGTGATAAAGTCCTTTTCTTCCCAGGCTTCTATCACTTCCATTTCACCACTGCATGCCTCTTAGTTGATTAGAATTTGGTGTATCCTGTCAGTTCTGCTTGTTTCTTTTTGAGAGATTAAATTATTAGGCAGGCAAGAATGTAGCAAGCATCCTGGCTTCAGCAGACGTCCTTGTAGTCCCATCACTCTGGCAAGGATTGGGTTTCTGTAAGTTTCGAGGACCCTGATCTTGGATGTGGAGAAATGCTTCTTCTAAGGAGAGGTCTGGGAGAGGACAGTTGTTAAACGTGGCTGATTCCCCAGAACATCACTCATCGACTGTGTGACTTTGAGCAAGTTACTAAACCTCTCTGGGCACCAGTTTCCAAATCTGTAGATGCTGAAACTCTCTGGATCTTTTTAGAAAGTGTCAATGTCAGGGGAAAGTTTTCCACACACAGCCACCATAACTGCTGCCTAACTGACAGTGATCAAAAGATGCCATTGACTATGTTCTGATTTCAGAGGAGCTAGTGTGTGAAAAGAAATTGTGCATCTTGGAACTGGTGAAACAGAGTAGTAATTGCTCATTAGGGTCATTGTGAGAGTTACATGGTTTAAAATATGCAAATCACGGAGAACAGCGACCAGAACATAACGTGTGTGCACGTGAGTGTGTGTGTGTGTGTGCACGTGAGTGTGTGTGTGTGTGTGTTAGCTATTTGGGTAGTGAGGAGGAGGATGGCAAGGATGAAGGCCTCTGGGGAGTGAATAGTGAGATGGCTTATTCTCCATTGTTCCTCTCTGTAGAACAGAGTTTTTTTTTTTTTTTTCTGGCTATCAACTTCCCAGTGAGGATGGGCCCCAGCCCTCCTTTCATCCAGACGTACTATCTGCTATGTGACTAATTCTCACCAATGGTAGACAAATGATCATTTCCCAGCTAAGGGATTTCGAAATGCATTCTCCACATTCTGCTCATTCGCTGTACATATGGAGAGGTCTCAAGGCCCTAAGGGATGATGAGGCCACAGATGAAAAGAGCCATGTCCCTGAGTCACCACCTGGAGGAAAGTCACAGGCCTGCCAAGAACACCCATGTTGGACTGTCACGTACGTGGGCCACAAACTACCCTGAAAGGGTGCTCTCAGTCACAAAGCACCCTGAGGCCACTGAAATTTAGGGGTTAATTTATGAAGGCATGTAGCATCACCTTGACCAAACCCATGGCCAATGTGGGAGGCAGTCGGGGAAGGATGCCTGTGGAAGAGCCCTTCAGAGCAATGTGAGGGACTATGAGATCAGGGAGTCACTCATCCATCAGATTCTAGTGCCTCAGAAAACAGTTGACAACATCCAGCCCTCTACTCACTGCCTCCGCACAGCGCTGACCGTATCGAAGTTTCCATCAATGGACTATTCATTCAAAATGCCCTGTGTCCCTCCCCTGTGTTAGCACAGAGTCCCAGTGCACCAGGCTTGCTGGGTGTGGTCCCCACACGGCCCCCATCCTGTGGTCAGGCCCACTCCTGCAGCCCATTCATCATCCTGACGTCCAGAAGAGACCCCATCAATCACAACACCTCATGTGCTAATGTGATTTCCCTCAGTTGCACTCCACCAGGGAGGGAGACACGCTGTCCTGCAGTGAGTGGAAGTCGGGGACAGCAGCCTGCACCCCGCAGACCCACACCAGGGCTTCTGAGCCCGAGTTATGGGCCTTGGGGATAGGACCCCCTGCATGTCTGTCTCTGGCCAGGTCACCACAGCTGAACTGCAAGGTTTCCCCCAGGCAGCTGCCTGGAGCCAGGGACAGTCCCATGTCCACCTGGAAGGCTGCAGAACTCCAGCACCATTACCTGAAGTGAGCTGGGAGTTTTATTTCTTTTTTGTTAAAAAAAGATTTTTTTAAAACGCAAACCCTTTTGTCTGTGTTTTCGTTCAGTATGTTAGGATAAAGATTAAATCGTCTGTGCCTGCTCCCCAGTTCACCTCTCAGATCATAAAACCTCTGTCGTGACTAAAAGCAGGAGGCCATCAAGTGACTTTCTGTTCTCCTCCTCTGTCCGCCCAGGGCTAGTTACCAGGAATCCAAGTTACAAAGTACAGGCGCCCCACGGCCCGGCCCCAGGGGACCTCAGACGATCCCCCTGCCTGGGATGAGATTCTCATAACCCCAGGACCGGAATTGAGTGTGACAGGTTGACCCAGGCTGACCCAGGGTTTCCCGAGACACCTCTCCCAGACTCCAGACTGGGGCCTTTTCCCCAGCTCGAGCCCTTGGCCCAGTGGCAAAGCTCTGGCCTAGCAAGCAGGGCAGCTGGAGGAAGGACCGGCCAGAGAGCCTACCCCAGCCCCTCCCTCCAGGAAGCTCATTCTCCCCTCCCCCCTTCCCCCGCTTCCCTGCATGGCCTTACTGTAAACATTTCATGGCAAAGCAAACCCTAAAAAGTCAAGTATTTGGGACCCATAAACTCTACCCATCAAACTGTTGTGAGCTGGGAAAAATGAAGTTGCTCCAAGATACAAAAGAGCAAAATTGGAAATAGTAAATTTTTAATGAATACATTCAAACATTATTAATTGTCCAATTAGGTATCATGAAAATCTCCCTCCATTTGAAAACAATTTGTACCTTCGATTCCCTCGCCTTACAGATTCCTGAGTATGCGTGAGGAGGGCTGGGAAGTCAGAGCAGATCGTAAACTAAATGAGTAAACTTCAGCCAAATAATTTCAAAAGCAAAATTATAAAAATTCTTTCCAAGTATTTTATAGCAAAATCATTCTATTTAATGTGGGATGTGGGTGCATTTTAATTCTTTTATACACTCTGGGGTGGGACCTACAAAAATAAGACTGTCTGGTACCGATGAAGGCCCTGCCCCTCCTTTCTTTCTCTCCCTCTTCTCTCCTCCTTATCCCTCTTCTCAGATGCCTTCTTCTCTGCAGCTTCAAGGAAGTATCAACAGAATCTCCTGCTAAAAATATTGATTTTTATGAAGATACTGATTCTGTTTTTCCTTTTCCGATATGGTCTATTACAGGACACTGAAAGGAGTTCCCTGTGCTGCACACTAGGGCCTTGCTGTTTGTCTATCTTATACATAGTTGAAGCCTGGCATGCTGCGATTCATGGGGTCGCAAAGAGTCGGACACGACTGAGCGACTGATCTGATCTGAGTGTGTATTTGCTAATCTTAAACGCCCAATTTATCCATCATCCATCCTCTTTCCCCTTCAGTAACCATAAGTTTGTTTTCTATGTCTGTGAGTCTGTTTTTGTTCTGTAAATAAGCTCATTGGAATCATTTTTTAGATTTGGACCTAACAGAAGCAGAAGATATAAAGAAGAGGTGGCAAGAATACACAGAAGAACTGTACAAAAAAGACTTTCACGACCCAGATAATCACAATGGTTTGATCACTCACCTAGAGCCAGACATCCTGGAATGTGAAGTCAAGTGGGCCTTAGGAAGCATCACTAAAAACAAAGCCAGTGAAGGTGATGGAATTCCAGTTGATCTATTTCAAATCCTAAAAGATGATGGTGTGAAAGTGCTGCACTCAACATGCCAGCAAATTTGGAAAACTCAGCAGTGGCCACAGGACTGGAAAAGGTCAGTTTTCATTCCAATCCCAAAGAAAGGCAATGCCAAAGAATGCTCAAACTATTGCACAATTGCACTCATCTCACGCTAGTAAAGTAATGCTTAAAATTGTCCAAGCCAGGCTTCAGCAATACGTGAACCGTGAACTTCCAGATGTTCAAGCTGGTTTTAGAAAAGGCAGAGGAACCAAAGATCAAATTGCCAACGTCCGCTGGATCATTGAAAAAGCAAGAGAGTTCCAGAAAAAACATCTATTTCTGCTTTATTGACTGCTTTATATGCCAAAGCCTTTGACTGTGTGGATCACAATAAACTGTGGAAAATTCTGAAAGAGATGGGAATACCAGACCACCTGATCTAGCTTTTGAGAAATCTGTATGCAGGTCAGAAAGTAACAGTTAGAACTGGACATGGAACAACAGACTGGTTCCAAATAGGAAAAGGAGTACATCAAGGCTGTATATCGTCACCTGCTTATTTAACTTCTATGCAGAGTACATCATGAGAAACGCTGGGCTGGAGGAAGCACAAGCTGGAATCAAGATTGCCGGGAGAAATATCAATATGCAGATATGCATATGACAGATATGCAGATGACACCATCCTTAAGGCAGAAAGTGAAGAAGAACTGAAAAGCCTCTTGATGAAAGTGAAAGAGGAGATTAGAAAAAGTTGGTTTAAAACTCAACATTCAGAAAACAAAAATCATAGCATCTGATCCCATCACTTCATGGGAAATAGATGGAGAAACAGTGGAAACAGTGTCAGACTTTATTTTGTGGGGCTCCAAAATCATTGGAGATGATGACTGCAGCCATGAAATTAAAAGACGCTTACTCCTTGGAAGGAAAGTTATGACCAACCTAGACAGCATATTAAAAAGAAGAGACATTACTTTGCCAACAAAGTGTGTCTAGTCAAGGCTATGGTTTTTCCAGTAGTCGTGTGTGGATGTGAGAGTTGGACTGTGAAGAAGGCTGAGCGCCAAAGAATTGATGCTTTTGAACTGCGGTGTTGGAGAAGACTCTTGAGTGTCCCTTGGACTGCAAAGAGGTCCAACCAGTCCATCCTAAAGGAAATCAGCCCTGAATATTCATTGGAAGGACTGATATTGAAGCTGAAACTCTAATACTTTGGCCACCTGATGTGAAGAGCTGACTCATTTGAAAAGACTCTGATTCTGGGAAAGATTGAAGGCAGGAGGAGAAGGGGATGACAGAGGATGAGATGGTTGGATGGCATCACTGACTCAAAGGACACGAGTTTGAGTAAACTCTGGGATTTAGTGATGGACAGGGAAGCCTGGTTCATTGCAGTCCATGAGGTCACAGAGAGTAGGACACAACTGAGTGACTGAACTGAGCTGAAATGATGTGATATATAGTATTGTCTTCCTCTTTTTGACTTATTTCACTTAGTATGATAGTCTCTATGTCCATCCATGCTGCTGCAAATAGCATTATTTCATTATTTTTTGTGGCTAGTATTCCACATCTTTTTTTTTCTTCTTATGACCATGTCATAAATGAGGCTTGAGGCATCTTAGCTCCTGGACTAGGGATTGAACCTGGGCTCTTGGCAGTGAGATCAAAAAGCCTAACCAGTGGACTGCCAGGGAATTCCCGTACACCACATCTTCTTTATCCATTCATAAAGATACTGATTCTAAACATTTGGACGCCCCTCTTTGAGGGTAGTGAATGCAGCACAAAGGGCTGGTTGCTTTTGTCTCCCTCTGTTCCTAAGGACAACACGCTCTGCTGAAGCAGACACTTCCTTATAGCAGAAAAACTAAAAATGCCCCCAAAATACTGCTCCTGGCTCCTCCACACATGGATAGTCTCCTCACTCTAGGCTGAGTGATGGGTCACTGTGAGTCTGAAGTGTCAGCCAGCATTGAACAGGCTGCAACCTGAGGTTTAGTTGAAAGGTAGTTTTTCAGCCAGATAAGCGGGTCACCCAGCAGCCCAGCACCTTCTTACCAAGATGCTCAGAACCCTCAGAGCTCCGCCTCAGAGCAGCCTTCCCGGAAAAACGACTTAGAACACCCAAGGAACTTCTGAAGAGGAGGAACCACAGGCTCCTCAGCCGGGACAACCATTCTCAGAAGCCAGCAGGCCGCTAAGGAAGGCCCTGGCCAGGAGTCTGGGAGATTCTCCAACCACACTGGAGAGGGCGTGGTCTCAGCCTGGGGGAGTATGTTCCAGGTTGTCTTCTGAGGCCCTCCCAGTGGCGAGCCACACTTAGCTCCGCAGCATGTCTCCATCCACTTCCCTCACACCCTGCTCTCCAAATGGTGACTCTCAAGTTGCCCCTGCCCTGCTGCCTCACCCGAAGTTTCTGTCCCTGGAACCCTCACCCCCTCGGATGGCCCATGGCCCCAGGCCTGCACCAGGCTGACTCGTCACCTCCTTCAAGACTGAGCTAAGGTACCCCTTCCTCTCAGGAAACTTTCCCCAAGCAGCTCCCCCTTCCCAGATACTTTGCTGTGTTCACTGTGTCTGGTAGATAGAAACATATCCAGATGCTATATACATAGATGTATTGATACATATACAGATGCTACATACATAGATATATCGATAGCTACATAGATGATATGCCGTACTTAGATGGTAGATAGACACATACGTAGATGCACCGATGACAGATATATAAAGATACAGATGATAGCTAGCTAGCTAGCTAGATTCAAATGTTGCCCCAGCAGACTGTGACGGCACAAATGGAACCTCATCCATCCGTGCCACTCCCATTCCTAGCACAGAGCTGAGCACACAGTAATGCTTAATGAATGAATGGATAGATGTTGAAGGCAAGGCTTGGGTGGGCAGGAAGTTGGCACAGAAACCCATGGATCTAGAATGAATCACCAGCTGCTGCTGTCACCAGTGCTTCCAAGGAGGGCAGGGGGTCACATGAGGCCCAGAGACCAGGATGGGGGGCCAGATCATTTCCAACTTTGCTCTGCCCCTCTTCTGTCAGCTCTGGGGTAAGAGCATGAGCGTGCTGTCATCTAGCAAGGACTATGAGGCCCTTGACCACCTGCCAGGCCAGCAGAAGGGCCGCCTCTCTCTTCCTCCTCAGCACGGTGGGTGGGGAGCAGCCTCAGGCGCCAGACCATGTGAGCTCAAACCCACCCCACTGCCTGTTTCACTGTGGAAGAGACAGAGCCTCCCAGAGAGCGGAACTTGGCCTTGATGAGGGATTGTGTGGATTTAAATAGATTAATCCATAGAACCTGTTTAGAATAGTGCCCAGCATGGAGGAAGGGATGTGTAATATGAGCACTGGTTGTGCCAAGCCAGTCCCTGTCCCTGGCCACAGGCACAAGTCTGAAGACAGAGTCAGGGTCAGTTGGGATCAGTTAGGGTCTGAATTCAGGATAGGATGTGGCTGTGGTTCCACTGTGTGAGGGTTGGCAACTTCTGAGACATGGTCCGCACGTTCTCATCAAGCCACTGGTGCCCCACGAATCTCCTCAGGAGAAAGGAGGGTGTGCCATTCTGAGGGGACCTTGCCCTAGCACTGCCCTGTGGCATAGGGGGAGAGAGGGGTCTCCTGCCTCAGCCTGGCCTCCTCCCTGCTGCTCCACCACAGAGTCATCCTCATGCCCAGCTCCACATGGCCACAAACACCAGGCACCATCAAGGGCAGGCCAAGCCCTGGCATACAGTGGGTGGGCAGCCCTATTGTCATGCTCCCTGCCCAGGACCATAGGACAAGAACAGATGGCCCCACCACCTGTCAGGAGGAAGCCCTCTTGGGGTGAAGGGGAAGAGAGCCATATCCTGTATGTCCCTCCTTGTCCCCTTGGCTTCCCCAGAGGCCCCAGAAGTCCTTTCCCAGTCCGTTATGTCCATGGTGCCAAGCACAAGACTGGGGCCAAACAGCACAGCATCCTCCAACGTCCCTTTACCCAAGCACAGCCAGGACTTCTGGGCACCACAGAAAGGCCCACGAGGAACAAGAACACAGAGACAGAGATCAAGATGGCAGAGGAGTAGGTGGACGTGGAATATCTCTCTCTTCATGGATACATCTGGAATACACTTTCAGACACAGAAGTGCATCAGAACACCAGCTGAGAGCGGACAGGAGTACCTGACCAGTGGAAAAGAATATACAGAACCACGCAAAACTCAGTAGAATGAATGAACTAGGGAGAAAAACAGGAGTGTTAGTAGGACAGAAACTGCCCTCAGCAGGTGGGGGAACTGAAGCAGGGGTCTGATCCCCACATTGGGGCAACTGTCTGAGACAGAGAAGAAACATTTAAGGCTGAGAGTGAAACAGGTGATCTGCGGCAGCCTAAATGGAATGAGAATCAGACAGTCCTTGCTGCAGCCATACATACCCCGGACAGGAAAGCTGGTCCCCTGGCAGGCGCAGTAGCTGGGAGCTGGAGTTCAGGGATTGTGGAGCAATCCCAGGGTGAGGGCTGCTGTTGACTGCAGAGAGATGGATTGAGGGGATCTGAGGGAGGAGATTGTGGTGAGAAATGCCAGTGGAGGAAAGCCAGCAGCCATGGAAGCAAGGCGATACAGCTGAGTCACACGTAGAGGTGGAGCCATCACCATAGCCTCTTTCTCCCCACACACCAGCATTGGCAGCTGAACAATAGAGAGGCTGACCCATCAAAGGGCCTGATGCGCTGATCTACAGAGTAGGACCCCAGCCAGGGGGGCCCCCTCTATGTGCCTGACGCGCGGAACAACAGAGAAGGACCCCAGGCAAGGGAACTCTCCAAGTGCCTGAATGGGCGGAGCTATGGAGAAAGACTGGCCAAAGAGGCCTTCTGATCGCCAGCTACAAGAAGTTTGGAAAAAGACTCTGATAGGGCCATAACTCCTGTCATGGAGGCAGTCCGTGTCTCTGCACACTTGGTGCCACCAGGGTCCCTGCAAGCCAAGCAGCTGTGTCACCTTCACTCTCAACTCTCACTGGGGCAGAGCTGCCACAGGCCAAAAAAGTCTTTTCTATGTGCACAGGGTCATTTTGGTCAACACTGTAGACTGTGGCCTGCCAGGCTTCTCTGTCAGGGAGGGGGTTTCTTCAGGCAAGAATACTGGAGCATATTGGCCAATACTGGTTGCCATAGTCTTTTAGAGCACCGTATTTCCTGCTTCCCTAGCCATCGACTCCTGAGTACCCGGTGCCACCAAAACTCCTGCGACCTAAGCAGTTGCACCAGCTCCACACCTGGCCCCCACAGGGGCAAACCCAAGTCCTCCAGGGAAGCCTCGGGAGCTAACCCCAGTGGATGACCCACATACAGAGGTGGAAATAAAACCACAATTGAAACCCAGGGGCAATGTGGCTAAGGAAGAAGATCCAAAACCTTCCCACCAGCTGTACAAGCTGCAGATTAAATCCACAGGATCAACTAGGCAGACTCTGTGTCTATGGAATATATAAAAGGTCATTGAGAGCTCCCACAAAGGAAAAGCACTAGTTCTGATACCTGTGGACATTGGAAGCAAGAACATGCAGGAGTAGGACCAGATTAGAATCTGAGCTGTGCCCATAAGCAGGTCCAGAGATAAGCACAGTGTTGGAGGGCATCCTAGAGTGGTGAGGTGGACTGTGACTCCCAGGGAGGGAAAGGACTCTAACAGCAGTCACTCAAGAAAAACATTTATTATTCTTATATTTTGACTTGTTCTGTGGCTTCCTTTGAATTTTTTTTTTTTGCTTCCCGCCCCCCTCCCCCGTTATAGTTGTCAATTTTATTGGCACTATCACTACCCAGATAATCACGATGGTGTGATCACTCACCTAGAGCCAGGCATCCTGGAATGTAAAGTCAAGTGGGCCTTAGGAAGCATCACTACAAACAAAGCTAGTGGAGGTGATGGAATTCCAGTTGAGCTATTTCAAATCCTGAAAGATGATGTTGTGAAAGTGCTTCACTCAATATGCCAGCGAATTTGGAAAACTCAGCAGTGGCCACAGGACTGGAAAAGGTCAGTTTTCATTCCAATCCCAAATAAAGGCAATGTCAAAGAATGCTCAAACTACTGCACAATTGCACTCATCTCACATGCTAGTAAAGTAATGCTTAAAATTCTCCAAGCCAGGCTTCAGCAATATGTGAACTGTGAACATCCAGATGTTCAAGCTGCTTTTAGGAAAGGCACAGGAACCAGAGATCAAATTGCCAACATCAGTTGGATCATGGAAAAAGCAAGAGAGTTCCAGAAAAACATCTATTTTTGTTATTGACTATGCCAAAGCCTTTGACTGTGTGGATCACAATAAACTGTGGAAAAGTCTGAAAGAGATGGGAATACCAGACCACCTGACCTGCCTCTTGAGAAACCTGTATGCAGGTCAGGAAGAAACAGTTAGAACTGGACATGGAACAACAGACTGGTTCCAAATAGGAAAAGGAGTACGTCAAGGCTGTATATTGTCACCCTGTTTATTTAACTTCTATGCAGAGTACATCATGAGAAATGCTGGGCTGGAAGAAGCACAAGCTGGAATCAAGATTTCTGGGAGAAATATTAATAACCTCAGATATGCAGATAACAGCACCCTTATGGCAAAAAGTGAAGAACTAACAAGCCTCTTGATGAAAGTGAAAGAGGAGAGTGAAAAAGTTGGTTTAAAGCTCAACATTCAGAAAACTAAGATCATGACATTTGGTTCCATCATTTCATGGCAAATAGATGGGGAAACAGTGGAAACAGTGGCTGGCTTTATTTTGGAGGGCTCCAAAATCACTGCAGATGGTGACTGCAGCCATGAAATTAAAAGACACTTACTCCTTGGAAGGAAATTTATGACCAAGCTAGACAGCATATTAAAAAGCAGAGACATTATTTTGCTAACAAAGATCCATCTAGTCAAGGCTATGGTTTTTCCAGTGGTCATGTATGGATGTGAGAGTTGGACTATAAAGAAAGCTGAGCACCGAAGAATTAATGCTTTTGAACTGTGGTGTTGGAGAAGACTCTGGAGAGTCCCTTGGACTGCAAGGAAATCCAACCAATCCATCCTGGTTGGATGAGATCAATCCTGAGTGTTCATTGGAAGGACTGATGTTGAAGCTGAAACTCCAATACTTTGGCCACCTGATGCAAAGAATTAACTTATTTGAAAAGACCCTAATGCTGGGAAAGATTGAAGGCAGGAGGAGAAGGGGACGACAGAGGATGAGATGGTTGGATGGTGTCACCGACTCAATGGACATGAGTTTGGATAAACTCCAGGAATTGCTGATGGACAGGGAGGCCATGCTGCCGTCCACGGGGTCACAACGAGTCAGACACTACTGAAGGAATGAACTGAACTGAATGAAATCTAATTAAGCTTTGGGCTTTTTTTTTTTTTTCCTCATTCACATTTTTTATTGTTGTTAGAAACCTCTGCCTCTACGTTGGGCTTTTGCAGTTCTGTAGAGTTTTCCTTTTTCTTTTCTTTTTTTTTAATTTTAATTTTTTAAACCTATTTTTTCATACATTTATTCCTTTGTTTGCTTTTCCTACTGTTATTTTCCCCTTGCAGTTAATCTTTAACATATATAAATCTTCTTTGTCTACCTCTATTTAAATTTGCATATCTATTTTTCTTTCTTTTCTTTCTCTGCTTTCCTGTCAACATATTTGTTAGTCTTATTTTCATTGCTTTATTCCCCATTTGGCCCTTTGCTTTAGTTTTGTTTTCCAATTTGTTCTTTAGTTAGTCTTGTCCTTAACTGGTAAATATAATTTTTGATTTCCTTTGTTCTCTGGGTCAATCTACTGTACTTTATTTTTGTTGGACTGTTTTGACTTTGCTCATGGGTGTATATGTATATGTGTATATTCCATTATTTTAATTATTATTTGCCTGATTTTGTAACTGCCATTTGTCTGGAGTTCATCTCTGGTTTCTCATTTTTGGATATTTGTTTTAATCTCACTTAATGACATAAGAAAACCACTTGTGGAATCTTCATTCCTGACCAGAGATCAAGCCCTGAGCCTTTGGAGTGGGAGGACTGAGTCCAAGACCCTAGACTACCAGAGAACTAATCCTCAGTGAAGTTGCTCAGTCGTGTCTGACTCTTTGCAATCCCATGGACTGTAGCCTACCAGGCTCCTCCATCCATGGAATTTTCCAGGCAAGAGTACTCGAGTGGGTTGCCATTTCCTTCTCCAGGGGATCTTCCGAACCCAGGGATCAAATCCAGGTCTCCTGCATTGCAAGCAGACACTTTACTGTCTAGGGAGTATCAAATAGTAAGAACTCACAAATGAAACATTTGAATACAAGACCCAGGATCACCCAACCACCAGTAGCACCCTCTGCAGGACACCTCATCTAAACAACAAACAAAACAAAAATATAAACCCAATCATCAGTAGACAGGATTGCCGCCTCACTCAGCCTTGCCTATCAGAGGAAAAACAAAAAAACAAACAAAAACTCAGCACAAATCTCACCCTACACAAAGCTTACACAAATCACTACACCAACCTTAGAAGGGCAGAAACCAAAAGGAAGAAAGAATTCAACTATCTTCAAGAAAAGAATTCAACTTTCCTTGAAGCTTGGGAAAAGGAGACCTCAAACACAGTAAGTTAAAAAAAAAAAAATGAAAAGGCAGAGAAATACTACACAAATGAAGGAACAAACTAGAAACACAAAAGTTCAAATAAGTGAAGAGGAAATAGGCAAACTACCTGAAAAAGAATTCAGAATAATGATAGTAAAGATGATCAAAAACCTTGAAAACAAAATGGAGAAAATGCAAGAATCAGTTAACAAAGAATTAAAGAATAAACATACAGAGACAAACAGCACAATTACTGAAATTCAAAATACTCTAGAAGGAATCAATAGCAGAATATCTGAAGCAGAAAAACGAATCAGTGAGCTGGAAGATAAAATGGTGGAAATAACTTATGAAGAGCAGAATAAAGTAAAAAGGATGAAAGAACTGAGGATAGTCTCAGAGACCTCTGAGACCATATCAAACACACCAACATTCGAATTATAGGGGTCCCAGAAGAAGAAGAGAAAAAGAAAGGGTATGAGAAAATTTTTGAAGAGATAATAATTGAAAATTTCCCCAACATGGAAAAGGAAATAGTCAATCAAGTCCAAGAGGCACAAAGAGTCCCTTACAGGATAAACCCAAGGAGAAACATGCCAAAACACATACTACTCAAACTAACAAAGACTAAACACAAAGAAAGAATATTAAAAGCAGCAAGGGAGAAGCAACAGGTAACATACAAGGGAAACCCCATATGCTTAACAGCTGATCTTTCAGCAGAAACTCTGCAGGCCAGAAGAGAATGGCAGGATATATTTAAAGTACTGAAAGGGAAAAATCTACAACCAATATTACTGTACCAAAGGATCTCATTCAAAATTGGTGGAGAAATAAAAAGCTTTTCAGACAAGCAAAAGTTAAGAGAATTCAGTACCACCAAACCAGCTTTATCTCAAATGTTAAAGGGACTTATATAGTCAAGAAATACAAGAGAAGAAGAAAGATCTACAAAATCAACCACAAACAATTAATAAAATGGCAATAGAAACATATATATCAATAATTACTTTAAATGTAAATGTATTAAATGCTACAAGCAAAAGACACAGATTGGCTGAATGGCTACAAAAACCAGATCCATATATATGCTGTCTACAAGAAACCCACTTCAGACCTCAAGACACATATAGATTGAAAATGAGAGGGTGGAAAAATATATTCCATGCAAATAGGAAGCAAAAGAAAGCTGGAGTAGCAATCCTCATATCAGAAGAAATAGACCTTAAAATAAAGAAGATTACAAGAGATAAGGAAGGACACTACATAATGATCAAGGGATCAATCCCAGAGGAAGACATAACAATTGTAAATATCTGTGCACCCAACAAAAGAGCACCTCAATACACAAGACAAACACTAACAGATATAAAAAGAGAAATTGGCAGTAACACAAGAATAGTAGGAGAATTTAACATCCCATTCACACCAATGGACAGATCATCAAAACAGAAAATTAATAAGGAAAAACAAGTCTTAAATGATACATTAGATGAGATGGATCTCATTGATATCTTCGGGACATTCCATCCAAACACAGAAGAATACACCTTCTTCTCAAGTGCACATGGAACATTCTCTAGGATAGACCACATCTTCGGTCACAAATCAAACCTCAGTAAATTTAAGAAAATTGAAATCATGTCAAGCATCTTCTCCGACCACAATGCTGTGAGACCAGATATCCATTATGAGAAAAAACTGTAAGAAACACAAACACATGGAGATTAAATAACACATTTCTAAATAACCAACAGGTTACTGAAGAAATCAAAAGGGAAATAAAAAAATTTCTAGAAACAAATGACAATGAAAACACGACAACTCAAAACCTATGGGATACAGCAAAAGCAGTTCTAAGAGGGCAGTTTATAGCAATACAATTCTACCTCAAGAAGCAAGAAAAACACCAATAGACAACCAAACTTTACACCTAAAACAACTGGAAAAAGAACAACAACAACAACAACAAAAAACCCAAATTAGTAGAAGGAAAGAAATCGTAAAGATCTGAGCAGAAATAAATGAAAAAGAAATGAAAGAAACAATAGTAAAGATTAATAAAACTAAAAGCTGGCTCTTTGAGAAGATAAACAAAATTGACAAACCTTTAGCCAGACTTATCAAGAAAAAGAGAGAGAAGAATAAAATCAACAAAATTAGAAATGAAAAAGAAGAGGTTACAATAGACAGTGCAGAAACTCAAAGGATTATGAGACTATTGTGAACAACTATATGGCAATAAAATAGATAACCTGGAAGAAATGGACAAATCCTTAGAAAATTTCAATCTTCCAAGAATGAACCAGGAAAAAATAGAAATTATGAACAACCCAATTACAACCACTGAAATTGAAGCTGTGATCAAAAATCTCCCAAAAAACAAAAGCCCAGGACCAGGAGAATTTGATCAAGCATTTAGAGAAGAGCTAATACCTATCCTTCTAAAACTCTTTCAAAAATTGCAGAGGAAGGAACACTTCCAAACTCATTCTACCAGGCCACCATTACCCTGATACCAAAACCAGACAAAGACAACACACAAAAAGAAAGCTACAGGTCAATATCACTGATGAACATAGGTGCAAAAATGCTCAACAAAATTTTAGCAAACAGAATTCAGCAACACATCAAAAAGCTCATACACCATAATCAAGTTGGGTTTATTCTGGGGATGCAAGGATTCTTCAATATACGCAAATCAATCAGTGTGATACACCATATTAACAAATTGAAAGATAAAAAACATACGATAATCTCAATAGACGCAGAAAAAGCCTTTGATAAAATTCAGCACCCATTTATGATTCAGATTCAGATCAGTCACTCAGTAGTGTCCGACTCTTTGTGACCCCATGAATCACAGCACGCCAGGCCTCCCTGTCCATCATCAACTCCTGGAGTTAACCCAGACTCACGTCCATCGAGTCAGTGATGCCATCCAGCCATCTCATCCTCTGTCAGCCCCTTCTCCTCTTGCCCCCAATCCCTCCCAGCATCAGAGCCTTTTCCAATGAGTCAACTCTTCGCATGAGGTGGCCAAAGTACTGGAGTTTCAGCTTCAGCATCATTCCTTCCAAAGAAATCCCAGGGCTGATCTCCTTCAGAATGGACTGGTTGGATCTCCTTGCAGTCCAAGGGACTCTCAAGAGTCTTCTGCAACACCACAGTTCAAAAGCATCAATTCTTTGGCTCTCAGCCTTCTACACAGTCCAACTCCCACATCCATACATGACCACAGGAAAAACCATAGCCTTGACTAGACGAACCTTTGTTGGCAAAGTAATGTCTCTGCTTTTGAATATGCTATCAAGGTTGGTCATAACTTTCCTTCCAAGGAGTAAGCGCCTTTTAATTTCATGGCTACAGTCACCATCTGCAGTGATTTTGGAGCCCCCAAAAATAAAGTCTGACACTATTTCCACTGTTTCCCCATCTATTTCCCATGAAGTGATGGGACCGGATGCCATGATCCTAGTTTTCTGAATGTTGAGCTTTAAAACTCCAAAAAATGGGCGTAGAAGGAACCTTTATCAACATAATAAAGGCCATATATGATAAGCCTACAGCAAACATTATTCTCAATAGTGGAAAACTGAAAGTATTCCCCTGAAGATCAGAGTCAAGACAAGGGTGTTCAGTTTTGCCACTATTATTCAACATAGTTCTGGAAGTCCTAGCTACAGCAATCAGAGAAGAAAAAGAAATAAAAGGACTCCAGATCAGAAAAGAAGTAAAGCTCTCACTGTATGCAGATGACATGATACTGTATATAGAAAACCCTAAAGATAGTATCAGAAAATTACTAGAGCTAATCAGTGAATTTAGCAAAGTTGCAGGGTACAAAATCAATACACAGAAATCACTAGCATTTCTATATACTAACAATGAAAAATCAGAAAGAGAAATTAAGGAATCAATCCCATTCACCATTGCAACAAAAAGAATTAAATATCTAGAAATAAACTTACCTAAGGAGACAAAAGAACTGTACACAGAAAATTATAAGACACTAATGAAAGAAATCAAAGACAATATAAATAGATAGAGAGATATTCCATGTTCTTGGGTAGGAAGAATCAATATTGTGAGAATGACTATACTACCAAAACACAATCTACAGATTCAATGTGACCCCTATCAAATTACCAGACATTTTTCACAGAACTAGAACAAAAAATTTCACAATTCATATGGAAAGACAAAAGACCCCGAATAGCCAAAGCAGTCTTGAGAAAGAAGAATGGAGCTGGAGGAATCAACCTTCCTGACTTCAGATTATACTACAAAGATACAGTCATCAAGACAGTATGGTACTGGTACAAAAACAAAAATATAGACCAATAGAACAAGATAGAAAGCCCAGAAATAAACCCATGCACCTATGGGTATTTTATTTCTGACAAAGGAGGCAAGAATATACAATGGGGCAAAGACAGCCTCTTCAATAAATGGTGCTGGGAAAACTGAATAGCTACATGTAAAAGAATGAATTTAGAACTCTTCCCTACACAAAGATAAACTCAAAATGGATTAAAGACCTAAATGTAAGATCAAAAACTAAAAAACTCTTAGAGGAAAGCATAGGCAGAACACTCAATGACATAAATCAAAGCAAGAGCCTCTGTGACCCACCTCCAAGAGCCTCTGTGATCCACCTCCTATAGTAAGGGAAATAAAAACAAAAGTAAACAAGTGGGACCTGATTAAACTTAAAAGCTTTTGCACAGCAAAGGAAACCATGATCAAGGTGAAAAGACAACTCTCAGAAGGGAGAAAATAATAGCAAATGAAACAACTGACACAAGATTAATTACCAAAATATATAAGCAGCTCATACAACTCAATACCAGAAAAACAAACAATCCAATCAAAAAGTGGGAAAAAATACCTAAACAGACATTTCTCCAAAGAAGAGATATAGATGGCTAACAAACACATGAAAAAATGCTCAACATTGCTCATAATTAGAGAAATGCAAATCAAAACTACAATGAGATATCACCTCACACTGGTCAGAACGGCCATCATCAAAAAGTCTGCAAACGATAAATGTTGGAGAAGGTGTGGAGAAAAGGGAACGCTCTTGCACTGTTGGTGAGAATGTAAATCGATACAGCCACTATAGAAGACGGTATGGAGATTCCTTAAAAAACTAGGAATAAAACCACCATACAACCCAGCAATCCCACTCCTAGGCATATACCCTGAAGAAATCAAAACTGAAAAAGACACATGTATCCCATCGTTCATTGCAGCACTATGTACAATAGCTAGAATGTGGAAGCAACCTAGATGTCCATTGAGAGATGAATGGATAAAGAGGTTGTGGTACATATACACAATGAAGTATTACTCAGACGTAAAAAGGAATGCATCTTTATGCGTTCAGTTCTAATGAGGTGAGTGAACCTAGAACCTATTATACAGAGTGAAGTAAGTCAGAAGGAGAAAGATAAATATTGTATTCTAATGCATATATACAGAATCTAGAAAAATGGTACTGAAGAATTTATTTACAGGGCAACAATGGAGAAACAGAGAACAGACTTATGGACATGGGGAAAGGGAAGAAGATGGTGAGATGTATGGAAAGAGTAACATGGAAACTTACATTACCATATGTAAAATAGACAGCCAACGGGAATTTGCTGTATGACTCAGGAAACTCAAACAGGGCTCTGTATCAACCTACGGGGTGGGATGGGAAGAGAGATGGAAGGGAGGGTCTAAAGGGAGCAGACATATGTATACCTATGGCTGATTCATTTTGAGATTTGACAGAAAACAACAAAATTCTGTAAAGTGATTATCCTTCAATTAAATAAATTAATTAAAAAATAATAAAGAGCGTTTCTGCATAAGGCACAAAAAGCTGCATTAAAAGAGATCTACTAGATTTTATAATTTTTAAAAAATAACACAGTGACAAGATGACAGTGGTTTTCAAAGGCTTGTTTTAAAGGAATCTGGAGAGAAAAAGCAGTTCCCTCTATCCATCCATCACAGTTGGCTGGTATTTCAAGGCCCTGTTGGTTCCCTGCTCCAGAAAGCCTTCCCTGACTGTCTCAGCACACAGCCCCTTCCTCTCCTATCCTCTTCCTCTTCCTGCTCCTATCCTAAGTGCCCATAAATAAGTGTGGTGACCAGGCTGAGTGTGGACACGGGGCCTGGAGCAGATACCCCTCCATGCTCTGGTGCTGTGCTCTGATGGTTCCCGCGGCTGAGTCTGGGCCTTCCTGTCATCTCTTATCTTCTCCACAGCATACTCCAGGGAGGAACAAGAGGTCACCTGCTGCCAGCCCAGCTGGGGGTGCATGTCTGGAATCACTTGTCAGCACGAACCAGCTGAACCTCATGTCAGCTAAGCCAGCCAGGCTGGCCAGCAAGCACTCCAGGTCTGCAGCTCATCTTTTCTCTGTCACCTGGATGGGACCTCTCTGGGCTTGTGCTTGGAGGGGCTTGAAAAAGCTCCCCACTCCCTGCCTCCCAAGTGCAAAATTCATCCACGCAGGACTGATGGGAGCCAGCCCATCTCTCCTTGACTCTAGCCAAGCTCTTTGCCCTTTACCCACTTTACATTTGAAAACATTCTCTTTTCTGACTCCTTAGGTCTCCACAGAGGTGGGGAGCAATGTCGTCCTCCTCCCAGATCTGCCCCCAACTCAGTACCTTTTTATTCTCTCTCCTTCCTGAATCCCTGTTTCCGTGGCCAGCCTGCTCAGCCAGGAGACAGCCAAAGGACTCCATTGGTGTCTGAGAGCCTCTGTCTCCTCCCAGGGGAGAAGCAAAGAGCTATCCCAAAGCAGGAAGCAGCCACCATCCCATCTCACTGGACTTTGGCAGCCTCACAGGGCAAGCCGTTCCCCCTGGAGACCCCACAGCCCCTGGGGCCTTGGACGCCTCTGAGGGGCACGTCTGTCTTCACCTCCCTCTCCCTTTGCTTCTTCCACAGCCTTCCCCAACCCCTCCTCCTACCCCACCCAGAATAAGGATTCTGTCAGGGCTTCTGTCTCATGTGATGCATGAGGTAAGGAGTGGGGTTCCCTGTGACTCCCTCACAGGTTCTAAAGCCTAAATAGCTGTGGCCATCACCCAAGGCGCTTGTCCTAGAGGATTCCCTGGCACCCTGCCCAGTAAGTTCTGAGTAGGGCCTGGGATTCTGAGTTTTTTTTTTTTTTTTAATTTAACTTAATTTTATTTTTTAACTTTACAATATTGTATTGGTTTTGCCATATATCAAAATGAATCCTCCACAAGTATACATGTGTTCCCCATCCTGAACCCTCCTCCCACCTCCCTCCCCATACAAATCAAAACCACTATGAGGTACCATTTCACACCAGTCAGAATGGCTGTGATCCAAAAGTCTACAAGCAATAAATGCTGGAGAGGGTGTGGAGAAAAGGGAACCCTCTTACACTGTTGGTGGGAATGCAAACTAGTACAGCCACTATGGAGAACAGTGTGGAGATTCCTTAAGAAACTGGGAATAGAACTGCCTTATGATCCAGCAATCCCACTGCTGGGCATACACACCGAGGAAACCAGAACTGAATGGGATTCTGAGTTTTTAACCAGCCCCCAGGTCCCACCCCTCTTGTCTCTGAGCCTCATGTTCAGTAGCAGCATGAAGAAAGAGAGGGAGGAGATGAGGCTGCTACACCCAGGGTGCCTTTTAGGGAGCCAAGTTAGCCACTGAAACTTGGTTCCAGCATGGGGCAATGAGTTTAATATGCTTTCAGGGAAGCATATTAAATTTCAGGAAATTTCAGGAAAGCATATTAATATGCTTTCAGGGAAGATCAGGGAAGCATTTGAAGGTGGCTTCTTTGATGAAGCAGGACTTGGTTGTATTGAGGGCCTGATGCAGTTTGAATCTAGGGAGGAGCGCAGAGACACCCCGCACCAACTGGAGGAACGGTGGCTCCAAGGGAAGGAAGGACAACAGTGGCATTTCAGACGCTCTGATGGGCTGACAAGTCGACCACTTACACCCTTTATCGGGATCAGACCTTGGAAAGATTAGCAAAAGAAGAGGGAGAGAATAGAGAAGATGGAATGGATTCCAAGAAAGATCGGAACTGAGTGTTTTCAATATCTAGATGAGCCCTGAATTCCCAGTTCAGATGCCATGTCTGTCTTTCAGGCCCTTGCTGGGGTCAGAGTGCAGAAGCAGCCAGGCCTGGCAGAAGGAGCACAGCCAGGTGTGTCCTGGGCCTGGGCAGGGGTCCCACGGCCCCATACCACCCTTTCCTTGGCCCTGCACCCAAACGTCAGACTTTTCTGGCCAGCCAGGACGGCTGACCTCTAATCATGTAAGTATCTTGGAGACCTACTTTGAGGGTTTGAGACTGGCTGCGGCCCACCTCCCTGTCCTGGCACCAGCCTCAGGGACTGGCCTTAACTTCCTGATGAATGACTCCCTGTACCACCATCCCTCCTGCCCCCGCCCCATCTGTGTTCTAGAACCCCCTCCCCTGCACAAGCTCAGGGAGTGTTGATGAAAGCTAGTGCCTGCTTGGGGTGCAAGGATGGAGGGCAAGACAGTGAGAAAATGCACCCAGGACCTCCAGGAGAGGGCACTCTGGCCAGGCCGCCCCAGACCTAGGTTCTGGTCATGTCTCTGTCCTGTGGTCTTGCGCTGGCCTTGCCTCTCTGGGCCTCAGATCTCTTTCCTGTAAAATGAAGGGGTTGAAATACCTCATCCCGCTCCAGACAGCTGTGTCTGGGGAAAGACCTAACAAGGAGAGTGCTGAAGACTAGATCTTGTGGATTGCCCCTGGCTCTAGGGCAGCTGTCCTCCACTCCCCACATTCCTGCCCATGGAGCACATCCTATGGATGTGGAAGGTCCCTGGGCCCCACACACAGAGGCTCCATCAGCACCCCAGGCCAAACCATCACTGACTAAAACACAGCTGGAGTGTTTCAGATTAAATTGGCCTCTTCTTTGAGGACAAAGAGTAGCAGGAGGGAGGCCCAGGATGGCTAAATGTGGTTCGACTTCTCAACTGACAGCTGAGCTCTGGGAAAAGGACTGCTGGGGACAGGATTGTGCTTTGTGTCCTTTTCAGAAATAGCTTTTCAGTGAGTGAAGCATAAAATAGAATTTCGAATTCTATTTTAAATAAAATAGAAATAAAATTTAATTCTAGTTAATTATACTTCAAATATTAATTATCATTTTTGGACACAGTATGTGCCAGGAACTGTTTTAAGTGTGTCATATAAATAAGCCCACTGCATTCTCACAATAGCTCTATGAGATAGGTATTACTATTATTATCTCCACATTTGTCTAACGTAGAAACTGAAGCACAGAGAGGAAAGTGATTCACCCAAGATCATGTAGACGGTAAGAGACTGAGCAACGACTCATGTGGAAGAGATGCTCACTTGAACAGGACCTCACAGGGCAGGTGTAGCCCTCAGTGCCCCATTTTCTACGGGTTTCTGCAGACTCCAGGTTGAACCTCAACCATCTCATTAGAACTGACTCAAATACATTCCTTTTTGTGGCTGAGTAAGAATTCCAGTTGAGCTATTTCAAATCCTGAAAGATGATGCTGTGAAAGTGCTGCACTCAACATGCCAGCAAATTGGGAAAACTCAGCAGTGGCCACAGGACTGGAAAAGGTCAGTTTTCATTCCAATCCCAAAGAAAGGCAATGCCAAAAATGCTCAAACTACTGCACAATTGCACTCATCTCACACGCTAGTAAACTAATGCTCAAAATTCTCCAAGCCAGGCTTCAGCAATACGTGAACCATGAACTTCCAGATGTTCATCTGGTTTTAGAAAAGGCAGAGGAACCAGAGATCAAGTTGCCAACATCCGATGGGTCATTGAAAAAGCAAGAGAGTTCCAGAAAAACATCTATTTCTGCTTTATTGACTACACCAAAGCCTTAGACTGTGTGGATCACAATAAAGTGTGGAAAAGTCTGAAAGAGATGGGAATACCAGACCACCTGATCTGCCTCTTGAGAAATCTGTATGCAGGTCAGGAAGCAACAGTTAGAACTGGACATGGAACAACAGACTGGTTCCAAATAGGAAAAGGAGTACGTCAAGGCCGTATATTGGCACCCTGCTTATTTAACTTATATGCAGAGTACATTATGAGAAATGCTGGGCTGGAAGAAGCACAAGCTGGAATCAAGATTGCTGGGAGAAATATCAATCACCTCAGATATGCAGATGACACCACCCTTATGGCAGAAAGTGAAGAGGAACTAAAAAGCCTCTTGATGAAAGTGAAAGAGGAGAACGAAAAAGTTGGCTTAAAGCTCAACATTCAGAAAACGAAGATCATGGCATCTGGTCCCATCACTTCATGGGAAATAGATGGGGAAACAGTAGAAACAGTGTCAGACTTTATTTTTTGGGGCTCCAAAATCATGGCAGATGGTGATTGCCACCATGAAATTAAAAGATGCTTACTCCTTGGAAGGAGGGTTATGACCAACCTAGATAGCATATTCAAAAACAGAGACGTTACTTTGCCAATGAAGGGTCTGTCTAGTAAGGCCATGGTTTTTCCCATGGTCATGTATGGATGTGAGAGTTGGACTATAAAGAAAGCTGAGCGCAGAAGAATTGACGCTTTTGAACTGTGGTTGGAGAAGACTCTTGAGAGTCCTTTGGACTGTTAGGAGATCCAACCAATTCATCCTAAAGGATATCAGTCCTGGGTGTTCATTGGAAGTACTGATGTTGAAGCTGAAACTCCAATACTTTGTCCACCTGATGCGAAAAGTTGACTCATTTGAAAAGACCCTGATGCTGGGAAAGATTGAGGGCAGGAGGAGAAGGGGTTGACAGAGGATGAGATGGTTGGATGGCATCACTGACTTGATGGACATGAGTTTGGGTGGATTCTGGGAGTTGGTGATGGACAGGGAGGCCTGGCGTGCTATGATTCATGGGGTCACAAAGAGTCGGACATGACTGAACACTGAACTGAACTGAACTGAATATTCCAGTTTAGGTCTTCTGCCCACTTTTTGATTGGATTCTTCTGGTATTGAGCTGCATGAGCTGTTTGTATATTTGGAGATTAATCCTTTGCCAGTTGTCACGTATGTTTTAATAGCCATGCTACAGTGTGTGTCCATAAATGATAAATGTGACATTGTTTTGCACATTTAATGTTTTGAAACTTTACATGAACAAAGTTGAAATTTAGGTGTCCTATAATTTGCTTTTGGTCAACATTGTGTTTTAGAAATATATTTGTATTGAAATATACAGCTGTATTTCATTCATTTTAATGGAGGCATACTGTTCTATTTTATAAATACATCACAGCTTATTTTATTGCTGGGCTCTTAGGGTTTTTCCTCCTAAATTTTCATAAGAACAACACTTCATTGAATATTATTGCATGTGGCTCTTATGTGCATGTGCAAGATGTGGACTTGCATGTACTTCTCCATGTACATGCCAAGAGGTGGACTGTCTGGGTAGCTGGTGTGCACATTACACATTCCCTGCATGCATGTGTGCTTGCTGTCGCTTCACTCTTGTCCAACTCTTTGCGACCCCATGGACTGTAGCCTTCCAGGCTCCTCTGCCCATGGGATTCTCCAGGTGAGAATACTGGAGTGGGTTGCCATGTCCTCCTCCAGGGGATTTTCCCAACCCAGGGCTTGAACCCAGGTCTCCTGCTTTACAGGTAGATTCTTTACTGCTGAGCCACCAGGGAAACTGTTTCAGATTCCCTGTGTTTGTGCTTCATCACTCAGTGGTGTCTGACTCTTTGTGACCACATAGACTGTAGCCCTCCAGGCTTCTCTGTCCATGGGATTCTCCAGGCAAGAATACTGGAGTGGGCTGCCATGACCTACTTCAGGGGATCTTCCCAACCCAGGGATCGAATCCAGGTCTCCCTCATTATGGAAGGATTCTTTACCATCTGAGCCACCAGGGAAGCTCAAGAATACTGGAGACCCAGGAATTGAACTGGGGTCTCCTGCATTGCAGGTGGATTCTCTACCCCTGAGCTGCCATGGAAGCCCTCAGATTCCCTGGATGGTGCCAAACATCTCCCCCAAGCAGTGTAGCCATTGTATCCCCTCCTCCATATTGTTTCCCTAATCCAGCTCACAGTATTATCAGGCTTTTTGTTCTTGCTAATATTATGGGTAAAAATGTTATCTCACTGTTTATTTCTATATTTGCCTAATCCCGAGTTAATTTGTTTATCCTTGCGCACATTTTTTGAACATTAAGCTTCCCTTTGCTGTAAATCCTCATGTATTTTGCCCATTCTTCTATTTATTTTTCTAGTTCAATTGTCATATTCCTTTCCCTGTTGCAGATTGTTTTACAGTTGGTGGTTGCTTAGTAAATTTGTATAATGTGTTGGCTGAGAAAAATCTTCAACTTGAATGTAATCTTACTATCAGTCTTCCTCTTCAGGGTGTGGGCTGTGTGTGTGTTTTAATTTTGGCTTTCCTTTTCCAAAGATCATAAATCTAGTGTCTTACATTTTCTTCTAAAGGTGAAAAGCTTTGTTTTTTATATTTGATCTACGTGGACTTTTGAAGTTTTTTTTTTTTTTTAAACTATGGTATGAGATAGGGATCTAATATTTTTTTTTTCATATGGATAACTTAGTATTCCAGCAGCATTTGTTAAATCATTCATTTTGCCACTGGTTTGTTATTGCCCTTTTGTCATATTAACTTTCTGTATATGACTGAGTCTGTTTCTGTGCTGTTATAGTGCATTGGTATCCTTGTCAATCCTTCAGCTACCAACACATTATATTAATTGTACCTTTATAATATCTTTATACATGGTCAAAAGAGTCCCTGTATCAGTTTTTTTTCAAAAGTTGTTTTTAAGTACAGTTAAGTATAATATTTTCCCCCTTACATTTAGTCTTATATTTGTGAAATGTGCCCCACACCAAGATCACAAAAACATCAGAGGAATAAGGTTTAAATATTTGATAGCTTCCCTACTTTCCTCCACACCAAAGACTATTCTGTCTGTTTGTATTCCTGATTTTTTTTCGTGTGTGTGTGTGTGTTTACAAATGCTTCATAGAAACAGCTGCAGAATCAGAAAGATGTAGAAGAGGGGTTCGAGATGTTTACCTAGGAAAGAGAATTCTAGCAAAAGAAAAATGTATATCCACAGAAAAGAAGGAGTGGAAGAATTGAGCCATGCATTCTTAGTTTCAAAATGAATTTTGATTGAGTGGAACAAATACTAAATTTTGTAGATACCAGCTATTGTACATGTGAAGAACATAGAAAATGGCAGAGATGGAAGAGAATTTTTCAAATGTTTTGTGGCTCATTAAAAATGTGCTTCTTTCACACAGGCTCACACTATCACCACAGCTCGCTGGTATTTACCCAAGAGTAAGATCTAAATTCTTTCTAATTCTATTTTCTACAAAGGTTCTATTTAACTCTTATTCTGTGTTAAGATTGAACTATGAAACTACCCAGGTTTATTTGGATAAATAGTCACCTGTCTTTTCTAGTACTTTTGTAATTCCACAATTTATTTATAAATGCACATGTTAGAAAGTAGATTTCTCTTTCATACCTGCTCCCCAGTATCCAATTTGTATTCTTCAGAAGCAAATTGTGTGACCAGTTTCTTAGGTAACTTTCCAGAGATATTCTAGCATGAACCAAATACATAGTTAATGTTCCCTCAACTCTTTTATTCCCTACTCATGGTAGCTCACTCCATAAAGTGTTCTATTCTTTGCTTTTGTCCCCACTGAGTGTTTTATTTGGAGATCATTCCTTATCGGAGCATAAAAAATCTTCCTCATTATTTTTAACAATAGCATAATATCTTACTATATGGACACATAAGTGTATTTATCCAGTCCTTTTTGGT
Source organism: Bos javanicus (assembly GCF_032452875.1). NCBI lineage: Eukaryota > Metazoa > Chordata > Mammalia > Artiodactyla > Bovidae > Bos > Bos javanicus. Next base: position 12,793,416 of record NC_083878.1, on the reverse strand, counting down.
GGACTTTTAAGTTTTCCCAGTGTTTTATGGCTGTAACTGGTATGTTGAACAAGCATTCTTCGTGACATAATAAAAATAAAATTTTATTTTTTATTCCATCATCCCTTTAAAAGTATTTCTTTAGATTAATATTTCCTGTGTATATTTGAAAACACTGGAAGTTCTTGTAGGTTTTCATTTTTTGGTCAAACACAGCCTCAATTCAGAAATTATAGTATCCATTCCCACATTATAAACCAACCCTCTGAACTTGACTTAATATTATATCTTCTTCCCTCCCCCAGACACTGGCCAGCTTCCAAAAGGAAGCCTGCAGTGGAGAAGGGGCTTTAGTCCATCTGCTTCTCTTCATCATCACCCCACTAGTTGCTGCTTTATTCCCCAAAAGAATCAAAATGAAAGTAGGGGGAAAATGAACAAGGAAAAGTAAAGGAATGAGATGGTTGTTATCATTTGGTGAGGGTGATTTTGAGTTCTGTGCCCCTAGCAGATGGCTCATACTGCCTTTTTGTCTTCGGGAGCTTTGGGGGTGTCATTGGAGGCCCCCTAGAAAGCCCCTCTTCCCTGAAGTTTTCCTGACCTGTGCCTAATGGTCCCTTGGGACTCGTTCCTTGGTGTGAGCACATGGAGGTGTTGCCACCCTGGTTCTACCTTGGCCTTCTGGGCAGCTTTACTAAACCAGACCCAGGGGAACCCCATGTTGGCCCTCTCTTTGGCACATGACCCATAACTGGCCTTGAATCATTCATGTATCCCTTGTCCTAAAAATCTCTGATCCCAACACAGTGGTAATTGTAGGGCTTTGTCCCCATAAGGAAGGCCTTCCTTGACTTCTGAATTTCTTGGGAAAGTCAGCCCCTGGCCCCAGGCCACGTTAGCATCCCCAATCCTGGGCCAGACATCGGTCCTCTGTGTCTCCCACTGCTGGCACAGCCTTTGGAAGCTCTCCAAGAGATTCCTTAAAACCCCCTTCCTAGTCTTGACAGAAGCCTTCCTCACTGGTCCCCCAAATGTCAGTGAGGACCCCAAAAGGCAACATTTCTCTCTAAAAATTGCCCTCCTGAAATGCCCCACCTTTGTAGTTTTCATAGCTTGTTTTCATCCTTGATGTGGCTGAGCAGTTGAAGAACCATTAAACAGATTCTTGGCCAAATTTCTTTACCAATTTATGGAGAGGGCAGAGTTTATGGCTCATTCACTTTGGTATTCTGAGCCAAGAAGAGTTCTGTTCTAATATTATGTTACACTCTCATAACTAATGCTGTTACTAGTAGTCTTGCCTGAGAATATTTATTTGTGTATATGGACCAGTATATCTATAGAAAGTACCAGATGAATTAACAGAAGAGGAATTGTTGGGTATTGCCAAATTGTCCTCCAAAGAGTTATACAAATTGCTCTTCACCAAAAATATATGAGAGTGCCTGTTTTCCACCCCCTTTAAGCTTAATATTTTACATTTAAGCCTTTAATCTACCTGAATTTATTCTGACATAAATTATGCATTAACTCCTTACATATTCCCTGTCCCAAAATACTTTATATAGTAAATTCAAATTTGTTTGTTAAATAAATTCATCTTTTCTCCACTGACTTAAAATGCTACTTTTAACTTGCAATATTTTCTTGAATATTTTTGGACTTTTTCAGGGCTTTGTCATTTGCTCCAATGATCTGTTTTGTATTCCTGCACTGGTTCCATATGACTGTGATTATTACAACTTTATTATTATACATTTTAATATCTGGTAGGGAAACTCCCATATCATTAAATCTCCTTCAAATCCCCTCTGGATCTTCTCAAACTATTTTCTCGGTGGTTTTTAGAATCATTTTGTCTTTTTCTAAAAAAAAAACCCATATGGATTTTGGTGAGGATTTCAAATAATTTATAGCTCAATTCATGGGAAATAGACAACTTTCCACTATTAAATGTTCCCAAATTAGAACATAATGCTCTCCCTCATTAATTAAACATTCAAATGAACTTGGAGTTTTACATATATATGTGTGTTATTACATATATTTGTTACTATTATAATCAAGATATTTATCACATTATATTTTCTAATTAGTTAACATTGACATATAGAAATCTTTTTGCAAAATCATACATCTCCAGTCATTTTTATTTTCTTGAGTTTTCTAAATAGGCAATCAATCATATTGTCTGTACATAATGATAACATTTCCAGCTCCATTCCAAGATTTATACTACTTATTTTTCTTTTGTTTAATTACTAAGGCTTGTACACTATACTACAAAGTTAAAGTTATAAAGCCATATCTATGAGTGTCACCAAATATAGAAAATAATTGTGAAGAAACACATCAAAATATTAACAGTGGTTATTATGTTTGTCATAACTTCTGTATTTTGGTAATATTTATAGTAAATATCACAAGAAATCAACAGACAATTTCTGCAACTTATTTAACTCTATAGTTCTATGATTATCCAAGTCAAGAAGGAAAAGAGTATCTACTCTTCCACTTTCATTGATGATGGATTAACAGGAATAGGGCTTACTCTCCTACCTTAAACAACTAGAAACTAGAAAAGTATATGAAACGACCACTTTCAGATTTTGAACAACAGGCAGCTCAAGACTGTGGCCCCAGGGAGGCAGGGAACAAATAAGGAGATCTGTATGATTGCACTGGCTTCTGCTTGGAGGTACCTTCTGGACTACAGAAGAGGGAGGGGTATCCCAAGGTGTGTATGGCAGTCTCACTAGGAAGAGAAAACAGAGATTTGAGTTAAGGGAGTCTGAGGTAGCTGAGTACTGAGAATTCCCAGATGGAGTAAGCAATCTAGAAAGGAGCTTGAGAAATTTGCATATGTAGGGTCCTCTGTGTTTTTGATGAATACTAAGATGGTTATGTGTAAAGTTCCATGAGAGTGGGAAAAGAATAATCAGGAAGTCATACACTGAACAGTTTAAAGATATCATACAGGACAGGAAGAGTCCTTGTTGAGCATGTAGAACATTTAGCAGAGAACCTAAGAAGACTCGCACATTAACAGTAGGACTAAACCTAGATTAAAGGCTCAGCAGAAAAATGCTTAAAAATAAGTCTTGAGAGGATGAGCTAAGACACTCATTTCACATGTTACTGCAACAAAGCGCAGTGCTCTTTAAAGGAAGACAAACATCCAGCCTCCAGTATAAAATGTGATCCATGCCGGGGGGGTGGAAAAAAAACACTCAATAGAAAGAGATTCAGATGGTCTAGATGATGGATGCTTAAGGAGATATTGTTAATATGTTCAAGAATTTAAATAAAATGGAATAAACAGATAATATATTTCTATCAAATGGAATATTTGAAATGAAAATTTTCCTGAATGAGATTAATAGTGTGTTAGAAACAGCAAAAGAAAAATTAGCAAACTTGAAGACTGGAAGCTACAAATGAAGCAGAGAGAGAAAAAAGGTAGGGGACAGGGTATAGAGCCTTAGTGCTGTGTGAGGTAATATCGAGGGATCAAGAGCATAACATACCCATATGCTAATAGAATCTCAAGGAAAAAGGAGGGGGTGGAAAAGTATTTGATGACATTATAATTTTAAAATGTCAAAAATTTGATGGAAACTATAAACCCACAGCCCTTCCCCACAATTTAACAGACTCCACAAAAGATTAATACAAAGGAAAAACCATTATAAAATTTCTAAAAATGATGTTAAAGAGAAAATCTTAAATATATCAAGTGAAAAAAGATACATTATATACAGACAAAGATAAGCATATAATCACAGATCTCTCATCAAAGACTTTTCAAGCCAGAAAACAATGAAATGAGATTTTTAAAGTGCTAAGACAAAGTGTAAAACTAGAATTCTAAATTCAGTGAATAGTTTGAAATTGTAAATACTACTAAATCTTTTTAGATAAAAGCTGAGATAATTCATTATTTATATGCTTCACTACAGGAAGTGTTAAAGGAAGTAGTTCAAGTGGAAGGAAAATGATACCAGATGGAAACCGTAATCTATACGAAAGAATGAAGAACACTGAAAAGGGTATAAACATAAATTATTTTTCTTATTTTAAATTTCCTTAGGGGGAGTGGCCAAGATAGTTTACCTCCTACCATGGGCATACCAAAATTGCAACTGTTTTTGTTATTCAGCCTCTCAGTCATGCCCAACCCCTTTTGACCCCATGGTCTGCAGCACGCCAGGCTTCTCTGTCCTTCACCAACTCCCGGAGCTTGCTCAAACTCATGTCCATCGAGTCAGTGATGCCATCCAACCATCTTGTCCTCTGTTGTCCCTTTATACAACTATTTAGAGAACAACTATTGATGGGGAAAATCTGAAGACTAGCAGAAAAGACGTTCTACAACTAAAGATGTAAAGAAAGGTCAACAGTGGGCCTTGTAGGAGTGTCAGAGGCATGATACAGTGAAGCCTCATTCTCCTAGGCAGGTGACACATAAATAGAAAGATAAGTACAAATGTGGAGGTTCTCCCCAAGGAGTGAGGAGGCTGAACCTTACATCAGGCTCTCTAAGCTGGGAGATGGTCTGTACTGGAAAGATGAGCCTTTAGAAAGTTTGGCTTTGGAAGCCAGTGGGGCTAACTTTTGGGAGAGCCAGAGAGCTGTGGGAATCTATAGAGACTACACTTTTAAAGGGCACATACAAAATCCAACACACTCTGGGCAGAGACAATAATTTGAAAGGACCTGGGTCAGGTGGAAGCAGAGGGAGGAGGAGAGGCAGGAGGCAACTTGAGCCCAGCCTGGGGACACAGGCACTGGAGGCAGTCACTTTTGTGAGCTCATTCTACCATGAGGACATTAGTGGCGGCAAACACCACTTTGGAATCTTCCTCTAGCTTATTAGTGTCTGGACCTAGTCTCACCCACCAGGACTGGGATGCCTCAGATCAAGCAGCTAGCCAGGTGGGGACACGGCCCTACTCACAGGCAGACTGAATGCTTAAGATGCCTGAGCGAATAGGAGCCCTGGGACCTAGCACTATCCACCAGAAGGCCTGAGACCTGGCCCCCGACACCAACGCATGGGCACTAGCTCTGGAATCCCTGGGGTCCTGCAGCCAGAGACCCTGGGACCTGACTCCTACACAGCAGCTGGCTGGCACAAGCTGCAAGACCAGTTTCATCTACCAGTGAGCAGGTATGAGCCCCAGGGTCATATCTAACCATCTCATCCTCTGCTTTCCCCTTCTCCTCTTGCCCTCAATCTTTCCCAGCATCAGGGACTTTTCCAATGAGTTGGCTCTTTGCATCAGGTGGCCAAAGTATTGGAGCTTCAGCATCAGTACTTCAGAGTTGATTTCCTTTAGGATTGACTGGTTTGATCTCCTTGCTGTCCAACGGACTCTCAAGACTCTTCTCCAGCACCACAATTTGAAATCATTAGTTCTTCACTTAGCCTTCTTTATTGTCCAACTCTCACATCCATACGTGACTACTGGAAAAACCATAGCTTTGACTATATGGGCCTTTGTCAACAAAGTGATGTTTCTCCTTTTTAATACACTAAGTTTGTCATAGCTTTCCTTCCAAGGAGCAAAGCAGCTTTTAATTTTATGGCTGTAGTCACCATCTGCAGTGATTTTTGAGCCCAAGAAAAGAAAATTCGTCACTGCTTTCCCTCTTTCCTCTTCCGTTTGCCATGAAGTGATGGGACAGAGTACACACCCACAATGGGACTGGATGCCATGATCTTAGGTTTTGAATGTTGAGTTTTAAGCCAGTTTTTCCACTCTCCTGTTTCACCCTCATTAAGAGGCTCTTTAGTTCCTCTTAACTTTCTGCCATTAGAGTGGTATCATCTGCATATCTAACACTGTTGACGCTTCTCCTGGCCATCTTGTTTCCAGCTTGTGATTCATCCAGCCTGGCATTTTGCATGAATTACTCTGCATAGAAGTTAAAATACAGCGTTTTTGTAACTCCCTTCCCAATTTGGAACCAGACAGTTGTTCCGTGTCTGGTTCTAACTGCTGCTTCTTGGTCCACATATAGGTTTCTCAGGAGGCAGGTAAGGTGGTCTGATACTCTCATCTCTTTAAGAGTTTTCTGCAGTGTGTTTTGATCCACACAAAGGCTTTAGCATAGTCAATGAAGCAGAATAGATGTTTTTCTGAAATTCCTTTGCTTTCTCCATGATCCAACAAATGTTGGCAATTTGATCTCTGGTTCCTCTGTCTCTTCAAAATCCACCTTGTACATCTGGAAGTTCTTGGTTCATGTACTATTGAAGCCTAGCTTGAAGGATTTTGAGCATACCTTGCTAGCATGTGAAATAAGCACAACTGTATGATAGTTTGAACATTTTTTGCCATTGCCTTTCTTTGGGATTGGAATGAAAACTGACCTTTTCCAGCCCCATGACCACTGCTGAGTTTTCCTAATTTGCTCACATATTGAGTGCAGCACTTTAACAGCATTATCTTTTAGGATTTGAAACAGCTCAGCCGGATTTCTATCACCTCCACTAACTTTGTTCATAATAATGCTTCCAAAGGCCCACTTGGCCTCACACTCCAGGACATCCAGCTCTAGATGAATGACCACACCTTCGTGGTTATCTGGGTCATTAAGCCCTTTTCTGTAGAGTTTTCCTGTGTATTTTTGCCACCTCTTCTTAATCTCTTCTGCTTGTGTTAGTTCCTTACAATTTCTGTCCTTTTTCATGCCCATCCTTGCATGAAATGTTCCCTTGATACGGCCAATTTTCTTGAAGAGATCTTTCCCATTCTAGTGTTTTCCTCTATTTCTTACCCTGTTTATTTAAGATGGCCTTCTTATCTCTCCTTGCTGTTCCCTGGAGCTCTGCATTCAGTTGGCTACATCTTTCCCTTTCCCCCTTGCCCATTACTTTTCTTCTTCCCTCAGCTATTTGTAAAGCCTCCTCAGACAACCTCTTTCTCTTTGGTATGATGTTGGTCACTGCCTCCTATACAATGTAATGGACCTCTGTCCATGATTCTTCAGGAACTCTGTTTATGAGATCTAATCTCTTGAATCTAATTCATCACCTCCAACTGTGTAATCATAAAGAATTTGATTTAGGTCATACCTGAATTACTTAATGGTTTTCCCTACTTTCTTTAATTTAAGCCTGAAAATTGCAATAAGGAACTTACTATCTGAGCCACAGTCTGCTCCAGGTCTTGTTTTTACTGACTGTATAGAGGTTCTTCATGTTTGGCTGCAAGAAACATAATCAATTTGATTTTAGTGTTGACCGTCTAGTGATGTCCATGTATAGAGTCATCTCTTCTGTTGTTGGATAAGGATATTTGCTATGACCTGTGTGTTCTCTGAACAAAACTCTGTTAGACTTTGCCCTGCTTCATCTTGTACTTCAAGGTCAAACTTGCCTGTTATTCTGGGGATCTCTTGACTTCCTACTTTGGCATTCCAATCCCTTATGATGAAAGGGACATTTTTTTTGGGTGTTAGTTCTAGAAGGTGTTGTAGGTCTTCACAGAACTAGTCAATTTTAGTTTCTTCAGCATCAGTGGTTGGGTCATGCATTTGGATTACTGTGATGTTGTATGGTTTGCCTTGAAAAGAAACAAGATTATTCTGTCACTTTTGCAATTGCACCCAAGTACTACATTTTGGACTCTTTTTTTGACCATGAAGTCTACTCCATTTCTTCTAAGGGATTCTTGCCCACAGTGGTAGATATAGTGGCTATGGAATTAAATTCACCTTTTCTGTCCATTTTAGTTCACTGATTCCTAAGATGCAAATGTTCCACCTTGCCATCTCCTGCTTGACCACATCCAATTTACCTTGATTCATGGACCTAACATTCCAGGTTCCTATGCAATATTGTTCTTTACAGCAGTAGGCATTACTTTCCCCACCAGATACGCCCACAACTGAACAGTGTTCCACTTTGGTACAGCCACTTCATTCTTTCTGGAGTTATTTGTAATTGTCCTTCAGTGTTCCCCAGGAGCATATTGGACATCTTCTGACCTGGGGTGTTCATCTTCCAGTGTCCTATCTTTTTGCCTTTTCATACTGTGCATGGGGTTCTCCAGGCAAGAATACTGGAATGGCTTGCCATTTCCTTCTCCAGTGGACCATGTTTTGTCAAGCTCTTCATTATTATCTGTCTGTTTTGTGTGGTCCTGCAGAGCATGGCTCATAGCTTCACTGAGTGACACAAGCCCCTTCTCCATGGCAAAATTGTGATACATGAAGGGACTAAGTACATGCCTACCAATAGTTACTTTAAAAAGAAATGGCTGAATGCTTCATTCAAAGGACTACAGTAGGTGAATGGATATACCAAACAAGTTCTATATGTATGCTGCCTACAGGAGACTCACTTAAGATCTAAACATACATACAAAAGAGAAGGGATGGAAAAAGCTGTCTATGCAAATGGAAATCAAAAGAAAGATGGAATAGAAATACTTGTATCAGACAAAACAGACTTTAAAGCAAAGACAAGGGATAAAGAAGGACATTACATAATGATCAAGGGATCAATTCAACAAAAAGATGTAACAGTTGTAAATATATATGCACTCAACATGCTGCTGCTGCTGCCAAATGGCTTCAGTTGTGTCCGACTCTGTGCGACCCCATGGACTGTATCCACTAGGCTTCTCTGTCCATGGGATTCTCCAGGCAAGAACACTGGAGTGGGTTGCCATTTCCTTCTCCAATGCATGAAAGTGAAAAGTGAAAGTGAAGTCACTCAGTTGTGTCTGACTCTTAGTGACCCCATGGACTGCAACCCACCAGGCTCCTCCATCCATGGGATTTTCCGGGCAACAGTACTGGAGTGGGGTGCCATTGCCTTCTCCCTGCACTCAACATAGGAGCACCTAAATACCTAAAGCAAACATTAACAGTCATAAAGGGATAAATTGACAGTAATGCAATAATAGTAGGGCACTTTAACACCATTTACCTCAATGTACAGATCATCCAGACAGAAAATCAACAAGGAGACACTGGCCTTAAATGGTGTATTAAACCATAGACATATATATATATATATATTTCATATATATATATGAAATATCAATAAATTTAAGAAAACTAAAATCATATCAAGCATCTTTTCTGACCATAACACTATGAGAGTAGAAATCAACTTTGAGGGAAAAAAACCCTGCAAATCCCACAAATGTGCAGAAGCTATAGAATATGCTACTAAACAAGTGGGTCAGTGATGAAATTCAAGATTAATTTAAGAAATAGTTGGAGACACACCAAAAAAATAAAAAAGAAATACAACAATCCAAAAATCTATGGGCTGCAACAAAAGAAGTTTTAAGAGGGTAGTTTAGAAGCACAAATCTCAAATAAACAATCTAACTTTACACCTAAAGGAACCAGAAAAAGAAGAACAAATGATATCCAAAGTTAGTAGAAGGAAAGAAGTAATAAAGATCAGAGCAGAAGAAAATTAGAGACTTTTTAAAAATAGAAAAGATCCATGAAAGCAAAAGCTGTTTCTTTGAAAGGAAAAAGAACAAACAAACCTAAGTTATTAGAAGGAAAGAAATCATAAAGATCAGAAGAGAAGAAAAATAGAGATTAAAAAAAATAGGAAAGGTCAATGAAAGCAAAAGCTGTTTCTTTGAAAGATATACTGTGTTCATGGATTGAAAGAATTAATATTGCTAAAATGACCATATTACACAAGGCAACCTACAGATTAAAATTTATTCCTGTCAAAAATGCCAATCACATTTTTCACAGAACTAGAACAAATAATTTTAAAATTTGTTTGGAAATATAAATGATTCTGACTAGATAAAACTTTCTTGAGAAAGAACAAAGCTGGAGGTATCATGCTCCCTGATTTCAAGCTTTACTACAAAGCTGCAGTCATCAAAGCAATATAGTACTGAAACAGAAATAGACACACAGATTAATGAGACTATTCTGAGAGAACTCAGATGGGAACTCACACTTTTATGGGCAATTAATCTGTGATAATATACAGCCTTGACGTACTCCTTTTCCTATTTGGAAGCAGTCTGTTGTTCCATGTCCAGTTCTAACTGTTGCTTCCTGACCTGCATATAGGTTTCTCAAGAGGCAGGTCAGGTGGTCTGGTATTCCCATCTCTTTCAGAATTTTCCACAGTTTATTGTGATCCACACAGTCAAAGGCTTTGGCATAGTCAATAAAGCAGAAATAGATGTTTTTGAAATGCTGGGCTGAAAGAAGCACAAGCTGGAATCAAGATTGCCAGGAGAAATATCAATAACCTCAGATATGCAGATGACACCACCCTTATGGCAGAAAGTGAGGGGAACTACAAAGCCTCTTGATGAAAGTGAAGAGGAGAGTGAAAAAGTTGGCTTAAAGCTCAACATTCAGAAAACTAAGATCATGGTATCTGGTCCCTTCACTTCATGGCCAATAGATGGGGAAACAGTGGGAACAGTGTCAAACTTTATTTTTGGGGCTCCAAAATCACTGCAGATGGTGACTGCAGCCATGAAATTAAAAGACGCTTACTCCTTGGAAGGAAAATTATGACCAACCTAGATAGCATATTGAAAAGCAGAAACATTACTTTGCCAACAAAGGTCCGTCTAGTCAAGGCTATGGTTTTCCCAGTGGTCATGTATGGATGTGAGAGTTGGACTGTGAAGAAAGCTGAGTGCCAAAGAATTGATGCTTTTGAACTGTGGTGTTGGAGAAGACTCTTGAGAGTCCCTTGGACTGCAAGGAGATCCAACCAGTCCATTCTGAAGGAGATCAGCCCTGGGATTTCTTTGGAGGGAATGATGCTGAAGCTGAAACTACAGCACTTTGGCCACCTTATGCGAAGAGTTGACTCATTGGAAAAGACTCTGATGCCAGGAGGGATTGGGGGCAGGAGGAGAAGGGGACGACAGAGGATGAGATGGCTGGATGGCATCACTGACTCGATGGACGTGAGTCTGAATGAACTCGGGGAGTTGATGATGGACAGGGAGGCCTGGCGTGCTGCAATTCATGGGGTCGCAAAGAGTCGGACACGACTGAGCGACTGAACTGAACTGAACTGAATCTGTGATAAAGGAGGCAAGAATATACAATGACAAAAGGTATCTCTTCAAGAAAAGTGTTGGACTAGTTTGCATTCCCACCAACAGTGTAAGAGGGTTCCCTTTTCTCCACATCCTCTCCAGCATTCATTGCTTGTAGACTTTTGGATCGCAGCCATTCTGACTGGCGTGAAATGGTACCTCATAGTGGTTTTGATTTGCATTTCTCTGATAATGAGTGATGTTGAGCATCTTTTCATGTGTTTGTTAGCCATCTGTATGTCTTCTTTGGAGAAATGTCTATTTAGTTCTTTGGCCCATTTTTTGATTGGATCGTTTATTTTTCTGGAATTGAGCTGTAGGAGTTGCTTGTATATTTTTGAGATTAGTTGTTTGTCAGTTGCTTAATTTGCTATTATTTTCTCCCATTCTGAAGGCTGTCTTTACACGTTGCTTATAGTTTCCTTTGTTGTGCAGAAGCTTTTAAGTTTAATTAGGTCCCATTTGTTTATTTTTGCTTTTATTTCCATTATTTTGGGAGGTGGGTCATAGAGGATCCTTCTGTGATGTATGTCAGAGAGTGTTTTGCCTATGTTCTCCTCTAGGAGTTTTATAGTTTCTGGTCTTATGTTTAGATCTTTAATCCATTTTGAGTTTATTTTTGTGTATGGTGTTAGAAAGTGTTCTAGTTTCATTCTTTTACAAGTGGTTGACCAGTTTTCCCAGCACCACTTGTTAAAGAGATTGTCTTTAATCCATTGTATATTCATGCCTCCTTTGTCAAAGATAAGGTGTCCATAGGTGCGTGGATTTATCTTTGGGCTTTCTATTTTGTTCCACCCCAATGTTCATCGCAGCACTGTTTATAATAGCCAGGACATGGAAGCAACCTAGATGTCCATCAGCAGATGAATGGATAAGAAAGCTGTGGTACATATACACAATGAAGTATTACTCAGCCACTGAAAAGAATACATTTGAATCAGTTCTAATGAGGTGGATGAAACTGGAGCCTATTGTACAGAGTGAAGTAAGCCAGAAAGAAAAACACCAATACAGTATACTAACACATATATATGGAATTTAAAAATATGGTAACAATAACCCTGTATCAGACCAGATCAGTCGCTCAGTCATGTCCGACTCTTTGCGACCCCATGAACCACGGCACGCCAGGCCTCCCTGTCCATCATCAACTCCCCGAGTTCACTCAGACTCATGTCCATTGAGTCAGTGATGCCATCCAGCCATCTTATCCTCTGTCATCCCCTTCTCCTCTTGCCCCCAATCCCTCCCAGCATCAGAGTCTTTTCCAATGAGTCAACTCCTCGCATGAGGTGGCCAAAGTACTGGAGTTTCAGCTTTAGCATCATTCCTTCCAAAGAAATCCCAGGGCTGATCTCCTTCAGAATGGACTGGTTGGATCTCCTTGCAGTCCAAGGGACTCTCAAGAGTCTTCTCCAGCACCACACTTCAAAAGCATCAATTCTTCGGCGCTCAGCCATCTTCACAGTCCAACTCTCACATCCATACATGACCACAGGAAAAACCATAGCCTTGACTAGACGAACCTTTGTTGGCAAAGTAATGTCTCTGCTTTTGAATATGCTATCAAGGTTGGTCATAACTTTCCTTCCAAAGAGTAAGTGTCTTTTAATTTCATGGCTGCAGTCACCATCTGCAGTGATTTTGGAGCCCAGAAAAATAAAGTCTGACACTGTTTCCACTGTTTCCCCATCTATTTCCCATGATTGAGACAGCAAAAGAGATGCTGATGTATAGAACAGTCTTTTGGACTCTGTGGGAGAGGGAGAGGGTGGGATGATTTGGGAGGATAGCATTGAAACATGTATAATATCATATATGAAACGAGTCGCCAGTCCAGGTTCGATGCATGATACTGGATGCTTGGGGCTGGTGCACTGGGATGACCCAGAGGGATGATATGGGGAAAGAGGAGGGAGAAGGGTTCAGGATGGGGAACACATGTATACCTGTGGCAGATTCATGTTGATATATGGCAAAACCAATATAATATTGTAAAGTTAAAAAATAAAATAAAATAAATTACAAATATATATATATATATATATATGTAGTGTTGGGAAAAGTGGACAGTTACATGCAAAGTAATCAAACTGGTCTACTGTCCCACAGCATGCACAAAATTAAATTACAAACAGATTAAAGACTTAAATGTAAGACCTGAAACCATAAAACTTCAAGAACAACAGTACTCTCTTTGACATAGGTCTTAATAACATTTTTAAAATATGTCTCCTCAGGGAAGAAAAACAAAATAAAAAATGGGACTATCCCAAACTAAAAAGCTTTTTCACAGTGAGGGAAACAAAACAAAAAGTAGCCTAGTAAATGGGAGAAGATATTTGCAAAGGATTCATCTGTTAAAGGGTTAATACCCAAACTATACAAAAAATTCACACAACTCAACATTAGAAACAAACTTATTGTTGCTCAGTTGCTAAGTCATGTCTGACTCTTTGAGATCCCATGGACAGCAGCATGTCCTTCACCATCTCCTGAAGTTTGCTCAAACTCATGTCCATTGAGTCGGTGATGCCATGCAATCATCTTATCCTCTATCATCCCCTTCTCCTGCCCTTGATCTTTCCCACATTGGGATCTTTTCCATTGAGTTGAGTCTTCGCATCAGGTGGCCAAAGTATTGGGACTTTAGCATCAGTCCTTCCAATGAGTATTCATGGTTGGTTTCCTTTAGGATTGACTGGTTTGATCTTTTTGCAGTCCAAGGGACTCTCAAGAATGTTCTCCAGCACCACAATTCAAAAACATCAATTCTTCTGTGCTCAGCCTTCTTTATGGTCCAACTCACATCCATACATGACTACTGGAAAAACTATAGCTTTGACTATGCAGACCTTTGTCAGCAAAGTGGTATCTCTGCTTTTTAATATACTGTCTAGGTTTGTTATAGCTTTTCTTCCAAGGAGCAAGCATCTTTTAATTTCATGACTTCAGTCACTCTCTGCAGTGATTTTGGAGCTCAAGAAAATAAAGTCTTTCACTGTTTCCCCATCTGTTTGCCATGAAGTCATGGGACCAGCTGCCATGGTCTTAGTTTTTTTTTAATGTTGAGTTCTAAACCAGCCTTTTTACTTGCTTTTTTTCACCTCCATCAAGAAGCTCCTTTGCTTTCTGCCATTAGAGTGGTATTACCTGCATATCTGAGGTTGTTGATATTTCTCCCAGCAACCTTGATTCCAGCTTGTGATTCATCCAGCACTTTGCATGATGTACTCTGCATATAAGTTAAATAAGCAGGGTGACAATATACAGCCTTGATGTACTCCTTTCCCAATTTGAAACCAGTCCATTGTTCCATGTCCTATTCAGCTGTTGCTTCTTGAACTGCATACATTTTTCTCAGGAGGCAGGTAAAGTCTGGTATTCCCATCTCTTTAAGAATTTTCTGAAGTTTGTTGTGATCTACACAGTCAAAGGCTTTAGTGTAGTCAACAAAATAGAAGTAGATGTCTTTCTCACCATAGGAGATTGGAATGAAAAAGTAGGAAGTCAAGAGATACCTGGAGTAACAGGCAAATTTGGCCTTGGAGTACAAAATGAAGCAGGGCAAAGGCTAACAGAGTTTTACTGAGAGAGCACACTGGTCATAGCAAAAAACAAATAATCTGACTTTAAAATGGGCAGAGGCTCTAAATAGACATTTTTCCAAAAAGACACACAGATGGCCAACAGGCTCATGAAAAGATGCTCAACATCACCAGTCATCAGGGAAATGCAAATCAAAATCAGAATAAGATATCACCTCACTCCTGTCAGAATGACTACTCTCAAAAAGATAACAAATAGCAAGTGTTGGTGAGGATGTGGAGAAAAAGAAAACCTCATGCATTGTTGGTGGGAATGTAAATTGGTACAGCTACTATGGAGTATCCTCAAAAATTAAAAATAGAAGTGCCACATAATCCAGCAATTCTACTCTTGAATATTTATCCAAAGAGAAAACAAAGATAATTAATTATAAAAAGATATATGCACCCTTATGTTCATTGTAAGTGAAGTGAAGTGAAAGTCCCTAAGCCGTGTCTGATTCTTTGCAAACCCATGGACTATACAGTCCATGGAATTCTCCAGGCCAGAATACTGGAGTGGGTAGCCTTTCCCTTCTCCAGGGGATCTTTCTAACCCAGAGATCAAACCCAGGTCTCCTGCATTGTGGGCGGGTTCTTTACCCACTGAGCCACAAGGGAAGCCCAAGAATACTAGAGTGGGTAGCCTATCCCTTCTCCAGCGGATCTTCCTGACCCAGGAATTGAACCAGGGTCTTCTGCACTATCAGGGAAGCCCATGTTCACTGTATCATTATTTATAATGACCAAGACATGGATGCAACCTAAATGCTCATTAATAGATAAATAGATAAAGAGGATGTGATGCATATACACAATGGGCTATAACTCAGCCATAAACAAGAATGAAATTGTGTCATTTGCAGAGATGTGGATGGACCTAGAGACTGTCATACAGAGTGAAGTGAGTCAGAAAGAGGAAAACAAACATTGTATATTAACACATATATGTGGAATCTAGAAAATAGTATAGATAAATTTATCTGCAAAGAAGAAATAGATATATAGACCTAGAGAACAAATATATAGAGAGAACAAATACACATATATCAAGGGGAGATGAATCAGGAGATTGGGATTCACATGTATACACTAGAGCTAGAATGTGTTAGTCGCTCAGTCATGTCTGATTCTTTGCAACCCCATGGATTCTAGCCCATCAGGCTCCTCTGTCCATGTAATTCTCCAGGCACGAATACTGGAGTGGGTAGACATTTCCTTCTCCAGGGGATCCTTCTGACCAAGGGATCGAATCCAGGTCTCCTGCATTGCAGGCAGAATCTTTACTATCTGAACTACAGGGAAGTCCTATGGCTCATACAAGGAAGTCCCATATATGTACTACTATGTATAGAATAGATAAATAATGAGAACCTACTATATAGCACAGCGAACTCCGCTCAGTGCTCCATGGTGATTTAAATAGGAAGGAAATCCTAAAAAGAGGGGATAGATGTATATTTATGGCTGATTTGTTTTGTTGTAGAGCAGAAACTAACACAACGGTGTAAGCAACTATATTCCAATAAAAGGAAATTAAAAAATAAAGTGGGAAGTCTCTGAATACATGTTTTCCAAAAAAGACACACAGATGGTCAAGATGAACATGAAAAGATGCTCAACATCACTAATCAGCAGGGAAATGAAAATCAAAATCACAATGAGATATCACCTCACACCTGTTAGAATGACTATTATCAAAGACAACAAATAACAAGTGTTGGCGAGGATATGGAGAAAAGGAACACCTCACGCACTGTTGGTAGAAATGTAAATGTAGCGTAGCGTAGGTTATGGAGAGTCCTCAAAAATTACAAATAAAATTACCATATAATCCAGCAATTCACTCTTGAATATTTATCCAAACAAAACAAAAATACTAATTAGAAAAAATATGTGAATCCCTATGTTCATTATAGCATTATTTATAATAACCAAGATATGGAAGCAACCTAAATATATATATATATACACATATATACATATATATGTGTGTGTTATATGCATTATACATACATATGTATATATATATATATATATGTGTGAATATTAGCCTTAAAAAGGAATGAAATCTTGCCATTTGTGACAACATTCATGGACCTAGAGGGTATTATGCTACATGAAATGTCAGATGGAAAAAGATAAATACTGTATGATTTTACTTATATGTGGACTCTAAAAAACAAAACAAATGAACAAATATAACAAAACAGAAACATCATTACAGGTACAGAGAACAAACAGATGATTGCCAGAGGTGCAGTGAGTGGGGGAGGAAAGGAATAGGTGAGGTAGATTAGATTAAGGGGTCCAGTTGAAACTCCAGTTGAAAAACAAATGAGTCATGGATGAAATGTACAGTGTGGGTAAAATCATCAGCAACTGTAATATCTTTGAGTGGAGGCATATCATAACTACTCATTGTGATCATTGTTTTGAAATGTATAGAAATATTGAATCACTATGTTGTGTAATTAGAAACAATGTAGTGTTGTAGGTCAATTATTCTTCAAAAACAAGTGAACAAATTGACAAAAAAAAAAAAAAGATCAATTTGTGATTACCAGAGGTGGGTGTGTGTGGGAGGGGGTGGATGAAAGCATTCAAAAGGTACAAACTTCCAGCTATAAGATAAATTGGTTCTAGGGATACAATGTACAACATGATAAATATAATTAACACTGTTGTACATTACATATGAGTGTTGTTAAGAAAGTACATTGTAACAGTTCTTATCATAAGAAAATCTTGTTTCTATTTCTTTAATTTTGTATCTGTATAAGATTATGAATGCTCACCAAACTTGTGATACTCATTTCTTTATGTATGTAAGTCAACTTATCATGCTATACACCTTAATTGTATACAGTACATGCATGCTAGATCACTTCAGGTATGTCCAACTCTTTGTGACACTACAGACTGTAGCCTGCCAGGCTCCTCTGTCTATGGGATTCTTCAAGCAAGAATACTGGAGTGGGTTGCCCTGTCCTCCTCCAGGGGATCTTCCCAATCCAGGGATCAAACCTGAGTCTTACATCTCTTGCATTGGTAGAAGGGTTCTTTACCATTAGCACCACCCAGGAAGCCCAAGTGTATACAGCACTGTATATCAATTATATCTCAATAAAACCGGAAGGAAAAACTAAATTTCTTTAAAACATAATTGATTGGTTGAAATCAATGAGAATGTAAGGTGGGGTTTATAACTCATTAGGTGGCATCACTGACTCAATGGACATGAGTTTAAGCAAACTCTGGGAAATAATGAAGAACAGGGAAGCCCAGCGTTCTGTGGTCCATGCGGTCACAAAAAGTCAGACACGGCTGAGCTACTGAACAACAAGAAGGTGGTAAAAGGCATACCAACAACAACACAGTGAATAGGGAAATGGGAAGCATTTTGTAGGGTTTTATGTGATATGTTAAACAGTGTAATGGTATCGTAGGGCTTCCCAGGTGGCTCAGTGGTAAACAATCTCCCTGCCAATGCAGGAAACAGAGAAGATATGGGTTTGATCCCTGGGATGGGAAAGTCCCCTGGAGGAGGAAATGGCAACCCACTCCAGTGTTCTTGCCTGGAGAATCCCATGGACAAAGAAGTCTGGCAGGCTACACAGTCCATAGAGTCGCCAAGGGTTGGACACAACTGAGCAACTGAGCACACATGGTAGCTGAAGGCAGGCTGTGATTAAAGACACATATTAAAAAAAACACTACTGCAATCTTTAAAAGCAAAGAAGCATAGCTAGTGAACCATAGTGGAGGCAAAGTAGAATTTTAAAAAATAATTAACTTACAGGAAGACAAAAAAGCATAAATGGGACAAAAAGAAAACAAATGCTAAGATGGTAGATTTATATACAACTGTATTGATAATCACATTCAGTGTAAATGGTCAAAACCAGAGTGTGTAAACATTTTATTTAAAGGGCCAGACAGTAAATATTTTAGGCTTTTGTGGGTCATACAGTCAATGTCACAGGTGGTCAATGCATAAAAGTAGTGATAGACAATATGTAAATGAATGATCACAATTGTCAGGATGTAGTTTGCTGACTTCGAATTTAAACAGTTCCAACAAAAGACAGAAAATTTCAGTCTAGAAGAAAAATCAAATTCCAACATCATGCTCTAACCATTTGAAATACAAATTCCAGAGGGCTTCCCTGGTGGCTCAGATGGTAAAGAATCTGCCTGCAGTGCAGGAGTCCAGGTTCGATCTGTGGGTCAGGAAAATTCCCTGGAGGAGGAAATGGCAACCCACTTCGGTATTCTTGCCTGGAGAATTCCATGGACAGGCTATATAGTCCATGGGGTTGAAAAGAGTTGGTTATGACTGAGCGACTAACACACCAGTTGCAAAAAAGTGAAAAGATATATGCCATATATGCATGAAAAGATATATGCCATGTAAACATGAATCACAAGAATGCTGTGTTAGCTATCTGAGTAACAAGTTTAACCTAATAAGAAGTAACATTATCAGACATAAAGAAGGGCATTTCATAATGATGAAAAGGTAATGCATAAAAAAGTTATGACAATCCTAAATGTTCTGATGCCCACCAACACAGCATCAAAATAAAAGAGGCCAAAACTAACAGAAATGAATGGAAAATAGAGAAATCCATTACTAATTAGAATTTTGAACACATGTTTCTCAGTAACTGAAAGAACAAGGAGGGTGACATTACCAAGTTGGAGGGTAAAAAGGTTCCAATGCTCACCTTCTCCCATGAAACCAATAAAGAGACAACTTCTCAGGACTACATAACCATCAACAAAAATCCTGCAGAGCTCAAAAATTGAGGATAGACACATAGAAAAGTATAGCACTCATTATACCTGCATTACCACCTCTCCTATTTCAGAGCATCTCATAGCCAACAGGGATCCCCTTAGAGGCATTTTACCCCATGAGATGAAGAAGAGAGGGAGATCCCAGCAAATCTCACCTTGTGGACATTTGCAGCCTTTGATTCTGAGCACTCTACATTCTTTACCTACACTGATACTAGTTGTTGATGCTGTGCAAAGTTCCTGCCACTGCATCTCTTCCTAGGGACTAAAACTGTTGCTGAAGTGATACCTGCCCTCAGGGGCCCAGTTGCCTCTGTGCCTGCCTCTCCGGGATCAGGATGCTGTAACACCTCACCATATATGCAAATGAAGCGGCTTTTGCTCAGTGCCCTTCCCCCCCATGCATTGTTCCACTATTACTACCCCAGTCACTGCTGCTCTGAGCATGAATAAAATGAGAAGTTCAACAATGAGATAGAAATCATGAAAAGAATCAAACAAATTCTGATGCTGAAAAATGCAATTAACAAAATGAAGAATGCAATAGAGAGCTTCAACAACAAGCTCAATCAGGCAAAAGAAAGAATTCGTAAACTTGAAGACAGTTCTGTTGATACTATCCAGTCAGAGAGAAAAGAATTTAGAATTAAAAAGAGTAAAGAAAATTTACATAAATTATGAGGCACCATCAAACAAAACAATATATGCTTATTAGAGTCTCAGAAGGATAAGAGAGAAAGAGACAGAAAATTAAAAAAAAAATAATGGTTAAAAACTTTGTAAATATGGGAAGAGATGTGGCCAACTGGAGACATGAAGCTCAAAACTCAGAGTTTCAACCTAAAGAGATCTTCATTGGGACACAGTGAATCATGGTCTCAAAATCAAAGACATAGAGAATTTGGAAGCAGAAAAAGGAAAAAGACTCATCACAAACAAGGAAATCCCAAAAATGCTATCAGCAAATTTCTAAGCAGAAGCCTTGCAGTTCAGGAGAGAATGGGATACACAAAGAGACCAAGAAAAAAATCTGTCAACCAAGTATACTTTACTCAGCAAAGCTGTCCTTCAGAAATGAAAGAGAGGAAAAGAGTTTCCCAGAAAATTATTAAAAAATTATTAACAGATCTGAAGACAAAAGTAGACAGCAGTGAAATAATAGTAGGGGACTTCAGTACTGCACTTTCAACAACAAATAGATCATCCAGACAGAAAATCAATATGAAAATAAAGTATTTACTGGGGAGGCCTTACAAATAGCTGTGAAAAGAAGAGAAGTGAAAAGCAAAGGAGAAAAGGAAAGATAAAAGCATCTGAATGCAGAGTTCCAAAGAATAGCAAGAAGATATAAGAAAGCCTTCCTCAGCAATCAATGCAAAGAAATAGAGGAAAACAACAGAATGGGAAAGACTAGAGATCTCTTCAAGAAAATTAGAGATACCAGGGAACATTTCATGCAAAGATGGGCTCAATAAAGGACAGAAATGGTATGGACCTAACAGAAGCAGAAGATATTAAGAAGAAGTGGCAATAATACACAGAAGAACTGTACAAAAAAGATTTTCATGACCAAGATAATCACGATGGTGTGATCACTCACCTATAGCCAGATATCCTGAAATGTGAAGTCAAGTGGGCCTTAGAAAGCATCACTATGAACAAAGCTAGTGGAGGTGATGGAATTCCAGTGGAGCTATTCCAAATCCTGAAAGATGATGGTGTGAAAGTGCTGCACTCAACATGCCAGCAAATTTGGAAAACTCAGCAATGGCCACAGGACTGGAAAAGGTCAGTTTTCATTCCACTCCCAAAGAAAGGCAATGCCAAAGACTGCTCAAACTACCGTACAATTGCACTCATCTCACACGCTAGTAAAGTAATGCTCAAAATTCTCCAAGCCAGGCTTCAGCAATATGTGAACCGTGAACTTCCAGATGTTCAAGCTGGTTTTAGAAAAGGCAGAGGAACCAGAGACCAAATTGCCAACATCCGCTGGATCATGGAAAAGGAAGAGAGTTCCATAAAAACATCTATTTCTGCTTTATTGACTATGCCAAAGCCTTTGACTGTGTGGATCACAATAAAGTGTGGAAAATTCTGAAAGAGATGTGAATACCAGACCACCTGACCTGCCTTTTGAGAAACCTATATGCAGGTCAGGAAGTAACAGTTAGAACTGGACATGGAACAACAGATTGGTTCCAGTAGGAAAAGGAGTACGTCAAGGCTGTATATTGTCACCCTGTTTATTTAACTTATATGCAGAGTACATCATGAGAAATGCTGGGCTGGAAGAAGCACAAGCTGGAATCAAGATTGCTGGGAGAAATATCAATAACCTCAGATAAGCAGATGACACCACCCTTATGGCAGAAAGTGAAGAGGAACTAAAAAGCCCCTTGATGAAAGTGAGAGAGTGAAAAGTTGGCTTAAAGCTCAACATTCAGAAAACGAAGATCGTGGTATCTGGTCCCATCACTTCATGGGAAATAGATGGGGAAACAGTGTCAGACTTTATTTTTCTGGGCTCTAAAATCACTGCGGATGATGACTGCAGCCATGAAATTAAAAGATGCTTACTCCTTGGAAGGAAAGTTATGACCAACCTTGATAGCATATTGAAAAACAGAGACATTACTTTGCCAACAAAGGTCCATCTAGTCAAAGCTATGGTTTTTCCAGTGGTCATGTATGGATGTGAGAGTTGGACTGTGAAGAAAGCTGAGTGCTGAAGAATTGATGCTTTTGAACTGTGGTGTTGGAGAAGACTCTTGAGAGTCCCTTCGACTGCAAGGAGATCCAAACAGTCCATTCTGAAGGAGATCAGCCCTGGGATTTCTTTGGAAGGACTGATGCTAAAGTTGAAACTCCAGTACTTTGGCCACCTCATGCGAAGAGTTGACTCATTGGAAAAGACTCTGATGCTGGGAGGGATTAGGGGAAGATGGAGAAGGGGACGACAGAGGATGAGATGGCTGGATGGCATCACTGACTCGATGGACGTGAGTTTGAGTGAATTCCAGGAGTTGGTGTTGGACAGGGAGGCCTGGCGTGCTCGATTCATGGGGTCGCAAAGAGTCGGACACGACTAAGCAACTGAACTGAACTGAACTGAAACTAAACTTTATACCAAATGGACATATACAGAGCATTTCAATCAACAGTAGGTGAATATACTCTTTTCAAACCCACCTGAAACATATCCCAGGATAAATCATACTATAGGTCACAAAACAAGATTCAATAAATTTTAATATATTTAAATCATATCAAGTATCTTTTCTGAACACAGTGGTATAAAACTAGAAATCAATGGCAGCAGGAAAGCTGGAAAATTCACAAATATGTGGAAATTAAACGGATAAATAATGGGTCAAAAAAGAAATCAAAAGAAAAATTCAAAAATATCTTGAGGAAAAACAAAAATGGAAACACAACACAATCAACTTTGGGGATGCAGCAGAAGTAGTCCCAAGTGGGAAGTTTGCAACAACAAATATTTAATTAAGAAAAAGTAAGATCTTAAGTAGAAAAACTAAACTTGCATCCCAAGAAACTAAAAAGGGAAGAAAAAGCTAAACCCAAAGTTAGCAGAGTAAAGATTAGAGCAGAAATTAACAAATTAGAGACTAGAATGACAATGGAAAAAACCAACAAAAACCAAGAGCTGTGTTTTTTGAAAAGAAAAACAAAATTGACAAACCTTTAGCCAGACTAAGAAAAAAAGGATGATTCAAGTTAATAACATTATAAGTGAAAGAAGAGACATTACAACTGACACCACAGAAATACAAAGAACTGTAAGAAACTAGTAAGAACAATTATATGCCAACAAATTAGAAAACTTAGAAAAAATGAATACATTCCTAGAAAAACACAGTTTTCCAAGATAGAAGCTTGAAGTAACAGGAAACTGACCAGATCAATAATGTGCAATGAGATTGAACTTATAATGAAAAATCTCCCAACAAATGAAAGCTCAGGATGAGATGACGTCACAGGTCAGTTCTACCAACTATTTAAAGAATAATTAATACCAATCCTTCTCAAACTCTTCCAAAAAACTGAAGAGAAAGAAATACTTGCAAATTCATTTTGTGAGGTCAGCACTACCCTGATACTAAAGCCAGAAGAATAATACAAGAAAATAAAATTACAGACCAATATCTCCGATGAAATGAGATGCAAAATTCTCAACAAAATGTTAGCAAACCAAATTCAAGAGCATAGTGAAAGGATCATACACTATGATCAAGTGGGAGTCATCCCTGATATGCAAGAATGGTTTAACTTAATGCAAGCCAATAAGTATGATACATCACATTAACAAATGAAAAATTAAAATAGGGTAATCATTTCAATAGATGCAGGAAATGCACTTGACAAAATTCAACATCTTTTCATGATAAAAACTCTCAACAAATTAGGTATATAAGGGATGTTCCTCAGCATAATAAAGGCCACATCAAAGCCACAGCTAACATCATACCCAATAGTGAAAGATTAAAAGTCGCTTCTCTAAGATTAAGTACCATTCAAGAATATCCACTCTGATTTCTAGTGAACAGTGCTAGAAGTTCTAGCCAGAGCACTTAGGCAAGAATAAAGAATAATAGGCATCCAAATTGGAAAGGAATAAGTAAAATCATCTCTGTTTTACTCAGGTGACATGTCCTTTCATACTGAAAATCCTAAATACACTACCAAAAACTGTTAGATCTAATATATTCAATAAATAAAATTGGCAAATTTGCAGGATACAAAATCAACATATAGAAATCAGCTGTGTTTCTATACACCAACAACAAACTATTTGAAAGAGAAATTAATAAAGCAATATCACTTACAATAGCATCAAAGACAATAAAACACTTAAGAATAAATTTAATCAAGAAGTACACTGAAAACTATACAACATTGATTAAAGAGACTGAAAACAGCACAAAAAAATGGAACAGTATCCTGTGTTCTTGGGATGGAATAATGAATACTGTGAAAATGTCCATACTACCAAAAGCAAGACACAGATTCAATGCAATATCTATCAAAATTTCAATGACTTTTTTTTTTTCACAAAATAGGTGAAAACTATCCTAAAATTGGCATGAAACTACAAAAGACGCCATATATCTGAGGCAATTCTGAGAAAGAACAACAAAGCTGGAAGTATCATACTTCTTGATTTCAAACTATATTGCAAAGCTAGTTATCAAAACAGTATGGTACTGGCATAAGAGTTGGCACATAGACCAATGGAACAGACTGGAGAAGCCAGTTATAAGTCCACTTATGTACACTCAATTTTTGGCAAGAGCGTTAAGCACACATGCAGGAAAATGAAGTGTCCTCAATAAATGGTGCTGAGAAAGTTGGCTATCCAATGCAAGAAACTATAAATAGACACCTATCTTACACTGCTCAAAAAAATTAACTTGAATAGAAGACTCCAATGTAAGGCCTGAAACCATAAAACCCTGAGAAGAAAACATAGGGGCAAATATACTTGACAGTAGATTTAGTAATGATTTTTTCATAAAACACTATAAATGCAAGCAACATAAACTAGAACAAACAAGTGGAACTACATCAAACTACAGAGCTTCTGCACAGCAAAGGAAACAATCTATAAATTGAAAATACAAACTAGATTGAGAGAAAATATTCCCAAACCACATATCTGTAAGTGGTTAATATCTAAAATATATAAAGAACTCACACAACACAAAAAAGAGAGTGAAGAAACAAGAGAGAGAAAAGGCTGGCTTAAAACTCAACATTAATAAAAGCTAAGATTATGGCATATGGTTCCATCGCTTCAAGGCAAATAGAAAGGGGAAAAGTGGATGCAGTGACAGATTTCATTTTCTTGGGCTCCAAAATCACTGCAGACAGTGACTGCAGCCATGAAATTAAAAGGTACTTGCTCCTTGGAAGGAAAGCTATGACAAAACTAGACAGCATATTAAAAAGCAGAGACATAATTTTGCCAACAAAAGTCTGCATAGTCAAAACTATGGCTTTTCCAGCAGTCATGTATGAATGTGAGAGTTGGAGGCTGAGCACTGAAGAATTGATGCTTTCAAATTGTGGTGTGGGAGAGGACTCTTGAGAGTCCCTTGGACTGCAAGGAAATCAAACCAGTCAATCCTAAAGAAAATCAATACTGAATATTCAATGGAAGGACTGATGCTAAAGTTGAAGCTCCAATAGTTTGGCCACTTAATGCAGAGTCAACTCATTGGAAAAGACCCTGATGCTGGGAAAGATTGAAGGCAAAAGGAGAAGAGGGCAGCAGGGGATGAGATGGTTAGATAGCATCACTGACTCAATGGACGTGAATTTGAGCAAACTCTGGGTGATAGTGAAGGACAGGGGAGCTTGCTGTGCTGCAGTCCATGGGGTCACAAATTGTTGGACATATCTTTACGACTGATCAATGACATACAACACAATAGCAAAAAAGCAAACAATCCAATTTAAAAATGGGAAAATAAGCTAGATAGATATTTTTCCAAAGAAGACATATGAATGGCCAATAGATATGTGAAACTCTGCTCAACATAATGAGTTATGCATGTGTGTGTGCTAACTCACTTCAGTCACATCTGACTCTTTGTGACCCCATGAATAATAGCCCACCAGCCTCCCCTGTCCATGGGATTCTTCAGGCAAGAATACTTCAGTGACTTGCCATACCCTCCTCAACTAATCATGAGAGAAATGCAAAAATTAAAATCACAATGAGATATCATCTTACACCTGTTAAAATGACTATTTTCTAAAAGAGAAGAAATAATAAATGTTGGCAAGAATTGGAGAAAAGAGAACACTTTCACATGGTTGGTGGGAATGTAAATTGGTATAATGATTATGGAAAACAGTATGGCAGTTCCTCAAAGAAAATTGACTACTATATGGCCCAGCAATCCTACTCCTAGGTATATATATCCAAAGGAATTGAAACTAGCATCTCAAAGAGATATATACACACCCATGTTCACTGCAGCATTATATGCTATAGTCAAGATATGGAAGCAATATATAATTCAGCCATAAAAAAAGAGGGTAATCCTGTCATTTGTAACAATGTGGATTAATGTGGAAGGCATTACGTCAAGTGAAATAATCAGACCAAAAAAAAGCAAATATTGTATGGCATCACTTATACGTGGTATTTTTAAAGTAAATTTTATAGAAACAGAATAGAAAGGTTGTTGCCAGAATCTGAGGTAGGGGGAAATAAAGTGGGTAAATTAAAGGGCACACATTTTTAATTATAAGAAGAATAAGTTCTAGATATCTCATGTATATCACAGTGACTATAGTTAATAATACAATACTGTATACTTGAAAGTTGCTGAGAGTAGATCTTAATTATTTTCATTACATAAACAAAAGTCGTCAACTATATGAGATGATGTAGAGTTAACTAATTTGATACTAGTAACATTTCACAATGCATGTGTGTATCAAATCATCACATCATACACTTTAAATGCATAAAATTATTCTTGTTAATTTCTCCTCAGTTTAAAAAAACCAAGTAGGCAGGAAGTCAGAAAGTATATAGAAAAGCTGAATAACACTACCGAGCAACATGACCTAATTGACATTATAGTGAAACATACATCAATGCAGAATAAGCATTCTTTTTAAGAGTTTATGGAACGTTAACCAAGAAAGGCCATATTCTTGGCCACAAGACACACCTTAACACATATAAAAGAATAAAAATTATACAATGTCCACTCTTGGATGACAGTGACATTAAACTAGCAATTAATAAAAGAAACACAATTCAGTCAGTTCAGTTCAGTCACTCAGTAGTGTCCGACTCTTTACGACCCCATGAATCGCAGCACACCAGGCCTCCCTGTCCATCACCAACTCCCGGAGTTCACCCAGACTCACATCCATCGAGTCAGTGATGCCATCCAGCCATCTCATCCTCTGTCGTCCCCTTCTCCTCCCAGCATCAGAGTCTTTTCCAATGAGTCAACTCTTCGCATGAGGTGGCCAAAGTACTGGAGTTTCAGCTTTAGCATCATTCCTTCCAAAGAAATCCCAAGGCTGATCTCCTTCAGAATGGACTGGTTGGATCTCCTTGCAGTCGAAGGGACTCTCAAGAGTCTTCTCCAACACCACAGTTCAAAAGCATCAATTCTTTGGTGCTCGGCTCTCTTCACAGTCCAATTCTCACATCCATATGTGACCACTGGAAAAACCATAGCCTTGACTAGACGAGCCTTTGTGGGCAAAGTGATGTCTCTGCTTTTTAATATGCTATCTAGGTTGGTCATAACTTTCCTTCCAAGGAGTAAGCATCTTTTAATTTCATGGCTGCAGTCACCATCTGCAGTGATTTTTGAGCCCCCAAAAATAAAGTCTGACACTGTTTCCACTGTTTCCCCATCCATTTGCCATGAAGTGATGGGACCAGATGCCATGATCTTCGTTTTCTGAATGTTGAGCTTTAAGCCAACTTTTTCCCTCTCCTCTTTCACTTTCATCAAGTGGCTTTTTAGTTCCTCTTCACTTTCTGCCATAAGGGTGGTGTCATCTGCATATCTGAGGTTATTGGTATTTCTCCCAGCAATCTTGATTCCAGCTTGTGCTTCTTCCAGCCCAGTGTTTCTCATGATGTACTCTGCATGTAAGTTAAGTAAGCAGGGTGACAATATACAGCCTTGACGTACTCCTTTTCCTATTTGGAACCAATCTGTTGTTCCATGTGCAGTTCTAACTGTTGCTTCCTGACCTGCATATAGGTTTCTCAAGAGGCAGGTCAGGTGGTCTGGTATTCCCATCTCTTTCAGAATTTTCCACAGTTTATTGTGATCCACACAGTCAAAGGCTTTGGCATAATCAATCAAGCAGAAATAGATGTTTTTTCTGGAACTGTCTTGCTTTTTCCATGACCCAGTGGATGTCGGCAATTTGATCCCTGGTTCCTCTGCCTTTTCTAAAACCAGCTTGAACATCAGGAAGTTCACGGTTCACGTATTGCTGAAGCCTGGCTTGGAGAATTTTGAGCATTACTTTGCTAGCGTGTGAGATGAGTGCAATTGTGCGGTAGTTTGAGCATTCTTTGGCATTGCCTTTCTTTGGGATTGGAATGAAAACTGACCTTTTCCCATCCTGTGGCCACTGCTGAGTTTTCCCAATTAGCTGGCATGTTGAATGCAGCACTTTCACAACATCATCTTTCAGGATTTGAAATAGCTCAACTGGAATTCCATCACCTCCACTAGCTTTGTTTGTAGTGATGCTTTCTAAGGCCCACTTGACTTCACATTCCAGGATGTCCGGCTCTAGGTCAGTGATCACACCATCGTGATTATCTGGGTCGTGAAGATCTTTTTTGTACAGTTCTTCTGTGTATTCTTGCCATCTCTTCTTAATATCTTCTGCTTCTGTTAGGTCCATACCATTTTTGTCCTTTATCGAGCCCATCTTTGCATGAAATGTTCCCTTGGTATCTCTAATTTTCTTGAAGAGATCTCTAGTCTTTCCCATTCTGTTGTTTTCCTCTATTTCTTTGCATTGATCACTGAGGAAGGCTTTCTTATCTCTCCTTGCTATTCTTTGGAACTCTGCATTCAGATGCTTTTATCTTTCCTTTTCTCCTTTGCTTTTCGCTTCTCTTCTTTTCACAGCTATTTGTAAGGCTTCCCCAGACAGCCGTTTTGCTTTTTGCATTTCTTTTCCATGGGGATGGTCTTCATCCCTGTCTCCTGTACAGTGTCACAAACCTCAGTCCATAGTTCATCAGGCACTCTATCTATCAGATCTAGTCCCTTAAATCTATTTCTCACTTCCACTGTATAATCATAAGGGATTTGATTTAGGTCATACCTGAATGGTCTAGTGGTTTTCCCTACTTTCTTCAATTTAAGTCTGAATTTGACTTCAGTTCAGTTCAGTTCAGTCGCTCAGTTGTGTTCGACTTTTTGCGACCCCATGAATCGCAGCATGCCAGGCCTCCCTGTGCATCACCAACTCCTGGAGTTCACTCAGACTCATGTCCATCGAGTCAGTGATGCCATCCAACCATCTCATCCTCTGTTGTCCCCTTCTCCTCCTGCCCCCAATCCCTCCCAGCATCAGAGTCTTTTCCAATGAGTCAACTCCTTGCATGAGGTGGCCAAAGTACTGGAGTTTCAGCTTTAGCATCATTCCTTACAAAGAACACCCAGGGCTGATCTCCTTTAGAATGGACTGGTTGGATCTCCTTGCAGTCCAAGGGACTCTCAAGAGTCTTCTCCAACACCACAGTTCAAAAGCAACAATTCTTCAGCGCTCAGCTTTCTTCACAGTCCAACTCTCACATCCATACATGACCACAGGAAAAACCATAGCCTTGACTAGACGGACCTTTGTTGGCAAAGTAATGTCTCTGCTTTTCAATATGCTATCTAGGTTGGTCATAACTTTCCTTCCAAGGAGTAAGAATCTTTTAATTTCATGGCTGCAGTCACCATCTGCAGTGATTTTGGAGCCCCCCAAAATAAAGTCTGACACTGTTTCCACTGTTTCCCCTTCTATTTCCCATGAAGTGATGGGACCAGATGCCATGATCTTTGTTTTCTGAATGTTGAGCTTTAAGCCAACTTTTTCACTCTCCTTTTTCACTTTCATCAGGAGACTTTTTAGTTCCTCTTCACTTTCTACCATAAGGGTGGTGTCATCTGCATATCTGAGGTTATTGGTATTTCTCCCAGCCATCTTGATTCCAGCTTGTGCTTCTTCCAGCCCAGTGTTTCTCATATTGTACTTTGCATTTAAGTTAAATAATCAGGATGACAATATACAGCCTTGACGTACTCCTTCTGTTTGGAACCAGTCTGTTGTTCCATGTCCAGTTCTATAGAGCCCACTAATTGGATTCTGTGGCCTTCACCCCAATTAGTTGAAACCTTGTGGCCACACAAAAACCTACACATAAATGTTTATAGAAGTATTATTAGTAATTGCCAAAAGTTTGAGGTAACCAATATGTCTTTCAGTAAGTGAATGGATAAACACTGTGGAACATCTAGGCAATTGAATAATATACAGAACTAAATAAATAAGCTATCAAGCCAAGAAAAGACCTGGAGAAACCTTAAATGCATACTACTAAATGAAAGAAGCTAATCTGAAAAGGCAACAGAGTGTATGATTCCAACTATATAATATCATAGAAAAAGCAAAACTATGGAGACAGTTAAAAAGAATCAGTGATTGCTATCGATTGCTAGCAATGATTGCTGTGGGAGATGAAGAGGTATAGCACAGAGGAATTTTAGGGCATTGACAATATTCTGAATGATAGTACAATGATGAATATGTGTTTTTATACTTCTGTTCAAGCCTGTAGCTATAAAAAGCCAAGAGTGAATCCTACTGTAAACTATGGATTTGAGGTCATTATGTGTCAGTGTAAGTTCATTAGTTGTAACAAACGTAGCGTTCTGGTAGGAGATGGTGAGGGAGTAACTTGCATGTGAGAGAGGTAGTCAGTATAAGACATTTCTTCACGCTTCTCTTAATTTTGCTGTGAACATGAATCCGAAAAAACCTATACCTTATATAATGCTTATATAATAATGATTCTTACCCCCTAACATGGGAAACAATGCAATGATATTCCCTTTCACCTCTTATATTTAGCACTTGGTTAGAAATCCGAGTAAGTTTGTTGTTGTTCAGTCACCAAGTCATACCCGACTCTTCACGACCCCATGGACTGCAGCATGCTGGGCTTCCCTGTCTCACCATCTCCCAGAGTTTGCCCAAATTCACGTCCATTGAATCAGTGATGCCATCCAATCATCTCATCCTCTGTTGCCCTCTTCTCCTAGCAAATACAATAAGGCAATAAAAAGAAACAAAAGGGATATAGTTTTGGTAAGTACAGTTAAGCTCTATTTATGGATGACACAGTTAGGTTCATAAAATAAGGAGTCAATCTACAAAAATCCTACTGAAATGAATAAACAAATTAGAAATGTTTCAGAATAAAATGTCAATAAACAAATATGCATTGTATTTTCATATATTAGCAGTGGATTACTAGGAATTAAACTTTTAAAAATATCATTTCTATCGCCATTAAAATATGAAATATTTAGACACAAAATTAAAACATATAGAGCACTGCTGAGAAAAATTAAAGAAAATTTAAGTAAGTGGATAAAAAAGAGGTCATATTCATGTATTGGAAGACTCAGGATATTAAGATGCATTTTCTGCCTAAATCAATTTATAGATTCAACAGGAAATTCAACCAAAATTCTAGTAGGTTTTAAAAATAGAATTGACAAGTTGATTCTAAAAGTTACATAAATAAATAAAGGAACTAGGATAGATAAAATGATTTTGCTAAAAAAACAAAAAAGAACACAGTTGGAGAACTTATAATACTTAATGTCAAATCTTACTTATAGTGAAGAAAAGAAGCCAGGTGCAAAAGAGTGTATACTACATGCTTCCATTTATATTAAACTCCAGGAAAACTAGAGAGAGAACGAAGTAATGGTTTCCTGAGGTCAGGGAGGGGTAGAAGGTAGTGATTAACTGGGAAAGGCCACAAGGAAGTTTCCTAGGGCAAGTGAAACGCCCTGTATCTTGTCTGTGGTGGTGGTCATATGGCTTTATACATTTGACAAAACTCATTGGTCCATATACTTAAAATGTGTGTTTTATCATAATAAATTATACCCCAATGAATTGTATCTTTAAAAATAATATCTATTAAGATATCCCTACGAAAGATCAAGAACTGGTACACATTTACTTCAGATTTCCCCTAAATTCCTCTTCTCAATATTTGTCAAAAGGATTTGGTAATTTTGCCTCAGTTTTATCATTGTCAAGTCATTATTGTTTTTACATTGTTATCTTTTCAAAATCAACTAAGAAAGGAGTTCGCTTCAAAACAATAATGACAATAATTTAGACTGTTCTGTGTCCACATTACTTCAACAATCACTATGGTTTCTTTTATATCATGACTTCCCCATTTGTGAACTCTTGTTTTATCTCCTTGTTAGCTGGTTTATATTTTTAAATAAGTAATTTTCCAGAAAACATAGATGTGGTATTTTTCCTGAAAACGTGTGTAACTGAGAATTTATTTCGACTGCCTTCATACACAATGGCATCTTACCTTTCATATGGAATTCTTGAATCTCAACTTTCCTTTAAAATTCTGGATAGGTTACTTCTAGTTTCTTCTGCTCTCTAACATGGCAAAGAAATACGAGCCCAGCTTGATTACTGTCAGTATTGAGAAATTCTTCCTCCTTTGGTCCCAGACCTCCTGATTTTCCATATTTCTCAGGATGTTCCTTTTCACAGTCCTTTCTAATACTTCTTCCTCCTCTGCTCTTAAATACTGATGCTCCTAGAGCCTCTGTCTCAGCTCTCTTTCCTTCTCATGCTGAGCTGAGCGTTACAAACTCAGTCAAGTCTACAATTTAAGACAATTATTTCCTTGGGAAAAATAATTTTCCAATTTTTCCAATTTTCCAATTTTCTTGTCTTATTTGTCAATAAGACAAATTATTTTCTTGGGAAATGCATACTGTCACCAGGAATTAAAGCAATATAAAGCCTTAAAAGACCAATAATTAAGGAACAAATGGAGAAGATTGATGTAGAACAACTTCCAAAAATGGTGCAATGGCCTGAAAGCTTTACCAATTCATGGAATGGAGGATTTACATGCCACATAAACTTTGAGAGAAAAAGAAAAAGATACAAAAGATCACAGTTTATTCTATCAATGTAGGTAATTATTATACAAAAACACAATAAATAAAGTAACAAACCTAAATTACTTAATAGCACTATAAAATGAAATCCAGTATACTACAGTAAAGGAATAATATGTGCCAATGGGCATTACTCAAATAAGTAAATATGATTTAATAGCAAATAATACATTAATATGGATTTTCCTGGTGGCTCAGATGGTAAGGAATCTGCCTGCAGTGCAGGAGACCTCGGTTCAATCCCTGAGTCAGGAAGATCCCCTAGAGAAGGAAGTGGCTACCCACTCCAGTATTCTTGCCTGAAGAACTCCATGGACAGAGGAGCCTGGCGGGCTATAGTCCATGGGGTCGCATGCAAAATCAGATATGGCTGAGCAACTAACACACACACAATATATTAATAAAATTTACTGCATCCTTAGGCAAAAGGAGAAAATCCTATGATAGATATGAAAAGGCAAGAAAAATATGCTTTCTCTTGGGATGCAGAAAATGACAAAGGAACACTGCTTCCCCTCATAAAAAATGGTTTAAGAAAAGCCAGATAAACTATAAGATTATCAGGCTGATAATTGACTGACCCATCGGTGAACTGATGTCACAGGTGACAACATGAACTAAATATCAAAGAGTGAAAAGCCCATTTGAGGAGAAATGGAATATGCAAACTATTTCCTTTTGGCAGAGGGCAGAAGAAAGGGGCAGTTGCATAAGTAGCAGTGGTCCACCGCTAGAGGAATTTGCAAGATGTGATATCGTGAAGACAACTATAGCAAGAATACTCAAACCCAGTTCAAACAGACATTAGATTAACTCAACAGCTCCCCCCGCCACTGCCCATCCCCCCCACACACATATACTAATGGTCTCACAGAAAAAGTCATGTCCATCTCAGGCAGAAGAACTATTTGTCTCAGTCTGTGTGGCTTTCTTCACACCATGTCCAACATTCAACAAAAAATTACAAGATGCATTTTTAAAAGCTATAAAAAATTGTCAAGAGATAAGGCAATCCATAGGACCAGACCAAGAGATGACCCAGATGTTGGAATGATCACCTTAAAATAACTGATTAATTCATTAAAGGATCTAGTGGGAAAAGCACGTTTAAATAGATGGGGAATTTAAACATAGAGATGAAAACTATTTAAAAAATCAGGTAGAAATACTGGGGTGGGGAGGACATTATTACATCAGAGATACAGAAGAATGTCTTTGATAGGTTTATCGATAGACTAGATATAGAAAAGAATTACTGAACTCAAAGGTAGGTCAATAGCTGCTTTCCAAACTGAGGTACAGAGAGAACATAAACAATCCTCTAAAGCTTTAGGATAATATCAAATTGAGTTACAAAAGAAGACAGAAAGAACTTACAAGAAGAAATATTTGAAGAGGTAGTGGCAGAGAACTTTTCCAAAGTATTGAAGGACAACAAACCACAGAGTCAAGAAACTTGGAGAAAAAATATTAAAAAGAAATCCCAACAGAAATCCCAGTAAGCTTTTGGCAGAAATTGGCAAGATAGCCCTAAAATGTACTGGCATACCATGTCCAGTTGTGCTTTGCTTTATTGTGCCTTGCAGATACTGTATTTTTTTTTTTTTTAATAAACTGAAAGTTTGTGGCAACCCTGCACTGAGCAGGTGTAACAGTGCCATTTTTCCAACACTTGCTCACTTCATGTCTCTGTTACATTTTGGTCATTCTTGCAATATTTCAAATATTTTCATTATGATTGTATTTGTGATGGTGATCTGTAATCAGTGATTTTTGACGCCACTATTAGAAGTGTTTTGGGCACCACGATCCATGCCCATTTAAGACAGTACACTTAATTGATATATGTTGCATGTGTTCTTACTGCTGCATCAACTGGCTGTTCCTCCATCTCTCTCCCTCTTCTTGAGCTTCCCTTATCCCCTGAGACACAACAATATTGAGATTTGATCAACTGATACTCCTATAATGGCGTCTAACTGTTCCAGTGGAAGGAAGAATTTTGTGTTCAGTTCAGTCGCTCAGTCGTGTCCGACTCTTTGCAACCCCATGAATCGCAGCACGCCAGGCCTCCCTGTCCATCACCAACTCCCGGAGTTCACTCAGACTCACGTCCATCGAGTCAGTGATGCCATCCAGCCATCTCATCCTCTGTCATCCCCTTCTCCTCCTGCCCCCAATCCCTCCCAGCATCAGAGTCTATTCCAATGAATCAACTCTTCTCATGAGGTGGCCAAAGTACTGGAGCTTCAGCTTCAGCATCATTCCTTCCAAAGAAATCCCAGGGCTGATCTCCTTCAGAATGGACTGGTTGGATCTCCTTACAGTCCAAGGGACTCTCAAGAGTCTTCTTCAACACCACAGTTCAAAAGCATCAATTCTTCAGTGCTCAGCTTTCTTCACAGTCTAACTCTCACATCCATACATGACCACCGGGAAAACCATAGCCTTGACTAGATGGACTTTGTTGGCAAAGTCATGTCTCTGCTTTTGAATATGCTATCTCGGCTGGTCATAACTTTTCTTCCAAGGAGTAAGTGTCTTTTAATTTCACGGCTGCAATCACCGTCTGCAGTGATTTTTGAGCCCCCCAAAATAAAGTCTGACACTGTTTCCACTGTTTCCCCATCTATTTCCCATGAAGTGATAAGACCGGATGCCATGATCTTCGTTTTCTGAATGTTGAGCTTTAAACCAGCTTTTTCACTCTCCTCTTTCATTTTCATCAAGAGGCTTTTTAGTTCTTCACTTTTTGCCATAAGGGTGGTGTCATCTGCATATCTGAGGTTATTGATATTTCTCCCAACAATCCTGATTCCAGCTTGTGTTTCTTCCAGCCCAGCGTTTCTCATGATGTACTCTGCATATAAGTTAAATAAACAGGGTGACAATATACAGCCTTGACGTACTCCTTTTCCTATTTGGAACCAGTCTGTTGTTCCATGTCCAGTTCTAACTGTTTCTTCCTGACCTGCATACAGGTTTCTCAAGAGGCAGGTCAGGTGGTCTGGTATTCCCATCTCTTGCAGAATTTTCCACTGTTTTTTGTGATCCACACAGTCAAAGGCTTTGGCATAGTCAATCAAGCAGAAAAAATGTTTTTCTGGAACTCTATTGCTTTTTCCATGATCAAGTAGATGTTGGAAATTTGATCTCTGGTTCCTCTGCCTTTTCTAAAACCTGCCTGAACATCTGGAAGTTCACGGTTCACGTATTGCTGAAGCCTGGCTTGGAGAATTTTGAGCGTTACTTTACTAGCGTGTGAGATGAGTGCAATTGTGTGGTAGTTTGAACATTCTTTGGCATTGCCTT
Source organism: Bos javanicus (assembly GCF_032452875.1). NCBI lineage: Eukaryota > Metazoa > Chordata > Mammalia > Artiodactyla > Bovidae > Bos > Bos javanicus. Next base: position 12,756,912 of record NC_083878.1, on the reverse strand, counting down.
TCTTTGGGATTGGAATGAAAATTGACCTTTTCCAGTCCTGTGGCCACTGCTGAGTTTTCCAAATTTGCTGGCATATTGAGTGCAGCACTTTCATGGCATCATCTTTCAGGATTTGAATAGCTCAATTGGAATTCTACCACCTCCACTAGCTTTGTTCGTAGCGATGCTTTCTAAGGCCCACTTGGCTTCCCATTCAAGTGTTTTGTGTCTCTCCCCTTAAATCAAAAGCTAGAAATGATTAATCTTAGTGAGGAAGGCATGTCAAGGGTTGAGAGAGGCCAAAAGCTGGGCCTCTTGCACAAGTTAATCAAGTTAACTTGTGAATGCAAAGAAGTTCTTGAGGGAAGCTAAAAGTGCCACTGCAGTGAACACATGAATAATAAGAAAGTGAGACAGTTTTATTGCTAATATGGATAAAGTTTTAGTGGCCTGCATAGAAGATCAAACCAGTCACAACATTCCCCTGAGCTACAGTTTAATCCTGAGTAAGGCTCTAACTCTCCTCAATACTGTGAAGACAGACAGGCGAGGAGGCTGCAGAAGAAAAGTTTGAAGCTAGCAGAGGTTGGTTCCTGAAATTTAAGAAAAGAAACCATCTTAATAACATAAAATTGCAAGAGGAAGCTGCAAGTACTGATGCAGAAGCTGCAACAAGTTTTCCAGAAAACCCAGCTTCAGATTTTCAATGTAGATGAAACATCCTTGCAACCATGTAGGACTTTCATAGCTACAGAGATGTGAATGCCTGTCTTTGAAGTTTCAAAGGACAGGCTGACACTCTTGTTGGGGGTAAATGAAGCTGGTGACTTTAAGTTGAAGCCAATGCTCACTTACAAATGGAAAATCCCAGGACCCTTAAGAATTTTGCTAATCTACTCTGTCTGTGCTCTAGAAATAGAACAACAAAGCCTGAGTGATAGCAAATCTGTTTACAATATGGTTTATTGGATATTTTAAGCCCACTGCTGAGACCTACTGGTCAGAAAAAAGTATCCCTTTCAAAATGGCATTGTTCACTGATAATGTACCTGGCCACCCAAGAGATCTGATTGAATATACAATAGATTAATCTTTTTATTCCAGCTACCACAGCATCCATTTTGCAGTTCATGGATCAAGGAGTAATTTTAACTTTCAAGTTTTATTATTTAAGAAATACATTTCATAAGACTCTAGCTGCCATAGATAGTGATCCCTTGGATGGATCTGAGCCAAGTAAATTGTAAGTCTTCTGGAAATGCTTCACCATTCTAGATGTCATTAAGAACATCTGTGATTCATGGAAAGATGTAAAAATATCAACATTAACAGGAGTTTGGAAGAAGTTGATGCCAACCCTCACAGGTGACTTTGAGGGACTCAAGACTCCCATGAACGAAGCAACTGTACATATGATGGAAATAGCAAGCAAAGTAGAATTAGAAGTGGAGACTGAAGCTGTGGCTGAACTTCTGTAATTTCATAATAAAGCTTTTCATGGATGGGGAGTTTCTTCTTACCAATGCGAGAATTGCACACACATAACTTAGACTATAGTATAGTGTAAATACAACTTTATGTGCACTGAGAAACCAAAAAATTCATGCGACTTGCTTTGCTGAGATATTCGTTTATCGTGGCGATCTGGAAGCAAACCTGCAATATCTCTGAGGTATGCCTATGTATGGAAAAGCAAGGGACTAAAATAGCCAAAATAATTTTGAAAAAGAAAGTTGAAAGACTCCCACTATCTGATTTCAAGATTCATATACAGCTATAGTAATCAAGATAGTGATGTTGGTGAAAAGACAGAACTATGATCAACAGAACAGAATAAAGATACAGCCTCACAAATACGGTTAATTGATTTTTGGTGAAGGATTACAAATGATTCATTAGATAAAGGATAGCTTTTTCAACAAATGGTGCTGAAATAATTAGGCATCTATATGCAAAATAATTTACTCAATCCATACTTCATGCCATATAGAAATTAACTCAAAATGTATTATAAACCTAAATATAAATTCTAAAACTATAAAACTTCTAGAGAAAAAAATTTAGAGGAAATATTTGTGACTTTGGACTGAGTAAGATTTTATAGCTATAACCTAAAAAGCACAATTCATAAAAGAAAAAAATCAATAAATTAAACTTTATCTAATTAAAATATTCTGCTCTTCAAAAGGCACAGTTTAGAAAATGAAAAGCCAGGACACAGATTGTAAAGAAATACTTGCAAAATGCATATACAATAAAGAATTTGTGTCTAGAATATATAAGGAATAATTATAACTTAATAATAGGAAAATAATTAACCCAATCAAAAAATGTACAAATGATTTAAGCACGTAACCAAAGAACATGTATGGATAGCAAATAAGCACATAAACAGAGCCTCAACATCATTACTGGTTAGGAGAAAGTAAATTAAAAACACAATATGGTACCACTACCATTTCTATTAGAATGGCTAAAGTTTTAAAAACTGATAATACCAAGTGCTGCTGAAGAATATGATTAATCAGAAGTCTGAAACATTTTTTGGTGGAAATGCAAAATAATACAGCCTCTGAGGAAAATGTTTGGCAGTTTCTTATAAAGTTAAAAGATACATTTACTCTTATATGTGACTCAGAAATTCTATTCCTAGGAATTTACTCAAGAAGAATGAAAACATATGTCTACCCAATGACTGGAATGTAAATTTTTAGGAGCTTTATTTATAATAGGCCCAAATTGGAACCGTCTTACGCTGTTTGTGGGAATATAAATTGGTGCAGCCACTATGGAAAACAATATGGTGGTTGCTCAGAAAACTAAAAATAAGTTGCCATATGATCCAGCAATCTGACTCCTGGGCATATACACAGAAAAAAACTATAATTTGAGAAGATACATACACCCCTATGTTCATAGCAATGCTATGTACAATAGCCAAGACATGTAAGCAACCTAAATGCCCATCTGAATGGATAAAGAAGATGTGTGTGTGTGTGTGTGTGTGTGTGTAAAAGTAAGTAATGGAATATTACTCAACCATCAAAAAGAATGAAATAAAATGCCATTTGCAGCAGCACGGATGCACCTAGAGATGATCATACTAAGCAAAGCAAATCAGAAAAAGACAAATACCGTACGATAATCACTGACATCAGGAATCTAAAACACGACACCAATCAACATACCTACAAAACAGAAACAGGCTCACAGACGCAGACAGCACACTTATGGTTGCCAAGGAGGGTGGGTGGGCGTTTGGGATTAGCAGATGTAATCTATTATAATAGGGTCGATAAACAACACGGTCTCATTACACAGCACAGAGAACTATACTCAATATCCTGTGATAAAGCATAATAGAAAAGAATATGAAGGAGAATGTGCATGTGCATGACTGAGTCATTTTGCTGTACAGAAGAAATTAACACAATGTTGTATACTATATCTCAACAAAATTTAAAAAATAATAGGCCCAAATTGGAAATAATACAAAGGTTTATCAACTAGTAAATGGATAAGCGAATTATGTTACATCCATATAATGAAATACTACATGGCAATAGAAAGAAATGCACTATTGATATGATATGAGTGAATCTTAAAAGTATTAGGCAAAGTGAAAGAAGCCAGACACAAAACAATGTGTACAGTATGATTCCATTTATTTGACATTCTAGGAAAGGCAGAACTGTAGGGATTAGAAATCTCCAATATATCCTCCAAGTTCATAAGCATAAATTTTCTCCAAGTTAAATTTTCTTCAGGCAAATTAACTTATGCAAAAATAAACTTGTGTGACAACAAATTAAACTCAAGTTTTTGCCCTTTTAGAATGCAGAAGGATGTTCATCATTGCACTATTTATAGTAAATGCTTAAAGGAAAAAGTTGGTCAAATAATGTATGAAAAGAATACAGCCATCCAATCATGTTATAGAGAATACTAATGACATATGGAAGTGTTGATATTATACATATAGGAGGAAAAGACAGGATACACAATAGAAACACTAAAAGCTAACAACTGTTGTGTGGTTACTATATGCTGGGACTCCTCTGAGTGCTCTATAAATGCTATCCCATTCAGTTCTGGCAACTAGCATATTATTATTGTCATTGTTGTTGTTTTTAGCTTGAGATCCAGGACCTGAAGTTTAGGAAAAGTGATCTAACATGCAGCAAATAGTGAAGCTTGGATCTGAACCGAGGTTGTCTCGTCCTGGACCCCAATTATAACCAGTATGCTTTATTGTCTGCATCCTGCATGACTCTGAATCTGTATTTTTATTTATTTATTTTTATTATTATTATTATTATTATTACTTTACAATATTGTATTGGTTTTGCCATACATGAACATGCATCCGCCACGGTTGTACACGTGTTCCCCATCCTGAACCCCCCTCCCACCTCCCTCCCCATACCATCCCTCTGGGTCATCCCAGTGCACCAGCCCCAAGCTTCCTGTATCCTGCATAGAACCTGGACTGGCGATTCGTTTCTTATATGATATTATACATGTTTTAATGCCATTCTCCCAAATCATCCCCCACCTCCCTCTCCCACAGAGTCCAAAAGACTGTTCTATAGATCTGTGTCTCTTTTGCTGTCTCGCATACATACAATACGGGCCTGGAAGCAGCTGTACCAAATGTTAACACACTCACATTTTGGTGGGGTTACAGAGAATTTTATTTTACTTTTCTATGCTTTTAAGATTTATACCAAAAGAAAAAAGTGTTTATAAAAAGAAGTAAATTAATACATGAGATTTAAATAGGTGAAGGCCCGGTCTTACCTGGAAAGATCGCCTCCTCACGAGACACCACATTCTAAGAGGGGGTCTGGTGCCTGTGTGTCCCTGGGGCTATCCTATAAGGGGCTCGCGCACTCCCTAGCTCTGCCCTCCTACCTGGGTCACCCACCTCAGAAGTCTAGGATGAGCTGAGAAACACAATCTCCAGAGAAAAGCCTTCCAGCTGCTTCTGCCAGTCATCCTGGACGGCTGCTTGGAGGGAGGCTGGGAGCATCCATCTCCTTCTGAGCCTGACGCCGGCAGGGCTGGCCCCAGGTCCACCACTTAGCATGGGCAGCATAAACCCCGGCCTCCCACCCCTGGAGCTGGGGTGGGGGAGACGGTGGAGGACAGGGAGCCCCAGGGCACTGGTGGCAAATGTTAACTGAAAAAGAAAAGACCTGTTTGATTAGACATGAAAGAAGAAAGAAAGAAAGACATGTCTTTTTTCCCCCAAGCTCCCCTTCTTTCCCCCACCCTACCCTCCCAGAGCTGTGTTCAAACCCCATTGCATTTGGAGGGAAATCCAACCCATGTGTTTCTGATTCATTTACACTTAACTCATCAAAACCCTGTTTTGAAAGAGACCATTGGATGGTCTACAAAGCCTGAGCAGAGCTCCCACTGCTGCGGGCTGGTTGTGGGCTCACCAAACACCCCTTCTAATCCACCAGGCCTGCGCTCAGGCTCTGCCCCATGACGAGGGCTGTCTGAACCACACTCCCTGGCCTGGCCCCCTTGGAGCCCTTCCCCACCACCTTCCATTTCCTTGGGAACTCAGGCTGCCTGTTGAGGGTCTGGGAAACTCACATGGTATGGGGAGGGGCCTCAAACGTGCCATCCTCCCTGGGGTAAGGCTGGGTTTGAGATGAGCTTGTAGAGGAAAACTCGAAAGAAGGACATGAACTGTGAGATTCCAGGCAGAAGAAAGCACATTTGGGGGCCAAGTGCCCTGTGTGGGGTGTCCATCACAGTGGACCTGCACCCATCTCAGAGGAAGCGATGAGAGGAAGAAGCAGGGTGCCTTCTTGACCACGTCTGTCTCTCCCATCACTTCTCAGCTTATACCAGCTTGCACTGGATTTGAATGAAGAGACTGTCTTTCATCAAGAAGCACCTACTCACCACCACCAGGCCCAGAAGGTTTTCTTGAGTCAACGTGGGTGGTGCTCAGTGTCAACTATGTGTACAAAGGCAAGTTCTCCCAAGCAGACACTTGGGAGTCATTCAGCCAAAAATGGTTGTCTCAGACGCAAGGCACGTCAGAGCTAGGAAAGACCTCTGAGAACTTTGAGGTTCAGCCCCCATGTTTATAAATCAATTCCCGTGAGATCCTCCTCCAGAAGGATTTTCAGTAAGCCAAGCTCCCTGCTCCACTAGCTTTCCGCTTTGGAAGAGCACAGGGTGTGGTCAGAAGACACCAGGAAGGCTTGGCTCCTTCCAAGCAACGCCTACAGTGAAACACATGCGGGTGAGAATGGAAGCAAGAGAGTGAGAACCGAGTCCTTCTGGGTCACCATCACGATGACATACGTTGTAACTGGTACAATAACCCCCTTCTTTGTGTGCATGCTGCTCCCTTTCCCCTTTGGCACTGGCAGGAGGCGAGTAGTGCCCTGTGGGGACCTGAGGGGGGACATCAGGGACTGAATGGGACAAGGGAGCAGAAGATAAATGCCACCCGTGACATTTTACGGGGAGGTCCTTTAATCAGGAAGCTCAGAAAGGTTTGGTGTCACCAGCTATTAGGTTTTGACACCAGGGTCAAAATCCGCATCTTTCTGGCTCTAAAATCCATGCAACCAAAGAAACAGGATGGGTAGATAGAGCGGGGAAGCTAGAGATGGCTCTGGGCTCCTGTTGTGCAGGGTTGATAAACAAGGAAGCTCCCAGAAGGAGCTGCTGCTATGCAGGCCCTGAAAGAAGAGGAGGAGGGCTTACTGTGGAGGGGAGCAGGATGGTCCAAACGGATGAGTCAAGGACCCTGCCAGTAGGGCGCTCAGAGGCTCTGGACACTGACGGTGCAGGGTGGTTGCACCAGAAACCTACCAGCAGGTGGCAGTATTTCAGAACAAGAAGGTGACAACTTAGGACCATGGCAGAAAGAGGAGTTACTGAGCTCTTACTATGTGCCAGGCATTGTCATAAATGTTTCACACAGAGCGTCTCACTGAACCCTCACAACAATTCAGTGAGGTACGTACTATTATTAGCCTCATTTTACACGAGAAGGGTTTAGTAATTTGTTCAAAGCCACAGAGCCGGGAAGTACTGGAACTCAGATTCTTACCCAGGCAGCCAACTCCAGATCCAGACCTAAACTCTATACAGATGCAACATCATGCCTCAGTCCAGAGCATATGCTGAATTTTCATCATGGATTAAGTTGTGCTTGGGGTTAGAGACCCCAAAGTGGTCTAGACAGCATCCCACTCAGACTCTGATTCTCTGGGATGGTGGAGGTAGGCAGCAGCTTAAGGGGCCGGACACTGACTGGGTCCTCAGACCTGGCTCAAGTCTGGCTCCTCTGCTCACTGTGGGGTGGCCTTGGTAACTGACAGATGTCTCGGGCCTTCAGTTTTTTAATCTGTCTATAATTAGGTATAATATACACCTCACAGGGTCAAGGGGCAGAAGCATCAGGCATGGAGTAGGCTGTGTGCTTTACTGAAATGACCACAAATATCAAACACGAAAGGCAAAGAGTGTCCACGGCAGGGGCCATGGGACGAGTTTCCTAGGTGCAGGTGATTGGCAGGAGGGTGAGGATCCCAGGGGTGCCCTTCTGTCCCATGAAGCCAGGCTGGGGGATGTGATCTTCAGAGGGTCTCATAGCAAGCCAGACTCTAACAAGGAGGTGGAGGACTTGGAGCGCCCCGGCCAGCAGCCCATGGTTTAACAAGCATTCGTGGGCCTCCTAAGGACCAGACACCAGTCTTGTGTGGGCTCAGCCTGGGTCTTTCTTGTGTATTATAGATGTGTCCTAGCAGACGTCCACAGCACCGTCTTGCCATCACTTGTATCAGGCCCACACGGGCCCCATCCAGGCCCATCTCCCATCTCTGCCCCTCACATCTGTGAGTAACCTGGACCTCTCAGAAGTTCTCTACACGCTCTGCACAATCCACTCCACCATCACACCTGCAGGAGGAGAGGGGTATCCACCAGGGCAGGAGATGACAAGACAGTCTCCACTCCCTGGGGTGGCTGAGTCATTCAGAGGATGCCCGCCCCTGAGCACTGTGGGAGGTGAGGGACAGTGGGCAGAGAAGCAGGGTCAAGCCCTATGTACCTGCGAACATGGTGCCACCTGAGCTGGAAGATGTAGAGAGGCGCTCAGGCAGCAGGCCCTGCCACTCCTTCTCTCTGCTTCCATTGCTGACTTGCGAATATTCAGAAGCGGACATCCTCCCATCCGCTCCAACATGACTCCCCCACATATGCCCCGTGCTTCTAGCCTTCCTCCTCAAGATATGGCCAGAACAAAGGCGAGCGGCTCTTCAGGGTGGGCGGGGGTGACGGGAGTGCACGTCTGGCTCTAGCGTTATCTGCACAGAGGCACATTCCTTCCCTGGCCCGCCTCCACCCAGAAACATCATTATTCATTCCATCACACACACAGCTGGGGCTGGGGGAGGCCATGACAGGTGGGCCAGCCAGGGAGGTGGGGATGGGGTGCCTTGGTCTTCTCCCCACCCCCCAAACAAGACAGATATGTCCCCTCTGAACATGCTGGGGGAGATTATTTTAACAAGCACTTTTGTACCAGGAAATCAGTGTGTTTAACCTAACAAGCAAAGAACAGCCCAGTGGGGCCCATAAATCCCGTTCCCACCTATTAATTTTACGGCCTACATAAAGCAGTGTTGAAGTCCAAAGTATATGTGACCTAAAAAGGCATTGCTCATTCTGACACATATACGACGTGGCCAGGACTCGAACTCTGACCCTGACCCTCACTCCAGGAAGCCAGCTCCCAAGCCTCACAGGGTGCAGGGGCTCACGCTGCAGAAACCTACCCAGCCTCCTCTGGAAGGTCAGGACAGCAGGGGGAGGGGTGGAGGATGCTGGGTCAGTGGGGATCCCCAGCTCAGAGACCCCAGAGCTGACATACACGTCGGTCATTGCCTGAAGGTACCCACACAAACAGAAGTGAGGGCTGAAGTCCACCCACGTTCTGTTCACTGCACCTGTCCCCTTGGGCAGGGTGACATCTGCCCAGAGCGGGGCATTTCTAGAACCCACACAAAGGTGCTGTGTGATTGGCAGCCATGCTCACAGATCCCTTGGGCAAATCCAGATCTCTACCTTAACTGCTTCAGATACTGACTCCCAAATCCATTGACTCACTGTACTCCCAAATTTCACAGCCCTTCCACCGGCAAAATTCATGACAATCATCAAGTCCTGACATCAGAAACTTGCTGATCCCCTCAGTCCTTGATTGTCCAATCACCACATAATGACCAAAACTGGTCATCCCATAGCAATTGCATATCGATTCCCACAAAGTCATCAGGACACAGACCACCCCAAATGTAAAAACTGCTAAGCCGAGCCACCTCAGTTCCCCAACTGACTCTACAATAGAAGAAATGGAAGAGGAAATCTCACTGTCACCCTCGCTGTACCCCAGCCACATGCTGACCTGCAGACCCAAGTGCACAGCCGTGCTCAGAATTTTCCAATTCCCCCACCCCCTGCTGCCAGATTCCTGCCCCATCCTTCTCTGTGCTTTCTGTGCTTAGGAAGCTGACCTCTAGGGACTGCATTATGCCCCGCTTTGCCCTCTGACTTACCACCAGATTCCTAAATTAGAGTTCCTTTTGGTGAGGTGAGGGCTTCCCTGTTTGCTCAGATGATAAAGGGTCTGCCTGCAATGCAGGAGGAGACCCAGGTTCGATCCCTGGGTCTGGAAGATCCCCTGGAGAAGGGAATGGCTACCCACTCCAGTGTTCTTGCATGGAGAATCCCATGGACTGAGGAATCTGTGGGCTACAGTTCATGGGGTTGCAAGAAGAGTTGGATACCACTGAGTGAATAACACTTTTCACTTCGGTGAGCCGCCAGGAGCATGCACAACTCTATCCTAGTTTTTGCTTTAACTTGAAAAGTCATGTGAAATTCATGCTTCATTATGTACCTTTGTTAGCTTTATTATAAAAAATGTTTCTCTTGTGTTGGGTTCCCCAGAAGCAAACCCAGGACAAGGATTTGAGGGCAAGTTGTTCATGTGATCCTGGGAAGAACGATAGGAGAGTGGGGACTTGAGATGTGAGCCAGGACAGGGGACGAAGCCCACAGGGTGCCTCAGAGCAAGGGGCTCCTTAGGAAAGGGGCTCAGTCCTGCTGAGGACCCGAAGCAGGGGTATCTCTCTCAATTCCTGCCCGTCATGAGTGTTGGGCTGTCACTGAGGGCACCTGCCTGGTGAGAAAGGAACCTGCTCCCACAGCTAGACCACACGCCCAGGCAGAGCTGCAGGTGCAAAAGCCATCAGTGTATAAGGAATGGTGAATATCAGAGGGTATGGGCAGGGCAATGGTATAATTTATTACAGTATTTTTACCCAAATATTCAAGTAAACTTGACTTCTATATATCCCCTGGTTTCTACACGCTCTAAGCTCAGTTTGAAAAGATCACACCCAGAACTCTCCACCCCAGACAAAGCACTGACTCTCCAAATACACTCTTTCTACCAACTCCTAGGACCCTTTCTTGCCCTCGTAGTCACATGCTGACCAGCTGACCTGTAAACCTCACTGCGTGTGGAACCTACTGTCAAAATCACAAACTGATGCCAGCACAGCCTTGGAATCTCTGCTTACAGTGCTCCCTTCCTCGGGGAACCTGCCCGGGAGACCATTCATCCATCCCCATCCCAATTTCTTCCACACCCTAACTGCTCCCACAGGAACTCAAAGTGACCAACTGATCCCCAACCCACAAGGACCACTCAGACCTGCCTGCACCTTGTTCTTCCAACCTAATACCACAACTTGCAAAGACCCACACACTGCAAGACCCACTATATGTTGAATTCTCAACCATGAATGACCCGAAACCACACTGATTCCCCCAACACCAACCACACATGAATGCCTCAGTGCCATCCCTGGCTACACTGACCCACAGACACAACCCCGCTGCAATACATAGCCCAGCCACACATTTTCTCTGAACGCAGTCACACACATGGTACCCCAACCCCTGATACACACTGTAGGGAAAGAGCAAATTAGCCAAGATGGCAGTGGTCAGGCTCTCTCGCCCCATGGCCTCTCGGTTTGGCCTCATGTTTGGTAGATAATGATTATATAACAGCTGAGATCATCTGTGGCACTGTGCACGCACATCATGGTGTGGTCCTATATAATTATGACCTGCAAAGCACTTGTGTCCACATTATGGCTGTGTGTGTCTGCATTATGGCTGTGTGTGTCTACTTTATGGCTGTGTTGTGTCTGCATTATGGCTGTGTGTGTCTGCATTATGGCTGTGTGTGTCTGCATTATGGCTGTGTGTGTCTACTTTATGGCTGTGTGTGTCTACTTTATGGCTGTGTTGTGTCTGCGTTATGCTGCGTCCACTTGCTCAACTATGAGAGAACACAGCATGGCTTCTGCTACAGCCACTGTGCCAGTCGGGAGAGAATAAACGTGTCTGCATTTCTTACAGCTCCTCGCATTTTCTTCCAGCTTCCCTGCTTGCGCCTTGCCTACCCTGCGTTCAATGAACAGTGAGATACAGCAAGACAGTTGGCGTAGTTGGCAGGATCATCAAGACACACATCAGTTTCCCAGTACCAAACAGCACACGGCTTCCCTGAGAGCTCAGTTGGTAAAGAATCCACCTGTAATGCAGGAGACCCTGGTTCGATTCCTGGGTCAGGAAGATCTGCTGGAGAAGAGACAGGCTACCCACTCCAGCATTCTCTGGCTTCCCTGGTGACTCAACTGGTAAAGAATCCACCTGCAATATGGGAGACCTGGGCTTGATCCCTGAGTTGGGAAGATCCCCTGAAGAAGGGAAAGCCTACCCACTCCAGAATTCTGGCCTGAAGAATCCCATGGACTGTGTAGTCCATGGGGTGGCAAAGAGTCAGACATGACTAAGACATTTTCCCTTTCACTTTCAAACAGCACATACACTAACCCTCTCAATGCAACATGACACTGATCCACTAAAGCCCAAAGAGTGCCGACTGCCAGCTTTCCAACCACAAGCTGACCCCCATCCCAATCACTGCCTGTCACTCCTATCTCAAGCCCCACATGGATGCCCACCACCCAGTTAGATCCACTGGCATAGACACCCCAATCTGAATATTCATTGAGCTCATGACCATCAACCAATGACTTGAATTCCAGCCAGGAACATCAACCAGACAAAGACCTCAGTCCTAGCTACCTCAAACCAGCCATTCCGACCCCCAAACCAGGCCTTGTCTTCAACCGCAGAACTTCATCTCCCTCTCAGCCCCAACAAAGTGTGATCCACCAAACTTAACCTCAAAGTGACCATGTCCCAAGCATACACTGACCCTCACCCTCCCTCTATGCTCTTAACCCCAGCCCAAGCCAGCAAAGACTTGCTGACCCCAGAGCCAAACACCACCCTAACCCCCAATCTGGACTGATGCTGAAGCTGAAACTCCAATACTTTGGCCACCTGATGCAAAGAACTGACTCATTTGAAAAGACCCTGATGCTGGGAAAGATTGAAGGTGGGAGGAGAAGGGGACAACAGAGGATGAGACGGTTGGAGGCATCACTGACTCAATGGACATGAGTTTGAGTAAATTCCAGGAGTTGGTGATGGACAGGGAGGTCTGGCGTGCTGCAGTCCATGAGGTCACAAAGAGTTGGACATGACTGAGCAACTGAACTAAACTGAACCCCTAACCTCACTGCAAGCTGAACACCCCATTCCAAACCTCACTGCCCCTCCAGAGAAAAAGGGCACTCTGATAGCACTGTAAGTTCACACACTGTTCACTGGGTCCCCCAGCTACGTGGGGCCTTCAAATCCCATCCACACACCAACCCTCCACAAAACACTGCCAGCCCAGCCTCACTCTGCGCCCTTCAACCTCACGCATGCCTGAAGGGACCTGAGATTCCATCTTCACAGAGACCACCCAGTTCAACTGTACCCTATTTTCCAACACAACCTTGTCCCATGGGTCCTGTGACCCCACGCAGGCCAGGACACACAGGGATGATGAGCAGAGAGGGCTTGGGCAGCGACGCCTAGACCGAGGGCCTGATGTTCTTCCTATGGCCCAGCTCCGTGACCCAGGGAAGGCACCAGAAGTTCTTACTCAGCAACACTGAGGCCGCCGGCTACATTCCTCCTATTATTTCTAATTCCAGTGAGACCAAGTCCCAAATTTCTCTCCAGCTTTGAGCATCCTGACCTCTTCTATGGGCTACAATTTCCTGATGTCAAGTCCATGTCTCCAGGGACCCATCTCAGGCATTACACTGAGTTGGGTCACGGCCACCCCTGCGTGAGGGGTCAGGAACCTGGACAACTGTTCTGCTCACTTGCCCACACGCTGTGTGATCTCAGCTGATCACTTCACCTCCCTGGAACTCACTTGATGTCATTCCCTTCTCCAGGGGATCTTCCCGACCCAGGGACTGAACCCAGGTCTCTCACATTGCGGGCAGATTCTTTACTGTCTGAGCCACCAGGAAAGCCCTCCTATACTTCAGAGGTCAGCAGACTACTACAGTTGGAGCAGACCCAGCCATGCCCTCCCTCTCAGTTACCTGTTGGCTATGGCTGCCTTCCCCCAACAGCTGCAGTCTTGAGTTGTGGCAACAGAAACAATATGGGGCTCAAAGTCAAAAAGATTTACTATCTGCCCTTGCAGAAAAAGTGTGCCACCTCTGATACACATCCTCTACCTTCCTCCCAGAGGGTCTAACGACACTGGAGAAGTCTGTGTGTGAATGCAGGAGACCTCCCCTCCTGTTCTGTGCTTCTCAAAAAGATGCTCCTTAATAATGTGTGGATGGTTCATTATGCTGATAATAAAACCTGTGATTGCCTGCCCCCAACCTGTGGAGGAGGGGCTGAAGAAAGATCACAGGGTCAGAGAAAAAGCCTCAGGGTTTGGGTTAGCAATATTGGGATGCCCCAGTCTCTGTTTAGTGTAGAGGCTCTTCCAACATTATTGCTTTTGTTTATTGAAACCCAACCCCCATGGCACTCAGCACCCTTGGCAGTGGGCCCAGACCTGCCCAGGCCCCAGCCTGCCAGGCCTGGCCAAGAGAACTGGGGGTGGAGGGCGCACTGGCCAGGCCCCATTCCAGGAGCCCTGCCTGCTTACAGCCTGAGGCACTACCCCCACCCCCTTCTTAACGTCTTGCTTACAAGACAGCATTTGGAGACAATTTCTCATCAGACCTTCTTGTAAACATCCTCCTGGATGAAGCAAGCCTGAAGGAGCCCTTATTAGAAACACCTGCGCCAGACGGCAGGCCTGGTGAATGACAGCCTGCAGAGCTGCCACTGCCCCCCACACCCATCCTGGGGCTGGTGAAGAGGGTGGTACGGGAGATGGGGGTAAGGGCTTGGGTGGGGGTCGTGTCTTCCATCCCTCTCCCCTCCTCCCTAAGCCCCCGCAGGGCCAGCGTTGCCAAGGCAGCACCCCTCCTGTTGTCACGTGGGACTTGGGTGTCAGGAAGGCTCAGTGAACAGGAATCTCTTGCGGTGGCCCACCCTGCCCCCACCAGAAGTCACCCCCTGAGTTCGCCATTGCCCTCTTTGGGTTCTCTAAATAAGACGGCACCACACTTCTTTATCATCCATATTTCCCAGAAGTGTCAACATAGTGAGCTCCTTACCACTCTAAGTCGATGAGAATATTCAAGACTTGAGACAGTAAGTTGGAGTGGAGGTACCTGGGGTGAGGAAGGTGGGAGGCTCCATACTTGGAATTCCCATGTCAGTAACCTTGACATGCCAGCAAAGATACAGAAAAACCAAGTCAGCTGCCAAAGGCCACATTGTCTGCTATAAGGCAGTTTCAAGTTATATTCCCTGCTCCAACCAAACATTTTCGCTGATGCTGCTCTGAATCCTCATTTTGCTAAGAGAAAGCAGCAGGAGAAGGGGGAGGATGGGAATGAAGGGAGTCTATATAAACTGGACCTGGAACTTGTACGAAATCAACTCTTGTGCGTGAGCATTCTGCCGTCAGTCTTTGATGGAACCTTCTAGTACTCTCTGCACTCCTCCTACCCTACCTCACCTGGGTCTCCTGGCCAAGCACACCAAAGCTGTTCCTGCAATCCTGTTGGCAGAACCTCTTTGCCACTGCCTGCTGACCCATCCTGGGACCAGCCAAGCTCATCCTTGGCTCTCCACGGGGCCTGGAAAGGGACCTTCTTCTGCTTCTGGGCTGGCCACCTTGTTCCAGCATCCTTCCTAAGGTGGACTGAATAGTTCCAGAGTGAGTAAAGGCATGACCCCGGCGTCCCAGCAGGCCATAGAGCTGCTCTGGGGCTGAGGTGGAGGAGACCCGAGTAGGGTGGCTGGAAGAAAACCTGTCTTTAACGAGTTGGGCAGAAAGAGGAAGCATGAGGCTCCATGAAATAAATTAGTGAAATCTCAATTCCGATAAATCCAGTTTCTTAAAAAAAAAAAAAAAAAACAGCAACTGGTAGGAAAAGAAAATGTAATTTATGCCCATTGAAAGGAGGCCAGGTTTAAATTGATGAAGTCTCCTGTTTATGTAATAAATCCATTTCCATTCATGTCACCAATATATTTATCCACACATCCTGGTCCAAGTCAAATCTTCATTATTTTATTATTCAACAGGGGGCAGAGGGGAGGGCAGGGGAACAGAGTTCTGTGTCGAATTAATAAAGTCTCACTCTCTCCCCCAGACCCCTCCTTACACAGGGACAATTTATTCCTAAGAAGGAGGCAGAAGAACTGGATGCAATTTATGTGCTTTGAAAGAGACCCAAACGTAATTAGGCAAAGTCTCAAGTTCACCGAGAAATAAATCCCAGAGAAAGTAGCCGGGGGTAAAATTTACGTTCCCTGAAAGTCTGAAAGCCTCTCTCCCACCGGCCTCCTCCTCCTCCCCCTCCCCCAGGTCCCCGCGCAGGGTTCCCAAAGCCGGCCTGGCCCAGGGATTGTATTAGCTCCCCAACTTCCCAGTGGCCCCAACGTGTCCACACGGCACCCCCTCAGCCCACAGGTCTCCGGGGTGCTCCCTGCCTTTCCACGCCTCCTCTTGACACACACACACGCACACCTTTTGGGCCACAGTCCATTTTCTCTGCAGGGTCAGTCATGGCTGTTGACAAACCTATGGGACTTGTCCCGCAAGGGCATTTGCCCCAGAGAAATGAAGAATTCCTAGAAGTGCTGTGCCTCATCAGAGGGTTTGGAGGGGAGCAAGATAGGTTCCCCAAGATAAAGCACCACAGGGAACTCCTCTGAAGGACCAGGGGTCTCATGATGCTCCCGAGGCCCCAGCGTTGTTCATTCGGGAGTGAAGGTGCAGAAGAGGCTTCTTTTTCCAAGAAGTTGGACATTTGGTGGCTGGGCCAGGGGTGGCTCAGGATTTTTAAAACAATCAATTTGGAGACTCGGGAGTGGCTGGGCTAGGGGACAATGATCTGGGGTGGGGCCTGTGTCGCTGAGGGGCTGGTGTGCTGGCGTGGGCAGAGCAGAACTATCCATGCCGTGGAAAGGCATGAGCTCAGTGTAGGCAGTGTGCATCCATATGAGGTCACAGCCAGGGACCCCACCCCGCTCCTCCACCCACCAGCCAAGTCCCTTGCATGGCCATGGAGTGAAGACACCCCCAGGATTGAGTCTGCCTGGGTGCAAGGCTTCTGCACACATACAGTCAACACAGGAAGGCTCACACCACTCTGGAGAGACTGTGGGATCTTAACCTGGGTCCAGCAGAATTTCTTTGGGTGCCATTAGCAGGGAGCTAGGCTTGTGGCCCACTCCTAACCCTGCCCTTGTTCTCTCTGAAGGAGCAGGCACCCTGCTCTGGGCACTCAGAGGCAAAAGCTCTCCGAGAGGGGTTGGAAGGGGAAGATGGGGCCTGTGTAGAGCTCAGGCCCTGGCCACAGAGACTAAGGACAGAAGTGACAAGTCATGAGTAGGGAAACCCAACAGGGTTCTGTGCAGGGCCAAGGAGTGAAAGGGCAAGGGATGGGGGCAGTGTCCTGGTTTTTGCTGTGAACACCTGTACAGTCAGTGATGCTGTTAGCTGCGAATGGGGATGCTGGGGGAGAAGGAGCTAGGTGTGTACAAAATATAATGGGCTTAATGAGGAAGAGTAGGTTTGGGGGAAAGTGGGGATAAGATGGGTTTCGTTTAGGGCAGGTGAGCTGGCCAAAACTTTGCCAGATTTCCAGGGGCATGTCCGGTAGGGACGCTGTCAGGAGTAAGCACAGGGAGCTGCATTCACAGAGAAGGTGACTGGTGTCAGGTCAGAGCCCAGTCATTCATGTCCAGGGAGAGTGAGAACAGTGAGGCACGAGGAGCCCAGGCCAAGAGCAGGGGACAAAGGGCCTGCAAAAGATGAGAAGGCACGGCCAGGAGGTTGTGGGGACAGAGAAGGTGGTGTCAAGAAGGGGGACGTGTCCAACAGTGACCAAGACTGAGAGAGGACAGGGCACTGACGACTGAGATGCCTCCACCCCTGGTGGCAGAGGGCACAAATGGCCTTTGTGGGGACAGTGAACAGAGCAGAGGCCGGACCTCAGTGGCGGGGGACAGACTGGTCCTGTGTGTCCCTCTGGGGATGAGATTGACATCACAGGCGGAACAACATTGCTAACTTGGATCACAAAACCATGTGCTGGGACAAGGTCTCAGAGAAGCCCCCAGAAGGCTGGTTCTCAGAGCAGAAGGCCCCCGCAGCCTTGGAGAACATGCTAGACAATTTTTCCTCTGAAATGGGAAGGAAGGTACTTCTGAACTTGAGGAGGAGGGCTGTGCCCAACTGGTGGAAGGGCAGGGAGTGGGTGGGGTTAGAATGTGTGGGGACTCCCAGGCCCTTCTTTCCAAGCTGATGCTCTTTGTAAGAACCCTGAATTTTCTGCTTTTGCCGGCCAGTGGCTGACAAGGTGACCAGCTGGCCAGCCGCTGCCCTGCCCCTGGAGGACATCAGGCACCTGACTGAGCCGGAAAAAGACCAGTTTCAGAGTCTGTGTTCCTTTGTTGCCATTCAAGGGAGGCTCCTTGGGCGCAGGGTCCCAGTTTCCCCATCCAGCTCCTTCCTGATTGCTATGCTAATTGAAAGTGACCTGGGTGCCAGGAATACTGGCGCAAAGGCCCAGGTTGTACCCCATCTTTGGGCAAGCTGCCTGTGAAGACCGTCTCCCTATGGGCCACACCTCTGAGAAAGTCATCGTGACTGAAGGGGGATGTCTGATCCAACTGACACATTATTGCTCAACACAGCCCATCACACACGTTGATGGGAAATGGGCTCGCAGGTCAGCCAAAGGGCTGGTGTCTTTGATGGTGCAATTGCCATATCTCTGACATGGGCATTCTACAGGGTTCCAAAAAAGAAGCCCATCTTCTCACAAAATCCCTCTGCACATGGGTGGACTTGGATCAATTCTGGGTGACCTGGACAGGCCCAGTCAGGCGGTCATGAAGACTCTGGGGAGGTTGGGACCACCCAGCATCTGAGGGGTTGATGTGTGGTCATTGCTGGGCCTTGCCGTGGTGCTTTCCCTGTGGCCACACGGCACCAGTGGGGCTGCTTGATTGTCTGTCTGACTTCCCTGATCTGGGCAGCATACTCTGGCTATAAAATTCTTGTTTTACGAGGTTCTCTGGGAATCCAGAAGTCCCCTGGCAAGCCTACCAGGGCAGCCCCAGAGGAACACAGTGGAGGAGGCCAGAATGCCCTGCATCTCAGTCGCTTGATGAGCAATGCATTTCTCAAAAGCCCCGACACCCAGCCAGTTGTCACAGGTCTTAGAGGCGGTCAAAGACTGGCAATTCATGGACACCCCAGGACCCTGCTGCCCTTGACCCAGGCAGAGTGAGACGAATGAAGCGTGGGGGGACAAGTCAGTGCAAGCCTAGGTCTCCTTCTTCATTCTGCATCAGGCCCCAGAAAGGCCCCTTCGTGGACCTGCTGAGATGGAGAGTCATGTACAAGTGATTCATGAAGGTCAGAGAGAAGTTCAATAACGGTGTGATTTCAGGTAAGTCCCAGCCTCTGCCTGATCCTGCAGGGAGCTCTGGGGCATAAATTACATCACAGAGTTTCTCCTCACAGAGATAAGGAAACCAGGCTGCCATATTCCTCAAGCAGTTAGGCAGTAGCTTCAGTCTGCCCCAGGGGAAATAGAAACTCAGCATTTCCAGATCTCTAGGAGTCCTGGTGATGTGGCTCTAGTTGATCCAGTGGTAGCCTTCAAAGGTGCCAACTCTTAGAATGAAGCTCACGAGAGCTAGGAGATGGGCACAAAGAACTGGCAAAGGGCATTGGGTGGAGCCCCAAATCATCCTTCTCACCTGGTGATGTCACTGATTAAAGATTGCTTCCTGGAGCTGAAGAATGCCACTGAAGGACCTCTGTGCTTTCAGAGCTTTTGAACTTCTGCCCTAAACTGTGGAGCCAAATTCCTGCAAACTGTCTATTCTGCATCCTGGTTAAGTAACAAAGGCTGAGCCAAAAGCAGGGGCTCATATCACCAAAGGAAGGGACAGCTCTTCTCTATGTATCAGACCTAACAGATCTTTCAAGCTTTCAAGCTGCTTTCAAGCTTAGCAGGAGGTGGACAGTCCTCTTCTGTAAGCTCCAAATCTGGGATGGCAATACCCTCTCGCTGATACCCATCACCCTCTTCTACCCAACATGGGCAACAGCTAAAAACAGGGCATCCTCTTCCTAGTCTGGGTCCCACTGTCTTTTTCTTTAACTCCTAGGGGGAACCACGTTGGGGCCAGTTAGGTGGTTTTAGTATGGCTTGGGTATGCCCTGATAACCTCTCTGACCATCCTACCACACTGGGAGTCCTAGGAGTAACCATCTGATAGACAGTGTCCCTTTTTGAAATGCGATAAAGGAAGACTGATTTCGAGGCACCTCCTTGCCCTGAACCAAGTATTTGGTTACAGCTTTTGTCTTGACCATTAAAAAAACTGAGCTAAAAGAACAAGGCAAGTACTCATTCCTCTAGGGGCTCCTAGCCTTGCTCAGGAACTATGGGCACTTGGACCATAACCTAGATCTTTCAGAACAAATGTCAGTGAGTGCCTGTGGAGAAGTGATGTAATACAGTACTGCCTGTGGTCACTGTCCATTTTCCCTTAGGCTGTAAGGAAGTTTGTGATTAGGAACCAGCCATAGCTTGCAGTTATGTGATTTCTTAATATGGCTTTCCCTTATTTACTTATATCCCCTCTACACACTTCTGGCCTTTTATTTTGGCCTTTTATACATAGAAAAATTCAGGCTTAAACTAAAGAAAACTAGGAAAAACAATAGGCCAGCCAAGTATGACTTAAATCCCATATGAATTCACAGTAGTGATAACAGTAGATTCAAGGGGTTAGACCTGGTTAACAGTGTGCCTGAAGACCTTTTGATAGTAGTCTGTAATATTGTACAGGAGGTGGCAAACAAAACCATCCCAAGAAAAACAAGAAGGTTAAGTGGTTATCTGAGGAGGCTTTACAAATAGCGGAAGAATGAAGAGAAGTGAAAAGCAACGGAGAGAGAGAAAGGTACATTCAATTAAACACAGAGTTTCAAAAAATAGCCAGAAGAGACAAGAAGGCCTTCTTCAATGAACAGTGCTTAATAATAGAAGAAAACAATAAAAACAGGAAAGACTAGAGATCTCTTCAAGAAAATTGGAAATACCAAGGGAGCATTCCGCCCAAAGTTGGGCACAATAAAGGATAAAAATGGTAATGACCCAGTAGATGTTGAAGAGATCAAGAAGAGATGGAAAGAATATATGGAAGAACAGAATAAATAAGATCTTAATGAACTGGATTACTACGATGGTGTGGTTAGTCACCCAGAGCCAGATATTCTGGATTGTGAAGTCAAGTGGGCCTTAAGAAGCACTGCTGTTAATATAACTAGTGGATGTGATGAAATTCCAGCAGAACTATTCAAATCCCCAAAGATGATGCCATCAAAGTGCCACATTCATTATGTCAGCAAATCTGGAAGACCCAGCAGTGGCCACAGAACTGGAAAAGGTCAGTCCTCATCCCAGTTCCCAAGAAGGGTAGTACCAAAGAATGTGCTAACCATCAGACAAATGCATTCCTCTCACATGCTAGTAAGGTCATGCTTAAAATCTTGCATGCTAGGCTTCAGCATTATGCGAACCAAGAACTTCCTTGTGTCCAAGCTGGATTTAGAAAAGGAAGAGGAGCTAGAGATCAAATTGTCAACATTCACTAGATTATAGAGAAAGCAAGGGAATTTCAGAAAAACATCTATGTGTTTCATCAACTACGCTAAAGCCTTTGACTGTGTGGATCATGACAAACTCTGGAAAGCTCTTCGAGAGGTGGGAATACCAGACCATCTTACCTGTCTCCTGAGAAACCTGTATGCAGGCCAAGAAGCAACAGTTAGAACCCTGTATGGAACAACTGATTGGTTCATGTCAAGAAAGGAGTATGACAGTGCTGTCTGCTGTTTCCCTGTTTGCTTAACCTATACACTGAGTGCATCATGAGAAATGCCAGGCTGGATACAAGCTGGAATCAAGAAAGGTGGAAGAAACATCAGCAACCTCAGATATGTGGATGATACCACTCTAATGGCAGGAAGCGAAGAGGAACTAAACAGCCTCTTGATGAAGGTGAAGGGGGAGAGTGAAAGAGCTGGCTTAAAACTGAATATTAAAAAACTAAGATTATTGCATCTGACCCCATTACTGCATGGCAAATAGAAGGGGAAGAGGTGGAAGTAGTGACTAATTTCCTCTTCTTGGGCTCTAAAATCACTGCAGGTGGTGACTGCAGCCATGCAATCAGAAGACGATTGCTTCTTGGCAGGAAAGCAATTACAAATCTAGACAACATGTGAAAAATAGAGACATTATTCTGCCAACAAAGGTTTCTATAGTCAAGGCTATGGTCTTCCCAGTGGTCATGTATGGTTGTGAGAGCTGGACTTAAAGAAGGCAGAATGCCAAAGAACCAATGCCTTTGAACTGTGGTGCTGAAGAAGACACCCCAAAGGCCCTTGGACAGCAAGGAGATTAAACCAGTCAATCTTAAGGGAGATCAACCCTGAATATTCACTGGAAGGACTGATGCTGTAGCTGAAGCTCCAATATTTTGGTCATCTTATGTGAACAAATAACACATTGGGAAAGTCCCTCGTGCTGGGAAAGATTGAGGGTGGAAACAGAAGAGGTCATCAGAGAATGAGTGGCTGGACGGCATCACCAACATAATGAACAAGAACTCCAGGAGTTCTTGGCAAACTCCTGGCAAACTCCTGGCAAACTCCAGGAGATAACGAGGGACAGGGAAGCCTGCTGAGCTGCCGTCCATGGGGTTGCAAAGAGTTGGACACGACTGGGTGACTGAACAGCAACAACACACACCTTTGGATCTGGGGCTAGCTTTCTAGACACTGTTCCCCCTGAAGACTCCTTCATTTTCATGAAAAGACAGCCATTTTCTTGCTTATGTCATTTACACAGCTCATGGTTAATGCCTTAAATCAATAGTAGAGGATATCTTCACTCTGTTTGCTTGCCTGATATTATAACCTGAACTCTCTACTATTTAGCTCTATTCAGAAGCTTGCTTTGAAGAAATAGTCATCATGGGGGCAGGGAGTGAGGTTCCTGGTAATACTAAAAATCTTATTCCTGAATTAAGCCAGGCTATCTTAAGCCACCGGAGAGCTCATACATGGACCTCATGGCTTTGAACTCTCTCTCATAATTGCTGATACTGAATTGCCTTTTGAGCCTCTGCTTGAATTTCATTCTTATAATTGATAGTAAGTTTCATATGACTGCACATGTGCTTTGAAACCTAGTGGTATCCAATTTACTATTTATTATGGGAAGGTTGCATAAGATCTTTTCTATGAAAGTATACACTGCTCCCAGAAGCAATTCAGAGAACATTTTCTTCAACCTCATGGCCAAAAGCCGGAGCCTTTTATTATTACGTGGGCATTGAGAATCTTGTAATTAATCATCAGCTCCTGTTTGCGTTGGCATGTAGGAAGCTCAGAGCCAGATTAGCATCCCTTCTGTATCAGCTGTGCATGTGTGAGAGTTCCAGTAGAACAGCTGGGGGCTCATCTTCAGTTTTTCTAGATATTGTCAAATTGTTGTCCAAGGAGGTTGAAGCTATTAACCCTCCCATCAAGAGACCCAGAGTTCCTATTCCTCCCTCTTTTCACCAACACTGGGTATCGTCACAATGTCTAGTTTTTGCCAAGATGAATAGTTTGGCATTTCCTCGAAGGAGTGGTTATCACTTTCTTTATTTAAACTGCATTTCTCTAATTATTCAGGGGCATCTTTTTCATGTATGCATTGGCCTTAGAGCTAACTCACTTGGAAGCTATCTGCTCAGAGCCTTTGTCTCATTATTCTATTGGAATATTATTCTTTTTCTGTAAGATTAGCAAGACTTGTTGCCTTTCTTTTACTCTTTACATCATCTTATCTCCCTAGTCTATTTTGCCCCCATCTTGATTTCCTTTCTCTATTCTCTAGTCGCTCAGTCATGTCCGACTCTTTGCGACCCCATGGACTGTAGCCTACCAGGCTCCTCTGTCCATAGGATTTTCCAGGCAATAGTACTGGAGTGGACTGCCATTTCCTTCTCCAGGGGAATCTTCCCGACCCAGGGATCGAACCCGGGTCTCCCTCATTGTAGACAGACACTTTATCGCCTAAGCCACCAGGGCAGTCCTTACGTGCTTATATCTCTATTTTTGGCATGCATGCATGCGTGCTAAAAGTCACTTTAGTCATGTACGACTCTGTGCAACTCTATGGACTGTAACCTGCCAGGCTCCTCTCCTCTGTGGAGGTTCCCCAGGAAAGAATACTGGAGTGGGTCGCTGTGCCCTCCTCTAGGGGGTCTTCCTGACCCAGGGATCGAACTAGCCTCTCTTACATCTCCTGCATTGGCAGGCAGGTTCTTTACGACCAGCATCACCTGGGAAGCCCAGGTGATTCCAGGATGGAAGCACACATATGTACGCGCGCGCGTGTGTGTGTGTGCGTGTGTGTGTGTGTGTGTGTGTAAGTACTCTTAGGGTTGTAGTAATCGGCGTAGGATCACCTTACTGAAAATGGTTTAACAGAAATTAGAGTTTCTTTCTCACTACTATAGCAATCCAATCCAATGCAAGCATTGCTGATTGGGTGACTCTCCTTCTATTGTGATTCAGGGACCTGGAATCTGCCAACTCCATAGTTCCAGAGTTCTCTGCTGGACTCTCCATATCCAGCCAGGATGGAATATTGTCAGGGAGGTTCTCAGGGCCAGGCCTGGAGTGCCCTCCATCATGTCTGCTCATATCACATCGGTCAGAATTTAGTCCCTACAAGGAGGTGGGAGATGCCTGGTCCAGGAGGCAGAGGGACTGAGGCCTGGAGAACAGATCACCATCTCTGCCATTCTGAATATACACACGCTGACTGTCTTTCACTCTGTGTTGATGGCTCAGTGCAATTGGTGTAACTATGTGATGGCAGGAAAGCAGGATGTGCGGGCGTGGTAGACGGGCAGCCACGTGGGAGGTCCGTGAAGGGGCACATTTCTCATAGCTGCCTTGAGCTGGAATCACCTTGAAGTGCTATGAATTTCCATCTCTGTTATCAAGGATGGAGAAAAGGAGTGGCCAGAGCAAGGAAAAATCTAGGAAGATAGTGACACAGACAAAAGGAAATATTTATTTCTAGAAATAGGGAGTGGTCTGCATTATCAGGCATTGAAAGAGTGAGCCAAATAAAGAATAGCTATGAGGGTCACAGGTGGCTGGAGAGGCAGGAAGCAGGCTGTTGGGGGGCTGAGGAGGCCTTAAGGAAGCAGAAGGTTGAGACTAGAGACCTTTGCTTTGAAAGAAGGAGGGATCCCGGGTGGGCATGGCCAAAGGGCACGTGTCTGGGGACTGCTGAGAACTGTCCCGACAGCTGTTCCCTCCTGAGCCAAGGAGGAGAAAGCAAACAAGGTGAGTAGAGGCCCTGTCCCCGGGGGCATGCTGTCTGGAAGGACAGACATATCTTCAACTGATTACACCCAGACCTAGATAAATCATGCAATAAAGCTGTTACCAAGCTTCTAGCAGGACAGAAATCAGGGAAACAGATTCTGCCAAGAGGGATGAGAGGCATTTACACTGGGCTTTAGAAGATGAGTGGAATGTGCAACAGGTGGACAAGGGGAAATGGGGAGAAGCCTGCAGATAAGGCTCCCTGTACAAAGCCAGTCCACTTACAACATGAACTTCAGCGTATATTACTCCACTGATTCTCTCACGACCATGATACACTATTATTAGCCCCCGTTTACTGATGAGAAAACAGAGGGGTGACGATATGTAAGGACACTTGTGTGGAAGCTCAGTCAGAAAGAGGCAGAACTGGCAGAAGAAAGCATTGAGTAAGGGCATGAAGAGCAGAAAGCACAGGGTGTGTTTAGTACAGGGCATCACTTGACTCTTGTCTGCACTCAGACCTGGAGACTCCACAGTGGTGTCCATCAGGACTAGACCCAGCCTCTCCTCTGATAGGGTCCAGCTTGCCTCCAGGGCTGGGGTGTGAGACAAGACCCTCTGCCCAGCGGGTGCCAGACCCTCCCTAGAAGTCCAATCCCCATGCCAACTCTGGGCCTGGGGGCTGTTCCAGGCATGGTCGCGGGGAGTGTGATGGAAAGAGCAGGGGCTCTAGAGTCAGACAGGCAGGGGTTCAAAACCTGCCTCAGACCCTTCCCAGCCTATGACCTCCAGTTATGTTGCTAGTTCTTCCAGGCTGGGTGTTTTCACTCGCGAGATGGTGATAATGATGGTGTGTTGCTGGGTTGTGTGAGGATTCAATAGGGAAACGAGATGTAGATGCCTGTGGGCTTGGGGGTTACTGACTCTCAGTTGTGTGAGATATTTCTGGGCAGAGGGGTCTCTCCAGGGCCCTTCTAGCTGCCACTAACTAGTTAGCAATTCTGAGCTTAGAAGGATTTCCAGCTCTGCACATCTACCCTCTTCCCTGCAGTGGGGCTGAACCTCTGCAGCCAGTCAGCCCCTGAGGTCTCACACCCAGAGCCTCGGGCTCCAGCTTGACTCACTGAAGGGGCTGCAGACCATCACGCCGAACCTTGATCACAGGCCCTCCTTGCTCACAACAGGTAATGATTCCCTCTTACCAGTTAAGACTGAGCCCCTCTCCCTGAAGCTGGAACTCTCACATCCCATCCCATTACTATATCTCCACGCTGCCCACCACCCGCTCTCTCCAGCAGGGACTTGAGCTCTCGCCTTCCCACTGCCACGCCAATGCTCAGGCGTTTACCCATGGTCTCCAACACTCCTGTTGGCATGGCTTAACTGGGCACTCCTTCCACCTGAGCCCAGTCCACTGGGAGCCTGGTCCAAGCATCTGGGACCAGGAAGGACAGACAAACTACCTGAGCCATCTGTCTCTAGCCTGCAGGGCCTCGCCTCCTGGCCAGAGAACAGGGCAGAAGAAGGCAGCAGCCGGCAGAGGGACTGTCATCCTTTAACACTGGACAGGGGGTCCAATGTGGCGGGCACCTACCTTGAGGTTCATTTGACCCAACCTCCTCTTTTTATTGGGGCAACTGTAGCCCAGAAGGGCCAGTGGCTGGCTCAAGTCCCAGAAGACAAGAGCTCTCTGCCAGGCCCACAAACCCTCCAGCTGCTGCTGAGGGAACCCATGTCTGCTCCTCCAGGGAAGATAAGATATAGTGGATTGCAGGCTCCCTGTCACCAAATCTATTTGAAAATTGTGAATGGATCTGAGATGCTTAGGAGGAGGCAGAGGGAGGCCAGCATGGTCTAGTCTTAGCAAAATAAAGTTTTATGTTCCTTAAATACATGAAGTCACCCTAAATGGCCATTAACAAAACATGGTCAAGGAAAGGTGCTGGCTGCTTCAGAGATGAGGTCAGAGTTCACTAGTGATTGGCATGCTAACTGTTCCCTTGCAATCAGGTGCTGCCGAAGGGCATGGCGCTCTCTCTGCCATCTGGAACACAACCTGAGCTCGGAGGCTGGGAGCTCCTGTTCTTGTTATCTCGTTCCCACTAGGAGTTTGTTCACTGCATGTTCCAATCAGTTCAGTTCCATTCAGTTGCTCAGTCGTGTCCAACTCTTTGCAACCCCATGAATCACAGCACGCCAGGCTTCCCAATACCAACACCAACTCCTGGAGTTCACCCAAACTCACGTCCATCAAGTCAGTGATGCCATCCAGGCATCTCATCCTCTGTCGTCCCCTTCTCCTCCTGCCCCCAATCCCTCCCAGCACCAGAGTCTTTTCCAATGAGTCAACTCTTCGCATGAGGTGGCCAAAGTACTGGAGCTTCAGCTTTAGCATCATTTCTTCCAAAGAAATCCCAGGGCTGATCTCCTTCAGAATGGATTGGTTGGATCTTCTTGCAGTCCAAGGGACTCTCAAGAGTCTTCTCCAACACCACAGTTCAAAAGCATCAATTCTTCAGTGCTCAGCCTTCTTCACAGTCCAACTCTCACATCCATACATGACCACAGGAAAAACCATAGCCTTGACTAGACGAATCTTTGTTGGCAAAGTAATGTCTCCGCTTCTGAATACGCTATCTAGGTTGGTCATAATTTTCCTTCCAAGGAGTAAGCGTCTTTTAATTTCATGGCTGCAGTCACCATCTGCAGTGATTTTGGAGCCCCCAAAAATAAAGTCTGACACTGTTTCCACTGTTTCCCCATCTATTTCCCATGAAGTGATGGGACCAGATGCCATGATCTTCGTTTTCTGAATGTTGAGCTTTAAGCCAACTTTTTCACTCTCCAGTTTCACTTTCATCAAGAGGCTTTTTAGTTCCTCTTCACTTTCTGCCATAAGGGTGGTGTCATCTGCATATCTGAGGTTATTGATATTTCTCCCAGCAGTCTTGATTCCAGCTTGTGCTTCTTCCAGCCCAGAGTTTCTCATGATGTTTCTGCATATAAGTTAAATAAGTAGGGTGACAATATACAGCCTTGACATACTCCTTTTCCTATTTGGAACCAGTCTGTTGTTCCATGTCCAGTTCTAACTGTTGCTTCCTGACCTGCATACACACTTCTCAAGAGGAAGATCAGGTGGTCTGGTATTCCCATCTCTTGCAGAATTTTCCACAGTTTATTGTGATCCACACAGTCAAAGGCTTTGGCATAGTCAATAAAGCAGAAATAGATGTTTTTCTGGAATTCTCTTGCTTTTTCCATGATCCAGCAGATGTTGGAAATTTGATCTCTGGTTCCTCTGCTTTTTCTAAAACAAGCTTGAACATCAGGAAGTTCATGGTTCACATATTGCTGAAGCCTGGCTTGGAGAATTTTGAGCATTACTTTACTAGCGTGTGAGATGAGTGCAATTGTGCAATAGTTTGAGCATTCTTTGGCATTGCCTTTTTTGGGATTGGAATGAAAACTGACCTTTTTCAGTCCTGTGGCCACTGCTGAGTTTTCCAAATTTGCTGGCATATTGAGTGCAGCACTTTCACAGCACTATCTTTCAGGATTTGAAATAGTTTAGCTGCAATTCCATCACCTCCACTAGCTTTGTTCATAGTGATGCTTCCTAAGGCCCACTTGACTTCACATTCCAGGATGTCTGGCTCTAGGTCAGTGATCACACCATCATGATTATCTGGGCCATGAAGATCTTTTTTGTACAGTTCTTCTGTGTATTCTTGCCACTTCTTCTTAATATCTTCTGCTTCTGTTAGGTCCATACCATTTCTGTCCTTTATTGAGCCCATCTTTGCATGAAATCTTCCCTCGGTATCTCTAATTTTCTTGAAGAGATCTCTAGTCTTTCCCACTCTGTTGTTTTCCTCTATTTCTTTGCATTGATCACTGAGTAAGGCTTTCTTATCCCTCCTTGCTATTCTTTGGAACTCTGCATTCAGATGCTTATATCTTTCCTTTTCTCCTTTGCTTTTTGCTTCTCTTCTTTTCACAGCTATTTGTAAGGCCTCCATTTTGTAATTTGTAAGACAGCCATTTTGATTTTTTGCATTTCTTTTCCATGGGGATGGTCTTGATCCCTGTCTCCTGTACAATGTCACGAACCTCATTCCATAGTTCATCAGGCACTCTATCTATCAGATCTAGGCCCTTAAATCTATTTCTCACTTCCACTGTATAATCGTAAGGGATTTGATTTAGGTCATACCTGAATGGTCTAGTGGTTTTCCCTACTTTCTTCAATTTAAGTCTGAATTTGGCAATAAGGAGCTCATGATCTGAGCCACAGTCAGCTCCCAGTCTTGTTTTTGCTGACTGTATAGAGCTTCTCCATCTTTGGCTGCAAAGAATATAATCAAACTGATTTCAGTGTTGACCATCCGGTGATCCATGTATAGAGTCTTCTCTTGTGTTGTTGGAAGAGGGTGTTTGTTATGACCAGTGCATTTTCTTGGCAAAACCCTATTAGTCTTTGCCCTGCTTCATTCCATATTCCAAGGCCAAATTTGCCTGTTACTCCAGGTGTTTCTTGACTTCCTACTTTTGCATTCCAGTCCCCTATAATGAAAAGGACATCTTTTTCGGGTATTAGTTCTAAAAGGTCTTGTAGGTCTTCATAGAACCGTTCAATTTCAGCTTCGTCAGCGTTACTGGTTGAGGCATAGACTTGGATTACTGTGATATTGAATGGTTTGCCTTGGAAACGAACAGAGATCATTCTGTTGTTTTTGAGATTGCATCCAAGTACTGCATTGCGGACTCTTTTGTTGACCATGATGGCTACTCCATTTCTTCTGGGGGATTCCTGCCCACAGTAGTAGATATAATGGTCATCTGAGTTAAATTCACCCATTCCAGTCCATTTGAGTTCGCTGATTCCTAGAATGTCGACATTCACTCTTGCCATCTCCTGTTTGACCACTTCCAATTTGCCTTGATTCATGGACCTGACATTCCAGGTTCCTATGCAATATTGCTCTTTACAGCATCAGACCTTGCTTCTATCACCAGTCACATCCACAGCTGGGTATTTTTTTTGCTTTGGCTCCATCCCTTCATTCTTTCTGGAGTTATTTCTCTACTGATCTCCAGTAGCATATTGGGCACCTACTGACCTGGGGAGTTCCTCTTTCAGTATCCTATCATTTTGCCTTTTCATACTGTTCATGGGGTTCTCAAGGCAAGAATACTGAAGTGGTTTGCCATTCCCTTCTCCAGTGGACCACATTCTGTCAGATCTCTCCACCATGCCCCGCCCATCTTGGGTTGCCCCAGGGGCATGGCTTAGTTTCATTGAGTTAGACAAGGCTGTGGTCCTAGTGTGATTAGATTGACTAGTTTTCTGTGAGTATGGTTTCAGTGTGTTTGCCCTCTGATGCCCTCTTGCAACACCTACCGTCTTACTTGGGTTTCTCTTACCTTGGGCGTGGGGTATCTCTTCATGGCTGCTCCAGCAAAGCACAGCCACTGCTCCTTACCTTGGATGAGTGGTATCTCCTCACCGCTGCCCTTCCTGACATTCAACGTGGGATAGCTCCTGTAAGCCCTCCTGCGCCCAAGCGTTCCAATCAGCAGGGTCCAATTCCTCTCTGGCCCTGAGAAAGCACCACAAGTTCTAAATGAGAGGTGTCTGAGCAAACAAGAGCCTCTATACTCTTAAGTTCCTTCCCTTATGTGTTTCTCATCCCCACCGCCATCCACCAGCCAGATATTAAATTCCATGGAGACAGGGACCATGTCTTCTATTTCATCCATTCAACAAGCACTGATTGACCACCTGCTAGGGTGGTACCAGGCGCCCTGGGGAATAGAAAACAGGGGAAAATCCGTCTTTGCCTGCAAGGAAGAGGCAATGACTTTGTTGTGAATACATTGTCTTGCTTTATGTAGCCATCAGTATTTTCAAGGCCATTCTAGACATGAGCTCATTTGGATGTCATGATAATCCTGCGGGGGAGGCAGAGCTAGTATTGTTCCCATTTGTCTGTCAAGTAAACTGAGACCCAAAGAGGCTGACTCTCCCAGAGCCGCTCAGTCTACTGGCAACGGAGCGTGAGCTATAATCTCTGGTTCCTTCTTCTGCCAACAGGGGCTGGTTGGACACATGTTTGCTCGCACACACAGCCTTCTCTGTCTGCTCAGCTCTGCCCAGTATAGCACCAAATCCCCATCACCACCCAGTGCCTCCCGTAGGGCTCAGCCAAGAATCCCACCAAATAGGGGCTCCAGGAAGGAGTAACCCTTCGGTGGGCAACTACTGCTTGTGGTTTTATTTATTTATTTTTTTCTGCTTGTGGTTTTAAAGAAAACAGGGCCCCTAGTTGGAGTTAACATTGTCATACGAGCTCCCTAGGGGCAATGAAACTGTCCCATCCCAGGAAGCAGCCAGCAGACAACTGATTTTGTCTGTGATGCACACCAGCCTCTCATCTCTAATCTACAGGAGCCCAGCACCATGCCAATGGCTTGGTGTTGCCCCTCTCCATGGTGAGGAGCAGGGTTCTGGGGAAGAAGGGGGAGCTGGATAAACTGAACTGGAAACAGGCCATCGG
Organism: Bos javanicus; assembly: GCF_032452875.1. Lineage (NCBI taxonomy): Eukaryota > Metazoa > Chordata > Mammalia > Artiodactyla > Bovidae > Bos > Bos javanicus. The sequence continues at coordinate 12,725,394 of NC_083878.1, read as the reverse complement.
GGTACCCCACTTCCTTTTTCACAAGCCATCTCATTTATTCTGCTGCCTGGAATGTTCTCCATGGACAAAGCTGGCTTCTCTGCGGACCCTGCATGGATGTGGCAGAACAGGCTGGGTTGGGGGAGAAGGCAGCAGATGCAGCCACCTGGCTTTCTCTCCCACAGCCCCAGCTGGGGTGGGAGTGGGCAATAAACTTGAAGAGTTAAAGAGTCCGTTTGGGCGGAAATGACTTCTGGGGAGGAGCAGGGTTAGGCCCTGGAGGGCCACGTGGGAGTTTCCCCTTGGGGGCGGCAGCAGAAGAGAAACATCCCCCCTTTCTGGGGAAGTTTTGTCTCAGGACCCCCGCTCCCCACCCCCAGGGGCATGGGGCGGTGTATGAAAACACAGATTCTAAGGCCCCAGAGTTGCTGATTCAGCAGGTCTGGGGTGGGGTCCGAGAACGTTTGTTTCTAACAAGTTCACAGGTTGATGCTGATGCTACTGATCTGGGTCCACACCTTGAGAATCGCTGGAGCTTTCTAGAGGCATGAACAAGCTGACCTGCCATGTGGGGAAGCTCAGAACAGAAGGTCAGCAAACGGCTGTCTTCAAAGATCTTTTAGCTGACCCTCTGGGGGTGGTCTGGGATGGTGAGGCAGACAAGTGGACAACTGACCCGTCCGTCTCCTTCCTTCTTCCCACCCCACTGGGGAACAGGGAGGCATATGGCTGAGGTGAGAAATCAGGGGTGGCCTCCTGGAAGTACGCACGCTTGTGCATGCATGTGGGTGCATGTGTGTGTGTGTGTGTGTGTGAGTGAGAGAGAGAGAGAAAGAGAGAGGGCACATGTAATGGAACTGGCACTAGCTTTTCCCTGCCCCAGGGGCTCATCTGAACTGCTGACTCTTCCTCCAGTTCCCACTGTCTGACCTCGAATAAGTGTCCACAGCTTTCTAGGACTCTCTTTCTCTTCCATGGAAGTAATTTCATGGGGATTCCCCTCCTGGTCTCTCTGCTGCTCAGCTCACACCCATCTCTCATGCCAACCCAAATACCTGCCTCCTCCAGGAAGGACTCCCTGGCTGCTCAGTCCTTCTCTGCCCCATGTCCCCAGCTGTCCTCAGGCCATAATGGCTGGACCCCATACTTCTTCTCCTGTTTAGCCTAGAGTGCCTTCATGTGGCTGAGCCACAGCAGGTGCTTGGTAAACAATTCTGAGGCGAGTTTGATTTAGGGTAGATCTGGGAGAACCAGGAGTGGGAGGCAAGGAATGGCAAGACCACGGGCTCCCAACTGCTGAGCTAAAAGTGGAAAGTACAATCACAGCGGCAGAGGCTTGGCCTTCTTCCTTCTCTCACCATCTGTTTTGCAAGGAAGGGAGCAGAGAGAGGCCACAGCATGTGTTACTCACTTGCTGGAGTCACGGGTTGCAGCAGAGATGGGAGTTAGGGAAGGAGGTGACCTTCCTGTCCCAAGGAGGGGCCCCTCCAGCTACCCTGCTTATCCAGGCCCCAAACTTAGGACCCTCCTCATCTCTCACACCCACATCAAATCCCACAGGAAGTCCAGGCGTCTTTCTCCAACATGTCCTCAAATCCATCCACTTCTTTCTGACAGTGCCCTTGTCCAAGCCACCTTCTCCACCCACCTGGAGCCCTGAAATAGTCTTCTCTCATGATGCTCTGCTCCACTTCTGTTTCTCCTAACCCACTCCAGCCAGAGGGAGGCTGCAAAAATGTCAGTCACGTCACTTTCCAGCTTAGAGCCTTTCAAAGTGTCCCCACCACTCTTCAAATTGAGTCCAGACTCCTGGCCACAGCCTTCCAGACCCTTCCTGGGTCGGTCCCTGCTCCAACCTCACACCTCCTGGTTCCCCTACCACCGCCCTTTCTGCTCCCTGTGCCATAGCCACATTCACCCCCCGTGCAGTCCAGCCCTTCCCCCCTGGCCTTTCTGCTCTTCCTCTGTCAGGACACCCACCCTGAGGCTCTGTATCTGGTAGCCTGTTCACCCACAATTCAGGAGCACACTGCAGGGTGCTGGCCACCACTGTTTGGATGACTGAGTGACTGGTTGTGAGAGACACTCTCACCCCTGGGGGGATTAAAAATGAAGGATTTCCAGCCCCGGGGCAACCCAGAGGACAAAGATTTCAAATATAAGTGGATGCCTAATTTTTTACCCCTCCTGTTAGGAGACCCAGACTCGTCTGAGTCCCTAGATGAGCAGGGCTTCCTCACCATGCCCTAAGGAGGATGAGGTCCCGCCTCCTGCCTGTGCAGGCAGCAGGAAGTCTCTGTGAGGGGCCGGGGGTGTCACTCACATCACTGAAAGCTGCCCCTGGGGCTGTTGGGCATACAGGGCCATTCGTAGCACCCCGCGGAGCTTATTGCTAGAGTCTGTTTCAGGGAGCTGGGAAAGAGACCAATGATGCCTTTATCCTGGGAGGAGAGGGCAGGGAAGAAAGAGAATGCATGGCCACTTTCATGTCTTCACACAGTGGTTTCTGCAGGGACAGTTTTATTTTATTTTATTTTATTTTTTGCTATAAAAATCTCTGGTTAAGATACTAAATCTTAAGTGGTCAATAAAAGGCAAAAAGACAATATCTGACCCCATCCTCCCTCCCATCCTGCAAGATGGTGAACTAATAGACCAACACCCACCCCCACAGGTGCTGGGAGGACTTCAAGAGCTGTAGAGCCCCCACCTCCACCCCTCAGTGCCCATCACAGGTCTTGTCGTGTGTTCCGTGGATGGGGTGGGTGCAGGGTAGGGATATTGGAAGAGGAGGACTTCCTGGCACCTCTAAAATTATACAGCAAAGAGAAAGAATTCAAAGAAAGGACGGAAAAAGGGGGGAAATGACAGTATTGCTTCTCGATATGCTTCTAATTTGGAGATCCTGGCAAAAGGCTGGGAGACAGCGTGGCAGGGTGAGTGGAGCGCTGACCCAGAGCCAGGAGACCGAGCCTAGATGCCACCCTGTCCCAGCCTCGGGGCCTGCCACCATCTCCCTCCGTCTCCACGTACCCTGTGCCCACGAAGGAGCCAAGGGGAGAGCCCCCAGCCCAGCTCCCGCCCGCGCTGCGAGTCTGGGATTCTATTTAAGAACACGCAGCCCATCTGGTTCCCATTGAGCAGGCTGCGTTTTCTCAAGTGCTGCCCCCACCCCGCCCCCCCACCCCGTTGCAATCCAGATTCCCACCATGTGACCCCATCTTCTCCCAATGGTGTTCTGTTTTATGGCTTGTTGTTCTGTGTGCGTGATTTGAGTTTGGGGACTTTTTTTTTATCCCCCACACACAGATTTCCCTCCCTCTTCCAGAAAATGTGGAGCCTGAACTTTTGACTGCCTGCAACCCTCGAGGGGATGGCGAGGACAGAGGGCAGGAGGAGATGAATGTCCCCGCCTGTCTCCTCCTGCCGATTTCTCAGCTGTTTCGTTTGTTCCTGCTCTGTTTGAAGCGCTGCTGCTGATGGCCCCTTACATGAACCAGTTGAGAGCCAAGGCCAGAAAGGAGGCTGGAGAGAAGGAATTGGTTTAGTTCAACAGTTCAATCAACATTTATTGAGCTGCCCGGGCCTGTGCGTGCTGGAGCTGCTGAGGGGAGAGGCCGGGCTCAGGACTGGAGGAGGCCACACACTGGCGGGAGAGACAGAAAGGCATGAAAATCACCCAGCTCCCGGCTGAGCGCTCCCACTGGGTTGTTTGCGGGGCCCAGGGAAGAGAAACAGGGAAGAACAGGAGCTCGACCAGGGCCGGGAGAAGTCACAGAGATGGCCTCCTGGAAGATGTAAACCAGGCATTGTTCCTTCAGTCATCCCACGGTTAATCAGGAGCCCCGGTGTAGGTGCCAGATCCTGTGCTGGGTATACTGTGTATGGAGTGGTGAGCAAAGCAGATGTGGTTCCTGTACTCATGGAAGGAGTCCAGTCTCTAGGAAGAGGGACATCAAGCAAATAGCAAACACATATATAGTTATAAAGTGGGAAAATGCTAACAGCATTTATAAAGGGGTCTCATTATTTTTTATTTTTTCATGTATAAATATTTAATAGATGGAACAAATACCACACACATCTCTACCCCTGGCCATTGAGCCACATGCAGTCTACTTAATTCTAGGTACAGGGGTCTAACCGAAATGAGCTGATCCTGAAGGAAAGATTGAAAGAAAGAGCAGAGTTAGCAGGGAATGTGTTCCTGGCAGGGGCAAGTATATGCTGGGGTTCATTCTGACTCCTGGAAGAGCTTTATTCCTTGAAGTGACTGAAAGAAGGCTCATGAGGCAGGAACATGGGGTGGAGGGGGTACAAGGGGAGAGGCGAGCCAGGAGAGGCAGGCTGGGGCCAGTCCATCTGGGCTATGGCGAGGCCAGGGATCATTCTGAGGTCAAGTTTAAGGGTCAGTCTGAGGCTGGGCTTAGTGAGCAGGCACCAGAGCAAGAGGCTGTGCTGGGGCTGTGGCCAGGGTTAGGTCTTCGATGCCAGAATTAGGGGTTGGTCTGCGGCCAAGGTTAAAGTCAGTCTGAATTCAGGGCCAGAGTCATTCCGAGGTCAAGTTTAGGGGTCAATCCGGGGACAGTGTTAAGATCAGTCATCCATTAAACAGTCACTGAGTGTCTCCCTGGCTGACTCCCGAGGAGTGCAGTGATGAGCCTGACAGCATCCCTTGTCTTCCTGGAACTCAGAGTCAAATGGGAAAGACAGTTAAGAAGAAATCGTCTGATAGTGGGGTCATTAATTACCATTGCACCTCGTGCTATGGAAGAGAACGAGGTCTCGTTCAGTTATTGTGGCCATGGAGCAAATGATCCCATAACTTTGTAGCTTCAGACAACCATTTGTTATGCTCACAGACTCTGTGGGCTGGGAATTGGAAAGGCCTGGAGGGGATGGCTAGTCTCCGCCCTGCGCTGTCTGGGGTTCAGCTGGGTAGATCCCAAGGCAGGGAGTGGCTCTACGGCTTGGGACGAGACTCATCTGATGGCTCCTCAGTCACTCGTCTGGCACCTGGGCCATGACCATTGGCCAGAACACCTGCATGGGGCCTCGCCACATGGCTTGGCTTCCTCCTAGCGTGGCGGCTGGCCTCAAGGTGTCTGGATTTCTTCCACGAGCCCCTAAGTTATAGGAAATAGGCAGAAGTTGCATCACCTTCTCTGACCCAGCCTCAGAAGCATCACTTCCACTGTGCTCTATTGTTCAAGCAATCAAGGGAAGGGGAGGAAATAAGAAACAAGGGAAAGGGAATTAGATTCCACGGTCCATGTGGGTGTGGCATGGTCTCCGAGTAGGACAGGTGCACCAGAGATATTTGGAAGTCTCTGAAAAATACCATCTGCCACAGATAGCAGCAGAGGGCAGGTCAAATTGGACTGTGGTTTGGGTTTTCTGAGCAGTGTTTAGAAAGAGGGCAAGAGAGTTTGTTTCTGGAATGCACTCTGGTCTCTGACACAATGGGAGCCCCAGCCCACAGGACTCATGGGACTAGATGAGAGGATTCAGGCAAGAAGCTTTGCCTGGACCAGATTCCCAGCACACCCTTCCCTGCACAGTAGAGCCTGGTCTTGGCTCTAATTCTTGACTCCAACATCAGTTTTTGCTTTATGAAATGGGGGCTATATTCTCCCAATTTGGGCAGATTGGAGGCCAGCACAGTCCAAATTGATTTGGGGTTCCCTGAAGCTTGAAGAACCCACAGACAGGCCTGGCTTTAATGAGATGCCACATTTTTTAAAAACTCTGGTGTCTTACAGATGGTAATTGTTAATAGAATTTTGCTGATGAAATTAGACGGTTTGTGAATCAAATTCCATATGAAATACACCAGGAACTCCTTGCTTTAATGGACTCCTATGGTAAAGTCTGCTCTAAAGTGAAGAGTAGCTTGTGAAGTGAAGAATTTCTCCAGCTGTAGTTTTTTTTTTTTAAATACAGATTTGTGTCCGCCTGGTCAGGGGAACCAGAGGCTACCTTCCCTGGCTCCAGTTTCTTTGTTCACATGGGTTTTTCTCTTCCATCTGGAGCTTTGCCGTCTGTCCTGTGGTGGCGGTGGGAGGGGGGGCGGGGCGGGGCGGGGGGGCGGTGGTGAGAGGGAGAGAAATGGTTTCCAACAGCAGCAAAGATTTAAATCAGAAGTGGACAGAGCCTAAGTTATGTGGGTCTCTAGGAAAAATAGAAACAGCTGGAGCAAGCACCAACCTGGAGACGGTGAAGATGAAATCTGGGCAAGACTGCCTCAGAGGTTCTGCATGTGGGGTGCAAAGGGCCTTCCACTGCAACCCCCCAGGGTGTCTCGGGGCCTCTCTCTGGGTCTCAGTTCCCCACCTCAGCTGAGATCCATTCCACAGCTCTTGGGCCCTGACCCTAACAGCACATATCCTACCCACCTCCACCCACTTTGCAGTGGCTGGAGCACTACAATAGTCAGGGCATGACCCCCTTCCTTGCTGGCCTTGGAAACTCCCTGAACTTGGCCCCAGGGCCAGGGTCAGGAGGGAAGTGTGGCCCAGATGACCTCATGCTGGGCTCTTGCTCAGCCGTTCATCTGTTCTTCTCTCGGCAGGCAGCTCGGTGACTCACCTCAGGGGGAGAGAGCCAAGGCCATTTGAACACTGAAGCCCTGTGGGGCCCTTTCCATCCAAGGGCTTCAAGAACAGACCTTTGGCAGCTCTGAACTCTTCCCTTCCCAGGGATGCAGAATGGAAGACTAGACGTGTCCCAGCCAGGGCTGTTGTTCCCCAAGGGCATATACAGCATTCACCTTCCCCTTCCCTCTTCCCTGAGCCAGCACGTCGAGACTCCAGCCTGGCTGTGTGTACCCCTTGCCCTCTCTGGGCCTGTCTCTGCATCTCTAAGCTACAATCCCTTTGCACTATCTCAGTCCACCCCCCACCCTTCCTTGCCACCCAGAGTATCTCAGTCTGCACTCCCTGCAAAGTCGCATGCATCTTAGCCTCAGAAAGTTTTGACTGCACTTAGAAGAGTTCTGTGGCGAAGCTATTTTTTGCTCTCTGAATATTCATGGGGTCCCGCACCTATTCTAGAAGCCTTGCAGTTAGGTTGGGCCTGGTGTCCAGTTCTGACCCATGATGACTCCTTGGCTGAGCACAGACAGGCAGGCACAATCCTCCACATGCTCTCTCCTCCTGAAGGTAAACACGGAGACCTCATAGCACAGCTCTGCACTGCCAAATGTGGTAGCCATGTGTGGCAATTTAAATTACTTATAATTAAATGGAATTTCAAATTCTGTGTCTTAGTCACACTAGCCCCATTTCAAGTTCTTGACGGTTACACGTGGCAAGCAGAGGTGCAGAGATGGCATCGCACAGCACATCCAGGACATCTCCATCCTCGTAGAAAGTTCTACTGGAAAACACCATCCCAGGTGGTGAAGCTCCAAGATTTCAGTCACTATCAGCCCTGGTCCTCAAGTGAAAAGGGAGCAGAACCTCGCAGCAGCCCACAGGGGACATTGAGCATCAGCAAGAAATAAACTTGCATTATGTGACACTACTGAGATTTCAGGGTGAAGGTTTTGCTCCCCTAGAGTCCGACCTTCCATGCTAGTCAGACTAGCACAGCCCATCTGCACGAAATGAGCAGGGAGCAGCAAAATCAGGCTGAACAAGACCAAGTTCTAGCTTGCTGGGCAAATGCCATATGCAACCCAAGCAATCCATGTGATACAGAGTTGGGCACCCTCCTGGTCTTGCAAGGGGAGCTGACTAAAGCATAATCATGGGAGAGCCCCTGGAGGAGGGGAAACTAGGGATTGGCCTTGGAAAATGGGTAGGGTTCACATAGCCTTGTGGTTTTCAACCTACAAGGACTGCCCACCTGGGAAAGCTGAGATAAGCCAGGAGAAGGGCGGACATCCCAGAAGAAGCACCATGATGGGCCAAACACATGAACAAAAATGTTGGTGAGAACGTAAAGGACTGGGCCACGCAGGTTTCCCTGGGGTTGCAAGGGAACCTTAGGGAAGCTCAAGAGATAAATCAGATGGGATTTGAGAGGTGAGTTTCCCTGTATGTTTCCACCCAGAGTTGGAAAAGAAGGTAGAGGTGTAGAGAATGAAGGATGAACTAATGTTGTTCTTACTGATAGTCAAGGGTGGGGTTGACCTTAGGAATGACAAGTCAAAATTCAGTAACTGGGGTGGCAGGGTTTGACTGGGAAGTGTGGGAATTCACAGAGGAGGCATTTTGCTTGTAGGATAATAAGTTAATTGGTGATGAATTCATACCGGAAGCTAGTTAACCCCAGAGCACCTCCCTTTTGAGTTCCAGGCTTAATTTACCAATTCTCCACTTGGCTCCCTGAGCTGAATCTATTAGCACCTGAGCCTGGTCAAGGTCAGCCACACCTCTCACCCACACCTGGACCAAACTCCACAGTCATCTAAGAGTGTCCGGGACCTTGGCATCCTTTAAGATTCACACAAGCACCAGCACACACACACACACACATACACACACACACACACACACACACACACACACAGCACTCATCTCTCAACAAGTTTCACTGGGGCCTCTGCCAGCAGTGCCTCAGCCTCTACTCCTCCCGAACCTCCCTGCCTCCACCATAATCACACTTGACTGTTTTCCTCTTAGACCGCAGCAGCCTTAGCACTACTGGCCCTGTCTCCTATGTCTCCACCCTACCAATTCATCCTGCATTCCAGAACATATTGGTGTGGGTCTGTTTGCTGAGAGGACTTCGAGACTCTCCAAAGAAATAGCATTACATTTCTGAGCCTCTTTACACACACACACACACACACACACACACACACACACACACACATCTTGTCTGCTTTATTTTCTCCTACAGCATTTTGCTCACAGTAAAGATTAACCAAAGATGCAGGTGGGAGGCCCTTGAGGCCTCTGGGTGAAGCATTTCTGGCACCTCGAATACCCCGTGGGAGCTGAGAGCTCTCGCCTGCCTCCCACATCAGTCTGTACATCCCTAAACCCACAGGAGGCCAGCCCTTCACCGCACCTGGCATCTGCCTGCAGGCAATGCTGCAATCCTGCAGGGGAGCCTGAGAGCCCAGAGCAGGGGGAAACCCGGGGTCCTCCTGTTTCCAGCTGTTCCCTGGAAGGCATTCCTGGGTGGAGAGAAATCAAATGGAAAGGGAGGCTGGGAGTGGTGGGGCAGACTTCTGTTTCCACTTTCTGACAAGATGGGTCACCTTGTCATTGCCAGGAGGAGGCCTCCACATGCAAACCTCTGCCGTCTATGGCATGGCAGCCAAGAGCTTCCTATTTGCGCCCAGAATAAAATCCAGACCTTTCACTGCCGCCCACAAGGCCCTGTGTGATCTGGCCCCTGCAGCCTCCCTCGTCTCCTCCTCCTCCAGCCCACTCCATCTCTGTGTCCCGCTGTCCTGGTGGCCCTCTGCTTCCTGGAACAGCCCACTTCTGGCCCCCGAGGACCTTTCCACGTGCTGTTCCCTCAGCTTCGAATCCTACACACACACAACCCTGGTGAATGTCACCTAGGCATCAGGTCCCAGCTCCCCAGAGCCCCAGCCACTGCCCTCTCCACGCTGCAGGGTCCTGGTTATAGCTCTCCTGGTCCACAGCTGTTCCTCTCTGTAGCTCTGTCAGGGTCCTCCTTACACACTGGCACACCTGTTTGTTTATGATGCGTCTTTCCCACGGAATTTCAGCTCTGTGGGGCCAGGACCAGACCCATTTTACCCTGCAAAGAGCGTGCCATATGTAGGTGCTCAATAAAGATTTGGGGACTGAATGAATGGGAAAATGAGACAATTTTTTAAATCGTGCGAAAGATCCTTACTGCCACGTGGGTCAGCATCCCTCTGGGCCCATCTCCCCACATTGCCTCCACACTCCTGCCCGCACCTTGCCCACACCTTGCTCATCCTCATGGGATACAGGGAAAGGGGCTGCTCCACGCAGCTTCAGCGGGCCTGGGCCCCACACGGAGCCTGCCTGGGCTGGGCTTGTGGAGAATAAACAGATCTCATCCAGACAAACCTCGCTTTGCACAGGAGCTGGGGCTTAGACACTTAGACTTCTGTGAAGCTGACTTCCCTAGGCCATGGGGCCCTCCAGGAGCAGCAGCCGTGGCTCGCCCGGTGGGGCCGCTGGACAGGAGCCAAGTTCTGCCACCCTCAGGGGTCTTTCACCCTCCCACGGCTCTTGGGCCCCCCAGCTCATAATCTCTCCTCCAAGAAGTAAAAATATGTTTCAAGGCACTAACTAGGGAGGTCATTACTTCAAAGACCTCTTGGCAAATTCTTTTATTGGCCCCAGTTTAGACAGCCAGAGTTGTCTCACAAGGGGGCTCCTCACAGCAGGGCCCACCTGTGAGAACGTCTTCTCTGGGGACTGCCCCTGGCGGGAGGGTGGGCCAGGCCCTCAGCTATCCCCTGAGGAAGCGTGGGCAGAGGCTCAGAAGAGCTTCAGAAATGGTCTTTTCCTAAAAATGGGGAAACTGCTCTTGGCTAGACTCTGGATGGGAATGAACACTTTCAAGGTCTAGTTGAGGGACCAGCGACATTCTGGCCACAGGAGATGCCCTCCTTAGGAAGAATTCAGTGCACTAATGGGACAGGAGCCAAAAACATTTATCCCACTGCTGCCCAGCTCTCGGAGCAGATGGCCTTGGCTCCCACCTCCCGGGGAGGGGAAGCAGAGGAATGTTAATTCCCCGGAGCTCCTGTCCCCAGACACACAGGGCTCCCTGCACCCAGCCTATCACGACCTTGGTCTTCCACTCAAGTTAACATGGGGGAGCTGTCTGCCCCAAGCTTCTGCTCCCTCAGGGCTACATCCCCACTGAGAGTCATACAGGTGTCCTCTCTGCCTCCTGGGAGCCATCCCTCTTGCAATTAGCACCCCAGTCCCCCTGCATGATTTAATCTCTGCTCTCTTGGGCTTTCCTGGTGGCTCAGATGGTAAAGAATCCACATGCATTGCGGGAGACCTAGGTTGGATCCCTGGGTTGGGAAGATCCCCTGGAGGAGGGCATGGCAACCCACTCCAGTATTCTTGCCTGGAGAATCCCCATGGACAGAGGAGCCTGGCGGGCTAGAGTCCATGAGGTCACAGAGAATCAGACACGACTGAGCGACTAAGCACGGCACAACTATTTGCCCCTCCCATCAGCATTTATGATGTTAAAGCATCTGCCATGTTAAAGCGGCACAGTGCCACCTGCCACCCTCCCTGCTTTCTCCCTGTTACAGCGGACTTCCTGGAAGTACACACACTTGCTGGCTTTCCTCCCGTGACTTTTACTTTCTCCTCGGTCCATAGTAGTGTGGCTTCTGTCCCCACCGCTTTCCTGACACTTCTCTCTCCAAAGTCAAAGGCTTTCTTGCTGCTGGATCCGATTTCAGCAGCACGCGGCCCCAGCCTCTCCAGCTCCAGTGCTCCTACCCTATCTTTCTGGCACAGCCCCCGATTTGGCTCTTGCCTCTGGCTGTGCCTCCATCGTGGGCCCTTTTCAGAATTCTGGATTTGACCCTCCTCCTTTTCCCTTTTCACTCCATACTCTCCAATGGGTGATCTCACTCACTTCCATGGCCTAAGTGACTATAGCCCAGAGCTCTCTCCTGAGCTACACACTCACTCATTCATGCACTCACTCACTCACTCAAACAGATTGTACACCTACCATGAACCAGGAACAAAACAGATCAAGCCCCTGCACTTGGGGGCTTCACGGTGTGGCAGAGACACACTCGATATGGGGAGACAAGACCACTCCATGCAGGATAAGAGCCAACAGAGTCATGGGCCAGCATGACTGGGGGCTGCATTCGTGAGGATGAATCAGGAAGCAGAGGGGCTGTGAGCATTAAGAAATGGGGGTTCGCTATAGGAATAAGACACTACAGTGGTGTGGGGGGATCTAGGGGGCAGCAGTCCTAAAGGGGGAATTGGAAGATCAGAAGAAAGTCACCGAACAGTACCCTGACTCAGGTGTGCCCAGCCAGGAGAGGGCCCCAAGGAAAGTCTGTGGAGAAGCCTGTGGAAGGCTGCTTCTAAGCATGGTGTGGAGCTGAGCTGGAAGGGGAGGAGACAGGTCAGAAATGCACCGGCTTTCACCGGAGTACTGCCGGGGGTCCTGGGCCTTCTCCCTGACTATTCTCACCCCACCCTGGTGTGCCAGTTACAGCACAGCCTAGGCAATCTTTCCGCAACGCAGCCCTAACCTGTCACTCCCTTTCTTAAAGCCCTTCCTGCTCCCCAGTGCCTTCCAGACAGTGAGCAGACTCCTGGGCAAGGTTGGCAGGGACTGTTGTGCCCCTCCCCCACACTGGGCCCCCTCTTGCTCCTCCCTCTTATGAAGACCGCCCCCCTCTGTGCTCAAACCCCGGCTCTCCATATGCTCCAAAGAGCAAACTTCCTCCACTTGCTCATGCTCTCACTCTCTCCCAGACCCCCGGACACTCTTTTTTTCCTTCACCTTCTTTTCCTGGCCAAGTCTTACTCACCCTGCAGGACTCAGCTTAGCCACCGCCTCCTCCAAGAAGTTTCTGTGACAGTCGTCCCACAGACATCTGCGCCCTTGGTACATGCTCCCCCAGAGCCTGTGCCCCCTCCCTGGCCCTGGTCTCACATGGGTACCTGCAGGCTTCGTGTTCCCATGCCTCAGTGCTTCACTAGACTGTTAATGCCATGAGGGAAGAGGGCTCATTGTGACTGGCCCATACCTGGGCATTGTAGGTGTTTGATGAGTATATGCTGTGCAATGGAACATAAATATGACTATTCTATAATATTCCAGTAAAAAAGCAGAATACAAAATTTTGTGTCTATTAAGACTGCAATTTGAAAAATAAAAAGAATAAAAATATATGTACAGTTAAAATAAGTGGAGTATGGGAGGAATTTGATAATAATTGTTAATAAAGTTCATGGCTCACGGTGGGGCTAGCAGTGACTTTCCTTCTTTCTACATTTCAATTTCAAACTGCTCTTTAAAGTTAAAAAAAAACTTTACCATTAAATATTTTTCAAAAGCAATAAATTGCTCTCTTACCACCTGCTTCTATTTTTACATCCACATTCCTTTCTGACCACATTTGTTCTACACTTCCAAGAATGAAGATCTCTGTCTTGGGTAGAGAAAGCCAATTTTTCCCTTTCAGTAGGAGTTGACTGACCTGTCTTCTCTTTGTCATCTGTTCCCAGATACCATCTGCCAGAAAACATGTTCCTATCCCTTCCTTATTCCTCTTGCTTTGTCTGACACAAAGTAATCATGAAAGTTTTGAACTGTATCAGAATGACATACTGATAAGCTCATGGAGACATAAGTGGCCTAGGTATGGCTTCCCTAATCTGGCTTTCAACAATATGCCTTCCCCAGACTCTCCAAAAGGGAAAATAAGCACAAAGAAGACAAAATTAGGCATAGGACCCCTTGTTTCTAGTGGGGACTTTGTCCCAGACCCCAGCGCAGGGCAGAGCCAGGTGTTCCTTGGCTATTCTGGGAGCTTCTCTCCAGGTGAGCCCCGTCTCAGATCCTGGAGCTGTTGCCATGTGCGGAAGGGCAATTCTGAGCATCTCTGGCCAGGGAAGAAGAGGAGGGTGTGCTGTAAAGAAGATGTTGGCCCTAGAACCCAGATCAGCAGTAATCCGGAGGCCCACCCCAGCAGTAGGAGCATCACCAGATCTACCCAACTTGCCATTCCCGTGAAAGTTAAGTCACCGCTGAATTCATGAAAGAAAGCAGACCATGCCTCTGGCCCTGTGGAGCAGTCTTAAACCTTGAGTATCCTCATTATGCTGCTAAGTCACTTCAGTCGTGTTCAACTCTGTGCGACCCCGTAGATGGCAGCCCATCAGGCTCCCCCGTCCCTGGGATTCTCCAGACAAGAACACTGGAGTGGGTTGCCATTTCCTTCCCCAATGCTTGAAAGTGAAAAGTGAAAGTGAAGTTGCTCAGTCATGTCTGACTCTTCGCAACCCCATGGACTGCAGCCCACCAGGCTCCTCCATCCATGGGATTTTCCAGGCAAGAGTACTGGAGTGGGGTGCCATTGCCTTCTCCGATCCTCATTATAGGAGGGAAAAAAATCAGATAAAGACCTGGTCCTTCCACTAAAGATCAATAGTTTAGTTAGTGTTTTGCACTTTTCTTCAAGCCCGAGTCCTTCCTGAAATCTTGTTTTCCTTGGCTGCACCAGTCTCCATCTTTGTTCATGTCTTATTTTATCTCTGTTCATAAAATAATTCCTTTGGGAGCTTTACCATTCAAAATAATTTCTGAACACCTCCTACCCATCTTAGAACACCCTATTCTTATCATTTTGTCATTTCAGGCTATGTTAAGACATTTGGACTTAATCCTATAGGAAAAGGGTGAGCTTTGAAAGTTGCCAAGCAGTAGATAAACTTGGTGGATTTAATGCCCTGAAAAGTACTCTCTGACATCAATGTGGAGAATAGGATAGGCTGAGAACTTTGGCAGGGATTTTGTTAAGAGGCTGTTGCAGTATTTCAGTGAGAGATAACGGAAGTCTGACCTATGGTAATTTGAAGGGGGTGTAGGTTCAAGAGAGTAGTGAAAGGTTTGAGAGCCATTTCTGAGATAAAACTGATGGAATTAGAGAGGTAGTTAAGGGTATGTCCAAGGTTATAGCTTGGGAAATCCAGTACATGATGACAACTCCAAGCAAGACATGTAACACAAAAGAAGTAGATATCTGAGAAGAGGATAATGAGTTTGAGACATCTGAGAGATAACCAGGGAGATATTTCAATACATATTTGAAGATATGGGCCTGAAACTTAAGGCAGAGACTGGGGATACAGACGATATAAATGTAGATGTGGATGTAGACATAAATACAGACACAAATATCAATGTAATTATATATGAGAAACAGAGATAGAGACTGAGATAGATAGACCTAGATTGATCTTAACAAATAGCACAAAGAACCCAACACAGGATGACTACAAGAATTTCTAAAGGAAGAAATAGTATTAATTGGTGGTCACTTAACATTGGCAGAAACAAAAAATAGCATGTTGTTGGGGACAAATGATGACTGGTTTCAGAGTTTTTGAGCCTGGAATCATGTTGGGAGGTAAAACTGCAAACACTAGGCAGGCCGGTTTTGGACCAGAGCTTTGACTAAATCAGCCTAGAGAGAGAGAATTCGGAATCATAAAATTTAAAAATGTTAGAGCTGGAAAGAATTTTAGGTTTCATCTAATTCAAGTCTTCTTTTATCAATGAGGGGATAGAGACCCACACACATTCAAGGCTATCCTCAAACTCACACAGCTTTTACTAGCTCTTTCTATCTGACAGTGGTAGAATTCTGGTCTCCATTCTGAGTCCAGAACTTCTGTACCTGCAGAGGGATGGGTGCTGAGAATATGAAGACCAATAAGACAGCTTCCAGAGGGAGGTATGCAAAGGACTATTGCAATGTTAAACCATGGGGACTCTGAGAGCTCTGGAATAGTTACATTAGAACACTGGGTTGATAGTGTCAGAAATTCATTTCAAACTGATTCAAAATGTTAAAGGGGAAATTCATGTAACCAACTCATAGTGAGGTTGGGAATGGAACTGGCTTTCAGGGAGAACTGGGCTGAGGGACCAAATACCATCTGGACTGTTTCTTTCATGTGTCTCTTTTCTGTGTATGAACTAGGTTCTCTCAGCCTGATTTTCACACAGGATGGGCTACCTGGCCACAGGCAAACTCCAGACTCCTCCTTGTAGCTTTCGCCCATGAAGGAAAAGGGCGTTCTCAGAAAGAGGCTTTGATTGATCGACTTGCATCACATTTCATTACCTAACCAAAACACTATGGTATACATGACATTGCATGGCTGTAACATCACAGGAAACTTGGAAGTAGGGAGTGGGTGAGCAATGCTGGGGAGAAAGAATCAAGAGCTCCTCTGATACTCTCAAAAAAACCTTTGAACACAGATCAGAAAACCTGAGCATCCAGGATAAGCAACATGAGAAGGATGAAGGAGGGAAGGCTCAGGGCACAAACCATGTGATTTATAGGTTGAGAGTCTGGGGAACCACAGAAGATGTCTGCGAAGAATGACATACGAGGGAGGGAAAAATAGGAAATGATTAGGTGAGCTTAGTCTCTCAGTTGTGTCCAATTCTTCTCGACCCCATGGACTGCAGCCCATCAGGCTCCTCCATTCACGAGATTCTCCAGGCAAGAATATTGGGGTGGATCAGATCAGATCAAATCAGTTGCTCAGTCGTGTCCGACTCTTCGCGACCCCATGAATAGCAGCACGCCAGGCCTCTCTGTCCATCACCAACTCCCGGAGTTCACTGAGATTCACGTCCATCGAGTCAGTGATGCCATCCAGCCATCTCATCCTCTGTCAACCCCTTCTCCTCCTGCCCCCAATCCCTCCCAGCATCAGAGTCTTTTCCAATGAGTCAACTCTTCGCATGAGGTGGCCAAAGTACTGGAGTTTCAGCTATAGCATCATTCCTTCCAAAGAAATCCCAGGGCTGATCTCCTTCAGAATGGACTGGTTGGATCTCCTTGCAGTCCAAGGGACTCTCAAGAGTCTTCTCCAACATCACAGTTCAAAAGCATCAATTCTTCAGCGCTCAGCCTTCTTCACAGTCCAACTCTCACATCCATACATGACCACAGGAAAAACCATAGCCTTGACTAGACGAATCTTTGTTGGCAAAGTAATGTCTCTGCTTTTCAATATGCCGTCTAGGTTGGTCATATCTTTCCTTCCAAGGAGTAAGCGTCTTTTAATTTCATGGCTGCAGTCACCATCTGCAGTGATTTTGGAGCCCCAAAAAATAAAGTCTGACACTGTTTCCACTGTTTCCCCATCTATTTCCCATGAAGTGATGGGGCCAGATGCCATGATCTTCGTTTTCTGAATGTTGAGCTTTAAACCAACTTTTTCACTCTCCTCTTTCACTTTCATCAAGAGGCTTTTTAGTTCCTCTTCACTTTCTGCCATAAGGGCGGTGTCATCTGCATATCTGAGGTTATTGATATTTCTCCCGGCAATCTTGATTCCAGCTTGTGCTTCTTCCAGCCCAGCGTTTCTCATGATGTACTCTGCATAGAAGTTAAATAAGCAGGGTGACAATATACAGCCTTGACGTACTCCTTTTCCTATTTGGAACCAGTCTGTTGTTCCATGTCTAGTTCTAACTGTTGTTTCCTGACCTGCATACAGGTTTCTCAAGAGGCAGGTCAGGTGGTACTAGCAGGCATTAAAACTAAATTTTAAAGGATTTCTTAGAGCTAAAATAATGAAAACATGTCAATTGAAAAAAAAAGATGTTTGCATATAAAAAAGAATTTAGAAAGAGATTGGTTTCTAAAGAAAAGTAGTAAAAAGAATAGTAACTTTAATATATAAAGTCCCGGTCTTTGCAGCAGCAGCCCCACCTGTCAGGCATTCCTAAGACCCACCCATGGGTATCATATATGTTCCTGTAAATCTGTTCGGGCTGCTGGCCTCTGCTCACCTGGGTTGCTCTAAACAACACCTGCTCTTGGCCTGCATTACCTTCACGGCTTCACCTGGCCCACACCCAGTCATGCTGTTTAAGTGACCCCCTAGTTCTCTGAGCCACACCCTCCTGTCCTTCTTCCGTTGTCTTCCTTCCCCTTCCTTTTCCCTGATCACTCACTCACCCAGCAATTAACGTGCTCAACACGAACTGGACCGAGACAGCTCAAAATCTCTTCCCGGGTGAGAAGAACGCGTCTTCCGAAGAGAGCGCTCTGCGTGTGGAGTGACGAAGGTAGAAAGGGTATGTTGTACATCAGAATCACTTGGCTCCTGGGACATCATAGTTTTGTGGAAATGACATACTTTTTAGGTAGCTTGGACCTTTCACTATTTTTCGTGAAAAATTACATAGCGTGATGAAAGTAAAACTCAGTGTAGAGCAATTGGAACATGCAGAAAAAGGGAGAGAGATGTAAAAATTATCTGTAATTCACTACTTGTATGAACACTGTTAATATTTTTATGCATATTTTAAACTTAAGAATCAAACTGTTTCTACAGTTTTATGTCTCACTATGATAAATTAATATAATTTGGGGATTACTGTCCTGTTTCATTTAACTTTTTATAAAACCATAGTTTAATGTCTCTGTGTTTTTCCACATTGTTGTTCAGTTGCTAAGTTGTGTCCGACTGTTTTTGTGACCTCATAGACTATAGTCTGCCAGGCTCCTCTGTCCATAGGATTTCCTAGGCAAGAATACTGGAGTGGATCGAACCCACATCTCCTGCATTGGCAGGCACACTCTTTACCACCAAGCTACCTGGAAAGCCCTTATTTCTCCATGGACATAACAAAGCAACCATCAACTATTGTTAATTATATAGACTATTCCCATTTTTCTCTTATAAATATGTATGCTAAACCTCCATAAACACTTCTGTACTATTTATTATTTCTTTATAATAAATTTCTAGATGTGGAATTGCTGGTTTGAAAGACTATAAATATTTATAAGGCCCTTGATACATAGAGGACAGATTTCTTTCCAGAAAATTTTTATCAGTTCACACTCTCACCAGCTGTAACAGTGTCATATCACACTCTTGCAAGCACTATTTTTTTCAGTCTTTGTTAATTTGATAGGTTAAAGAAGATACTTTATGATTTAATTTGCATATTTTGATTACCAGTCATATTAAAAAATTTTTAATGTGCTTATTAACCTTTCATAACTTTGTTTCCAAGTTCTCTGTGATTTAAGAACATTATCCATATTTATTGAACATATTGTTCAATGATCTAAATTGGGCTTTTGAAAATAGTACATATTCTTTTCATCTAAGATGCAAATTTTACATTACTCCTTAAATTGTTTAGATGGATAATGGTTGGTTAAAAATATCTCAAAAAAGTTTGCTTTTATAAACCTTGTTCTATAATTCTGACAGATTTTTCTTGTGCCTTTTGACATTGTAGTGTTTGGGGCATTAGGCATCATCTGGGTTCTTAAAGGGAACAGATGGCCCACTCTAAGTGGGTAATTTGAAGAAGGTTTAATAAACTATATGCAAGGTGTGGTCCCGCTGTAGAAAAACCACAGTGGTAGTACAGCAGCCTAGGGCTAGAAGCAGCAGGGGCATTATCTTCCTTAGGCTGGAAGGGGCAAGGGTGACAACCTGTAAGGGAACCTGGAAATAGGGAGCAAGCATATGGAATGAGCTCCCATATGGAAAAGGCAGGCTCAGGGGAGGGACACAGACTATCTGTGACACCCTTGCAGGAAGGCTTCTGGGCAACTAAATGCCCAGTCTCAGCCTCCTACAACCCTTCAATCTCCTGTTGAGCTTTCTATTGGCCAAACCCAAGTGCAATAAGGGCAAGGAAACTGTCAATGTGGCCCCTACAGGTCAGTCTCCTGGGCCTCAGCACAGCAAGGAGATGAAGAGTGGATCCAGAGGGGAACATAGGCGTCCAGCACAAAGACTCCACACTGTTAATAAATCCCTATTTGTTTTAGCTTTCATCAATAGAAATGACATAAGCTTCTCTCTTAAATTTAAGCTACTGTATTTGGAGTCTTACTCCAAAGCTAGTTTCAAACTATTGCAGATATCAAAGAACAGAATTCCCATCATTCATTTAAAGAGGAAAAGCAAATAGAAATTAACATTTTCTGAGCACTTTCCCTAACTTTCCACCTGTATTACTGCATTTAATCCTCTCAACAGTTCTGCAAAATGGGTGCTATTAACCACACTGTTACTCATGAGGAGACTGAGGTTCAGTTAGCTTAAGAAGTTTGTTCAGAGTCACACAGCTAAAACCCTGACTAGACTGAGGTTTGAAACAGGGTGTATCTATCTGACTCCAAAACCCAGATTCCCTTCATGTCAATCTCCTGAAGATGAGTGAACAGAAAATAGACTCCCAACTGGGCCAAGGGTTAGCTTATGTAAAGACCTTAATCACCTCATATTCTCTAGAACCTATGTGCCTTTGGGAAACAAATAGATAAACCATAACATCTTGTCATCACAGCAACTGCTGTTTACAACTAGACTTCATTCTGTGATTCTGAGGAATGGCCAGGAGCTCTTGGCTTTGGGGATTTATGAGTAATAGGAAATGTAAGAACTTCAGCTTCTTGCTGTCAAAGAAATAGGCCTTGGAAGACGAAGGTACATCATGCACATAGTCAAATATTTATGACTCACATGCCATTGCCAGACACCCTCTTTACAACTCCCTTGATTCAAAGAAACTGACATTCCCCAGTGGGATCCCTATTTCTCTCTGCATTCCAATGGTGAGCAACAGGAGAAAAGAACTGTAGAAACTTTAGACTGTTTTGATGCTTTTCAAGGATGGAAGAAAATGGATTGGATTAGTAAATGCATCCAGTTCTTGGATATCATTGATTTTGTCGTTATCACTTAATGAGGGCTCCAGTTTGTGCTTTCCTGGGCTTACTTTCAGAGGGCTGCTTTTGACCAGCACTTTGAATGGTGCACTATGAAATTATCCCATCCCCCAAAACAGTAAAATTGTCATTGCTGTTGTCCAGAATGAGCCCCATGCCAAGGTGCATATTCCACGCACTGCTGAAGTCTCCAGTCCTTAGGGTAACAAAGCTTTGCTGAGTTTTACGTAAAGAAGGAGAGAATAACTTCCTTCTCCATTGATTGCCATTTGACCCCCAAACAACTTTGGATGCTGGTGTTTCCTCTTAAGTTTCTCTTTGAGCTAATTTATGGACTTCTCTCTCTTAAGGTACAGGTATAGGTTGAAGTTAATGTTTTGAATTTGAATGCCCATTTTTTACAAATCATTAATTGAAAAGACTATCCTTTCTTCATAGAAGTGCTTTTGTACCTTTGTCAAAAATCAATTAACCAACCTCACACCTTATATAAAAACTGACTTGAAATGGGCCAAATACCTAAATCTATATAAATTTAAGAGTTGAAACTACAGAATTCTTAGAAGAAGATGACTGTAAGTCTTTATAACCTTGGTTCATAAATATGACAACAAAACAGAACTAATAGAACAAAAACTAAATTGGACTGCAAGAAAATTAAAAACTTCTGTGCATCAAAGAACACTATCAAGAAAGTGAAAAGGCAACCCACAGAATAGGAGGGAAGTATTTATAAATTATATATCTGATAAGGGTCTAGAATCCAGAATATATTTAAAAAAATTCTCATAGCTTGATAATAAAAAGACAACTGAATTTAAAAATGGGCTAAGCATCTGAACAGACATTTCTCTAAGGAAGATTTATTAATGGCCTATAAACACATGGAAAGATGCTCAATATCACTAGTCTCATGGGAAAGCTAATCAAAACCACAATAAGATTCTACTTCAGTCTCAGACTAGGGTGCCCATAAAAAAAAAATGAAGCAAAACTAGAAAATCATATTTGTTGGTGAGGATGTGCAGAAATTAGAACCCTCATTGACTGCTGGTGGGATATACAAAGATATATAAAACAGCTATGTAAAACAGTTTATCAGTTCCTCAATAGATTAAACATATAGTAACCATGTGACCCAGCAATTCCATTTCTAGGTATATAGTCAAAAGACTTGAAAGCAGATGTTCAAACACAGTTTGTGCACTCAGGTTCATAGCAGCACTACTCACAACAACCAAAAGGTGGGAATGTCCATTGACTGATGAATGAACAAATAAATGTGGCCTATCCATACGATGATACATTATTTGGTCATCAAAAGGAGTGAAGTACTGATGCATGCTCCAACATGGATAAACCTTGAAAACATTATGTTAAGTAAAAGAAGTCAGACAGAAAAAGCTGTATATTGTATGATTCCATTTAGATAAATATACAGAATAGGCAAATCCACAGAGACAGAAATCAGATTAGTGGTGACAGGGTCTGGGGCCAGAAGGTAATGAAGAACATTTAATGGGAACAGCATTTCTTCTTGAGGTGATTAAATTGGTCTTGAATTAGATACTAATGATGATTGCATAACACTGTGAATGTATTAATTGCCCATAAATGGTGCCCTTTAAATGATTTAAATGGTAATTTTATGTTATGCATATTTTACCATACACGAGAATAGCAATTGGCCACATTTGTGTTGGGTGATTTCTGAATGCCTCATTGTCATTGATTTTTAAATCTATCTCTTCCTTCATTTCACACTATTGATTACTGTAGCTTCAGTAAATTTAAAAATTTTGTAGTAAATCTTAAAAGTAGGAAGTGTGATTCCTCCAACTTTATTCTTCTTTTTCAAATTTGTTCTGGCTATTCTCTAGTTCGTTTTCTCATACATTTTTAACAGCTTTATTGAGATATAATTTCCTTATCACTTAAATTCACCCATTTTGAGTGTCCAATTCAATGGTCTTAGTATATTCACATATAGGGACAACCATCACCATAGTCAATTTTAGAACATTTTCATAACATCAAAATGAAATCCCTATTTTTTAGTTATTATCTTCAAAATCACTGCAGATGGTGACTGCAGTCATGAAATTAAAAGACGCTTACTCCTTGGAAGGAAAGTTATGACCAACCTAGATTGCATATTCAAAAGCAGAGACATTACTTTGCCAACAAAGGTCCATCTAGTCAAGGCTATGGTTTTTCCTGTGGTCATGTATGGATGTGAGAGTTGGACTGTGAAGAAGGCTGAGCGCTGAAGAATTGATGCTTTTGAACTGTGGTGTTGGAGAAGACTCTTGAGAGTCCCTTGGACTGCAAGGAGATCCAACCAGTCCATTCTAGAGGAGATCAGTCCTGGGTGTTCTTTGGAGGGACTGATGCTGAAGCTGAAACTCCAGTACTTTGGCTACCTCATGCGAAGAGTTGACTCACTGGAAAAGACTCTGACACTGGGAGGGACTGGGGGCAGGAGGAGAAGGGGACAACAGAGAATGAGATGCCTGGATGGCATCACCAACTCGATGGACGTGAGTTTGAGTGAACTCTGGGAGTTGGTGATGGATAGGGAGGCCTGGCGTGCTGCGATTCATGGGGTCTCAAAGAGTCAGACACGACTGAGTGACTGAACTGAACTGAACTGATGGTAGTTCTATTCCCAGCTTTTAAGGAATCTCCACACTGTTCTGCATAGTGTGTGTACTATTTTGCTTTCCTACCAATAATGTAAGAGGGTTCTCTTTTCTCCACACCCTCTCCAGCATTTATTGTTGGTAGACTTTCTGATGATAGACCTTCTGACCAGTGTGAGATGATACCTCATTGTGGTTTTGATTTGCATTTCTCTGATAATGAGTGATGTTGAGCATCTTTTCATGTGTTTGTTAGCCATCTGTATGTCTTCTTTGGAGAAATGTCTGTTTAGTTCTTTTGCCCACTTTTTGATTGGGTTGTTTATTCTTCTGGAATTGAGCTGCAGGAGCCGCTTGTGTATTTTGGAGATTAATTCTTTGTCAGTTGTTTCATTTGCTATTATTTTCTCCCATTCTGAAGGCTGTCTTTTCACCTTGCTTATAATTTTCTTCGTTGTGCAAAAATTTCAATTTAATTAGGTCCCATTTGTTTATTTTTGCTTTTATTTCCATTACTCTGGGAGGTGGGTCATAGAGGATCCTGCTGTGATTTATGTCAGAGAGTGTTCTGCTTATGTTTTCCTCTAAGAGTTTTATAGTTTCTGGTCTTACATTTAGATCTTTAATCCATTTTGAGTTTATTTTTGTGTATGGTGTTAGGAGGTGTTCTAGTTTCATTCTTTTACAGGTGGTTGGCCAGTTTTCCCATCACCATTTGTTAAAGAGACTGTCTTGTCTCCATTTTATATTTTTGCCTCCTTAAGATGTCCATAGGTATGTAGATTTATCTCTGGACTTCCTGTTTTGTTCCATTGATCTGTATTTCTGTCTTTGTGCCAGTACTATACTGTCTTGATGACTGTAGCTTTATTAGCATAGTCTGAAGTCAGGAAGATTGATTGCTCCAGGCCCATTCTTCTTTCTCAAGATTTCTTTGGCTATTTGAAGCTTTTTGTGTTTCCATACAAATTGCAAAATTATTTGTTCTAGTTCTGTGAAAAATACTGTTCATAGTTTGATAGGGATTATATTGAATCTGTAGATTACTTTGGGTAGTTTACTAATTTTCATTATATTGATTCTTCCAATCCACAAACATCATATATTTCTCCACCTGTTTGTGTCATCTTTGATTTCTTTCATCAGTGTTTTATAGTTTTCTATATATAGTTCTTTTCTTTCTTTAGGTAAATGTATTCCTAAGTATTTTATTCTTTTCATTGCAATAGTAAATGGGATTGTTTCCTTAATATCTTTCTGCTTTTTCATTGTTAGTGTATAGGAATACAAGATATTGCTGTATATTAATTTTAAATCCTGTAACTTTACTATATTCATTGATTAGCTCTAGTAATTTTGGGGTGGTATCTTTAGGGTTTTCTATGTAGAGGATCATGTCATCTGCAAACAATGAGAGTTTTACTTCTTTTCCAGTCTGGATTCCTTTTATTTATTTTTCTTCTCTGATTGCTGTGGCTAGGACTTCCAAAACTATGCTGAATAGTAGTAGTGAGAGTGGAAACCCTTGTCTTGTTCCTGATTTTAGAGGAAATGCTTTCAATTTTTCACCATTGAGAATAATGTATTCTGTGGGTTTGTCATATATGGCTTTTATTATATTGAGGTATGTTCCTTCTATGTCTGCTTTCTGGAGAGTTTTTATCATAAATGAGTGTTGAATTTTGTCAAAGGCTTTCTCTGCATCTATTGAGATAATCATACGGTTTTTATCTTTCAATTTGTTAATATGATTAACACCAGTGTTTTACAAACTGTTCCAAAGAATGAAAAAAAGGAGTAAGCACTTACTAAGTTGTTTTATGAAGATAGATGTAAAAAATAAGCCAATTATATAAAAGTGAATCCAATGATGTGTATTAAAAAACCAAGGTGGATTTAGTCCAAGAACTCAAGGTGAAAGGTTAATTTAACTGGATGTTAAACTCAAGGAATATAATTTACTACATTAATTACAATATATAGGAAGAATCAAGTGATTATCTCATAGAAAAATTATAAAAGTTAAACACATATTCATGATAAAATAAAATTAAAACTGTTAGAAACTAGGAGTAGGGCAGAATTTCCTTAATCTGATAATTAGTTTCAATGAAAGACTTACACCAAACATCATACTTAATGATGAAATATTGAAAGCTTTCCCAACTGATATCCAGAAGAAGACAAAGATATCTGCTATTACTTCTATTTAATGTTTTTGATAATTTTAGTTGATGAGTTAAGGTAAGAAAATAAAAATAAATTCAAAGATTTGAAAATCAGAAAAGGAAAAATAAAGATGTCATTCAAAAATGACATGACTGTGCTCATAAACAATCATAAATAATTTTCAGGTAAATTATTACAATTAGTAATGGACTTACCAAAGACATTAAAAGCAAAATTAATATAGGAAAATCAACTGTATCTACATATACTAACAGCATACCATTAAAGAATAGAAATGACTATATGGTACTACTTATGATTGATCAAATAAATCAAATATCAAGGACTTAATCTAATATAATAGATATATGACCTCTACAAGAAAAGTAAAAATACCACTGAGAAAAAGTTAAAAGATTTAAATAAATGCAACTATATATCATGTCAACTTTTAGAAAACTCAATATTATAAAGATATCAATTGTCTACAAATCATGTACTCATCAGAGACCCACATATACACAGTCATTGATTAAGATAAAGGTGACACTACCTTGCAGTGGGGACATGATGGTGCTGCAGATGGTGACTGCAGCCATGAAATTAAAAGACGCTTACTCCTTGGAAGGAAAGTTATGACCAACCTAGATAGCATATTCAAAAGCAGAGACATTACTTTGCCAACAAAGGTCCATCTAGTCAAGGCTATGGTTTTTCCAGTGGTCATGTATGGATGTGAGAGTTGGACTGTGAAGAAGGCTGAGCGCTGAAGAATTGATGCTTTTGAACTGTGGTGTTGGAGAAGACTCTTGAGAGTCCCTTCGACTGCAAGGAGATCCAACCAGTCCATTCTGAAGGAGATCAGCCCTGGGATTTCTTTGGAAAGAATGATGCTAAAGCTGAAACTCCAGTACTTTGGCCACCTCATGTGAAGAGTTGAATCTTTGGAAAAGACTCTGATGCTGGGAGGGACTGGGGGCAGGAGGAGAAGGGGACGACAGAGGATGAGATGGCTGGATGGCATCACTGACTCAATGGACGTGAGTCTGAGTGAACTCTGGGAGTTGGTGATGGACAGGGAGGCCTGGCGTGCTGCTATTCATGGGGTCGCAAAGAGTCGGACACGACTGAGCAACTGAACTGAACTGAACTGAACTCTGAGTAAGCTGGGAATCCACATGGAAAATAAAGAATCTTGACCTTTACCTAATATCATTGGCAAAAATTAAACTTCAGGGGGACTGTGAACTTCTAGAACAGTGACTGGCAAATATTTTCTATAGTTAGATGGTAAATACTAAATGTTTTGCAGGCTATATAGTCTTTGTTGCAACTATTCAACTCTCCTATTACAGCACAAAATCAGCCAGGCATAATCAATATATTAAGGTACATGGATGGCTGTGTTCAATAAAACTTTTTTCCAAACTGGTGGTAGGTTTTAATTTGCTGTTGCCAACTTATGCATTGTCAACAAAAGCGATATTTCCCTCAGAGGGTTGAAAATAGTTCTCTGGGAGTAAATAAAAAAGCATTAAAAGAATAAAAACACATATAGTACATAATAGAATGGGAAAGACTAGAGATCTCTTCAGAAAAATTAGAGATACTGAGGAACGTTTCATGCAAAGATGAGCTCAACAAAGGACAGAAATGGTATGGGCCTAACAGAAGCAGAAGATATTAAGAAGAGGTGGCAAGAATACACAGAACTGTACAAAAAAGATCTTCATGGCCCAGATAATCACGATGGCGTGATCCAGAGCCAGACATCCTGGAATGTGAATTTAAGTGGGCCTTAGGAAGCATCACTACGAACAAAGCAAGTGGAGGTGATGGAATTGCAGCTAAACTATTTCAAATCCTAAAAGATGATACTGTGAAAGTGCTGCACTCAATATGCCAGCGAATTGGGAAAACTCAGCAATGGCCACAGGACTGGAAAAGGTCAGTTTTCATTCCAATACCTAAGAAAGGCAATGCCAAAGAATGCTCAAACTACCACACAGTTGCACTCATCTCACACGCTAGTAAAGTAATGCCCAAAATTCTCCAAGCCAGGCTTCAGCAATACGTGAACCATGAACTTCCAGATGTTCAAGGTGGTTTTAGAAAAGGCAGAGGAACCAGAGATCAAATTGTCAACATCTGCTGGGTTATCAAAAAAGCAAGAGAGTTCCAGAAAAACATCTATTTCTGCTTTATTGACTATGCCAAAGCCTTTGACTGTGTGGATCACAACAAACTGTGGAAAATTCTGAAAGAGATGGGAATACCAGACCACCTGACCTGCCTCTTGAGAAATCTGTATGCAGGTCAGGAAGCAAGCGTTAGAACTGGACATGGAACAACAGACTGGTTCCAAATAGGAAAAGGAGTATCAAGGCTGTATTTTGTCACCCTGCTTACTTAACTTACATGCAGAGTACATCATGAGAAACACTGGGCTGACGGAAGCAAAAGCTGGAATCAAGATTGCTGGGAGAAATATCAATAACATCAAATATGCAGATGACACCCCCCTTATGGCAGAAAGTGAAGAAGAACTAAAGAGCCTCTTGATGAAAGTGAAAGAGGAGACTGAAAAAGTTGGTTTAAAGCTCAACATTCAGAAAACTAAATCATGGCATCTAGTCCCATCACTTCGTGGCAAATAGATGGGGAAACAGTGGCTGACTTTATTTTTTTGGGCTCCCAAATCACTGCAGATGGTGACTGCAGCCATGAAATTAAAAGACACTTACTCCTTGAAAGGAAAGTTAGGACAAACCTAGATAGCATATTCAAAGGCAGAGACATTACTTTGCCAACAAAGGTCTGTCTAGTCAAGGTTGTGGTTTTTCCCATGGTCATGTATGGATGTGAGAGTTGGACTATGAAGAAAGCTGAGCGCCAAAGAATTGATGCTTTTGAACTGTGATGTTGGAGAAGACTCTTGAGAGTCCCTTGGACAGCAAGGAGATCCAACCAGTCCATCCCAAAGGAGATCAGTCCTAGGTGTTCATTGGAAGGACTGATGTTGAAGCTGAAACTCCAATACTTTGGCCACTTGATGCAAAGAGCTGACTCATTTGAAAAGACCCTGATGCTGGGAAAGATTGAGGGCAGGAGGAGAAGGGGGCAACAGAGGATGAGATGGTTGGATGGCATCACCAACTCAACGGACATGAGTTTGGGTGAACTCTGGGAGCTGGTGATGGACAGGGTGGCCTGGCGTGCTGCAGTCCATGGGGTCACAAAGGTTGGACATGACTGAGTGACTGAACTGAAATGATAGTACATAAACAGATGTATAAGCATTTGAACAACCCAAGAGATGACTCTACACATAGACACCACCAGATGGTGAATACCAAAATCAGACTGATTATGTTCATTGCAGCCAAAGATTGAGAAACTTCATAGAGTCACCAAAACCAAGACGTGGAGCTGCCTGTGACTCAGATCATCAGCTCCTTATTGCAAAATTCAGGTTGAAATCGAAGAAAGTAGGGAAAACCACTATGTCCTTCAGATATGATCTATATCAAACCCGTTATAATTATACTGTGCTGGTGATTAATAGATTCAAGGGATCAGATCTCATAGAGTTTCTGAAACAATAGACAGAAGTTCATAACATTTTACAAGAAGCAATGACCAAAGCCATCCTAAAGAAAAAGAAATGCAAGAAGGCAAAGTTGTTCTCTGAGGAGGCTATACAGATAGCTGAGGAAAGAAAAGAAGTGAAAGGCAAGGGAGAAAGGGAAAGATACAGCCAACTGAATGCAGCGTTCGAGAGAATAGCAAGGAGAGATAAGAAAGCCTTCTTAAATGAACAAAGCAAAGACATAGAGGGAAACAATAGAATAGGAAAGACTAGACATCTTTCCAGGACAATTGGATATATCAAGGGAACATATAATGCAAGGATGGGCATGATAAAGGACAGAAATGTTAAGAAACTAACAGAAGCAGAAGAGATTAAGAACAGGTGGCAAGAATACACAGAAGAACTACACAAAAAAGTCTTAATGACCTGGATAACCATGATGGTGTGGTCACTCACCTAGTGCCAGACATCCTAGAGTGTTAAGTCCAGTGGGCCTTAGGAAGCATTACTACAAGCAAAGCTAGTGGAGGTGATGGAATTCCAGCTGAGCTATTTCAAATCCTGAAAGATAGGCTATGCTAAATATGTGGGCAAACTTGGAAAACTCAGAAATCCATTCCTGGTCACAGGAATGGATAAGGTCAGTTTTCATTCCAATCCCAAAGAAGGGTAACACCAAAGAATGTTTCAATTACCATACAACTATGCTCATTTCACATGCTAGCAAAGTAATACTCAAAATCCTTCAAGCTAGGCTTCAGGGGTATGCGAACCAAGAACTTCCAAATGTACAAGATAGATTTAGAAAAGGCAAGAGAACCAGAGATCAAATTGCCAACATTCATCAGATCATGAAGAAAGCAAGGGAATTCCAGAAAAACACCTGCTTCATTGACTACACTAAAACCTTTGACTGTGTGGATCACAACAAACTGTGGAAATTTCTTAAAGAGATGAGAGTACCAGACCACCTTACCTGACTCCTGAGAAACCTGTATGAGGGTCAAGAAGCAGCAGTTAGAACCAGATGTGGGACAACTGACTGACTCCAAGTTCGGGAAGGAGTACAAGGCTCCGTATTGTCACCTTGCGTATTTAACGTCTATGCAGAATACATTATGCAAAATACTGGGTTGGATGAATCACAGGCTGGAATCAAGAATGTGCAGAGAAATATCAACAACCTCATAAACGCAGATGATAAACTTTAATGGTAGAAAGTGAAGAGGAATTAAAGAGCCTCTTGATGAGGGTGAAAGAGGAGAGTGAAAAGGTAGCTTAAAATTCAACATTCAAAAAACTAAGATCATGGCACCTGGTCCCATCACATCATGGCAAATAGAAGGGAAAAAGTGGAAGCAGTGAAAGATTTTATTTTCTTGGTCTCCAAAATCACAGGGATGGTGACTGCAGCCATGAAATTAAAAGACGCTTGCATGTTGGAAGGAAAGCTATGACAAACCTAGACAACATATTAAAAAGCAGAGACATAACTTTGCTGACAAAGGTCCTTATAGTCAAAGCTATGATTATTCCATTAGTCATATATGGATGTGAAAGTTGGACCATAAACAAGGCTGAGGGCTGAAGAATTGATGCTGTCAAATTGTGGTGCTAAAGAAGACTTGTTAGTCCCTTGGACAGCAAGGAGATAAAACCAGTCAATCTTAAAGGAAATCAACCCTGAATATTAATTTGAAGGACTGAAGCTGAAACTCCAATACTTTGGCCACCTGATGTGAAGAGCTGATTCATTGGAAAAGACCCTCATGCTGGGAAAGATTGAAGGCAAAAGGAGAAGGGATGGCAGAAGATGAGATGGTTGGATAGCATCATTGAATCAATGGACATGAAACTGAGCAGACTCTGGGAAAGAGCAGAGGACAGAGAAGCCTGCATACTGCAGTCCATGGGGACAAGGAGTCAGACACAACCTAGCCAGTAACAACAACAAGTATTAAAGTTGCACAGTGGAGGGGCTGTAGTGATTATGAAAATAAAAGTCAAAGTGGTCTCCTTTGGGGGTGTGATATTTTAGTTATCTATTCAAGCAGAAGCAGAAGATACTAAGAAGAGGTGGCAAGAATACAGAGAACTACACAATAAAGATTTTAATGACCTGGGTAATCATGATGGTGATCTAAGTGATCACTCACTTAGAGCCAGACATCCTGGAATGTGAAGTCAAGTGGGCCTTAGGAAACATCACTACAAACAAAGCCAGTAGAGGTGATGGAATTGCAGCTAAACTAATTCAATTCCTAAAAGATGATGCTGTAAAACTGCTGCACTCAATACGCCAGCAAGTGTGGAAAACTCAGCAGTGGCCACAGGACTGGAAAAGGTCAGTTTTCATTCCAATCCCAAAGAAAGGCAATGCCAAAGAATGTTCAAACTACTGCCCAATGTCACTGATTTCACATGCTAGCAAACTAATGCTCCAATTCCTTCAAGCTAGGCTTCAATAGTATGTGAACTGAGAACTTCCAGATGTACAAGCTGGATTTAGAAAAGGCAGAGGAACCAGAGATCAAATTGCCAACATCTACTGGGTCACAGAAAAAGCTAGAGAATTCCAGGAAAACATCTACTTCTGCTTCATTGACTACTCTAAAGCCTTTGACTTTGTAGATCACAACAAACTGTGGAAAATTCTTAAAGAGATGGAAATACCTGAACACCTTACCTGCCTCCTGCAAAACCTGTATGCAGTTCAAGAAGCAACAGTTAGAATCAGACATGAAACAATGGACTTGTTCCAAATTGGGAGTGGAGTACATCAAGGCTGTATGTTGTCACCCTGCTCATTTAACTTGTATGCAGAGTACATCATGCAAAATTCCAGGCTGGATGAAGCACAAGCTGGAATCAGGATTAGCGGGAGAAATATCAATAACCTCAGATATGCTGATGCCAACACCCTTATGCCAGAAAGCAAAAAGGAATTAAAGAGCCTCTTGAAGAAGATGAAAAAGGAGAGTGAAAAGGCTGGCTTTAAACTCCACATTCAAAAACAAAGATCACGGCATCCAGTCCCATCACTTTATGGCAAATAGATGGGGAAACAACATAAACAGTGATGGACTTTATTTTCTTGGGCTCCAAAATTACTGCAGACAGTGACTGAAGCCATGAAATTAAAAGATGATTGCTCCATGGAAGAAAAGCTCTGACAAACCTAGGCAGCATGTTAAAAAGCAGAGATATCACTTTGCCTACAAAGGTCCATATAGTCAAAGCTGTGGTTTTTCCAGTAGTCATGTATGGATATGAGAGCTGGACAATAAAAAAGGCTGAGGGCCGAAGGACTGATGCCTTCAAACTGTAGTGTTGAAGAAGACTCTTGAGAATCCCTTGGAAAGGAGATCAAACCAGTTGGTCCTAAAAGAAATCAGTCCTGAATATTCATTGGAAGGACTGATGCTGAAGCTGAAGCTCCAATACTTTGACCACGCGATACAAAGAGCTGACACATTGGAAAAAACCCTGATGCAGGGAAAGATAGAAGGCAGGAGAAGGGGATGTCAGAGGATGAGATGGTTGGATGGGGTCATGGACTCCATGGACCTGAGTTTGAGCAAGTTCCAGGAGATGGTGAAGGACAGGGGAGCCTGTCATGCTTCAGTCCACGGGGTCGCAAAGTGTCGGATACAACTGAGCAACTGAGCAACAACAAATTGCTACAAGACAATATTATCACAAACTCAGTGACTTAAAGCCATGCATCCGTCACAGTTTTTATGGGCCAGGAGTCTGGGATGGCTTAGACAGTCCCCTAAAGTCTGCAATTAAACCATTAACCAGACTGGTTCATCTGAAAATTTGTGTAGGGAAGGATCAATGTTGAAGCTCACAAGGTTGTTGGTGGAACTCAGTTATCTGCAGGCTTTGGGCCTGAAGACTTCAATTTCTTCCTGGCTATCATCTAGCGAGTACTCTCAGTTCCTGGGAAGCTTACAATACGGAAGCTGTCTTGTCCAAAACCATCAAAGGAAAGTTCCATAGCAACCTTGGTAACATAATGGCAGAAGGGACAGCCTGTCCCCTTTTCTGTTTTCTATTGGCTAGAAGTAAATCACAGGTCCCTCCCACATTCATGGGGAGGAGATTTTACAAGGGCATGAATACTGGGAGGTGGGAATTATGGGGACACCTTGCAGTCTGCTGCTGCTGCTGCTGCTAAGTCACTTCAGTCGTGTCTGACTCTGTGTGACCCCATAGATGGCAGCCCACCAGGCTCCCCCGTCCCTGGGATTCTTCAGGCAAGAACACTGGAGTGGGTTGCCATTTCCTTCTCCAATGCAGGAAAGTGAAAAGTAAAAGTGAAGTCGCTCAGCCGTGTCTGACTCTTAGCGACCCCATGGACTGCAGCCTTCCAGGCTCCTCCATCCATGGGATTTTCCAGGCAAGAGGACTGGAGTGGGGTGCCATTGCCTTCTCCAACCTTGCAGTCTACTCATCACAAATTATGGGGAAAAAAGTTGAGAAACATTGTTCTAGACAAAAGCACAGGAGAATGTCTTCATGATTTTGAGGTAAGCAAAGATTTCCTACGCAGTATACAAAAAGCACTAAATCCAGTAGGAAAAAAAAGATAAATCAGCCTACATTCAGAAGTTCTATTCATCAAAGGGCTTCCCTGGTGGCTCAGACAGTAATGCGTCTACCTTCAATGCAGAAGACCTGGGTTCAATCCCTGGGCTGGGAAGATCCTCTAGAGAAGGAAATGGCAGCCCAATCCAGTACTCTTGCCTGGAAAATTCCATGAATGGAGGAGCCTGATTGGATGGGGTCGCAAAGAACTGGACACGACTGAGTGACTTCACATTCACTTTCACTTCATGGACTTCCCTTGTGGCTCAGCCGGTAAAGAATCTGCCTACAGTGAGGGAGACCTGGGTTCAATCCCTGGGTTGGGAAGATCCCCTGGAGAAGGGAAAGGCTACCCACTCCAGTTTTCTGGCCTGGAGAATTCCATGGACTATACAGTCCGTAGGGTCGCAAAGAGTCGGACACGACTGAGTGACTTTCATTTCATTTTCATTTCATTCATCAAAAAACCCCATTAAGAGAAAGAAAAGACAAGCAACAGAATGGGAGGAGACATAAAAATATAAATATCTGATAAACAAGACAAAGAATATTTTTCCAGAATATATACAGAACTCTTGTAAATCATGGAACCAGAGAAATGGGCAAAAGGCTTAAATAGGCATATCATAAAAAAGGTGGTCTAAATGAACAATAAACATGGTAAGGTATGCTGTATCATTAGTCATAAGGAAAATGCAAATCAAAAACACACCGAACAGGCTAAAAATAAAAAAATTTGCAAAGATACAGAGCAACTAGAACTCTCAGACACTGCTGGGGTAGTGTGAATTTGTAAGAATTATTTTTGGCAGTGGTCCTTAGCAGTAGATGTTTGCCAGTATTTGCTAAAAGTGAACACATGGATACATCTATGGTCCAGCAATTCCATTGCTAGATGTGTATCAATAGGATATCATGACATACCAGAATACTCATGGCAGCAAAATGCATAACAGTTTAAGTTGGAAACAACACAATGTTCATCAACAATTGAATAGATATACAATGGTATATTTAAATAATGTAAATCTTTATAGCAAAGAGTAAAAGATTTACTGCTTCATGCAACAGTAGAGATCTCATAAAATATTATTGGGCAAGAGTATAGACTATGGGATTTCAAAAATATATGTTTCAAAAATAAACGAATCTATGATGATAGCAGACAGAATAATGATTCCCCTTGGAGGCACAGGGGCTATTCACTAGTAGGGGTCATGAAGGGACTGCTGGAGGGGGGCTGGTAATGTTCTATTTCTTGATCTGGATGCTGGTTTTAAGGATTTGTTCACTGAACTGCACACTAGTGTTAATGTACTTATCTGCATATGTGTTGTGCTTCTATAAAAAGTTTACTTAAAATGATATTCATTGAATTACTAAAACCCAAATAAAAAATCTAAATCACCTGTAGACAGAGAAATACAGATTAAAGTAATAATGAAATGTCACTTCATTGAACATCTATTCCTAGAGGACATGTGGAAGAAAAGAAACTCTAACATATTGCTGATAACAATATGAAAATTTATAGCTAGTATGAAAAGCAACCTATGAAATTAAACTATATATATATCTATATATATACACACACGTATAACCTCGTACTCTCACTGCTGGGAATCTTAGATAACATTAAGTGTATCTAAGGACATATATTCAAGGGTATTTATAGCATCATTGTTATTGTGGAAGAAAAACTGGAAACAAAATTAATGCCTACAAATAGGGGAAAAACTGAGAAAATATGATTTGGCCATATCATGGAATATTCTGCAGCTTTTTAAAAAAAATTATTTTAATTGGAGGCTAATTACTTTACAATATTGTGGTGGTTTTTGCCATACATTCGCATGAATCAGCCACGGGTGTACATGTGTCCCCCATCCTGACCCTCCCTCCCACCTCCCTCCCCATCCCATCCCTCAGGTTCATCCCAGTGCACCAGCCCTGAGCACTCTGTCTCATGCCTCAAACCTGGACTGGAGACCTATTTCACATATGATAATATACATGTTTCAATGCTATTCTCTCAAATCATCCCACCCTTACCTTCTCCCACGGAGTCCAAAAGTCTGTTCTTTACATCTGTGTCTCTTTTGCTGTCTCACATATATGGTCATCATTACCATCTTTCTAAATTCCATACATATGCATTAGTATACTGTATTGGTGTTTTTCTTTTTGACTTACTTCACTCAGTATAATAGGCTCCAGTTTCATTCACCTCATTAGAGCTGATTCAAATGCATTCTTTTTAATAGCTGAGTAATACTTCATTGTGTGTATGTACCACCATATGCTATGTTATCCATTCATCTGCTGATGGACATCTAGGTTGCTTCCATATCCTGGCTATTGTAAACAGTGTTGCGATGAACATTGGGGTACACGTGTCTCTTTCAATTCTGGTTTCCTTGGTGTGTATGCCCAGCAGTGGGATTGCTGGGTCGTATGGCAGTTTTAGTTTGTTTTTTAAGGAATCTCCACACTGTTCTCCATAGTGGCTGTACTAGTTTGCTTTCCCACCAACAGTGTAAAAGGATTCCTTTTTCTCCACACCCTCTCCATCATTTATTGTTTGTAGACTTTTGGATCACAGCCATTCTGACTGGCATGAGATGGTACCTCACTGTGGTACCTGATAATGAGTGATGTTGAGCATCTTTTCATGTGTTTGTTAGCCATCTGTATGTCTTCTTTGGAGAAATGTCTGTTTAGTTCTCTGGCCCATTTTTTTATTAGGTTACTTATTTTTCTGGAATTGAGCTGCAGGAGTTGCTTGTATATTTTTGAGATTAATTCTTTGTCAGTTGTTTCATTTGCTATTATGTTCTCCCAGCTTTTAAGTTTTGCAGCTGTGTTTTAAAAACAGTATTAGAAATACACATTTTGCCCTAGAGAGACTTACATGAGGTTGCGTTGAGCAAGAGGTAGAAAAGGATAAATATATTTCCTCTTTACATTTTTATTAAAAAATGACAGGGAAACAAAACCTTTCATTATGTATATAATGTGTGTATGTGCATGCATATGTAAATGACCACATAGAGAAAAATATGAAAGGTTTAAATGTCTAAAGTGTTTCTAATCATTTTAACATTAAAAAATTTAATCTGGGGTTGTGACTCCAATATTTGCTTCTAATTATGATCGAGCTATTTATCTTCATTTTATTTTTATTTAATATTTAAAACATTTTAACTTAAATTGTTTGTCTTTAAAATGTTTGATGCGATGCTTATGGTTTGCCCCACTTTTCCTGGCTTTATTTGAAAACATAGCACACATTGCCAACTGAGAGCTCAACCGTCTACTCACTTAGCTCCAGCTCTCCACACTGATTAGAATTTGCGGGTGCTAAGGCAGAGCTCGGGTCTAGCGTTTACCACTGTGTCTCCGGTGTCTGGAGGGGTGTCTGGCAAACAGTAGGTGCTCAATCAATGCTTGAGTGAATTTAATTTAATGAATACCTTTTCTAGTTTGACTTCTGTATACTTGAGTTCATTTGCTCAAGAATTTATCTAGCACATGTTTAAAAAGTGTTTACTATGCTAGAAACAGGAATACACACTGAGGTAGAAATAGAAACAAAGAAAGAAAGAAGACATAACCCATTCTCCCAAAGTAGCAAACATTCCAACTGGAGAAGAGATAAAGTCACAGCAATATTACAGTGCTAAGCATGATAGATGAACGGAGTGCCGTGGAGGGGCACTTTATTCCTAATTCAGTATATTACGAAGTACAGGTATATGGAAACTTCCAGAAAGCAGTATCCCATGAGGGAAGATGTCAAGGCTGGGAGGGAACAGCTCTGGGCGTAGTGAGCAGGGTCCCATGACTGGAGTCAGGGTGCTGAAGGGAATATCACAGGGAGCTTGGCTGGAAGCAAGAAGAAGAAGAATGCGCTGGAGAGGAAGTCTGACAAGGATGAGCCAGGAATGGTTCCAGCATGAAGCTCAGTATCAAGTCGCTTCAGTACAGACACAGCTGACTGTCCACTGAGGGGTCCAGGTAGAATTACCGTAGATCTCGTGTTCTGCTGCCTCTACCAAAGTTGAGCTTGAGAAGAATGGGTCAGGGCAACATGATACTAAGTCCTCACACCCATTTCCAGCAGAGTTTTCTGAGTTAGCACTCTCTTTTAAATTATATTTGGGTCCCAGCAAGGAGAATTTTTCTCCAGGAGGGTGAGATGCTGATACAGGACCCATTTCTGGTGGTTTTCATCTGAAGAGAGCTTCTGAGGGCCATTGGTACATCAGATCCCTGGGTCAGGGCTGTCTTCTCATCTCTGAGTCAGTGATGAGCTGAGAACTCCTCTTCCCTATGTAAAAGTTTTATCTGTACACCTTACATGAGTCCTGACAATTAGTGGTAATGGCTTTGCTTAGTGCACTAATCACGCTTTCCCAGCACTCTTGGGGTTAGTATCAATAATTACTGTGAATTGAGTAACTACTGTAGGTCATCTGATTTTCACAAGAATCCTGTGAGGTAGTCAAGGTTATTACCCCCATTTCCCAGATGAAGAAACAGACTTGGAAGGATAAGCAACTCAGATGAAGCTATGCAGCCAGAAGGTCATATAGTTGCATTCCCTGACATCCCAGGCTTTACAGATTCAGGAAGCCACACCTGCTATGCTTCCCTTTAATCCCTGATTCATAGAACTCTAAGCTACTGTCCCTCCCCAGCTATGTCTGGACTTCCTGGGGAACACTGCTGTGCTCACCAAATGCCTCCTGAGTTCTTCCCACCTCTAGGTGTCATGTGCCCCTGGAACACTCCTTATTCTTCTGAATGTTGTTTTTACAGACTCAGGATCAGCTTTCCTCAAGATGCTTCCTTTCTCCAGGAACCTACTTTTCCCCAAGTGTGAAAAGAGCCTTCCTGTCTTTCCTCTGTTGATTGAAATGTAGGCTGTGACAGGTGGCATTTCTGCACAAACATTTTATACCCAGTGTAAGTGATGGCTACCCTAAGGCCACAAGCCCAGGCCCCTTCACAGAGACCCACTACTGCCCTGCTTTCTGTTGATATTGGCCCTCCTTGTTAGGGTAGACGCCAGCCTCTCTGCCTTGCACCCATCTGCCACCTGTTACTAGGTCTACCCCAAAGGAAGTATCCTTGAGCACGATGGCCCAACCCAAGATCCAATTAAGCCATATCCTGAGACCTGCAGCCAGGAGGCAGTTTTCCCTCACTCAATTCTAGGACCCACCTTCCAAGGTCTTATTTTTTAACCCTGTGATTAACCTTTTGCAAGCATGAGTGACAATGAGAAATTAGCTTCCTTTGAGAAAAGCCCAACCCAACCCACAAGGATACGGTCTTGCCCTTTGACCTTTAAAGGTATCTGAACCCAAGTTAGAAATCAAGATCTTCCCCAAATTCTAACTTATTTAGTGTTAAAAAAAAATACCATCTGTGAACTATCAAAAATCCAAACCAAACCATTCCTTTCTCCTCTTCTCCACCAACGTGTTGACCAGACTTGCACAGGCTTTCTGTCATTTTCAGGGTCTCCTCCAAGAAATGCCTCCTGAGAACAAGGGATGTTATACCAAGAAAGACAACCTAATCCAGCAGTTGTGAAAGAGGTATTTCTTTAAAGGAAGTGTTTCAGCAGAGGTGTAACTCTGTCCACCCTCGCCACCTCCATCATTCTTGTTCAGGATAGCCTGTTAACATTGTTATGCAGAGACTGAGCTCTTTGGAAATCTATTCCTTTTGCTTTACTTAATCACAGGGCTATTGCCCAATAATTAATCTAAGAACCTACCTCTGGCAACAAAGAAAATCACGGGTGAACCTTAGAAACCACAGTTGTGTTCCAGCTTTGATCCTTTCTACCAAGACAATGTAAACTCCAGGACCAAGTCTCAGTTTGAGGATCAAGCTTAGAATGTCTTGGCCTTCTCTTCCCTCAAGAGAGGAAATCTCTGAAAGGAGGGCGTTTCCAAAGCAGATGGTCTCAAAGTGATGGTTGCTCACATCCCTGCATTCTATGTGCCAGGCACCATACCACACATACTCTCTTGTTTTTCAACAAAAAGAGTGAAACTCAGAGAGGTTAAGTGGTTTTCCCAAGATCCCATAGCTGATAACTTGGATATCCAGTAGATGAACCCAGTCAGTCTGGCTCCAGCCCCCTTAACTGCAGCCTACAGTTCGGGAGTGAAAACCCAGACTGGGGAGGAAAGTCACTGAAGATTCACTCTTGCTCCACAGTCGTCTGTGGATACCATGACATTCTCCTGGTGCAGACTGAGAAGCCCAAGTCCCTCCATGGTTCTTAGAGATAGCTCTGTGATGAGTCTTCCATTTCCCCACTCTCAAGGGGAATCACTGACAGGGGTCCCTTTGGTCCACTTCTCAACATTGTTATTTCTTCTGGGTCTGGCTCATCCCCCAAGGCTGCAGATGCTCACTCCTGACAGCTAAATGGGTCCTGACATCACTGCAGTTTCCTGTCAACAGTGTCTCTCTGGAGCCTGCAGGAGTAAGTTGGGGGAAGGGATTGTTAAGCAGGAAGGGGAGAAAGGAATTCAATTCAACTCCATAGAAGTTGCCAGCTTGATTCATTTCTATTTTGCTTTCTCAATAGTCTTTTCTCATTCCCATGGAGCTCTCCAAGCGTTCTCTTTTCCTCTTAGTTTACCAAACATCCTGACTATTTGTTTTGGATACCGAGGTGGAGTCTGTCAGCTTTTCATGGTATTTATTAATCAGGCCCATCAACACCGTGTTTAGTAGACACTCCTTTCATCTTGGTATTGGTTGAGTAAGTGTATTGCTGTGCTTAGTTGCTCCGTCGTGTCTTACTCTTTGCGACCCCAGGACTGTAGCCCGCCAGGCTCCTCTGTCCATGGGGATTCTCCAGGCAAGAATACTGGACTGGGTTGTCATGCCCTCCTCCAGAAGATCTTCCCAACCCAGGGATCCAACCCAGGTCTCCCACATTGCAGGCAGATTCATTGCCATCTGAGCCACCAGGGAAGCCCAAGTAAGTGCCCCTTTACTTAATATCTTTTACACAAAAGGTGATTTTGAATGAATTCATGTCATAGATGAATTAAATCTCAGCACAGAAAATACCATTGCAAATGTGATTATTAAGCTATGGTCGATAATGTTTGAGAATTCTTAGAAAACTAGAGATGGGCACAAAGCAGGAGACCAACAGATGTTGAATATTTTTCATGTAGGAAAGATAGATGGTATGTTGGAATTGCAGACTGATAATTGTGACACCTGTTACCAGCAAAACACCAGAATGAACTAATAAACAGATTCTTCACACTAAATTACTATGCATAAACATGGGTTCTCAAGGAATGAATAGCTCACACCAAATGCATGCATGCTAAGTCACTTCAATCATGTCCAACTCTTTGTGACCCTATGAAATGTAGCCTGTCAGGCTTCTCTGGCAATGGGATTCTCCAGACAAGAATATTCAAGTGGGTTGCCATGCTCTTCTCCAGGAGATCTTCCCTATCCAGGGACTGAACCCACGTCTCTCTCTCTCTTTTTAATTAATTAATTATTTTAATTGGAGGCTAATTACTTTACAATATTGTGGTGGGTTTTGCTATACATTGACATGAATCAGCCATGGGTGTGCATGTGTTCCCCATCCTGAACCCCCCTCCCACCTCCCTCCCCATCCCATTCCTCAGGGTTGTCCTAGTGCACTGGCCCTGAGTGCCCTGTCTCATGCATCAAACTTGTACTGGTAATTTAGTTCACATATAAATACATATGTTTCAATGCTATTCTCTCAAATCATCCCACCCTCGCCTTCTCCCACAGAGTCCAAAAGTTTGTTCTTTATATCTGTGTCTCTTTTGCTATCTCACATATAGGGTCACTATTACCATCTTTCTAAATTCCATATATATGCATTAATATATTATATTGGTGTTTTTCTTTCTGACTTACTTCACTCTGTATAATAGGCTCCAATCCCATCCACCTCATTAAAATTGATTCAAATGTGTACTTTTTAATAGCTAAGTAATATTCCATTGTGTATATGTACCACAGATTTCTTATCCATTCATCTGCCAATGGACATCTAGGTTGCTTCAGTGTCCTAGCTATGTAAACAGTGCTGCAATGAACATTGGGGTACATGTGTCTCTTTCAATTCTGGTTTCCTCGGTGTGTATGCCCAGCAGTGGGATTGCTGGATCGTATGGCAGTTCTATTTCCAGTTTTTTAAGGAATCTGCACACTGTTCTCCATAGTGGCTGTACTAGTTTGCATTCCCACCAACAGTGTAAGAGGGTTCCCTTTTCTCCACACCCTCTCCAGCATTTATTGTTTGTAGACTTTTTGATAACAGCTGTTCTGACCAGTGTGAGATGGTACCTCATTGTGCCTTTGATTTGCATTTCTCTGATAATGAGTGATGTTGAGCATCTTTTCATGTGTTTGTTAGCTGTCTGTATGTCTTCTTTGGAGAAATGGCTGTTTAGTTCTTTGGCCCATTTTTTGATTGGAACCCATGTCTCTTATGTCTCCTGCATTGGCAGGTGGGCTCTTTACCACTAGTGACACTTGGAAAGTCTATTTCCACTTGACTATTTGATTTATGAGTTAGAGACCACTATGGGCGAGGCTTCTCCTGGCTTTAGTCAGGCACTTGCCAAAGTCTCTCTGGAAATTTTAGTATATGAGATAAAGAAATGTGAGTTGGTTACTGATCCATTAAGTAACACGTAACTGACTAACTATCCCTAAAGGACAACTCAGACAAGACTATGACATGCCTATCAGATTTGCAAAGAATGCCAAATGGGAGGGATAACTAATAATTTAGATGACAAAATTGGGATTCTGAAGTCTCTTGGTAGACTGAACATGAACTAAAATTCACTGACAAAATGAATGGAAGTAATAAAAAGTTCTTCATTTAGGTAACAAGAAAGCAATAATATAAGCACAGTAAGAGTTGACGTGAGTTAGTAGTAATTCCTCATTTTAGATGGGCATGCTTTGGGCTGCATGTAATGAAAACACATGTTCACGACAGATAAGGCAAGTTATCACTTTCTATAACAATGAAATAGAGGGAAAGTATGAAAGTGTGAAGTGTGAAAGTTGTACTTCTCTGAAAGTAAAATAATTCTCAGCCAATGGGGGAGGGGTGGGCATAGTTTCCCCCAGGGAATATTTAGCAATGTCTGGAGATATTTTTGGTTGTCACAATAGGGGATTGTTGGCGGGGGCGGGGGGTGCTACTGGTATTTAATGGGGAGAGAGAGTCCAAAGGTGTAAACAATCCTACAAAGTATAGGACAGCTTCCACAACAAAGAATTATCTAGCACAAATGTCAGTAGGGCTAAGAAACTCAGATTTAGAGTAATCTACACCTAGGGGTTTCCCCAGTGGCAGAGCAGTAAATAATCCGCCTGTAATGGAAGAGACGCAGGAGACTCGAATTCAATCCCTGGGTTGGGAAGATCCCCTGGAGGAGGAGATGGCAACCCGCTCCAGTACTCTTGCCCAGAAAAATCCCAGAGTTGGACATGACTGAGAGACTTAACGACAAGACCTGAGGGAGTTAAAGGATTGCCTTCCCCAATTTCATGGGGGTGGAGGGTCGGGGGTGGATATGTGAGCAAAACTGGGTTTGTTAGGAAGGAAGAGGGAACGAGATGAATCTTGAGGAGTCTGCTATAAAGACTGTGAACTCATATTAAAAATATCTATTGCTTTTCTTGACTAATAATAATTGATCATAATCCAGGGTCATTGCTAGTCCATAGAAGGTCTCTATATGAAATAGAAAAGGCACCCCCTTCCTCAGACACTTTACTGCCATCTGCTGGAAATTATTATAACAAATATATAAATCTACAATCTGTTGTAAACAGAGCCCCCTAGAGTTGTGCAGTATGTAAACTCACAATGTATTAGAGCACCCCTTGTGTGACTCTGGTAGGATCCAGTTCTGTAAAATGGCAGTCAAAGAAGTAGTTTAGGACTTCAAAACAGGACCTGTATGTCCCAAGTAAGGAAAGTGAAAAATCTCACTCTATTCTGTATTAGACCATGGCTGGAATTCATGGCTAAATTCTAGGTTTCATGGTTCAAGATTTTAAAAAAGACCAAAGAAAATTGGGCAGGAGGAAGAACAGCCGATGAGGTAAGTCAAAATATACTAAAAAAAAAAAAAAAAAAGGAACTGGAAATGTAGAGCCTGAGGAAGAAAACACGAGAAGTGAACTGGAGAGTCCTCTACAATTAACCAAAGGGTATAAACAGACAGATATCAGGTTAAATCTGTATTTCTCCAAAGGACAAAACTGAATCCAATAAGTGGAACCATAGAATCGTGAGATATCAAGGCTCAATGGTCAATTAACCAACTTCCACAAATAACGTCTACATTCCTTCTCCAGTGTCTCCCAGGAGTCACCACACTAGGGCCTCTTCAGTCAGTCCTAAAGATTTTCTTCATTACACTGAACTCTGTCTCCTTTGACTCCCATCCATCTTTCCAGTCTCCTCAGCTGCTCTCTGATGACAAACAGGTTTCAGAGAGTCAGATTTGCTTTACCTAAGGAAGATTTTCTACCAGGGTCTCCAATTAAGGTCTTCAAATATTTATCAGGATCAAATTCCTCATCTTGAAAAACAAAAGCGTTTTATCTACCTCTCCAAGTTCTTTCCTAGTATCCAAGTGGAGTATGGTCTCTGGGTTGCAGAATCAAGAGTATGATGTTCAAACATAGAACTATTTCCTGTCAGATTTTCCTTCCCAATTCCTAAACCGCCTTGTACACATTTGCATAATTTGGCACTTGAATTGACCTTAAT
This sequence comes from Bos javanicus, assembly GCF_032452875.1. Classification (NCBI taxonomy): domain Eukaryota; kingdom Metazoa; phylum Chordata; class Mammalia; order Artiodactyla; family Bovidae; genus Bos; species Bos javanicus. Next base: position 12,681,169 of record NC_083878.1, on the reverse strand, counting down.
TAATCAGTCCCCAATTGACAAACCTTCAGGTTATTTTCAATTTTTACTATTTCAAACCATACATATAAACATCCATATATATAACTAGTAGGCACTTATGTAAATATTTGTATAGGTTGTATGTGTGTGTACTCAGTCACTCAGTCGTGTCCGACTATTTGCAACCCCATGGACTGTAGTCTACCAGGCTCCTCTGTCCATGGAATTTTCCAGGCAAGAATACTGGACCAGTAGCCATTTTCTGCTCCAGGGGACCGTCCTGACCCAGGGATCAAACACATATCTCTTGCATCTCCTGCATTGGTAGGCAGATTCTTTACCACTGAGCCACCAAGGAAGCCCAATTTTACAGGTTAAATTTTCAGAAATGGAATCGCTGACTATAAGGGACAGACACTACAAATTTAGTCTCCTTAACAATTCACATCAATATTCTTAATCCTTCCTATCAAACTGATAGATTTATATTTTAATTTTAATTACTTTGATTATTAGTACACTTGTGCATCTTTTCTTACATTTACTGAATTACTTTTCATAATCTTTCTCTTTATTCTATGAGTTATCAATATTTTGTAAAACTTATTTATATATTCTGATTGATATATTAATATTAATATACATGAGTATTAATGATTTTTCTGATATATGTATTACAAATGTTATTTGCAGTTTTGCATTTATCTTTTAAAGTCTATTTAGGTCTTTCACTGGACAGAAATGTTTAATAAAATCTGACATTGTTTCATTTTATAACTTTTATATTTTAAGTTATACTTAGAGAAGTATTTCAAATTAAAAGATTATGCAAGTATTCTCCAAGATGCTTTATATTTAATTACTTAATAAAATTTATTTTTGTATATGGTATCAAATAGCTATGTTGTTGTTGTTCAGTCAGTAAGTTACATCCTACTCCTTGCAACCCCATGGACTGTAGCACACCAGGCTTCCCTGTCCTTCACTATCTCTCAGAGCTTGCTCAAACTCATGTCCATTGAGTGGGTGATGACATCCAACCATCTCATCCTCTGTCACCCCCTTCTCCTCTTGCCCTCAATCTTTCCCAGTAACAGAGTCTTTTCCACTCTATCAGCTCTTTGCCTCAGGTACTCAAAGTATTGGAGCTTCAGCTTCAGCATCAGTCCTTCCAATGAATATTCAGAACTGATCTCCTTTAGGATTGACTGGTTGGATCTCCTTGCCGTCCAAAGGACACTCAAGAGTCTTATCTAGCACCACAGTTCAAAAGCATCAATTCTTCAGCATTCAAGCTTTCTTTATGGTACAAATTTCACATCCATACATGACTACTGGAAAAACCATAATTTTGACTCTCCAGACCTTTGTCAGGAAAGCATGTCCCTGCTTTTTAAAATGCTGTCTAGGTTTTTCATAGCTTTTCTTCCAAGGAGCAAGCATCTTTTAATTTCATAGCAGCATGTCTGCATTGAATTTGGAGCCAAAGAAAATGAAATCTGACACTGTTTCCACTTTTCTCCCATCTATTTACCATGAAGGGATAGGACTGGATGCCATCATCTTTGTTTTTTTGAATGTTGAGCTTTAAGTCAGCTTTTTCACTCTCCTCTTAGACACTATTTTTTCCTTTTATTATTATTACTTTTTCTTAATTGGAGCATAATTGCTTTACAATGTTGTGTTTGTTTCTTCTGTACAACAATGTGAAACATCTGTAGGTATATATATCCCTTCCTTCGTGAGTCTCCCTCCCCCCACGGCCCCCAACCCAGCCATCTAGGTCATCACAGAGCACTGAGCTGAGCTCCCTGTGCTATTCATTAGCTTCCCACTATGTCAGTAACGGGAATAGTGTCAACAGCTACTCCCTCAGTTTGTCCCACCCTTTTCTTCCCTCCCTGTGTCTGCAAGTCTGTTCTCTACCTATGTGTCTCTATTCATGTTGTGTAAATGATTCATCTGTACCAGATTTCTAGTTTCCATTATATATGTATTAATAACAATAGCTGCTTATATCTTTCTGACTTACTTCACTCTGTATAACAGATTCTAGGTTCATCCACATCACTACAAGTGAATGGATAGCTACATATTCAAGCATCATTTATTTAAAAGATTCTTCCCCTACTAATATGATTTCAACCTTTTCACATTTAGTTCTTTTATATGTGTATGTACATCCATCTATATTTATACTCTCTACTGTCTTTGGTAAATCAACTTTTTCTGTATATCTGTCATACAATTTTTAAATCTACCCATCCAAAAACTTATTGTTTCTCCATTTATTAATTCAAATTTCTATACTCCTTTAAAAAGTATATAATTTGTTTCATACACATCATATACATTTCTTATTAAACTTGTTACTAGTTAAGCATACTCTTTGAATGACTTTTTTAAAAACTTTTATTTTCTAACAGATTATTGTTGATATTTAGGAAACCCACCTGAATTATGAGGAATTCATGAAGCTCAGAATTTAATTTTTGTCACATAATACTCTGCCATCTATTGAGATCATAATTTTTCTTTAATCTATTAACATAAATTATTGAATTATCTAATACTGAATCACCCTTGAATGTCTGGAATGCTTTATTGGCGTTCAGTCACTAAGTTGTATTATCCAGCTCTTTGCAACCCCATGGACTGTGGCATGCCAGGATTTCCTATCCTTCACTCTCTCCCAGAGTTTGCTCAAATTCATGTCCGTTGAGTTGATGGTGCTATCCAACCATCTCATCCTCTGTCATCCACTCTTCTTCCTGCTCTCAACCTTTCCCAGCATCAGAATCCTTTCCAGTGAGTTGGCTCTTCACATCAGGTGGCCAAAGTATTGGAGCTTCAGCTTCAGCATCAGTCCTTCCAGTGAATATTCAGGGTGATTTTCTTTAGGCTTGACTGATTTGATCTCCTTGCAGTCCACTGGAGTCTCAAGAGTCTTCTTCAACACCACAGTTCAAAAGCATCAATTCTTCAGCACACAACCTTCTTTATGGTCCAAATTTCACGTCTATACATGACTACTGGTAAAACTACAGCTTTGTCTCTACAGACCTTTGTAGGCAGTGATGTTTTTGCTTTTTAATGCACTGTCTAGGTTTGTCATAGCTTTTCTTCCAAGGAGCAATCATCTTTTAATTTCATGGCTTCAGTCACAATTTGCAGTGATTTTGGAGCCCAGGAAAATAAAATCTATCACTATTTCCACTTTTTCCCCATCCATTTGCCATGAAGTGATGGGACAGGATGACATAATCTTAGTTTTTTGAATGTTGAGTTTCAAGCCACCTTTTTCACTCTCTTCTTTCATCAAGAGGCTCTTTAGTTCCTCTTTGCTTTCTGCCATTAGGATGGTATCATCCACATATCTGAGGTTGTTGATATTTCTCCCAGCAAACTTGATTCCAGCTTGTGATTCATCCAGCCTGGCATTTTGCATGAAGTACTCTGCATGTAAGTAAAATAAGCAGGGTGACAATACACAGTCTTGATGTACTCCTTTCCCAATTTTGAACCGGTGCATTGTTCCATGTTCAGTTATAACTGTTACTTCTTGACCTGCATATAGGTTTCTCAGTTCAGTTCAGCTTAGTCACTCAGTCATTTCTGACTCTTTGCAACCACATGGTCTGCAGCACATCAGGCTTCCTTGTCCATCACCAACTCCTGGAGCTTACTCAAACTCATGTCCATTGTGTCAGTGATGCCATCCAACCATCTCATCCTCTGTCATCTCCTTCTCCTCCCACCCTCAATCTTTCTCAGCATCAGGGTCTTTTCCAATGAGTCGTTCTTGCCATCAGGTGGCCAAAGTATTGGAGTTTCAGCTTCAACATCAGTCCTTCCAATGACTATTCAGGACTGATTTCCTATAGGATGGACTGGTTGGATCTCCTTGCAGTCCAAGGGACTCTCAAGAGTCTTCTTCAACACCACAGTTCAAAAGCATCAATTCTTTGGCCCTCAGCTTTCTTTATAGTCCATCTCTCACATTCATACATGACTACTAGAAAAACCATAGCTTTGACTAGACAGACCTTTGTTGGTAAAGTAATGTCTCTGCTTTTTAATATGCTCTGTAGGTTGGTCATAGTTTTTCCTCCAAGGAACAAATGTCTTTCAATTTCATGGCTGAAGTCACCATCTGCCATGATTTTGGAGCCCCCAAAAATAAAGTCTCTCACTGTTTCCATTGTTTCCCCATCTATTTGCCATGAAGTGACACGTTTCTCAGGAGGCAGTTAAAGTGCTCTGGTGTTCCCATCTCTTTAAGAATTTTACAGAGTTTGTTGTGATCCATGCAGTCAAAAGCTTTAGCTTAGTCAATAAAGCATAAATAGATATTTTTCCGGAATTCTCTTGCTTTCTCTGTGATCCAACAAATGTTGGCAATTTGACCTCTGGTTCCTCTTCCTTTTCTAAATCCAGCTTGTACATCTGAAAGTTTTCAGTTGAAGCCTAGCCTGAAGGATTTTGAGCATGCTTAAGGATTTTGGAATGTTTAAACTTGATATTTCTCTCTCATTTTAATCAGTTAATATTTACTAAGCACTTAGAAAGTTTCTAGCACATAGAAAAATTTTAATAAATTTTAGCAGTTTTTATTATTGTTAGTGGTGGTGGTGGTTTAGTCGCTAAGTCGTGTCTGACTCTTGCAACCCTGTGGACTGTAGCCTGCCAGCCTCCTCTGTCCATGGGGATTCTCCAGGCAAGAATACTGGAGTGGGTTTCCAGTTCCTTCTCCAGGGGCTTCCTGACCCAAGAATCTAATCCAGGTCTCCTGCATTGCAGGCAGATTCTTTACTAACTGAGCTATGAGGGAAGCTAGCCATTATTGTTAGTAGTAGTAGTAATATAGTAGTAATAGGTAGTATTCAGTCATCCACTGTGTGCACACCTCTGTGTTAGATACCTTAGACTTATTATCTTTTTTCCATCTCCACAGAAGTTCTATGATGTAAGTATTACTGTCTCTATACTGTAGGTAAAAAATCTGAGATTCAAAAACTAACTAACTTGTCCAAAGTCATGTAATTAGTAAATAATGAAGCCAGGAGCCCTCTGTCCTCACCTCAAAATAAGTAAATTAGCAAGAATTAATGTTACAGGAAAGGGTTAGACATTGACCTCAAGATGAGAAGGGGATTAAATTCAATGTCTTTTTTATAATTAACTTTTATTGTTGTGTAGTTGCTTTACAATGTTGGGTTAGTCTCTGCTGTTCAGCAAAGTGAATCAGTGTATACATAAGTATCCCCACTTTTTTGGATTTCCTTCCCATTTAGGTGACCGCAGAACATTGAGTTGAGTTCCCTATGCTATACAGTAGATTCTCATTAGTTATCTATTTTATACATAGTAGTGTATATATGTCAATCCCAATCCTCCAGTTCATCCCATCCCTCCTTGCCCCCTATTTTTCTCTTGTAAAACAAAACTAAAAGCTGGATCTTTGAGAAGATAAATAAAATAGACATACCATTAGCTAGACTCATCAAGAAAAAGAGGGAGAAGAATCAAATCAAGAAAATGAGAACTGAAAATGGAGAAATCACAACAGACAACACAGAAATACAAAGGATCATAAGAGACTACTATCAACAACTATATGACAATAAAATGGACAATGTGGAAGAAATGGATGAATTCTTAGAAAAGCATAACCTTCCAAAATTGAACTAGGAAGAAAGAGAAAATCTTAACAGATCCATCACAGGCATGGAAATCAAAACTGTAATCAAAAATCTTCCAACAAACAAAAGCCCAGGATCAGATAACTTCACAGGTGAATTCTACCAAAAATTTAGAGAAGACTTAACACCTATCCTACTCAAACTCTTCCAGAAAAGGTAAACTGCCAAACTCATTCTATGAAGCCACCATTACCTGAATACCAAAACCAGACAAAGATGCTACAAAAAAAAAAAGAAAACTTCAGGCCAATATCACTGATGAACATAGATGCAAATATCCTCAGCGAAATTCTAGCAAACAGAATCCAACAACATATTTGAAAGATCATACATCATGATCAAGTGGGTTTTATCCCAGGGATACAAGAATTCTTCAATATTCTCAAATCAATCAATGTGATACACCACATTAAAAAATTGAAAGATAAAAACCATATGATTACCTCAATAGATGCAGAGAAAGCCTTTGACAAAATTCAACATCCATTTATGATAAAAAAAAAAAAAAATTCCAGAAAGCAGGCACAGAAGGAACATGCCTCAACATAATAAAAAACCATATATAATAAACCCACAGCAAACATTATCCTCAATGGTGAAAAACTAAAAGCATTTCCCTTACAGTCAGGAACAAGACAAGGGTGTCCACTCTCACCATTACTATTCAATGTAGTTTTGAAAGTTTTTGCCACAGCAATCAGGGAAGAAAAAGAAATCCAGACTGGAGAAGAAGAAATAAAACTCTCACTGTTTGCAGATGACATGCTCCTCTACATAGAAAACCCTAAAGACACCACCAGAAAATTACTAGAGCTAATCAATGAATATAGTAAAGTTGAAGGATATAAAATTAATACACAGAAATCCCTTGCATTCCTATACCCAAAAAATAAGAAAGCAGAAAGAGAAATTAAGGAAACAATTCCATTCACCATTGTGACAAAAAGAATAAAATACTTAGGAATAAATCTACCTAAAGAAACAAAAGACCTATATATAGAAAACAATAACACATTGATGAAAGAAACCAAAGATGACACAAATAGATGGAGAAATATTCCATGTTCATGGATTGGAAGAATCAATATAGTGAAAATGAGTATACTACACAAAGCAATCTAAATTCAATGCAATCCCTATCAAGCTACCAATGGTATTTTTCACAAACTAGAATAAATAATTTGATAATTAGTATGAAAATACAAAAAAAAAAAAAAAACAACCTTGAATAGCCAAAGCAATCATGAGAAAGAAGAATGGAACTGGAGGAATCAACCTTCCTGACTTCAGACTATACTACAAAGGTACAGTCATCAAGATAGTATGGTACTGGCACAAAGACAGAAATACAGATCAATGGAACAAAATAGAAAGCCCAAAGATAAATCCACGCACCTATGGACATCTTATCTTTGATGAGGGAGGCAAGAATTTACAATGGAGAAAGACAATCTCTTTAACAGGTGGTGCTGGGAAAACTGGTCAACCACATGTAAAAGAATGGAACTAGAACACTTTCTAACACCATACACAAAAATAAACTCAAATGGATTAAAGATCTAAATGTAAGACCAGAAACTATAAAACTCTAAGAGAAAAACATAAGCAGAACACTCTCTGACATAAATCACAGCAGGATCCTCTATGACCCACCTCCCAGAGTAATGGAAATAAAAGCAAAAATAAACAAATGGGATCTAATTAAACTCAAAAACTTTTGCACAACAAAGGAAACTATAAGCAAGGTGAAAAGACAGCCTTCAGAATGGGAGAAAATAAGAGCAAATGAAGCAACTGATAAAGAATTAATCTCAAAAATATACAAGCAGCTCATGAAGCTCAATATCAGAAAAATAAATGACCCAATCAAAAAATGTGCCAAAGAACCAAACAGCCATTTCTCCAAAGAAGACATACAGATGGCTAACAAACACATGAAAAGATGCTCAACATCACTCATTATCAGAGAAATGCAAATCAAAAGCACAATGAGGTACCATTTCACGCTAGTCAGAATGGCTGCGATCCAAAAGTCTACAGACAATAAATGCTGGAGAGGGTGCGGAGAAAAGGAAACCCTCTTTCACTGTTGGTGGGAATGCAAACTAGTACAGCCACTATGGAGAACAGTGTGCAGATTCCTTAAAAAACTGGAACTAGAACTGCCATATGACCCAGCAATCCCACTGCTGGGCATACACACCAAGGAAACCAGAATTGAAAGAGACATGTGTACCCCAATGTTCATTGCAGCACTGTTTACATAGCTAGGACATGGAAGCAACCTAGATGTCCACCAGCAGATGAATGGATAAGAAAGCTGTGGTACATATACACAATGGAATATTACTCAGCTATTAAAAAGTACACATTTGAATCAGTTTTAATGAGGTGGGTGAAATTGGAGCCTATTATACAGAGTGAAGTAAGCCAGAAAGAAAAACACCAATACAATATATTAATGCATATATATGGAATTTAGAAAGATGGTAACAATGACCCTATATGCGAGACAGCAAAAGAGACACAGATATAAAGAACAGACTTTTGGACTCTGTGGAAGAAGGCGAGGGTGGGATGATTTGAGAGAATAGCATTGAAACATATATTACCATACGTGAAATGGATCACCAGTCCAAGTTTGATGCATGAAACAGGGCACTCAAAGCCGGTGCACTGGGACGACCCTGAGGGATGGGAAAACTTATGTAGCTATACTGAAATTTTCAATGATTTATTTAAGATTTTTACATGTCCATAAATTTGTTCATGTTTTAGTCCTATCTTTGTCCGATTTTTATTATTAGGGTTAAATGAGTCTTAGAAAACAAATCTGGAAGGGCTTTATCTCTAAATATAGATAAGAAATATTTGCCTTTGGGAGATCTGATAGATACAATTCATTTGTAAAACCATCTGGCCTGAGGTTACATATTTTATTATATTTATACTTTTTCAGTGCTTGTTGAGCTTTTCAGTCTTCTGTTCTCTCTTGAACCAATTTTGCTATTTACATTTGCATTTACATTTTTCTATTTACATTTGCATGAAAAGTGTCCACTTCATCTAGAATTTCAATTTTATAGACACAAATCTATACATAACACTGATTTTTAAAAGATTTTCCTCCATATATGTAATTATATCTACTTTCTTATTTATAAAATTGTGTTTGTATTCTTTTTCACTCTTTTCCTATCTTGTTTTCTTGCCAGTCTTGAAGGAGATTTTTTCTGTTTTATAAAACTTCTCAAAAAACTCCACAAGAATAGCAATCACATCTGCTCTGTTCATCTCAGGATCCCCATGGGCTTTGTGCAGTACCTGGCGCAAGTTTGGTAGGCAAAAAATATTACTGACAAGGTAAATCAATAGAGTTGTGTTTTGCCTTTTTATGTCAATTCTTTTCTTTTTTTTTTTCTTTCTAATGCACCAATTTCTTTCTCCTACTTTTATTTTTTGATGTTTTATTGTTTCTTTTCTACTTTTTGAAACAAAACTCTCAGACTGTCCCTTCCAATCTTTTATTTTTAATAAAATAATTAAGACAATGAATTTTACTCTGAGTACAGATTTGGCTTCACCTCATAAGTCCTGATATACTGTTTTCTTTGTTGTTAATTTTTAGATGGAATTATCTGCTTCATTTCTTCCAGAAATCTCTATAAATGCCTTCTGTTTTCATAGCAGCCTCCTCTGATTATCAGTGTTTTTATGGACTTTTCCTAACTCTTGTTCTCATTGGTCATTTCAGTGCATCTCTTGGAGGTGAGAAGTGCCATCCTGGAGCTGCATCATGATGGTCCAGCAGGAGTACGGCCCTCAGGCAGCTAGGGAGACCAAGATATGCAAAGGTAAGCCACATGAACGTGCATAGCCTGTCAAGAGGAGACAGGAACAGCTGGACCATCGGTATCCTTGATTGAAAGGGTGTGGCCTAGCTTGGGAGATGCTGGTTGGTAGAGGCCAGATCTTGAAGAGCTGGCATAAGATGCCAAAGAGTCTGAGCATTGTTCCATAGACTCTGGAAGTTGTAGAAATGGCAGTGAGGTAATTGGGTTTTGTGCTTTAAAAACGTCACTGTGATGACAGGGTGGAGAAGGTTGGATGGAATGCTGAGGAGCGGAGGTGGGGAGGAAACCACTGCACCAGAGGAAGTGGGAGCTGCTGAGCACCTGAACTAGGGCAGTGGCCTGGGACATTGACAGCACCAGATGGGTTCCAGAGATAACAGGGAACTAAGATCACTCAAACCTGGAGACCTACTGGATATGAGGGGTAAAGCAGAGGGTAGAGTCAGAGATGACTCAGAGATTTCTGGTTTGGGCAACTCAGAGGATTATGTTTCTATTCATCAAGATAGAGAATACAGGAGGAGAAGCAGGTTTGGGGGGATGTTAATGAGTTCATCCTTGAACTCAATGCTTTTAAGTTGCCTGTAAAGTGACAGTAGGTTGAGGCAGCAGTTGGGTCTGCGACTCAAGAAAGAAGATGTATCAGGGAGTCATTAGCATGTGTGGTAGTTAATGGCATCATGGATGAGATTGTCCTGGGAACACACAGAGTGAGCAAAGCTGGCTTCATAGCTGTGTGACCACACAGGACCCTGTGCTCAGAAGGGCCTCATGTTTGGTTTAACGCTCTGCTGTTGCAATCTTGGATTTCTTAAGTTTTAAAGTAGGTGCCCCACATTTTCATTTTGCACTGGGCCCTGTAAATTATTGTCTTGCTGATCTTGCTTGTGACATGAATTGTCTCACTGTATCTCACTATGCACACTGTTCATTGAACCCAGGGAAGGCAAGGCATGAGCTAAGAGGCTAGAAGAAGACTCAAAGAGTCATAGGAACTGCAGACACATTTAGTCTCTCCTGGCTGGCACGGCAGCCGTAGCAGTATTCTCTCCTGGCTGACGCAGCAGCAGAACCATCATTCTCTCCTCTCATGGCTGACCCAACAGACATAGCAGTGATGCCGCAGCAAAATGCTGCTGCTTTCTAGGTGGAGCTCACACATCCGTAGAGCACAAAGTAACCCGTGACCAAGCGAGTACCTCATGACCAAGCGAGTACCTCATGACATGCATCCACAGTGCTATAAATGATCTCAGCTGTTACGTAGTCATTATTTACAAAACATGGGATGAGAGAGCCTGAACACACCATCTTGGCTAGTTACCTCTCTCCCCACAATTATGTAGCAGTTTTTGCAGGTAAGAGGGACGAAGACAAAATATTCTGAAGTACTGAGCTGAAAGGGGTGGGTGGTACAAGAGAAGCCCCTGTGCCAGGGGAGGAGACGAAGGAGAGGTAGGCTGCAGAAACAAAAGAAGGGAGGACCCCAGAGCACCCATCATGCAGAGGAGTTGTTGACGAACTGTGAGGGGCCGGGGGCAGTGGCTGGCTCACACTGTTCAAGAATGAAACAGTCGAGAACATGTAGACAACAAAAGTAGACAAGAATGGATTTTGAGTTTGGTGATACAGTGTGGAGAAAGATCCAGAATCAGACCACTTACCTCTTCTCTAACTGCTATTGTAGTTCAAATGCTCACAGCTCTCCTACAGGCCTCCTAGCTCCTCACCCTGCTTCAGCCTTGACCTGATCATTGCACTGATTGTGCTGCAACTTAAATCAGATCATGTCACACTTCTGCCCAGACCCACCAGTCTTCGCCTCTCAGAAGATTATCAAGTCTTTACCGTGGCTCCAGGTCAAGGCCCTGCTTTCAGTTACCTGACACTCTCCTCACTGCTCAGCTCTGGGCACATCAGCTCACTTGAGTCCCTCCAACACCTTCAACTTGCCACAAAGCTTTGCACTAGCCAGTTGCTTGGCTTGGGATGCTCCTCTACCATGGATACCAGATTACCTCTTTCTTTTCCTTGAGCTCAACTCAAAAATCCCCTCTCAGTGAGATCACCTCTGACCAAGCTATATCAGCACCCTAGTCCTCCTGCCCTGCTTTATCTTCATCACAGCCCTTAGCATCACCTGACTTTGTGTTCTTATTTTTTTCGTTTTTGTCTCTCCATCCTTAGGGGAATTCATGCTGAGCTTCATTCACAGTTGATCTGTTTGGCTGGCCTTGTGGAATAATGATGGCCCTGGGGAAAGCAGGAACTTTATGAACCCGATTTCCCAAACCAAAAAATTATACATTGTCCAGTGATGGAGAATATTCATTTGTTTGTCTGTTTGTGTATATACATACCTCTTTGTTTCACAGAAGGATTTAAGTCAGTTTACAAAGATGCATAAAATTCAGCAAGATGACATAAATTAGAAGCAGGTGAGAAAGAAAAAAAATGAAAAAGCAAGGGTAAAGCCATAAAATGGAGCCAAGGATGGGACTAATACAAAGTAAACATACCATAAACTTTGATCCATTTGCTAGGGGTGGGCCACAAATTTGGCTCTAAAACGTCTAACAGCCAGTGCCAAGATGAAACACGATCAGCTGCACAACTGCCAGGATCCTTGAGATTAAAGCAAGCTACTTGCCCAGGAGAAACACCAGCATTCCTGATGTCCCAGAGAACAGAAAGAAATGTCTCCTTAGCTTCTCCCCCAACACACGCACACACAAAGAGGACAAGGGATAAGGCAACGGGCAGAGCACTCAGAGGCGTCTCTGCAGCAGGCGCAGCTGTGAGCTTTGTTTCTTACGCTCATCAGTGGGGCACAGCAGAGTGCGCCTAATGGGAAATGCAGTTAGTTGTGAGGCTAGGGATGTGAGGTTTGGTACAGCTACACGTGTTCCAGATGATCTGACTTCGTCCCGGGGTAGACGTCGATGCAAACAATGGAGGGTGTTGTCTACAGATCCCCAAAATAATGTTTTTGAAGGAGAATGTCTCTGGGCCAGATTCAGGCAGACAATGGGGACTAGAAGTTCTCTTTACTGAAGCCCTTCTAAGTGATAAAATTTTGCATGAGACCCAGTGACCCACGAGATGTCAAACTGGGGAAAGTTTGGACATCCTCTTGTGAAAATCAAAGAGGCCTCACAAGGACCAAGAGTCTTTCTGGAAAATAATGACGGACTCATTGAAACATGCTTCAAGTGACCTGAGCCTGGGAACATTTTAGAGCAAAATCAGTCAAACATCAACCCACCTTTTTTAAGAGTCAGTGAAGTCTCCTGGATGCATAGTTTTGAGCAGTCTCCTTCCTGCTAAACTTCCAAGATAAACTGTTTGCAAAGTGCAACCCAAGGTAACTTGGAGGAGACCTGTGTGGGATGATCTGGCATTAAAAGCTGAGGGACAGAAACAAAAATGATGGTTTTGCTAATAAAGCATTTGATCTGAGGTCTTCCTTTCTGGCAACAACTAGAGAGCAGGCTAGCTGAAATCAAGCTGCCCCAGAATATCTAGGCTCTGGGCTGCCGGAAGTTTGAACAGAGATGGGGTGGCCCCTCCGCAGGCCCGGGCCCCACCCCTGATAAGGATCCCAGTCACCTCCCTGCCTCCCCTGGATGTTGAAAGTCTCCAAGATAACAAAGTGCCCCTCCTCTGAGTTCCTGGGAAGGAAGGCACTAGGCAAATAAAAACCAAGCCCTGGGTGAAGACCTCTAGGCAGACCTGAATGGCAAGGCAGGCTCCGGGCTGCCAGGCCCTCTACACCCCTCGAGCCCCAGCTCCCAAAACAGAGTTCTCAGCTCTGGGACCAGGTCAAAGAAATGGGTTGGTGGGCCTTCTAGAACCTTCACTGAAGCTTTCTTGACACAGATGAAAACATGCTATCAAGTCCACAAATATTGAGCACACTCACTGGCCTACATCTGACATACCTGGAGCCCTGAGAAGCCCCGGGCTCACTCAAGGCCACCATGCAGCTTCCTAGCTCTGCCTGAGCTGCGGCTTCACGTCCACAATCTTGTGCAGAAGCAGCCTCTACAGAGGCTCAGCCTGGCCCCTCTCGACCATTCCTCCACCAGCTCTGTTCTCTGGGCTTGACCCAACTGCACTCTCTCCACCTTCTCACCCTCTCACTGGCCCTTTGGGGTTCATCATAATAACCACCTCACTGGCACTCTTTAGATCTGCCCCACAGCCACTAGGGTGTGGGTGGTTGAAGGCTAACTGTTGTCTCAATTTTGCAAATAAAGAATTAGGCTCAAAAATCATCCCCTGGTTTTCTCACAGCTTTGCTACAAGTGAGTTTCCAGATGAGCAACAGAGCTCAAAACTCCAGACTCTCAGCCTGCAACTCACCACCCCCAGCCAAAGCCAGCCACTTTTCAGGACCGATCAGCCTCCCGAAGGGCCACTGGAGCACACAGTGGACAGGTGTGTGTAAGGGAGGTGAGGCAAGAGGGTGGGTGAAGGGGTTCTCTGGGACACAAAATTACCACATTTCCTGCTTCACTGAATGGTGCCAGGGAGTGACCCAGCCAGAGGCAACACAAGAGTTTTCTTATTGTAACCCTGCACTTCACAGATGGGGACACACTGAGGGTCGCAGAGAGGGTGGGAAGCAAGCTGGGTGTTTCTACCCAGAGTGCCCGCGCCATGAGCAAACTGCAGGACCCAGTTAGAAGCGGGGCGTGATGGGATTTCCCTTCAGCCTTGCACAGCCACGCACACACCTGCCCTGCCACTCCCACATGTCTATGCTGCCCTGTATGAGTCCTGGCCACTAGCTTCTGGAAAGAACATAAGGTGGGGCCTCAGTTCTTTCCAGCCTTGAGACCTGACCAACTGGATGACCAACTCCCGCCCTTTCACCTTTGAGAGCCTATGCACAGCCTTTACCGTGAAGGAGGTGATCTGAATGAATCCGAGTCTTTGGGTCCTCGGTTCGTCATATGACTCCAGAATTCCCTTCGATATCTCCTTGGAGATATGCGATAAGGCTGCCTGCCCCTCCATGGCTGTCAGAAGGAAAAGGGTGGGTTGAGGTGGGAGGCTCCCTTGAAGAGGGCAGAGAGACGGGACCCTGAGGGGAAGAGAAGCAGGAGCGCTGGGCCAAGGAGGAGGCTGAGTGCAGGCCGTGGGCCGCGTGGGGCTCTGTGAGGCCAAGAAGTCAAGGCCCACTTTTAACCTGAACCATCCTGAAATGGCTCTTGCCAGACATTGTTCACAGGCAGGTTCTGGTCACTGCTTCACAATATACCTGTGTGATTGGGGTTGAGAAAATTTGCAGCCAAGAAAATGGAGGCAGAAAAGTGAAGTCAGGGTGGACCTGGGAGAGAGGCAAGGATGGCAGGGCATGAACCACTGCTGCCCCCACTGTGTGGCTTGGCCCCAACACACCCCCATCATGACCGGATCCCCATGTCCCGTACTTGACGGATACCAACACTTAGCTTCATGGAGAGAGACTCGGACTCCAAGACTTATTTCTGGTCAGAAAATCAGAGGCGTTCTTCCCCAAATGTCCATATTTGTGTTCAGTACTAAACTCACCCACACGCTAATCTTTTCATTCATTTCACTGAAGAAACCCACATGTAATAAGTTTCGTTTCTGCACCAGGCTCTGGGCTATACTGCAGTTTTACAGTTTCTCTAGGGCACAGGCATTAAAACTATCTTGCATGTTATTATTATGTTGCACTCAAGCATCGCTGGAATGTCTAAACACTCCCAAAACCCTCGTGTGAACCCCCAAGATCCTCCGGAAAACTGTGTCCTCAGCTCCTCACATCAGGGTGAGGAGGAACAGAGCCCATGAGACCCAGGAGAAGGAAGGAGAGACAGAGCCTATGGGAGCTGGAAAAACAAGGAGATAATCGCGGGAGAAGTCCCCCGCCATCATTAGAGAGGATCTTAATTAAGAGCCCGGGAACAGAGTCAACTGCTGTGGGAACCGGGTCTGGCAGAGATGGCGAGCCGCCCAGAGGGGCCGGGTGTCAGCTCCTCACCTGTCATTAGAGAGTGGGAAAATCCCCACATCAAAGCCATCAAGGAAGGGATGTGACAAATGTCATTCACCTGAAAAATGGTGATGAAAACAAATGTCAGAATCTGCCAACCATTGTGTGTGAAAACTCCTGAGGGGAAGGAGATCCCCGGAGAGAGACAAGGTGTGTCCAGCCAGGAAACAAAGGGAGATGCCTGGATCTTGGAACGGAGTCCTGCCTCAGGGTGGCGGTCTCATTCTGCATGCACCTCTCCTAACCTTTGACTTTTGTGTCACCCCTTTCTATCCACCATCCCAGCACCCTGCCTGATTATGGTTACCTAAGGTGGTTCCTTCGCTCCCTGAGGCTGCCAAGTCAGAGCCACGGCAGGAAAGGCAGAGGTCACAGCTTGGCCACTCCAGAGGCTGACACTAGGTCACAGTCCTTTGGTGATTTCCTGTCTTGGACTCCCTGGTTTTCCTCTCCTGGAAGGCAATTATTTTCTCTCTTTTCTATTTGCAGATGTAGATGGTCTGAGACTAAAAAGAAAAGTAACCTCGGAGCAAGGGGGGACTTCACTTCAGCGTGATCCAGAGTGTGGGGGAGCCGTGGCAGGTTGGCGTTTCAGGCTTAAGACTTTGATTGTATCTACCTGGAAAATGGATACTGGGAGCCAGCTGGCCAGTCTCTGCTCTGGCGGTGTGCAGACTCAATCTTAGACTGGGATCTGGAGGCAGGATCAGAGGGGAGCAGAAGGCTCTTTGTGCCAAGGCTGGGTCCACACACTCCTCTGGTTGACGTGTGAGGCACCTTTGTGAGCTTGCCCTAAGAGACGGCTGAGGAACAGTGGCACAGAGACTTGAGACACAGCATCGGGGGCAAGGGGAGGTCAAAAGCGCTCCAGCACAAAGCAGTCTTCACTGGACACTGGTGCTTCTCAGAAGCGTTCTCCTGGCACTTGATCTCCAAACCTAATGCAGGGGTAAGCCAACTTGTGCGCCCCTATCCTGGCCCTTAACTTTGAGTCCTGTAAGCATTCCAATGCAAGTTCAAAGTGAGGTCCAGTGACTCTCCCCCTCCCCCCAGAAGCAGATGTGGCCAGGGCTCCATCACACCCTTGTGCAGGGAAGATCCACCTCCCCAAGGCCAGGGATGCAAGTCTGTTCCTTGGCTTCTGAAGAGATTGTATGGTGCTCTGTCACTTCATCCTGGCCAGACTTCAGCCATCATGGAGGCATGAGGTAGGAGGGTGGCACAGAGCCTGATAAACCTTTGGCCTATCCCATATTAATTCCAAGGGCCAGAGGAATTCAAGAGAAGGAGTCAGCACAGAGCAAAGAAAACACGCTTTGCAGTGGCACCTATATGGATGGAGAACTGCTGTTTAGGAGAACATACCTTCCTTGAGCCATAGGTGAAGTAGGGAAAGTCACAGTGAAGAAACATCTGTGTGGCCCTTGCAATCAGAGGCTGCTCTGGGGTGAGAGGTGGATAAACAATGAAGATTTGTACACAAAGCCCTTATGGGCATTCTGTCTAGGTGTTGGACTGGCTGCTCTTGTTCTAAGGGCTGAATATAAAGGCCATAGATGTTGGGCTATCAGGCTGGCATGCCCAGGGACTACCCTAGTATTATCCCCATCTTTTAGACTCTAGTCACTGGGCAACTCATAGCCACATGATACCTCATAGCCTGGGAAACTGGCTACGAGGAAGGGCCTTCCTCCTCCTCTATGTGGAGCATGAGGCAGGTACAGAGGTGTGGTTTGGCTGCAGCATGCAGGTCAGAAGTCTGATCTAAGGGGAATTCCTGACAGCGGAAGGCTGAAACTTATATGAGTTAAGGATGGTCCCAGAGGCTTTAACAAGATCCTTGTCTGCTGGTTGCAGGTAGCTCATGCCACACCTGTGAATCATGCAGGCCCTGGTTGTGGGATGTGGGACTTGGAAAGCTAAGAGTTCAGTTCCTCCACTTTCACAACGATAAAAATAATAACGATTACTACCGCAGCTGACAGTCCATGGCCCTGGCCCTGTTCTAAATGTTCTTCCTACACTAACTGATTTTATCTCCTCATTATCCTATGACGTTATGTGTCTTATTCCCATCATACAGTTGAAGAAACTAAGGAGCAAAGGCAAATAACTTGCCAAATGGGAGGATCAGAAATTGAACTCATGTTCCTAAACTCTCTACATACCTGCACATCTTCAAATATTCTCCAATCTCAGCAGCAGTTTCCAGAAGCCCTTTCTGTGCCCAGGTCTGTGTAGTCAGACAAGAGAACAGAACTTAATGTGAAAAAAATCAAGTCTACATGCTTCATGAATGCCCGTAGCACCACACGGCATCTACATGTGTGATGCAGTTTGGTGTGGAAGATCTAAATGTGGCCCAGAGCCTGACAAAGGGTTGAACACTGAGTCAAGATTCACAGGAAAGTTCAGGATGTGTGTTTCTAATAGGCTCTCAGGGCAGGTTATGGTTGTTCAGCAAAGCCAGTATCTGGGAGCTGAAGACCCCTGAGGGCTGGGAAGATATCACACATAGGGCAGGCAGCTTTGAACCAGGGCAGAGGCAAAGTGGAGGTGACTACTTTGAGAGCTTAGGAACGCGGGTTCACATTCTGATGCTCCCATTTGAGCAAGTTATTTGCCTTTGCTCTTTAGTTTCTTCTGTTGTACAATGGGAATAAGAGATGTACGTCATAGGATTATGAGGAGATAAAATCAGCTAGTGTAGGAAGAACGTGTAGAATAGCGTCTGGACCGTGGACTATCAGCTACAGTAGTAATCGTTATTATTTTTATGGTTGTGAAAGTGGAGGAGCTGAACTCTGATCTTCCCAAGTCCCACTTCCCATCACCATCTTCTTTAACCAAGTGACCATGAATACGGCTTCCTCCTCCACAGGGGAATTAGCAGGGTGAGGGGGGCCCAGGGTACCGTGGTCTCAGGTTGGCACACGCTGCCCCATGCTCTTGTCATCTCGCTGTCTCAAACCATCATAAAACACATAGAGAACCAACAGCTTTAAATAAATACCCGGTCTGGACAACATCTACAAGCAAGTTATTGGCACTCTGATTGCCATCCCACCCTTTGCCTGCTGGAACTGTGAGGTGCTCATTGGTAGAGTCCTAAAGAGATGCCTTGAGCCCAATAAAGATACAAGTCAGAGTTGTGTTAACCCTCCCATCCTCAGCAGACAACTTTCAACTCCTCAAGTGTAAGCACACCTAAGGAGAAGAGGAGAGTAACCACGCCATGCATTTTGTGGTCACTCGGGCGGCACATGAAGCGGGGACTCCTCAGCACAGTCCAGGTGTGTGCATGAGACAACAGAGCCAGTATAATGGGCCAGGCTTCCTGGCAGAGGGCTCGAGAACCTACATGCCAAGTGGAATTTCCACTCCCATCTGGGGACAAGGGCGCACACAGGCCTGATTAGCTCACCTTGTGTTAACAATCCCGACGTTTTCCCAGCTCAGAAATAACAGCTGGGCAGATCCCCAGCTGGGTGAGTGTGGGCAAGAGCGTGTTTGTGGTGGGTGGAGGCCCTGTCCTTTCCCTGGTAGAGAAAGCCATTTATGACCTCACAGGATGAAAGGAACCAACGCAGGGCTGCTGAGCTGTTATTATAACAATTATCAGGACCTATCACCTCCCTTTGGGAAATTCTCCCTTTCAAGTTGCAGTGCCCTCGTGTACCCTGGCTTACCACCGCTGACAATCATCACTGGCTGCCCAGGGCGACTTATTAATAGTGCTTTCTTTCGAACGTGGATGGATGTGAGCTGCTTAAAGGGCTGTAGCTTTGCTCAATAAAGCTAGTGCAAGGTGGTGGGGAGGGAGTGTGTGCACACTCTCATTGCTACATCCTGCGACACGGAAGCCCTCCCCATCTCCCGATCCTCCCTGCCACCCACCTCTGGGCCTGGGTGACAGATATGCCAACATCTGTCCCTTGGAGGTGTGTGTGGCTTTGATCCTGCTCAGCCTCCCTGCTCGTGAGCCCAGGAGAGGGAAGGGAAGGGGACAAGAGGAATTTTTCCCTGTTTTTTTCCCTACTGGGTGACTCACCCCACCACACCCCAAGTGTGGAAGCCTCCAAATATTTGGATTTGGGGCCCTAGGGCATGCATGGACCCTAATTCCTTCTAGAAGTTGACTTAAGACCAGAGTTCTCCTATCTGGTCTGTTTTTCCTGGATCCAGGCTCTTGGAAGGGGGCCTTCTTCTCATCCACCTCACCCCAGCCCCCATTTGATTGTTCCCACTGCCACGGGGCCAGCGACAAAAACACTGGATTCTTAAGGAAATAATGTCAACCTGCAGGAACCTGAGAAATATCTCTTACAGCCTCTTCATTTTGCAGATGGGTACATAGCAGGCGGGAGGCAGAGACAGAGAAGAGTCCAGCTTCTCTGTTCGGGCACTCCAGAGGATGGCTGGAAGTGCAGTTGCTTGGGAGGTTGCTCGTGCTTCACTCAGAAATGTTCTTGAGATGGGACACTTTAGAAATGTCCTTCTTTAAAGCAAAAATATGTTGAACGCTTTCAGTTGCTGAGCCTCACAAGAACACTGTGAGATGAGTCTGAACATTGTTCCCATTTTAAAGGTGGGAAAACCAAGCTCCAGAGAGTCACATGTTCAGGTTTACATGCCCATGTTACAGTAGAAAATGGTGATGCTGGAACACAAATCCAGTGGGCCTTACGCCTGCTTCCCTGGCACCAAGGCTCGCAGCCCTTCATGTTCCAGCAGCAGAAGCTTTTAAGGCTTTGCACATCGCAATCTGTCTTCTCTCTACTAGGAACCGAGTTGTTCTGTCTCATACGCAGAAGCACTCTCGCAGCCCTCAGGTAACCTGTCTCGTGGACGTGAGCTCTGGAGGACAGGGAGGCTGGCTGTGGCTCTGGACCACCCCTGGAGAGCAGATCTGATCTGACAGGGCACACCAAAGCAGTCTTCCTTTATGGCCACACCCAGGTTCCTGCCCCAGATTGCCTCCTCTAACTCACCTCACTCACCATCTGCGTCACAATAAACTTACATTTTTTTAAAAAGTCAATGCTGTCCTCAAAGGGGGGCAGGAGATTTACGATAGGAAGACACACCAAAGAAAGTGCCACAGGCTCCCTCGGGTCTCTGAGCAACACTTGTCTCCTCTGCTGGGCTCCCCTGACTCCTCCAAATGTCCAAGACTGCTGACTCCTCAGTCCAGGCCCTGGGCTTCCTCCCATGTGGAATCTAGAAGCTTCTGTCTCCTGCAAGTGTAGAGGTGGCTCTGGGTTGGGGGTGGGGGAGGGGCAGTGGGGAGATCCAGAACAGAGCAAAGGTCAAGGGGGGTGGGTAGCAGGAGACAGCACAGGTGGAGCCAGAGGCGTTCACAGTCAGGAAAGTGGCTTGCAGAGCTGGGAAGGCAGGAAGAGGGAAGGAGGAAAGAGAAGGGGCAGCAGCGGTGGGATGGGAAGGCAAGAGGCAAGGGAAAGGAGGGCCCCAAGGTCCCAGGGAGGGATCTTGCTGTAAGAGGGGCTGTGGAGCTGGTTTCTGGCACCCTGGGGCAGGGGGGTGTCCTTGGGAACAGCAATCCCAAGTGAGGCCTGGGAAAAGCAGGTTAGAGAAGGGGTGAGGAGAGATGGGGTAGGGGAGAGGTGCCCCCCACAAGAAGCCAGGACACAGCAAAAGGAAGCAGAGCACGGGAGGGAGGGAAGAGGGCCAAGCAGGCGATGCCAAACGCAGCTGGGTCCTCACACGGCCCTTGGGAAAGAGCCCTTCCTTCCTCCAGGCTCAGACTCGCCCCAACTCCCAGGACCTGCAAGGCAGACCCTGACAGACACAGGCTCCCTTCCATCTCAGTCCAGGACCAAGGAAGGCTGTGTCCACAGCACCAAGAAATCCAAGGCCAGAGCTCTCTGCTCCCACAGGACACACTTCCTTGTGTGGGAGCATGGAGACAGGGATGCCAAGGGTCCAAGAGCCACATCTTCCTGCCCGTCGCTGGTGAAGTTCTTAGCACAGGGCCTAGGTGCATGCTGGTGCTCTGTGGATATCGTCCCTGGTTGCTGTTGTTACAACGCCGGACTCCTCTGCTATCTGGAGCCCTCGTCCTCCAAGCGAGTGCCACCTCCACGCTTCCCCAACCCAGACCCTGGCCCTTGCTCCAGGGCAGTGGGCATCTAGGAAAACCCACCAGGGCACCTGCCAGAGAGGTGGGAGGACAGATGCTGGGCTCCTGCTGCCCTGCGCATAGTCTGCCTGTGGGCTTCGGGAACTCAGGCCACAGGGGAGAAGGGAGGGAAGGCACTCTTGCCCAGGACCCAGAATGCACAAGATTCTTTTCACAGTCAGGTGCCTCCTGGGGCCAGGCCAGGACCTGTGGTACAGGGAAAATCACAGTGGAGGAAGGCCAGGGTCCTTGAGTCCCACCGTCATGGAGTGCAGTGTAGACCCAGATGTTGCTGGGGAAGCCAGCACATGGACCTTGGGGAATCTGGAACAAAGAGTGCCTGGGGCCATGTTTACCTTTCTCTTGGGAAGGAAGATGTGACGGGGTGGAAACGGCACAGGCTTGGGGTACAGATCCAGAACCGAAGCTCTTCCTGGTGTGTGAACTTGGGTTACTCAACCTCCCCCAGTCCCAGTTTCATCACCTGTAGAATGGAGATGCTGCTATGTTACTGGAGGTATTAAAGAGGGAACCACAATGTCAGCACCTGGCAGCTGTGGGTGCTCAACAAACACTGGTTCCTTCCTCTTCCCTGATGCGGTACCGAGGGCCTTCCTTCCCTGAGTTAATGGTGGGTGTGTCAATGAATGGTGACATTGAAAGGCTGTGTTGAGGGCTGTCCCACTTCTAAGGGACTCAGTTAGGCAACCAGGCACCGGGAGGTTCTTAAAACTGCATGTCAGGCTGGTCTTGGTCCTGTTCACAGACAGAAGGGCATGGCTCATCCAGAACACCAGAGACAACAAAGTTGGGCTGCAGGCAAAGGATGACCAGGCCTGTCTTGTTCCCCACTGTTCCCCAACACCTAACATGGCTCCTGGGCTGAGATAAACACAGAGAGCCAGGCAGGCTGGCATGGAAGAAGACTTTGAGCACAGGACTCCTTTGAAATGCAAGTTGTGAAATGTCAACACAATTATGAAAATGCAAGCACGGGAACATTTACGTACGGGAACTAATGGTTTTTAATGAAGATAATCAGCTTAGTTAAATTATTAGCTTTGACGATTGATGGTAAACAGGAACTTAATGAATCTGCTGATTGGTCTTGCTTACTAAAAAGACACTTCAGTCACTGGTTTAACCTAGATACATGTATCTGGGCTCCCTTCCTCTGCTTAGACAACGCCTCCACCATGCGTACATATGCACACACACAGCTCCCTGCCAGAAAGTTATCTCTCCCATGAGCTCAGAGGATCTCGTAGGGTGGGGTTCTTCTCCTTCTATTACTTGTGTTTCTGTTTCTCCTCTGAATGTACTCTGGGCATGATTACAGCCCAGGAGACGGTCCTTAGGGAATACAGGACTGCCAGGACAGTCAGGAAGAGGAAGAATGTTAAGACACTGGATTCCTGTGTCCATCACTTTGCATACATGATCTCTTTTAACCCCAAAGGGACTCTTCTTCTATTATTTCCATTACCAGCTTGGGAAACTGGTACAGTGGGAGGGGTGGGTTGGTGGTTGTGGTTCACACAGCTGGTCGTAGGGGTCAAGCCGGGCTGGGAACCAAGTTCTGTTAATGGCATTGTCCCCTATCTTCTCTTACTGGGAAGAGACTTGGGGCCAGGAAGAGGCCCTCTTCCACTGGCGGGAGCAGAGAAAAATCTCCCAGAATAAGGATCTGGGAGCCCACTAGTGCAGGAAAGAGTGTTTAGGGGCCATTCAGGATTGGGGAGTCAGACCTCAGCACTCATTGCTGGGATGTCTGTAATGCGGAAGGTGGAAATGAGGCCTCTCATCCCCAGAGACACTCTGGCAGCAGCAATGTCTTCAGATCCTCTAGTGAGGGACTTGTCAGAAGAGAAATCCCGGGGCTAGTTCAGGAGGACGTGCAGAGAGGACTCTTCTCCCCTGAAACACACACGGACACCAGCATCAACCAGGGAGGGGTCTCACAGTGCTGGGGGCAGAGGCGCTGGGCCCAGAGTTCTATGAATAATGCAGTGAGCTCAGGCGGGGGCTGGGGGGGGGGGGGGCCAGGTGGGGGGCTCAGGCAAACAACAGGCAGATACTCCCAAGAGACAGCTCACCCAAACCACCCTCTGTGATACCATCAGGCAGTTACACCACAAACACAACCTCTCCCTGGGGCAGCCACAGGAGACACAGCCGTCTCTCACCTGGGGCTTGCTTATGGGAGCATTAGTCAGACAGACAGAGGGAGGGAGAGTGTGCTGAAACCGTCTTGGGCCCTGGCAGGTTTTCCCCCAAAACAGGCCACTCTGTGAGGCTCTGTGGGCTTGCTGCTTCTCTGGAGCTGGGAAGATGTGAAGGGCGAGGCCTCTTCCCCTGTGCTAGGCTGATGGAGCAGACACAGCCCCTTCCATTTGACCCCCAGGCCAATGGCAAAAAGACTGGCTGCACCATGCTGCAGCCATGGGGAACGTGGTCTCCTCTGGGGGAATCACGTTTCCTTCTCTCTGATTCTGGACCCTGCCATTACTTAGAGGCAAAATAGCCCCTATCAGGATACTCAAGATTGAGAGGAGTCATTAATAAGAGACCCAAGCCAAAGGCCAAGCATTAGGCTGGGATCAAGGCAGCAGAGAAGAAGGACACAAGATGGACTTCCCGTCCAGTCTCCACTGCCCTAAGTAAGGAAGCAGTTCCAAACTGGGAACAGCATTACCGTATCCAGCCAGTCTAGTGGGTGAAAGTGGTGTGGACACTGTGTCCACATCTTCCCAGGGAGTCTTCATGAGGAAGAGACCCTGTCTCCAGAGATGTGGACTATGGCCTCAGGGTGCCTGGCCAGGTGTGGTAGACTGATTGAACTCCAAAATTCCTTCCCAGAAGGAACAGTTCTCTTCTCCAGTTGTGCCTGGTGATATAGAACAAGGAAACTGAAGAATTAGCCTGCCACTGAACCCAGCCCTGGGACAGGAATTGTCACCAGGGCAGAAGAACCAGATGCAAAGAAGAAAGGAGGGGGCCTCCCTTCTAGCCCCTGGTCCCAGCCACAGATGGTTCCACCCTCTCCAAAAACCTCTTCACATATTGTACATCCCTCTACTAGCACAGAATGTAGTCATTACACATGGTGTTCGTCACTAGACAATGAGCTGCCTGAGTGCCAGGAGGATGTTCCTGACTCAGAGTGAGTGCCTGGCGTTTACTGTAGTGATGGATAGATGAACAGACGAATAAATGGACGGATGCATGCAACATAGATGGATAGATGAATACTCCATGCATGTCCACCAACACCTCTAGTGGCCACTGTATGATCTGTCTTACTCTTAAGTTGGAAAGGGAAAGCTACCCACTCCAGTATTCTGGCCTAGAGAATTCCATGGACTGTATAGTCCATGGGGCCGCAAAAAGTCAGACACGATTGAGTGACTTTCCCTTCACTTCACTTCACTTCATTGTACCCCTATGTAACTGATCCATATGTCCACATGAGTGTCCCCAACCTACAAAATTTCCTTCTCAGAAGTGAGTGAAAGGGCCAGGCCTACTTCCTCCCACCCTTCTAACATCCCACTCAGGATTGTGGTTATATCAAAGGACATCCACAGTCCTGTTGGCATACAGGCAAGGAAGAAGGATCAGGGTCAAAACTGGTTCTGAAATGGGAAAGCTTCCAAGGGAAAGATGGAGCCACACTGCTCCCCCTTCAATCCCAAATGGGGTTTGAGAGGGGATGAGGGAAGGCCACCCAAGGAGGGGTGGTCTCAGCACTCACCACCTCCAAACCCCTCCTAAGTATGCGGTGGAGCTTCCAGTACTGGGTGGAATCATGAATTAGAAATCACTCTTACCATACAACTGAGCCAGCCCCAACCCCTAGTCTAACCCCAATAACAACAGAGTAACAAACCTTAATGTAGCAATCACCATGTGCCAGGCACCAACCCAGTGCTTTCATATATTAACTAATTTAAACTCCACAACAACCCTATGAGGTAAGGATTCTCGTTATCCTCATTTTATAGATGAGGAAACTAAGACACAGAGAGGTTACATAACTTGTTCAGAGTCAATAGCTATTAAGTGACAGAGCACAATTTGTACCCAGAAGTCCTGAGTCTGCTAACCACTGGATCGTCCTGCCAGATGTAGCTCTGCCCTGAATTCAAACTTCAACCCAACCCAACCCTAATGTCACCATGTTCAATAAAACACCATCTTCCAACCCCAACTGTCACCATTCACCCTTTATATCCTGTATTGTGCTTAGTCATTCAGTCACGTCCAACTCTTTGCGATCCTATGGACTGAAGCCTGCCAGGCTCCTCTGTCCATGGGGATTCTCCAGACAAGAATACTGAAGTGGGTTGCCGTGCCCTCCTCCAAGGAATCTTCCCAACCTAGGGATCAAACCCAGGTCTCCTGCATTGCAGGTGGGTACTTTACCGTCTGAGCCACCAGAGAAACCCAAGAATACTGAAGTGGGTAGCCTATCCCTTCTCCAGGGAATCTTCCTGAGTCAAGGGTCAAACCAGGGTCTCCTGCATTGCAGGCAGATTCTTTACCAGCTGAGCTACCAGTACCCCACCACTAATAGAATCCTCTAGAGATAAATTCCACAACATTCAATGATAAATGATACCAGAAGGAGGCACAGAGACAGAACACAGAAGGTGAGACATTTCACAGGACAACTGGCCCGTTTCTTCAACAAGTCAGTGGCACGGAAGAAAAATTAAAAGGGGAGGCAGAAGTGCTCTGGATTCAAAAACTTAAAAATAATAACCACCAAATATGAAATGCTTGGATCTTGCCAAATTTGAATAAACCAATCATAAAAAAACATTTTTGAGACAATTGAAGCACTTTGATAAGAGGCTGAGTCGTAAGTGTTATCAAGGAAACTGTATTAATTTTGTTAGGTGTGATTATAACATTCTGGTCCTGTGAAAAAATGTTAATTCTACATGAACTGTTGATTTTCTTTATCTTTGGAAGTTATGTTATATAAAGTCACCAAAACACTGAACAACTGAATAGTAAACCATTGTTCCTAGGGTGTATACAAGGTAAGTTCCTGTGGGCTTCTGGTCATGTTTTCATCAACTGATCAATACATAGTATTGTTTTAAGTGTGTTTCTGTTTAAAGACATCTTATTTAATATATTTATTTATTTACATTAAATTTGACCAATAACTGAATAATTCATGAAAGTGAATAATTCATAAGCCCAAATAAAGTTAATCTAACATACATTTTCTCCCTAAGGCACACCAAAGCCTTCTTTAATTCAAAAGTACTGAGACAGTGCTTTAGTACTATGCTTGGGGACCATTTTAAACAGAAAAATCACCAAAAAAAGCACAAAAATGCAAAAAATGTGCAACCAGAAAGACTGTGAAAAGGCCACTTGCTATGGTATGAGAGCCAAAACAAAAAGGCAGAACAAATTGTTAAAAGAGTAGATCTTAAGTGTTCTTCCCACAAAATGAGGGTAATTATATGATGTGATGGAGGTGTTAGCTAATGCTAAGGCTTTAATCATTTTGCAATATATAAGTATATCAGATCAACACCTTGTACACCTTAAACTTACACAATGTTATATGTCAATTATATCTCAATAAAGCTGGGGAAAAAACAGAAAACAAAAAGCCAGGACATTGGCTTGTTTGACCTCAGCTGAGGACAGCTGGCAACTCAGGTTTTTTACCACTCTTGTGCACGTTCATGAATGACCATGAAAGCACAGCAGTATTGATTTTGGCCTTACAAATAAAATTTGGCTGTAGGTGAACTTGCAAATTCAGAATTCATGAAGAATGAGCAATAAGTGTTCTAAGAGTGAAATGGCATATTGTCTAGGATTTATTGTAAATCACTTCATTGGGGGCGGGGGGAAGATGAGGAAAGACAAGATGAAGCAAATATGGGAAAATACTGATAACTGTCAACCTTGGAGGATGGACATATGAGATCTCATTTCTGTTCGTCCAGGTCCTCCAAGGAGCAGACACCAAGATGGGATTAAAGGTTTTTATTTTACTAGAGGAAATGCCAGTGAGAAAGAGAACAGAGAAAGGGCAGAGAGGCTGGGAGAGCTGTTATTCTACACGCAGGTCTGCCCCTGAATGAAGCAGGAAGGAGAGAGGTTGGGGGGGTGCATCTGACACCTCGGGGCTGACATGGAGCCTGAGGACAGTTGCACAAAGCCACAGGGGAGCACTTGATTGAAAATTGCTAGTAGAGGAGCCCACATGTCTCAAGATGCAGTGGCCTTAATGTATCTGCCATGCTGGCAGGGTCCAGCCCTGGGGAGGTACAGTCTCTGCACCACCAGATCCCAGGATTTGAACCCCAGATCAATTAGGGCCCCTGCACTAAGAGGTCTGTTAAGCATGCTCCCTTGACTACCACGTAAAGAGTTCATTAAACATTTACTTTTGAGTGTGTTATATTTGGAACATTTCTCAATGAATACTAAAAGGAAAAAGAATGGAGAGAGCAGAAAATTTTAGGGCAAAGGAATGTATAACCAAGTTATCATACGCAACAGGGTTGGGAAGCACAGACTGATGACGGGCAGTCCATGCAAGCAATCTTTCTCATTTTAATACTACAGATTTGTATCATAGCTGGCTATGATACAATCAAGTTCATTCCATGGCTTTCAAATCACTTCCACATCTCCACATTGAACATCCACACCTACTTCAGGAGATGGCAAGTTCAGTTCAGTTTAGTCGCTCAGTCGTGTCCCACTCTTTGCGACCCCGTGAACCTCAGCACTCCAGGCCTCCCTGTCCATCACCAACTCCCGGAGTCCACCCAAACCCATGTCCATTGAGTCGGTGATGCCATCCAACCATCTCATCCTCTTTGTCCCCTTCTCCTCCTGCCCTGTGGTATCCATATACCCGCTGGACAGTTACCAAGAGTAATCGAGTTGAGTGGGAGCCAGGGGAGAAGGCTGAGCCCTATTCTCAGTCCAGTGGCCTTCCAGGCCATCCACTAGCCACCCTCCAGGCATTAAGACTCAGGCTGTGGCCTGGGTCCCTCTGGATGCACGTGGGGAGGCCACACTGCTGGGCCCAATCTCCCTCAGCATAAAGAAGCTTTGCTTTTAAGATGAATAGGGTTCAAAGGTCAGTCTGGAGAGGAAAGAAGATTACATTTCTGGCTGAGGCCATGGTCAAGGGTTAGTCAGGCTAGAACAGGGTTACTCTGAAGTCAGGGTTAAGGGACTGCCCTGCACGTGAACAGTGACTCTCTGAGCACAGTGCTGACAGCCCGTGGGCAGGAACCACTCCCTCCCTAACCCAGTCCTCAGCCTTCTAACTCTGCTCTCCGCAGTCCCTCCGGACCTGAGGACAGGAGGACTGACTGCACCCACAGCAGAGGTGCCTTGTGTTTGTCCCTCAGGCTTGTTTGCATCTGGTACAGCTTGGGCTCACCCGCAGTGATTTCTCAGGAGCGTTTCGCAAGCACCTGTCGGCATTTAAGCCCATTGACAGCAAGAACTTTGGGATGAGATCTGTCCGATCCCTCGCCCATTGCTACAGACTTAATTACAGAGCCCGGCCGCAGTAAGTGGCCACCTTCCGCCCCCACACGGAGCACAGGTGGGGGCAGGCTTGTGCTTCCCAAGGAGGTATCAAGGAGAGAAATCATGGAACATTTCCCAATAGTGGGACCTGCCTCAGTCGAAACCATGACCATTGAGGGGACATTTTCTCAGACTGCCTTGCATCCCCTTTCTCTGTTCCTCCCCCGCCCCGCCCCATTTCAGCAACACTCTCTTATCTACCATACAGCCCCTAACTTCACCTCTCTCTGAAAGGGAAGGACTGGATGTCCCAACACTCTGTGAAAGGATTCTGAAGGGGCAGCACTGAAGCCCAAGAGAGGTCTCTCTGCAGTGAAATCACTGGCCTTGTGACCAGCAGATGTGGAGACTATTTCTGGAGCGGGGTCCTCCTGGTGCTCGGCAGCAGCATGACCCCACCAGAGCAGGAATGGCCTTCTTGTCTTCTTTGGTGTCTTGGCCCTGAGCCTAGGCTTCCAGATGGACTCCCCTGAGCCATCTGAGAGAAGGTAAGTGCTGGGGTACTTCTGACTTGGTGAGCAGGACTGTGCTTCCCTGTGCTGGGTCATACCCAGCACCCCACATTATCTGTGGGGCCCTCTCCCCACTTGGGAGCCTCAGAAAGGTTGTTACCGAATCCAATCTTACTCTATTCACTGCATGACTGGCCAATAAAATCAGAGATGAGGTTGTTGATGCAAGGAATACGAATTTATTCAGAAAGCCAGCTGACTGAGAAGATGACAGACTAATGTCCCCAAATAACCTTCTTTTCAGCGTCTGGATGCCAGTTTTCTTTAGAGAACAGAGAGAGAAAAGAGGTGAGGAAGTAGAAATGGGGTTAATTTCTTCTTTACCACAGCCATTCACAGATGGACTGGGTCAGACTATCTCTAACAAAGGCACTTTATCAGTCAGGTAGAGGGGGAGGGTTCCTTGAGGCAGGCTATTATACATGATTATAATAACAAAAGCAATGAAAAGCAAAAGTTAAAGTCAAAGAAACAGATCCAACAAGGATTCAGAATTGGCTTTTCCCTGCAACAAAAGAGCGAAACTGTCCTGCCTCCCCACCTACACTGCCCTAGCCCCAGGTGGACCCCTGGGCCCTTGAAGTAGCTAGTGCACAGCTCTTCAAGGCCACCCATCATTTCTCCATGCAGATCAGCCCTGCAACAATAGGTCCACACCAAGCTCCATGCCGAGGTCAGCAGAAAACGTGCAAGGCCAAGTCTGTGTTCCTAAGGTCCCACAAGCTGAGAGTGGATTTTACAGATGGGATCTGGTCCTATCACTTCATGCAAATAGATGGGAAAACAATAGAAACAGTGACAGACTTTATTTTTTTGGACTCCAAAATCACTACAGATGGTGACTGCAGGCATAAATTAAAAGATGCTTGCTCCTTGAAAGAAAAGCAATGACAAACCTAGACAGCATATTAAAAAGCAGAGACATCACTTTGCCAATCAAGGTCCATAGAGTCAAAGCTATGGTTTTTCCAGTAGTCATGTATGGATGTGAGAGTTGGGCCATAAAGAAGGCTGAGCACCGAAGAATTTATGCCTTTGAACGGTGGTGTTGGAGAAGACTCTTGAGATTCCTGTGGACTGCAAGAAGATCAAACCAGTCAATCCTAAAGGAAATCAATCCTGAATGTTCATTGGAAGGACTGATGCTGGGCTGAAGCTCCAATACTTTGGCCACCTGATGCAAAGAGCTGACTCATTAGAAAAGACCCTGATGCTGGGAAAGATTGAAGGCAGGAGCAGAAAGGGATGACAGAAGATGAGATGTTTGGATGGCACCACCGACTCAATGGACATGAGTTTGAGCAAGCTCTGGGAAATGGTGAAGGACAGGGAAGCCTGGCGTACTGCAGTCCATGGGGTTGCAAAGAGTTGGACACAACTGAGCAACTGAACAACAACAGCTTACAGTTAGATGATTGGGACCACTAAATTTAAATCCCAATTAAGCAAAATGTTCAGTTCAGTTCAGTTCAGTTAGTCGCTCAGTTATGTCTGACTCTTTGTGATCCTATGGACTGCAACACACCAGGCTCCCCTGTCCATCACCAACTCCCGGAGCTTACTCAAACTCATGTCCTTTGAGGTGGTGATGCCATCCAACCATCTCATCCTCTGTCGTCTGCTTCTCCTCCTGCCTTCAATCTTTCCCAGCATCAGGGTCTTTTCCAATGAGATCCATTCTTTGGATCAGGTGGCCAAAGTATTGGAGTTTCAGCTTCAGCATCAGTCCTTCTAATGAATATTCAGGACTGATTTCCTTTAGGATTGACTGGTTGGATCTCCTTGCAGTCCAAGGGACTCTCGAGAGTCTTCTCCAACACTGCCATTCAAAAGCATCAATTCTTTGGTGCTCAGCTTTCTTTATAGTCCAACTCACATCCATACATGATTACTGGAAAAACCATAGCTTTGACTAGATGGATCTCTGTAGCAAAGTAATGTCTCTACTTTTTAATATGCTGTCTAGGTTGGTTATAACTTTTCTTTCAAGGAGCAAGCATCTTTTAATTTCATGAACTTCCTGTTGAAGCCTGACTTGGAGAATTTTGTACATTAATTTACTAGCGTGTGAGATGATTGCAATTGTCCAGTAGTTTGAACATTCTTTGTCATTGCCTTTCTTTGGGATTGGAATGAACACTGACCTTTTCCAGTCCCATGGCCACTGCTGAGTTTTCCAAATTTGCTGGCATATTGAGTGCAGCACTTTCACACCATCATCTTTCAAGATTTGAAATAGCTCAACTGGAATTCCATCATCTCCACTAGCTTTGTTCATAGTGATGCCCACTATGTTCAAAAGTAAGGCCCACTTAACTTTGAATTCTAGGATGTCTGGCTCTAGGTGAGTGATCACACCATCGTGGTTATCTGGGTCATGAAGATCTTTTTTGCATAGTTCTCCCATGTATTCTTGCCACCTCTTCTTAATATCTTCTGCTCCCTCCAAAATAATTCCATTCTTCACATCAGTGGAACTCTATTATTTTTTAAATTATAGGCTATTATTATTATTATTATTATTAAATTACATCAAAATTTTTGTGGGAAATTGTTTTCTCTCGAATTATTTAAGTACCTATGATATCCTCAATTTTTTAGCTTGGCCTGAAAAATCTAAAATATCTGGCTCCTTACAGGAAAATTTTGACAACTTCTGGCCAAACACTGGTCTAAATTCTTCCTTTGAACATTCAGGTCCCTTAGTCTTAAATAGCCCTGTTTCCCTCCAATCTGACCAGATTTCATGAGTTCCAATCCTGGCCCTTGTATAGTATCTTGGGTAGGTAATTTATACTCTTTGGGCCTCAGTTTTCTACTCTGTAAAATGGGGATAGTAATAGTAAGATAATCATTCTAAATTGTTACAAGAATTGAATCAGTTAAAATTCATAAAGCACTAAAGCAATGCCTGTCACATAATAATTCTAGGTATGTGTCTGAAAAATAAATAGAGCCTCTCTCAGCCCAGTGCAACTCTGAGGACTCCATAAAGTGTCTTCCATTCAGCTTCCTTCTCCTTTCGCTGAACCCCTATCTGCATCCTGTCACTGGTACAGATGAAAGCAGAGATAACACAGGCTGGTACTCCCTCTCCTCTGTTCCCTCAAGCTCCTTTGTGGGAAGGGATAATGTCATCTCCTCCTTGCTTCCTGAATGATTACAGAACTGTATGTAAAATGAAGCCACACAAACACAACAGGAAAACAGAATTAATAATCAACATCTATTTAGAACTGGGCAAGAGCATTCTTAAACTGAAGAAAAACATTTTAAGTTTGATAGCTTAGATTGCATGTCTTCTCTATGTCAAAAAATAAGCAAAATATAAAACCAAGAAGGAACACAGAAACAATCTTTGATATAACTATGGCCACTAAAGGGAGAGTTGTGTCCTTCATATACAAAGAGTTCTTATAAATCAATATTTTCAAAAAGCTAGGATCAAAATACATAAATGGTAAAGGACTTAAATAGAAAAAAAGTAGAAGTATAAATGGCTTAAAAACACAGAAAAAGGTTTGTAATCATTAATAATTTACAAAGGTAAACTACAAGAATGACAAAAAACAATTTTGCACATGAAGTTAATAGTTTTTTAAATAAGAGTTTCTAGGCTTGGCAAGGGAGTGAGCAGTTGCTGGTGGACATGAGCACTGCTGGAGGACATGTAAATTGATTATTTAAGTAAATCTGTCAATATTTGTCAAAAGCCTTTACAAAAATCATACCATTTTATATATCAATTGTATCTCAATAAAATTGAGGGGGAAAAATCTTACCCTCTGACAGTATTGTGAATTGTGGAAATTCAGCCCAAGGAAATCATCTGTTAGGTGGATAGAGATTTATGCACTGTCTCGTGAATAGCTGAAAATGATTGTGAAACATAATGTGTTCAATAACACAGAATTGGTTTTAATAAATTATGGTCTGCGGACAGTGTGCTAAGTTGCTTCAGTCATGTCCGACTCTTTGCAACCCCATGGACTTAAGCCCCCCTGGTTCCTCTGTCCATGGGATTCTCCAGGCAAGAATACTGGAGTGGGTTGCCATTTCCTTCTCCAGGTATGTGACAGTAGATTATGCAATAATTTAAAATGACATTTTTAAAAAGTGTTTCATGACATGAGCTACAAAATCATGCAAACAGTTCAACTGCATGTATGTTTTTTAAGTGTAGAGAAAAGAGGCTGGAAGATCTGCATGACTGCTCACCTTCCTGAACAGGACTGGGCTAGTGGAGACTGGTACATGCATGCACTGCTGCATGAAAACCCTGCATTGGTGCACAGGAGCCTGATTGTGTCTGTGGTCACTCTAGAGCGTGTCTTCATTTGTGGACGTGTGTGAGGAAGCACATACCAGTGGATACTCTCAGTATATTCACATGTTTTATGTAAAAGTCTTTGTCTTTAAGCCAGTTAGTAAGTCATGTGGACATTCTTCAGCCTGCCAATCCTGAATGTAAGGAGGCCAGCAACCTCGGCCCCCTAAACAGTATCTGAAGCACTCAGCTCTCAAGCTGGCCCTGGACAAGGGAGCTGTCACATCTAAGGAGACCTCAGGAGGCCATGACTGAAATTGGTCCAGGCCTACTCGTTAGAGGTGATCTTAGAGACCCCCCCCCAAGGGCCTAGAAGGAGGCTACAATTGCTTCCCAAGACCCGAGGAAAGTCTGAGCACTGCCCACCTGTGTGTCCCACAGAGAGGAGCCCACCTGCCTCCAGGTCAAGAGGAGTCTGAGTGTCTTCTGCAGACCCTATGCCTGATGGAGCCCTCTGCCCCCCATGTCTCCCAGGTTCTTTCTGTCCCCATTCCCAGGAAGGGGCTGTGCAGTGAGGTGATTTTCCACTGAGGAGTGCCGAGTGATTGTCATCTCCCCGGATCCGGGCCAGCTCCGCCTGCTGGCCTGGTTGGCGATAAGTGGGCCCCACCTGCTACCCCCGCCCCAGGAGCAGGTGGGGGCAGGCTGCTGGGGGTGTGCCAGAATCCTATCTGGAGCACCCAGCCCAGATCATGGGGCGTGGAACTCCCCAGACTCCCCAGTATCTGAGCCTAGGCCCCGCCACCTGACCCTGAATTGAACCCTGACCTCAGGCACCTGTCCTGTCTGTCCTCTCCTCTGAGGGCCCATGCTCCTCCAACCAGGCCATCCTGTCCCACTGTCTGCCTCCAAGCTTGGCTGACACTCAACTCGGCACACGTCTCCTGAGCAGCTACCCAGTCTCCGGGGAGCTCCCTCAGAGCCAGGCCCAGCCACACCAGGTGTGAGTCACTGGTAACCTCCTGCAAAACGAGTAAGCCATGACCGTGCAGGCTAGTGGGGAAATATCCACGTAAGCCCAGCTGAGAGGTGCAGATTCTGAAGAGGTCGGGGAAGCTGTGAGCAGGCACGGCTCTTCCTGCCTGCCAGCTGGGCAGAGAGAAGTCTCACGTCTATCAAAAGTAACTGCTGAACTCTGCTGTGTGCCAGGCTCAGGCGACAGGCCAGGCACGGACACCATCTGTGCCTCCTCAGAACTTTCAGTCTGGGTGTGGAAATGATCTCCATCAAAGAAAAGTGAAATTGCAACTGCATCAGGGGCTTTAGATTAGAGATCATGGTGCAAAGAGAGCCCACACAGGGGGAGCTTTACGTGGGCACCTTCCTCCCCTCTTCCTTGCAGGTCTAAGGTCCTGGGTTCCCAGTGCTCCATTAGCTCCTGAAATTAGTACAAGCCTCGAGCCAGGGTTCCCTCAATGTTGCTCAGTCCCAGATGGCAGGATGCTCCCGGTGCCTCCCTCGCCACATCAAAGGACCTCCACCCATGCTCCATGTGAGAGATAAAATCACTTTATCATAATCTAGACTAAGCAGATCAGCCAACACAGAACAGGGGCATTGCAGAGAGCAGCAGAGGTTCCTGGCAAAAGTCATGTCTGAGCAAGAGCTGAGCAAGGGGCACGACAGGCAGAGGGAGCAGCTAGAGCTCCAGTATTCTTGTCTGGAGAATCCCATGGACAGAGGAGCCTGGCAGACTACAGTCTATAGACTACAGACTACAGTAGGGTCATACAGACTTGGACATGACTGAAGCGACTTAGCACACACGCAATACCTTATATACTTATCATTACTAAGCCTTATTCACAACATATTTAAACTTTTTTTTTATTTTGGCTTGTGGTCATCCACTGGCCACATTCCTCAAGTTTTCAGTCTGCCTTTTTCTAAAACAGACTTGCTTTTGAAAGTCATATCAAAAGGTTTAACTTTATATAAGAAAACAAATCCCTCCTTCCCCAGAAGTCGTGCTGTATCCACCATGCATTGCTTGGTTGCATGATTTTGGCTAATTGCAGCTTTGACTTCTAGGTGAGAGGTGTGACATGCAAATGCAGTATGTGCATACTTATTGCAGAAATACGTATCAGGATAGGTTGGTATTTTTTTCTTAATTCTGCTCAAGGGCACTGTCCATTTCGGTAGGAGTAGAGCTAATTTGCATTGGGCAGTTCTAGATGGGGTCACAGGTGGAAACCTGAGAGGGCATCATTTTACAATTTAACTCTTTTGTACCCTCTATAGATTGACAGGTGCCCAGGTTTGCTTTCCCTGAATTAGGCTCTGCCTGCTAAGGGGCACTGGATTCCAAGACCCCTCATCTTGGTCCCCTTAAATCAGCCACTATACAGCCCTATAACAAGGAAGACCAGGATCCACCAAGAGTCTTATTGAAGGATGGCAGAAGTTGATGTACCTGCCGGGGTATCAGTGGAACATGGGAATGGATTATTGCGAAGCCTCTCAACAGACCCAGTCCTCCCACGCCACAGGTCTGAAGTGGCCAGAGGTGCCTCTGCCACCCAGCCTTCCTGTGGGGGTCTCAGGTGACCCTCCTCTTCTCTGCTCCCCCATCCCACCCTCACCACCCAACCAGGGAGGAAAGTGTTAAACTGTGGCATTCATAGAGATGGGAACAATAACACCCTTCTCCTGGGAATCTGCCTATGATAAGGGATGTGCTTTCATCCAAAATAGTCTCCACGTCTTGCATTCCAGGCACATAATGTGTGGTTGGGGCTCTTTGGAGAGACGTCTGAATATACCTCAAGAAAAACACAACGCACCTGTCCTGAGGCTGGTCCTCCTTCTGAGCTTCGCTCCTTCTTAGGGAAGTCTCTGGTTTCTATCAGTCACACGGGTACCCTGGGAGCTGCCCCATGCCCTGTTCTCTGGGAGAGATGGCATGACACAGGAAGTTTCATGCTTTCCTTCTGAAGCACAGGCTATGCCAGGGAAGGAAGGAGAGCTGACTGGCCAGAGGAGCCGGCAGAGTTTACACAGGACGCCTTCCTGGGAGAAGCGGCGCTTTAGCCCCTCACCAGTACTGCCCAGAGCATTCCCTAGGCATTCCGGAACTTCTGCAAGTTGACCTTCCTTCACCCACACACAGACCCTATGATCCTGGCTCCTGAATACATTTCTGTCTATTCCTCTGGTTATTTCCCTCCCTAGAATGCCTTCTGCAAGCTGACTTTTTCTCTGATGTTCTGACTGCTTCCATGGAGCTGCTCCTAAGTACCCACCCACCAAGACTTCTGCCAGAGACTTCTCCCAGAGCCTCTGTCCAGCTCCAGCTGCACAGTCATCCAAGAGACTGTCTACCCAAAGTACAAGGCGAATCCATAGATTTCCCCAAGGTCATGGTTTGCCTCCCAGAGCAGAGAATCGGGGCCAAGATTTGGAAAATGGCAGCCAGGCTTGGGGGCAGCAATGGATGTAAACAGAAGAGCTCTTGGAGTCGGAAAAGGTAGGGCTGGACCCTGGCTCTTCTGTTAACTAGCCGGGCACTCTTGAAACAGTGTTTTCCTCTCTCTGAACCTTGGTCTTCTCATCTGCAAAATAGGACAATTTGAAAATGGTTTGTAACCTGCACAGTACTGAGCACTTGAATAGAGATGGTCACTCAGGATTTGCTGGCTGGCTAGTGAGGCAAGTGAGTGAATTCCAGGCTGAGACAGGCATCCAGGGCAGGTGTGGGTGGCTGCCTGCCTCACACAGGACTAACCCTGGGCTCTCGTTGCCATCGCTCCCTCCAGGATTCAGGGATTTGGCCAACAGGCAGCCGCTCTCGCCTGGAACGTGACTCAGGCTGCCAGGAGAGTTGGAATGAATCAGGGAGGCAGGTACTGAGTGTTGGGCCCCCACCCAGGGGATCGGGCCTCTCCCAGCAGGAAGCGCATGAGCCGGTCCTTAGAGCTCTCTGGGTGAGAGGGCAATCCTGCTGAAATGCGCCCCTGGCAAGCCAATGGGGCAAATGATAATCACCACCGCACTCACTCCCACATTCCAGACCTGTTAGGGCGCTTCCACGAGTGCTATCTTGTCACGCACAGATCTCTGAATCCTGTGTCAGGGAGGCCTGGGGTCCAGCTCTGCCGCCTGCCCTCGCCAGCCCAGGCGAGTTATGTGGGCCTGAGTGCCCTTCTGTGTAACAGGCATGGTGGGCTCAGTAGCCACAAATCTTCCCTGAGCTGGCTGTCACTAGAAAGCAGTGAGTGAAGGTGGCCCTTTTCCTGGGGACCGCACGGAGTGACAGTCCCAGCCCAGCTATCTTCCTACTGCGTGGCCTGACATCCCACCGCTCCTGGTCCTCAGCAGTCCCTAAGCTCTGATGCTAGAACACCCGGGGACAAGGCCTCAGCCTGGCCTCTCCCTGGACTCCAGACCCCTAAGTCCAGCTGCCAGTTCAGTAGCTCAGCCTGAGCTGCAATGAAAAGCAGCTCAAACTCAACATGCCCAAGACCGAACTCTGGATCATCCCGCAAACCCCAAAAAAGAAATTCTCCACCCCGTATCTCAGTAAATGGCAATCCATCCTACCAGTTGTTCAGGCCACACATTTTTGACTCCTGTCATTCCCTCCCATCCACATCCAATCCACGGGCAAATCCTTTGGCTTCACCTTCAAAATAGACCCAGAATCCCACTGTTCCTCAATGCACCTCCCCTTCCTCACCAGACCAGGCCCCAGGGTCTGCAGGAGCCCAGCCCTTGAACCCCTGCCCTCAGCTCCACCCCTCATTGTAGTCAGAGGGGGCCTTTGTAAATAGGAGGTCTGAGCAGGTTCCTCTGGGCTGAGAACTCTGCCAAGGCTACCCGTTACTCTCCGAGTAAAACCAAAGCCCTGACAATGCAGGCATCCTCCTATTTGTGTAATAAAACCAACTTGGTTTAAAAAAAAAAAACAAACACAAAAGGCCTTACAATGGCCATCAGACGCCTGCACACAGGGTCCCTGTTCCCCAGTCCCTCTCTGTCCTCAGGTCCTTCAGCCTCCCTGCAGTCACACCTGACCCCCTGCTGTCTTTATACACAGGCACGCTCCAGGGTCACCCCCAGGCTCATGTGCGTATTCCTCCCAGGGTTCCTTCCCTCGCCTCCTTCAAGTCTTCCCAAAAGTGAGGCCTTCCTTAAATTGCAATACTCCCTCCACCCTCACAGCATCCTTCATTCACTTTACTCTTCCTTATTTTCTCCATACCACTTACTACCCTCTAGCATATTATACAATTTACTTGTCTACTGTATTCTATTATTTATTGTCTTTCTCCCCACTCTGGAATGTCAGTTCCAGGTGGGCAGGACTCCCAGCCTGGTTCACATGTTAATGGATCATTACCTCCTGGCACGTGACAAACATGTAATAAACACTTGTGAAATGAATGAGAGTCTGTAGATTGTAATGGTTAAGAGAACTTGGGTAATTCACCATTTCCTAACTGTGTGACCTTGTTGTGCCTTGGTTTGTCCATTTGTAACATGAAGCTAATAATGATACCTGACTCATAGGTATGTTGTGTGGATTAAATAAGGTATTCAGCTCAGCAGATGGCATATGATGTGGGCTCAGTAAATGTTGACTGTGCCCGTGATATCATCTGCTCAGAATCATTGGGAGGCAGGAGGGTCAGAGTCCACTTGGACCATTTCCAGGTTAGAGATCCTCGTGGAAGCGCTTGTCAATTTGCTCAGCAAATTCCTCTTGTTCAGAGTCCCAGGAGGGCACCTCAGGCTGAGAAGCCAGCTGCAGCTCCAAGGAATTTGGGCAGCTATGGCACAGGCACTGGGTCACCATCAGATTCTGGGAATGTGACATAGAGGGATAAAGGCCAGTATCCCTGGGGAGGCAGTGGGCAGAGGGGAGTAGGCCTCAGGTGAGGAGTGGGTCTTTCTGGTGCCAGAAGCAATTATTCTTATAACACATGTATTCCTCCTCTAGGAGCTGGGAGTAGGGGGCCTTTCTAGCCCTGAAGTCTGAGAAAACCCTTCTTGTTCCTTCTCTGAGCAGCAAGGGCAGTGTATAAACCAGTCCTGATCAGAAAAATTGTTCAAATTGCCCGTTGGCTCAGGGGAGCCATGGAAGAGCACCATGAAAGCCAAAGTCCATCAGCCCCCATCATACCTATTTGACACCCAGATAAACAGAGGCCCACTGGAGCAAACGGAGCTGTCCCAGGTCCCACTGCTACAGAAGAGTGAAGCTGGAGCCGAAAGTCAGGGCTTGTGGCCCTGAACCCAGACCATTTTCCCTCTACAGAGAGCCAAGGCCCTCCCTGGAAATTTGTTTACAGATCCTTGGGCCACAGAAAATTGACTTTATCCAACTCTTTAGCTTGAGGTCACCTTCCACCAAGAATTAAAGATACAGGATCCCACAAGTCTCCCTGAATAGTCTGAGCTCCACTGGAGCCACCCTGATTTTCCATTTATACTCTACTTACTTCCAGAGGGGACATGAGGTAACTTACAATAAAATACATGCATAATACTATGCTTCTACTAATAAATAATACTAGTAAATCAAAATTCGAGAGGAAAAAGATACAAATATGTCAGACACAGAGGCTGACCTAGATCACTGTGATTAAGGATTAAATTAATATCTGAGCTCTCCAACCACCAAGGTAAAAAGGGAGTCTCTAGGAGTCATAGAGCCATTTTCTTTTTCACCTTCCCCCAAACCTGCATCTAGAAGACTATCAAAGCAATGCTTGTGGCTGATTGAAAAATTGGATTCCCCAGTCTCTGGGGTGGTCTGAGTTCATACCTTGCTTTGGCCAACTGATCCCATTGGGCATCACATCCTTGTTTTCCTCCAGAGGTCAGTCCTGGGGCATGCATGGGGCACGCCTTGCTCTTCTCTCTCCTGAGTAATGGTCTGTGGGCAGGACCCCCTAGCCTGCCCACAGGAAGTATGCCCTGGGCTCATGAAGTCATGGCTGACCTTGGCACCTGTCCCGTTACCCTAATGAATCAGGCTTCACTAAAGAGAGAGCCCCAAGTGGCTAACTGGAATGATTCAAAATGACTTAATTGATTTGCTGAATTAAAAAGAGAGGAAAAACCAAACCCTCCCAAGGACAGTTTGGGCACTTGTTTGGGTCACCAGTGCTAGAGATGTCTGCCGCAGTGTCTCATGTTCAGACGACTTACCTCACCTCTACCCCAGACCTGCCCTAGAGTCCATGATGGGAAGGGTGGGCTTGGCCCCAGATCCTCACTGTCTCTGGAAACAGGCAGCCAGGGATCACAGCAAGGCCATCGGCAGTGGAGGATCAGCCCTGGCTTCTGTGACTTAGCCTTAGAGATCTAGGCCCTGGCAGGTGTCAACTTCAAGAGGCTTGCTAAAGAGGTTGGGCTGGGCCAGCAACCCAAGAAGAATGAGTAGATGCAGAGGAGTGAAGCCAAGGAGAAGCCTTCTTACAGCAAAGGGCAGAGAGGAGATTTGCAGAGAGGCTGGACCAAGCTCTATAGGCCCAGAGTCCCTGAGGGAGGCAGGGGAGGCCAGCCCAGAGACTGCCATCTGATCCCCCGCCAGTGACAAAAACCTAGTTTGAGAGGTGGAAGCAAAGATCTCAGCTTCACTGAGCCTACCAGCACTTGCAAAACCCCTAACATGATACAATATCCGTGACTTCTGATGTCTGCTGAGCACTTACAAATGGCAGACACTTTCTGAAACTCATCTCATTTAATCCTCACAACCCTACGAGGTAAGTAATACCACTGGCCTCATTTTGCTGGTGAAGAAACTGAGCTGAGAGAGGTTGAAGGACTGGTTCAAGAACACAGGCTAATGAACAGTGTCAAGATTTGAATCCAAGTTTGTACAACTCCAGCACCGAAGTTGCTCTAATCCCCTTCTTGAAGACACCCCTCAATCTCTAGATTGAGACAGAACTCCAGCTTTGAAGGATGCCCCAGTCTGAAGGAAGAGACACCGTTCTTCCTTATGAAACCTTGTCCAGTTGGGAGCTCCTGAGCTAACGGGGGTGTGGTATGGGGAGGGTGGTTCCTTTCCATCTGGGAGCTGTAGTCAGAAGGCGGAAGGATGTTCCCCGGCAGGTATCACTGAGAAGTGGACTCCTCCCAGGGCGAGGTCCCTTCTCTGTGTGACCACTCCCAGCAAGGGGGGCCAGACATGCGCTCCTCACCTTCAGGGAGTCAGACTACCAGGCAGATGGAGCGTGCCTGCCCAGAGCCCAGGGATCAGAAGGGAGAAGCAAGTGGTGCCAGGAGAGGGACTTCATCCCAGGAGCCCCTAACCATCTTCCATGCCTGGGAGATGGTTCAGGCCCAAGCCAGGTCCAGAACTCAGCCAAAGACTAGAACTGGAACTGCCTGAGCCCAGGAGTCAGTCTGTGCCCAGAGTCAGAGGTCAGTCAAAGGTCAGGGTCACACATCATTCAGAGCAGGATTGAGATGTCAGCTAGAAGTCAAAGTCAATAATGTATCTGAGACTGGAGTTGGCTGCAGAAGGGAGGGGCTGAGGGGGGTCCCATGCACTGGGTGTGAAAGGAGAGGCCTCAGTGAGTCATTGGGGTGACCCCTGGAATCTGCTGCCTGTGGGTCACCTGCTAGGGAGCAGGCACCAGGCGGAGTCGAGAGGGCCCTAGGGGGAAGCAGCCCTTTAGATTCTTCATTCCTCCAGGCTGAGGTCATTCCCTGGGCCCAGCCACCCCAGGCCTGGGAGGGGAAGCAGAGGTTCCGAGGTGGCTCCCCCAGAGTGCCTGTGAGTCATAATCCCTACAGCTCCTGGGCCCAGCAAAGGATGAGGGTACCCCAGCAGCACGTTCCTCTCAACCCTAGAACTTCATGCGTCAGCAGCAAGTCAGCTCATGGTGAAGTCATACTGCACAGGCAGAGTTCTAAGGCTTTTTACACATTGTTTCTTTTACTCCAATATAGGTTATCATACCATTTATAGATGAGGAAACTGAGGCACAATGTGGCTCCTGCATTTCAATCCAGGCATTAGTTTTAAATCCAGGTGGTCAGCCTTGCTCTTAATTACCATATGCCCATAAGGCTGAGACTGATCCTACCTCATCCCCACTTGAGCAAGCTGTGACTTTGCCAAAGCTGTCCCCACCCCACCACCCCCTGCCCCACTCCATGATCCCCATCATCCCCCAACCCCTGCCTCCTGGAAGAAACTGAGAGCCCGTGTCTAAGTCTCCAGGAGTGAATCCCAGGGGAGAGAAGTGGATGCCAGCCAGCAGCGGTTGCACCATCTCCGCACTTTCTGGTACCTGGAATTTCACCATCTTCATTTTTTTTCTTTTCTACGGAGCACAGGGTCCGCGGCGCACTTCTGCTCTGGGAGGGGCAGTCCAGTAGAGTGTGCCAGCCTCCTGAGGAGCCAGGTCGAGAAACACCATGGACTGCAGGATGCTGTTGTAACAGCTCTTCCTTTCCTTTGTCTTTCACTTGTTATCTTTTTTATGGTTTTTTCAAATTAATTAATTAATTTTTAAAATTGAAGTGTACTTGATTTACAATGTTGTTTTATAATAGTTCCTGGTGTATAGAAGAGTGATTATTCAGTTATATATGCTGTGTGCGTGCTTAGTCA
Source organism: Bos javanicus (assembly GCF_032452875.1). Taxonomy (NCBI): domain Eukaryota; kingdom Metazoa; phylum Chordata; class Mammalia; order Artiodactyla; family Bovidae; genus Bos; species Bos javanicus. Next base: position 12,637,464 of record NC_083878.1, on the reverse strand, counting down.
CTAAGTCGTGACTGACTCTTTGCAGCCCCATGGACTGTACCCTGCCAGGCTCCTCTGTCCACGGGAATTCTCAGGGCAAGAATACTAGAGTGGGTTGCCATGCCCTCCTCCAGGTTGCCATGCCATCCTTGACCCAGGATCAGTTTTATATATTTATATATATATATATTTACATATATATATATTTACATATATATTCTTTTTCATTATGGTTTATCAAAGGATATTAAATATAGTTTCCTGTGCCACACAGTAGGACCTTGTTGTTTATCTATTTTTTATTGATATATAGTTGATTTACAATGTTGTATTAATTTCAGTTATACATACATATACATATATACATACATATATATACATATACATTCTTTTTCATATTCTTTTCCCTTATGGGTTATCATAAATTTAAAAATAATTTTATCTATTATTTATTTATTTTTGGCTGTGCTGGGTCTTCACTGCTACGTGGGCTTTTCTCTAGTTTCAGAGAGTGCAGGCTACTCTCCATTGTGCATGGACTTCTCATTGTGGTGGCTTCTCTTGCTGCGGAGCACGGGCTCCAGATGTGCGGGCTCCAGTAGTTATGGCTCCCAGGCTCTAGAGCACGGGCTCTAGATGTGCGGGCTCCAGTAGTTATGGCTCCCAGGCTCTAGAGCACAGGCTCAGTAGTTGTGGCACATGGGCTTCAATGTTCTGCAGAATGTGGGATCTTCCCCAACCAGGGATTGAGCCTGTGTCTCCTGCGTTGACAGGCCTATTCTGTACCACTGAGGTACTAGGGAAGCTCCAATCATAGACTATTTAAAATAATTCCCTGAGCTACACAGTAAGACCTTGTTGCTTATTCTTCTATATATACTGGTTTGCATCTACTAATCCCAAACTCCCACTCCATCCCTCCCCGCTACCCGTCCCTCTTAGCAACCACAAGTTTGTGCTCTATGTCGGGTAACAGCCTTTCTGTTTGACATTAATGGCACTAATGATTCTGGGTCTAAAATATGGGATTGTGAAGATATGGGCTCCTGAGGGAAGGAACAGTGATCCATAAGACACAGGGGGCCCTCCTAGTCTTCAGCACTTTACTCTTCTCCAGAAACGTTCATGGTTCCCCACATTAGTTTCACAAAGGAGGAGGTGAACAGAGTTAAAAGTGTCAACCTGTTCCACAGATGAGCAAATTGAGGCCCCATGGGATAAGTACAGCTTCCCACCTGACTTCCCACCCCACCCCAGAGAAGGTGTGTTGCTCGGAACTCCCAATTTTGTCCTGAAGTTTATCATCTCAGGTGCCCAAGGAGGATGCCCGCTCTCTGCCTCAGGGACAAGCTTCATTAGCCTAAGGCAGCGGCTCACAACCCTCTCAAACCTTACACCCTTTTTGGAGAGCAGACACTTTGAGCCAGGCTCTTTTCTATCCCTGAAATGAAATCCATAGATAATACAATTTTGAAGAAAAAAATCAACACAGCACCATACCTAACATAAAGGAGGAACACATGAAAAGCAATTTCCAATAAGATAATTGTGTTTTGATACATCACGTGGTCAAGCAGGATCACCCAAGAGGATGTACTGGGATAGCGGCAAAGGCAGGGGCCAGAGGGGCGGTGGTCACTCGTGCCCATCCAGCCACACCTGAGTTTTGGGATCTTCCAAAGTGGCGGATGACTCTAAGCCATGGAGAATTTTCCCTCAATTTATGTGGTAAATCTTGGGCAAGAACACTTCTTATAACATGGAGTTAGGGCCTAGGCTTGAACAGTAAACGTAAGGTTTTTCACCTTCACAAATGACTCGTAAGACAGTCACGGGGGATGCAAACCATCCCCTGCATTGCAGGCCATCCCCAGCCTCCCACCTCCAGATGCCAGAGCATCCACATCACCAAAACAACCACCCTGCACCACGCTCTGCTTCTGAGAGCCAGCAGGGCAGGGTCTCACTCCCCTGGTCTGAACATGTCATCCAATCTTGGTCAATAGGACCTGGGAGGAGGGGTGTAAGGGGAAATTCTCTCAGTATTGAAAAGTGAGACACCACTTTGCTATTTACCACCCTGAGGGAAGCACTGCCAATTGCTGCTTTTAGGCAAAGAAAATATGAGAGGTACCAGATCCCTGAGGGTTGAGGGACAGTTGCCCTGCTAGGTCAGTTGGCCTGGGGTCACCCAGTATATCAGATATATATGTCAGAGACTCCCTGATGTGTGAGAAGGCAAGCCCTCTTGTTGAGGCTGCTTTGAGGCAGGCCTTCAGTTACTTGTCGCCATGGTGGTTCAAATACAAGAGGCGTCTTTTAATGAACTCACAGACGTTCTAGAAGTCAGAGCCTGGGTCTCCTGACCCTGCACTAGGTCCTCTCTCCACCTCAGAAGCAACCAGGACCAGTGCAGTGCTCAGGGGTGCTTCCTGGGAAGAGGGTCTCCTGGGACCCTCCACACGGGTGTAGACCTTGAAGGGGCATGTCTCCCAAAGATGGAAAAGAAACCAGTCCAGAAGCTTCTTGGGACTGTCCCCTGCCCAGTTTGTCCTCTGACTCAAGAGACACTGGGATTAGAAGCTGCATTCCTCGCTGGTGTCATCCTTTATGTTTTCAAGTGCTTTACAAGCACCAGTTAGCCACCAGACGCCCCACCCGATGGGGCCTGCAGAGGAACCAGGACTCTCAAAGTGTGACACAGGGGCAGGACCAAGGTCACTTGCAATGGGTAGGGTAGGCCTCACTGCAGAAGCCCTTGGTGGGAAGGAGTGGGCTGAGCGTCCCCGGGGAGACAGTCTAAACATATGGGGGAGGCACAACAGGACACAAGCTCCAGGCAGGTAGGGCCTGTGACCTCGGCACAGATCCTAAGCTTTATTCCAGGCCAGGAGAAGCCACTGAAGGGCATAAACACAGGAGACACGGCCATCACGTTTCCTGACCTACCTGGGCCTAGACCCCGTGGTCCTCACACCTGCAGACTTCCCACTGGAGACAGACACTGTGGCCTTGTTTGGTCTCAGTGGAGACCAGGACCTACACAGCTGCCTTTGTGGCCATGGTCCACACGGACCCGGGTCCAAGCCTGTCTGTCAAGGGAAGAAGCAGGATGCACACGGCAGACTGGAGTTGCTTGCTGGTGCTCGCTTGAGGCCTATCAGCCCTGTGTTCAAGCAGCTGCCTTGCCTTCCTAATGCCCAGTGGGTCCAGTCTGAGTCCACTATCTGAGCTCAAGTGGCCTGTCAGTTTTTCCCCATTTGTCCACAAACACTAACACCAAGGTCTCAGCAAGCTGACCCCCTAGGCGCTGGCTCCAAGCACAGTTCTACTTCTGTAGCATTGCTCACGTTTCTCATCCTGGAATGGCCACCTCACTCCCCAGGTGTAATCACATCATCTATGAATTCCACCCAGCTCCCACAAGCTCCCTCAGCCCATGATGACTCCTTACTCCTCAAAACAGTAGGGGAGATGGGCCTGCACATTCCGCTAGAAGTCTCATTGTTGCCTCCAATAGTCACTTTCATCGTAGATTGCTATTTCTCTCATCAGCATCTGTGTTCTTCACCACCACCTCTCCTCTGTTGCAAACTCTTAGAGGCTGGAGGTCTGTCTTACTAATATATTCCAACCCCCAGTAGAGTGCTGTTACCTGCCTGGTGGAGAACAGTCTGTGGTTTTGAATTCCTTAGCTCCAAGAAGTGAGTGGGTGACGAGGTTTCCTATATGGGGATCACTGGGTGGGGTGAGGTTACGGGAAGGGTCCCTCAAATTATGATCATCACCAACAGGTATTTGTCATATGTCTCTGTTGCCAAGTAATTGAGGATGAGACTTGCCCCTCCAATCTGACGATGGAGTGAAAAATCTGCAAGCAAGAGGTGCAGACAGAAATCACGAAGAGCAACAAGATAGGGGCTAGAGCCCATTGAGGGATGGAGGCAGAGAAACGGAGCAGGAGCAAGGCGGCGACAGGGATAGACAGAAGTAGGGTCAGGGAAAGAGGAGAGGGGCAAGCAGAGACAGGAAGAGGCCAGGGCCTGGGTGGGGCAGGGACCCAGAGAGCGCAAACAAGGGCAACGGAGAGGAAGGCCAAGCGAAGCCGAGAGAGGCAGAAGGGTAGCCAGAGCGTGGGCCCCTCCCTCCTTGGCTGCCTCAGTGCCAGGCTGGGCTCTGCATCCTCAAAGCCACTCCTGAAACTCCTGCATGTTGAAGCACGAAGGCAGAAGGAAGGTAGCCAAACTGGAAGGCAGCCGAGGACCAGAATGCCAGGGACGCATGCACCCAGAGGGGTGGCGTTGGGTCAAGGAGAAACTGCCCTGCCCTGTGGCCCACACCATCACACCTCCACTTCACCCCAACCTAGCTGAGGGACAGTCCCTCACCCAGAGGGCAGAACTGGGCTGGATGAGGAGTCCTTCTCCAAGGTCGGCCTTGAGTGTCTTCTGGGGACAGGGAAAGGGAGGGACCCGACAGACCATGGCACTTGGGGCGGGGGGTCAGCAATGAAAGGAAAGCTGGGATTAAAGTTTCAGTAACCTGCCTCGAAAGCACCCAGGCATTGCGTGAGCCAGGATTCCTGAGCACTGAGTAAGGCCGGCAACTAGAACGATGAGGGGGGAAGAGCCACCAGCCACTGGTTGGGGTGCGGTGGGCAGGCCAGCCTCCTCTAGCAGGAGAACCAGAGCCCCACCACCACCTCTCACCATGCAGACTCTTCCTTACAACACAGGCCAGGCACCTGAGGGCTTGGAGCCTAGCTAATGAGGATGGGGAGAGGTGGTGGGTTGAGACTAGGGCAGCCTGGACCTGGGGAGGGTTGGAAGAGATGCCTGTATGTGTGGTGTCCTAAGAGAGAGACAGAAAGCCAAAAGAAGGGGCAGTATGAAAAGCTTTGAGAAGGATAGCTGGCCAGAATTTGCAATTCATCCGTGAACTTCAGCAACATTTATGGACAGGGTGAAAAATGAGATCCAAACCCTAACAATGATCGCAGGCTGAACCCTAGACCTGGCCTCAAACTGAACTTTAACCCTGGCCAAGACTCACCGCTAAATCTGTCCTCAGACTTACCTAATCCCAACTCCTTCAGCTTCACTGAGCCTAATCTTGGCCACTGGCCACTTCAAAACTGCATGTTTGATCTCAAAGGTAGAGGAAAAGAGCATGTAGGTGTTTCCAGAGAAACACCGCTGAGAACCCTGCTGCAGGGCCTGGTGGGATGACGCTTGGCTGCACATGGCCAAGGCTGCCAGTCACCCACAGCCATTGTTCTGCAGTGTAGCCCAGCATCCTACAGGAACGGGTCTCTTCGCTTCACCATGCCCCTCCGCAACCTGCTAAGCAAGTGTGCCCATTCTTCCCTGACCCCGGGCTCCTGGTCTTCTTCTGGGCCTTTGATACCCCCTGTCCCGGCTTCAGAGGCCCCTGAGCCAAACACAGACATCATCTACTTTCCCAAACCAAACACAGCCAGAAGGCTCTTTCTGTCTTGTGGAATCCTGCAACCGTGTAACTTAACAATCAATCTGGCCATTAATCATAAACATTCCTTCTATTGTCTTCTTCCACAGTTATTTTCCTTGGCAGAATGATTGCATGTAAGGTATATACTCGAATTATCTCTGCAAATGGACAGTAATTTTTCCACTATCATAAACAATGCTGAGACGAATATCCTTATAAATAAATCTTTATGCATTTATATACTTGAAGAACTTCTCTCCAACCAAATTTTAAAAGTCAAAAAATCTCGTAATGAAAACCAGCAATGTTCTGTCTCATTTCTCCCCCTCCACCAAGACATTCACAGTTCTTTTAGTAGTTTTCCTGGTATTTAACTGTATACATATAAATTTTTAATATTCTACTTTCTTTAACCAAGTTTAAACATTGTCTATTTAGTTCCTACTGTGGGAGGTGGGCAAGGAGTGCTCTTGTACTGCCACACACAAACATTTCCCTGCTCCTCAATCTTCCAGTAGGGTTAAATTACAACATTCTTAAATCTGAGCCTTGTAATATACTAGGATTACATTTTTTTTCCTGTAAAAGTTTCAATTCTTCCCAGAGTTAATAATTGCCTCATTTTTAAAATTTACTTCACTTTCTCAATATTTATTGCTAATTCTTCTCAAGTTCTCTGACAAAACTATGAAAATTTTCTAAATAAGACCAACACCTCAAATAGTTATTTACCCTACTCTTCTCGTCTAATCTGGCTCTTGAGCACTTCATACCACTGTGTGTGCTTCTACAGCATCTAATACATCTCTTTTTTGGTATTTCTTTCATCATCTTGTGACCACTTTGCTTCTCTCTTATGTTGGCTAGCCTGGTTCCTAGTTCCCCTATTTTTATTTTCTTGGTTTAGTCTCTTATTTTGTTGGAACACAATGTCCTGTGGTTTCTTCAGGAAAAATAGCAGATAAAATTTTTGAAAAAGTATGTGTCTGAATTGCTTTTATTCTACCCTCAAGATCGATCAATAGTTTCTCTGGATATAAAAATCTAAATTTATATTTTAAAGTTGCCTCCTACTAAAATATAGCCAGATGCTAGAAAAATTACTTTAAACACAATTTATATTTCATATCCAAACTCAAAAGCATAAGGAAATAAAAATAAAGTCAGGAAACAATTCTCCCATCATTGACATCTATAAGGCAAGTCATATGTCTTCAATACTGGATTGACATTAGTATCACTGGCAGAGATTTAAAACATATATACTGATACTCCAGAACCTGATTTAATTGGTCTTCAATGAGGATGGGCATAGATTTTTTAGTGATAAATTTACCCTGGTCCAGTGCAAAATGTACTTTTTTTTTTTTTATACTGTGGTAAAATATGCATAAGATTCACCATTTAAGCATCCTTAACTGTACAATTCAGTGGCTATAAGAATATCCACACTGTCATGCAATCATAACCATCCTCCTCCTCCAGAACTCTTTTCATCTCCCCAAACTGAAACAACCCCTGTCCACTACCATTCTACTTCCTATTTCTACAAATTTTACTCCACTGTGTACCTCATATAAGTGAAGTTGTATAGTGCTTATCCTTTTGTAATTGGCTTTTTTTCATAAAAAAATATTAGTATAATGTTTTCAAGTTTCACTGATATCATAACATGTGTCAGAATTTTTTTTTAATATTCCATTGTGTGTACAAAATTTTGCTTCCCCATTTATCTGTTGATGGACATTTGAATTATTTTCACCTTTTGGCAGGGCTTCCCTCATAGCTCAGTCAGTAAAGAATCTGCCTGCAAGGCAGGAGACCTGGGTTTGATTCCTGGGTTGGGAAGATCCCCTGGAGAAGGTAACGGCAACCCACTCTAGTACTCTTGCCTGGAGTACCCCATGGACAGAGGGGCCTGGCAGGGGGTCCATGGGGGGTCGCTAGAGTTGGACATGACTTAGCAACTAAACCACTACCACCTTTTGGCAACTGTGAATGATGATGCTATGAATGTAGAGGTGCAAGTATCTGTTTGAGTTTCTACTTTCAGTTCTTTGGAGTATAACCCTAGAGTGAAATTGTTAGGCCATAGCTAATAGAGTGCCCTCTTTTTTGAGGAACCACCTTGTTTTCCACAGAACTGTGCCATTTTATATCCCACCAAGAATGCACAAGGATTTCAATTTCTTCACATCATTACCAATGCTCATTATTTTCTGGATTGTTGTTGTATAGAGGTCATGCTAATGGGTATAAATGATATCTCATTGAGATTTTGTTTTGCATTTCTCTGATGATTCCTGACATTGAGCATCATCTTATGTGCTTATAGGCAGTTTATATACCTTCTTTGAAGAACTGTTTATTAAAGTCTTCTGTTTTTTAGTAAAATTAATTGTCTGCTTTTTATTTGTCAATTATAGAAATTCTTTATATAATTTGGATATCAATCCTTTATCAGGTATACAATTTGCAAATATTTCCTCCGATTCCATTGGTTGTCTTTTCACTAAGATCATAATGTCCTTTGATGTGTAAACATTTTTAATTTTTATTAGGTCCAGTTTACCTAATTTTTCTTCTGTTGCCTGTGCTTTTAGTGTCATGTTCAAAAAATCATAATCAATCAAGTCATGTAGCTTTTACTCTGTATTTTCTTCTAAGAGTTTTACAGCTTCAGCTCTCATATTTAGGTCTTTAATCCATGTTTATGAATTTGCATGTACTGTGTAAGGTACAGGCCCGGCTTCATTCTTCTGCGTGTGGATGTCAGTTTTCCCAGCACTACGTGTTGAAACCGCTGGCATTTCCCCACGGTTCTGGCGCCCTGCTGAAAGCCTTTTGGCTGTACACAGAAAGGTTTGTTTCTGGGCTGTCTATTCTATTCCGTTGTTAAATATGTCTGAAGTACCACACTCTTTTGACTACTGCAGCTTTGTTGTAAGTTTTATAATCACAAAATGTGAGACCTGCAACTTTGCTCTTCTTTTTCAAAATTGTTTACTACTCAGAGTCCCTTGCAATTTCACATAAGTTTTAGGATGAGTGGTGGTGATGGTTTAATCACTAAGTCATGACCAATTCTTGTGATCCCATGGACTGTAGCCTGCCAAGTTCCTCTGCCCATGGGATTTCCCAGGCAAGAATACTGGAGTATTATTCCATTTACAAATATGTATAAGGAAAATTATGGGAAATAGTATAAAGGATGGAGAGGGTAATGAAAATATACTATTTCTAGTTTCCTACAAATACATGTGAGGTTATGTATTACTTTTAATTATACTATAATATATTAAGCATAAGTTAAAGACATTTATAGCAAACCATAGAGCAATAGCTAAAAAATAAAGCAAAGAGATAGAGCAAAAAGCCGAGTGGGGATACAATTTTAAAAATTTAAACCAGAGAAGGAAGAAAAGAGGAAAAAAAAAGAAATAAATAGCAGTTGGAGTTAGAAGAAAACAAGGAGGAAGTTGGTAAATTTAAGCTGAAAAATATTGAAATGTACATTTATTATAAATGATCTATGCATACAAGTTAAAAAGAAAAGACTATCAGATTTGATTTTTCTTTTAAAGCAAGACCCAATAATATATCCTCTTTAAGAAACCCACTGTAAATACAAAAACACAGGTTAAAAGCAAAATTATGAGAAAGATGTATCTTGCAAACACTATTCATAAGAAAGCTGGAGTAGCTCTCTTAATATCATATATAGTAGACTTCAGAGCAGGAATATTACCAGAGATAAAGCTACAATAAAAGGACAGATTTGTCAACAGAACATAAAAATATTCAAACCAGATGAAATAAAAGTATATAACTGAAAGAAGAGATAACTATAATTTTCCAACAGCCCTCATTCAGTAACTGAATAAGACAAGTAGAAAAGTAATAATACGGAAGATTTGACTTAAGTCAACGAATCTGATTTAATTTACATTTGTAGATCACACCATCTAATATAGCAAAATACAAATCTTTTCAAAGGCATATGGAGTCCTGGAAGATAGACTATATTCTGGACCATAAAACAAAATCTCAATAAATTTAAGAATACATCTTACCACCCAGAATTAAACTATAAATCAGCGACAGAAAAACACTGGGAGATTTCCAAATATTTGGACATTAAATAGCACAGTTATAAATAACCTATCTTTCAAAGAATTCACAAGCAAAATAAAAGTATGTTTTGAATTAAATAAAAGTGAAAATACAGTCAATCAAAATAATTAAGTTACAAGTAAAACATTCTTTTGAGGGAAATTTGTAGCATTAAATGATTTTCTATGAGGGGACAAGGTGGGAAATGGTTGGAAACTAATGGCTTAAGTTTAAGAAACTAAAATAATCAAACAAACAAAAGTCAAATTAAACCCAAGTTAAAAGGGAGAAGGAGATAATAAGGAACAGAAATAAATTTTTAGAAGGAAGTAAAAAAACGATGAAGAAAAATCATTGAAACCAAAAACTGGTTATTCAAAGTAAATGAAATGAAAACTGACATCACAATCATGATATCTAAACCTAACAGAGAGTAAAGAAAGTTTTAGACAAATGTCCTTTGTGATAGTCATGATATTTGGCTTAGAAAACATCCATTAACATTTTTAGTAAATTGAATCCAACAATGTATTCTCAGAAAGGGTAATACAGTACAATCAAAATAGGGTTTATTCCAGAAATGGAAAGTTAGTTTAACATTTGCAAATTAATCAATTTAATTTAGCATATTTGGCAGGATGAAAAATTGTTCCCTAAAAGATACTCACATCCTAATTCCTGAAATCTATAAATGTTACATGATTTGGGAAAAAAGAATCTTTTCAGGTGAGATCAAGTCAAGGATTCTGAGATGAAAAGATAATCCTCGGTTATGTAAGTGAGTCCTAAATGCTATCATGGGCTTCCCTGGTGGCTCACACAGTAAAGAATATGCCTGCAATACAGGAGAACCGGGTTCGATTCCTGGGTGGGGAAGATTCCCTGGAGAAGGGAATGGTAACCCACACCAGTATTCTTGTCTGGAGAACTCCATGGACAGAGAAGCCTGGTTGACTACAGTCTATGGGGTCGCAAAGGGTCGGACACAGCTGAGCCACTAACACTTTCACTTAAATGCTATCATAAGTATCCTAATGCAGAGGAAGACTGGCACAGAAGAGGAAGAGGCAGTGTGACCGTGGCAGCAGAGACTGGCATAATATAGCCACAAGTCCAAACAGCCTTCTCCAAAGAGAATAAACCTCCAGTCATCTGCTGGCATAGGGGAGAGGCAGGAACTCAGTGACACAGAGTTGAAGAGGGGGCATAGGGATCTAATTGCCTCTTAAGTGGCTTTCAAACAATCCTCCCTATGTTAGTCACACACATTCCTTCCTGCACTTCCTTCCAGAGGAACTGGAGCCTCCAATTCTTGTGTCCTTTGAAGATTCTGTGGTATAAACCAGGTGAGTTCTCAGCTTTCTCAGCTTCACCAAGTAAATTATGACTCATCCATTGACTTTCTAGCTTACAAAATTGTGTTCCTCCTTTCTCTTCTCCTATTCTCCCCACCCTTCTGGGTTCAAGTCCTTTTAAACAATCCTTTTACTGTAGATTTCATGGGATATTTGGAAGAGAACAAAATTAAATGCATGTGTTCAGTTCGCCATTCTCTGTTCATTCATCCATTCTCAACTTCCAAAGCTATGTTGACAACTCTGCCCTACTGTCATCTCCTTGTTACTTTACACTTCTCTTTTAACTTTGTATCAGTCTAGTGTGGTTTCAGGAGAGGGGCAGGGATAAACCCATTTTTTTTTAAACCCACCATGTTTAACTTGAAGTTCTCCAATTATCTCCTTATTAAGATAAATTCCTTCCCCAAAGTGGAATTACTTTGTCAAAGGGCTTGCTTGCATTTTAAGACTTTTGGTAGCGATGGTCTAAATGCCCTCCATTTTTTAAGTACCCCATCGGGGTATGAATGTGACCATTTCTTTATACTCTGATAAGCACTGTGCAGTGTTACTCCTTTTTACCTTTGTCAATCTGTTAGGGGAGAAGATATCTCATTTTGCATTTTTAAGTGAATATTAACTTTTTTAATATATTTATTGCCTCTTTTGGAGAAGGAAATGGCAACCCACTCCAGTATTCTTGCCTAGAGAATTCCGTGGACAGAGGAGCCTGGTGAGCTGCTGTCTATGGGGTTGCACAGAGTCGGACACAACTGAAGCGACTTAGCATGCATGCATGCATTGCCTCTTTGGTAAATTGCTTGTGTAATTTGTCAATATTTTTACAGTTACACTATTCATTTTCTTCCTGATTTTTAAGAGTGCTGTATATAGAGAATATTAACTCTTTATGTACTTTTATTGCAAAAAAATTTCTAGTTTGATATCTTTTAATTGTTTCAGAATGATAATTTTAGAGCACAAATTTGTACTTTCTATGTAGACAAATTTGTCAGTATCTTGTTTCATTGCTTTCACCATCAAGAGTAAAAAGTCCTCCCCATTCTGAAACAGTGAAAATAATATTCTACATTCTCTTTTAATTGTTTTATTTAAATATGTATTAATTTTGAGGTTTATTTTAAAGTAAGTAAAAAGGAAGAGAATCCAACCATATTTTTTCTTAAATAAGAAGTCAATTATGCCGATAGCCTGTCCTTTCCTTATTGAAAGAAACCTCATCTTTATCTTATGCTAAATCATTATAAAGATCTGTTTGGGTCTGAACTTTCTATTTACTCCACTTTTTTGCTTTAATTTCTTTTAATTGAAATATAGTTGATGTCCAGTATTATATAAGTTACATGAGCACAATATGTTGCTGTCGTCCAGTCTCTAAGTCATGTCTGAATCTTTGTGACCCCACAGACTGCAGCACATCAGGCTTCCCCGTCCTTCACTATCTCCTGGAGTTTCTTCAGATTTAATCCATTGAATTGGTGATGCTATCTAACCACTCATCCTCTGTCTCCCCTTTCTCTCCTGCCCTCAATCTTTCCCAGCATCATTTTTCCAATGAGTTGGCTCTTCCCATCAGGTGGCCAAAGTATTGGAGCTTCAGCTTCAGCACCAGTCCTTCCAATGAATATTCAGAGTTGATTTCCTTTAGGATTGACTCCTTTGATCTCCTTGCAGTCCAAAGGACTCTGAAGAGCCCTCTCCAGCACTATAATTTGAAAGCATCAATTCTTCAGCCCTCAGGCTTCTTTATGGATCAACTCTCACATCCATATATAACTACTGGAAAAACCATAGTTTTGACTATTGGAAGATTTGTTGGCAAAGTGATTTCTCTGCTATTTAACACCCTGTACTGTACATATAAGTTAAAGAAGCAGGGTGACAATAGACAGCCTGGACGTACTCCTTTCTCAATTTGGAACCAGTCAGTTGTTCCATGTCCATTTCTAATTGTTGCTTCTTGATCTGCATAGAGGTTTCTCAGGAGACAGGTAAGGTGGTCTGGCTTTCCCATATCTTTAAGAATTTTCCACGCAGTCAAAGGCTTTCACATAGTCAATGAAGCAGAAGTAGTTTTTCTGGAATTCCGTTGCTTTCTCTAGGATCCAGTGAATGTTGGCAATTAGATCCCTGGTTCTTCTGCCTTTTCTAAGCCCAGCTTGTACATCTGGAAGTTTTCAGTTCAGGAGCTGCTGAAGCCTAGCTTGAAGAATTTTAAGCATAACTTTGAACGTGAACGTGAAAGTCGCTCAGTCGTGTCTGACTCTTTGTGACCCATGGACTATACAGTCCATGGAATTCTCCAGGCCAGAATACTGGAGTGGGTAACCTTTCCCTTCTCCAGCGGATCTTCCCAACCCAGGGATCGAACCCAGGTCTTCCATATTGCAGGTGGATTCTTTATCAGCTGAGCTACAAGGGAAGCTAGCATGTAAAACTGAGCACAACTGAATGGTAATTTGAATATTCTTTGGCACTGCCCTACTTTGGGATTGGAATGAAACCTGATTTTATCCATTCCGGTGGCCACTGCTGAATTTTCCAAAGTTACTGACATATTGAGTGCAGCATTTTAACTGCATCATCTTTAGGATTTGAAATAGCTCAACTGGAATTCCATCACCTCCACTAGCTTTGTTCATAGTAATGTTTCCTAAGGCCCACTTGACTTCTCATTCCAGGATGTCTGGCTCTAGGTGAGTGATCACACCATCGTGGTTATCTGGGTCATTAAGATCTTTTTTGTACAGTTCTTCTGTGTATTCTTGCCACCTCTTCTTAAAATTTTCTGCTTCTGGTCCTTACCATTTCTGTCGTTTATTGTGCCCATCGTTGTATGAAATGTTCCCTTGATATCTCTGATTTTCTTAAAGATATATCCAGTCTTTCCCATTCTATTGTTTTCCTCTACTTCTTTGCATTGTTCTTTTAAGAAGATTTTCTTATTTCTCCTTCTTTTCTCTGGAACTCTGCATACAGTTGTGTGTGTATTTCCCTTTTTCCTTTGCCTTTAACTTCTCTTCTTTCCTCAGCTATTTGTAAAGCCTCCTCAGACAAACACTTTGTCTTCTTGCATTTGTTTTTCTTTAAGATGGCTTGGTCATTGCCTCCTATACATCGTTACGAACCTCTGTCTGTAGTTCTTTAGGCACTCTGTCTACCAGATCTAATCCCTTGAATCTATTCATCACCTGCAGTGTATAATCATAAGGGATTTGATTTAAGTCATGCCTGAATGGCCTAGTGGTTTTCCCTACTTTCTTCAATTTAAGCCTGAATTTTGCAATAAGGAGCTCCTGATCTGAGCCACAGTCAGTTCCAGGTCTTGTTTCTGCTGACTGTATAGAGTTTTTCCATCATTGGCTGCAAAGAATATAGTTTTTGTCTGATTTGGATATTGACTATTTGGTGATGCCCATGTGTAGAGTCATCTCTTGTATTGTTGAAAAAGGGTGTTTGCTATGACCAGTGAATTCTCTTGACAAAGCTCTGTTAGGATTTGCCCTACTTCATTTTGTCCTCCTAGGCCAAACTTGCCTGTTACTCTAGGTGTCTCTGACTTCCTACTTTTGCATTCCAAACCCCTATGAGGAAAAGGACATCTTTTTTTGGTGTTAGTTCTAGAAGATCTTGTAGGTCTTCGTAGAACCATTCAACTTGAGCTTCTTCTGCATCAGCGGTTGGGGCATAGACTTGGATTACTGTGATTTTGAATGCTTTGCCTTGGAAAGAACTGAGATCACTTTTTCTGCTGAAAAAGTCATAGCTTTGACTATATGGACATTTGTCGGCAAAGTGATGTCTGTGCTCTTTAATACACTGTTGAGGTTTGTCATAGCTTTTCGTCCAAGGAGCAAGTGTCTTAATTTCATGGCTACTGTCACTGTCGTCAGCAATTTTGGAGCCCAAGAAAATAAAATCTGGTACTGTTTCCACTTTTCCCATGTCTATTTGCCATGAAATGATGGGACTGGATGCCATGATCTTAGTTCTTTAATGCTGAGTTTCAAGCCAGCTTTTTCACGCTCCTCTTTCACCTTCAAGAGGCTCTTTAGTTCCTCTTTGCTTTGTTCCATTTGGGTGATATCATCTGCATATCTGAAGTTGTTGCTATTTTTCCTTGAAATCTTAATTCCAGCTTGTGATTCATCCAGCCCAGCATTTCACATGATGTACTCTGCATATAAGTTAAATAAGCAGGGTGACAATATACAGCCTTGACTGTATATACAGCCTTGACAATGTACAGCCATTGCTCCTTTCCTAATTTGGAACCAGTTCATTGTTTCATGTCTGGTTTTAACTGTTGCTTCTTGATCTGCATTCAGGTTTCTCAAGAGGCACATAAGGTGGTCTCGTATTCCATCTCTAAGAATGTTCCACAGTTTGTTGTGATCCACATAGTTAAAGGATTTCACATAGTCAATGAAGCAGAAATAGATGTTTTTCTGGAATTCCTTTGCTTTTTCTACAGTACAAAGGATGTTGAGAATTTGATCTCTGGTTCCTCTGCCATATTGTAAGTCCATGTTGTACTTTGGGAAGTTCTCAGTTCACATATTGTTGAAGCCTACCCCAATTTTAGTTATAATAAAATATTTAGTTAAAATAAAATATGTGTTTTACAATATATCCTTGTAGCTTATTTTATCCAGGATAGTTTGCACCTGTTAATCCCCTGTCTTTATTTTACCCCTCTCCCTTCCCTTTCCCCAAGAACATACATTATATACCTGGATAAAAAAGTATCTTCTCATCACTTCTCTTTTTTATAATATTCTTGACTATTCTATATTACTGAACCTTTGTATAAATTTTAGATCTTTGAGTTCTGCTGAGAAACATATCAAAGTAATAGGTTAATTAGGGGAGAATAGATCTATTTATGATACAGTCTTCCTGCAGGCTTGTATGTGAAGATGGTTGCCATCAATGCCTCTCTTCCTCATCCTTCCTGCCTCTCCAGAGGTGGAGGGAGATGGAGTCTGTTCCTCCCTTTTCCTTGATTTATGAGGCAACATCAAAAGAAGCCTTGTAACTTCTACCTAGTCACTCTAGAGTCCTCAGCCACTGTAGAAGAAGTCCGGCTACTCTGGGGCTGCCATACTGTGAGGAAGCCTAGCCCCATGGAGATAAAGAGAGAAATTCCTGGCCAGCCCCTCTCTGTTCCCACCCCCTGCTACTTGAACTAATCTCAAGGGACCCAAGCCATTGTGGAACAAAAACAAGCCCCTCTGTGCACTGTCTAAATTCCCAACCCAGAGAAGCATGAGGTGTGATAATAACAACTGTTCTGTTGAGCCATTTACCTTGGAGTGACTTGTTAGGCAAGAATAAATAACTGAGATGGATAGTAAATTACTTAGTTGGTTTTTAGTTCTGATAATTACATAAGCATCTGTGAACACAACATCCAAAACAAGAGCTTGGACCTTGAAAATAACCTGCATTTAACTACACAGAAGAGGAAATAAAGAGCTTCTTGATGAGCGTGAAAGAGGAGAGTGAAAACGCTGGCTTGAAACTCAACATTCAAAAAACTAAGGTCATGGCATCTGGTCCCACCACTTCATGACAAATAGAAGGGGAAAAAGTAGAAGCAGTGACAGATTTTATTTTCTTGGGCTCCAAAATCGCTGTACCACAACTGCAGCCTTGAAAATAAAAGAACTTGCTCCTTGAAAGGATAGCTATGACAAACCTCAACAGTGTATTAAAAATCAGAGACATCACTTTGACAACAAAAGTCCATATAATTAAAGCTGTGGTTTTTCCAGTAGTCATGTATGGATGTGAGAGTTGGACCATAAAGAAGGCTGAGGGGTGAAAAATTGATGCTTTAACATTGTGGTGCTGGAGAAGACTTTTGAGAGCCCTTTGGACTGCGAGAAGATTAAAGTAGTCCATTCTAGGGGAAATCAACCCTGAATATTCATTGCAAGTACTGATGCTGAAGCTCCAATAGTCTGACCAACTGATTCGATGAGCCAAGTCATTGGAAAAGACCCTGATGCTGAGAAGATTGAAGGCAAAAGGAGAAGGAGGCAACAGAAGATGAGATGTTTAGATAGCATGTCCTACTCAATGAACATGAGAAAACTCCAGAAGATAGTGGAGGACAGAGGAGCCTAGCATGCTACAGTCCACGGGGTGGCAAGGAGTGGGATACAACTTAGTGACTGAACAACAAAATTATATGATCTCTCTGTATTCTGTTCCCCTTCCTGTTCCAACTCAAGTTAACCATCATTCATAAGCTGGTATTCATCACTCTTTAAACTTTCTTTCTGTATAGTTTGATTGCATATATATTTGTTAAAATTGAACATATTTTATTTTTGTTAAAAAAGTGTAATCTTTCAGTTCAGTTCAGTCACTCAGTCATGTCCGACTCTTTGTGACCCCATGAATTGCAGCACGCCAGGCCTCCCTATCCATCACCAACTCCCAGAGTTGACTCAGACTCATGTCCATCGAATCGGTGATGCCATCCAGCCATCTCATCCTCTGTCGTCCCCTTCTCCTCCTGCCCCCAATCCCTCCCAGCATCAGAGTCTTTTCCAATGAGTCAACTCTTCGCATGAGGTGGCCAAAGTATTGGAATTTCAGCTTCAACATCAGTCCCTCCAATGAACACCCAGGACTAATCTCCTTTAGAATGGACTGGTTGGATCTCCTTGCAGTCCAAGGGACACTCAAGAGTCTTCCCCAACACCACAGTTCAAAAGCATCAATTCTTTGACGCTCAGCTTTCTTCATAGTCCAACTTGCACATCCATACATGACCACTGGAAAAACCATAGCCTTGACTAGATGGACCTTTGTTGGCAAAGTAATGTCTCTGCTTTTGAATATGCTATCTAGGTTGGTCATAACCATCCTTCCAAGAAGTAAGCGTCTTTTAATTTCATGGCTGCAGTCACCATTAGCAGTGATTTTGGAGCCCCCCAAAATAAAATCTGACACTGTTTCCACTGTTTCCCCATCTATTTGCCATGAAGTGATGGGACCAGATGCCATGATCTTCGTTTTCTGAATGTTGAGCTTTTAGCCAACTTTTTCACTCTCCTCTTTCACTTTCATCAAGAGGCTTTTTAGTTCCTCTTCACTTTCTGCCATAAGGGTGGTGTCATCTGCATATCTGAGGTTATTAATCTTTGGGGCCTTACAATTTTCACTTAATAGTATACTATTAAGATTCATCCGTATGGTTGTGTATCACGTTAGTTCATTTATTTTGTAGGCCATGTGCTTCTTTTTCATCCAAGTATCTCCATTTAATCATTCACTGATTTTTGCTATTGTGAACAGTATTGCTATGAACACTCTTGTGGATACTTCCTGTTGTACATATGTGAATTTCTCATGTTGTACATATGAGAATTTCTGATATAGCTAGGAGTAGAATTGTTGGCTCAAAAGAGATGATAAACTTTAGGAGTTTGTCCTGAATTGCGTTCTACCATGGTTCAGTTCAGTTCAGTTCAGTTCAGTCGCTCAGTCATGTCCGACTCCTCACGACCCCATGGACCACATGGTTATATCAATTTAAATTCCTACTGGCAATGTTTAAGAAAGAGATCCTCTGGAATCATATCCACTCCAACTTTCTGTATTGTCAGATTTTTTTCATTTTTGCCAGTTGGATGAGTATTAAATGCTTCTCATTGTAGTGCTAATTGGCATTTTCTTGTCACTAATGATGCTGACCATTTCCTCATCTATTTGTGAGTGATATGTGTTTCCTGTTCCATGAAATGTCTCTTCATATCTTTGGGTAATTTTCTTTTGGGTTACACGTGCTTTTCTTATTATTTTGTACGAGTGCTTTATATATTCTTGATACAAACTCATTATCATCAGCAGATATTGCAAAGATCATCTCTCAGTTTCTAGATTGACTTTCTCTTTTATTTTAAAAATCTTTTAGAGAACTAAAATTCTTAAATTTTTTTCCATATTGTTTTAATTTCTCTCTCTTTTTCTAAGACTTTTTTTTAACAACAGTTTTTGATTCACAGTGAAATTGAGGGGAGGTACAGAGATTTCCCACATGCTCCCTTCACACATGCATAGCCTCCAGCATTATTAGCATCTCCTATCGAAGTGGGACATTTGTTACAATCAATGAACCTACATTGACATATCACAATCATCAAAAATCCACAATATACACTAGTGTTTACTCTTGTTATTACATGTTCTGTGGGTTTTGATAAATGTATAAAGATGAGTATCTATCACTATGCTGTCATACAGACTACTTTCAATGCTCCAAAAATCCTCTGGATTTTGCCTGCTCATCATCCCTCCTAATCTAACCTCTAGCAACCACTGATCTTTTTACTGTTTTGATAGTTTTGCCTTTTCAAGAATATCATAGAATTGGAACCGTATTGTCTATAGCTTTTTCAGATTAGATTTCCCTTTTTCCCTTCCTCAGTATGTCTTTGGCTCTGGTATCAGGGTGGTGCAGTCCTCATAGAATAAGTTATATTCCTCCTTTTTCTCCTACGTGAAAGTTATATAAGATGGACTCATCTGTAAAACCATCTGGGACTGATGCTTTGTTTTTACTTTTTAGGCAGCACTTTCAATTTTCCAAGAATTTGCCTATTTTGACTCCAGATTCAAAATTATTGGCATATAATTGCTGATAGTATATTCTTATCTTTAAATTTCTATGTGAAGTTACTCCTCCCTTTTCATTCATAGTATCTGTTTCCCCTTCCTTTTGTTTTATTCTGTTGTTTTTTTCCTACCTTTTTAAGTTAGACATATAGCTCACTAACTTTGAGGCTGTCTTGTTTTCCTATATACATAGCTAAAGCTACACTTTTTTTTTTTTTTAAGTTCCATAAAATCTGATATTTAGTATCTTCACAATTTTTAAGATCTAAAGGAAATCAGTCCTGAATATTCTTTGGAAGGACTGATGCTGAAACTGAAACTCCAACACTTTGGCCATCTGATGCAAAGAACCAACTCATTGGAAAAGATCCTGATGCTGGGAAAGATTGAAGGCGGGAGGAGAAGGGGACAACAGAGGATAAGATGGTTAGATGGCATCACAGACGCGATGGACATGAGTAGGCTCCGGGAGTTGGTGATGGACAACCGGGTGATGGACAGCCTGGCATGCTGCCGTCCATGGGGTCGCAGAGTCAGACACGACTGAGAGACTGAACTGAACCGAACTTAAGATCTAAATATTTTTACACTTCTATTATGACTTTCTCTTGATCTATGAATTAATTAGCAGTGTATTTTTTAAGTTTTCAAATATGTAAGGTTTCTTGTTTATCTTTTGGTTACTCCAGAATTACATATCCTGTGGTTAGAGATCATGTTCTGAGTTTTATTTGTTATTTGAAACTGTAAGTATTTCTGGCGTGCTTGAGAAAAATGTGTACTTTCCAATTTTTTATTCAGAACGTCATAAATTCCCACTGGATAATCTTTTGTATTATTCATATTTTTATATTTTTGTTGATATAATTGAGAAAGTTGAGATCTCTCAGTATGGTGGTAGATTTATGAGCTCTTTATTTATTGGTTTTTGCTTTCTATAGCTATTTGAGGTTCTTTTGTTAGATGCATCATTAAAATTGCTATATCTCTTTGGCAAAAAAGAACACTTTATCATTACATTAGGTAGTGCTCTATCCATCCCTAATCATGCCCTTTGCCTTAAAGTCAATTTTATTTCTTTGTATATGAATATATCTATATTTTATATATATGTATATAATATAGATAGATATAGATATTTGGATACCAATATAGCTATAACTATTGTATTTAGGTTAATATTTGCTGATATATCATTTTTTCTCCCTTTTATTATTAACTTGGGCTTGCATTTAGCTTTTTAAGTATGTGTTGTAAATAACATAACATCTGAATTTTTAAATTCCATCTATCAACATTTGCTTTTTACTTGTGAGTTAAGTCCACTCACATTTATTTTTATATATTTGGATTAGTTTCTACCATCTTAATTTTTCAGTTGTCTGACAATGTTTCTTTTCAATCCTTTGCCCTCTAATTTGACAAGCATTTTAGCACATTTTTATATTCCCTTAGTTTTCCCTCCAACCTAACCCCAATCATAATGATATATCTAGACTTGTGCTTCTTAAAGTCTCAGAGCATCTAGAATTCTTGTTAAAAGGTACGTTATGATTCTGCATGTTTTGAGGTGTGATGTGAGTTTTTCTAACAAGCTCCCTGGTGATGCTGATGCTGGTTCAAAACACGACACTTTTAAAAGCAAGAATCTATACTTGTGCTGTTCAATATGGTAGCCAAATCTGGGTTTGTATTTCCTCTTTATATACTTCATCCAAAACAGCTTTCAGTGTGGATCTTTTTGTGACAAACCTTCTGAAGCTTTCTGGGACTAAGAATATTTTTATCATGCCCTCATATGTAAATGTCTTAGCTAAATATAAAATTCTAGAGTCTAAGTTCTTTCCTTCTAATATTTTTTAAATGATAATCTTCTGATTTCCTGCACCCAGTACTTAATTGAAAAATCTCTCAAGATCAATCTAACTCTTGTTTTTTTGTGTGTGAACTATTCTTTCTCTCTGGAAAATTTTAGAATTTTCTGGTCAACTTTGCTATTCTTAAAATCACATTCACTCCATGGATTGTCTAGTCCATGGGATTGCGAAGCGTCGGACAAGACTGAGTGACTCTCACTCTCACTTTCATCCCATGTTGCCTATCTATTCTCTGCAGTTTCTTTCAATCCAAAGACTTTCTTCTCCACCTTCTCGTCTTCTCCCCTTCCCCTTCCTCTTCCTTCTTCTTATCCTCCTCTTCTTTTCCCTCTACTTTGGAAATTGTATCATTATTATTTCTGCAAATAAGTCTTCCTCTCCATTTTTTCTTTCTTTCTGGTACTTCTATTAGCTGAATGTTAGCACTTCAACTTTATTTTTCCATGTGTCTTGGCTTTTCATTTCATATTTTTTGTTTGTCATTTTCCTCTTCCTTAAGGGAGGATGAGCTCAGTTTAGCCTTCTACATCATTAAAGTATCCCCTCCACATAGATCCTGTCTGCTATTTATCTAAGCTGCTCTATCATTTATTCCAACTGCCACATTTTTCATACTAGTATTTCTGCTTGGTCTTTATCTTCCTATTCTTATCCTAAGATGTTAGATATTGCTAATATCTTCCCTTATCACTTTTAGTTTATTCTTATATTCTTATATGTTTAGTTTATTTAGTTTAGTATATTTAGTTTCTTATATATTTAGTTTATTCTTATTTTTATCCTAAGATGTTAGATACTGCTAATATCTTCCCTTATCACTTTTAGTCTAATTCTAAATTATTTGTCTGTCTGTTCTAATACTTCTCCTTCTGAAGGACCCTGTACTCCAATTATATGTTATTTTTTGTTTGGAATGACTGTGATTCTAAACTGTAATGTTTGGACCTCAGCTTATGTTCTGCTGAGGATGTTGTGGTCTGTGAGTCAGTACAAAGCCAGATCCCTATCTATGTGAGTCCCGGTGAGCTGAGAGGATAAAAGACATCTGGGTGAAGAAGAAATGCACTAAGGAGAAATCTATCTCAATCACTATCCACACCACAAAACAGCTCTTTGGGGCTGGCCTTCATTCACCTGTTGCACCCTAGAAACAGCTCCCCACTTCCCACCCACCCAATAGAGACCATCTGTCTTGTGCCTTTGGAGAGGGTGAGCTTGGAAGCAAAAGTCCAAAGTTAATCTCTACCTATTTTTCTTAGTTCCTCAAACTTACACTGCATGTCTGGAATGAGCTCTAATTTAGTGGTGTTATTCTTCTTACACAGGAATGTATTTAATTTGCTAATATTTTATTCAAGTACATATAATTCAGTAGCTTTCTGCTTGTGAAGTTTTACAGGTATTGTATTAAGGTTAGATAAATTTTATTTTAAAAATGGAAAGCTTTTCCTTCTTTATTTATTCACTAGAGCAATTTAAGTTGCATAGGAATTCTCTCAGGTGTGAAATAAATCACAAACAAGCAGATTTACTTCCTGTTCCTGTGACGCAGTTTAGAGGATATTGGGAAAAGGACCAAAGTTCTTCACAAACTTCTTGATTTATTCCATGTTGATTGCTCTGTTCAAACTTTATTTTTCTTCTTGACTCAATTTTAGTTATATTTTCCTTAAAACTCAACCAATTCATCTAGATTTTCAAATTTCTTGGCCCTTTAGTCTTTCTTTTTAAATATTAGTTTTAAATACAATTTACACTTTTAAACTCACCCATTTTAAGTGTTCTGTTTAATGGATTTTAACACATAAATGCATTCTTGTAACCGCCACCAAAAATATAGAGCATTTCCATCATGCAAAGAAGTTCCCTGTGGCCCCTTTACAATCAATATCCTCTTCCAACCTGTGCCCCATGCAACCACTGATTTGATTTCTATCACTGTAACTGTGCTTTTCCTAGAATTTTTCAGGGAGGGAATCAGATAAAATTTGTGCTTTATATTTGATTTCATTTTCTCAACATGTTTTTGAGATTCACACATGTAAATATCAGGAGTTTGTTCCTTTTTTAAAAAGTGAATAGTATTCTATCATATGGATATACCAAAATACACTCATCAGTTCATAAAAATTTGGATTATTTCCAATTTGAGATTATGGCTGGGAAAAAAAAAGCCCTCTGAAAGATATTCAGATACTAATCCCTAGAACCTGTAAAAGTTACGAAAACATCTTTGCAGATGTGATTAAATTAAGGATCTTGTGGTGGGAAGATTATCCTAGATTATTATGGTGGGCTTTAAATGCAATCCCATTTATTATTATCTTTATAAGAGTGAGATAGAGGAAGATTTGACACACACAGCAGAGAAGGAGATGTGCAGACTAAGCAGGGAGAAGATGCTGGAGTGATGCAGCCACAAGTCAAGGAATTCCAGTAACCTCTAGAAGCTGGAAGAAGCAAGAAATGGGTTCTCCCCTTGAGCCTCCAAAATTATTATGGCCATGTTTATACTTTGATTTTATTCCAGTGAGCTGTTTGGACATCTGTCTTCTAGAACTGCCAGAGAATAAATGTATGTTGTCTCAAGGCATCATGTTTGTTGCAATTTGTTAGAGTGTTACCTAGTCCAGACTCTGCTTGCTGCACAACAGGCCAATGAATTGGGAAATGAGGCGATGAGGCAAGGAATAATGACCTTATTTGGAAAGCCTGTAGACTGAAAAGATGGTAGATTAGTGTCGCCAAAAAACCATCTTATCAGGATCTAGATCCAAAGTCGTTTGGGTGTCAGTTATTACTACCAATTTCTTATCAGGATCTGTTTTTTTTAATAAAACAGAAAGGGAGAGGTGTTGAGGAATTAAAGTAAAAAAAGGCCATTTATCTTGCAAAACAGGAAGGGATGTATGTTAATTTATTCTCTTCTACATCCTTTCACAGATAGGAAGGGTCAGATTGTCCCTCTGTAAACTGAACAAAGCCACTTTAGTTTACTCCCTCAGGCAGAGGGGTTTCCCAGGCGGCACTAGTGGTAAAGAACCTACCAGCCAATGCAAGAGGCATAAGATACAAGGGTTCAATTCCTGGATCAGGAAGATCCCCTCGAGAAGGGCATGGCAACCCACTCCAGTTATTCTTGCCTGGAGAATCCCATGGGCAGAGAGTCTAGATAGGATCACAAAGAGTTGGACAGGACTAAAGTGACTGAGCCTGCACAGAGGGGCAGGGCTCCCTGAGGCAAGCCATTATGTACGATTACAAGAACAAAGAGCTTCCCTGGTGGCTCAGAAGATAAAGAATCTGCCTGCTGTGTGGGAGACCCAGGTTCTATCCCTGGGTCAGGAAGATCCCCTGGAGGAGGAAATGGCAACCCACTCCAGTGTTCTTGCCTGGAGAATCCCATGGACCAAGGAGCCTGGTAGGTTATAGTCCGCGGGGTCACTAAGATTCGGACACAACTAAGTGACTAACACTCTCATAAGAGCAAAAGCAACAAAATGCAAGGGTGAAAGTAAGAGAAACTGATCCAACATGCAGTCGGAATTGGCTCTTCCCAGTCACTAGGGCCGCCTGATGCGAAGAGCCGACTCATTAGAAGAGACCCTGGTGATGCGGAAGGTTGAAGACAGGAGGAGAGGGGATGACAGAGGATGAGATGGTTGGATGGCATCACTGATTCAATGGACATGACTTTGAGAAAACTCCTGGAGACAGTGAAGGACAGGTGTCCTTCACATCCCGCTGTCCATGAGGTGGCAAAGAGTCGGACATGACTTAGTGAATTAACAACAAACCAGAGTTGTTTGGGTGTCAGTTATTACCACAGATTTCTTTGCACTTTGGTTAGCTCTCTAAAGAATTTTTCTCATTTGATTAAATTTCTAACTATGTTACTAGTAGTCATATATATATTAACTCTAAGTCTTATAATCGTATTGCTTGCCACCATTTCTTTTATAGTACATCTTCCACATTAGAGTTTTTATTTGGATTCATTTCTTAGTTATATTTCTTGAAACAACTTTTCAGAAAGGGTAATAGATAGTTTTGGAGAAGGAAATGGAAACCCCCTCCAGTACGCTTGCCTGGAGAATACCGTGGACAGAGGAGCCTGGCAGGCTACAGTCCATGAGGTTGCAAAGAGCAGGACATGACTTGGTGACTAAACAACAACAACAATAGATAGCTTACTTTCTGAATCCCAGTGTATCTAAGAGTGTCTCTGTGTTGTCTTCCACATGAACAGTAATTAGGTTGGGTAAGTGAAAAGCTGTTTCTGCTGGTCCAGCACCCATCTCTTCCTTTAAGGAAATACCTCTTCCTCCTTCTGGATTCATGTGGGCTGAGTGAATGAGACTCTATCCCCAGATCCTATGGGTGAACAGATATATGACAATAACAGCATGGCAGTTCTTTGGCCACCTTATAGGTAATGTAGTAGGCATTGACTGATGCCAGGACAATGAGATTGATTTTGCTGGAACTATTAGGTTGGTGCAAATGTAATTGCAGTTTCAGTGTAATTGGCGGTTTTAAATCATTATAACTAGGCTCAAACACATCTTTATTAATCAAATTAGGAACAATTACAATCAACACATTTTTGCCAATGAAAAATAAGTTTGTTTATTCCTGTAGCATAAAAATCCATGCTTCGGGATTCGACGAACTCTTGGAAAGCATTTTCTGCCTCCTGCTCGTTCTGGAAGTGCTTTCCCTGCAAAGTGGTTCTTGAAGAAGTTGTAATCAGTTGGTGAGAGGTCAAGTGAATGTGGCAGATGAGGTAAAAACTTCATAGCCCAATTTGTTCAACTTTTGAAGCATTGGTTGTGCGACATGTGTTTGGGTGTTGTTGTGGAGAAGAATTGAGCCGATGCTGTTGACCAATGCCAGCTGCAGGCAATTGCGGTTTCTGGTGCGTCTCATCAATCTGCTGAGCATACTTCTCAGATGTAATGGTTTTGCCAAGATTCAGAAAGCTGTAGTGGATCAGACCAACAGCAGACCACCAGTGACCATGACCTTTTTCTTTTTGGTGCTGAGTTTGGCTTTGGGAAGTGCTTTGGAGCTTCTTGGTCCAGCAACTGAGTTGGTCATCGACAGGTGTTGTAAACAATCCACTTTTCATCGAATGTCACAATCTGATGGAGAAATGGTTCGTTGTTGCATAGAATTAAGAGAAGATGACACTTCAAAATGATTTTTTGGTTTGTAGTTAGCTCATGGGCACCCACTTACTGAGCTTTTTCACCTTTCCAATTTGTTTCAAAGGCCGAAGGACCATAGAATGGTCAACATTGAGTTCTTTGGCAACTTCTCATGTGGTTGTAAGAGGACTGATCTGCTTCTATGATAGCTGTCAGTTGTCACTGTCAACTTCTGATGGCTGGCCACTACACTGCTCATCTTCAAGGTTCTTATTTCCTTTGCAAAACTTCTTGAACCACCACTGAACTATACATTCGTTAGCAGTTCCTGGGCCAAATGTATTGTTAATGTTGCGAATTTTCTTTGCCACTTTATGACCCATTTTGAACTCAAATAAGAAAATTGCTTGAATTTTTTTTGTCTAACATTATGTCCATAGTCTAAAATATATATAATATCAGTTCAGTTCAGTTCAGTCCCTCAGTCATGTCCGACTCTGCAACCCCATGGACTGCAGCACGCCAGGCCTCCCTGTCCATCACCAACTCCTGGAGCCTACCCAAACTCATGTCCATTGAGTCAGTGATGCCATCCAATCATCTCATCCTCTGTCATCCCCTTCTCCTCCTGCCTTCAATCTTTCCCAGCATCAGGGTCTTTTCCAATGAGTCAACTCTTCGCATGAGGTGGCCAAAGTATTGGAGTTTCAGCTTCAACATCAGTCCTTCCAATGAACATCCAGGACTGATCTCCTTTAGGATGGACTGGTTGGATCTCCTTGTAGTCCAAGGGACTCTCAAGGGTCTTCTCCAACACCACAGTTCAAAATATAATATACACAGCAAGTAATAAGTCATTAGCAAAAACAAAATAAAGTGAGAAATGAGCATTAAAATGATGTATAACATAACCACATTTATTCAGAATGTGTTCCAATATCAAATGGCAAGTTTCAACAGTGCAAAAACCACAATTACTTTTGCATCAAGCTAATATTATAAAAGCAAAGTCTCAGAGCTGCTAATAGCCCTTTGGGTCACCATGCAAACAGGCTACCTGAGAAAGAAGCCATTCCAAAGTAACTGCAGAGCTGAACAATGACGGAAGATGCAATCAGGAGCACATGGATCCTGCCAAAAAAGAAAACGTATTGATTACCAAGTAAAGATAGAGAAAAAAATAAAAGGTAAAGAGAGATTCAACTACTGCTGGAAACTAATTTCAGACTCCTTCTCCCTGGAAATATAAATATAGATTATTTCTTTTTAAAGTTAAGGTTTAAAGGATTAAATATGTTTCAGATTGTGTAATTTTTTCAATGAATCCCTTGCTTGGAGCTGCTGAATTTGTTCATGTATCTGGTGATTTTTGTTTGCCTATAGAGAGGATGTACATATTTGTTCAGGACTAGGACTTGTAATAATAAGCAATAATTTAGGTATTGGATCCTATTCAAATTGTTTCATCCTGGTCAAAAAGATTATTTTGTTTGCTTTTATTCTGCTAGATTTTTGTTAAAAGTGGCTTCCAGTTGCCCTGGAGGATGGGGTAGGTGAGAGCCCTGCTTATTCATTTCTCCACAGTCCTTCAGCTTACTGAGATGTCAAGTACCAGAGCACCCTTGGAAGTCAATACTCAAGTTGGCAGAGCTGCCATCAGCCTGGTTCCCTGAAGGATTGGATGGGGTATACATAGACCTCCACCAAATACCCTTACACAAGAGAAATAAATTGTTTTCAGTCCTATAAATTTGGATTCCTTTTTTCCCAGAATTTTACCCTTTTACCTTAACTAATACAATGAGATTTTTGGTTAGTCAAAATTAATTCTTCCCCATTCCCTATCTTCCTACTACTTCCATGGCATGGAGAGAATACAGAAGAAGTAGCTCAATTGTGCAAAAAACTGTGAGAGAAATCTTGAGTTTTCATGGGTAGCTTGAGAAAGGGATAATGAGGCCACCTGAAATACAAAGAGAAATAGAAGAAAGAAGACAGCAGTTAGGGAGCCAAAGGAGGAAAAGTAGTTAGAAATATAATTCTCAGTTGTGGGAAGAACTGACTATTAAAATGTCTAACGCTCAGTGTTGAGTTGCATACCCTGTGATGTAGCTCTCCTTCATTATTACCTTCTTGAACCTTTAGCAAAACGTATTGCACAAAACTGTCTTATGAGAGATGATCATTAGAGGAATGACCGAAGGGTGGGTCAAGAAACAGCACCAGATTTAGAACCAGATCTGGGTTCAAGTTCTTCCACTGTTTTTGTGGTCTTTACACAACTCACATCCTTTGTGAGCTTAACTTTCTTCATTATGCCTGCATGCTAAGTTGCTTAGTCATGTCCAACTCTCTGTTACCCCATGGACTGGAGCCCGTCAGTCTCCTTTGTCCAAGGGATTCTCCAGGCAAGAATACTGGCGTGACTTACCATGCCCTCCTCCAGGGGAGCTTCCCAACCCAGGGATAAAACCTACAGCTCTTACATTTTCTGCATTGGCAGGCAGGTTCTTTACTACTAGCACCATATAAAGTGACTAAATAATGCACCCTGGAACTTCCAGTTAAACACGGCAGACTTAGCCACTCTCTCTGGAAGTCTCATCTAAAAGATGATGCTGTGAAAGTGCTGCACTCAATATGCCAGCAAATTTGGAAAACTCAGCCGTGGCCACAAGACTAGAAAAGGTCAGTTTTCATTCCAATCCCAAAGAAAGGCAATGCCAAAAAATGCTCAAACTGCTGCACAATTCC
Organism: Bos javanicus; assembly: GCF_032452875.1. Classification (NCBI taxonomy): domain Eukaryota; kingdom Metazoa; phylum Chordata; class Mammalia; order Artiodactyla; family Bovidae; genus Bos; species Bos javanicus. The sequence goes on along the minus strand of NC_083878.1, from coordinate 12,608,133 downwards.
ACTCATCTCACATGCTAGTAAAGTAATGCTTTACTCCAAGCCAGGCTTCAATAGTACATGAACCATGAACTTCCAGATGTTCAAGCTGCATTTAGAAAAGGCAGAGGAACCAGAGATCAAATTGCCAACATCCACTGGATCATTGAAAAAGCTAGAGAGTTCCAGAAAAGCATCTATTTTTGCTTTATTGACTATGCCAAAGTCTTTGACTGTGTGGATCACAATAAACTGTGGACAATTCTGAAAGAGATGGGAATACCAGACCACCTGACCTGCCTCTTGAGAAATCTGTATGCAGGTCAGGAAGCAATAGTTAGATCTGGACATGGAACAACAGGCTGGTTCCAAATAGGGAAAGGAGTACATCAAGGCTGTATATTGTCTCCCTGCTTATTTAACTTATATGCAGAGTACATCATGAGAAATGCTGGGCTGGATAAGCACAACTGGAATCAAGATTGGTGGGAGAAATATCAATAACCTCAGATACACAGATGACACCACACTCATGGCAGAAAGAGAAGAAGAACTAAAGAGCCTCTTGATGAAAGTGAAAGAGGAGAGTGAAAAAGCTGGCTTAAAACTCAACATTCAGAAAACTAAGATCATGGCATCTGGTCACATCACTTCATGGGAAATAGATGGGCAAACAGTGGAAACAGTGACAGACTTTATTTTTGGGGGGCTCCAAAATCACTGCAGATTGTGATTGCAGCCATGAAATTAAAAGATGCTTACTCCTTGGGAAAAAGTTATGACCAATCTAGATAGCATATTCCAAAGCAGAGATATTACTTTGACAACAAATGTTCATCTAGTCAAAGCTATGGTTCTTCCAGTAGTAATGTATGGATGTGAGAGCTGGACTATAAAGACAGCTGAGTGCAGGAGGATTGATGATTTTAAACTATGGTGTTGGAGAAGACTCTTGAGAGTCCCTTGGACAGCAAGGAGATCTAACCAGTCCATCCTAAAGGAGATCAGCCCTGAATATTCATTGGAAGGACTGATGCTGAAGCTGAAACTCCAATACTATGGCTGCCTGATGCGAAGAGCTGACTCATTGGAAAAGACCCTGACATTGAGAAAGATTGAAGGCAAGAGAAGTGGATGACAGAGGATGACGGTTGGGTGGCATCACCGACTCAATGGACATGAGTTTGAGTAAGCTCCAGGAGTTGGCGATGGACAGGGAAGCCTGGTGTGCTGCAGTCCATGGGGTCTCAAAGAGTCGGACACGACTGAGCAACTGAAGTGAACTGAACTGAACTGGAAGTCTCACTAATACAAAAGTGAATGTTTTAGGTATAAACCCACAAAGACAAATAGAATAGAAGAGTAAACAGTCACAAAACATTGAAAGGTGAAAGTGGATAACCAAACGGTAACTGGCAATAGGTTCTGTAAAGCTGAAGCTCAAACAAATTGTTGAGAGAGACCAATGATAGGTTAACCAGGCTGTTGTGCAGCACTGCTGTTGCAGCACCTGCGCACTGATGCTTCGTTCTGTACAGCTCGCTGATGCTGAAGCAGGTGAAATTCACAAGCTTCTATCCTCCTTCAGGCAGCCAACTTCAAATCTGCAGGAGCCAAGAGCCTGTGAATGAGAACTGCCATCATCAAAACAGCCCTCACTCTGCCCACTTTGACCACGTGGTTGTTGTCTCATCCACCTGGGGGCCCAAATACCTGCTTCCTAACAAGGCCGCTGAGCTAGGATTTCTTGGTCCCATGATTGTTCCTGGTGTTTGGAGGACAGCTTATGGATAATACGTGTCCTTGACATGATGCTTAACCTATACAACTCATCTTCCAGCTCCTGAGAGCCTCTCCCGCTCTTTTTGTTAAGCATCTGCTGGGCATAGCCTCTGCCTGCAGCACCTGGCCAGCACCTCCCCTTCCTCCCTTCCTGGAAGAGTGTACAGCCCAGCTGGGAAAACCAAGACTATCAAGGACCTAGGAAAAAGTCACAGAGCAATGCCTCATCTGCAAGGGCAAAATGAGAGGCTTCAGAGCAAGACCTGAAAGATGTGCTGGTCAATGAAAGGTGACTTGAAAGTCTCTGCTAGTCCCTGCATTGAGAGTAGAATCTAATCCCTCCTCTCGACTATGGGCTGGCTCAGCTGAGGCTGTTACCCTTGAGACCACCAGGCTGGACAGATCACCTGTAAATGCTCTAGGTGACAACCCCAGCTGATCTTAGCCTGGAAGCTTCCATCCAAGTCTCTCGGAACACTCACTCTGGGACAAGTCAGCTGGGAATACCAGGTGTCTGAATGAAGCATTTTAGACCCTCCAGACCAATCATCTCATCCACTAAGGACTGTTAAGAGGTTTTAATCAACATCATGGGAAACATTGAAAGGATCGTCCAATTGAGCCCCATCCAAAAATTCCCGACCCACACAATTGTGATGTATAACAAAACAGTGGTTGCTTTTGTTGTTTATTACACAGCAGTAGATAGCTGAGGCAGACCACTCAGGAACAGGATAAGAGCAAAAGGTACTCGTGGACTGGAGTGAAGGGAGACATGGTTTGTATTGACATTGGGGGACACAGGGGATTTGCAGAGGAAGAGACAGAGTGAAATGTTTCTGATCTTGAGGGGAGGAAAGCAAGGTAAGGGAAACAGCACTGAATTGGGAGAAAATGAGCCCTGAAGTTAATGAAAAGGGTTGAGGGGGCATAGCTGGTGGAGGAGTCCAGAATGCATGTGGGCCAGAAGAGCCTCCCTGAACCAGGGGTAAAGGGGCAGAGAGCTCAGGGGAAGAAAGCAGAAAGAAGGCAGAGAGGAGCGCCAGCATCCTGAGCCCTTGTGGGGTTCTAGGCATCCAGTCTGCTCTGTCCCCTGCCTGAGTCAGCAAGGGAAGAGATGGACCACCCTCATTTGCCAGGGAAACCCTCCCAGAGCACATAGTGGGGCACCCAGCTCTCCTCAGAGCCCTTCCACCCTTCCAAGCTCTCTGAGGAGGAAAGAAGGGCACGCAAGTTTCCTGATTCCAGGAGAACCAGTGCAGGGTGAACAAGAAACTGCCCAGGGCCACACACCCAGTGCATGGGTGGAGCTGGATGCAAGGCCTCTTGGACACCCAGCCCTATTCTTTCTGCCAGGTTACACCTAAGTAATCACTTCACAGGAAGTGAGGGGTAGAAAGGAGAGGTGAGTTGAGATGAGGAGGTTCACATCCCAGCTCAAAGATGATTTCCAGGAAGGACCATGATTATTCACAATTCAGGGAGGGAGCTTACTGTGCTGGCATGCATGTGCATGCACTCGGACACACATGCACGCTCACACACACACACACGCATCGGACTGCAAGGAGCTGTGAATCACATACCACATTCTGCTCAGGGGAATGCAGGCTCTGAAAAACTTTCCAAAAACACGGGAGCACCAGACAGTCAGACTCCAAACCAGCTCTCTGCCTCCCTTCATCATGAACACTGATGCTCAGAGCCCAGGAAGGAAGCAGTGGCCAGATGGCTTCCTGGCAGTGCAGACCCACCCCCAGTATCCACCTCATGCCTGGACCACTGGTGAGCAGGGCTGTTGCTGGTCCCTCTGTGAATGGGATGAGGAAAATGAGGGGCCATGGAGCTGTTCTTCAGCTGCCCTGCAGCCACAGAGCACGTGAACCACAGGCACACCCGTGCTCACCCACCAGTGCACGAGCCTGCTGTCGTTCTGAGATTTGTGGGGCTTTTCACTGGCCTGTGAACCCAAGTGACTCAGAGCTATGAGGTTTCCAGATCTCCCTCCCTGTAGCTCAAATGGCATTGCTGAGTAATCACAGAGAGGTTACAAGGATCAGAGCCACCAGTCTCCCCACCCTCGCCGAGCTGCTCTCTGGAGGATGGCGGAGTCCCTTTTCCCCAAGGGTCACCTTTCTTCGCCATCTGCTCTCCGTCCAGCCCCCAGAGCAATGCCTCAGTCCCACCTCAGCCTTGCACCCCATCCCAGCTGTGGTCTCCATCTTGGCAAGTCAGTCTGCCCCCACCCGTTAGAATTCTGGGAAAGGCAAAGGGAGGAATGGAACAATGGCCTAAAATTAGAACCCACAACAGAAGTGTGGCACTCTGAGTCATGCATTGTTCTGTTTCTGCTGCTCTGAGTGCTGCCGGTAACCACGGTGGTTCCGGCCCTGATGGAGTGCTGACAAGGATTAGAGTGGGCCAGGCCTCAGGGGAGAGGGATTGTGGGGAGTGACGGCCCATGGAACCTGGGCTACTGGATGGCAGAAACTGGTTGGAGGACAGAAGGCCAGCACCACCTGAGGCCCAGGGCATTAGGAGTCCACCTTGCACCTACCTGGCTGCGGTGTCCCTCCAGCAGTGCACAGGATGCAGTGGGCGTGTGCAATTACACCTGGTCACAGGAAATCACAGTTGGCTTGGAGGAGGAATCAGCTACCATCAGGAGCCACTCCGGAACTGCTGGTAGCTGGTCCCTCCCTCCTGAGACCCCACATGTGTCACCTTCTCAGAAAAACTGATTCATGGGTGTGTTCTCCAGTTTGCACCCCCAAGATGAGGACTGTGTCCTTTACCCTTTGGGTTGGGGACGTCAATAGGTGGTGGCTCCCTGCATGGATCCTGGCCTGGAAGACCTCTTGTCCATCCTCTCCCTTCCATTAAAGGAAACTGGTGTTTTGAGGGTCCTTGCTATTTAAGGCCCTCCTCAGTCAATGGCACCCCACTCCAGTACTCTTGCCTGGAGAATCCCATGGATGGAAGAGCCTGGTGGGCTGCAGTCCATGGGGTCGCAAAGGGTTGGACACGACTAAGCGACTTGACTTTCAATTTTCACTTTCATTCATTGGAGAAGGAAATGGCAACCCACTCCAGTGTTCTTGCCTGGAGAATCCATGGGGTTGCACAGAGTCAGACACGACTGAAGCGACTTAGCAGCAGCAGCAGCAGCAGTTACTGCTGACATGAGTGTTCCCACCCACAGGCAGACACAACCCCTGGAAGCTTAGGTCTCCTGTGGGACATGATTTTGCTTGAATTCTTGAGTTTGAGATTTTCCTTGAGTTTGTGCTGGGCTTTGAGAGCTAGAGCCAAGAGAAAAAACCCCTCGCCAGCCTTCAGTCTCTGTCAATGTCCACAGGGCTCTTCAAAGGTCTGCAAGAACCAGAAACACCACCAGGGCAGCTGGCTTAAGAGGTGACTCCAGAGGCTCTGAGTGTATGGGGCCCAGGGACCCTGCAGTCTGCCTTGGTTCCATGTCTTCCAGGAGAGTCCCATGTGGGGGGCTGGGGTTGGGTGTGTGAGAGAAGACTGCACTTGGAGAACAATGAGCTGAGGCCTGGACATAAGACATAATGAGCCTGGACATAAGACAGCCAGATTTGGGAGCACTGGCTGTACAGGCCCACTGTCCCTCGAGAGTGTTCAGAGTGTTTGACGGTCCAGAGGAGGATGCCTGGTGGGCAGCATGTGGGGGAGCAGGAACCTTAAGTGAAAATTAGAAAGACTGTAAAGAGTCTTGAACACTAGCTAAGGACCCTGATTTTCTTCTCTTGAAGACGGGGAGCCACACAGGGACAGGAACGCAATCCGAGCTATATGGGGAAGGGAGCCAGCAGAGTGGAGAACTGACCTGGGAGGGACGCCTTAGTCAGGGAACGTGTCCACTAACCTCAGTCCCTCAAGGGGCAAGGACCACATCATCTCCCTTCCTAGCTGGCTGGGCCTGGAAGAGAAGCTGCTGGAAGAATTTCCCACAGCCGGCGAGTTCCCGGCACGTGGCTGGACTGTGGGAGGAGGCACTCCAGCCACCGGCATCCAGGCCTGGAGGACAGTCAGGTCTGGGCACTGCGGGGAGAGGAGTTTTCTATTTAGATAGAAAACCCAGAGGTTCAGTTCCAGTTCAGACTGGCTCATTGGTTTGTTCTCTTTTTAAGATGCCGTCTTTGTTTATAGAGAGGTTTCGGATTTGTTTCCATTTGGGATCCAGCAGATGAGTGTAGGAATTCCAGGCTCCGCTTCACGGATCAGCTCTTCTTGGACACACGCACAGTCCTCCTCAGACGGAGCTGTCTCCTGTCTGTCTGCTCCCCAGGATGGGGGTGCCCTGAACATGCAGGGGACAGGGCTGTCCCAACAAAGGCACCAAGGGACAGAACACCATAGCACCTGGCTTGTGGATCATCTCACTTAAATCCTTACATTAACATTGTAGATTGGGTATAATATTAACCCCATTTTACAAATGGAAACTGAAGCTCAGAGAGGTTTAAGTTGCTCTGTTGGCACCTGCACTGCTAGGATTTAAACTCGGGAACCCAAGTGGTCTGACTTCAGAGCCCATCGGGGACCAGGATTTATTCTGCACTAAGTACTGCTGCCCACAGAGGAAAGTGGCCCCAAGGATCTTGTTCTCCCTTGTTAAGCGGATGTGGAATGAGAGGCAGGAAGGGCTGACAGCCCCAGAGCTGGGTGATATGTTGTGCCCCACCCAGCAGGGCTGACCCCGTGATGACCTCCTCCAGACAGGTACCTGGTGGGGCTGGAGCATCAAGGGCTCCCCCAAGCCAGGATAGCTGTGGAGCTGTGGAACTCAGCCAAGTCCCAGGCTTCGGAGGCAGAAGGTGGGACTCAGGACCTCCACAGCCCTGGAAGTATATCTCACATCCCTTCAGTCTCCCCAGTATCTCCTCATGAGAACTCTGCTCCGGATTCCCAGTAAACCCCTGTGAGGTTGCCCAGACAGTCATCTTCCAAGTCCACTTCCCTCCCAGAATGTGCCTTGAGGAGAAAGGAAGATCCAGTCTTGGGAGAGAAACCCATCTTCACAGACAGACATCTATCTGCTTCAGAAATGCCAAGGGAAGAGCGAGGATCCCTGAAAGTAATGACATGAAGTAGTCAGGCCAAGTACTGGGCAGTGAGGCCACTGGGCAAGCTGAAGCTGTGCGGGAGCCCACCAGCTCCCCATCGACCTAGGCAGGCTGCCCGGAGGAAGTTGCCCTTTGCCCAGGCTACATTCCCAGCACCACTTTGGTCTGATGGCTCCCTCAAGCCCTTGCAGCCCTCACGGACAGGGGCAGGAGGAGAGGGGAGAGAGTGCACAGTGGGGGAGAAGGTGAGAAGAAGGTTCATCTCGAGGAACCACCCCACCTCCAAACCTTCAATTCTGCATAACTTGAAGCCGCCTAGCATAGCTCCCTGTCTGTGTCAACAGCTTGCAGCCTAGAGCTCCATCCCTCCTCCTACAGGAGAATTTTCAAGGGCCTGCTGGACCCCCAGTGCTACCTGACAACTCCAGAGGGACACCCCTTTGGAACACTCAACTGTTCCAAACCAAATTCCTCTTCCTCCAGAGAACCCCCCTCCTTGCCTGTCACTCTCTACAACCTCACCAGGCAGTTAGGAAGTTTCTTTACTCCTTCCTCTCCCTTACTTCCCACACCCAGTAGGGCACCAAGGCTGATCATCTACCCCTCAAATCTCTCTCTCCTCCGTCTTCTCTTACCATGCTAGGGCCAGCGTCCTGCCTCACCTGACCCTGGCTTCCCTGGACCACAGCAGTAGCCTCCATCAGTCAGCACGCCTCTGTTTGTCAATTACAAAATACCTAGCCATCAGGGGCTTAACCAAGTGAAATGTTGAATTCTGGTTCTTTCATTATTCGTTGTTGCATTCTCTGTGTCCAAGTCACTTTGGTCTTTTGTATCCAATTCCTCATCTGTAAGGTATAGATAATAACCTACATGTGTTAAATATATAGATGATAATACACACACATATATATATTTAAATTTCCCTATGAGGTTATCAGGAATTAAAGAATCAATACATGCATATTTCTTGAGCTAGCACTCAATGAATTTTAGCCTCCCTTATTCCACAGGAGGTAACCAAGAGGCAGGGAAGAAGGACTGGCTAACTCAGCCACCCAGATATTAGGGATTGGGATCAGATGCACCTTGATTCCTGTGGCTTTCCCCTGAGTGTGTGAGGCAATGGCCACAGATTCTGACATTACATTTGCACAAGGCAAAATCTAAAGGCAAGGAAGACATTTTTCACCTCATTTTTCTCTTTTTATCAGGGAAAAAAGTTTTCCCCCAGAAACTCTGTCCCCAGGAGGATTCCCTGGTCCCATTGGCCAATCCAGGTCATGTGTTCATATCTAGCTCCAAAGGAGGTGGAGAAAGCCAGTGTCTGACTTTTTAGTCCTTTACCAGGGAGTGGTTTCTGCCTGCAAGAGAAGGAAGACTGCCATGCTGGCTAACTGGATCTCACTGCTCTTAATCTGTATCCTCTCTGGACCATCCTCTGTCCTGCCACCAGAGAGATCTCTTTAATCTCAGATTTGGTTGTGTTGTCCCTGTTCAAAAACTCTTAATAATCAACCTCAGGATAAAGACCACAGTCCTTGGCACACTATGTGTAATGTCTTTCACTGTGGGATCATAACTTCTCTTCCTCCATTCCCAAAACTCCAGCCAGTTTAAACTTCTCACCATTCAACTGGGATGACCTTCCCCTGCCCCCCACCTCGTCCTAAATCTGCTTGACTAAACGAAACTCCTACTCATTTCTCCAGACACAAACTTCTCTGTACAACTTCTTTGACCTCTTTGTTCTCCTGTGAGACCAAATACCTATCAGTGCCAGATCAGAGGTGTTCACTCAGTGTTTGATAAAGGAAGAAAAGAAGGAGAGAAGGAAGGAAGGGATGAAGAAAGGAAGGGAAGGAAGAAGGTTTAGAAAGTAAGGCTTAAGAAGGAAAGAAGGAAGGAAGGATTAGGAAGGAAAGATTAGGATGATGCCCTGGGCACCATCAGCCCCTTTATCCCTCTGATGGAAAGCTCCACTCACTACTAGAATAGCCCATAGGGCCTCATGGCATTTTGTTCCAGGTGGAGGTTGAACCAGAGACCATACTCTCATTGTTATAGGATTCAAACATTTTGGTCTCGCTTTGGAGCAACTCCTTCACTCTGTGGGCTATTTTTCCCGCAGCCAATGAGATACGCCAAGTATTTTTAAAGAGCTGTACTGCTACCGTGGGGGTGGGGAAGAAGTTCCTATTTGTCCTTGGAGTGTCATCACATTGCATTTGGCCCATCTCTCCAGCCTGACACGAAGCCTCTTCGACCTTTGACCCTGATACCCATTCACTGTCCCGCTCAGTCCTGGGTCACCCCTTCATTCGATAAATATGTCATCTGCATCTCATCTCTTTAGCTACTAGAATCAATAACAAGCCAGGACATTCTGCTGAAAACTGCCTCCATCTAACCACAGTCATTTCCTCAATTACCCTCTGGGTGTGGCCATTCACTCCTGAAGAGGCTGGGAATAAAGCTTGGCTCAGTGTAACCTTGGGAGATGGAAAAGAGAGGAAAACCTGCCCCAATGGGGTCTCAGTCATGTCTGGCTCCCAGGTGGAGGAACAGACTGCTATCTGGTACCAGGAAGGCTCAAACATGGCTGCAGAAGCTATCTTCCCCACCTCGGAAGTAAGCAGTTCTCTTGTACTTCCTTTGCCTTTGTTTCTCCTTTTCACTGCCTGACTTGTATGATCAAAATTCCCAAGAGAGATCCGATTGAGCCTGCTGGTCACTGTCTAATATGCAACTGTCCTGTAAGCAAAATCTTAACCTCCAGGCTAGTTCATGGGATGCTAGTCTCCCCATGCCCAGCCAATAAATGGCTCCTTGGGCTCAAGTCCTAATTCCTGGGCCAATCCACGTGGCCAGAGAGGAGCAAGGTCCCAGACTATAACAGCCAGTATTCACTTGCAAGCAGCTGCCCAAGGCCACTCTCCTCATAAGGAAGCAGTGGGAATGGCAGGCACTTGGAGTCCCCCAGACTAGTGCTTCTGGCTCCAACCTGTGAGAACAGGAGCAGGCTGTAGAAACGCTGGGATCAGAAACCAGACATGACTTTGGAACAGCCGTTTGCTTGGGACACACCAGCTGTCATGGGGGCAGGAAGTGTGCTTGGGCCAGCGGAAAGAGAGTAGACTGGCTGTAGATACTGCCAAGGCTGGGCCAGCCTTGGAGAGGCCTGGCAAGAAGAGGGCCCAAGAGAGGACCAAGCCACAGACGTTGGCAGTCCTGGTGGACGGACTGTGTACATTTCTCTGGAAAGAGCAGATGCAGCAGACTGGTAAGGACCAGACACAGACCCACAGACCCAACATGTGGATGGACCAGAGTTCCTGAAACGTCTCAGGGACAAGAGAGACCTTATATTAGATTGAGTTCAAGGATGTCCCTAATCTCTGAATATGAGTCTTTCAATCAGAACAAGTTGAAAATAAGAGGTAATTGTGCTGACTTAACCAAATCCATACTGAGCTCATTACATTTCCCAGGGAATTATTCCTAAATAAATATAAATATAGCTGGACAGCCATCCATCTGGCTTCAGCTGTAAGAGAAGGAAAGAGGCAGGTCAGAGAAGGGATAGGTCATCCCAGCCCCTGGGCCACCATTTGACCCTACAGGGGTGACCTGAAAAACTCCAGGTAAAATGGGCATGCCTGCCCCTTCCTTTTAATTCATAATCCTTCAAAAACAAACATGAAGGAATTTCACGGATGTTTTTGAGCAGAGCCAAAGCAGTTCCTGGCACTGTCCACTTTCTTTTTTCACCCATCCATAATACCTTCTGCCATAACCCATCTTCTCTCCAGTTTTTAAGTTCAGGATGGCATTGGGCCAGGCTTCCTGATCCCCTCTCAGCTTCCATGATGACTTAGAGTTGTGCAATCCCACGGCTGTCTCTGGGTCTGCAGTCCTGACTGCCTCTTACAGGATATCAGCACATTGATTGATTATCCTGGGGTGATGTTTGGGTATCATCAGCTGAGTCATCAGCTCAAAAAGGCAGTGATGGAATTGAACATTTGCATTTGTTCTGGATGGTTCACCCAGGAGGAGGGAAGATTCAGTCCAGAGGCAGCAGGAGAAGGCCTGCTTACACCAGGGGGCGGTTAGCATAGGAGCCAACTTCTCACTCATATTGTAAGATCAAGTCCAGACTCCTCCGCCTCATGTGAGGAAATGACTGGGCACTAGAGGCTTTCAGTGTATTGACAATGCACATTTGGAAACATGGATGTAAAGCAAATGCAATAAATTTCCGGAAAATGATCTCACTCAGAAGGTGGGAAGCCTTGGGCACTGGAGAAGGATGGTGACTTCCGCTGGCAAGAGCTTGCTCATCCTTTGACCTTAGTTATCGCTTCCTCAAATGTGTGAGAAATTAAAGGGGTTCCTGAGCTGGCAAGAGGCGGTTTCAATCTCCTAGGGGGATCATGAACTTGGAACAGGGCACTTCATTTTCTCCTCCCCTCCACTAACTCTTTCCCTTAGCATGAAAGTTCTGACCATCTAAATAAATGAAAATAACCAAGAGAGAAACAATTATATAAAGTATAAAATAATTCAATATATACTAAATCTATAAGTATGTAATATATCCATAAATTATTCTTAATATAAATGATATAAATTAAAATTAAAGTTTTAAGTAACACATATTGCTTTCTTTTTTCCTTACTGACAAAGCAAGAGACTTTATTGGAAAGGGGAGCTCAAGTGGAGAGCAGCAAGATAGGGAACCCAGGAGAACTACTCTCGGTACTACTTTTATATTAATAATAAGAAAATATTAGATTATGTAACAAAAGCTAAAATTATTGGCTTACAAGCATTGATTTTTTTAAAGTCTGTATTAATGCTCACTTTTTCCCTTCAAAGGAAGTCATTTATTAATGCAATTTAGTTCACCGTTAACATTCTTAAAATTATTTGGTTTTTAGATTTAATGGAAGCAGCTTTCAGGTTTTTCTGAATTTTCTGTCTATCTGCCTTTCCCTTCCTCCTGCCATCATCTCCTTTGGCTCTCTTTCCAGTCAAGCTTTTCCTTAGAGGGGTTTGGATTTACCCTCTCTATCTCCTCACTTCCCATCGTCTCCCCAGTGCTTTGCAACCTGACTTCCACCTCTATCGCTTCAAGAAAACTTGTTTCCAAGGTCGCCAGTGGCCTCCTGGTGCTAAATTCAACAGCTGCTTTCAAGCCTTATTGTACATGATTTCCTGGTAGTGTCTGATTCTTGGCAACTACCTCCTTCTCCCAAGTGTCTTTCCCTCTGATTTTCCTCCTAGCCCTCTTTCAGGCTCTTTTTAGCCTGTCCTTAGAAGTTTGGCTTCCCCAACTTTCTCTCCTGAGTTGCTTTCTTTTCCCTTTACATGCAATTCCCCTCCCACCAATTCAGTTCCATTGATTAGATGATGACATTCCTGAGCTCCAGACCCAAATCCTAAAAGGCCCTCAAACCCAGCAGATTCAAAACCCAACCTACCGTCTCCTCCCCATATCAACAAGCCAGTGCTTCCTCTGTACTCCATCTCTGTCAGTTGGTTCCATCACCCAACACGCAGTTTTGGTTAGAAGTGTGCGAGATATTCTTGACTCTTCTCTTACATCCCGCATTCAACCCATCTCCAAATCCTATAACTGCCTCCACTTAGTAGCTCTCAAACCCATGCCCTCCTCTCCACCTCCTTGACCTCATGCGTCATCTGGCCCCACCCAGGATGCTGCTGTAGTCTTCTAACTGGAGACCATCCTGCCCAACTTGTGTCCTCGACCTAATTCTTCCTCAACACAAGATGTGATGTTTACAAAGGCAAACTGATGATGTCATTCCCCTTTTCAATAATGTTATTTATTTATTATTATTCTAGTGGAGGTGATGGAATTCCAGTTTAGCTATTTCAAATCCTGAAAGATGATGCTGTGAAAGTGCTTCTCTCAATATGCCAGCAAATTTGGAAAACTCAGCAGTGGCCACAGGACTGGAAAAGGTCAGTTTGCATTCCAATCCCAAAGAAAGGCAATGCCAAAGAATGCTCAAACTACCGCACAATTGCACTCATCTCACATGCTAGTAAAGTAATGCTCAAAATTCTCCAAGCCAGGCTTCAGCAATACGTGAACCGTGAACTTCCAGATGTTCAAGCTGGTTTTAGAAAAGGCAGAGGAACCAGAGATCAAATTGCCAACATCTGCTGGATCATGGAAAAAGCAAGAGAGTTGCAGAAAAACATCTATTTCTGCTTTATTGACTATGCCAAGGCCTTTGACTGTGTGGATCACAATAAACTGTGGAAAATTCTGAAAGAGATGGGAATACCAGACCATCTGACATGCCTCTTGAGAAACCTATATGCAGGTCAGGAAGCAACACTTAGAACTGGACATGGAATAACAGACTGGTTCCAAATAGGAAAAGGAGTACATCAAGGCTGTATATTGTCACCCTGCTTATTTAACTTATATGCAGAGTACATGCGGAGAAGGCAATGGCAACCCACTCCAGTACTCTTGCCTGGAAAATTCCATGGATGGAGGAGCCTGGTAGGCTGCGGTCCATGGGGTCGCTAAGAGTTGGACATGACTGAGTGACTTCAATTTCACTTTTCACTTTCATGTATTGGAGAAAGAAATGGCAACCCACTCCAGTGTTCTTGCCTGGAGAATCCCAGTGACAGCAGAGCCTGGTGGGCTGCCATCTATGGGGTCACACAGAGTCGGACATGACTGAAGTGACTTACCAGTAGCAGCAGCAGCAGCAGAGTACATCATGAGAAACACTGGGCTAGAGGAAGCACAAGCTGGAATCAAGATTGCCAGGAGAAATATCAATAACTCAGATAAGCAGATGACACCACCCTTATGGCAGAAAGTGAAGAAGAACTAAAAAGCCTCTGGATGAAAGTGAAAAAGGAGAGTGGAAAAGTTGGCTTAAAGCTCAACATTCAGAAAATGAAGATCATGGCATCCGGTCCCATCACTTTATGGCAAATGGATGGGGAAACAGTGGAAACAGTGGCTGACTTTATTTTTCTGGGCTCCAAAGTCACTGCAGATGGTGATTGCAGCCATGAAATTAAAAGATGCTTACTCCTTGGAAGGAAAGTTATGACTAACCTAGATAGCATATTCAAAAGCAGAGACATTACTTAGTCAACACAGCCTTCGTCTAGTCAAGGCTATGGTTTTTCCAGTGGTCATGTATGGATGTGAGAGTTGGACTATAAAGAAAGCTGAGCACCGAAGAATTGATGCTTTTGAACTGTGGTGTTGGAGAACACTCTTGAGAGTCCCTTGGACTTCAAGGAGATCCAACCACTCTGGCCTAAAGGAAATCAGTCCTAGGTGTTCATTGAGGACTGATTTTGAAGCTGAAACTCTAATACTTTGGCCACCTGATGAGAAGAACTATTCATTTGAAAAGACCCTGATGCTGGGAAAGATTGAGGGCAGGAGGAGAAGGGGATGACAGAGGATGAGATCTTTGGATGGCATCACCAACTCGATAGACATGGGTTTGGGTGGACTCCAGGAGTTGGTGATGGACAGGGAGGCTTGGCGTGCTATGATTCATGGGGTCGCAAAGAGTTGGACACAACAGAGTGACTGAACTGCACTGAACTGGCCGTGCTGAGTGAGCCTTTGCTGCTGCATGGGATTTTCTCGAATTGTGTAGAGCATGGGCCACTCTCTAGTTGTGTGCGACGTGAGGGCTTCTCACTGTAGTGGTTTCTCTTGTTGTGGAGCCCAGCTCTAGGCTACACGGGCTTCAGTAGTTGCAGAGCGTGAGCTTGGTACATGCTCAGGCTTCAGAGCTCAGTAGTTCAGGCTCAATAGTTATGGCACATGGGCTTAGTTGTTCCTCCACATGTGAGACCTTCCCCGATCAGGGATTGAACCTGTGTCTCCTGCATTGGCAGGCAGATTCTTCACCATTGAGCCACCAGGGAAGTCCCTGTCATTCCCCTTTTGAACATCTCTTAAGGAATCCTTGGGGCTTTCCGGGTAGCTCAGCTGGTAAAGAATCAGCCTGCAATGCAGGAGACCTTGATTCCATTCTGGGTCAGGAAGATCCTCTGGATAAGGGATGGGCTACTCACTCCAGTATTTTGGGGCTTCCCTTGTGGCTCAGCTAGTAAAGAATCCACCTGCAATGTGGGAGATCTGGGTTCAATCCCTGGGTTGGGAAGATCCCCTGGAGAAGGGAAAGGCTACCCACTCCAGTATTCTGGCCTGGAGAATTCCATGGACTACAGTCCATGAGGATGCAAGGAGTCAGACACGACTGAGCTACTTGCACTTTCCTTTTCTGTACAGCACACATCCAGCATCTAACACACCCTACACAAGCACTGGACTATGCCTTTTCCCACTGGACTCTAATCTCCACCCCCTGAACATGACTCCTATCCACAGCACTTCCCAGTGGGCACAGACACCAGTGTTCTGGTACCCTCAAGATGCAAAGTCATCAGAGGATCAGGGTGGAGAGACAGACTCTTTCTTCTGCCATTGTGCTGCCCTCTGGGAGAAAATCTCAAAGCTCATTGCTCTGGTCACAATACCTTTTAGATTTTTAGGGAAAGATTTTGCTTTTACTTGTACTGCAGTTCTCTTTCCCCCAGGGATAAGATGCAACTTCATGGGGTGTGGCCAAGAACATATTTAAGTAATACACATCACCCTGTATTATACTCCCTTAGCCTCTTTAAGACCAACCAAGACCTTTATAATATTAGGGCATATTCTTTCCCCCAAATCCCCTCAGTCTCTCATTCAAGTAAATTCTGGTTTAGTAGACCAATACTGGTGTATCAATTAGCTTGTGCTACTTTACCTTGCAGCAACAAGAAATCCCCAAATTTCAGTGGTGCTTGCAACAAGTTTTTACATTTGCAACATTATTTAAAACATTAAATATAAGCATAATAATTCTATACATAAATGTATTATTAAATATTCATCACCCACCACCTAATACAATGGTTTCTCAATTCCACTGGGTTCTTTATTTAGACTCCTCCATTGATTAACTGGATTCCAACCCCAGGCAGTTTATCAAGAAATACAGGATGTAATAGTCCTGGCGTATTTTCAGGTTTGTGAATGACTATTGCCTGTAGACTTGAGTGACAATTTGGCTGAGTGAAAATTTGTTGGGTCATACTTTCCCCAGAACTCGAGACAGAACTCCACTCTCTTTTGCTACTGAATGTCACTGAAGATAAGCCTCAGGCCAGCTAATATTATTTTCTCCTTTGAGTGAGTTGCTTTTTCTTCCTGGTTGCCCAAGTGATTCTTTAGCTTTAATACCTAATTACTTCACCAGGATGTGTTCTTTCAGGAACATAAACGTGCCTGTTCAAACTGCACATTCAGGTCTTCCTTAATTGGACAGTTTTCATTTACTTTTGAATTTTTCTTATTCCTTTTACTGTATCACTTTTAATGGAACAACAATTGCATACATGCTGCAGTCCTTTGATCTATCTTGAGCATTTAATCTATTTTTATATTTGCTCTTCTCATTTCATTTTGTAAATTTTCTCATACTTATCTACTATGTATGAGATAGTAGACACTATACTTACTTTGCTTTCAAAAGTACGCTCAGTTTTTGTGTTGTAGATAAGATTTTTGACTTTCTAACACATTATTATCTTATATTTCTATTTTTTAATCTTCGTTGGCTCACTTTTTCTCTCTCTCCACTATCTTAATGTTGCTTGTTCAATCTTTTATCTCTTCTCTGTCTTCCATTTCCCTCCTAAGTGTTCATGTTCTCATTAATTTCTTTGAGATCATGGACAGAGTATTTTACTGAAATGTTCCTCTATTTCCAGGAGTAATTCTTTTTCTGATATGCATTTGTCATCAACTTTTTACTTTTATGTGTCTTTTCTCCCTTCTCTGTTGTACCAATTTTCTTGATGATTCCTTTCTGAAACTATTTCCCCTTCGAATGGAGAAAATTCTGTCTAGGCCAGCGTTTTTCTTGAGAATTATATTGGTGCGGTATGGCCACAGCTGACGGCTTTAATTCAGGCATTACTCTAAGACCACTTTCTTACCAAAAGCACTGTGCTCTCTGTCTCAGGACACAATATCACTCAGGTTCCAGTGGTCCTCTGCCACTCCAAGGGTGAGCAAGAGGTCTCCTTGCAGTCCCTTCTTTTTTGAATGTCCTTCTTATTATTTTTCTATTTTTCCCGCATGATTTTTAAACCAGCCTTATTAGAGTATAATTTATACACATTAATATTCATTTTAAGTGTAAAGCTTCATCAGTTTGGGAAATTATATGCAGTCATATAACCACTGCTACAATCAAGATCAAAAGTGTTTTCATCAACCTAGAATTTTCTTGGTGTCTCTTTGTATCAATCCCCTCCCCCAGCCCCACAGGCTCAGAGAGTCACTCATCCACTTTCTGTCACTATAATCTTGCATTTTGTAGAACTTCACATAAAGGAATCATATAGTACCTGGTCTTTTACACTTTACTTCTCTTATTGAGCATAACTCTCTTGAGATTAATTCATGCTATTGTATGTATCAATAGTTTGTTCTTTTTATTGCTAAGTTTACCTCACAGAAATTCCACAATTTGTTTACCCACTTGCCAGCTGATGAGCATTTAGGCTGTTTCTAGTTTGGGACATGTATGAAAAAAAGGTGCTGTGAACATTCTCTTACAAGTATGTTAGTGGACAAATGTTCTTTCTCTCGGGTAACTATCTAGGAGTGGGATTACTGGATAGGTGGCGCAGTGGTAAAGCATCCACCTGCTGGTGGGAGATGTGGGTTTGATCCCTGGGGGGAGAAGATCCCCTGGGGTAGGAAATGGCAACCCACTCCAGTATTCTTGCCTGGAAAATTTAATGGACAGGAGAGCCTTGCAGGCTGCAGACAATGGAGTCGAAAAGAGTCAGACACGATTGGTTCATGTGATAAGGTGAACCATCCTGTTTACCAAAGTGGGTGCATTACCTTACATTCCCAAGTAATGAATCTGATTGTTAGTTGATTGTCCTCAACAATGTTTGGTATGGTCAATCTTTCAAATTTAATTCTAGCAGGCAGATAGTGGTTTCTCACTGTGGATTTAATTTGCATTTCACTGAAGACTAGTGATCTCAAACATCTTTTCATGCGCTTATCAATCAGTCAGGCTTCTCTAGTGGCTCAGTAGTAAAGAATCCATCTGCAATGCAGGAGATACAGGAGACACTGATTTGATTCCTGGGTTGGGAAGATTCCCTTGGAGGAGGAAATGGCAACCCACTCAAGTATTCTTGTCTAGAGAATCCCATGGACCAAGGAACCTGTTGGGCCACAGTCCATGGAGTCACAAAGAGTTGGACACAACTGAGCAATTAAGGACACACACTGATCAGTCATATGTGTTCTTTAGTGAAGTGTCTCTTCAATTATTTGCTCACTTTTAAATTGGGTAATTTGTATTATTACTAAATGGTACTAGTTCTTTGAATATTCTGTATACAAGTCCTGGGCCAGACATGTTTAGTAAATATATCCTCGCATTGTGTGACTTGCCTTTTCATTTTCTTAACGTTGTCTTTAGAAAAGCAAATTTTTTTTAATTTTGATAAAATTCATTGTATCATTTTTCTTTTACGATTCGTGTTTGTCATGTTCTGTTTCAGAAATCTTTACCTAAGCCAATGTCACAAATATTTTCTCCTGTGTTTTTTTCTAGAAACTTTATTATTTTAGGTCTATGACTCATTTAGGATTAACTTTTATGAGCGGTAAATGTGGAGATTTATTTTTTCCTAATAGATATTCAGCTGTCCCAGCAACTCCTCTTGTTCTTTAATAAGTTTCTAGATCATTACTTAAGTAATATGTGCTCAGTATAAAACTTTCAAAAATTCTTATAAGATAAAGAGGAAAAAAAACACATTCATAATCTCATTACCCAGAAATTAATACACTAAGCAGTTCAAACAGCCTTCCTAAAACCAGCTATTTCATCATTTTAGTCTTTGCCAACCTGAGAAGTAAATCTTCTCCTATTTTGGATTTATTTGATTGCTATTAAAGTTTTCATGTTTACTGGTCATTGTATTTCTACTTTGTGAATCTTTATCTGCTTGTCTTTACTTGATTTTTTTTCTTAGTATGTTCAAGTTTTTCTTAATGGTATATGCTGGCTCTATATTTTAAGGCTTTTCATTACAAGTGATATTTAATGTACTTATCGTTTGCTTTATCATTTATCATCTAGTTTATTATTTGGTTTGTATTCATCTATAAATATTTGCTAAGTATCTATTATGTGCCAGACACTTTACTAGATGCAGAAATATCATTAGTGAACAAAATAAGATTAAAAAGACATGACCTCATGAAACTTAGGCAAACGTCCTAAACTTTTTTTGAAAAGGACTGCTGCTGCTAAGTCGCTTCAGTCTTGTCCGACTCTGTGCGACCCCATAGACGGCAGCCCACCAGGCTCCCCCGTCCCTGGGATTCTCCAGGGAAGAACACTGGAGTGGGTTGCCATTTCTTTCTCCAGTGCATGAAAGTAAAAAGTGAAAGTGAAGTCGCCCAGTTGTGTCCGACTCTTCGCGACCCCATGGACTGCAGCCCATCAGGCTCCTCCGTCCATGGGATTTGCCAGGCAAGAGTACTGGAGTGGGGTGCCATCGCCTTCTCCGTGAAAAGGACTAGATAATACTAAATACTTTAGGTCAGTAGACAAGTTTGAGGTAGGTGCTTATATAATGATAAAGCTCCCTCTCCTCCCGACCCCACCCCAGTTGCCAGGGTGATGGGCCCGACTGGCGCTGGTGGACGTCCACTGCAGACATTCTTGAGAAGAAGAGTGACCATCTCAAGGAGGGGATGGCAGACAAGAGTGGGTGCAGCTGCAATGAAGCGTTTCACCCTCTGCTCCAGTGACAACCAAGCCTCAAAACAGCTTGCTTTTCCAAGAAAATCTGCCATCTCAACCAGAGCAGCGGTAGGTGGTGGGGTGGGGGGGTTGCTGGCTGAGTCACTGTCTCCCAGACTGATATTCCTTCCACCAGTCAGTGCCTGGTTGTTGCCAAGAGCACAGAGATATCAACCAGAGGATCTTGGGGGGAGAGGTGGGACAAGGGAGGCAGTCCCTGGAGGCTAAGGGGGAAATGGGTGCAGGAGGGGCTCTGAGGTCTTCTTAGCTTACCGAGCTGACCCATAAAAACACAGGCTGCAGCCAAATTTGACCTATGTGCTGCGGCTTCTAACCTCTTCTCTAGAGGAGTGAGACATACAATGAGTACATAAAAACGTACATATATAAACTGTCAAATTATTGAGGTGCTAGAGAAAAAAAAAACATAAAGCGGGGAAGAGGGACAAAGTGTACTGGCAGGAAGACAGGGACTGCAACTCTAAACAAGGGAGATCTCACTGAGCAAGGGCATGTCTTCAAGTCAGGGCAAGACTTGAAGAAAATGAGGCAGCCAAACCACTCCGATGTCTGAGGGAATAGGTTCCAAGCAGGAGGAAACAGCCTGTGCAAAGGCCTTGAGGCAGGAGCTTGCCTGGTGTGCTCAAGATCAGTGAAAAGCCAGTTCAGTTGGAATGGAGTAAGCAAGTGAGAAAGAAATTGTAGAAGATGAAACCAGAGAGGCAACAGTACAAGGTGAAGGGCAGGGCTTCTCCACTCCATCTGCTCATTAGGACCCCAAAGGGCTTTCCTACACTCCCAATGCTGATGACCCACTCTCAGAGACTCTCATTTAATTGGCCCTATTCCAAGCATCTCTACTTCTTTTAAAATTTCCAGATGATTCTAACGTGTAGCCATAGTTAAGAACCAGTGACACTGAGGCATGGAGGCCATTACAAGGACTTGGATTTCTCTTCCAAGTGCTGTGAGAGCCAAGGGGCAATGGGGATTCTGACGGAGGGGTGATGCGATATGAGTAAGCGAGGGTGGGGTAGAGACGTTTGCGATTCATAGTGGACATCTAAGTGAAGATCCTGAATGTGCAGTTGAGCACACAAGGGTGGGATCCAGGAGCAAGATCCAGGCTAGAGATGCAAATTTGTTACGTATCAGAATATACTAATCCTTAAAGCCATAACATCACATAATCACCAAGGAAAGGAGTATGGAAAGAGAAGAGAAGAAATTCAAGGAACGAGCTTGGACCTTTTAATATTTGTTTATGATGACTTCCTAGAGAAGGTCCTAAATTTATATATAGATAAATCTATGAGTTTTGGCTTTGATAGTATATTTTAAAGTTCTTTTTCACCCAAAGGTTATATAACTCTTCATCTATGATTCTTTTATGATTTAACTTTTATATTTAATTATGCCCTGATCTTTATTTTTCAATACCATTTCCCAATAAAAAGAACCAAAGTTCCCTAGAGAAATGGCTGACTCCAAGTCTGGGACAGAGAACGTATAAAATAAGCCTGGAACATCTTGTTGTGCCAGAAAGCAAAGGAGAGCTTTAAAAATGATGGGAACGGGTCCCAGGGGCAAAAGACCTGCTGCCAAACAGGGGAAAATTTCAGCATCAAAATGAATTATGATGGTAATGGATGATGGCCCATTGAATAACATAAGAATCCACGAGTCCACACTGACAGAGGAGAAAGAAAGGAAGGAAGAGAGAAGAGAGGGAAAGAGGAAAACAGGGAGAGAAAGCTCTTCCATACAATAAGGGCCAACTAATAAATACAGAAAGAATAACAGAATTGGAAAATCACCACCTTACAGCAACCCTAGCAGCAACTAATTTAGCCAAAATGAGTAACAAATATTTAAATAGCTTCCAAGTATTATGTCACAGATTTTGTATTTATCACAAAAGAAGATAGAATAAATGCACAGTGGAGAAATCCATTAACCACTACTTCACTAAGTGATCAATCAAAGTTGACAGCACCAATAATGGAAAAACCTACATCGCGTGCCTCCCAGAGTGCAGCATCGAGAAGGACATAACATACCTTGTGCAGTATCCCCACACAAATGCATGCCTTGATTCTAGTTATGAAGAAGTGCTGGATATACACAAATGGAGAGAGATTCCTCCAAACTACTGCTCTGTATATTTCAAAAAATATCAGCAGCATGAAAGACAAAGAAAGGCTGAGGAATTACTCCAGATCAAAGGAAACAAAAGACGTGACAACTAAATGTAACGAGTGACCCCAGATTCCGGTCCTGGATAGAGGCAGGGGGATATCCAAAATGGATATTAATGGGAAACAGCAAAATTTGAATATGGACTAAACATTTTGTTGTTACTATTGTTTAGTTGCCAAGTCGTGTTGAAACCTTGCGACCCCATGGACTGGCTCCTCTGTCCATAGAATTTCCTAGGCAAGAATACTGAAGTGGGTTGTTGTTACCTTCTCCAGGAGTTCTTCCTGATGCAAGGACCAAACCCATGTCTCCTGCTTGGCAGGCAGATTCTTTACCATTGAGCCACCTTGGAGTATTGTCTTAATGTTAAATATTCTGAATTTGATCATTGTGTTATGGTTACACAAAAGAATACCCTTGTTCTTTGGAGAATTTCACTCTAGGATAAAGAGTACATGTGGTCTGAAACTTACTCTCAATTGTCACAGAAAAAAATGTGTTCCTTTGTGTCTCTGTGTGTGTGTGTGTGCATGGCACAGTCAGGAAGTGGAAAAAAGCCAGGATTTGAATTCATGAGATTTATAAGTTTATTAGCTTAAAGTTATAAACAATTGTAAAATATTAACAACTGGTGAATCATCTCATGAGGGATAATGGAATTTATTGTACTCTTCTTGCACCTTAAAAAAAAAATCTTGAAATTTTTTCAAAACAAAAGATCAAAAATAAAAACATACATAAGTAGAAGCTGAGATTTGCTTATTGACTGGTCTATGAAATAATAAATTTTCATGCACATTTGGATTTCCTCCTCCCTCCCTCATCTGTCCCATGAATCCTGTCTGTTTTTATGTACCAGTGAATCGGTTTTAATTGTTAGAGTCTTTAATTATATTTAATACCTGGTAGGGCCAGTCTATCCACCTTGCTCTCCCGCACCATTTTCCTCTTCACACTTTTAGTCTTCCAAGTAAATTTACAATAATTTTGTCAAGATTTCCCTAAGGAAAAAAAAAAAACCAACCTCATTGAGACTTAGATTGGAATTTGTTCATTTGTAGATTCATTGGAACAGCTGAAAGCTTACATTGTTGACTCTTCTTAGAAAAGAGTGTTTGTATCTCCTTTTAAGTTTCATCCTAAATTTCTTTCTAAAGGTCTTTCTGTTTTCTTTGCGTAAATCTTGTCCATTTCTTGTTGAGTTAATTCCCATGAATTTTGTTGCTGCTGTAAATGTGATATAGTTCCATGATATGTTCCTAACAGCTTGCTTATTATCATTAAAAAAAAGTATTTGTTTTTACATCTCTAATTCTATATTTTGTGACTGCTACCCTACTAAATTCACTTGCTAGCTCTATGACGTTTTCCATTTTTTTGAGAGGTTCAAATGACAAAAAACACCCCATATCTCCTGAAAATTATGATGATAATATTTCTTCCTTGGGAATATTTGTGACTCTTATTTTATTCTCTTGTTAGATCCATTATTAGAACTTCTGGAACATTAATAAGTGGTAGTGGGGAGACAAAGGCATCCTTATCTTGTTCCTGAGTTTAACTAGGATGTCACTAATTTTTCCGCAGTTAATTATTACTTTGGTTTGAGAGAGACTATCTTTGTAATACTAAAGGACTGTTCTTCAATTCTTGTTTTATTTACAAAACATTACCAGGAATGGAAGGCAATATCTTGGAATTTTTCTAAAATTCTCATTTACTAAGCTCTGCTTATGCATTCAGCACTGTGTCAAGAGTTATATTCATTATTTAATTTAATCTGTATACGACCTTGACTTCAGACAATATTTTCCAAACTTGAAGATAGGGAAAGTGTACAAGATTCACAGTTAGGAATTGAAAAAAGACAGAATTTGTACTCAGACTTTCTGATTTCAAAACCTAAGCTCATAAGACAGCAATAATGTGGTTGTTCTCCTTGATCTACTAACATAATTGATCACATTAAGAGATTTCCTGATACTGTACAACTGTAGGGAAAAGCAAATTAGCCAAGATGGCGTGGTCAGGCTCTCTCACCGCATGGCCTTGCTCTTGCCCCACTTTCTGTAAGACTATGTAACAGTTGAGTACACTTATAGCGCTGTGCATGCACATCACGAGTTTCTCCCTTTGTCAGGGGTTGTGTGGTACTGATGTGTGAGCTCCACCTAAAAAGTGGTGGCATTGCTGCTGCATCACGGCTGTGTCCACCACTGGGTCAAGCACAAGAGGGGAGAATATAGCTTGTCTGCTGCTACAGCTGCTGTGCCAGCCAGGAGAGAAGAAACATGTCTGCAGTTCCTGCGCTTCCTTGAATTTTCTTCCAGCTTCCCACTTGCGCCTTGCCTACCCTCAGTTTAGCGACTTGGCATCACGAACAGGATCAGCGATACAATAACATTTGTTTTGCTGACATTAGTCCTGCTTGTACATAGTGTATTGTTATTTTACACATTTGGTTGCATTCAGTTTTCTATCATTTTGTGTCTCTACTGTGAAACTCGGCTGCCGTTCTTCTTTTGTCCGCCTGACAGGTTCGCTTTTGTTGGGGGGTGGGGGAGTGGTGTGCAATGCTGGCTTACTAAAATGACTTGGGCTGCCTCTCTTTTCCCACATGCTAACCCTATTTAAACAGCATGGAGATGATCAGTTTGTTGATTCACTTCTGGTGAAAGGGTCTGGGTAATACATTTTTGGACAACTTTCTCAGCTTCTTCTAGGATTTTTTATCTATGCATCTTTTCTACCACTTCTTCAGTCAAATTCGATAATTTTTATTTTCCCAGAAAACCATCCTCTTCATTGAGATTTTCAAGCTTATTAATATAAAGTTGTAAAACCTGCTGCTGCTGCTGCTAAGTCGCTTCAGTCATGTCTGACTCTGTGTGACGCCATAGATGGCAGCCCACCAGGCTCCCCTGTCCCTGGGATTCTCCAGGCAAGAACACTGGAGTGGGTTGCCATTTCCCTCTCCAATGCATGAAAGTGAAAAGCAAAAGTGAAGTTGCTCAGTCGTGTCCGACTGGCAGCGACCCCATGGACTGCAGCCTACCAGGCTCCTCCATCCATGGGATTTGCCAGGCAAGAGTACTGGAGTGGGGTGCCATTTCCTTCTCTGAAACCTACTCCTCGGCATTTTTCTTTAATGGCATACCATTTCTCATTTCTGCCCAATCACATTTTCCTTTCCTTGATTAGCCTTGCCAATGGCTTCTCTAAGTCATCGGCCTTTTTAAAGAGCCAGATTCGGAATGCATTTGTCAATTTGTGTTTCCCATTTTCTAATTCATTAATTTCTGGGGCTTTTGTTATTAGCTTCACCATCTTGTTTCTTTGGGTTGCGGTGGTGGTAGTTAGCTTTCATCTCTTTTTGGCATCTGGAAATAAATGTTTGGCTCATTTGTTTCTCTGTGTTGTCATCATGATCACTGGTTCTATACTTCTCATTAGGGATGTCTGTCTGTATTCCCGCCTAGACCCAAGAGTGACTTCAAAAAGTGATATTTAATTTCCCAAGTGGTTCAGTAATTTTGTTGATTATTTATCACGCAAGTTTTGATTTCTAGTTTTCTTAAATTCTAGTCAGAGAATGTAACCTATGCAGTTTGTACATTTTAGAGGTTATTGATAACGTGTTTGTGACCTGGAATAAAAATAATTTTTGAAAATGGTCTCAACAGTTTATATATACAGAGTGTATATCCCTGCTTGTAGGATACTCTCAGATGACCCCTGAGCAAGCTTGAAGGATGGAGAAATCATGACTTTCAATCCCCCCTGGGACAAACCAGATTTTTTAACACTAGAAAGGGACCAAGGGTGGGAGTCCGTGGATGGCAAAGGCACAGGAGGAGCCGGGAAACCTTCCCAAGCTGTCCAAAACCACCCCAACTTCCACGTGGCCTGGAAGTTCTTCCTAGAGACACCTGGGGCAGACAGTGGGTGGGGGCACAGGAGCCCCTCAAAGAGCATTGTTTTGCGGCTTGGGGGCCCGATTTTGCCTGCTTATTGAACACAGAAAGGCGGAGAGGCCAAGTGGACCCTCAAGGAAGCAGCCAGACTTGCTGAGAACAGGTCTGCTCCTCACTGGCCTCTCTCCCCCAAGTGTGACAGTGGGTAGTGGGGGGTTCAGGGAAGAGAGGGGTCACTTAATCCTGACACGAACTCAAAGAAAGTGAGTGAAAGTGAAGTTGCTCAGTCGTGTCTGACTCTTTGCAACTCCATGGACTGTAGCCTACCACCCTCCTCCGTCCATGGGATTTTCCAGGCAAGAGGACTGGAGTGGGTTGCCAATTCCTTCTCCAGAGGATCTTCCTGATCCAGGGATCGAACCTGGGTCTCTCACACTGTAGGCAGACGCTTTACCGTCTGAGCCACCAGGGAAGCCCAAAGTTTCAGGGAACTCAAAGAAAGAGAGAACCTTATTATCCTTGGTTCAACTGCTTTATCTTGCTTAGAAAAAGCCAAAGTGCAGTGACACGGTTCTAGACATCCAAACACGCATGTGTGTGGCCTGTGTGACTCTCAGAGCCGCGCACTGGGGCACGCCCAGCATGCAGGGCCCCTGGTCTGTGTCTCAGGAACTAGCCTGGGCCCTTGCCTTGCACTTGAGTCCCTTCTCCCAGCTCTCTCTCAGACCCTCACCCCAAGACCCCTCCTTCTGTGCTCTGTTACATTCGATTACATGGAAGGATATAGCCGTCTTTGGTGAAATTCCTCCCCCGCCTTCCAGACTGAGCCCTCCTGTAGCCCGCCCACTGAGCTGGAATTACACAGCGAATTCAGTAGTTTCCATTACTCCCGTCTCCCATCATCAGCCCTTCACGATCTATTCAGTGAGCAATGTTATTTCATCCCAAAGCCTTGGGTTAAACATTGGAGCAATATTTTTTTTCTCTGTATCTCACTTTCAAATAATAAAAATCACTTGAAGTTCCAAATACTGACTCAGTTGGAAGTGTCCAGGCCCCCAACTGAGAATAAAATCCTCAAACCTGATTTTTATTTTCACTCCCATGCAGGAAGCGGGTGCTGTGCATAGGGGGCAACTTGGGGTGGGCATTAGGCATATGACTTGTTCTCTCTTTCATTATCTGGTGCTCCTCTACCTCCTTGGCCAGTAGCTGTGGCATCTGTCCTTCCAGGACTGGGGGTCTTGAGAGGAAGGAGAAGAAGGAGGAGTAAGGATACGAGCGAGAGCAGAGTACCCACCTGACAGGTACTGTTGCAAGAATGCTTTACACTGTGATTTAAAGGTGACTTTCTGAGCCTGCACCTCCTTGGGAATCCCCTGCTGTACTTGCTTTGAAGGGGAGATGCATTTTCTCCCACAGCCTTTCCAGTCACAGTGAAAGCGGGAAGAGGATGTGGGACACATTTTCCCTTAAGCCAGTTGGTGAGTTCTCACCCCGAGGTTCACTCTGATTTCATGAGAAATGGTGCCCCTAGATCAGTCCTGGGTGGAAGCAAGCTCAGTCTCCTTGTGGCCGGCCTCACTCTGCCTCTTCTCAGGCAGAAGTCAGAACCCAGTCCATGCATGCCCACACCCAGGCTGCACAGCCAAGTCTCCCGGGCCCAGAGGTGAGGGGAGCCGGAGGCTCACACATGCCCACATTCTCCAAGGAGACCCTCCCTCTCAAATCCCTTCCAACCCTCACCACCTGGCCCTCACCAGTGGTTTTTGTAAAGGGCCCAAGTCACAAAACCAATTTTTTAACTGTCTTTAGTCACTTCTGCATATGATCCCTGCAAGGCTACACTACTTGGGTCCACACTGAAATCACCCGAAGTGTTTGTAAAAATAGTAATACCTACACCCCAGCCTCCAGATTTTCATTTAATTGTCTTGGGATGTGGCCTGGCCATTGAGGTTTTTTTTAAAACTCTCCAGGTGGTTCCAATGAACAGCCAAGAATGAGAACAGTGTCCTGGCCCAGTGCTTCTCAAACTCATGTGCTTGTGATGGGCCCAGGACGCCATTAAATAGTAAGCCTGGGGTCCAGAGTCTGCATTTCTAACAAGCTCACTCCCAAATGATGTAACATATCTGGTCTGAAGACCATGATTTGAGCATCAAGGAGCTAGAATATCAATGTGTTTTGGTAAAACTCTGCTTTTTCTTTTTTTATAGGCTTTATATTTTTAGAGCAGTTTTACATTCACAGCAAAACTGGGTAGAAAGCACAGTATTTTCTCATATACCTCCTGCCCCCACACATGCACAGCTTGTCATTATCAACATCCCACACAAATGGTGAATCTATGCTGACACATTGTAATCACCCAAAGTCCATAATCTACAGTAGGGCTCACTCTTGTTGTACAGTTTTGACAGAAGTATAATGACTAACATTCACAACTATCATAAAAGTAGTTTTGCCCCCGAAAAGTCCTCTGCACTCAGCCTATTCATCCCTCTCTACTTCCTAATCTCTTGCAACCATTTAAAACTGATTTTTAATCTTATTCAGTTCAGGTCTGGAAAAGGAAACGGCAACCCATTCCAGTATTCTTGCCTAGAGAATCCGGTGGTCAGGGGAGCCTGGTGGGTTGCTGTCCATGGGGTCGCACGGAGTTGGACACGACTGACGCGACTTAGCAGCAGCAACAGTTCAGTTCATTCACTCAGTCGTGCCTGACTCTGTGTGATCTCATGGACTGAAGCACGCCAGGCTTCCCTGTCCATCACCAACTCCTGGAGCTTGCTCAAACTCATGTCCATTGAGTCAGTGATACTGTCCAACCATCTCAACCTCTGTTGTCCCCTTCTCTTCCTGCCTTCAATCTTTCCCAGCATCAGGGTATTTTCCAATGAGTCAGCTCTTCACATCAGGTGGCCATAGTATTGGAGCTTCAGCTTCAGCATCAGTCCTTCCAATGAATATTTAGGACTGGTTTCCTTTAGGATTGACTGGTTGAATCTCCTTGCAGTCCAAGGGACTCTCAAGAGTCTTCTCCAACACCACAGTTCAAAAGCATCAATTCTTCGGCACTCAGCTTTCTTTATGGTCCAACTCTCACATCTGTACATGACTCCTGGAAAAACCAAAGCTTTCAATAGATGGACCTTTGTAGGCAAAGTAATGTCTCTGCTTTTTAATATGCTGTCTAGATTGGTCATAACTTTTCTTCCAGTGGCAAGCATCTTTTAATTTCATGCCTGCAATCACCATCTGCAGTGATTTTGGAGCCCCCAAAACTAAAGAATGTTACTGTTTCCATTGTTTCCCCATCTATTTGCCATGAAGTGATGGGACTGGATGCCATGATCTTAGTTTTTTGAATGTTGAGTTTTAAGCCAGCTTTTTCACTCTCCTCTTTCACTTTCATCAAGAGGCTCTTTAGTTCTTCTTCACTTTCTGGTGTAAGGGTAATGTCATCTGCATATCTGAGGTTATTGATATTTCTCCCTGCAATCTTGATTCCAGCTTGTGCTTCATTCAGTCCAGCATTTCTCATGATGTACTCTGCATATAAGTTAAATAAGCAGGGTGACAATATATAGCCTTGACATACTCCTTTTCTAATTTGGAACCAGTCCATTGTTCCAAGTCTGATTCTAACTGTTGCTTCTTGACCTGCATACAGATTTCTCAGGAGGCAGGTAAGGTGGTCTGGTATTCCCATATCTTTAAGAATGTTCACAGTTTGCTGTGATCCACACAGTCAAAGCTTTTGGCTTCATCAATAAAGCAAAAGTAGATGTTTTTTTGGAACTCTCTTGCATTTATTTTCAATGATCCAAACAGATGTTGGTAATTTGATCTCTGGTTCCTCTGCCTTTTCCAAATCCAGCTTGAACATCTGGAAGTTCTCAGTTCACATACTGTTGAAGCCTCACTTGGAGAATTTTGAGCACCGCTTTGCTAGCATGTGAGATGAGTGCAATTGTATAGTAGTTTGAGCATTCTTTGGCATTGCCTTTCTTTGGGATTGGAATGAAAACTGACCTTTTCCAGTCCTGTGGCCACTGCTGAGTTTTCCAAATTTGCTGGCATATTGAGTGCAGCACTTTCACAGCATCATCTTTTAGGATTTGAAATAGCTCAGCTGGAATTCTATCACCTCCACTAGCTTTGGTTGTAGTGATGCTTCCTAAGGCCCACTTGACTTCGAATTCCAGGATGTCTGGCTCTAGGTGAGTGATCACACCATCGTGTTTATCTGGGTCATTAAGATCTTTTTTGTATAGTTCTTCTCTGTATTCTTGCCACCTCTTCTTATCTTCTGCTTCTGTTAGGTCCGTAACTTTTCTGTCCTTTATTGTTCCCATCTTTGCATGAAATGTTCCCTTGGTATCTCTAATTTTCTTGAAGAGATCTCTAGTCTTTTCCCTTCTATTGTTTTCCTCTATTTTTTTGCACTGATCACTGAGGAAGGCTTTCTTATCTTTCCTTGCTATTCTTTGGAACTCTGCATTCAGATGAGTATATCTTTCCTCTTCTCCTTTGCCTTTAGCTTCTCTTCTTTTCTCAGCTATTTGTAAGACCTCTTCAGACAACCATTTTGCCTTTTTGCATTTCTTTTTCTTGGGGTGGTCTTCATCACTGCCTCCTGTACAATATCACGAACCTCTATCCATAGTTCATCAGGCACTCTGTCTATCAGATCTAGTCCCTTAAATCTATTCCTCACTTCCACTGTGTAGTCATAAGGGATTTGATTAAGGTCATACCTGAATGGTCTAGTGGTTTTCCCTACTTTCTTCAATTTAAGTCTGAATTTGGCAATAAGGAGTTCATGATCTGAGCCACAGTCAGCTCTCAGTCTTGTTTTTGCTGACTGTATAGAGCTTCTCCATCTTTGGCTGCAAAGAATATAATCAATCTGATTTCAGTATTGACCATCTGGTGATGTCCATGTGTAGAGTCTTCTCTTGTGTTGTTGGAAGAGGGTGTTTGCTATGACCAGTGCATTCTCTTGGCAAAACTCTGTTAGCCTTTGCCCTGCTTCATTTTGTACTCCAAGGCCAAACTTGCCTGTTACTCCGGGTGTTTCTTGACTTCCTACTTTTGCATTCCAGTCTCCTATGATGAAAAGGACATCTTTTGGGGGTGTTAGTCCTAGAAGGTCTTGTAGGTCATCATAGAACCATTCAACTTCAGCTTCTTCGGCTTTAGTGGTTGGGGCATAGACTTGGATTACTGTGATATTGAATGGTTTACCTTGGAAACTAACAGAAATCATTCTGTCATTTTTGAGATTGTACCCAAGTACTAAATTTCAGACTCTTGTTGACTATGAGGTCTACTCCATTTCTTCTAAAGGATTCTTACCCACAGTTGTAGACATAATAGTCATCTGAATTAAATTCTCCCTTTCCAGTCCATTTTAGTTCATTGATTCCTAAAATGTGTATGTTCACTCTTGCTATCTCCTATTTGACCACATCCAATTTACCTTGATTGATGGACCTAACATTCCGGTTTCCTACGCAATATTGTTCTTGACAGCATTGGACTGTACTTCCATCATGTCACATCTACAACTGGGCATTGTTTTTTCCTTTGGCTCTGTCTCTTCATTCTTTCTGGAGTTATTTCTCCACTTTTCTCCAGGAGCATATTGGGCATCTACTGACCTGGGGAGTTCATCTTTCAGTGTCATATCTTTTTGACTTTTCATACCCTTCATGGAGCTCTCAAGGCAAGAATACTGAAGTGGTTTGCCCTTCTTTTCTTAATCTTATTACATATTCATAATTTGTTAAATCCTAAGAAGGTATCTTCCCAAAGAAAGGCGATAATGTCTCTATAGCTGACTTAGCGATTAAACAACAAGCTGAGTTTCCTTTGTGGTGGGAGCGTAGGATATTAGCAACATCCCCAGTTTTTACCTACTAGCTGCTGACAGGTAGAAATACTCTTACCAAGTTATGACAACCAAAAATTTCCCTAGAAGTTACCAAATGTTCTGAGAAGAGGGGAGGGTGCAGAATCACCTTTAGTCAAGAACCATTGATTTATAGCAACCCAAAGAACTTGAAGAAATTTAAAATTTTTTACACTTGTAACTTCATTCATTTACAAATTATATTATTGAGCCAGTGCTATTGTATGCTAAACAGAGTTCTTGTACTGGGGATATAAAGGTGAACAAACCAAATGTTTATATAATAATATAATGTCAAATAGTGATAATTTTATATGCAGAAAATAAACAAAGAAAGCACAATAAGAAATAATGATGGCCTAGAGCCAACAGGGAGAATCCTATCATGAGGAGAAGTAGAAGGCCTCTTTGAGGAGGTGGCTTTTGAGCTTTCAAGAAAATGCAGTGAGGATGAGTCAAGAAAATACAGGTCAGGCAGAGGTCAGGTTTTTCCAAACTAAGGGAAAGCTGGAGTAAACGCACTAAGGTGAGAGTATGATTTAATCCCAGAACAAAGTCTTGGGCTAGGTTGAGGATGAAGTATTGGTGTTCCTTTCTCACCCAACAAACGCTAAAGGGAGCACTGCAACCTTAAAAGGTGATTCTTCCTTATTCAAATGAAACCTCAGGAGTCTCCACTCACCCCCTGTACTGTTATATTCATAGTATTCAATTTCTCTATAGCTCTAAAAGTTTCCTCACTCTGTCAAATACAAAGATCATATGTTTTAAATCCCCACTAATACAATGGGTTTGTGAATTTCTTCTTTTGTTTGTAATAGCTTTTGTCTTCTGTTTTTTTTTTAATGAGATGTTATTCGGCTCATAAAAGTCTACCATGTATCTTTAATGTAGATTGACACTTTTTCATCATGTTGGGGGGTGATATTTACTTGTTCACTTCTGGCTGTGATGGGTCTTCACTGCTGCACGTGCTTGCCCTAGTTGTGGGGGGTGCTGCTCTCTAGTCGCGGAGCGTGGGCTTCTCACTGAGGTGGCTGCTGTTGTCATGGCATGCAGGCTCTAGAAGCGCAGGCTTCAGTAGTGGCTCCTGGGCTCTAGAGCACAGGCTCAATAGTTGTGGAGCAGGAGTTCTGTAGCTCCATGGCACGTGAAATCTTCCAGGATCCGGGATCAAACCCATATCTCCTGCATCGGCGGCAAATTCTTTACCACTGAACCAGGGGGAAACCCACTTTGTTTACTATTAACAGTCTCTTAGTGGTATTTTCTCTTGAATTTTACCCCATATACTTTCAATATCACTACTTCTGCTGTTTTTGTTTGCATTTCCTGAGTATAATACTTTTATATTCATGTATTTTTCACATTTGCATAACATCTTATGTTTCTGATGAACAAAATACCTTAATTTTCAATACAATCTAAAAGTTTTCAACTATTAATAGTAGAATTCATGCTCTCATATTTGAATGAAACGTTTATGTTTGGTATTATTTTTGTAACATTATTTTGCACTTGCTTTTTTTCCTTTGCCATTTCTTTTTCTGATTTTGGTTAGTTGATCAATTTTTATTGGCTTGCTTTTCTGTAATAATTTGAAAGTTATATACATATCAGTTCAGTTCAGATGCTCAGTCATGTCTGATTCTTTGTGACTCCATTAACTGCAGCACGCCGGGCCTCCCTGTACATCACCAACTGCCAGAGTCTACCCAAACTCATGTCCATTGAGTCGGTGATGCCGTCCAACCATCTCATCCTCTGTCGACCCCTTAGCCTCCTGCCCTCAATCTTTCCCAACATCAGGGTCTTTTCCAATGAGTCAGCTCTTCGCATGAGGTGGCCAAAGTATTGGAGTTTCAGCTTCAACATCAGTCCTTCCAATGAACACCCAGGACTGATCTCCTCTAGGATGGATTGGTTGGATCTCCTTCCAGTCCAAGGGACTCTCAAGAGTCTTCTCCAACACCACAGTTCAAAAGCATCAATTCTTCAGAGCTCAGCTTTCTTTAAAGTCTATCTCTCACATCCATACATGACTACTGGAAAAACCATAGCCTTGACTAGACGGACCTTTGTTGACAAAGTAATGTCTTTGCTTTTGAATATGCTATCTAGGTTGGTCATAACTTTCCTTCCAAGGAGTAAGCGTCTTCTAATTTCATGGCTGCAATCACCATCTGCAGTGATTTGGGAGCCCAAAAAATAAAGTCTGACACTGTTTCCACTGTTTCCCCATCTATTTCCCATGCAGTGATGGGACTGGATGCCATGATCTTCGTTTTCTGAATGTTGAGCTTTAAGCCAACTTTTTCACTCTCCTCTTTCACTTTCATCAAGAGGCTCTTTAGTTCTTCTTCACTTTCTGCCATAATGGTGGTGTCATCTGCATATCAGAGGTTATTGATAATTCTCCCGGCAATCTTGATTCCAGCTTGTGCTTCTTTCAGCCCAGCGTTTCTCATGATGTACTCTGCATAGAAGTTAAATAAGCAGGGTGACAATATACAGCCTTTGGAATTGGTCTGTTGTTCCATGTCCAGTTCTAACTGTTGCTTCCTGACCTGCATATAGGTTTCTCAAGAGGCAGGTCAGGTGGTGTGGTATTCCCATCTCTTTCAGAATTTTCCACAGTTTGTTGTGGTCCACACAGTCAAAGGCTTTGGCATAGTCAACAAAGCAGAAATAGATGTTTTTCTGGAAATCTCTTGCTTTTTTGATGGTCCAGTGGATGTTAGCAATTTGATCTCTGGTTCCTCTGCCTTTTCTAAAACCACCTTGAACATCTGGAAGTTCATGGTTCACGTATTGCTGAAGCCTGGCTTGGAGAACTTTGAGCATTACTTTACTAGCGTGTGAGATGAGTGCAATTGTGCGGTAGTTTGAGCATTCTTTGGCATTGCCTTTCTTTGGGATTGGAATGAAAACTGACCTTTTCCAGTCCTGTGGCCACTGCTGAGTTTTCCAAATGTGCTGGCATATTGAGTGCAGCACTTTCACAGCATCACCTTTTAGGATTTGAAATAGCTCAGCTGGAATTCCATCACCTCCACTAGCTTGTTCGTAGTGATGCTTCCTAAGTCCCATTTGACTTCACATTCCAGGATGTCTGGTTCTAGGTGAGTGATCACACCATCGTGATTATCTGGGTCCTGAAGATCCTTTTTGTATAGTTCTTCTGTGTATTCTTATAGAATAAGACAAAATGTTTAAAAAAAATTCTACCAATTTCAAGAATTAAACAATATCTACAACTGCATTCAAATTGGATGAGAAATTGAGGGCTCTTCCTTCTTTACTTTTCCGTCATCTTAAATTTTTGTCAGAATAATTCCCTTAAAGATTATTTCTGACGTTTGCATTTGGTTTCATAACCATGTTCTGAACAATGATTTAGACATTAACTATTCTTTACCGGCTTAATTACTCATGATTGTTTCTTTTGTACCACCTCTTCCATTCCTGGGTTCTTTTTTTTGACTCATTTCTAGGTTAATTGGTGGACCTTTGACGGCATTATTTTTCAGGCAGATAATGTGAGTCCTTACATGTCTAAGAATGTCTTTCACTTGACCCATATATGAATGACATCATAGCTACTTAAAGAATTCTTCACATTTGTTGCTTCTAAAAATTCAGCAGTAATTGCTTCATTGTCTTCTAGAATTGAGAGTTACCTAATAAAGTCTAGGACAAGTCCATTCTTTTCTATGTGAGTAAACTGTTTTTCCTAAAAACATGAAAACATTTTTCCTTTATCTTTGAAACTTGAGATTTTATAAAGACACAAATACGCATGGGTCCCTTTACATTAATTTCAGCCATTAAATCTGATGGCTTACACCCTCCACATCAGAGAAGTTTTCTATTAATTCTTTGATTATAGAAATAGTAAATTACAGAACATTTTTAGAACTTAAAAAAACTTTTTTCTGTTCAACTTTATTGAGATATAATTAACATACAGTACTCTATAAGTTTAAAGTATACATTATAATGACCTGATTTACATATATTGTAATCTGATACATATATTGTATATGTTACATATATTGTAACCTGATTTACATATATTGAACTTGGTGGTTCAGATGGTAAAAAAAATCTGCCCACAATGCAGGAGACCCAGGTTGGATCATTGGGTTGGGAAGATCCCCTGGAGAAGGAAAAGGCACCCCACTTCAGTATTCTTGACTGGTAGATCCCGTGGACAGAGGAGCCTGGCAGGCTACAGTTCATGGGGTCGCAAAAAGAGTAGGACATGACTGAGCACTAACACTGCTACGATACAGCACTGGAAAAGTTTAAAATGTACATTATAATGACCCAATTAGCGTATATTGTATGATAATTACCATGATAAGTTTACTGAACATCCATCATTTCACATTATTGCCAGAAAAAGAGAGAAAGAGAAAATGTTTTTCCTTGTGATGAGAATGTTTAAGATCTACTCTCTTTGCAGTTTTCAAATATACCATACAGCAGTGTTAACTATAGTCATCACGTTCTACGTTACATCTCCAGAGATTATTTTTCTTATAACAGAAATTTTGTACCTTTGATGCTCTTTCCAGTCCCCTCACTCACGAGCCCCACCTCTGGTAACCAGATCATTTTCTATGAGTTTGGCTTTTTTTTTTTTAATTTCTCATATAAGTGAGATTATATAGTATTTGTCTTTCTCTGTCTTGACTAGAAATTTTAAATGAACAGAAAAAGTCTCCGCTAGTTGTTGACTCATGATAGACTCAATAAATATACGTTAAATGAATGACAAGTAGATGAATGAATGAATCTTCTTTTTCTCCTTCTTTGCTCCCTTCATCTCCCAATTATACAAATGCTCCATCACCTGTATTTCCTTCATCCCTTTAGCCTTCTCCTCTGGTATTTAATAGAAATTTTCAAGCTAGCTTTCTAATAATATTTGTTATTATGCTATCCACTTCTCATACTTTTATAATAGCAATTTTTCATATAAAATAAATTTTTGTAATTGTAATTACTCTTTTCTCACAGGTGCAATGAAATTTGTAAAAGTTATAAAGACAGATATAGTATTTTATTTCATTCCATTTTATTTTCTCTTGTTTCTTGCAGTAGTTCTGCTCCACAGGGGAATATTTGTTCAGTTTCCTTTTTTCTAAGTGAAAGTGAAAGTCACTCAGTTGTGTCTGACTCTTTGTGACCCCATGGACTATACAGTCCATGGAATTCTCCAGGCCAGAACATTGGAGTGGGTAGCCTTTCCTTTCTCTAGGGGATCTTCCCAACCCAGGGGTTGAATCAAGTCTCCCACATTGCAGGTGGATTCCTTACTACTAGCTGAGCCACAAGGGAAGCTCAAGAATACTGGAGTGGGTACCTATCCCTTCTCCAGCAGATCTTCCTGACCCAGGAAATGAACCGGGGTCTCCTGAATTGCAGGCAGATTCTTTTCCAACTGAACAATCAATAGCTACAATAATAAAGACTCTTTGCAAACCCATGGACTGTAACTTGTCAGGCTCCTCTGTCTGTGGGATTTCCTAGGCAAGAATACTGGAGTGGCTTGTCATTTCCTTCTCCAGGGGATCTTCCTGACCCAGGGACTGAACCCAGGTCTCCTGCATTGCAAGTGGATTCTTTACCAGCTGAGCCATAAGGGAACCCCTCCTCTTTCTAACCAGCCTCCAAAATATCTCTCAAAGAGATATCTCCCTCCTGCTCTTCCTGCCCTTCTGTGTTCCCCCCACACAGTGAACCAGGGCAACCTGTGAGACCAGTGGTGTCTCACCACAGTGCAGACATTACTGTGCCCGAGTTTTGAGGCTAGGTTATAAAGGCATTGTGATCTCCTCCTGGTCCTCTGGGATCTCTCCCTCTGGAGGAAGCCCACCATCATGTCATGAGGATGCTCAAGCAACCCTGGGGAGAGGTCCACCTGGAAAGGAAAAAAGGGGTCCTGCCAACAGCAGCCAGTGCCAACTTGTTAGCTGTGTGAATGAGCTACCTTGGAAGAAGATCATCCCAACCCATCAAGTCTTCTGATGATAGCAGCCGATCAACATGTTGGAGGACCACCCTCATGACAGTCCCCAGGCCAGAACCACCCCTCCATGGGTCTCCCAAACTGCTAACTCACAGAAATTTCAGAGATTATAAGTGTTTATTATTGTTTTACACCACTGAGTTTTGGGATAATTGGTTAGGCAGCCATAGATAACTGATAGAGCCCCCTTCTTTTGAACTGATTGGCCATTTCAATAAATGTTACTTTTCCAGTATTGGGGCTTGAGATAGGTGGTGCTAAAAGCATGTGGGTCTCTGTTCAACTCTTTCATCCTAGAGGAAGGAGAAGAGAAAGGCTGAGCTATTCTGTGGCTTTACTTTTCTCAAGAGGTCTATTTGTCACTGATGAATACAGAAGTTTCTTCAGCTTGGTGAGCCTGGTGCCAGGTGTCTCCTCACTGTGCAGAAGGGCTTTCTATATGGCTATACTGGAGTGTTAGTGGTAGCAAGGACCTCTCCCAGCTCCCAGACATTAGCGCCAACAAGCTCCCCAGCCATCCTTTTTATCATCTCGGCCAGCCACATGGTCATAGTAACGGTCTTCTTTCTTGCTTGGTATAGATCTCCCTGGAACCTATATTGAATCTCTGAGGGGCTACTACAGGCCCCAACAAGTTCACATTCCAGGGCATTCAAGAGCCAAATGCCTCCCCCATTAATCTCCACCAAATTAACTCATCAGACCATAGTGTTAAACTATGGTCTCAGTGGAAGCATGAGGACAGTATCAGGAAGGAACAACCACACAGGAAGAACATACTCTGGGAAACCGTCTTGGCATCATCTTGTAAAGCTGAACACTCCCACCCATGTATCCTACAACCTACTTCTAAAGAAACTGTGGAATTTGTTCCTCGGGCCACAGGAATATTCACAGTAGTACTGCTTACGGTAGAAAAACAAGTGGAGATAATCCACTGTAGAATGGATAGATAGATCGAGGTGTATTTTCATATATAATAGGATGTCATAAAGTAGTGAAAGAATTAATCACAACTCCACATATCAACTTAATTTTGCGGAATCTCAAAATTCATAACATGGAGCAAAAGAAACAGGTAGAACAAGGATTCCATTTACAAAATGGTCAGCAACGCTAAATATTGTCTTGCTCAAGGCTACACTCCCAAGTGGGAAACAGAGTAATAAACTCAAAATTGAGAAGGATTGGAAGGGAATTGTGTGCAGTTGGGGTGAGTTTCACTGGGTTGGTACCAGACCTGGCAGAGTTCATTTTCCCATCCCCAGTGGTGGTTCCACAGTATTTGCTTTATTGTTATTCTTTAATGCTCTTTAATATGTAAGAAATATCAATGCTTCACAATATTATAAATCAAAAATATTCTCACAACTTCATGCCTCAGGACTTTACACAGAGGGCTCCTTCCAGACTCAGCAACTGGCATTTGCTCCCCTTTTCATGCCTCCCTCTTCAAGTCACACAGCAGCGCCCCTCCCCCTGCCAAGAACCCCCTCCCCTTTCCCTAGGGGGAGCTGCATTAGAAGATCGGGTCCTCAGTCTCAAGCAGCACCTCCATCCATCCAGACTGGCACCAGCCTGACACCTCTTGGTCAACACCTCCCTGGACTGCCTTGAACAGGAGGCAATAGAATCCCTCTTGTGCATAAACTATTTTGAGTGGGTATTTTGTCATTTGTAACTAAAAGAATCCTGACTAATACACAAGTGTTTGCTTATTAAGCCTTTCTTAAAATCGCCCTTTCTGACATGTACAGGAAGGTCTGAGAATTTTTATTTGATCCTTCATGTGGCTGGTTCTGAAGGGACTCATTCACTGAATCAGTTCCCCGGGCAGCAGGGGCAGGTGGGCAGACACTGGCCTGAGACCCAGGGCAGTCAGGTCTCACAGACTGTCCCAGCCTCAGCTGCTGGCTGGTTACAGGCAAGTTGCTTTTCCTGCCTGGTCCTCAGTTACTTCATCTGTCAAGTGGGAAGTGTGGACCAAGTGAAGTTCATACCCATTTTAACCTCATGGTCCCTACTTGGTAACCATTTACAGAGTACAAGTGTCACTGATGAGTGGCCAAGTGACTTCAGTTAGCAGGATCACTACAGAGGTTGTGTTCTTCTTGAGGAGACAGGACCACACTCAGCAGGCCAAGAGCACTACAAGCAGAGGCCGACTCGAGGGCAGAGTCCCCAGACAAACGCAGACGGGCGCTGAGGCCAGCCACTGGGGAGGGCATTGAGCGCGGAACAACCCCGGAGCCGAGTGTCCTAGGGGCTCAGAGGGGTCTGAGAAGGCCAGAGCCAAGGAGGGGGAGAGTCGCGAGTCAGGTCTGGAAGACCACGGGCCGAGTGCAGCGTCAGGCCAGCAGGGAACAGAAACTTGTAGAGCCACGGGGTGGGGGGGTGTGTGAAGCTTCAGGGAGGGGGTGCTGTGTCCACTCCTCAAGCGAGAGACCCTCTTAATGGCTGCAGGATGCATCATTGCCCTCAGCCACTCCCCAAGTGTTCAGTCTGCAGGAAAGCTCTGGCAGGTACTGCATTTGACCCCGTTCAGTGGCTGATAACAGAGAAGGCAATGGCACCCCACTCCAGTACTCTTCCCTGGAAAATCCCATGGATGGAGGAACCTGGAAGGCTGCAGTCCATGGGGTCGCTGAGGGTCAGACATGACTGAGCGACTTCACTTTCACTTTTAACTTTCCTGCATTGGAGAAGGAAATGGCAACCCACTCCAGTGTTCTTGGCTGGAGAATCCCAGGGACAGGGGAGCCTGGTGGGCTGCCATCTATGGGGTCGCACAGAGTCGGACACGACTGAAGTGACTCAGCAGCAGCAGCAGCAGTGGCTGATAGAGCCCGTGACAGAACACTGAGGCTCCGAGCCACCTGACCTACTCCATGAGGCACTGGCGGGGTGTTTGGGAGATGATTATGCAGGACCTGGTGGTTTGTGCCTGGGCCAAGGGAGGGAAGTGGGGGGTGAGAAACATGCTGTGGCCTGGTCACTCAGAGGGGAGCTGACCTCCTGCAGGGCCCAGTGCTGAGGGTTAGTTCCGGAGGAAGACGGATGAGGCAGAAAGCTGCATTTCCCAGTGGGGATGGTCCTCTTCCAGACACGGCATTTGGCCCTGCTGCCCCCCCAGTGAGGGGAGTGACAAGAATTCAATCACCCCAGCTGGCCCTGGGGCTGGAGGTTCCCCACAATCATCTCCCCCAGAAGACCCAGCAAGTGTACGTAGGTTTGCTGAACACAAGGGAAAAGGTTTCCCTGGGAGAGGCTGTCTGCCCAGGTTG
Source organism: Bos javanicus (assembly GCF_032452875.1). Classification (NCBI taxonomy): domain Eukaryota; kingdom Metazoa; phylum Chordata; class Mammalia; order Artiodactyla; family Bovidae; genus Bos; species Bos javanicus. Next base: position 12,567,011 of record NC_083878.1, on the reverse strand, counting down.
AAATTCTCTTTGTTACGAAGACAGCAGTCCTGCTGCAGTCTCCCAGTATGTCCCCTTAGGTCTGTTACCTCCCTGAACCATTAGCCTCTCAGCAGGTCAGAGCTCACTCAGGTACACAGCTAGAAGGGGTCAGAGCCGCAAATGACCACGTGCACAGGCCCAGCATCCAGAGAGGCTAGGAGAGACAGGCTTCCTGCCGCCCCCTCAGTCATCTCTCCTCAGGCATTCCAGGTGGGGCCAACAGTCCACACCCTCCATCACCCCAAGGAGGCTAGGACGTGACCCTAACCACAGACTCAGTCCCTGCCTCCAGCCAGAACCTTCCTCGCACTGTTGCATCAACAGCGAGAGAGCTCTTCTTCCACCAGGGCTGCAAGGACCGGACAGCACACGGCCAACCACCGGCCCCCTACTCGCTCAGAATGGAGCCAAACACAGATACTCAGATGAGGGATTCTATGTGAACCCCAGACCTGGTGTGCCTGAGCTAGACTTGGAGTCAGTGGGTCGTATTTCCTGCTGCTTGTAAATGAAAGGGTTTTGACTGACGCAGCTCTAACACACAGGATGCCGCATACCTGGACCTTCACTCCTCAGCTGTCACTGCAACACGCTGGCTCCTCGGCCTCGCCCACCACACAGAACCTGTGGCCCTGCAGCCCTGGCTTCCCCATGGTGAGGACCGTGGTCCTAGACTGGCCCTCCCTGCAGCTCAGAGCAGACGTGGCGCCCGCCAGTGCCAGGGGCTGGGTTGTACACGAGCCTGGCTGCCGGGCCTCAGTCTGGAGCTCCAGGTCCCCACCTCGGGAATGCAGCCTGCTCTGAAGAGCTGCACCTGATCACGTACACTCAGAGGCTCACTCCCTGCCCAAACCCTTCATTTGATTTGTCTCCTTAGCATGCTAGCTTGGGAGTTATTTCTCATTTAAATAAAATGTGAAATCAGAACTAATGATGGGACTAATGCTAGGAAAATGTCTTTTTGGACCATGGCACACAAATGAGGGTTTCCCACTGTCTGGAATTGAGGAAGCTGGGATCCACACGATCCTGAGTGGGTGGAGTGTCGTTTTCCTCCAGCAGTGAAGAGGGCGTCACGCATCCAGTCACTACACAGGTTCTGAGCACGTGCACGATCCGTGTCAGGCTCTGGAGTGGGGAGAAGCCCACGTGGCAGGAGGGCCTTTCTTGCCAGCCATCTGCAGTCCCAGTGGTCCTGTCCGGGAAGCCCAGTGCTCCTTGCTGTGTGGAGGAGCCTCCTGGGAGAGAGAAGCCCTGTGCTCCCCCGGCCCTCACCCCTCAGCGTGTCATGACAGGGAGGTGCAGAGGTGGGGAAATCAGTCAGCCATCCTCAGTGAGTCAGGCCTTTGGCAGGCGGCCCCCAGCCCCGGAGCGCCTCTGACTCAGCCTGCTGACTGACGGACAGGCGACCGACAGACAAGAGGCAGTGAAAGTGCCGGGAAAGGGCGGCACCAAGGGCAGGCTCCTGACACAGGTCACCCTCCGGGCCCGGCCCCCCGGGGCCCTCCGTGTCCGTCCTCACTCGCTCCTTCCCCTCACACCCCTCCTCAGTCTGAGAGGCTGAGCGTTTGCGGGAAGCCTGAGGGACAGAGAAGGGCACCCCCTTTCCACACACCAGCAACAGACTGGTGGTCCCCAACTCCAGGCTGGACAACAGCCTGCCCTTCAGCGGACAGGACACTCCAGGGAGGGTGGGGCTGATGCTGAGGGCTGAGGAAAGATCACTTCCTGGCTCTCAGCTCGCCCACACCCTGCCATGGGCCCCACCCCACAAGCAGCTCTAAATGCTGCTCACTGCCAGCGTGGGGCCAGCCCTGACCCCCGGGTCGTTTTCTTAAGCATGCGTGCCTCACCGGCTTCTCCCACCCTGTATTAACGCTCCGGGTTCGGCCCCTCAGGACACACCTCATGCTGTTTCTCCAGTGTTAGCCCACACATGCCCTGACTCTTCTCTGTGTTCACATCGCTCTTCCCAGCCTCCCGGCGCAGAGCCCAGCCTGCCACTCTGAGGAGCCCCCAGGGTCACCCCCAGCCCCAGAGCCCCCAGAGCCCCTTAAAGGCCAGAGAAGGGTCTGCATGGAGCTGTTCCTCCCCCTGCTATCTCAGAGCCTCAGAGGGGCCTACTTGCCCCTTTGTTTAGCCCCTTCTCTGCCGCCATACAGAAGGGAAGGGAGGAGCCATGCCTGACGGCTTTGCACCAACCTGGAGCTTCTGCAGCAGCGCCCCAGGCCCGTGGGCAGCCATCCCAATGTGGCGTCCGCCCTGAGCCAGGAGAGGCTCCTGTGAGCTGCACAAGGGCCCAGCCTGCTCCCCCATCTCCAGGAGAAAGCCATGAGAAACCGCCTCTGAAGACTCCAACTTTCCAACAGTGAGAACCTGAACAAAGCGCCCAGAGCTCAGCCTCAGTTTCCTCTTCTGAAAAAAGAGAGAATGGGGCCTGGGACACAGAAGGAGCCGAGTCAGGATGGTCTCTGCTTGTTTTACTCTTGCCGGCAGAAGCGCAGAGCACCAACTCCTCACCTCTCTCTAGATCTGGGGCCCCCTGAAAAGCTCTGGAGGGTATGACCTCCCTCCTCTAAGAAGGCAACCACACAAACATTGCACAAGCAGTGCTCAGGCTGAGGGGCCCCTGCAGCCCTCCACTGCCCCTGCATTGGAAATCTGTTCCACAGATGCAGTCTGGGTGGGGCTCGGCGCTCAGGGCTATCTGAGGCCAGCCTTAGTGGTCACGCTGGGCCCACAACAAAGCACTTGTGCTCCAGCTGGCCCATCCGGGAGCACACTTGCAGGGGCGTGCAAGGCAGAAAGAAGTGCACGGGGCTCTGCTCTCCATTCTAAGCAGGGCCTGGAGATGGCAGCAGCTCTCCTGGCAGAGCAAAGGGTGGCTTGTGGGATGTGCGGTGTGCCTCTCCCACCAGGCTCCTGCCGCCCCACAGCATCTTGGCCCACGTGCCTCCAAGCAAGGTGGCTGTCCTCGGAAGGATGTGGTCCCACGCCCTGCTCCTTTGTAGCTCTTCAGTTCAGTTCAGTTTAGTCGCTCAGTTGTGTCCGACTCTTTGCGACCCCATGAATCGCAGCACGCCAGGCCTCCCTGTCCAACACCAACTCCTGGAGTTTACTTAAACTCATGTCCATCGAGTCAGTGATGCCATCCAGCCATCTCATCCTCTGTCGTCCCCTTTTCCTCCTGCCCCCAATCCCTCCCAGCATCAGAGTCTTTTCCAATGAGTCAACTCTTCGCATGAGGTGGCCAAAGTACTGGAGTTTCAGCTTTAGCATCAGTCCTTCCAATGAACACCCAGGACTGATCTCTTACCTGGGACAATCTCACATTCTTTTGAATGTTAAGTTTTCTGTGTGTGAACTATACCAGACCAATGAAAATAGCACACAGAAATATATAAATATAAAAAAGCATTAATAAATCAGATCACCTCCTCCAGCGCCCAGCACAGTAAGAGGCTGGGGGAGGCTCTCCAGTTCAGACCTCTAGGGCATGGGCACTAACGGTTACATTAGATTTGGTTTTTAGCTCTAGGTCCTGATGCAGAAAAGATACCTGTGTATCTGCCCAGATTAGAGACAAAGGAGACTGCACAGAGAGCCAGGGATGAAGCCTCCTGGAGGGTATTTGACAATTTCTGTACTGTCGAGTAAGCTGGGCGGTGACTTCCTTGCAGGCAAAAAGGAGGGGAAATACACACCTTCAGTGGTCTGTGAGGTCTCTTGGAATCCTTGACATATTACTTGTGAGGACATCAGAGAGACATTCTGAGCTGCCAGACTTTAGCCAGTGCTCCTGCCTGGGCGGCCTTAGCACGTCTCAGCATGGAAGTTCAAGAGGAGCAGTGCCTGGAGGCGGAGAGGCAGGGAGGTGAAGAGAGCAGTAGCTGCTTCCCAAGGAAAAGCTGTGAGGCTGTGGAAGCCGGCCCCTGGTGTCCTAGTGACAGGTGGGCAGGATCTGCCTGCCTTTCCAGGAGACAGGAGGTTGGGTTAGCCTGGCTGCAGACTGGGTCCAGGGATGTGTCCCACGTGGGGATGCTCTGACCCCTGCTTTAGAAGGCAGCACTTTTCATCACGCTGGATACCCTTCATTACTGAGGAATCCTCTATATTGTATTCAGCCAAACTGTGAGCCCCAGGCAGGCTGTTCAGGGCTGCCCCTCAAGTGGGTTAGAAACGACTTTCACAGCCACTCACAGAAATCGGGTAAAAAAACAAAAACAAAAAAACCTGGCCCGGTTTGCCCAGGACTGAAGCATTTCCTAGGAGACAGGACTTTTGACCTGGGCAAACAGGGGTGGGTGCTTACCTACACGGAAGCCAGGAGGACTGGGGGGATCCTACCGGAGGGCTGGGCCTTCTCCGTGTGTCCAGAGAGCTATACCACCAAGGGTGGCAGGAGCACCCCCTCCTGTGGCACTGATTTGCTCAGCCATTGCTCAGCAATGCAGAGGAGAGTATGTCCTGTGTCAAATGTCCCCAGAAGCCAGGAGGAACCAGTTAAGCTGGTGACCTCTGCTTTAGGGCTCCCTGCTTGCTTATCTCCACTTCTGGGCCTTTCTGTACTTAGGAAAGATTAGTTCAGACGTCTCTCCCCACTATGCCAATCTTTCCAGGACCACCTGCCTGGAATCAGAGTGAGCAGGTGCCCGTGGACAGGGCCAGGCTTCTGGACATTCCCCTCTTCGCCGCCCCTCCACTGGCCACCTGCGCGGAACTGTTCTGAATGTTGACGGGAGAGGGGAGAGGTAAGCAGAAAGGAGAGCTCTGGACAGTGCTGTCTGGGCCTGCTCTTTTCTCAGCCAGCACTGTTCCTACCTACGGGCCCTGACATCATCTCGACTGGCTAAAGAGTATACATTTGCAGTTAGAAATCTGTAATGCTTTTTAGACCCAACGCCTTCACTAACTGGGGCGTTGAGGTAGTGAGTTATTCATGAGTTATGATATGAATGATGAAATTATTCATAAGTTATGATGTTTATGGCAAGCAAAAGGGTATGGGTTATGTCTCAAGACCATGGGGCAAGCTTGGCGTCTGTTGGCCTGAACTTGGGGAGGGTTGCCAGTTGACTGGTCTCATGGAGGGGGTTGATACGTCTTCCAACCTCCACGAAGGGTAGAAATGGCAAGGATGTTCAGACTTGAGGATGATTTTTCAGGCTTGCTACCAGCTCCAAAAGGCTCTTTCTGTCCCTAATAGAAAGCATTCAGTCACATCTGACTGAATTTCACCCTCTTTTTCCCCATTTACTTTTCACACTAGTAGAAGACTAGTGGGGAATTTCCAATTCTGGTTGTTTTTGGAGAATAATGGGAGCAAACCAAAGAGGTCAGCTAGCTTCCTCTGCTCTTGAGAAATAGGTTTAAAAAAACCCCTCAGTATCTCCCATCCACACTGGAGTTATAAGTGACAAGCCCTGGGGTTCCCAGGAGCATACATTCTGCCTACCCTCTAACCTTGGGCCTGGACTCCTGCTCCTATGTATCTTGCATGCGTGCTAAGTCACTTCAGTGTTCGACTCTTTGTGACCCTACGGACTATAACCGGCCAGGCTCCTCTGTCCATGGGATTCTCCAGGCAAGAATACTGGAGTGGGTTGACATGCCCTCCTCCAGGGGATCGTCCCAACCCAGGAATCAAACTTGAGTCTTTTATGTCTCCTGCACTGGCAGGCGGGCTCTTCACCACTAGTGCCGCCTAACAGCTCTGTATTCAGAGACACTGATGGGAGACTCAGTCCTGCTTAAATGTTTTAAACACACACACACAGAATTACACAAAGCCCTTGGCACATGGTAGACTTAATTTTGAAAGAGGAAGATTTGACATCATAATAACTCAAATAATTTCACATGCAGCAGCAACAGCTTCATCTTAGAGCTTCTCCACCTTTAAAATGTCATTTCCCACTCCCAGCCCACATGCTGTCTTTTTTTTTTTTTCCCCACTCACTGTCTTGCTAGCTTCTTCCTCTTCCTCTGGAATAATGTTAGTTTCCATCTGTCCCTTTCCCCTATCCCACCCCATCTCGACCTTGGACTGCCAAGATGCGCTTATCCTCACATTGATACAGGAATTTAGTGTAAGACCTATCAAAATCCCAGAAAGAATTTTTGTAGATATATAGAAAAAATTATTATACATTTTGTATAGAAAGGCAAAAGAATTGGAATAGCTAAAACAATGTGGAAAAAGAAGAAGAATGTAGAAGAAATAATTCTACCCAAGTTTAAGACTTATATAGCTACAAAGACTCTTTGTGACCTCATGGACTGTAACTTACTAGGCTCCTCTGTCCATGGGATTTCCCAGGCAAGAATACTGGAGTGGGAAATACATTTCCTTCCCCAGGGGATCCTCCTGACCCAGGGATAGAACCCAGGTCTCCTGCTTGGTAGGCAGATTCTTTTTACCTCTGAGCCACCTAGATAAACCAAGTAGACCAAAACAACTCTGAAATTTACATTTTCAATGAAGCTACAACTCACAAAAGCAAGCCAAGACCTTTGTACTAAAAAGAGCAACTAAGTGCTGAAATTGGAAATTTGTATAAAACCCAGAGTCTCCTAACACGATAGCCAAAACATACAAGATAGAATAAAAAACCACCCAGCATACCAAGAGTCAGGGAAATTACAATTTGAACGAGGAAAGACAATCAACTGAGGTCCAAATAAGATAAGTTATCTGGCAAGAATTTTGAAACATTAGTTGCTTCAACAGCAATTATAAATTATCTTGAAACAAATGAAAAAATTTTAAAAATTCAGCAAGTAGACACTATAAAAAAGAAGCAAATAGAAATCATAGAACTGAAAAATAATAATTTTTTTTAATCTCACTGGATAGGCTAAATTGTAGAATGGAGTTGAGAGAGAAAAGAATCAGTGAGCCTGAAGACATAATAATAGAATTTATCCAGTCCAAACAACATATAGGGAAAGTACTAAAAATATAACAAATAAACAGAGCTTCTCCTATGTGAAGATGACAAAAAAGACCCAATATTCATATAATTGCCATCCAAGAAGCAAAAGAGGAGGGAAAGTGCTGAAAAAGTCCTCAAAGAAATAAGCTGAGATCCTAAATTTGGCAAAAGACATAAGCCCACAGATCAAAAAAGCTGAATGAACACCAAAGGATAAATTCAAAAGAAATCCATGCCAAGATACATAATTAAATTCATGAAAACTAAAGCAAAGGAGAGGGTCTTGAAACTGTCAAATAGAAACGGTACATTAACTGTAAAGGAACACCAATTTGAAAAACAAATTTCTCATCTGAAACCACTGAGACCAGAAGGAGGTGGCATAATATTTTTCAAATGCAAAAACATCTGTCCATTGTGGAGCCTACACTGGGTAAAACTGTCTTTTGGGCATAAAGGAGGTATATGCCTTCTCATATGACTTAAAATGGGAAAAGGAAATTCTCCAAATGGAAAGGAAAGGATGTAAGGAAGAATCTTGGAACATCAGGAAGGAAAATAAAACGATAGAACAAAATAAATATGGGAATATACAATAAACTATTCTCTCCTTGTAAGCTTTCTAAACTATATTTTATTACTGAAACAAAATATATAACACCATCTGAATGAATTCGCTCAGTCGTGTCCAACTCTTTGCAATCCCGTGGACTGTAGCCCACCAGGCTCCTCCGTCCATGGGATTCTCCAGGCAAGGATACTGGAGTGGGTTGCCATTTCCTTCTCCAGGGGATCTTCCCGACCCAGGGATCGAGCCCAGTTCTCCTGCAATGCAGGCAGACGCTTTAACCTCTGAGCCACCAGGGAAGCCCCGAAACTCAAGCTAATAATATTTAACAGTGAACTAGGTGAAAGGACTTAAATAGGTTTAAGGTCTCGATGCTTCACTCAAACTGCTGAAATGTTGATACCAGCAGACCTTATAGGTGACATATATGTTAAAATACCCAGAGCAACCACCAAGAAATGCAAACCATAAAGAAATACAGTCAAAAATACTATAGATAAATTGAGATGAGAGACCTCTCTGAGGTCTCTGGGGTCTCTCCCTGATAGCTCAGTTGGTAAAGAATCTGCCTGCAATTCAGGAGACCCTGGTTCGACTGCTGGGTTGGGAAGACTTGCTGGAGAAGAGATAGGCTAACCACTCCAGAATTCTTGGGCTTCTCTTGTGGCTCGGCTGGTAAAGAATCCGCCTGCAATGCAGGAGAACTGGGTTCAATCCCCTGGAGGAGGGAAAGGCTAGCCACTCCAGTATTCTGGCCTGGAGAATTCCATGGACTGTACAGTCCATGGGGTCACAAAGAGTTGGACACAACTGAATAACTTTCACTTTCTCATCTCTTCTACTTACCCACAGAATTGGCATTGAAGGTCAATGGGCTTACTTTCAGCTTCCCAGGTAGCATTAGGAGTAAAGAACCCACCTGCCAATGCAGGAGACATAAGAGACGTGGGTTCAATCCCCTGGAAGAGAGCACAGCAACCTACTCCAGTAATCTTGCCTGGAGAATCTCTTGGACAGAGGATCCTGATGGGTTGTAGTCCATAGGGTTGCACAGAGTCAGACACAACTGAAGCGACTTACTTTCAGGGCTTACTTTCAGAAGAGCTAAAGTATGGTGGGAAATAGAGACTCCTCTCTTAAGGAGCACACACAAAATCTTATAAGCTCTAGGACCCAGGTTAGAAGGGGTAATTTGAAAAGTGCCTTGGTCAGACCCACCTGCTGATCTTAGCCTTTCAGAGAGGCAAGAGGCAATTGGAGCTCACCTTGGGGACACAGACACTGGCAAAAACCATTTTGGGGAGCTCGTTCAACACATGAACACTGGTGTTGGCAAGCACCATTTTGGAATCCTTTCTCTGGCTTATTAATACCAGAACCTGACTCCTCCCAGCAGCCTTTTGGCACCAGTACTGAGACACCCCAGGCCAAGCAATTAGCCAGGCAGAGACACAGCTCCACCCACCAGCAGGCTGGCTGCCTTAGGACCTTCTGAGCCCCCAGCTGCCCCAGGATCACACCACCCACAAGTGCACTGGCTAGCCCCGGGAGCTTGCCTTGTCCACTGCAGGGCCCAGAACTCAGCTCCAAACACCAATGCCTCCGCACAAGTCCCTAGGCCTCTAAGGCCCTACAGCCAGATACCCTGGGATCAGTCTCCCTCTAACAGTAGGTAGGCACCACCCCCAGGGATCTGCAACCATAGATTCATAGATTTGGTTTCATCCACCAATGGGCCAGCAGTAGCTGCAGGATCCAGCCTCACCCACCAGTAGGCAGGCACCAGCATGGGGAACCCTCCAGGCCCCAGCCCCGGGACCAAAGCAAGCTCTGCAGGTGGCCATATCAGGACCCAGCCCGCCCGTCAGTGGGCCAGCTCCAAGCCTGGGACCACCTGGGCCACAGCACTGGCCACCAGGTCAACCACGGCCCTGCAGCCAGAGACTCAAGAACCAGGCACTGCCCACCAGTGAGCCAGAACTAGCCCTGGGAACACTGGGCTCTAACCCTACCCACCAGCAAGCTCTGAGACACCTTGGACCACTCAGGCCATCACCTCAGGATCCAGCCCCAATCTCCAATGGGGCAAGGCCAGCTTTGGGGCACCCTGGATCCCACAGCCAGCAGGGATGGGAACCAGCCCAACCCACCAGCCAGCCAAGACTAAACCCAGCATTGCCGACCCTGCAACCATGGGCAGAACCAGGCTCAACCAATCAGCTTACTGTCACTAGCCCCAGGACCTGCTGGGGCTCTGCAGTCACCTGCCTGGTGACACAGCCCTACCAACCAGAAGCCAGCAGCCTCCACTCAGGGCAGGGCCTGGCAACCAACCAGACGAGGGCCGGCCACATCTCCCAGGTTACCCACAGCAGTCAGCCCACCACAGCAGAAGGACCCACAAGAGAAGCCCACGTAAGGGTCACCCTAGAGCATATAACTCTGGTGACCAGATAGAAGTGTGCTATTGGGACACATAGGGTGTCTCCTATAAAAAGCCACAACTCCAAGGTTGGAAAACATAACCAACCTAACAATACATAGAAATAAAAGCATCAAACGAGGCAAAATGTGGCAACAGAGGAATACGTTCCAAATGAAGGAACAAGATAAAACCCCAGAAGAACTGGGGTTCTCCTACACTCTTGGTGGGAATGTAAACTGCTGCACCCACTATAGAGAACAATATGAAGGTTTCTTTAAAAACTAAAAATAGTTGCCATATGATCCAGCAATCCTACTCTTGTGGACACATCTGGAGAAAATTCTAATTTGAAAAGAAACATGCACCCCAATGTTAATACCAGCACTATCAACAACAAAAAAGACATAGAAGCAACCTAATGACCACTGACAAGTGAATGGATAAAGAAAACATGGTGTGTGTATATACATATGTATACACACGCACATATACATACAAGGAGTTGCTGGTAGCTCAGCTGATAAAATTGGAGAAGGAAATGTAAGAAGAGAGATATATATGTGTGTATATATGTGCTATGCTGTGCTGTGCATAGTTGCTCAGTTGTGTCTGACTCTTTGAGACCCCATGGACTATAGCCCACCAGGCTCCTCTGTCCACGGGGATTCTCCAGTCAAGGATGCTGGAGTGGGTTGCCATGACCTCTTCTAGGGGATCTTCCCAACCCAGGGATTGAACCCCGGTCTCCGACATTGCACCTGTATTCTTTACTGTCTGAGCTTCCAGGGAAGCCATGAATACTGGAGTGGGTAGCCTATCCCTACTCCAGGGGATCTTCCCAACCCAGGAATCGAACCAGGGTCTCCTGCATTGCAGGCAGATTCTTTATCAGCTGCTGCTGCTGCTGCTAAGTCGCTTCAGTCGTGTCTGACTCTGTGCAGCCCCATAGACGGCAGCTCACCAGGCTTCCCCGTCCCTGGAATTCTCCAGGCCAGAATACTGGAGTGGGTAACCATTCCCTTCCCCAGGGAATCTTTCCAACCGAGGGATCAAACCCAGGTCCCACACATTGCAGGTGGACTCTTTATCAGCTTAGCCACCAGGGAAGCCTGAAATGTTAGTCACTCAGTCATGTCCTACTCTTGGGACCCTATGGACTGTAGTCCTGTGGACAGGTTCCTCTGTCCATAGAATTCTCCAGGCAAGAATACTGGAGTGGGGTGCCATGGCCTTCTCCAGGGCATATTCCCAACCCAGGGATTGAACTCCAGTCTCCCACGTTGCAGGCAGGTTCTTTACCACATGAGCCACCAGGAAAGCTCCATGCGGTCCAAGGGACTCTCAAGAGTCTTCTCCAACACCACAATTTGAAAGCATCAATTTTTCACCACTCAGCCTTCTTTATGGTCCAAATTTCACATCCCTACAAGACTACTGGAAAAACCATAGCTTTGACTATATGGCTTTTGCTGGCAAAGTAATAGCTCTGCTTTTTAATACACTGTCTGGGTTTGTCATAGCTTTTCTTCCAATGAGCAAGTGTCTTTTAATTTGGTGGCTGCAGTCACCATCTGCAGTGATTTTGGAGCCCAAGAAAATAAAGTCTGTCACTGTTTCCATTGTTTCCCCATCTATTTGCCATGAAGTGTTGGGACTAGATGCCATGATCTTCATATTCTGAATCTTGAGTTTTAAGCCAGCTTTTCACTCTTCTCTTTCACCCTCATTAAGAGACTCTTTAGTTCCTCTTTGTTTTCTGCCATTACAGTGGTGTCATCTGTATTTCTGAGGTTATTGATATTTCTCCCAGCAATCTTGATTCCAGCTTGTGCTTCATTCAGCCTGGTATTTTGCATGTTGTATCCTGTATATAAGTTAAATAAGCAGGATGACAATATATGGCTTTGATATACTCCTTTCCCAATTTTGAAACAGTCTGTTGTTTCACGCCTGGTTCTAACTGTTGCTTCTTGACCAGCATACAGGTTTCTCAGGAAGCAGGTAAGGTGGTCTGGTACTCCCATCTCTTGAAGAATTTTCCAGTTTGTTGTGATCCACACAGTCAAAGGCTTTAGTATAGTCAATGAAGCAGAAGTAAATGTTTTTCCACAATTCCCTTAATTTTTTCTATGATCCAATGGCTGTTGGCAATTTGATCTCTGGTTCCTCTGCCTTTTCTAAATCCAGCTTGTATATCTGGAAGTTCTCAGTTCATGTACTGTTGAAGCCTTGCTTGAAGGATTTTTAGCATTACCTTGATAGCAAGAGAAGCGAAAAGCAAAGGCGAAAAGGAAAGATATAAGCATCTGAATGCAGAGTTCCAAAGAATAGCAAGAAGAGATAAGAAAGCCTTCTTCAGCGATCAATGCAAAGAAATAGAGGAAAACAACAGAATGGGAAAGACTAGAGATCTCTTCAAGAAAATTAGAGATACCAAGGGAACATTTCATGCAAAGATGGGCTCAATAAAGGACAGAAATGGTATGGACCTAACAGAAGCAGAAGATATTAAGAAGAGATGGCAAGAATACACAGAAGAACTGTACAAAAAAGATCTTCACGACCAAGATAATCACGATGGTGTAATCACTCACCTAGAGCCAAACATCCTGGAATGTGAAGTCAAGTGGGCCTTGGAAAGCATCACTACGAACAAAGCTAGTGGAGGTGATGGAATTCCAGTGGAGCTATTTCAAATCCTAAAAGATGATGCTGTGAAAGTGCTGCACTCAATATGCCAGCAAATTTGGAAAACTCAGCAGTGGCCACAGGACTGGAAAAGGTCAGTTTTCATCCCAATCCCAAAGAAAGGCAATGCCAAAGAATGCTCAAACTATCACACAATTGCACTCATCTCACACACTAGTAAAGTAATGCTTAAAACTCTCCAAGCCAGGCTTCAGCAATATGTGAACCGTGAAATTCCTGATGTTCAAGCTGGTTTTAGAAAAGGCAGAGGAACCAGAGATCAAATTGCCAACATCCCCTGGATCATGGAAAAAGCAAGAGAGTTCCAGAAAAAACATCTATTTCTGCTTTATTGACTATGCCAAAGCCTTTGACTGTGTAGATCACAATAAACTGTGGAAAATTCTGAAAGAGATGGGAATACCAGACCACCTAACCTCCCTCTTGAGAAACCTGTATGCAGGTCGGGAAGCAACAGTTAGAACTGGACATGGAACTACAGACTGGTTCCAAATAGGAAAAGGAGTACATCAAGGCTGTATATTGTCACCCTGCTTATTTAACTTCTATGCAGAGTACATCATGAGAAATGCTGGGCTGGAAGAAGCACAAGCTGGAATCAAGATTGCTGGGAGAAATATCAATAACCTCAGATATGCAGATGACACCACCCTTATGGCAGAAAGTGAAGAGGAACTAAAAAGCCTCTTGGTGAAAGTGAAAGAGGAGAGTGAAAAAGTTGGCTTAAAGCTCAACATTCAGAAAACGAAGATCATGGCATCTGGTCCCACCACTTCATGGGAAATAGATGGGGAAACAGTGGAAACAGTGTCAGACTTTATTTTTGGGGGCTCCCAAATCACTGCAGATGGTGATTGCAGCCATGAAATTAAAAGACGCTTACTCCTTGGAAGGAAAGTTATGACCAACCTTGAAAGCATATTCAAAAGCAGAGATATTACTTTGCCAACAAAGGCCCGTCTAGTCAAGGTTATGGTTTTTCCAATGGTCATGTGTGGACGTGAGAGTTGGACTGTGAATAAAGCTGAGTACCGAAGAATTGATGCTTTTGAACTGTGGTGTTGGAGAAGACTCTTGAGAGTCCCTTGGACTGCAAGGAGATCCAGCCAGTCCATTCTGAAGGAGATCAGCCCTGGGATTTCTTTAGAAGGAATGATGCTAAGGCTGAAACTCCAGTACTTTGGCCACCTCATGCGAAGAGCTGACTCATTGGAAAAGACCCTGATGCTGCGAGGGATTGGGGGCAGGAGGAGAAGCGGACGACAGAGGATGAGATGGCTGGATGGCATCACTGACTTGATGGACGTGAGTCTGGGTGAACTCCGGGACTTGGTGATGGACAGGGAGGTCTGGCGTGCTGCAATTCATAGGATCGCAAAGAGTCGGACACGACTGAGTGACTGAACTGAACTGAACTGATAGCATGGAAAATTAGTGTAATTGTGCAGTTGTTTGAACATACTTTGGCATTGCCTTTCTTTGGGATTGGAATGAAAACTGACCTTTTCCAGTCCTGTGACCACTGCTGAGTTTTCCAAATTTGCTGGCATATTGAGTGTAGCACTTTAACAGCATCATCTTTTAGGATTTGAAATACCTCAGCTGGAATTCTATTATCTCCACTAGCTTTGTTTGTAGTAATGTTTCTTAAGGCTCACTTGACTTCATGCTCCAGGATGTCTGGCTCTAGGTGACTGATCACACCATTGTGGTTATTAGACTCATTAAGACCTTTTTTGTACAGTTCTTCTGTGTATTCTTGCCACCTCTTTTTAATATCTTCTGATTCTGTTAGGTCCATACAATTTCTGTCGTATATTGTGCCCATCTTTGTATGAAATGCTCCCTTGGTATCTCTAATTTTTTTCAAGAGATCGCTAGTCTTTCCTATTCTATTGTTTCCTCTATTTCCATGTGATGTTCACTTAAGAAGGCTTTCTTCTCTCTCCTTGCTTCTCTTTGGAACTCTGCATTCAGTTGGGTCTAATTTGCCTTTTTTTTTTTTTTTTTTTTTTGCTCTTTTGCCTTTTGATTCTCTTCTTTTCTCAGCTATTTGTAAGACAATCATTTTGCCTTGTTGTATTTCTTTTTCTTCGGCATGGTTTTGGTGTCCACCTCCTGTACAATGTTACGAACCTCTGTCCATAATTCTTCAGACACTCTATCAGACCTAATTCCTTGAATCTATTTGTCACTTCCACTATATAGTCATAAAGGATTTGATTTAGATATTACCGTAATGGCCTAGTGGTTTTCCCTACTTTCTTCAATTTCAGTCTGAACTTGACAATAAGGAGCTCATGATCTGAGCCACAGTCACTTCCTGGTCTTGTTTTTGCTGACTATATAGAGCTTCTCCATCTTTGGCTGCAAATAATATAATCAATCTAATTTCAGTATTGACCATCTGGTGACATCTAAATGTAGAGTCATTTCTTGTGTTGTTGGAAGAGGGTATTTGCTATGACAAGTGAGTTCTCTTGGCAAAACTCTGTTAACCTTTGTCCTGCTTCATTTTATACTCCAAGGCCAAACGTGCCTGTTACTCCAGGTATCTCTTGACTTCCTACTTTAGCATTTCCCCTATGATGAAAAGGACATCTTTTTTGGGTGTTAGTTCTAGAAGATCTTGCAGGTCTTTACAGAACTGTTCAACTTCTTTGGCATTAGTGTTTGGGGCATAGACTTGGATTACTGTGATGTTGAATGGTTTGCTTTGGAAATGAACAAAGATCATCCTGCCATTTTTGAGACTGCACACAAGTACTGCATTTCTGACTCTTTTGTTGACTATGAGGGCTACTCCATTCCTTCTAAGGGATTCTTGTCCACAGTAGTAGTAAATATAATGATCATATGAATCGAATTTGCCCATCCCCTCCATTTTAGTTCCTAAGATGTTGATGTTCACTCTTGGTATCTCCTATGTGAACATCCAATTTACCTTGATTCATGGATCTAACATTCCAGCTTCCTATGCAGTATTGTTCTTTATAGCATCAGACTTTACTTTCACCACCAGACACATCCACAACTGGGTGTCAGTTCCACTTTGGTTCCGCCTCTTCAGTATTTCTGGAGCTATTTCTCTCCTCTTTCCCAGTAGCATATGGGACACCTACCAACCTGGGGGGTTCATCTTCCAGAGTCATATCTTTTTGCCTTTTCATACTGTTCATGGGGTTCTCAAGGCAAGAATACTGAAGTAGTTAGCCATTCCCTTCTCCAGTGGACCACGTTTTGTCAGAACTCTCCACCATGACCCGTCTGTCTGGGGTTGCCCTACATGACATGGCTGATAGTTTCATTGAGTTTTAAACCCCTAGCTAAAACTCAGTACTCAATGGTGAAAACTGAAACCATTTTCTCTAAGATCAGAAACAAGTCAAGGATACACACTCTGGCCACTTGAATTCAATATATTATTGGATGTCCTAGCCATAGCAGTCAGATAACAGAAAAAATAAAAGGAAATCAGATTGGAAAGAAAGACATAAAACTGTCATTGGTTGCAGATAACGTAACAGGATACTATGGGTAGGAAATCCTCAATTCAGTTCAGTTCAGTCGCTCAGTCGTGTCCAACTCTTTGTGACCCCATGGACTACAGCACGCCAGGCTTCCCTGTCCATCACCAACTCCCAGAGCTTGTTCAAACTCATGTACATCAGGTTGGTGATGCCATCCAGCCATCTCATCCTCTGTCATCCCTTCTCCTCCTGTTTTCAATCTTTCCCAGCATCAGGGTCTTTTCCAATGAGTCAGTTCATCACATCAGGTGGCCAAAGTATTGGAGTCAGCTTCAGCATCCGTCCTTCCAATGAACATTCAGGATTTATTTCCTTTAGGATTGACTGGTTGGATCTCCTTGCAGTCCAAGGGACTCTCAAGAGTCTTCTCAAACATCACTATACAAAAGCATCAATTCTTAGGTGCTCAGCTTTCTTTATGGTCCAACTCTCACATCCATACATGACCACTGGAAAAATCATAGCTTCGACTAGAGGGACCTTTGTAGCAAAGTAATATCTCTACTTATTAATATGCTGTCTAGGTTGGTCATAGCTTTTCTTCCAAGGAGCAAGCATCTTTTAATTTCATGGCTGCAGTCACCATCCACAGTGATTTTGGAGCCCAAGAAAATAGTCGTCACTGTTTCCATTGTTTCCCCATCTATTTGCCATGAAGTGATGGGACGGGATGCCATGATCTTAGTTTTTGAATGTTGAGTTTTAAGCTTACTTTTTCACTCTCCTCTTTCACTTTCATCAAGAGGCTCTTTAGTTCTTCTTTGCTTTCTGCCATAAGAGTGGTGTCATCTGCATATCTGAGGTTGATATTTCTCCTGGCAATCTTGATTCCAGATTGTGCTTCATCCAGCCTGGCATTTCTCATGATGTACTCTGCATATAAGTTAAATAAGCAGAGTGACAATCCTCTTCAAACCTTTCCCCAAAATTGAAGTGATGGAAACATTTCTAAACTCATGCTATGAGACCAGCATTACCCTGTTACTATAGTCAAAGCACTACAAAAAAAGAAAACTATAGATCAATATACCTGATGAATATGGAAGTAAAAATCCTAACAAAATACTAGGAAACAAAATTCAATATCATAATAAATTCCATATGATCAAGTGGGATTTATTCATTGAATGCAAGGATAGTTTGACATATACAACTCAATCAATGTAGTACATCACATTAATGGAATGATTGTGGGGACATGACAATATCACCTCAACTGATGCTAAAAAAGCATTTAACAAAATTTTACACCTTTTCATTGTAAAAACTCAACAAACTAGGAATAGAAGGAAATAACCTCAACATAACATTTGAAACAGCCAAAAACTGGAAACAACCCAAATATCCTTCAACAAGTAAATGGTTAAACAAACTGTTATACGTCCTTACCATGGAATGCTACTCAGCAACAAAAAGAAATAAATTAATGATATATACAGTAACTGGAGAAGGCAATGGCACCCCACTCCAGTACTCTTGCCTGGAAAATCCCATGGACGGAGGAGCCTGGTAGGCTGCAGTCCTTGGTGTCGCTAAGAGTCATGGACAACTGAGAGACTTCATTTTCACTTTTCACTTTCATGCATTGGAGAAGGAAATGGCAACCCACTCCAGCGTTCTTGCCTGGAGAATCCCAGGGACGGGGCAGCCTGGTGGGCTGCCGTCTATGGGGTCGCACAGAGTCGGACACGACTGAAGCGACTTAGCAGCAGCAGCAGTAACTTGGGTGGTTCTTCAGAGCATTATGATTTGTTAGGGGGAAAAAAAATCTCAAAAGATCACACACTGAATGATTCCGCTTGTTTAACCTTCTTGAAATGACAGAATTATAGACACGGGAAAGTAGCGGTGGCCAGGGCTTAGAGAGAGAAGGGACTGGTGGGGAGGTATACCACGAGTGAGTATAAAGTATTATATAGATCTTTGTGGTGGAGAAATAATTCTGTATGTTGATATCACTGATGACTATATGAATCTGTAGTTGATAAAATGGCATCAAACTACACACAACCACTGTGCAGTGTCAGTTTCCTGGTTTGGATATTGTACTATAATTATGTAAGAAGCCATCGGGAGAGACTGGGTGCAGGGTGCATGCGACCTCTCTTGTACTGTCTTTGCAGCTTTCTGTGCATCTGTAATTATTTCAAAATAAAATACCAACATGCACTGTCACACAAAGCCCTTGGAAACATGGCACACTTTATTCTGACGGACGAGGAGTTGACATCATAGCCATGCATCCTCACCAGAAGCATGCGAGTCTGCCACTTAAGAGCTTCTCTTCTCTTGAACTATCATTCATCACACATCCTCCTTCTACAGTCCTGGCACATCACTTCGGCAGCCAGGATCTTTCCCCATCTTGCTTGTTCCTTTCTCTCCCTCCTCGACTGTGTTCTGGAGTAAATTTTACTTCCATCTGTCCCCTCCAACAATTCCCTCACACCTCCACCTTGGGCTGCCAATCATATGCGATGTAGCTGCTCCCACGGCAAGGTAACCAATCAGAGGTAGCCATCCTTTTTCCCATTGGGATAAGCATGTGACTCAAATTGGACCAATCAGAGACCTCGCAGGAGTTGCTATGTGAAAACTGTCCTATGGGTTCAGGGTGGAGCATTCTCGCTGCTGCCTACCTTTGAGGGCACCACTCACAATGTGTCCTACAAAACATTTCTCTCAGAGGGAATCTAAGGGTGAGTCCCAGAGGGAAAAAGCTGTGGGAAGGAAGGACTTACCAAAATGTCAAAGTCTAAAAAAAAATCAAGTCTACACGAGGCAAGGCAAAAAGGGCTTCTCTGGGTGGAGACAAGCCAGGAAGGAGAGGACTATAGCCAAGCAGGTGGGCCTTGCCCAGGCACATCTGCCTCCCAGACCACCCACATTCCTTCACAGGAGCATGATGCCCTCACGTGGGCCAGCAACCTGGCCACAGGGCTGCCAGCAGCCAAGGATCCCCCACTGTGCCTCTGACAGCCCCCCGGGGCAGACCCAGCTGCTTCCAAATTTGGTGTCTTAGCGCCACACTCCCATGGAAGTCTTTGTGGGCTCACACATGCTCCACTACTGTGCAGCATGGGGGATCTGATGGAGGGGGGCAGAGGCTTAGAGCACTAGGGTTCAGGAGGATTATGGAGAGGCATTCTCATCATGGGAAGGCCAAGGTTGCAGGGACTAGAATAAGTATCTCCTGGGAGGCCAGAGTCCCTGGGGGTGGATGAGGCCAGCGGGGCAGACCAATCCGGTGAAAGGAAAGTGGGGCAGGAGATAAGCAGCGGAACCTGAGGCCCAGCTTGCTGCTTCACCATCACCACCTCCACACCGTGCTCAGGGCTTCAGAGCCTTTGTGAGGAACAGAGCCTGGCTGGCTCAGCTGAGTACTCAGGCTAGTCAAGCTTGTTTTTCCTTTAGCCCCCAACACAGACACACACAGTCCTCCTCCCGCTCCCCCTGCCCCAGTCCAAGACCCAGCCCACAGACTGGCTCTGGCAGAGTGCTGTCTCTGCCCTCACCTAGCCACCTCACTCGCTGGCCCTGAGGCCCTGCTTTCCCCTGCCCTGTTCCTGGCGTCCAGCCCCCGGCCACCCCAGGCAGCCAGGCCCAACCAAGGCAGGCTGTTTTGGAAAAGTGCTGGGAGGTGGCAGAATGTGCGGTCTGTGAGTTCCCTCCAACCTGGCGCCCCAACCCCTGGACAAACAGCGGCCGTGTCGGCCTGTCCACAGCGGCCTGTGTTCTCCTTCCAG
Organism: Bos javanicus; assembly: GCF_032452875.1. Lineage (NCBI taxonomy): Eukaryota > Metazoa > Chordata > Mammalia > Artiodactyla > Bovidae > Bos > Bos javanicus. The sequence continues at coordinate 12,547,077 of NC_083878.1, read as the reverse complement.
GCCAGGAGATCCCAGGGGCAGGCAGCCGTGCGGGAGACGTCACTGGCCCGCTGGGCCCACGGGGGAGAGGCCAGGACAGACTTGGTGATGACAGGCCAGCCACCCGCCCAGCCGGGCCCTCCCACCCCGTGGCAGGGCGGTCAGACCGAGGGCAGCCCGAGGACCAGGCTCCTTCACCTCTGCTGCCACACAGGACATTCCACCGGGAGAGATGGAATTTACACTCTGAAAAACTACTGCCTTCCACTGGCACACTTCCTTAGGGAAGCTGGGGGTGTCTGTTGCTGCTTCTTGCTGGCCCTGGAGGCCTCAGTCTGAGAGAGCCCTTGGGTGGGGCCTGTGCTGTTAGGGCCAGGTGGTCCCCGTTCTGGCACAGGACATCCTCTGCTTCTGCATGGTTCTGGGAACATCCCTGCTATGCTGAGACTCTGCTTCAGCTTAAGGAAACGGGGGATCACCTTGCTCTCCCCTCCCCAGGGTGGAGGTTAGGGCTTGGGGAGTACAGATCAGGGTGGGGAAGCAGAGCAAGGGTGAAGCAGCCTACCGGTGGCACTGCCCAGGAGATGCTGGTGATGCCCCTCTGGGTGGCCCGGTTCTGTGACCCAGGTTGTGAGAGGCCCTGTCTGGGCTGAGGTTGGGTCTGACTGATTGTATCAAAAAGAAACACTGAAGCCACAAAACGGCCTTTTTCAGGCCAGCTCAGTGGGGACTTTCACTCCCCAGGCTCTGAGGAAGGGCCTGGGCACAGACAGGGTCTGGGACTGGCCTGAGCACTGTGAGGCTTGGTGCTTGCCAGGGCTGGGCCCCCCGGTGCCTGGTGTAGCTCCAGGGACCACGGCTTTGCTACTCACTGCCCTCTCTCCCTCCCCACCCCCAGCCCCTTGTTCTAGGGACTGCCCTGGACGTTCCTTGTCTGGCACTGGACGATGTGTCTTTTGCAGGGTCATCTCTGGGCTCTATGACAGTCACAGAGTTTGAGAATGAGCAAAGAGGACATGGTTTTAGTCATCAAGTGGGCTTAGGGACCCCTGTAGCCTGTGAGCTCTTCACTGTCCAGCCCTCAGCGTGCCTGACTCTGTTTAAGCCCTTTTGCAAACTGATTTGGTCCTAGAATCAATGCGTTCCTGTGACACCCATGAAATAGCCCTGAGAAGTGCCTCATGGAGTGTGAGACTGGAAGTCAGGAGAACTGAGTTCTGCTCTCCTATTTGTCGTGTGGCTGTGAACATCCATGTCCTCACTTGTGTAAACAAGCTGGACTCTGCAGCACTCTGGTTGCCAAGACACCTGGCCCAGCCACGCGGCCAGGACTCAGCTCCCAGTCATTCCATCCCACATCAGGCTTCTGGGGCCAACGACCATCCAAGTACACCCTCCACTCCCTGGGGGACCTGCTGCTCCCAGGACACAGCCACAGACCTCTGTGTGCCTTCACACGGGGAGTTGGGGGGGGGGGTGGCCTTTCAGGACCAACCCTGAGGGGAAGACCTTCCTCCCTGAGAAGTGGGTGGGACTGGGTGTTGATGAAGGGACTGTGGGTGGCCAGGAGGACCCTTTCAGGGAGCTGAGAAAGCAGAGGCCAGAGAGCCAAACGAGGGTGAGTCTTCACGGTTTATTATGGAAGCCTATAAAAGAGCCACATTGAGTATTTCCAAAATCACAAAATGCACAACATTTTTTTAATATGCAACATGGAATATTATATACAGTGTGAAACCACACGACGGCAAAAACACTCACACGGCACCAGGTTCATATCAAAACAAAACACACAAGTGCTTTTTTTCAATATTAAAACAACTGTGATAAAAACATATTAATATTTTGAACCATGTTTACAATAGAGGAAACACTTCATATTTTACTAAATAACAAATATTTAACAGCAAAAACTTTATACTAAATATCTATTTTGAATTATAACAAAAATAGTACTTATAATAGTTTATAAAGACAGACACAAAATTATAACATTTATGAAAAAACAAGTTTTGTGTATAAAATTAGAGCGATCTGGGCAGAGTCAAGATGAGGCCCAGAACACAGATGCCAGCGCCCAACATTGAAAGTGCTTCAATCCGCAAGCCCATGGCGTGAAGAGCTCTGTGGGGTTCTGTCTCTTTAATGTCAAGTTACAATAGTAGGAATGGTAAGTGAGAACACGTCACCCATCTAATGCTACCGCTCTAAGACCTACGACAAGCACACAGACACGGATGGATGTAAAGAGGAGAGATGGATGAGCCTCGACATGGAAACCCTCCTGTCAGCCAGTCAAGAGCTTTCTTCAGTTCTATTCTTAACCCCTTTGAGACCCAGTGGGGTAAGTAATCCTTCTTCCCTCCCTCACAGGGATCCTCTGTCTTGCCTTCTCTGCCCCTCCCAGGCTGGTGGCCGAAAGTGAAGGCCACTGAAGCTTCCCACAGCCCTCCAGCTCTCTGCTCCTTGCCAGGGCCAGGCCTGGCGGGCTTCCTGGTGAATCTGCACTTACTGCAATCAAAAAGCAGTCAAAAAACAATTGGTTTGGGATAAGATGGGTCAACATAGAGGAGCAAGGACCTTCCAGAGACTGGGCTTTGTGTAGGGGATAAATTTTGGTGCACCATGCAGCTGTTTCGCAAGCTTTGATGAGTCCTTAACACGTTTTTTTGTGGGGTATTTTTTGCCTGTTTTTCAGAATGGGGTGGGGGGAAATTGATAATATTACTATTTTTTTAATGTCAAGTTTTGTCAATAATGTCTGTGCTGCACTGGCTTTTTAAATGATGGAAAGGTAGGAACCGAATGAAATACTTGAGAATGGGTGTCACAGACCAGTCCGTGGGCACAAACCATTCCCGTAAAGCCCAGCACAAGGTAGGTGTGAGCGGGGGCAGGAGTGGAGGTCTGCCACCTGCCCACTGAACGCCTCTGGGAAGCCACTGAGTCACTGCTGCGGAGAGCCAAGCGGGGGCACTGGTGCCCCGCATTATTCTTCTGTGTGTTTTTTATTTTCTCCTAAAGAGGATTCATTGCTTTTATAACATCAAAAGCCAACAGAGAAACATGAAAATCAAAGAAAAGTTTGGAAACAGACAAAATCACTGAGAGACTCACCAGAGGCCCAAAACCATCCCAGGAGGCATCCCTAATTGCCAACACTCAAAATGCCAGTGGCAGGAGCTATTCCTCCCCCATCCCCTGACCGCTCATTTTCCACCAAATCACTTGACAAGTCGCACGTACCCTCCTCCTCGGCTCTCGCTGCAGCGCTCCCCACAGCCACCTCAAGCCACCACGGCCGAGGGAGGGCTGCCTTCTGCTCTCACCTCCCCGGGCTTCCGTCTGGTCCCCACACCCCTGAGCTGGGCTAAGCAGACAGTGGCATAGAGGCGGGAAGGGACTTCAGGGACGCCTTCCAAGGCCAAAGGGAAGGGTCAAGGGAGGGATGACGGAGGCCCTGGCTCCCCGTCAGAAGAACCCGTATCCTTCTCCGTACTCACCAGCCAGAGTGGGGGCACCGCGGTGGGCAGTGACCACGTGGGAGCCGGCAGCAGCCCCCAGGGCCCCTGTGCTAGAGGTTTCCGCCAGAGCAGGCGGGGAGGCAGTGCGCCATCTCCCCATCTCCCCTGGGGACAAAAGCAGACCCACTGGATCTCACCTCGGGGGTGAGGCTCCGAGGTCTGGTGCCTGGGGGGCTGCTCGACCCTTGGCCAGTGGGGGCAGGGGCTGGGGGTTGGCCACTTGCAGAAGTCCTGCCTGGGACAGCTGGGATGGAAGCCAGGGGATGGCAGAATGCTTGTTCCAGTCCCAGTAACACCAAGAGTCGGTTATATCAGTGAATAAATATGGGGGGTGGGGTACGGGGGTCAGCCCATGGGCAGAGGGCCTTGGGCGTGGGTGTACAGGGAGCAGGGTGGGCTCTGAGCCGCCTGGTGGAAAGGTGGGGGTGTCAGTGCGCGTGCCCAGGGCCACCAGGGAGGATGCTGGGAGGACAGGGCCTGGGGCTCCTCTGCCCCAAGGTCAGAAGAGAGAAAAAGTAGCAGCAACAGGTAATTTCAAACGTCCCAGATGGCAAGGGGTGGGCCTCCAGGCTGGTGACAACCCATCCCCGCTCTGCCAAGGGTGACTGGCATTCTATTACCCACAGTGCTGTTCCCCGCGGGCACGGGTGGCCACGCCGGGAGGGGCACTCGCCTGTCTGAGCCGGGGCAGCGGGGGCGGGTGCTGAAGAGAGGGCCACAGGGGGAACCTCTTTTTCTCCCTCCCCATGGCAATCACCTGACCTCAAACTAAGAGTCCAAAAGAAAAGGGAGGGGAGAGACCAGGTCAGAACATCACAAGCAAAGGCTGCAGCACAGCCGACGGTTAACACTGTGACGGGCATGCGGGGCCCCGGGGGGCCGGGCCCTTTCCCGGGGGAATAAGCTGTTGGGAACCAGAGAGACTGGAGAGAGGCAGGGGTCGGGGGAGGGCCCCACCCCGGAGGCTGGCCCCCTTTTGACTTGGGGCAGGTTTGCAGGTAGGGGAACAGGGGAGGGCAAGGCCTGGGGGCCTCCCCCTTCCCCGGGCTCCAGCCCCACCCGCACACAGGTTTATACCCTTCCAGCGCTCCCACCCCGAGGCCTGGAGCCTTAGACCGTGGCGCTCAGCATGGCCTCGGTCTCTGGCAGGATCTTGTTCTGGTTAGAGTCCAGGCCGAAGAACTTGACGCTGAGGCCGTCCACGGGGTGCAGGACGGGGACTAAGGTGATGCGGGGGAAGGTCCGGGTGGCCAGCTCGAAGCGGCTGGTGCTGGCCAGCTCCACTGCCAGCACCTTCAGGAACAGCTTGGCCAGGTGCTTGCCTAGGCAGGTCCGGACACCGCCGCCGAAAGGGAGGTAATGGAAGCGGCCGTCCTTGTCCTCACTCCGCGCCTGGCCGAAGCGGTCGGGGTCGAAGACGTTCACATCCTTGAACACGGGCGCCGTGTCGTGTGTGTCCCGGATGCTGTACATGACGCTCCAGCCTTTGGGGATCTGAAAACCCTGGAGGCAAGGTAGGGGAAGGGATGGGAGGGGGTGGTGAGAACCAAAGGGGGTTTCAGAGGACCCAGGACCTTCTGCCTGCCAGTCTCCACCCAGATGTTCCCACTGTGGTCCCAGGGGCCTGGCCAGGCTCTCCTTTGGGCATGTCAGTCCACCTATTTATAGATGTCTCAGGCAGCTTCACAGGACACCCAGGGGGGCTGCATCTGACCCAGTATTTGGGGCAAAGACCCTCCCACCAGCCTGAAAGGTCCCTGAAAGTCAGCATCATCTCCCCACGAGACTGAGACTGAGGTACCCCACGGGGAACTGGTCTTTCCCGTCGGCCCGCCCCACAGCCCATGGGAGTCTCACGTCGAGCTCGAAGGTCTGCAGTACGGTGCGGTACCCGCCGGAGACCGGAGTGAACAGGCGCATGACCTCCTTGATGACGCAGTCCAGATAGTGCAGCCCACTGAGCGTGTCGAGGCGCAGCGTGCCCTCGCAGGGGCAGCCGCCACTGTGCAGGAGGCCCTTGGCCCGCAGCTCCTCCCGCAGCTTCTCCAGCACGGCTGGGTGCTTCAGCAGCTGCATGATAAGCGAGGTGCTGGCGCTGGCAGTGGTGGCGTAGGCAGCAAAGATGAGCTCCAGGGTCCCATCCTGCAGCAGCGGGGAGGAGGAGCTGCTTGCAACCTGGGTTTAGCCTGGCGGCAGCCCCTCTTCACCCATATCCCCCCGACCCTGGGGCCATCTATCTGAGCCCTGGTGCTTCCTCTGAGCCTCACATTGCTGGGGCGTGTCAGCCACGGCGGACATAGGTCCAGTCCCCTGGCTGGGCAGAGGCACTAGCTTAAAAGTCCCCTGGGGCACAGCTGCTTCCCACTGACTGCTGGATTCCAGGGCTGGCCATCGGCCCTCATCAGTGCAAATGAGCAAATCCCAGGGAGCAGGCACTGTTTGGGCCAGTAGAGTGTGCTGCAGGGTCTCCAGCTGGGCCTCCACACTGGCAGCCCCAGCTCTTCCTCCCTCCTCAGGAGACGGAGGGAGGTGGCAGGTGGTCAGGAGAGCTGAGGGGCTAAGGAGGCAGGAGGACCTGGGATGGGACCTGCAGTGAGAAGGCTGAGGCGAGGTGGCCCCTTGAGGACTTAGAGCCCCTCCAGGGCCCTCTGGGGAGCAATGGTGCCCCATGAAAAGGTCTCCCCAAACCGTCTCATTCCAAGCCCTGCATTTTACAAATGCGGACGCTGCGCCCAGAGACCGGAGTGAACGAGTATGTCCCTTACTTGCCATGGCACTATCTACAAGTCACAAAACTTCTTATGAAATGGGGAAGTCTTTTGAGCTCCTTTCTGGCTCATCAGAGATTTATAAACAACCAAAAAAAGGGGAAGCAGGGACAGGGATGGAGCAGTCGGCAGTTCAGTGTCCACGGGCACCTGGGAAGCATGTGGGCAGCAGAGTCTAAGTGAGGATGAACATCCGCCTCAAGAAAGGGTAGGCAGGAAGCCTTTCTTGGAGCCCAGAGAGGACAGTCCCGGGGCTGGCAGCCCAGCTGGATTTGGCCAGTGCTAGGCAGGCTGTGACTCCAACTTGAAAAGGTTGCTCCTCCCCAAGGGCTGAGGCCGCCCTCCAGCACGTGGCTTCTGCTGGGCCTCATTTCCCTAGGTGAGCTCCTAAGGCTACTGCGACCATGAAAGGCACTGCAATAGTGAATACTGGTCGGGGAGGGTTGTGGGTGAGGAGCAGATGAGGGGATTGACAATGCCCCTGACACCACATCTGTTCGGGATTTCTAGGATCCAATTTCCAGCATCTTTACCAAAATGGTAGAGGGAATTGTGGTGAGAGGGAGAGCCTGGGGCCCAGCTGCTGTGGGGACCAGTTCATCATCAGGACTCTGTGCACAGCCAGTCATGGGGACGGAAGGGACGGCCCCACCCCTATGGGTGCACATGCAGTCCCAGGGTAGAGTTCCGGCACTTGCGCTGCCTGGGCCGGGGGTCAGGGGGCCCCACCTTCAGCTCCTGCATGGTCATCTCCTTCCCGTGCTCCTTGCTGCTCTCGATGAGGATGTCCAGAGCATCCGAGTAGTCCTTGCCCTGCGTGCATTGCAGCTTCTCCCGGATTGCCTTTTCCAGGCCCTTCTGTAGGGTCTGTCTTGCCTGAATGCCCTGAGGCAGGGAGGAGGCCATCGGGTTACCCAAGGGGAAGGGCAGGGTCACCAAGGGCCTCCTCCCAAGGTCTGGCAAGGTGTGGTAGGGAATCCTCTGAGAATTTCCCATCTAAGCAGCAGAGAGCCCAGGTGAAGGGTCCACTGTGCCCTCCCACTGAAACCCCTCTCTGCCAATGTGACCAGTGACCAGCTTAGCGGTCAGTTGCCCCTCCCCGAGGGGAGCTCACGGATGCCCATCTCTTCTCTTCCCAGGCCCTGGGTGCTCACCCGCCGGTAGCCACTAAAGGGCAAGTCGACGGGCAGAGAGAAGACGTTCTCCACAAACTGCTGGTAGACCTCGAAGAGGTGTCCCAGGTCCTCCTCGGGGATGCTGAAGCCCAGCAGCACTCGGATGGCCATACGGAAGGTGAGCTTCTGAGCCTCCTGGTACACGTTGATGGCCTCAGGGTGGCTACTCCAGGCACGCAGCGTGTCCTGGATCACCAGCTGGATCTTGGGCAGGTAGCTCTCTAGGGCCTCGTGGCTGAAGATCTTAGAGAAGACCTGCAGAGGAGTGAACTGGTCAGACGGACTCAGCCCTGCCCAGCCGAAGCGCAGTCCCCATGACCTCGATTAGGGAAACTCCAGGTCCTTGCCCTGACTAGCCTCAGGCCTTCCTGTCTCCAGTCACAGTCCCTCTGCTGGCTCCTCCGCTCTGAGCCCCCCTCCCACTGCTCATGTCTTGAAGGGAAGGCAGGGGAAGGACGGAATTAAAACAGTTCACAGAGTTGGGACATTCAACATCACTCACAGGGTGACCTGAGCTGTCCTTTCTTACTGAAGCCCCAGAAAAGCATGTGCTCCAAACAATGGCAAAGCCCGGAGACCCGGCAGTCCAGCTGCCAACAGGTCTGCAAGGCCATGTGGCCATACCAGCACGAGCGGCAAAAAAGAGGGGGCTGGGCAGGGCTGGAGGGAGGCTGCCCCTCCGCCGCAGGGGCCATTCCTGAGTGCCTCGGCCACGGCACAGATGTGCCCAGCAGGAAGAGAACACAGGTGAGTGGACTGGACGAGGAAGAGGTGGAAAGCAGGAGGTGGCTCTTTTATTCCACTGATGGGAGAACAAGAGAGTCTAAGGCTAGACTGCAAGCAGAACTTCCTGAGACCCAAGGCTGCGCTCACTCCCTGCGAAACACCTATTGGGTGGAGATCCTAGGGAGTCTGTTACTGTGCCATCCAGAAGTCTTCACTGTGACCGGGTCTGGAGGCATGGGAATGGAGGTCAGGCTTTTCACCTCAAAAGATCAGAAAGCCAAACAGAAGGTCTTTTAATTCCCTGCATCTTCCCAGTTCATTTTAAGTAGCCAGTGAGTCTCTGCTTCCACTTCCCTTGCTTTCTGTCCTCGCAATTCCTGAGCAAAGAAGTCCTTAGCCCCCCTGCCCCTCCTCACCCAGATGCCCCTGTGCACAGTTTCACGTTGCTGCCCAAGGTGTAGAGGAGAGGGTGAGATGTGAGTTTATTTACTGGTGGCCTGTGGGTCTCACTGGCAACCAACAACCTCTAGCCCCAATCCCTGGAAACAGAAAGAAGGGGTGCCCCCACCAATGCCAAGGGAAAGGTCATCAGGAAAGGCAGAGAGGGGAGGGGCAGAGCAGAGGAAGGAGACAAATATCCCTCTAGCCACCCCCAATCAGCCCCACGCAAACCACACACACGCGCCCGCCCTCCCCTCCTGCCCCCAAACACAACCACCGCACAAACTGTAAATGTGAGAATTTCCCCTGCAGTCAGCTCAAGAAGGAAAAGGTAACATTTTCCTGGCCCCGGCCCTGCATGGCTAATGGGAGGGCTGGTTTGCAGAAATAACAGGGCTGGCCCTTCAGTGGCCCAGCCAGACGCTCACAATAGCACTTTCATTCCGAAATTCCCGGTGGGCAGAGGGAGGGAGGGGGGAGGGAGGCCGGTGAGGGGCAGAAAAACCAGCACTGTTTGGGGCTGCTCCTGCTACTAAGGGACAGCTGAAATGTAGCAGGATGAGGGGAGGTGGCAGGGGCAGCCCAGGCCTGGCCAGGTCACTCACACCTTGCTCAGCTGTGGGGGCCCGGGGCATTTCCAGGGCCACCTCCCTCCAGCGTGCTCTCTGCCTCAGCACCCCCCCGCCTCCAACCCTGGTGTTCTTAGGATTCCAGGTTCCACTCCTGGTCCAAGAGTTTTATGGGTAGGAGCAGGGCACTGCCCCAGAACCCAGCACCAGCTGACTAGGGGCCCTTATAAAATAGCAAACAGCCCACAGAAAGTGGTCCATGGGAGCCGAGCAGGCTCATGAGGGACACAGGATGATAATTCTGTGGCTGCCAGGCCTCTGTGGGGAGGCTGGAGGTAGGGCAGGCAGGGACAGTGGGGGCATCATGCCTGGCCAGAGCCAGCCGGTCCAGAGCAGAGTCAAGGGCACTACCTTGAAGAAAACGGAGCAGTGGCTGGTCAGGGCCCCCAGCACACAGAAGACCTGGCCACAAAAGTGGGCATGTGGAGGGGGAGGGGGAAGCAAGCAGAGGTCCACACTGACAAGGATCAGCCAAAGTCAAAGCCATCGAGGCTCCTAAGATGCAGTGGTGGTGGTGGTTTAGTCGCTAAATCATGTCCGACTCTTGCGATCCCGTGGACTGTGGCCTGACAGGCTCCTCTGTCCATGCAGTGGGTGGTAGAAAAAGGCAGGCCTGGCACCCGGAAACCTGAGTTTTAATCCCAGATCATTCACCAGCTCACTGTAGGATCATGCCCAAATCACCTCCCGGCCTCACAGTTTCCTCATCTGTAAACTGGTGAGGCTGAACCAGGTGACCTCTGAGGTTCCTTTCAATGTACAAATCACATAAACACCAATATCCACGTGTCCCTAAGTAGACACTATCCCTTCAAAGCCCAGAATCTGGTATAATCACATGGTATAATTGCCTGCTGGGCCCCTACTCACACACTCTGTATGGGCTACAGTGGCTCAGGAGGAGTCACTCCAGGGCTATGAAACAGGGAGCTCTGAGGGACCCCACTGCACCCCAAGGAGTGGCCAGGCAGGACCCAGGGACAAGCCCTGCCCTGTCCCAAAGGTTACATTCCCTGCGCCCTCTAGCGATGGCTGGCTGAATTGCTCCTACTCAAGCCTTGGGAGCCAGGGACAACAGGAGGGACCCAAGGGGACCTGGGACTGAGCAGAACGATTCCAGAGCAGGGGGTCCACACCTGACGTCCAAGTGGGAAGGGGCCCTGAGCAAGGCCAGAAGCTGAAATGACCCCAGGATGCCTGAATCTGCAGGCTCGTTGAGGTGGGGCTTCTGAAAGAACGGCAGCCCCAACCAGGGCCCTTATCTTGACCCATCCAGGAGTCTAACTGGATGCTCTGGGATCCCTTTCCTCCTGGCAGTCCCATGATTCTCCTTAGAGGGCCCCTGAGGGGGAAAAACTACCCAAACGAGAAGCTAAGCAAAGGCAGGTTGCGGGCACTCCAAGCTCAAGGGGCTTTGCTCCGTGGTCATGAAGACCACGCTCTTGCCTCCTGCTCAGCCGTTCCACAGGCATCGGGGCCTCCCAGGCGCCGGGAAACTCCAGGGCCTCATCCCTGGGACCGTGCCCAGGGTTAACAACGCGGGCGCTTCCCAAAGCTGGGGCAGCCCAGAAACCACCGCCCACCACAAAGCCCAGGAGGAGGCGGAGGTGCTGGCCAGGGCAGAGGAAGGCCGGGGCTCATGGGGGCGGGCAGGGTCAGCACTCGGGCACTGGGGAAGGCGCCGGCGGAGCAGCTCTGGGTGAGGAGGGGAAGGGTGTCCCGTGGCCCCAGAGCCCATGGCCTGACCGCAGTCGCAGCGGGAGCCAGGACTGCTTTGTTTCCCTCTGGGGCTTCCCTGGGAATTCCCACAAGTGAGCCAAGAATGCTGGACAAAGGTCACTGGGAACCAGCCCGGCTCCAAAGAGCCCGGCAGAGAGAGCAGCAGGTAGGGAACGCCCCATGGGGTTGGTGCTGGGAGGGCAGGGCGCGGGAGACCTGGGAACTTCAGGCACAGACGCCAGAGCAGGATGGGCTCCGGCCTTGAAGGATGACATGCTTGGAAACCCTCCCCCTACCTCTACTGGCTTTCCCAGCAATGCAGTTGGCTCAAGACCCCTCATCCCTGGTTCTTCCTCTCCCTGGAATAAAAGTGGATTCCACAGTGGGGGCTGGGGTAACCACCAGGGGGCTTGTCAAGGCTCAAATTCCCTGTGATTGTTTCTGCAAATGTCTCCCTCACACCCCGAGGCCCCCCTCCCCACATCTCACCCTGGTAGGGGAGTAGATCCCCAGGCCCCCAGAGCCCTCTGCTGACCCACTCAGCCAGATAACTGCCCCTTCACAACTGGATGGATGCAGAGAAAGATGGGCAGCCTCAGAAGCTGGAAGAGCCGGAGAGGGAACCCACTCCCCGGGCCAGTGACTCAGACTGGGAGGAATGGAAGCGGCTGCCCGGGAGGGTGGGGGCCCGGGCAGGCCACCCCGCCAAGCCACCGGAGCCGCAGCCTGCGGAGTGGAAAGAATAACAGAGGGCGGGTAGCCGCCGAGGCAGCTGTCCGCACAGCACAGGGGTGACGCCAAGGTGTGTACTTTATACTCAAGGAAGGGGGAGGACAGGAGAGGACGTCACCCCTTGGCTGCCTGGCATTTCCACTGGACCTCCACTTCACCTTGGCTGCCTCCTGAGTCAGGCCCCACTCAGACCCTCTGATGGGGAGGTGCTGGCCAGACACCCACCTCCCCCGCCCTGCCCAGCCTGTGCATGCCCTTCTGGGTCCTCAGCACCTGTGGGAACAGTTTCTGTCCCCGGTTTGAGTCCAGCTCTGACCGTCTCCCCTAACTCTTCCACACACAACAAAAGCACCCAGTGCGTGAAGGGAGGGCAGCACTTGGTACATCCCTGCTGGGCCATAGACTCTGAGAAGGTCTTCTCAGACCCTTCTATCTCTCCTCCAGCCAGAGACAAACCCCCTTGGAAAGCTGAGGCCCAAAGCAGGAAGAGCCTCCCAAGGTCACAGTCCCAGGCATGACTGGCCACACTCACCAGGGTCCCTGAATACCCAGCCTCCCACCACTCCAAACCCACTGAGCCAGCCTCTACCAGTCCTGGGGACTCCAATGTATCTATGAGCCTGAAGGGGACACTCCTCAAGGGCCCAAGTTTATTCTAAGGGTAAGGCCAGCTGTTTTTGGCTACTCTGGTTTACTCTCAAACCTTGTCAGCCCCTGGGGCACACCCCCAACCTCTGCCCTTCAGCCTGGGGCACCTGGAACAGATACAGCAACCGGCATAGAGGGCTCAGGGCCGGAGCAGACCCCGGCCAAGCCTCCCTGCTGCCGGCCAAGGCCACAACTGCCTCCCAAGGCTGGGAGAGTGAGCACATACCTCAGCATCACAGTCTTGGATCCATCCCTCCCTGGGAGGAGGATGCAGGAGGGAGAGGGAAGGGAGAGGACAGCCCCCACACCACTTGCCTCTGCCCGACACAAGGGTACACAGAGGGAGGAGACCACTCCCAGGCGCCCTGGCAGCCAGCCGTGGGCACCCTCCCCCGCTGACCTTCAGAGACATCCGCTCCTGTCAACCGCCCCCTCAGAAGCCCCTGATGCTACAGTAACTTTTGGTGAAGGACCTCCGCTGGCCAAACAAAGGCTCTGAGCCTATGCCGGAGGTGGGGGAGGCGGGGCAGCTCCCAGGAGCAGGGCTGCCTGGCCATTCACTGCTTTCCCATTCAACCCAGGTAGGAGCTTCTGCCCTGAGCCAACCCTGATGGACATGACTTTGGAGTCAGAGGCTGTGCACTGGTTCAAAGAACACCTGGAGCCGGTCTCAGCTGGCCTCCCTCAGGATCCTGCAACCGTGGCCCTCTTGGCTCTGCCTCCTGCTGAAGCACCTCCTGGTCTCTCTATCCTGACACAAATCCCAGCATACACAGGATTTCTGAGAGAAGTGCAATGAGCCTGAGCTTGAGCTCCATCCCCACCCAGGGGGCCGAAAGGCTAAGTCTGTGAGGAGCCCTAGGTGGGCGGGCAGAGTTTCTTAATTCCTACCCCCAAAACCTGAGAAGCTGTTCGCCTATCTCAGTCATGGCCACAGAAGTCCCTGAGCCAGGGGTCAGAGTAGGAGGGGCAAGAAGATCACTCCTAGGGTCTCTCCAGTCTAGAGTTCCAAAGCTAAGTTCATCCCTGAGATGCACTATGATGCAGAGAACTCCAAGTTCTCCGGCAGAATCTCAGGGCCACTGCCTGAGATGCCCTGAAGATGCTGGCTCTTCGGTGTAAAGCAGCCAGGCCCCAGCTCCAAAGAAAAAGAGGAAATGTCTGATCCTGTGTGTGGGCTTCGGCACTGGATGTTTCCAGGATGACGCACAACAATCCCCTGTCCCCCTCCTCTGTGTCTCTGGTAACCCTCCCCTGATCTTCTCTACTTCTCTCCACGCACTCTTCCAGGGCAACCCAGCCTCTCTGCACACATAGACAGATGTGGTCCCTCCCCTCAAAATCAGAGACTCCCCAGGCCCCAGGGAGGGGAGGCGTAACAGAGGATGGGGACGGAATCTGAGGTGGTGGCTGTGACGACATTGGCCTGGAGTCCTGAGAGGATTCTGTTAGACTGGGCGAAGTGTTCTCCCTGGCAGCCCTACCCTTCTGGGCCCTAGACCACCAGGGCAGCCTGGACAAACACCTGGACTTCAGCGATGACTGTGAGGAACCCCTTCCCAGCACATCTGGTCAGACCTCCCAGAGATGGGGTGGGGTACCTGCCCCAGTGGAAATTGTGACGCTCCTAGTTCCCCACCAGCAGGGCCTCACTACACCTGGGCCGCACTGCCTGCGAGTACATGCTACCCTCGGCAGGGTCCCTGCTTGCAGTGCGGGCTGGATAAGGCAGCAGGAGTGCCACAGGGCAGCCCCAACCCTGGCCAAATTGGGTCTACCAGGCACTGGGTCCAGCAAACAGGCCATTCTCTCCAGGACCCATATGTGTGCTCCTGAGTATTCTCTTCTCATCCCTCCAGCTAGATTCCACTTTTCAAGGGCAAGGACCTTGCCTTTATGTTTGTATACCTACCTTCTGTGTTTGTTTCTAGCCCAAGCCCTGCTATTTAACTCAGTAAACTTAAGCTGACAGAACACCAATTAATGATCTGGGGGAGAAGGACTTTTTCATCTGTCTTTTTAACATAAGACACACACATGCCACATAACAAGACCACCACCTGTACACAGAGAGGGTCCCCAAGTCTCAGTCAGGATGAGCTGGTCTTTGGCTGCTCCCGACCCCCAAGGAGCTAGAGGGCAAGGGTGCCAGGCAGAGGGACACTATCCATGCCTCCTCTGTGATCCAGCTTTCTGGCCTCTCAGGTCCCACCACCTAACCCTGTCCCTCAGGCTTCCTTCCCTGAGTATTCCTCCAGCAGCATTCTTTGTGTTCCCCCTCCCCCACCCTCCCGGCCCTCCTTCCAAACGGACCACAGAAAGCCAAACCCTCGGGGGCTTTCCAAGAGGGCCCTGCCCCACCTGAAGGCCTACAGCCAAGTCAAGCAGAGGGTGAATGCAATTGCAAGGCAAGAGCCTCCCCGCAAACCTTCCACATCCCCAGGGTCTCACACTCAGGTCCTGACCAAGCTTTCTTCCTCCCAGCACCGCCCCCACCCCCACCTCCATCTCCACCCTCAGCTTCTGGAAGCCCCGGGTGGGCAGGGCTGAGTAGGCTCTCCTCGATGGCTTAGAAAGGCTCTTCCCAGAGATGCCAGTGTTGCAAGCCCTGCCCTGTCTTTTCCTCTTTCCCGACCTGTTTCCCGACCTCTGGGAGTTGGTGATGGACAGGGAAGCCTGGACTGCTGCATGCAGTCCATGGGGTCGCAAAGAGTCGGACATGACTGAGCGACTGAACTGAACTGAACTGAACTGACCTGTTTCAAGTCCCTCAACCTCTCTAAGCCTCAGGGTCCTCTTCTGTGGGCGGAGGACAAAAATGGCTTTCTAAGCCACATTCTTTGGAGCTGGGTTTCTGAGTCTCGGGCTCTCTCCTAACTCTTTAAAATAAACTTTTGGTGGAGTAACACCAAAAGAAAAAAAGAAGTGTTTGGCAGCCCCCTCCCCGCCACTCCCGAGAACTCTCCCCATCTGCCCCCGGGCTCTGTTAGCTGCTTCCGGCTCCAGTGAAGCAGCTGGAGAGACTACTTCAGAAGCCCCTTTCCCAGCCCCTGAAATGCGTGCTTTTCAGGGGCGGGGTGGGGGTGGGTATGTGCAGACCAGTCCCCTCTGATTTTTCCTCCTTTTGTCTGTTACGAAGAACTACTCTTCGCGGGCCGTTCGGAAGACATCGAATTCTATGGGATGAATTCCTCCGTTCACACACAGACTTCCGGCGGAGGGGACTGCCCACCGTGGCCGTCTCCTGTCTCCCGGGCTCTGCCACTCTTCCCAGAAATCACACGCTGCTTCTCCCTTTCCTCTAGGTTTCAAACCTGGTGAGTCCCCTGACCCAGTGGAAAAAATGAAGGGAGGGGAGGTCGTGCAGCGCCGCCTTCCCCTGTCGCGGCCGCTTTAAGCCGGCGGGCCGGCGCCCCGCCCGCCGGCGGCTCAGCTTTCGGGTTACTGCAGTTCAAACAGCACGTGCCGCCCGCGCTCGGAGCCGCGGCGGCGGCGCAGCCCTGGGAGGGGGCGGGGGAGGCTTGCTCCGTGCGCGCTGGCTCGCCTCCTCCTCGCCTCTTCCAGGCGCTCGGGAAATCCACAGGATAAACACCCACTTTCTCTTCCTCTTTATGGGAGGGGGGTAGGTGCGCTTTGATCCCCCGCCGCCTCCTCGGCTGTTATCCCACCCCTCGTACTTCCCCCTCGGCCAGATCCGAGCGCGGTGGCCCAAATTTCACCTCGCCCCTCCCAGGCAAGGCCCAGCAACCTCTGTCACAAGGTGCCCCCAGCCGCCTGCGCCTGCTTGCGGTGCCCTTAAAGCAACCTGCAGCAGGGGAGGCTACGTGTGATTTTAGAATGAGCCGTTTCTAGTCCTCGGGATTCCAAGGGGCGATAAGGAGGAGCGCTGGCCACCGTCCGCCCTCTCTTTTTGTCCAGGTTTGTGGAGCACGGCGAGGACAGGCTTTGGACGCCCCTATCGCCGCATGTTCAAGTTGTCCAAACCAACTCCCAATGACCCTCCCTTTGGGCCTGGTAGCGCGCACGGTGCGGTGGGCCAGCAAAAGGGCAGACCCGGAGGAGGCCTGTGCAGGCCCTGGATCTGGGGTCGCAGCTGTATAGGCAGGGAGCTTCGGGATTCTCCCGCATGGTGTGCGAATACGGGTGCGGATTCTGGTGGGGACGTCACCGGGGCCCCAAGAACTCCTTACTCCGAGGGGGTGCACGCGAGAAGAGGATCAGAGCACGGTTGCGGAGCTCTTACCTTGCGCTTGTTCCGGTGGATATCGCCGATGGAGTTGGACACCGTGTTCGGGCCCAGCAGCATGCGTGTGCTACGTGGCCACTCGGTGCTCACGAGGTGGTGCTCGCCCATGAGGATCTTGCGTACATTCTCTGCGCCCGTCACACGGATTAGCGGCCGCCCGAGCAAGTGCGTCTTGAACACGTTGCCATACTTCTCCCTCCGCGACGACTGGAAGCCAGAACCCTACAGGGGCCACGCAAGAACTTTCTCAGGGCCCACAGCGCTAGATGGGACGTCCAGGAGGCCCAGCCTCGAGGGCCCGCGGGGGAGGGGCGGAGGACCCCCACCTCGGGCACCAGTTCCCTGCCCTCCCCTATCCCACTCACACACATACGCACGCACGCACGTAGGTTTTATTTTTCATAGCATGCACGAGAACTGGGAAGTGGGGCCTAGAGGATAATAAATAATGCAAGGGGGCGAGAGGCCCAGGGCACCCCGCGGGAGGCTTTTTAGTAATGACTTGCGGGAGGGAAAAGGTATCACGGACCGGACCGCGAGACCCTAAACTAGAGCCTCCGCCTCCCCCCTCCCTCGCCTCGCGCTCGGGAGACTCTCGGAATAAATATTTCCAGGCTCGCGGCCACGGGCTGGCGAGACCCCGCGGGGTGGCCGCAGGCCAAAGATTATTTATAGCGGCGAGCGGTCGGTGCCCCGAGGCAATCACTACAGATGGGGGTTGGGGTTTCCTCCGTTCGCGGGTGTGGGCCTCGAAGGGACCCGGCGGCCCTCTGAGAGCTCCGCAGGGTAGAGTCACGGGCCCGGAGCCGCGATTTTCGAATGCAATTTGCCCCGAAATAACTGAGCAGGACTTTCGTCGCCGCCTTGGAGTTTGGAACTGGAGCGCAGAGGAAGGCGCTTCCCGCGGGGCGGGGCGGGGCGGGGCTGGGCGGCCGTCACAGGTAACCGGATCCCCGGCGGCGGCGCGAGCCGAGCAGAGCCAGGCCCCGGCCCGAGCCGGGCGCTCGGAGGAGCTGGCGGTGCTGGCCCCGCGAGGGTACCGGAAACCGAGGGGACCTCCGAGGGGCGGGGGCAGGGGCGTCCCGCTCACCTTTGACGTCGTTGCTCGCCACCCAACCCCGCATTAACCCTTCTCCAGCCGCGGCTACAACCCGGTGAAGGGGGAGGGGCGCCACCTGTCAGGCTGTCCCGCCCGCCCGCCAGCAGACGTGCAGATGCGGGCTCCAGACCTGCGGGGTCATGCATCCCCCGAAGGGACCCTCGGCTTCCTCTTTTCCCCGGTTGGTCCCCCTCCTCACTTTCCTTTCTTCGGCGGAAAAGTATTCGCCAGTTAGATGTGTACACACCCCAGCCCCGCCGAAAAGTGACTCTGCAGAACCCGGAGCCCTAATCACTTTTCCACATGTGCCTCCGGCCCGGGCGCGCGACAGGGAGCGAGCCCGGAGCGCCCGCGCCTCCAGGTTGGCGGGTGGGGGAGAACTCCCGCCACTCTGCGGCACTTCTAGGCGGCGTCTACCCCTTTAAGAGAAATCAAGGCGAGGGTGGAGGTGCGACCAAAGGGGGTTGAGGAGCGGGGCTCCTTCACCCTGCCCGAGGTACCGGTCTCTCTCACTCCGTCTGACTCTCCTTCGCTCCTCTCCTGCGTTTCCTCTGTTTTTCTTTTCTTTCGACACAAAAGTTGGGTTGTGAATTTTCCGAGGTCGCCGCCGCCTTTCTCCCGCCGCACCACCCCCCCGCCTCTGATCTGCCTAACTATAATTAAAGTGCGTTTTTTGTGGTATTAATAAAGGGTTATTTGTCCGCCGTTTCCACGGTCTTCACAAAGAGGACTTTCATAGGGGCGGCCGCTCGGGCCGCGAGTCCAATTTATACAAAAATGTTGTATTTTTAGCCCTGGGCTCTGTTTAGATGGCGCACGGTGGAAACGGAGAGCCCTTGGAGGTCCCCCAGTAAAATCTGATAAATGACTCCGAAAAAATAAAGCTGGGATTCAGAGGGTTCCCATTAACCCCTTCACTGCTCCTCTACACGCATCTCTCATTACCCGCCAGCCGGGAGGGTCAAGGGGCCCCCGGGGGCGGACGGATGGGGAGGCGTAGGCCTGCTTCCCCCTCCCCATCTTACATGCGAGTTGGACGCGGAGCCCCAGAGGCCCTTGTGGGATTCGGAGAAAAGGCCAGGGGGACGTTGGTGGCCGGGGGAGGGGGGGTAAAGAAAGGGGGGGCCAGACCGCGAATTCGGCAGATTGGCTATAACAAGGCAGGGGCCGACGCCCCTGTGAATTATTTTATTTCCTAAATTCTCGGCCAAAAGCCTAGACCACCGCTGCAGTTAACCCTTTAAGTGTGTTGGCACAGGAGAGGCTCTGGGGATTTCTTCACAGCGGTGGGGGCGGGGTATGTAGGTCTCACTGGTTGATATGAACCCCACCTTGCTGCACGAACCCCAAAGAGATGAGTTTGATTCGGGACTTGGGAAGACCACTGGGGAGAGGAAGCTCGCGTACCCCTCCCGCCCCAGCTCTGCTGTCAATTGGCTCCGGGCGGGGCGGGGCTGCGCTGGGTGTCTGTGTGTGCACGCGCGGATTGCACGCGTCTGTTAATTTCAAGCCAAGCTTTCGCACTTCTAAACCCACAGGTCTCTGCCTTCACCTCCCGCCTCAGCTTTCCTGGGCCTGGACTGTCTGTTTCAGTACAGCCATCCTTCTAATTCTCATCAGCATCTGCCAGACAAACCCGCGTGCACACGCGCACGCAACACACCTCCCGCGGTTAACCCAGAGGACCCCCATCCCAAAGAAAAACCTGCTGTTTAACACATTGCAAAAGCGGTTGTCTAGCTCTTGAGGAGGTTAATTCCAGATTAATTTCCCCATTACCTACCTGGGTCTGGTCCCCGACAGGCCCACCCCCATTATCGCCGTCAGTGTGGTTGTGCGGCGTCTAACAACAAACACAAACGCTCTCTATGGATCTCACACACCTCTCCCAAGTTCCTCTCCCCTGCTAAACTGTCCCCACCCAGTAAGTAAATAGACCCTTTTCTCCGAAAGTCGAGAAACCTCGGGTCTCAGGCTTCTCATTTTCCTTGGGTTACCTCCTTCTTCCCCCACCACAAAACACACACACTTTCTCGAACCGTGGACCAGGGCAGTAGTACCTGGCTTGGCCAGTACGGGACGCGGCGGGAACAGAGCCCGGGTCTTAAAGCGGCAATCCCGGCTGCCACTGGCCCACTCTTTCTTTGCCTGACTCCGTTTTCGGGTCCCAGGTACACCGACAAAGACAGGGAAGTCGACAGCGACTGGGACGGGAACGCTAAGGAAAGGCGAAAGCGGCTAAGACGGGACGCCCCCTCCGACTCGCGCGGCTCGGGAAGCCCCCGGGACGCTAGACGCACCCCTGCTGAGTCGCTCGCGGCTGGAAAAAGTCGGTCTTGGGATCCAGGGACCTCTCTTACCACCCCCTTGAACCTGCGCACCCGGCGCCAGCGGGCTCAGAACCACGCCACAGGCGGGCCGGGGAAGCCCGGGCGGCTCAAGCGGAGAGGAGGGAAGGGGCGGGGCGGGGACTGGTGCCTTCAGGCTCCCGGCGCCCCCTGGCCGGCCCTCGGCTCCATCCGCCCGGTGCTCGCCGTTAGTGGAACCTGGAGAGCAACGGAGTGAGTGCGCCCTTACCTGTAGCAGCCAGTGGCCGGTCTCTCCGATGAGCGGGAAGCCCATGGAGCCCTTAGGGATGGGCAGCTTGCAGCTCTTGTCGCGGGTGGCAGCCCAGCGCAGCTGCCACAGCTGCTGCGACACGGCCAGCAGCAGCGTCACCGACACCAGGCACGCGGCGAGGGTGGCCAGCGCCGACACCAGCTCCAAGCCTTCAAAGAGCATGTTGGCGGCCGCTCGGGGGATTGGCTGTGCGGGCCTCGGCGGGGGAGGGGAGGGCCAGACGAGAAGGGACGCGAGCGGCGGGGGAGGGGAGGCTTCGGCCGGGGGTCCTGGCACCTCCAGCCGAAACAGAGAAGGAGCAAGGGGCCGAGGGAAGGGAAGTGGAGGTTGTGAGGGGAGAGCAGAGGGGGGCGGGAAATCGCCTAAAAGAAGAGAGAGAGGAGACACGAGGCGACTCGGAGTGTAACTTTGTTTGTTTGTTTGTTTGTTTGTTCCCTTATAGCGGGCTTAGGGGTTGCTCGAGGGGTGGCGAGACGAAGTCGTGAATCAAGCTGGTGGGTTGGCTCTCCCCGCAACCATCACACTCGGAAAACTTGGGGAAAACTTTGTCCAGCGGGAGTCTCTCTCGTAAGCCCCTTCCCCTGTTTGGGAAAAAAAGAAGAAGGGGGACAGAGAACTAGCGGAGAGAAAGTGCGATGGATTTGTCAAAAGTTTTCCCCTCAAATTCCTAGGTTTAAAAAAAAAA
Source organism: Bos javanicus (assembly GCF_032452875.1). Lineage (NCBI taxonomy): Eukaryota > Metazoa > Chordata > Mammalia > Artiodactyla > Bovidae > Bos > Bos javanicus. The sequence goes on along the minus strand of NC_083878.1, from coordinate 12,526,087 downwards.
AAGGAAAAAATCCTGAATCCCCAAATTCCAACGAACCCAGAAACTTTGGGTGCAAGGGGGAAGGCTCCCCGGCTGAGGCGAGTGGAGAGGCCGAGCTCAGCGCCTCTGGGCTGCCCGGGGCGGCGCGCCGGAGCCCCGGAGCCGCCGCTGCACCCCCGAGGAGGGCGCGGCAGGCGAGGCGGCGAGGCGGACGCGGGTGCGGAGCCGGCGGCCCGCGGCCCGGACGGGACGCAGCCGGCGACAGAGCCCCGGGCGGGCGCTGGGGCGGCGGCGGCGGCGGCGGGCGGGAGGGGTGAGGCGGGGTGGGGTTGGGGGAGGAGGTGAAAACCCGAGCTGGGCTATTGTATCAATTAAGAAAAGGCAGTCCGTCCCGGGACGCGGTCTCTCGGCTCTGGAGTTGCTGCTGGGGAAAGAAAGGGGGGAAAAAGAAAGGAAGGCAAAAGGAATGAAAGAGGGGGAAAAGCCGGAGGCAGGATTTCAGGGCTGATGGTTTTAAAAGCTTCCCTCAATGTGAATTTGTGCCTCTGAGAGCCAGGCGATGCGTGTGTTTATATAGAGGCGGGAGGCTGCGCCGTGGGCGCTCCGCCAGGGCCCCCCCCTCCCACCCCCACCCCCCAACCCTCCCTACCACCCCCCCGCCGCGCTCTCGAAGCCGGAGGCGTGGTGAGAGGCCGGCGGCCGGAGCGTGTGAGCGCCCGCCGGCCTCCTGCCCCGCCCCGGCCGCCCGCAGCCCGCCGCCCGCCGCGGACCCACTTGTAGCCGCCGCAGGATCAAACTCAGTTCACCTCTTGCCTCCTCTTCCTTCTCGCCGGCGTCTCGCTGAGCCCGGCACCTACAGACGGACGAGATGAGACACACACACAGACACACACACACGCGCGCGCGCGCACACACACACACACACACACACACACACACACACACGGTGAGCGCTCGCATGGTGCCCGCTTGGCTGCTAGGCTATTTCCCTCCCTCTTTCCCCCCTCCCGGGCCCCCGGCCCCCTTCTCGCCCCCCAGGCAGTCCCGCGTGGGCTGTCGCCCCAGCAGCTGAGGTCTCGGGCGGACCGCTTCTCGACTGAGGGGCGCCAAAAGCCCCTGAACCTGTGCTTAGGATCTCCAGCTCCTATCCCGCGGGACCCCGCCGGCTCCCGTCTCCCGGAACCCCTCAGTCCTCTCAACTGTCACTCCCAATTCCTTCTAGCGGGGAGTCCCCATCTTGGATCCCGACATCCTCAGACCTTGGAGGCCAAGGTCCCTTCCCCCCGCTTCTATACGTCTCTTACCCTACAGGACCCGATGTACCCCTCTCCCCGTCCGCGTCCCGGGCAGCTGACGCTGCAGCCTTCCCCTCGGACACCTCGAGACTCTCTCATTTTGTAGTCCCCTCCGCCCTCTCCTCGCCCCGCAGCGTCAGAGGAACCCCGATGCTGGTGAATGTCCCGCGAAGAGGACCAATGCGGCGGCCCCGGCACCCGGCGGCGGGAGGAGTAGGATACAAACATTCATTGATAAATTAATATTAATAAATAAACATGCCAGGTGAGAGCGGCCACCTTCTCCCAGCCGGCCGCTGAGGGCCCAACGCGCGCGCCTGTGCGAGGTGTGCGTGTGGCCCGGGGCCGCGTCTGTGCGCGCGCGTGTGTCCCGGGTCGGCCCGACGTCTGTGGAGCTGCGTGGCGTGTCTGCGCGTTTGTGTGTTCTCTCTGGTGCTGAATGTGTGTCTGTGCATCGTGCATCCGTCTGTCATCTGGTCTCTCCTCCTGCTGTCTGTGATACATGGAGCTGTGCGTGCCAACCCCGACACGGTCTAGCCCGCGCCTGGCTCGCCCTCTCCCGCGCGTCCTGTTCCCCCGGCCCCCTTTCTCCGTCGTTCACTCTGGCATTCCCAGAGCAGAAGACCTAACCTTCGGTTAGGATGATGTGTGTGTAAGTGAAACTCGACTCCCCTTTTAACACGTCCCCTGCACCGAATACGGGTTCTCTTTTAGAGTTCACCGGAAGAGAATGTATGTGAGTGTCTAAGGGGCGAGCATCTGTGCTGTTCCTCCCTGTGCGAGCGCTTCCGAGGTTGATGTGGCGGGCGGAGGTTTAAAAGCTCGGTCTCTTGCTTCTAGCGCTGGGTCATCTCAATTCTCTCTCTGCCCTGGAACCCCACCTGGTGGACAGTCGTAGCACTACAGATCCAGGGGGAAGCGATTCCGGCTCCCCCTTTCCTGACTCCATTCGCAGGGGAAGGTTGGCTCTAAAGGGCCTGCTTGTAGGCTCCTAAGTGGCTCCACTCCTGCCTCGGTGCCCTCAGATTGCCACGTCAAGCAGCTTTGGACCCAGACACACGGAGTCCTCGTTGGGACCGTTGCGACCCCAGAAGTAGAGAGCCGGGGCACATCTTCACAACAGGGAGGACAACTCTGGACTGGGAACACAGGAGCTGTGAGACCGAAACCACAGTGTTCCCCATGCGGGGAGGGGATTCGGGTGAGGACTGGAGGGGGGTGGATTATTGAGGCCCTGCTGTTTTGAAGAGCCCTAAGGATCTAGCCTGACCCCTAGACACAGCACTCCCAGAAGGCGGCAGAATGGGCAGTCACCCTGGAACCCATCTCCAGAAACATCAACCTCTGAAAGGAGGGAAACATGGCCTTATAGAGACGCAAACAGATGCATAGGCAAATAGTGCACATACAGAGAGGCACAGACACATACCCTTAGAGATCATTGTCAACAAATTCACACAACACCTGCCTCCAACCTCAAGAGACCATAGGAGGTGTCTGCTCTGCAGAGATCACAGCCTCAGAAGTCTCCAGGAACCTACTGTCTTCCCCTACCCCTCTCCTGCTTCACCGTTGGCTTTGGAGCACTTCCATCCTCTCCTCCTGTTCTGGTGGGAGTTGGGAGGGGCCCCGGGGGAGTCATTCTGAGTCTTTATTGTCCAGCCACCAAGTGGGGTCCTGGGGAATGCCCATAGGGACAGCATGGCTACATAGCAATAGTCCCTGGATGTCCTAATTGGAACCATCTCTCTATTCAAATCACAGAGTACTTAAGAGAAAAGAAAGAAAAGAAAAGCCATGGTATTGTAATTATCTATGTTGCCAGAGGTGCTAGGGAGAGTAGGAATCCTGGGGCCGTGGGGCAGCCTCAGAAAGAGTGGGACTAGGACAGAGAAAGGTCGGCAATCATCTTCAACAGATTCCAACTGAGGACATGCCTTCATCCGCTTCACATGTTCCTCTGACCCTGGCCCTAGAACAAGCCCTGATCCAGACCTCAGTCTGACCCAAAACCCTGACCTAAAACAGATCCCCAAGCTTAATCCCAGCTTGACCCTTTATCCTGGTCATGGAGTCATAGGTCAGGACCCTGTCCCTGACCCCAGACTGAACCCCAATCCTCTCAAGCATCATCCGACCCTGCATTTGGCGAGAGGAGTGTGGCTGGACCATTGTGGACTCCCCAACAATGGGACGCAGCTCAGCCCGGAGGCTCTGGGAGTGAGACCCGGCTGTAGGATAGAATATTTCCCTCCCACCCCACCCCACTTACAACCCTTTTCCATGGGGTTTCAACTATTGCCTGAAGTGCTCTGAAGCCTGGGTTCACAGCTTGCCTCCCACGTCTCTGTGGCCTTCTGGGCACCTTGAAATCAGAACAGACTGGGGGATCAATCATGCCAGTTCAAGTGGAGCTTTGCCTGGATGAACTTTGCAATGCTTGGCACAGGGGCTGAAAGAACACAGAGGGCAGACATCAGACACTCTTGGACTATGTAGTCAGTCGGGCAAGGCACAGGCTCTGCGCCCGCCTCCCAGGCTCAGGAAACACCCATCTATGGGGCAAGTCAGCTCCTCACAGAGGCACAGGGCTCCCCAGGAGTATCCCAGCCTTTCTGTGCCCAAAGAAATAACGACATTGCACTTTCCAAATCCTTTCCATGTGTGCAGCCCTGTAGGGCCAACATCTCTTCCACAGCTACTATTTATTTCATCTCCACTCAGCCCTGTGAGAAAACACTATTTTTAGATATTAGATTTACATATAACTTTTTGTACTGAAGACAAAGCTTAGCCCCAGAGAGGCCCTCCCCATCTCCATTGTATTCTCCTTGCCCCTCTCCCCGCGTCAAGCACACAGCCCCTGAGACGGAGATCCTGTCCCACATAGCAGCTGCCCCTTTGTTTAACATCCATGCTTCTGACCATTAAAGCTGACAACGGAGGGAGTTGTTAGTTTTACACCTAATTTTGCATAGTTTTGGCCCTGAATTTTTAAAATTGATGCTGATTTATTGCAGTAATTTCTTTCCCCTAAAACTACCTCTGCTTCCTCCAACTGGAGCCAAATGGAAAGAGGCAAAAAAAAAAAAAAAGCCCATGATAAAAGGTGGCCAGTGTCCATAGTGGAGACCAGGAGGCTGTGGGTAGGAAGCAGGGCTACTGTTCAGAGGTCAAAGAGAGGCTGCAGGGCTTTGCTGGCCTCCCGTTGGGTCCACGGTAGTCTATCCTGAGAAATAAAGCTGCCCTCTCCTGCCTTGCTGGCACCAAGGCACCCTTGGAAGTCAGCTCTTTTCTCCTCCTCATCCTCCCCAGGGCTTCAGGCTGGTCCCCATTCCATTCTGAGGCCTCTCTGTAGATGCATGGCAGAAGCAGGCCTCCTTGCCTGAAAAACCTCGAGTCCCGAGGGGAAGTGACATTCTGTTTCTGAGGGGTGAAGAAGAGAGGTTGCCTTGGGCCGCCAGGCCCTACTCAGTCATGCTCTTCCATTGCTTTCTAGAACTGGAGCAGAAGGTGCCACCCCAGCACATTAGCAGCACCCCTTTGGCCCTGGGCCCCAGCTGTGGCCCCGGACATTCATCCCAAGGACAGCTAACCCTTCTCCTCTCCACGTCCTCCCTCTGGATCGGGCATCGCTAGGCCGGCCATGCCTCTCGGGCGCCCAGTCTTCAAGGACAGCGTAGAGGGCAGTCCCAGGCTGTGCTGGTGATTCTGCGAGGGGCTGTGTCCCTTGCTGGCCGGGCCGGGTGGGGCTGCAGACATAACCCAGCTCGATTTGGAAATCGCCAGAGTGCCGTGGATGCTGCCTTCCTAGAGCCCCCAGGGGCTAAGCTCCCCTTCACTCCCCACCCCTCCACCCCCCAAGTTAGGCTCTGAACTGTTTAGAACATTTATGGGCCCCTTCAAAACCACTACCTGCCAGAGTCCCAGCCAGGCCCCCCACCTCTTTGGAGCCACCATCCTGCTGCCTGTGGTGCTTCCGAAGCAGAGCTAGATTCTGGATTCTAATTATTTATTTCCTAAAGGTTTCCTCTTCTTCCTTGTCCCTCAGTGTGACTTGCTCCCACATTACCCCCAGTACCCTCTCATCATTAGCTCTTTAGACTCTTTTGTTTTTGTTTTATTTTATCGATAACCCCCCAAGTGTCTCTACCTGGCAGGGGCCAGATGCAGACACAGCCTGGCACCTCGCTGCCAGCTGCTCTGAGACCCATGGCTGGGGGAGGGAACCCCTCACCCACCCCCTTGCAGCGCTGGGAAGCAGGCAGGCAGCCCTTAGGAGCGAACTTTGCTGCTTCCTCCTTTGCCTGAATGTGGAACAAGCCTCACCCCATACCTCATCTCAGAAATCGCAGCTTCGGACACTTGCCTCAGAAGGAATTTTTTCAGAGAAATGGAAATATCCCCATCTTCCTCTGTCAAAGCCCCCACAGCCAGTCCCCTTCCTCCTACCCCATACCCAACCCAAACCAAAGCAACCAAAAAAGGGACTTGCCGATGGAAGGAGCGAGGTAGGGATGAGGAATGCAGCTGGCAGTGTCCAAGTCGGCACTGCCTGGAAAAGAGTAGCCTGCCCGGTGGCGATGGGACACCGGCCGGAGTGCCCCAAGCTGGCTGTGGCTGGCAGGGACAGTGCTGCAGCGATGGCGTTCCCTCAGGCCCTGGGAGCCAAGAGCCCTTTATAGCCTGAAACCTGCCCTGGCACCGCCCACTGGGCGGTTGCAACCAGGGGAGTCGCTAGGAGCTGGAAGGGCATGCGCCCCAGGACCCCAGGGCCAGGCCGCATGCACAAGAATCTGGGATTCAACCTCCTCCCATCCCAGGCAACTCCATGTCCTGGTATGTGCATGAGAGTCGTGTGTGTGTGTGTGTGTGTGTGAGTGTGTCTGTGTGTGTCTGTCCGCGCACGCGTGCGCTCGTGCTTAAACTTCCATTCAAAGACCTCAGATCTCTTTCCCTCATCCTCTTTCTCTGGCAGTAACAGTTTTTGAAAGGATGGGGAGAGCAGTGTGTTTCTGCTCAGTTTATCAAATTACACTCAGTGACAAAGGACTGAAGTGCATTTTCTTGAAGGCTTGACAATTGGAGATCCAGGAGGAAAAAAGAAAGGCACGACAGAGAACCCAAGGCTTTTGTGGAGGGTAAAACAGCGATGTCAAAGGCGGGGATGTGGTCGGGTGGCTCTAAGTGATTTTGCCTTCATGCTGCTGGTGTTAAAAACTGTTCCCCCCACCCACCACCTCAGCTGCAAAAATCCCAGGGATCCTAGAAATTGCAAGATGGTTGATTTTTAAAAGGAACACTGTTCATTTTCACACGGGCTGAGCCAGGCAAGCTGGAGCACAGCTTCCTCCCTCCAGGGCTGCCCTTCCCAGCCCCCCATGCCAGGGGAGGGCTGGGAAGCCTGCTCAGAGGAGTCGCTCACGGAGGTACAGTGCCCTCTGCCCTCCCCCATCCGGGCCTGTGCAGCCAGCTTCTCTCCCTGGGCCTGGCTGGGACAAGGATTGGGTGGGCTTTTTCTTGCCAAAGTTCTGCCCTGCACCTGAACTCAGAGGATTGCTAGATGGAGCTGGATGAACTGTCAAGGCAGTTTGGGGCCTGAAGCAAAGTACATGGGGTCACTGGACTGCTTTCCCAAAGGTCTCCATTCTTTGGGGCTGGAAGGGAGAGAGCAGCAACCCAGTCGCCAGCCTCAGACACAGCCGAAGGAGCCAGGAAGAATATCCCCTCATCCAGAGAAAGTGCCCAGAACAATTTGACTCCTACCAGCCTTCCCATTCCTAGCTGGCTCGGGCCCAGAAGCCTCCCAGCAGGCCAGCCGGCCAGCTGACTGGCAGCCTTGCTCAGAAAGCTCAGCGAGCAGAGCTCACCCGAGAAGCTAGCTGGCAGAGCTCCCCAACCCTGAGTCCAAATCCCTTCCTCTTGCGTGAGGCTGTGGCTCCTGTGGGCTCTCTCTGGAGGAGGAGCTGGAGGAGACACAGAGCAGGGGGGCTGTATGGCCGCCCACCTGAAGTCCACCCCCCTTTCTTCTCACACCTGTACCCCACTGTCCACCCCAGCTCCGAGCTGAAGTGGTCCCAGATGCCACGGCTCTCCTCAGATTCTTCCCCAGACGCTGGTGAGAGGAGGCGCTCCCAGCAAGACGCCCTGGGGCCAGCCGTCCTGAAGTCCAGGGCTGTTCTAGCCTGTACCTGTGCTCCCACCAGGATTTCCCCTTCCTGACCACCCTGAGGCACCAGAAAGTTCGTGGGAGGACTTGGGCCCCTCCTACACAGTCTGTCCATCAGCATGCCCACCAGAACTCTAGGCTTCCTCTTCAGTCCAAGCTTCAGTACCAAGCCCCTGGTCTCCCATCCCACAACTAGATTGCCTCCTGAAATCCCTTCTGTGTGGGAAACCTGGAGCTCCTCTCTCTCTTTTAGTTTTCCCTCCACTGGTTTCTTTCCTTCCTCCCTGCCCTGCTTTTCCAAATCCATTCACTCATCATACTTGCAGCAAATAGGCAGAGTGGCCTGTAACTCGGAATACTGGCTCTGGAATCCATGAGACCTGGGCGCTGAGCCTGCTCCACCGCTCATTCCCGTGAGCGCTGGTCATCTGAGCCTCGGATATGTCTCCAATGTGGTCACTGGATTAGAAGGGAATGAGGGTTGAGGCGGGAGTCCTGTTAGAAGGCTGGTGGTAACCCAGGAGCAATAACAGTAGTAGCAGTAGTGAAGCAATAACACCGCAGCGAAGGCCACCACTGGGTCCTATGCGCCTCAAAGCACTTCACATATATTATTTCATTTAATCCTCACATCAACCCCAGGAGGTAGGTACTATAGTCCCACTTCATAGACGAAGAATCTGAGGCACCAAGTGTTTTGACAACTTACCCAAATGAATCCTGCTGCACTTTGGGGGTTAGATTTAATCTCCTCTAGAATTCAAGCCCAGGGAATCTGCATTAGCCAGGGCTCTTAGCCAGCATACTAAGGACTAAACGAAGCTGGCTGCAGTGAGGATGGAGAAAAGTGGATTCCTCTGTCCCTGGGATTCTCCAGGAAAGAATACTGGAGTGGGTTGCCATGCCCTCCTCCAGGGGATCTTCCCAATCCAGGGATGGAACCCAGGTCTCCTGCATGGCAGGCAGACTCTTTACCGTCTGAGCCACCAGGGAATCCGGACATATTTTAGGAGTGTCCAATTAAAAAATTGACATATTTGGCAACTGATTAGGTAGGGAGGAAGGTGGGTGTCTAGGATTTCAGGCGGGGTAGCTGGGTGCATGTCAGAATTACCTACTGAGCTGGAAGCTCAGGGAACAAGATGATGAGTTTGGTTTTGCCCTGGAAGTCCCAAGGTGACTAGGGGATATTCAAATGGAGTTTTCTGGTGGGCTCTTAGAAATGATTTAAAAGTCATCTGTGTTCTGATGATAATGGAAGGCGTGGGAGTAGAGAAGCCTACACGGGAGGAGAAGTGGGCCTAGGATAGAGCCCCAGGGACACCAACATTCAAGGCACAAGCAGAGAAAAAGGGGTCTGGGAAAGAGGGGCCTCTCTTCTTTGCCCCAAACTCACACCCTAGTGTTAACCTCACGAGACTGATGATCCGACGTGTTTGTTTCCACTCAGCACTTAGAAGCTCAGGGTAATCAAGGTACTCAGGTTAGTAATTTCGCCCCCGCATAACTTAGGGACACACACGTACTCGCATAGAGCTTCCTGACCTATGGTCATTGGTAGGATTCTGAATCTAGCTGCTGAGTTACTGTTGACATCTTGTGTATAAAGCCATCCATTTCACTGAGCTTTTCACCATGTCATACAGTGCCGTAACACTTTCAGGGGCACCTCCTCGTGGGTCTGGATCTTGCCTGCCACAGACTGCACTCCACCCAGGCTGCACGGCACGGCAGAGCTCCCCATTGCACGGCGTGCTGCCGCAGACTGTGGGTCCCCCAGACAGCACTACCTGACTGGGCGGCCTGCTGTTGTTTGTTCAGGGCTGAGACAGGAAGGGGGCCTCTGTGGGAGCAGGGAGTGTGAGGATCCGGTGAGGTCCAGAGAAGGGCCAGAACGCACCAGATGGAGAGGCCACACTGAAAGCCATGTGGGAACCAAGTGGGAACGGGGAACGGCGGAAGCACGGGAAGAAAGCCAGGCAATGCGAGAGAGAGACGGACTCTCTTCCCACTGCTCTCCTGACCCATCAGGGAGAGTCCATGTGCTGGCTGGGCAAGCAGGGCTGCCAAGCTCCCCTGGAGGGGCCTGGGCCAACCGGGAGAGAAGGGTGAGGGAAGTAGAAGAGGATGGAGGTGCTTAGGCTAGGTCTCCCCACACTAGTTATGAAAGCACCAGCTCAGACAGCCCTAGGCTAGGCTTGCCCTCTGGGGGGAGACAAGGCATTGCCCTCAGAGGCAAGTGGCAGCTGTGGGCAAGTTCCCCTGCACAACCATCCAGCCGAGAGCACACGCTCAGGGAAACGTTAGCAGAGATTCCCCTCTCGGGTGGATGCTCACGTTCCTGTCTCACAGGTGCTCTCCCACACTCACGCCTGCTCACGGAGACACGTTCTTCCGGAGCTCCCAGCCCCCGCCCCGAAGCTTCGCATGCCCAGCCCCCTCCCCACTCCCCACAAGCTGGTTCAGGCACGGAGCTTCATGGCCTTGGCACCTCTGGCCTGGCAGGAGAAGGTTGGGCCACCCAGCCCTCTCGGTACCTTAGAACTCACATGAGCGGTGACAGGCTTGGCCAGCAGAGAGGGACAGCTCAGAGCCTCAGTGGAGTGGGGAAGGCGAGGGGTGAGGCTGGGGCATGGGCAGGCTACACAGAGACGGCTAGAGTGACAGGAGAAGGACTCTGTGGCTCTCTGCTGGCTCCCTTAACCCCAGAGCCCCCTCTACAGTGACCCAGCTCCACGGGGTCCTAGTCGGTTTAGAGGAAGAAAGAATACTTGCTCTAGGGCAGGGGCTCAGAGCACCCGTCACTGAACCCTTGGGGCTCTGTGGTACAAGGATTTTTTTTCTACTGTCCTGTCCCTGTGACTGGTCCCTCATCAGGATCCCCAGGGCAGAGGACATACCCCGTCTACAGCTTGAGGATGGCCTGGAACCAACCAGCCAACAGGAGTACAGGTCAGGGAGTCATTCCTGCCGCTCATCAGATGTACAGTCCTGGCCAAGTCACTTCACCCCTCAGGCTCAATCTTATAAGAATGGGGAAAAGAAGTCTTGCCTTACTGGGCAATTGGCAGTGATGACATTGATAAAAATGTCAGAGATATTCCATGTGAAACACTTGGCACGGTGGTGGGCTCAGAGCCGGGACAGAGCCACAGGAAGGCCAGGAAGCTTTGGGTTTCTCACTTGTCTAGGCTCCTGAGAAGCCCTGGCAATTTATACTTTGCATTATTTTCTTCAAGAGGGTCCCCAAGGTTTCGGGTTTCATAAATCCTGGGGCCTGGATGGTAGCCATTGCCCTTCCTGCTCCACCCCGTCCTCAAGCCTCTCACTGCCTCCCAGGCACAGGAGAATGCCCCCGTCAGGTGGGCAGAGCTGAAACCAGCCCCAGGCAAGGCCTCGTTCCAGGTGGAAGGCCCGGGCGCCGTCACCTTCCCTGAGCTGGTCACCCCGGGACGGCTGCCTCCCTGAGCCAGGCTGTGCACCCCATTCTGGCTCACAGCAGTTAAGCCAGCTGGGACCCCTTTAAATGAATTCCCTGGAATTCTGGGCACTGTGTCCTAGTCCTGGCAGAGACTTTGCTCCAAAAATTATGAACTCCTAGGGAAGCTAGTTTTAGGGCTGTGCTAGGCAACCCCAGGGCTCAAGAATGGGCCTTCAGGAAAACAAAAGCAACTTGGCCGGCTTCTCCATTAGCACCCGTTTCCCTGAGGAGCCTTGGAGGGAGTGGGGACACAGGACTCCCTCCTCAGTGTCTGGGAGATGGATGGGGCCGATTTTTTCCAGGATTCCTCCCCATAAATCTGATTTGGCCCCTCATCTGTCTAGGCCAGTCTCCATGGAGGTGCGCGGGAGTGATGAATGAGCTGCCTGACTAATGTGACTGGGGTGGCAGGGACCTGGGGAGGGGCTCTGCTCTGATGGATGGTCCTCATGAGGGCATATTGCATTAGACACCCATAATGCGATCAGCAGGGCCATTACGATACCAATTTGTTGCTCCTCCTCACCAGGGCGGGGCAGTGGGGCTGGGAGATTAAGGAGGACGTCAGGACTTGGGAGACACCTGGGGGAGGTTGCAGAGGGTGGGGGGCAAGATTTCCTTGTTGGGGGTTATTACTAGGGAAATCATATGGAACTAAAAAAAAATGCAGAAGGAAAGAAGCGAGGGGAAGTGAGGCCAGGAGAGAAGGTGTGACCTGTCCAAGGTCACTTCTGGAACCCAAAGAGCTAGACTTAGCACTCAAGTCTCCTGCTTTCTGCGCAGCTGCAGCCAGAGATGGAGGAGCGAATGAGACTAGGAAAGGAGATACTACGCTACTCTGGCCTCTCCGCTGCTCTCCTGAGAAGAGGGAGGCCGATGACCTCTTCCATTCAAAGAGGACATGGTCTGCTGCAGGTTCCCACAGGGGCCCGAGATGGCCTTCACTCCAGACCACCCACAGTCCTGCAGCCCCACCTACCCGCGTTCGTTCTGATCTCCATGTCTCTCTCCTGTCATTTTAAAGTAGACTTCTAAACACTCCACTGTCTCCAGTCTGTCCTCTAGATCACCAGAGGGAATCTTTAAAACAAAATGTTCTTTTCTCCTTAAAAGCTGTCAGCAGCTCCCTGTTGCCCTCGGGATGGATCTCAGGCTGGCACTCTGACTCCAGCCTCTCCCCCAGCCTCAGCTCTGGGGTTCCCTCCAACTTACCCAGCCTCTTCTGTGGCAAAGGCACGCCATCCACTTTTACACTTCTAGATCCTTTATTTGGACTTTAGGGACAGGAAACCGATCACCACATGCGCCAGTTCCTGAACATTTTGGTCAGTACAGCCTCTGCTCGCCTCCTGTTCCCCTCTGATCCCCAGCCCTCCTTTTGACCCTCACCTCCACCCCCAGGCCCACCTGCCATTGTGTTGGTATATGTCTGGCGATGTGTATGTATCTTTGAAAATAGTAGTATCTTTTGTATGTATGTGTCTTCAACTAACACAAATCATCTTGCAATGTAGATCTTATTTCAGGTTTAAAAATTTTTTAACATCATTTAAAAATTCTGTTTATGTTGCTTTATGTATTTCTAGTTTGTTACTCTGTAACTGCTGTAAAATATTCCAAAATATGTATCTACCACATTTTACCTTGGTAGCAGACGCCCAGATTTCTTCCAGCTTCCTATTTCTGCACACACTATGCAGTGAATGTATTTTCTCTGGGCGTTTAACCAGCAATGAGCGCATCCTAGGGAATGTGCAGATGCAAATGAAGTTTTGCTGTGTGACTCCAGGCAGACCGCACTGGCTCACGTCCATCAGCAGTGCACAAAGGTGCCTGGTTCCTCACATCGTAAACGACTCTTGCATTCTGCTCATTTCTAGTTTTGCCAGTTTGATCAGAATGAAGTCTCTGAAGCCTTCACACATCCCAGTTACCACTGTTTTGACTACCCCCCTTTCACTGACTAGTAAACGTCTACTTGTCTTTTAAAACCCAATTTAAGAATTATATCTTTGTGTGGAGTTTTCCAGTTTGTCAACCTTTCCTTGGTGCTCCGGAACATTCGGTACGTACCACCCTAGCATTTACCATCTCACCATAGTCCTTCCTCTCTTTCTCACTCACACACCGCCCTCTGCCTTGGCCGCTAAGGCAGATAAGTTTCCTGCCTTTTGGAACCGTTGGAGAGAGGAGGAAGAGTGAAGGAGAGGGTGGGCTGTGTCTGTGAGAATGGGGAAGTTGGGCAATCACGACACATTCTTTTTCTGTCTGTACTCTCAATAAGTATTTTTCTAACTAAGTCCTGTCTTATGTACTCCAGGACCTCACTCAGACTTCAAACAACTTTATTCTGCTGCTGCTGCTAAGTTGCTTCAGTCGTGTCCGACTCTGTGCAATCCCATAGACAGCAGCCCACCAGGCTCCCCCGTCCCTGGGATTCTCCAGGCAAGAACACTGGAGTGGGTTGCCATTTCCTTCTCCAATGCATGAAAGTGAAAAGTGAAAGTGAAGTTGCTCAGTCGTGTCCAACTCTTCGTGACCCCATGGACTGCAGCCTACCAGGTTCTTCCATCCGTGGGATTTTCCAGGCAAGAGTACTGGGTGGGGTGCCATTGCCTTCTCCAAACTTTATTCTAGTCATTTCTAAATGTTTCTTTCCTCTGCCTGTGACCAAACGAATATCTCTCTTAGCCTGAAAAGTCTTTCCCTTGATGCCAATGAACCCTAAGCTGATATCTCATAAAGGATGCATTGAAAAGAACATGATTTTTAGAATTAAAAGAACTTGAAGAGCTCAATCTTTCCAGGCCTCTGGTTTAGCAGTCTGTACATCAGATGTAAATGAGTTGTGAGAGTTACACTCACCATTTGATAACATTCTGTGCGCAATCTCTTTCCTTCTTCAAGTTCTGAAAGATATCTTCCACACACATCCAAAACTGAATTTCTCATCTTCCCTAAAACTGAATCTCCTCTGGAATCTTTTGTTTCTAGCAATCCTGTTATTTTTTCCCAGTGAATCAAGAAGATATTAACCTGACATCTCCCATCTCTCTGGCTGTTTAGTTAACCAAAGTCAACTGAGTCACCTTCCACGTTGGTTCTCAAATATACCCCTCATCTCCATTCCTGTTTCCACTGTCCTCGGAGTAGAGGAAGCTTCAGAATGGAGAAGACAGTATATACAAATGAAGGCTGCTGGTAACCTATGTTCTCAGCTTACTTCCCACCCTAACTAACTGCTTCTACCCATCCACGCTCATCTGGTGGCTTATAGGAACCACAAACCTCAATGACCAGCACGCTAGCTACCTCCACCTGCCACAGATGGGGTTAATTTTACAAGTCATGTCAAGGAACAGGTAACCCTTGATACACCAAAGCAAAAAGGAAGATAAGATCTTTCAAAAAATCTTCCTGAGGACCAGAGCAAACCTTTTGAAGGTGGTATAAACACAGTGTTAGTACAGACAAATCTTACTTCTGAATATTTATACAAAAATCCTAAAATAAATGCTGCAAAATAAAACTCAGAAGTTCATAATAGTAAGACATGACGACCAACTGGGGTTGAACCCATAAATGAACCAAAATGTTGAAACATTAGTACTTAACTGTATGCATGAGTGAAGGGAATGGCTGGAAAAAACAGCACTTAGTAAAGTTCAACACTAATTTCTTATACTATCCAGGAATAGAAGAAAACTCCCTTAACTTTATAAGCCTACAACAAACCTCATAATGAATAACTAAACATTAGATGAATTTTGGTTAAAGCAAGAAAAGAGACAAATTCTTACCATTACCACTAACGGGCAACACTGTCTGGTTGTCTTAGCTAAATAAATGAAGAAAAAATCAGAAATGCAAGGGTAAATAAAAATTTTAAAATTTTAAAAAATAAAAATTTTAAGAGCTCTTGGACAACTTTTTCAACTTCTTTCCTGTTTATTGATCTTGGGGGTTTTCTCTCCCTTCCTGGGTCACTCTTGGTAATACACACTCTTGTAGCAGCATCAGTCGTCTTTCTTTGGGTTTATGGATTATTTACACAAAATTACATAAATTATTCTCAACATTCAGTTCAGTTCAGTTCAGTCGCTCAGTCGTGTCCGACTCTTTGCAACCCCATGAATCGCAGCACACCAGGCCTCCCTGTCCATCACCAACTCCCGGAGTTCACTCAGACTCACTTCCATCGAGTCAGTGATGCCATCCAGCCATCTCATCCTCTGTTGTCCCCTTCTCCTCCTGCCCCCAATCCCTCCCAGCATCAGTCTTTTCCAATGAGTCAACTCTTCACATGAGGTGGCCAAAGTACTAGAATTTCAGCTTTAGCATCATTCCTTCCAAAGAAATCCCAGGGCCGATCTCCTTTAGAATGGACTGGTTGGATCTCCTTGCAGTCCAAGGGACTCTCAAGAGTCTTCTCCAACACCACAGTTCAAAAACATCAATTCTTCGGCGCTCTGCCTTCTTCACAGTCCAACTCTCACATCCATACATGACCACAGGAAAAACCATAGCCTTGACTAGACGAACCTTTGTGGGCAAAGTAATGTCTCTGCTTTTGAATATGCTATCTAGGTTGGTCATAACTTTCCTTCCAAGGAGTAACCATCTTTTAATTTCATGGCTGCAGTCGCCATCTGCAGTGATTTTTGAGCCCCCCAAAATAAAGTCTGTTTCCACTGTTTCCCCATCTATTTCCCATGAAGTGATGGGACCAGATGCAATGATCTTCGTTTTCTGAATGTTGAGCTTTAAGCCAACTTTTTCACTCTCCTCTTTCACTTTCATCAAGAGGCTTTTGAGTTCCTCTTCACTTTCTGCCATAAGGGTGGTGTCATCTGCATATCTGAGGTTATTGTTATTTCTCCCAGCAATCTTGATTCCAGCTTGTGCTTCTTCCAGCCCAGTGTTTCTCATGATGTACTCTGCAAAGAAGTTAAATAAGCAGGGTGACAATATACAGCCTTGACATACTCCTTTTCCTATTTGGAACCAGTCTGTTGTTCCATGTCCAGTTCTAACTGTTGCTTCCGGACCTGCATACAGGTTTCTCAAGAGGCAGATCAGGTGGTCTGGTATTCCCATCTCTTTCAGAATTTTCCACAGTTTATTGTGATCCACACAGACAAAGGCTTTGGCATAGTCAATAAAACAGAAATACATGTTTTTCTGGAACTCTCTTGCTTTTTCCATGATCCAGCGGATGTTGGCAATTTGATTTCTGGTTCCTCTGCTTTTTCTAAAACCAGCTTGAACATCAGGAAGCTCACGGTTCACATATTGCTGAAGCCTGGCTTGGAGAATTTTGAGCATTACTTTACTAGCATGTGAGATGAGTGCAATTGTGCAGTAGTATGAGCATTCTTTGGCATTGCCTTTCTTTGGGATTGGAATGAAAACTGACCTTTTCCAGTCCTGTGGCCACTGCTGAGTTTCCCAAATTTGCTGGCATATTGAGTGCAGCATTACTTATAGTTAAACTATTATTTTAAATTATTATTTAAACCCTTTTCAGTGGTAATTTCCACTTTCTATTTCTTAGTTTTATTTAGAAATAAGGATAGTAGTATCTGTACTTTTTTACATTGTTTTTCCATGATATTTTAGGTTTGCTTAGTGATTTGTGTGTTTCCTCCTTCCACCAATAGACAGTTCTTTGATTTACAAAGCAATGTGAAATTGTCATCATCTGCAGATATTAGGACTGCCTATAATAGAATATCCCAGAGAATCAACTGAAAACCTATTCAGTTGAACAAAATATGCAGTAACTTGCTCAGATACATGACAAATATATAATCAATAGCTTTCATGTATGTTAACATTATTAAATTTGGAAATTTAATTGAAAATATATAATAAATAATATGAATACTCTTGTGGATTTATGTAATTAATGCAAATAAAGTGAATTCATGAATTCAGTAGTTATGGGAAGAAAACACAAAACTTTACATAGGACATAAAAGAAGACGTAGATAGAGACTCACAATGTTAGGAGTCACTTTCTCCAATATTGAATAAATTCAGTGTAATCCCAATCAAAATTCCCATGGAATTTTAAAAATAAAACTTTACAAAATAATTCTAAAGCTCATCTATGAGAATATACATACAAGAAGAACCAAGACATTTTCAGAGAAGGTTGCTGATGGGAGGCTTTCTCTACTAGATATTAGAACTAGATATTAGACGTATTTTAAGATTACAAAAATTAAAATGTTTCCTGTTGGCACAGAAATAGACCAATAGATCAGTAGGCTATCAATAGACCCATGCATTACACATCAGTGAGGAAGGACTGGCTCATAATAACATGTGTTTAGGATCTTCAGATCGCCATTTGGGGGAAAAAAGATTAGATCTGCATCTTATATAATCCCAAAATAAAATTCAGAAAGATTATCTAAATGTAAAACAAAACTAAAATTTTTTATAATCTGGGGGTGGGTGGGAAAGCTTTTCTAGGCAAGATACAAAACTCAGGAGCTTCCTTTTTAAAAGAAAGAATTGACCAACTACGTCAAATTTCAAAATGCTGTATGAGGAAAGCCAGTATAAACAATGAAAATAGATAAAAGTACGTGTATGAGCTAACAATTCTGAAACTGTGTACTGGGGTTGAAATTAAGTTAACGGCTGGTAGATGATGGGAGCCAGGTTCTCACTGTTGGAGAGAGATAAGCAATGATGAAAGGTTAGAATTATTTCTATGGTACTAGAGTTTGATGCATAGTATAAATAAACACATAAGCCTCATACCTCACATATATACACACAGATGTATAGATATAGGAACAGTAATACCATGTGTATATATGGACATCATATATAATAAAGTATCTAGCTCTGTCTGCTGAGAGCCAAAAAATAAAAAATGACATCTCAATAGCAGTGAGCACACCACACACCCAAATCTTAGTTTCTAAAAATCATTCTTTCATAAAAGGAATCAGGGCTCCATGAAAAACTGGTGAATTCTAGGGCTGGAACAGGGAAAAGAGAAGATAAACTTGTAGCATCTTGTAGTTTGATAAAGCAAGGAAATGTTTTTAACGAAAGAATAGGGGTTTAGCAACGGTACTCTGGAGACAACCCAAAAGAGCTCCCAACCTGAAATAATCTGAGCAATAAAAGAAAGAAAGAACGTAGTATTGGACTATAACCTAAAAGGTGAAATAAATATGTAAGCCCAAAGGGTAGATACATAGATCAATGGAACAGAACTGAGAGTCTAGAAATGAACCCATATACATCTATAGTCAATTGATTTTAACAAGGGTGCCAAGACTATTCCATGGGGAAAGAATTGTCTTTTCGATGAATTGTGCTGGGACAACTGGATATCACACATAAAAGAATTAGCTTGGACCCCTAACTTACACCACATACAGAAATTCAAATCCAACTGGATCATTCAAGACCTAAACATGAGGTAAAATTATAAAATTCTTGGAATAGAGGCATAATCTTCATGACTTTGGATGAAGCAACATTTTCTTAGATTCTCAGCTATCTCACCAAAAGCACAAGCAACAACAAGAACAAGAGATACATTTGGACTTTATCAGCACTTACAACTTGTTTTGGATCAAAGGGCAGTGTCAAAATGAGAAAAGTTCCACAGAATGGGAGAAAATTTGCAAATCATGTATGTGATAAGGGTCTAATATCCAGAATATATGAAAAACTTTTACAATTCAAAAACAAGACAAATGACCCAGTTTAAAAAGGAACAAATGATTTGAGCAGACATGTCTCCAAAGATATACAAATGGCTAATAAGCACAAGCAAAGATTCTCAACATCATTAGTCATTGCTGCTGCTAAGTCGCTTCAGTCGTGTCTGACTCTGTGTGACCCCATAGCCGGCAGCCCACCAGGCTCCCCCGTCCCTGGGATTCTCCAGGCAAGAACACTGGAGTGGGTTGCCATTTCCTTCTCCAATGCATGAAAGTGAAAAGTGAAAGTGAAGTCGCTCAGCCGTGTCCGACTCTTGGCAACTGCATGGACTGCAGCCTACCAGGCTCCTCCGTCCATGGGATTTTCCAGGCAAGAGTACTGGAGTGGGGTGCCATTGCCTTCTCCATCATTAGTCATTAGGGAAATGAATATTAAAACTACAGTGAGATATCACTTCATACCTACCAGGATGGCAATTATAAAAAAAAAGCAAACCAGAAAATACCAAGTGCTGGCAAATACATGATGGAATTTGAACACTCATGCATTGCTGGCAGGACTATAAAGTAATGCAGACACTTCGGAAAACAGTTTGGCAGTTCCTCAAAAAGTTAAACATAGATCTATCATATGGCCCAGCAGGTCCTCTAGGTATGTATCTGGAGAATTAAAAACATGTCCAAACAAAACTGTGCACTAATGGTCACAGTGGCATTGTCCGCAAGAGCCCCAGAGTGGAAACAAGCTGTTTATTCTTCTGTTGGACTTGTCTATTCACTGATGGGCAAAAGTCTATCAACAGATGAATGGATAAGCAAAATGTAGTAATATCTATAGAATGGAATATTATTTAGTCATAAAAAGGAATGAAGTTCTGATACATGTTACAACACGTATAAACCTTGAAAGCATTTTGCTAAGTGAAAGAAGCCAGACACAAAAGGACACATATTATATGACTCCACTTACAGAAAATGTACCGAATGGGCAAATTAACAGGAACAGAAAGTAGATTCTGGGGTAGAGAAAGAGGGAATTAGAAGTGATTGCTGATAAATACAGTGTTTCCTTTGGGTTGATGGGAATATTCTGAAATTAGATGGTGATAACTACACAACATTGACAGTATACCCAAATCCTGGATTGTCACTTTGAAATGATGAACTTTACGTTTTGTGAGTTATATCACAATAAAAAGTTACAAAAAGAAAAAAACCTAAAATGAGTGTGCATTCACACTGAAATACATGAATAATTTAGAATAATAAATGAGAATAAAAAGAAAATAATCCTTATAGAAGAATTTCAAAGAATTTTTTTAGGTACCTTTTAGGCAAAAACACTCCACCTCTCCCTGTCATCATTTTTAAGTGTGGGCTGTAATTAGTGACTTGCTTCTAATAACAGAATATGGGAAGGGATGAATAATGACTTCATTGTGAAGAAACAGAGCAGACGCTGCCTTACCCAAGTGATCAAGGTTCGCATCATTAGTGATGTCACACGGACATCGTGTAAGCTCTGATACGCAATGGGAAGTGCATTTCACCTCTGTGCTATTCTTTCATAAAACCCATTACCCCATGCTAATCAAGAGAAAAACACCAGACAGACGCAAATTTGAAGGACGTTCTACGAAATACTTGCCCAGTACTCCTCAAAACTGTTAAGGACATGAAAAGCAAGGAAAAACTGAGAAACTGTCATGGGCCAGAGGAGACCAAGGAGCTAGGAAAACGCTTTGGGTTTTTAACATTTTCACACATATACACGATAATATGTTAACAGAGGAATCTGGGTGAGTGGTATAAACTCTGTACTACTTTGCAACTTTTCTGTAAACCTAAAATTATTTGAAAATTAAGTTTATTTAAAAAATAAATGAAAGACTGGGAGACAATAGTTGCCCAAACACACAGGTAGTTAGCATCAATTGGCTCAGTGGTTCCAGGATATTGTGATAGATCCCCTCTCTTGAGAGTATTTATTCCTAACGACTTCCTGTGGACAGGACTCAGATTGGCTCAAATGCTGTTACAAATCCCTTGATCTCCCACCCCATCCCAGCTCCATTTATCTTTTCATTCATGGATACAGTTTATTCAGCAAAATTTATTGAACATATTCTATGTGGCAAAAACTCTTCTAGACACTAAGGGTAAGTCTATGAACAAAACACTCTTTTCTGACGGAGCTCACAGGGAATGAACCATCATTGGTCTAAACCAAACTCACACTCTGTTTGGTCATGATTGGTTTAGTGGCCACATTTTGACCAATATGATGTAAGGGGAGGTAACGTGAAGAGATAATGCTAAATAGCAATTTAAATAATTCTGAGAATGCATAATTTTAGGGTAATATTCAAACCCAAAGAAAGATGAAAATTACAGGTTTCTAAGAAAGGGACAGGCCTCTCAGGTGGCTCAGTGGTAAGGAATCCACCTGCCCGTGCAGGAGATGCTGGAGACACGGGTTGGATTCCTGTGTCAGGCAAGTCCCCTGGAGGAGGAAATGGCAACCCACTCTAGTATTCTTGCCAGGATAATCCCATGGACAGAGGAGCCTGGAGGCTTCAGTCCATGAGGTCACAGAGTCAGACGTGACTGAGCACGCATGCACATATGAAAGGGGCAGCTTTGACCTGAACAGGCCTTTATCTCTTTTTGTTTTCTTCCTCCATCCTGGAAGGTGGACATGCTGTCTAGGTGACACAGCTGCCCTGTGCCTATAAAGTGGTGAGCATACTAAGGAGACAGAACAGGAAGACAGAAAGTGCCTAGGTCTCCTCTGCTGCTTTAGCCTTGTACTGCTTTTGTGCTAAGCCTCCAGAATTCTTCTTAGTCAAAATAAAACATGGAAACCAAATGAAGAACAAAAAAAAATCCCTACCTTATTCTTTACCAAAGTCATTGTCCATTTTCCATTACTTGTAGCTGAACATACTTTGAATTGAAAACAGTATCAACTGGCAATTTCTTGAGAATACTATAAATGACTAATGAGATAGGAAAAGATGATTCAGCCTAACAGAAATTGACAACTGCAAATTAATACACCATTTCTCCTCACTCCAGTTTGAGTTTCACTGATGATGTTGGGAAATTGATAATCTTACATTGCTGGTAAGAAAGTAAATTAGTACAGCCTTTTGGAAAGACAATTGGCATCATCTTGGAAAAGACTCTGATGCTGGGAGGGATCAGGGGCAGGAGGAGAAGGGGACGACAGAGCATGAGATGGCTGGACGGCATCACTGACTCGATGGACGTGAGTCTGAGTGAACTCTGGGAGTTGGTGATGGACAGGGAGGCCTTGCGTGCTGCGATTCATGGGGTCGCGAAGAGTCGGACACGACTGGGCGACTGAACTGAACTGAACAAAATATAAAATATACGTGTGCTAAGTTGCTCCAGTCATGTCCGACTCTTTTCAACCCCATTGACTGTAGCTTGCCAGGTTCCTCTGTCCATGGGATTCTCCAGGCAAGAATACTGGAATGGGTTGTTATTCCCTTTTCCAGGGGATCTTCTTGCCCCAGAGATCAAACCCGTGTCTCTTGTGCAGCCTGCACTGGCTGGCAGCCTCTTTACCACTAGAGCCCCCTGGGGAGCCCATGAAATGTACACCCTTTACCTACTAACATCACTCCTAGGAATTACTAGCAATCTTAAAGAGATGTTTGTATAAATGCAAAATGATATCAAATGTGCTTGATTCTGCAGTTTTGGTTATAACAAGGAAGTAAAAGCAAGTTAAATATCAATAAATAGTAAAGGAATGGCTAAATTAAGGAGTAGTCCCACCATGGAATACTGTGCAGCCACAAAACGGGTTAGGATCATTATGTAGACTACAAATTTATTTGTAAAAACATTTCAACATTTTGCCATGTTCATTTCATATTTTTTAAAAAGAAGTTAGACTTTATAAAGTAAAAAAGCCCTGTGTGCCCCAGTGGACCTTACTTTGTTCCTCCTGCCGCAGAAGGAACTTACTGTTGATCGCTCTCCTGCGTGTTTTTAGAGTGGCAAGGCACTGTTATGCTTCAACTTGCTTTTTGACTCAACAGCTTTTAAAAGATTTATTCATATTGACTTATGTAACTATAGTTCATTCTAACTGCTGTGATATATTCTATTAGATGAATATATCACAATTTATCTACTCACTGCTTGGTGGACCTTTAGGTAATTTCTAGTTTTTCATCATTCCAAGCAAGGCTAGAATGAACCGTCTTATGTCTCCTCATGCCCACAGGATTGATTTCCCGAGGGAATATTCTCAGAAGTAACATTGCTGGGTCTTAGGATATGTGCATCTTTCTTAGATACAGGCCCACAATGCATTGCTCAATGCCCTTACGGTCAGATACGTTGCAGGATAAGAATTTTTTGGATTTTAGGAAGGTAATACAGTATATATGCCATACATAACACTTTCAGTAGGCTTTGGGAAAGTATTCTATAATCAGATGTATTACTTCCTCTGTGGTGAAAAATAGAAATATTCACATAAAGTGAGACAAATAAAGATGCCACTTAGCTTCACAGCAGGTCAGGATTTGCCACCAGATGAGTTAGGAAAGACAGTTCAGTTTTCAGAGCTCTTTGGGTTTCTAAGTTGTGGATGAGGGGTTTGGATCTGCATCATCAAACTACTTTCTAAAGTAGTTGTATTAATTTATCTTCCTACAAATGTTTTTCCATATCCTTACCAATATTAGGTAATATCAGACTTCAGGAGTTTTGCTAATTTTATAGGTGTTTATATATTACTTCTGTAATTAAAAGCCGAAGAAAATATAGAACATGGAAGGAGAGATCCCATTTATAACAATAATGACAACATAAAACATCTGTTTGTATTGAATAAGAAATGCAAAGAATCTAAATGAAGAAAATGTTAAAAATTGTCAGGAATACACATGTGGTGAGAAAATAAACAGTTTTCATCATTGCATAGACAGGCTTTACATTATAAAGGTGTCATTTACCTGCAAATTATTTTATGATTCAGTGCAACTCCAGTCAAAATCACAATATACCTTTTAAGATTAAAACTACTCTGGGAGAATACAGCATTTTAAAGCAACTGTACCTCAATTAAAAAAAAAAAAACTACTTGGGACGAATAAGTATCCAAATATTGAAGAACATTTTGAAAAAAGACAACCGCATGTGTGCTCAGCAGCCTCAGTCCGTGTCTGGCTCTTGTGACCCTGTGGACTGTAGCCCGCCAGGCTCTTCTGTCTGTGGGATTCTCCAAGCAAGAATACGGGAGTGGGTTGCCATTTCCTCCTCCACGATGTAGGTTACTAGATATTTAAACAAATTACGAAGACAATGGTAACTAAAGCAATATGGTAATGGCTCAGAAACAGATGATCATGGAACAGCATAGAAAGCCCAGAAATAGACCCAAGAATCAGTGGGAATTTTATGTATGATAAAAATAACATAAAAAAGAAATCAGTGCTGTTGGGGGACAACTGGTGAGCCATTTGGAAAAAAAGAAAAAGCTGGATCTCTGCCACATTCTTCACCTCTAGGGAAAACTCAAACTGATAAATGGTTGCTATATTAAACACAAATACCAGAAGAAAACGTGGGTCAATGTTTTTACTTGAAGAGGGGGAAATCTAAGTATGATGTGAAATCTAAACATCATAAATGAAAATTCTGATAAATGAACATTCCAAAAATGAAAAATCTTTCTATACGACAAAAAAGCACCGTGCACTGAGTATTGTGGCCTGTCTCCCCAACATTCCTTCCGCCTCTTCCCCATTGCACAGATGTCTTGCAGTTTGCTTTGTGGGGAGTATTAATACCTCTTTACTATAACTTTTAGGGGTAAGAACTGATTGGTTTAATCTACCAAGGCAACCTTGTTGCCTCTGCCACCATGATTGGTACAAGTCACTCTGGCCTAAGCAGTAAACTCATGAATTGGTTCTGATCAAAAAGAATGACATGTAATTAACTTTAGGTCTCCAAATAGGGGAGGCGTATGGGACAGAAGGTTCCTCACTCAGCTCAGAGGGCCAATGGAAGTTGGTTTCTACATGGTGTGGTGTGGAGACATGAAACCTGGAAAAAGGACAGTCAGCCACCAGAAGGATAGTGAAATTTAGGACGGCCTTGCTACTTGAAAAGATAGTAGAGAGAAGGAAAGAACCTTGATATTTTTCAGTCATTGAAACAAAACAGCCTTGAACTAACTTTGGACTTTCAATCAACAGATCTCCTTTTATGAGCTGGTTTTTTTCACTTGTAGAATGAAGAGTTCTAAAAGCTATGGACCGTGAACAAACTCAAAAGAAAAGCTGGGGAAAATATTTGCTATGCAAAAGACAAATAATTGAAAGCCCATACAGACAAAGAGTTACAAATCATATGAACAAGGAAACAACCTATTTTTTTAAAGGCACAATAAACGGATGGCTACTTCATACAAGAGGAAATGCAATGAGCAGTAAACAATATAAGTGATGCTAGGCTTACTATAAGGAAGTATAAATAAAACAAAAGGAAATGATTTTTTTACTTTTGTAAAAAAATGAATGAAGAATATTGAAATTCCTTAGGGCTGAGAATACACACAAACTCATAATATAGTATTGGAGACAGTATAAGTTGGTGATTTGCTAGAAAGTAAGACACACTTTTTATTAATATTAATGGTATTTATAGCCTTTAAATACCTAAACAAGGCAAAGATGTATACAGATGTCTTGATATACTGTGAAACACCTGTGAAATACTGGAAACATCCCAAATATCCATCAATTGGGAATTGGTTAAACAAACTCAAGGTATATCCATGCAAAGAAATAATTATGAGCTTCACAAAGGATGAAGATATCCTGTATGTTGCCACAAAAATGTTTAAGATACACAGTGTAGGAAAAAAAAAAAAACAACCTGTAGTTTAATACATCATAATTTTTTTGTGAAAAAAGTCAGTATGTATGTAGTAAAATGATCTGGAAGAACGTCACCATCCCGCGAGCAGTGATTCAGTGTGGGGCACGGCCTTCGGGCCCAGTGGGGAAACCCTCCAGCAGTGCTGTCGGATCTCTGTGTGCACGTGTGCGCAGGCATGTATGAACATGGTCACCATCACCACCAGGACCACATCCTGCCCATCAGGAACTAAAATGCTACTTTGATTTCTCACCTTACTCAATCTGTTTTCAACCTGTTCCTTATTCCGTGGCATACCAAGAGTGGAATGGAACATATCTGCAGAGAATTTTACACGGTAATAAACCTGGCTAAACGTTGGTTTGCTTTTTATTATCACCATATGCTTTCTCAAGAATGTCAGTGACAGAGAATTCCTCTTAGCAAGGGGTGCTGCCCTCACAGTCCCCACTCTCGGTAGCGAATCACTAAGTGTGACCTGATGTGGCCACGAGAGCCCATATGCCATCTGCTGGGTGAGGTGCTGCGGGGACCCCAGACAGGCCTGTGATGTCTTTCCCGCCTTCGAAGAGCAGAGGCATGAGCCAAGGACACCGACACCAGAAACCAGCAGCAGTCCCTGTGGGGTTCAACCTGCTGCCTGCACGACCTGCCTCCACCACGGCAGTCTCTCTGCCAGCTGGCCTTCATGGGTCTTACCCTCACCTCCATCCTGGATGTCCTCAGGCTGCCCTGCACTTGAACCTTACTGTTTCTCCTCATCCTGGAAAAAAGGAGACTCTGACCCTTTGGTCTTGCTTTCTCCCATGCCCATCTTTACTTTCCAGATCACTGCTTAACCCTCCACTTTGCTCCTGAGTGGTACCTGAAAATGTCTTTCCTAAAACCTTGGAAACATATCTGGGGGTTGGGAGGAGTGAAATGGTAGCTCAGAGCTGGCTCTCTGAAAAGCTGGACAGTCTGAGGCCCCCTTTCCTGTGCCCAGGGAAGTGGTATTTCCCCGGCAGGCTTCTCCGGAAAAGAGGTTCACTGTAGAGGGCAGGGCGTGACTCCATCAGCTTTAAAAATAAGGACTCTATCGAATAGAAAGAAAGAAAAGCCATCCACCCAGCTTAACCTGAGCCTTGTAACAGAGAGGGGAGTGTGTGGGGAGAACAAGAGGGAGATGCAATTAATTACCCTTAGAAGCAAAGGTAAAAGTTGAAGATTACGAGACCCATTTACAGGAGGGAATAGACCCATCATTGAGCCTAGAGAATGGAAGGATTGTTTAGGGCCAGAAAAGCGTCTCAATGTTCAGATTTCATTCCTTTTCTGGAGCTTTGGAGAGAGGAAGGTCACAGCTTGGGCCTGGAAGGTACGCTTAGCAGTGGGTTCAGACTGGGAGGGGGCTGTTGTCTTGGGTTGGGTTCTGGGCCCACAGACTGCCCCCTCCCTGAGGGAATAGGAGCTGGGATCCTCCCCAGGAGCTGATGTGGGCTGGCCAGTGCAGGGGTACCCCCTGTGTGGGGGGCAGGGATGGGGGCTCCATTAACATCACAACAGCTGATGTCACAGACCCCACAAAGAAGCCGGGGCCCCAAAGGCAGGGTAACCCTAACCCTAGCAGAGATTGAAACAGATAGAGGGGTGGTGCTCCAGCACAATGCAGGGCCCCCACCACTCCCCTCCCCTCCCTGCACTTCCTCGAGAGCCTTTTGTCTTCTGGTCTCTTGGGCCTGGAGGCTCTCTCATTCCCGGCAAACAGTGTCCATTAAATCAAAGCTGAGGCCTCTGGGGTAAAGGGTCTGGCAACTCTTTCTCCTCCCTCCCCTTATCTCCCACTGGCTATTCCCCACCCTCGTCTGCCTGCTGAGCAGATCAGACAAGGGGCAAGCTAGAGAGAGCTTCCCATCTGTCCCTGGTTTGGTGTGGTTCCCCGCAGTGCATACGTACCACAAGGGTTGCTGGGCCCTCTCTGGACAGAGCCGTGGGTGAGACTTTGTAGCAGTGCTCAGACTAAGAAGCTGTGGGAAACAGTCTGGGTTCGGTTCAGCTTCCACATCCCAAGTCTCTAGACTGGACCTTCTTGCTTGTGATTCCCTCAACCAGCTGGAAGTCTCTCTTCTCAGAAGTACAGGGTCTTTGCGTGCCCCTGGGTACCCTAAACTGGTTCAGGGAGGTCAAGCTAGGAATGGTGGTTGTGCTGGTTTTTAGGTGTGAACTGAGGTTCATGTAGAGGCTCCCGGGAGAGGTGGGAGGGTCGGAGGCAGGGCTGCAGGTCTTGAAAAATCTCCTGCCAGAACTCTGTGAGGCAGAGAGAGGAGGTGACTGCTCAGTGTCTGGCTTTTTCTACAGGGAGATCTATACTTCCAAAGGGATCTGGTTATTATTCAGGATTTTAGTCCTGAATCTTCCTTAGACATTGATGAAAGCCATGTACCTTCTAGCCAGAAAACTGAGTGGATACAAGCCTGTGTGTTTGTACATATATTCCCCCACATACACACTCCAAGTGTTCACGGAATTCTGGTCAAGAACTCCTAAACTTTAGAAGGAGGTGTAAGTTTTGGCAGAAGAGGTTCCAAGTGGAATTGAGGGGCAGATCCCACCTGAAGGACTGGCTCTACTCTGAGCCAGGTAACTGGCTGTCTGAAGTGAAGGCTTGTATCTCGGTGGATACGCAGGAGCTCAGGGGACCTAGGGACCATGAAGCCTGTGACGGGCTTGGGGAGGGGAACCCGGGATGCAGCGATGCTCTGGACAATTCTATATGACGTGACACCGCCTGTTGTGGAATTGGAGGCGAGGGAGGGAAAGGCCTGGAAGAGCTTGTGTGTGTGGCTAGGAAATGGCTAGGCCTTTTGACCATCCGTAGCCCAGTTACACTTCACAACAAGCCTGTACATTAGGCCTGACTATGGTTCTGCTTTCACTGATAAGGATTATGAGATTCAGGGAGTTCACTGTTCAAGGTCATTCAGCTGGTATTGGTACAGCAGGAACTGAAGCCCAGGTCTCTCAGGCATTGAAGCCCAGTTGTAGTGGTCAGACTTGTTACTGAAGAAATTCTCTCCAGCCTATTCCCATTCCACCTAGGGCCAGGAAGGCTGGTGCTGTTGCACAGACATTTCAGGCCTTACTCACCGTGGTTTCAGGTATGCCTACCAGACTTGTGCACACACCAGACTTGTGCCAACTTTTCACTCTAACGTGGTCTGCCCCACATTGGATTTAATTCCTTCAAGGTCCAGCTAATTAACATCCCCATTTCTCTGGGCCCTTGTAGCTCAGCTGGTAAAGAATCTGCCTGCAGTGCAGGAGACCTGGGTTCGATCCCTGGGTTGGGAAGATCCCCTGGGGAAGGGAAAGGCTACCCACTCCAGTATTCTGGCCTGGAGAATTCCATGGACTGTATAGTCCATGGGGTTGCAAAGAGTTGGACGCGGCTGAGCGACTTTCACTTTGTGTTGCTTCCCTGACGAGAGCCATTCCCACAGCAGTCTGGGATGCCTGTCCCTCTCTCCACCAAGCTCTAAGACAGGCTCATTTCGCTCCTTCCTCTAGATAATCCGTCCTGGCTCCATCTTAACCAGGAGCCGTTCCATGGCAGGGCCAGTGTTCAGAACACCGTGAGCCCCTAGTAGCCTAGCCAGGTACTCCTCATAAATCAGGCAACTCAAGGGTTATTCCTCTTGATGACGACGATGCCAGTGTTAATGGTACAGGCAGGAAAGCCTAGGCCGGTGGTTTGGAATGCTTCCAAGGCCACAGTTCGATTTCTCGCCTTGCCTAGCAGGCAGCTTTCTCCTCCCCAGCAGGCTTCTGCCTGCTCTAGTTCCCAGTGGGGCTGAAGGGGTGCAGGGTCTCTATCCAGATCACCAACCACGCTCCACGGTGTGAAAGGGGCGGGAGAACAAAAACCATGAGACAACACGGTGAGCAGGTGCGTAGGCTCCCTTATTTAATAGCAATTAAAAGAGAACATACAGGAGGAGTAGACATGCTCTTTCCACGTGAGAGGTTTTCTACTAACCACAAGGCCCATCTGTATCAGTAGCTTTACTGGTTGAGTTTTAAAGAAAAAAGTTCCCTTTAGAGTTAAAAATGGACTTTCCTAAATTTCCCTCATAAATGTGCAACTATTTGTGCAAAATAAAAAGGCCATTTCCAACACATTAGTGAAAAGTAATTGCAAACTCAGGCAAAGGAAAAAGATAAAAGAGGCACCAGAAGCAGCCAGGAGCAGCGTCCTGGGAGAAGCGAGGCTCTGGTGAGGGGCTTCTGCAGCAGGCCGTGGGGAGTGTGCTCAGAGGCCTCATGGGCAGAGTCATGGCCAATGTCAACCTTGGGGATAAAGGGCCTGGGTCTGGGACTTGCTGAGCAAACACTTGTCAAGTGCGCAGTGAAGCTAGGCTGACTCGGAGGCCTGGGAGACAACGCAAATGCTGGGCATTGCTCCCTGGAGGCTGTATATGCCCTTTACCAATGGGAACTCTCTGCTGCTTCCAATTTTCACGTCCTGTTCTTCCCCACCATCAGCAGCTTCATTTATTCTCCTCAGAGATTTTGCCATGTGATACATTCAAACTATTCCAGCTGCCTAAAATACTACTTGCAACCCACCAGGGTCCCAAACCTGACTGTCCCTTCAGGAATATGGGTCTGGTTTTCCCGAGAACTCAGCCAACTAGAAGACGGGAAGGCCTCCAGGCACCCTTTTTCTCGCCTCTTCCTCAGGCCTCTGGGGCGCATCTACATCTCTGGGCATCTGAGGCCAGATGTCAGGATTCTGGGGGACACAGGCACCCATGCTTCGTCCAAGTCCTCTCAAGGGCTGACCTAGCTTGAGGCCTACAGACAAAACTAAAACTCCGACTTCACCAATTCAGACAGTCTGGACATTGCCAGTCCCTGTTTTCTACCTTTCCCTGGTCACCAAGAGTGTGTCTCCACAGACAACTCAGTGGTGCAGGTTGGTTTTGTTAGGGAAGGCTGGAGGCAGACCAAGAGGAAAGAAGGGCTCTAACAAAGGATCTGCCCTGTGAGTCTCGGGCTTGAGTACGTGTTTTCTACAGAGGGGCTTCTGTGTGCAAGGGGCAGGGTGACCCTCGTTCCTCTACCCTGTTCATTTTCTCTTTGTAACACTATTTCTCCAGGGTACGGGTCTGAGACCAGACTGACAATGATAATGCTTGAAAAATAAAGCGACATACTTAAGCTTCTCTCCATTCCACTTCAAAGTTAGAGTGGAATGCAAAAAGCAGAAGAGATCCTGCTGTAACGGGTCTAGTGAAGCAGGGTGTTTGGGGCCCTTCTTAAGCAATAGGATTTGAGTGATCATTTCTTGCTCTTTTCTAATAAAGTCCAGAATCTGAGAGATGGCATTTGAGGTCTCATCCCCTTGGCCCCTGCCCTCCCTTGGCTGTAGCAGTTCTGAGAGGCAGCGCTCATCTCTGAGCCTCATTCTAAGACCCTGGACCAAGCCCTCAGGATGACTAGCCCTGAGGATGAGCCTCAGAAAGCTCTGCAGAGCCTCCAGCAGCCTGGTCTTTCCAGTTTTGAGGAAGTCTGTGTGTCTGTGTGCATGTTTTCTTCCCCACGGTTTTCAAGTTGTGACATAATATTTGGCAGGGGGGCGGGGGTGGTGGTGAAAAGCACTGCCCTCCCTAGAAGCAACTCAGCAGCTGACAAAGGTAGTGGACTCTGTTTGACGAGTCTTTCCTCCCACTAACCCTAGCTGGAAAGCCTGTGTGGCTTATTTGTCATTGTTTGGTGATGCACAATTATACTCTCGCCAGTAGCCTTAATAGCGTCTTCCTGAAGTGTCTTAAAGGGCAGGTTCCAATGACTGACCTCATAGCAAAGCCTTTGCATTAAGTCACAGGAGCCCATTTGCGACAGAGGACATAGCCAGTTCAGGCTCCTCTGCAGACTCCAGAGCTTGAAGGATAGGATTACAGGCAATCTTTCTCAGACAAAGCCAAAAGATAGCTCTGGGGGACCTCAAAGGGGGACGGAAGCTTTAGGCTTGAGCAGGAGCTTCTAATCCAGGGTATGACTTGGTGAGGGACGGCTGGGGTGACAAACCATTAGTCAGGGTTGCTCTGCTCTACTTCATGGTGACAGCGGCTCCATCCCAGAGGCAGGTCCAGCGGAAGCTCTCCCCACAGCACAGAGCTGGTGGCATTTCCCATAGAGATGGTGGCCAGAAAGTTGGTTTTAAAACACAAAGGATCGATTGCAAGTAACCTTCAGGTTTTACCTAAGCGGAAAGCAAGAGGTCATTTTTCAGGCTTCTGCAAGCTGACTATCCCAGTGACACTGCTGGCGGAGGCCACGTCTGAGCTTCTCTGTCTGTGGAATAACTGCGGACCTGGGCCCTGAACCAAGCGCCTGACCAGGAAGGAGGGCAGTGAGAGGAATGGGGAAGGGGCTGGGCTCTGACCCCATTCACACTGGCTTTCAAGATTCCTCCTGGTGTGGGGGCAACCTACAGCTAGTCATAGTCTAGTTAGTCCCACTGCGTACTCAGCTCTGCCATGCCCCAGACAAATCAGGAGTGCAAGCGCTGGGGGCAGATTGAGGCTTCAAGATGCCATCCTGGGGGAGCTGCAGCGAAGCTGTCAGCTGGTCACAGTGGCGTGCTTGATGTCTGCTTAGGGAAAGTCTCTGGACTGAGAAAAAAAACCTCTGGAACTCCACAGCTGTGTGTTGGTCTTTCATAGACCAAGGAGTAGTGTCTTCCAGGCCCTTTCCTTGCATCAAGAACAACCAGCCTCACCTACGCAGTGAATGGGGCACCTAGGAGTGAGCAGGATGTACTTTATTATCCTTCTGCCTATCACCTTATCTCCCAGTGCCAAGTGCCCATTTTGTCTGTGCAGTTTCTGAGCCCCAGACCTAAGCTCTAGAGCCACGGGTGAAAGGGGGTTCCTCACACCGGACTGAGGACGCCACCGTCTCTAGGAAGATACAGTGTAGTGTGGCTTCCCCTGAAGCCCGGCCTAGCAACATCTCCTGGACTTGCTTACTCTTGTGCCTCTTCTACTATAGGGAAAGGTTATGCAAATACTGTACATAGGTTATTATAAAAAAATACATTTGTTCTCTTTGAAGAAGAATGCACAAATGCAGGGCCAGCCAGCGCTGGGTCCTGGACTCTGGGGCTGCAGCCATCAGCCTCTGTGGGCCTGAGGCCCGTCTTCACGAGTGGTGGCTGCTGATGAGTCCCCGGAGTTGCTTGGCCACGGTGTCAATCAATTTCTGCTTGTCTCGCTCATTTTTCCGAAACTGTGCAAACATGTTGTTCTTGCGGCTGGTGTCCTTCATCCTAAACAGAGAGGGGGAAGAGAGATAGCAAAGTGTTCGAGGCAGCAAGGTGGCCAGTATGTCTGAACAACCACCCGGAGTTGAGAGAGTCCAGAATATTTCCACTGTCAGGCCCACACTCACCTACTATTCAGAAAGCTGCCCTGTTGGCACCTCCATACCTCCCAACTTCAGTCACCTCTGGAAAACAGTTGAGAGCCAGCCATGGCCAGCCCCCTTACTATCCATGCTCACCCTACCTACTTCCTCCCTTTCTATGCCCAGGTATGAGCCTGGCGTAGGTGTCTGGCACCTGCTGCAGCCCTGATGGACAACAGGACCTCAGAGAATGTCTAAGGTCTTCTC
Organism: Bos javanicus; assembly: GCF_032452875.1. Classification (NCBI taxonomy): domain Eukaryota; kingdom Metazoa; phylum Chordata; class Mammalia; order Artiodactyla; family Bovidae; genus Bos; species Bos javanicus. The sequence continues at coordinate 12,492,883 of NC_083878.1, read as the reverse complement.
ATCAACCCCGAACCTACTGAAATCCTGCTGCGACCTTACAGCTGGCATTTGAAAGGGAAAGCAGGACAATGCTCTTAACGAGCATTTCAAAAGAACACGAGTACTGAAAGCCACTATGCATTCCTAAACATTACTCTAGCTGGTAACTCTATCCTACTCCTAACAAAACCAAGGGCCTGACTGATCTCTTTTCCTTTGCCTCAGAATGGGGCCCAGAGGCAGTGAGGTGGTTCAGAGGGCACGGTGCTGAGGAAAGAAGGTGCCAAAAGGCTGAGCCGTTCTCTCAGTTGAAAAACCAGGGTTTTAGGCAAGAGAAGCCCCTGAGTTCTCAATGGCTGCGACACCTTCAGATCTTGACCTTTGGAAAGCTTTTTAACTGGCTGCTGCTAAAGCTCCCAAGACGGCGTATTCCTAGAGCACAAACCATGGGCAGTTCTGGCCGTCAATTCCGCAGATGGAGAGACCTAACTGGAAAGCGTGGATGGAGAAAGGCAAGGCTAGGCTGAGGCCCAGAGGAACCCCAAGCCTGACTCAGCCATTGTGACAGATCCCAGGAACCTTTCATTCCCCTGAAAGGCGCCCCAGCCCCTGGTATTTGTTGGTGATTGTCAACTTTGGCCCCAGCCTCTGCACATCGGATCTCCAGCCCACAGATAGTTCTCGTGGTAGAGAAAGAAGGACTCTGCCTAGACTCATTTGTCCCTGGGGCGGCCTAGGTGGCTCCTTACCACCATCCCTCAGGAGCTTGGCCGGCTCTCTGACTTCACAGCCCCCTGCCCTGCATGGTGATGGGCGAGGAGAGGGGACAGAAGGAACCTGGCACCAGGGAGTCAACTACTCCCAGGAAGACTTCCAGGGGCCTTTGGCTAATCCTGGACCACTTTTTCCCGTGGGGAGGCCCCATGCAGAGGGATGGACTAGAGAGGCCAGAAGGTCAGAGAGTCCACAAGGACGTTTATATCCATATGGTAGGGAGGTTCTGATGAGCATCCCAGCTTTATGGCTCTGGCTGATGGTGACAGCCACAAATGAATTGAGACTTCTCTCTCTGATCTAAACTTTAGGGCCTTGAGCCTGGAATTACTCATCAAGCATACTTAGACACTGCGTATAAGGTACAACCACCCACATGTGGAGGTCTGTGCTTGAAAGGGAGGAAGAAGAAGAGATGACAGAGGTTTAGAGGTTTAGGTTGAAAAGAAAGCACAAAGGACCTCAAGGCTATGATGATTACTGTATTTGGTCTCTCAAACAGTAACCGCACCATGATATTTGTGGAACTGGCTTGACTTAGGATTATTTATCCCAGACAGCAACTCCTTTGCTGGATATACTATAAATCTAAATAAAACCAACACTAAACAAACAAAAAAAAGAATAATAAAGGAAGAAAAGCACTTCTGACCTTTATAGAACACTTAATTTAACATCCTATGTGGTCACTCGTTTCATAACTCCTCAAAGCAGCCCAAAGACAGAGATGGCTTTCAATTCCCTTTGAGGAGGTCCAGAAAGAAGGAAGGAGGGAACAGGAGAAAAGGGTAGTCTTTGGGCCCCAGAGGCCAGGATTTCTTAGCCATTAAGGCCTGGAGTGGGGATTACTTGAAGGAGAAACTCAGGTGCCCTGAGGGCTGATGGTGGCATGCTGGTGTGTACCCTGCAATGCTCAAAAACCAAAGGACAGCCCCCATCCCCTATCACGTTCTGTGAGCCCAGGATCTGGATCTTTCTGGCCCTGGACACCTCTCAAAGACACAGGGGCCTCTTCTCTTTCCTGAAAGTCCTCATCATGTCCTGTGTCTTTCCACGTCTCATCCCACTAAGAAGTGTCAGGCTGGAAAGGACAGAGTATTGAGCTCTGGTGGTAGAGCTGGCTGTGGGGAGAGCAGGAGAGGGTCAAATCGAGAGACTGATTCCTATGAGGCTGGGAAATGTGGATTTTAGTGATCTGGGTGGCCTCTGGCCCTACTGTGTTTGGAAGGGGGCTTTTAAATCCTGCTGATCACCCAGGGTAAGTACATGGCATTATCACTGGCTAGGCCTCCAGAATGCTACTGAGAGGCTGATTATTTTAGCCTGTTGTTGATCCACAGGAAGTAGATAAGCCAGTACTTCCTGGATGTGAGATTCTCAGGAACAGAGGCGTAAGAACTATTGAGAGAGGCAACTGGCCGAAGGGAATCCCAGAGCCCATCTGAACAGGACACCCGAGCAGCAACGCAAAAGCCAGTAGGGTGCAGAGAACGTGGGTGAGGCCTCGCCTCTAAGAAAGAGTCTTCTGTGGGAGATCCTGAAGCCAGGGCCTCACCACTGGGAGGGCGGGAAGACTGCTGAGGAAGCTCCCTTGTGTCAGGGCTGGATTTCAGGCCCTGGACTAGCAAGAGTATTGAGTGTGCCAGGAAGGTGGGCGGGAGCAACCTTTTACCTGGCACTGATGGGGGAAAATCCCTGTCACCACTCCCAGCCCCAAAGGAACTGGTAAGCCAAGGGTCACTTGAAGGACCAAGGAGAGAGGAGGCAGCCAGCCAGCTGGCACCGGGCTGGTTTAGCAGATTAGTATGTCAGGGTGGGGACAACTCACAGGGTAGGGATTTTAGTGTAGTCATTAGTGTCAATGAGGAAACCAGAAGGACTTGCCTGAAAGTAGTGGAAAAGGCCCAAGTGAATAATATACTTACTCTCTAGATATCCTAGGGAAGAAGGTCATTGGGAGAGAGAATCATGGGAAACAGAGTTAAAATGGAAACATGAGTCTGTCTTGATCTGGAAAAAGTCAATTCTGGGCTCTTAGTGGCTTGGCTCCAGCGCACACCTCTGCCTTCTGCTTGCGCCCGCTCTCTACCTCCTCCCCTTCTCTCCCCCATTATAGCCTTCAGTAGGAAGGCACCCCTCAGCCTCTCCTTCTGCTTAAGGCTTCACTCTGGCTTCCTGGACTCGGATTCTTGCCTTCTTAGGAGTTGAGACCTGCCTGACTGGCTATATATGTAGACTTACTACACTGTCTATATGCAGGGCGCTCTTCTAAGAAGCCAAGGGTTTTATCTAGTTTGATGACAAGAGAAAGCTTCCTTTTTACATGGGTCTTTGTCTCTGGTCTGCCAGCTCTCAACTAGGTAAGCTAAAGCCAGGCCCAGGCTACAACGCAGTGCAGATTCCAGCATCTGGGTGACATGTTGGTTAGTGAGACGTTCTGGAGCTGGCTAACTCAACCTCAGCGGCAGCAGCTCTGCTTCAGAGACGCGCAAGTCCCATGGCAGCCACTTTGCTGGCTAGTGACTGCTTAAGGCAAGAGTTAGACACTTCCAATACAGCTTTCTTGGGCTATTCAGCATAAGAAAGCTCAATCTGATGGAGACACGGGTTGGTAGGGCAGCTGAAATAATTTCAGGAGCTTCTTTGCCAGGAACCAGAGAAGCCATCTGTTCTGTGGGGACGCTCTCCATCCATCATCACACCCCAGATGGCTGGGGCTGGCTCACTCTGTTCACCAGGCTGACCTGAGCCCCAGGCTAAGGCATCTTCCTTTCTCTTCCTGTCATCTGTAGGTAAGCTCTGAAGTAATGCCACAGTTCCCCTGACACACACTTTCCCTAGCTTGCTGGGGCTCAGGGATTAAGAGGCTCCAAAAGGAAGACGGCACTGCCAAATCCAGCAATGGAAACTGCTGAGAACACCTGTGGCGGCTTTAGAGTGGGGCCTCTTTGCCATCTTTTCAAGGTAGTGGCAAAGAGAAAATTATCCTCTGTATCAGTCTCCCCTCCCCATCACCCCACCCCTCAAAACAGGCCACGGGATGGGTACTCACTTCTCAAGCAGGGCCAGAGCCGTCACAGGGTTTACCCGGAGGTACTTGCAGGTGGGCTGGCCGTAGTCAGCAAGGTAGGTTGACCAATCCCACTGGATGAAGAGATCCAAAAGCTGTAAAATATCCAAACCCCCACTCTGGTGATTAATCAGACAGATAAGACAAATCAGGATCTCAAAAACTCCTAGCACCCTTCACTACCCACTAGATTTGAAAAATAAAATTAAAATTGTAATACGAGAAAGAGTATGACTCTTCCCTGAGAGCTCAGATGGTAAAGAATCCACCTGCAATGCAGGAGACCCAGGTTTGATCCCTGGGTTGGGAAGAGCACCCAAAGAAGGGGATGGTGACCCACTCCAGTGTCCTTGCCTGGAGACTCCATGGACAGAGGAGCCTGGCGGGCTGCAGTCCATGGGGTTGCAAAGAGCTGGACACGACTGAGCCACTAACACACACACAAGAGAAAGAATGGCTACAGTAACAAAACTAAGAAAATAAACGGGTAATCACTGTAAGGTAGAGTCATCTCTGCCGGAAGCACTGCACTGCTGATGCCGGGAGAGAGCTCTCAGAGGCAGGCCTGGAAAGAAACTGGCACTGGACTGAATCAAAACACCAGACTATCATAATAATCACTCATTCACTTAATAAATACTTACGAAATGTCTTCCATGTGCCAAGCACCATTCTAGGAGCTCAGAATTCAACCATGAACAAATACAGGTGGGTGTGTCCAGTGCCCCATATGCAACTATATGAGCTTTCAGGTTAAAAGGTCTGGGTTCAAGTATGAATTTCATGACTTGCTGTGTTGACTTTGCTAAGTTACTCAGTTGATACAGACACATGCCAAAAACAAACAGGACACACAGATAGCACAGAAACACACTGAACCAAGACACAAATGGACCATATGCTATTTACATGAGGCAATATACAACACCCATGTGGACACTGGTTGAACAGATAGAAATCTGCTAACTAACCACATTTTGTCAAAGGCTTTCCTTCTCAGCCAGCTTTAGCCTCAGGTATCAGTCTAACAAATATTGAAAACTCATAACTAAATAAAACTAAAAAAGAAAAAAATCAGTGCCTTTCAAAGGTGGGTTAGGGGTGACGGAAGGGAAGCTGGTAGCCCCCTGTATAAACCTGCGGGGGTCACTGCCCCAGACTCACATCATCACACAGAAGGGCCTTCAAGCAGTCTTTCTAGCCATGAGATGCACACAAGTGCTTCTGGACTTAGGGCGTTTCCCCACTTCTCCCTTTCCAAGAGGTAACAGTTGATGAAGGTAAGCAGACCACAATCTCTCTGTGCAGAACTAAGGCGGAGAGGCCAAGAATCAAATTCAACGCTGGAGTCTGGGCTCTTAGGCATACCTTCCTCCTCTGTCTTCCCCACTGTGCAGCTGGGCAAACAGGCAGTGTGGGCCAAGTCTCCTCTTCTATCCATTCTCTTAGGATAGATGTTAAGAACTTCCTCAGGATGCAAATTGGCTAAAGTCCCAAAACTAAAACAGAGAAAAGCCCCTACACCCTCAGCCAAGAAAGGGATACTAAATACGAGAGGAGACGGGGAGAGAGACAGACATGTTGGTTGGCCTGGGTCAGCAAGGCCCCAAACGGCCCTCTCAGGCCTCTTTTAGGTCATGCTTGTTTTAGTTGGCAAGTAAAAGGGCTTCTACCACTTCCTTTCACTGCCCCAAGGCCTCACAGAGCTCTCCTTTAGAAGAAAAATTTCCCTGACTTCCTATCCTAATCTTGGTATTTCCAGCCTAAAGACTGCTCAAGACAGTTCCTCCTAAGGAACATGATAGACATTTGGAGTGTCCCTTGTTCTAAAGGTCTTCTACAAGTAAGATTATGTTTTTCCCTGAAACCCCAAGGAAAGAAACTATGGGAAAAGAGAGCATTTTATTAATTAGTTTTTTTTCTCTTAGAAAACTAAACAGAAAATGTTGGGAGCTTTTTGCTGTTTGCATGCTAGGGACCTAACAAAAGAAGCATGAAAGAATAACAAATAAGTTTAATTGGAAAAATTTGAAAACCTGATTTCTTAAAGCTATTTTAGATATTATTTCTCAGATGTGGAGATATATATATATATATATATATATATATATATATATATACATTTCATAAAACTAATTTCATTTTGTTCTCTACTAATAGAATCCTAATTTCAGTGATGGAACTGATGGTATCAGCATTTTCTGATTTACTGCAAAGAACACCATGTCTTTCTGGATGATGAAACCTGGGTAAATCACCAATAGGGCGTGGAGGGCAGTTCATAACTTAGTCCCAAGATTTCCTATTTTTAAATTCTTGCCAAAGTCTCTCAATGCCAGTACTGAGCCTACGACCTCTGGGATGACAAGCTAGCTAGTTTATCCCACGCTGGGCCTGGAAACCACACAACTCTACTAAGCTCAACCAGTATGAGCCTGCGGCTCACGCTCTGGGTCTATGCTGCTTCCCACAGGCCTTTTTGTGGCCTGCACCTAGATCTGATGGTCTCCTCTGAGACAGATGGACATAGACTAGAGGCTGCGTAAGACTTAGCTAAGTTAACCTGCTCTGGGGTACAGCTCTACTGGATTCTTTAGATCAGAGTTAGAATAAGAGAATAAGAAAACCAGTAGGCCTCTTTATCACGGCACTTGGATCTCCAGACTATGATATTCCGAGGTGAATGAGGCCTCTCAGCCTAGTTCTCTGCATGCAACTGCCTTGTAAGATCTCAGTAAAGTCTCTCCCGAGGATGCTGAACATTCTGTCATCACTGAACGTGTGTCATCGCGAGCACATCTTAATTTTTTATCTCTAAAAGTTTCCATTTTGGAAATAATTCCAATCTATCAGAAAGTTCTAAGAAGAGGCGTAGTCTAAGGAGCACTATATACCCTCCTCCCAGATCCATGCATCACCAATGTTTTACCCAGCATGCCCCATCATTTGTGTTCTTTCTTTTTTTGCACATATACAGTATTTCTTCTTGGAGTCTCTTGAGAGTAATTACACACATCATGGCCCTTTATCCCCAAATATTTCAGCATTCTTCTCAAACATAATCACAGTATGGTTTTTAACTTCAATAAATCTAATTTTGATACAGTTCATACTCTAATTTTATAAATTGACCCAATAATGTCCTGTATAGCTTCTTTGTTCAGGATCAGGTATTACATTTAGCTAGCTATTGAGTCTCCTTTAATCTGGACTATTTCCACAGTCTTTCTTATATGATATTGACATTTTTTAATAATATCAACTCTTCAAAAGTTCCCTACCTCCTTTTTCATCCTAGGTTTTGACTTTCCTAACTCTTTCTCATAATAAGATGTAAGATATGCATATCTGGCCAGAATCCTACATGTGATGCTGTGTCCTCCTCAGGGCATCACATCTGGAGGTGCAAATGTTCACGTGTCTCTCAACGGTGACATTAATTTTGATCACCCAGTCAAGATAAGATGTCGTCTGATTTCTCCACTGTCTAGGTATTATTTTTTCTTTTGTAACGAGCAAGCAATTTAGGAGATCACGTGAACATACTGTTCCTGATTAAAATTTTCTATTAGATTTAGCATCTATTGAAGATGTTTCTCCAATTTAGTCTTCACTACGATAGTTCCAAACTGATTCCATCCTTCCCTCCAAGTTTATCAGCTGTCACTCAGCATTTGACCATAAGCAAGTGCTCGCTTCTGCTCCACTATTAATTCATCTGCTTTATTACTGGTATGGATTCATGGGTTTCCACTGTTTAATAGTTTATATTCATTAGTTCAGTTCAGTTCAGTTCAGTCGCTCAGTTGTGTCTGACTCTTTGCGATCCCATGAATCGCAGCATGCCAGGCCTCCCTGGCCATCACCAACTCCCGGAGTTCACTCAGACTCACGTCCATTGAGTCAGTGATGCTATCCAGCCATCTCATCCTCTGTCGTCCCCTTCTCCTCCTGCCCCCAATCCCTCCCAGCATCAGAGTCTTTTCCAATGAGTCAACTCTTCACATGAGGTGGCCAAAGTACTGGAGTTCCAGCTTTAGCATCATTCCCTCCAAAGAAATCCCAGGGCTGATTTCCTTCAGGATGGACTGGTTGGATCTCCTTGCAGTCCAAGGGACTCTCAAGAGTCTTCTCCAACACCACAGTTCAAAAGCATCAATTCTTCGGCGCTCTGCCTTCTTCACAGTCCAACTCTCACATCCATACATGACCACTGGAAAAACCATAGCCTTGACTAGACGGACCTTTGTTGGCAAAGTAATGTCTCTGCTTTTGAATATGCCATCTAGGTTGGTCATAACTTTCTTTCCAATATGTTTCTATTTGTAAAGATAAACAGATACACGTTTGCTTCCTTATTTCCTCTTCTTTCTTTCACAGAAAGTAGAATACTATGTATGCACTTAAGATATTTTATTTCTTCACATTTATAAGCAGGAGGGGGATGGAGAAGAAGAAAAGAGAGTGTCAAAGGCAGGAGACTGAACTATTCTTCAAACTTTATTGAGTATCAATTCATAATTTTTACCATATCCTCATGCTACAAGTGTATTTATTAATTTAACAGTTTTGCATTGATTCATATTTTGGTATTAAAAAATTTTAAAGAACACTTTACACCACTATCATAAATGGGAAACCATTCTAACTTGTCATAAATAGAAGATAACTCAAACATCAGCACAACAATGAGATACTTGCTTTGTTGTCGCAAAGGCTATAAAGGGATAGCTTTCTTTCAACAATGATTCTGTGTTTAATGTGCATCTCGGTACTATCTCACCCTGTACTCAGTTTAGATATGCAAAGTCCATCATGCAAAATGTGGGGGTGGATGAATCACAAGCTGGAAACAAGCTGGAATCAAGACTGCTGGGAGAAATAACAACCTCAGACATGCAGATGTTACCACTCTAATGGCAGAAAGAAAGGAGGAATTAAATAGCTTCTTAATGAGAGTGAAGGAGGAGAGTGAAAAAGTTGGCTTAAAACTCAACATTCAAAAAAAGAAGATCATGCCATCAGGTCCCATCCCTTTATGGCAAATAGATGGGGAAAAAGTGGAAACAGTGACAGACTTTATTCTTTTGGACTCCAAAATCACTGTGGATGGTGACTGCAGCCATGAAATTAAAAGACGCTTGCTCCTTGGAAGAAAAGCTATGACAATGCTAGACAGCATATTAAAAAGCAGAGACATCACTTTGCCAACAAAGGTCCATCTAGTTAAAGCTATGGTTTTTCCAGTAGTCATGTATGGATGTAAGAGTTGGACCATAAAGAAGACTGAGAACCAAAGAATTGATGCTTTCATATTGTGGTGCTGGAAAGGACTCTTGAGAGTCTCTTGGACTGCAAGGCGATCAAACCAGTCTATCATAAAAGAAATCAACCCTGAATAACCATTGGAAGGACGGATGCTGAAGCTCCAATACTTTGGCCACTTGATGCAAAGAGCCGACTCACTGGAAAGATCCTGATGCTGGGAAAGATTGAGGGCAGGAGGAGAATGGGGAGACTGAAAATAACATGGTTGGGTAGCATCATGATTCAATGGACATGAGTTTGGGCAAACTCTGGGAGATAGTGAAGGATAGGGAAGCATGGCATGCTGCAGTTTATGGGGTTGTAAAGAGTCAGACGTGACTAAGCGACTGAAGCAACAACTCAAGTGCCACTTCAGATGGCCTTCCGTAACTCCGCTATTCCATCCAACCTGTGAAAGTGAAAGTTGCTCACTCATGTCCGATTCTTTGCGACCTCAGGGACTATACATGGAATCCTCTAGACGTTCCTTTCTCCAGGGGATCTTCCCAACCTAGGGATCGAACCCAGATCTCCTGCATTGCAGGCAGATTCTTTACCAGCTGAGCCACCAGGGAAGCCCAAGAATACTGGAGTGGGTAGCCTATCCCTTCTCCCGTAGATCTTCCCGACTCAGGAATTGAACCGGGGTCTTCTGCATTGCAGGCAGATTCTTTACCAACTGAGCTAAGAGGGAAGCCCTCCATTCACCCTCTGTTTTGGTATTTGTGGCTTTAGCCAAGAGTTGAGTGATGACTGTGTGCCTGCACCAGTGTTAAGTGGTGTATGGGCACAGGGAAGCACCTGTAACAGATGTTTTCAGCAAGAATTAGTCTCATTATGAGAGAGGATCAGAGCACACCTGGGCCCTGTGTGCTGGGATGGTCAGCAGGGTCCACAGCCAAAGGTCTGGTTTGGTTGGTAAGACCTGGGAGGCTAGATGGGCTGGGGCGACAGGTTAACACAATCACGAGAATAGTTCACTTCTCTCATCCCCGGGAACCCTCATTAGAGAGTGGGTTTCCACGTAATCGACTTTTGATGAACTCTTACTTCTGTGTCAGAACATTGTTAAAATTCTTGATTTTCCATGTGATGCCTTCTCATTGAATTTACAGAACCATGTTGTGGGCCTGCACCATGTTCATTCTATTTATATTTCTTAAGAGTTGCATAAAAATTATAACCTTCTTAAGTTTAAAAGTTCGAGTGGCTTCTTCTAATATTTACTCATAGGATTTGAAACATAAATAATAAAGCATATTTTCTCGTCTCAGATTGTCTTAATGAAGACATTAGCCATTGTCTTCTAAAAACATTCAGCAAATGTTTTTAGAAGCATCTAATATGTGGAAGGACAGGGATGGGCTTTTCAAGTGATATTAAGATATGTGGTTTCCCCCCACATAGGAGAATAAAAGAAAAACACAAATAACTCCAATCCAAGCCAAATGATTTTAATGCTATTAAGTAATGTATTCCTCTTCTTTTTGAACTATCACATGAACAATTTACAAGGTTTTTCACTTGTAACAAAATTTAAACAGCATATATAAACTGTGGTTCAGAATGCACACACACACACACACATTGGGTTTAAATTTATTTTGATTATCAGACAATGTTTGAGGTGATTAGAATCACATCAGCAGAAACAAATGTGTTATGATTATATCTCTGTCATTGAGTCAGATATGGAAATTTGCCTGCATTTTATTATTACCATCAGTCACAGATTTTGTTAAACAAAATTAAAAAATTTTGTTTTGAAATAATTTTAGACTTACATACAAATTGTAAAAATAGTTTAGACAATTCCTCTAACGTCCAGATTTACCCAGCTTCTCTAATGTCCACATATTATATTACAATGATCAGAACCAAGAAATCAACATTGGTACAATGCTATTAAACTATTTCATTCTACTTTCACCAGATTTTCCACTAACGTCCTTTTTCTGAACACATTCAGTATCCCACTGCATTTAATCATCATGTCTTCTATGACTCTTCCAGTATATTTTCTCATTTTTATCTTTGAAGACCTTGACATTTATAAATTACTCTTACTTATTTATTTTGCAGAAGGTCCCTTAATTTGAGTCTGCCCAATATTTGCTTAGACTTCTCTGGTGGCTCAGAGGGTAAAGCGTCTGCAATGTGGGAGATCCGGGTTCAATCCCCGGGTCACGAAGATGCAATCCACTCCAGTATGCTTGCTGGGAAAATCCCATGGATGGAGAAGCCTGCTACAGTCCATGGGGTTGCAAAGAGTCAGACACGGCTGAGCGACTTCACTCCCTCGATATTTGCTTCTGGTTAAACTGAGGCAGTAGTTTTCAGTGAGGGAGACCTTGCCTCACATGGGACACCTGGAAATACGTCTGGAGACATTTTTGGTTGTAACAAGGCTGGCGGTGGTAGTGGAGGTGATGCTTCTGGTATCGAGGGAGCCAGGAATGCTGGTAAGCATCCTCCAGTGCTCAGGACAGCCCCTACAGCAAAGAACTACCAAGCCCAAATGGCAGCGGTGTCACGGTTACCAAATTCTGGATTGAGGTTGTGCATTTTTTGTTTTGCAAAAACACTACAGAAGTGATACTGTCCCCTTCTCAGTGTATCATATCAGGTGTACAGGATATCCACATATTTCACTATTGGTGACATTAACCAATAATGATCACTTGATCACTTAGTTTAAGTGGTTAAGTTTCTCTATTGCAAAATTATTATTTTTACCTTTGTAATTAATATTTTTTTGTCAGAGATATACTTTGATACTAAGAAAATATCCTGTTTCTCCTCAAACTTTTGTCCACTAATGTTAACATCCATTGGTAGATCTTGTCTATAACATTTATTATTAATAATGTTAAATTAATAATGCTAATAAATATATATATATACAGTTATTAAATGAAATCCTCCTGTGAGGAAAAGTGTTGTCCCTTCTCCTCCATTTATTTGTCCATTTATTTATATCAGTATGACCTCAGAGGTATTTATTTTGTGGATTATAATCTAATACAATCATCATTCATGCTGTTGTTCGAACTGTTCCAGCTATGGTTGTCAGGGATGCCTGCAGACTGGCTCTCCCATGTATTTTCCATCTATCTATCTGGACATGGAACAACAGACTGGTTCCAAATAGGAAAAGGAGTACGTCAAGGCTGTGTATTGTCACCCTGCTTATTTAACTTCTATGCAGAGTACATCATGAGAAATGCTGGACTGGAAGAAGCACAAGCTGGAATCAAGATTGCTGGGAGAAATATCAATAATCTCAGATATGCAGATGACACCACCCTTATGGCAGAAAGTGAAGAGGAACTATAAAGCCTCTTGATGAAAGTGAAAGAGGAGAGTGAAAAAGTTGGCTTAAAGCTCAACATTCAGAAAACGAAGATCATGGCATCCGGTCCCATCACTTCATGGGAAATAGATGGGGAAACAGTGGAAACAGTGTCAGACTTTATTTTTTGGGCTCCAAAATCACTGCAGATGGTGACTGCAGCCATGAAATTAAAAGATGCTTACTCCTTGGAAGGAAAGTTATGACCAACCTAGATAGCATATTGAAAAGCAGAGACAGTACTTTGCCAAGAAAGGTCTGTCTAGTCAAGGCTATGGTTTTTCCAGTGGTCATGTATGGATGTGAGAGTTGGACTGTGAAGAAGGCTGAGCGCCGAAGAATTGATGCTTTTGAACTGTGGTGTTGGAGAAGACTCTTGAGAGTCCCTTGGACTGCAAGGAGATCCAACCAGTCCATTCTGAAGGAGATCAGCCCTGGGATTTCTTTGGAAGGAATGATGCTGAAGCTGAAACTCCAGTACTTTGGCCACCTCATGCGAAGAGTTGACTCATTGGAAAAGACTCTGATGCTGGGAGGGATTGGGGGCAGGAGGAGAAGGGGACGACAGAGGATGAGATGGCTGGATGGCATCACTGACTTGATGGACGTGAGTCTGAGTGAACTCCAGGAGTTGGTGATGGACAGGGGGGTCTGGCATGCTGCGATTCATGGGGTCGCAAAGAGTTGGACATGACTTGAGTGACTGAACTGAACTGAACTGATCCTTTCTTGAACAATTCCTTACTTGCTGGTGCTATAAGATGTGCCAAGCTCATCTTGCACATTCCCTGCCCCTGCTTTGGAACCAGTCACTTCTCCAAGGAGCTCCGGTTCCTTGTATTGTAGAACAGATTTAGAAACCAAGATCTGGGCCCTTAGCATGCTCATTCCTATTGTGGTGTTAATGTTTCTAAGCTCTATTAATGGACAGAGCTAGGAAACACATGTATATTTATTAACACAACATATTTATTTCTATATCTCTTTGTGAATATAGTTTAAAATTATGAGTTCATATTTTATGTCAGTTCATATTCCAGGCCAACACCACAGGGTTCAGTCTACCTTTCCCTCTTTCCTTATTTATCACTTCTTTCTCTGACAATGAGAAACCTGGCTCTCATTATATTTTACTTACTGGGTTTCATCCTGGTACAGTCTAAAGTAGTTTCAGAACTGCTAATCCATACCCATGTGAGAAAAACGAGTTTACTACCTGTAGTTCAGTACTTTATACAGTTGTTTAAGTCGTGTCTGACTCTTTGTGACCCCGTGAACTGCATCCATCACGCCGGGCTTCTCTGTCCATCACTATCTCCCTGAATTTGCTCAGACTCATATCCATTGAGTCAGTGATGCCATCCAGCCATCTCAAAATTACTTACGTTACTTGTTTTCTTCCTCACTCCTTTCAGTATGATTATGCTATTCTCTCACAATTTAGTTAAGATTTAGTTTTCACTGCTTGTGTTCCATTTTGGACCCCCTCACATTCTAGTTGGTTTAAATCATTTATTTTGGTGAATGAATCAGAGCTATAGAAAAAGTACACTCAGAAGTAACGTTCTTTCCTCATCCCAACTAAGCTGCTCTATTCTCTGCATTTCTTACTACATCTTTTCTATTAACTCTTCACAGGTGACCAATATGGCTTCTGGTTTATCCTTCTTTTACTTTTTTTGTACAAACGAGAAGCTACACGTGCATGTTCTTATATCCTCTTCCTTCTCACCGGAAGGGTAGCATGCTGTAGATACTCTTCTGCACTTTTGCGTTTTTCACTTAACAGTACTCCTAGGACTCACACCAAAGATGCTAATTCCTTATTAATCATATTCTTGATTTATTCATATAAGTGCAGTTTTTATAAACTATATAAGCCATTTTCAAGGGATAGATCAGACATTATGTGGGGGGGGGCATTTTTATCATTTAACTGGTGGAACAGGAGTATTGGATATTTTCAGAGTAGAACATACTGATAAATGTTACAGCTTCTTCAAACAAAAGCAAACTCAACCAATCATTAATGATGCTTTGACCTCTAACACAGAGTTATTTGTTTATGGTATTTATCAGAGAAACTAGTGTAGTAATTGATGTGACATCTTATAAGCTACAAAGAAAAAAGGTTAATAAAAATTATAAATTATGTGATTATTGGTTATTATACAAAACTGTGTACAAGTTTTGTACAGGTAAAGGATATGACAAGGAAAGATATCAGGTTATACTAAACAAGCTATTAATCCTAGGAATATCTTCTTTTTTTTCCCTCTTCCATGAATTTAAGCTATATGACTTCTAACTAGGGCTTTGGCAATTCTAAACCTGACTCTAATACATTTCATTGTTTCAGAACATGCTCATGGCTTTCTAGGACTCAAATTACAGTTCTGATTTCATGGGGTGACAGGGGGTGGGCAGGAGGGGGAGGAGAAAGACCCAGAAAGGATGAGTAAATTGCTGAAAGTCACAAAGAAGACAAGTAGTAGACATGGCTTGATGACTTCTACTCCCTAAGACACCATAGCTGTCTATTTTTTAAAATCATCATTGATTCTGGATAAAGCACTTGCCTAAGGCTAGGTCAAAGTTCTGAACAGACTTTCATTTTTTTGCAATGGTAGCTAGGAAAGACTAGCAAAATTCAAATGAGTCAAGGTGCAAGCTAGTTCAAAGCCAGACAGTGAGCTAACTGGCAGAGTGTCAATAGCATCATAATAGTAGAACAAATGCAAACTTCTAGGAAAGACCGTAGAAATTAGATATTAAGATAAGCATATCAACATACATACTTGTTCATGCATATCAACACACATACTTCTCCCACAGAACATGCAGAAGTGATTCAAATGGATGAATTGTTCATGGGTAAAGGAGAATTACAGGTTAATATTCAAGTAAATGGTCCTGAGGGTGCTCCTGTGTTCTCACAGGCAGAAAGGATTACCACCTCGCCCCCCACCAACTCAGAAAGTAAAAATGAAAAGATCAGTGAAGGACGCCCTGCATGTTCCCACTGCTGTTGTTTAGGGCCAAGTCGAGTCCAGCTCTTTGCGACCCCATGGACTGCAGCGCGCCAGGCTTCCCTGTCCTATCTCCCAAAGTTTGCTAGACTAGTATTTTTTACTAAACCAGTTCACATCATGCTTACTTTGGTGAGGAGAATTATTCTATATATTCTCACCTTCACTGCTAATTCTTGAGATATGAATCTCATCTCCCATGTTGACGGGGAGCTTCACAAGGATGGAGATCATGTTTCCTCCTCCTGACTACTCCAGAACATGGACCAGATACGGCTAGGTTACCAGCAGGTAATCAGTAAAAGCACACTAAATAGAATTAAGCTAGGTAAAAATGACATTTTATAGGAACAATATTGGGGATGGTGGGACGGACTTATAATTTGTTTTTCAGAACAAACTTTACAAAGAGACCAAACTTAGGGTCCCTCTGACCAGCACTAGAAACAAGGTTGTCTGGGGAAGAAGGACACATCAAACGGGAGCAATAAGAGTTGTGACAGATGAGTGGGCACGAAGGGGAAGATCCTGTGACTAGTGATGGGAACTCAGCAGATGTCTGGCTTCAACGAGTTAACTGTGCTGGCTTCTAGCAGGCAGCATGGGGCCTACCTCATGTTAGGGAGAGTTTCCTCTTAAAGATAACACGGGCAGTGAAGGACCACAGGCACACACTGAAGGTACACACAGACAGACACAAAGACGTACTGACCAGAGCCATGCCTCTTTTGCCCAGAAGCGATTTTGTTTACATTTTCTATTGAAAAGGCACACTGAGTCATGTAGAGAACTGTGCTCCCAAAGTACGTCCTTGAAGGAAACTTGATACATGAAGATCTGAACTTGCACTTTATATATACTCCAGAAGAAACCTTCATGTGAAACAGGTTAGATGACAAAATGATTTCAAATAACATGCTCCTCTGGAACTCTTAACATACAGTCTAAATGACAAAATTCTAAATATGCTACCTCTTCAGAACGTGGCTACCATATAAAGTGCAGTCAGATGGTAAAGAATCTGCCTGTAATGTGGGAAACCCAGGTTTGATCCCTGGGTCGGGAAGATCCCGTGGAGAAGGGAATGGCAACCCACTCCAGTATTCTTGCCTGGAGAATCCCATGGACGGAGGAATCGGGCAGGCTACAGTCTATAGGGTTGCAAAGAGTCAGACACAACTGAGCAACTAACACTTTCACTTTCATTTTTCAAACATATAGAACACTAAGCCAGGGTTTTTTTTTTTTTTTTTGGTCGACTTCTAGCCTCTAACAGGATGAAACCAATCATATCACTATAAAGTATTTTTCATAAACATCCAATGCCCAGGTGCCTTTTAAAAGGCAGTTTAACACAATAAAAGACCCTCAGGCTGTAGGTCCCCCAACTGACAGTGTGACCCCAGGTAAGTCACCAAATCTGTTTTTCTCATTTGGATATGGAAACACAAGAGCTCCTATCAATAGCTGAGGGCAGATGAAGAGAACAACTGTAGAAAGTCCACCAAAAAGCACGGACTTGACTAAGGACTCATTGTGTTTATTGCCCAAGGTCCCCCCAACTCCTTGTCCTTGGTGCTGGGCCACTCTCATTCACAGACCACCTGTCTGCCTCCCATGCTTCCTGACACAGAAATCTGGGCAAACACAGGAAAGGGAAAGCAGCAGTCACTTTAACAAACACAAACCGAGTACCAACAAAGTCTCAGCTACTCTTCTAGGCACATGAAAGGATGAAGCAGACACTTCTACTTTGAGAAACTCAGTCTAGTAAATAACAGATGCAGAGTGACGTGAGCACTAGGAGATGTACTCTAACAGGGTGCAAAGAAAGTTCAGAAGAAGGGCATCTAAGCCTGAGCCAGGTAGGTGGAGACTGCCTTAGTAATAAGTAGGACCAATGAAGCAAATGATAAATGGCCTCATATTCTAATAAGCTGAGGAGATTGAATTTTAGCCTGGAGCCTTCTCTACTTGTTTTCATCAAAGCTGCTATCTGCTTTCTTCTAGATCATGGGATGGAAAACTACAGCCACCACTTGTTTTTGCAAATAAAGTTTTATTGGAACATAGCCATGCTCATTGCTTAACATATTGTCTATGTTTATGTGCTGTAACAGCTGAATTAAGTAGTTGTGACAGAGACCATTACAGCCTAAAAAACCGAAAATATTCACCACCTAGTCCTTTACAGAGAAAATTTGCCTCTAGATTCAGGCCAGGGAGGACAGAGTGGTCTGAAATTTTCTCAGGTGTAAAATGTCTAATAGCCACTAAATTAAAAAAAAGAAGGAAAGAAAATGGCTTCAGGGAGACAATTTTGATTATAACATGAATGGCAAAAACTTCATTATCTTAACATCTGGCATCATAGGATAGAAAAATGTGTTTGGGGGAAATACCTTGCTTTGTGAGATCCCCCAGGGTGCCAAGACATGCAGTGCAGAAAGGGGACAGAATTTGTTGCTCTGGTTTCTGAGAGGCAGGGAGCTAATCTAAAGAGAGGAGACAACTAACGTGTGTGAGAAGGGCTAAGAAGGGAATTCCTATTGTTATTGTTACTATGGCCCCAAACAACTTTGGAGATCTGGGATGGCTGATTAACTGACTTTTTCAAAGCTATTTGCTGTGTAGTGTATGATATAAATCGCCCCTAAAAATCCATATCCTCAATCCCAATCTTAAGACAATCTGTTCTTAATTGCTTGGGTGAATGACTTTTTTTTTTTTTAAGGTTGAGTTTCACACCTAGAAAGCTGCATAGATAGACTGTGGAAAGGGGACCCCAGGAAACAAGAAGACTGGAGGTATCTAGGGATCCACAGAAATCTGAAGGAGGTCTTAGGATTTTCCACAGGCTATGAAACTGGGGTGGGGAGAGGTTCCAAGTTTCTCCGGATCTCTATAGGTTAAAGGGATCTGGCTTAAACCTGAGTTTTGCAACAATGGTCACTCTATAGGCTGGCACTGGGGCCTCCCAGAAACTTCTGCCTTCTTCCTCTTTCTCCCCCGGATGAGTGCAGCAGGCGAGGGGCAAACCGTGGCTATGCAGGTCCCTGTTTTCCCTCCAGCCCAGCTGCCAGGTGGATGGAAGTTTCACTCAGCTCTTTATCAGAAACCCATTACACGTCAGCAGCTTCGCCTGGAAGGGAACGTCACTCTGGGAAATATTTATTTGCCTCATAAATATGGGTTTATAGGTTTGCTATCTAAACTTTTCACCTCTGAGACTACCCTGGTAAAGACAAAAGGAAAGACAGGGAGGCTTGAGGCTCTCCCATTGTCATCAATTGGAGTCTGAGGGAAGAGTCCCAAAATTCAAAACATTTTAACACTAAGCATTCCTTTGTGTCAGAGACTGTACTGTAAGGCCATTTCTCATTCATGACAGCATCTATCCTGCTGCAGGGTGATGATCATCATACTGTACATACATGTTCAAGGGGAGGACGGGAGACTGCCCTGGGCGGAGTTGCCCCTTGTTGGGATGGGGAAGGGGGGAGGCAGGCAGGTGTTGGTTTGGATGGACTGCTGCCATAGATGTGGCAGGAGGTGGGAGCCAGGGCCCAGTTCCTTTTCAGCATATTGTGATCTGTTAAAGTGTGCTAGGTAGGCGGATTGGGCACTATACTGTTGAGTTTTTAACTAAACTACTCTTCTTCCCTCTCTGGTCAAAATAAATAAGTGGTTTAAAAATACCCCTGTAAAGACACCATGAATTGAAGATAACATTAACCATAAAGTGTAAGCAGCATCAAGAAAATGGCAGAGCACACAAGTCTGCAGATCATGAGCAAGGTCTTTATCACCCACACTACAAAGTAAAAACAATGATGACTAATTAGCTTCGATAAAGCAGTTTGCCAAACCTGAAATTATAAAAAGGCTATTTAAAACATGATTCATATCCAGTATTGTGAACAATGAACTTAACTTAGCCTAAGTACATATTGTGCCTTGAAATATTACTGATAGTAACATGAGTATGTACACGCACATGGGCATACACATAGACTTTCAAAGGTAATATAATTTCTGTTTTTAAACTGAGGTGGGGAGAAGGGCGTGTGTGGGACTATTCTTTTGTAGCCATTCAGTATCTAATTACAGTTTGTTAATAAATTGTTATACATATATTTGGGGTGAGTCTTCAAGATGTCTTTGTCAGAAGTAGTGGCCAATCAAAAAGTTTGGAGATACTGGTTAGATAACCTGCAGGAAAAACTATCAAAATTCATAATGAAAACGGTTTGGGTTCTCTTTTGTAAGTGGATAAATTAGAAACAGTTATAGAACACTATTTCTTGTCTTATATGAGTCATTACAAATTATAGTCCACGAACTTCCTGATTGGCCTAAGAAAAAATATCTGACATCACAAGGGTAGTTAAGCAGGAAGCATCCTTATACCCTGGATAAGTTTAGAATAAGCTAGAATCTCAGTGGTCTGGGAAATATGCATGGGTCTGGACAAAAGGCTCAGCACTAGAAGGCTAGCTTCTGAAGGCCTTTAGCCCAGAAAGGTATGCATTTAAAATCTATTTTGTTCTGTGTGTGAGGCGTTGGAGATCGAGGAAAACTGCAACTCAGATTCCACTGCCAAATTTTGGAGCTGATCAATAGACCAAATAAAGAAGTATCAGATGATAAGTGGTTTTCAACCACCACTCCAAACCACAAAAAGGTTCTCTGCCTCCTAAAGACTGTGTGAAGTAAACACTAATTCCTAGGAAGGCTAGAGTCTCAGCCCCATGGGGCTGGGGTATTTGCTGGTTCTTTTTCATTAAATTTCTTTCCTTCCTTTCAATCCTATTTTCCTAATTATATTTTATGTATCATTCTAATGAGCCACCTCAAGGTCATTTTGGAAATAGGTGGAATTAAACAAATTTGATAAAAAGTGCTGTGAAGCATGTCACTTGTCCTTGGGAGCCAAATGAAGGCATTCAGGACAAGGAAAGATGGGAGAGGCCCAAATGATTTCAAGTTTCAGTCTTTCAAAAGGATGGGCACAGTTTACATCAAATACAGAAGAGGACAGGGGGAATTTCAGACAAAAAGACTAGTGGCAGTCAAAGCGCAGAAAGGGGAGTAGCTCAGATGTGTTCAAGGGAAGAATGAACTAGACATTTCTTGAACACTTACTATGCGACAGATTCCGCTGGGCCAGGCAACTTACTCATCTTATTTCGTTTAATTTCAGGAAAATCAATCAGGGTCCAGCGTCACAGCCCTGCATCCGCCAATAGCAGACAGTCCTACTACTAAGTAGGATTCCTCTAAAGATCACACTTACTGATGACCAGAAACATTAATGTCCCTTCTAGCTCTAAGATTCTAAACCCAGAGAATTCCTTATTGGGAAGTAAACAACTATAGGACCCAGAGAGTAATTCTCATCACTTAGCAGGAATGAGCCTGCTAAAATGGCAGATTGTGAGGAACTGCAGAGAAGATGACCATTTCTTTGTCTTGCAGAGGAGGAAACAGGTCAAGAACGATGTCACGATCACAGGAAAAGCTTCCGTGAATGCAGGCAGGATTAGAACATAAGCCCTTGATTTCTAGTCAACTTTTCTTTCAGTTGTGTGGTGCAATTTAACCAGCTGGTGAAGAACCAAAATCTATGAGAACAAATGCCTAGATCAGGTGAATGAGAAGGAAAGAGGTTTGTTTTTTTTTTTAATTAAAAAATAAAGTAAAAAAGAATATATAAAGTCCATCTTAGCCCTAGTGAACAAACGTTAACAATTTGTCTAATTTAATTTAGATCCTCTGTTTTCAAGAAATAAAACATAAGTAAGGGTGAAATCCCCCTCCTTTATGCCTTCTTGGAGGAGACTACCATCATGATTTAATTATGTAATCTCCTGCATTTTTTTTTTTTTAAAGAGCTTCCCAGGTGGCGCTAGCAGTAAGAACACTCCTGCCAATGCAGGAGACATAAGAGATGGGGGTTCTATCAATGGATGGGAAAGAGCCCCTGGAGGAGGGCCTGGCAACCTACTCCAGTATTCTTGCCTGGAGAATCCCATGGACAGAGGAGCCTGGCGGGCTACAGTTTATAAAGTCGCAAAGAATCAGACATGACTGAAGAGACATAGCATACACACAGCACAAGTTTTTACGCTTTTACTACTTCTGCTTCACCCACTATGCTACAGCCTTTGACTGTGTGGATCACAACAAACTGTGGAAAATTCTTAAAAGAGCTGGGAATACCAGACCACCTGACCTGCCTCTTGAGAAACCTGTATATAGGTCAAGAAGCAACAGTTAGAGCTGGACATGGAACAACAGACTGGTTCAAAATTGGGGAAGGAGTACGTCAAGGCTGTCTATTGTCACCCTGCTTATTTAACTTATATACAGAGTACATCATGCAAAATGCTGGGCTGGATGAAACACAAGCTGGAATCAAGATGCTGGGAGAAATATTAACAACCTCAGATATAGATTATACTGCTCTAATGGCAGAAAAGTGAAGAGGAACTAAAAAACCTCTTGATGAGGGTGAAAGAGGAGAATAAAAAGCTAGCTTAAAATTTGGCATTCAAAAAACTAAGATCATGGCATCCAGTTCCATCACTTCATGGCAAATAGATGGGAAAAAGTGGAAACAGTGACAGACTTTATTTTCTTGGGCTCCAAAATCACTGCAGATGGTGACTAAAATTAAAAGATGCTTGCTTCTTGGAAGAAAAGCTATGGCAAACCTAGACAGTGTATTAAAAAGGAGACATCACTTTGCTTGCAAAGGCCTGTGTAGTCAAAGCTATCGTTTTTCCAGTAGTCATGTATGGATGTAAGAGCTGGACCGTGAAGAAGGCTGAGTGCCGAAGAATTGATGCTTTTGAATTGTGGTGCTGGAGAAGACTCTTGAGAGTCCCTTGAACAGCAAGGTCAAACCAATCAATCCTAAAGGAAATCAACCCTGAATATTCATTAGAAGGACTGATGCTGAAGCTGAAACTCCAATACTTTGGCCCCCTGCTGCAAAAAGCTGACTCAGTGGAAAAAACTCTGATGCTGGGAAAGATTGAGAGCAGGAAGAGGAGAGGGTGACAGAGAATGTGATGGTTGGATGTCATCACCAACTCACTGGACATGAGTTTAAGCAAACTCCGGAAGACAGTGAAGGGCAAGGAAGCCTGGTGTGCTGCAGTCCATGGAGTCGCAAAGACTCAGACAAGACTTCGTGACTAAACAACAACAACTAGAGAGACGATATATGGTAATGTTTTGTGTTTTACTTTCTATATATATTAAAACATTGTATACAAAATTCTGTAAGTTATTTTTTTCATTCAGTATTTTGTTTTCACAGATAGCTAGTGGGAACATGCTACACAGCACAGGGAGCTCAGCTCGGAGCTCTGTGATGACCCAGATGGATGGGATGGGAGTGGTGGTGCGAGGGAGAGAGGAGATATATGCACACATATAGCTGATTCACTTTGTTGTACAGCAGAAACTACATTGTAAAGAAACTATATCCCAAGTTAAAAAAAAAAAGAGAACGCTTTCAAGATCTACCTACGTTGATCCATGTAAACCTAGTTCACTGATTTTTGACTGCTGAAGAATATTCTCCACTGTATAAGCATATTTAAATATACTACACTGTATTCATCAAACTCATTAACTGATGGGAATGTGCACAACTGTGCTTCTGGCTGATAGGGAATCTGTAGTGCCTGCAAGGAATACACAGCATTCCAGGCGAGTATAGTGAGAAAGGGGTGTCAGTTCATCCTTACCACCACACGCACCTGAAATGATAGCAAAGTGTCCTGTCACTTAACGAGCCAACTTAAACACTTCCTGACTCTGACACCACAGCCAGTGGCACAGAGGAATCTCGGTCCAGGCCAAGGCTCTTAAAGAGTAACTGAAGGGCGCCATCTCTCCTTGAGAAAGAACATGCAGAGGAATAAAGAAAGAAGCACACCCACTCAGGCTAGAATGAAGATAAACACAAACTAACTCTTCTCTGAATAGTAAAGTCAGGAAGTTACATTCTCATTTCTGAGCCTCTGGGAATGGACCAGGAGGTTTCTACAGTATTTTCAAAGATGAGGTTGACCTGGGATGGCAGAGAATGGCAAACTCTGCTTCAGTAGCCATTTTCTTCTGTCTCGAACTTGAAGCACCTAAATGCCCATTAGCTACTGTTTGACTTGGTGGGAAGCAGAAATTAGGAGAAGAAAGAAGCCTCCTTGGGGGAGAATTTAGTGTCATTCTCTGAGATCCTAGAATGGAAAGAATTCTTCTGTTATTTTGCAAAGATAAATCAACCTTCTGGTTTCTTGTATGGCCAGAGTAATAAGGTCCTTGATGGCATGGGGGCCTTTATCCTACAGAAGATCTTCCTGTTTACTACCTCTGGGTTATAGTATGGCTTGTTGTAAGGTCTCAAACAAATCATTATGGTTTTCTGAATCAATCAGTGATGTGAATTTGTTAAAAAAAAAAAAAAAACTGCTCCAATTTATTGAATAAAGGTATGAAAAGAGACATAGTGAAACCACTTGAAAATTTCACATTGTTATTATAGTTAATAACATTCTTATCACAGGGCGTCATTACTATTCAAAGATATTTCTAAAAAGCAACTAAACATTACCCTTCATGAACTTTAAAGCAACAAAAACTGTCTAAATTTTGCTTCAATGTAATATAGGCTGGAGCCCCTGGCTTTCTTTCAAGCTACAACTCCCTTCCCCTGACCCCAGGGCTTTCACATCCGTATTATTTGTGAGCCAGGGGCAGATGGACATTCTCCAGATTAGCATTTGTCCATGTGGCTTGTTTCCTCAGAGCAGAGTTCCTTCAAGGGCCAGATTATAAGCAGTGGCTTTTAGGAGGGGACCACCCACACTTTAAATACAGTGGGTAAGCTGTGGGAAAAACAATCTAGTTTTCTACCTGAGACCTTTCGCATGTCTGTAAGAAAATAACCCCAAAGGAGCTAGCACAGTGCACTGGCAAATCATCACCATCTTGTCAGCCCTTAACTAGTCCTCTCCACAGACTAGCCCCGCTCCTGACTGAAAGTGTCCTCTTCAGCAGCTAAAGTTTCCCAGCACCTTCCCCTGTCCCCATTATGGATCTCAAGATCAAACACTTTACAACACTGGGCTGGGAGCAGAGGGGAGGGGATTACGAGATCTTCAGAGTTATAAAGAGGAGTGGTGTTGAGCCAAATCCAAGTCAATCTGCCTAGGAGCTGCAGTTCAGAATTTCCACTGTGTCTCACTTCTGTGGCCCTGGGCTTTCATGGAAGTGGAAATATTAATGCCTACCTTGGTAAAGTACTTAGCATAGTGCCTGGCACACGGTAAATGCTCAGCAAACATTAGTTATGATGATGACAATGATGAAAGAAGGAAAAGAGGAAAACGGCAACGAAGCTGACAAATTCATCTCTGCCCTCACAATGCCCTCATGCTGTCCTCTCATGTGGAATATCTCCCCTTTCCTCTGTGTCCCATCTGGACCTTTCCCTTTCTAAAGAGACCCTTAACAAGTCTTTGTCCCAATAGTTCACTTGGTAGTATCATGGTCCATCTTAAACTCCTAATTGTTATTAGGTGCTCCAGGTACAACAACTCACTTGATAGTGTCAAAACCCAGCTTAAACTCCTAAATATTATTAATATTTTTTGTCTTGCCTCCTCAGGGAGATTATAAGCTTCTTAAGCACAGGATCTTTCCCTTTGCTTCTACCCGACACAAGCCTGGGCCCATGTTAGCTATGAAATACTTGATATTAAGTGTAGTTACAGAGGTTTCTATTTCCTGGTCACAGGGTGGTACCAAGCACAGGACACAGGGAATTTCCCAGCTGAACGCTGTGTCTTCTTGGCAGTTCAGGATTTCTGAGCTTTTCTTACTGTCTCATACTACTCAAAAAGTCATATGCTGGCTGAATGTTTGGAAAGCCCACAGTCCCTAAATACTTCTCAAATGAGTAAGGGGTTCTAGAAGCTGGTTTAAGAGTTAATGCTTGCCAGAGATCAAATTGCCAACATCTGCTGGATCATGGAAAAAGCAAGAGAGTTCCAGAAAAACATCTATTTTTGCTTTATTGACTATGCCAAAGCCTTTGACTGTGTGGATCACAATAAACTGTGGAAAATTCTGAAAGAGATGGGAATACCAGACCACCTGATCTGCCTCTTGAGAAACCTGTATGCAGGTTAGGAAGCAACAGTTAGAACTGGACATGGGAACAACAAACTCATTCCAAATAGGAAAAGGAGTACATCAAGGCTGTATATTGTCACCCTGCTTATTTAACTTCTATGCAGAGTACATCATGAGAAACACTGGGCTGGATGAAGCACAAGCTGGAATCAAGATTGCCGGGAGAAATATCAATCACATCAGATATGCAGATGACACCACCCTTATGGCAGAAAGTGAAGAGGAACTCAAAAGCCTCTTGATGAAAGTGAAAGAGGAGAGTGAAAAAGTTGGCTTAAAGCTTAACATTCAGAAAACGAAGATCATGGCATCTGGTCCCATCACTTCATGGGAAATAGATGGGGAAACAGTGGAAACAGTGTCAGACTTTATTTTTCTGGGCTCCAAAATCACAGCAGATGGTGATTGCAGCCATGAAATTAAAAGACGCTTACTCCTTGGAAGGAAAGTTATGACCAACCTAGACAGCATATTAAAAAGCAGAGACATTACTTTGCCAACAAAGGTCTGTCTAGTCAAGGCTATGGTTTTTCCAGTGGTCATGTAGGGATATGAGAGTTGGACTATAAAGAAAGCTGAGCACCAAAAAATTGATGCTTTTGAACTGTGGTGTTCACTTCACTTTCACTTTTCACTTTCATGCCTTGGAGAAGGAAATGGCAACCCACTCCAGTGTTCTTGCCTGGAGAATCCCAGGGACGGCAGAGCCTGGTGGACTGCCGTCTTATGGGGTTGCACAGAATCGGACATGACTGAAGTGACTTAGCAGCAGCAGCAGCAGTTGGAGAAGACTCTTGAGAGTCCCTTGGACTGCAAGGAGATCCAACCAGTCCATCCTAAAGGAGATCAGTCCTGGGTGTTCATTGGAAGGACTGATGTTGAAGCTGAAACTCCAATACTTTGGCCACCTGATGTGAAGAGCTGAATCACTGGAAAAGACCCTGATGCTGGGAAAGATTGAGGGCAGGAGGAGAAGGGGACGACAGAGGATGAGATGGTTGGATGGCATTACTGACTCGATGGACATGGGTGGGTGGACTCTGGGAGTTGGTGATGGACAGGGAGGCCTGGCATGTTGCAGTTCATGGGGTCGCAAAGAGTTGGACACGACTGAGCGAATGAACTGAACTGAACAGATAATTCATGTTTGTCTTTCATCAAGAGCCTCTTGATGGAAGTGAAAGAAGAGAGTGAAAAAGTTGGCCTAAAATTCAACATTCAGAAAACTAAGATCATGGCATCTGGTCAAACATCACTTTATGGCAAATAGATGGGGAAACAATGGAAACAGTGAGAGACTATTTTTTGGGTTCCAAAATCACTGCAGATGCATGAAATTAAAAGATGCTTGCTCCTTGGAAGAAAAGCTATGACCAATCTAGACAGCATATTAAAAAGCAGAGCCATTACTTTGCCAACAAAGGTTTGTCTAGTCAAAGCTATGGTTTTTCCAGTGGTCATGATGGATGTGAGAACTGGATTATAAAGAAAGCTGAATGCTAAAGAATTGATGCTTTTGACCTGTGGTGTTGGAGAAGACTTTTGAGAGTCCCTTGGACTGTAAGATCAAACCAGTCAATCCTAAAGGAAATCAGTCTTGAATATTCATTGGAATGCCTGATGATGAAGCTGAAACTCCAATACTTTGGCCACGTGCTGTGAAAAACTGACTCATTGGAAAAGACCCCGACGCTGGGAAAGACTGAAGGCGAGAGGAGAAGGGGGCGACAGAACATGAGATGGTTGGATGGCATCACTGCCTCGATGGACATGAGTTTGAGTAAGCTCCGCGAGTTGGTGATAGGGAGGCCTGGCGTGCTGCAGTCCATGGGGCCACAAAGAGTCGGGCACGACTGAGCAACTGAACTGAACTGAACAAATAATTCACTAATTAGTAATTCCTGTTCTGGATATTGGAATACTAATTACATTCCCACATTCCCAAGAGAGCTGCTGAGGTACAGCAGAGGTATGTTCCCCGAGCACATCTATATTGGCCCAAGGAACTGGGTTTATGGCAAATGAGAGCTGGTAACAAATCATCAAATAACCCCTGCTGTACTGTAAGCTGCTGATGCTTAGGCTATGGGTCCCCATACAGCCCGCAGATACTGCCTCCATAGGCTTCTGGAGTCCTCTAGCCTTGAGACATGTCTGTCCACAAATGGGATGGAAACCAAAGCACAGCCCTACAATGGAGGGGGCTTCTGACAGGGTTCTATCCAGAAGCTGTGGTCAGCCTTCTCTGGATACTAGCAACGTCCCTCCCTCATCCTCATACCTCTAGGGCCAGATCATAGGCATTCTTGCCCTTCAGCTTGAAAGCACCTTAGGGCCTGTGCATGTTTACTTCTTAGTGCTGAGCGCTGTGTACTGGGGCAGAAAAGAAGCTCAATAAGTGCATGCTGACTGATGGCTGTCAGAAAGCATCACATGTGCTGGAGGCCCTTGAATACATCACAGCAGAAACGTCAGTCTGAAGTCTTGGCCAGGGCCTCCGTGCTGGGCTCCTGGTGCTTCTCTGGGGGCACCAGAGTCCTTCTCCACAAGGTGCTGGTCTGTGCTCTCTGCTGATGTTTCTCCATGCTCTCCAAAGGGCGGAGAATGGGTGGAAAGGCTCAGCCACAGGATATTGGACTGTTTACAGTTGGCCAGGCCAAGATTAGCGTGAGCACAACATATGCCAAGTTCATTGGAAGTTACATTTTCCCTTTGTTTACACATTAAAGGGGAGAAGACCAGAAGAAAAAAAAAAAAAAGCAGGTGACCTCCTGTTAACCTCACCCGTCTGCAAGAGGCTGCTGCCCTCACCTCTGAATGAACTTTCAGATTATCTCAGACAAGATTCACCTTGCGCTGAACTTGTACGCCTGCTCTGAAGCCCCCAGTCACGTAGCTGTGATTAAACATTACAGAGTGGCCATAAATTTACAGAAGTATTATTGTGGCTTGCTTTCCTCTTTCTTCTTTGGGAGAGGAAGAGAGCTATGGGTTTAGGGTGGGGGGGAGTTAAAAAAAGGGAAACTCAAACAAACAGTTCCTTTTCACAGCTCCGAACAAAAGAGAAAACACTGCATAGGTATCCCAGAAAGAAGGGGAAAGAAATCTGGCCACGTGAGAGAAATTAAAGCTCTAGAAGACTCCAAAAGCCCCAAACTCAACAGAAGAGCTGAGCTGCTCTTGGTTCCATTTTCAGGCAATCTGCAAGTTCGCAGGTGAACACGAGCCTGTTCTACCCTGACTCCTGGCTTGTCATAAAGGGTATTCCTGGTGTAACACTTCTGCCTGTATGAGAGATGCTCTTCCTTGGGTCTGCTGTACAGTATGGGGCAAACTGAAGGGCAGCAGGCAGCAGAAAGAAGCCTGAAAGAAAACACTGCTTATTTTGTTCTTTGAGCTGCTATGGGAGATGAGGATGCCCTGACATCTGGGACGTTTAAATGGTGACTGGACAAAGACTAGAGCATACTCTAAAGGAAACACCCTGTAGCTGTACCCGGGAGACTGACCAGATGACCCAAGAACATTTATTTCTATGATTCACTGTTTCATGGTTAAAGAAAAAAAAAATGGATATTCCACTGAAGTAAAGTTTGCTAAATCCTCTAAGATTCCAAAGCCAGGATACGTTTGCAAAAGGCCTGTACTGACCATTAAACAATGAGACCTCTATAACCAGAAAAGGCCACAGAGTACTCTGTTTGATCCAAAAGAATTGTAAAATGTGGTCAGGAAGCCCAGACTGAGGTGATAGGCTCTGGCCAGCAAAGTCACCTTTGGAAAGGAGTCATTCTGTCTCTGGTTACCCTACGGCAGAGACACGGGTGCTAAAGAGACTCATTGTTTCTACAGTTGGCAAGGCCTTGACCATAAAAGCTGCAAAACCCAGGGTCCATGACATGAGGAAAGCAGCCGGTGGCTTAGCTCAGCTTCCACTCTAGGCAAGACCTCTCACTGCTCAAAAGAATCAGGCCTTTAGAAATGCTTTGGCATTGCCTTTGACACTCAGAGCTGAGTGGAGAAGTGAAATGGCCATGGAGCCAGGACAGTACTGGGGGATATTTAAGTTTGGCATGGGGATTCTGAAGTCATCTTCTAGTCACAGGGGCAATTGGTGTCCAAAATTTTAGCCTGGACTTGGAGAAGAATGAAAACAGATTCTTGCCTCTCAGTTCAAGTTCCGTGTTTGGTGGTGAGTCCTGGAGTCTGGACATATGGAGGCTGGGATATGAGAATCACGGGAAAGTAGAGTGAGCAAGCAGGAGGCTGTAACGAAGCTGACAGTCTGAAATCAGGCAAACAGTTGCATAACACATAGATACCAGCCAAGGGCAAAGAGACAGACTCAACAGGTCAGTTAGGAACTGAAAAAGTAAACTCGGGGAGGAAGAAAGGCAACTATGTTCCAAGAGAAAGAAAATAAGAAATTATACCCTTGGGTGGCAACTTGGGGGTGAGGGTTTGGGAAGTATAATAAAAATTACATTTGTTGTGAGCTGAAAGTGGGCCAAGCATTATATTAAATGCTTTTTTGGCACTGTCTCATCTAATTTTATTCTAAGAGGAAGATACTATTACCATGCCCATTTTATAGATAAGAAAACTGAGGCACGGAGCAAATAAACAACTGCTTAAAAGTTCACTGCTAATGAAACAAGTCAGAAGTTGAACTCAGGTTTATCTGATTCAATGCATCTTTAAATATGAGAGCAGAATCTTAGAACCAGGAAGGAAATCTACAAAAGTTCGGTTGGTGAGATTGGATAAAATGTCCTCCTCTTCCTATCAACCTTCAAGATCCTGCTTAAGTCCTTATCTCCTTTAGGAAAACCTGAATGCTGCTATTGGCTTCTTAGATTTATCCCTTCTCTGAACTCCACTTGCACCTATCGTTTACGTGCGCAGGAAGCATTGTGTCACATGTCACATACTTCTCTATTCTTCCAACTACTTGTCCCTCACAACCAAATAGTTGAGTATGTCAGTAACCAGATGTTGATACAGAGAGAAACCCAAACCTAAGGAGATAAAGTCTCCCAGAATAGAAAGTCAATTCTTTGCAATCTAAGATCCAGAATGCCTAACACGGCAAGGCACACATAGTGGGGCCTCGACACGTTTGTGACTAAGCCCCCAGAAACCAACAAAATCTCTTAGTGTACGAAGTGAAGAAACACTTTATAACAAAGAGAGCTGTTTACCAGCAGACTGTGCTGGAGTGGAAGATGTAAGGGATATGTATGTGGGAGTAGAATGAGACCTACTTCTTTTGAGTATAATTTTTTCCATAAAAATTCAAGAAAAACTTCTTTAACTCAAAAAAAAAAAAAAAAAAGACAATGGAAAACCTATCATCCATAATCTTATCTCAGAGGGATAATAACTGATAATGACTTGGTATCTAGCCTTCAAGACTATGTTCTTACCAAAACAGAGCAAATTATATGTACTTTCAAAGGTTGATTTTTTCACTAATACAGCACATCTTTTACTGATAGTCAAAAGAAGTTATACTGATGAACTTAATCATTTGAAAGACACCACAGTATCTGTTTTTAATGGCTATACACCATACTAAGTTGAACAAATGCCTTGCTGGCAGATATTTTGGGTTTCCCCTAATCCTTCCCTACGTTACTCAATGCCTTGATGAAATATTGAATATACATCACTGTGCATTTCTTCAATTGTTATTTAGGAAATAACACAAGTCCTAAATATAGTACAGTGGTTAAATGTATTGACTCGATCTGGACAGCCTAACTTAGATTATTAGCTCTTCAACTTACCAGTTTTGTGATCTTGGGCAAGTTATCTAACTTCTTTATAATTCAGTTTTTCATTATCTATATAACAGGGATAATAACACACACCATAGCAATGCTGTGAGGACTGAATAAATTCACGCAAAGCATTTAGAACAGTGCCTTTCCCAGAGTAAATGCACAACAAATGTTAGCTACAATGATGTTGATAATGATATTTGATGATAAATTTCTGGGAGCAGAATTCTCAGTCACAGTTTTTGATATCCACTGATAAACTGTCCTCCAAAATGGCATATCGACTTACTCTCCATTAACATATATCAAAGTGTTTTTGAATGGAAATAACTGAATAGAGCCTAGATGAATGGAAAGTATTAGGAACCTCAAAGGTTTCTATCTACTATAAGATCCCATGCTTTCTTGCCCTGATGTTTAAATCATATATATGTACTGAAAATCCAGAGAACACATTGAAAATACCTGGAATATTCTGGAAGGAGTGTGCTAACCTCCATTTATCTAGTGCTTTATGATTTGTAAAGTGTGTTCAAATATATTCTCATTTTGAAGTATAAACAATACTTTTCCACAATAATAAGTTATTGGCTATCAAAACTCATATTCTCCAACTAGAACAATCAAAGGATGATTAAGTTACAAAATAAAATGAATGCCTAGTCTCCTCTTAACTCTTTTCTAGATCTTAGACCCAGCTCTGCACCTCACAATGCTATAAACTCAGGGTGCCCACACCTTTCGTTGCAAATCATCAAGAACTCTCTAAGGTTCTCTTGTCTTCCACTGCCACTAATCGAGGATTCAGAACCATCTTCCCTTTGGATTTTATCTTACAATCACAGCAATTTCTCTCTATTCCATAATAACTCCTTTCTTTCTTCATTTGTCAGGTTTCTGAAGAAGCAAAGTTCAGCCTGATGTCTTCAGGACCTCTAAATGTCTCCATCTTAGCATACTCTCCTGCTAATAGAAAGTGTAAGAATTCCACTCGATCAGAAGCTATACGTGTTTCAAAGAGCCAAAGCAGACTTAAGCTCGTAGAAGAAAAGAACAAGTGGCTCGTTTAAGAAATGGGGCTGCAGTTACATTTCCGATCATTACAATATTTGCCGAAGTAAAGGCTTATGTCTGCATCAGAGAATGAGTGCCATAACCTGTGTCCTCAGGGTTAAAATCAAGCCAAGTGCACTGAAAATATAATTGTGAGCATCTGAATACAATGGCCATAATCACGGCAATCCTTCTTTCTTAAAATAAATGGTATTTAATTTTGTTCTTCAGTGATAATGTATTTTATGACTGCTCTTTACAATTGAATATGATGGACCCAACGATGGTGTTAAAGTCACTGTAAACAATAAGGCTTTCTGTTGGTGGGTATCTCTAGATGCCCTCTCTTTCGGATCCTAAACTTCTGCTTGCTATCCCTAATTCTTTTTGGTTGTCTACAGATATTATCTCTTAAGGATCTAGTCAGTTACCCTTTATTGAATATTTTCTCTGCATTCACCATCATGTGAAATGCTGTGAGGACTACAAAGGAAACAGACAATATTACCTCTGCCCTCAAGGAGGCTACAATTTAATTGGGCATCCTGACCAATGTATTTGTCAAAACAAATACTATTTTATGGATGGCATATTGTTAATTTTCTTTTGATGCTAAATAAGATAAGCATATTGTGCAGGAAGATATGGGTCACTACAGAAGGTTTAGAAAGGAAGAACAGTGGACAGTAACACTATTTGGTTCATACTAGATACCTATTTCCTAGAACAGTGCCTGACACATAATAGACACCCAATAAATATTTATAGATTGAATTCCCCCCTCTCCTGTCCTGCCATCTATTTCAAAGCTAAGGGACCAGGTGTTTTCCAGGACATCTACCTTTCCCAAAGGGCCCCCAAGTCATTACAATTTCCATAAGGTTGTGCAGTTTTCTGGCAGCCGTCCCAGAGGGGGACATGCTTCACGTAACAAGTCAGCGTGCACTGCTTCTCCAGGGACAGAGCCCACAGAAGCTTGCTTGGCACTACTAATGAGAATTTTTTTTCTTTTTTTTTTTTTTTGTGGTCTGCAATGGAGAGGCTTGTTTCCTCAGCAAAGCGTACACACATCCCTTTAGAAACCCCATGGCTTGCACCCCTATCAGCCGTTTGCAGACGGGGAGAGGGCATTCAGCCGTGAAACCTTTGAGATGATGTCTGGGTTACAAGAGAGCAACCAAGTTTACAAAGGCTTTTTCTCAAAGTGTTTTCACTTAGAACTTATTTGAGAGTGCTGATGACGAAAGAGTAGCAGGCTGAGTCAGATGGTCTCGGTGGAAGGCAAACATACCACCTCTCACCCTCCGCAGGCAGCCGCTGCTTCCTCTTGCCAGAGCTGATCTAGGAAAGGGTGGGCCGTTTTATTCTCCTCCCTCTCCACCTGAAATGGGTCCTGTCTGCACCAAATGCCTGGGCACCTGTGCCCTCTAAGACTCAGTCCTCAATGAACCAGTTTATATGCTCCCCCCCGCCCCCTAGCAGAGATTCAGTTACAGATGTACTGACAGGTGATGCTGAGCAAAGTCATAATATTTCTGGACTCAATTTCTCCATCTGTAAAATGAAGTTTTGGAGCTAATTGATTTCTAAGGGCCCCTTTCGAGCTCTGAAACTTAATCTTTACATATGCCATATTCTCCAATGAGAGATTGAGGTGGGAAACTGAGCCTTCCTCTTCTACTAAGGCTGTACTGCCAGGGAAAGTAAAGCCTTTAGAAAAGTCAGGTACAAGGTGAGGACTAAGGCTGGCAGAGTTATTTCCACACATGCGTTCATTTTCTCATCTACTCATTAATGAAGACCCATAATGAAGACCTACCACTTGCCCCAAGAGTGTGCAGCCGAAACAGAAACAAAAACTTGGTCACTGCTTGAGATGAAACACTAGACCACACCCACCACAGGGCGGGTTTTATGAAGATTTTAATGAGGCACTGTGCCTGGCAAGGTTACTAGAAGGTGATGAGCAGAGTTATGAATGATTTTTAATTACCCAAGTTCCCACTTCTCATTGTGAATTTATTATGTGGTCAGGTAGCATAATCAAGGATTACTAGGAAACCAATGTGATTCTGGATAAAAGTAGTCTTTGTTTTGTTAACCTCAGAGGCTGTGTGAAGGATTTAGGAGGTTGTGTATCAGTTTGGTTGACTGTTTCTTTTGTTTGGCTTTCTCTGCCATCCAGTGTTACCCTAAGCTATTTAAAGTTTTATTTCTGTGATTCTCAATAATGGACTTTTCCCAAACCACACAGCCCTTCACTGCCCTAATGAGTTTCTACCGATAGGAGTGTGTGGAATCCCTTAGGTGTGTTGAGATGGAAAAAAAAAAAAAAAGGCTCCATTGCTTTGGAATATGCTAAGGGTGTTTCTCCCCTTGGCCCAAGAACACTGAGTTAAAATGAGTGCTGTTTCAAAGGTAGAGTCTGGCCTAGGTTGGTGCCTCTCTTTCTAGAAAGGTGACATCTTTGCCTGAAAGGGGGCCTGAAGCATGTTTAGACGCAGGGAGCAGAAACTGTTTCAAAGGATGTGATGGTAGGTGGATCAGCTACCGACAGAACTCTTTATCTTTGTCTGATTCAACTTTTAGTCTCCTCCATAGTTCCAGTTTCTTGGGGCAGGGCAGGCTATTTTATGGCTTGTTGTAGAGATTTGCTTTAATTACTAATGTCTCATAGAAATAAACCCAATTTCTAACACACGTAGGAATAGAATAACCCTAGAAAATAATAGCCCTATAAAAGAGGACTTGGAGTTGCTGGTACTGAGAAGGGATAAAAGAATAGGGTAATAAAAAAAAATTAAATGTCAGTATCAAGCATATTAACTGAACTGAAAACCCCTGTGTGGATAATAAAACACCTTTAACTTAATAATAATAAAAATGCATTTGATGTAGATAGCAATGGGGGAAATGAAGCAGGAATCTGCATCTTGTTTCTTTCCAAGTTATATCTCACAACTCCTAATCTTACTTAAGCAGAGTTCAAGTCTATTGGATAATCAGTCTTTCAGGGATGTATGGAGGGGCAATGACTCCCATATTCTCCAAACAAAAAGCATGAATGCCAACTGCAGTACATAACACTTTGGTTAAATACAAAACAGTTCTCACAGAGCAGAATCTGAGGCAGTGGAAGGAGAGCATTAGGTGGTGTAGTAGACTGCGTTTCAAAAGATGATTGCAATGATATCTCCCATGCCACGTGCTCTTTTGATGAGTAACCCTTCCATTTCCCACATTCCCTGTGAATATGGGTTAGCCCTAGGACTTGTTTTCATCGAAAGGTTATCATGAGTGATGCTGTGTATGTACCTTCTGTAGTTGGGCCTTAAGAGATCATAGCTTCTGCTTCACTACTTGGAATACTCATTCTTGGAATCTAGGTGTCATGCAAAGAAGTCAAGCGATCCATGCGAGGAAGCAGAGAGATATCCTAGCCTCCTAGTTAGCCCTCCCAAGGTGCCACTCTTATGAGTAAAGCCATTCTGGGACTCCAACCGCAAGTGCCATCTGATTGCAGCCTCACAAAAGACACTAGTTAATACCATGTAAAGCAGAAGAACTGCCCAGCTGCACCCTGGCCAAATCTGTGACCTCCAGAATGGTGAACAAATAAAATGATTGTTGATTGAAGTCACTACATTTGGGGGTAGATGGTTAACATTAGCAAATGAAAATCAAAACAGGTGGAAATCTCCCTCCTAGATCAATTATAGGAACAAGTTAGATAGTCATTGTTTTGGGAACTCAGAGACAGTTTGAAGCCTCAAATTCACCTTTCTGGTTTTACCAATCCACTCAACATGGGGAAAAAGGAGGAATGAATTCCTTTCGACTCTCGATAGTAAGTCTTGTTAGGATTTCTGGATGGCACTAACCTTCAAGGAAAAATTGACTTTATCTGTAGACTGGTAGCTCTTGAAACAGAAACTCTCCATTCATGCTCAAAAAGGGGTTCTGATGATGCTCTTTTGTCCACCACGCCCTCGAATGAGTCTCTTCCTGTTGTGGAAAACCTAAGTCAAGAATGTGCCATTTCTCTTCATCCAGTCATTTGCTATTATTGAGAACTGTTACTGGTGCCTAGGGCACAGGATGTTTCATGAATACCATCTCTGATGACTATTTGTTATCACACACCGCTGTGGCAGCCTAAGCCCCTTATCAGAGTCTGCTTCTGACTAGGAATCCCTAGCCAATCAACCCTGCTTCTGTGGAATCACCTCTTCTATTTCTTTTCTGCCATAATTTCCACTCATCAGCTGATGTGCAGTTAGATTGCAGGCACATAGAGAGGTGGCCGTTTGCAAGTTCCTTTCAGATCACACCAATGCAACTGGTGGGAGATTCCCACCCACTATAAAGGGTTTTTTTGATTTAATGAACAGAAACACAGGCTGAGGGCTCAGGAGAAGCTTTCCCAAAAGGTTTGGTTCGTGCTATGTTTTTCTGTATGTGAAAATTTTGCTTTGGGGTTGTGAACTCTTTAAAACAAACAGCTGAGGTCATTGTTAATGGGAGACAGGATGACTCGCATAGCTTCTGTCAAGACTGACTGCTTTTAGGGAGGAAATGCAGCAAACAGGGTTGGGCCTTTTCACAATGATCCATCTTTTAAAAGCATTGGTGAATGCCCCATCACATTAATCATAGGAGTCTGGCTTACATTGGAAATGGAGAGCAAGAGCTACTTATGAGGCTCAAACTATGAGCTGGCTGCGTAGTGACAGAGGGCCACGTAATCTCATCTCCTTCCCACCTGCCTGCTTGGGCACAGAAAGAAGGCAGGGACATTGAAGCTAATAGGTCTTACAGTATCATGTCTCTCCGTTGAGGTAAGATGTAGAGAGAAATCTCATTTCGCTTTGGGATCGGCCTGGCCAGGCACAAGTCTCATCACACCTCTTTGATTCACCACCCTAACATCCTCCAGGAATCAAGAAGGCCGAAGCAGATGCATCTTCTGCCTCACAGGACCTCTGCAACACGTCTCACTCCCTACTAAACACATGCTTATTAACTAAACTTATATCCAAGAAAGCAACCATCATACTACATAAAAATGCCCAAGAAAATCAAAGCAGAGTAAAAACGTCGAAGGAAGGAACAATTCTTGAAGCTATCAGACAGCCGATATTGCACAACTAACCAGTCTGAAACCTAAGGAAAGACAGGCAGTTTCAAGCAGACAGGGAAGACAAGCACATGCTTACCTGCAGCAGAAGCTGGGTACCAGGCAAGCTGGTAAGAAGTCAGCTAAAATTGTTAACACATTCCTAAAGGCTGAGTGTGGACCAGCCAGAGTACAGAACTTCTGGGAACAATATACACCAGAGGAATTTAGGAGACTCTTTCTCACAGACATCACCACTCAAGAGAGACTGGGATTGGAACAGGAGAGACGAGAAAAGGCTTCCTTCACTGTGAAGGCCTGGGGAAGACATGTGGTGGTCATTTCAAGAAAGGATCAGAGTTCTGTCCTAGGTACTTCTACCCTTTCTCAATTGCAAAAAAGAAAGCCTTGAGCCATTTAGGAAAGAAGGGGCAGAATTTAGGGCACAGGACGAGATCCAGTGCAGCTGGGGGAAGGGAATACCCTTCCCATGGATGCCCTGGATCCACGGGGAAACACAGAAAAAGGAGGGTGTCCAAGATCATCAGACAGCCCTTACTGCTGACGGAGGGGCAGGAGCACTGAGAAGAGAAAATGTGAACACTTTGACTCCTCACCTCCAAACCAGCAAGAAACAAATAGCCAACAGCAGTGGTAAACTGCTGGAGGAGACACACTCGGAGACGAAGCAGAAAGTGAAGACCCACACAAGGATGCCACTCCTGTTCTCTTCAACACTACAGTGGAGGTTTCTGGCAGTGCAATAAGGCAAGGGAAGAAAAAATGAAAGAAAGGGAGAAATAGCACTACTCATATATGACAAGATGATCTACAGAGAAAATCTCCCCCAAGTCTACAAGAAAAGCTACTAGTACTAGTAACCAAATTCAGTAAGATGACAGCACACAGGGTCACTCTACAGAAAGATGTACCCTGATGCTATATAAATAAATACTTAGAAATTTAAGTACTTTTATTTAAAAAACACCAAAACCCATGATCTTAGGTACCAGATCTGTATGATGAAAACTACAAAATGATGAAAGAAATCAAAGAACACCTAAATACCCAAACTTATGGATTAGAGGACTCAAGATTAGTAAGAGGTCAAAATTTCCCAAATTGTAGATAAATACATTGCCAAATTCAGACTTAAAATGAAGAAAGTAGGGAAAACCACTAGACCATTCACGTATGACCTAAATCAAACCCCTTATGATTATACAGTGGAAGTGAGAAATAGATTTAAGGGACTAGATCTGATAGACAGAGTGCCTGATGAACTATGGACAGAGGTTCATGACATTGTACAGGAGACAGGGATCAAGACCACCCCCATGGAAAATAAATGCAAAAAAGCAAAATGGCTGTCTAAGGAGGCCTTACAAATAGCTGTGAAAAGAAGAGAAGTGAAAAGCAAAGGAGAAAAGGAAAGATATAAGCATCTGAATGCAGAGTTCCAAAGAATAGCAAGAAGAGATAAGAAAGCCTTCCTCAGCGATCAGTGCAAAGAAATAGAGGAAAACAACAGAATGGGAAAGACTAGAGATCTCAAGAAAATCAGAGGTATCAAGAGAACATTTCATGCAAAGATGGGCTCGATAAAGAACAGAAATGGTACGGACCTAACAGGAGCAGAAGATATTAAGAAGAGGTGGCAAGAATACACAGAAGAACTGTACAAAACAGATCTTCATGACCCAGATAACCACGAACGTGTAATCACTCACCTAGAGCCAGACATCCTGGAATGTGAAGTCAAGTGGGCCTTAGAAAGCATCACTACGAACAAAGCTAGTGGAGGTGATGGAATTCTAGTGGAGCTATTTCAAATTCTGAAAGATGATGCTGTGAAAGTGCTGCTCTCAATATGCCAGCAAATTTGGAAAACTCAGCAGTGGCCACAGGACTGGAAAAGGTCAGTTTTCATTCCAATCCCAAAGAAAGGCAATGCCAAAGAATGCTCAAACTACCACACAATTGCACTCATCTCACACGCTAGTAAAGAAATGCTCAAAATTCTCCAAGCCAGGCTTCAGCAATACGTGAACCATGAACTTCCAGATGTTCAAGCTGGTTTTAGAAAAGGCAGAGGAACCAGAGATCAAATTGCCAACATCCCCTGGATCATGGAAAAAGGAAGAGAGTTCCATAAAAACATCTATTTCTGCTTTATTGACTATGCCAAAGCCTTTGACTGTGTGGATCACAATAAACTGTGGAAAATTCTGAAAGAGATGGGAATACCAGACCACCTGATCTGCCTCTTGAGAAACCTATATGCAGGTCAGGAAGCAACAGTTAGAACTGGACATGGAACAACAGACTGGTTCCCAATAGGAAAAGGAATACGTCAAGGCTGTATATTGTCACCCTGCTTATTTAACTTCTATGCAGAGTACATCATGAGAAACGCTGGGCTGGAAGAAGCACAAGCTGGAATCAAGATTGCTGGGATAAAGGTCAATAACCTTAGATATGCAGATGACACCACCCTTATGGCAGAAAGTGAAGAGGAACTAAAAAGCCTCTTGATGAAAGTGAAAGAGGAGAGTGAAAAAGTTGGCTTAAAGCTCAACATTCAGAAAACGAAGATCATGGCATCTGGTCCCATCACTTCATGGGAAATAGATGGGGAAACAGTAGAAACAGTGTCAGACTTTATTTTTGGGGGCTCCAAAATCACTGCAGATGGTGATTTTGCAGCCATGAAATTAAAAGATGCTTACTCCTTGGAAGGAAAGTTATGACCAACCTAGATAACATATTCAAAAGCAGAGACATTACTTTGCCAACAAAGGTCCATCTAGTCAAGGCTATGGTTTTTCCAGTGGTCATGTATGGATGTGAGAGTTGGACTGTGAAGAAAGCTGAGCGCCGAAGAATTGATGCTTTTGAACTGTGGTGTTGGAGAAGACTCTTGAGAGTCCCTTGCACTTCAAGGAGATCCAACCAGTAGTTCATCCTAAAGGATATCAGTCCTGGATGTTCATTGGAAGGACTGATGCTAAAGCTGAAACTCCAATACTTTGGCCACCTCATGCGAAGAGTTGACTCATTGGAAAGGACCCTGATGCTGGGAGGGACTGGGGGCAGGAGGAGAAGCGGACGACACAGGATGAGACAGCTGGATGGCATCACTGACTTTATGGACATGAGTTTGAGTAAATTCCGGGAATGGTGATGGCCAGGGGGGCCTGGCGTGCTGCGGTTCATGGGGTCGCAAAGAGACATGACTGAGTGACTGAACTGACTGACATTTCCAGTGAAAGCAGGAACTTTTTAGTGGAAATTGACAAGGTGATTCTAAAATTTATATAGAAAAGCAAAGAAACTAGGAAAGCCAAAACTATTTTGAAAACAAAACAAAATTTGAAGATTCACATTACCTACTTTCAAAACTTACTATAAAGTTACAGTAATCATGACCAAGTAGTATTAGTGAAATTACAGATATACAGGTCAGTAAATTAGAACAGAAAGATCAGAAGTAGACCTAACACATATGTGTGGTCACTGGTTTTTGATAAAAGTACAAAGGCAATTCAATAGAGAAAGGAGAGCTTTCTCCGCAAATGCTGCTGGAAGAACTGTAGAGTCATTATATTAACTTCCTATGAGTACTGTAATAAATTATGGTAAACTGGGTGGCCTAAAACAAGAGAAATTTATTCCTTCTCAGTTATGTAGATCAGAAGTCCAAAATCAAGATGCTGGCATATCCCTCTGAAAGTTCTAGAGGAAAATATGTTTGTTGCTTCTTCCAGCTTCTGGAAGCATCATTAGCCTACACATCACTGCAATCTCTGCTGCTGTGGTCACACCACCACCTCCTCTCTCTCTGTATGTTTCAAAAATTCCTACATGTGTTTGCATTTAGGGCCAACCTGGATAATACAGGATAAACACTTCTCTCAAAATTCTTTTTTTTGTATGTGTGTGTGTCCCCAAAGCTTTATTTATTTATTTTTAAAATTTTATTTATTTATTATTATTATTATTTTTTTTTTACTTTACAATATTGTATTGATTTTGCCATACATCAACATACATCCGCCACGGGTGTACATGTGTTCCCCATCCTGAACCCCCCTCCCCCCTCCCTCCCCATACCATCCCTCTGGGTCATCCCAGTGCACCAGCCCCAAGCTTCCTGTATCCTGCATTGAATCTGGACTGGCGATTCGTTTCTTATATGATATTATACATGTTTAAATGCCATTCTCCCAAATCATCCCCTCTCCCTCTCCCACAGCGTCCAAAAGACTGTTCTATACATCTGTGTCTCTTCTGCTGTCTCGCATACAGGGTTGTCATTACCATCTTTCTAAATTCCATATATATGCGTTAGTATACTTTATTGGTGTTCTTCTTTCTGGCTTACTTCACTCTGTATAATAGGCTCCAGTTTCATCCACCTCATTAGAACTGATTCAAATGTATTCTTTTTAATGGCTGAGTAATACTCCATTGTGTGTATGTACCACAGCTTTCTTATCCATTCATCTGCTGATGGACATCTAGGTTGCTTCCTTGTCCTGGCTATTATAAACAAAATTCTTAATCTAATTGCATCTTGTGCCTCATAAAGTAACATTCGCAGTTCTAGGGGTTAGGATGGGGACATATCTTTGGGGGGACCATCACTGAGGCCACCAAAGCTGTATACAAATAATCCAATCTATACATTATATCATGTATAAAAATTAACTCAAAATGGAACATAATGCCTAAACAAACAAAAAAAATCTAAAACTATAAAACTTACAGAAGAAAATCTTTGTGACCTTGGTTTAAACAAAGATTTCTTGGATCTAATACAAAATGCCTAATCCATAAACTCAAAAAAATTGATAAGTCATACTTCATCAAAATTAAGAACTTCTGCCCTTTATTTTTTTTATTTTTATTTTTTTTTGGAATTCCAGTTGAGCTATTTTATTTTATTTTTTTTGATTTCTCTTTTCCCATTTTTTAAAAAATTTTATTTTATTTTTAAACTTTACAATATTGTATTAGTTTTGCCAAATATCGAAATGAATCCGCCACAGGTATACCCGCGTTCCCCATCCTGAACCTTCCTCCCTCCTCCCTCCCCTACCCTCCCTCTGGGTCGTCCCAGTGCACCAGCCCCAAGCATCCAGTACCGTGCATCAAACCTGGACTGGCGACTCGTTTCATACATGATATTATACATGTTTCAACTTTTGCCCTTTAAAAGAGAATGAAAAACAGCCACTAACCAGGGCAAAATGTCTTAAAATAATATATATAATAAAGGACTGGTATCCAGAATAAAAAAAGAACTTTCAAAACTGAATAATAAGAAAAACCCAATTTTTTGAATGAGAAAAAAATTTATATAGACATGTCACCTAAGAAGGTACACAGATGATAATAAGCACATGAAAAGATGCTCAACATCATTAGTTGTTTAGGAAATATAAATTAAAGCCACAACAAGATCACCATACACCTACTGAAACAGCTCAAATTAAAAACAAAGTTGTACATCCACGTGGAAAATACCTTTGCAATTTCTCATTAAGGCTTAGCGTACAATCCATACACACAAATCCTACTCTTAGGTATTTATAAACGCTAAATGAAAACTTATTTTCAGAGCAAAACCTGTATGTGAATGCTTAAAATGTCTTTATTCATAACTTCAAAAAACTGGACATAGTTCAGATGAGTGGATAAACAGACCGTGGTACACCTATACCATGGAACACTACCCAGCAACAAAATGCATGAATTACAGATACCTGTTACAACATGGATGAATCTCAATGCATATATTTTCTACTCCAGGGTACCTT
Source organism: Bos javanicus (assembly GCF_032452875.1). Classification (NCBI taxonomy): domain Eukaryota; kingdom Metazoa; phylum Chordata; class Mammalia; order Artiodactyla; family Bovidae; genus Bos; species Bos javanicus. Next base: position 12,449,389 of record NC_083878.1, on the reverse strand, counting down.
CCCGACCCAGGGATCAAAGCCATGTCTCCTGCATCTCCTGCACTGGCAGGCGGATTGTTTACCACTAGCGCCACCTGGCAAGCCCCAAAGTGAAAGAAGCCAGACTGAAAAAGCTCTATATTGGATAATTCTTTTTTTTGTTTTCCATTATGGTTTATTACAGGATATTAAATATAGTTCCTCATGCTATACAGTAGGACCCTGTTTATCCATTCTATATAGAACAGTTTGCATTTGGCAATTCCAGACTCCCAGTCTATCCCTGGCACACCTCTCCTCCTTCTTGGTACCGCAAGTCTGTTCTCTATGTCTGTGAGCCTGTTTTTGTTTCATAAATAAGTTTATTTGTGTCATAATTTAGACTCCACATACAAGTGATTTCATATGGTATTTGTCTTTCTCTTTCTGACTTCATTTAGTATGATAATCTTTAGGTCTATCTATATTGTTGCAAAATGGCATTATTTTATTCTTTTTTTATGACTGAGTAGTATTGCACTCGGAGAAGGCAATGGCACCCCACTCCAGTACTCTTGCCTGGAAAATCCCATGGACGGAGGAGCCTGGTAGGCTGTAGTCCATGGGGTCGCTAAGAGTCAGACATGACTGAGCGACTTCACTTTCACTTTTCACTTTCATACATTGGAGAAGGAAATGGCAACCCACTCCAGTGTTCTTGCCTGGAGAATCCCAGGGACGGGGAGCCTGCTGGGCTGCTGTCTACGGGGTCGCACAGAGTCGGACATGACTAAAGCGACTTAGCAGCAGCAGCAGCAGTATTGCACTATATATATATATATATATATATACACACACATACACATACAAAAACACACACACATATGACTGCAGCCATGAAATTAAAAGACTTTTGCTCCTTGGAAGAAAAGCTAAGACAAACCTAGACAATGTATTAAAAAGCAGAGACATCACCTTGCTTACAAAGGTCCATATAGTCAAAGCTATGGTTTTTCCAGTAGTCATGTATGGTTGTGAGAGTTGGACCATAAAGAAGGCTGAGAGCCAAAGAATTGATGCTTTCAAACTGTGGTACTGGAGAAGACTCTTGAAAGTCCCCTGGACAGCAAGGAGATGAAAGCAGTCCATCCTTAAGGAAGTCAACCCTGAATATTCATTGGAAGGACTGATGCTGAAGCTGAAACTCCAATCCTTTGGCCACCTGATGCGAAGAGCCAACTCACTGGAAAAGACACTGATGCTGGGAAAGATTGAAGGCAGGATGAGAAGGGGGCAACAGAGGATGAGATGGTTGGCTGACATCAGTGATTCAATGGACATGAGTTTGAGCAGACTCCGGGCTACAGTGAAGGACGGTGAAGCCTGGCATGCTGCAGTTCATGTGGTCACACAGAGTTGGACATGACTGAGCAACTAAACAACAACAATATATACACATGTTCACATCTGTTGTCCACTTTTCTGCAGGCTTTTTCCTATTGATTAGTAAGAGCTCTTTATATGTTCTGAATGTTAATCTTCTGTCAATTACAGATATGAACATATTTTCTTCTAGTCTGTTACTTGTATTTTAACTCTGGGTTTTAAGTTTTCATTAAACTCCAATTAGTTTTCAATTTATTCCTATATGTTTTATTAGCAGACAATTATATTGTTTATAATTAAGGACATTTTTTTTCTTTTCCTTGCCTCTTATTTCTGCTTGTCATATTCATTAACTGGAAAATATAGTACCATGATACTGGTGACAGTGGGCATTCTTATTTAGCAATTTAATTATCTTACCCAATAATTTTTCTATTTTTATCTACTGATAATGTGAAATATCCTTGTGTTTCTCAGATAAATCTTATTGGTCAAGACAGATTATTCTTTTAAAATGCTGTTGAATTCACTCAGTAGTATTTTACTTCAGATTAAAAAAATAAATGTTCTAATTTAAAATGTTTGTTTGTTTGTGTGTTTCTGGAAATGCAACTTCTGTAATTAGTCTAATTTGATTAGACTAAAAAAAGTGAACTGGGAAGATGTTCTGTTTTTCTTAAATTCTGATATAATTTAAATAGTGTTGTAAACGAATACATTAAATAAGATTATTCACTAAATATATGGTAAAAAACCACATCAGAGGACTGTTCAGTCCTCAAGCCTCTTTTATTTATTTTAAATTAGTTTCTTTCTTTTTGTAAAAATCTTTGTTTCTAATAACATCGATCTTTTAGTTGTTGACTGGTAATATATGTAATGTTGATTCAAAGTATAACATCAATATTACCAACTATAATGAACCTATGAGCAAAAATTTAAAAACATTTTGCAGTCCTTTTGTGGAAAGAATAGAACTGTTTTCAAAAGTAACTTGAAATTACTATTTGTCTCACATGGTTATATTATCATTTTAATACACAATTCGGTTAATTATTTTGGTTTCATGTAAATTTTGAATCTTTCATTTTATATTATCATTTTAATACACAATTAGGTTAATTTATTTTGGTTTCATGTAATTTTTGAATCTTTTATTTTTCCCTTTTTGAATTAATATTTTATACTTTGATAAATAATCACAAATTTACAGAAAAGTTGGAAATACAGTACAATTTTTTTAAATTTCCTGAGCCATTTGAGAGTAAAATGCCAATCTGATTCCCTCTCTCTAGCAAATACTTTAGTTTATATTTCCTATAAACAAAGACATTATTCTACATAAGCACAGTATAGCTATCAAAGTCAGAAAATTACAATAAGTTACTATCATCTAGTCCTTATATCCCACTCAAGTTTCACTAGTTGTCTCAGTGTTTTTTACACCAGAAGCATTCAGTTGAGAATTATGAGTTGTGTTTAATTGTCATTTATTTAGACTCCTTAGATTTGGAACTGTTAGCTCCTTGATTTTCCTTGATTTTTTGATGATTACAGAACAGTTACTGGGTAGAATGTCTTTCAGTCTGGATTTAGCTGATGTTCTCCTATGACTAGATTCAGATGATTCATTTTGGTCAATAATATTATATCAGTGATCTTGCTTTTTTCCTTACTGCATCCTATCGAGAGATTTCAGATTCTATCAAATGATTTCAAATTTCCCTGTTACTGATGATGTTCACTTTGATCACTTGATTAAGGCACTATCTGCTAGGCTTATCTGGTGTAATGGCACATTTTCTCACTCTTAACTAGTAAGTATTTTGTGGGAAGATACATACTTTGAAATTACATAAATACACCATTCTTCATCAAACTTTCAACGTATTCAGTTTGTTGTTTGTATTTGTACTGCCTTGTGATTTCTTATTTTTTCAACATAATTTGTTACTATAACAATTTGTTTTTAATTATTTAGTTAAATGCTCAAATTGTCGCCAGTTTAGCCAGTAGTGGCCCCTTTAGGCTGCTTTGGTATCATTTTGACATACCTCCATATTCTTTGAGCACTTCATTTCTGGTACAAGATGTTCTAGGCTCATGATGAGCCTAGAAACAGACTCATGACCCAGGAATTAGTCATTTGGCCAAAACGCACTGATTCTTTTTAGTAGACAATTACACTGAGAGGTCAATATATAGCACTAGACAAGCTTACTCATTTCCATGGGGGTATTACTATTCCCAGACAAACTTAGGGAATGCATACATAACACATATACTTACTTACTTCTATATTTATCTATAATAAAGAACCATGAGTTCACACCATAGGGTTCATTTGACTTTTTTCCCTTTCTATATCTATAAACCCCTTCTCTGACAGAAACTGGCTTCCATTATCCTTAATATAGTCACTTATTTATTCAATCAATTTTCCTTTTGCAAAGAGTTTCCTATTTCAGTTTCTACCTTCTCCCACATGTGGATACCCTCTTTTCCTGTTTGGCTCTGACTCCCTTTTCTGAACAGCTCTCCCGTGCAAGCGCTTCTTACGCCACTCCTGCGCTCTGCTGGCCCAGGCCATGCCACTCCTCCAAGTGTGCGCTCTCCCCTACTTGCACGGGTTCTGACCCCTGAAACCAGACTGCCCCCAAGCACACACTCTGACCTCACTCTGTGTGGGCTCCGACAGCCCACCCCCGGCCACCTCTCTGTGGGCATGCTTTCCTCACTTCCTGGGCCCTGAGTCCTTGCGCCAGGCCACCCTCTACGCAGACATCCTTCTCATCCTGCTCAGACCCTGACATACCTGCCAGGCCACTCCTCTGCAGATGCCTCTTCACCTTTTATTTTTCAAATATATAAATGATTAAGGACTATAATATATAAAAAATAAGAAGAATGATTTAAGCCTAGAGTTGACCAAAGGTCTCAACTTTCACAAAAGGGAAGAAAACAGATGTTGAAAACAAAAATGAAATTGACATTTCATATATTGACACTGATATTTTTTGACATTATAATTTTATTCTTGATAGCTGAAAGTACCGAGTCCCCTGACATGCTTTAAAAAAAGCATTATATACCAAATTGATCATTACAGACTTCTTCATTATAACTTAAAATTAGCAACATTCAACAATAAAGGAATGTCAATTTATAGTACAGCCACAAGGTTAGCTATGTTTGTAAAAATATAGGAGAAAATATTCTTAAAATAGTCAGTATTAAAAAATCAGCATATAAAACTATATATATAGAATCAGCTCAATCATACACATTCCATATTAGTGAAGAAGGAAGACACATCAAAATATTTGCAGTGAGTCTCTCTGATTGTACAAAAATGGGTAATATTTTTTCTTTCTGAATTATATGTCACATTCTCTAAGTTTATTTAATGAGCATTTAGAAGTTTTAAAATTGGAAAACTAAACCGTAAGACATAAGTCAGCATCTATTTCCACAGCACTGTAAAGAACAAAGAGTTAGGTAACGACAGATCCTGCGTTTAAAGAGCTGGTACGAGAGCAGGCACTCTTACCCATGGCTAAGAATGAGTCTTCTTTACGGGACAGTTGTCGCCTTAGAAGCAAGCACAGAACCTCAGAAGCCCTGGGGAAAAGTACTGTCCTCTGACTATCAGCAGCAGAGCAGCAGCAGCAGCAGCTTCATTTATAAACTATTAACTATATGCCAGGTATTATTTATGTACCTCCTTATTTGATCTTTAGTAGCTCTAAAAGATTCTGTTATCACCCTCTTTTTATAAATGTGGAAACTGAGGCACTGAAAAGTTAACTCATGATCAGACAGCTAGCATGTGGCAGGGCCAGGATTTAAACAGAAGCAGTTGATTCCATAGACTAGTATAGACTGGGCGGTTCATAAAATAAAGAAGACTGATAATCAAAGAAGAGAAAGATATTGTAGCACAGTGACCTTGTAACCTTCTAATCTGGCAAAGACAGGATATTCACACACAGTTCTACACACAAGCAAGCAATAACACAAGAAAGCAATAACCGTCAAAGGAGAGACCTATGGCTATGGGGTCTCTGAGCAGTGAGAGATCTAACAGCAACATGGAGAACACCACCCAGTGGACAGTAAGACTGGGAGCAGAAGACCATGAAGAAAAGTTGCAGCAAATGGGGTGATTAAGGGAATAAGGTGGTCTGAACTGCGGTGTCTTCCTCTTCTCCTATAGGCCTAACTTTGGGGGTTAAAGGTGTACACTGCATGATTTCCATGAAGTGAAGTGAAGTGAAAGTCACTCAGTTGTGTCCAACTCTTTGTGACCCCATGGACTATACAGTCCATGGAATTCCCCAGGCCAGAATACTGGAGTGGGAAGCCTTTCCCTTCTCCAGGTGATCTTCCCAACCCAGGGATTGAACTATGCTTCCCATAGAATCCTACTGTTATAACATATTTTCCCACTGCAGGTCCACCGTCGATAATACCAATCTTTGCCTCTCAATCTCTCCCTCTTGGCTATTTTCTGTCCCTTTATTTGAATTAGGATAAGGAACCAACACACAACAAACAGAGCAGGATCAAGAAATAGGATTTCCTGAGTTGGGGCAGCACGGATACCCAAGGTGGACTTCCAAAGTCAGTGACATGGATGAAGGTATTGGTCCAAATGCATGTGGAGCTACACACTCCTCAGCTACAAAATGGAGCTGGTGTGAAAGGAGTGGGTGCACTCCAAGCACTCAGTGTGTAAGACACCAGGCACCTAAAGCAGAGGAACGAAAAGTGCTCCAACCGAGGAGATCCTGGCCTAGTGGCCAAGACACAGTCTCCCACCACAGGGGCATTCCTTGTCAAGGTGGGATAGAGGGAACTGCCATTAAGAGGCCGGACGGAAGAGTGGGAGACAGGAAAAAAGAGACAGGAAAATCGCAGCGTGAGTGAGGGTGCCTGAGTGCTTAAGCATATTGCGTCTGCTTCAAAGAACTGATATCGGGCATTTTCAGTTAGGAATTTCCAGGCATTGAAGAGGATGCGCATCTGGAGGCCTCCTTGGCTATGCTCTACCTCCCTTGTGCCTCCACTGCCCTGAAAAGAACATAGCCCGTAACCGGCATTCAGCAAGCGATAAGTGCTAATATGGAAATGACACACCGGACCCTGTGCGAAGCATTTTTATATATCATTTTAATTATCCTCAAAACAACCCTATGAGGCAGGGTTTATTAATAAGCCCGCTTTATAGTTGAAGAGAATGAGGCCAGAGAGGTTAAGTAACTTGTTCTAAATCACCAAAGGACTCTTTGGAAAAGGAAAATGCACGCTACTGGGAACAATGAAGGAAGAAAACTTTGCCATTAACAGTCAGTGTGTACTCAGAGGAAAAATATTACTTGCCTTGTGTCAATCAAGAAAATATCTCATAAATGTGTTCGTTTTTTGCAGATGTGTGCAGTAAGGCCTGCAGAGTGGCTACTTAGTGTTCAGCTCCTCAGTAAGGTGAATTTTTCAGGTTGCTTCCTGCTCCAGTAGCTATGGAGCTTTAATCCTAAGCATAAGACATTTTACTCTTTAGCTTTTATGCATATGAATAAATTATTTGACTCTGTCTTAATTTCTAGGGGCTCAACCTAGAATGAGGAGACCATCTAACAAAGGTATCATAACATGGTGTACGTGTGAGTGCACACACAAAAATGTATACGCATGTGTATGCATGTACATCCATAACAAACAACCTGATTAGCAATGATTTATTTGTCCACTGTCCTCCAACACTGTTCATCACCTTGCTGAGTTTTTATTTGTTCCCAGGACCTCTTATTTTGCATTATTCCACACGACTTACTTCGGTTTTTATGTTTACTTAAACCTTCAGTTCTGCTCTTATATGGACCAACTTAAAAAAGAAAAAGGAATGAAAAAAAAAAAACCATAGAGAATGAAAAGACGGCTAAAGTTCTAGCAACTTGATTGTACCTTCAGTCGCTTGTGTCTGGGGGCCTTGCTTTATACATGCAACAAGGGACACCTGCATTCACCTGTGATTATACGGAAAGAAAGGGCTGGTCTGGAAGTCTCCAAGCCAGACTAGAGATGGCTGAAGGGAACGCCAGCTGCAATCATCAAGTGGTCAGCCGGTGTGTGGATACTGACAACCAAGTAATGGTCTCATTTTCTGAAGCTTGGCTTAGGCAGTGGCAGGAGGGAGTGAGGTGGGGAGTGGGGAGGGAAGGAGCGCAGGACTACACGATCTTAGATCATTACCAGATCTGGGACACGGACCAACGGTTTAGACAGCAAAATCTAGCTCGTGTCCTCTGCACTGGAATGTTAAGCCTCTCCCTGTATGCTGCAATACTGCCCAAGTTCAGACAGTGATTCTTAGGCTGAGATCAGCAGTTCATTGCTAATCTTGGGAAGACTTGCAGTCTTGGCTCTTTCATTTCTCTCCTCCCAGCATTTACTCACTCTTTCAATCTTTAGTTCACTACTCTGTTTTCCTTCTCTTCCCTACTCTAATCAAGGCTGAGTCAAACAAGTAGGAGGACTCAGTTTTTTTTAAAGGGTTAGCGTTAGCTGGTCTCTTTCTCCATTTCTTCCACTCTGGCCCCAAACGAGTAGCACTCCCTAAATACTAAGTAATGAAGTTGCTGATTCTTTCTGCCTTAATCCATTACCTAATTATAACAAGCATTATAGCACTTTGAGTTTGCTGAATGATACAATGACTTATTTTTACACCTATTCTTCAGAATAGGTAGGATGAAGATCATTAGTATCCCATACATACATGAAAAATCTAAGGCTCAGAGAGGTTAAGTGATTTATGCTGGGGGGTCATGGTTGAATAGTGGCTCATGTACTGTGGAATGCTGGGGACCCAACTCACACTACAGCCTCAGGTAAGCCACTTAAACTACTTGCGTCTAATCTCTAAAATAGGGATGAAAGTACCAACTTATTTCCCAGGGAAGCTGCAGATTTTAATCAGCCAATACATAACTATAAAGGGTTTTGGAGATTTCAAGTGTTACATAAATGTTTTAATTAACTTTGTATGTTAAGGCTCCGTTAGGTACTCAAGCATGGAAATGAATTGAATTTATCTCTAAGTGCTTATACTTTTCAGGGTTCTACAAAGTATATCAACTGGACTGAGCTTAGAGAACACGCCCAGCTCTTTCTAAACTGCTCCTAGGTGATGGCCCTGCTGCTTGCAAGCCCTCACTGTGCTGGCCCTCCTCACTTGAACCAAAGCAGATGGTTGCTCTCTATCCAGCCAGGGGTGAGAAAATCCTGCAGGAGGGCTGGCTCTTCATGCCCCCTGAAGCAGCAGAGATGATCACAAGCAGATTCCCTACAGACCTTCCAGATGGGCACTCTGACCTCTAAGAAAACATCCTAATAATTTCCAGGGCATTCAAAGCATGTACAGTGTGGCAATGCTGCCTAGAAATGACCTAGGCCTATGTTCAAGGTCTTCATATTATAGTTTCCCACCGCTCCGCCACCTTTCACTGAAATTCATTTAACATGCTTTACAACAGATGAAAGTACATCTTATCACATAGAGAAACTGATGAAAATGTAATACATCAAATAAAAGAATTGAAATAAATGTACAAGGAAAGAAATCTCTAAGCTCCAGGGAGGACAAACCCTGTGATGATATACTATCGCAGTGCTAATCTAAAAGACGGTGGCCTGTTCCATGTTGCTCAGTTTCATAACTCTAAGGAATTTGGTTCCTCTTTCCTTTCTGTGTCTTACTTTTTCCCATCTGTAAAACCAAGACAATGGCCTCTGTCTAAAACCTATCTCAACTGACAATCTCTTTAAGCCAGAGCTGATATTCACCTGGTATATCCAGTTTCTTCCCTTGAAAAAGAAGAATAAAACAATCTACATCAAATTACCAAATTTAAAAATGCCTGCAAATTTTAAATGATAAATCATGGCTCTCCCATCACCTGTAAGGCTGCTCTTCTCAGGTACCTGCTTGGCTAATTATATCATCTCCCACAAGGCGTTGCTCAAATCTCACCCTCAACAAGGCCTACCTGATCTCTTTTAATACTGTGACTTGTATCCCCAGACTTCCACACTCTAACCCACCTTTCCCTTATTCTACTTTCTTATTCTTTCCATGGAGCTTATTACCCACTTACAAGTACACAGTTGATGGATTATTCTCCTTATTTATTTATTTACTCACTTCTCCATCCTAAATTGTAAGCTCCATGAAGTCAGAAGTCTGTTTTGTTCACTGATTTATTTCAAGTGCCCAGCCCACAGCAGAGGCTCAGCAAATATTTACTGAAAAAAAATGAATGAATGAATGAACCTCTAAGAATAATTTACTTTTAAGGTACTTTAGGGCAGAGGCTACCTTCTTCTGTGTGTTACTGTAATCAACTCAGAGTTTTGGCCCAGAAAATATCTGAAGACACATCTGACATATGTATCTGAAACCCATAAATACTCTGTGACTGCCTTCTTTCATCTGTCTTCTCCTTGGCTTTGGAAAACCTTTATGAATTAACTAGCTGGTAAAAGGGTCAAGCTAGGGAAGTGAGGCTGGGCAAAGCCAAGGGATGTGACTAACCAGAGATTGTAGAATAACTGAGAAATAGCCAGTAGTCTCATAATAACGAGAGACGTCATTAAAGCCTCTCAGAACCTAGGAGATTCACTATTGAAATAATCGCCAAGGAAGATGGTATTTCTTTTAAACATTTACAACTTCCATCCTTTTATTGGCTGGACCTCACTGCCTGGTGTGTTCTAGGCACCTGAATAATGAGTCCTATAAGACACGGGGAATTCTATGATTTCCCTTGGAAGACAGAATCAGATCTAAGAAAAGAGGGGAAGTGCTATACCAAGCTGACTAATACCTACTTATTGCAGTAGAGAAACACCATGTATGAGAAAAGTTCAAAGGCCATCTTTGTGTTCACAATTTATCAGAGAAACCTTTCTACAGGAAACGTAGGCCTTAAAGCATGGAAGGAAGTATCTCTGTGTAGACATGATAAAAACTTTGCAATAACTATATTTTTAAGGCATAGGACAATTTATTCAAGAAACTTCTCAATCGTTTTTAATACAAAAACTTGATGATATATTTGAGTGTACCTAGTTATAGGATCTCAAAAACAAACAGCCCTAGGCTGGAAGCTGAGCTAACTATCAGCTGGGGAGAGCACGTGGAGCACACAGCCTTTCTTCTTGTGATGGAGGATTTTGTAATTGAGTCCTTCTGAGCTCACTGGTACCTTTCTCAGGAAATATCTGATACTGGCCTATGTCGGAGAGAGGTCATGGGGCTGCCTGGCTACATGAGCAATTCCCCTGGAAAATGCTATGACTACACGATGAGTTGTATATATCACTTAACATATGCACAACACTTAAAATAACTCATCACAAGGTACTCTGAACCCTAATTGGGCAGAAGAGACTTTAATGGTAGGGGTCCCTTCCCTTCAAGTATTTACCATTTCTTAGTAACTCAACCAATAAGGTGAGGCTGGTGGCCAAGATACCAGGAGAAGAAGAAGAGACATTTACTTTCACGTGAGTCCTTGCAGCACACTCTCTCTCTTTAGAGACTGACTGCTTTCTATGTGAGTCACCAGGACTAAAAATGTGTGGTGGCAACATAATCTGTGCTCAGCATGTCTGAGCTCCATCCCTTCTACCCTGCACCTCTGTCCGCAAAGAACACCACTGTCTTTTCCTTGGTCACTAGGCTCTACTCTAACTCGGTAAGCAGATAGAAAAAGCCCCATAGGAAGATAAAGTTATGAGGGTTAACCGATTTCAATGGCTAATAGCCACTGAGAAACCACTATTCAGGAAATGCAGTGGGGGAAAAAAACCCAAAACAAAAAGATTCCTTCAACTTGTTTTAAATCATTTGACCAAACATTTAGACATTGGGAAAGTGAGTACAGCACCAAGTTATGAGTGCAGTTTATAAAAGATAAAGATCTGAGTCATCCCTTTGTGGTTACAGATTATGAAACCATTTCAGGCTCTCCCTAGACAGTATTCCCCATGAATGTCAGATTGCAAACAGAGCAAGCAGAAAGGATAGGATCTCTGATTACGGCCCCTGTTAAGCTTTTCTCCTAAGCATCCTTGTATAGTTTACAATTTAATTTTTTTCCTTTGTAATCTTTAGCCCTTGTGTATATATCATCTAATGAAAAGGCCTTTTTTGAATTAACATGGTATTTGGAAAAAGAACATGTGTTTCTATTTTATTATTAAATACATTTATAAAGAAAGAAAATGTTCTCAGATCTAGTAGATGCCTGTTTTTTGTATTTTAGGATTTTTTTTTTTTAAAGAACCAGAATCCTGTAACACGCCAGAAAAACAGAATCCTTAACGTAAACACTTAGATGGTGGGGGCCATGGTAAGTTTTTGGGCAGAGAGTAATTGTGGAGCTTAGGAACTCAGATTTGCCTCATCTGAACACCTTGGGGGCAAACACACTGCTCTGCCTTTTCCCAGCTAGTTGGTAAGCTTGGCATCTACTAAGAAGGACATTCTGGGATACAGACCATTCCAATTACCACAATGGTCTTGTGTTTCAAGACTGCTTGTTTATAAACACAGCCACTTTCTAGTTTAATTTCTCTCCTTTGTTTCAGTTTGTTTAAGCTCCAAATCTTTTCAGAGTGCCTAAATACGAAATTTTTTAGATTAATGCCTGGTGATTCTCATTAAAGGAATAAAAGATAGCAAAAATGTATGTTGTATAGACATTTAGTTTACACTCACTTGTAATCAAGAAAACTGACATTAAAACAATGAGAAGTTGCCATTTTACACCTAAGAATTAGCTAAATGCATTAAATATTAACTTCATGCTTGCAAGGTTTTGGTAAAATCAGTATACTCATGCATTGCAAATAAAGCACTATAATATAGCAAATAATTTAGGAAGAAATACTACCTTATGTTTTGAGAATCACAAAAATATTTCTACCTCTGGCACAATTGATTCGACTCCTAGAAATTTATATGAAGGGAATAATCTACTAGACTAAAAACGTTATATGCATGAAGATGTATATAACAGAATTCTCAGGGGAAAAAGGAAACCAAACAACACAAAATTGGAAAGAAGTTAAATCACTGGCTATCAACTATGGTACCAGCACCCTTTTTTGGAGGAAGAAAGTATATCAGAATCTTCCCAGAGGGAAAGAGGAAAGAAACCAAATACATGTGTAGTTTGAAAAGGATATTAGAAATTACCAATGCTTTTATTGTCTTTTAGACATAAAATTGCTTTATCTTATCATTTTAAACAATATTAAACAGGATATGATAGTTTTGGCTTACTAAGAAGAGGTATGAGTAAAGAAAGTTTGATAAATATCAATCTAATATCAGTAGCAAGTCTGACAGTATCCAGAAAAGCAACTCAACAACAATAGCTAAAGTTAATTGAGTACTTCGTGGGTCAGGTATTGAGCTAAATTCTTTGCATACATTATTCTTTATTTAATTTTCATATTCCTAAGTGGTAGTTTTTTACATTGATATAAAAAGTCATTATCAAAACCAGGTAGTAATGAAAAATTCATTAGTTGTCCGAGAGGGCAGGGAGGTGCCTGAAGCTTGGGTTTTCAAGCCCACGTGGGGGCTGGAGACAATGACTTGGACCTGTCTACACAGCCCGATTAGACCTGAGACTGCTGTGTGAAGACAAGGCTCTTCAAGAGCTGCAACTTCATAAAAGGGCAGACCAGAAAGCAAATCTAGCAGGAATAAGGACATCTGTTTGTCAGAGTACATTAAACACACTGTTCTGGATTTTGCTTCCCCTGTCCCCATTTAACAATAATATGTTTGGCATTATTTCCTATCAGTATATAAAACTTCTTAATTAGTGTCCTATTAAACAATTATAAATAATGATGCAGTAAATAACCTAGTATATGTGCACAAGTATATAAAGCGGTAGGACTATATTCTTGGAGAGGAACTGTTGGATTAAAAGATGTACACACTATATTTCTTCCTTAGAAGTTGTGCCAATTTATACCACCACAGGACTATATGTGATGGTCCCTCCATATTTCAGGAAACATGGTGTGTTGGTAACTTCTACAAGAACAGAAATAGAATGCAAAACCATCAGAGTAAAGGGAAAAAGAGGGAAAGGATTTTTTTTTTTTTTAAGTCAAATAGAACGTAGAGGGTCTAAGGAGACAGAACGACTAAACGCAATGTAGTAACCTGGACTGGATCCTGAAACAGAAAAAGGACATTAGTGGGAAAACTGATGAAATGTGAATAAAGTCTGTAATTAGTCAATACCAGTATGCCAATGTTGATTTCTTAGTATGGCAAGTATACAACAGTAAGAGGAGAGATGTTAACATTAGGAGAAACTGGTTAAAAGGCATACAGGAACTCTCTGTATTATCTTTGTAACATTTCTGTGTATCTAAAATATTCTCCCCCAAATTTTACATAAAACACAAGGGAAAGGGGAAGGACATTCCAGCAGGTGAGGAGGGTAGTGTAAACAAAGACATCGAGAGGGAAATAGCACCATCCATGCAAGGAACTAGAGGCAGCCTGGTGTTACTGGAGAGTCAAGGTGCAGCTCTGGATGTATGAATTTATTATTCCTTTTTGCATAATATCTCTTTAAAATATATTGGTTGAGGTTCACTTAGGTTCTCACATTTTAAAGAAAAAAATAAGAATTTAGATTTTCTGTTCACTTTGATTAGCTCTTGATACCATCACCAAGGGCTTCCCTGGTGGCTCCGTGGCAAACCACCCGCCTGCAATGCAGGTGCCACAAGATGCGGGTTTGATCCCTGGATTGCAAGGATCCCCTGGAGGAGGAAGTGGCATCCCACTCCAGTATTCTTGCCAGGATAATCCCACGGACAGAGGAGCCTGGTGGGTTACAGTCCACGGGGTCACAAAGAGTCAGACACGACTGCACGCAGGCACGCACCACGATGAGGACCACCACCAGAGCACGGTCGTTCTGGTAGTAACCGCACGGGGCTGATTTCATCCAGTAAGTCAGGAGCCCTGGTTCATCAGTGAACTGGTGTGCAAAGTGTGCGAAAAGCCAACTGGTGATGATTACATTAAATTTCATAGCTCTGTCATTCAAATAAATAATAGCAAAGGGAAAAATGAACGCTTTGAAATTAGGAATGGCATGTTCTCTGCCTTCTTAATTAGAAGCAAATTGTCAGTTTATTTTTCCAGGTAAATAAGAAGCAGTCGAACTGTCAGGTAAATAGGAAGCAGCCATTATATAAAACAAACAAACAAATAAAAGATATAATCCTTGATATGTGTGTCAAAGACCGAAAGCAATTCCAAGGGTAAAATCGTGTAAAAAAAAAAATCTGCATTCTATAAATTCATATTTGTAATGCTAATATTTTAAAACCAAAATAAGAAATAGAAAGCAGGAAAAAATAAAAACAAAGAGAAACTAAGAAAAAGCATGGTACATACAGCACAAATAAGATGTTAGAAACAAAAATGTGATTGCAATGATCTAAATTAAAACAGTCAGAAGGTAAACATTTTCATGCATTAGTAAGTAAATACAACTGTATGCTGCTTATAAAAGATAAATTTAAAGATAACCATGAGGACACAGAAAGCGCAAAGTCAAGCAGTGGCAAAAGACATACTGAGCAGATAGTAAAAACTAAAGAGAAGGTAGGTGCAACACAGACTATGAGACAAAAAAGCAGTCTTCAGGAATAAAGAGGGCCACAGTACGCTGGTAAAAGAAAAATTCACCACGACATCAAACTTCTAAACTTCTATGTACCCAGACCATGATCTCAGACTATATAATAAAATATACAAAATGAAGACTGACACTATTATAAGAATAAATTGATACACCACAATAATAGAGGGAGTTTATAAGACTCTTTTTTTGTAATTGGATAAAGCAGGTTTTAAACAAATTAGTAAAGCTGCAGATGACTGAGAACAATTATTAAGTTTGATTCACTGGCTATATAACCCTGCATTTATTTATGAGAAAACACATATTCTTTACAAGCACCTAGGGGGTGTTTACAAAACTAGGTCAGAAACATGCTATAAAGCAAATCTCAAAAAATACCACATTCTTTGTATTAGGGCAATAGAATTATAAACAAATAACTTGAAGCTGCATGTATTTTTTTTTAAAAAAGACAATCTTTCATCAGGAAGCTAATGATTTTACTCAACTTAGAAAAACAGCTCGGCTGGGCAAAAGCTAAGGAGGTGATACCTTCATTTCAGCATTACATAACTAAGGTTGCTCATTAATAGAATCCATCAGGCCAACAAGGAGAGTATTACTGGTGGGGGAACAAAGGTTGTAAAGGTAAAGTGGTGAAAAAGCAAGACATTCAGGGTGAAAGTATGATTACAGCGTACATAGGGTGAGAGGGAAAAAGGAGGAAAGAGGGTGTGAAAGCAGACTGGAGTCAGCACGTTTGGATTTTATACCAAAGAAGGAAGTTTGGATTTTACCATTTAGATAAAGGGAAGTGATCAAAGGTGTCGAAGTGTTGAGTTGATAACGTTCATCGTTCTATTCCATTGTGGAAGATGGAATACATTGAAGAAATAACGAAGAGAGTGATAAATTCAAAGAGCTTCAGTTGGGTAGAAGCAGTGGAGAGACAGAGTAAACAATTGGTCTGAGATGTGGTAAGGACCGGAGAAGGCAATGGCACCCCACTCCAGTACTCTTGCCTGGAAAACCCCATGGACAGAGGAGCCTGGTGGGCTGCAGTCTATGGGGTCACTAAGAGTCGGACACGACTGAGCGACTTCACTTTCACTTTTCAGTTTCATGCATTGGAGAAGGAAATGGCAACCCACTCCAGTATTCTTGCCTGGAGAATCCCAGGGACAGAGGATCCTGGTAGGAGGCCGTCTATGGGGTCGCACAGAGTTGGACACAACTGAAGCGACTTAGCAGCAGCAGTTATAAGGACATTGAGTTGACATTACTTGAAAATTTGCCCTATATCCAGGAAGGTGAATAGTTAAGTGGGAGAAAAAGAGGAATCAAGGGTAAATTAAAGATGTTTTAGTTTGAATGATGGATTGGGCAGTGAAGGAATGGAAAAAAAGTAAAAATAAAGCATCACATTTAGGACACACTGCATTTGGAGTACTAGTGGAACATCCTGAAGAAGATCTAACTCTGACAGTGATGGGAGAGTGTAGAGGAAGCAGCATTAAGCAGAGAGAAAGCAGGTGACGATTAGAGGTCAGACAGATTTAGGTTGGCAGAAACTGAGCACCCAGAATCAGTCTGCCATTTGCAATCTTTATGACAACAGGACAGGTTTAGTCCAACCACTGCTGCCTATAATGATAAGCAAGACACCTCTTCCCAGGCCTGGAAGAAATCAAGTATATTTATCAGAGAGGTCAAGGTAGGGAGTTCCCCCAGTGGAGGCTACAGAGCATCACACAAAGGGAAGAAAAGAGAGAGACAATTTACAAATTCAAATATCTGTTTCATTTTCATTCTTCTATAGTTAATACTGCATGAAAATGTGTATCATAGAGTCACTTGCAATAGCAAAAATGATAAATCACCTAAATTCCCAACAAAGATTCAAATTGGTAAATTTTGGTACATTAACTCAAAACATTTCTTTTAGAAAAGCTGCCTATTTCAAAGAAATAGATACCACATGCCACTTAATAACGTTCCTTAAAATGATAAAGCTTTGGCTATTTTTGTGTTACTAGATGTAATTATATCAAGACAAGGGATTCTTTCTGACAGGCATCCCCATCTCAAAGTATCTTTTAAAGGCAGGATCACCTTACTGTACACTATACCCTAGACAGAAACCAAAAAAAGGAATATAAAAAGCAGGAAAGACAGAGGTAAATGCCTAGGTAAAGTAACAGGGTAGCACTCTTTCCCAAAATATGTTCACAGATTCTCTGTGAAAAACAAAAAAGAATTCTGCAATCTAAAAGTTAAACCCACCATGTCAAGTATAGGATTTTGAGAAGTTCTGTTGTAAAAAGCTCATTTGAAATTTAACTCAGTATGTCCCAAATTTATTTACTATGGAACTTTCATTGCAAAACACTTATTAGCATGCTATGAAACTATGGTTCTATTGAACATACTTTGACAAATATAAACTAAATTAAAATAATCATTTGGTAACAAAGTAGCTTTGGAAAGGGAAGAACTAGTAGAAAGACAAGAAGATTGAAGTTGGGAGTTCTTATTTCTGAGTGATGTCTTTAAATAACTGATGGTACTTTTTTCCATTACAATTCTTTCTTGTGTCAAGTAGGGAAAGTAATTTATTTTGCCTTAGTCTTACAGACACCCTGATACTAGCTGTATGAGATGATGGTAGAGAGGATGGTAAATATATAACACTTGATTCTCTGCATTCTAATATTTTAGTTATCGTGATTCTCTGCATTCTAATATTTTAGTTATTGACCCGATCCATATATTAAAATGAGATTAAAAGAAAATCTTAGTGTTAGGTATTAAGGAAGATAAATAGTCTCTGCAAGAAGCCTACAATATCTTGTAAAACAAGATTTACATAGGGGATAAAATGAATGAAAGGGCTCAATTGTTAGATACAGACCATCAATGTTACTGAAGTTTAGAGGACCAAACAAAACAAGCTGGAAGAATTAGGATTTGATCTGGGTATTGAAGTTCTACTGGAAGATGACTAGAAAGAGGCCCTTTCAGGCAAAAAGCACTATGAATGAAAGCAGTAAAAAAGCTGGCACATTCCTAAGAATGAAGAAACAGGCCTTACAGGTATGTGTCAGAGAACAGAGGTTAAAACAATCAAAAAGGAAAACTTACAATCTTTTTCCATCAATGAGAACAGCTAGAAATAAAGAATAGCTTTGATTTGAAAAAATCAAATCCACTGAGATTATTTGATTTAAAAGTTCCCACTGAAAATAGAACCTCGTTCTGGTTTAACATGGTGGAAGATTTTCCCAACTTTCCCAACTTCCTATTTTCCATGAAAACATCACACACACATTCTTTAAGTAAACAGCACTATAAATGTAAAAGACCAGATTGCCAAATCTGGGGAAATAGATTAATCAACAAGGGCGCTTGGAAAATTAGCTGCATGAGACAAAAATAAATCCTAATTTCAGGCCTTTCTCCAAAATAAATTCTAGATGCATTTACAATATATTTTTTTAAAAAATGAAACAATAAAGAAGAAATGACAGTATTAATCTTATTTCTGATTGTGGAAAGACTTTCAAAGAATAGGAGGAATTACAAATTACTATTAATACATACAAATTTACAACTTTAGAATACATATAAAAAAAAACAAAAGGCAAAGAAACCACAGAAAATGTCTTCGGTATATATGACAAAGAAGTAATAACTCTACTATATGAAGAGCTATAACTGATAAGAATATAATGTTACTATGAAACATGGGCAATAAACATGAGGTTATTGTAAATTCCCAATAGTTTACCCATATTTTTCAAAATTTCTATAATAAACATGTACTACTTTTATACTCAGGGAAATAAACCCTATTAAACAAACCCCACTCTTATAAAAGCTAAAATGGGTCCAAGACACAGGTATACAGGCCTTTCAGTTTCTAACTTCCTTTACTCCAGTCTCTTTCCCAGCCACGTTCTTTGGATGCCTTGTCCTTCTTTCTACAGTGCAGTCCTTGTCCTCCCCCTTGCTGCATTAGTAAGGCTCTCTGTCTCTCCAAGCAGATTTTCTACATCATTGCAGCCTCTGCTATCATCTCTTCTTCCCAATGCTTGTACCATTTATTTGGCATTTATCATACATTACTTTGGCCACCTCATGCGAAGAGTTGACTCATTGGAAAAGACTCTGATGCTGGGAGGGATTGGGGGCAAGAGGAGAAGGGGACAACAGAGGATGAGATGGCTGGATGGCATCACTGACTCGATGGATGTGAGTATGAGTGAACTCCGGGATTTGGTGATGGACAGGGAGGCCTGGCGTGCTGCGATTCATGGGGTCGCAAAGAGTCGGACATGACTGAGCAACTGAACTGAACTATCATACACTACCTTTTATTTTGGCTTATCTTTGTACAGGTATATTTTGCCACCCATATCAAGAAGATTGTAAACACAACCATACAGATGCACACATACATACAGATATCATATATACAGATACCAGCTGATGACAGAGCTTAACACACCTAACAAACGCTAACATCTAACCATTCTGATAATTCTTGTGAAGAAGGGATTCTTACTCACATTCTATGGATATATGAATTAACATCTACAATAGCCAACTTACTTTCCTCATATTCTTGAACTGAACCTAAAGGGAACTAAGAATGCTTCTCTCCTGACCAGATCAAGCAACCTCTTGGCAAATCAAAGTAACTAATTCTTCAGTACCACTGCTTGCTTACCAGCATAGCTGGTATTGTTTTATGTTTGCAGGCACATGGCAGTTGGAAAATAGGGCTGTAATACTAGGGTACTCCATCCAGAAGAGGAGATGAAGTGATTTGAAATATTCAGAATCCTAGTTTTTTCTGAGCTTGGAAAATAACTTTCTGGATACACCATTTTGAGGGCAAAGGGAAGTAAATCAGATCCTGGCACTGACTTGTCAGTACTGTCTTGAATTTAGACTTCTCAAATCACTAAATATTTGGTTTTCAAATACAATATAACTTTCCTCACACTTTCCTGTAAGACAGCTACCATACATTCAAATATTCTTAGGTTCTGCAGAAGGCCCTGGAAACTGCATTCCAGCATTGTCGCTGTCTTTTGAACTGTTTGACATGTTTGGCCCATGATGACTCAATCAGTGATGCTATTCCACAGGCAAAGTGGTGAGATTTCTGTGACTCAGCAGAATAATCTTGAAAGATGCAGTTACTTCCATGGTAATTTTTGCCTTAACTGTCATTTAGCCAGATCTGGTGCAAAAAGATGTATTATAGAATTGTAAGCAAAGAGTGACATCAAAATTAAGGAGACCACAAAGGGTCTCAATTTCTCCCAGACAATTTCAGGTGATTCCACTGCTCTTTGGCAAAGTCAATGCTGTCTCTGATCACTGTCAACAGCAGATGACTAGTCTCATATTTAGACACAGAGAAGTAGTAATCAAGTTTTTCTTTTCTTCCAGAATGATTTTCTACTTGCAGGACAGACAGATGACACAGCTATAGACTCTAAAGAGAGTCAGTATTTCCTGAGACTTCAAGGTAGAAAGGTAGGCTTGAAAAAGAAAAAGGCACCAGAGAAAGAAGTGAGTGGAAGCATCAGTACTAAGTAGAGGCTACGAGGTAGTTCATTCATGAATTCATTCATTCATAAATATTTATGGAGTGCATTAAGAGTGACCAGGCATTATGTTAAGTAGTGGAATGCAAACTGTTACATTCCTTTAACAGTTGGAATAACTTTTGGAAAGTTATTTTCCAAAGTTAAATCTATCACTAGGATGAGTAAATGCAAAGACCAAACTAGGAAAGCACGTGTGCTATATGGCAGGCAACTTATAACTGAGATGCTGTCTCCTTTATTTCTGATCAATAGTTTTATCATCGGCCAAATACAGGCCTCTCTCTGAGAATACAATCATGACGCTGAAAATGTACACATACAAATTTCAACCATACATGTTTGCTAGAAAAAGAGGGCCAATATGACAGGCGCACAAGACTCAACAGATATGCATAATAAAAATATGAAAAGAAATCAACATGTAGATTATGAACAAAATACATAGTAAACTTGAAACTTGAATATAAATGAAGTAAAGCCTCTAGCAGACAATATAAAACAAGCTACAGGACAAAGAGAATTTAAACATGTTCCAGAGTCAGCTTGTCCTTCTTCTTACCCTCGTCCCCTGCCTGACCTCTCAGTGTCTGTGCAATTGCCAGTTTCTGTCGGACTTCACATACTATGACTTTTTGATTTCTGCTCTGCATAACATATTTCTACAGAGTTTGACATTGTGGCAGCAGGGGCTGTAAACTGAGTGCTCCTTGGAGGCTACTGACTTGAAGTGTGGGTGGAGAAGAGACAGGAGAGAGTCAAGGCCAAAGAAAAAAGGAAGCAAAAATTTCTTTCACTTTTGGACTTGAGGAAGCATTTTTTTTTAACAGTTTAGCTAAAATACAACTCACATATCATATAATTCACCCACTTAAAAGTGTATAACTCAATGGTCTTTATGACAGTCACATTAACTGTGCATCAAGCACTGCAATCACTTTTAGAACATTTTCATCACTCTAAAAAGAAACCCTGTAGCTATTTTCAGTAGTCAATTTGAAATACTCCCAGAGCATCCTGTTCTCAGCAAGGCCTGCTCTCAAGAAAAACTATTTTATTAGAACCTAACTGGGGTTTTATCAGAGCCTAACAATCCTGGGGAAAGGAAATGCTCCAGACTGTTCCAAGTATTTCCTTCCAGCCTGGGGGAAGGAGAATACTGGACTCCAGCCCTCTGCAGCCTTCCTATTTCATCAGAGTGGGTGGGGAGAGATAAGATGTGCTTGTGACGGTAATATCTCAAGAGCAAAGGCTCACTGAAAGACTGAGACCAAACACTAGGACTACAGAACACTTCCCCTCTCCCCACACCTCATGGCCATAACAACAGAGCTCTTGCATAACAAATGAGGAATATAACTGAACGAACAAAATATCTTAGGTGTTATTTATTTTTTTTTAAAGAAGTTTCTAGGGAAATCCAAAGACAAGGAAGACAAAAACAAGGACATCAGAGAAAATTTTAGCCTCTGACAGATCTAAACAAATAGTAAATACAACCTGACTCCTATCCAGATATTCATAAAACCTTACACTAAAGACATCTTAGTGCCTCAGTTTTTTTGCATCATGTTTGGCTTACAATCAAAAAATTACAAGACATACTGAAAGGCAAACCACATAGTTTGAAAAGCCAGAACAAGCACCAGAAACAGACTCATATATGACAGAAGTGTTGAAATTACCAGACTGGGAATAAAACTACTATGATTAGGATGCTAAGGGCTCTAGTCAGGAATGTAGACAACATGCAAAACCAGATGGGTAACATAAGTAGAGAGATAAGAACTCTAAGAAAAAATCTAAAGGAAATGCTAGAAATCAAAAGCCCTCTGGAGGAGAAATGAAGAATGCCTTTGATGTGCTCATCCCTAGATTGGACATGCTGAGGAAAGAATCAGTGAGCTTGGAGAAATGTCAATAGGAACTGTCAAAATTGAAATGTAAAGAGAAAGGGAAAGAACAGAATACAGGTCTCTCCCAGGACCTGAATGCAGAGCATTCCTATGAAAACTTTTATATGCCAAACTGGCATAAAGCAGACAGTATCCCATGCTTGCTAAAAGTTCACATCATGCCGTTTTACTTTCGTGAAAGACCAATGTTAGTATGGTAACGATTTTTTATTTGTTAAACAAAAAATTCCCTTTGGATTTATTTTGGTTAGTGAAAAGAAGTATCAACATAGGTTTTTTGTAAAAGCAAATGGTGTAATGTGAAGTTTCAGAGAGTGGGGACTATTGCTATCTTAGAACTGCGGGACAATTACAAAAGGTATAACATAAGTGTAATGGGAACAGCAGAAGGAAAAGAAAGAAGAAAGAGAAGAAATACTTGAAGTAATAGTGATTGAGAACTTTCCAAAATCATAGACAGACCTCAAGTCACAGGTACAAGAAGCTCAGAGAAAACCTGCAGAATAAATATCTAAAACCACACTTAACGCATATCATATTGAAACTGCAAACAATCAAGGACAAAGGGAAAATCTTGAAAAAAGTAAGAGAAAAAAAGCCTTTACTTATAGAGGAGTATGGACAAGAAATATTTCAAACTTCTCTCAGAAGACCATGCAAGCAAGAAGACAGTGAAATGAAATATTTAAAGCACTGAAAGAAAAAACCCCTAACCTAGAATCCTATACCCAGTTCTTTGCAAGATATTTTAAATGAAGTTCTTAAAAAGAAGAAACTTATATACATCAGAAAATCAACTCTAAATAAAGTGCATTAGAGATGGAATAGGTTCAGTTCAGTTCAGTTCAGTTGCTCAGTCGTGTCCGACTCTTTGCGACCCCATGAATCGCAGCACGCCAGGCCTCCCTGTCCATCACCATCTCCCAGAGTTCACTCAGACTCACGTCCATTGAGTCAGTGATGCCATCCAGCCATCTCATCCTCTGTCGTCCCCTTCTCCTCCTGCCCCCAATCCCTCCCAGCATCAGAGTCTTTTCCAATGAGTCAACTCTTCACATGAGGTGGCAATAAACTAAGGTAATACAAAATTCATTTTCTTAACCTTAATTGATTTAACAGTTTGTTCAAAACAATAATAGCAACATCATACTAGGGAATTATATATACCTTATGGGTAAATGAAATAAATTGACAGCAATGTTATAAGAAATAGCAGGACAAAATTGAGAATACTTTGGTATGATGTACTTGCACTACCCATGAAGGGAGACTGTTTGAAAATGGACTTGGATTCATTGTAAATTTATATTTCAAAATCTACAGCAACCACTAAAAAAAGTACTATTATTGATATGATACAAGAGGAGAAAAAAGAAATCTTTAAAACATTCAGTTATAACCATAGAAGACAGAGAAAAATAACAAAAAATAAAAATAAAAACAAACACAGAACAAGGGCAATGATAGAGAATACAGATATGGTAGATATTACTCTAACTGTATCAATAATCATTTAAAATGTAAATGAATGATCTAAATATTAATTAAAAGATGAACAGTAACAGAGTAAATAAATTTAATAGATGTCATTATATGTTACCCATAAGAAACTCACTTTAAATACAAAGACACAGACAGATTAAAACCAAAGAGTTGGAATAAAACCTATTGATTTCAGACAATGTGGATTTCAGAGTCAAGGAAAATTATCAAGAATAATGAGGGCATCCAAAGCAATCTTCAGATTTAATGTGATCCTTATCGAATTACCCAGGGCATTTTTCACAGAACAAGAACAAATAATCCTAATATTTATATGGAACCACAAAAGACTCAATACTGCCAAAGCAATCCTGAGGGAAAAAAACTAAGTTGGAGACATAACCCTTCCAGACTTCAGACAATACTACAAAGCTACAGTAATCAAAACAGTGTGGTACTGGCACAAAGACAGACACACAGGTCAGTGGAACAGAATACAGCGCCCAGAAATAAACCCACACACCTACAATCAATTAACCTGCAGTAAAGGAGGCAAGAATATACAAGGGAGAAAAGATGGTCTCTTCAGCAAATGTTGTTGGCAAAGCTGGAGAGTTGCATGTAAACCAATGACGTTAGGCTACTCTCACACCATACACAAAAATAAATTCAAAATGGCTTAAAGACTTACATATAATACATGATACCATAAAACTCCCAGAAGAGAACATAGGCAAAGCATTCTCTGACAGAAATTGTAGAAATGTTTTCTTAGGTCAATCTCCCAAAGCAAAAGTAAATAAATGAGACTTAATCAAACCTAAAAGGTTTTGCACAGCAAAGGAAACCATAAACAAAATGAAAAGGCAGTCTACAAAATGGGACAAAATATTTGAAAATGACTGACAAGGATTTAATTTCCAAAACATACAAACAGCTCATAAACTCAATGCAAAAAAATAAAAAAAATAAAAATGTGCTGCGCTTAGTTGTGTCTGACTCTTTGCGACCCCACGGACTGTAGCCCACCAGGCTCCTCTGTCCATGGGGATTCTCCAGGCAAGAATACTGGGGTGGGTAGCCATTCCCTTTTCCAAGGGAAATTTTCCCAACCTAGGGACTGAACCCAGGTCTCATGTGTTGCAGGCAGATTCTTTACCACTTGAGCCACCAGGGAACTCCTTTGTTTGCTTAAAGTGAAGTCTCTTAGTCGTGTCCAACTCTTTGCAACCCCATGGACTGTAGCCTACCAGGCTCCTCCCTCCATGAGATTCTCCAGGCAAGAGTATTGGAGTGCGTTGCCATTTTCCTTCTCCAGGGGATCTTCCAGTCCCAGGAATCGAACCCGGGTCTCCTGCATTCCAGGCAGATGCTTTAACCTCTGAGCCACCAGGGAAGCAGTGTTTGTTTGCTTAGGGCCTTTTAAAAGTTTCTAGTCTTCCTCGAGCTCTTCTCCCAGGGTTTCCCAAGGATAATATACTGTGCTGACCTGATGATGTGCCTCTGGCCTTTCCAGCTCCATCCAGATGTCAAAGTCCTCCCTCTCATATCTGCTACGAAATTGAGACACTTTTTGGCAGACTGAAGTCTATGACTGTAACTACTCATGTAAACTCCCATCTCCTTTTCTACAGCTGTGTTGGAAGGCAAATATGGGAAATTTGTGAATTTGTCAGAACATGATGACTGGCTCATAGATGAGACTCTTTTTGTGGGGGACAGGGGAAGTACGGTTAGTAGTTTTCTCAAAGTTCATACTTTTGGTCAGTAATTTGTTTTGACTCAATTTATGAAAAAAGTTTGGAAAGCATATTAAAATGTTGTGAATCTAAATTTCAATCTCTTTCTTAAGAATCTTGGTACAATATTGTAAAGTAAAATAATAATTAAAAAAATTAAAAAAAAATAAAATAAAGAATTTTGGGGATTTAAAAAGGTTGTTATCTATCTTTTTAATGGTATAGGGAGAGGAGGCCTAGAGAATGCAAGACAGGCTAATTTGTCCTGAAGAGCCTTTCACTAAAGATTCTACAACAATATACAATCTAATCAGACAGTGAGTCTATTGGTGCCTATGTTTGCCAGTGGCCTTGGGACACTGGCCTGTTCTCTAATCCTTCTGGAGGCATCTCCACATTACTTGACCCTCTCTTCCACACTCTGAATTACTTAGATAACACAAAAACAATGACAACATCTAAAAATAGGTTAGAACATTTTTATTATTATAATTCTATATCCCATGACAGATATAGGTACTACATATTCAGTTAACATTAATCTTAGATTTCTGTTCTTTTTTACCAACCAGACTGACCATCTTTGAAGGTAGGATATAGGTGTGATAAGTCATCATTTTATTGTAAACAGCACTTACAGACACTTAAGAAATAACAGTTATATCTGGATTTGTTGAATTTTAAGCCCTTTGCAAGCAGAGGCATTTTAGCTTAAAGTTCGCCCAATTTATACCAGTGCCATATGTAGTGTTTGTTCATATAAGGGTATTTGTAGAAAAAATGAGAAAGTGGTGTGTCTTAAGAGTTCGTTAAATTATTATTCATACCTTATTTACTACCAAAAATGACATGTTTGCCTATAACATTAAAACATATGTCATTCAGTCACTAAGTTGTGTCCAACTCTTTCTGACCCCATTGACTACAGCACCCCAGTCTCTTATATCCTCTACTGTCTCTTGGAGTTTGCTCAAACTCATGTGCACTGAGTCAGTGATGCTATTTAATCATCTCATCCTCTGCCTTCCTATTTTCCTTTTGCCTTCAATCTTTCCCAGCATCACAGTCTTTTCCAGTGAGTTGGTTCTTCACATCAGGTGGTCAAAGTATTGATTGATTAATTGATATAAAGAGTAAAAAATACGATGATTTAAAAAGTAACTGAAAATAAGAAAAAGTGGAAATAAGAAAATTAATAGTAGAAATAGTAAAACATTATGAATATATGTATATAGTAAAAATGCTATAAATAATAGAATAACAGAAGTAATAAAAATACAATAAAAATTTTAAATATACACAAATAGAAAAGAGTTGGATTTTAGAAAATGAAAAAATAGAAATGAAAGTAAGAAAGATGAACTGGGAATCTGGGTAAATTTATCACTGTAATGGAGTGCTAAACAGTTTCACTGGCTTCCAAGCTGCCAAACAAAAAGAAAAACACACAAAATTTCTAGTTTCAATAGAATTCATCTGAATAGTCAAATATTTTCCTGGTACTGATTTCTAGGAGAGACATTTTTTGTATGGTGGACAAAAAAGTATATAGGGTTCTTTAATTTTATAACTGATTTGTAAAATTTTTCCAAATGGATATCTCTTACACCAGCATCAAAAGTCAAATGCATATGGGTTTATTTTACCATAAAACTAATCACTACCACCTGATAATTTATTGTTTATTTGTATGGTCATTTGTTTGTCTGTTTCCATCAGCTTATAAACAGACTGGGGACTTACTCTGTCTGGTTCAGTATTATATCCCTGCCTAGCACAGAAAAGGTACTCAATAAACACCTGCTGAATATACAGATAAATGTAAATGGGTGAACTATTAGCCAATGGTTTTATTTGCTTCTTATAATCATTTCTAGTTTACACAAATAATGCTATATAAACAAATAAATAAAATTTAACTAAGTTTAAATAAACAAGAGTTTAAATAAATAACTATGTTAATGGCACAGAAAAAAAACACATATCTTATTCTTTGGCATGGGCATAATAAAGGACAGAAATGGCAAGCACCTAACAGAAGCATAAGATTCCCCGGTGGCTCAGACAATAAACAATCTGCCTGCAATGTGGGAGACCTGGGTTCAATCCCTGGGTTGGGAAGATACCCTGGAGAAGGAAACGGCAGCCCACTCCAGTACTCTTGCCTGGAAAATCCCATGGATGGAGGACCCTGGCAGGCTACAGTCCATGGGGTCACAGAGTTGGTCACAACTGAGTCACTTCACTTAGCAAGAGCATAAAAGATCGAGAGGTGACAACAGCACACAGAAGAACTCTACAGCAAAGTCTTAATGACCTGGTAACCACTTTGATGGGGTCACTCACCTAGAGCCAGACTCACCTGGAGTGTGAAGTCAAGTTGGCCTTAGGAAGCATTGCTACGAACAAGGCTAGTGGAGGTGATGGAATTCCAGCTGAGCTATTTCAAAATCTAAAAGGTGATGCTGTTAAAGTGCTGCACTCAATATGCCAGTAAATTTGGAAAATTCAGCAGCGGTCACAGGACTGGAAAAGGTAAGCTTTCATTCCAATCCCAAAAAAAGGCAATGCCAAAGAATGTTCAAACTATTGTACAATTGCACTCATTTCACATGCTAGTGAGGTAATGCTCATAATCCTTCAAGCTAGGCTTCAACAGTATGTGAACCAAGAAGTTCCAGATGTACAAGCTAGATTTAGAAAGGGCAGAGAAACCAGAGATCAAATTGCCAATATCTACAGGATCATAGATAAAGCTGCCGCTGCTGCTAAGTTGCTTCAGTCGTGTCCAACTCTGTGCGACCCCATAGACGGCAGCCCACCAGGCTTCCCCGTCCCTGGGATTCTCCAGGCAAGAACACTGGAGTGGGGTACCATTGCCTTCTCCGAGATAAAGCTAGGGAATTCCAAAAAAACACATCTACTTCTGCTTCCTTGACTCAGTTAAAGCTATTGACTGTGTGGATCACAAGAAACTGTGGAAAAATTTTAAGGACATGGGAATACCAGACCATCTTACCTGCCTCATGAGAAATCTGTATGCAGGACAAGAAGCAACAGTTAGAACCAGACATGGAACACCTGGTTCAAAATCAGGAAAGGAGAACGTCAAGGCTGTATATTGTCACCCTTATTTAACTTATATGCAGGATACATCATGTAAAATGCTGGGCTGGATGAAACTCAAGCTGGAATCAAGATTGTTGGGAGAAATATCAGCAACCTCAGATATGCAGGTGACACCACTCTAATGGCAGAAAGTGAAGAAGAACTAAAGAGCCTCTTGATGAGGGTGAAAGAAGACAGTGAAAAAGCTAGCTTTAAACTCAACATTCAAAAAACTTAAATCACGGCATCCGGTCCCATCACTTCAAGGAAAATAGATGGGAAAAAGTGGAAGCAGTGACAGATTTTATTTTCTTGGGCTTCAAAATCACTACAGACAGTGACTACAACCATGAAATTAAAAGATGCTTGCTTCTTGAAAGACAAAGGTCTGTAGAGTCAAAGCTATGGTTTTTCCAGTAGTCATGTACAGATGTGAGAGCTGGACCATAAAGAAGGCTGAGCACTGAAGAAATAATGCTTTTGAACTGTGGTGCTGGAGAAGACTCTTGAGTCAGTTGGACGGTGAGGAGATCAAACCAGTCAATCCTAAAGGAAAGCAACCCTGAATATTCATTGGAAGGACTGATGCTGAAGCTGAGGCTCCAATAACTTTGGCCACCTGATACACACAGCAGACTCATTGGAAAAGACCCTGATGCTGGGAAAGACTATAGAGATTGAGGGCAGGAGGAGAAGGGGGCAACAGAGGATGAGATGGTTGGATGGCTTCACCAACTCAATAGACATGAGTTTGAGCAAACTCCGGGAGACAGTGAAGGACAGGGAAGACTGCTGTGCTTCAGTCCATGGGGTCACAAACAGTAAGATACAACTTAGTGACTGAACAACAAGAACAATCCACACATTATTACACTGTCAAAAAATCAGGCTTCCTGTGACATACACAGGAATCTTTTCTACACTATTTAGGAATAGGGCATCAGCAGAAGCATTGTCAGGTTGAACTGAAGGAGATTAAGACAGGAGGAAGTGAAGAAAGATTGTTGCACTTCCATAATTCTACAAGCAGGAAATGTGCTGATAGAGCTACCCAACTGCAAACATGTGCTGCCATTCAAGGAAAGGAAAGAATGACTTCCAGGACAGACTCAGATGCAGAAGCAAAAGCTGATAGAGATGCCACAGATGTGGAGGTTGGAGTCAGAGGCCCAGAGGGCAGTGCTAAGAGCCACAGAGCAAGTCCCAATCCCCGAAATCTAATGGAATTTTACTTACTGTATTCCAAAGTTTCTGGGATTAGTAACCCCTTTATTCTCTCATTTTATCCTTGTGGAATGAAAATGTCTATCATGTGCCTGAAACATCACAGTAATTTTGGAAACAGATAACTTATTTTCTAGGTTCATAGAGTCATAAATAGAGAAGAGTTTTACCGTAGTATTGATCATACCTAGATTCTCACCTACATCTTGACACAGATCATTTAGATGATAAAATGTGTGACTCTTGAGCTCATAATATTTAAATGAGATTTCAGACCTGGAGAAAATGTTGTAATGGGTTGAACTTTTGTAGATGTTGGAACAGGGTGAATGTGTTTTTCATGTGGGATAGATTTGATTTGTTTAAAGCCAAAAAGTAAAAGTTAGTGGGTTAAATGATGATTCCCAAAAAGATATGCCCAGGTCCTAATCTCAAGTGTCTCTGTATATGACCTTAATTGGAAAAATAATCTTTGCAGATGTAACTTGGTTAAGGGTCTTAAGAAAACATTATTTCTGGATTAAACAGATAAGCCTTAAATCTAATGGCAAATATCCTCTGAGAGACAAAAGAGGAGAAGACGTGGGGAGAAGAAGAGAAGTCATTTAACATAGAGGCCAAAACTGGAGTTACGCAAACCACAGCTAAGGAATCCCTGGAACTACCAGAAGGGGAAGAAGCAAGGAAAGATTCTTTCTGCTAGGCTTTGGAGACAGCATGACCCTTCTTACATTTGATTTTGGAATTCTTGCCTCCAGAAATGTTAAAAAATAAATTTCTGCTATTTCAAGCTACCAAGTTTGTGGTAACTTGTTACTGTAGCCACAGGAAACTTATACAACTAAGACAGCATTTTACAGCTAAGGTAACTAAAGTTTAAAGAACTTAAGTGATTTCAGTTTAAAGAAAAAGCATGAAACAGATTGTCTTTGCAACTGTTGCTTCAAGGTAGGGTGAAAAGGCAGTGGAATGAAAGTGAGGAGATGGGAGTTCTAGTTCTGGTGTTAGCTGTGGGACTCTGGACAAGTCATAACTTCTCTGGGCATCAGCTGCCTCATTTGTAAAAGTGAGAGTGGGGATGATGAGTATTTTATATATATATACATACTTAATTTATATTATATATAAATATACATATATTAATATATATAATACATATATTATATATATACAGAGAGAGTTCAAAACTTGCTAGTCATGTGAATCACATGGAAAGCTTACATAAAAAGCTTCCTATAGACTTACTATAGACTCCCAGCCTTTATCACACCACCCCTGTCCAACCTGTTAATTCAGAATCACTGCAGCTCTGAAATCTATCTTTTAAAAATTCCCAGCTGATTAAATATCACCAAGTTTGGGAATCACAGGGTGAGATGGTTATCAAATCTCACTTGATGCTATGTTTCGTATTGGATTAGAGACCTATTCCCATAGTTTTCAACACTTAAATATATGCAGGGCGTGGGCTGTGTATATCTGTGAACATAAAGAGGATGAATGTAAAAGCAAGTATCTGGAACCTATTTATTCCAGGTTCCAGGGGCATGGGATTTGGGCCTAAAATAACTCTTAATATCTTTGTTCTGCATAACCAGTCACTGTCCCTGGCTGACTCCTTCCTGTCGCATCTCATCGTGTTCTGTGAACAGGATGATTGTGTAAAGTGTTTTCTCTCCACAAAGGGAAAGCACATATGTGACACAACACAGGCCAAGTGAAACAGGTATCGTTCAAAATGTCTGCATACAAGCTAGTGTTGCCAACATGGATTTGTTACATCTGAGAATAATATTCACAAAATCTTTTCCATCTTTCAGAAGTCACACAGCTTTAAGAAAAAAAACACATCCTCCTTCTTAGAAAAAGGCCCAGCTTGACTATATACGGTTTTTTTTGTTTGTATTTAAATATAGGCTTGAGTTATCTTCTTGGCTCTCAAGTTTACCATATTTTGTCTCCTAAATTTAATGTCTAACTGCAATAGTAGGTGTGGAAAAATTTAATGTGTATTAGAGCCTAAATGTAATCTTTAAAACTCGTTGATCCTGAGTAAACACAATCTTAGCAGAATTAAAAATCACTATGACTCTCTGGTCATGAAGTCAACACAGAAGGAAAAGTATTTTTCTGATGTTTACTATTTGCTGAATACCATGTGTTAACAAGGCTTGTCAACACATAGAGCCTGAATTACATGTCTGTCAGCCGCAGAAGATCCTTATGGAGACAGGATTTGTGAATTTTGCAGAATTTGGACAACCTAGAAAGATCAATGAAACACAGATCCCTGGTTATCTTGAGGAAGATCAAAGCAGGAGTTATTTTTTCTGTTTGTTCCAACTACCCCATTTCCCAGGGCTGGGCTAGTCTTCACAATCTACAGTCACAGGGCAGTATGAGGCTGATGGAGAGGAATCACATCATCCTGGATAGCATTCTAATTTCTACAACACCAGTCTCTTTAAAGACTCTTTGAAGAGTTAAAGTTAAAGGGGCACACAAATATCTCATTCAGGCAACTGGGACTCTTCCCACGGTTCTGTGTTATATCCTACACCCTCTGGGAACTTCTATCCTGGGATTTTCAGGAGGAGGATGGTTCACTCACTAGATTTCACTTTTAGAGTCTTTAAGTACTTTATAACTAAAATCCTACATTTGCTTAGATTTTATACAGTCTTTCAATTATTCATTTTTAAATTCTCAGATTACTAAGACAAAGAAGCAAGGAAACAGAGATGTTTTTCTTTTGAGAAGTTAAGTATGAAAAGCATGGAAAGTGTTAGTCACTCAGTCATGTCTGACTCTTTGCAACCGCATGGACTGTAGCCCACCAGGCTCCCCTGTCCATGGGATTTTTCAGGCATGAATACTGGGGTGGGTAGTTATTTCTTTCTCCAGAGAATCTTCCCAACCCAGGGATCGAACCTGGGTCTCCTGCTTGCATGTGGATTCTTTAGGTCTGAGCTACCAGAACAGCATGGAAGCATCTCTTAGCTCCTCTACCCTATTAGACTGTGAGCTCTTTAAGGGCAGGGTTTATCTTTCTTTTATCCTGTTGTTACCAGCATTAAGACCAGAACTTGTGAGTACTCTATGAATGCTTGCTGAATAAGTGTATGAGTGAATATAATAATAACAATAATAAAAAATAATAACAATAACAGTATTAGAAGGCTCTAACACATACAGATTGAGACAGTAATTACTCCACTGAAAACTTTAAGCTTGGCTTTTCTTGTCATTGTGGTTATTAATGCTTCTCGACTATTCTCACTAACATTTTATAAAAATTTTCAAACATACTGTAAAGTTGAAACAATTTAACAATAAACAACTATATACTCATCCCCTAAACTTTATAATTTACATTTTTATTATAGTGTCTAGTGCAGCAGCAGTGTCATCCCAGCATGGCATTCTGGATTCCTTTGTCTTAGAGGAGTAGCAGTGGTTGAGCTCCCCCTTAAGTATATAGCTAATGAAGTTTATAGATAATAGTAAAGCAGTCTCTTTAATTAAGGGCTCCCCTGGTGGCTCAGTGGAAAAGAATCTCCCTGCCAATGCAGGAGACAGGGATCAGTCCCTGGATTGAGAAGATCTCCTGGAGAAGGAAATGGCAACCCACTCCAGTACTCTTGTCTAGGAAAAGACAGAGGGGCCTAGAGGGCTATAGTCCATGGGGTCGTAGAAGAGTTGGACATGACTTAGCTACTAAACAACTACAACGATCTTTAATTATGCTTTAAAGAAAAGTTAGATGTATGAAGGAAAACTGAACTGTGTGGGCATATCCAAGGGGAATGCTGTGGCCCATGAAGACGGTTAGGCTTTCATCAATATCACAGGGTTAGTTGAGGCTGACTGGGACATTATGAAAGAATGGCAATCTACTTTTGAAAATTTGCTTTGAAACAAGTCTGTAGGATAACAGAAGTTATATCCAGTTTTGATTATGTGAAGAAACAATTATGAGCAGAGAGTCACAAGCACAATCTCTGTGAAGTTGGAAGAGATTGTTTTAAAATATGCTGCCACACAGATCAAGTTCAAAGATTCTCTTTCCCTGCCCCATGGCCAACAATCTAGACAGGATTTCAAACACCCGGAAAGTGTAATGGGGAAGAATCTCATATAAAATGTGGGCTCCAGCAGAATTCAGAAAGAGGAGTATGGGAAGTAAGGAAAAAAAACAAAACAAAACAAAACCCAGTCATCCAGATAATTTGATAAGAGAACAGAGAAGATCTTGGCAATTTCATTGTAATAGCTGCAATTCTCAGTAACTTAATCCTTGGGGGGATGGTGAGGTGAAGATATTCCCACATGCAAGAGCATATACTGACAAATTTCCTATTAGAGACACTGTCCATCAAAACTGAGGTCTTATTTTCTATCTGGTGATAATATACAGATATCCCCCCTGCCGCCTGAAGCACTGACTTAAAAAAGTAAGTTACAAAATTTGTCCAGTTTAGAGACTATTGTAATTCTGTTGACTCTGTATGTGTCTGCTGCAGGACATCTGTGATATCATGAACCTCCTCTGTCTGTTCTTCAGAGATGGGAAGATGAATACAGAGTTTATGTTGACAAGGACTATAAACTAAGCAGCTCCACACACTCCCCCAGGCTCCCAGAATACAAAGAAAAAAGTAATCACTCCAAATGACCCCCAACTATTTAGAATTTCATACCATCAAGTCAGATGAGCCAAAATTGCTACCACCTGTAAAGATTCAAAGAAATACAAAAATCACTAAGAAGAAGAAGAAGAAGAAAAAAAAAAAAAAAACGTGGCAGATGTGCTTGGAGGGAGGGAGAACCAGCAGAGGAAGAACAAGCTTGGAGCACCCCCTCCAGGGAACTTGTGATCATATCAGACTTCGAAATTCTGCCAGATTCTAAAGTAACGAAATAACATGCTTTATCTATTTTTCTCATGATTTTAAGAAAAGTTTGTTAAAATGTATAGATCCTCTAGGATTATAGAAGTGAAGGGTGGAAGGAATTTGAGTGTGTCTACTCACAGAATCATAGACTTTTAGCTTTGGTAGGGGCCTTGGGAATCATTTAGTAGAGTTTGCTACCCAATATAAAATATCCCTTTATAAATATGAATCTGTTTTCTGTTTGCATGCTTCACAGGACATGTGGTCTGTTAAAATGTTTGAGTTCTCTAACTGTTGACAAGTTTTTCTCTAATACTGAGGAAATCTGCTTCCTTTTAACATTCAACCATGGGTTCTAGTTAGCAAAACAGAAGTAAGTCTACTCACAATTCTTAACAAGTGAGGTCCTCATATGTTTGAAACTGGGTATCATAAATCACCCAAGCCTTCTCTTTTCTTGGTTGAAATATCCACATTTCTTTAAACAGGATTTCCAGATCTCTTGATAATCTGATTAATTTTATCTTCTAAACATACTTTATCAGTGTCTTGCTCAACATGTGGTACTCCAAATCAAACGCAATGCCTTAGGTATGGGCTTATTATCATAGCTAACTGCCTCCAATGAAAATTGACAAGAAAGGTTAGATTACTTGCTCACATTTAATCAAAAAGAAATAGAGACAGAAATAAGAAATGGATCTCTGTATTCTCAGGTCAGAATTCTTTATATCATGTTGAAAATAATCTGTAATATAGGAAAAATATGTTTCTTCAACATGGATAACAGGATTTTTGTGATTACAAAAGGAATGAATGGAAAGCAATGAGTCTTAGGATGAAGAACTTCCTTCTTACAGGCCAGTTTAATTCCCTTATTCGGGTCTCTACTCCTGTCCACGAAGGAAAACAAAAATGTATTCTCTCTGGATACAGGTCTCAAAGGATGTAGTTGCAAAGGATCAAAGCACGAGTGAGCACCTCCTGGTCTTTGTTTAAGAGGTTTGGTGCAATCCAGAAGGGTTTCTTATACCTCCCAACTGAAATCCCAATACTTACTCCCCTGACATTAAAGACAAATTATAAATTTAAGACAATTAAATATCAGCCTGAGTGGTAGCGGATAAAGCTCAACTATACTCACCTTTTAATCAGAATTTTGAATATAAAATATATAGAGCAAAGATGCAGAATGGAGTGATGTATATATTACTTCTGGGCTAGTAGTTAAAATTGAGTTTGAGAGCTTTGGGCAAAATAGCATTCTGTTGCACAATGGTTGGGTTTTGGCTTATGTGCTTTCTTTGTATCTTTCCTACCCCCCATAAGTTCCAAATTCACCCCTGAAAATACATATGGAATTAATTCAATATCTACTTACTGCAAATCAACAAGACAAAAGGCATTGAGAACTGAAATTCACACACATAAAAAAGAATGAGGCCTGCCTTAAAGGAACTCAGCAACTAATGTTAAAAAGACAAATATGCAGATAACAAAGAAGCTATGCTGATACATGGAAAAAATGGATGCATAAAATAAAAACGCACCTATACTCAATCTTTTCCTCTGAAAGCAAGATCCAAAGTTGGGGGATAATTTAAAATTGGGATCAATTTACATTTGACATCAGATTGAAAATTACATGAAAGCCTCAAAACACAAAAGATCCAGAAACTCCTCTTCTATCAGCGTAATAAACATGCCCTGTGAAATTAACTGGCCCCTAGGATGGGGTTTCTGTGGCTCAGATGGTAAAGAATCCTCCTGAAATGCAATGGACCTGGGTTCAGTCCCTGGGTTGGGAAGATCCCCTGGAGAAGGGAATGGCTACCCACTCCAGTATTCTTGCCTGGAATTCTATGGAGAAAGGAGCCCCAGGCTACAGTCCATGGGGTTGCGGAGTAGGGCATGACTGAGGACAGAGAGACTAGGATGAGCCGATTAATTCTGTAGAATTTTGACTCTGAGATACCTGAACTTTCCATGACTGTAGATGAACTCCTGGGACAGGACTACGCTCCATGGTCAAAGGTGACACCCAACTGTCGTTTGTCTGGGAGACGGGCACTGCTATGTTTGAAGTAGATACGAAAAGCACAACTGAGACAGGGCCAGGGTAAGCCACGTTGCGCTTTCCCTCCTGTCACTGGGTAGACTAGTAAGCAAAAAGCTGTTAGGCTGGACATAGGCCATTCTTACCCCCAAAGTGATGGATTTTACAAGACAATAACAAACAGAAACCAAATCTAGGAATGCTGAATTCACCGAGAAATCCAAAAGAGAAATATCAATTGTCAATTGTCTCCCAAAGGGGTTGGAAGGAGAACCGAATAAAGCAATTCTGTAAAATGCAGTCCAAAAGCCCTCATTGTTTACTGCATGGTAAATCATAATGGCAGGAGTGGTCTTATCCTGTTACACTGGAAAATGAGCTAGAAGAAGATAGAGTCACAGCTTTTGCCACTAAATAAAGTAAATAAATACTTAATAAGTACAGCAGAACATCCAGACAATGCACAGTCCTGCCGTTCTCAGCCACTCCTGCAAAGAGAAATTCTTTCTTTCAGGTTCTGCTGCAGGCACCACAGTAAAGCATTCTGACAGACAGTTGGGATATTATGAAGATCCTGAAAGCAGTTTGCTTAGAATACCACAGAGCTGGCTGATGTTTGAATTTTGAGCATAAAACATTTTATTTCCTTTTTCTGAATTAAGGAATGGGCCTATCCCAGAGTGTATCAAAAAGGGGAAACATTCCAATAAAGAGAAGATGACATATATAGTCAACTGAACTACAGTGATCTCTCCTGCCAGTAGAGCTGAAGACTGACATTCTGTCTGTTGAAGGGGAACAATGCTACTGACAGCCCTGAGAGCCAGTCTCTCATTTCTATACTCTACAATGACACTATCCCTACCTTTCTTCTCTTACTGCAAACACACACTGATGGTTTCACTTGGATTTATCTCAACATATAAAAATCTCATGTGCATCAAGACAAGACAACTCAAGAATACATGTATATTCTCAAGAATACATATATATCCAACTCATGGATACTTGTACATGTATGGCTGAGTCCCTTAGCTCTTCACCTGAAACTATCACAACATTACTAATTGGCTATATCCCAATATAAAATAAATAGCTTTAAAAAAAGGCTAGACAACTTAATGAGCCAGTCATTTTACCTGTAGGTATGCTTTTAGGAATAAACTTTCAAGAAACACACATATGTATGCACAAGGAAGCAATGAAGAATGTTCCATGAAATGCAATTTGGAAACAAAATAATAAAACAGAAACAACTGAAATGTTCATCAATAGCAGAATGGAAAATAAAAAGAGGCAGAGGAATCAATGGAGAACTATGTTACAGATAAAAGGAATGAATTGGATCTCACTATAAGGATGAAGAAATTCTGAAAATACTACTAAAATGGAATTCTCTAGGCCAGAATACTGGAGTGGGTAGTCCTTCCCTTCTCCAGGGGATCTTCCCAACCCAGGGATTGAACCCAGGTCTCCCACATTGCAGGCGGATTCTTTACCTATTGAGCCCGAAAAATAATGTAACAGAATGATACATAGCATGATCTACATACATAAACCTAGAAAGCCCACAAAGCAACATTACATATACATTACATTACATAGATACTCATAAATGGCTTTAAAATATTTTTAAAAACTGAAAAGATAAATGGCAAACTCATGGCAGGAATGGGCTGGCCTAGGATGTTATCTACGTTATACTGTTTTGCTTCTTTTATTTATTTTCATTTAACTATTTTTCCTTTCTTTGTTTATTTCTTGACAATGTATGAGTTTTAAAATAAAAAGATGAAACATCAGACAAAAATGTTAATTTTCAAGTCTAGGTAGTAGGAATATAGTATTTGTTCTATTTAAACTTCTTAAGAAAATTAGACCTCAAAGGGGCCAATCACTTGACTGGCATGGAAAAACGTATGTATGGGATGTTAGGAATTCCAAACATACGTAAAGACTTAGCACTGTTTAATGTTTCGTCTGAAACTTAAAGGAGAGAGTTCATGGCTATCTGAGTGAACAATTGCTACTATAGACATGAGCCAGCCATTCAGCAATACTGGTTCTAGGCAAGGACACTGGCAAGAGGAAGCAGAATAGTGTAACAATTAAGAAGCTTTGACATCACACAGATCTGGGCCTAACTCCTGATTCAGCCACTAAGTATGACTTTAGCTATGCTGCTTAACCTCTTTAAGCTTCCATTTCCTCATGTATAAAATGGAAATAATAATTCTTATCTCACATAGAAAGTGAAGAAAGAAAGTGTTAGTCATTCAGTTGTGTATGACTCTGCGACCCCATGGACTGTAACAGCCTGCGATGCTCCTCTGTCCACAGAACTTTCCAGGCAACAATATTGGAGTAGGTTGCCATTCCTTTCTCCAGGGGATCTTCC
Source organism: Bos javanicus (assembly GCF_032452875.1). Classification (NCBI taxonomy): domain Eukaryota; kingdom Metazoa; phylum Chordata; class Mammalia; order Artiodactyla; family Bovidae; genus Bos; species Bos javanicus. Next base: position 12,409,876 of record NC_083878.1, on the reverse strand, counting down.
CCACCCAGGGATTGAACCCAGGTCTCATGCATTGCAGGCAGATTCTTTACCATCTAAGCCACCAGGGAAGCCCATCTCACATAATTTTTGGAAAATTTCCTGAGCTAATGTATAAATATACCACTTTGTCTAGCACATAGGAAATATTCAAAGAATGGTTAGTGAAAATGAAACGGATGAGGAAGCATTTATTGTTACACATGGACTTTTAAAGGTTAACCATTCTTTTATTAATTCTACATACATGATGAATATGAGGAGTTTCCATCATAATAGCGGAAGACTATGAAGAGGTGAGTAGGATGTGAGGTGATGACTGGGGTCAGGAAGCCTTCTAGATGTGCCCCTAACCCCAGTGCCCCTCCCATCATCACTGAGAGTCACTGTTCTATGAATAGTTTAGCAGTATCCCGGTCTGGGAATTTAAGGTTTCTAGGATAACAGAGGTGTAGCTGGTAGCAGCTCCAGATCACTGCTCCCTCTGGGAACCTGGATTCCAGAGATCACAGAAGTGTGATACTTCCTGCTGGCAGCAGCTGGGTCTCCTGGGTGGACGAAATTCTGGGGCACTGGAAGGGGATGGTGGCTCGTACTCTGTCTAAGCAGCCTAGTGTTTAGGGGACCCCACCCTGAATCACAGGAGAGGAATCCCAAATGAAGGCCAACACAGTGTCCTAACATATTTGTCTACCCCAATCTTGTCTCGCTCCTGAAAGGAGATAATAGTTTACATCTCTTTCCTCCAAATATCAATAAAGGTTCAGAAAAAAAGAACAAAAAACTTTGAGCTGTTCAAACATATTAAATCACAAAGTTTGAAGAAACCTCCAGTGGAGTCCATCTGACTACCTATCCTTCCTTTTCCACCTTCCCACCCACATTATCCAGATTACATCACAAGTCATTGTTGAAAACATAATGAAACCACTTTTCTTAGCTGCTTATGTTTCTCAACATTTTCAGTCAATGAATCCAACTTTACCCCAAAAATGTCAGTAGCAGATACCTATTTTCCTTTAAGTTATTAATCTTCAAAAGTCACAGTGATCAGAAAATGAATAAAACTGGCCTTCTTGGTATCAGGCCTCACCTAACTTGGTGGGTCAGCGTAAAGAATGGTGCCACCTGCACTGCAAGAGCCTCAGGTTCTATTCCTGGGTCGGGAAGATCTCCTGGAGAAGGGAATGGCAACCCACTCCAGTACCTGAAAAATCCCATGGACAGAGAAGCCTGGCCAGCTATAGTCCATGGCGTTGTAAAGCAGTTGGACACGACTCAGCAACTAAACCACCACCACCAAAGACACCTTTCCCACACAAATCTGTGGCAGGGCATTTCTAGACTAATCTAAATATTTCTTGCTGCAATTTAAACCTCTGCTCTCTTAATCTTCTTTGTATGTACAGAGTACTTTGGAGGGAAGAAATCAGCAACCCCAGCAACGTGTTTAATAGTTCTCAAGAACAAAATTGCTCAGGCAATACTCTCCGGATTTTCCTCTTAGTCCAAAGACAGTGCCTATCACTTTAGCAGCCAGGTGCTTTGACATGTTTCCTATTAGGTTTAGAAAACGAGCAAACATATGGTGGGAGGGATTAAATGACATGATTGAGGCCAAGAGTAAGGGTTTTAAAACTCTCTTTCATTTGCTGGGATATGTTTTTTCTGCACACTGGCCTGCATACTCTCAAGAGTTTAAATTAAGTAGGCAAAGATCATGTAAGTGCTGACTATTTGGGAGCGACAGTTAAAGTCCCAGCCCTTTGAATATCTTGCCTGTCACTGAGTCTTTGAGTGCATCTGCCTACATTAATCAGTATCTCCTGACGAGGATACCTTCAGATTCATAGGTTGGTTTGTCAAATGAGGCTTTTCATAATAGAGAAGCACAGTCTATTAAAGGAGGAAGTGAAGGAGGGAGGGCGTGAGAGAAGAAAAGAGAAGGAGAGGGAGAGATTGAGGGAGAAAGGGAGGGAGAGAGAAAAAAGAGAAGGAGAGGGGCAGGGGGAAGGAAGGAGAGCTGGCTACTCTATCCTTCCATTTTGGGGAAAGAAAAACCCAGTTATGTTGTTGGTGCCATTATAATGTAAAGTGGTCTGTATTATCTATGAGGGAAAGCTTCATTTTCATCTCAATAAATACTTCTGGGTTTGCACATATACAGTTCAGATTATAGTTCAAGATCAAAACCGCACCTGCAGTTCACAATGACCTATTTTTTGCCCCAGTCCCCCAAAGTTGCTCTGTAGCAAAGCCAAGTCAAAACAATGCTCCACAAAAGACTGCGAGTTCCTGGCAATTTCCCTTCTACTCTACATGCTGCCAAGGTCACCCAGAGGTGACGCTGAACTCTCCATTTGGCCTTTTTTGCTTTTTCCTCCCCATTTCCCCTCCCTCCACTTACGTACATACTGATATGGTTTATGGCCTGTACCTCAATAGCATTATCACCCTGGATTTCCATCAGACCTGGGGTCAGCGGAAGCTGGGAAGGCGACTGGATGTAAGTGTGGGTGTGGCAAGGTCCTGCTGCCTTATCAGGGAGGGAAGAGCGGGAATCCACCTGGTATGCTTCTGGCTGTGAAGTGTGGTGAGGTGAGCCAAGGTGCCAGGGGGTCACTAGGAGTTCACTTTGGACAAGTGCCCAATATTGAAGGACTTAGCTCATCAACTTTTTTAATTTGCAAAGATGTATTTCCTGTTGGGTTTCTTTTCCCTGTCACAGGGGCAAAAGAATCCAGTATGCAGCTTGTTTGGTGTGTACAGGAAACATCCCCCTCCTGAATTAAATCCAATTACGGTAATTCATTCAGAAAATCCATGGGATTGCTGGCACAAGTTAAACTGCCCAGGGTGGAAGAGTCGGGTATTTAGCCCAGGTACCTGTCAAGGATACCTGGGTGCTTTCCTCAGCACTGCACTGACCTGTACCCGAACCTTCCCAACATCGTTTCACAATCTGGATAACCTTCGCTTGCCTTGTTGTATTCTCCTATAAAATGGCAGTTCTTACTCTCTATTCCTGAACTGCTTCAATTACCTGCTTAAAGAGCCCTGGCCAGTAGAACACCTAGGTCTCAGGAACAGAAAAAGAAACAGAATATCAAATTTCAAGTTTGTGCTTCCAGATTTGGGGGTTGAGGGTTGGCTGATGGGGAAGCCCTATGGCTGTCCCTGAAGAGGATATTAGCATTGTTCCTTTATGTTAATTTTGGATAGAACTGGCCATTGCTTGGGTCTTATGTGAATTGTTACAAAGCAGGTGGGAATATTGACTCATTCTGCCCTGTTAAGGTCAACACTAAGGAACAGTATTAATTTTCTGAAGCTCACTTCGCAGTAAAGAGAAGGTAAAAGATAAGACTAAAAACTCTACCCTATTACAGTCAAATTGTCCTCACACCTATCTGATCTACTTTGGAATCTAGCTGTGATCAACAATAGCAATAATCACTTCTTCTCAAACTAGAAAACTTTCTCCAATCAAAGTATTCATGGTCAAGACATATTTCAACAGACTGGATTCCCTGCTGAAAGACAACAGAGGGTATGCACCCAGGCTCCTTAGCAAGTAGTTCATATACTGACATGCTGCTAAGTTGCTTCAGTCGTGTTCGACTCTGTGTGACCCCATAGACGGCAGCCCACCAGGCTCCGCCGTCCCTGCGATTCTCCAGGCAAGAACACTGGAGTGGGTTGCCATTTCCTTCTCCAATGCATGAAAGTGAAAAGTGAAAGTGAAGTTGCTCAGTCGTGTCCAACTCTTCGCGACCCCATGGACTGCAGCCTACCAGGCTCTTCCATCCATGGGATTTTCCAGGCAAGAGTACTGGAGTGGGGTGCCATTGCCTTCTCCGATATACTGACATAAAAGGAAGGATATTTATGGATATAAAATACTTTAAAGCATCTCTCTCATTGGAGAGTACTTGGCTTTTAAACTTTTTCTTTTGAAAAAGTTCATTTGTTCATTCATTTGACAAACATTTATTGAGCAGCTGCTATGTGGCAGGAACTGAGCTAGGATATAAATTTGAGGAAGGTAACAGTTTAACAGTTTCTATCTTAAATAGTGTACAGTTAGAAGAGGAGACATATGGGAAAACAAAAATAGTACAATAAGATATACTGTATTAGAGCATTGTGTATGGTATTAAAGAGGTGCAGAGGGCAGGCCAGCTCCTGCCTGAAAGAGTCAGGGAAAGTTTCCAAGGGGAGGAAACATCTGAGTCTTAAAAGTTGAGTAAATATTTGCCAGGGGTATAAGTGCCCAGCTAAAAGGAAGAAACTCCGCTATGTCATGTTGGGTGAATAGCAACCAAGTGTGGGTATACCAAAGGAATGGTAGAAGACACAGTTGGAAAGGTAGGTGGGAGCTGGCTTAAAAAGACAGCAATATGCAAGGGCTTTCTCTTCCCTTTCTGGAGATGATGGGCAGACCCAGAAGAATAATCAATCAAATTTATATTTTAGAAAGATAACTTTGGCAGTAATCAGAAGGGAGTAGCTACCATGCAAAAGCAGAGGGGACTCTGAGACAAGTATGTAAAATTAGTATGATTAAGTTTAAAAGTGCTGATGTAAGTGTGGATACTTATTTAAATTTTGTCATATATCTGCCACCATTATGAGTGTTATGGAAAATCAATATAATAAGAGTTCAGAGACTGGAATGGGATGATAAGGAAAGGCTTTAAGGAGAAGGCAGGCAGACAGATACAACTGAAGCTGTAATAGGATGACCATCCCAGATTGCAGAAATCTTTCAAATAAAGTGTGATGCCTCTAAATACAGGATAGAACCATGATGCATCTGTGAACTGGAGAACATCAGACTATTAGGGAAAACAAGAGAAATAAAATTATCCAAGGCCTTATACATTTAGGCAGGTATATTAAGTTACACTGAAGTCTACCAAAATCTACATGGCACCCCAAAGTAGGACTCGGCAGTCAAGCACTGTCGACACTGAGCTGACATGATCGTACCTATAACTATTGTGGGGAGTTTAGTCCATTTCTAAGTTTGTGCATTAGATGGAGATGAAACATGCTGGGCAAATACAAAGCACTTACTTCCAAAAAGATAGATTTCTCTGGTCTGTTACCAATATTGAACCTTAGTCATCAACCAAGTGAAATCCCATTAAGTTGATATGAACCTGGATTACTGGTTAGTACTTTGTGAACTTTCTACTTCACTTAAGTGTTCTGTTAGAAACAGAAGAGTATATGATGACAACTCCTACTAAAAAAGGAGTTGGGAAGGCCAAGAGTGTTTTTACGTGTGTCCTAACTGAAACTTCTTTTCAAATAGAAAAACCTCCATATTACTTATACTTTACTGCTTAACACTACGCAGAGATGTGAACAATTAGATCATTCTATGAACGAGAAATTCCACATAGTAATCAAACCCCATTTTGGACTATTATTCTTTGTTTATTAAACCAACAAGAGCATTCATTCCAGCTAGTGTGTCAAAAGCACAAAATGAACCAAACACTCTGTTTAGTCGAACAATAGGTGCTCTCAGCCAAAACAAGCAGGATCCCCCAACTTTTGCTTTTATGAACCGTGACTTTACCATGCAATGATATTAGATAATGAGAGGGAGGAGATGTGAAGACGGAAGCAAAAGAATAATGCAGTTGTTTTTTATTCAGTGTCACAAGGGGTGAAATGGATTTCTTGTCAGCTTAAAGCCAAGACAAGGTATAGCTTATAACCAACTCTGTCAATAAATTGTTTATAGTATTCCCCTAATCTAGTACATACTTGATAACTGCAGTACCCATTATTCAATTTTGTTGATTCTGTAAGGCAGTAAGCTGCACACTTCTGTTAAAATAATATTTCATGGACAAGAGAGAGTTAAACTTTATCTCTGACTCATTCATTCTACACCATAAATGACCTCACCATCCTTCCTTGTCATTAACAATGCTAAGTTACTGCTGTATAATTTTACCTACCTCATTTTGAATAGCTCCATAAAGTTGTCCAGCCCATGTGTCAACAGACCACTTGGACTTCGAGCAACACTTCATATCTCTCAGCTGGTAATTATAATGTTTTCCTAAACATGTAGATAATATATGATTTCCAAATTGCAATAATCTTCCTAGGCCACTATTCAGGCCTAGTAATTTCTCATCACTTCAGGAATCAATTCACAAAGTGGGCAAGTAAACTCATTTTCCTCAGCAGTTTTAACCAATTTTATGTTTCATGTAGACATGAATGGTCAAAACTCATTTTTATTTTCTGATTAGTGTTGCTCAATTAATCCTCAACTCTCTTATAATTAGCACTAAAAGAGAAATAACCTTTTTTCTAAAAGTACAATTGGCCCTGGACATATCCTGATTTCACCTGTTCAGGTCTCTGGGTATTCAATAAAGCAAGTTCAGCCGCTGTGCCAAGAGGCCACACAGAGTTCAAGGTAACACCTCACAGCCATCAGTAGGTTAATTATAATTTCATTTCAAACACACCGACTGCATGCTTGTTTCAACTCCAAATGACCTTACCTGCTTAATTTTTTTTTTGGAGGGAGGTGTCTACATGGAGTAAATTTCTGTCAGCAAAGCCGAAAGGCCACTCAGAGTTCATGGTAACAATTCATATTTTTAACAGGTTGCCCAGACCTAAATCCTCATCTTCAAACATTCCAGAGAGAGCACTTAGTAGCTCTGAAGGAAGGAGGGAGTGGGGGAGAAGGAAAGGAGAGGGTAGAAGGGGGAAGCAGAGCCATGGTTCCTGCCTTCTGCAGTTCTGAGAGGTTCACTACCAATGACCATCTTGGCTGATTCTGGGTTGTGGCGGAACGCTCTACACTTTTGAGGTGGAGCCTTTCAGGAGTTTCTAGTGTTTACTTGATTACATCACTGCCAGAAACAAAACTGGCTCCAAAGCAGCCTTATATTTTCATTCTGAAGTGACCACAACAGTGGAAGCTTGATTCTGCATTGATGGCAACTGAGACAGGGCTGATTTCCTTCTCTTTCTCAGTGAGCAGGAACAGAAAAGGGCTTCCCTGGTGGCTTAGACAGTAAAGGATCCACCTGTGATGCAGGAGATCTGGGTTCTACCCCTGGGTTGGGAAGATTCCCTGGAGAAGGGAATGGCTACCCACTTCAGTATTCTTGCCCAGAGAATTCCATGGACAGGGGAGCCTGGCAGGCTACAGTCCAAGGGGTCACAGAATCGGACATGACTGAGCGACTAAGCACACACACACAGAGGAGCAGAAATGGAAGTTCTCAGAAGGGTAAATGTTTTCTACAAAGGCTCTTTATCTTACAAATCAGGTTGAACAAGCCCAGGTAACATTAATGAGAGGAATCATTTCAGATGTGATTTTTCTCATCTCTACTGTCTATACGGTATCACATGTTGGAATGACAAGCTTTGTGGGGATGTTTTGTAAGATTCCTGGGTTGGAAGGATCTCCCGGAGAAGGGCACGGCTACCCACTTCAGTATTCTTGCCTGGAGAATTCCATGCACAGAAGGGCCTGGCAGTCCATGGGGTCCCAAAGAGTCAGACAGGACTGAGCAACTTTCACTTTTTTAATAAGACCAACCGACCCATTTTCCCATTTAAAAACCAAACCAAACTAAAAGCAAGTGGTCCTAAAGCTTTTGCTCAGGAATGCTTTTTGCATAACTCATCAGTCATTTGTATGGAAAAGTCATTTTCCATTTCACAGAGCTTAGCCATGTTTTGTTTGTTTTGTTTTCTTTTAGTTTTTCAAACTATCTAAACGCTCAACTGCTTAGTATTTATGGTTCATACTATGAACTGTTTTGGAGAGATAAAAAAATAGAGACCCCGTTTATTCTTGGCCATTTATTCCCCTTGAAACAATTATTAGTTGTATGGTACTTTGTCTCAAATTGCTTAAGAGCAGTCTTCCCTGGCATTTAGATCCCACTTGGCTGGGCTGCATCTGCTTTCTTACAGCTTGATCTGTCTTGTCAATCCTTTTTGACAAAATGAAAGGACAATTTCTATAATGTTCACTTATTCCCTCTTCAGAGGATCCTTTCTTGGCAAATAAGTGGGTGGTATGACAACCCTTTTCACTCTCAAAAGTTAACCGCACATTATTTCAATAGTGCTTTTCAAATGAGGGAGGTAATTTCTAGTTCCTGCAGGACCACAAAGCATTTAGATGAGTGCCCCACCATAAAGCCTGATGTTTTGTTACTGTTGCATAACGCAGTGATTTAAATTTTTTAGTTGCAGAGCCTGTTTGCTTCTCCCAAATGAATCTTATGAAGAAGCCCAAAATATGAAATGTGTAATATGAAAGCTGCTTGGGCAGATTTAGGATAAACCACCCCAAGACCTATCAGCTCAGCTCATCTATCTCCTCAATTTTCCCCACTTCTACCAGCACAGTACAGAATCATACCCAAGGGAACTCAATAGAACCACTAGCTACCACCCAACACAGCTTAAAAGCTTCTAAGACATGGTGTTGGTAGTAATTAGGAAATAGGTATTTGTAAGTGGCAAATCATTTCCTCAAACTTAATTAACTCAGAACTATATGAATGACCATGTTAGAACTTTTTTCTATTAAAAGACTATCTCTTGAAGACAAGAGCTTTGTCTTGTTTATATTATACTCCCTATAAAATCTAGCTAATCCTAAATGTTTAATAAATCTTGCATTACAATGCCTTGCCTCAGATTGGAAAAAATTATTTTCTGTGTAGAACATTTTAAGGGGGCAGAAATGATATCTCTCTCCTCCCTCACTCTGTATTCACTCAGAAATCCCTAGTCATCACATCATCACAGAGATCACAAGAGACAAGCCACTATAGCAGTCATCACTGAAACACTCCATCTTATCTTCAAACAAGATGACAACCTCCACACATCTCAACTTTCCTTAATGAGAAATGTAGAATGACAATTGAAAGTTGAGGCCTTCAATAAAGCTTATCTGGTCTCAACTTAAAAATGGCAATAATCAAACTAATCATTTCCCTTGCCTGAAATTCAAAAGGAGGTATAATGAGTGTTAAATCAAGCCAAGGAAGTCATTTAAAGTCTGCCTTCTATTTTAGGAAAATTGTTCCTTCTCAGTCACCAATTAACCAAGTATTTACTGATATCCTGATCATGTGGTGGCTCAGACAGTAGAGAATCTGCCTGCAACGCAGGAGATGCAGTTCAATCCTTGGGTCAGGAAGAACCCCAGGAGAAGGAAATGGCAACCCACTCCATTATTTTTGGCTGGAGAATTCCATGGAAGGAGGAGCCTGGTGCATTACAGTTCATGGGGTCACAAAGAGTCGGACACAACTGAGAAACTAGCGACTAACACACTTTGTGTTTCTAAAATGAGCATTGAACTTGAAGTCAGAACACTGGAGTCCAAATTTAAGATTGCTGCTGCTGCTGCTGCTGCTAAGTTGCTTCAGTCGTGTCCGACTCTGTGCGACCCCATAGACGGTAGCCCACCAGGCTTCTCCGTCCCTGGGATTCTCCGGGCAAGAACACTGGAATGGGTTGCCATCTCCTTCTCCAGTGCATGAAAGTGAAAAATGAAAGTGAAGTCGCTCAGTGGTGTCCGACTCTTAGCGACCCCATGGACTACAGCCTACCAGGCTCCTCCATCCATGGGATTTTCCAGGCAAGAGTGCTGCAGTGGGGTGCCACATTGCTACTTCATAGCAATAAGATACTGCCTAAGAGCACCTTGCCTCTATTTCCTTACCTCTTTAAGTAGAATAATAATTGCTACCTCACAAGATTATTTTCAAGATATAAAAGATAAGATTTATCAAGCACTGTTCCTGGTTTATAACTGATTCAGGATCCTGTGTGTGATCCTAAGTATGCTAAGTGTTCAAGAGAGAGATAAGAAAGAAATATATTTTTGACTTTGTAAATCAACTGCCATTAGGTGAACACCCAGGCAGCTTGTAATTTAGTATCCAAGGGGTACAGGGGTACAAGTTTAACTTTAGGGAATTAAAGTTGTGTAGTGGGGGTAGGGGGAATCCAGAGCCCTGGGTTTGTTCCAAAGTAAGCTCCTATGTTGTGCTGTGCTCAGTCGTGTCTGACTCTGGAACCCCATGGACTATAGCCTGCCAGGCCCCTCTGTCCATGGAATTCTCCAGGCAAGAATACTGGAGTAGGTTGACATGCCCTCCTCCAGGGGATCTTCCCAACTCAGGGATGAAACCCAGATCTCCTGCCTTGCAGGTGGATTCTTTACCATTTGAGCCACCAGGGAAGCCCAAAGATAAATCCCAGGATATATCAAACTGAATTGGTTTCAGAATATTACTAAGATTAAAAACATGAAAAGGACTTCCATCTCAATCACCACATCTTTCCCATCACTATCCCTTATTCTATTCCTCCTTCCCTCTTTTTTCTTTTGGCCGTGCCCTATGGCATGTGGAATCTTAGTTCGGTGATTGAACCCATGCTCCCTGCAGTGTAAGCACAGGGTCTTTACCACCAGACCTCTAGGGAAGTCCTTCTTCTTTCTTCTTTTATACCCGAGTCAGGGCTGAACTGGAAGTAGAACAACTACATATTCTCAGAAGTGTAGAAGTCATAGGCCTATTACCAGTGTTAAGATCTTTACCTTTAGTTAATTATTCCTCTGCCAAACTTTCGGGAGTCACAAAGTCACATTCTAGATTTCCCTCAGGGATATTATGATCCATACCTTTAGATGACAGTCAAGATGGCTAGGGTAAGGGACTTGGTGGTTTAGAAAATTTGGACCTTGATCCACACAAAAATTATATAAGGGTTCAAATGCTAAAGAACTCTTTTTTTTTTTTTATGTGATAAAATACAATTGTGAGCTGGAACTCATTTTTTATTCCTCTAAAAAGTTGTGATGACAAAGGAACTTCAGTTAAGCTAAACTTACCCTTTCCTTTTGGATCAACAGTGCACTAGCAAAACAGATAATTTTTCTAAAGGTACATTGAGAAGCAGTCAGATGGCTGAGGAACATCATTATCAACAATGATGATGACAATGACAATAAAATCCTGCTTTACTGAACCAAGAAATGCTTTCTAAAAGTACATCTTTCATTTGTCTCATAGCAACCATGTATCAAGTACTCAATCTGCATAGGGTCTTAGTCATTATAACCTCTGGTCATTATTAATTTCTTCTTATCATTCTAGTTCAATCTGGCTATTTTCTCCTTTTCTGTACTTAAAAAGTGGCATTAGAACAAAGTAATTTTTATGACATAGATTCAAAAATCATACCCTGGCATTTCTTTCTGTACTTTTACTTCCCTATTACATCTCATATTCTTTTCTGGGAGCCTGCATTGCTGATGACTGGTTCACAAATTCAAATATATTTTAAACATGGAAACTCTATTTTTTTCTCTTTCTTTTCACAATTTTTTTTTTGTGCTCATAACCCTTTTGAAAATAAAGAAACCCAAGAGAACAGATTTTAGAATTAAGCAAAAAGAAATGATCATTTCCCATACACTGATATAGGTATCAAAGTTCTTGATGTTTATATGAAAGAATCATTGGAAGTTAAAATTAAATATGCCTTAAGTATTCAGTATATTTAATATTAGAAGTTAAAATTAAATATGCCTTAAGTATTCAGTATATTTTAATTTAAAATTAAAAGTTAAAATTAAATATACCTGGGGGCTCAGCTGTTAAAGAATCCACCTGCAATGTGGGAGACCTGGGTTCGAGCCCTGGGTTGGGAAGATCCCCTGGAGGAGGAAAAGGCTACCTACTCCAGTATTCTGGCCTGGAGAATTCCATGGACTGTATTTTCCATGGGGTCACAAAGATTCAGACACAACTGAGCGACTTTCACTTTCACTCAGAAATCATGTAGTCATAGGTGTGTTTGGGAATTCCTGAGGTTTCAAATTGTTCAAGGTGGTAATGGCATCAGTAAGAATTTCTATTTTAAATCAATAAACAGGTTTTTGAATATAATGAGGTAACTTGTAGCAGACCAACACTTCTGCCAAAAACAATCAGGAAGATTAGAAGCAAAAAATCAGCTAACAACTGAGGAATACAGGATTTGAGAAGACAAGACTGGGAAGAAAAAGAAGTTCTTTGAGATGAAGCCAAAATTCTGTACACCAGGTTCTTGGTGTTGGGAGAAAGGCAGAGGAGCTAAGAGAACTTCTAGAAAACTCAAAGGGCTGGAGAGGGACAGAAAAGTGAGCCTACTGGTATGTGCTGATGCTAAGCTGTAGGACGTAGGGCCTGAGAAGCCAAGCAGATAATGGCTAAAAAGTAGAGAAGAGTTTTCTATAGATTCTTGGTGCTGAGGAAACAAAAATGAAGAGCTCAGGTCCGCCTAGGAGAAGCCTTACTAAAATGCCCTGGACGCTCAGCGGGGACACAAAGGTGAATACGTATAATGGTAGGCCTGAGCAAAGAGTAGGCTGAGCCACGCTCCAGACCAAGTCTGCAAAGGTTCTGGGCAGACTGCAGTGATGTCACCCACACTCCTGGTACCTGCCAAAAGACAAGATGCATCTCTGCAGTAAATGTCGTCATCTAGAACCAGCAACACTTTTCATTCACAATGACAGGGACTCAATAAAAATTTAGATTTGCCAAAAACAGGAGCAAGAGAAAACTAGACAATAGAAACAGTCCTACAGATGAACAAAATCAGAAATGGGCTTTAAAAAAACTGTGACTTACATTACATGACTAAGAAATAATAAAATGCAAAAGAAAATGCAAAACTGCACCATACAACTGAAATATTTAAAAAAGAAGAAATTCTAGCATTGAAAAATATAACTAAAATTAATAAAATAGTGGGTTGACAAGCAGATTGTACACAGTTGAAGAGAAGATTAATAAATTGGAATGAGTACAAAATACCTAGACTGAAGAAAATAGCTAGATTGAAACAAAAGGACAGAACATATGGGACATAGTGAGAAGAGCCAAATATGTCTTTCTGGAGTCCCCAAAAGCAGAAGCTAGAGAATAGGAGAAGGAAAGTTTGAAGACATAATAGCTGCAAAATTTCTAAAACTTACAAAAGAACCCAATCTACAGATTCAACAGTAATTTTACACTCCATAGAGGAAAAATACAAAGGAAACCACACTATGCACATTAGAGTAAAATGGTCAAAAGCAGACAAACTTTCAAAGGAGCAGCTATAAGACTTACACTTTACTTCATCAAGAAAAATGATGAAAATCAGAAAACAATGGAACCACACATGGATATGCTAAAAGAAAATAACTGGCAACTTAAAATTCATCCCTCAGTAAAAAAAATTCTTGAGTAATGAAGGCAAAAAAAATTCAAGACAAAAGCTAAGATAATTTGTTATTAGCAGATCCATACTAAAAGATACATTAAAAACAATGTGCAAGGAAACATATATACATATATTAGATACATATAAATAAATGTTATCAGTAATATTAATGTTGATTTAGACTTAAAATACTTGTGAAGTGAAAATGTTAGCAATAATTAAAAAAAGTAGGAATGGAGTAAATTAAAGTTGCTTTAATTTCTAGCATTTTTGTGGGGTTTAAGTTATATCAGACTTTTATAAGTAAAAGGTGCAGGTTGTATTGTTTAGAGGAATCACTTAGAGACTGTATAACAAACAAGATAATGGAGAAAAAAAGTAGAGTAGTGAAGTATAATTAATTTTTAAAAAGTAAGAAAGAAGTAAACAAACAAAAACAAAAGAGAGGGCAAAAATAGAAAGCAAGTATAATGCTATGTATAAATCCCAACATATCAGTAATTAACTTAAATGAAAATTTACTAAATACTCCAATAAAAAGCAAAATTTGTTTGAACAAACATTCTACATGCCACTTATAAAAGCACACCTCAACTATAACAATCCTGAAAAGTTGAAAGTAAACTGATGAAAAAACATATACTGCGCAAATCTAGCCAAAAAGAAAGCTGATGTGGCTGTACTAATATCAGACAAAGTATACTTTAAGGCAAAGGCATTATTATATTATAACATATTATATATATATATATATATATATATATAAAATAATATATTATAATGTTAAAAGTCAATTTAACAAGAAGATAAAAAATCCTAAATTTATATGCCCCTAGTAATATATGGTTATATTATATATAAAGCAAAAATGGACAGGACTAAGAGAAATAAATTCACAATCATAATTGGAGGGGTGCATACAACTGTCAACAATCAATGGAATAACTAGAATAAAACCAAAGAATTGATAGAGATATAGACTATTTATCCATTGTAATTAACAAATTTGATCTAGTTGATGTTTATAGAAACACTGCAGACAGTAACTGTAAACACAAGTTCCATTTTTAAACGGCGTAGAGAATATGTACCAACACTGACCATATGCTGAGCCAAATGTCAAGTCTCAACAAATTTCACAGGACTAGAAATCATTCTATTATGTTCTCTGACCACAGCAGAATCAAGGTAGAAATCAACAACACAAAGACAGCCAGGAAATCAAAAAATGGAAAATAATGCCCTACTAAATAACTCATGTGTCAAAGAAGCAATCAAAATGGAAATTAGAAATATCTGGAGATGTTAATGAAAATATGAGGTACAAAGATTTCTGTGATGAAGGCATCTCTAGGGAACTTTATTGCCTTAAATGAATACCTTAAAAGAGAAGAAAAACTAAAGAAGAAAAAAGATAGATCTAAATATGTATCTCAAGAAGTTAAAGAATAGCAAACTGCTGCTGCTGCCACTGCTTATAGCAGAATAAGAGAAGTAGAATACATATGTAAAGTGGAATCAATAAAGGAAAAAAATGGCTTGTTGAAAAGGCTGCTAAAAATGACAAAACGTTGCATTAACAATAATCAAAGAGAATGGAAAGAAGGCACAAATTACCAGTATTCAAAATGAAAAGAAGCATATAACTACATATCCTATAGATGTTAAAAATATAGAGAATATTATTGAACAACTTTATGTCAATATATTAGGAAGTTTAGATGAAACAAATTTCTAGGAAAACACAATTTTCCAAAATTGACACAAGAATAAATAGAAGATGGGACACTTGTGGATTAAAGAAGTTGAGTCTATAATAAGTTTCCCAGAAAGAAATTTCCTGGTCCATATGGTGAAATCTTTGTAATATTAAAGGAAAAAATAAAACTAATCTTACACAAATTCTTCTTAAGAAAGAAAATGAGGGAAAACTTATCAAGTATTTTTAGTAGACCAGCATAACCTTGCTATCAAAACTCCCACAGGCCATTATAAGAAAGAAAATCCCAACAGAAAATTGGGAAAAATAGCTGAACTAGCATTTCACAAAAGAAGATACCAAAATGGCTAATTAACGTACAAAGATTGCCTAATATCATAAATATTAGAAAAATATTACTAATAATTATATTACACAATAAACTCAAAAAAATAGCAGTACACTCACCAGAATGGCTAAAATTAGGAAGAATACAATACCACACATTGTTGAAGATGTGGAGTAAGCTGAACTACCATCATTGTTGGTATAAACTGATTACAATCACTGAAAAACTAGTGGTATCTACTAAAGCTGACGCATATATCCTAACAAATGACTAGCAATTCAACCCTAGGTATATATCCAACAGAAAATGGCACATCAAAAAGCATATACAAGACTGTTTAAGGCAGTGCTATTTATAAAAACCCCAGTGAAGAAATATCCCTTATGTTCATCAACAATCAAACAGGAATGACTAAACTGTGGCTTATCTGTATTTGTTGTTCTTTAGTCCCTAAGTCATGTCCGACTCTTACAGACCCCATGGACTGCAGTGTGCCAACCTTCTTTGTCCTTTACTGTCTCCTGAAGTTTGCTCAAACTCACGTTCATTGAGTTGGTGATGCTATCTAAATGTCTCACCCTCTGTCGCCCCCTTCTCCTCCTGCCCTCAATCTTTCCCAGCATCAGGGTCTTTTCCAACAAGCCAGCTCTTTGGAGCAGATGGACAAGGTACTGGAGCTTCAGCTTCAGCATCAATGAATATTCAGGGTTGATTTCCATTAGGACTGACTGGTTTGATCTCCAGTGGACTCTCAAGAGTCCTCTTTAGCACTACAATTCGAAAGCATCAATTCTTTGGCACTCAGCCTTATTTATGGTCCAACTCTCACATCTGTACATGACTACTGGAAAAACCACAGCTTTGACTATACAGATCTTTGTCGGCAAAGTGATGTCTCTGCTTTTTAATACGCTAATAGGTTTGTCATCACTTTCCTTCCAAGCAGCAAGCATCCTTTAATTTCATGGCTGCAGTCATGATTGGCAGTGATTTTGGAGCCCAATAAAATAAAATATGCCACTGTTTCCACTTTTTTCCCATCTCTATTTGTCATGAAGTAATGGGGCCAGATGTCATGATCTTAGTTTGTTGAATGTTGAGTTTCAAGCCAGCTTTTTCACTCTCCTCTTTCACCTTCATCAAGAGGCTTTTTAGTTCCTTTGCTTTCTGCCATTTGGGTGATATCATCTGCATATCTGAAGTTGTTAATATCTCTCCCAGCAATCTTGATTCCAGCTTGTGATTCATCCAGCCTGGCATTTAACATGATGCACTATGCATCAAAGTTAAATAAGCAGGGTGACAATATACAGCCTTGACGTACTCCTTTCCCAATTTTGAACCAGTCCGTTGTTCCATGTCCAGTTTTAACTGTTGCTTCTTGACGGGCATACAGATTTCTCAGGAGACATGTACGGTGGTCTGGTATTCACACCTCTTCAAGAAATTCCACAGTTTGTTGTGACCCATGCAGTGAAAGGCTTTAGAATAGTCAATGAAAAAGAAGTAGATGTTTTTCTGGAATTTCCTTGCTTTTTCTATGATCTAACGAATGTTGGCAATTTGATCTCTGGTTCCTCCGCCTTTTCTAAACCCAGCTTGTACATCTAGAAGTTTTCGATTCACATACTGCTGAAGCCTAGCTTGAAGGATTTTGAGCATTACCTTGCCAGCATGTGAAATGAGCATAATTGCACAGTAGTTTGAACATTCTTTGGCACTGCCCTTCTTTGGGACTGGATTGAAAGCTGATCTTTTCCAGTCCTATGGCCACTGCTGAGTTTTTTGTATATCTGCATAACTATATAATGGAATGCTTTACAGCAATGAGAAAGGATAAATTATCACCTCATGCAACAGTTTAGATGAATCTCATAAACAGGTCAAACTATTCAGTGTTGATAGAAATAAGTATAGTGATTACTATTGGATGAGAGGAATTAGGGACTGGGAACAGGAATAATGAGAATGTTCATTCCCAAGAATGAGTAATTTTTTCTGGGTTTTATGGGTGCATTCACTTTACAAAGACAAACCAAGGTGCACAATTGTAATTTACAGCTTTTTCTATTCTACAATAACCTTGACTTTAAAATGTCAATAAAAGGAATATTCTAACTTTCCTCAATTTTTTTCCTTCATGGGTAGAACTTATTAAAAAGTAGACATGAACTGTCTTTTACAACATTTTTTAATTAAAGTATAGCTGATTTATAATGCTGTGTTAGTTTCTGTTGTATAGCAATGTATATTAGTTTCACAGATTAGTACACATATATATGTGTATCTCCACACATTTTTAGAGTCTTTTCCCATATAGGTCATTACAGAGTATTGAGAAGACTGCTCTGCAGTAGATCCTTATTAGTAATCTACTTTATATATGAAAGTGAAAGTTGCTCAGTCATGTCTGACTCTTTGTGATCCCATAGACTATACAGTCCATGGAATTCTCTAGGCCGGAATACTGGAGTCCGTAGCCTTTCCCTTCTCCAGGGGATCTTCCCAGCCCAGGGATTAAACCCAGGTCTCCCGCATTGCAGGTGGATTCTTTACCAGCTGAGCCACAAGGGAAGCCCAAGAATACTGGAGTGGGTAGCCTATCCCTTCTCCAGTGGATCTTTCTTACCCAGGAATCAAACTGGGGTTTCCTGCATTGCAGGTGGATTCTTTACCAACTGAGCTATCAGGGAAGCTCTGATTTTATATATAGTAGTGTGTATATTTTTCAGTCTCAATCTCCCAATTCATCCCTCCTCCCCTACACACTCTGCTTTCCTTCTGGTGACTATAACTTTGCTTTCTACTCCTGTGACTCTATTTCTGCTCTGTAAACAAGTTCATTTGTAAACTTTTCTCCTTTAAATCTGTATTGCTTCAGATCCTCTAAGTGGGTTTAGAGTAAGTCATGAATAGCAAAAGGAATTTAGAAGACTGTATTCACAGATCCAGAGTCTTGGTTGGTTTTCTCCCTAGCTGACACAGCTAGGTTCTGTGATACAAATGTATGTGTGTGTGTATTTTTACCACCATAAAACTTGAAAATGTTTTCATTTGTACTCATTGTGATGGTTAACTTTATGTGTCAACTTGACTGGGCCAGAAATTAGGTCAAACATTACACTGGGTGTGCCTGTGGGAGTATTTCTGGATAAATACCAACATTTTAATTGATAGACTTAGTAAAGCAGATTGCTCTCCCTCATGTGAGTGGGCCCCATCCAGTTGGGTAAAGGACTAAATAGAATCAAAAGGCTGACCCTCCTACAAGTAAGAGGAAACTCCTCCTGTCTAACTGTCTTAAGCTGGAACATCAGTCTTTTCTGGCCTTGACTGAAATGAAAACATGAGTTTTGGGTCTCAAATCTGCTAGCATTTTAAAACGGAACTTTACTTGCGTCTGCAGCTTGATGGATCTGCGGATCTAGGGAAATTTGCCAGCTTCCATAATCACACGAGCTAATTCATTGTAAGTAAGTAAATAAGTATACATACATACATTTACATACACATATATCTTATTGGTTCTATTTCTCTGGAGAACTCTGACTAATACACTCATACATTGCTTAATTTTTATCCATAATAGATCATTTGTTAAAGGCAGAAAACATAAGAAATACTGAAAAAATAAAAATACATAAAGACCATAAAATTATCACAATTTTGCAAATAAGTCTGAAATATCTTAAACATGCAATCACATTAAATTGATCAGACTCCTTACAATGTACATAGTCTTAATCTTTTTAAACTTAATATTTAAAAAGAGGAAATATGTTTAATTTGCCTTTATATTTATCAGGATTTAAGATTAGTTGTGTTGACATTTATTTCTGAGAATTACTTGCACTTACTAGCATGAAAGACCTTTTCTTATAATATTTAGAAACACAAGTTGAAATTAAATACTAAAAATACTAGCTTTCAATATTCAAAATTAAAAATTCCAAACAACAGGTCATATAAGTAGATTTGGATCTAATATCTACCTCCAAATATCACAGATACAGAAACCAAGACCCAGAGCAGTCAAGAAATTCAACTAAGAATACAGTTTTAGTTAGCAGCAGAGTTAGGGTAAGTATTCAAGTGTCCTGATTATGGGGCCAGAATTCTTTGCACCACCACCTACGATACCTGTCCCTTCTAGCACGATCAGTCATATTAGCTCCTCAAAGGCTTTTTTTTACATGCACAAAAAGAATCTGGTCATCTCTAGCTATTAAAAAGTTGCCATATCTGACTGAGAAATTCACAAATAGAATGGTTCTTTACATTTTCTTCCACCTTCAATAAATTTGGCTTTCACCAGCTAATGTCTGAAAACATCTTTGGATAATTTTCAGCAGAGAAACAATAAATCAGGGATGTCAGTGGTTGAGAGAGGAAAGTTTTTCCAATTTTCATAAACAAAAACTTCAGTGACAGCTGCTTTCAGGTTTTGGATGTAATTTTCCTAACTGATGTCTTCACTGTGGTGTGCCTTGGCTGTCTTCCACGTACTAGCCAATCTTGGGGGAAGCATGATTTACGCTGACGCCACATCAATGTGAAAATCTGATCAAGTAAAGTAGAACTCTGTAGCCTAACTGGGGAGAGCTGGAAGCAAGTCACCATTCACATGTGGATAAGGCAAAGACAGGGTCCATCTACAAAAGTGCTGCTGCCCTGCTTCTGGTTTACGCTGGCAACTGATTAGGAGCTAAAGATACAGCACCAAGACACTTCCCACTGAAATGGCCATAAAAACTTTGAAAAAAGCAGAAACTCTTAACAATGTTAAACTCTAAAATGAATGGTTAAACTATGGCCAAAATTCAGAAGGATTTTCAAACGAACAGGAAGAGAGCAGAATTGAGAATCCCAGTTCAGGGCTCATAAGAACAGACTCACCAGACTTCTCTACTCCTACCCCCAGGTCAGAAACTAGGCTCTACAACAGTACTTTTCAACATCGGGCAATTTTCTGCAATACAGATCCTTTGGCTCCATTTGTAGAGATCCTAATTCAAGGTCTGGTTTGGGTAGTTGGGGAGTAGGGGGAGTTGTCTGTAAGTGAATATTTTTTATAAAACACTAAATGAATCTGATGATCTCCCAGGTTAGAAAACTACTGGTCTATAGCAATTACTAAAACTGGATACTGGATACTGCTCTGTTGCATACTTGCTGCTATTTTTTTAAAAACATAATTAAAAAATTTTGAAATACTCATGACAAGTTTCAAAAAATAATACCAAGGGTTTCCATAAACCTTTCAACCAGCTTCCTCCAATAATAATATCTTATATAACCAGAACACAATGTCAAAACGAGGAAACTGACTCTGGTACAATACTATGAATTCAGGTATAGACCTTATTTGGATTTCACCAGTTTTCACACACATTTCTGTATATGTGTGTTTTATATGCAGTTTCCCTGATAGCTCAGTTGGTAAAGAATCTGCTTGCACTGCAGAAGAACCCGGTTGGATTCCTGGGTCAGGAAGATCCCCTGGGGAAGGGACAGGCTACTCACTCCAGTATTCTTGGGCTTCCCTTGTGGCTCAGCTGGTAAAGAATCAGCTTGCAATGTGGGAGACCTGGGTTCTATCCCTGAGTTGGGAAGATCCCCTGGAGAAGGGAAAGGCTATGGACTCCAGTATTCTGGCCTAGAGAATTCCATGGACTATATAGTCCATGGGGTCGCACAGCGTCAGACATACACTTGTATGCATGCAGCTGCACAAAAATTTATCACATGTAGATTTGTATCAAGAATGCAAAACTGTTCTATCACCATTAAGGAACTCCTCTGTTTTCTTTCTTACTAGTCAAACCTTCTCCAGCACTAACCTCTGACAACCACTGATTTGTTCTCCATCAGTATAATTTTGTAACTTAGAGAATGTCACATAAGTGGAATTAGACAGTATATAAAATTTGAATTTTAGTTTTGACTTAGCATAATGCCCTCAAGAGCTATCCTAGTTTTTGCATACATATCAACAGACCAGTCTTTTTACTGTCAAGCAGTATTCCGTTGTACAGATGTATCACAGATTATTTATCCATTCATTCTCTGAGGTACATTTGGACTGTACATTGGAAGTACACTTCCAGTTTTGGTTATTACAAATAAAGCTGCTATGAACATTCACGTACAGGGTTTTTCTTTTTTTTTTTTTTGGTAAACGTTTCACTTCTCTAGGACAAATGCCCAGGAGTGTGACTGCTGGTTTATACAACAAGGATATATTTAATTTTATAAGAAACTGCTAGGCTGTTCTCCAGAGTGACAGAACCATTTTATATCCCCACCAGTAATATATACACGAGAGATTCAATTGTGCTGCATTCTCACCAGCATTTCATTTACCTCATGCTTCCTGAGGTACACAAAGCTGGATATCCTTTTTTCTGAGCCCTTATGCCCGGTAGGCTGCCGTCTATGGGGTCGCACAGAGTCGGACACGACTGAAGTGACTTAGCTTAGCTTATGCCTTTATAACATGGCAAAAGGCAACAGGACTTAAGTGATGCAAAACACTATGGAGTCATGATGTGGGCACAAATTAAAGAACCCAGTAAGAGGACATATTAGGGCAACAGAGTTTCCATTCATTCTCTAGTTAATATTAGAGAAAGATACAATGAGGGTATAGGCTTACAATAAATCACATTGCATTTGATGAATATCTGCTAATGGTGAGGTACTTGGATAGGAATTGTGTATATCAATGCACTCTCCAGCTATCGATCTGAGATGAGGCTAATCACACTCAAGAATAAGGTAAATAGATGTCTGGTTTTTAAAACTGAAAGTTTGGTATAAAAATGGCTTTTGGCCTAAAAATGGCTTATGGTAATGTAGCCTATAAGCCAACATTTTTTTTCCTCTCGGCTTATAATACATGCTACTGTGCTGACTCCTAACGTAGATACAAGAACATGAACTTCCTTTCCTGATATTTCTTGGGATACTATATGGCAAACAAACCTAAGAAACAGGATATGTCATTTATATATAGTGAACGACATATCCTGTCTGTTGATATGCAGAATGCATCTAAATATTCCTTCCATGATGGATAATCAGGAAAAAAACAAAAAAAAATATGGAAAAATACTCCAGGATCATGGAAGGGACTATTATTCTTTAAGAGAAAAGGCACATTTTTTTTTAAAGTATAGAAACCAGAGAGAACTTTAAAAAATAAAAACTAATTTGCATTCTCAATACAATGCAAGGAAGCAGAAGTCCAGAATGAAAGTTCATGTTAAGGGAGATAGTGGAAACAATGCAAAAAACCTGCAATAGTAGAATTTTCAATAAATATTGAAGGTAATGATGATCACAACTTCAGCAACTTAAATAACAGATATGAAGGACAAACTTGAATAACTGTAATGAGTGCTGAAATGAAAAAAAAAGAAAAGAAACAGATAAAGAAAATGATTTGTATGGGGAGACAAGATCTAAGAACTGAATAAATAATTATTTAGTGTTTACTCTCCACAAGGTAACATTATAGTCATTCTCTTCTCCTGTCCTCAGTTTGATTCTTCATAATAGAAATAGATCATTGAGAATCTGATAACAATTGCTTAGCTCTGGGATTTTGACTAATGTGGTTCTAATTTCAAGGCATTAAGAATTAGCAAGGTATATGTTGAAGATAAGCAATAATTACCTGTGTCTGACTTTCTTTCCTCAGAAACTTGGATATATCTTAAATAGATTTTCTTCTTTTACACATTTATATACTAATCCAAAATACAATATACTTTAATGTCCAGAGATTATATACATGTTTACTACAATGATAGACCTTAACAATCTTGCTTCATTGCTAACTCAATAACAATGTTCAATGAAATTAAATGCAGTTGCACTGTAATTTCTTCAAGTAAAAATCAATATGGTGGTGCTGAGTTGCTCAGTCATTTGGGACTCTTTGTGGCCCAATGGACTGCAGCCCACCGGGCTCCTCTGCCCATGTAATTTTCCAGGCAAGAATAGTGGAGTAGGGTGCCGCTTCCTACTCCAGGGGATCTTCCCAACCCAGAGATCAAACTGAGTCTCCTTTATTTCCTTCATTGGCAGGCTAGCGCCACCTAGGAAGCCCCATTAAAAAAGTTAATATACTAACTCTTAACATGATAATCAAACTACAACTTACACTTTCCTTTAAATTGTATTTGCTTGAATTTTTGCCTTTTATTTGTCTTTTAACATCTCAGAGCTATTTTTCATATTTTGATATTTTTAAAAAGCCAATCTGAGCCTTTTAGTAGAACATTTACTCTAATTATATTTATTATCATAACGAGTATGTTTGGCCTTGCATTATTTGTTTTTGTGCTTTCTGCTTTGTTTTCTTCTTTGTTGTTTCCTTTGCTACACAGAAATTTTCTTTGATTAGTTTTTGATAATAATTTAGAATGTATACAGTCTCAATTCAATTTTTAAAATATAAACTTAATTATCAGTGTCAAGACTAAAAGAGCATTATTAGCCCTACACTTCTCATCTCTCAGTATGGTTGATATTATTAGGGATTTCAGACACAGCTTCTTATTTTTAAGTATTTACATACAAAAGTATCTTATTTGTTTTTCAAAAGTATCTTAAATATTAAAAATGTCTCTCAAAATTTACTCAGACTTCATGTTTAAAAATAGCTTAATTTTCCCTATCAGTCCTTTTATAAAATCACATCCTCTTATTAAAAAAAAAATTCCATTGATCAAAAACATGGACAACTTGATTAGTATTATAGAGACTTTTATCCTATTTTAAGTTTGTAAAGATTTTCACTTTCTTGCATTTAATTCTGTTGAGCAGGAGGTGGAAAACTTTCTGTAAAGGGCCAGAGAGTAAATGCTTTACATTCCTGGGCCATATATTTATTCTCTGAATTAAGTCTTCAATTCTGCCATTGTAATGTGAAAGCAGCCCCAGACAGTAAGCAAATGAGTATAGCTATGTTCCCATAAAACTTTATTTCTAGAGACAGGCAGTGGGCCACAGATTGCCAACTGTTGCTACAGAGAAAAAGTATGGGGCCAGTGTGATTGGATTCAGCCTTTTTCTAAGGTTAGATGACAATACATGAAGTAAGAGGCACAGCTCTAGGTTCTCCACTTTCCTATTCCCCTGATAAAAAGAGACTCGACCGTAAATCTAGTAGATATGCAGTCATTATTTACTGTGATTTTTAAAAACCATAAAACTAGAGTGTCAATGAGTATTTTAAAACCAGAATGACCAAATATGCGCTCTTTAAAGTATATAATCTCTGAGATGCTGCTTAATTTCTTTTGGCATGCTCATTCTATTAATAGAAAACTTGGTTTTTCTATAACATAAAAGCAGGCCTAAATATTTGTCCCACGTCCTATTCCATTGAATGTAAAAACAAAGATTCACTTTAGGGTGAATCTTAAAGGTTCTACGATTTTTTATGAGTATGACAAATCCAGCTGGTGTACAGAATGAAGACTAATAACTTCAATCTTTGCTTCTGTAAGTTGACTGGAAAAGGCATAGAGAAAGATCCGTACGCATCCTGTAGTGTAACGACATGCATGAAGCTTTCGGTGATTTTAGGGGGCAGGGCTCTCATTTTCACTAAATTGGAACTGTGAGAAAGAAATTGGAATTGAAATTATATCAGCAAAAGTATGTCTTCCAGATGGTAGGAGGAGAAAGAAGGAGAGATAAGGAGTCAGTTACCAGGAAAATAGATCTTTGGGACTCCTAATAAATCCAGACAAAGATGCAGCATAATCTAGTGGGACCACTGATCACTGTGATCAGAGCCAAAAGGACAAAAAGTCAGGACAAGCCAGTGAACCTCTGAGAGCAGACATCCTTGGTTTGCCTCTTTTTTCATCTCTCCTAAATTTATTGCAAATTTGCCAGAATAAAATCCTTATTAGGTGTTTATTTCTATGTATATATTTCTCTTTATATATTTATAATTACCTAATTATTTATATTTTGAGGGGATGGCTAGGACCAATGTAATCTTGTAATCCCTCTCTATTTACCAAAAAAAGAGAGGAAGATTAGAATAAGGGACTGGATAAAAATGGCTTGCAAACAAAAATCACTTTTGTATGAAATATCTGTAAAATACCTGAAATTAAGACTGTCAAATTCACAGAGAAAGAAAAAAAAACTACATTAAAAACTCAAAGAAGGTCTGAAGTCACAAGGTTTAATAGACAGAACATAGGTCCTAGGAGAAGCTAATGAAGCTGGGGCTATTTGAACCTGGAGAAGAAAGGGTGAGAAGAAAATTCCCTAACTGTATGGTACCTGTTTATGTATACAGTGGTATGTGGGTCCATTTCCAATTGTGATCTAAAATTAATGCAATAATGGTTTTGAATGACTTGTGAACTCAATCAAGGCCAGAATAATAAGAAACAGGTTTTAAGTGAAGAGTTGAAAATACTGTAATAGAGCTATCATGAAACTGCAGAACATCTATCCTCAAAGACAGTGGAAACCATTCCCTCCCACCTAATAAACTGCCACCTTAATTTCCTTGGGCTTCCCTGGTGGCTCAGACGGTAAAGCATCTACCGACAATGCAGGAAACCTGGGTTCAATCCCTGGGCTGGGAAGGTCTCCTGGAGAAGGAAATGGCAACCCACTCCAGTATTCTTGCCTGGAAAATCCCATGGACAGAGGAGCCTGGTAGGCTATAGTCTACGGGGTCTCAAAGAGTTGGACACGACTGAGCGACTTTTTTTTTTTTTTTTTAAATTTCCTAAGTGGGTAAAACTTCAGTATGACCTAGAGAAAAAGTATTTCCCCTGCTTTATTTCTCAGGAATCCCCTTCCTTACCAAAACTGATTTGATTTGCTTTCTTCTTTCATATGTACATCTTCCAATGCTAACTGAAGCCACTATGCTAACTGGTTCATTACGGGTGATAACTTTCTGCAGGAGAGAAACAGATCTAGCTATCAACATATATTCATCTAGTTTGAATGAAGATGTTTCATCATCTATATAAGGTTCTGTATTACTTCTAAGACACATATGCCTCAGTTTATCTTTTATCCAACCTTTTAGGCATCAAGAGAAAAAATGGAAGATATGAGGAGTATTTGGTTTCAAGGTTCTGTCAGGTGAATCAACCCCTAGTTTGAATCCTGGTCCCAGGTGTGAATTCAGCTGCCTAAAAATTGGTGTAGATCTTAAATGTCTACAGCTACAGGTGAAATTTTTTGTTTTGACAGGGAACAACTGGATATTTATTGTCACATGTCTGTACATGTCAGATCAGTTATGAGTACTTCCTTAAACCCAGACAAGAAGGAGAAAAGTAGAATATGGGGAAAGTGAGGGGATTCTGTGGTAGGTTCCAGAAGACTGATTTCTGTCTTGCTCTTATACTTTGTTACCCATTCACTTGCTTGCTCTGATGAAGCAATATGCCATGTTATGAGATATGTTAGGGAGAGACCCATGTGTCAAGGAACTAAAGAAGGTCTTGGCTAAGAGCTCCTGAGGAACTGAGGTCTCAGTCCAATAAGAAAATGGATCCTCCAACAACCAACTACTAAGTAAGCAAGGAAGTAAATCTTTCCCAAGAGAGCTTTGAAATGACTCCAGCTTTATGGGAAACTGAGTCAGAGATCCCAATTATTAGACCAGATGATATACTGAAGTCATTTCCAGTATATTTATTATAAAAGAAAAGACAACTGAGCATAAAACAAATTAAGAATAGAAAAGCAGACTTACAGTATGTAATTTTTTTAACATAGAAAAAGATACTGTATAAAGGACAAGGACCATAAAGAAGTTGGACCATAAAGAAGGCCAAGAACTAAAGAACTGATGCTTTCAAATTGTGATATTGGAGAAGACACTTGAGAATCCCCTGAATGGCAAGGAGGTCAATCCAGTCAATCCTAAAGGAAATCAACCCTGCATAGTCATTGGAAGGACTGTTGCTGAAGCTGAAGCTCCAATACTTTGGTCACCTGATGCAAAAGAGTTGACTTATTGGAGAAGACCCTGATGCTGGGAAAGATTGAAGGCAAAAGGAGAAGGGGGTGGCAGAGGATGTAATGGTTAGATAGCATCACTAACTCAGCAGACATGAATTTGAGCAAACTCTAGGAGGGTGGAGAACAGAGGACCCTGGTGTGCTACAATCCATGGGGTCACAAAGTGTCAGACATGACTTTGTGACTGAATAACAAGTTAAATCTTTATAAGGAGTTCTTATAATAAGAACTCTGCTTCAAAATTTCTCTGTAAAATAAATACACAGATATACTCTTAAAGATGAAGAACTGAAGGACAGGGACAGTTATGGATTTGTCCAAGGGTACACAGAAAGAGAATCGTAACAGATTGCTGAACATGTTATTTCTCCGTTTTTCAGTTCAGTTCAGTTCAGTCGCTCAGTCATGTCTGACTCTGCAACCCCATGGACTCCAGCATGCCAGGCCTCCCTGTCCATCACCAACTCCCGGAGTTTACCCAAACTCATGTCCATTGAGTCAGTGATGCCATCCAACCATCTCATCCTCTGTCGTCCCCTTCTCTTCCAGCCTTCAATCTTTCCCAGCATCAGGGCCTTTTCCAAGAACTCAGTTCTTTGCATCAGGTGGCCAAAGTATTAGAGTTTCAGCTTCAACATCAGTCCTTCCAATGAATATTCAGGACTGACCTGCTTTAGGATGGACTGGGTGGATCTCCTTGCAGTCCAAGGGACTCTCAAAAGTCTTCTCCAACACCACAGTTCAAAAGCATCAATTCTTCAGTGCTCAGCTTTCTTTATAGTCCAATTCTCACATCCATACATGACCACTGGAAAAACATAGCCTTGACTAGAAGGACCTTTCTTGGCAAAGTAATGTCTCTGCTTTTTAATATGCCGTCTAGGTTGGTCATAACTTTCCTTCCAAGGAGTAAGCGTCTTTTAATTTCATGGCTGCAGTCACCATCTGCAGTGATTTTGGAGCCCCCAAAAATAAAGTCTGACACTGTTTCCCCATCTATTTGCCATGAAGTGATGGGACCAGATGCCATGATCTTTGTTTTCTGAATGTTGAGCTTTAAGCCAACTCTTTAGTTCTTCTTCACTTTCTTCCATAACGGTGGTATCATCTGCATATCAGAGGTTATTTTCTCCAGGCAATCTTGATTCCAGCTTGTGCTTCTTTCAGCCCAGAGTTTCTCATGATGTACTCGGCATAGAAGTTAAATAAGCAGGGTGACAATATACAGCCTTTGGAACCAGTCTGTTGTTCCATGTCCAGTTCTAACTGTTGCTTCATGACCTGCATACAGGTTTCTCAAGAGGCAGGTCAGGTGGTCTGGTATGCCCATCTCATGAAGAATTTTCCACAGTTTGTTGTGATCCACATAGTCAGAGGCTTTGGCGTAGTCAATAAAGCAGATGTTTTTCTTGAACCCTCTTGCTTTTTCAGTGATCCAACGGGTGTTGGCAATTTGATCTCTGCTCCTCTGCCTTTTCTAAATCCAGCTTGAACATCTGGAAGTTTGCAGTTCACACAAACTCTCCCTGGCTTGGAGAATTTTGAGCATTACTTTACTAGCGTGTGAGATGAGTGCAATTGTGTGGTAGTCTGAGCATTCTTTGGCATTGCTTTTCTTTGGGATTGGAATGAAAACTGACCATTCCCAGTCCTGTGGGCACTGCTGAGTTTTCCAAATTTGCTGGCATATTGAGTGTAGCACTTTCACAGCATTTTCTTTTAGGATTTGAGATAGCTTAACTGGAATTCCATCGCCTCCACTAGCTTTGTTCATAGTGATGCTTTTAAGGCCCACTTGACTTCACATTCCAGGATGTCTGGCTCTAGGTGAGTGGTCACACCATCCTGATTATCTGGGTCATGAAGATCTTTTTTGGTACGGTTCTTCTGTGTATTCTTGCCACCTCTTCTTAATATCTTCTGCTTCTATAGCATTTCTGTCCTTTATTGAGCCCATCTTTGCATGAAATGTTCCCTTGGTATCTCTAATTTTCTTGAAAAGATCTCTAGTCTCTTCCATTCTATTGTTTTCCTCTATTTCTTTGCACTGATCATTGAGGAAGGTTTTCTTATCTCTCCTTGCTGTTCTTTGGAACTCTACATTCAAATGGGTATATCTTTCCTTTTCTCCTTTGTTTTCTGCTTCTCTTCTTTTCATAGCTATTTGTAAGGCCTCCTCAGACACCCATTTTGCTTTTTTGCATTTCTTTTTCTTGGGGATGTTCTTGATCCCTGTCTCCTGTACAATGTCATGAACCTCCATCCACAGTCCATCAGGCATTTTGTCTATAAGATCTAGCCCCTTAAATCTATTTCTCACTTCCACTGTATAATCATAAGGGGTTTGATTTAGGTCATACCTGAATGATCTAGTGGTTTCCCCTACTTTCTTCAATTTATGTCTGAATTTGGCAATAAGGAGTTCATGATCTGAGCCACAGCCAGCTCCTGGTCTTATTTTTGGTGACTGTATACAGCTTCTCCATCTTTTGCTGCAAAGAATATAATCAATCTGATTTCAGTGTTGACCAACTAGTGATGACCATGTGTAGAATCTTCTCTTGTGTTGTTGGAAGAGGGTGTTTGCTATGATCAGTGCGTTCTCTTGGCAAAACTTTGTTAGCCCTTGCTCTGCTTCATTCTGTACTCCAAGGCCAAATTTGCCTGCTACTCAAGGTGTTTCTTGACTTCCTACTTTTGCATTCCAGTCCCCTATAATGAAAAGGACATCTTTTTTGTGTGTTAGTTCTAAAAGGTCTTGTAGGTCTTCATAGAACCGTTTAGCTTCTTCAGCATTACTGGTCGGGGCATAGACTTGGATTACCGTGATACTGAATGGTTTACCTTGGAAACAAACAGAGATCATTCTTTCATTTTTGAGATTGCATCCAAGTACTGCATTTCGGACTCTTTTGTTGACTATGATGGCTACTCCATTTCTTCTAAGTCTCCGTTTTACATGATATTAAATAAAAATATATTAAAAACAATAGATATGCTTTGGAATAAATAAGTATGTACTACTGGAGTGCTGAATATAAGGTTATATTCATTCTGGAAGTTTCCAATACAAAACAGGAACTTTCTAATGTAATATAGCTTGAGTTAGCTGAAATGATACCTGATTATGTTTGGGGGAGAAGAAACATGGGACATTCAGATTTTTCCAGTGGAAAAGCCTTCTGAGTTGCCAAAACTATAAGGTCAATTTCTTTGGCCTTCCTAATAATACCACTGTTCTCTTTAGAGCAGAAATGGACAGGGAAGAAGGGGAGTTCAAGAGAATCCCTTAAATATTTAAAGATAATTCATTCAGTATTTATCCAGGATCTCTTATATGTATAGTATACATTTAAATAATAGATGAGAGTAGAGCAGATAGATGAAGATATCATGATTTATTATGATTATTTATCTATTTTGTCTGCTCTGAAAAAGTGTTCTAGGTATTTCAGGATAAAAGATATGTGTACAATAATGCTTTTAAAATGGAAATAGAAAAGACATTCTATTTCCATGATTCTATGATGATTCTCCAAGTATTTCATGAATGTGACTATCAAGGAGACAGAGGTAACATCTAAAGAGACTTTAACCCTGTGTTAATGGGATGAAATTAGGCAAAGGAAAATGCAGAGTAAAAAGAAAGCTTTTCTGAGTTTTCCTAAATTTCTACTTGTGAACTAAATTCCCTGGGGAAGATGGTGCATAGTCATGTGAAAGACTGATCTTTTTATACTATTCTATAGAGAATACACCTGCAGAAACAAGAAAGACATGAACAATATTATTCTACAGAATTTTCCACCTTTAAATTTATCCACCTCTTAACTGCATTTTGAAAAAGTATGCAAAGAATATGTGAAAACATTCTCAAAATTTTAAAGAAAGATATCAAGTAAAAGTTGAAATTCTCCCTTTTCTCCCATATTCAAGATGAAGAATAATTTAATTGTTAATATAGATAAATATGCACAAAATAGACAGATTTTTAGGTGTAGATAGGATTTTACTATAAGTATTGTTTGGTGACTTATTTAAACTTGGTATGTCTGGGAGATCTTTTCATGCCAATATGTATATGACTGCCTCAGCCTTTTCAAGGGATGTACAATATCTCAACTAGAAATGGTTCATCATTTAACCATTCTTCTTCCAAGAATATTTGTTCTAATTCCTCACCCTTGCTAGAATACTTTAATGAATATTTTACACTCATATTCTTGGAAACATGACTGACTCTTTCGAATAGACTCTTAGCAGTAAAATTACTAGAGATCAAGTAGAAAGTGTAATTTAAAATAATGATAGTTATTTCCAAAACTGTCCTCAAATAAGCTGCATTAATTCACACTGTAATTTACAGCTTCAAAATAGTGTCAGTTTCTTCACTCCCTTTTGCAAACCTGCTGCTGCTAAGTCACTTCAGTCACTTCTGACTCTGTGCGACCCCATAGACGGCAGCCCACCAGGCTCTGCCATCCCTGGGATTCTCCAGGCAAGAACACTGGAGTGTGTTGCCATTTCCTTCTCCAATGCATGAAAGTGAAAAGTGAAAGTGAAGTCGCTCAGTCATGTCCGACTCTCAGTGACCCCATGGACTGCAGCCTACCAGGCTCCTCCATCCATGGGATTTTCCAGGCAAAGCTAGATATTGTAAATTAAAACTTTTTTCTAATCTGATAATCAAAAAATGGTACCTCATTATAATTTTAATTTCCATTAATAGTGAAGGTAATTGTCTTCATTGTAGGGGAGGGGGACTTTTAGTTGTTTTAAAAAGTTGTTTATTTATTTTTGGCTGCACTAAGTCTTCATTGCTGCACAGGGGCTTTCTCTAGTTGCAGCAAGCGGGGGCTACTTTCCAGTTATGGTGCAGGGGCTTCTTATTGCAGACGCTTTTCTTGTTGCAGAGCGTGGGCTTCAGGGCGCGTGGGCTTCAGTGGTTGCAGCTTGCAGGCTCTAGGCGCTGGCTCAGCAGTTGCGGCTCACGGGCTTAGCTGCCCTGTGGCACGTCGAATCTTCCCTGACTGGGGACTGAACCCATGTCCCCTGCATTGGCTAGTGGATTCTTAACAACTGGACCACCATGCAAGTCTTTAGTTCTTTTTTTTAAAAAATTTTTATTGGAAGATAATTGCTTCACAATATTGTGTTGGTTTCTGTCATACATCAACATGAATCAGTCACAGGTATACATATACCCCCTCCATCTTGAACCTCCCTCCCATCTTCTGCCCCATCCCATCCCTCTAGGTTGTCACAGAGCACTTATTTTTAAAACTGCCTATTGATTATTCTCTGATCACTTTTTACTGGGTTGTTAGCAATTTTTCTTATTGAGTCTGCAAAGTTTTAAATATGTTCTGAATGTTAATCAGTGTTTCATTATAGTTACTACCATTATTCTCTCAGATTGTGATTGAACTTTATTTATACTGACTTGTACCATGTTAAAATCTCAAATCTTATCACTCTTTTATTGTATGGCTTTAGATTTTGTATTCAGTCAGAAAGTATTTTTATACCTTAAGCATATAAAATCATTCTCCTATTTTTTTCTTAAATATCTTCTACATTTAAGCCTTTAATACATTTGGAATTTATTTTGGGCAATGCTATGAAGGAGTGATCTAACTTAGGGTTTTCCCTAAAGAAACAGTGAGTTGACTCAGCACCATTTACCAACATTTTTCTGACTGAGTTTAAATTGTCTCTAAATCATAAGTAAGTTAAATTTCCATGGCCTATTTTATTCTACTGATTCTATTCTTATTATAAATGGGATTTTTTCCCCTCTATAGGTGTTTGCTATTATACAGGAAAGCATTTGTCTTAGTATATTAATTTTATGCCTGACAGACTTGCTTACCATTTTTTATTAGAATATTGTTTTTTAATCAATTCACTTGAAATGTTCAGGTTGATGATGATATACACTGTTAATAAGGACACCTTCATTTCCTCCTTTCTAATATATATATATATATTTTTTATATCTAGTCAAAAACACTGAGAAAAGAAACATTATTCCTCCCTGTCTTTTGGTTAAGTGAAAACAGTCACTAGGTGAGATACTTCACGAGAGCTTCTGCTCCATTTAAATACTGGCTCAAAAAACATACACACATAAACACTAAGAAATACATATGTAGTGCTTACTGTATGCTGGATATTCTTCTACATATTTTAAATATATTAATTCATTTAATCCTCACAGCAACCCCATAAGGGATAAGTGAAATTAGTCTCCCCAAATAGCATTTTCACAGAAAGGACATCCTGATGGTTTTCCCTTTAAGGAACTTTGTAATCTGTTAGTTATATCTAAACACCCCCACCTAAGGTGAGTTAAGCAAGTTGCCACTTGTCCTCTAACCCCAAAGCTCCTTAATTTCCAAGTAAGCAAGTCTGATCAGTTTGAGCTATAGAATCTCATCATAAGAATCTACTTGGACAGCCACATGGACTAAGAAGAGCTGAAGTAAAGTCCTTAAAACTTATCACCATTAAATAAATCTCTCAAGGTCATATATAATCCCATCCTGACTTACTGCCAAGAAGTCAGGCAGAAAAAAATCAGGCTATATTTCTGGCTCTGTACTCTGCAAAAAATTTATATACTCTTGAAAAAATATATTATAGATAATTGTACTATGAGCTACTTTCTATCTTAACAATATATTGTGGCCAATTTGAATGTAAATAAAAGTAGATTTTTTATTTTTAATTTTTTCTTTTTTTTTAAATTTACAATATTGTATTGGTTTTTGCCATATAAATTTATTTATTTAAATTGGAGGTTAATTACTTTACAATATTGTATTGGTTTTGCTATACATCAACATGAATCCGCCACAGGTATAAAAATCATCTCTAGCAAGTGTATCACATTCTGTGGTTTGAATTTACCATTTTAAAAAAGCATAGTGATTGTACTAGGCACTGTTTGAAGTGCTTTATAAATATCAACTCAATCTTCATTACATCTGAGGTATGTGCCATACCATATGGTATGTATGTATCATAATTTATTTAATCAGATTAAAGAAATCAAATTTTGATTCAATAATTTAATCCAAACTTGGATTAAATAAATCAAAATGGTGCCAAATGTTTGCCATTACAAACAATACTGTGACAAACTTCTTGGTACATACAACTTTGTCCAGTTGGGTGATTACTTCTCTAGCCTAAATTAAATGGGTGCCTTCTCAATGGACTGAGATTAGTGGCAAAAAGAAGAGGCAGTAGAGATATGAAATCAGAAAGGCACAAAGTGTGCTTGGGAAACCATAACTGCAGAAAAGGGAAAAAATAAACAGTTAATGAACATTTACGATTTACCAGACACTATACTCGATGGATGTGAGTTTGAGTGAACTCCGGGAGTTGGTGATGGACAGGGAGACCTGGCGTGCTGCAATTCATGGGGTCGCAAAGAGTTGGACACAATTGAGCGACTGAGCTGAACTGAACTGAACTGATACTAGATGCTTTGACATACACTGACATGTTTAATCTTCACAAGAACTACTTGCAGTAAGGTGCAATCCCTTTGTTATAATGAGGAAACTGAAAACAAACAGGTTAGTTACTTGAGAAGTTTACACAGCCAGTAAGTAGTTGAGGTTCTGCAACTATCAGCTAAATTATTTTAAACAAGTTGCTTAATCTTTGTGGCCACATTTTAATTCAACTGTAAAATGTGACTCAAAAGCGTAACATATATTAACATAGTGTGTGTAAATTATAAACTAAATATAAGAAACAATTCAACATTTTAAATAATTTAAGAAAGACTAAGCCCAAAATGGTATTTATAGTTAAACATTCCGTAAGCTGTATGCCTTTATAAACCTTCACTTTACTCCATATTAAGAGAGGGATATAAATTGGACTACATGCAACAAAAGGACTGCTAAATGATGATCTGTTTGGGTGGGAGAACACCTCAAAGTCATCCATGCAATCTTCTATCAGGGAGGAATTCTTCATACAACATTCTCAAAAGTGGCCATCTGGCGTCTGCATTTTTACAGTGAGAGCTCCTTGTTCAATGATGGGAATGTTAACAATGCCCTGTTAGCCCTTCCTCAGCTTCCCATTAAAATTCTCATGAAACTACAGCAAGTGATGATAAGTTTCAAGCTGATTGAAAACTAAGAAACTTACTTGTCAGGATTCAGGAAGAATTCATATTGTTCAAAGCATAGATAAGGCTGTAAAAGCATGTCCTAAAAGGACATTTTAGGACTATGATTCCCTGTAAAGGGGGTTAGAATATGCTACTCCAAAATATGCCACTTTAGTATTATTTAGGATTGTCTTGAGCTGAAGGCAAAAGAGAAACAATTTATACAGAAGAATACTTTGCTCTTCCACCTTTGGCCCAAGAACAGGGCATAAATTTTCTTTTGTAAAGATGATATAAATTTCCATTTGTAAACCCTCCTATGCTCAGAAGACAGATATGGCACCAGATGAGCCTGCTGTATCATACATTTCCCAACCACTGTCCCCAAATTCACCACCCCTAGGATCCCAAATCCCCTTTCCTTTATCTAGACACTTCTCCACAATTTATCACCCTTTGTTAAAATGGTATATATAATACAATGAATCTAGCTCCTTCTTTGGGTTTCCAATTCTTTTCTGTGAAGCCCCCATGTATATAAAAATGCTGTATGACTCAAGGAGCTCAAACCAGTGCTCTGTGACAACCTACAGGAGTGGAATGGTGTGGGAGGAGGGAGGGAGGCCACGAGGGGGCGGATGTAGGTATACCTATGGCTGATTCATGTTGATGTATGGCAGCAACCAACACAATAGTGTAAAGCAATTATCCTCCAATTAAAAATAAATTAAAAAAGAATCAATATATTACAAGAAAAAACAAACAACAAAAAATATATTAAAATGTATATGTCTGTTCTCTTATTAGTCTATCCTCTGTCAGTTTAATTTATAGGCCCTCAGGGTATAGAATTAAAGTACTTCCTCTTCTACACAGGGAATAAAACATAGTTTGAGACTGAAATAGTAAAGGGATAGAGCTTCATCTCTCAGTGAAAAGTTGTCAACAAGAAGGAGATGAGCTTGGAAAATCCATAAGAGTAGTGTATCTTGTAGGCTACTGATTCCTGCTCCTCCCCCAATTTTTATGGCTAAAGCAGAACTGCAGATTGTGATCCTATATAAAGATAATCAAACAATTAATCAAATGGGAATAGATGATGCTTCCATCAATCACCCCTCTAACTTGAGATTGTATGTATTCTAATAGCAATAATGTAGAATGGTGCTTTTTAAACTTTAATATGTATATCAGTCACCTGAGTATCTTGTTTAAAGGCAGATTCTGATTCAGTAAGTCCAGAGTAGGGTATGAGATTCTACAGTTCTAATAATTCCTGGATGAGAGGTGTAAAGACCCCACGTCGGTAATTACATGACAACCTTTTCACAAGCAAGTGGTAGATCCAAATAGACCTTTTATTTTCAGAGTCAGGTACATAATTTTAAGGAAAAGGAAGTAAAGAATCATGGAAGATGAGGAAAGGAGTTTATAATAAAAAGACAGTAAACTATAGAAGTAAACTTAAGCATGGACAGAAATTTTAATATTTTCAATAGACTTCAAGGAACGATAGATTCTCTGGGAGAAAGAGTTGAAAGATAAAAATACTGAAAAAATTGTTAGTTTCATGTAACTTTAAAATGAGGTAGATGTCACAAGAGATGATAAATAAAAATGCAAGTAAAACTACAATCTGTCCTACAAAGTGAAAATTTAAAAACCCAACAGATTTAATCCTTTGATTGGAGATGCTTCCTCTGAAAATAGAGGAAAGGACAGAAAAAGGCACATAATAGTGAATATAAAGTTTTTTTTATGACATATAGATTATTCATATCCATGAGGAAGAAAAGAACATAGGAAATATATTAATACAACAGAAAAAAAATTGAGCAGTGCAAAGACTGAAGCATACAGATTGGAAAGATTCACCATATAACTAGAAAACTTAAGGAAAAGAGATCAATACCTGGATATATATCCTGGGAAATTTGTTAAACTTCAATGATAAGGAAATAAGTTTACAAATATATGGTAAATTATTAGCAACAAAATGTAAGAGGTAAATTTTTAGTAACAAAAATCAAGCTGATCACAAAGCAATGTCCAAGAGGATAAAAAGGATATGACCTGAGAAATTTATATTCTTCAGGTTGTTACTGCCATGTGAAACTAAAAAAAAAAAAAGAGAGATTTTCAAGTATATAAAGACCTACAAAATCTACTTCAAATCACTCCTGAAAACATTACCCAAAGACACTCACTAGCCTATCAAGAATTCTGGAAAAATTATGTTGTCAATGTGTTCTATGTCCTGGTAGTGAACAAAGAAATCAGCCAAACGTGTTAAATCTAAAAATTGTTATAATAAGTATAAGACAGGAACAAATGCTGACACTGTTCCCTGCGAGGACTCCCTTCCCTAATTCAGGCGAGGTGTGTACTTTGTGCATGTGATTTTCTTTTATAGCGTTTGTCATACTGTACTGTCATCTCCTGTTCAACCTTCCAGTCCCCTCACTAAGCTGCTGTCACTTACCTAACTTTCCTCTTCTCCATACTTCCTACTGCTAACATAGATTTAGATATATTTTATATATCAGTATACTACTATATGAGGGCTTCCCAGGTGGCTCTAATGGTAAAGAACCCACCTACCAATGCAGGAGATGTAAGAGATACAGGTTTGATCCCTGGGTTAGGAAGGTTAGGAAGATCCTCTGGAGAAAGATATGGCAACCCATTCCAATAGTCTTCCCTGGAAAATCCCATGGACAGAGCAGCCTGGAGGGCTATAGTCCATGGGGTCGCAAAGAGTCGAACATCACTAAGTAGGCATGCACTCAACTCCATAATACTATATGTATACTACCATATGTATACTACTGCATTATACATACACAAGTATCAATATAGCAAAAGCAAGGTTGAAAGAAAAAATTAAGAGAAGAAAAATAATGCTTATTAACTCTTATGGGAGTGGAGCATGAATTAATAAATAATTTCTGTCTCATACATGAATAAGAAAACAAAATTTAGTATGGGAAAACTAAAAACCAGTAGAAATAAAAGTGTAACATAAATCTTCTGTTTACCAGCAAAAATAAAAAACAATGAAAACATAGTAGGCCAAAGAGTAAAAGAGGGAAAAAAAAGCAAAATAGCAAGAAAATATACAATAATACAACAAAAGCCAGTCATTCATGCACTTTCTTTCTGCTAAGGAAAGAAGAGCAAAGGATAGTCACTGCCCCCTCACCCAGGAAGTTTTCTTTGTGGTTCAGGTATAAACTGAGTATTGGGCAAGAGTGGGGGTGGCAAGACAAGTTCACCTGCCCTACTGTTGGCCAAAAGAAGCATAACATCATAGACTCTTGCAAAGGTGGTTAAATTATCTAGACTTTGACAACTGCACCCATTTACTGACAGACTATGACAAGGCTATGGAAGAACTGCTATGAACCAAATTCTCAAATTTGAGAACCCTGTTTATTAGAACACTGCATCAATTCCTGTGAATAGACTGCTTTCACTAAAACCTACAATATGTTCTACATTGTTACTTGTAAAATTAATAAGACTGCTTATCTTATTTTGCCTTGTTCCTTTTCTCTTCAGCCTAAACAATCCTGGGGAAATTAAATAGTCTTGCTTAGGCTTCAGAGACAAATCAGAGTAGGCCTCTAACCTTGCTTCTAACCTGCCTGGATACTACCCTGACTGTGAGTTGACTGTGAGTAACTCTCTGCTGTGAGTGCAAGACTTCCAGCGCCATAGAAAGATGGGGGAGGAATTTTAAGATTGTTGTGACCCTGGAGGGGACCTGGGCAACCGAGCCCCAGGCTTAGCAGCAATCCAAGTTTACATGACAAAACCTACAGCATTAACATGAAACCAGAGCTGCAATTTGGTCACAGATTGATGATGAAATCAGTTGGCATCCTGGGATTATAAATGGGAATCCTGACCTGCAATCTTTGAAGTCTCACCCACAGATCGGACGTGCTGCCTGGGACCTTTTCCCAATTGAGACTCCAGAAGTGCTGTGACACGGGTCTTCCCTGTGCTAAGTCTGGATGTTGGTCAAAATCCAATTTGGTGATGTATACTCTGCTGTTTCTATTTCTCTTTTCTTTTAATGTTAGTATATTGAAAGTAAGCTCTATAATTCTCTAATAAATATTTGTATTATTTATTTTTAAGAAAGAAGAGTGAGGGTGCGGGCAGTTCTGAGCAATAATTTTTGGGAAATATATGTGATAAAATGTGCAGTGGAAATATAAGGTTCAGTAACCAAGAAATTGATCCTTCCTTTATCTCCAAATTAAACCTATCTAGGTACTCTTGCCTGGAAAATCCCATGGACGGAGGAGCCTGGTAGGCTGCAGTCCATGGAGTCAGGAAGAGTCGGACACGACTGAGCGACTTCACTTTCACTTTTCACTTCCATGCATTGGAGAAGGAAATGGCAACCCACTCCAGTGTTCTTGCCTGGAGAATCCCAGGGGCAGGAGAGCCTGGTGGGCTGCCGTCTATGGGGTCGCACAGAGTCGGACACGACTGAAGCGATTTAGCAGCAGCAGCAGCAGGTTAAAATAAAAAACCAAAGCAAAGAACAAAATACCCAGCATAACTCTAGGACAGTTATGCTTTATTTCATCGTGGATGAGGTATATATCTCACTCCCTAATTTGCCAATAGCACTCCTTGAGTTCTAGACTACTGTTTTAGAGAGATGCAGAAGAGAAATCCAGCTGATCCAAACGAGGACAAAACAGGTAACTTCTCATTTTTTTATGCAGCAAAATTAAAACAAACACACACCTTTCAGTGTTAGCTGATAATCTGTCTGTTGCCTACCACCCATCTCTTTCTAGACTGTCAGTAAGTAAGGCTCTCAAAAGTTAAGCTACACTAAATAGACTGGAGTAGATGGAGTGAATT
Organism: Bos javanicus; assembly: GCF_032452875.1. Lineage (NCBI taxonomy): Eukaryota > Metazoa > Chordata > Mammalia > Artiodactyla > Bovidae > Bos > Bos javanicus. The sequence continues at coordinate 12,369,505 of NC_083878.1, read as the reverse complement.
TTACGTAGCAGAGTCAACCTGAAGATGATCCCTCTAATACAAAATCCCTTTTGTGATATGAAAAGGTTAATCAGCTCTGCATTCAACAGGACCCTTACTTTTGGTCATATCAGTTCTATTATTACCAACCTCTTTACCCCAAATGTAAAACTAATGTTTGGGAACCTGACCACCTTTAAGGTGCAAGGGCCCTAGACAACAAGAAAGAAATTCAGTAAGATTGGGGTTAGGTTATTTGAATTGCTATCAGGCAGCTGAGACTGAGAACAAGGTTTCTTAAGAAAAGTGGGCATTCAGAGGCATCTGGGAGAACATGCATCATACATCTTTTTCTTTCAACAAATCCAATGTGAGCATGCCTAAAGAATGAAGGAGTTTCTGAATGATACAGTAAATCAGAACAAGTACAAATCACAAACATTTACTGAATGTTTATCATGTGACAAGTAGTATGTTAAGCACTCTGAATAGATTAGCTTATTTAATCATGACAACAAGCATATGAGGTAGCTTCTAAACAGCTACTGTTATTATCTGTGTTTTACAAGTGAAGAAACTGAGGCACAGAATGGCTATGAACTTGTCCAGGGTTATATTGCTAAGTTTATGTAGGTAAAGCCAGGTTGGCTTTGGCTCTGAGGCTAGTGGAGGAATGATTTCACAGGAATGCCTAAGACAATTAAGTTGAAAAAAATATATGGTATAAGAGTGAGGGTGTGAGTGCATGTTTACAGGTGTGTATATGATGCTGTTTTTGTTCCTTTCTGATGTTTGATCATTTATACACTGAGCCAGTTGTTCCTTTTGAACCCTGTGAAGAAAGGTTAGAATATTTGTCTTCACGGAATGTTAACTGTGTCCTTGTGGATACTAAAATTATATAGTCAAATTATCCACCTAAGACTGCAAAGTAGATTACACTGCTAAAATAGATGCTGTGTTCAAAATGAAAGATTTATAAGAAGATACTTCTAGCATATAGTTACACAAAGTTTCCATCTCTAATGTATTCCACCAAATTCCTTGTCTGCTCTAATAAGTAGCAAGTTTCAATATATTATTATCCTCCAGATGTTTAGGAAACTAATCTCTACTACTGACTTCAAATTAATTTAGGTTTGTTAAAACTCTGAACACTAGCTGGTAAGATTCAAAAGATCTCAAGAAGCTAGTAAAATTAAAAGATTACAATTCTAAGGCTCAGAAATCTGTTCTAATTTACACAGCATGTGGCTGGGGCTCCTGTCTTGTTCTTCTATTCCAAAAGGGGGAGCAAGCAGCATGGTCCCAGAGACCTAAAAATTCTGAATACATTTTTCCTCTTGGGAAGAGCAGGCTCAGTTGAAGGAAAGGAGGAACTTTCCTACTCTGAATAAGCTGATTCATCTTAAGACATATCTCAAGATATACTCATATATATTGCCCACTTAAATATATTTACAAAAAAGGGGATAAATATTTCATAGATTAGAATTGAAAAGAAAATGTATACATTTGTAATCCAACATCCTCATTTTACAGCTAACAAAACTGAATCTAAGGGGGCTTCCCTGGTGGTCCAGTGGTTGGGAGTCTACCTTCCAATGCGGGGGTCATGGGTTTGCTCCCTGGTCCAGGAAGATCCCACCCGCCATGGACCAGCTGTGCCCGTGCACCAGCTCTAGAACCCTCACGCCACAACTCCCGAAGTCCACATGCGCCTAGAGCCTGTGCTCCACAAGAGAAGCCACTGCAGGTAACGAGAAGCCTGCACACAACCAGAGAGTGACCCCCATCTGCTGCAACTAGAGAAAAATCCACATACAGCAATGAAGACTCAATGTGGCCAAAAGTAAAAATAATTAAAAAAAAAAAAAACTGAGTCTAAGAAACATAAATTATGTTTCCTACCTTTACTATTAAAAATACATTTTATATAATTGTATCATATGGATGTGCCATTTTTTGATTTTTTTAAACATTACTTTGTCGTACATTTTATATGTATTATTCTCCTCACATGCATTAACACAGTCAACAGTTCTGTGATTTCAATTACAATATTCAATTTTTATTAACATACAACAGTCTAGCACTTAGTTTCAACTACACATGAGCTTCTAGTACCTTTTCTCATTTTTATTAAAAATAGTGATGGTGAAGCTATACATATGTAGTTCTTTCTAACCTCTTTGGGTAATTTTATGAAAATAGTAGTTTTAGGTCAAAAATAGTGCCCATTTTATGATCTTCATTGTTTATTGCTAAACTTCTCTCCAAAAAAGACTGGCAGTTTACTCAATGACATCTAAGCCTGCTGCTGCTGCTGCTGCTAAGTCGCTTCAGTCGTGTCCGACTCTGTGCGACCCCATAGACGGCAGCCCACTAGGCTCCTCTGTCCCTGGGATTCTCCAGGCAAGAACACTGGAGAGGGTTGCCATTTCCTTCTCCAATGCATGAAAGTGAAAAGTGAAAGTGAAGTCACTCAGTCATGTCTGACTCTTATCGACCCCATGGATTGCAGCCTACCAGGCTCCTCCGTCCATAGGATTTTCCAGGCAAGAGTACTGGAGTGCGTTGCCATTGCCTTCTCCACATCTAAGCCTACTTCTCCCCAAATCTTAGTCCTCTCTTGTAAGTGGTAGTGAGTTTCCATATGCTCTCAATATCTGTAATTCTGGGGAAATGTGATAATGGTTTCTTATTACTACACATGAGCTTCTAGATAATGCTATTAAAACTAAATTCTATTTTATTTAAGATATTTACATCTCTTTTATAAATGAGATTCCTGTCATGTTGCTTTTTTAGGTATTCACTTTAGGCTCAGATGGTAAAGAATCTGCCTGCAATGCAGTAGACCTGAGTTTGATCCCTAGGTTGGGAGGATTCCCTGGAGAAGAGATTGGCTACCCACTCTAGTATTCTTGCCGGGAGAATTCCATGGGCAGAGGAGTCTGGTGGGCTTCAGTCCATGGGGTCACAAAGAGTCGGGCATGACTGAGTGACTAACTTTCACTTTAGCACACATTTTAAGATCAGGACTTCAAATGCATGCACCAAGGGACTGACCTTCCCTCTCCTAGCTAAATTTTACTGAGCTACTCTTAAATGTCACTAAAATCTATCATTAAGTTAAAGCTCCTCACTAATCAGCTCACTTTATTCAAATTGCTTACTGAACGTCTGATCTCTCTAATGAACTGTAGAAAACTCTGTAAGAGCAGACTTTTTTCATGTGAGCAGTAAGCAAGCCTTCTTTACCTCAGGAGTTTAAGAGCTAGATATTGTATATTCTGTCTCCCCACTAGAGTGTAAACCAAAGATAAGGACTCTTTTTTTAAAATATAAATTTATTTATTTTAATTGGAGGCTAATTACAATATTGTATTGGTTTTGCCATATATCAACATGTATCTGCCACGGGTGTACACGTGTTCCCCATCCTGAACCCCCTGCCCACCTCCTTCCCCATACCATCCCTCTGGGTCATCCCAGTACACCAGCCCCAAGCATCCTGTATCCTGCATTGAACCTGGACTGGTGATTCATTTCATATATGATATTATACATGTTTCAATGCCATTCTCCCAAATCATCCCACCCTCTCCCTCTCCCACAGAGTCCAAAAGACTATTCTATACATCTGTGTCTCTTTTGCTGTCTCGCATACAGGGTTATCATTACCATCTTTCTAAATTCCATATATGTGCATTAGTATACTGTATTGGTGTTTTTTTTCTAGCTTACTTCACTCTGTATAATAGGCTCCAGTTTCATCCACCTCATTAGAACTGGTTCAAATGTATTCTTTGTAATGGCTGAGTAATACTCCATTGTGTATATGTACCACAGCTTTCTTATCCATTCATCTGCTGATGGGCACCTAGGTTGCTTCCATGTCCTGGCTATTATAAACAGTGCTGCAATGAACATTGGGGTACATGTGTTTCTTTCAATTCTGGTTTCCTCGGTGTGTATGCCCAGCAGTGGGATTGCTGGATCATAAGGCAGTTCTATTTCCAGTTTTTTAAGGAATCTCCACACTGTTCTCCATAGTGGCTCTACTAGTTTGCATTCCCACCAACAGTGTAAGAGGGTTCCCTTTTCTCCACACCCTCTCCAGCATTTATTGCTTGTAGACTTTTGGATCGAAGCCATTCTGACTGGCATGAAATAGTACCTCATTGTGGTTTTGATTTGCATTTCTCTGATAATGAGTGATGTTGAGCATCTTTTCATGTGTTTGTTAGCCGTCTGTATGTCTTCTTTGGAGAAATGTCTGTTTAGTTCTTTGGCCCATTTTTTGGTTGGGTCGTTTATTTTTCTGGAATTGAGCTGCAGGAGTTGCTTGTATATTTTTGAGGTCAGTTGTTTGTCAGTTGCTTCATTTGCTATTATTTTCTCCCATGCTGAAGGCTGTCTTTTCACCTTGCTTATAGTTTCCTTTGTTGTGGAGAAGCTTTTAATTTTAATTAGGTCCCATTTGTTTATTTTTGCTTTTATTTCCAATATTCTGGAAGGTGCATCATAGAGGATCCTGCTTTTATTTATGTTGGAGAGTGTTTTGCCTATGTTCTCCTCTAGGAGTTTTATAGTTTCTGGTCTTATGTTTAGATCTTTAATCCATTTTTAGTTTTTTTTATGTGTGTATGGTGTTAGAAAGTGTTCTAGTTTCATTCCTTTACAAGTGGTTGACCAGTTTTCCCAGCACCACTTGTTAAGGGGGCTGGGCAGGGAGGCATGGGCTGCATTGTTTAGAGTAAGGACTGGACCTGAACGCCCCGAGGGCAATCTGAGGGAACTAACTTGGGCTAGTAGGGCTGGTTTTTATATATCTCTTCCACCCAAAGTTTAGCACAGCATCTTACATTCAATTATGTGTTCAGTGGATTTATATCAAGATGTAATACAAAGAACAAACTTAGTAAAGTCTGTGTCTGGCAAATACTTTGTAATATTTCACCATAAAACGTTATAAATATGTTTATACAATAGAATATAAACTAGAAGAGGCAATCATACATCACAAAAACATAGCCATCGGGGCTTCCAGAGTCATTGTTGAAAATTTATCAAAACACTGTGCTAAAATAGTTGACTCATTTGAAAGACTTACAAAATTAAATAAGTTGAGTCCTTTACATACTTTGAAGTGAAGAAATCTCCTCTACAGAAACTTCAAAGAAGGAAAACTCAGCAAAGATCACAGTACGTAAATATTTTCTGCTTTCTACACTTACTTCATTAAATGATCCTAAAGTCTCCAGGAAATGCCCATGTTTCTACTGGCATCTGCTCAAGCAGAACTATCAATCCTAAACACTAGCTCCTTTCTACAACAGTGGATCATCCTTTAAACATCTCATCCTTGGTTTTTCTTGTTTTATGGCATTATTAACTGTCAAAATCAACTCTCTTTTATTGTAGATACACTGAAAGCCTAAACAAAGAGATCAAAGAAAGGTAGCAAGAGGAACAGCTATGGAATAAATAAGTAACAAAACAGCTACGGAGCTGGTAAGAAGGAACACACTAAAGTAAAGCGATGTTTCTAACTGATCAACTTATACTACTGAGAGCACATCTGCAGTGAGAGTAACAGTAGTATCCACCTCACAGAGGTATTGTAAGAAATGAATGAGTTAATCACTCGAAATGCTTAGTGCCTGGCACTATTATGTTGTCTTTTCATTTCTCATTAGGCAGCTGAAAGTTAAGACTTTAAGTAAATAAAAACCTGGGCCAGCATTTTCGGCTAATGAGACGTCTTAGAAGGCACTGGCAACCCACTCCAGTACTCTTGCCTGGAAACTCCCATGGACAGAGGAGCCTGGTGGGCTATAGTCCATGGGGTCACGAAGAGTTGGACGCGACTGAGCGACTTCACTTTCACTTTTCACTTTCATGCATTGGAAAAGGAAATGGCAACCCACTCCAGTGTTCTTGCCTGGAGAATCCCAGGGATGGGGGAGCCTGGTGGGCTGCCATCTATGGGGTCGCACAGAGTCGGACACGACTGATGTGACTTAGCAGTAGCAGTTTACTCATGGCTGATGACAGTCTCTATACATGTACATTTCTAGGGAAGTTTCTAATATCCCAACTTTGTTACTTTCCCTATCCTAATAGGAAGTTCTTCATAACATCTAAAACTATTTTAGTTAAACTTTTTTGTCTACTTTTATTTTTTAGTAATAGGAAAACAAAGTTATTTTCTGTCATTTAATGAAAATGATGACTCTAAATGAATAAGGGAAGTACTTAAGTCAAAATGATTTAATTGTCATGAGAAAAAATAATTTCTACTAACATAAAAAAATGGCAAATCTGACAGAAAAGTAATAAAAACCTTAGGAAATAAGTTATCTCAAGTATAATCATGGAGAAGCAAGGGATAGATAACCTTACATTGTACACTGTATGTTTTGAGTCCCCCAATAATGAAATGATGGTATTTGGAAATGGGGCCTTTGGGAAACAATTAGGTCATGATGATGGTGGTTGCTATTCAGTTGCTAAGTCATGTCTTACTCTTTGTGACCTGATGGACTGCAGCACACCAGATGTCCCTGTCCTTCACCATCTCCCAGAGCTTGCTCAGATTCACATCCATTGAGTTGATGATGCCTTCCAACTATCTCATCCTCTGCTGCCCCCTTCTCCTTTTGACTTCAATCTTTCCCAGCATCAGAGTCTTTTCCAATGAGTCAGCTCTTCACATCAGGTGGCCAAAGTATTGGAGCCTCAGCTACAGCATCAGTCCTTCCAATGAATATTCAGAGTTGATTTCCTTTAGGATTGATTTGTTTGACCTCCTTGCTGTCCATTAAATGGGATTAGTGTCCTTATAAAGGAGACATCAGACAGTTTCTTTATTCCTTCTGCCATGTGAGGACACAGCAAGAAGATGCCCATCTATGAACTAAGCAGGCTCTCATCAGACATCAAATTTGCCAATTCCTTGATATTGGACTTCGCAGCCTTTAAAACTGTGAAAAATAAATGTCTGGTGTTTAAGAGGTCCAGTCTGTAGTATTTTTGTTGGGGCAGCCCTAAGACACTGAGACCCCCTCTGACCAACAGGGGACGTTGCTTTCTATAGCAGTACAAAACTGCCCTGAAGTGTTTCTGCTTTTACTTTTCTCTTTTTCTGTGACTGATCCTAAATGGCCACCTAAAATTTTTTTCTACAAGAAAAGAGGGACAAAACGCAGGTAAATAGGAAAGAGAACTTAAAATGAGGAGAAAGTAACCTGGCTGCTATAGGGGGTTCATTTGGCTCCCACCATTTGATGCCAAGTTAATAATGCTCTTCTAATCTCTTCAGAAACTTTGTTTTCAAGTGAACCTCTTGAAATATACCCCTCACTAAAATGTGGAGTTATTGAAAATTAGTCTGAACATTCATCCTTACATTCTTGGTTCCTGCATTTTCTCTGTATGAATTTGGCTATTTTGGATATTTCATATAAATGGAATCATACACTTTGTGACCCTGTTGCATCTGACTGCTTTCACTAAGCATAATGTTTTCAAAGTTCCTCTATGTTGTACCAGTACTTCACTCGTTTTTTTGGCTGAATAATAATTCCATTGTATATATACTACCTTTTATTTATCTATTCATCAGTTGATGGACATTTGGGTTGTTTCTCCTTTTGGCTATGGTGAATATTGTTGCTATGAATAATCAAGTACAAGTTTTTGTTTAAACATCTGTTTTCAATTATTTGGGGTATGTGCTCAGGAATGAAATTGCTGGGTCATATGGTAATTCTTTTTAACTTTTTGAGGAACCACCAAACTATTTTCCAGAGGCAGCATCATCTTACACCCATCAGCAATGTATAAGGGTTCTCATTTCTCTATATCTTCACCAACATTTGTTATTTTCCATTTTATTGATTACAGTTACCCTGTAGGTATAGAGTAATATTGAACTGTAATGGTTAATGGTGCTGAATATTTTCTCAGGTGCTTATTGGGCATTTGTATACCTTCTTTGGAGAAATGTCTATTTAAATCCTTTGTACACTCTAACATTGGATTTTCTTTTTATCGTTAAGTTGTAAATTCTTTGGTATATTCTGGATACTGGCCCCTTATCAGATATATGATTTGCAAATATTATCTCCTATTGTATCAGTTGTCATTTACTTTCTTCCTAGTGTCTTTTGAAACAAAAAGTTTCAATTGTAATGAAGTCTAATTTATGTTTCTTTTGTTGCTTGTTTCTTTGATATCATATTTAACTACGGTGCTTCTTTAGAGAGCTAAAATATGTCAATTTTGGCTTTAATTTTTATTATATTAATCACTACAATTTATCAAATTGCAACCACATGCTGGCGTTTCACGTGTGCTCTTTCATTTCCTTCCCCCCGCCCCTTTCTTGCTGTTACTCTCATTCTCCCTCTCTCTAACCTGGTTGGTAGTAGGCCATTTTCTAGAGGAAAAAAAAGTTCAAAAAGGGAATTTTCTCAAAGTCATTCAGTAGGAAATGATAGAGACAAGATTCAAATCCAGCTTTGTCTAACTGTACAAACCACACTCTTTTTTTCTCTACTGTACTGCATTTCATTATTATATAGCATAATGTAAAGTTTTTGATTTTGGTAACAAAAGAAGGAATGTATGCTTTCCGTTGCTTCCATAATAATTTAGTGGCCTAAGCAACACAAATTTATTATCTTCTAGCTCTATATACAATGACACACCACTCCAGTACTCTTGCCTGGAAAATCCTATGGACGGAGGAGCCTGGTAGGCCGAAGTCCATGGGGTCGCTAGGAGTCGGGCATGACTGAACGACTTTAGTTTCACTTTTCACTTTCATGCACTTGGAGAAAGAAATGGCAACCCACTCCAGTGTTCTTGCCTGGAGAATCCCAGGGACGAGGGAGCCTGGTGGGCTGCCATCTATGGGGTCACACAGAGTCGGACACGACTGAAGCGACTTAGCAGCAGCAGCAGCAGCTCTATATAGGTCAGAAGTGCAACATGGGTGTCCACCAACTAAAATCAGGGTGTTGGCAGGGCTGCATCCCTTTCTGGAGGCTGGACTTCCTTGCTCATTTGGATTGTTGACAGAACTCAGTGTCTTGTTGTTAGAGGATTGAGATCCTCATTTCCTTGCTGGCTGTCAGCTATTCCTAGCCAGTCCTAGGCTCTAGAGGCCACCTGTACTCTTGCTCATGGCCTCTTTCTTCCATCTTCAAAACCAATAAGGTTTATCAAATCCCTCTTACACTTTGAATCTTTCTTTTTTCTTTCATCTCATCTCTCTGACCCACTCTTCTGCCTCCCTCTTCTGCTTTTAAAGATTCATGGGATTAGACTGGACTCACCCAGACAATTTCAGGATAATCTGCTCAAAGTCCTTAACATCACATCAGTGAAGTTTCTTTTGTCTTAAAGGTAGCATGGACATGTCCCAGGGATTAATATGTGGACATCTTTGGAGGAACAGGGCATTTATTCTGACACACACACATATACACACACCCTTATATTTTTACCTCGGCTAGGTAAATATACAGAGTAAGAAGAACAGAGGACTGGCAGATCTGACAGAAGACTGGTTGAGCCCTTGAAGTAAGATGCTGATACTAAAGGATAATCAGAAGAAAAAACCCCTCTCCCACCTCCTGCAAAAAGAGAGCCTGGGAAACAGTCAGAGAGGTAGATCCTGAGGTATCTTAAAGATTCTTATGTGAAGTTTTGTCTTCTCTTGACTTACTAATTTCCTCTTTAACTTGGAAACATCACTTAACATGCTATTTTCCCAAAGCTCTTTTGCCCAGTCTTTTACCTCCTAATCCAGTCATCATTAATGGTGCTGATTCTTGGGCAGTGACCAGACAAATTTCAGTTTTGCACATAGTATACTGAAATATCTCTAACACTGAGCCAATGAATTGCTAAATTGGCTGAACATTCAGAAACCTCTTTTCCAGGAACATCTTGCTCCAGGCAATAGAATAATAGATCATGCTAGAACTCTCTAAAGCAAGGTAGCTGTGGAAAGCTGCAGTACCTTGATGGCAGATTCCATTGCTGGCAAGCAAGATCCTGACCTCAGGTTTTCAAAAGGAGAGACCAAGTAGGGAATCTCCTGGTGTCAGTACTTACTCTCCACCTTCCCCGACCCCCACCCTGCTCCCTGCAACTGAGTCAATAAGTTCTATGAGATATAGACTTGTGGATTAATAAGCATTAATTTAACTAAAAGATTCGGTGGATTCTGTGTTATAAGCTGACAATTATCAGTGTTGATAAAGCCAAAAAGCTCCCTATCAAATACATGCTATCTTCTAAAACTGAAATATAGGAATATAGGAATTCTAAACAAGTACATATGAGAAGTTAAGGAAGAAACCATCTTGAAGAGAAGTTTAAAGCTAGTATGATCGAAAATCACAGGACACAAGAGATCAAAGAGAACATGAAGATTTAACCTAATCTTTTCATTTTACATTGGGGAAATTAAAATACAAGGAAAGGACTTTTCTAAAATAACCTAGTTGCTGCAACATCAGAGCTATCCTGACTTCCCCTTCAATGTTCTGCATCCTGGGATGGTCCATAGAGGGTAGATCTACTTCCACTTTCTTAATGGATTCTTTTCCTCAGTTACTTTATTCTGGGGCTTCAGTGAGGAAGACCAAAACATGGGTGAAACACTGCCACTCACAATGCTTTAACACTGTAAGCAATTCTAGCCTCAATTTACTAGAAAGTCACTTCTAGGATATTTGAGTCTAAATAACATCTTTTCTTCTAGGGGATGACTTCTAAAAACCAGTGAACTCCAGGTGTCTCCCAGGGGCTAGTATGCCTAGAAAACCAAAAGACAGTACACAACTCAAAACTCAATAGCTCTGCATAAGAGATTTTGAGGGGTGTGTGTGAATGTAAAACCACCACTGGATTCTGGGGAATGAAAATGGGAAAGAGAAAGTAGGAAAAAAGGTGAATGGTTTCACCTCACCTCTCCCACATTTGATTTTTGCCAAGACTTTTTTTTTTAGTTCTATTACCTCATAAAAAGCGGGAGCCACAATAAAGAAATCTCTGAAACTCATGCTTCCCAGCACATTACAGGATGCAACTCACATAAAATCACAGCCATTTTCTTCTGTTCCAGACAGTGAAATGAAAAAAAAAATCTCACATTTTAGGGAGTCAGTTGGCCTATCTAGGCCACCCAACCCTAGCATCTATGCAATTAGCCAGTCACAGATTTAATAATTAAATCCTATGATCCCTGTCCAGGCAATGTGCTGCTTAAGGACAGTAAACTGTGGCAGTTGCCCTTTGTAAAAGAAGTGGAAGATTTCTGCAGGCTAGATCCTCCACAGATCACCCTTCTTTCTCTGGGTTTTTATGAGCCTAATGCCCTCCAGGACACTGACATATAACCATATTGAGTAAGGAGATGAAGGAAAAAAAGGTGACAAAAATGAAGGGAAATCTAATTTCAGAATTCTCTGCCACTTCTCAGGATGAGCTACTGAATTTATAGATTCTAATTATTGATTACACAGTTTAAATATCTCTTGCTGCTGTTGTTGCTGTTATACAAAATAGAATATGTGGATTATCACAATGCAGGGAGGACTTCTGCCTCTCTATCTCCTTGGTGTAGTCACGCTGATTATCCAGGGTGTCATATTCACCTGGTATCCTTTGATTTCCCAAACTCTCCATATCTCATTATTCTCCACTGTATTGTGCTGGAAAAAGAATATATAATGTCCCTATATAACATTAAAAGTCCTCTGTAAAAGTCACAACACACTTCTGCAATCAGGAGTCAATTTTCCCTTTACGAAAACACTACTTCTCATCAAGTTCTGCTGACTTACTTTGGCCCCTGTAAAGTGACTTCTGCATTTCTTGATAAGCAGAGTTGCCTTAAGTTTCATTGCTACCTTGTGATCAGAAATTATGGCGCCTGGCTTACAGTTTACCTCTCCAGACAGTATCATCACCATCATTATCATCCTGGGAATAGGTTATTGGAGAGAGAGATTTATCAGTATCTATCAATCTATATTATGAAGCAAAGAAATCCACAACCAAGAACACTTAGGAAATACCATTTCTCTACTTCATTGAAAGAGTTTATGTTCAATATGTGCAACATACTTTTTTTTTTGTATTTTGTTTTTTGGTTTCTTTTTTAATCTTTTTTAAAAAATTTATTTATTTTAATTGGAGGCTAATTACTTTACAATATTGTATTGGTTTTGCCATACATCAACATGAATCCACCACGGGTGTACACATATTCCCCATCCTGAACCCCTGCCCACCTCCCTCCCCATACCATCCCTCTGGGTCATCCCAGTGCACCAGCCCCAAGCATCCTGTATCCTGTATTGAACCTGGACTGGTGATTCATTTCATATATGATATTATACATGTTTCAATGCCATTCTCCCAAATCATCCCACCCTCTCCCTCTCCCACAGAGTCCAAAAGACTGTTCTATACATCTGTGTCTCTTTTGCTGTCTCGCATACAGGGTTATCGTTACCATCTTTCTAAATTCTATATATATGCATTAGTATACTGTATTGGTGTTTTTTTCCTAGCTTACTTCACTCTGTATAATAGGCTCCAGTTTCATCCACCTCATTAGAACTGGTTCAAATGTATTCTTTGTAATGGCTGAGTAATACTCCATTGTGTATATGTACCTTAGCTTTCTTATCTATTCATCTGCTGATGGACATCTAGGTTGCTTCCATGTCCTGGCTATTATAAACAGTGCTGCAATGAACATTGGGGTACATGTGTTTCTTTCAATTCTGGTTTCCTCGGTGTGTATGCCCAGCAGTGGGATTGCTAGGTCATAAGGCAGTTCTATTTCCAGTTTTTTAAGGAATCTCCACACTGTTCTCCATAGTGGCTGTACTAGTTTGCGTTCCCACCAACAGTGTAAGAGGGTTCCCTTTTCTCCACACCCTCTCCAGCATTTATTGCTTGTAGACTTTTGGATCGCAGCCATTCTGACTGGCGTGAAATAGTACCTCATTGTGGTTTTGATTTGCATTTCTCTGATAATGAGTGATGCTGAGCATCTTTTCATGTGTTTGTTAGCCATCTGTATGTCTTCTTTGGAGAAATGTCTATTTAGTTCTTTGGCCCATTTTTTGATTGGGTCATTTATTTTTCTGGAATTGAGCTGCAGGAGTTGCTTCTATAATTTTGAGATTAGTTGTTTGTCAGTTGCTTCATTTGCTATTATTTTCTCCCATTCTGAAGGCTGTCTTTTCACCTTGCTTATAGTTTCCTTTGTTGTGCAGAAGCTTTTAATTTTAATTAGGTCCCATTGGTTTATTTTTGCTTTTATTTCCACTATTCTGGGAGGTGGGTCATAGAGGATCCTGCTTTTATTTATGTTGGAGAGTGTTTTGCCTATGTTCTCCTCTAGGAGTTTTATAGTTTCTGGTCTTATGTTTAGATCTTTAATCCATTTTGAGTTTATTTTTGTGTGTGGTGTCAGAAAGTGTTCTAGTTTCATTCTTTTACAAGTGGTTGACCAGTTTTCCCAGCACCACTTGTTAAAGAGATTGTCTTTTCTCCATTGTATATTCTTGCCTCCTTTTTCAAAGATAAGGTGTTCATAGGTGCATGGGTTTATCTCTGGGCTTTCTATTTTGTTCCACTGATCTATATATCTGTCTTTGTGCCAGTACCATACTGTCTTGATGACTTTGTAGTAGAGCCTGAAGTCAGGCAGGTTGATTCCTCCCGTTCCATTCTTCTTTCTCAAGATTGCTTTGGCTATTCGTGTTTTTTTGTATTTCCATACAAATTATGAAATTATTTGTTCTAGCTCTGTGAAAAATACCATTGGTAGCTTGACAGGGATTGCATTGAATCTATAGATTGCTTTGGGTAGTATACTCATTTTCACTATATTGATTCTTCCGATCCATGAACATGGTATTTTTCTCCATCTATTAGTGTCCTCTTTGATTTCTTTCACAAGTGTTTTATAGTTCTCTATATATAGGTCTTTAGTTTCTTTAGGTAGATATATTCCTAAGTATTTTATTATTTTTGTTGCAATGGTGAATGGAATTGTTTCCTTAATTTCTCTTTCTATTTTCTCATTATTAGTGTATAAGAATGCAAGGGATTTCTGTGTGTTGATTTTATATCATGCAACTTTACTATATTCATTGATTAGCTCTAGTAATTTTCTGGTGGAGTCTTTAGGGTTTTCTATGTAGAGGATCATGTCATCTGTAAACCTTATACTATTATACTTATATATATATATATAATATAATTATACTATTATAAGCAACCTTATACTATAGGGATTTCAAAAAGCTGTTGATCAGTAGTTTAACTTAAACTACTGATCAACAGCTTTTTGAAATCCCTATAGTATAAGGTTGCTTATAATAGTATAATTATATTATATATATCATAGTATATATATATATCATAGTATAAGGTTGCTTTGTAGAAAAGTTCATGTCTAAAAGGATATTAACCTGTCAGTACTTAAAACTAAAGCAAACATGTAGAGGTTACACTTTTTCCCTCAACAATACTTACTGAAGGCCTACCATGTACTAGGAATGTTCTAGAACTAAGAATAAAGTTGTTCACAAAATGGGCCAAATCTCTACCCTCATGAAATCATTTTCTAGTGAAGGGAAAATACATTAAGCAAGATATGTAAGGTACATACCAGAAGATTATGAATTCTTCAGACAAAACTAAAACAAGGAAAAGGATAGAGTTTTAATTTGGTTTTGATTTGCTGGTAGGGAGGCAGGGGTAGCAGGAGAGTGACATTACAATCTTAAATAAAAAAGGCCTCCACGTAAAGGTGAATTTTAAATGACTTGAATAAAGACCTGAAGAGAGAAAGTAGCAAACACTACAAATATCTGGAAAAGGGCCTTCTAGGAAGAGTTGACATCAGGTGCAAAGGCCTTGAGCTGGGCCTGTACCTGACATAGTGGAGAGACAACAAGGAGGCTGTCAGAACCAGAGTGGGTGAGGGGAAAAGCAGCAGAGATGAGGCCAGACAGTCAAGTGGGATGTGTGTGTGTGTGTGTGTGTGTGTGTGTGCACGAAAATTCTACAGTAGCTTGTAGGTCATTAAAAGGGCTTCCCAGGTGGTGCGAGTGGTAAAAAACCCACCTACCAATGCAGGAGACACAAGAGACATAAGAGTTCTTATGACATAAGAGACATAAGAGTTCCATTCCTGGGTCAGGAAGATCCCCTGGAGGAGGGCATGGCAGCTGCTTTAGTATTCTTGCCTGGAGAATCCTATTGACAGAGGAGCGTGGTGGACTACAGTCCATAGGGTTGCAAAGAATTGAACACCACTGGAGCGACTTAACATTAAAAGAATTCAGGCATTTACTTAAAGTGAAATGGGAAATCATCGTAAGGTTTTGGACAGAGGACTGATATGATCTGACTTCTGTTTTGTTTCATGCTGGTCTGTAGGGGGCAAAGAACGGTCTGTAGGGGGCAAAGTCACAATCATGGAGACTAGTTAGGAAGTTACTGTAAGAATTCAATGAGAAATAATTATTACTTCAATCACGAGAAAAATGATAGTTCTAAATGGCTGGTTTCTGGATATATTTTGAAGGGAGAGAAAACAGGGTTTCATGACAGACTAGATGTAGGAAGTTAGAAAAAGAAAGGAGTCAAAGATGACTTCAAGATATCTATTCCTACAAGCAAGACCAGAATTGCCATTAATTGAGGTGAAGAAGAACAGGTTCCTTACAGAAGGAACAGGTTTTTTTGAGGATGCCCTGCTAAGTCACTTCAGTCAAGGCTAACTCTTTGTGACCCTATGGACTGTAGCCCACCAGGCTCCTCTGTGTGTTGGATTCTCCAGGCAAGAACACTGGAGTGGGTCGCCATGCCCTCCTCCAGGAGATCTTCCTGATCCAGGGATCTAACCTGCATCTCTTACTTCTCCTGCATTGGCAGGTAGGTTCTTTACCACTAATGACACCTGGGAAGCCTGGTTTTATGGGGCGGGGGTGAGGGGGAATCAGGAACTTAGTTTCAGGACATTTAAAATTAGGATATAACATATTAAGAGTTTTTAAATTATTATATAAGATGAAGATAGTATATTTCTGGCTTGGAGAATAAGGCCATATTTATATTTTCAATGCAATAATCACTTTGATTCAAAATTCCTCACTGCCTCAATAAGAATTATTTGTAAACTAGAAGTCATTCTAAAAAAAGATGTCAACATTGTGAATTGGTTTAAGAATTTGGATTGACATTCTGGCCTAATTTTGGAGCTCAGTTACAGGGGATACATGCATCTCAGAGGGATATAGCAAGGATGAAATACTGGATGGACTCTAACAGAACATTTGCATTGAGAAAAAATGACACCCATCTGGGCACAGAAATACAAAGGCATCACCTGATACTTGAACTCAGGTGCTCATTAAGGTTGGAGGAATATGACCAAGTGTTTCATCTAAGAAGTCATCTCTTGTTGAAGTAATAAGAATAATTTACCAGACGAGGAGCTACTGTCTTTCTAGGTCGGCTTCCCTCATGACTCTCACTGTAGGAAGTGAAGCTCTTCCTATTTTGGGTCACAGGGACTACCGGTGACGCTCCCTTTCCCTATATTTGGTCCTACCTTCCTCAGGGCTGTGACCTCTGCACTTCATTTAACAGGACTAAAGTAAAGTGAAAATGAAGAGCATGGTGTGGGAGGAAAATAATGAATACTATTTATTTAAGGGAGTTTGAGTACAAATATTATCAGAAATTCAATCTAATTCCATTTACTTCTAAAATGGCACAAAACAATATTAAGTCAATGCATTCAGAAAGCAGTTATGAAAGCATAATACCTCATAGGAACTACGTTACCCACTGGAGCAGGGGAAATTTGAGGATAAATAAAAACAGAGATCCTGCCCTTGGTGAACTCAGAATCTAATGGAGAAGGCAGATGATTAAACAAGTAATTACAAAGGAATTAGTAATGAAGGGATATACAAAATGTCAGGGACCCAAAGGGGGAACAATTAAATCTGTCTGAGGAGGTTGGGAAGAATTTATAAAGGAGATGACATTTGAGCCAAACTGTGAAGGAAGGGAAGGAGTTTGTCACTTTATCAAGAGAGCAGTCTGTGACAGGCAGAGGGGGCCTAAAGCTTGTCCAGTTTTTGGATCAGGGAGGTGTAAAGAGTGGTCCCATTAGAGGTTACATGCGGAAAAGACAGGGAAAGGAGACTAGACAGACAAGCTGGGACCAGACTTGCTTTGCTGGGAGTTTTTCATTTGTTCTCTGGGCAACAGAGCTCTTAGGCTTTATAAGCAAGCAAATGACCTAACAATAACTGTAGTTTTTAAAAATAGTAGGTAGCAGAATGAAAAAAAAGAAATAAGAAATTTTTGATGGTAGCAGCATAAGACAGGTCAAGAGAAGAAGTGACAATAAAATAGTTTCATACTTAACAGAAAGTATCATGAACATAACCACTATCCACTTATGTTCCAAGTCAATCATTACCTCCTCCAATGAAACTGTCTTCTTTCACTACCATTTAATCAATCAGACAGTGAAGGAAAAGAGGTTCACACAGATAGACATAGGAAGTTGGAAAGAACTTCCTACGTTCTTCCAAGAAAACACAAGAAAAACCACTTTCTCTCTTTTAATGATTTCTATCAGAGGTTATAATGGAAGGAAAAATTAAATTAACAGCATCATATGGAACTCTATGTTCAAAAAAGATCCAGATGAACTGGATGACTACAACGGTGTGGTCAGTCACCCAGAGCCAGACATTCTGGAGGGTTTGGTCAAGTGGGCCTTGGGAAGCACTGCTATTAATAAAGCTAGTAGATGCGACAGAATTCCAGTAGAACTATTCAAAACCCTAAAGGATGATACCTTCAAAGTGTTGCATTCAATATGCCAGCATATCTGGAATACCCCACAGTGGCCACATGACTGGAAAAGGTCAATCCTCATCCCAATTTCCAAGAAGGGTAGTACTAAAGAATGTGCTAACCATCAAACAACTGCACTCATCTCCCATGCCAGTAAGGTCATGCTTAAAATACTGGATGCTAGGCTTCAGCATTATGTGAACCAAGAACTTCCAGCTGTTCAAGCAGAGTTTAGAAAAGGAAGAGGAACCAGAGATCAAATTGCCAACATTCACTGGATCATAGTTGAAGTTAGGGAATTCCAGAAAAACATCTACCTCTGTTGCATCAACTACACCAAACAAAGCCTTTGACTATGTGGATCATAATAAACTGTGGAAAGCTTTTGAAGAGATGGGAATACCAGACCATGTTACCTGAGAAATCTGTATGCAGGTCAAGAAGCCACAGTTAGAACCCTGAATGGAACAATTGGTTGGTTCAAGATTGAGAAAGGAGTATGACAGGGCTGTCTAATGTCACCCTGTTTGTTTAGTCTATACACTGAGCACATCATGAGAAGTGATGAATGAGTTACAAGCAGGAATCAAGATAGGCATGAGAAACATCAACAACCTCAAATATGCAGATATCTGACATACCACTCTAATGGGAAAAAGTGAAAGAACTAAAGAGCTTCTTGATGAAGGTGAAGGAGGAGAGTGAAAGAGCCGGCTGAAGACTAAATATTAAAAAATCTAAGATCGTGGCATCTGGACCCATTAATTCATGGGAAATAGAGGGAGAAATGGTGGAAGTAGCAACAGATTTCCTATTCTTGGGCTCTAAAATCACTGCAGATGGTGACTGCAGCCATGAAATCAGAAGACTGCTGCTTTTTTGGTAGGGGAGCTATGACAAGCCTAGACAGTGTGTTGAAAAGCAGAGACATTACTCTGTCAACAAAGGTACATATATTCAAGGCTATGGTCTTCCCAGGGGTCACATAGGGTTGTGAGAGCTGGACTGTAAAGAAGGTGGAGCCCTGAAGAATTCAGTTCAGTTCAGTTCAGTCGTTCAGTCGTGTCCAACTCTTTGCGACCCCGTGAATCGCAGCACGCCAGGCCTCCCTGTCCATCACCAACTCCCAGAGTCCACCCAAACTCATGTCCATCGAGTCAGTGATGCCATTCAGTCATCTCATCCTCTGTCGTCCCCTTCTGCTCCTGCCCCCAATCCCTTCCAGCATCAGGGTCTTTTCCAATGAGTCAACTCTTCGCATAAGGTGGCCAAAGTACTGGAGTTTCAGCGTCAGCATCAGTTCTTCCAATGAACACCCAGGACTGATCTCCTTTAGGACTGACTGGTTGGACCTCCTTGCAGTCCAAGGGACTCTCAAGAGTCTTCTCCAACACCACAGTTCAAAAGCATCAATTCTTTGGCACTCAGCTTTCTTCACAGTCCAACTCTCACATCCATACATGACCCTGGAAAAACCATAGCCTTGACTAGACGGACCTTGGCTGAAGAATTGATGCCTTCTAACTGTGTTGCTGGAGAAGACTCCCGGGAATCCCTTGGACAGCTGGAGATCAAACCAGTCAATCTTAAGGGAAATCAACCCTGAATACTCGCTGGAATGACTGATGAAGCTGGAACTCCAGTATTTTGGTCATCTGATGTGAACAGCTGACTCATTGGAGAAGTCCCTGATGCTGGGAAAGATTAAGGGCAGCAGGAGAAGAGGGTGTCAGAGGATGAGATGGCTGGATGGCATCACCAATGCTATGGACATGAACTTGGACAAAT
Source organism: Bos javanicus (assembly GCF_032452875.1). Lineage (NCBI taxonomy): Eukaryota > Metazoa > Chordata > Mammalia > Artiodactyla > Bovidae > Bos > Bos javanicus. The sequence continues at coordinate 12,349,804 of NC_083878.1, read as the reverse complement.
TTTGGAAGATGGTGAGGGAAAAAGAGGCCTGGCGTGCCACAGTCCAAGGGGTTGCAAAGAGTCGGATACAGCTGGGTGACTGAGCAACAACAACAATGTAACTCTAATCACACTTGGATTTAGACCAGGGAAGCACATACACTACAAATGTTGTATTGACAAATTGTTAGCAATATATAATCTAAAAAGAATGATACACCTTCCTTTCCCTCTTAACATACATTCACTTTCAGTGATGCTGCTAATTCATTATTGTTCTCTTAAATAGAGCTTTGGTATACCAGTAGATCCTGAGAACCACTTTCTTCCCATTGTCTCTCCAAGTCTCTTGTGGTCCCAAGTCACAGAATACCACAGACTATACTTGCGGTAGCTTTTAAAGTAGCCATTAAAGTAGCCAAAACATTATGACAGAGAACCTGCTACTTGTCTTCACCAGGCCCAAAGCATCAGAACTCTGGGAAGAATTTGATAGGTCTTTTCTGATTGATGTTCAGCTTAGGTGAATACCTGCACCTCAATCTTTAGATAAAATCTCTGGAGCATATTGTTTTTTTAGCATACTCTGGAAAATAGAGAAGTCACACCTTAGTTTTTCTAGCCAAGAGCAGGCTCATTTGATCTTTTTACAGTAACACTGGAGGTAAGCAATAGTTTGAACATTTTTTATTATTAGCATGGAATTAAATTTCACACACAATTTTAGAGACACCATAAATAGTGAATCTCAAATGCACTGGTCACAGAACACTTTTATAAAACTAAGTAAACAAAATAAAATTAAGAAACAAAATCATCTCCTACTGACCCATTAACCAGAAAGGCAAGAATCATCACTTCTAAAGGCTCAGCAATATTTCTCTCTTTCAAATGCCCGTAATGCTTACACAATACTTAATTTGTCAATGATATGCTACTTTTTAGAAATATCAGGTTTATCTTTCCTACTAGATTGTAATAAGCTAAAAGCTAAATTGGAGATCCATCAAATCAGATTACCAAAAACCTATCACAGGACAGGGCACTGAGAACTGAAAACCAGACAATGGTAAATTCATGCCCTTACTGATGTTCATGGGCTACTCATTTTTTTAATGTGCAACATAAAAAAGACATGGAATAAAAAAATAAGAATACCCTCTTATACATATTGTGTTAACCAAACACTTAAAATTTATAATTTATAGACTCAATATTGATGAGGGTGCTGAAAAACTAGTGCATGAATACACTGCTAGGTGTCCTTTAAGTTACTTTGTTATATGAACCAGCAATATATTTAAAAGCCATAAAAATGTTTTTATAACTCTTGCATAAAGAAATTACCTTAAGGAAAAATTCAGATTAAAAGAAGGCTTTATGTATGAACACATTATAATTTAAATATATAAAAAAACACTAGTAATAACATAAGTCCAAAACTGCTGCTGCTGCTGCTGCTGCTGCTGCTGCTGCTGCGTCGCTTCAGTCGTGTCCGACTCTGTGTGACCCCATAGACGGCAGCCCACCAGGCTCCCCAGTCCCTGGGATTCTCCAGGCAAGAACACTGGAGTGGGTTGCCATTTCCTTCTCCAATGCATGAAAGTGAAAAGTGAAAGTGAAGTCGCTCAGTCGTGCCTGACTCTTAGCGACCCCATGGACTGAAGCCTACCAGGCTCCTCTGTCCATGGGATTTTCTAGGCAAGAGTACTGGAGTGGGGTGCCACTGCCTTCTCTGAAACTAATAGTGACTAATTAAATGATGAGATACTGAAATTAAAAGACGCTTGCTCCTTGGAAGAAGAGCTATGACAGATCTAGACAGTATATTAAAAAGCAAAGACATCACTTTGCCAACCAAGGTCCATATAGTAAAAAATACGGTTTTTCCAGTAGTCATGTACAGATGTGAGAGGTGGAACATAAAGAAGGCTGAGTGCTAAAGAACTGATGCTTTTGAACTGTGGTGCTGGAGAAGACTCTTGAGAGTCCCTTGGATGTCAAGGAGATCAAACCAGTCAATCCTAAAAGAAATCAATCCTGAATATTCATTGGAAGGACTGATGCTGAAGCTGAAGCTCCAATACTTTGGCCACCTGATGGGAAGAGCTGACTCACTGGAAAAGACCCTGATGCTAGGAAAGATTGAGGGCAGGAGAAGGGGGTGACAGAGGTTGGATAGCATCACTGATTCAATGGACATGGGTTTAAGCAAAGTCTGGGAGATGGTGAAGGACAGGGAAGTCTGGCGTGTTGTAGTCCATGGGGTCATAAAGAGTAAAACACAACTTAGTGACTAAACAACAACAACAAAATTGATATATTTTTCATAATAAAAGCTCTAAGCAAATTAAGAATTAAAAGAAAATTTCTCAACTGATGAGAAGCATAAAAAAACTTACACCTATCATTACATTTAATGGTGTGAGATCAAATATTCTCCCACTAAGATCAGGAATAAGCAAGGAATCCGCTCTCAGCACTTCTATATAAGATTGTCCTGGAGGTCCTGGTGCAACTAGTCAAGTCAGAAGGCATCAATTGGAAAGGCAGAAGTAAAACTGTCTTTATTCACAGATGCCATAACTGTCTACCTAGAAAATCCCAAAGATGCATAAAGTACTATTAGATATAATAAGTGAGCTTAAAATTTTTGATATTTAAGATCAACATACAAAAACCAATTGGGTTTCTATATACTAGCAATTTACAATTAAAAATTGACATAAATCAATAGCTTTTAAAATGAACATTAAGTACTTTGATTTATTCTAGCAAAGTATGTGCACATTATCTGAAAAAGTACAAAGCACTGATAGAAGAAATCAAAGACATAAATACATGGAGAGACAGGCTATGTACATGGATTAGAAGACTCAATATTGTCAGAATGTCAATTTTCTCCAAAGTGACCTATGAATTTGGTAAAATCCTAGTCAAAATTCCACCAAGAGTTTTATAGTAGGAATCGACAAAATGATTCTAGAATATGTATGTAAAGGACCTAGAGTAAATAAACAATTTTGAAAAAGAAAAAATACAGGAGGACATACCACATTGCCTCATTTCAAGACAATATAAAAGCAAGATCAAGACAGAGTAAAACAACAGACACACAGATGAACAGAACAAAGTATAGAGTCCAGAAATAGAACAGTACATCTATGGTCAACTGATTTTTGATAAAGGTTTCAAGGCAAATCAATAAAAAAAGTATGGCCTTTTTAACAAATGGGGCTAGAAAACACATACATTCTATATAAAAATATGAACCTTGACCATATTTTACATTACATTGAAAAATTAACTCAGAAAGTATGAACAGAGACGCAAATGTAAACAAACGAACAAAACAGAACAGTCTTATGGACTCTGCGGGAGAGGGAGAGGGTGGGAAGATTTGGGAGAATGGCATTGAAACACGTAAAATATCATGTACGAAACGAGTTGCCAGTCCAGGTTTGATGCACGATACTGGATGCTTGGGGCTGGTGAACTGGGACGACCCAGAGGGATGGTATGGGGAGGGAGGAGGGAGGAGGGTTCAGGATGGGGAACATATGTATACCTGTGGCGGATTCATTTTGATATTTGGCAAAACTAATACAATTATGTAAAGTTTAAAAATAAAATAAAATTAAAAAAATATATATATAGGTATATGCATCTACATAAATAAAATGTGGGTTTTTAAACAAACAAACAAAAAAAAAACCAGAACCCCGAACTGTATATAACAGTCCTAGAGAAAAAACAGGAGATAATCTCTGTATCTTTGGGTTAGGTAAAAATTTCTTAACAAAGAACTTCATGTTCTACATTATGCACGAGCCATAAAAGAAAAAATTGATGTCACTGTGAACTATATTTTATTCGGGTAAAAATCTCAAACTTTTGAAGAAATACTGTTAAGAAAATTAAAAGCTACAGACTAAGGAAAAAAGTTGCCAAACATATCTAATAGAATTGCTAATAAGAATATGTAAAAATCTTTTACAACTCAATAATAACTATTTTTAAAACTGGATGAAAGATTTGAACAAATATTTCACAAAAGAAGAAACACAGATGTCAAGTAAGTATACAAAATAATGTTCATCATCAACAGTCATTACACAAATGCAAATAAAAACCACAAGATACACTATATATACCTATTGGAATGTTAAAAAATGAAAAGAAAATTGACACTATCAAATGTTAGTAAGGGTGCACAGCAACTGTAACTCTCAAGTATTCTTGGTGAAAATGTAAAATGGTAAAGCAACTTTGAAAACAGTTCGATGGTTCCTTATAAAGTTAAACATATACTTACCATATGACTCAGTAACCCCACTCCTAAGTACTCCAGAGAAATGAAAACACATGTCCACATAAAAACTTTTACACATATCTTTATTGTGGGTTTTTTTTTTTCATAATATTCCCCAAACTGGAAAAAATCCAAATATCTACCAACTGGTGAATGAGTAAATAAATAATCCCCATTACAGAATAGTAGTCTGTAATAAAAATGAAGAAACTACTAATATATGTAACAATATGAATGAATCTCAAAAGCATCATGCTAAGTGAAAGATGTCAAATGAAACGTATGGGTCCATTTATATGTATTATTCCTTTTAAGTGGCAAAACTGTAGCATCAGAGATCAAAACAATCATTGTCAGAAGCTGAAAGTAGAAAGAAGAGACTCACTGCAAAGAAGTATAAAGGAATTTTTTGAGTAATGGCAATATTCTGTATCTTGATTTTGGTGGTAGTTACACAATTGCACAACTTTGTAAAAATTTATAGACCTGTATATCTAAGAAGGATGAATTTTTACTACATGTTAATTATGTCTCAACAAACCAACAAACAAATAAAAGACTGTCACACCAAGTGTTGAAGAGAATGTGGAACAACCAGAACTCTCATTCACTGCTGACAGGTATGGAAAATGGTACAACCACTTTGGGAACTAGTTTGACCTTAAAAAAATAAAGTCAAACATATACTCCAATAATTCCTCAAGGGAAATAAAAACATGTATCTATGCAAGTACTCGTACTTGAATGTTCATCAGCCTTATTTACAATAGTGCAAAATTGGAAACAAAATGTTCATAAGAGGTGAAAAATCAAATGAAGTACAATATATCCATATAAAGAATATCATTCATCAATAATAAGGAAGGAATGAACTACTGATACGTCTACTCCATGGATGAATCTCAAATATGCTGTATGAAATTCCCTTTCTGGAATTTTACATAAATTCTAGAATTGGATGTATCAGTAGTTTATTCTTTTTATTGATGAGAGATATTTCTTTAATATAGGGCATAGCATAATTTATTCACCTGTTATATTTATGAACTAACCTATGGAAATATTTCTTAGTCTATAAAAATGAAGATTTTATAGCTTATAAGATTAAAAATGCTGGAGTAAGCACTAAATAAGATATTGTAATTACATCACAGTATTTGGTAAGCGTATAATCAAAGATAGTTGAAAACTACATCTTAGCGAGGTCAAATAATTTGCCAATATCACAGCTAGAAATCCAGGTCTTCTTGATTCCAAATTTCTTAACCATTATGCTGTCTTAACAGTCACCATAAGGTTACTGTAATTTGCAGGTACAAGAATTTCCTTTTCCTGATGTTTAAGGAGTTGAAACAAAGGGAGACACTAGAATTTTAACAGGCCAAAAAAGAGTTTTCTTTCTCCATACTTAAGAGGTTTGGAAATCTGCTTACATAGCAATTAGAATAGACTCCAGAAAGCTCTCTGCTAACCTACTGGGAACAGATCCCAAATCTTGGATTGATTGGGATCTTGCCTATATAACTAGTCAAGAGCCTGGTTTTCTTTTCCACTGGATATTCTCAGCAAATGTTACAGTGTAAAAATACCAAAAGGGAACATCAGAGGCTATACTAGGAAAGTGAGCTGTCCTTTGAAACCAATACTATTCAGAAGGGCTTCATGCCCAAATTTAACATTTCATATATAATAATTCCTTGGTCACATCTTAAAATGCCTTATCATTTCTCTCTCTCCACATTCTCAATGGGTTATTTGGCTTCTGAAATCAACAAAGACCAAAACAAGAAATAATCCTGTCTAATCAAGGAGGGACTACTTTATGAGGTGAGCATCCCGTTGATATAGCTGTGTGATTGTGTCTGAAATTCCTTTGCAGCTCCCTGCTTGCTGATAGGTGTCCTACAAAAGGCTCCTTCCTGTACGGCTGCCTGAGTCAGTCGTTCCTGACTGTCCGTTTGCCTCAGTGCACTCACTCTGGCGTGCGTCCCACTGTAGTTGCTTCTTTCACTTGGTTCCTGTTCCATCTTTGTTTGCTTCATTGAACTTGACACTTTAGACAGCCCTTTTGGTTCCCGATCTTTACTGATGTCTGGTTCCCCTTTCATAGTTCATTCTACTTCATTTCTTTACCAAATCCTGGTTTCTGAACTTGCCTAATAAAGGGTTTTAATCTTCAGATCAGGTTCTGGATGTTCTCTTTGTTCCTTGTTCACCATGGGCCTATGCTTGTAATGGTGGCTCCCAGAGAGCTAATTCTCTTACAGTTATGGGGCTTCTTTCTTGGCAAAATGAAATATGCCCCAATTCCCCAAATCTAGCCCTTTGCTGTCACTCTCTGCTGCCCTCCAGCGGCTACCAGTAGGATACACTCTACGACCCCATGGACTGCAGCCCACCAGGCTCTTCTGTCCATGAGATGTTCCAGGCAAGGATACTGGAGTGGGTTGCCATTTCCTTCTCCAGAGGATCTTCCAGACCCAGGGATCGAACCTGGATCTCCTGCACTGTAAGCAGATTCTTTACCGACTAAACTACAAGGGAAGCCCTGTTAAAAATTAGTTTCAAGAAATGGCAACCCACTCCAGTATTCTTGCCTGGGAAACTCCATGGACAGCGGAGACTGGTGGGCTGCAGTCCATGGGGTCACAAAGAGTCGGACACAACATAGCAACTGAGCACGCACGCACTGGCTCTACTGCCCTCTGGCCTGTGAGTGTCCTCTAATAGGACACTAGACAGTGTAGTTAATGCAGATGAGCTTTGTGTTGGGAGCTTACCAGGCTGCAACTCAGCCAGCACTACCAACAACAGCCTCTGACTCCACTGTTACTCCCAGGGAAATTCATTGGTGATGACTTTCCTGTCCTTTCTCTTGAAGATGTTATTATCTAAGAAATTCACAAATTCCAGGTTTATGCATATGCATATCCACACTGTGTTGGAGGTAAGGGAGAAATCTGTTTCTGAGGCTTGGCTTGCTGAGAAAGTAGAGAGTGGTGCAGTGCCTCAGGTCAGCCTAGTAGCTAGTCTCACAGACTGCCTAGGTCTTTTATGATTTAGCATGAGGATCACAAATGTTGTCTATGAGCCAATGTAGAAATAACCATGTGGCTTACTATGCTACACTTATTCGCTATTCACATAAGAGTTGAAAGGGAATGAAACTAACCTCTGAACTGACATATTTCACTATGGGGCTATCTGGAGTGATGCTGGCACCATGCCCATATTAAATGTTACAGAGATTTTACTGGACCAAAGGAGTAGGAGGATTGTCACAGACTATAGACTCACTCTTCCGGAAAGGCTATTCTATACTTGGGTAGAATCTCTAGCTGGCAGATCTCTCTGCCTCCAGTTTAAAGGAGGAAGTAGTGGACAACTCTGTTGACCAGCTTTAGATTAGATGAGCCATCTAACCCAGGACTGTATCAATATGAGTTGCCAGTAACAATGGAAAACGTTAGCCTGGCCAGCTTGTAAGTCAAAGGCCAGATCCAATGTATTATTTGTGGGAAAACACATCAAAAGCCTGGTGTTTTATCTCGTGCTACCCAAAAGATTGTCCACAACCCCTCTAACTGAAGGTTCTTCATCCATTGCTTATTTCCATGTATCTGTCATTAATATCCTATTATTAATGATTCAGCATTTCGGACACACAAACTACCTACAGGAGGAGGCCCTTAAAGAAGCTAAGAGGCCTCTCCACCAAGCACAACTGTGCAGAGAGTTTCTGTTGCCTAAATTTTTGCTAAGTAGATATGCCTCCTCTCAGAGGAAAAGCAAAGCCCCTGGCAAATACACAGTGGAGCTCATTAACCCTTCCCCCTTCCCTTCAAGGCCCCAACTATTCTTCACTTCAAAAAAATCATTGAGGAGTCTCCTTCTTCTGAGACTACCATGGTCTCAATGTGGTGAGGATCAACCAGTAATATTTGTTCCCTCTCCTCTGACTCCTGATCTTCTGAAATGATTCCATGAGACTTTAAGAAATTAGACCTCTGAATTGCTAAAATGATCTCCATAGAGAGAGGCTAATAAATAGGAAATGGTTTTCCTAACACACTATAATGTTATCTGGCCCATTAAATATCTGGGTCTTTTCCTAGTTCTTAAGTGATTCCTTATACGATTTTCTATTACCAAACAGTTGTACTCTACTTGGATATTATTTCATAAAACCCTGGTCTAGAAAAAATGGGTTCTGTGTTAAATCAGAAATGAGCCCTAAGACAGAATTTCTGAGCTCACCTCCTCCCCAGTTAAGAGGCTGGTCTAGGTGAGACAAAGTCTCAACAGTTCTAGAATAAATTCTCCAACCAACCAAAAGCATTCAGTAAATCCTAGAATGTATGACATATTACTGGCAATTCCTTCTGTAAAGCTTCTGTGACAGCTCTAGTTAATATTGTCCTGAGGAAGGTAAGGAGATATATCTGGTTTGCAAAAGCTGCAGCCACACTGCAGCAGCTGAAGACCTTATTCACCTGTGCCCCATCTGTGTGTATGCTGATCTAGCGTTGACTTAGCTGAGGTCAAAAGTCTAGCTCAGTAGAGTCTATTCTTGGAAATATTCCCATTTTTACTTTCTTTTTTTTTACAGAACCAGACCCAGAAGGGCTTCCCTGGTGGCTCAGCTGGTAAAGAATCTGCCTGCAATGCGGGAGACCTGGGTTCGATCCATGGGTTGGGAAGATTCTCTGGAGAAGGGAACGGCTCCCCACTCCAGTATTCTGGCCTGGAGAATTCCATGGACTGTATAGTCCATGGGGTCGCAAAGAGCTGGACATGACTGAGTGACTTTCACTTACTTACACTTAGAGACCTAAAAGTGTTAGCTTTCTCCTACTTCAGAATACGAATTATTTGCTGTCAGAACCTCCTTTAAGGTTAGAGGTATCACTGTCAAGGTTATAAGCATCTGTCAAAACAACTTGGGCAAAAGAATTTTGTCAATACAATTAGAAAAACCTGCCTTCAAAAACCAAAGGACTATTTTTTGAAGTATTTCAAGTTAACTATCTTATTTATGCCAGGCTGCCAACCATACCTAAATACTCTTTTGTGAAAGCCTGCTTATCAATATGCAACAGACTTCACCTTGTCCTGGGGATCTTTACAGAAAATTCTGCAGCTGTCCCTAAAACTGACCAATACAGCATCAATACAAAAAATAGATTATCTAGACAAAATGGCATTCTCTCAAAGCACCAGGGTCACATGAAGAGAGATTTTTGGAAGGCCAGAACATTAAAAAGGCCTATTTTATAACCATGGGCAAACTATACCAGAATATAAGCTCCACAAGGGCATGGATCATATTTTATTCATTATCCTATACCCCCGATATCACTATACCCACTATAACAGTGCTAGGCATAGTGTTGAATGAATGAATGAATAAATACTTTCTGATTAGGGAGGTCTATATTACATTCAAGTGCTTGCCATGGTTATATCAAAACATGGACTATAGCCTGCAGGAACTTTTAGTAGCTCTGTATCAGCATAGATTTGTGAAGCTGTTCCAATATATTATTAATACTACAACCTCTTCTAATCAGCAAATGCCTTTGGAATATGATAACCCTGGATTTCATTCCTGAAATGACATCTACCTACACTGTTGTTTGTCACTCAGTCGTGTCCAGCTCTTTGTGACCCCCATGGACTGCAGCAAGCCAGGCTTCCCTGTCCTTCACTATCTCCCTGAGTTTGTTCAAACTCATGTCCATTAAATTGATGATGCCATCGAAACATCTTATCCTCTGTTTTCCCCTTCTCCTCCAGCCCTCAATCTTCCCCAGCATCAGGGTCTTTTCCAATGAGTCAGCTCATCACATCTGGTGGCCAAAGTATTGGAGTTTCAGCTTCAGCATCAGTCCTTCCAATGAATATTCAGGGTTGATTTCCTTTAGGATTTACTAAATTTAGGACATACTGCATTGATCTCCCTACTGTCCAAGGGATAGGTTACATATGCTATCATATTGGCTGTGCAGATAATCTTTTCCTAGATAATTCAATTAATGTCTTAAACCATCCTTCCAACCCCACCATTCACATCATTTATATAAATGACACCTTCCAATTTCATGGGTTATCAAACTATTTGATTAATAACTCTGGTGTAGATGACTCCCTGGAGAAGGCAATGGCACCCCACTCCAGTACTCTTGCCTTGAAAATCCCATGGACAGAGGAGCCTGGTAGGCTGCAGTTCATGGGGTCGCTAAGAGTCAGACACAACTGAGCGACTTCCCCTTCACTTTTCACTTTCATGCATTGGAGAAGGAAATGGCAACCCACTCCAGTGTTCTTGCCTAGAGAATCCCAGGGACGGGGGAACCTAGTGGGAGGCCGTCTATGGGGTCACACAGAGTCGGACACGACTGAAGCGATTTAGCAGCAGCAGCAGCAGACTCCCAGTTTTATAGGTCATTATTAAATACCCACAAACTATTTCAATTGAGCACCTGGAGAGTATTTCTACTGACCACATTACTGATCCACACACTTCAATACTAGAGGGTTAATACACCACGGTCTCTATTTTCCTCCAACAAGAACATCCTTTCATAAAAACTTTCCCCTATCTATCTACACCCACACCTCCCTTCTTTACCATCACTTACTGACAACTGCTCAGTAAATACATGGGAAAACTACAGGCTACCACCCCTCCCTATTAAGAAGTACATGGGGGAGATGGCTTTCTTCCAGTTTAATACTGGAAGAAATGATCAGTGATGAAGACTGATCCTTGAGGCCTTTCATGCCTGTCCCCTAGCCTAGCCTCCTAATCACCTAGTTAGGGGTTGTTTAGTCTGGTTAGGGTGAAATAATATAAAATAAATTCTATTAAGTATCATTTTGATATATGCTATATTAGACAAAAGCAGTTTTTTGATATAAATGGATACTCTACTGAGGCTAAAATATAAGTGATTATAAAGCAAAGTTAGGATTTTTTTCCATAAAAGCCAACAGCAGTCAAGCAAAGGGAACATATTCCTCTTAATGGAACACTGTTCATTAAACTTGAGGGTAGGCCAAAAAAGACAGAAAGTAAATATAATAAAAAGACAAAATTTTATTGAACAGGATCAAGATAGGAGGGGAAATAAAAGGGGCAGTTCTACACAGTAAGATTCTTGGGTGGTTCTCAGGTTTCCCTACCTGATGTTGGCTAACTTATTGATTTTGCCTCTATATCTCTAACAGGTATAATACCAGAATTTGTTCAATATCTCCAAAGAAATTTACAATGATTTCTTTTAGGTCCTATAGTTGTTTTTAAGGCATGTTAAGTGCCTGCAATGGAAATGCACTGTGTTTACTTTAGACAGAAGGTTTAGAAATTGGAGAATAACTGGCCTAGAGGGAATGTCACCAACTCAATCTAAAAAAAGCCACAGATATCTTGGGATGGCTTTGCTGTTTAAGAGTCGTTGCCAACAAGCTCCATTCAGGAGATCTGATGCAATGTCACAACCTAATTCATTCAGCTTTATAAAACTTAAGTATATTGGAAGTAAATAATTGTTGATGCCAAAGAACAGAAAATAATGTGACATTGCTAAAGAACACATTCAAGCCTTTCCCTATTGGTCAGAAATGGAAGGTGAACAGCTAAAAATTAAATAAATAATGTAATAATTATCAGGGGAAATTAAGACTCTCATAATGAAAGGAATAACAGAAATGTGAAATGTTTCAGGGTAGCTTGTAATAAACAGCATTTGATGAGGAGATACGGAACATAAAAAAAGAGGTCCAAAAAGAAGCTGAAAAGTAAAAACAAAGAATAAAGAAGAGAAATTAAGAAAATGGTATTTAAAGAGATGAGCTTAATAGTTAAAGGCAGAAAGACAGTTAGATCCTGGTTAACAACAAACACACAGACACATGCACAGATTTTTCCAAACAGTACTTAAATCCAGCTATTCTTGATTTAACTCTCCTCTTGGTTTAACTCTCCACCTTTTCCATGAAAAATTTTATACTGCCAAGGCCTACAAAGACCTCTCTACTTCATGGCCTCTTTTTGTACTTAGAGATTCAATTTTGCTCCTGATTTGCATTGTTTATTTTGCATCATTATATAAAAGTCATATTCCAATGAGACTGTAAGTTGGAATCTATTTCCCTATTCCCTGAATTTGGGCTGGCCCTATCTGTGACCAGCTCTAGCCAACAGAATGCCGAAGAAGTGATATTTCAAGTGTAGGCCTCAAGAGGTTTTCACATTTCCTCTTGCTTTTCCAGAACCCTGCCAGGATGCCATGTGAAGAAGCCTGGCTTGGGCAGTTGGTTAGAGAGAAATCACAAGGAGCAGAGAAGAGTCAGCTTAGCTAAGGCATCCTGGATCAGGTAGTCTGCAGCCACTCTAGTAGCTCATCTCAAAGTCTGATGAGCTCAGCTGAATCTGTCCAGTCTGTAGAAACATGAGCTAAATAAATGATTCCTATTTTAAGCCAATATGTTGTGGGGTGATCTGTTATGCAGCGAAAGCTGTTGAAATAACTGAAACACACACAATGGTTTTAGCTTTCCAATGAAATACTTACTCATAGTGTGCCTTATACTAGAATCCAGTATTTGCTGTTCACCTCATTGCTATTAGAGTGTATTATATCCACTGTGTATTCCTAAGTTGTAATTTGTTCATAGTAGGCACTCAGAGTTTGATAGACTGAAATGAAAATCAACTAAAGTTAAGATTCTGGTGTTCATTGGCATTATTTACTTAAACTCTAACAACAGAAGAAAATACCAACCATAGTACTGTTTGAGAATCAAATAACTACTGAGGATCTGCTAGTGGCCTTGAGTTGCTACTCTCAATTATGAACCATTAAGGGACAGCAACTATTAGTACCTAGAATATACATGCTACTTCAAGGCAGTTAATAAGTGAGCCCTTAAGCTGACCTTCTCAATATTTAGGATTAATCCAAATTTTGGATTTTAATAGAAATATCACACATTTGATACATGGATGTGAAATTGTACTGCAATCCTTTCATGAGCTTCAGAATACAGAAAATATAAAGTGTAAAAGAAGAAGATTTTGATTTGCACTGCTGCTGCTGCTACTGCTAAGTTGCTTCAGTTGTGTCCGACTCTGTGCGACCCCATAGACGGCAGCCCACCAGGCTCCCACGTCCCTGGGATTCTCCAGGCAAGAACATTGGAGTGGGTTGCTATTTCCTTCTCCAATGCATGACAGTGAAAAGTGAAAGTGAAGTCGCTCAGTTGTTTCTGACTCTTAGCAACCCCATGGACTGCAGCCTACCAGGCTCCTCCGTCCATGGGATTTTCCAGGCAAGAGTACCATTGGGGTGAGGTGCCATTGCCTTCTCCTTTGATTTGCACAAATTTCCATTAACAGCTGGTTTTCTAAATCCACAAACCTGACAAATGACTTATGTGTATAAATATGCTTTAATTCTGAAGTGTTTTACAAATGTAAAATATCATGAAATCCTGTGTATTCAGAATGTCATTTCACTTTTTTCCTTAAGAAGTAGAAAAATCAGAGTAGACAGGATGGCTCAGAAAGGATAAATAGTTTTGCTATCCACATCTAATTTGCTTCCTAATAAAATTCTATGGCTTTCAAATGACACTCTGTTATTATAGTCTGTACAGAGATGATTTCATCAAATATTCTATGTTTTGAATATTTTCAAAATTATAATTCAGTTGATAGTCTGAAACACTCTAAAGCAAAAGGACATGAAAAGCATGCTCAGCATGAATATATTCATAAACCAGAGAGCAAAATAAACTCAATGACAGTAAAAGAACATCCTTGCTGCACTGAACGGGCACAAATCCCCCTTTTCCATGGGTGCATATATGTATCCTATAACATGCTTTAATTTCTTTCTTTAACTTCAGCCATTTCTGATCAATACTGTTATCTTTGACTTATAAGGAACATAACAGTCAAATCAAGTAGTAAGGTGGATAATTGAGTCAAGACATTAAAGGTTTAGACAGGCTAAATAAATAATGAAATGACTAATTATTAAGTAACGATTTAATGATTAAAATCTGGTTTGTTAATAAAATGTCTTAAAAGGCAAACACTGTCCAAAGATAGCGAAACCTTCAGCTGTGGTGTATAAAATCAACCACGTAAGAACTAGATATAGAGTGGGTAACAATGTTATGTGTGAAAAAGATTCAATTACTAGCAGATGGAAGCTCCATAAATCAGGATACATTTACATGATTTTTAAGATCAGCACCCAGCGTAGCCCCCAAAATTCTGTAACTCTTATTTTAGGAGTCCAAAGAGTGCAGGCAAAGGGACATATATTAAAGGACACCTAATCATGTCTTATTTGAAAACATGCTTCCAGGCTTTCTATTTATAATCTGAACATCTCTTATAGTTCATAAACTGCTCCCTTTAAAAACAACGCTCACTTTAATTAATTTATGAGAATGACTAAGATGAACTACAAAGAGAGATGCATTTTCAGCATGGGATGGGGAAAGATCATTTTTGTCACACTGATTTAACCTACCTGAGGTTAAATAATGCTAATAATGAGCTAGGGAAGTTTTTCATATGATCTAAGAAGAATTTAAGCTGCCTTAATAGAGACAGACATAAATAGAAATTAAGTGATAGATTCAATAGGAAGAGGCATACTCTCATGATTCAGTGAGTTTTAGAGTTTTTTCTACTCCTAAAAATTTCATGCAAGGAACTCTGAGAACAAAAATGTAATAGAAAATAGGAACTTAAGCATAAACAACAGTGCTCACTGAGAACTCACAAGTATTTCAGCATTCATCCCAGCTCAGATCCACCTTATTTTGGCTGTGCTTTCTAACTTACTCCTTTAGTTAACATTTTCTGTGAACACTAGTTACTTTCCATAGGGACCAAAACCACAAACTTGAGAGAATTACCACAATTCCTTTTCATGAACAGTGAGAAGAGAAAATTTTTTCCTTGAATGTGTTTTTCCAATGAAATTCAATTTCTGCTTTCCAAGAAAAGCCAATTGGCTCAGAAGTCTCTGAGAAAGAACAGTGTGGGGATAGTCAGACAGATACCATACCACAAAACTCCAAAGCAAAATCCCAACCTTTCAGCCTTAACATCAGTCAAGGGGTTAAAACCTGAACGCCTCAGTTGAGTTGCTGAATCCACAGGTGGAAGGTCTAAAGGGTGGAAAGAGATACTCAGCTCCATTTGGGACCATGCTGAGAAAGCCTTTATGTTTAAGAGAACCCCCATCTCAACTCCTAAATATTAAGTTGACACACGTTTCTGGGACACAGCCTGAATCCTCAAACTTTGCGGGTCTATAGAGACACAATTTTCTGTTTTCTGCTTAACAGGGCTTTCCAGAATTGTCATCAGATGACAGATTACACCACCCATCCACAAGGATTCAGGGGTAGCTCAAGCCATCCATTATGGGTTAAAAGCTGTGCTAGCATGAATCGAGTCACAGTGGTAAGGAGACTACCAATACAAGGGGTCCTACAGCTTTAAGAAATACCCTGGGCATCTAAAAGTTCTCAGAATGCAAACTTTGTCAGCTCTGAAAACAAGAGGCACTGCATCATTATGGCAGGAGAAACAAAGCCAGCACCCTTTTAAAAACAGACAAAAAAAAAAAAAGATTGTTTTAATAGGAGAGAAGCATCAGTCATTGATTCTTACTTCATTCACACTTTCTATCCAACCCCATCCATCTTCAGAGTGAAGAGATGACAGAGCCCAGTTAACCCTCTCCCTCTGTCGGCCCCCACCCATACTGCTCCTCTGTACCAAATCCACCAAGACCCACCGACCCACCCTTTTCAATCTGCAAGCAACGGCTCTACAGAATGACTCTGTCTGATGGGCTTGCAAACCTCAGGTATACCTAAGTACCCGCTTTCACCACACTACTTCAGTAGAGTTACCTGTCAGGTTATCATGACTGTTCAGGGCCTTTACTAGTCATCTACAATGACCACTCAGTCACTCATGGCTGACCACATTCTACAAAGGTGGGGATGAGAAGACTTAAGGGAACAGAAAAAAAGTCAACAAACCAAATCAACAATCCAGAATGTAAAATATTTCATTTTTATTAACTGTTACTGCCCTCATTATCTGCAAACAGAAGTTCTCTAAGCAGGCAGTCTGCATCAGTGCACCTGCTTAGCATCAGTTTGCCGAGTTATCTTTTCTGCTGTGTCTGCAAAAGCCAACTATAGCACAATGGGTCACATCACTTGAGGGTCACTTGAGTCCCACTACATTCTGGGGCCCTCCTTCCACCTCCTCCCTTTCCTTCCATCCACAAAACCTTTAACTCCACCATAGCTAAGGATCCCAGATAGCTAAATAAAAGAGGTGGCCTCAAACACAGGGAAAAGCCCTTAGGTCTCCAGTGTGAATCGCCAATGCCAATGCCCCTCCCCTCTCCTTTTCCTTAAGACCTGATGGTCTTCAGTCACACATCTTAAAAGAAAAACAAAAAACAAAAACACAAAGACTTACTTGTCTCAAGTCGATGAAGGCCAACTGCAGCGTGTCCTCCTGGAACCCAGGCACCGGGCCGGATCTGGCAAACTCTGTGGGAAAGAAAAGAGGATAAAAAGCGCCTTTAACTAACCATGGACAGGGAGATTGGCAGACGGATGACAGGGAAGACAAGAGAGGCTGGGGGAGAGGAGGACCAAGCTTCTAAGGAGTCATGTCTCTCTCCCTTCAGCTTCTTTGTTTGCCCTTCAAAATTCGTGTCATCAAAACACCATTAATTCCAGCATCCTGACAGCAAGGAAACTGTACTAATTCGACCTGAAATTTATTCCCATGAGCCGCGCTGGGCTTCAGAGTATTTGTTTTGTGAATGGACAAACAACTTGCAAAGGAGGAGGGAGTGGGGGAGAGAAAAAAGTTTTTCCTCTCAACACAATAAAATCTTCAGCTGTGAAACTCTTTTCAGTTCCGAAAGCTATTTATATTTTAGATCGCTGAAGGAATTTTCTAATTTCACGCCTGTCACCTCATTCCCCAAGCATTTATCAAAAAATATTCCCTGCCACATCATTAATTATTCCCTCACTGATTATTTGTATTATCTCATGAGTGCATTATTGCCAACCCACACACAGACACACAAACACACACACCAGCAGCAGAGGCTGCCCCAATCCAATGCTTGGCTCTTCAGTAAAAGAGTATTGCAGATATGAAAAGACCCATCTAAATAAATAGCACTGCAAAAACTTAGGAAATTTTTGTATATGTCTATCCTCCTAGTGTATTCTTTGTTTTTGACTTCTATTTCACTCTTAAAAATTATTTTTCTCTTCCTCTACTCCAATTGAGTCTTAGGTCGAAGAGACACATGAATGCTATTTGCAATTTACAATAGTGCCTTGGGTACATGCTTAGTTTATGACTCTGGCTTCTACATCATTAAGAAGAAGGTAACTGCATAGGACTACAGGGAAATGTACTAGTTAACAGTTAAGAATGTCAAGTTTTATTGTCCCTAAGCCCTGCTTATTATGAAATCGAAAGGTCTTGTTTAAGCCCCTATATACAGACAAAATAGACACAGAGAAAATTCAAAAGTTGTACAGTTACTATCCCTTGAATTCTATCTGTGAAGTCAAACAAAGCAAGATAAACATTTAACATCAATCTACTATTTACTTCAAAAACAACTCAAATATCTGCTCAAAACAAATATGAAAAGGGATGTTTTCCTTTTGATTTTATTTTTCTCCAGGAATGAATTTAAGAAATTACAGGAAGTTGGTATCATATTTTCTTTTGAAATTAAATAAAATCTACCAATATATTTGCATATATGTCTGGAAAATTCCTCCAAACAACTAGTAACTGGATAGCTTCAAATGATGATTTACGAACAATGACAGATATTCCTGTTCTTTAAAAACATTTTCCATCTAGGAAATGTCTAATGGGTTTTCATAAATTCCTTGCCCTACTTTAAAAAATAATGTTAACAAGTTAAGTTGCAGGGAATATAAAAACACTACATGAAATAAAATTTACACCAATTTGCTAAACTAATTATATAGAGCACAAATGTGAAATAAAAACATTCTTATCCTGGAGTTTTCACAAAATAGTCTTACTTCAGAGATTTCAAATAAAAATAACTCAAATGGAAGGAGATAAACTATATAGAATGACAGCACACTAAGTTTCTATTTACTTTGGAAAGAAAATTTATATGTCATTTATAAATTAATTCCATCATATGTATAGCGCAGATAATTAAAGTTTTAAAAGGGTAAAGTTCTAAAACTGTACAAATACATGGTAAGAGCCATGTTAATAAAAGCTTAAATAATCCATCCTTCATAGCAATCATCTGTGATAACCTTGTATATAACAGCTGCTCAATCACATGTACAACTTTCTCATACTATGCTCCTATAGAAAGCAGCTCTTTGAGTCATAGCCACAGTCACTCTTTTTGACAGCCTTGATGGTCAGACAGTCAGCTTAAATAAGCTTCCTATGTCTGACGATTTCATCCAATGTTGGTAGATTATCACTGCTACTCCCATATGACATATGCCTTATGCTGCATCATTTGAAGTACTGAAGTTTCCTCTGTCAGTAGGAACCCCACAAGTCAAGACACAGCAACTGCCAAGGTGTTCTGCTGACCTACACATGTTCAGTTCAACAGGACTGCCCTGTGATACACGGGTTGAATGCTTGAGAGCTGACTACACATTCCTGAATCTCGTTATTGGGCATGCTCCCTGGGGCTGACATGATGCTGATGAAACCACTCAGGTATCTGGATCTGATACATATTTAGTAAGTCACACTTTATAGATCTCATTTTATGACACACTCAATTTTCCAGGTTCCCAGAGGACACAGTGGCCTTTTAGATTTGATTTTAATTTTATAAATCAGAAAATGACAATTGCATCAGGTGCAACAAAGTTAAGAGATTAATTAATATAGAAATATTAAATACTATATATTCAACTTCATATTTATATTTTCTCATTATTTTATGAATGTAGTGCTATCCTCTCGTGTAGACAGTAAAATTCTTAGGGGTAAGGACTATATCACAGAACACAGCAAAGTGTTCAAAACAGTAGATGTCCAACAAATACCTATACTTTACAGAAATAACAAGATCAATTAATTACACACATTCTTTACTGCCAATGAAACTCTTTGGATTGCAATAGTAAGGCGTCCTTAACATGAGTATCAATAAGTAGGCTTTAGGAATATATGAGCTTCCTAAAATTAGGTGCACAATGATTGAGGGGATGGGCTCTGGGGTTTTAAAAATCAGAGTTTGAGTTCTACTTACTAGCTCTATGGATATGTGCAAACTACTTAATCTCCTAAAAGGTTCAATATCTTTATCTCAAAAATGAGGGTGGCAGTGTATTCCTTACACTGCTGCTATGAGGGTTAAGTGAAATAACATGTAAAGCCACTGGCAGAGTAGAGTGCCTGGCATATCATAATTGATTATCATTACAATTAGTTTTTTGTGGGAATATGCGTTTCCCTGTGAAGAAGGTGGGTATGTTTTACTGAATTCTCAGAGAGTAGGTGACCAAACAAATGTAAAGAAACACTGTTTTATATCCAGGACAAAACATTAGAAGAAAATTCAGCTTCCATTCAGTTGTAAGTTAGTGAGTTGGTATTGAAATTTATGGGCAAATATTTAAGTGATTCACTTAAAGGAGGCTGATATGACTAATTACTAGTGTATTAGCCACAGCACAGGAATTTTCACTAGTATTATTTTAGAAAATCAATAAATATATTAAGCAGATCTCCTATAATTTTGTGATTCAATATTTCCTTTAAAACAGGACTGTTCCTATAGAGTCAATTTTTTACATATATGAAAAATGTTAATAGCATAAGAAAGTGTGAATATTTTTAAATTAAAATTTGCATTTATCTTCAACTATGTAAAATACAGTAACAGTGAAACACATGACAGTAGGCATTCATCTCATAATGTTAGCTGAGGCTGTTAGAGAGAGAACGATTACACGGGATTTTATTCTCCTTTACATTTTATAAACTTTAAAAGTGAGTACAGACCACTTTTATAATCAGAGAACAGGAAATTGAAGAACACATACATCCCCAAATTATTCAGTGCTATTTTCTCTAGTAACAAGAGCTATAACCTGTTCAGGATTTAGCACTACAGGCAACTGGGATTGATTTGCACACCCATATTCTCAGAGGCTGCTTAACAGAGACGAGAACAACTACACATGGGAGGGGTACAGCAGCCCCCAGTCCATTGAAACACACACAGATTGACTCCATGAACACAGAGACGCTTTCCTTTATAATCACAAATGAAAAGGAGAACATGTCTGTACTAGTGGCCAAGTAGAACCAACGGATGAATGGGGCAGTGAAGACGCCTCTTTCTGGACTTGTCTCTGCATTCCAAGATCTGTAGTAGGTTTTCAGTCTCTAAGAGGCTTAAGCCAGTGCCTGGAGTTCTGCAGAGTGGCGCCAGCCTCACAAGAATATCAAGGTGCTTGTTCCACTTCACAGAGAACCAAATCCTACCTTTGACTATCTTATGTTATCTGGGGACTGAATCAAGGTTCCAATGGGCTGGCAAGAAAGCTTCCTCTTAAAAGACTTGTTCAGGTTATTGGAGCTTCTGGCCAAGCCATCTTTTTGAGAGCTTGGCTCACTCCAGTTCCTTTTTACTGCCCTTAATCACAGTATGGTTTCTCAAGAGTTGAAACTGCTATCAGAGCCTGACTCTCAAATCCAATTTGCAAGTATAAAAAATATTTTAATGAAATAAATATTTCATTAAAAAAATTAAAGGGAGGTATAAAAATTATAGGAAAGGTGGCATACTGTTAAGTGAAGGTATAAACAGGGAAAGAAAATCACACACAAAAAACCTCTCACTTTTACTTAACAAATATCCAACATTTTTTCACATTCTCATACACACTTAAATTTATGAGGTGTGACAATATTTTTAAATCAATATTAATTTCTCAAAAATATCCAACAGGTTTACAGTTCTAATAACCTTCATATTTTACTGAAATAAAAATTACCAAAGTAGAAAATAGAGGAATTCAACTAATTTCAAAATGCTTTCTAGACTTCTTGAAGGCTTTTCTTAAAATGAACTACCACTTAGAGAGGGGAGGAAAAAAATGTTTAAATAAACTTTAAAATTACTTGGTACATTCACATTTCGCTGAGGAAAACAAAATATACATTTGATAAAGAGCATAGAACCCTAATTAGAAAAAATGGGAGAGTCACAGTTAGAAGAGGCTTTGAGGAGTCAAAATGATGCCTTATAGCCAGAGAACAGTATTATAGTTTTTCAGAGTTCAAGGCCTTGAGAGAGTAAAGGAAAGTGAATTAAACTCAGAAAGGTTAAACCTTAAATGATTATAGGTGAAGTTGGCTGGTGGGGGCCTGGAAAAGCTTGACTTATGTGTCTCCTTTTTTCCCTCCTCTTGCTTGAAGGATTCCCAGGATACAGCATTTCTAAGTTTTAACATCAATATGGATAAAAAAATGTTGCCTGCCATTTCAATAAACAAGAATGTTGCCTGCCATTCTGGTAAAAATCACATGTTGTCCACCATCAAGCCATCAACCATTGCAGCTACCCTAACTATGCCCTGAAGGGATTTCAGGATGCAGAAAAACAGGATATTGGCCCAAGATAGTTAGGATACACATCAAAGGAATAAATTCTATGAGTCAGACTTTTGTATCTTTCCATCTATAGACAAGAACCAAAATCATTAATTTGAGATGTCTGCCTTCTGTGATTAGCGGTAATCTATTGATGTTTGACTCTGTTTTCTTTTTCAGCAAAAATTCCTATATATTCCGGCTCCTCCCTTACCTTTTTGGAACAGTTTTATCTGAGAGGTGCCTCCTAGGTTTTAGTTCTCAGTAGTCAAAGCTATGGTTTTTCCAGTGGTCATGTATGGATGTGAGAGTTGGATCATAAAGAAAGCTGAGCGCGGAAGAATTGATGCTTTCAAACTGTGGTGCTAGATAGTTTTCTTGAGAGTCCCTTGGACTGCAAGGAGATCAAATCAGTCACTCCTAAAGGAATCAACCCTGAATATTTATTGGAAGGACTGATGCTGAAGCTGAAGCTCCAATACTTTGGCCACCTGATGTGAAGAGCTGACTCATTGGAAAAGACCCTGATGCTGGGAAAGACTGAGGGCAGGAGGAGAAGGAGGTGGCAGAGGATGAGACGGTTAGATAGCATCACCAACTCAACAGACATGAGTTTAGACAGACTCCAGGAGAGAGGGGCAGGGAAGCCTAGTGTGCTGCTATCCATGGGGTTCCAGAGAGTCGGACACAACTTAACAACTGAACAACAAGGTCACCAAATAAAACAGCTCCCCCCACCAAAAAAAGGCTGCCTTAGTCTGTAATCTGTAATCAGACAGAACATTTGAGAACTTATCAAAAGCAACTTGTGGGAAACAGAATATAAAAGAAATTCCTCTGAATCTTTGCAAATTGTCCATAAAACAAGAATAATTTTCAAAGGACAATGAGCAAGGCAAAATTTATTTCAAAAAATCAAAACTAGTACAGTATCTGGGAAGTAGGTAAAATAGCAATTCTTAGAGGAAAAGCTAATTTGTTCAAATAAGAGAAAATTGAAAAGGCAGTGGGCAAAATTTTAACCAGAAATTCCTGGTTAGCATAATATACTACTGCTTTCAGTGAAGTTCCAAGTTAGACAGTGGACAAGATAGCATTACCAGCCTCCACTGAACAGATCAGGGTTTTGTTTTTGGCCAAAATGTCAGGTGAGAAAGGAAAATCAGTATTCTGGAACTCAAACTATATTGGGTACTTGTTTATATCTTGAGATCAGGTCAGGTCACATGCGGTTTTTATGGGATTAAAAATAAGAGCTGCTGTTGCTGTATTAATATAACGGTTTCCTGGTATTGGGTCCCTGGGGCAACAGATAAGGAGTGTGCTAGACTATGAAGTGTAGCTCTGGGGAAGTTAAAGCCTTCTTGCATCACTTCACAGTGGTTCCACTAAGCTAATTACGAAGAAGAGTTGATGGACTCCACAGGGACTCCACTCAAGGCCCTGATGGTCAGAGAAAGGTAGGCCAGAACATAAGGAAGTAAGTACAGATGAGAGAGCTATCAAGGAGACAGAAAAAGGAAGGGAGGCCCGGGGGTGGGGGTGGGAGTGGGGAGGGACAAGTTCCTTGAAGATTCAGCTGACTATACTTGTGTAAGCGTTTGTATGAACATGTGATCATAAAAAACAGTCACCTTTAATTACACAGAGTATAATCCTGTGATATAAATTTTTCTTTGCTTTCATATATTTTAAACTCACTAGACCTTCTGCCTTAAGAAGGGCAGAGTAAAGTACAATCTAACCTATTCTGAGTTTCTGTGTGAGAAATACAAGTAAAACTGATAATAACAGAGTCTGATAGCAAATGCCAAAGCAGCACTCTAAATAGATTCATAAATTGTTTTCAAAGTTTAATTCTCCTAGCTCCTTTTGCTTTAAAAGACAATTGAAAACTAGGACAGATAAATATAGGTTTTTAATTAATAAAAGATTAATCTACTGTAAGAGAGAAAATGGCCACAAGCATGAAGGAACTTCCACGATGCCGCTGAGTAAATAAGCCAATCAGTCTCCATGTGTCTGTCCCTTATGCCGTACCACTGAAAGGAAACGAGGGTTCAGATACTGGCAGAGACTGGTGTCAATGACAGAACACATTCCCCTGGACACAGCTGTCTTACGTGGAATAAACCTAGGAAATTGGAGAAGTTGATTTTTATGCCCTACTAACATCTCTAACATAGAAGAAGAATCTGTAAACAGTTTAATGAAATTAATTGATTGACTTCTAGCAAAGCAAACTAGAAAATAATTTTATTCAAGATTTAAAAGAAGGAGATGACATAAATTCCTACCATGTCATGGATTCCAGGTGCCACTGGGTGCTTCTATAGAAATACAGTGGTGTTCTTTGTTTAAGGAAATAGTATTCTAAATGGTGGATAAGAACACGTTAGATGTATTCACCAAATTAAACAGAGTACCCTTTGCATTGCAGAGGAAGAAGGTTAAGGAAAGCCAAGACCCATAACAAGTGGCAGAACAATGTCATGCCACATGGCATTGGACGTTCCCTTAATATTCCATAAATAACTGCCAAAAACACAGCACAAAATGTCCTAGGACTTGAGTTTACAACCAAGAATCCTAAAGCTGAAAGAAGCATTTGTAATTGCTGAGGACTTTTACAGATGAAAAAATTAAAACCAAAAAAAAAGTAAGTTGGTGAATCAGTTAAAACCTAATTCCCCTATTATTTCAATATGCATCCCTGACCTATAATGTCTGAAAGCAAATATTTACTTTACACGTTCCTCATATATATGCATATATATGTGTGTATATCTTTTTCATTTCAATAACAATGAAGTCATAAAAATATACAGATCTGTGTAAAATCACAATTTTCTTCTGAAGTTTTGCAATTTTGCAAAATAAAGGCCAATTTCATAATAGATTTTTTAATACTACAGTGAAAAGATGCCTCTGCCAATTAGCAAACAGCAGTGCTTCTGTGCATAATCTTAAAGAAAGCTGAGAACTTGCAATGAAAGGCGTGGGTTTCCTGAGAGATGAGAAAGGCTGGTGTTCTAAAGTAGCAACTTTATATCCCTGGTATTTTTACTGTGCTTTCAAGGACTTAATCTTATCCATGTGTCTGTTCAGCACTGATCGTTCTGTTGTACGGACACAAGACAGATTAAGTTTATCTGAAATTTTACATTGAGAAGGATTCTGTAGGCATTTAACATAAGGTAAAAAATTCTCTAGAAAAGCACGGTCCAAATAGAAACAAGAGCTACCTGTGTAATTCTAGCATTTTTAGTAGATACACTTAAGAAAATAAAAATCAATGAAAAATTAATAATAGCATATCTTATTTTACTTAATATATCTAAAATATTTTAATTGCAACATAAAATTAGCATTTAAAAAATTATTCATGAGGTTTTTTTGAAATCCAGGATGTGTTCTTCACTTAGAGTACAATGCATATTTGAGCTGCGTGTCAAATGCTCTAATAGCCACTTGTGGCTGTAACTACAGTTTTGGACAGCACAGCTTCAGATGATGTTGACTGTAAAGAATGAAAGCTAAAATGAAATGTGCAAAGAATGATTTCAGACTTTGAAATGACAAGGAAAGAGCACTCTCCAAATTCACAGCAATATGAATTGTTTCTACATTGACTATGAAATTAGGATCAAAACAAATGCTCCTGGTACTACACAATGGCTTCTCTTCAGCTCATATTTTTAAAATATGCCACCCTCTGATGCAGCTATATCCTTTGTATATTCTTCACCATGTCTGTCAATAAATTTTTACAGTACCTCTCTATTAATTCTTATGTTAGTATTCTTTCCTTTCTTCTCTTCATCTCATTTTCTTTTCTTAATATCTAATTTACTAATTTTTTCAACTTATCCTACTGAAAGTAGTCTCAAATCATTTTGGGATGATTAAGGTATATTTAAAAAACTGATAGTTGACCAGTATATGTTTCCAGACAAAGCTCTTTGACTCTCAGGTTCCCCAGCAAGTGATGACAATAACAATCCTGACTTATAACTGCAAAATGTTTTGTTAAGTCCACAACACAAAACAAATGCTTTCATTAAAAGGAAAAGTATCAGGACACTGTCAGTGCTCTTGAACAGGGTAGACAAAGGTATACAAAGGTACCAAAACTGCCAAAAGAGAAATGATTAAGGTAGGTTCCACATAGGATGTTTGCTAAGTTAAAAGAGCTAGACTTTTTTTAAGTTAGTTGTAATTCTTTCTAAACTGAAAGCCAATAATGTTTCTTTGGTATAAGTTTCGTGGATAGTCTCACAATTTGCTAGGAAAACTGAGTCTCAGTCTACATTGATTGGTGTTCACAGGAAATGGATATATCATTAGCTAAGGTAACCGGGATTCCAACATTTCTAGATTTTACTTATGTGACCTTGGGTCTATCATATAAGTTTTTAGTGCCAGATGTCTCCTCTGTAAAATGAAGGCAATAATATTTCACTTGCTTAAAGCTATGGGACTGAATCAAATATACTCTTGAGGCCTATTATATAACAAGGAATATACCTGGTCTTTGGTCCTAGCTCCTGACAAGGAGTTTTATATCTTTCAAAGGTCCTAAGCAAAAGGAAAGCTCCTGAGCAATTCATAATTGAATCATTTTGATCATACCTAAGTTTATGCTGAGAAGTTGACTCCTGAGGGCCCTTAAGTAGTTTTAAGGGAGGGGCTGCACAAACCAGAATGACCAAGCCTATGACCAGAGGGTTGACACTTCCAGCCCCACTCCCAATTTCCAGAGAGGGGAAGGGATGGTGGTTGATTTCAATCATGTAGCAATTTATTTATTCAATCATGCTTCAGGCTTCCCTGGTGACTCAGATGGTAAAGAATCCATCTGCAATGTGGAGACTTGGGTTCCATCCCTGGGTTGGGAAGATCCCCTGGAGAAGGGAATAGCTACCTACTAAAGTATTCTTGCCTGGATAAGTCCATGGACAGGAATTAATTAATTAATTAATTAATCAGCAGGCTACAGTCTACGGGGTCACAAAGAGCTGGACACAACTGAACGACTCACTTCACTACATAATAAAACCCTCATATAAAAACTCTGTGCACTGAAACTCAGTGGATCTTCCTGATTTGGTGAACATGCTGATGTGCTGGAAGGTTGACATGCCTGATTCCTTAAGGACAGGACATGGAAATTCTGTTTTGCCACCCTCCTCCCCAGGATCCTATCCTGTATATCTCTTCCATTTGGCTGTTCCTGAGTTATAGCCTTTATAATAAAACTGCAATCATAAGTACAGCATTTTTGGTGAGTTATGTGAGTTTTTGTAGTGAATTACTGAACTGAATGTACAGATGTGAGAGTTGGAACATAAAGAAAGCTGAGGGCCAAAGAACTGATGCTTTTGAATTGTGGTGCTGGAGAAGGAGATCAAACCAGTAAATCCTAAAGGAAATCAACCCTGAATATTCATTGGAAGAACTGATGCTAAAGTTGAAGTTCCAATACTTTGGCCACCTGTTGTGAATAGTCAACTCACTGAAAAAGACCTTGATGCTGGAAAAGACCGAAGACAAAAGGAGAAGAGGACAGCAGAGGATGAGATGGGTATATAGCATCACTGACTCAACAGACATGAATTTGAGCAAACTCCAGGAGATAGTCAAGGACAGGGAAGGCTGGCATGCTGCAGTCCATGGGATCCCAAAGCGTTAGACATGACTTAGCAACTGAACAACAACAACTGAACTGAAAGGGGATGTGGTGAGCTCAATATCTGTGAAAATAAAAAATGAAAGTGAAGTCGCTCAGTCGGGTCCGACTCTTTGCGACCCCATGGACTATAGCCTACCAGGCTCCTTCATCCATGAGGTTTTCCAGGCAAGAGTATTGGAGTGGGTTGCCATTTCCTTCTCCAGGGGATCTTCCCAACCTAGGGATCGAACCCAGGCCTCCTGCATTGCTGGCAGACGCTTTACCATCTGAGCCACCGGGGAAGCCCCCAAAATCTGTAGTCAGCTAGAAAGAAGTGGGAGTGGCTTGAGGACACCTGAGGCTTGTAGCTGACATCTGTAGAGGGGCAGTCTTGTGGGACTGAACCCTTAATTTGTAGAATCTCTACTAACTCCAGGTAGTTACTGTTAGAACTGGATTGAATTGTAGAACTGTTAGAACTGGATTGAATTGTAGAACACCCAGCTGTTGCTGGGATTCCCTGGTGGCTCAGTTGGTAAAGAATCTGCCTGCAATGTGGGAGACCTGGGTTTGATACCTGGGTTAGGAAGATCCCCTGGAGAAGGGAACGGCTACCCACTCCAGTATTCTGGCCTGGAGAATTCCATGGGCTGTATAGTCAGTGGGGTTGCAGAGTCAGACACAATTGAGCAACTTTACTCCTCACTCAGTTGGTGTTGAAGAATTGCTGTTGGAACACAAGTTTCAACTCAGATCATGTACAATACAACTTGATATTTGGTACATTTTAGTATCTAGGTTATAGCCAGATTTGTCCCAGCATAACAAATATGAAATTAACTGGAAACGGATATAATAAAATAATGATATGCTTTTTTTTTGCCTACATGGCCACTTCTTCAATAAATCAAAAAACTTATTAAAGATATTGCATTAAACTGAGTGTTCGTTAGAAGAGATTATTTTTAACATAGCAAAATAAAAGGTTTCACATATCTTTCTCAGAGAACAATAACATTTTCTACACTTTCTAGCTTTACTTCATATAATTGTTCAAGTATTTGTTGGGAATTTCACCTCCTCAAATGGAATTATAATGTTAAGTATTAAAACAATGATCCACTTCCACACTAAATGTTTGCATTAGATCAGTATGAACATAAATACTGGTCTGCCATTGTAGTTATACAGACTAATGAATTTGTTTTCAGAGGTCAAGATCTACACTCAGGATCTATCTTACTAAAGAATATAAACATTGCCACTAAGAGCTCAGTTTGAGGTGTATTTTCCCTTTTCTTTTTTTCCCCTAAAACAAACAATGAAGCAAACAAAAACAAAAGAAGGTGAAGGAGAGAATCTCTGTCAGTGAAACCTGAAACCTGAGACCTTAAGCTGGTGGTTGTAAGACCAAAGACTTGAAGGCAGACACAACGGGGAACTCCAGAGGCAATGTTAGGCGTTTAACTTGGAGGCGCTGGTAAGAAAGGGGGAGATTAGTGTTTTAAGAGAATTTAAGTCAGTTGGAAAAAAAGGAAATGGAAGTAAGTGTTTCTTTAGGTACATAAGCAACTTCTTTCCATGATAAACTGGTGCTTTGAAAGGAATATCCTAACAAATAGGAAGTATAGGAGACAAATGAGCATCTCAAGTATTAAAAGCACTTCTGTCTTTAAAATGTTTAAAAGCTCTCGAAATGCTTTTCTACAGGAGAGTACAGAAACATTCTTTCCCCTGGTTAATTGTCTGGACAGGAGCTGATGCTACACCTTGTTTCCATCTATTGACAGGCAGACAGCTGACAAAGAGATTCTGTGAGCCAGACGGAATGGCAGGCCCTTAAGCCTGACTGCTGGGATTTGGTGAAAAACTGAGGAGGCTTGAATTTCAGAAAGGCACATCATTCAGGAAAAAAGAGCAGAGAAAGAAGACAAAGATTACTAGGGAAATTTTACTGATACTGACAAAATAATTTAATAGTTATTTTTCTTTTATTCTTGGCTACATGATACAAAATATTTGCTGTTATTTACAATTAAACAGTCCCAATTATCAGGCTTAATGGAGGCAATGAAATAAACAACCTTTTCTCTCCTCTCTTTCAATGTCAATTTCTGAGAGTCTTTTATAAGCACTGATTCAATTTCTTTGTCTTTCATTCATTTCTCAACTCCTAGCAATCTGGTCCATCATCTACTTCCACTGAAAGTGTGCTCTCTAAAATCTGCTTTGGCTCCAATAGTAACAATTATATTTCCATGTTTCTTTCTGGATACCCCAGTTCATTTCACTATATTTTCTAGTCAAATGAACTAGCTTTATTTCCCTAATAGGCCATATTCTTTATTTCCTCCCAGAATTGATACAAATACTTGCCTTTGTCAGAACACCCTTCCCAGTCTACCTCATCCTACTTGAATGGCTAATTCCTAGCCACGTTGTCCAATGGAATATCCTAGTCCAAATCATTCACATATAACAAATGAGTAAAAAGATTTTGCAAGAGATTAAGTGTGCTGTCCAAATTCACAGCTACTTAGTGATCAAACAAAGACAAAAACACGGGCCTCAATTCACCCATCCAAAGTACTGGTAGGTGTACATTATCCCACCAGTGACCCTAATATATACTACTTTCTCCTCCCAGGAAAGGAGTAGAAAATAGAAGCAAAATATAGATCAACTACTATTACAGAACATTATAGGTAAGACTTTAAAAATGCTATTCATTGTCTCACTAGTTTCTGAAAACTTCAGCTTTTCTAAGTGGAAGTGTTGGCAGTGACATTTTACTCATATTTTCTAAATTCCAATCTTAGAAAAAAGAAACTGGGAATGCTAAGGGAATTGTGGGGTGCCACTCTCTCATACATATACACACACATAGAAGAGAGGAAGAGAGAAAGGATAAATTTCTAAAATTTGTAATAAATTTTAGAAAAACTAGATCAGATAGATGGTTTAATTAAAATCATCTCAGAACTCAAATTAGAACTCAAATCAGAATCTGTTAACTCTTAAAATGTTACAGCAGGTGATAATGGAAAAGAAAGTTTTTTTCTTTTAAAATGTTTCATAAAAATTAGGACTTTGATCAACTTTTTGAGATGTATATAGTACTGTTCCACCTAAAGGCAGTAGGTGGATGAGAATGTTACAGGCATTTTTTGTGGGCCCAAGTCTGTCAATTTTCAACAATTAAAATAATTTTTAAATATACATTGTATTTAATATGATTTCCTGGTTTACACCCTATAAAATGGCCTAATTAAAATATTTGGCAAAACTAATACAATTATGTAAAGTTTAAAAAACAAAAAAAACTCAATATTAAAAAAAAGGAAAAAAGGAAAAATAAATAAATAAATAGTTTACTGGCCTCAACCCCAAAGACAGGAAGTAAGGGCCAAAGAAAATAGAAAACGTACACAATGCCTCAGCATAATCACTCGGAGACAAGAACAGTAAATGCATCAGATGTTCTTGGGAGAGTCTGGTTTAGTACAAATATTAGGATTTTAGCCTATGTGAATAAAAGTGGGTGCAAATGCCTTGATGGAATGAGGCAGCGATGCTGAAGAAGTAACTCTTCACCTGAGGTGATGTTTGTAGTTGATATAGTTGATATAGGAGAAAGAGATGGCCAGCCGTACATACTTTGTCAAGCTCAGTGGCTCATTCGTGTCCGATTCTTGGCAACCTCATGGTCCGTAGCCCCCCAGGCTCCTCTGTCCATGGGATTATCCTAGCAAGAATACTGGAGTGGGTTGCTATTTTCTCCTCCAAGAGATCTTCCCGACCAAGGGCCTGAACCTGCTGATCCCCATCTCCTACATTGGCAGGCAGGTTCCTACCACTGAGTCACCTGGGAAGCCTCAGCCAGACACTGCTCTGGTGCTAATGGTGAGGTGAGGTCTCTGGTTTGCAATGATTAAGAAACACTGTTGTTTCAGTGGGCTCATTTCTCCAGGAAAATGTTTCTGGGTGTTTCCAAGCAAATTATGAGGACTCATGAAAATGTTCAAATAATTGTGTTTTTTTTTTTAATTTTTATTATTTTTTTAAATTATATTTTTAAACTTTACAATATTGTATTGGTTTTGCCAAATATTGAAATGAATCCGCCACAGGTATACATGTGTTCCCCATCCTGAACCCTCCTCCCTCCTCCCTCCCCATACCATCCCTCTGGGTCACCCCAGTGCACCAGCCCCAAGTATCCAGTATCATGCATTGAACCTGGACTGGCAACTTAATAATTGTTTTTAAAGTTTCTAATAGAGAAATAGTAAAAAGTCTTTGGAGATTATGAAATTGCTATAACATACTCTTTTAACTTTAAGAAAAATCTGTTTTACTGGGTCTGGAACCAGGGTTAAGTAACAGGAAAATAGCAATAACCACAATATATTTTTAAATTTCTACTTCTTTGAAATGGCATTTCTTAATCTTTCCAGTCTCTGAAACTTCCAAAGTGCAGAAGGTCTCAAAGTTAAGAAAAAATAAGTAATGAAAAACGTAGAAAAAGAAGAAAGGAGCACCAAGTTTGGAATATCACTTTAAAAAACATCTGGTCTTCTTCTTTTCAAAATCATACAGTAGAAAAATGGACTTCTGGAAGCTACCAGCTGATTTAAGTTAATTTCCTCCTACCACCTCTATCTTCCTCCCTCCAAATATCCCTTGAAACAAAGCTGGGAAGAAAAATCTAAACAATTTCAAAGAGGAATCAGTCCCTGTCCTTATTTAGAGCTGGGATAAGTACCACATTTACCAAACAGGCAAACAGAATTTAGAGTATTAAGTTTGCCACAAATAAAAAAGCTTAATTGAGTAGTATGATTCTTCACGTAGCAGGTCCTTTGTACTTCCTCATCACTTAAATGCTCACAAACAATCCAAGGTCACACTTGCTACCAGAAAAAGTATTTTGTCTCTGTTGGCCAATGTCTGGAAGCCAACAACAGGGTTTGACAGTGATGCATAACCAGGTCAGAGCAGCATGATTCATCTCCATTTTCTTGACAGGGATGGCATCCTCGCCATGGTGAGGAAGAGCAGGTTGCCTGCCTTCAGCTCAGGTTGGCAGCACATACTATCAAACGACTAGGCGTCTGGCAATGGGCTCACAGAGACAATGAGTGTCTTATCTCCTGGAATTCAAGGAACTTCAGCCCATAAACCAAAATAACTGCTGAGTGGGCACTACTCACTGATCCATGTCTGGGAAAAGTCCTTCCAGAGGGTACAGGGTCCATCATCCATAGTCAAAGAGAAGTGACATGGCCCTTTAAACGGCAGTGAAGCCTTCTGTTTGGGTTTTCCGTGGCTAAGAAAGGCACATCATAACAGCACAGCACCTAGCATGACAAACCTTGCCGGTGTGGGAAGACAACAGCGAGCAAAGCAGGGTTTTGTATTGCCTATTTTTGACAGAAGGAAGATATCTGCAGTTGTGTTCTTCCCACACCATTTTAGATCTAAGAATTCAAGCTCAATCCTACTTTTAAAAAGAACTAGTAAGGGCCTGGGAAGAGGGAGAGAGACAAAGCCACACAACCTGTATGTTTCTGGGGAAGCCTCTGCATAGGTTGATTGAGAGCTGTGTGACTGAGAAAGTACCTCTCAGAAAAATGGCCTCTATTTACACCCTACAAATTCCCACTGCACTTTAGTTTTAAATTTGATTTCTTGTATAGAACATCTACAGTGTTCCAGGTCTTGCAGAGAAAACAAGGAATGAAGAGAATGAATGAAATATTGATAACTATAACTATATTTAATACATATGCATATATAACTGCCAGCTTAATGATTTTCCCTTACAAATGTGAGTTTCATTGCAAATATTGAGTCAAAATGAGAATGAGAAACAAGAATATAGAACAAAACTGAGAAAAAGGGAAAACAAATGATAGAATAAAGAAAGATGTGTTCTAACAAAGAGTGGCCAACTAAATCCCTGTACATTTCCAACAGAAAATGAAAGCATTTTTCTGAAGAAGAAACATAAAATATTTCTTTCTGATTCCATTAACCAGTCAATCAACCAAAAGACAAAATTCATTAGCCATGGAGCTTGTCTCACAGAACAAGTTATTGTCTCCATCACATTAAAGCAATAACAACTAATTATCCTTAGATTTTCACATGTGCAGAACACTGCAAATTATAGGAAGCAAGTTTATTTTTCTGCATACAAACTCGAAGTCTATCATCAATCTTTCCACTGTAATGTTTCTCAGATGGAAGAGGGCAGAACAGGAAAGCTTGTTTTAAAACTGCAATTTAGAAAGATGAGGCCGAGGATAGAAGCTAAGGGATCTGAAATTAATGATACTGAAACACACAAAATGTCCTTCAATAGTCTGCAACAGGAAATTTGCATCTTCAGGCATTACATATCCTCAAACAAAGGAGGCATCTATTATTTTGATATAACTTAGGAAGATGAGGTTTAAAATTTTATTGGGCTCAAACTTTCTCCATTTGTCTCTTTTCAAGCCTTACATTCTTAAGAGGGCTTAACAGGGCTTTCTTTTTAAGATTTGAAGAGGTACAATTAAAATAATTAAGATACAATTTGAAAAGTGTCTTCTGGATAAAACATAAAACCTATGCTTTAACAGGAAAGGAAGTAAATTCAAGACTTTTCACAAGAATCTCATAATATGTAATGATACCATTTGCTACAATAATTTAACATTTCTAAGATTAAAGGAAATCTTATAGAAAGCCAATTTTTAAAAATCTATTTCTCATATCAGTACTATATTAGTACTCAGGTTCTAGTAAGTAAGTTCCCAAAAGAAATGTAATCATACTCTTTAGACTTCTGAAATTCAGGACTGCTAACATGTTTCACCACGGCAACTCTGGTTTTCCCCAAAACCACACTGACATTTCTAGGGGATACCCTGGTGGCTCAGATGGTAAAAGAATCTGCCTGCAATGAAGGAGACCACGGTTCAATCCCTGGGTCAGGAAGATCCCCTGGAGAAGAAAATGGCAACCCACTCCAGTATTCTTGCCCAGAGAAGCCCACGGACAGAGGAGCCTGGCGGGTTACATAGTTCACAGGGTCGCAAAGAGTTGGACACAACTGAGTGACTAACACTTTCACTGTTTCATAGTGCTTTAGGTATTGACTAGACAGCTTGCTTTCTTCCTAAACTAATATTATCCAAAGTAAATAGCATAAAGTAGCCTGGGACAATCTTGTCTTAATCATACAGAAAGTTTCTTTGAGAAAAAAAACCACTGACCCTATTCCAATGGTCATTAAGTTTATAAGAACCCTTAATGGCAATCACTCAAAGCCTGCTTTCTACTTCCATATACTCTGTTCCCTGATGAACATGTTATCAAGTTCCCTGATGAACACGGTATCATACATAATATAATAAAAACTATAAGAAACATATTTAATATTTACTGGTGCTTACAAATATGTATGTATTAGGATTTATAAAGCATTTCATTACATTATCTCATTTAATATAACAATATAAATTATAACAATTTTCCATACATATAAACATATCCACACAATCTTCCCTCCCACGATAAACTATAATATCTTAGAACTAAATAGCCCACCAGGCTCCTCTATCCATGGAATTCTCCAGGCAAGAATACTGGAGTGGTTTGCCATTTTTTTCTCCAGGGGAATCTTCCCAACCCGGTAATTGAACCCAGGTCTCCCACATTGCAAGTGGATTCTTTACTGTCTGAGCCATCATGGAAGCCAGAACTAAATAGAAACTCAGAAACAGTCTAGCCAAGTGTTCCCATATTGGAACACTTTGGGCTTCCCAAGAAGCCCAAATTCAGATTTAGTGAATTACCTAGATCATACAGCAAATCAGTGGCAAAACTGAGGTCGTAATACAACTTTCCTTCCAGGTTAATACTCTATGACAACGATAATGACACAGACAACGAGAATAGCAGCTAGCAGTTACTGAGCATTTGTTATGTATTAATTACTCAACCAACTGAACAAGTCTGTGAGACAGTATAATTGTAAATTCATTTTATAAGTAGAGAGACTGAGGTTTAGAAGAGGAATAAAATATGTCCAAACTACTAAATATAATATATAATGATAAAAATCAGAAGTGATAGAAACAGATTGATGTCAAAGGCCAATCTGTTTGCATCACCTCTGATTTTAATTATTAT
Organism: Bos javanicus; assembly: GCF_032452875.1. Classification (NCBI taxonomy): domain Eukaryota; kingdom Metazoa; phylum Chordata; class Mammalia; order Artiodactyla; family Bovidae; genus Bos; species Bos javanicus. The sequence continues at coordinate 12,313,951 of NC_083878.1, read as the reverse complement.
ATATTATACAGGTGATATATCAAAAAGTGACTGTTGTCGGCAAGAACGGCTTTATAATCCATAGACGTTGGTAGGATATGTGTACTCAAGTTGCCAATTGTCCATTCTCCTAAGAGAATATTCCTTAGGGTTCCAACTACATCCCTGTTTGTCTTGCTGTTCACATCACATGACATCCATTCCAAGCCACTTCTTACTTCTATTCCCTTCCATCGTCAGAGCTGACCAGAAAGATCCAGAAACTTGGGTAGTTGCTGAATCATTTTTATTCATTCAATAAATAAATATTAAGTAAGTACCACATGTCAGGTACTATGTAAGAGACTAAGGAGACAGGCGTGAGCAGACACGATCCCTAACCTAAATGATCTATTTATCTTTTTCTGGGGTCCTATGAAATCCATGTATTCAAAATAAGCCCTCCTCTTTTTTTGAACTATTTTTAATAAATTTTTGTTTCATGCAAATAAGCATAATTTAATTAAGACAGATGATTGAAGATTGAGTTGGCAATCCAAAGACTTTATTTAAAAAGTAAAATATTTGGAATTTATTAACAGGTGATGGCAGGGAAAAGGGCATTAAGACATCCCTTCATTTCCTAGGATGAGAAGTTAATGGTCAGTGGGATATGGCAGCCAAGCTCAAAATTAAGGTATTATTTTGAGTCACCTGGGAACAAGTTCTCATTGAAGGTGAAGCTTTGGAGGACTAGGTTGTCCTAGAATTTAGCATTAGTTAAATCAGCTTGGTCTTGTCTGACTCTTTGAGATCTCATGGACTACAGCCCACCAGGCTCCTCTGTCCAGGGGATTTTCCAGCAAGAATACTGGTGTGGGTTGCCACTTCCTTCTCCAGGTTGTCCTGACATTTTTCAATTTAAGTAAACTGAAGAATATGAAAAGTTTTCATGTAAAAGCTTTTACTAACACTGGGCAACTTACAATGCAAATGGGGCACAAACTGCTCTTTCAAGTTATGAACTGACACACCATCTGCCTTCATACTTTCACCACATCTCCTTGAAAAATGCAAGGGTGCTAAGAGAAAGTTTGAAACCTTGATTCCTCGGTCTTCTCCAGAATGCTTTCCATTGTGTCTCCCTTGCCACAGAAGGGTAGCACTCTGCTCTGCTCTACCCCTTACTGAATATTGACCCATGACTAGGATCTAAACACAACGTGGTCTCAAAGGTGATATGCTAAATAAGAGTAGCAGAGAATACATTCAGAAAGAAACAGAAGAGTTTTCTAAGGAATCTCTAGGGGGAAAAAAAACAACAGTGTGGATATGCATTTTTTACTACTTATTCAAGGACAACTAAACATAATTTTGAATGACAAGTTAATTACTATAAGGCATCTCACCGGAGAGGCTTGATTTAATACATGAGCTAGTAGTCACTTTGTACAGTTTGGTTAGCTGATGCAGTTTGGATTTGAAAAATATGAAAAGTGAAAGTGTTAGTTGTGCAGTCGTATCCAACTCTGCAACACCATGGACTGTAGTCTGCCAGGCTCCTCTGTCCATGGGATTCTCCAGGCAAGAATACTGGAGTGGGCAGCCATTCCCTTTTCCAGGGGATCTTTCTGACCCAAGGATCGAACCCATGTCTCTTGTACTGCAGGTGGATTCTTTACCATCTGAGCCACCAGGGAGTTTAACACTGGCGTAGTTATTCAAGATCAAAATTCCTTTTGCAAATGTAAACTTCAAAGGTTGTAAGAGAAGAATGGATGTGAGAGCTGTCACATATGGTTCCATGATGCTTCTGACCAGGGTCCTGAGGACTCACTTCTCTACTGTCTCCCTCTCACCAGGAAGAGATTGGTAAAGGGATGCCTGAAAGTTCTCAGACTCTTGTAGGGAGTCTATGGGGATAATTAACTATACAGAGGTGGACAGTCAAGGATAGCTGGACCCAAGTAATAGAAAAAACAAAAAGTGAGTACAGTTACCTCAAATGGCAGGTATTTGGGCTTAGTACTTAAAATTCAGAAAGATCACTTAATAAAGATTCTTTAGTTCAGAAGCTCCAGTTGCAAAATCATAAGCAAGCCTATTAAGGTCTGTCCCAGTAAGATATGCTAAAACATCTCACACCTGAGTCAGAGGAGAGCCTGCTATACCACAAGGGAAACTTGTAGCCATTTGTTTTAGTAAATATATACTAAGAGATAGAAAATTCAGACTTTTCAGTACTGGGCTATTTGATCCTGACTTTGAGCTAAAACTACTTCTCTAGGAATGTAGAAAGTGATCTGATCTTTCAGTTAGAGTGGGGTTTATGGAGTTAAGTGACAAATGGTGTTCTGCCAATATTTTATACCATAATTTGCTCAGTAAAGTCATGAATCTAACCTGAAATTGTTTTATTAAGTCCTGAGTTTAGGCAGATTCTCCACATTGGCTTCTTGACCTGTAAAGCAAGGGCTATTATGGTAAGAAGGGTGAAATACAAGGCTTTGGAGTCCTTGCTCCTTTCCAAAATAGCAAACCGAGCTCTGGTTAACTTGACCATCAAAGAGCTGGGAATTTGGCAAGATGCATACTATTAACCTTTCTGTACAAGGACTTGGTCTATTCTGTGCAAAAGGCTTATGGGCCCTGGGAAAAGATGGATTATGGCAAATTTAAAAAGATGCAATTGCTGCTGCATTTCCTCACAACCAAATGTCCCCTGGATTTGGTTTAATTGTTATATTTTTAACACACCAATCTTTCAAATAATTTAGGAACGTGAACAGATTATTAAAATCTGAAAATATTTAACATTGTAACTCATATAACAGTGGAAGTGGGAAAGAAAACAAGATAAAAACATATGAAAGCATATGGATAAAGAAATGACAGCCATAATAAATAAATTTTCCATGGCTGTATACAAATGATTTTATGTATAGTATCTCATTTGACTTCATAACAATACTGTGAGAAAAATATACAGGGATTATCATTTCCAGTTTACTGATGGACTCAAGAGAGGTTAGATGAGTTGCTTCATTCACTCCAATGGCTTGAATTATGATGCATAAATATGCTAAAGCTTCCAAATCATCTCTATTATGGATTACTGCAACAGCCTTACAACAGATCTCTGAGGCTCCTGATAAATTGGAGAGTTCCTTTTCAAACCACATATCTAATGAATTTAGATTCATTACCCTCCTAATTAACATCAGTGGTTTCCCATTTTGTTTCAAGCCTCCAGCATGGTACTTTGTATGGAGTAGGGACTTCACATGAATTTTTTGAATAAATGAACAAATTACTGAATTAGTGCTGTTAACAAGTAGTTGAGCCTGAATATGAACCTAGACCTCCATATTTTTAGAATATACAAAGTAAAACATTTGGAAATTCCAAAGCTGGACACAGACTGAACATCCTAGTACATGAAAGTTACAAAAGCCGAAGTTTTATCAAGGAGGTAAGCATTAGGTCATCAAGACCTGCTAGTATTCAAAATCCAGTTTCTCTGTTGGGATCCAGTGTTCCAATATCCAAAACTACATAGAAGACATACAAACATATGGAGAATATAAGATGAAACTCAAACAGAGAAGAAATACCGAGAGATTACTGTCAATTTTTAAAGGAAAAGGAATATTTTCTTCATATCTCCTAAGTCCTAATAATTGTCACCTTAAAGGTACTTGGTTTGACAGTCTGTCAGTAAGAAATCAACAACATTCCTAGATGGTGGTATCCAAAGCAGTAGGTACCATCTCTAGTAAACATCTGAGCTAACTAATTGATTTCTTGCAAAAGCATAAGCTAAGAATTAGAAAATGATCAGTTCTGGATGATAACTTTCCAAATAAATATGGAAGCTTGACAGACAGCTACAAAAAAGCACAACATAAATCAAATAAAAGGGCATCTCCAAACCTAACTGATTCACAAACTACAGAAACTGCAAAGGACCTTCTGAGAGTTGCTGGATGTTTATTAACTGCTGTTAATAAACAGCAGTTTATTAATTGCTGACAATGATAACAATAGGAGAAGTTATTCCTTACTGCATATTTAATATTTTGCCAGTAATGAAATAAACTCTTTCATGCATTATCTCATTTAATTCTGAACCCATTCCTGTAATATTAGGTACTATTATTGTACCTATTTCATAAATGGAGCTGTAAGAGGTTAATTTATACACAATCACACTAAAAAGAAGTAGTGACTTGAATCCATCTGATTGAGCTGACTCTAAAATTTGAGTTCTTAATGACTACACTATACTAATTGATTATCTCATGCTTGTATGCATACAATTCATCTAAGTATTTGAATCTAACAAAGTGGCAGGCCAGGCCTCAGAGTCAAACACTAAAGATACATTCACATTCTATCTTGTCCAAAGTTTTATTTAAGACCTATACACAGTTCTTCCAAGGACTCACAGACAATAGCAAAAATACCTCACGTACACACCACTGGGTAGAAAGATGTAAGTGTTAATTATCTTGTCATTTGGAGTTGCTTTAATACGCCTCTGTATAGTTATGTGAATCTTATGTATCATTTCTTTAAGATTTTTTATAGACCACTGAGCATCTAAAGAAGAAAATGAGGGGGATGGTATAGCAAAAGACATAGAATTCTTTCTTTTAAATTAAAATAAATGTCCATGAAAAGTTTTTTGACAGACAAATTAATGCCAATCAGAAATGAAACATTAAATTCTAAATCAATGAACCTTAGAGGCTCCTCAATATACGGAGAAAAAATTTCAGTGGTAATAGGGTTATTAGAGGCACTGTCACGCTTTACAAATGTTAGCTTCAAGCTGATCCCAATTACAAAAGGCTATTACAGATACTGAATGGCTTTTCAGATAAGACACTGGCCCCTGGAACTCCTTTTGCAAAATTAACAAACTATTTGCACAGTTTCCAACTTTTCATTAAATGGTCTCTCTTCCTCAATATTAACTGAAATATGGCTCTCTACTAAGGATACCAATTCACCTATAAATTGTCTAAAGTAGAAACTGTTCATTCTTCCATATAAAATAAATTTCCGAATTGGGCTATAAGATGGGCCTTTTCCTTATTCTCTCAGTGCTCCTCCTCCTCAAGGTTAATATATTTTAGCTTATCACCCTTCATCCCTCTTTACCTTTTAGCTCTATCAAAAATGCAGTCACAAGTCATTCCCAATAATTCAGATTTTCCTATTCAACCAATGGTACTGGTTGTTTATTTAAATTATATTCAGAGTACATCCTGCAAAATGCCAGGCTGGACGAAGCTCAAGCTGGAATCAAAAAGATTGCTGGGAGAAACAACAACAACCTCAGATACGCACATGATACCACTCTAATGGCAGAAAGTGAAGAAGAACTAAAGAGTCTCTTGATGAGGGTGAAAGAGGAGAGTGAAAAAGCTGGCTTGAAACTCAACATTAAAAAAAACGAAGATCATGGCGTCCGGTCCTACCACTTCATGGCAAGTAGAAGAAGAAAAAGTGGAAGCAGTGACAGACTCTATTTCTGTGGGCTCCAAAATCACTGTGGATGGTGACTGCAGCCATAAAATTAAAAGACATTTGCTCCTTGGAAGGAAAGCTATCACAAACCTAGACAGTGTATTAAAAAGCATAGACATCACTTTGCTGACAAGTCTGCATAGTCAAAGCTATGGTGTTTCCAGTTGTCATGTATGGCTGTGAGAACTGGACCATGAAGAATTGATGCTTTTGAACTGTGGTGTTGAAGACGCGAGAGTCCCTTGGACAGCAAGGTGATCAAACCAGTCTATCCTAAAGGAAAGCAACCCTGAATATTCATTGAAGGACTGATGGTGAAGCTGAAGCTCCAATACTTTGGCCATTTGATTCAAAGAACCAACTTGTTGGAAAAGATCTTAATGCTGGGAAAGATTGAAGGCAAAAAGGAGAAAAGGGTAATAGAGGATGAAATGGTTAGATAGCATCATTGGACTCAATGGACATAAAGCTGAGCAAACTCTAGAAAAAATTCTATGGCTGCTGGATGCTATCGGAGAAGGCAAAGGCATCCCACTCCAGTACTCTTTTGCTTGGAAAATCCCATGGACAGAGGAGCCTGGAAGGCTGCAGTCCATGGGGTCGCTAAGAGTTGGACACGACTGAGTGACTTCACTTTCACTTTTCACTTTTGTGCACTGGAGGAGGAAATGGCAACCCACTCCAGTGTTCTTGCCTGGAGAATCCCAGGGATGACAGAGCTTGGTGGGCTGCCATCTATGGGGTCGCACAGAGTTGGACACGACTGAAGTGACTTAGCATAGCATAGGATAGCATGAGAAGAAACTACCCAAGGCTGGGCAAAGAATTATAAGAAAGAAATGGCGGAATAATTTGTGGAGTTCTTATATAGCCAGGCATACTTTGGGTTTCCACCAGCCAGAGTTGAAATATCTTCATATACTTGGGGTAATGAGGTAGAATATTTCAAAGGGCATTGCTTTAGATTTGGGGTTAAATCTGACTGAGACAAAAGGTTGCTCTAGACCTAATATAAATGAAAAACAAATCTCAAAAGGATCCAACCAGTAATGCAATTCTAGGTCAGAACAAAATCTAGCACTATTTGAAGGAGTACAACAAAACACAGTAGCAACAGCATACAGTTTTATATGTCATATACCAGAGTTCCTCCATGTGGTCTGTCCACATGAGCTGGTTTAGGCTTCCTCACAGCATGGACACCTCAGGGTAGAGGGACTTGATATACAGCAGCTAAGAACGTGGAGGCTGCATTGTCTTTTATGATCCAGCCACAAAAGCCACTTTTGCCACATTCTGTGGGTTACAATCAAGTCACAAGCTTGCTCAGATTCAAGAGAAGGGGAATTAGATGTTGATTATTTTTTCAATTAAATAATTTTGAACATGCATACAATACTGCACACTTCCCTCTAACAGACATCAATTCTTAGTAGTGTCAAGATTCTACAAAAAGATGTGAGGAAAGAGATACTGTGGTTTACATCTTTGAACAATGTTATCTTCACTGCAGAGCTGGGGTGACAGACAGGTAGTATAATTTCCTTCCAACTTGAAAAACCAACTTTTAAATGTGGTGATCTTCTGGTGACAATTTTTTTCAACGTCCATATTTGAAAATGTCTATATTTTACCTTTATCTTTGAAGGATATTTTTCACAAGAAAAAGAATTTTTGAGTTAAGATTAACAGACTTTTTCTTTCAGTATTGTAAAGATGTCCTTCTACTGCTTTCTGGATTGCACTGTTTCTAATTCTTATCATTGTTCTTTTTTATGTAATGTGTATTTTCTTCTGCTTTGAAGACTTTCTCTTTTATTGCTATTTTTAGGGACCATAATGTGCCTGGGCGTGGCTATACGTTTATCTTGCTAAAAATTTGTTAAGCTTTTTAAATCAGTGAGTTAACACTTTTTTTAATCAAACCTGGAAAAGATTTCAGCTATAGTCATTCCACCTTTTCCTTTATATTATTGACTATATTCTGTTTTCTAAAGGCCCTGCCCACTATTTTCAACATTTGTATAATCAATGGGTCTATTTCTATTTTTCATTTTTTCTTGTTATGGGTCATATTTCCCTACATATTTGTTTGTCATATTTTAGGGTTTTTTAAATTTTTTAATGTTTATCTTATTTTTTTGGTCTCAGTGGGTCTTCATGGCTGCACACAGGCTTTCTCCACTTGCAGAGAGCGGGGGCTCATCTGCAGCTGCAGTGAGCGGGCTTCTCATCGCAGTGGCTCCTCTTGTGCACGGGCTCTAGGCACACAGGCTCAGCAGTTGCAGCCTGCTGGTTCTAGGGCGCATGGGCTTCATCAGTCATAGTTTACAGGCTTTAGTTGCTCAGTGGAATATGGAATCTTCCTGGACCAGGAACTGAACCTGTGTTTCCTACACTGGCAGGTGGATTCTTATCCACTGTACCACCAGGGAAATCCCAAATTTTAGTTTTTTGATGTGAAATTATAGATGCTAGATGGTGGGAATCTGAAAACATTTTCATGTTCCTCTTCCTTCAAAGACTCTTGAATGTTTTGGCAGGCAGTTATTTTACTGGTGGATTACCTTCATCTTGTCAAGTCTTGTTATTAGGCTTTATTAGGGTGGATCAAGATTAGCTCTTACTCCAGAGCTTGAAAAGTATTCTTAATGCCTAACTTTTAAGGCATTCAGCTCATAACTCAGCTCATAACTCCTTAGTGGCTATTCTCTGCTAAGCCTCCCAGAGTTTTACACCACACATGGCAACTTAGTTTTTGATCAAAGACTCAAGGGATCTCCAATGCATATTTCTAGAGCTATTTCTCTAAACAACTCCTTGCTCTATGGTACCTTGGTCCATAAACCTAAGCTAAGGTGTCTCAACAGTTCTATATGCCAATCTCTGGGTATTTTCCTATGTAAAACACAGCTTTTTATAGGGGTTCTACTTTTCTGTGCTGTGTCTGGATAGTGCCTTTAGACAGAAAACAAGAGCAAATGTCAAGGTTACCTTGTGCACTTCCCCTTTGAAGGATCATAGTCGTGTGCTGTCTGCTGTCTAATGCATGAAAAAGGTTGCTTCATACAGTTAATCCAGTTTTAGAGCTGTTTATGGCAAAAGGGTGACTTTGATAGCTGTTACACCATGATGCTGGAACTGGAAGTCTTATTTAATTAACTAAAAATAGCATAGCCTTAATTTCTAGCCATCAAAAGTCAACCAAGAGGTGGAATTCCCAGGCAGTCCAGTGGTCAGGACTCCACGCTTCCACTGCAGGGAACCCAGGTGCAATACCTGGTTGGAGAACTAAGATCCTGTGGTTGCGTGGTACATTAAAAAAAAAAAATGTCCACAAAAGGAAACCAATTAGCAGTAGAAAAATAAAAAGGTGAGGCAGAAGTATTAGTACACTTATGTAATTTTTCACTATTTTAATTTTTCTAGAAACAGAAGTTTCCAGAAGTCATATCATTTTAGTTCATTTTCATTTCTCACCGATGGCACAGTGAGATGTGCACTGATGGCACACACTTTTCATCCCTTCCTTCTTTGCTAACCAAAGCCTGATTTCATGTTTAATTCCAAGTAGATGATTCATGATAAATGAACTATGTCAGGAATGATGCTCCTCTTTCACTCTGCCAGATACTCAATCCCCCAGCCTCCCTGAGAGCTGGAGGTGATCATACACCTATATATATATATATTTTGCATGTAATGAATAATTTATTTATTTATGAAACTAGATTAGAATCTGGACTGTGATAAATCTACTAATTACACACGAAAATAAGACTCATTCACTTCTTCAATATTATACAACTATATTTTGATCAACGAGACATACAGGAAAGTTTGTTAGGGGTTTACTGAAAAGATTTTAATTTTTTAAATAAAAAAGACTAGGTGATCTTGGCACCTTTTTTGTCCATTGAATGTGAGTCCTTTCTGACTATAATATAGATGAGGAGGAAAATTCTATATTCCTAAGTGTGACAGAGGAGAGGGAACAAAAGAGCCTGGGTCCTTGATGACATCACTGAACAACTAAATTAGTACAGCAACCCACGGTCTCTGAGAAAATCAAAACCTATTTAACTACTCTGCCTAAGGTTTTCTGTTTCTACCTGTCATAGAAAGCATTTCTGACTGATAAATGCATACTCCATTTATTCTTTAGACTAAGAAGAGTTTGCACATAAGATGAAAAAATAATTTTAAATTACAAGATAAAAAGCAAATGGTTGAGAACTGCATTCTTTTGAAGTCTATGAACTAATCAGGTTTCCTTTGCTGTGTATAAAATGCATGTCTGCCTTGTATTCCCCCTAGACTTCCATGCAGCCAGGGGTCTTTTTCCTATATGTGGGCCTATGCACTTTTGGGTGTTCAAATTAGCTTGCTGACAGAGTCTTACTTTTAGACCTACAAATTATTTCTGTCACTTAGGTATTTTTTGACTCCATTAGGACCAAAACCCCCAGACCTAAAGCTTTTTTCCTGCAGTAGTGAGCAGGCAGGTAAAACAAACAAACAAAGAGATGGTTTCCTGTCTTACGTTCACATTCTCTGACATCCAGGTTGAACTGCTGTAATGCTCCCAAGGTAAGCTGCCTTACTTCAGCTTCCAGCAAAAGTTGCATCAAAGATGTGGCTAAATGCTTGCAAGCTGACATACATGCTGTCTGGGCCACCTTTCCCTGAAATACAAGAAAGCAAATCATAAGGTTGATGGATTAAAATGAAATTCCAACAAAAATTAAAATCATTTATTTTTCAATTAGGAATTTCTTTAAAGGTTTTCTCCATCATGATAACCTTTCCTTTCAAATAATTTTGAAATTAATAACACCTGATGGCAAACATCTTAAATATTAGCTCCATCACCATTTAGTTATGTCACTATAATACTCAGCTAAAATTCATAAATCCCAGCTCTTCATTCACAAAATGTTTTTTCCCCTAAATCAACAATAGATAAACAATACTCAAAATCTTAATTAAACTGAGAAGGAATGTTTCCAGAGAGAATAAATTTCAGCAATCCCTTCAAAACTACTGTAGTTCTTAAAGAGCAAATGAAAACAATTTCCTAACTTATCTAGAAACCAAAGTGTTTACTACTTTATGATTTAACACATATAAAATGCTTGAGGCTGGTGCACTGGGACGACCCAGAGGGAGGGTATGAGGAGGGAGGAGGGAGGAGGGTTCAGGATGGGGAACACAGGTATACCTGTGGCGGATTCATTTCGATATTTGGCAAAACTAATACAATATTGTCAAGTTTAAAAATAAAATAAAATTAAAAAAATAAAAAATAAAAAAAATAAATGAAAAGAATGGTTTAAAACAAAAGAGTTTTCTGAAAAAATTAATAAAAGGGTAAATTTTCTCAGAAAATAAGCACTGAAGTTTATAAGCACATACTCTAAGCTAATTTTTAAAACACTGATATCAAAATTAGTAATTTGCTATTTCTTTGAAAGATTCATTTTTACACTAGTGAATTATATTTTAGTCCCAGGTCTGAGTTATACAGTATGGAGGACATATCCATTTCTTCCCCAGATGTATATTCATTTTATTTCTGCTATTTATCATCTGGTCTGAAAAGCCTGATAAGTTTTTAAAAGTCTGACTCCTCATATTACTCAGTGGATCCTTCTTTTGTGAAATAATGAAGTATTTTAGTCATACAGAAAAATATATATAATTTTATGACGAGCACACATATCCACTAAACATTAGAAATATAGTCAACAGCCCTATGCTGCTGCTGCTGCTAGGTCGCTTCAGTCGTGTCCGACTCTGTGCGACCCCATAGATGGCAGCCCACCAGGCTGCCCCGTCCCTGGGATTCTCTAGGCAAGAACACTGGAGTGAGTTGCCATTTCCTTCTCCAATGAATGAAAGTGAAAAGTGAAATTGAAGTCTCTCAGTCATGTCCAACTCTTAGCGACCCCATGGACTGCAGCCTACCTCCTCCATCCATGGGATTTTCCAGGCAAGAGTACTGTAGTGGGGTGCCATTGCCTTCTCCCAACAGCCCTATATGGCCTCCTTAAATCATTTTCTTCCCTCTCCCCAGAGGTGACCATTTCTTACTTTAAGTATACCATTTGTATTATAAAAAAACTATATGACAAGTATATAATAAAAAACAACATCTTATTTTATGTATTTGGAACTTTCTATTACTACACAGGATATCCTTCTACAACTTGCTCTCAATGTTATGAATGTGAATTTTTTTTTTTAATGAAATACATGTGGTTGTAGTTTATTCCTTTAATTATTCCACAGTATCCCATTTTAGGACTATACCATAATTCATTTGTCCATTCTTCTGTTGTTGATGGTTTATGGGTTTTTTTTTTTTCCTATTATACCAGATTCTGACTATAGTTTTCATGTGTGTATATATATATATATATATATATATTTTTTTTTTTTTTTTGCCACATGTTTCTCTGGGCCAGGGCCTTCTACAAAAGTTGTTGCTGTTGTCTAGCCACTAAATTACATCTGACTCTTTTGCGACCTCATGGACTACAGCCCTCCAGACTTCTCTGTCCATGGGATTTCCCAGGCAAGAATACTGGAGTGGTTGCCATTTCCTTCTCCAGGGGATCTTCCCGACCCAGAGACTGAACCCCTTTCTATTGGCAGGCAGATTCTTTACCACTGAGCCACCAGGGAAGCCCTTTTACAAAAGTAGCAGGCTTTAAACTGAACAAATAGAACAAACAATACCAGAATGAAGTTTTAAATTTGCATGCCTTTTTATATACTTCAGATAATTCCTTTAAGGTTATTTCTTGAATCTACTAGAATGAGAATGATTCATAATGTACATGTGTATATATGAAGAGGAACATGGGTAGAAGCCAGATTTCCAAATACCTAACTATAAATAGCTCTGCCTACCGTATGTTCTGATTTACAATGTTCCTAGATATTTCTGAGTGTCACTTAGTTGCATAATCACCAGCATGAGTACTATAACATTTTTTCCACAATTAAATAAGAGATATTTTATGATTTGTATGTCTGGCTTCTACCTTTGAGAAAGTAAAAAAAAAAAAAGAAACTTTCTAAATTTTATTTGATTTAAAACTATTTTATAGAATAAAAAATAACTAATAAACAGTGAAATTACACATTCTAAAAATGTTCCTCCTCTAGATGGTTCTGTTTGTATGTTCTGAAGACCCATACTCTGTAGGTGATTTAGACAACAAATGGAAATACTTAAGTTAGGGAATAGAGACCAAGTCAGAATGAGGCAATGGAAGCATAAAGTAGCCTAAAGAGAAAAGTCACAAAAAGAAATCCACATTAAATGGCATGCTGGAAACCTAGAACAGGTGCCACCAAGAAGCCATATAATTCAACACAGTTGTTAGGCTATGTCCCATGTGAACACTCAGAGGCGGCAGATCAAAGCTGTGAGAAGCCCTATGGCTTTGCAACAATTAGAGTGGGAGTGCAGTGAAGCAATTAGGAAAGACTAAACTGTAAGTCCAGAGATAACACTGCAAATCAGAAGGCAGAGAAAAGGGAAAGACACTCTGTCTTAGGCAGCTGACATCTTATGTTATTTCACTTAATTCTCCCAATCACCCCAAGAAGTTGGCATTATTCTTTCTTGTAGATGAATAAACCTCACTTCTCTGTGAGGTTAAGAAATTTAGACAAACTAATACAGCTATTTGTTACTTCTACCCAATCCTAAATCTGTATCTTTCCAGTAAATCATTACCTAAAAAGCAACAGTAAATCTTACATTGTCTTCTACTGGAACAGTTGGGCAGAAACAGGTTCAGATAATAACAGGGTTGACAGGTTATCCAAGACATAAAAACTAGGTCCAAACAGGTAGGACAGTAGTAGCTCAGGAGCCAACTCTTCAAATTCTGCGTATCTGCTGGGGCATGCTTTTTAACTTGAAGTCCAAAATAATTATCTAGGCCAAGATTGATATTTAAAGGTCCTAACAAACTGAACAAGGAGATGTTGTAAAAATTAAACAGCTAAAAGTCCAATTAAGCTGGAGTCTGAGAAGATAACATTTGAAAAGCTTGTTTCGAGCAATCAAAACAGATTGCCAAGGAGAAGCAAAACCGACCTAATAAAATTAAAATAAGATAGCTCACAATCAGAAAGACCAAGGTTTGAATTTTTGTCTCCATCACTTTTTAGAAGTGCAATTTAGGACAAGTTAGTTGATTCTTGGACTTCCTGGTGGCTCAGACAGTAAGGCGTCTGTCTACATTGTGAGAGACCTGGGTTCGATCATTATTTGTCTCAAAATATTAAACAGCTTATCAACTTTAGCATTAACATGAAACAAATCTATCAGCTGATATCAATAGAGCCAAAGGCACTTGTACTTGACCATATGCTATATACTACCTTAACATACTGAATTACTTAACTGTCCTCCAATCACTTTCCACCTCATTTCCTCCCACTCAAGCTAATTCTTTATTTCCAAACATAGTGATAATTGCAGAAATGTATATTTTCATTGTTAAACATTTTTTCTAATTCTAGAAAGCATTTTGGAGCTTTGCTAATTCACAGTCTGCTATTCATTCTCCCATTTCCCTTTTTACTTCTGGTTACCACAGCATCCGTAGGTTTCCTAAGAAAGGATAAACAGTAACTCAGGCAATAATAATCAAAGCATTAAGCAATAAAAATTGGTGCTTTCACCCTCTTTATTAAGTAATCTGTTTATGAAGTAGATTCTTTCTAGGGATGAACCGCCAAACTCTAGGACCAGGATAGAAATCTGGAACATAAAAAAACTTAATATGACCAAAACTGCCTTTGGATGCCCCCAGGAACACTTTCAAATCACAACCTAGATAATCACAACTAGGTTGTATCTTATGAGGCTATGATAGTCTTAGTGTACAGAGACTACACATGAATAGAAATAGAATGTCAGAGAAGATGAAAAATGACCTAAGCGTTATCATCATATTTTGAATATATGAGGAACCTGGGATGCAGGGAGATTTGAGTCATGCAGTCTTATAAAAAGTTCTAGAGGCAACATCATACTGCCTCTTGATGCAGCTACAATATTTCCGTATTCCAAGAGAGTCAATAAATATCAACTAAATGAACTAAAAGTCAATTACCAAAGGACTTAAATAGTTCATACTACTTATCAATTCATTTAAAATACCTTTTTTAAAAAAAAGTTTTGGGAAACCAAGAAGAGTACATTGGTGAAAATTCATATTGTAAATTCAAAGTCAGGCTTATTACCATAGTGAGGACCCTCACTGGGCATAAGTCAAGATCTGTGATAATACATTTTTGGTTTTCACCATGGAGCTCTTTAGTAACCAAATCAACCCACTTCCTTCAAAAATACATGCAGATTCACATCATCTAATTTGAATTATTCCATCTACCTCCTATTCTCTATTTACAGTCTCCCTTGTAACATAAAACTTTGCACTAAATGATTTACTGCAGTGTCATTTCATGCATCTACATTTCCTTGAAATTTATGTGATTTGCAAGGAAAGACACTATGGCATTTAAAACTTTGGTGTATCTAAATGAAGCAACAGTTCTAGACTGCAAAGTAGGTACACACTGCCATCCAACTTTATGCTTTGAGGCTATCTCATTCTCTTCTACAAAAAGGGAGATGCCATCCATTGTTTCATACATAGATATAACTAAACACAACTAAAAAAGATACATAGGAATCTCACAGATTTCAAATAAATACAGAAAGCTTAGTATTCATAACTTTCAATTACTACGTACTTCAATTATACAATACTTAGTGCTATGTCATAGTAGTAAAAACGAGTAGAGGTGAACAGTTTAGAGAAAGCATCATCACCCACAGTATCACCACAAACCCTACCACCATCACCAGAGCAGCTGCTTCCATATATTGAGCACTGACTATGTGCCAAGTGTTTTGAAAATAGTTTCTCATATAATTCTCACAAGAACCCCATGAGGTATTTAACCCTCTCTTTATAGATAAGGGTAGAGAAGTTAAGCCATATGAAAATACCTTATGAGTTGTGGACCAAAGATGTGAATTCAGCCTTGTCAAACTCCAAAGGCTCTTATCATTTGATTCTGCCTGCCAGTAAAAGTCCTTGTGATACTTATTATATTGTCTTTCTGTAGTTTTGAGACTGTGGGTAAGGGAATGAAGAGGACAAGAAGAAAACTTCTTTTTTCTCCCTTCTCCATCTAAGTAAGCATCCACAGAACACTGGATTCACAGATGTTTAGAACGAATCCCAACCACAGCTCTCTGTCAACCTACTGGGATCAGATCTGACCTCTGGATCATCAAGAATCTTAACTATATGACTTTAAGTGGTAAAAGCCAAATTTCTCTCTGTGGATAATCTTAAGTTTCAAAGTAAGGAAAGAAGGCGAGGAACTATTCTGTGAAAGAGCTGTCTTTTCACACCAACTTTCTTCTCTGCTCTCTGAGTAACACTCCATTGCTTACGGTATAATGTGTCAAATTTTATCTCTCTCTAGTTATTTAAAGAGTTATTTCACTGTGAAAGAGAAAAGTTCAGACACAGAAACTGTTCTAGCAAGGCAAGTAAGAACTACTCAGAGAGAAGTAAATCCACCCTATACACTGCTCATTCTTTCTGTGTACCCATGCCTCTAATTCCTTAACCTTCTGCCCTGGCCACGACTGTACACAGTTTCTTCCGGCTGTCCTTTCTTCACTGAACAAGCATGCTGTCTTGTTCTTTTTCCTCAGTATCCCATAGACACGGGTACAGCCGCTTCATTCCCAGAGCACTACACTTCCCATTTACTTAGAATGGATATTCTAGAAGCCACGTTCAGAGAGCAGAGTTCTGGATCACCCCATATGTTCCTGTTGTCTGTGACCCATGTTTTGAACTTTGTTTCCTATGTGCTGCAGAAACCCCATGGCAAAGTCTTTATATCTAAACCATCTTAAAAATCATATAGCCTGTCCAAGCAGTTTTTCCTACAACTGTATCCATGTCTTAGGAAGGATTATAATCCTGTTTAAAGAGTAATCTCAAATTCAATTAGAGAATCTATATAAATATCCACTCATCAAAAGATTCACAAAGCCCTATTTTAGATAAACAAATATTCCCTAACAACTACAGAAAATTAAGCCCAAGGGTGATAGTTAAAATATCCTAGGCAAGGTATGTGGTGTTATTTGATGACATTAGTAGAGTCTACAATGAGATGGTGAACCTCTAGTAAATCAAAAATAAGAAAAACACAACACAAAGTAAATAAGGGGAAATAATCCCTAATCAATTTCTCGTGAAAAAATTAATAAGTTCAAATGAAAAAGCAGAGTCAAAAGAAAACTAGGATGTAGATGGAAGGAGGTGTCAGAGGAGGGATGTAATAGATGCCATAAACCTGGTTCTCAGACTCACCCACCTGTTTCACTCTTATTCTCAGTCATTTTTCAAGAAACACAAGAAACTGTTTAAAAATACTTTTCGCTACCCATGGTTTTATTGAGGTATGATCACAAACTGTACATATGGAGATCTTAAGAATATACAGCTTGATGACCTTTGTTATTCAGTCACTCAGTTGTGTCTGACTCTTTGCAACCCCATTGACTGCAGCACACCAAGCTTCCCTGTCCATCCCCAACTCCCGGAGCTTGTGCAAACTCATGCCCATCGAGTTGGTGATGCCATCCAACCATCTCAGCCTCTGTCATCCCCTTCTCTTCCTACCTTCAATCTTTCCCAGCATTAGGGTCTTTCCCAATGAGTCAGTTCTTTGCATCAGGTGACCAAAGTATTGGAGCTTCAGCTTCACCATCAGTCTTTCCAATAAATATTCAAGATTGATTTCCTTTCAGTTCAGCCACTAAGTCGTGTCCAGCTCTTTGTGACCCCATAAACCACAGCACGCCAGGCCTCCCTGTCCGTCACCAACTCCCAGAATCTACCCAAACTAATGTCCATTGAGTCAGTGATGCCATCCAACCATCTCACCCTCTGTCATCCCCTTCTCCTCCTGCCCTCGATCTTTCCCAGTATCAGGGTCTTTTCAAATGAGTCAGTTCTTCACATGAGGTGGCCAAAGTATTGGAGTTTCAGCTTCAACATCAGTCCTTCCAATGAACACCCAGGCCTGATCTCCTTTAGGATGGACTGGTTGGATCTCCTTGCAGTTCAAGGGACTCTCAAGAGTCTTCTCCAACACCACAGTTCAAAAGCATCAATTCTTTGGTGCTCAGCTTTCTTTATAATCCAACTCTCACATCCATACATGACTACTGGAAAAACCATAGCCTTGACTAGACGGACCTTTGTTGACAAAGTAATGTCTCTGCTTTTTAATATGCTGTCTAGGTTCATAACTTTCCTTCCAAGGAGTAAGTGTCTTTTAATTTCATGGCTGCAGTCACCATCTGCAGTGATTTTGGAGCCCAAAAAGATAAAGTCGGACACTGTTTCCCCATCTATTTGCCATGAAGTGATGGGACCGGATGTCATGATCTTAGTTGTCTGAATGTTGAGCTTCAAGCCAACTTTTTTTTTTTTTTCCAACTTTTTCACTCTCCTCTTTCACTTTCATCAAGAGGCTTTTAGTTCCTCTTCACTTTCTGCCATAAGGGTGGTGTCATCTGCACATCCGAGGTTATTTATATTTCTCCCAGCAATCTTGATTCCAGCTTGTGCTTCCTCTAGCCCAGCCTTTCTCATGATGTACTCTGCTATAAGTTAAATAAGCAGGGTGACAATATACAGCCTTGACGTACTTCTTTTCCTATTTGGAACCAGTCTGTTGTTCCATGTCCAGTTTTAACTGTTGCTTCCTGACCTGCACATGTTTCTCAAGAGGCAGGTCAGGTGGTCTGGTATTCCCATCTCTTTCAGAATTTTCCACAGTTTATTGTGATCCACACAGTCAAAGGGTTTGGCATGGTCAATAAAGCAGAAATAGATATTTTCCTGGAACTTTCTTGCTTTTTCGATGGTCCAGAGGATGTTGGCAATTTGATTTCCTTTAGGATTGACTGATTTGACCTCTTTCCAGTCCAAGGGACTCTCAAGAGTGTTCTCCAACACCACAGTTCAAAGCATCAATTCTTCGATGCTTAGTCTTCTTTATGGTACAATTCTTACATCCATACATGACTACTGGAAAAATGATAGTTCTGACTATACGGAACTTTGTCAGCAAAGTAATGTCTCTGCTTTTGAATATGCCGTCTAGGTTTGTCATAGCTTTCCTTCCAAGGAGCAAGCATCTTTTTAATTTCATGGCTGCAGTCACCTTCTGAAGTGATTTGGGAGCCCAAGGAAATAAAGTCTGTCACTGTTTCCATTTATGACTTTTATATGTAAAACCCTCTAAAACTGACATTCAGATCAAGATGTGAAATATTTCCACAAAACGTGAAAGTTCTTCATCCCCCTTTCAAATCAGTAGATCCACTGACACCATGACGTAACTTTTCTAAAGCCCATAGATATGTTTTGCCTGTTTCTTGAACTTCATTCATTAAAAAAAAAAAAAAGAAAAACCTTACAGGTATGAATAAATCACAATTTGTTTATTCATTTTTCTTATTGATACCAATTTGGTTTATTTCTAGGTAGGCACTATTATGAATTGTCTTTTAAAATATTGCTATGATTTATGTCAAGGAGTGTTCTTTTTTTTTAAAGATTTATTTACTTATTTATACTTGGCCTTACTTGGTCTTCATGGCTATGCATGCACTTTCTCTAGCTGTGGGGGCTACTCTTTGTTGCAGTGCTCGGGCTTCTCATTGCAGCGGCTTCTCTTATTGCGGAGCACAGGCTCTAGGGTGCACAGGCTTCAGCAGTTGTGAAATGAGGGCTCAGTAGTTGTGGCTTGTGGGCTTTAGAGCACCGGTTCAGTTCTTGTGGCACACAGAATTAGTTGCTCCGTGGCATGTGGGATCTTCCCCGAGTAGGGATCGAACTTGTGCCCCCTGCATTGGCAGGTGGATTCTTAACCACTGGACCATCAGGGAAGCCCTGTGAATAGTCTTTCAAATGGAACTATTTGTTTTCCTTGGAAAAATACCTAGGAGTGAAACTGCTGGATCATAGTTTGTTAGTTGCCAAGTCACTTCAGTCATGTCTGACTCTGTGTGACCCCATAGACGGCAGCCCGCCAGGCTCCCCAGTCCCTGGGATTCTCCAGGCAAGAACACTGGAGTAGGCTGCCATTTCATTCTCCAATGCATGAAAGTGAAAAGTGAAAGTGAAGTTGCTCAGTCGTCTCCGACTCTTCGCGACCCCATGGACGGCAGCCCACCAGGCTCCTCCGTCCATGGGATTTTCCAGGCAAGAGTACTGGAGTGGGGTGCCATCGCTTTCTCCGAGTTTGTTAGTAGTATGCTTAATTTTATTAGAAACTGTCAAAGTTCTTCAGAGTGATTGTATTATTTCATTCTCCTACCAGCTATGTACTGAGAGTTGTTCTGTATCTTCTTTGACACTTGGTCTTATAAGTCTTTTTAATTCCTATTTTACCAGCATATAGTGGCATCTTATTGCAGTTTCAATCTACAGTCCCTTGTGAGTAAATCTATTAAAGCATATTTTTGTGGGCCTGTTGCGCAAATGTATATCCTCCTTTGTAAAGTACCAGTTAAGTTGATTGTCCACACTGGGGGTGGGTGAAAGTGTGAACTAACATTTCCTTAGAGATTTGTACAAGGTCTTTGTATTTTCTGGATGACTGATTTGATACAAGTACTGAAAATATTCTCACATGTTCTTTGGCTTGCCTTTTTGCTTTCTTAATGGTGGTTTTTTTTTGATGATCAGAAATGTAAGATTTTGATAAAGTATTAACTTTTCTTTTTATGGCTAATACCCTTTATGACTTGTCTAAGAAATCTTTGCTTAAGTCAAAGTCTTGAAGATATTCTCATTTTTTAGACAATTTACTATAGTAGCTTTCACATTTAGCTGTATAATCCATCTTAATTAATAGTGTGGGATAGATGTCAGTACTAATTTTCTTGTCAATTCATATACTGGATTGCTTGAACACATCTATTGAGAAGACTCATCTTTCTCCCACTGCATAGGCACCTTTGTTGAAAATCAAGTGACCACTACATGTGGGTCTATTTTGAGACTCCCTATTCAGGTCCATTGATCTTTTTGTCAATCTTTATGCCAATACTTCACTGTCTTTAACAGCCCAAACTTTAGAGTAGATATAGAAATCAGGCAGCATAAAGTTCTGCAAACATTATTCTTCTTTTTCATGATAGTCTTTATTTTAGGTCCTTTTAATTTTCATATAAATCTTGAAATCAGCTTGTTAACATGTATACTCAATTTCCTCTAGATTGGTATAGCTAGTATGATTTTACATGAATGCAAGAAATATTAATTTATTACATATAATGGATGGCTTAGAGCATTAAGGCTTAATTCTCACTCAGAAGCCTGGAGAAGAACTGCCACAGATTAGTAATGGGAGGACTGACATTTTAACAATATTGCATCCATAAACATAGTATATGCTTCCACTTAGTTAGATTTTTAATTTTGCTAATAATGTTTTGCAGTTTTGAGTGTATAAGTTTTGTACATATTTTGCCTATTACAAAGTACTTCCAGTTTTTTTGATGCTATTTAATTATATTGATTTTTAGTGTCAGATTCTAATTATTTCATTATTAGTACCTAGAAATAGAATTGTTTTGCATAGTGACTTTGTACTCTCTGATCTTGCTAAACTATTAGTTCTAATATCCTTTTTTGTAGATCTCTTAGGATTTTCTATATAGACAACAGTGGGCATTTTTGTTGTTGTTGGTGGTGGTGGTTTTACACGCTGCAAATCTTTGATTTTGTGACTTGATTTTTTTCACTTTGTGTACTGTGTATTTGGTAATGCAGAAATTTTAATTTTTTATGTAGTCCAATTTGTGAGTCTTTCTCTTGTGGTTTCCTAATTTTTTCAATAAATATATTGTAAGAATAAAAAGATAGTGTGATCTTTTAAAAAAAGAAAAAAGCTTAATTTTTCCCTGTTTTAAGTAATATGCTTTCTATTTCTTTTACTTGCCATATTGCACTTACTAGTTCCAACAGGATACTATATTGAAATGGTAAAAGCAAACATACCCTGTCTTGTTCCAATCTTGCCTTTTTCAGTCTTTTGCCATTAACTAAAATATTAGCAGTAAGTTTTTCATAGATACCCTTTTTCAGATTAGAAAAGATTAGATTAGTCTACCGAAAGTCTCTTTTTCATGAAAGTGTATTCAATTAAATGCTTCTTCTGCATCTATTGAGATGATCACATGTACACACAGACACACACATACACACACACTGAATGAGCTTATTTCTAATAAAGAAATTTAATTTGTATTTAAAAATCTTTCTGTTGAAGAAATTAAACCAATTCTCAACAAAATCTTTCACAAAATAGATGGGGGAAATATTTATAAACTTATTTATGAAATCAACATTACTCAGAAAAATAAATGGCAAAGACAAAACAAGAACAGAAAACTATAGAACAGTATCTCACATAAACACACAAAATTTAATATAATAATAAAAAATCAAGTCTAGCCTTTATATTAAAAAAAAAGATGATGCACTATAGCTATATAAATGTGTCTGTTACTGATTTCCAATTTATTTCTGTTGCAGATTTCAAAACAGTCATATGATTTTACTCCTTTTGAATTTATTGAGACTTGTTTTATGGTCCAGAATATGCTCTCGCTTAGTGAATGCTTTGTTTACTGGAACTATAAATGCCAATTAAGTCAAATTATTTGATACTGCTGTTCAGGTCATCAATATCCTTACTGATATTCTCTTTACTTGTTTTATCAATTACTGAAGGAGTGTTCACGGTTCACATATTGCTGAAGCCTGGCTTGGAGAATTTTGACCATTACTTTACTAGCGTGTGAGATGAGTGCAATTGTGTGGTAGTTTGAGCATTCTCTGGCATTGTCTTTCTTTAGGACTGGAATGAAACTGACCTTTTCCAGGCCTTTTGGCCACTGCTGAGTTTTCCACATTTGCTGGCATACTGAGTGCAGCACTTTCACAGCATCATCTTTCAGGATTTGAAATAGCTCAACTGGAATGCCATCACCTCCACTAGCTTTGTTCGTAGTGATGCTTTCTAAGGCCAACTTAACTTCACAATCCAGGATGTCTGGCTCTAGGTGAGTGATCACAACATCGTGATTATCTTGGTCGTGAAGATCTTTTTTGTACAGGTCTTCTGTGTATTCTTGCCACCTCTTCTTAATATCTTCTGCTTCTGTAAGGTCCACACCATTTCTGTCCTTTATCGAGCCCATCTTTGCATGAAATGTCCCCTTGGTATCTCTAATTTTCTTGAAGAGATCTTGTCTTTCCCATTCTGTTGTTTTCCTCTATTTCTTTGCATTGATCGCTGAGGAAGGCTTTCTTATCTCTTCTTGCTATTCTTTGGAACTCTGCATTCAGATGCTTATATCTTTCCTTTTCTCCTTTGCTTTTCGCTTCTCTTCTTTTCACAGCTATTTCTAAGGCCTCCTCAGACAGCCATTTTGCTTTTTTGCATTTATTTTTCTTGGGGATTTCTTTTTCTTGATCCCTGTCTCCTGTACAATGTCACAAACCTCATTCCATAGTTCATCAGGCACTCTATCTATCAGATCTAGTCCCTTAAATCTATTTCTCACTTCCACTATATAATCATAAGGGATTTGATTTAGGTCATACCTGAATGGTCAAGTGGTTTTCCCTACTTTCTTCAATTTAAGTCTGAATTTGGCAATAAGAAGTTCATGATCTGAACCACAGTCAGCTCCTGGTCTTGTTTTTGTTGACTGTATAGAGCTTCTCCATTTTTGGCTGCAAAGAATATAATCAATCTGATTTCGGTATTGACCATCTGGTGATGTCCATGTGTAGAAAATGCAGAGGAACCAGAGACCAAATTGCCAACATCTGCTGGATCATGAAAAAAGCAAGAGAGTTCCAGAAAAACATCTATTTCTTCTTTATTGACTATGCCAAAGCCTTTGACTGTGTGGATCACAATAAACTGTGGAAAATTCTGAAAGAGATGGGAATACCAGACCACTTGACCTGCCTCTTGAGAAACCTATATGCAGGTCAGGAAGCAACAGTTAGAACTGGACATGGAACAGCAGACTGGTTCCAACTAGGAAAAGGAGTATGTCAAGGCTGTATATTGTCACCCTGCTTATTTAACTTACATGCAGAGTACATCATGAGAAACGCTGGGCTGGAAGAAGCACAAGCTGGAATTAAGATTGCCGGGAGAAATATCAATAACCTCAGATATGCAGATGACACCACCCTTATGGCAGAAAGTGAAGAGGAACTAAAAAGCCTCTTGATAAAAGTGAAAGAGGAGAATGAAACAGTTGGCTTAAAGCTCAACATTCAGAAAATGAAGATCATGGCATCAGGTCCCATCACTTCATGGCAAATAGATGGGGAAATGAGGAAACAGTATCAGACTTTATTTTTTGGGGCTCCAAAATCACTGCAGATGGTGACTGCAGCCATGAAATTAAAAGATGCTTACTCCTTGGAAGGAAAGTTATGACCAACCTAGATAGCACATTCAAAAGAAGAGACATTACTTTGCCAACAAAGGTCCATCTAGTCAAGGCTACGGTTTTTCCAGTGGTCATGTATGGATGTGAGAGTTGGACTGTGAAGAAGGCTGAGCCCCGAAGAATTGATGCTTTTGAACTGTGGTGTTGGAGAAGACTCTTGAGAGTCCCTTGGACTGCAAGGAGATCCAACCAGTCCATTCTGAAGGAGATCAGCCCTGGGATTTCTTTGGAAGGAATGATGCTAAAGCTGAAACTCCAGTACTTTGGCCACCTCATGCGAAGAGTTGACTCATTGGAAAAGACTCTGATGCTGGGAGGGATTGGGGGCAGGAGGAGAACAGGACGACAGAGGATGAGATGGCTGGATGGCATCACTGACTTGATGGACGTGAGTCTGAGTGAACTCTGGGTGTTGGTGATGGACAGGGAGGCCTGGCGTGCTGCGATTCGTGGGGTCCCAAAGAGTCGGACACGACTGAGCCACTGAACTGAACTGAAGGAGTGTTAACTAGTTGCAATTCTGTATTTGTTTATGTTTGCAGTCCTCAGTTTCTTTTTGGTTCATGAATTTAAAATTTTGTTCACACATTGCTGAATGTAGCCATGGTTAAGACTGCAATATATCCTTAACAAATTGGTCATTTTATCAATATAAAATATCAATCTTTATCCCTAGAATGCTCCTTCTTCTGAGATTACTTTACCTGATATTAATATGGGAACTCGACTTTATTATGATTA
Source organism: Bos javanicus (assembly GCF_032452875.1). Taxonomy (NCBI): domain Eukaryota; kingdom Metazoa; phylum Chordata; class Mammalia; order Artiodactyla; family Bovidae; genus Bos; species Bos javanicus. Next base: position 12,289,095 of record NC_083878.1, on the reverse strand, counting down.
GTGTTTACATGGTGTATCTTTATTCTTTCCTGTTACCTTTAACCTATCTGTGTTTTTATAATACAGTTGAATAACTCTAGTTATCCAAAATAATTATTCTCTGCCATTTATTCAGAGTATTGGTACAATATAAATAACAGAATTGGTTGGATTTAATTTGATTACTTAGATCTTAGCTTTTTTTTCATCCAATCTCTTATTTTCCAATTTTTATGGATTCTTTTGAATTATCTGAATATTTTTATGAATCTATTTAACTATTTTTGGCTTATTAGCTACTGCTCCTTATTTTATATATGCAGTGTTACTTCAGGGTTTATAATATGCATCTTTAACCTTTTACAGTCTCTCTTCTTTATGAATTTCTTTAAAGAGCGTTGACTTTTTTGAAGCAAACAGTTCCATTTTTTTTCTTTCACTTTGAAATTTGGAGGTTTGTTGGCATACAAACTTATGCAGGGATTAGAAATCATCTTTTCTCCAGTTACCTTGCTGTGCGTGTGTGCTCAGTCCTGTCTTCTCTTTGTGACCCCCTGAACTGTAGCCCCGCCAGGCTCTTCTGTCCATGGATTTTCCACGCAAGAATACTGGAGTGGGTTGCCATTCCCTTCTCCGGGGATCTTTCCAACCCAGGGATGAAACCTGTGTCTTCTGTGTCTCCTGCACTGGCAGGTAGGTTCTTTACCACTGCGTCACCTGGGAAGCCCCTGCCAAATACCGCTCTGGTCCTAATGGTGAGATGAGGTCTCAGGTTTTCAATGCTTAAGACAAGCTATGGTTAAACTATAGAGTCTCTACTCTTCTGGAAGTTCTACTTTTCCATCTTACAAGTAGGAACTTGACCATTTCCCTTCCTTATGTGAATTCTGGCAATTGTGCTCAGCTTCTGTGCCCCAGAAGTTGTTTTTTGCCTAACCTCATGAAGTTTTTTCACCCTATGCATGAACAGTTAATATTTAGCCAAAGCCTCAGGGGGTTCCAATACTTATTGATCTTCCAAAAATCTGTGGATTGATACAATTCTCAGATACAGAAAATGCTCAAGCATTATTTAAGTAGTGCTTCTGTACCATTTTCATTCTCCTCTCCTTCTGACACTCTAAAGACATATAGATTATACCTTTCAACTATGTTGCATCTCTCTTTTATGCTCCTTACCAGTTTTAAAATTTTTAAATTTATTTTTTTCTATATGTGTTTAAGTTTACTTTTTTTAAAAAAAATTAATATTAGATCTCTGAGTTTACAAATCTTGACTTCTACTTTGTTGAGTCTGTTGTTAATCCCCATGTAATGCATTTTAAAAACTTCACCTAATGAGTTCTTCATTACAGATTTTATATTTTGCTATATATTAGAATACAGGCTTCCCAAGGGGCTCATTGGTAAAGAATCTACCTGTAATTCAGGAGATAGGGGTTCGATCCCTGTGTCAGGAAGGTCCCCTGAAGAAGGGCATGGGTGACCCACTCTAGTATTCTTGCCTCAGAATACCCTGGCAGGTTACAGTCCAGGTTGCGACCCTGGGGTCGCAAAGAGCTGCATATGACTGAAGTGACTGAGCACGGTACAGCATACTAGAATACACACTTGGTTTTTAATATCTGTACAAAGAATGTATAATCTTTTTTTCTTTGCTTTGGTATTTTGTCCATTCGTTCCTCTTTAACATATTAATCATAGTTACTTTGAAATCATTGTTTCCTAGCATAAATATCTGGATTATCTAATAATCTGCTTCTATTGACTGTTTCAAGTTTTGATTAAGGTTCAGTTTTTTCCGCTTATTATCCTGTTAAGAAATTTTGTTTCATATGGCAAATAAGATGCTACAGAGGCTCTAGATTATCTTACCTTCCTAAATAGAATTTTAAGTTTTGTTTAGGCAGGCAGTTAAATTATTAGTGGATCATCTTGATATAGTCAGGCTTGTTTTAAAAATTACAGTGATTTTTCCCTTATACTTAGGACCTTGTCCGTAACCCCTTCAAACAACTTTACAGATATTTAAACTCCACAGGACTGGAAAAAGTCAGATTTCATTCCAATCCCAAAGAAAGGCAATGCCAAAGAGTGGTCAAACTAGTGCACAATTGTACTCATCTCACATGCTAGCAAAGTGAAAGTGAAAGTGAAGTGAAGTCGCTCAGTCGTGCCCGACTCTTAGCGACCCCATGGACTGCAGCCTACCAGGCTCCTCTGTCCATGGGATTTTCCAGGCAAGAGTACTGGAGTGGGTTGCCACTGCCTTCTCCAAAGCTAGCAAAGTAATGCTCAAAATTCTCCAAGCCAGGCTTCAACAGTATGTGAACTGAGAACTTCCAGATGTTCAAACTGGATTTAGAAAGGGCAAAGGAACCAGAGATCAAATTGCCAACACCCACTGGATCATTGAAAAAGCAAGAGAGTTCCCGAAAAACATCTACTTCTGCTTTATTGACTATGCCAATGCTTTTGACTGTGTGGATCACCACAAAATGTGGGAAATTCTTCAAGAGATGGGAATACCAGACCACCTGACATGCCTCCTGAGAAATCTGTATTCAGGTCAAGAAGCAACAGTTAAAACTGGACATGGAACAACAGACTGGTCCCAAATTGGGAAAGGAGTAGGTCAAGGCTGTATACTGTCACCCTGCTTATTTAACTTATATGAAGAGTACATCATAAGAAATGCTGGGCTGGATGAAGCACAAGCTGGAATCAAGACTGCTGGGAGAAATATCAATAACCTCAGACATGCAGATGATACCATCCTTATGGCAGAAAGCAAAGAAGAACTAAAGAGCCTCTTGATGAAAGTAAAATAGTGAAAAAGTTGGCTTAAAACTCAATCACTCGAAAAACCAAGATCATGGCATCTGGCCCCATCACTTCATGGCAAATAGGTGGGGAAACAATGGAAATAGTGACAGAATTATTTTCTTGGGCTCCAGAATCACTGCAGAAGGTGACTGCAGCCATGAAATCAAAAGAGGCTTGCTCCTTGGAAAAAAAGCTATGAATGACCTAGACAGCATATTAAAAAGCACAGACATTATTTTACTGACAAAGGTCAGTCTGGTTAAAGCTATGTTTTTTCCACTAGTCATGTATGGATGTGAGAGTTAGACTATTAGAAAGCTGAGTGCAGAAGAATTGATGCCTTTGAACTGTGGTGTTCGAGAAGACTCTTGAGATTCCTTTGGACTGCAAGGAGATCCAACCAGTCCATCCTAAAGGAAATCAGTCCTGAATATTCATTGGAAGGACTGATGCTGAAGCTGAAATTCCAATACTATGGCCACCTAATGCAAAGAACTGACTCATTGGAAAAGACCCTGACACTGGAAAAGATTGAAGGCAGGAAGAGAAGGGGACCACAGAGGGTGAGATAGTTGGATGGCATCACTGCCTCGATGGACATGAATTTGAGCAGGCTCTGGGAGTGGGGGATGGACAGGGAAGCCTGGCATTTTGCAGTCCATGGGGTCACAAAGAATTGGACGTGACTAAACTGACCTTAATTGAATCTTATGTTCATCAAGTCACTCTGTGGGTTCAATCTGCAATGTTTCCACTACGTAACTTCTAGAATATTTGTTCAGCTATCAATATCTTAGCAACTGATATCTTCTTAAGTCCACAGTATGCTGTATTCATGTTCAGCTTAGAAACTGGCCAAGGACTGAAGAAGAATTTTATACAGACACTGAGGTGGGCCCCTCTTCTATGTCTCCTTCTTCTTTAGTATTCTGTTTCTCAATAACCAATTCTTATGGAATCCCAAACACTGATTCATTCTTTTGACAATATTCTGATTTATATTTTGTCCAGTTTTTATAATTGTTGATGGCTAGAGGATAAGTCTGATACTCGCTATGTCATCACAACTAGAATCCCCCCAAAATCATTTATGAATCTATATCAACCAGAAAAAAACTATAGTAGTCAAATTATAGAATAGTATAGAAAACAAAGAATGTCAATCTGGTCAATATTTTTATATGCCCTAGTCCTGATTTCCTTTATCATCTTAGCCATCATTTTTGCTTTATAAAGTAAATGCACACATATATGTTTCTTTTGAACTCAAATTTACAATAAGGGATAAAGGGTATAGCCAATAATCAGTACATGCATATTATCAAACAACAAAACCACCAAAGGCCAAAATCTTAGCTTGTATGTTCTACTGCCGTAGATCAAAACATTGTCAGAGCAAAACAAAGAAATCTATATAAAGGTAAATGGAGAAAGTACAGATATGTGTTTTAATGAAAATCAACATACAAATTAAATACAATGTCCTAGAGCATTAACTTTATTTAATCTGTTTCTCAGTTTCATCACCTGAACAATATGATTGTTATAATGGTTAAATAAAAATAATTCCTATGTAGTATTTACTGCAGTACCTGTCTTATATTAATTATTTGGCAAATGTCTTATGATTATGATTAATTTTTATTTCTATGATCCTGAACATGAAAAACAGTTGAAAAAGACAATGGGTATACTTGCTTAAAATATAAGTATTTTATAAGTACATAATATTTTACTAATCACTTATGCCTTTTATAGAGTCATATGATTTTTTTCTTCGAAACCAAAAATTGTCACACAAAAAAATGGAAAGCATACTTCCTATTCTGAAGCAAATCAAGGAGAACATACAATTAAGTGCTAAATAGAGCAGAATAAACTCTAAGTACTATATGATTTTAGAAGAAAAGACTGTGAGGCCAAAATAATCAGAGAAGACTTCACAAAAGCGGTAGGACTTGCTGGGTGACCTTCATTTCATCCCAACAACATAGAAATATTTAAGTGGTGTCCAATTTGAAATGAGGCAAACATTTTACAAATAACAACAATTATTACTATTTAGACAAACCTCTACAAAATGGCTTCCTTGGTGGCTCAGACTGTACAGAATCTGCCTGCAATGCAGGACACCTGGGTTCGATCCCTGGGTTTGGAAGATCTCTTGGAGAAGGGATGGCTACCCACTTCAGTATTCTTATCGAGAGAATTCCATGGATAGAGGAGCCTGGCAGGCTACAGTCCATGAGGTCGCAAAGAGTCAGATATGACTGAGCAATTAACACTTTTACTTTTCACTTAATGAGAAATAAAAACTTTTCCTTTCCCTTTTCTCAACTCTTGTTCAGGTTAAAGTTCAACTTCATCAAGTCATGTCATTAACACAGAAATATCTTTAAGAGTATTCAGTCTTTGTCATGTTTGACATTTCACCAGACTGCAACCAAGATGCCAAAGAATCAGATTCAAATATTAATAAGCAAAAGGTCATGATGAAGTAATCTCCAAAGTTCCATTAGTTCTTGTTTTCTGACCCTATCCAATTCCTTCTCCCTTTCTCCAGTCCTCTCTTACTACACACATTTACAGTCATTGGCTTCATTTCAAGATATACCCTCTAAACTGTAATTCACTGGAAGTGCATTTTAAGTGGAGGCCTCCCAGAAGCTGAATTCCCAACCCAAGGGTGATCTGTAGAGGAATAAAGTTAAAATAAAAAGAAGAGTGGGAATGAGCTAAAAATTAAAGCCAATTTTGATATTTATCTATTAGAACAAAAAAAGGCGGGGAGGAGAGAAGAAGAAAAATAGGAAAAGTAAAAAATAAACCTTTTCTTTCAAACTTTCCAATAAGCCATTTAATAATGTGACAAAGCAAATCATATTAAAATATTAACCAAAGCTTCCAGGAAAACCTCTATAATCTCAATTGTTTATTCAAGACCTTTACAAACCTCATAAAAAATTAAATGGGCCTGGAAAAAACACACCACAGCCATAGGAGAAAGTTTACAAAACACGATGCTACAGACGCCTGAATGTCTGCCAGCCAGTTGCTTTTAACTTCCACATACAACTTATTACTCAGTCCCTAACTGGTCAATACCCTAAATAAGAGCGTTTCTCCACCCAAACACCTCATTAGCCTGCTTCTTTTTTGCTTTTTTGAGCTAATGTATCCTGTAGGTGCTTTGGTTCATTATTTTCTGCCAATAACATATGCTTCATTTCAGAATATTTAAAACCTCAGGTTTCTCTGACAGAAACAATTTAAGATCTTCTTTACAAGAATTTAATTAGCTCTAATTAATTTCACTACTGGGAGAATAGTGCATGAACCATTATATCCATTTTATGGTAAGTAACAGTGAAAAGAAGATAGGACCAGAGTGGAAGTAAGACATAGAGAAAGAGCAATAACTTTGGTTCATACTAACGTAGGCTCAAATCCTGGCCCTATCACTTGTGTGACTCTTGGGAAAGTTTAATCTTCATTAGAATCAACTTCCTCATCAGCAAAATGCATATAGTAACACCAACTATGCAGAAAACACATGCAATATCTGAGGTCATATAATATAGAGCCCTGTACAGTGTCTGGCACATAGTAGAGGCTCAATGAATGGTAGATACTTTATTATAAAATATCCCTGTCATTTTGAGCAGTACTGCCAATACATCAAAGAAAATTTAGAGGGAAAAGTTATTTGGGTACCAGGGAAACGTGGTTATATAAAAACTCAACATACAAATTCTAATGTGAGTTGAACTTAATCAACTTTCATACAGCTAGAAATTCACACTGACTTAATCATGCTGCAGGAAATTGAGCATAAAGCAAGACTATGTCTCAGTTTGAAAGGATAAATGCTCTTAAACCATTTATATCTCAGGGAAATATGCTGTACATTCTTCCCATCCCTGTCTTTTTCCCTTCTGAATGGTCCGACAGGAGCTATAAAAGAGGAAACTTTTCATCACAGTACATCTATGTGAAAGCACCAAAATATGTTAACAATTAGAAAAGAGGAAATCTGAAAGACTGCCTTGTTAATTAAGAAACTTACTATCAAAAAGCTCATTAAACAGTAATGAAACCAAATGGCTATTAAAATAAGTACCCACTGAATACAGGTTGCCTGGCTAACAACCTCAATATAGCTTTTTACAAACATTTGCAATAGTAAAGACCCAGAAAAAGATGAAAAGCCACAATAATGCTAAAACCATAATTGACAAACCCACAAAGGAAGTTATACTATGTGGAAGGCAGAAGCTGACTTAAGAAAAGCCTTCCTAGAAATTCAGAATATGAGACATCAAACATTCTTGTAAAGTGCTCTTCCGTCTATCCCTTGTTCTCACAGACTCTAAGTGTTGCATAACACAGAACCGGGAAGCTGCTCCTCTTTATACTTTGCTACACCTAGCCATTAAGTTAAAATGTGGTTCTTCCTATTCCTAGTGGGTTCCTCACCTACTACCTGCTGCCTGGTTAGTTTCTTATTTCATCAGAAGCTGCAGATATTGATGAGATACTGGTATAGTTCCTTGAGCAATGTCCCTAACTGCCCTTGTAGAAGGAACTCTACAACAGAACATACTAGATATTAATCATTCACATTATATTCCACAAGTTCAGATAATTTTCAGAGAACCAAACACTGGTGATAGGAAAAATATGCTAGCATTGAAAAAAGAATATACTTGCAGAATATGTTAGCTGCCTATATATTATCCACGCTCCCTTCTACCTTAACAAAATAATCCTTGGCTATATAGACAGTTGGGTTTCCCTGCTGGCTCAGTGGTAAAGATTCCTCCTGCCAATGCAGGAGATGCAGGTTTGATCCCTGGGTCAGAAAGATCCCCTGGAGAAGGGAATGGCAACCTACTCCACTATTTTTGCCTGGCAAATGTCATGGACAGGAGTTGGAAGGGCTACGGTCCAAGCCAGTAGAATTAGGAAATCGGATGAGAGATGTACACATGGATAGTTTGAAGAAAGGGATGAAAGGCTATCTACTTACCTTGTTTTTGGACAAGTATACAGTGTGAAAAGACTTCTATATCTTCCTCAGGTAAGGAGGAAGGTAAAAATACTAACATACAATCCAAGGAGAAATACTATAAAACAAAGGACAGGGTACAAACTCTGTGATGGTTAATCTCATGTGTCAACTTGACTAGGTCATGAGCTGCCCAGAGATTTGGTCAAACATTATGCTGAATGTGACTGTAAAAGTATTTTTGGATGAAATTAATATTTAAATCATACACCAGCAAGATGGTGGAGCAGAAGGGCATGAGCTCATCTTCTTCTGTAAGAACATCAAAACCACAATTAGCTGCTGAACAACCATTGAAAGGAGGATGTTGGAACCCACCAAAAAAAAAGATACCCCATGTCCAAGGACAAAGAGGAAGCTGAAACAGGACAATAGGAGAGGCACAATCGTGTTTAATATCAAACCGCATTTCCACCAGACTCTTGGAGGGCACAAACAGAACCTTGTGTGCCCCAGGGCCCAAGGAAAGAAGCAGTGGCTGCCACAAGAGACTGAGCCAGACCTGTCTGTGTGTGCCTGACGATCTCCTGTGTAGGCACGGGTCACCAGTGGCCTGCCTCGGGGACAGGAGCACTGGCCACAGAAGTTCTAGGAGGCACCATGTGTGGTGTAAGTCCTCTTGGAGGAGGTCGCCATTAGTCCCACCACAGAGCCGTAGGGTGGACAATTAAGAAACTACAGAACATCTTTAATCCAACTTTCTGCTGAAGGCGGGGCTGTGCTCCCTCCCTGTGGTTTGGCCTGAGGTGGCCCCATTCTAGAGTTTGCAGTCTCTGTGGTAGGCTATAGGCCCTAAGGTAGGGGTAAGGGCAACCTCCTCCAGGAGGACTTGTGCCAGCACCCTGTGCCTCCCAGGCCTGCTGCTGCCAGTGCCAGTGACCCCCATGCAGGCCACGGGCTTACAACTCAACATTCAAAGAACTAAGATCATGGCTTCCGGTCCCATCACTTCATGGCAAATAGATAGGGAAAAAATGGAAACAATGACAGAGTTTATTTTCTTGGGCTCCAAAATCACTGTAGATGGTGACTGCAGCTATGAAATTAAAAGACGCTTGTTCCTTGGAAGAAAAGCTACAACAAACCTAGGCAGCATATTAAAAAGCAGAGACATTGCTTTGCTGACAAAGGTCCATCTAGTCAAAGTGATGGTTTTTCAGTAACCATGTAGAGATGTGAGAGTTGCACCATAAAGAAGGCTGAGCGATGAAGAATTGTTTTTGAACTGTGGTGTTGGAGAAGGATCTTGAGAATCCCTTGGACAGCAAAGAGATCAAATCAGTCAATCTTAAAGGAAATCAGTACTGAATATTTATTGGAAGGACTGATGCTGAAGCTGAAACTCCAAAACTTTGTCCACCTGATGCAAAGAGCTGACTCACTGGAAAAGACCCTGATGATGGGATAGACTGAAGGCAGGAGGAGAAAGGGGTGACAGAGGATGAGATGGCTAGATAGAATCATCGACTAAATGGACATGAATCTGAGCAAACTCTGAGAGACGGTGAAGGACAGGGAAGCCTGGTGTGCTGAAGTCCATAGGGTTGCAAAGAGTCAGACATGACTGCACAACTGAACAACCACAATATTTAAATGGTTGAGTAAATGAGACTGAGTAAAACATATTGCCCTCTTTATTGTGAATGGGCCTCATCCAACCAGTTGAAGACCTGAGTAGAATAAAAAGGCTATCCACTTGTGGGAGGGAATTCTTTCTGCCTAACTGCCTTGACCTTGCACATCAGTCTTTCCAGTTTTCAGAACCAAACTGAATTATGGCTCTTATTGGATCGTCAGTATGCTAGCTCTTGGTCATGAACTTATATCAAATTCCTCAGTCTCAGGCTTGCCACTGCAAACCTGAGATGCCCCAACCTCCATAACTGCATGAGCCCATTCCTCGTAAGTCTCTTAGATATATATACACATAACTTATTGGTTCTATTTCTCTGAAGAATTCTGACTAATACAATATCTGAAAGACTAGGAAAATTATAAAGCTTCATAAAATTATATATTAGAGGATCAAAAAAAATTTTTTTCAAACATCTCTATGGCATCATCAGCTAGAGTATAAAATAAACCATTTCCATGAAAAGAAAAGCAAGCAACCCCAAGATGGGCAGAAGATCTAAATAGACACTTCTGCAAAGAAGACTTGCTAAGTCACTTCAGTCGTGTCCAACTCTGTGTGACCCCATAGACGGCAGCCCACCAGGCTGCCGCGTCCCTGGGATTCTCCAGGCAAGAACACTGGAGTGGGTTGCCATTTCCTTCTCCAACGCATGAAAGCGAAAAGTGAAAGTGAAGTCGCTCAGTCGTGTCTGACTCTTATCGATCCCATGGACTGCAGCCCACCTGGCTCCTCCATCCATGGGATTTTCCAGGCAAGAGTACTGGAGTGGGGTGCCATTGCCTTCTCCGAAAGAAGACTTATAGATGGCAAATAAACAGATAAAAAGATGCTCAACATCACTCATTATTAGAGAAATGCAAATCAAAATTACAGCGGGGTATCACCTCACAACAGTCAGAATGGCCACCATCAAAAAATCACAAACAATAAATGCTCGAGAGAATGTGGAGAAAAAGGAATCCTCTTGCACTGTGGGTGGTAATGTAAACTGAGAGCCAGTATGGAGAAAGGTATGGAGATTCCTTAAAAAACTAGGAATAAGACAACCACATGACCCAGCAATCCCATTGCTGAGCAGATATCCTGAGAAAACTGTAACTGAAAAAGACACATGTATCCCAATGTTCACTGCAGCACTATTACAATACCCAGGACATGGAAGCAACCTAGATGTCCACTGACAGATGAATGGATAAAGAAGTTACAGTACATATATACAATGGAATGTTATTTAGTCATAAAAAGGTACAAATTTGTGTCAGTTGAACCGAGGTGAACAAACCTAGAGCCTGTTATACACAGTGAAGTCAGTCAGAAAGAGAAAAACAAATATTGTATATTAACACATATATATGGAATCTAGAAAAATGATACCGATAAACCTATGTGCAGGGCAGGAATAAAGAGACACAGATGTAGGGAATGGACTTATGAACCACAGAGGGAGAAAGAGTGGGTGGGATGAACTGAGAGAGTAGAATTGAATTACATACATTACCACGTGTAAAATAGATAGCTAGTGGGAGAATGCTAGTGGGAGTTCAGCTTGGTGCTCTGTGATGACTGAGAGGGATGACACGGGGGTGGGGTGGGTTGGGGAGAGGCTCCAAGGGAGGGAATGTATGTATACTTATAGCTGATTCACATTGTTGTATGGCAGAAACCAACAAAATATTGTAAAGCAATTATCTTCCAATTAAAAATAAAAACAAAGAATACTATTAAAAAAGAGAAGCACAAGAGAATAAGAAGAGAATAATGTGAAGTGAAATAATAACGTGATAAATAAAAAAATCAAATAGAAATATAAAGGGACATGAATAAGATGAAGAGTTATTAAGAAAAACCAAAAGCACAGTAACGAGTTTAAGATTTAAGGAGAGGGCATAAGTTTAGGACTTATGCTATGAAAAATTACCCAAGTTATTCAGAAAACAAACATGAAACATTTTCCCAGAACTTAGAAAACTAGTATGAAGCTAAAAATCATAACAGAGATGATCAATTTGAAGACAGAAGATTAAGTTAATACCAGATCAACTGATGTTTGCAAAGGGGAGCCAAGAAAAAAATTAAACTAAGACAGTTTTACCTCTTCTTTCCCAATTTTTTTTCCTCCAAAGAAGACATACATACGGCTAACAAACACAGAAAGAAATGTTCAACATCACTAATTGTTGTTCTTGTTGTTCAGTTGTCTAGTTGTGTCCAATGCTTTGTGACCCCATGGACTGCAGCACACCAGGCCTCCCTGTCCCTCACCATCTCCTGGAGCTGGTCCAAGTTCATGTTCATTGCATCAGTGATGCTGCCCACTAATTATTAGAAACTTACAAATCAAAACAACAATGAGGTATCATCTCTCACCTGTGAAAATGGGTGCCATCAAAAAAATCTACAAACAATAAATGCTGGAGAGGATCTGGGAAAAAGGAAACCCTCCTACACTGTTGTTGAGGATGTAAAATTGCACAGTCACTATGGAGAACAGTATGGAGACTCCTTTAAAAACTAAAAACAGAACTACCATATGACCTAGCAATGCGTCTCCTAGGCTTATATCCAGAGAAAACCAGAATTTGAAAGGATGCATGCACCCCAAAGTTCATTGTAGCTCTATTTACAACAGCAAGGACATGAAAGCAACCTAAATGTCCATCTACAGAGGAATGTTAAAAGAATATGTGGTGTTACATATACATAATGGAATATTACTCTGCCACGAAAATGAACAAAATAGTGCCATTTGTAGGGACATAGAAAGACCTGGAGACTGTCATACACAGCGAAGTAAGTCAGAAAGAGAAAAACAAATATTGGATAATATCACTTATATGTGGAATCTAGAAAAATGGTACAGATGAACTTATTTGCAAAGCAGAACTAGAGTCACAGATGTAGAGAACAAACTTATGCTACCAAGGAGGAAAGGGAGGTGGATGAATTTGGAGATTCGGATTGACTTATACACACTACTATGTACAAAATAGATAACTAATGAGAATCTACTGCATAGCGCAGGGAACTCAACTCAGTGCTCTGTGATGACCTAATGGTCATCTGAAGCAAATCTAAAAGGAAACTTAGAAGGAGATCTTTTTATAGCGTGGATATATGTATATGTATAACTGATTCACCTTGCTGCACAGCAGAAACTAACAAAACATTGTAAGGCAACTATACCCCAATAAAAATTAATTTAAAAAATCCTTCAAAAATGAAGAAAACTTTTTTTAAGTTTTGACACACAAAAGGAAGAGAATTTTCTGCCAGTAGACTCACAAAAACAAAAAATACTAAAGGGAGTTACCCAGGACATAAATAATACCAAGATGGAAGTAAGATAATGCAAAAAGAAATTATAAACGAGGTTAATGCATAGACTGCAAAACAGTAATAATAAGGTTTTAAAAGTTTTGAAATAAATGTAAGATTAATATATGTGACAATGGTAGCACAAAAGGCAGAAAGAAGGTAACGGAATGGTAGTATTATAAAGTTTTTGCATTATTCAGGCACTAGCAAAATTTCTTGTTTGCAATACCTTTAAACAATTTTTAAATGCATGCTGTGATCTCTTGTGAAACAACTAAAATAATAAAGTTATAGAACAAGCTAATATAGAACAAGAGAATAGTAAGAATTGATTAAATCCAAATAAGGCAAAGAAAAGAATATAGAAACAAAAAACAGATGGGACCAAGAGAATGCAAAAAGTAAGGTGGTAGATTTAAATAGAAATGCTACAGTAATCATATTAGAAGTATGTCAAATAGACAGTACAATTTAAAGAAAAAATTGTCAAAATAGTTTTTTAAAATATGTAATAATACATACATACGCTACTTGAAAGCAATATACCTTTAAGTAAGGACACACAGATGGAAAAAGATACACTATCTAAGCATTAAAAGAAAGTTTGTGTACCTTAGCAAATATCAAAAAAAGATTATAAGGCATGAAAATATCCCCATAGATAAAAAAAGTTAATCCAATGAAAAGATATAATAAATCTAAATTTATATGCACTTAACTAGCTTCAAATATATTAAACAAAAACAAGAAAACTAAAAAAAGACTAACTCAAATAAGGCAAAATAATACAGAATATTTAAATGTCACAATGAAGAAGTTTAACCTAATTGATATATATAAAATAATGCAGAACCTAACAACTTCAGAATATATGCATGTTTCAAGAGCTCATATGACTAATAGGTCATAGTCATAATGCAAGTCCTTATGAATTTGATAGTATTAAAATTTAATATAGATTTTGGTCTCTGACCAGAATGGAAGTAAGCGAGAAATGGATTTTGAGAAAAGACACCTAAAAAAGAAATCCCCTCCCAACAGCAATAGTAACAACAGAAACTGAAAATCAAGCAACAATAATCTATTGGCCAAGAAATCAATCACAATGTAAACTAAAAACTACTTTGAGCTGAACCAGAATATAATGCATCAAAATTTGAGCAATGTAACTAAAGAGACGCTTAAGGTTACAGCCTTAAACATGCATTGTTTTAAAGGCTGTACATTGATTATGTAAGTATCCATCTCAAAAAACAAACAGTAGGAAAATGTATTTTTAAACATATCAATAGTAAATAATAAAAATAAGAGAAAAAAGAAATGAAATGGAAAAACATACAATAGAGAAAACGATAAAACCACAAGTTGGCTTTTGAAAGCATAAATCAAATTACAAACAACTAACAAGAAAAGATTAAAAATTTTTGATGGTCAACATAAATAATAACAAGAGCATTTAAGAAATCAATAGCATCAGGAAGACTGAAAAACAGGACATCACTATAAATGCTGACATTAAAAATAAGAATATATTATTAACAAATAAATATCAATAAAATTAACAAGGTAGATGAAATAAATGACACAACTTATCAAAAGTGACACAAGAAGAAGAAAATCTGGATAGCCCTGAAGTACATTGATCCTGCAATTAAAAACTTTATCCCAGTTCAAACTTTCCTTAAAAGCAAAGGCACAGGGGGCTTCTCTGAATCTTCCAACAGTAAAGAATCAAATAATACCAATCTTAAACAAATACTTACAGACAGAGCTTCCCTGGTGGTTCAGACAGTAGTAAAGAATCTGCCTGCAATGCAGGAGACCTGGGTTCAATCCCTGGACTGGGAATATCCCCTGGAGAAGGGAACGGCAACCCACTCCAGTCCTCTTGCCTGGGAAATCCCATGGACAGAGGAACCTGGCGAGCTACAGTCCATGGGGTCCCAAAAGAGTTGGACACAACATAGTGACTAAACAACAACAACAAGAAGGAAACAAATAATCTTACACAAATACTTCCAGATAATAAAACATTTTCCAACTTGTTCTCTAAAGCAGAATAATTCTCATACCAAACCCTGATGAAGACATTATAGCTAAGAAGCATAGGCTGATCTCTAACATGAATACAGAAACAAAATTCTAAACAAAATATTAGCAAATGAAATCCAGTTTCATGTAAAAATGTATCACAATCAGTTTGTTCCAGGAATACAAGATTGTAATTTATCTTGTAACAGAATAAAGGGGGAAATATCACATACTTGTCTCAAAAAATGTAAGAAAAGAAAGTGAGGAATTCAGTAACTGGTGAGAAAAATATTCATAATCATTGGAATATCAGGAAATTTATTAACCTAATAAGTGTATATACCAAAAATCAATCAATTAACCACTAGCTACAAATATATAGGAAATACACTGAAGGTGAAATATTTAAAGACACTATTGTAAACGAATTTCTTGTTTTCTTTTTTGGATTGTTCATTGTGAGTATACAGAAACAGAACAGGATTTCGTGTGTTTATCATGTACCCTGAAACTTTTCTGAACTTGTTTATTAGCTATAATAACTTTTCTGTGAATTCTTTAATTTTTGTACATAGAGAATCACATCATCTGCTTTAGAGATACTTTAACTTCTTCCGTCATAATTTCGAAGGCTTTTATTTCTTTTTCTCATCTAGAGACCTGGCTGGAACTTCCAGTATAATGTTGGGCAGTAACAGTGAAAACAGGAATGCTTGTCTTGATCCTGTTCTTAGAGAGAAAGCTTTTAGTCGCTCACCACTGAGTAAGATGTTAGCTGTGGAATTTTCAAAAATGCTCCATCATACTGAAGATGGTTCCCTTCTATTCCTAGTTTACTGATCGTTTCTCCATAAAAAGGTGTTGCATTCTGTCAAATCACTTTTCTGCAAGAACTGAGATGATCACGTGGTATTTGTGCTTCATTCTATTGACTGTATTATAATTATTGACCCCCTTACAGTGAACCACTATTGCATTCCTAGGTAAGATCCCAGCTGGTCCAGGGACACAATACTCTCAACATTCTGTTGGATTCACTTTGCTAGTATTTTGTTGCCCTGATCCCAGGAGGACACGAGGCTGGAGTTAATTCATAGCTACATACAGGAGTTTAATATCAACAGAGCAATACGCCTTGGGATCTGCAGAAAGAATGCAGATATAAAATAGACTCCCGCTTAGTCACTTCAGATTACTACCACAAAGTACCACAGACTGAGTGTGTGTAAACATCAGACATTTATTTCTCACAGTTCTGGAGACTGGAAGGTCAAGATCAGGATGCCCACATGACTGAGTTCTGGTGTGAACCCTCTGCAAGGTTGCAGACTGCCAATTTCTCTTTGTATCCTCAAATGGTGAGCAGAGAGCAAGCTAGCTCTTTGGTCTCCTATAAGGGCACGCGTGGGTGTGCGTGTCAAGGTGCTTCAGTTGTGTCCGACTCTTTGAGACCCTATGGACTATAGCCCGCTAATACTAATCCATTTTTCATGTGGGCTCCACCTTCATTCCTAATTACCTCCCAAAGACTCCCAAACACTATCACATGGAGTTAGATTTCAACATACGTATTTCACTGGGGCACAAATATTCAGTCCATAGCACGTGCACTTTTGAGACCTCAAAAAGGCTATACTTTCAGTCAAAAGGAATGAGATTAAAGTGACATTTTGCACTGGAAAAAAAAATAGCCTTCCATGAGAAATAAAAATCTAAGTATTGATATGCTGTCAGAATTTACAATACAAATGTAGTACAGGAAGCCCTAAGCTAAAATATGAACAAAAACCTAGTCTTAGATCAGTGAAGGCATTTGATCAGAGGGTGTTTGCTATGACCAATGCTTTCTCTTGGCAAAACTTGGTTAGTCTTTGCCCTGCTTCATTTTGTACTCCAAGGCCAAATTTGCCTGTTATTCCAGCTATCTCTTGACTTCCTACTTTTTCATTCCAGTCTTCTATGATGAAAAAGACATCTTTCTTTTGGTGTTATTTCTAGAAGGTCTTATATGTCTTCATAGAACCATTCAGCTTCTTTGGCATTACTGGGTGGGGCACAGACTTGGACTATTGTGATGTTGAATGTTCTGCCTTGGAAATGAACAGACATCAATCTGTCGTTTTTGAGACTGAACCCAAGTACTGCATTTCAGACTCTTTTGTTGACTATGAGGGCTACTCCATTTCTTCTAAGGGATTCTTGCTCACAGTAGTAGATGCAATGGTCATCTGAATTAAAGTCACCCATTCCGGTCCATTTTAGTTCATTTAGTTTAGTTAGTGGTTAGAATCAGACGCCACTAACTAAATATAGAAAAGACCTTAGTTAGTGGCATCTGATTCTAACTACTACATAAATGACTACTGAGTACTGCCATTAAGAGCGTGTCTAGAACTTACACAAATGCCTCCAGAGAAGTAAAGATCACAAAATCAACGAGACATCAAATAAAACTTTGGTCAGAAGGTTTTTCAGCTAAACCTCACCTTCTGGAGCTAAAATAGCCCTTTAGCTAACAAAAGGCCACAACTATATGCCATGAGCCTCTAAGTGATCTTTTCTCAAAGCTAAATAAACATCTTCAAATATCCCTATACGGTTTAGTTTCTAGTCCTTTCTACACCACAGCATTTTCTTTTAGAGGACTCCACTGCTCAGCATCCTTTTTAGATTACAAAATAAAAGCAAAACAACTGATCCAAAACAATGCTCCGGTCAGCATCAAGTAGAAGAGGATTTTGTTCTAGATCAGTAGTTCTTAAACTTTAGTATATATCAGGAATTCCCTGGAGGACGTATTAAAATACCTATCGCTAGGGCAAAAACCAAGTTTTTGATTCAGTATGTCTAGGATGGGGCCTGAGGTCATGCATTTTTTAATAAAAATATGACACTGATGTTCCAGGTACCACATTTTGAAAACTGTTAGATACTATTCTTCTATAATAAAATATTATAACAATTAAGCTGTTCGGTAGATCTTGCTTACTTAACCTGAATTTGCAGTCAACTCAAATTCTCAAGCCATTTTTTTAATTTAAATTTATTTAATTGGAGGCTAATTACTTTACAATATTGTATTGGTTTTGCCATACATCAACATGAATCCACCACAGGTGTACACGTGCTCCCCATCCTGAACCCTGCTCCCACCTCCCTCCCCATACCATCCCTCTGGGTCATCCCAGTGCACCAGCCCCAAGCTTCCTGTATCCTGCATCGAACCTGGACCGGCAACTCGTTTCTTACATGATATTATATATGTTTCAATGTCATTCTCCCAAATCATTCCACTCTCTCCCTCTCCCACAGAGTCCAAAAGACTGTTCTATACATCTGTGTCTCTTTTGCTGTCTCACATACAGGGTTATCGTTACCATCTTTCTAAATTCCATATATATGCGTTAGTATACTGTATTGGTGTTTTTCCTTCTGGCTTACTTCACTCTGTATAATAGGCTCCAGTTTCATCCACCTCATTAGAACTGATTCAAATGTATTCTTTGTAATGGCTGAGTAATACTCCATTGTGTATATGTACCTCAGCTTTCTTATCCATTTGTCTACTGATGGGCACCTAGGTTGCTTCCATGTCCTGGCTATTATAAACAGTGCTGCAATGAACATTGGGGTACACGTGTCTCTTTCCCTTCTGGTTTCCTCAGTGTGTATGCCCAGCAGTGGGATTGCTGGGTTGTCTGGCAGTTCTACTTCCAGTTTTTTAAGGAATCTCCACACTGTTCTCCATAGTGGCTGTACTAGTTTGCATTCCCACCAACAGTGTAAGAGGGCTCCCTTTTCTCCACATCCTCTCCAGCATTTATTGCTTGTAGACTTTTGGATCACAGCCATTCTGATTGGCATTAAATGGTACCTCACTGTGGTTTTGATTTGCATTTCTCTGATACTGAGTGATGTTGAGCATCTTTTCATGTGTTTGTTAGCCATCTGTATGTCTTCTTTGGAGAAATGTCTGTTTAGTTCTTTGGCCCATTTTTTGATTGGGTCGTTTATTTTTCTGGAATTGAGCTGTAGGAGTTGCTTGTATATTTTTGAGATCAGTTGTTTGTCAGTTGCTTCATTTGCTATTATTTTCTCCCATTCTGAAGGCTGTCTTTTCACCTTGCTTATAGTTTCCTTTGTTGTGCAGAAGCTTTTAATTTTAATTAGGTCCCATTTGTTTATTTTTGCTTTTATTTCCACTATTCTGGGAGGTGGGTCATAGAGGGTCCTGCTGTGATTTATGTCGGAGAGTGTTTTGCCTATGTTCTCCTCTAGGAGTTTTATAGTTTCTGGTCTTACGTTTAGATCTTTAATCCATTTTGAGTTTATTTTTGTGTATGGTGTTAGAAAGTGTTCTAGTTTCATTCTTTTACAAGTGGTTGACCAGTTTTCCCAGCACCACTTGTTAAAGAGATTGTCTTTTCTCCATTGTATATTCTTGCCTCCTTTGTCAAAGATAAGGTGTCCATAGGTGCGTGGATTTATCTCTGGGCTTTCTATTTGGTTCCATTGATCTATATTTCTGTCTTTGTGCCAGTACCATACTGTCTTGATGACTGTGGCTTTGTAGTAGAGCCTGAAGTCAGGCAGGTTGATTCTTCCAGTTCCATTCTTCCTTATCAAGATTTCAAGCCTTTTTTTAACAAGCACAATTGATTTGAATAACCAACTAAACATTCCTGTTCTTTATTTTCCATCTCTACTGAGAAAATCAACAAAATGAACATTACATAGGTAAACCATTAGTGACATATTCATATATGAAGAGAGTGTATTATTTCTTATATTTTAGTTTTAGTTCATTAAGCTAAGAGGAGTTCCAGATCTCTGTCATCTCTAATTTAAAAGCATATCAGTTTTAAAGATATCTTGGTGTCCTTTCCCTGACATTAAGAGAACTTAAAGGCTCTGGACTGAGCATTCTACAAATTATTTTTTTAAATTCTCTTAACAGAATTTCTAAGGATGTCAAAAAACAATGAATCAACTATATAATGCTTTCCAAGAACCCTTGAAAACTAAATGCTTCCCTCACTACTATATGAATAGTTTACTTGTCTAATTATGAGTCATCCAAAAAGACAGTTTTATAAATACTTGCTGCTGCTAAGTCGCTTCAGTCGTGTCCGACTCTGTGCAACCCCATAGACAGCAGCCCACCAGGCTCCCCCGTCCCTGGGACTCTCCAGGCAAGAACACTGGAGTGGGTTGCCATTTCCTTCTCCAATGCATGAAAATGAAAAGTGAAAGTGAAGGCGCTCAGTTGTGTCCGACTCTTAGCGACCCCATGGACTGCAGCCTACCAGGCTCCCCCGTCCATGGGATTTTTCCAGGCAAGAGTACTAGAGTGGGGTGCCATTGCCTTCTTCCTATAAATACTTAACAAAAACTATAAAAAAAAAAAAGGAATTACTTTCAAATTTGAGCACTTGACTCCAGTTAGCTAATGTGACAAGAAGACAGAGAATCCTACCAATTTCACACAATACTGCCAGAGGCCCTCTTTGCAGTGATATTAATATGTTCAAGAGCACTCTTGCAAGGATCTGATGCACTCAGTGTCAACTGGTTAAACTTTAGAAATCAACGACCTTTACATAGCTTTGCTTATTTTTTGTGCCAACTTCTTGAGCATTACATTGAATTCAAGTCCATTTGACAGACTTAAGATAAATCCTAAGAATACAATTTTCAAGTTTATAAAATTTACCAGATTATTAAAATTGCTCAGCTCTGCTCGTACTTACCTCAAGTTGATTTGGTTAGCAGAGGATCAATAGTCAGACAATTTAGCAGATTACAGTCTATTTTATGGCAGTCCTTTTTTCCCTTGCCTAATTTAAGACTACGCCCACAGCCTCGGCTGAATTAACCTGGTCAGAAGCATTCCCCTCTCACTTACTTGGTGAAAATGTTTTTGTAAAGGATATGAACAAGTGGAGTTTTTAATATATCTTTCTTGTATTAAACACAATCAATGGCTGCAGCAATCCAGAAAGATTCTTAAAACTTTGGTACGCATTCATATTTTGAAGTCAGGAAAGATAATGAACCTTAAGTCTCTACAACTCAGCTAAATTAAACAAATTTCCTGACTGCAACTTTTGCCCCAGTCTCCCAAATATAGCTCAGAGTTCTGAAAGCTTACAAGTCAAAGAGCAAACAAAAAGGAAAAAGATGCTGAGCCTAGGGTCCTCCAAAGAATACACTGATCAAAGGCCAAATCGTTGTAGCTGTGGCAAACAAAAAGCAGTGGGGGAAAGTAGCAAGGTCTTCTCAGGGTACAAAAAACAAAAACCTAAGTTTGAAAAGGATCCCGAAAACTCTTAAAAATGTACTGACACTGTAGTTTGAAAAGTGTGGAGACATTTCCATGCGTTTTTTTGACTGTATTCAATCACAGACAGCTGCTACAACTCATTG
This sequence comes from Bos javanicus, assembly GCF_032452875.1. Lineage (NCBI taxonomy): Eukaryota > Metazoa > Chordata > Mammalia > Artiodactyla > Bovidae > Bos > Bos javanicus. The sequence goes on along the minus strand of NC_083878.1, from coordinate 12,267,814 downwards.
TATTTAAGTGTCCAAAGTATGATAAACCAATTTAGATCACAGCTTCTAGAATTAACCATGCCAATGTAAAAGCCAACGGAATAAAACTGTTGCAGGACACTGCTTCACTCTGCTTATAAGGGGAAACAGGTAGCAAAAAATGAAATTTCTGATCTTATGACAAAACAAGTTGGAGCTTAGAACTGTAAAAAAAATAACAACTGTATGTATATAGTATATGAACTTGGGCAAACTCCAGGAGAAGGTAAGGGACAAGGAGGCCTGGCGTGCTACAGTCTACGGGCTCACAAAGAGTTAGACACAACTTAATGACTGAACATCACTGCTACCACCAACAGAGACTACATACGAAACAGTGCCAAACAGCAATCATACTTTTTACTGTATATCTTCTGGTAGTAAGTGCAGAGAAAACGTGATTTCCAGGAGATTTTGGAGTCTTGGCATCTTCAGGATTCTTGCAGTACACACAAAAAACTTCAGCCAAATACTGATTTGTCAGACAGCTTACACACCTCCCAAATCTCTGTGGCTTACAACTACGAAGATTTATTTTCTACCCATGTTCCATGTCAGCTGCAGAAGCAGCCCCTTTTCATGGACATACTAACTTCATGGCAAAGGAAAGACAGCCATGGCAGAACAATGTAATGTTTCTAAAGATTCTGCTTGGGGGTGACATGCATCCCTTCTGTTCACATTACCCTGGACACAGGCAATCACTGTGTGGATTGTGATTGTGGCCGTGGAGTGATTGTGGCAATCACTCCAATCACTGAATGGAGAATCATAATTCTGTCACAGGGAGAGGCAGCAAATAATTGGATAAAATAATAATACCACAGTCTGCTAACTGATAACCAGTTAGCTTTGCTTTTGCCTTCTGCACATGAACTACACACACCCTGTTTCCCAGAAGGGATAACCTCAAAGTCCTTTCTGGACATGGCAATCGACTCCATACCAAACCCAGATGTGGCACCTCTTACTCTGTAGACCAATAAACTAAAAAAACAAGTGAGCTGCCCCTCACATATCCAACATATAAGTGGAGAAGGGGAAAAACACAACTGGATTAAATCTCCAATTTGGAAAGGGGAAGAATGGGAAACACACAGCACGTATCCACATCAATTCAGAACTTGTGAGGGCCGCTTGCCCTTGAAGTGGGGAGCATACCTTACTTGGGCCCTGGTTTCACTCTCTTGGGGTACCTTCCTAACTCACTGTTCTTTGAGGCTGCTGGCTCAGCCTGTAAGAGGCTGTTCATTTTCTTTGACCCTCATTAGATCTATAGATAAGGTACTGAAGAATATGACTCACTACTACTTCCTTGGTGATTTGAGCAGCTTTCTCAGGCTACTTCTAATTCACAGAAGGTAGGAGGCACACAAGTTATGAACAATCACAAATCTATTTTAGTGGAACCTACTAGCTCATTTGGCAGTACAACACTCTTGAAATTTTATTTATTTATTAATAACTGCAGTCATCTTGTTATGCCAGTACCCATATTTACAAATATTTTCAGGATATGCCTCTTACTCTAGACTTAATTACAAGTTTCCTGAAGTGAGCAAGTTTCTATGGTATAACCACATACTCAGTACTTGTTTTGCCTTCTGAGACATTTCAATCAAATGAAAATATTTACTGGGTACCTACTTTAATTGAATCTAAGTTTTTTAAAAAAAATATGCTGGCTTTAACCCTCATGTTATCTTTGACAGACAGCTGAAATAGACTTCCATCCATTCATATAATTTTTTAGTTATGTATATTACCAAAAATGAGAAAATGAGAAAAAGTTTCACAGTTTGACTGTTATTCTTGAAATTTCTAGAGTCTCTCCATTCCCTTTACCCTCTGATTATAAACAGGTCAATTCTTTCCTGAGTTCATCTTTATTTTGTAATCAAATGAAACCAAGAGAAACCAAAGAATATTGATCATATTCTGTTCCCAAACTCTTTGCTGGTACACTCATCTGGAATAGTATCTGATTTCCAGTTATCTCAAGAGACAACTTCATCAAAAGTTTTATCATGGGAATCAACTTTTGCTTAGCCCCAAAGTCAGTGTCATATATTCTAGGTATTTTTGTATGTGTGTTTATCACTTCAGTATCTCATAGAGTTTTATCAATTTCTGTATCAGTTACCTTATACTCAGCTATTATATGATAACAAAATAACTGCCAAATTTCAGTTTCTTACAACTAAGGTTTAATCCTCCCTCAGTTATTGTTGGCTAGGGATCAGTTGCTCTGCTTCATGACATTTTTATCATAGAACAAAGTTGGAAATGAAGCAGCTACTCTTTATGACATTCTATGCACACAGCAGAGGAAAAAGAGTGATGAAGAACCACAAAATGGCTCTTAAAGCTTATTCTGAAAAGTAATACAGGAAACATTTTCATTTCAGTAGCCAAAGCAAGTCACATGGCCAAGCCTGACACAGGGAAGGAAACTGAATAACTGGAAATAATATAATCTACTAAAATAATGTATCACAACAGATTGAATGCAGCAGGATGTAGAAGAATTCAGCTGTATTCCATTAAGCCAGAAAGTAAAAGGGATTTGCAAAAATGTAAAATAGTGCTACTCAAAAGAGTAAATTTTTATATAGAAAATAGTAATTTTTCATAAAAGTGTTATTTATATTAACATATTAGATCTATTATTGCTCTTTGAAATAAAATAATACTTAGAAGAAGTCTAAGACCATTTCTAGACTTCCCTGGTGGCTTAGAGGGTAAAGCATCTGCCTGCAATGCAGGAGACCCGGGTTCAATCCCTGGGTTGGGAAGATCCCCTGGAGAAGGAAATGGCAACCCACTCCAGTATTGTTGCCTGGAAAATCCCATGGACAGAGGAGCCTGGTAGACTATAGTCTGAGCTACTTCACTCAAGACCATTTCTAATATGGCATATATCATACAGATATAACACAAATAAGCAAAAGTTATTTAGGGTCCCTGATACTTTTTAGGCATACAAATAGATCCTGAAACCAAAAAGTTTGAAAATTGCCACTATAAAGCACAAATAATAATAATGATTCAAGGATTTTGAGGATTAAAATAAATGCTATTTGTCATGAGCAGTGCCTGACAAAATACACACTGAATAAATATTAGATATTATTGTTACCACTGATAACAAAGGGATGAAAAATGAACAAAAACAAGAAAAGACTTTTGCTTATTCAACTCCTAAAAATCACAGAACATTTTTTTAATAGGAAGACAGATTCTCTATAGCTCAACTGCCATATTTGTGGTTCCCTGATGAAGCAATGCATAATTGCAGCTAAAAAAAAAAAAAATCATCAAACATCATGGAAATCTTTAAGTAAGAAAGAGCAAGTCCCTTTTCCTTCACTGCAGGGATTACTGATTTCAAACCTTTTACTTACCTTTATAAGTTTTGTCCTAACCAAAATACCCTGTGAATACACACACATTTTGGAAAAATGAGATCACACTAGACATGCTTATTTGTACCAAACTTAAAAAAAAAATCTTAATGTGTATCCTGGACAAATTTTGACATATGAATGTGTCAAAATTTAAGTCCCTGCTGATTATTTCCATAGCATTGTAAAAACTGAATAACTGAAAAAGCTTTAAAAAAATTTTTAGAGATATACTGTTGCCTTTTGAAGAGGTGTCTTTAAAGTACTATATAAGAATGAGATTGCTAAATAAAAAATAGAATTTCATTAGATGAAGTCAACTGACTTCATAATATGATAAGGCAAATTATATTCTAACCTATGGTATATCCGGCCCTATTTTGGTCACAACCTTCCCAAGACTGAGTTCTTTTCAACCTTTCCTTATATGATAGATGAAAAATCTCCCTGTTTTTATGTGTTTCTATAATTGAGAGTGCAAATAAGTTTACTTATTGTACTTTGTGCATTTTTTGTCATTTCAACATTTTTCTTCTAATTTTTCATTACACTGTCACTATAAAAGACTCAAAATAATTAAGAATTTAATAGAGCAAAATGTGTAAGTCCTTCTTCACATATACTCACTAACAGCACGGAATACATTCTTCCAGTCTGGCTTTTATACATTTTCATACATTTGCACAAGCATATATATCTTTTCTTAAAACATAAAGTCATAATGTATCTATTGCTCGGCAACTTAAATTTTCAAATAGCAACTTATCACATCATTGCTTTATTTTAAAAGATTAAATATTAGTCTAATTGTTTACTACAGTACTTACTAGAATTTACTTTACAAGCCCCCTATTAATGAACAATTGGGTTCTTTTCAATTTTTCATACAACACTGTTATGATGAATATTTATATATATTGATCTTCATTTATGAGTATAACACGGAATTGCAGACTCTGAGTATGTACTTAAAAGTTTTGTTAGATACTGTTATATTGTGCTCCAAAAGAGCTTATCATCAAAAATATATGAAAGAGCTGGTTTTCTTGTATTTTATCTATCTTTATCATTTAAGCTAATCTGATAGGAAAAATATGTATTACTATGATTTTAAACTCTATTTTTCTGAAGTAAGGACTGAATCTCTTTTCATTTATTACCAGGCATTTAGTAAAATATTCATTCATATACTTTTCCTATTTTTCTATTAAGCTTATTCTTAATAATTTGTAAGATTTAATTATTAATCTTTGTTATATTATAAATATTTCCTCAGTCTTTATCTAGAATTATCTTTATTATGCAGTATCTTATATCGTACACAAATTTCAATTTTATGAGGCACTTTAAAATAATTTTGGTTCCCATTCTAGGTCACTGTTCTCTTTTCTATTAGTACACATTACTGTTTTAGTTATTACTGCTTTACACTCTAGTAATTTCAAATCCCAAACCTTTCTGTCCAGGAACATTGTATTCCTGTTATTAATCTGGTTTTCTAGTGATCCCCTCATTAAACTTTCAAAGTTTCCTCCTATAAGTCTAACATACTTCTTGTCATGTATATTTATGACTTTTATTATTTTTCTGGCAGTTGTGAACGCAAACCAATTTCATTACATTTCATAATATGTTATAGGCACACAAAAGCTGAAGGATATGATTTATAATACTGCAGTCAGTCATTTTTATTAAACTCTCGTCAATTCCAGTCGGTCCACAATTGTTATCTTAAGACTGTTTTACATAATCACACTGTTTGCATACTGAAGCTTTCTCGCTTGGTTTCCAACAGTCCTACTGCTTTTTATTTTTCTTGTCTTACTGCATTGGTTTGGATCCCCTGAAAACACTGAACGGCAGTGGTGATAATAGTCTTTTTATTTCTTTGATCTGGCATAACGAGATTGATTCTAGTGTTTCACCATTAAACATGATGTTTCTTCCAAGTCTCTGATAGACAGCAGCTATTAAATTGACAAAAGTTTCAGTCTAATATTAGTTTGTTCAGCTTCTATTAGGAATGGCTATATATTCAATGTTAAATTTTAAATTTCATGTTAAAATATTATTCCTTTCATTACTATATGAATATACGGTTTTTCCCTTTTAATCTGCCTGGTAGTGTAATTTTTTATACTACACTATATACCTATTTTTTCTAGTTTTGAGCTTGTCTAACTTAACTTCTATTTTATATAATGCCTTGTAGGACATTTGGTATTGTCCAAAGTGTCCGTAACACATTTGGTTGATGCCAGAAGGTCTCTGAAATTTGGTCCTATCCAAAATGCCCATGGGCATGAAAAGTGATTTTGAATAGGACCAAATATTAAAACCTTTTGGCATGAACCTAACTTCTTATGAACATTTCGGACAGGAAAAAATGTCTGCTAACCATACAATGTTAATACTGCTATATATGCTGTTTGTCTTGGTGGTGGTGTTGAGTCACTAAGTTGTGTTTGATTCTTTGTGATCCCATGAACTGCAGCACACCAGGCTTCCCTGTCCTTCACTATCTCCAGGAGCTTGCTCAAACTCATGTCCATTGAGTCGGGGATGCCATCCAACCATCTCATCCTCTGCAGTCCCTTCTCCTCCTGCCCTCAATTTTTCCCACCATCAGGATCTTTTCCAGTGAGTTGGCTCTTCACATCAGGTGGTCAAAGTATTGGACCCCCAGCCTCAGCATCAGTCCTTCCAATGAATATTCAGGGTTGATTTCCTTTAGGATGGACTGGTTTGATTTCCTTGTTGTCTAAGGGACTCCCAAGAGTCTTCTCCAGCACCCCAGTTCAAACACATCAATTCTTCTGTGCTCAGCCTTCTTTATAGTCCAACTCTCACATCCATACATGGCTACTGGAAAAACCATAGCTTTGACTACATGGACCTTTGTCGGCAAAGTTATGTCTCTGTTTTTCAATAGGCTGTCTAAATTCGTCATAGCTTTTTTTCTAAGGAGCAATTCCATGGCTGCAGTCACTATTCGTAGTGATTTTGAAGCCCAAGAAAATCAAGTCTGCCACCATTTCCATTGTTTCTCCATCTATTTGCCATGAAGTAATGGGATTGGATGACATATCTGTGATTTTGAGTTTTAAGCCAGCTTTTTCAGTCTCCTTTCATCAAAAGGCTCATTCCTGTTTGCTTTTTGCCATTAGGGTGGTATCATCTGCATATCTGAGGTTGTTGATATTTCTCCTAGCACTCTTGATTGCTGATTGTGATTCATCCAGCCCAGCATTTTGCATGATGTATTCTGCACAGAAGTTAAATAAGCAGGTGACAATATATAACCATGATGTACTCTTTTTGCAATTTTGAACCATTCTATTGTTCCACGTCCGGTTTTTACAATTGCCTCTTGACCTGCATATAGGTTTCTCAGGAGGAGGTAAGGTGTTCTGGTATTCCCATCTCTTGAAGAATTTTCCAGTTTGTTGTGATCCACACAGTCAAAGGCTTTGGTGCAGTCAATGAACTAGATGTTTTTCTGGAATTCTCTTGCTTTTTATATGGTCCAATGGATGTTGGCAACTTGATATCTGGTTCTTTTGCCTTTTCTAAATCCAGCTTGTACATCTGGAACTTTTCAGTTCACATACTGTTGAAGCCTAGCTTGCAGGATTTTTGAGTATTACCTTGCTAGCATGTGAAATTAACATGATTGTACAGTACCTTGAACATTCTTTGGCATTGCCTTTCTTTGGGATTGGAAAGAAAACTGAATTTTTCCATTCCTATGGACACTGCTGAGTTTTCCATAGTTGCTGGCATATTGAGTGCAGCACTTTAAAAAGCATCAACTTTTAGGACTGTAAATAGTTTAGCTTGAGTTCCATCACCTCCAATAGCTTTGTTTGTAGTAGTGATGCTTCCTAAGTCTCACTCGACTTCACATTCCAGGATGTCTGGCTCTAGGTGAGTGCCCACACCATAGTGGCTACCCAGGTCTTTAAGACCTTTACTGTACATTTTTTCTGTGTATTCTTGCCACCTCTTCCTAATCTCTTCTGCTCTTAGCCTAGACTATTTCTCACACTTATTTTGCATTTTTCTATCTTGCCTAATTTGTTTATTCTTGTAAACAACACAAAGACAAATTCTGACATAAAGTAAATTTGACAATCTCTAAGTTGAAAAGGAAATTGTACTAGTTTCACAGTTACTGTGATCTTTAATGTATTTGGACTTATTATCTTATTTTTCCTTTTCAATTCAGTAATGAAGGTTTTAATATTTTATTTGGGCTTCTCAGGTGCTGCTAGTGGTAAAGAACCTCCTTACCAATGCAGAAGACATAAGAGACGTGGGTTCAACCCCTGGGTCAGGAAGAGCCCCTGGAGGAGGGCATGGTAATCCATTCCGGCATTCTTGCCTGGAGAATCCCATGGACAGAGGAACCTGGCGAGCTACTGTCCATAGGCCGCAAAGAGTCAGACATGACTGAAGTGACTTAATACACACACACATACATACATAGTTGATTTATAATGTATTATTAGTTTCTGGTACACAGCAAAGTGATTCAGTTGTATATATACATATGTTCATTCTTTTTAGATTCTTTTCTCATACAGGTAGGTTATCAGAATACATACGGTAGAGTTTCTTGTGCTATACAGAAGGTCCTTGCTGGTTACCTATATTATATACAGTAGCATGCATGTGTTCACCCCAAGTTCCTAATTCATTCCTCCCCCAAAGTTTCTCCTTTGGTAGTCCTAAGTTTGTTTTTGATATCTACAAGTCAGCTTCTGCTTTGGAAATAAGTTCTTCTGTATCTTTTCTTTAAATTGGATTCCATGTACAAGCTGTATCATATGATACTTGTCCTTCTCTGACAACTTACTTCACATGGTATGATAATCACTGCTGCTGTTGCTGCTGCTGCTAAGTCGCTTCAGTCATGTCCGACTCTGTGAGACCCCATAGATGGCAGCCCACCAGGCTCCGATGTCCCTGGGATTCTCCAGGCAAGAACACTGGAGTGGGTTGCCATGTCCTTCTCCAATGCATGAAAGTGAAAAGTGAAAGTGAAGTCACTCAGTTGTGTCCGACTCCTAGCGACCCCATGGACTGCAGCCTTCCAGGCTCCTCCATCCACGGGATTTTCCAGGTAAGAGTACTGGAGTGGGGTGCCATTGCCTTCTAGGTCCATCCATTTGTGCTGAGAGGAATGTCCGTTTTTAAAAGATTTTAGAAGAATTTCAGGAACTTGCACGTAGAAAATAACTTCCTCTTAAAGATGACCCATCAAGTAACAGGTATCACTGTATTTTCAGACAAAGAAACTAAGGCAAACCAAGGTGGGTTAAGAGAGATCTTGTCCAAGGTCATATAAATTAACATTAACAGCAGACAGAGAAAACTAATTCAAGATTCCCTCCTCTGGGTCTGATACTTGAGACAGTATTTCCTCTCTCTCAAGCATTTATGAAAGATAATTATCAGAACAAGGATAAACTCTCAAAAGTATGTTCTTATGCTGAGCATGCAAAATGAGTAGCTATGCATGCAAGTGTAAATTATACAACTGGAGGCTGAAAAAATACTTGTCTGTTTACCTCATTTGTTAATTAAAGAGACACAGCAACATTTTAGAAGTCTAACTGTGGAAAATCTTATTATTACTGATTTGTGGGTGTCTCATGAAGAGTTAGGAGGTACCCACAAATCATCCCCAGGTTGCTCAGTGGTAAAGAATCCGCCTGCCAATTCAGGGGACTCAAGAGAGGTGGGTTTGATCCCTGGGTCAACAAAAATCCCATGGAGTAGGAAAAGGCAACCCACTCCAGTATTCTCCCTGGAAAATTCCATGGGCTGAGGAGTCCATGGCATCACAGTCAGACCCGACTGAACACACACACGATACAATACATGTGAAAAGAGGTAAGCTATCTTGGTCATCAAAATTTCAATGAGAAAATAGTTGCAAATTTCAATAATTTTCCGCTGATCATTCACCATCTAATAAATCTAATCCAGGACATAATCTCCCCTCCCCACCACACACACAGTCAGTCACTGACACACCCTTTAGCTTTGTTGCTATTGTGGTGATAAAACATCTTTGAGAACTAAGAAAAATTGGGGATTTCAAAGTGTAAAAGAACAAGATAGTCTTTGCTTTTTTTCTTTACAGTTCTTTCCATATCCATATTTCATATCATTCAATCCCTCTTTGACATAGAGTCACTCTTATCAGGGAATTTTTTAAATGAAAAGAAGTATTTATATTTATGAAAAGACAAATAACTCTGGTACTTTCTCAGAAATACCTAGCTCCTTCCTCTCTCATTGTTCACTAATAACGCACTACAGTGAATCTCAGACACAGCTATTTTTGCTAATACATTTTACTAAAATAAAGTTCCACGAAGAAGTTATCTAGCATGCTGGGAACATGAACATAAGTGTGGAGTGATCGCTGTGAAAAATTAGAACAAGGGGCAGTTTTATAAAGTCATACTAATTTTATTTTCTCGAATACAAAGTTGGTCAATATGACTAAGTTTTTAAAGTATGGCTTCAGAAAGACATCTCTATATTAGACAAGACAAAAATAGGGCAATTATGAAAGTGATATTGACGATTCAGGACTCTGAACTACCTGAGTTCAATTATTAGTGGTAAGTGGTAAGGTGATTATGAACGGTAGGATCAACTGAATCTACACTGAGAGGTTACTGTATAATATTTAGGAAGCAATGGCACCTCAGAATAAACAAAAATGAAAAAAATACCCTCAATTAAATACTTACAATATAATCCTATAACAAAGATTACAACTCCACAAGTGGAAAAAGTGTGTACCTGTAGTTAGACAAACATGAATTTAATTCAAAGTACTACTTCTAAATGGCCTGGACATTGAAGTAAGTATGGTATTGACATATGATAGTTACTGTATATATAGAACCACTGTATTATATGGCATGTATGAACAATAACACTTGGTATAAGTTGTTTGTTACATTTTAAAAACAGAAAATAAAAAGAAATTTGAACACCGAGAACACCTGTACAGCATGGTTTTGACTAGAAGTATAGTATTTTGGGGGCTTCCCCAGTAGTTCAGTTCGTAAAGAATCTGCCTGCAATGCAGGAGGCCCTGGTTTGATTCCTGGGTCAGGAAGATCCCCTGGAGAAGGTACAGGCTACCCACTCTAGAATTCTTTGGGTTCCCTGGTGGCTCAGACCATAAGGAATCCACCTGCAATGTGGGAGACCTGCATTTGATCCCTAGGTTGAGAAGATCCCCTGGAGGAGGACATGGCAACCCACTTTGGGATTCTTGCCTGGAGAATCCCCATGGACAGAGGAGCCTGGTGGGCTACAGTCCATGGGAGTCACAAAGAGTCGGACACGACTTGGCCACTAAGAACAGCATGCTGCTGCTGCTGCTGCTGCTGCTAAGTCACTTCAGTAGTGTCCGACTCTGTGCGACCCCACAGATGGCAGCCCACCAGGCTCCCCCATTCCTGAGATTGTCCAGGCAAGAACACTGGAGTGGGTTGCCATTTCCTTCTCCAATGCATGTAAGTGAGAAGTGAAAGTGAAGTCACTCAGTCATGTCCGACTCTTAGCGACCCCATGGATTACAGCTTCCCAGGCTCCTCTGTCCATGGGTTTTTCCAGGCAAGAGTACTGGAGTGGGGTGCCATTGCCTTCTCCTGGCATACTGCATTTTTACCTTATGATACTCCAAAATCTCAGTCAAAGAATTGTACAATACTGGGGGAGACATAATGACCAAAATACTGCTGGCCACTTTCCTATTGAAATATGAAACACATTTAAAAATAATGTTTCATTAATAAAAATATTTTAATATGAATTATCAAAAAATAATCTTGAGATAGATAATAATAAAATATACTGAGATAGATTCTAAACATGACCTTCCACCAACCCAGGATTATAAACGTTTCATGATTTCATGACGGGAAAAAAAAAACTTTTAATACAGATAAACAAAAGGGAAAAGTCACAGACTATACAGAGTATAGTTAAACTAGAGAGTAATTTAATTCTAGTTTTTATTACACATTAATATCAATGTATTTTATAACACATTAGTATCTATGAATAATGAATAATGTCCCTATAATTATATTAATAAAAATGAGATCATATTGTTACAGTTTTTTGTTTGTATTTTGGGTGTTTTTTTGGTCATCCTATAAGGCTAATAAAATCTTAGTTCCCTGAATAGAGATTGAAACTGGGCCCCCGCAAGGACAGTGCCAAGTACTAACAACCAGACTGCAGGGATGTCCTTTCTTTTATGGTTATAGTCTTCTTTATCTAAGAATAAAAGAGTAATCTGGCGTTAAAATCAAAAACATCATTGGACTTCACCTTCTCTCCAACCAGTTTGAAAAGTAATCTCAATTTTCAAATTAAGAGACAAATAACATATTTTTAAATAAGTAAATATCATTTACATTAATTTAGTGAATCACTGACATCACATTATGTGAATATATAATTTATTTAGCTAGTACATCTGTTACTAGATTTTTAATTTATTTCCAACTTTTTACTATACAAAGTGAGTGAAGTCACTCAGTCGTGTCCAACTCTTTGTGACCCCAGGGACTATAAACCACCAGGCTCCTCTGTCGGTGGGATTTTTCAGGCAAGAATACTGGAGAGGGTTGCCATTTCCTTCTCTAGGAGATCTTCCCAACCCAGGTCTCCTGCATTGTAGGCAGACACTTTACCGTCTGAGCCACCAGGGAAGTAATGCAATGGTGAACATATTTATATCTTAATTTTATAATACATCCATGGTTATTTCATTAACTTTCTTTTTGTTGTTGTTCAGTCACTAAGTCATTTTTCACGTTGTGACTCCATGGACTACAATACGCAGGTTCCTCTGTCCTCCACCATCTCCCTGAGTTTGCTCAAATTCAGGTCCATTGAGTCATTTATGCTATCTAACCATTTCATCATCTGCTGCCCCCTTCTGCTTTTGTCATCAAATTTTCCCAGCATCAGGGTCTTTTCCAATGAGTCAGCTCATCTTATCAGATGACCAAAGTATTGGAGCTTCAGCTTCAGCATCAGTCCTTGCAATGAATATTTATTCTTGATTTCCTTCCCCTTGCAGTCCAAGGGACTCTCAAGCGTCTTCTCCAGCACCACAATTCGAAAACATCAATTCTTTGGCACTCAGCCTTCTTTAGAGTCCAATTCTCACATTCATATATAATTTGTTGGAAAAACCTTACCTTTGACTATATAAAAACCTTACCTCTGTCAGCAAACTGATATCTCTGCTTTTTAATATTCTGTCTAGGTTTGTCATAGCTTTTCTTCCAAGGAGCAAGCGTCTTTTAATTTCATGGCTGCTGTCATCATCCACAGTGATTTTGGAGCCCAAGAAAATAAAATCTGCTATTGCTCCCACTTTTTTCCCTTCTATTTGCTATGAAGTGATGGGATTGGATGCCATGATCTTAGTTTTTTGAATGTTGAGTTTTAAGCCAGCATTTTAACTCTCCTCTTTCACCTTTATCAAGAGGCTCCTTAGTTCCTCCTCAATTTCTGCCATTAGAGTGGTATCATCTATACATCTCAGTTTAGTTCAGTTCAGTTCAGTCGCTCAGTCATGTCCGACTCTTTGCGACCCCATGAATCGCAGCACGCCAGGCCTCCCTGTCCATCACCAACTCCCGGAGTTCACTCAGACTCACGTCCATCGAGTCGGTGATGCCATCCAGCCATCTCATCCTCTGTCGTCCCCTTCTCCTCCTGCCCCCAATCCCTCCCAGCATCAGAGTCTTATACATCTCAGGTTGTTAATATTTCTCCCAGCAATCTCAATTCCAGCTGGTGATTCATCCAGCCTGGCATTTGCATGATGTACTCTGTATATATGACAATATATAGCCTTGTCATACTACTTTCCCAATTTTGAACCCAGTCCATTGTTGCATGTCCAGTTCAAACTGTTGCTTTTTGACCTGCATACAGGGTTCTCAGGAAGAAAGTAAGGTGGTCTGGTATACCCATCTCTTTAAGAATTTTCCATAGTTTTTTTGTAATCCACACAGTCAAAGGCTTTTGCAAAGTCAATGAAGCAAAAGTAGATGTTTTCTTGGAATTCCCTTGCTTTTACCATTATTCAGCAAATGTTGGCAATTTGATCTTTGGTTCCTCTGCCTTTTATATAATACAGCTATACAATACAGCTTATACATCCAGAAGTTCTCAGTTCATGTACTTCTGAAGTCTAGCTTGAAGGATTTTCAGCATAACTTTGCTAGCATGTAAAATCAGTGTAACTGTATGCTAGTTTGGACTTTATTTGGTATTGCTCTTCTTTGGGATTGGAATGAAAACTAACTTTTTCCAGTCCTGTGGCCACCACAGAATTTTCCAAACTTGCTGGCATACTGAATGCAGCACTTTAACAGCATCATCTTTTAGGATTTTAAATAGCTCAGCTGGAATTTCATCACTGCAGGTAGCTTTGTTCATAGTAACGCTTCCTAAGGCCCATTTGACTTCATACTCCAGGATGTCTGATTCTAGGTGAGTGACCACACCATCATGGTTATCCCAGTCATTAAGACCTTTTTTGTATAGCTCTTTTGTGTATTCTTGCCATCTCTTCTTAATCTCTTCTGTTTCTGTTAGGTCCTTACCATTTCAGTCCTTTACTATGCCCATTCTTTCCTGAAAAGCATCCTTGATATCTCCAATTTCCTTGAAGAAATCTCTAGTCTTTCCCATTATATTGTTTTCCTCTATTCCTTTGCATTGTTCCTTTACGAAGGCCTTTTTATCTCTCCTTGTTATTCTCTGGAACTCTGCACTCAGTTGGGTATATCTTTCCCTTTCTCTCTTGCCTTTTGCTTCTCTTCTTTTCTTAGGTATTTTCAAAGCCTCCTTGGACAACCACTTTGCCTTCTTGCATCTCTTTTTCTGTGGGACAGCTTTGGTCACTGCCTCCTTTACAATGTTATGAACCTCCATCCATAGTTTCTCAGGCACTCTGCCTACCAAATCTAATCCCTTGAACCTATTAATCACCTCCATTGTACAATCATTAGGGATTTGATTTAGGTGATACCTGAATGGTTAGTGGTTTTCCCTACTTTCTTCTATTTAAGCCTGAATTTTGCAATAAGAAGCTCCTGATGTGAACAACAGTCAGCTGAAGTTCTTGTTTTTGCTGACTGTATAGAGCCTTTCCAGGGCTTCCCACATGTCACTAGCAGTAAAGAACGTGCCTGTCAATACAGGAGATGAAAGAGACTTGGCTTCAATCCTTGGGTCTGAAAGATTCCCTTAAGGAGGGCATGGCAACCGACTCCAGTATTCTTGCCTGGGAATCCCATAGACAGAGGAGCCTGACAGGTTACAGTCCATAGGGTAGCAAAGAGTCAGACACGACTAAAGCAACTTAGCACACACACAAGCATGCATAGAGCTTCTGCAGATTTGGCTGCAAAGAAAAGAATCGATCTAATTTCAATATTGACCATCTGGTGATGTCCAGGTGTAGAGTCATTTTTTGGGCTGTTGGACAACAGTGTTTGCTATGACCAATGTGTTCTTTTGACAACATTCTGCTAGTCTTTGCCCCGCTTCATTTTGCATGCCAAGGCCAAACTGGCCTGTTATTCCAGGTATCTCTTGAGTTCCTATTTGCATTCCAACCCCCTATGATAAAAAGGACATCTTTTTTGGTGTTAGTTCTACAAGGTATTGTAGGTTTTTATAGAACAGGTCAACATTAGCTTTTTAAGCATCAGTGGTGGGGGCATAGACTTGGATTACTGAGATGTTGACTGGTTTGCCTTGAAAATGAACTAAGATCATTCTGTAATTTTTGAGGTTGCACCCAAATACTGCATTTCAGACTCTTTAGTTGACTATGAGGGCTTCTCCATTTCTTCTAAAGCATTCTTGCCCACAGTTGTAGATATAATGGTCATGTGAATTAAATTTGCCCATTCTTGTCCATTTTATTAATAATTCACTGATTCCTAAGATGTCAGTGTTCAATCTTGCCATCTCCTGTTTGACCATGTGCCATTTACCTTGATTCATGGACCTAACATCCCAGGTTCCTATGCAATATTTTTCCTTACAGAATCAGACTTTACTTTCACCACCAGACACAACCACAACTGAATGTCATTTCTGCTTTGTCCCAGCCACCTCATTCTTTCTGGAGCTATTAGTAATTACCCTCAGCTCTTCCCCGGGGATTCCCTGGTGGCTCAGATAGTAAAGAATCCACCTGCAATGCACAAGATCTGAGTTCAATCCCTGATTGGGAAGAAACCCTAGAGAAGGGAATGGCTACCCACTGTGGTATTCTTGCCCGGAGAATTCCATGGTCAGAGGAGCCTGCTGGGCTACAGTTCATGAGATCACAAAGAGTCAGACACGACTGAGCAACTAACACTTTCCTTCACTTTTCTTTCTTCCCCAGTAGCATACTGGACACCTTCCAACATCTTCCAGTGTCATCTTTTTGCCTTTTCATACTGTTCATAGGGTTTTCCAGGCAAGAATACTGGAGTGGATTGCTATTTCCTCCTCCAGTGGACCATGATTTGTCAGAACTCTTCACTATGACCCATCCGTCTTAGGTGGTCCTGCATGGCATGGTTCATAGCTTCACTGAGTTACACAAATCACTTCATCACATCAAGGCTATAAGCCATGAAGGAAATTTCATTAAGTTCAGTTCAGTTCAGTCGCTCAGTCGTGTCTGACTCTTTGGGACCCCATGAATCGCAGCACGCCAGGCCTCCCTGTCCATCACCAACTCCTGGAGTTCACTGAGACTCATGTCCATCGAGTCAGTGATGCCATCCAACCATCTCATCCTCTGTCATCCCCTTCTCCTCCTGCCCCCAATTCCTCCCAGCATCAGAGTCTTCTCCAATGAGTCAACTCTTCGCATGAGGTAGCCAAAGTATTGGAGTTTCAGCTTTAGCATCATTCCTTCCAAAGAAATCCCAGGACTGATCTCCTTTAGGATGGACTGGTTGGATCTCCTTGCAGTCCAAGGGACTCTCAAGAGTCTTCTCCAACACCACAGTTCAAAAGCATCAATTCTTCAGCGCTCAGCCTTCTTCACAGTCCAACTCTCACATCCATACATGACTACTGGAAAAACCATAGCCTTGACTAGACGGACCTTAGTTGGCAAAGTAATGTCTCTGCTTTTGAATATGCTATCTAGGTTGGTTATAACTTTTCTTCCAAGGAGTAAATGTCTTTTAATTTCATGGCTGCAGTCACCATCTGCAGTGATTTTGGAGCCCCCAAAATAAAGTCTTACACTGTTTCCACTGTCTCCCCATCTATTTCCCATGAAGTGATGGGGCCAGATGCCATGATCTTTGTTTTCTGAATGTTGAGTTTTAAGCCAACTTTTTCACTCTCCACTTTTACTTTCATCAAGAGGCTTTTTAGTTTGTCTTCACTTTCTGCCATAAGGGTGGTGTCATCTGCATATCTGAGGTTATTGAGATTTCTCCTGGCAATCTTGATTCCAGCTTGTGCTTCTTCCAGCCCAGTGTTTCTCATGATGTACTCTGCATATAAGTTAAATAAGCAGGGTGACAATATACAGCCTTGACGTACTCCTTTTCCTATTTGGAACCAGTCTGTTGTTCCATGTCCAGTTCTACCTGTTGCTTTCTGACCTGTATACAAATTTCTCAAGAGGCAGGTCAGGTGCTCTGGTATTCCCATCTCTTGAAGAATTTTCCACAGTTTATTGTGATCCACACAGTCAAAGGCTTTGGCATAGTCAATAAAGCAGAAATAGATGTTTTTCTGGAACTCTCTTGCTTTCTCAATGATCTAGCAGATGTTGGCAATTTGATCTCTGGTTCCTCTGCCTTTTCTAAAACCAGCTTGAACATTAAGTTAGATTAAGTTCATTAAGTTAGATTTCTATAAATGGGATTTCAGCATAATAGGTACACAAATTTTAAAACATTTATAAGAGACACTGAAAAATTAAGTACTAAGAAGACTATACCAATTTACACACCTACCACCAAAGTATCAGAATACGTAGTTCCTGAAATACTAATCACAAATACTGAAGGCTGTCATTTCTTATTTACGTTTGGCAAATTTATAGGCAAAAATACCCCACAATGTTTATATATATATATATATATATATATATATATATATATGTCATTATTAGAATTACATGCTTTATTCATGTTATTATTAGTCTTTGATTTTTCTCCTCTTCTGATTGCCTTAATACAACTTTTGCAAATTTTTCTTCAAGTTGTATCTTCCTCTGATTAAAATTGAAAGAATGTGTTATATTGTTATACATTATAGATATTAACCTTTGGGAATATTTACTATAAATGTTTTTACTGATAATCTTACATTCTATTTTCTAACTAATACCTTTTAGGAACATTATAAATAATTTTCTGTAGTCAAATTATTAACCTTTTCCTTAATGATTTCAGTCTTTGGTGTCATCCTTATGAGAGTAAGTCACTTTCAGATTATAGATATATTTGCTAATATTTTTATTGGTTTTCCCATAGTTTCTTTCTTTTTAAAAATATGAACATGCATTTGATCTAGAATTCATTTTGATATATGAGGTATAGACTTAATATTCTTTTTACCCAACAAGCAGACAGCACTGGTAACAGCAATTGCTAAGTGCCATTTTTATCACATAGTAAGAAAGTGAAGTCGCTCAGTCATGTCCGACTCTTTGCGACCCCATGGACTGTAGCCTATCAGGCTCCTCCATCCATGGGATTCTCCAGGCAAAAGTGCTAGAGTGGATGGCCATTTCCTTCTCCAGGGGATCTTCCTGATCCAGGAATCGGACCCGGGTCTCCCACATTGCAGGCAGATGCTTTACTGTCTGAGCCTCCAGGGAAGCCCATATATTCTTTGAAATATTTATAGATATTTTCTTTAACTATCCCTTTATTCTATCAGTCCAGTCCTGTGTAGAAGGGATATTAATTATTTTCATTAACAATAACATTTCTATATTCGAAGGTACTACACTCATTAATTTTCTTTTCCATATTTTTTTTGGCCAAGTATTATCCATTTTTGTCTCTGAATGAACTGTAGAATTATTTTGTTAAGATAACCCACCACCATCAAATTTACTTCGGATTCACTGCAGTTAGATTAATTTTGGAAAAACTACTATTCTCATCCTTGTTGTTCTGTCACTCAGTCGTGTCCACTCTTTGCGACCCCATAGACTGCAGCATGCCATGTTTCCCTGTCCTTCACCATATGCAAGAGTTTGCTTAAACTCATATCCACTGAGTCAGGGATGCCATGCAGCCATCTCGTCCTCTGTAGTCTCCTTCTCCTCCTGCCTTCAATCTTTCCCAGCATCAAGGTCTTTTCAACGAGTTGGCTCTTCACATAGGTGGCCAAAGTACTGGAGCTTCAGCTTCAGCATCAGTCCTTCCAATGAATATTCAGCATTAATTTCCTTTAGGATTGACAGGTTTGATTTCCTCGCAGTCCAAGGGACTCTCAGAAGTCTTTTCCAACACCACAGTTTGAAAGCATCACTTCTTCAGCACTCAGCCTTCTTTACGGTCCAACTCTCACATCCACACATGACTACTGGAAAAACCATAGCTTTGACTATATGGACCTTTTGTCAGCAAAATGATGTCTCTGCTTTTTAATACGCTGTCTAGGTTCATCATAGCTTTTCTTCCATGGAGTAAGTGTCTTTTTTGTTTTTTTAATTGTATTTTATTTTAAAACTTTACAATATTGTATTAGTTTTGCCAAATATCGAAATGAATCCACCACAGGTATACCTGTGTTCCCCATCCTGAACCCTCCTCCCTCCTCCCTCCCCATACCCTCCCTCTGGGTCAGTCACTGTCTGCAGTGATTTTGGAGCCCAAGAAAATAAAGTCTCTCACTGTTTCCATTGCTTCCCCATCTATTTGCCATGAAGTGATGAAACCAGATGCCACAATCCTTATTTTCTCATCCTAGAACCCTGCACATATCTGATCATAATAAAGTATCTTTTAAATTATTCTGTGACATGTTTTCCACACTGATGCTATACATGACTTGTTAAAATATACTCACAGAGACCTTATATAATATGCATCAATGGCAAATAGGATACTTTTAGGACAATATTTTCCATGAAGGTATTGCAAAGGTAAGAGAAGATGACCTGTTTTCTAAGTGTACTCTGTAACCAAAAGTTTTATTGGTCCTAATTATTTTTCAGTTGATTTTCTAGAGTTTTCAACCACACAATACTAACATAAGGATAATGATAAGATACATGGCTCATTGTAATATTTGAAATTTACTTCTCTTTTACCTTATTTTATAGAGCATCTAAAGTAATGGTGAGATGTCTTCACCATTCTTCTGATGTTGATGCAAATAAATATTCCTAGTGTTCCACTGTTAAATCTTTGGTTGCTGCTAAATTTCATATAGATGCTCTTTATCATGCTACTGAAATATAATATTTCTTGTATTTAAAACTTTTTTAAAAAATTTGAAAAGCAGGCTGGATGTTATATAATATCTTTTTAGAATTACATAAAGATGATCATATACTTTATCTCCTTCACCTAGTATTATAATAAATTATATTATTAGATTTTTAAATATCAAACTATCTCTGCATTTCTAGAGTAAATCCTACATACTAATGCTAAATTATTTTCTTGAAACATTCTGGAATAGATTTGCTAAATTTTTTTATTTATAATTGTGAGATTAATTTATAGTTTTGTCTTTTGGGCTACTTTCTCTGACTTTGGTATCAAGATAAAATAGATAAAATGGCCTAGTTTTTTATAGGTAGTGCTTCCACCAAAAATTAGGAAAGGTAATTTAAAAATTTGGAGAAAACCAGAAGGCAAGGAAGTAATGAAAACGTAAGGGAATAAAATTGCAAAGAGGGCAGACCTGTTAAAGGTGAGCTGAGGATCTCAAGTTGTCCCTGGAGGCATTTGACAAACCTAGGAGTAGTAACAGACTGAAAATCTGGGTTAGGTCCAGGCAGAAAGCAACTGCCCTGGAGGAAAAAAAAAAAAAGAATCATTGAATTTTTGTTGCTTCCATGGGGCTGAAGTGCCAAAATTAGAGATCTCAGGGCCAGTTTTCTCAAGACATTTTCTGAATTCTAAAGCTATACAGCCGAGGAAAATAACAGTCTAAGCCAAAACCTTTCAAAAGCAAAGTAAGCTTTCCTGCAGTTTCACAATGTTTCAGAAAAAACAACTCACTAGTGGGAGTGTTCATAAGAATCACAGGTGGCAACTTGAAAGCTCTTGAGGGATTAATGAATTGATATCGACAGTCTCCAATCACAGTTTTTACTGTTAGCAATTGCTGATCTGAGGAAGACACCTACTCAAGATATTAGCCAAATTTTAAGACTGTAAAAAGCAGGAAGTTGAAGAGCTAAGTTTATATGAAAAGTGGAAATTTCCACAGTCCTCTTGGTACTGAAGAGACAATAATGTGCCAGGCTCTCATTAAAAGCTCTGAAGAACCACATCCTAGCAACAAATGTAAACCAAAGGTACAATACAACTGCAACCCAAGCTCAATCCAGACCAGTTCATAATTGGATTAAGGTGATGAGGTTCAAACCACAAACCACCCACTCATTTTAACTACTTAGTATGGGAAAGGACGAAACAATTCTGGTGGCAGAAGATATTATCTGGAACACCTATTAAAACATATTTTAAAAACAATGTCTACCATATACCAAAAAGTGATAGGACGAGATAGGACCATATGACTGAGAACAGCAACATCAACAATAAAACTCAGAAACAAATCTAACCAATATGTAGCTGAATTATACGTAGGCATTAATAAACATGTTTAAAACAACTGCAGAGGAGCAGGATCAAGATAGTGGATTAAGAGGACACGGAGCTCATATCCCCCCATGAACATACCAAAAAGACATCTACAAGTCTAAAAATTCTCACTGGAAACTGACAGAAGACATCTAGCATGAAAAAGGTTGGAAGAAAAATACACAAGTAATCAGGAAGGATGTGTTCCTGGGAGGTAACTCAGAGTAAAAGGGGGAATACACAGGTGGACACCTGCCCAGGGGAGTGAGCAGTGAGAGCCATAAATTAGATGCCCAAGTCTGGGGTCCTATGCAGGAGAGATAAGCTTTCTTGGCTGGTTTGAGGGCCACTGGCACTACTAGGAGGGCAGTGGGAAGTCTGCACTCCACTCATGAGGAGCACATTCATACCCCAAGACAGGGTGGAAAGAGGTATACTCCAGAGGCTGCCAGGTTTCCCACAACCACCTCAGTGTGTGACTCAGCCCAAGCTGAGCCAGTGCACCATGGCTATTCACATCTCAGCAGGGTATTAAATCTGGGGTGGTCATGACCAGGGAGAAAACTCGATCTTGGGAGGCAGAAGCAATCTGGTCTTTTGGGGGAGCCTGAGGGGTGGGGGGATGGGGTCATTGTTGATGCTTACTCAAGCAGAACATCACAAGCAACCCAGATCTCTCATGGTAGCACTCAAGCATAGCTCACCTCCTGACACACACTGAGAATCAACATAGGCAACAACACTATAATGTGGTTCCCGACAAGAGAGGGGGAGCTGGGACAGAGGGCAGTGATCAGCTGTGAGAGACAAAGAGGACTTGGACCTGTGGCTGAGTCAGAGCAGAGTAAGGGAAACAAATGTGGGATCCCATACAGGCAGCACATAAGAGGGGCTTAAGCCTCTGCCTCTAATCAACACAAGCCAAGAGCCCCCAAGGACCCAACTTACTTCAGCAGTTCCCACCACTCAGGTAAGGCTCCCAGTGTGGAAAAAATGGGAAACACATAGTTAAAGGGACAGAGCTGGCCCAGGCCAGGTGCTCAGGACTTCTGTTCCAGGAATTTGGAATCAGACCCCACCCCCATAGAGTGTTGATGCCCACTGAGCAGAGGGCAAGTCCCATTTCACACCCGGAACAGACCCTGGCTCCTCCCTCTGGAGCCCCACTCTCTACCAAGCTGATGCTATCAGCACAACCTGAGGAAAGCTATCACTGTGACTTGTTTCCCATCAAATGCAGCTCTCACACCAAAGGCACAGGGCACGCATCGGGTTGTTGCCACATAGAACACCCCTTCAAGATCACAACAGGTAACTGTTTCACCTAAACTCATAGAAATAGATAAGTTAAGCAAAATGTAATGGCAGAAGAACCATTATCAATTGAAAGAACAAGAAAACACAACTGAAAAAATAATAAAACATAAATAATTCATCTGATAAAGAATTCAAACCACTGGTTATAAAAAACATTAATTGAATTAGGGGAAAGACTATATCTACAAAGTGATAATTTTAATAAAAAAAACTAGAAACTATTTTAAAAGACCCAATAATAAATGAGGAATTCAATAGTTGAAATTAAAAACACACTAGGAAAAATGAAAAGCAAACTAATTGATACAGAGGAACATGTAAGTGATCTGGTAAAATAGAGGAAATCGCCCAATCTGAACAGTTAAAAAAAAAAAAAAAAACAGAGCAAATTGTAAAAATTCAAAACAGTCTGAGAGTTCTCTGGTATATACTACTAAAGAAAAGTCAGCAAAACCACAAGGGAAGATACAAAGGGAAAAAAAAATGAACAGAGAACTATAAGAACAATCAGAAAACAAGCAACAAGATGGCAGTAACTATATACCTACCAATAATTGCTTTAAATATCAGTGGACAAATGCTCCAATTAAAAGATATAGGGTGACAGATTAAATGAAAAGAAAAGACCCTTCTACATGCTGCTTAAGAGATTCACTTCAAAGTAAAATACACATATAGGAAGAATGTGAGGAAATGAAAATGGTATTTCATGCAAAGAGAAACAATAAGAAACCCAAGGTAACAATACTTGCTTCAGATGAAATAGACTTTAAAACAAAGGCTATAACAAAACACCAAGAAGGGTATTATTCCATGATAAGGGGATCGATACAAGACAAGGATATTATATGCATTAATATGCACACCCCAAGGGTACCTAAATATTTACAGACACAAAGGGAGAAATTGACAATAATACCATAACAAAAAACATCTCACTTGGGCTTCCCTTGTGGCTCAGTGGCAAAGAATCTGCCTGCAAATGCAGGAGACATGAGTTTGATCCCTGGGTCTGGAAGATCCTCTGGAGAAGGAAATGGCAACCCACGCTAGTATTCTTGCCTGGGAAATCTCATGGACAGAGGAGCCTGGCAGACTATAGCCCATAGGGCTGCAACAACACCACCTCACTTACATCAGTGAACACACCATCTAGACAGAAAATTTATCATGTAACAGTGGTCTTAACTAACACACTTGAACAGTTAAAAGCTATTGACAGGACATTTCATCCAAAAGTACCACAACATACATTCCTTTCAAGTATAGACGAAACATTCCCCAGGTCAGATCACATGCTAGGCCACAAAATAAGTCAGAACAAATTTAAGGAGATAGATATTATATCAGGCATCTTCCCCCATTACAACTGTATAAAGTTAGAAATCAATTACAGGAAGAAAAATGGGAAAAGCACAAATGTGAAGACTAAACTACATCTTACTAAAAAACCAACTAATTGAATAAGAAATCAAAGAGGAAATCAGAAAACCAGTTCTGATAAAGGAAAATGGAAACACAAAACTCCAAAAATCTATGGCATGCAGAAGGCAGTATTTAAGAGGGAAGTGTACAGCAGTGCAGGCCTTTCTCAAGAAATAAGTAAAACCTCAAACAAAGTACCTAACCCACCACTGTTTTAAAAATTAGAAAAAGATGAACAAAGTCCAGTCATCAGAAGGAAGGAAATAATAAAGATTAGAGAGAAAATGAATAAAACAGAGATCAATAAACAATAGGGAATCAATAAACCAGAGGGAAAGAGGGAGGGGCAAGACAGGAGAAAGGGGTTAAGAGACACAAACTACTGTGTATCAAACAGATAAGCAACAAGGATATACATACAGCACATGGAATTATAGCCATTATCTTACAGTCTGTAAAAACACTGAAACACTATGCTGTAAACTTGAAACCAATATAATGTAACTTTTCTTCTGGCTATGCTGTGAGAAATGTGGGATCTTTAGTTCCCCAGTGAGGGGTCAAACTCGTGCCCCCTGTATTGGGAGCAAGGAATCTTAATCTCTGGACCACCAAGGAAGTTCCTAATATAATACTGCAAATAAATTATACTTTAATTTTTAAAAGACTGTGATACATATGCTTAAGAAAATAGAGAAAAGATAGACAAATAGAAAAATCTTGGAGAATTTTACCAGAGAATTTGAGGATATTAAAAAAAAATTAAATCAACATTATAGAATTAAAAGATACATATAGAAAATTCTAACTCCTAATTTTCTATTTTACTTCCACCAAGGCATCCATCATGTGTTGTACTAATTACCTTGAAGTTAGTAGGGATATATAAGCAGACATAATATTAGGAATCATTTCCAGAATAAACAAAATGCAAATGTCAATGAAAAAAAGAAGTCTTAGAATAAGATGGAAGAAGTCTGTAAATATTGTTAAGGGATAATTATAATGTGAGATTCTATACCCATTGCTTCCTGGCTAGTTACAGCAGAAACAAACATCTTTCACCAACCTAGATTTTAAGAAATCCTTTTTCTATATGACGGAGAAAATACAAGCAATTGTCACTTACAGGAAGGTGCGTGAATACAGCAAAGGTGCTACGTAGAAAGGCAATGAGGTCCACTAGATAGTCACTAGCCTTGCTGCCCAAATCTCCTGTCATCCAGTCATAGTCAGCCAACTGTAGAAACTGGTCAATCTTCTGGTTTAAGTTGGTATAAATCTCTTCTTCAGCTGCATGTCTGGCATCCTATGATATATGAAATTTTAATAATCATTCAGAATTGCATTACAAACAAAGCAGAAATTTCTGCTTGGAAACATCTCAAACTAAGTAACATAATTGAGAATATCAAGTAATATTACAGTCTCCATTAATTTTTCTTTTTTCCAAAAGCTCAGTAGAATCTTTTCAATTTATGTCTGCAAAACAAGCTATTATTTAGATTTACCAAATAAGAAACTGCCTTCATTACTCTCAGCTATCTGCATCCTTTTTACTTTCTTATCCATTGAACTATACTCAACTATCTATCAAACAAACTATCAAAACCATACTCATTCTCAGGATCCTGTTCTCTTCTCTTCTGCGATTCCAAGAACCTCTCTCGTGACAATACCAACCTCTCTTAAAATTGCTAGTCTCTTCACTTTCCTTATTGTAGGTTTCCTGAAGTTCCAAATTTAATGCTCTTTGTTTCCACTAGTTACCATCCCACCTTTCTAGATTCTTTATAATGAAGTTTCTTCAAAAATGGGCACACATTTACAAAAATTAACAATTTCAGGCTAATTAACAATAGTCTTGAAAAGTACTTAAACAATAACAAAAAATGTTCCTAAATCAAGCAAGTTTGAGAAACCCTATTTAAAAGAGTTGTGATGTACAGTGGCATATAAAAGGTGCTAAGAAGTGTCATGGGACTAAGGCTCCAAGAAAAACATTTTTAGGGCAAAGCAGTCTAAACTGAAACGCTAACAATCCATCAACATGGATTGGTCCAGGGTAATTCGCCAGGCTACCATATCTAATATTCATTTTTCAGGCTGATCTTACTTGACCATCCTCTGTTAAACATTCTCTGCTATAACCCTGTTCCTTTTTGGCTTTCAGGACATAGTTTTTCTTTTACTTTTCTGGCCTCTAATCCTCTCACTTTTGCTGAGTGATTTCATCACCTCCTATGCCTTTCACTCACTATCTCTGTCCAAGCCCATTCTTGTTAAAGACACATATAACTGATTGTTTCCTGCATTATGGTTCACAGAAACTTTAAATATTATTCCAAGTCCAGGACTAGAATAATTATAATCTGACTGCAAGGAGATCCAATAAGTCCATCTTAAAGGAGATAAGTCCTGAGTGTTCATTGGTAGGACTGATGTTGAAGCTGAAACTCCAGTACTTTGGCCACATGATGCGAAGAGCTAACTCATTGGAAAAGACCCTGATGCTGAGAAAGATAGAGGGCAGGAGGAGAAGGGGACAACAGAGGATGAGATGGTTGGATGGTATCACCGACTCGATGGACATGGGTTTGGGTGACTCCGGGAGTTGGTGATGGACAGGGAGGCCTGGTGTGCTGCGGTTCATGGGGTCGCAAAGAGTCGGACACGACTGAGTGACTAAACTGAACCACTCTTCATCTGTTCATTTCAGTTCAAGGCAGAGATCTAAACAACATATTAGATTCCATTGATTCCTCCATAGTCAGTCAATATGTCCTATAAATTCTAACCTCCAAATTTTATGCTAACTCATAACCTCTTCTCCATTTTCACCTTTTTAATACCTGCATAATTTTTCAAGGTATTTACATACTCTAATATAGGCACTGACTATGTTTACTTATATGAACAGTTTCAAGAACATTTCTCTGATTACTTGCTTATTTACTTGCTTGTATGATAATCTAATGTTGTCCTTGAATTTCCATTTTACTAAATTTTCTTTTAATAAGCATTATTTTCTAGAAAATCTGGCTTGAAGAAAATTTGAGCAGAAAGCACAGAGCATTCGCAGATGCTGCATCCCTGTCTCCCTCCTACTGTTTCCCCAATTAAAAAACCCATGAGTGAGTGTGGAACATTTGTTACGACAGATGAACCAATAACAATATTTTATTATTAAATAAAGTCTATAGTTTGCACCAGATTTTATTATTCATGTTGTACAGTTCCATGGGTACTTACAAATCGGTAATGCCATGTATTCACCATTACAGTCAGAATCATATGGAAGAGTTTTCTTGCCCTAAAAATCCACTCTGCTCTAACTATCCCTACCTTGCTTATCCCCCAAATCTTAGAAATAATTGATCATTTTACTTTCTCCAAAATTTTAACTGTCTTGAGTGTCTTATACTGATAATCATGTATGTAGCTTTTCAAATTGCCTTAATTCACTTAGCAATGTGCAGTTAATTTTCCTCCAGGTCTTCTGTGGCTTGATAGTTCACTCCTTTTCATCACTGAATAATATTCCATTGTCAGGATGCATCACAGTTTTTCTACTCATTCACCTACTGAAGGACATCTTGGTAGTCTTCAAATGCAGGCAATTATTAGCAATGCTGCTGTGGCCACTCATGTGTAAGTTTTTGTGTGGATTAAGACTTCAATTCACCCCTTACCAAGAAACATGATTGATCAATTGCATAGGAAGACTATTTCTGTTTAGCCTTGTAAGAAACTGACAAACTGTCTTTCAAATAACATTACCATTTTGCATTACCAG
This sequence comes from Bos javanicus, assembly GCF_032452875.1. Lineage (NCBI taxonomy): Eukaryota > Metazoa > Chordata > Mammalia > Artiodactyla > Bovidae > Bos > Bos javanicus. Next base: position 12,239,984 of record NC_083878.1, on the reverse strand, counting down.
AGGATGAGATGGCTGGATGGCATCACCAACTCAATGGACATGAGTCTGAGCAAGCTCTGGGAGTTGGTGATGGACAGGGAAGCCTGGCGTGCTGCAGTACATGGGGTTGCAAAGAGTCAGACACGGCTGAGCAACTGAACTGAACTTTGCATTACCACCAGCAATGAATGAGAAAGTTGCTATTGCTCCAGAAATTGTTGTTACTATTTTGGGTTTTAGTCATTTTAAGAACTATACAATGGTATCTAACTGTTGTTTTAATTTATAATACCCTTTCCATGCTTTCGTGTGATATCTGTTCAGATCTTTTGCCCATTTTTAGAGTGAACCCATATTAAACCCAGTTTTAAATTTTGTTACTGTTGAGTTTTACCAGTTTTTTTTATATTTTAGATATAAGTCCTTTATTAGATAAGCCTTTTACAAATATTTTACGATTGTCTTTTCATTTTCTTAAGAGTATCTTTTCTACAGCAGAAGTTTTTCATTTTAATGAAGTCCAACTTAGTATTCTCTTTGATGGATCATGTTTTGGTTGTTGCACCTTAAAAGTTTCAGTGGAGAATGAAAAGTTGGCTTAAAGCTCAACATTCAGAAAACTAAGATCATGGCATCTGGTCCCATCACTTCATGGCAAATAGATGGGGAAACAGTCTCAGACTTTATTTTTTGGGGGCTCCAAAATCACTGCAGATGGTGATTGCAGCCATGAAATTAAAAGACAATTACTCCTTGGAAGGAAAGTTATGACCAACCTAGATGGCATATTCAAAAGCAGAGACATTACTTTGCCAACAAAGGTCTGTCTAGTCAAGGCTATGGTTTTTCCAGTGGTCATGTATGGATGTGAGAGTTGGACTGTGAAGAAAGCAGAGCACCAAAGAATTGATGCTTTTGAACTGTTGTGTTGGAGAAGACTCTTGAGAGTCCCTTGGATTGCAAGGAGATCCAACCAGTCCATCCTAAAGGAGATCAGTCCTGGGTGTTCACTGGAAGGACTGATGCTGAAGCTGAAACTCCAATACTTTGGCCACTTCATGCAATTGGAAAAGACCCTGATGCTGGGAGGGACTGGGGGCAGGAGGAGAAGGGGACAACAGAGGATGAGATGGCTGGATGGCATCACCAACTCATCGATGGACGTGAGTCTGAGTGAACTCCGGGAGTTGGTGATGGACAGGGAGGCCTGGCGTGCTGCGATTCATGGGGTCACAAAGAGTTGGACATGACTGAGCGACTGAACTGAACTGAACCTTAAAAGTTTAATAGTCAAGGTCAGCAACATTTCCCTTTATATTATATTCTAGGAGTTTTATTGTGTTGTGTTTTACCTGTAAGTCTGTGATCCCTTTTGTGTTAATCTTTAAGTCAATTAACTCAAATTTTCTTGAGTTTAATTCAAACTGAAATTTTTTTTTCAAGAGAAAGGTGATATAGATGTATACTTAGAGCTGATTCACATTGCTGTACAGCAGAAAACAATACATTTTATAAAGAAATCATCCTGCAATTAAATTTTTTAAAAATTTCAGGAGAAAAATCCTCAAAATTTTAACTCAATTTTGAAGTGTAACATCTGTGTTTAGATTTCTTTCTTTTTCTTTTGCATGTGGATGACAAGTTGTTTCAAACCATTTATGGAAAAGCTTTTCATTTTCCCATTAAACTGAGTTTATTCCATGTCAACAATCAATTGATTATATTTGTGTGAGTCTATTTCTGGGCTACCTATTCTGTTCCTTTGATTGAATTATTTATTTATTTTTTACCATTATCACATTGTCTTGTCACTGTAGCTTTAGAGTAAACCTTGAAGTCAAGGAGTGTCAGTTCTCGAACACTGTTCTTCTCTGTCAATACTGTGTTGGCTGTACTGGGTGTTTTGCATTTCCATATAAAATTCAGAAACAATTTGCCAATATCCACAAAATGATATTTGCTGGAATTTTGACTGGGACTGAATCTTTATATTAAGTTGAAAACAACTGATATATTCATAAAATACTAAATCTACTTATCCATGAATACTTATAAATCAAATATCTCCATTATTTAGATCTTACTTTTTTGACTACTTTGTATCAGAGTTTTAAAGATTTCCTCATATAGATACTGTTTTTTTTTTTGTTAGATTTATGCATATTTCTATCCTACTTCAATGCTAATCTAAATAGTATTGCATTTTCAATTACAAATGCGTTATTCATTACTGATACAAAGACCAAATGACTTTTCTATATCACTTTTATAATCTGAACCTTTCATTACTTCCAGTAGTCTTTTTGTTATTGTTAATCCTTTTATAGTTTCTACATTGTCAATCATGTCATTTGTAACTGAGATCAGCTTTATTTCTATCTTCCCAATCTTTAAGGGGCTTCCCTTGTGGCTCAGTAGTAAACAACCTGCCTGCCAGTGCAAGAGACGCAGGTTTGATCCCTGGTTTGGGAAGATCCCCTGAGGAGGAAATGGCAACCCATTTCAGTATTCTTGCCTGGGAGATCCATGGACAGAGGAGCCTGGTGGGTGACAGTCCATGGGGTCACAGAGTTGGACAGACTCAGTGACTAAACAGCAACATCCAATTTGTAAATCTTTGATATCAAGGTTTACTGAGCATTGAAGAAGACTGGCATGAAAGAACAACCCTGCCTTCTTTTCCCATGATTTTAACAGGAAAGTTTCTAGTTTCTCATCAGCAGGTATGAAGTTATTTATAGGACTCATGCAGATGTACTCTGTCAAGTTGAGGAAATTTCCCCCCCTGCCCCTATTAAAGTTAGCTGAGATGTTTTATCATGAATAGCTGTTGGATTCTGTCAACACATTTTCTACATTTATTGATATGATTCTATTAATCTAATTGTTCTGTATGCAGCCCATTGATGTGATGAATACATTACTTGATTTCTGATGCTGAATAAGCCTTGAAGAACTAGAATAAATCCCACTTGGCTGTCATGTATAATTCTGATACATTATTGGACTCAATTTAATAATATTTTGTTGAGGATTTTACATCAATGTTCATGAGAACTACTGTTCTGTAGTTTTCCTCTCATACAATGTCTGGTTGGTATTAGGATAATACTGAACTCATACAACGAGTTAGGGCTCCCCAGGCGCCTCAGTGGGAAAGAATCCACCTGCCAATGCAGGAGCTGCAGGAGATGTGGGTCTGATCCCTGGGTCGGAAAGATCTCCTGGAGAAGGAAACAGCAACCTACTCCAGTATTCTTACCAGAATAATCCCATGGACAGAGGAGCTTGGCAGGCTACAGTCATAAAAAGTGGGACATGACTGAGCAACTGAGCATACATGCATGCCTACAATGAGTTAGGTAGTACTTCCTCTGCTTATGCTTCCTAGAAAATATTATAGAGAAGGGGTGAAATTTCACCCTTAAATATTAGATAGAGTTTTTTTGGCTTAATTTGGATATAATTGAGAGGCTACAAGATATTTAAAATGCACTACATAATGATTAAATATACGGACACACTGCAAAAAGATTCCCCACATCAAGTTAATTAACACACATCATCACCTCACATATTTACTTTTTTTGTGTAAGAACATTTTAGTTCTACTCTCATAGCATGTGTACACGCTAAGTCACTTCAGTCATGTCTGACTGTTTGTGACCCTATGGACCATAGCCCGCCAGGCTCCTCTGTCCATGGGATTCTCCAGGCAAAGAATACTGAGGTGGGTTGCCATGCCCTCCTCTAGGGAATATGCCCCACCCAAGGATCTAACTCTTGACTCATGACTCTTGCATTGGCAGGCGAGTTCTTTACCACTAGCACCATCTGGCGGAGAAGGCAATGGCACCCCACTCCAGTACTCTTGCCTGGAAAATCCCATGGATGGAGGAACCTGGTAGGCTGCAGTCCATGCAGTTGCGAAGAGTCGGACACGACTGAGCGACTTCACTTTCACTTTTCACTTTCATGCATTGGAGGAGGAAATGGCAACCCACTCCAGTGTTCTTGCCTAGAGAACCCCAGGGACTGCGGGGCCTGGTGGGCTGCCGTCTATGGGGTCGCACAGAGTCGGACACGACTGAAACGACTTAGCAGCAGCAGCAGCAGCACCATCTGGGAAGTCCCTATTCTCTTAGTAATCACCATTAGTATAATACAGTGCAATCAACTACAGTCACATTGTTATACACTAGGTGCTCAAACTATTCATCTTACAGTTGAAAGTTTATATTCTTTTATCAGCCTCTACTTCTGTCATCCAACAGTCCTGGCAATAATTTTTCTATTCTCTATTTCTATGAGTTCAACTTCTTTTCAGATTCTACATATAAATGACACCATGAAGTTTTTGTTCTTCCTTATCTATTTCACTTAGCATAATACCTTCCAGGTTCATCCATGTTTTTGCAGTACTTCCTTCCTTCTATTTTATAGCTGAATAATATTCCATTGTATGTATGGTGTGTGTGCACGTGTGTGTGTGTGTGTAATTTAGCCATTCATCCATTAGACACTTAGGTTGTTTCCAATCTTCACTATTTTAATTAATGTAATAATGAACTTGAGAGTATACATAACTCTTCAAGATAATGATTTTGATTCCTTTGAAAAGATACCAAGAAGTAGACTTGCTGGATCATACAGTAACTCTGTTTTTAATTTTTTGAGAAACTTCCATATTGTTTTCCACAGTGGCTGTATCAGCTTACATTCCCACCAACAGTATACAAGGGTTCCCTCTTCTCCAAATCCTTTGCAGCATTTGTCATCTATGCTTTTTTCTTTAATAAAAAGAAAGTTGATTTACAGTGTTATATTAGTTTCTTATGTAAAGTGATTCAGCCAAGTATGTGTGTGTGTGTGTGTGTTTACACAAACTCACACATATATATATTCCTTTCCACATGTTTTATTACAAGATACTGAATACAGTTTCCTGTGCTATGCAGTAAGACCTTGTTATTTATTTATTTTATATATTGCAGTTTGTATCTACTAGTCCCAAACTCCTAATTTATAGCTCCCCCATCCCCTTTCCCCTTTGGTATCATAAATTTATTTTCAATGTCTGTGGCTCTAGTTCCTGTTTTGTAAATAACTTCACACAGAAGTCCCACTTGTTTATTTTGTATTTTATTGCCTTTCCTTTTGTTGTAAGTTCCAAAAAATCACTTCCTAGATCAATGTCAAAGAAGTTACACATTAAGTTTTCTTCTAGGAGTGTTATGGATTCAGTCTTACATTCAAGTTTATAATCCATTTTGTGTCAATCTGTGCCTATGATATAAGATAGAGATCCAGTTTCATTCTTTCTGCATATGGCTATCCAGTTTTACCAAAACCACTTATTGAAGACACTATCCTTTCCTCATTGTATTTCTTGGCCCTTTTGTCATAAATCACTTGACCATATATGTATGGGAGATCCCATATATGTATTGGAGATATATACAAGTGATATATGTATTGGCGATCCCATCTGTTTAATTGATAAATATGTTTGCTTTTATACCAATACCGTATTGTTTAGATTACAATAGCTTTATAATATAATTTGAAATCATGAAGTGTGATTCTTCCAGCTTTGTTCTTCCTCATGATTGTTTTGAATTTCCAGAGTTTGTTGAACTTTCATACAGATTTTAATATTGATTTTTAAGTTTCTATAAAAATATCATACTATTAAAAATAATCATTTTGATAAGGATTGCATTGAATTTGCAGGTCACTTTGGATAGTCTGGATATTGGTAACATATTAATTCTATTTTGAAAAGCTATTAATTATTGATTCAATTTCTTCAATAGATATAAGGGTACTTAGAGTATCATTTTTTGAGTTTTGGTAAATTGTGTCTTTGAAATAATTTGTTCAATTTATGTAGACTATCAATTTGTGGGTACAGAGTTGTTCATAATATGCCCTTGTTAATCTTTTAATCCACTGAATCACTAGTGATGGCCCCTTTTTTATTTATGATATTAATAACTTGTGTCTTCTCTCTTTTATTATTGGTCAGCCTAACTCAAAGTTTATCAATTTTATTGATGCTTCTAAAAATCTGTATTTGATTTCATTGGTTTTCTCCTTTGCCTTTCTGTTTTCTTTTTTTTTTTTTTTTATTATTTAACTTACAATATTGTATTGGTTTTGCCCTACATTAAAATGAATCGACCACAGGCACACACGCATTCCCCATCCCGAACCCTCCTTCCCCCTGCCTTTCTGTTTTCAATGATTTCTATTCTAACTTTCTTTTCTTCTGGCTATTTCAGATTTAATTAGTTCTTCCTTCCCTAGTTTCCTAAAGCAGAATCTTAGATTATTGACTTTGAAATTTCTTATTTTCTGATTTATGTGATTAATGCTGTAAATTTCTCTATCAGCAGTGCTTTCACTGATGCCACAAATTTTAATAAGTTACACTTTATTTTAGGCTTCCTTGGTGGCTCAGATGGTAAAGAGTCCACCTGCAATGTAGGAGACCTGGGTTTCGATTGCTGGGTTGGGAAGATCCCCTGGAGAAGGGAATGGCTACCCACTCCAGTTTAGCTGCCTGGAGAATTGCTTGGACAGAGGAACGGGCTACAGTTCATGGGGGTCATATAATATAATTTGAAGTCTTTCTTAATCTCTCTTGAAAAAAAATTTTTTGGACTCGTGTTTTTCTAAAGTGTGTAGGTTCATCTCCAAATATTTGAGGATTTTCTATCTATCTTTCTATTATTTATTTCTAGAGTTTAATACCATTTGGCCTGAGAGCAAGTTTCATATGATTTTTATTCTTTAAAATTTTTAAGATGTGTTTTAATACCCAGAACATAATCTGTGTTGGTGAACGTTCTTATGACTTTTGAGAAGAATATGTATTATGTTGTTATTAGATGAAATATTCTACAAATGTCAATTTGATCCAGCTGATCGATAGCACCATTCAGTTAAACCCCAGCCTTACTAATTTTCTGCTAATAATCTGTCAATTGCTGATAGAGGGGTTTACTAAGAGACTTTACCAGGAAGAGATGTGGTCTTACATAAGCTGGTATTGTTGCTCAGTTGCTAAGTCGTGTCTGACCCCTGGCAGCCGCATGGACTGCAGTGCACCAGGTTCCTCTGTCCCTCACTATGTCTCAGTGTTTGGTCAAATTCAAGTCCACTGAGTTGGTCATTGCAATCTAACCATCTCATCCTCTGTCACCCCTTCTCCTTTACCCTTCATTCTTTCTTAGCATCAGAGTCTTTTCCAATGAGTTGGCTTTTCACATCAGGCAGCCAAAGTTCTGGAGCTTCAGCTTCAGCATGAGTCCATCCAACAAATACTCAGAGTTAATTTCTTTTAGGATTGACAGGTTTGATCTCCTGGAATACAAGGGACTCTCAAAAGTATTCTTCGGCACCATAATTGGAAAGGATCAATTCTTTGGCACTAAGCCTTCTTTATGATCCAACTCTCACATCTGTACTTGACTGCTGGAAAAACTATAGTTTTGACTGTATGGATCTTTGTTGGCAAAGTGATTTCTCTGCTTTTTAATATGCTGGCTAGATTTGTCATAACTTTTCTTCTAAGGAGCAAGGGTCTTTTAATTTCATGGCTGCAGTCACCATCTGCAGTGATTCTGGAGCCCAAGAGAATAAAATCTGTCTTATATATTAATAAATACCTTTTTAAATACTCATGCCTTTTTTCTCAGTTGATCTATTACAGTAGTGAATAATTTTATATAATTTTCTAGTACTAATCATCATTGCATTCATAACCTATTTATCCCTATTTTCTATGCACTTCCAGATTTTGTTTGATATTTTATTATTTATGATTTTCACATAATATTTGTCTTTAATTGTTCAGGGCTTTTTGTGGTTTCTCTAGTTTTTGAATCATTGCTAAGTTGACTTCACAAAAATTAACTGACATATTTTCCTTTTTTCTCTATAGTCTAGAGTATTTTAAATTATACAGACGTTATCTGTTTCATGAAAGCATAAATGAATTCCCTTATAAAATCATGCGACTCCATCTTTTCAAGAAATACTTAACAATATTTTCATTTCTTTCATAGTTATGCCGATCTTCTGTATTTTCTTGTATCATTTATTAATCACACATTTTCTAATAGATCTTCAAATTTATTAGCATAGAGTTATACAACATATGCTGGAGATATATTTCATTTCTTCTGATTATGAATTTCAAGTAACTGTGATTTATTTATTCCTTGCTTTTTCCTTCTGTTCTCCTTTCCTTTCTGCTCTTTATCCTTTTTTCAATACTTCCTTCCTGTCTCCTTCTTTCCTTCCTTCCTTTTTTTTTTTAACATTTATTTGTTTATTTGGCTGACTCAGGTCTTAGTTGTGGTGCATGGAGTTAGCTTAGTTGCTCCGAGGCATAGGGACTCTAGTTCCCCAACCAGGGATTGAATTCGCATTCCCTGCACTGCAAGGAGGACTCCTAACAATCGGACCACCAGGGAAGTGTCCTTTTCCTTCCTTCTAATTAAGCAAAATAAACAATTATTTTTTAAATTGTGACATACCCTTGCTTAAAGTCTCTCAAAGATTTTATTAGGATGAAATCCAAATTATCTATCATTATAAAGCACAGTGCTTCACATATTGACATTTACCTACTTCTATAAGTCATTGCTACCCTTATTTGACATGGAACATGTACAATTTTATTTCATTATTTCATTTTTGTACATGAGGTTGCCTCACCTAAAAATGTCTCTTATCCCTTCCTCATCCTTTCTCTGGATACATTCTGCAGGTCCAAAGATACTCCTGTTGGACACCTCCTACTAAGCCTTTTCTGGTAAGTCCTCCTTGAAAGTTTCATACCTGGGATAAGTACCATTCACCTCTTCTAGATCTGTTAAAGTTGATTTTCCTTAGAGCTCAAACCTCATAGTTTTTCTTTGGTTGTTGCTATTCAGTTGCTAAGTCTGACTTAGCAAGAGTCTGACTCTTTGCAACCCTGTGGACTGCAGGCTTCCCTGTTCTTCAGCTTTTCTCTATCTATATTCAATTCCCAGCAGAAAGCCAGCTCCATGGTATTAAATACCATCTTTATATATATATAAGTTTTAAAGTTTTATGTACAACTATGAAGGAAATGGCACCCCACTCCAGTACTCTTGCTTGGAAAATCCCATGGACGGAGGAGCCTGGTGGGCTGCAATCCATGGGGTTGCGAAGAGTCGGACATGACTGAGCGACTTCACCTTCACTTTTCACTTTCACGCATTGGAGAAGGAAATGGCAACCCACTCCAGTGTTCTTGCCTGGAGAATCCTAGGGACCGGGGAGCCTGGTGGGCTGCCGTCTATGGGGTCGCACAGAGTCGGACATGACTGAAGTGACTTAGCAGCATGACTTTATCCTGTCAAATTAATATCTCTATGATAAATGACTACTAAACACTTCAAACATAATATATTAAAAATGGAAATCTTGATTCTACTGCCACTCCCCAAACCTGTTATTTTCTCACTGTTCCCTATCTTAGGTAATAGCATCACTACTCATCTAGTTTGCTTAGCTTAAATATCTTAGAATAATTTTTGACTCCATGCTTTCTCTTATAACCTCATACCCAATCTAGCAGTAAAACTTGCCATCTCTACCTTCAAAAATATTTCTTTACACTTCTATCCCTGCCACTATAGTCCAGATGATCAGTCTCTCTTACCTAGACTATTGTAATGACCTTCCGACTGGGCGCCTTCTTCCACTCTTCTTGACCTATCATATATTTTCCATATTGCCACCAGTGTTACCCATTATAAAATCAGGTTATCACCACCATTTCCAGTCTTCTTATGGCCTCACATTTCATTTCAAATAAAATAAAAAATACTTGCTGCTGCTGCTAAGTCACCTCAGTCATGTCCGACTCTGTGTGACCCCATAGACGGCAGCCCACCAGCTCCCCCATCCCTGGGATTCTCCAGGCAAGAACACTGGAGTGGATTGCCATTTCCTCCTCCAATGCATGAAAGTGAAAAGTGAAAGGGAAGTCGCTCAGTCGTGTCCGACTCTTAGCGACCCCATGGACTGCAGCCCACCAGGCTCCTCCGTCCGTGGGATTTTCCAGGCAAGAGTACTGGAGTGGGGTGCCATCGCCTTCTCCTTACTGTGGCCTAAAATCCAGAAATCATATGATTCGAAATCCTGTCTCTTACCATTCCTACCACAAATGATACATACAGCATTGCCAGACTGACCCCTCTGCATACTGATCACCTTGACTACATAATACCTTCTACTATGGGTAACCCAAGACGGGCGGGTCATGGTGGAGAGGTCTGACAGAATGCGGTCCACTGGAGAAGGGAATGGCAAACCACTTCAGTATTCTTGCCTTGAGAATGCCATAAACAGTATGAAAAGGCAAAATGATAGGATACTGAAAGAGGAACTCCCCAGGTCAATAGGGGCCCAATATGCTACTGGAGATGGGTGGAGAAATAACTCCAGAAAGAATGAAGGGATGGAGCCAAAGCAAAAACAATACCCAGCTGTGGATGTGACTGATGATAGAAGCAAGGTCCGATGCTGTAAAGAGCAATATTGCATAGGAACCTGGAATGTCAGGTCCATGAATCAAGGCAAATTGGAAGTGGTCAAACAAGAGATGGCAAGAGTGAATGTCGACATTCTAGGAATCAGTGAACTAAAATGGACTGGAATGGGTGAATTTAACTCAGATGACCATTATATCTACTACTGCGGGCAGGAACCCCTCAGAAGAAACGGAGTAGCCATCATGGTCAACAAAAGAGTCTGAAATGCAGTACTTGGATGTAATCTCAAAAATGACAGAATGATCTCTGTTCGTTTCCAAGGCAAACCATTCAATATCACAGTAATTCAAGTCTATGGCCCAACCAGTAACACTGAAGAAGCTGAAGTTGAACGGTTCTATGAAGACCTACAAGACCTTTTAGAACTAACACCCAAAAAAGTTATTCTTTTCATTATAGGGGACTGGAATGCAAAAGTAAGAAGTCAAGAAACACCTGGAGTAGCAGGCAAATTTGGCCTTGGAATACGGAATGAAGCAGGGCAAAGATTAATAGAGTTTTGCCAAGAGAATGCACTGGTCATAGCAAACACCCCCTTCCAACACACAAGAGAAGACTCTACACATGGACATCACCAGATGGTCAACACTGAAATCAGATTGATTATATTTTTTGCAGCCAAAGATGGAGAAACTCATTGCAGTCAACAAAAACAAGACCAAGAACTGACTGTGGCTCAGACTATGAACTCCTTATTGCCAACTTCAGACTTAGATTGAAGAAAGTAGGGAAAACCACTAGACCATTCAGGTATGACCTAAATCAAATCCCTTATGATTATACAGTGGAAGTGAGAAATAGATTTAAGGGACTAGATCTGATAGATAGAGTGCCTGATGAATTATGGAATGAGGTTCGTGACACTGTACAGGAGATACGAATCAAGACCATCTCCATAGAAAAGAAATGCAAAAAAGCAATGGCTGTCTGGGAAGGCCTTACAAATAGCTGTGAAAAGAAAAGAAGCAAAAAGCAAAGGAGAAAAGTAAAGATATAAGCATCTGAATGCAGAGTTCCAAAGAATAGCAAGGAGAGATAAGAAAGCCTTCCCTAGCGATCAATGCAAAGAAATAGAGGAAAACAACAGAATGGGAAAGACTAGAGATCTCTTCAAGAAAATTAGAGATACCAATGGACATTTCATGCAAAGATGGGCTCAATAAAGGACAGAAATGGTAGGGACCTAACAGAAGCAGAAGATATTAAGAAGAGGTGGCAAGAATACACAGAAGAACTGTACAAAAAGATCTTCACGACCCAGATAATCACGATATGATAACTCATCTAGAGCCAGACATCCTGGAATGTGAAGTCAAGTGGGCCTTAGAAAGCATCACTACGAACAAAGCTAGCGGAGGTGATGGAATTCCAGTTGAGCTATTTCAAATCCTGAAAGACGATGCTGTGAAAGTGCTGCACTCACTATGCCAGCAAATTTGGAAAACTCAGCAGTGGCCACAGGACTGGAAAAGGTCAGTTTTCATTCCAATCCCAAAGAAAGGCAATGCTAAAGAATGCTCAAACTACCGCACAATTGCACTCATCTCACATGCTAGTAAAGTAATGCTCAAAATTCTCCAAGCCAGGCTTCAGCAATATGTGAACCGTGAACTTCCTGATGTTCAAGCTGGTTTTAGAAAAGGCAGAGGAATCAGAGATCAAATTGCCAACATCCGCTGGGTCATCGAAAAAGCAAGAGAGTTCCATAAAAACATCTATTTCTGCTTTACTGACTATGCCAAAGCCTTTGACTGTGTGGATCACAATAAACTGTGGAAAATTCTGCAAGAGATGGGAATGCCAGACCACCTGACCTGCCTCTTGAGAAATCTGTATGCAGGTCAGGAAGCAACAGTTAGAACTGGACATGGAACAACAGACTGGTTCCAAATAGGAAAAGGAGTACGTCAAGGCTGTGTATTATCATCCTGCTTGTTTAACTTATATGCAGAGTACATCATGAGAAACACTGGACTGGAAGAAACACAAGCTGGAATTAAGATTGCCAGGAGAAATATGAATAACATCACATATGCAGATGACACCACCCTTATGGCAGAAAGTAAAGAGGAACTAAAAAGCCTCTTGATGAAAGTGAAAGTGGAGAGTGAAAAAATTGGCTTAAAACTCAACATTCAGAAAACGAAGATCATGGCATCTGGTCCCATCACTTCATGGGAAATAGATGGGGAAACAGTGGAAACAGTGTCAGACTTTACTTTTTTGGGCTCCAAAATCACTGCAGATAGTGACTGCAGCCATGAAATTAAAAGATGCTTACTCCTTGGAAGGAAAGTTATGACCAAACTAGATAGCATATTCAAAAGCAGAGACATTACTTTGCCAACAAAGGTTCATCTAGTCAAGGCTATGGTTTTTCCTGTGGTCATGTATGGTGAGAGCTGGACTGTGAAGAAGGCTGAGCGCCGAAGAATTGATGCTTTTGAACTGTTGTGTTGGAGAAGACTCTTGAGAGTCCCTTGGATTGCAAGGAGATCCAACCAGTCCATTCTGAAGGAGATCAGCCCTGGGATTCCTTCTGAGGGAATGATGCTGAAGCTGAAACTCCAGTACTTTGGCCACCTCATGCGAAGAGTTGACTCATTGGAAAAGACTCTGACGCTGGGAGGGATTGGGGGCAGGAGAAGAAGGGGACGACAGAGGATGAGATGGCTGGATGGCATCACTGACTCGATGGACGTGAGTCTGAGTGAACTCCAGGAGTTGGTGATGGACAGGGAGGCCTGGCGTGCTGTGATTCTTGGGGTCGCGAAGAGTCAGATACGACTGAGTGACTGAACTTAACTGAACTATACTGTAACTTCTGACGTGCATGCATGAGTGCATGCTATGTCACTCCAGTCTTGTCCGAGTCTTTGAGACAGTATGGACTGCAGCCTGTCAGGCTCCTCTGTCCATGGGATACTATTGGACAGAGTGGGTTGCCATGCTCTCCTCCAGGAGATCTTCCCAACCCACATCTCCTACATGTCCTGCATTGGCAGGTGGGTTCTTTACCACTAGAGCCACCTAGCAAGCCCTAGCTCCGACTAGAATGCTTATCTATTAGAAATCCAAGTGATTCAATTTCTGATTTCATTCAGATCATTTCTTTGTCTTCCTAGTTCTTAACACTACCTGACATTATATTAAATTTTTTGTTTGTGTGCCATCTATCACCACTAGAATACAAGCTATGTCAAGCCAGGACACTGGTTTATTGCCTGGTATGTAACCAATGCTTTATAAAAACTTTAAGAAAATGGAGAAGTTTAATGTATTTATTGTATTATTATAGCATTTTTTTTTTTTTGCACAGTTCTTTACAAAATTTACAGTGACTGTCTTCCCTATGGATTATAAACTCTAAATTAAAGGACTAAGTATTTTCTCTTCTTCTACCCCAAAATCTACCTTATTTAATAGTAGGTACACAGGCAATATTTGTGGTGTAAAATACCTTCATTTTATATTGTCAGTGAGTGAGGGAATTCTTATAAACAAGGAAAGCTAAGAATATCAGCTTGATTAGGTCACATATGGTAAAAACAAGAAGGAACTCTGCAAGAAAATACCTTGAAGACCTTCTGATTATTTTTGCCCCATTTTCAGCATTAAGGTTTCCATCTGCTAGGAGAAGTTTTCTGGAAACAGTAGCTTAGGAAAATACACAATATGAAGCTCTTATAATTGCCATGTTTATACTGAGTTCTGGGTTAGCTGCTTTGAAACAGTCCTGGTAAAAATAAACTTTCAATGTGTTTTAAGCAATCAGTGTTTCCAATAAGCACTGTCAACATGACCTTTAGTGGTCTCCAGAACTTCTCCTTTACTAAGTATTTAACTGGATGCTCAACCTCTATGCCTTCCTGTCTGCCTTTAATTTTCCCTCAGCAATTTTAATGCTGGAACAACAACAAAATACACAAGTCATCCTCTGGGAGGATTTCTAACCATAATTTGAAAAGCCCTTGAAATAAGAAAATTGAAATGGATTAGAGGAAGAATAGTAGTACATATTACATATTCGTACATACATATGTATGTAATTATATTACATACATAGGGTAAACAACTATAAATGCACATCACATTCTCTCTCCTATTTTCTATTCAACACTCAACTGTAAGTCCCTACCTCGTTTTCTTTCAAGAAGAAATTTTAGATTCCACATGTAGAAATCATGTAGAAATACTTTTTGATAAAATTATTGCCCATGTTCCATAATAATGATAATATTTAAGAATATTTATAAGTCCTATTAAATTACCTAAGGAAAGTCATCCTAAAACTCTTAAATCTCTTGTCATATTTTCATATTAATACTTGGGGCCTCTTTATAAAGTAAGTCTGCTGCTGCTGCTGCTAAGTCACTTCAGTCGTGTCCGACTCTGTGCGACCCCATAGACGGCAGGCAGCCCACCAGGCTCCCCCGTCCCTGGGATTCTCCAGGCAAGAACACTGGAGTGGGTTGCCATTTCCTTCTCCAATGCATGAAAGTGAAAAGTGAAAGTGAAGTCGCTCAGTATCCATCACTAAAAGAGAGTCAATATTAATACAATGAGACATTATTGAAAAGTTTACAAGCTACAAATATAAATCATGTATAATGAATTCTATTGTAAGTAATTTTATAGATAATTTGAAATAACCCAAGGTCACATCATAAATGTGTAATTCATCTAGCAGTCAATGTAATGATAAACATAGAGAAAGAATACACCAGTTGTTACACATCCCATTTTTTCCTTTTTTTCAGCTTCACTGAAAACAAAATCATAAGATATTTAAAACCATACATTGTGGTGATCTAACACGCATATATATTGTGAGAGTATTTCTTTTCCATCATCTAGTTATTTAACATACTCATCACCTCACATATTACTTTTTATTCTATAAGAACATTTAAGTTCTATTTTCTTAGCAACAATACAGTACTATCAACTATGGGAATCATGCTTTACATTAGATCCTTAACTCTTTTTCCTCTTAAAGCTGAAAGTCTGTTCCTCCTTACCAACTTCTCTCTATTGCCTAACCCACTCTTCTAGTACCTAGCAACCACTTTTCTACTAATTTTTTAAAAATATTCTTCATATAAAGGCAGTAATTGTCCTTCTTGGTGTGGCTTATTTTCCTTAGCATAATGCCCTCTAGGTCCATCTACATTATCACAAATGGTAGGATGTTCTTATTTTTCATAACTGAATAATATTCATATATATACACATATCAATATCAATACATATATGGAGAATATATGTTTGTGTGTGTATATATATATATATATATATATATAAAACATTTCTTTATCCACTTATTTGAAGACTGTTTCCATGTCATAGCTATTGTGATTATTCCTGCGATGAACATGGAACTATATATAACTCTGAAATACAATTTTCCAATTTCTTTGAATACACACCCAGAAGCAGAATTGCCAGATCATATGATTCTTCAAGAAATTACAAGCTCTATTTGTAATTTTTTGAGGAACCTCCATACTGTTTTCCATAATGGCTATACCAATTTACATTCCTACCAACAGTGTACAAGTGTTCCCTTTATATATCCTCACCAGTATTTATCATCTCTTGTATTTTTACTGATAGCTATTCTAACATGTGTGATGCATTATCACATTGTGGTTTTGATTTACTTTTTTGAAAAGGCCATCCTTTCCTCATTATACATTCTTGGCCATTTTGTCATAAATTAATTGACCATATATGCATGTTTATTTCTGGGCTCTGCAATCTGTTCCACTGATCTATATCTCTGTTTTTATGTCAATACCATACCGTTCTGATTACTATAGCTTTATAATACATTTTGAAATCAGATCGTGTAATGCTTCTAGCTTTGTTCTTCTCTCTCAAGACTGCTTTGGGCAGGTTCTTTCACATCTTTTTTCTTAGAACAGAAAAAAGTAGATCATACCAACAATTTTTATATCTCATAAAATATAATAAGCAACATGAATCAAATTTGATTTGTACTCTTAAATCTATTCTCAAGGGAAGGTACCAATAAAGAGATATAGATAAAAAAAATTTCAATTCTATAATTTTATATCTAATTCATATCAACTTCTGGATTTCAAAACATATATTTGCTCGAAAACTGAAATCATCAAATAATAACAACAGAATCCTAAAACATACATGTTCTAGTAAGGTTAAAAAAAAAAAAAAAAAAGACTAGAAATAGGACACAGAGAAGAGAAGGTGGCTAAATTTAAATTTTAATTGCTGTTGATTTCAGCTATAACCACCATTTTCTAGACCAAACTTAAGACTTCTTGAATGCCAGGCAGTCAATAGAGGAAAACAGTCATTTTTACGTATGAAATATAAGGAAGATTCAGTGAATACAACCATAGACCCTTTTTAGTTTAAACACCCCAAAACAGGCATTGGTATTTGTTTTCCTAAGGAAATAATAAGGACTTATTCTCAAGACCATGTATGACTTATGAGAGAAACAAAGCAAGGTTAGGTATAAAGCCCCAGCACACCAGAAGCACTTCTATAGTACTGCAGGACTTTCTCACCTTAAAAGTCGTGGTGCCATACAGCTTGGTAGTGTGGACTGTCTCTGGAAGGACATTAGTGATATTGGTGATAAATTCTTCCAAGTACTTACAGGATTTCTCCAAGTGTGTTGTATTGATAATAATCTGGACAAGCTAGAAAATAACAAGAACATGTAAGGGTCATTTGACTATTTAACCTTGGATGCATGGCTCATTATGAATCTACTGGTATAAGAAAAACAAAAGGCATAATGGCAGAGGCCATCTGTATTCTGTAAATGTTAAAGTGAAAGCACAGGATAGGTATCACTTCCTCTATGAAGATTTCCCTGACTTCCCAAAAAATCTAGCATTTCCCCCAACTATAGGAGTAAATGTCACTATTTTAAACTCATATCTTTGGTTCAAAATAAAGACTAGGCTAAGATAAAAAACTGATAGTATTTAGCATACAACCTGGAAATAAATAATTGCCAAATGAATAAAATAAACTCCTATTAAAAGAATAAGACAGTAAAGGACAGTAAGTTTCAAAATAAGGCACAGTGAACATAGGAATTTTGGAACAGTTGCAATATATAAATAAACTACATCAGTTTCTATGAAAGAAAAAAATATGAGCACAGGAATCAGAGAAACCAGGGAGCAACTACTTACAAATTATTGATACTGACAAAGTTTCTTGACTTCTCTAAGCCTATTTATTTACCTGTAAAATATTAATAATAATTTCTAACTCACACTTATTATGAAGACTAAATATTCTTTTGTTAATACTATTTTCCTTTTCTTACAGAAGAGATCCTTAAAGAAGGCAGTACTGATGATAAAAAGCCATCTCTAAATTTCTTCGAGAGCAAGATGAGAAAGAAAACTGCTGTCTGTAGAATTAAACTTTCTAAACCACTTTACAGTTCATTTTCTTACATCACCCTCCTAGCAACCTGAAGAAGTAAGTTAAGTGGGCATACTTATTACTTCCATTCTACCATAAGAGAAACAAAAAATGAAATTAAACTGGGATTCAAATCCAAGTCATCAACCTTCAAATTATGGTCTCATCTTAATGATTTCAGCCAGTGCCTTTTAGCATAAGCTTAAGATGGCAGCCCTGGAGCACTACATTTTTATGTATACTAGGCTGAACTACCAGATTCAGGGGCTGACATCAACCATACATCTCCATTCTTTGATTCTACTTTATGTAAAAAATTAAGTTAAAATTTTTAATGACTGATACCTACTATGTACCAATACAATATTGTAAAGTAATTCACCTCCAATTAAAATAAATACATTTATATTGAAAAAAAAAACTATTCACATTCCCCAAAAAGAAATACAAAGAGAAAGTAAAATGGAACCTTTTTTACTTTTCTTTTCTACATTTTTAACTTTTCATTTTCACAAGAATATGTCTAGGGGTGGGGTTGTGGTAGGCAGGGGAGTTTTGGTGTTTAAGGCTATGAATGAACTTGCATCCTCTTTTAGTCTAGTGAGATAATAATCCAGAGAAGTAAGTAGATGACAGAAGGGGAAAACTGGAGTTAAAGATGAAGGGAGGTACTACACATTTTTAAATCAAATGATATTCGAAAACAATGTTTAAAAGATAGAATTGTACTTCAGTAAAAGTGACTGTATTATGCTGTGGAATATTAAATTAAATTATTAATAGGACCATAATCAGAAATACTATACTAAAGCCTTTGATTGTATGGATCACAACAAATTGTGGAAAATTCTTAGAGAGATGTGAGTACGTCTCAGACTATCTTACCTGTCTCCTGAGAAACTTGTATGCAGGTCAAGAAGCAACAGTTAGAACCAGACACAGAACAAAGGACTGGTTCAAAACTGGGAAAGGAGTACACCAAGGCTGTGTATTGTCACCTTGCTTATTTAACTTATGTGCAGAGTACATCATGAGAAATGCCAAGCTGGATGAAACACAAGCTAGAATCAAGATTGCTGAGAGAAATATCGATAACCTCAGATATGCCAATGATAACACTCTAATGGCAGAAAGTGAAGAGGAACTAAAGAGCCTCTTGATGAAGGTAAAAGAGGAGTGAAAAAGCTGGCTTAAAACTCAACATTCAAAGAACTAAGATCATAGCATCCCATCCCATCACTTCATGGCAAATAGAAGGGGAAAAAGTGGAAAGAGTGACAGATTTTATTTTCTTGGGCACCGAAATCACAGCAGTGATTGCAGCCATGAAATTAAATGACACTTGTTCCTTGGAAGGAAACTGATGATAAACCTAGACAGTGTATTCAAAAGCAGAGACGTCACTTTGCTGACAAAGGTCCATATAGTCAAAACTATGGTTTTTCCAGTAGTCATATATGGATGTGAAAGTTGGACCATAAAGAAGGCTGAAGAATTGATGCTTTCAAATTGTGGTGCTGGAGAGGATTCTTGAGAGTCCTTTGGACAGCAAGGAGATCAAACCAATCAGTCCTAAAGGAAATCAATGTTGAATATTCATTGGAAGGACTGATGCTGAAGATGAAGCTCCAGTACTATAGCTACCTGATTGAAAAACCTTCTCATTGGAAAAGACCCTGCTGCTGGTAAAGCTTGAAGGCAAAAGAGAAGGAGGTGGCAGAGAGTGAAATGGTTAGATAGCATCACTGATTCAACAGACCCGAATGTGAGCAAACTCCAGGAGATAGCGAAGGACAGGAAGCCTGGTGTGTTGCAGTCCAAGCAGTCTCAAAGAGTCGGACATGACTTCACGACTGAACAACAACAACCTCCTCAAACAGCACACAGCACAGGGCCAAATACACAATTCATTCTCCAAAAATACATGTCAACTCATAATAATGCTTTAGTAATAGATTCAAGTAAGGGAAAAGGTAACTTCTACCCACTAAGGATCAGCCAAAAACAGCTACTTTTGAAATATAATGGCAAAGATAAAAGACTGAGTTCCAAGAAAGATAAGTTAGGGCAACAATGGGACTAAGTCTTTTACTATTTCCCAAAATTCATCAGACAAGTTCATATTAATCATTAGGCTCTTTCTGGGCTTTCCTGGTGGCTCAAATAGTAAAGAATCTGCCTGCAGTGTGGGAGACCTGGGTTCGATCCCAGGGTTGGGCTTCCCAGGTAGGGGTAGTGGTAAAGAACACAACTGCCAATGCAGGAGACATAAGAGACATGGGTTCAATCCTTGTGTCAGGAAGATACCCTGGGGTATGGAATGACAACCCACTCCAGTATTCTTGCCTGGAGAATCCCCAAGGACAGAGAAGCCTGGTGGGCTACAGTCCATGGGGTCTCAAAGAATTAGACACGAGTGAAGCAACTTAGCACATACCCAGGTCCTTTCCATTCATTCGATAGTTTGAATTTGGACACTTCGAATTTTGGAAAAAAAATTCTGTCACCTATAAAATTACCCAAAATATCAGCTTTTTAACTTGAGAGTGCTTTAGGGAAAAACACCCACAAAAATAAGTGATTTCTCACCCTCTTCCTTTCAATGTGTTTCTTCTTCAGAGAAGGACTAAAATCACTTTTAAAATTTAAATTTTATACATTAAATCATTCTTCTTCATGAGTGGGAATGTGGCTACTGGAAAGGTTGTCTTGATATGGAAGCTAGAAAAGTAAGAGAGTTAATTTGGGGAACCAAAAATTTTCTATTTTAAAATGAGCATTACCAATAGGGAACACATTCTATCTATCAAAAGAAATCCTAATAATAAGGAGGAATCGTGTCATGTTATAGAAATAAAAAACAGTGGCAGTCAAAGAGAAAATTGTCATGTTTTGCAGGATATTGGCAGTTTAAAAAAAAAGGAGGTGGCTTCACTGGGTACAGTAGTAATTTCCCATGATTTTTTAAAGATCTGTCAACACAAAAGATCACCACGAATTACATCAATTGGCTGTCAGTCACTTTTGAAATGTTTCACTGCTGAGCACAGAAGAGACTATTAAAACACTCTAGGATTACAGTAGATATCATGTCATTTTCAAAGGGAATATTTGTCTGTTAATGAGGTCTAAGTGATCTCTACTCCTGAATGACAGCTAACCAAAATCCTTAAAGGGGCATTTACAAATGTGAAGCCAGATGCTTTGGGAGTTATTTTGAACTTAAGGGTGAAATGAAGCAATTTCTTATATCAACTTTCATCAGAGTTTGAGCTCCTTTGATATTTTTAACCCATACTACCCACTCTCTTTTAAAAATATATCACTGCAGCAATCTAAACTGTCCTATTGTTTCAAGAACATGGAACTAACAATGTATTAAGATACTGGTTATATCTCACATAAAGTGGATTTCCATGAAAACTGTACACACACACAAAAAAAAACACCAAAAAGCAAATAAACACTTCCACAACCAAATGACAGAAGTTACTTAGACGAAAAACCCTTAAGAAACAGGAATTTTTTTTTTTTTTGGGGGGGGGGGCTCTTTCCTTCCTAAAATCAGAGAGAATCTAATAAAGAAGGCACAGAGTAGATTGTAGGCATCACTTCTTCAACTTTGCTCCAAACACCACAGCAGAAGCTGAACTATGATCACAGATAGGTGTTCATATTCCTGACAAACTCCAGGAAAGAAAACGTCTTCATAATCGTTAACAGTTCAAAACTAAGCCTTAAATTCCAAGAAGAGGCTTCCGTTCCTGATTATAAGTTACTTCTGATATATTACATTACCTTGTCCCCCAAAACAGATAATTTAGTATACTGAAGCTCCAAATGGACTAATCCAAGCCAAGAAAATGACTCTTTCCACCCACCAATGCCTCTCAACTACTGATAGAAAAGATTAAAAACTAAATAACAGTCCTATTTCTCATTCACAAGTATAAGCTATCCCTAAGACCAGTCCATCATAAAGGAGATCAGTCCTGGGTGTTCATTGGAAGGACTAATGTTGAAGCTGAAACTCCAGTACTTTGGCCATCTCATGTGAAGAGTTAACTCATTGGAAAAGACCCTGATGCTGGGAAAGATTGAGGGCAGGAGGAGAAGGGGACGACAGAGGATAACATGGTTGGATGGCATCACCAACCCAATGGACATGGGTTTGGGTTGACTCAGGAGTTGGTGATGGACAGGGAGGCCTGTGAGCTGCAGTTCACGGGGTCGCAAAGAGTCGGACACAACCGAGTGAATGAACTGAACTGAACTGAAGACTTCAAGGAATTTTATCTCCATTTCACCGCAGCAAGAGGGTATAAAAAGCTGTGTCAGCTACCCATTTTATACCATCTCTATGGTAAATATCTAAACTATTAAAATACTTGGAATTACTGGTTTCAAATTCAAAGGACTAACACAAAGATTATATTTGAAAAACTTCTGTATACAATGTTTTAACATAATATTAGCAATATCGTTGCTGTTAACAATAGGGGATGGAGACAAATGATATGCAGGAGATAACATAGGTCATCAACCTAAACTATATTAAAAGGAAAAGGAGAATGCAAAGCATCAGTCATTTATTCAGATCCCCTGGGGCATGATTATAATCATAAAAATAATACGTGTTCAATATGGTATAACTACCAGCCCTTCTAAATTTTTTTAACTTTACACTGAAAACCTACCTACCTACTTTCTTTTTTTTTTTTCCCCCTCTTCTCTCTTTCATTACTTAACAATTTCTATATGCCCAGGAACTGGGATAGGGTTGTACATAATTATACACAAGACACAGTCCTTGGTTTCATGGAGATTATAGTAAACATATAAACATACAAATACATAGTATGACAGCAGGTGGTAGTAAGCACTGGGAATAGGAGAGAGAAGAAGTAGGTACAAGGGGAGGGTATTAATGTATCTGAGCTACTTGGAGATAGGGTGGTCAAGAGGCCTCTTTAAGGAAATAATATTTGAGAAGGAATTTAAGTGAAGGTATATTGCTGTCATGTGTAATAAATAAATTATTTTATGTCTAATTTATATTTTAAGCCTTTCTATAGTTACATTCTTCATAAAGAAACAGAATATCCTTTCATTCACTGTAAAACCTTCATGGATCACAGCCTTGTCATGGCAAAGAGGCTTGTATAACTCAATGAAGCTATGAGCCATGCAGTACAGGGCCACCCAGGATGGATGGGTCATAGTGAAGTTACGACAAATCATGGTCCACTGGAAGAGGAAATAGCAACCCAGTCCAGTATTCTTGCTTGGAAAACCCCATGAACAGTATGAAAAGGCAAAAAGATAGGACACTGGAAGATGAGCCCTCCAAGTAGAAAAGTGTCCAGTATGCTACTGGGGAAGAGCAGAGGGCAATAACTAACAGCTCCAGAAAGAATGCAGCAGCTGGGACAAAGTGGAAACGATGAGCAATTATGGTAGTACCTGATGGTGAAAGTACATTCAGTGTTGTAAAGAACAATATTGCATAGGAACCTGTAGTGTTAAGTCCATGAATCAAGGTAAACTGGATATGGTCAAGCAGGAGATGGCAAGGTAGAACATCTCAGGAATGAGTGAACTAAAATGGACATGAATGGGCAAACTTAATTCATTATATTTACTACTATTGGCAAGAATCCCTTAGAAGAAGAGTAGCCCTCACAGTCCACAAATGAGTACAAAATGCAGTACTTGGGTGGAACCTGAAAAGAAAGAATGACCTCAATTCATTTCCAAGGCAAACCATTCAACATCACAGCAAACCAAGTCTATGCCCCAACCACTGATGTCAAAGAAGCTGAAGTTAACCAGTTCTATGAGGACCTACTTTCTAGAACTAATACCAAAAATGATGTCCTTTTCATCAGGGGACTGGAATACAAAAGTAGGAAATCAAGAGATACCTGGAACCATCGGCAAGTTTGGTTTGGGATACGAGCAGGGCAAAGGCTAACAGAATTTAGACAAGAGAACACACTGGTCATAGCAAATACCCTTTCCCAACAACCCAAGAGATGACCTTACACATGGACATTATGACTGCCCTGTTGCTCAGTTGCTTCAATCATGTAAGACTCTTTGCGACCGTATGGGCTGTAGCCTGCCGGGCTCCTCTGTCCATGGAATTCTCCAGGCAAGAATACTGGACTTTGTTCCCATGCCCTCCTCCAAGGGATCTTCCCAACCCAGCGGTCAAACTTGCATCTCTACATTGGCAGTAGGGGTTCTTTACTACTAGAGCCACCTGGGAAGCCCCATGGACATCATTAAATGGTCAATACTGAAATCAGACTGATTATGTTCTTTGAGGCCAAAGAAGGAGAAGCTCTATACAGTCAGCAAAAATAAGACCTGTACCTGACTACTGCTAATATGATGAGCTCTTTATTGCAAAATTCAGGCTTAAATTGAACAAAGTAGGGAAATTCACCAGGACATTCAGGTATGACCTAAATCAAATTTCTTACATTATATTCAGTGGAGGTGACAAATAGATTCAAGGGATTAGATCGGGTAGACAGAGTGTGTGAAGAACAATGGATGGAGGTTTGTAACACTATACAGGGGGCAGTGACCAAAACTATCCCAAACAAAGTGGTTGTCCAAGGAGGCTTTACAAATAGCTTTGAAAGAAGAGAAGAGAAATGCAAAGGAGAAAGAAAGATACAACCAACTGAATGCAGAGTTCCAGACAACAGCAAGCAGAGATAAGAAGACCTCCTTAAATGAACAGTGCAAAGAAACAGAGGAAAATAATAGAAGGGCAAAGACATCTCCTCAAAAACACTGAAGAGATCAAGGGACCATTTCAGACAAGAATGAGCATGATAAAGGACAGAACTGATAAGGATGTAACAGAAGCAGAAGAGATTAAGAAGAGGTGGCAAGAAAACACAGAAGAATTTCAGATAATCATGATGGTGTGACCATTATTCAAGAGTCAGACATCCTGTAGTGTGAAGTCAAGTGGGTCTTAGGAAGCATTACTATGAGGAAGCTAGAGGTGACAGAATCACAGCTGAGCTATTTAAAAATCCTAATAGATGATGCTGTTAAAGCGCTGTACTCAATATGCCAGCAAATTTGGAAAATTCAGCAGTGGCCACAGGACTGGAAAGAGTCAAGTTTTCATTCCAATCCAAAAGAAAAGCAATGCCAAAGAATGTCCCAACTACAACTGTGCTCATCTCACATGCTAGCAAGGTTATGTTGAAAATCCTTCAAGCTAGGCTTCAGCAGTACATGAACTGAGAACTTTCAGATGTATAAGCTGGGTTTTGAAGAGGCAGAAGAAAGAGAGATCAAACTGCAACATTCATTAGATCTTGGAGAAAGCCAAGTAATTCCAGGAAAGCTACTTCTGCTTCACTGACTTTGCTAAAGCCCTTGACTGTGTGGATAACAACAAATTGTTGAAAATTCTTCAAGAGACGGGAGTACTAGATCACCTTATCTGTCTCCTGAGAAACCTATATGTGAATCAAGAAGTAACAGAACCAGACATGAAACAATGGACTGGTTCAAAATTGTGAAAGGAGTACGATTAGGCTGTAAATTATCACCCTGATTATTTAACTTATATGTAGAGTGCAACATGTGCAATGCTGAGCTAGATGAATCAAAAACTGGAATCAAGACTGCCAGGAGAAATATCAACAACCTCAGATGTGCAGATGATACCATTTTAGTGGCAGAAAGTGAAGAAGAACTAAAGAGCCTCTTGATGAGGGTAAAAGAGGAGAGTGAAAAAGTTGGTTTGAAAATTAACATTACAAAAACTAATATCACTTTATGCCACATACAAGAAGAAAAAGTAGAAACAGTGACAGATTTTATTTTCTTGGGCTCCAAAATCCCTGCAGATGGTGACTGTAGTCATGAAATTAAGATGCCTGCTCCTTGAAAGGAAAGCTATGACAAACCTAGACAGTGTATTAAAAAGCAGAGATATTACTGCCAACAAAGGCCCATACAGTCAAAGCTATGGTCTTTTCAGCAGTCATGTATGGATGTGAGAGCAGGACTATAAAGAAGGATCAGTGCTGAAGAGATGTTTTCTAACTGTAGTGCTGGAGAGGACTCTTGAGATTCCCCTGGACTGCAAGGAGATCAAATCAGTCAATCCTAATGGAAATCAACCCTAAATATTCATTTGGAAGGACTGATGCTAAAGCTGAAGCTCCAATACTCTGACCATCTGATGTGAAGAGGTGATTCATTGGAAAAGACCCTGATGCTACAAAAGATTGAATGCAAAAGTAGAAGAGAGTGGCAAAGGATGAAATGGTTAGATAGCATCACTAATTCAATGGACTTGAATTTGAGAAAACTCTAGGAGACAGCAGAGGACCGAGAAACTAGCAAACCATGGGGTTGCAAAGAGTGGGCCATGACTTACCAACTGAATGACAACAACAACAGGTGGCAATAAGCACTGGGAATATTATTAATAGAAGGAAGGATAAGGAGGTATATGGGGATGGGAGATCTGAGCTATTCTGAGAATAGGTGGTCAAGGAAATCTCCTTAAGGAAATAATATTTGAGTAGGGACTTAACTGAAGATATATTGCTACCATATGTGATAAATAAATAATTTTAAGTCTAATTTATACCTTAAGCCTATAAGTACATTTTTAATACAGAAAGAATATCCTTTGATTCATTTTAAAACCTTCTTTCAAATTTAATTAATTCTCTGATATCCTGAAATTAACAAACTTGTGGTTTATTTCCTTTCTCTTTACAACATTGTTTTCAAATTTCTGTAGAAAAAAGAAAAGGCTTAGAAAAAAGATAAACCTTATTTTAAAACTTACTTCAAATTTTTTTTAATTGAAATGCAGCTGATTTACAACATTGTGTTAGTTTCAAACATACATCAAAGTGACTGTCATACACACACACATATATAATTTTATCAGATTATTTTCCCATGTAAGTTATTACACAGCATTGAGTAAAGTTCATTGGGCTATGCAGTAGATGTCTGTTGATTATATATATTACATATAGTAGTATATGTATGTTCATTCCAACCTCCTAGTTGATACCCTCTGCTCACCATCACCCTCAGGTACCCATAAGCTTCTAAGTCTGGAATTTGTTTCAATTTTGAAAATAAGTTCATTTGTATCACTTTTTAGATTCAATGCATAAATGATATATATATTACTCGTCTTGCTCTAACTTATTTCACTTAGTATGCTAATCACTAGGTCCATCATTGTGGCTAAAAATGGTATTATTTCTTTTCTTGGCTGAGTAATATTTTGTACAATTATACCATATCTTCATTATCCATTCATCTGTTGATAGACACTTAGGTTGTTCCCATGGGCAACTGTATATAGTGCTGCTATGAACAAGGTCGGGGGGTGGTCCATGTATCTTTTCAAAGAATGATTTTCTCTGGATATAAGCCCACGAATGGGATTGCAGGATAATATGGTATCTCCACATCCAGAAAGCATCTACTTCTGCTTCACTGATTACACTAAAGACGTTGACTGTGTGGATCACAACAAACTGGAAAATTCTTCAAGAGATGGGAATACTAGACCACCTTACTTGCCTCCGGCAAAATCTGTATTCAGGTGAAGAAGCAACAGTTACAACGGGACATGAAATAATGGGCTGGTTCCAAATTGGGAACAAAGATATCAAACAAGTCAATCATAAAGGAAATCAACCCTGAAAATTCACTGGAAGAACTGTTGCTGAAACTGATGTTCCAATACACTGGCCGCCTATTGCAAAGAACCAACTCATTTTTCGAAGGCAAAAGGAGAAGAGAAAATAAATTTTAAAAATAAAAAGGAGAAGAGGGTGGCAGAGGATGAGATGGTCAAAGAGTATCACTAACTCAATGGACATGAACTTGAGCAAACTCCAGGAGATAGGAGAGGACAGAGGAGCTGGGCATGCTATAGTGCATGGGGTTGCAAAGAGTCAGCTAAGACTTAGCAACTGAATAACAACAACAATATAAATAATAAAGTATCAAGTATAAAATGTACTAAATTCATGGGAACTTTATTATTGATGTGGACTTACTGCTTATTATATACAGATTCAGCTAAATATGGCTTATATGGCTGAATAAAATATATAACTAGGCTGGCTAGCCTCACTTTACCTCATATCCAGTAGCCAAAGTGTACATATAATGCTATGAAATAACCACATTACTGTTCATGAAGTAATTCTCTTTTCCAGCGCCCAGAGATACCTTCTCTTCTTCAGAGATAACTTAAACCCAACATTTGTACTAGAAATCCACTTTTAGCTAAAGACACTTCTTTCAGTGGGAAAACTGAGCACTTGGAAAATTCCATCATAACATATACACAATCACCACCATCTGCATCCACAAACTGTGATTCTCATCTGTTACCAGAGGTGAACTTCATACCACTTAAAACCAATTCCTCTAATTGTGCATGGGATTCTAAAGTCTCTCACCTACTCAAGTACAGCATTCTGGAGATTTCCCCTTTTCTCATACATCATCAACTTTTTGCTTTCTATTGTATTATTCTCACCATAAATAACATGCTGTTACTTCTGCTATTACACAATTTTTTTTTAATTAACCGACTTCCACTGACAGCTATGACCTCATTTCCTTACCTACCTTTGTAACAAAATTTCCTGGAAGAGTTGTCTTATACACACTGTCTCCAATTCCTCTCTTTCCATTCTTTAAAAATATTAATATAAACAAACACTTTATGTAGAATCGTTTTATATTTACAAGACAGTTGCAAAGAGTTCCCAAATACTCCACACCCAGTTCCCCCTATTGTTTACATCTCACATTACTATGGTACATGTATGCGTGCTCAGTCGTTTGAATCGTGTTCAACTCTTTGTGACCCTACTGACTGTAGCCCACCAGGCTCCTCTGTCCGTGGGATTCCCCAGGCAAGAATACTGAAGTGTTTTCTATTTTCTGTTTTATTCTAATTTTAATTTTTTAAAACCTATTATATTTTTTCTACATTTATTGCTTCATTTGCCTTTCCTACTGTTCTTTTCTCCTTGCAGTTAATCTTTAATGTATATAAATCTTCATCTACCTCTATTTAACTTAGCATACCTATTCTTTCTTTCTTTTCTTAATTTCCTTTGCTCTCAACATGTTTGTTACTTTTGTTTTTATTCCTTTATTCCCCGCTTGGCACCTTGCTTTAGTTTTGTTTTTTAGTTTGTGCTTAAGTTAGTTTTGTTCTTAACTGGCAAATATAACTTTTGATTTCCTTTGTTTGCTGGATCAATCAATTGTACTTGATTTTTGTTGGATCGTTTTCATGTTGTTCATGGGTGTATATGTATATGTGTATATTCCATTATTTTAATTATTATTTGCCTGATTTTGTAAATGCCATTGGCCTTGGATTCATTTTTGGTTTCTCATTTTTAGATATTTGTTTTTCTCTTCCATGACAAACAACTTGTGGAATCTTTGTTCCTGACCAGATATCAAACCCTGAGCATTTGGAGTGGGAGCACTGAATCCAAGACTCTAGACAACCAGAAAATAACCCTAGGGAGTATCCAGTAGTGAGAACTCACACAAAAAAACCACTTGAATACAAGATCCAGCATTACCCAACCACCAGTAGCACCCCATGCAGGATGCCTCATCTAAACAACAAACAAAACAAAAATACAAATCCAATCATCAGCAGACAGGAGTACCACATCACTCACCCTTGCCCATCAGAGGAAAAACAAACAAACAAACAAAAACTCAGCACAAATCTCACCCTATATGAAGCTCACACAAACCACTGGACCAAAGTTAGGAGGGCAAAAATCAAAAGGAAGAAAGAATTCAACTTTCTTCAAGTAAAGAATTCAACTTTCCTTGAGGCCTGGGAAAAGGAGACCTAAAACACAATAACTTAAAAAAAAAAAAAAATGAAAAGGCAGAGAAATACTGAACAAATGAAGGAACAAACAAGAAACACAGAAGTCCAAATCAGTGAAGAGGAACTAAGAAAATAATCTGAAAAAGAATTCAGAATAATGATAGTAAAGATGGTAAAAAAAAAAAAAAAAAAGACAAAAAAAAAAAAACAACCTTGAAAACAAAACAGAGAAAATGCAAGAATCAGTTAACAAACACCTAGAAGAATTAAAGAATAAGCACACAGAGACAAACAACACAATTACTGAAACTAAAAATACTGTAGAAGGAATTAATAGCAGAATATCTGAAGCAAAAGAATGAATCAGTGAGCTAGCTAGAAGATAAAATGGTAGAAATAACTTCTGAAGAGCAGAATAAAGTAAAAAGAATGAAAAGAGCTGAGGACACTCTCAGAGACCTCTGGGAACATATCAAAGGTACCAATGTTTGAATTATAGGGGTCCCAGAAGAACAAGAGAAAAAGAAAGGGTACCAGAAAATTTTTGAAGAGATTATAGATGAAAATTTCCTTAACATGGAAAAGGAAAGAGCCAATCAAGTCCAAGAGGCACAAAAAGTCCCGTACAGGATAAACCCAAGGAGAAACACGCCAGGACACATACAAATCAAAGTAACAAAGACTAAACACAAAGAAAGAATATTAAAAGCAGCAAGGGAGAAGCAATAATATACAAGGGAAACCCCATACACTTAACAGCTGCTCTTTCAGCAACAACTCTGCAGGCCAGAAGAGAATGGCAGGATATATTTAAAGTACTGAAAGGGAAAAATCTACAACCAAGATCACTGTACCCAGCAAGGATCTCATTCAAAATTGATGTAGAAATAAAAAGCTTTTCAGACAAGCAAAAGTTAAGAGAATTCAGTACCACCAAACCAGCTTTATAATAAATGTTAAAAGGACTTGTACCAGGTTCGATGCACGATGCTGGATGCTTGGGGCTGGTGCACTGGGACGGCCCAGAGGGATGGTATGGGGAGGGAGGAGGGAGGAGGGTTCGGGATGGGGAACACATGTATACCTGTGGCGGATTCATTTTGATATTTGGCAAAACTAATACAATTATGTAAAGTTTAAAAATAAAATAAAATTAGGGAAAAAAAAAAAAAGGACTTGTATTCAGCAATATATGAACCATGAACTTCCAGATGTTCAAGCTGGTTTTAGAAAAGGCAGCGGAACCAGAGATCAAATTGCCAACATCCACTGGATCGTCAAAAAAGCAAGAAAGTTCCAGAAAAACATCTATTTCTGCTTTATTGACTATGCCAAAGCCTTTGACTGTGTGGATCACAATAAACTGTGGAAAATTCTGAAGGAGATGGAAATACCAGACCACCTAACCTGCCTGTTGAAAAACCTGTATGCAGATCAGGAAGCAACAGTCAGAATTCGACATGGAACAACAGACTGGTTCCAAATAGGAAAAGGAGTACGTCAAGGCTGTATATTGTCACCCTGCTTATTTAACTTATATGCAGAGTACATCATGAGAAATGCTGGGCTGGAAGAAGCACAAGCTGGAATCAAGATTGCCGGGAGAAATATCAATAACCTTAGATATGCAGACGACACCACCCTTATGGCAGGAAGTGAAGAAGAACTAAAGAGCGTCTTGATGAAAGTGAAAGAGGAGAGTGAAAAAGTTGGCTTAAAGCTCAACATTCAGAAAATGAAGATCATGGCATCTGGTTCCATAACTTCATGACAAATAGATGGGGAAACAATGGAAACAGTGGCTGGCTTTATTTTTCTGGGCTCCAAAATCACTGTAGATGGTGACTGCAGCCATGAAATTAAAAGACGCTTACTCCTTGGAAGGAAAGTTAGGACCAAACTAGACAGCATATTAAAAAACAGAGACATTACTTTGTCCACAAAGGTCCATCTAGTCAAGGCTATGGTTTTTCCAGTAGTCATGTATGGATGTGAGAGTTGGACTATAAGGAAAGCTGAGCGCTGAAGAATTGATGCTTTTGAACTGTGGTGTTGGAGAAGACTCTTGAGAGTCCCTTGGACTGCAAGGAGATCCAACCAGTCCATTCTGAAGGACATCAGTCCTGGGTGTTAACTGGAAGGACTGATATTGAAACTGAAACTCCAATACTTTGGCTACCTGATGCAAAGAGCTGACTCATAGAGGGCAGGAGGAGAAGGGGACGACAGAGGATGAGATGGTTGGATGGCATCCCTGACTCAATGGACATGGGGTTGGGTAGACTTCGGCAGTTGGTGATATACAGGCAGGCCTGGCATGCTGCAGTTCATGGGGTCGCAAAGAGTTAGACACGACTGAGTGACTGAACTGAACTGAACTGATAGTCAAGAAATAAAACAGAAGAAAAAAGATCTATAAAATCAACCCCAAACAATTAGAAAATGGTAATAGGAACATATATATCGATAATTACTTTAAATGGAAATGGATTAAAAGCTCCAACCAAAAGACACAGACTGGCTAAATGTATATAAAAACAAGACCCACATACATGCTGTTTACAAAAAACCCACATCAGACCTTAAGAAACATACAGACTGAAAGTGAGAGGATGGAAAAATATATTCCACGCAAACAGGAAGCAAAAAAATGCTGGAGGAGCAATCCTCATATCAGACAAAATAGACCTTAATATAAAGATTACAAGAGATAAAGAAGGACAGTACATAACGATCAAGGGATCAGTCCAAGAGGAAGACATAACAATTGTAAATATCTATGCACCCAACATAGGAGCACCTCAATGCATAAGACAAACACTAACAGACATAAAACGAGAAACTGACAGTAACACAAGAATAGTAGGAGACTTTAACACCCCATTCAGACTGATGGACGGATCATGAAAACAGAAAATTAATATGGAAACACAAGTGTTAAATTATACATTAGATTAAATGGATCTGACTGATTTCTTCAGGACATTCATCCAAATGCAGAAGAATACACCTTCCAAGTGAACATGGGAAATTCTCCAGGATAGACCACATCTTGGGTCACAAATCAAACCTCAGTAAATTTAAGAAAATTGAAATCATGTCAAGCATCTCCAACCACAACACTATGAGCCTAGATATCAATTACAAGAAAAAACTTGTAAGAAACACAAACACATGGAAATTAAACAACACGTTTCTAAATAACCAACAGGTAACTGAAGAAATCAAAAGGGAAATCAAAAAATTTCTAGAAACAAATGGCAATGAAAACATGACAACTCAAAACCTAAGGGATGCAGCAAAAGCAGTTCTAAGAGGGAAGTTTATAGCAATACAATCCTATCTCAAGAAACAAGAAAAACATCGAATAGACGACCGTAACTTTACACCTAAAGCAACTGGAAAAAGAAGAAGAAGAAGAAAAAAAACAAAATTAGTAGAAGGAAAGAAATCATAAACATCCAAGCAGAAATAAATGAAAAAGAAATGAAAGAAACAATAGTAAAGATTAACAAAACTAAAAGCTGGTTCTTTGAGAAGATATAAAAAATTGACAAACCCTTGCCAGACTCATCAAGAAAAAAAGAGAGAAGAATAAAATCAACAAAATCAGAAATGAAAAAGGAGAGGTTACAACAGATATTGCAGAAATACAAAGGATCATAAGAGGCTATTATGAACAACTATATGGCAATAAAATAGATAACCTGTACAAAATGGACAGCTTCTTACAAAAGTTCAATCTTCCAAGACTGAATCAGGAAAAAATAGAAATTATGAACAAACCAATTACAAGCACTGAAATTGAAGCTGTGATCAAAAATCTCCCAAAAAGCAAAAGCCCAGGACCAGATGGCTTCACAGGAGAATTCTATCGAACATTTAGAGAAAACCTAATGCCTATCCTTCTAAAACTCTTTCCAAAAATTACAGAGGAAGGAACACTTTCAAATTCATTCTTTGAGGCCACCATCATCTTGATACCAAAACCACACAGAGACAACACAAAAAAAGAAAACTACAGGCCAATATCACTGATGAACATAGATGCAAAAATCCCCAACAAAATTTTAGCAAACAGAATTCACCAACACATCAAAAAGCTCATAAACCATGATTAGTTTGGGTTTATTCCAGGGATGCAAGGATTCTTCAGTATACGCAAATCAATCAATGTGATACACCATATCAACAAACTGAAAGATAAAATCCATATGATCATCTCAATAGATGCGGAAAAAGCCTTTGACAAAATTCAGCACCTATTTATGACTAAAACTCTTCAAAAAAAGGGCATAGAAGGAACTTACCTCAACAAAGTAAAGGCCATATATGATAAGACTACACCAAACATTATTCAAAATGGTGGAAAACTGAAAACATTCCCCTTAAGATCAGGAACAAGATGAGGATGTCCACTTTTGCCACTATTATTCAACATAGTTCTGGAAGTCCTAGCTCTAGCAATCAGAGAAGTAAAAGAGATAAAAGGAATCCAGATTGGAAAAAAAGAAGTAAAGCTCTCACTGTTTGCAGATGACATGACACTGTACATAGAAAATCCTAAAGATAGTATCAGAAAATTACTAGAACTAATCAGTGAATTTAGCAAAGTTGCAAGATACAAAATCAATACACACAAATCACTTGCATTATATACTGAAATGAAAAATCAGAAAGAGCAACTAAGGAATCAATCCCATTCACCATTGCAACAAAAAGAACTAAATATCCAGGAATAAACTTCCCTAAGGAGACTAAAGAACTGTACACAAACTTGCCTGGAAAATCCCAAGGACGGAGGAGCCTGGTAGGCTGCAGTCCATGGGGTCGCTAAGAGTCAGACACAACTGAGCGACTTCACTTTCCCTTTTCACTTTCATGCATTGTAGAAGGAAATGGCAACCCACTGCAGTGTTCTTGCCTGGAGAATCCCAGGGATGGCAGAGCCTGGTGGGCTGCTGTCTATGGGGTCACATAGAGTCAGACACGACTGAAGTGACTTAGCAGCAGCAGCAATGAAAGAAATCAAAGAAGACATAAACAGATGGAGTACATTCCAATGTACTGGGTTGGAAGAAACAATATTGTGAAAATGACTATACTACCAAAGGCAATCTGGAGATTAAATGTGATCCCTATCAAATTACCAATGGCATTTTTCACAAAACTAGAACAAAAAATTTCACAATTCATATGGAAACACAAAAGACCCCAAATACCCAAGGCAGTCTTGAGAAAGAAGAATGGGGCTGGAGGAATCAAGCTTCCTGATTTCAGATTATACCACAAAACTACAGTCATCAAGACAGTATGGTACTGGCACAAAAACAGAAATACAGACCAATGCAACAAGATAGAAAGCCCAGATATAACCCAGGTACCTATGGGTACCTTATTTTTGACAATGGAGGCAAGAATATACAATGGGGCAAAGACAGCCTCTTCAATAAATGGTGCTGGAAAAACTGGACAGCTGCATGTAAAAGAATGAAATTAGAATATTTCCTAACACCATACACAAAGATAAACTCAAAATGGATTGAAGACCTAAATGTAAGACCAGAAACTATAAAACTCTTGGAGGAAAACATAGGCAGAACACTCAATGATATAAATCAAAGCAAGATCCTTTATAAACCACCTCCTACAGTAACGGAAATTAAAACAAAGTAAACAAATGGGACCTGATTAAACGTAAAAGCTTTTGCACAGCAAAGGAAACTATGAGCAAGGTGAAAAGAAAACTCTCAGAATGGGAGAAAATAATAGCAAATGAAACAACTGACACAAGATTAATTTGCAAAATATACAAGCAGTTCATACAACTCAATACCAGAAAAATAAAAAAACAACCCAAACAAAAGGTAGGAAACAGACCTAAACAGACATTTTTCCAAAGAAGACATACAGACGGCTAACAAACACATGAAAAGATGCTCAACCTCGCTCATAAGTACAGAAATGCAAATCAAAAATACAACGAGTCATCACCTCACACCAGTCAGAATGGCCATCATCAAAAAGTCTACAAACAATAAATGCTGGAAAGGGTGTGCAGAAAAGGGAACACTCTTGTACTGTTGGTGGGAATGTAAACTGATCAGCCACTATGGAAGACGGTATGGAGATTCCTTAAAAAACTAGGAATAAGAAAACCATATGACCCCGCAATCCCACTACTGAGCAGATATCCCGAGAAAACCATAATTGAAAATGACACATGTATCCCAATGTTCACTATTTATATTTATATATAAATATATATAAATATATATAAATTTATATATATATAAATTTATATTTAAAGCTGCATTGCTATTCCAATGCAGCACTATTTACAATATCCAGGACATGGAAGCAACCTCTTTGTCCATCGACAGATGAACGGATAAAGAAGTTCTGCTATATATATATATATATATAATGAAATATTACTCAGCCATAGAAAGGAATGCATTTGAGTCATTTCTAATGAGGTGGATGAACCTATAACCTATTATACAGAGTGAATTGAGTCAGAAAGAGAAAGATAAATACTGTATTCTAACAAACATATACAGAATCTAGAAAAATGGTACTGAAGAATTTATTTACAGGGCAACAATGGAGAAACAGACATAGTAAATAGACTTATGGACACGGGGAGAGGGGGAAGATGGTAAGATGTATGGAAAGAGGACCATGGAAATAAACATTACCATATGTAAAATAGATAGCCAACGGGAATTTGCTGTATGGCTCAGGAAACTCAAACAGGGGCTCTGTATCAACCTAGAGGGGTGGAATGGGGACGGAGATGGGAGGGAGTTTCAAAAGGGAGGGGATATATTTATACCTATGGCAGATTCATGTTGAGGTTTGACAGAAAACAGCAAAATTCTCTAAAGCAATTATTCTTCAGTAAAAAATAAATTAATTTTTTAAAAATTAAAAAAAAAAAAAAAGAATACTGGAGTGGGTTACCCTGCCCTTCTCCAGGAGATCTTCCCAATCTAGGTATTGAACCCACATCTCCTGCATTGCAGGTAGTTATTCAACCACTGACCTACCTGGGAAGCCCTTTACTATGGTGCATTTGCCATAACTAAGGAACCAACATCAGTACATTACCATTAACTGAAGTGAAGTGAAGTGAAAGTCACTCAGTTGTGTCTGATTCTTTGCAACCCCATGGACTATACAGTCTCAGGAATTCTCCAGGCCAGAATATTGGAGTGGGTAGCCTTTCCCTTTTCCAGGGGATCTTCCCAACCCCGGGATTGAAAAGGAAAGATATAAACATCTGAATACAGAGTTCCAAAGAATAGCAAGAAGAGATAAGAAAGCCTTCTTCAGTGATCAATGCAAAGAAATAGAGGAAAACAACAGAATGGGAAAGACTAGGGATCTCTTCAAGAAAATCAGAGAGATGCTATACATCACTCATTATCAGAGAAATGCAAATCAAAACCACTATGAGGTACCATTTCACGCCAGTCAGAATGGCTGCGATCCAAAAGTCTACAAGTAATAAATGCTGGAGAGGATGAGAAAAGGGAACCCTCTTACACTGCTGGTGGGAATGCAAACTAGTACAGCCACTATGGAGAACAGTGTGGAGATTCCTTAAAAAACTGGAAATAGAACTGCCTTATGATCCAGCAATCCCACTGCTGGGCATACACACTGAGGAAACCAGAATTGAAAGAGACACATGTACCCCAATGTTCATCACAGCACTGTTTATAATAGCCAGGACATGGAAGCAACCTAGATGTCCATCAGATGAATGGATAAGAAAGCTATGGTACATATACACAATAGAGTATTACTCAGCCATTACAAAGAATACATTTGAATCAGTCCTAATGAGATGGATGAAACTGGAGCCTATTATACAGAGTGAAGTAAGCCAGAAAGAAAAACACCAATACAGTATACTAACGCATATATATGGAATTTAGAAAGATGGTAACAATAACCCTGTATGTGAGACAGCAAAAGAGACACTGATGTATAGAACAGTCTTTTGGACTCTGTGGGAGAGGGAGAGGGTGAGATGATTTGGGAGAATGGCACTGAAATATGTATAATATCATATATGAAACAAGTCGCCAGTCCAGGTTCGACGCACGATACTGGATGCTTGGGGCTGGTGCACTGGGACGACCCAGAGGGATGGTATGGGGAGGGAAGAGGGAGGAGGGTTCAGGATGGGGAACACGTGTATGCCTGTGGCAGATTCATTTCAATATATGGCAGAACCAATACAATATTGTAAAGTTTAAAAATAAAATAAAATTTAAAAAAAAATAAATAAAAAAAAAAAAGGAAAGAAAATCAGAGATACCAAAGGAACATTTCATGCAAAGATGGGCTCGATAAAGGACAGAAATGGTAAGGACCTAACAGAAGCAGAAGATATTAAGAAAAGGTGGCAAGAATACACAGAAGAACTGTACAAAAAAGATCTTCACGACCCAGATAATCACGATGGTGTGATCACTGACCTAGAGCCAGACATCCTGGAATGTGAAGTCAAGTGGGCCTTAGAAAGCATCACTACGAACAAAGCTGAGCTACAAGGGAAGCCCAAGAATACTAGAGTGGGTAGCCTATTCCTTCTCCAGCAAATCTTCCCAACACAGGAATCAAATTGGGGTCTCCTGAATTGGAGGCAGATTCTTTACCAACTGAGCTATGACAGAAGCCAATAACTGAACAACACACCTTCTTTAGGTCTCATTAGTTTTCATCTGATGTTCTTTACTGTTTTCAGGAGCCCATCTAAGATACCACATTACATTTATTTATCTTGTCTCCTTAGCCTCCTCACACTTCCCTTGTTTTTGTTGATCATGAAGTTTTGAGGAGTACTGGTTGGGTATTTTGTAGAATATCCTTCAATTTGGTTTTGTTTAATGTTTTTCTCATGGATAAACTAACATCATGGGTTTGGAAGGAAGACCAGAGAGGTAAAATACCTTATCACATCATATTGAAGGTACATGCCATCAACACTGCTTATAACTGATGATGTTAAAATATTTTGTTGTTGTTCAGTCGCTCAGTCATGTCAACTCTTTGTGACCCCATGAATGCAGCACACCAGGCTTCCCTTGAGTTTCCTCTCATCTCCAGCGTTTTATCTCCCAGAGTTTCCTCAAACTCATGTCCACTGAATTGGTGATAATCTTGATTACCTGACTTAAATAGTGTGTCAGATTTGCTCACTGTAAAGCAGCATTTCCCTCCTTCAACACTCCGCTTTTAGGAAGTAAGTCACTAAGAACAACCTACCCAAGGGGTATGAAGCAAAGCTCCAGCCCTGGAGGGGTAATATCCATATAGTTTATTTGAAATTCTTCTGTGAAGAACTCATTCTCTTTTAAATCTACTTCATGAAGAGTTTCCTAACATCATTCTATTAATAATGCTCCTATCAAGGTCACCATCTTACACCAAGTTGCTACATCCAATGGTAAATCTTAATCCTCAATTACCTGAAGTATCACAAATTATTATCATAATTGACCACTCCTTACTTTTTGATATACTTTCTTCATTGACTTCCAGGACACTACACTCTTGAGTTTTGTGGGGTTTTTGTTTGTTTTTGTTGTTACCTTTTTACTTCCCTAGTAGCTCTTTCCCATCCTCCATTCCAGATTCCTCTTTTCTCCTGATTTCTTAATACTAAAAAGTCCAAGGGTTCAATTCTTTATCTTCTTCTCCATTTTTATAAATTGTTGTGCACTTACTCAAGTCACATCCCAATCTTTGTGACTCCATGGACTGCAGCACGCCAGGCTTCTCTGTTCTTCACCATCTACTGGAGCTTGCTCAAACTCATATCCATTGAGTCGGTAATGCCACCCAACCATCTCGTCCTCTATTGTCCCCTTCTCCTCCTGCCTTCAATCTTCCTTTCCATGGTCTTTCACCCTACTGCTGTGTGCTCTTTCAGGGTTTATCCAATGAGTCAGCTCTTCTCAACAGGTGGCCAAAGTATTCGAGCTTCAGCATCAGTTCTTCCAATGAATATTCAGGATCGATTTCCTTTAGGATTAACTGCTTTGATCTCCTTGCAGTCCAAGGGACTCTCAAGAGTTTTCTCCAACATCATGGTTCAAAAGCATCAATTTTTCGGCGCTCAGCTTTCTTCACAACCCAACTCCCACATCCAGACAGACTGGAAAAACCATAGCTTTAACTAGATGGACCTTTGTTGGCAAAGTAATGTCTCTGCTTTTCAATACGCTGTCTAGGTTGGTCATAACTTTCCTTCCAAGGAGTAAGCGTCTTTTCATTTCATTGCTAGAGTCACCATCTGCAGTGATTTCGGGCCCAAGAAAATAAAATCTGTCACTGTTTCCACTGTTTCCCCATTCATTTTCCATGAAGTGATGGGACCAGATGCCATGATCTTTGTTTTGTGAATGTTGAGTTTTGAATGTTAAGTTTTTCACTCTCCTCTTTCACTTTCATCAAGAGACTCTTTAGTTCCTCTTTGCTTTCTGCTGAAAGGGTGGTGTAATCTGCGTATCTGAGGTTATTGATATTTCTCTTGGAAATCTTGATTCCAGCTTGTGCTTCACCCAGCCCAGCATTTCACATGATGTACTCTGCATATAAGTTAAATAAGCAGGGTAACAATATACAGTCCTGATGTTTTCCCTTCCCAATTTAGAACCAGCCATTGTTCTATGTCCAGTTCTAACTGTTACTTCTTGACCTGCATACAGGTTTCACAGGAGACAGGTAAGGTGGTCTGATATTCCCATCTCTTGAAGAATCTCCCACAGTTTGTTGTGATTCACACAGTCAAAGGCTTCAGTGTAGTCAATAAAGCAGAAGTAGATTTTTTCCTAGAATTGTCTTATTTTTTCTATGATCCAATGGAGAGTGGCAATTTGATCTCTGGTTCCTCTGCCTTTTTCTAAATCCAGTTTGAACTTCTGGGAGTCTTCGTTCACATACTGTTGAAGCCTAGCTTGAAGATTTTTGAGTATTACTTTGCTAGTATGTGAAATGAGTACAATTTTGTGGTAATTTGAATTCTTTCCCACTGCCCTTCTTTGAAAACTGACCTTTTCCAGTCCTGTGGCCGCTGCTGCGTTTTCCAAACTTGCTGACATACTGAATGCAGCACTTTAACATCATCATCTTTTTGGACTTGAAGTAGCTTAGCTGGAATTCCATCACCTCCACTAGCTTTGTTTGTAGTGATGCTTCCTAAGGCCCACTTGACTTCACACTCTAAGATATCTGGCTCTAGGTGAGTGATCACACCATCATGGTTATCTGGGTCATTAAGACCTGTTTTGTATAGTTCTTCTGTGTATTCTTGCCACTTCTTAATATCTTCTGCTTCTTTTAGGTCCATACTGTTTCTGTCATTTATTGTGCCCATCTTTGCATGTGGGAGACCTGGGTTCGATCCTTGGGTTGGGATGTTCCCCTGGAGAAGGGAAAGGCCTCCCACTCCAGTATTGTTGCCTGGAGAATTCCATGGACTCTATAGTCCATGGGGTTGCAAAGAGTTGGACATGACTGAGCAACTTTCACTTTCACTTTCTTTCCCTTTGCATGATATGTTCCCTTGGTA
The DNA here is from genome assembly GCF_032452875.1 of Bos javanicus. NCBI lineage: Eukaryota > Metazoa > Chordata > Mammalia > Artiodactyla > Bovidae > Bos > Bos javanicus. The sequence continues at coordinate 12,198,490 of NC_083878.1, read as the reverse complement.
TCTCTAATTTTCTGCAAGAGATCTGTAGTCTTTCCCATTCTATTGTTTTCCTCTATTTCTCTGCATCTTTACAAATAAAGTAATATTATGCAGTCAGGTGGTTATAAACATAATTTTTATGGTCCCAACTTTTTATCTCTAGGTCAAATCACTTTCTCAAACTAAATTCATATATATATCTGTTAACTCAGTATCTCAAACTATGTTTAATAACACTACAAATATAATATATCCAGTACCAAATTCCCAATCTTCCTTTACCCTAAATTTAGCTCTACTTCAAATTTTTCCTATCAAAGCACATGTTACATGCAGCATTCTAGTTGCTCACTTGAAAATATTGAAAAGTATCAATTTCTCATTTTCTTGCTTTCTTTACATCTAACCATCAGGAAACCATACTGAGTATACAGTCCAAATAGGACCACTTGTCATCACCTCTATCCCCAAGCTTCCATCAAATCTTGCAGGATTACTGTAATAGCCTCCTAACTGGTCTCCCTGTTTTTACCATACATTTAATTCTCAATACCATAGTCAATGTGATCCTTTCTGGATATGCCAGATCATGCCACTATCAAAATCCTGCCATGGCATCCCTTTTCATACAAAACAACAGCCAAACACTTTTTAATGGCCTAGCATGAATCCCAGGTACCTCTTTGATTTAATCTCCTCTTTCTCTTCCCCTAGATCACTCCAGTCCAGCTACTTTAGCTTCCTTATTATTCCCTAAACTTGCCAATAACTTAACTACTTTCAGACCTTTGCTCTAGTTCTAACTTCTGCCAAGAATACTCTTTCTTCTTCAATGATAAATTACTGTCAATATGCTGCTCTTTTTGGTAAGACCAACCTTGAACCTCCAGCAGACTCCTGATTTCCTTAACCCAGGTTCTTTCTCTTCATCTATAGAACTCAAGACCTTTCATCATACTAGATGATTTACTTATTTATTTTATTTACTCTTTATTATCTCTTTTCTGCCACTAGAATATGAGCAAAAATCTCTTTTGTTGTTGTTCTTATTGTTCTTTACTTATTTATTCTTAAGACTTAGATCAGTGCCTGTCACAGAGTAGGAGTTAATTTTAAAAATTATTTACCTTAATAGGACATCTTGCTCTAGTCTTCTGACTTTTCTTAACAGAAAAATTCCATTTCTGTACCAGCCCTAACCACCACCCTATCTGCCAGACCTCTTTTTTAATAATAGGCAATATGTATTGAGTATTTGCTATGAAACAGGAACTATGCTAAGCACTTATCTGTTCATTTTATCTTCACAGAAATCTTATGAAATACATGCTACTCTTGTCCCCATTTTTCACATAAACCCAAGGAATCTACCCAGGATCATATTTATTAAAGAAAACCAGAACTGGAACCCATGCAGTCTGCTTTAAAACATACACTCTTCACTGCTGCTCAGCTGACCTTCTCACAGACCTGGAAGAATAATCCCTAGGAAACAGCTGTACGTGCTGACTGAACTGTATGTAGATCATCACTTAGGGTCTGAGAGTTAGGGCATTCAAGTTACATTACAGGCTAGAAATGAAAGGTAATGTTGAGTTGGCTTAACGTGGGAAGTAAAGAAGTCTTGTGAAAGGTATAAAAGCTAGTTTATAGAGAGAAAGAGATAAAAGGATAGAGTATATGGACAGAAAAAAAATAAGAGATGAGATGGCATATAATCACGCATCAAGATAGGCAGGAAGACATTAAGTTATGTGAGCTTTTAAATGCTAAAAGCATTGTCTGTCCGGTAACCAAAAATAGGACTCTTGTGAGTTTTGAGTGCTTACAATACTTCTATCATTTGACTGGATATATTACAAAATCATCTATTGGTTCAGTTCAGTCACTCAGTCGTGTCCGACTCTTTGCGACCCCATGAATCGCAGCACAACAGGCCTCCCTGTCCATCACCAACTCCTGGAGTTCACTCAGACTCACGTCCATCGAGTCAGTGATGCCATCCAGCCATCTTATCCTCTGTCGTCCCCTTCTCCTCCTGCCCCCAATCCCTCCCAGCATCAGAGTCTTTTCCAAGGAGTCAACTCTTTGCATGAGGTGGCCAAAGTACTGGAGTTTCAGCTTCAGCATCATTCCCTCAGAAGGAATCCCAGGGCTGATCTCCTTCAGAATGGACTGGTTGGATCTCCTTGCAGTCCAAGGGACTCTCAAGAGTCTTCTCCAACGCCACAGTTCAAAAGCATCAATCCTTCGCTACTCAGCTTTCTTCACAGTCCAACTCTCACATCCATACATGACCACTGGAAAAACCATAGCCTTGACTAGATGGATCTTTGTTGGCAAAGTAATGTCTCTGCTTTTCAATATGCTGTCTAGGTTGGTCATAACTTTTCATCCAAGGAGTAAGCGTCTTTTAATTTCATGGTTGCAGTCACCATCTGCAGTGATTTTGGAGCCCCAAAAAATTAAGTCTGAAACTGATTCCACTGTTTCCCCATCTATTTCCCATGAAGTGATGGGACCAGATGCCATGATCTTCGTTTTCTGAATGTTGAGTTTTAAGCCAACTTTTTCACTCTCCTCTTTCACCTTCATCAAAAGGCTTTTTAGTTCCTCTTCGCTTTCTGCCACTGAACGCGCCCGATCTCGACTGATCTCGGAAAATCATCTATAAGTAGAACCATTTCCATATTACCATGGACCTCCTATAAAAATCTCTATCCTTGTTATGATAGAATAATTAAGTCAATATGGGAGAAAATACAATATAGTAAATATTAGTAAGTTTGGGGAAAAAATAACCTGAACTCAAGCCTCATTTCTATCATTTTGCTCGCTTAGGCATTCTTCTTGAACTTTAATTATACCTTCTATAAAAAGGGAGTAATAATATATGCCCAACCTGCTTCAAATGTTATTGTGCTAAATCACCTTATTTAGATAAGGTGATTATATGTGAATAGCCCCTGAAGAATATAATTGTTACACATACATTGCCTATTATGATGATGATTTCAGATGTATAAATCACTTCAGTTACCTATAAAGGAAGATATAATGTCCTCCCTTTCATAAAAGGTGAAGTTAGTCAAAGATTTACTTGGTGATGAAAAAAATCACTAGTTGTGTGTACACACAACCATCATAGCCAAAATAAATAAATATGTGTGGATGTTCCTTCATGCATATGCAAAGATTTTGATAACAAAAGTATTTTTTCCTAAAACAATCCAATGACTTAGCAATAACATTTAGCATTCAGTGAAATAATGTCAAGAAATGTGATACAGTCCTTCTTGACAAGCTGCTACTGCTTCTTCCTGTTGTTAGTTGATCTGTACAGTACCCTTGAAAAGAACAATGGAGTCAGAAAAACTGAAGAGCTAAGGAGTTAGGTCTTCTTTTAAGACGCTACAGTAAATCAATGGCATAGTCATAACTAAATCCAGAGTCTTCTGTGGCCAAGCTCTTTCTACCACACCACATTCCTGCTATGCTACTTGTTTAAAATGGATTTCTTTTTTTTTTTTTTTTGGATACATGAAACTAACACAGTAGTATAAATCAACTAAACTTCAATAAAAATTAAATAATTAAATACAACGGCTTTTAAGATGGCAAGAAGCAGAATTACATCAAGAGCTTTAATGCAGAAGTAGTTCATAAAATCAGAGAAGGCAATGGCACCCCACTCCAGTACTCTTGCCTGGAAAATCCCATGGACGGAGGGGCCTGGTGGGCTGCAGTCCATGGGGTTGCTAAGAGTCGGATACGACTGAGCAACTTCACTTTCACTTTTCACTTTCATGCATTGGAGGAGGAAATGGCAACCCACTCCAGTGTTCTTGCCTGGAGAATCCCAGGGATGGGGGAGCTTGGTGGGCTGCCGTCTATGGGGTCGCAAAGAGTCGGACATGACTGAAGCGACTTAGCAGCAGCAGCAGCAGCAGTTCGTAAAATAAATAAATTTCTTGTCTTACTTGGGATTCAGAAAAGGAGAACAGAATAGTCTACAAAATAGAAGGACTGCCAAATTTTCAGTCGAACTTGGTTTTTTGTAGCGTTCCTGATTACAAAAGAAGTTAGCCTATCCTCAGACACATAATGGCAATAACTAACACTTCTAGATCAGGCAACAGAAACAAAGCATTGCAAAGTGAAGGGATTGTCTAATAATGTCAAATGTGACTTTAAACTATAAAAATAAGTTGGTTATAAGTAGAATTCAATCACTGCCAATGTCCCATGTTGTAATACACTATTTATATATTATAATACAGTATTTTAAAATATTAACACAGGGAAAGAAACAATCACTCCAAAATCAGAAGTAACAATAGATGTTCACCTGGCTTCCAGCTATATTTACCTATGGGTCAGTATCGTTAATCACTTTCTGATGTTCATCCTTGGTAACATATACCTAAAAATGTCAATTTTCTAGACCAACTGAATTTGAAACTACACCACCTATATAGGTAAAGCAGATGGCCAACAGCCTTTCCCTTTGCTTGTGAATAAGATTCCTCCCATCTCTCATTTTTGGCACTATGATTTCCATAAAGTGGCAGTTTGAGGCTCCTACACAAACCTGGGTTTCTAAGAAAAGGAAATTTCACATCTTTCTAAATTTTAGGACTTAAGACAATGCATCAGATATTCGGTTTGCAAAGATACTGTTCTCAACATATGTATAATATCCCTTCATCCTTTGTGAGATTGTGTAAGCTTCCACAGAAATGTGACAACTGCCTTTCTCTCACATTTCCTCAATCCTAAATTCCCAGTTACATGCTAATTAAGAGTAATTTACTATTCATATTCCTAATGTTTCTCAAAAACAAAATCTGAATCTAACACTAACCAATGACTATGAATGCTAATATCCCTGGCATCAGTGACTTATGTAGGCAAAATGTGATTTCATACTGTATGTTGTACTCAAAGTGCCATTATTTTAAACAGGATCCTGACATTGACTCTATTCTCCAATCAACAATGTTTATAAAATATATAATCAATTGCAAATAATAGAAATTTAACCCAATAACCTCAGAAAGGAAAACCAGTTAAATTAGTGAAGATATGAGAGAGAGAAAAGTGACTTTTCCAAAAAATACTGGATTTCTCCAAGGCAACAAATGAAAAATACAAGGAATTTATTTTGCACTTTCACCATGATCCCATGAAGAACATGACAGACCACACAGAAAATTGTAATTAATTAACACACAAGCCCTAGGGCTTAGGAGATCTATTCACATATTGCCTTGACTGCCTCCAATAATAGCAGAGTTACCTCAGTAAGTCCAATATTCTTCCTTTTAATGACATTCTGCAGAGAGTTGCTTAGAGTCCTAGTTAGCAACAGGTTTGTTGATTTACGAATCATGTCATCAACTTCAGTTGAGCTAAAAAGGAAGTATCAAGAGTCAGTCATAGGTAGGAGAATTATTTTGCAAACAAGGCTCCAGTAGTACTTTAATAATACTAATAATAACTGCAGGAAATATTTATTGTACTTCAGAAATTAGGTTCTAAATACTTTAATGTATAAAAATTCATTCAACCTTCACAATAACCATGAGAAATAATTTTAGTATTGAGCAGATAGCAAAAAAAAAAAAAAGATTTTAATAAGGCAGTCTAGATCTAAAGCCAACAACACTTAAACACTATGCTACACTACCTCTCATGAAGAATCCTCTAACATGATTCTGTGTCCTGAAACCTTTATTTCTCCCACACATTCAAATTCCTTCACAGTTAATATTCATAATTTTTCAAGCTGATCTCTCTGTAGCCTTCCTGCACAATTAGCTGATAAAGGCTCCTAAAAAAAAGAAAACTATCTCTGCTCCTATGTCATCATATTTCATATTATGTCTTCTCCTTGTTCAGTTGCCCAGTCATGTCCAACTCTTTGTAACCCCATGGATTGCAACACGCCAGGCCTTCCCGACCCTCACTATCTCCCAAAGCTCGCCCAAGTTCATGTCCATTGCATTGGTGATTCCACCCAGCCACCTCATCCTCTGACACCCTATCTTCCTTCTGCCCTGAATCTTTCCCAGCATCAGGGACTTTTCCAATGAGTTGGCTGTTAGCATCAGATGACCAAAATACTGGAGATTCAGCATCAGTCCTTCCAAGAATTCAGGGTTGATTTCCCTTAAGATTGACCAGCTTGATCTCCTTGCTGTCCAAGGGACTTTCAGGAGTCTTCTCCAGCACCACAGTTCGAAGGCATCAATTCTGTGGTGCTCTGCCTTTCTTACAGTTCAGCTCTCATAGCTGTATGAGACCGCTGGGAAGCCCACAGCTGTGATTCTACAGACTTTTGTTGGTACTGCAATGTCTGTTTTTCACATGTTGTCTAGATTTGTCATTGCTTTCCTGCCAAGAAACAATCATCTGATTTCATGGCTGCAGTCACCATCCACAGTGATTTTAGAGCCCAAGAAGAGGAATTCTGTCACTGTTTCCACATTTTCCCCTTCTATTTGCCATGAAGTATAGGGCTGGATGCCATGATCTTAGTTTTATAATACTTAGTTTTAAGCAGGCTCTTTCACTCTTCTCCTTCACCTTCACCAAGAGGTTCCTCTTCGCTTTCTGCCATTAGAGTGGTATCATCTGCATATCTGAGGTTGTTGATGTTTCTCCTGTCTACCTCGATTTCAGTCTGCAACTCATCCAGCCCAGCATTTCTCATGATGTGCTCAGTGTATAGGTTAAGCAAAGAGGGAGACAGCAGACAGCCCTGTCGTGTTCCTTTCTCAATCTTGAACCGATCAGTTGCTCCATATGGGGTTCTAACTGTTGCTTCTTGACCTGCAAACAGGTTTCTCAGGAGATAGGTAGGATGGTCTGGTATTCCCATCTCTTTAAGAGCTTCCAACAGTTTTTTATGATTCACACAGTCAAAGGCTTTAGCGTAGTCGATAAAAAAGAGGTAGATGTTTTTATGGAATTCCCTAACCTGCTCTATGACCCAGAGACTGTTGGCAATTTGATCTCTGGTTCCTCTTCCTTTTCTAAATCCAGAGTGGACATCTGGAAGTTCTTGGTTCATGTAATGCTGAACCTAACATGCAAGATTTTAAGCATGACCTCATGAGAGATGAGTGCAACTGTCTGATGGTTAGCACATTCTTTAATACTACCCTTCCTGGGAAATGGGATGAGGACTGACCTTTTCCAGTCCTGTGGCCACTGCTGGGTCTTCTAGATTTGCTGGCATATTGAATGCAACACTTTGAAGGCATCATCCTTTAGGGTTTTGAATAGTTCTACTGGAATTCTGTCACATCCACTAGCTTTATTAATAGCAGTTGACTCTGCACTCCAGAATGTCTGGCTCTGGGTGACTGAGCACACCATTGTAGGAATCCAGTACATTAAGATCTTTTCTGTACAGTTCTGTGGATTCTTTCCATCGCTTCTTGATCTCTTCAGCATCTACTAGGTCTCTACCATTTCTCTCCTTTATTATTGATTTATAAGATTTTATTACTTTCAGGTAGACAACAAAATGAATCAAAATTTTTAAAGATTATATTCCACTTAAAGTTATAAAACATTGACCATATTCCCTGTGCTGTATAACTTATCCTTGCAGGTTATTAGTCCAATCACAGTAGTATGTACTTCTTAATTCCCTACATCTATCTTGGTACTCTCTTTTCCCCTGACTTCGAAAATAAACCAATAATGTAATTCTACCTAAATGTTTTATAATCCTTACTATTCCAAAAGTGATCAATAATGATACTTTTTATTCAGTAAAGGAAACTAAACATAAAGAAAATAACTCCAAAGCTATCTTTACAAGCAAAGTTTTAAAAATAAATCTTACAATCAACAAACAAAATTCCAGAACTATGTATCTTTCACAAGCCCCTAAAAGTGTCACCCAAGATGTCTCTCTATAAAAGATACCCTTTTGAGACAAATATTTCTTAAAATAAAGTCAGTATTGCAATAATACTAGACATCCTGGAATGTGAAGTCAAGTGGGCCTTAGAAAGCATCACTATGAACAAAGCTAGTGGAGGTGATGGAATTCCAGTTGAGCTATTCCAAATCCTGAAAGATGATGCTGTGAAAGTGCTGCACTCAATATGCCAGCACATTTGGAAAACTCAGCAGTGGCCACAGGACTGGAAAAGGTCAGTTTTCATTCCAATCCCAAAGAAAGGCAATGCCAAAGAATGCTCAAACTACCGCACAATTGCACTCATCTCACACGCTAGTAAAGTAATGCTCAAAATTCTCCAAGCCAGGCTTCAGCAATATGTGAACCGTGAACTTCCTGATGTTCAAGCTGGTTTTAGAAAAGGCAGAGGAATCAGAGATCAAATTGCCAACATCCGCTGGATCATGGAAAAAGCAAGAGAGTTCCAGAAAAACATTACTGCTTTATTGACTATGCCAAAGCCTTTGACTGTGTGGATCACAATAAAGTGTAGAAAATTCTGAAAGAGATGGGAATACCAGACCACCTGATCTGCCTCTTGAGAAATCTGTATGCAGGTCAGGAAGCAACAGTTAGAACTGGATATGGAACAACAGACTGGTTCCAAATAGGAAAAGGAGTACATCAAGGCTGTATATTGTCACCCTGTTTATTTAACTTCTATGCAGAGTACATCATGAGAAACGCTGGGCTGGAAGAAACACAAACTGGAATCAAGATTGCCAGGAGAAATATGAATAACCTCAGATATGCAGATGACACCACCCTTATGGCAGAAAGTGAAGAGGAACTCAAAAGCCTCTTGATGAAAGTGAAAGTGGAGAGTGAAAAAGTGGGCTTAAAGCTCAACATTCAGAAAACAAAGATCATGGCATCCAGTCCCATCACTTCATGGGAAATAGATGGGGAAACAGTGGAAACAGTGTCAAGACTTTATTTTTCTGGGCTCCAAAATCACTACAGATGGTGACTGCAGCCATGAAATTAAAAGACACTTAGTCCTTGGATGGAAAGTTATGACCAACCTAGATAGCATATTCAAAAGCAGAGACATTACTTTGCCAACAAAGGTTCATCTAGTCAAGGCTATGGTTTTTCCAGTAGTCATGTATGGATGTGAGAGTTGGACTGTGAAGAAGGCTGAGTGGCAAAGAATTGATGCTTTTGAACTGTGGTGTTGGAGAAGACTCTTGAGAGTCTCTTGGACTGCAAGGAGATCCAACCAGTCCATTCTGAAGGAGATCAGCCCTGGGATTTCTTTGGAAGGAATGATGCTAAAGTTGAAACTCCAGTACTTTGGCCACCTCATGCGAAGAGTTGACTCCTTGGAAAAGACTCTGATGCTGGGAGGGATTGGGGGCAGGAGGAGAAGGGGATGACAGAGGATGAGATGGCTGGATGGCATCACTGACTCGATGGACGTGAGTCTGGGTGAACTCCGGGAGCTGGTGATGGACAGAGAGGCCTGGCATGCTGCGATTCATGGGGTTGCAAAGATCGGACACGACTTAGTGACTGATCTGATCTGAAAGACTTGTAAGCAGTTCTTTTTCAGTAATTTATTGCTTGTGAGCAAAGGTCACAAATTTTATCTTATTGATTTCTCTTTCTACAGAATATCAGAGCCTTAGTATATAGTTCAATTAAAAATCTTAAATTACTAAATATGTACACAAATTAGATTATTATGCAGAAGAGAAAATTATTTGAAATAAAGAAGACTGCAAGGAATCCAGGTAGGAAATTCAGTTAGGGGAAAAAAAGATACCTCAAAATATTCTTACAGGATATATTTACTGAATGATAAACTCTGGCCTATTGCCACCCTTTCCAAAAATGTTATTGAATTTAAAACTTCATTACAAAAATGTGTTAATGGAGTATTGAAATTACAATGGTGAAGAGATATTGAAGTTACACTTGTGTTGATGGAATACTGTATTTACAATAGCGAAGAAATATTCATGGTTCCTGCCTTCATATGTCAGACTCACAGTTATATCATATCAATTACAGTATGTGTAATGAATAAGTACAGGTTGCTATACAAGTGATGAACACAGGGGCCCAAAATAATCTGGTGACTCTGATAGTAATCACCCACCTAGCATCTCTACTTACATTACATATTTCTATTATGCTTTAAGAAGATCTGGTAGAAATTCTATTCTTAGATACGATGTCAAAGATCAAGAAACGCTGTCATTACCTTCAAAAGCAGAAGAAAGCTAGGTCTAAGCTAAAAGTTGTATTTTCCTTTAATATTAATGAAGTATAATATACACAAAGATGCATAACTGAATTAAACTGCACACTGAGATAAAGCTCTTGAAAGATGAGCAAAAAGCAGCCATCACCTTCATATCTAAGGCCAGTTGTCTAATCTGGATACACAGAGATGAGAGAGTGAAACAGTCATATGCTGAGAGACTTTGGTGGAATGAAAAAAAAAAAAAAAAGCAACAACAACAAGAAAAAACCATGCAATCCTTTAATAGTGTGGGCTGCTATTTTGGACTGTAATCTTGGAAGAGCCTCTAAGCAAAAATAAACATACTAACCCAAAATTCTTCCCTAAAACAATTCTGTTCCATAAGAAATGGTGGGTGGGGGTGGGGTGGGGGTGGGGATGGGGAGTGCTAGAAATCAGAGAGAAATGTTGCACATTTTGCAAAGGGTTTAGAGTCCAAGGTTCTACTGCAATTCAATCCAAAGGAGAGTAAAAACCAATCAAAGCTGAAACCCAGCCCAACTCAAATCCTGTTAAAATCAGAGATAAGCCCCTGGATAGAAGCTTTGGAATTTCAGAGTCTTAAGGACAAAGAGACTCCAGAACAGAATTTTTAGAACTGAAATCATAAGTAATTTGAAACTAATAAAAACTGAGACTCACATTCAGTTCACTCAAGTAATGATGAAATCTGAATGATATATTTAGCAGCTAGGAGGCACAGTGAAGCCTGGCGGGCTGCAGTCCATGGGGTCGCAAAGAGTCGAACATGACTGAACAACTGAACAACACAATGAGTTGCAAAAGGAGAAATGAGAAAAGAGACATATTTAAGGGGAAACTGGCAACATCATCTCCAACCCTAATAAAAGATCTCAACCTACAGATCTCAGAAGTTTAACACAACCCCAAAAGAACTGATGCAAATGAAATCTCACAAGAAAATCAAACACTGCAAAATGCAAAGATAAAGAAGAAACCTTAAAGACAACCAGAAAAAGAAGGCAATACATTTAGATGAATAACAGTAAGACTACTGGCTTATCTCTCTTCAGAAACAATCAAAGCAAACAGAGGAATAACATCTTTAAGGGGTTGGGAAAGGGAGAACTTTGAAAACAGATGAAAAAATATTTTTAGATAAACAAAAGCTAAGAAAATCTAAAACCAGCAGATATACACTAAAAGAATAACTAAAAGAATTCTTCACATTGAAAGAAAATGACACCAAGTCATAACATAGATCTGTAAGAAAGAATGAGAAGGCCTGGAAATAGCAAATCTGTGGATGAGTATAATGAACTACTTTTCCTTCTTGAATTTTAAAATACAATTAAATGTTCAAAGCACAAACAGTAACATATTTAGCGTTTAACTGTATAAGTATATACCAACCACATTAAAAAAGTAAGTATAAAGGTAAATTATACTATACTGCTATAAGATTCTTAAATTACATGTAAAGTGACATATCATTATTCAAGATAAACTAATAACTTAAGGATATACATTGTAATCCCCAGAACAAATACAAACAAATAATAAATAAAGTTAAAAGTTATACTCCAGTAAGCCAATAGAGAAACTAAATGATAATACTAAAAGACGGTAATCTAGAAGAAGGAAGGAAAACAGGGGGAACAAAAGGAGCTTAAAAAAAAAAGAATGGAATAGAAAAACAATAGCTAGATCCAAGACTTAAATCCACATAAATCACTAAATCAGTTAATGTAATAGAATAAATATTCTAATTAGGCAGAATGAATAAAAAACCGATACCTAGCTACCTGTTGATTCAAACTGACACATTTTAAAAACAAGGACACATGGCCATATCTTACTGTCAAGATGCCATTCAGCACTAAAAAGAACTGAGCTCCTTGAAAAAATTAATGGTCTCATGATTAAGTTAGGAAATTTGCCCAAAATGATAAAAGTGCATCAACACGTCATATGAGCCAGCTTGAGGTAGCTTACACCAGCTACATCTGGGACCATCTGAGCATCAAAATGAATAAGGTCATTAAAGGAACAACTTGACTGAATGATGTAAAAATCTATGAGTCTAATACAATAATAGGAGACCAAAGGTAGACAGATAGAAAGATAAACAGACAGGTAAATAGGTAATACAGAAGGACTCCCTAATACAGAATGTGAAGTAATAACATATTGACATGTTCAGTTGCTCCCCAGAGAAGAGAATGGCAACCCACTCCTGTATTCTTGCCTGGAGGATTCCATGGACACAGGAGCCCTGGAGGCTACAGTTTATGGGGTCACAAAGAGTCAGATGTGACTGAGCGACTCACACACACAGAGAGTTGCTCAGTGGTGTCTGAGTCTTTGTGACTCCAAAGACTGTAGCTCCCAAGCTCCTCTTCTCTCCTCTCCCTCTCCTCCATGGGATTGTCCCAGCAAGAACACTGGAGTGAGTGCCATTTCCTCCTCTAGGGGATCTTCCTGACCCAGGACTGAACCTGAGTCTTCTGCACTCCAGGCAGATTCTTCACTGCTGCACCAACAAAGTAGCCCCTTAAGGAATAAAAAATCCCATATTAGCTAAATTATCAGAGAAAAAAAAACTGATTCAGGCAAGAATCATTAATGAATACTATAGTGAAAGACATCTAGTAACCAAAAGAATAAATACATGGTCTCAAAGTACTTTAATACAAACATTACTTATTACAAAAGGAAAAATGGAAACTATACACAGAAAACAGAAAAATCTTAACTAGCTAATTAAAATTAATATGAACCATAAGAGATTAAAATGCTAAACACACATAGGTACATATAGAGAAACAGTAAAGAAGGGAGAAAGGAAGTAATAAAGTCAATATGGCAACATTTCAAAAACTGAAGAATTTGGGGAAAAAGCTTTCAGTTCAGCAACATTTTCAAAATTCTTCTGTAATGTTGAAATTATCTGAAAATAACATGCTAAAAAAGGTTATAAGTAATAGAAGAGACAAAGGCATACCATAAAAGAAAGTGGTGGTCATATTAATACAAGGCAAGCAAGACATCAAGACTATTTTAATTTTTATTTCATTGATCTGTATTTCTGTCTTTATGCCGGTACCATACTGTCTTGATGACTGTGGCTTTGTAGTAGAGCCTGAAGTCAGGCAGGTTGATTCCTCCAGTTCCATTCTTCTTTCTCAAGATTGCTTTGGCTATTCAAAGTTTTTTGTATTTCCATACAAATTGTGAAATTACTTGTTCTAGCTCTGTGAAAAATACTACTGGTAGCTTGATAGGGATTGCATTGAATCTATAGATTGCTTTGGTATATAGTAAAGTATACTATTGCTTTGGTATACAGTATACTATAGTATACTTTTTTTCACTATATTGATCCTTCTGATCCATGAACATGCTGTATTTCTCCATCTATTAGTGTCCTCTTTGATTTCTTTCACCAGTGTTTTATAGTTTTCTATATGTAGGTCTTTTATTTCTTTAGGTAGATATATTCCTAAGTATTTTATTCTTTTCGTTGCAATGGTGAATGGAATTGTTTCCTTAATTTCTCTATTTTGTCATTATTAGTGTATAGGAATGCTAGGGATTTCTGTGCATTGATTTTATATCCTGCAACTTCACTATATGCATTGATTAACTCTAGTAATTTTCTGGTGGAGTCTTTAGGGTTTTCTATGTAGAGAATCATGTCATCTGCAAACAGTGAGAGTTTTACTTCTTCTTTTCCAATCTGGATTCCTTTTATTTTCTTTTTCTGCTCTGACTGCTGTGGCCAAAACTTCCAAAACTTATGTTGAATAGTAGTGGTGAAAGTGGGCATCCTTGTCTTGTTCCTGACTTTAGGGGAAATGATTTCAATTTTTCACCATTGAGGATAATGTTGACAAAGGAGGCAAGAATATACAATGGATTAAAGACAATCTCTTTAACAAGTGATGCTGGGAAAACTGGTCAACTACTTGTAAAAGAATGAAACTAGAACACTTTCTAACACCATACACAAAAATAAACTCAAAATGGATTAAAGATCTAAACGTAAGACCAGAAACTATAAAACTCCTAGAGGAGAACATAGGCAAAACACTCTCTGACATACATCACAGCAGGATCCTCTATTACCCACCTCCCAGAATATTGGAAATAAAAGCAAAAATAAACAAATGGGACCTAATTAAAATTAAAAGCTTCTGCACAACAAAGGAAACTATAAGTCAGGTGAAAAGACAGCCTTCAGAATGGGAGAAAATAATAGCAAATGAAGCAACTGACAAAGAATTAATCTCAAAAATATACAAGCAACTCCTGCAGCTCAACTCCAGAAAAATAAATGACCCAATCAAAAAATGGGCCAAAGAACTAAATAGACATTTCTCCAAAGAAGACATACAGACGGCTAACAAACACATGAAAAGATGCTCAACATCACTCAGTATCAGAGAAATGCAAATCAAAACCACTATGAGGTACCATTTCATGCCAGTCAGAATGGCTGCGATCCAAAAGTCTACAAGCAATAAATGCTGGAGAGGATGCAGAGAAAAGGGAGCCCCAGTACACTGTTGGCAGGAATGCAAACTAGTACAGCCACTATGGAGAACAGTGTGGAGATTCCTTAAAAAACTGGAAATAGAACTGCCATACGACCCAGCAATCCCACTGCTGGGCATATACACCGAGGAAGCCAGAATTGAAAGAGACACATGTACCCCAATGTTCATCACAGCACTGTTTATAATAGCCAGGACATGGAAGCAACCTAGATGTCCTTTAGCAGATGAATGGATAAAGAAAGCTGTGGTACATATACACAATGGAGTATTACTCAGCCATTAAAAAGAACACATTTGAATCAGTTCTAATGAGGTGGATGAAACTGGAGCCTATTATACAGAGTGAAGTAAGCCAGAAAGAAAAACACCAATACAGTATACTAATGCATATATATGGAATTTAGAAAGATGGTAACGATAACCCTGTATGTGAGACAGCAAAAGAGACACTGATGTATAGAACAGTCTTTTGGACTCTGTGGGAGAGGGCGAGGGTGGGATGATTGGGAGAATGGCATTGAAACATGTATAATATCATATGTGAAATGAATCGCCAGTCCAGGTTCGTTGCATGATACAGGATGCTCGGGGCTGGTGCACTGGGATGACTCAGAGGGATGATATGAGGAGGGAGGTGGGAGGGGGTTCAGGATGGGGAACACGTGTACACCTGTGGTGGATTCATGTTGATGTATGGCAAAACCAATACAATATTGTAAAGTAATTAGCCTCCAATTAAAATAAATAAATTTATATTAAAAAATAAATAAATAAATAAGTGCATAAAAAAAGACTATTATAATTTTTAACACAAAGAAGGACATTTCATGAAATTAAAAAGATGAATATAACAAGAAGATATCATAATTCAAACTGTGCATAAACTTAAAAGATATATTCAAATATATGAAGCAAACTTGAGAGATCTCAAAAGAGAAACAGACAAATCTACAATCATATTTGGACAGTTGAACACTCCTCAGTTATTGACAGAAAAAGCAGACCTACAAAAGAAAGGATACAGAAAATTGTACAACAATATTAACAAATTTAATCCAGTTGTCATTTAGAGAATACAACATTCAACAACTAAAGATACAGATTTTATTCAAATATACATGGAACACTATTGTACCTGGATTTAAATGTACCATTTTCTTAGTTGATCTCTATTTGTTCCACCTGTTCTATGGCTCATTTAACTCTTCAGTTGGTTGTTTCTGGATTGAGTATTCTTTCCATGATTCCTTTTCATTTTCATTATTGGCTTATTACTTTTACTTCTTTCATGTTTTTGACCATTTTTTCAGTGGTTGTTCTAGATCATACTACTTCATGCATAATGTAAAATCCTTAAATAGTAAATCACATTCCTCTCTCATATTCTTTGTCCTGCTGCTGCTGCTAAGTCGCTTCAGTCGTGTCTGACTCTGTGAGACTCCATAGATGGCAGCTCAACAGGCTCCGCTGTCCCTGGGATTCTCCAGGCAAGAACACTGGAGTGGGTTGCCATTTCTTTCTCCAATGCATGAAAGTGAAAAGTGAAAGTAAAGTCGCTCAGTCGTGTCCGACTCTTCCCGACCCCATGGACTGCAGCCTACCAGGCTCCTCCGTCCATGGGATTTTCCAGGCAATAATACTGGAGTAGGGTGCCATAGCCTTCTTTACTTTTATAGTTACATTTCTTTACCAGATACTATCATTATTTTTCATGTACACAAGCAATTTTCTGTAAGACCAATTAAAAATAGAGGAATGACATTAGAAATAGCAGAACAGGAAGTCCTGCATTCGTATCCCTTCTCAGCAATAATAATTTGGCAGGCAAGCAGAGACAAAAGTACTTTTGTGAAACTTTGGATTGAAGAAAGAAGACTGTAAAACTCTGGTAGCATCTAAGACCAAGGAGGGTTGCTTTTAGAAGGCAAGCATAAACTCACTCATGTGGCACACCTGCTAACCATAGTCCTACCTACAGTCCCAGGAACAGACCCTGACCCTTGACAGCCTATGGACATGGCCTATTTGGCCTTGCCAACATCACCAGTTGGAAAACAACCCAGCAAGAGTCATGCCAACCTGTGCTTTGGATAATAGGTCCGCCAACCTCAGTTCCAGCTGTAAACTGAATTGTTCCATGACCCAACTCCAGCTCCTATTAGCTGCCCACCCTGCCTGCCTATGACTGGGCAGAGACATGCTCATTCATGAATCCAGGCAAGTTCTCTAACCTTTGTCTGACTGCAAATACTAAAAAAATCCCTGTAACATTACCCCATATATTCATAGCCACAGACCAGGAACACTCCTGCCTACTCAGAGACCTGCTGGAGCAATAACTTTCCATGCACCTGGAGGAAGGGCCGCCAATCTCAAACTTGACTGGAGAGGTTAATGTGCCTGCACAACCTGGCTTTAGCCCACTGTACCCATGGACGGGAGGCAGTTGTGCCTGCCAGGGATCCAACAGGAGACATGGCTATATGTACCCCTAGAGATAGGCCCAGTGACCTCGGTCTCATTGTGGATCTTGAAGTGGCTCTGGAATCTGGCTTCAGCCACTCCCAACTATGATCTAAGAGAAACTACTTTTCCAGGAACCCACCAGAAGGAAACCCCAGAAGTGCCCCACTGAGCGATGAATTCCTCAGTGCAGTTGCAGAGCCACAATCTATCAGTCATTCTAATTGTGAAACCCCGAAGCAGACCTGTGATTTGACTCCAGGCCCCTTCAGGCACGGTACAGGAATAGTCCTGCCACCCTGGGACCTGGGGGAGACACATATCTCCATGTCCCCAGAGAAGCACAAAGGCAGAGTCACCAATACAAAGCTACATGGACCAAAAAGAATCAAACAACTTGACACCACCAAAGAAAACAAATATGAGTTCCACTAATGAATCCCAAAGAAACTGAGACATACAAATTGCCCTAAAAAGAATTTGAAATATCGTATTAAGCTCAATAATATGCAAGAGAACACAGAGAGACAACAAAATGAAATCTAGAATACAATGCACAAATAAAATGCGAAGTTTAATAAAGATATAGAAACTATAAAAAAAAAAAAAAAACAAATCCTGGAGCTGAAGTATACAATTAAAAGAATTGAAAAATTCTTAGAGCATCAACAGCAGACTAAATAATGCAGAAGAAAGAATTAGGGCATTAGAAAACAGGCCATTTAAAAACGGAAAGAGGAACAAAGAGAAAAACTGTAAAGAAAGCATGAGAGACCTATTCAGTTAAGTCGCTCAGTCGTGTCCGACTCTTTGTGACCCCGTGAACCACAGCACGCCAGGCCTCCAAGTCCATCACCAACTCCCAGAGTCCACCCAGACCCATGTCCATCAAGTCAGTGATGCCATCCAACCATCTCATCCTCTGTCGTCCCCTTCTCCTCCCGCCCTCAAACTCTCCCAGCATCAGGGTCTTTTCAAATGAGTCAGCTCTTTGCATCAGGTGGCAAAAGTATTGGAGTTTCAGCTTCAACATCAGTCCTTCCAATGAACACCCAGGACTGATCTCCTTTAGGATGGACTGGTTGGACCTCCTTGCAGTCCAAGGGACTCTCAAGAGTCTTCTCCAACACCACAGTTCAAAAGCATCAATTCTTCTGTGCTCAGCTTTCTTTATAGTCCAACTCTCACATCCATACATGACCACCAGAAAAACCATAGCCTTAACTAGACGGACCTTTGTTGGCAAAGTAATGTCTCTGCTTTTTAATATGCTATCTAGGTTGGTCCTAACTTTCCTTCCAAGGAGTAAGCATCTTTTAATTTCATGGCTGCAATTACCATCTGCAGTGATTTTGGAGCCCAGAAAAATAAAGGCAGCCACTGTTTCCACTGTTTCCCCATCCACACCATTAAAAAAAACAAAAACCCTGCTTATTTAATTTATATGCAAAGTACATCATATGAAATGCCAGGGTGGATGAATCACAAACTGGAATCAAAACTACCAGGAGAAATATCAACAACCTCAGATATGAAGATGATATCCCTCTAAAGGCAGAAAGTGAAGGAACCAAAGAGCCAAGAAGGAAAGCTATGACAAACCTCATGTGACAGCATATTAAAAAAGCAGAGACATCATTTTGCTGATAAAGGTCTGCATACTCAAAGCTATGGTTTTTCCAATATCATGTACAGATGTGAGAACTGGATCATAAAGACGGCTTAGTGCCGAAGAATTGATGCTTTCAAACTGTGAAGCTGGAGACGGCTCTTGAGATTCCTTTGGATAGCAAGGAGATCACAGCAAGAATTTCACATGCCACTCCTCTACTGGCCTCAACATTTCATCAATATAATGTAAAAACCAGAATATTATACTACTCTTTTCTAGTGAATTCTCACTAGAAATGCAAGTCTGTAAAGAAAACAGTAGAGAATAAAGTAAGTAATATGAAAAGAAATTATTCAAGAGTTTCCAACTTCCCTTTTTTATAACCTGACCATATAAATAGGGCAGTGGCATACCATACAAGGCTGATATTAAGACTTTCAAACTTGGAACTGAAGGGAACATCAAAAGTATTCCAGAATATTTATGTATATAGAGCCATAATCTCAGTATCTATTGCACTTCCATTATTTCATACTATACCTTAGATGAAGATCTTCTGAAAACTTCAGACAGGCGTAGATAAATTCTTTAATTTGGTTGTAAACTTTTGGCACAAATTCAGAAAATGGAAACTTTTTTGGGAATGGTTGCTGTAAAAGCAAGAATTAATGAAAGTTACAAATGAGCATACATTGAAAATACCTACTAACTAAAATACAAAAGAGATTTTCTTGCATACCAGGAACTGCCTTCTTAACAACTCTACATTTTAAAAACATATTTGTGAAAGTTTTCTAATACTAAAAAGAATAAGATTAAATTAAATAAATGATTCTAACATCCTGTAAAACCTGATAAACAAATTCTGATACATACTCAGCAATAAAAAGGAATAAGTAACTTAGATGAGTCTCAAAAGCATTATCTTCAGTCAAAGAAGCCAATCTCAAAAGGTTACACACTATATAATTCTATTTATAAGGCCTTTTAGAAAAGGTAAAAGTAGATGGATAGCAACGATAGGTGGTTGCCAAAAGCTGGGGCTTGAGGAGTAATTGATTAAGAAGGTATGCTGCTGCTGCTGCTAAGTCGCTTCAGTCGTGTCCGACTGTGTGTGACCCCATAGACAGAAGCCAAGGTATAGCATGAGGGAATTTGGGGGAATCATGGAACTATTCTGCAACATTGTTGTGGTAGTACATACACCAAAAAGCACAGTCAAAACCAATACAATTATAAAGCAAGGTAAATTTTACTGTATATTTTGGGGATAAAATGTCCTCAAAGTATAAGAAAAGCAAATATTTCAACGTGTAAGTCAAAAGGAAACACTGCCAGAAATCTCCTCAACACTTTGGAGGTGACAATACTCCAAAGCCATTTACTGATTGATTCTCCAAACAGGAACTTTGGCTCCCCTAAGCCCAAAAATCATCCTTTGAAACTGTTTTAGATTCCTAACTCATTGAGTTAGAAATTATGCCTTTAATGAGACTGATACAAAGAAAGCTTTAAGAGGATGTCAAATCAGAGAAGTTTACTTTAGTGTTCCTTACCTTTTCCAGCTCTGCATCTTGGAATGGGAATTGTCCTATCACCTTTTTATACATCTCTTCACTTGTTACTGGGATAGGACTGTAGTTGTCAGAATCAAGTATGTTTCTATAAAGAAAATAAAAGAAGAAAGGAAAGGAGGGAGGGATAAAGTAAAAAAGGAAAGACAGGTGAGTTCATCAGTAGAGTGATCACAAGTAACTTTCAGAATAAACATTTCTTAGTCCCTAATCTATTCCTTTTACAGTACAGCTATTTGGTCTTAGGTAAGGACATCTTAAAAAAAAACACAGAAGGAAAATTGCATTCTAAAACAAATGGAACACAAATATAAAGATGACCTCATAGTATTTGAGATTTATAGCTCAGACAGAAAATTTCAAGGCAACACGTTGAAGCCTTAAGGCAAATGAGAAGCAACAACAACAAAAAAATGTGAGCTCTGGAAAAGGCAAAGAGGTTTTATATGCTTTCTTAAAAAAAAAATATTTTATCAAACTATGTTCATGTACTTCATCTACTGCTCTATATTAAGAATGACTTTTCTTCATCCAAAGGTTCTGTGTCCTTAACTAGACTAGGAATTCTCCAGAGCAGAGACCATACTACCAAAATGAAAAAAGAAATTTACTGAAGGCTTCAGATCAGATGCACTTGGATATATCATGGTACTAATTTTCAAAGATACTCTCCCCTAAAGAAAATTATATCATTAATAAACAGGACTTTTTAGAAATACAAATATTTATATGAATATACTAATGAGTTACACTACATAATTATTAGCTATATGTTTATAAAATGTGAAGAGTAAGATTAATGGGACAATGTAATACCTTAAAGCTATAAGAACTTGAAAACAAAGAAAGTTGATCTGGGGAAGTGGTCCTGCAGTAAGCAGAAAGATCACTTTAAAAGAAGAAGCAAGTGAGTTGACAAGAGTTATGTGTGAGGAAAACATGTCCAAGGAAATATTTGTAAGTGGAGATGTAATACAATAATTTTCTTATTTTTGTATGCATGTTGCAGTAACTATTTAAATAATATGCTTCAAATATTAGATTGTAATAGATCTCTTCTTTGGGTATGGAGAGTAAAGAAGATGAGGAATAACATGAGTGAGTCTTCAAAAAAGTTTAAAAAAAAGCTAAATTATTCAAAAGGGTTCAAAAGCCACTATCCTACAAGTGAGACATAGATTAGGCATGATCCCCAAAGAGAAAATCAAAAATCAAATTAAGATGACACAAGGTGATCTGGTTGGTATGAACCAAGGTATTTGCCATTTATTCAATGAAACAAATCTGGGGATTTCGGGACTCCTCACATAGAAGGTACTAATATCCAGAGTTTGAATATCTTGGGAACTTTATTTGGGATACCATCACTATTTAATTGAATTCCCAATCATAATTGGAATCAGACCTAAAAAAAAATAAGCCACATACACTTGTTGCCTATTATACCTGAAAACCCGTATGTATAAAGATGAGTGTACAAACATGCATGCCCACACACACACAACTATAGATAATCTCTCACCTGAAAATACCTGACCACTTCTTTAGCAAAGTTTCACTATATTGGTCTCTGATTTCTAATAGCATGTCAAAAAGCGGATTTACAGGAAAACCATACACCTGAAACAAAATAAGAAAAAAGTTTCATTTTATAAGGTGATTTTTTTAAACAACATGAGAGAGATTAGGCACTGAAAGATAATTTTGTTCTTTGCACAACAATTTAAATAAAACCATGATACAAGAATCTTCCATTCCCACCTAATATCTAGTGTTTATCCTCAATAATTAAAAGATATATACCAAAATATTTGAACCAGTCAGAAAATAATAAAAAGATGAACATTAAAATTAATATATATTGGATATAACTGTCAATGAAGTTTTCCCTATAACTCCTTCTGTAACTCTTAGCAACTTTTAAGAGTAGGGTCAGAAAATGAGAATGCTACCAATCTTACCCACTTCTAAAGTTATTCTATTGAATATAACATGTGGTTCATATCAATAATCATTATTCAAAAGAGTAGGTAAGACAATAGTTTAAGAACTAACGTAGTGAGTTCATTTAATCAATTTGCTTTGAGAAAAAAAGGGGGGATGAGAACAAATTATGAGAACATAATAGACAAGGTGATGACCAGGAAATGCTACAAAGAGATAAAAATTATCTAGCGCTAGGAAAAGAAGAAACACAACTAAAAAGAAAAAGATACTTACTCAAGCTTAGATAGATAGTCAAAGGATATAGAGCTGATGAAACACTCATCTAGGTTAAGATGACATAAATATAAGCCACAAACCTGAAGTGTGTCAGCAAAAAGCACAATGAGGTTCTTCAAATCTAACACGAGGTTTGGATCAGAGCAGTAAGACTAAAGGAAATAAAAGACAATGAGGAAAAACATATTTATTAAAAACAAAACTATCTTTTGATTTATTCAATTACTTAACACTTCACCTGGTGCAGGTTCTCTGGAAAGCCTTCCTGGTTTAAGGTTAACACCAGATACAGTCAGGGGAGAATGAGTAAAGACTCCAATAATCCATGACCTACATGTTTAACTTTTGGAAATTTAAAAACACACTTCTAAATAACTGTCTGGTTAAAGAAGAAATCAAAGCTGATACTGGGGAACACATGTATACCTGTGGCGGATTCATTTTGATATTTGGCAAAACTAATACAATTATGTAAAGTTTAAAAATAAAATAAAATTAATTTAAAAAATAAAACAAATAAAACAAATAGTAAAAAAACAAAAAAGTTCATATCAAAACTTATAGAATTCAGCTAATGCCATTTAAAAAATGTATGTGAACATTAGAAAACATAAAAGACTTATAATAAACTAAGAACTCAACTCATGAAGCAGGCCAAAAAAGCCAAAATAAACCACAAATGAGAGATTGATAAAATAAAAAGCAGACATTAATGACACAGAGAAGACATGAAAGATTTGATCAATGAAACAAAAAACTCAAGTTAAACATAAAATCAGTAAGAGAGACAAATCACAGGTAAGTCCAATTAAACAACAAAAAGAAACAACAATGCAAGGAACACAGAAAATAAATATAATACAGAAGAAAATAAAATTTACAAACAAATTCAATGTATAATCTCTTAAAAAATTTGAAAACTGAAATGACTTGGAAGGCATCTTCTTTACAAAGATGTATTATGTCACTATTTTTCAGTGACTTTTGATATTCAAATTCTCTTAAGTATAATTTGGTTACTTGCTCTCTACTTAACTCCTCAATTCCTAAAGAAGGCACGTTGAATTCTCCCAAAGTGGTGTGGCCTCTGTTTCTCCTCCTACTACTATCAGTTTTTGTTTATATACATACTGAATTAAAAGACACTTACTCCTTGGAAGGAAAATTATGACCAACCTAGATAGCATATTCAAAAGCAGAGACAGTACTTTGCCAACAAAGGTTCGTCTAGTCAAGGCTATGGTTTTTCCTGTGGTCATGTATGGATGTGAGAGTTGGATTGTGAAGAAGGATAAGCGCTGAAGAATTGATGCTTTTGAACTGTGGTGTTGGAGAAGACTCTTGAGAGTCCCTTGGACTGCAAGGAGATCCAACCAGTCCATTCTGAAGGAGATCGGCCCTGGGATTTCTTTGGAAGGAACGATGCTAAGGCTGAAAGTCCAGTACTTTGGCCACCTCATGCGAAGAGTTGACTCATTGGAAAAGACTGTGATGCTGGGAGGGATTGGGGACAGGAGGAGAAGGGGACGACAGAGGATGAGATGGCTGGATGGCATCACCGACTCAATGGACGTGAGTCTGAGTGAACTCCGGGAGTTGGTGATGGACAGGGAGGCCTGGCGTGCTGCGATTCATGGGGTCGCAAAGAGTAGAACACGACTGAGAGATTGATCTGATCTGATCTGATGCTTGCTTGTTTCCAGTAAATGGGATACAGTCTTTTTGATGGGTTAAAAGTATTATCAAAACAAAATGTTGCTCTCTTCTCCCATTTAACAATCTTTAACTTCAATCCAGTGTTCTTGAAGAATATTGCCCTTTCTGCTCCCCATTCTTCATTTTTAATCTTTCTATATAATCTTAATGCAGAAATCTCCCTTAGTAACCAAACTATAATACTTTCTACCTGTGATGTTTCTCATGAATACTGACATATTTGGACCTATTCTAGCCATCTTATTTTAAGTTTTCTATTTTCAATGATTTATTCTTTATTTTTTGTATCATTTCATGTTTTTCATTGGATTAGTTTTTTCAAATTATCTTATACTGGTTATTAATAACATATTTACTTTCTGTCAGAGGATGAGATGGCTGGATGGCATCACCGACTCGATGCACATGAGTTTGGGTGAACTCCGGGAGTTGGTGATGGACAGGGAGGCCTGGTGTGCTGCAATTCATGGGGTCGCAAAAAGTCAGACACGACCCAGTGACTGAACTGAACTGAACTGATACTTTCTGTCCACTGTTTACTTGAAATAATCTGTAGTGTCATTTTAAAAATGTTTTAAACATTAAGCCACTCCTCTTGTAGGGATTCTTAATAGCATTAAACTTTACAAACAATGGGCTTCCCTGAAAGCTCAGTTGGTAAAGAATCTGCGTGCAATGCAGGAGACCCTGGTTCTATTCCTGGATTGGGAAGATCCCCTGGAGAAGGAATAGGCTATCCACTTCAGTATTCTTGGGGGCTTCCCTTGTGGTTCAGCTGGTGAAGAATCCGTCTTCAATGTGGCAAAGCTGGGTTCAATCCCTGGGTTGGGAAGATCCCCTGGAGAAGGGAAAGGCTACCCACTCCAGTATTCTGGCCTGGAGAATTCCATGGGCTGTACAGTCCATGGGGTTGCAAAGTTAGACACAACTGAGTGACTTTCACTTACAAACAACTGATCAGTTATTTAGATTTATCTATGAGTTTTACTCTCATTTTTTGCACACATTTTATTTATTCTCACCCCATCACGTATTTTGAATTTCTTTTTCATTTTTGGTAAGACATCAGTAAGATAAGATGGGTGAAAAGTAAACTTTGTATCCTCATGTGTTTGGAAATGTCTTTCTTTTGCACTCAAACTAAAATACACCATTTCAGACATGAGAAAACTGCCTGCCTCATTTACTCTGCCTGACAAAAAGATGCACCCTTTCAGCTGTAGTAATCTAGTCGTTTTCTACTGCAGGGAAATTTCCCTCTTTCATTTAATTATTAAGGTCCCTCCTTTCTGACTATATTTTATTTCTAAATCTCTACTAAATACAACCAAAATCTACAGCAATTATCCAGGTTTCTTAACTTTTCATTAATATTTTCCATCTCTTTGTGTCTCTGCTCTATATTGGGGTTATGTATTTGACTTTGTCTTCTTGATCACAGAATGATATTCAGTTTTATCTATTTAATCTTAGAATTAAATTTCTCTATTTTGGTAGGCATAAATCTCAAGAAAACAACATTAATCTTTGATTTATATTCTTCTGTGGCTGCCATCCTTCCTTTTCCTCCTTCTCACATTTTGTATAACTGTGAATATAGTATACATAAATAAAACCTATACATGTAATTTTACCAGGCAAACATAACTGAACAGCACCAGCATATCAGAAGCTCAAAAACAACTTCTTTCCTTTCCACTCAGGAAAACATTATCATGACATTTATTATAATCATTACATATCTTTCTTTCATTCTTTTTTCTTTGTATTTTTTAGCTTAATAGATCTTATTTTTTAGAGCAGTTTTGCATTTACAGATAAACTGAACAGAAAGTACAGAGTTCCCATATATCCCTTCATACAGACATTCATGCACAGGTTCTCTTATTATAACATTTTCCCTTAGTGTGGTGACATTTGGTACAGTTGGTGAACCAATACTGACACATTATCCACATTATTATTATTATTAACTAAATTCTATAGCTTATTTAGAGTTTCCTCTCTGTGTTATATAATCATGGGTTTTAACATGAGCATAATGATGTATTCCACCATACAATATCATACAGAATAGTTTCACTGCCTGCCCTAGAAATTCCGTCTTCCACTTATTTATCCCTCGAGCCCTCTCCCAAATCCTAGCAACCCTTATCTTTTTATTGCCTCCTTAATTTTGCCTTGTCAAGAATGTCATATAGTTGGAATCCTATGAATACGTAGCCTTCTCAGTTTGGGTACTTTCACTTAGCAATATGCACTTAGCTTCCTCCGTGTCTTTTTGTGGGTTGACAGATTACTTCTTTTGTTTACCATTGAGTAATATTCAATTATAAGGATGTACTAGAGTTCATCCATTCACCTATTAAAGGACATCTTGGTTACTTCCAGGTTTTGGTTATTTTGAATAAGCTGTTGTAAACACTGGTGGGCAGATTTTTGTGTTAACATACATTTTCAACACATTTAGCAAATACCTATAGTGTATACCTACTTGCTGCATCTTATATCTATGTTGCATTTTGTATAAACTTCCAAATTCTCTTCTAAGCTGGCTGTACCATTTTCCATTCCCACCAGCAAGGAGAGTACCTGTTGTCCACATTCTCTCCAGAATTTGGTGTTTTCAGCATTATAGTCATTCTACTGGGCATGTGGCGGTAGTTTACTGCTGTTTTAATTTCGAATTCCCTGATGACATATGACAATAGAGTTTTGCCAACAGAATGCACTGGTCGTAGCAAACACCCTCTTCCAACAAAACAAGAGAAGACTTTACACATGGATATCACCATATAGCCAACACTGAAATCAGATTGCTTATGTTCTTTGCAGTCAAAGATGGAGAAGCTCTATACAGTCAGTGAAAACAAGACCAGGGGTTGACTGTGGCTCAGATCATGAACTCCTTATTGCCAAATTCAGACTTAAACTGAAAGTGGGGAAAACCACTAGACCATTCAGGTATGACCTACATCAAATCCCTTATGATTACACAGTGGAAGTGAGAAATACATTTAAAGGACTAGATCTGGTAACAGAGTGCCTGATGAACTATGGACAGAGGTCCATGACATTGTACAGGAGACAGGGATCAAGACCATTCCCAAGAAAAAGAAATGCAAAAAAGCAGAATGGCTGTCTGAGCAGGCCTTACAAATACCTGTGAAAAGAAGAAAAGCGAAGAGCAAAGGAGAGAAGGAAAGATATACCCATTTGAATGCAGGGTTCCAAAGAACAGCAAGGAGAGATAAGAAAGCCTTCCTCAGTGATCAGTGCAAAGAAATAGAGGAAAACAATAGAATGGGAAAAACTAGAGATCTCTTCAAGAAAATTAGAGATACCAAGGGAACATTTCATGCAAAGATGGGCTCAATAAAGGACAGAAATGGTATGGACCTAACAGAAGCAGAAGATATTAAGAAGAGGGGGCAAGAATACACAGAAGAACTACACAAAAAGATCTTCACAACCCAGATAATCACGATGGTGTGATCACTCACCTAGAGCCAGCCATCCTTAGTCAAGTGGGCCTTAGAAAGCATCACTACGAACAAAGCTAGTACAGGTAATGGAATTCCAGTTGAGCTATTTCAAATTCTAAAAGATGATGATGTCAAAGTGCTGCACTCAATATGCCAGCAAATGTGGAAAACTCAGCAGTGGCCACAGGACTGGAAAAGGTCAGTTTTCATTCCAATCCCAAAGAAAGGCAATGCCAAAGAATGCTCAAACTACTGCACAATTGCATTCATCTCACACACCAGTAAAGTAATGCTCAAAATTCTCCAAGCCAGGCTTCAGCAATACATGAACCATGAGCTTCCAGATGTTCAAGCTGAATTTAGAAAAGGCAGAGGAACCAGATATCAAATTGCCAACATTTGCTGATCATTGCAAAAGCAAGAGAGTTCCAGAAAAACATCTATTTCTGCTTTATTGACTATGCCAAAGACTTTGACTGTGTGGATCACAATAAACTGTGGAAAATTCTGAAGGAGATGGGAATACCAGGCCAGCTGACCTGCCTCCTGAGAAATCTGTATGCACATCAGGAAGCAACAGTTAGAACTGGACATGGAACAACAGATGGGTTCCAAATCAGGAAAGGAGTACGTCAAGGCTGTATATTGTCACCCTGCTTATTTAACTTACATGCAGAGTAGATCATGAGAAACGCTGGGCTGGAGGAAGCACAAGCTGGAATCAAGATTGCTAGGAGCAATATCAATAACCTCAGATATGCAGATTACACCATTCTTATGGCAGAAAGTGAAGAAGAACTAAAGAGCCTCTTGATTAAAGTGAAAGAGGAGAGTGAAAAAGTTGGCTTAAAGCTCAACATTCAGAAAACAAAGATCATGGCATCAGGTCCCATCACTTCATGGCAAATAGATGGGGAAACAGTGGAAACAGTGTCAGACTGTATTTTTGAGGGCTCCAAAATCACTGTGGATGGTGACTGCAGCCATGAAATTAAAAGATGCATACTCCTTAGAAGGAAAGTTACGACCAACCAAAACAGCATATTAAAAAGCAAAGACATTACTTTGCCAACAAAGGTCCATCTAGTCAAGGCTATGGTTTTTCCAGTAGTCATGTATGGATGTGAGAGTTGGACTAAAAAGGAAGCTGAGCACAGAAGAATTGATGCTTTTGAACTGCGTTGTTGCAGAAGACTCTTGAGAGTCCCTTGGACTGCAAGGAGGTCCAACCTGTCCATCCTAAAGGAGATCAGTCCTGGGTGTTCATTGGAAGGACTGATGTTGATTCTGAAACTCCAATACTTTGGCCACCTGATGCAAAGAGCTGACTCATTTGAAAAAACCCTGATGCTGGGAAAGATTGAGGGCAGGAGGAGAAGGGGACAACAGAGAATGACATGGTTGGATGGCATCACCGACTCGATGGACATGAGTTTGGGTAAACTCCAGGAGTTGGTGATGGACAGGGAAGCCTGTTGTGCTGTGGTTCACGGGGTCACAAAGAGTCGGACACGACTGAGGGATTGAACTGAACTGAACTGATGACATATGTTGTTAAGCATTTTTTACATGCTTTCTTGATCTTTGAGTATTTTCTGTGGTGAACTTTTGTCCATTTTTTAATTGGGTTGTTTTCTTACTGCTGAGTGTTAAGAGTTCTGTATGTATTTTCAGTACCAGGCCTTTAACAGGTATGTGTTTTGCAAAGATTTTCTCCTGATCTGTGGCTTGTCAGTTCATTCTCTTAATTTCATTGTTTTGTAACCATCTAAATATTCAGCCTTACTCAATATTTTTTCAACATTATGTAAATGGATAAAAATCTGTATGTATAATTTTCTGACCTGCTTTTATAATTCAACATTGTACTTGTGAAATTCATCTATGCTACTGTATATGGCTGCAGGGTGGGCATTTTCATGTTGTATAATATTTCATGCTATGAGTTTAACTCAGATTGTTCATTTTATTACCAATGGACATTTTGTTGTCCAGATGCTCAGTGGTGTCTGACTCTTGGCAACCACGTGGACTGCAGCACACCAGGTTTCCCTGTCCTTCACCATCTCCCAGAGCTCACCTGAACTCATGTCCATTGAGTCACAGATGCCATCCAACCATGGACATGTAAGTCATTTCTAATTTTTAAAACTGAACAATGCTGGAATGAATATTCTTGCATGTGTACTATGGTGCATTAGGGCAAGTTTTTCAAGGGAATATAGTTAGTAAAAGAATTTGTGGTTAATGTGGATGGTTGATTAGAAGATAACGCTCTTTTTTTCAAAGGGTTTTATCAATTTAAACTTATTCCCTTAGTAGTATATAAGAGTTCTGAATGATTCATATCTTTATCAACATCTGTATTACTAATTTTTACATGCTATTTCATTTTGTTTTTATCTGCCTTTCACCGATGCACTGAAGTTGAGCACATGTTTCTCAGCCAAGTGAATTCCTTCCTTAATGAAATAACTGTAAATCTTTTGCTTCTTATTTCTACTGAGATGTTTGTCTCTATTGTGATGATGTATAGTGAAAATTTTTATATATTTTATGTTAGTTCTTTGCTGATATTCTGTTGAAGATATCATTTCTCATCATATATCTTATTTTATCTACTATCTTTAATTTTTTTTTTGTTTTTTTCTTAGTTTTAATGTAGCTTAATGTATGAATCTTTATGGTTAGTGTCTCTTTTGTATTTTAGTTAGGAATTTCTTCCATATCCTAAACCACAAAGATATTATCTTACACTATCTTGTAGAGAATTTATGGTCTTATATTTCACATTTTGGTATTTTATCAACCTGAAACTTTTTTTTGGTATAATTATTTCCCCCATGCTGCTGCTGCTGCTAAGTCGCTTCAGTTGTGTCTGACTGTGCGACCCCATGGATGGCAGCCCACTAGGCTCCTCTGTCCCTGGGATTCTCCAGGCAAGAATACTGGAGTGGGTTGCCATTTCCTTCTCCAATTCCCCCATACTGATAATCAATTGTTCTAGTACTATTCATTGAAAAGTCTGTTCTCTACCCACTGACCAGCAACAGTCTTTGATAAATATCAAATATTTTTTTGAGGACTATATTCTGTTCTATCTATCCAATGACAGTACCAGAGGGTCTGGTATTGATTTAGTAAGATTTTTAAATTGAATCTTCATATTTGGTAGAGAAAAACCACCTGCCTTCAGTCTTAAGGAGTCTCTTAGCTATTCTTTGCTTTTGTACTGGCTTAAAAATATTATAAATCTAATTGCAAAGGTACTCATCTTTCCAAAAATAAGATTATGGAGATTTTAATTGGCATTGAATTAAATGTATAGATAAATTTTAAGACAGTAGATATCTAAAATAACTCTTCCAATCACTGAACATGCTATTACTCTCAGTTTTATTTAGGTCTTCTTTAATTCCTTTCCATCTCTCAAAAATATTTTTGAATTTTCTCCATTTAGGTCTTGACATATTATGTTAGGTATATTTCTACTACTTTTAATATATGTTATTGTATCAATTTTTATCTTTTAAAATTTTTAATTTTTCAAATTTTATTCCTGGATATAAAGAGACAATTTTGCAACATAGAATATGCTAACCTCTTCCATTTATTGGAATAATTTTTCTGTAAATTTCTTTGGATTTTCAATATACTAAAATATATCATCAGCAAAAATGACAATTTTCCTTTTTCCTTTCAAAGGTTTATTTTTTATTTATATTTCTATCTTTACTAAATACAACTATATTTATGAATAAGCCTGTATATTTATGAGCTTATGAGTTATGCTATCCTTCTCTAGCTTCATTATCAAGATTACTCACACCTCATACAACTCATAAGATGAGTTAGTGAGTATCTTCCTTTTCTGTTCTCCAAGAATTTATATAGATAACAATTTAAGATAAAACTCCCCAAACCTGAAGATCTCTTTAGGGGAAGAACTGTGACTGCTGATCACTTACTTCAGATACATTCTTAACCTGAAAGGAATAGTTTCTCCAGCTTAATGTGGGGAGGGCACCATACTAGACTCTTTATCTCAGGTAGGCCCAAGAGACTATAAAATCTGAGTACAAATTGGACTAACAAGCAACCTCAAGGGAAAGGCAGCTTATGTATTTCAGCGTATCACTCTGAACTTCTGGACTCTCAATTTCCCCTGGATTTGGCCTGATAAATTCCTTAATAACCTTACTAAGCACTCTGAGACTTAATGTCTTATATGATGCATATTACATATTACAGTACTTTTAGTTGTTTCAAGCTGAACAGTTGCTATGAATAATCTAGCCTCCTATATTCCTAAAATGAGAAATGATTGTTATTTCATAAATTTTTCTCCTAGTCCATGAATTACTTGTTTTTGCTAAAGAATAGCTATTCATTTTGATTATTAATGTCTTCTATATCATGTAAATGTTGTTGTTCACTCGCTCAGTCTTCTCCAACTCTTTGTGAGCCCATGGACTGCAGCACTTCAAGCTTCCCTGTCCTTCACTTTCTCCCGAAGTTAGCTCGAACTCATGTCCATTTAGGCGATGATGGATACAACCATCTCATCCTCTATCACCCCCTTCTCCTTCTGCCGTCAGTCTTCCCCAGCATCAGGGTCTTTTCAAATGAGTCAGCTCTTCACATCAGGTGGCCCAAACATTGGTGCTTCAGCATCAGTCCTTCCAAAGAACAGTCAGGGTTGATTTCCTTTAGGATTGACTGGTTTGATCTCCTTGCTGTCCAAGGGACTTTCAAGAGTTATCTCCAGAGCCACATTTCAAAAGCAACAATTCTTTGGTGCTCAGCCTTCTTTATGGTCCAACTCTCACATCCATATGTGACTACCGGAAAAACCATAGCGCTGACTATATGGACCTTTGTCAGCAAAGTAATGTCTCTGCTTTTTAATACAGGTTTGTCACAGAGCAGGCAATGGCACCCCACTCCAGTACTCACGCCTGGAAAATCCCATGGATGGAGGAGCCTGGTAGGCTGCAGTCCATAGGGTCGCTAAGAGTCAGACACAACCGAGCGACTTCACTTTCACGCATTGGAGAAGGAAATGGCAACCCATTCCAGTGTTCTTGCCTGGAGAATTCCAGGGACAGGGGAGCTGGGTGGGCTGCCACCTATGGGGTCGCACATAGTTGGACACAACTGAAGTGACTTAATAGCAGCAGCAGCAGCTAGGTTTGTCACAGCTTTTCTTCCAAGGAACAAGCACCTTTTAATTTCATGGCTACAGTCACCATCCGCAGTGATTTTGGAGCCCAAGAAAATGGAATCTGCCACTGTTTGCTTCGTTTCCCCATCTATTTGCCATGAAGTAATGGGACCGGATGCCCTGATCTTAATTTTTTGAATGTTGAATTTTAAGCCAGCTTTTTCACTTTCTTCTTTCACCTTCATCAGGAGGCTCTTTAGTTCCTCTTCACTTTCTATCACTGGAGTGGTATCATCTGGATATATGAGATTCCTGATACTTCTCCAAGCAGTCTTGATTCCAGCTTGTGATTCATCCAGCTCAGCATTTTGCAGGATGTATTCTGCATATAAGGCAGATCTCTAAATTATTTCCACCAAGATTTCTCCCAGGCTCATTCCTGCTCATGACATTTGTTTACTGAATTTAGAGTGTTCCTAGATTCCATTCTACTTTGCCTGGAAAATCCCATGGATGGAGGAGCCTGGTAGGCTGCAGTCCATGGGGTCACTAAGAGTCGGACACAACTGAGCAACTTCACTTTCACTTTTCACTTTCATTCATTGGAGAAGGAAATGGCAACCCACTCCAGTGTTCTTGCCTGGAGAATCCCAGGGACGGGGAGCCTGGTGGCTGCCGTCTGTAGGATCACACAGAGTCGGACATGACTGAAGTGACTTAGCAGTAGATTCCATTTGGAACATTTCCTGCTTTAACAAAACCTTCTGCTGCTGCTGCTGCTGCTGCTAAGCTGCTTCAGTCGTGTCCAACTCTGTGCAACCACAGAGACGGCAGCCCACCAGGCTTCCCCGTCCCTGGGATTCTCCAGGAGAGAACACTGGAGTGGGTTGCCATTTCCTTCTCCAATGCGTGAAAGTGAAAAGTGAAAGTGAAGTCACTCGGTCATGTCCGACTCCTAGCTACACCACGAACTGCAGCCTACCAGGCTCCTCCATCCATGGGATTTTCCAGGCAAGAGTACTGGAGTGGGCTGCCACAAAACCCTCTACTTCATACTTAATCCAATATTTTCTTTCCTCAGGCTGAGTCATTATTCTGATTCCATCTGATTTTCTAAGTTCAGAGAAATTTTTCAAATTTTCTAGCCTATAGAGGTACACTTTGAACTGTTTTTCCTTTTAGTTTTTCTTACATTTTATTTCAATGTCAATTTGGTTAGGGGAGCTGAATGACACATATTCTCAGTATACCCTCTGATTCAAAAACGGGTGTGTGAGAGGGTGAATATGGCTGTGGGTGTGTATCAAACCACTATCACAGTACACACTCTTGTCTGCCTATCACATAATAAGAAAAGATGTCTAATGTTTAATAGCTATAAAACATGAGGATTTTTGCCTATAGATTACATTGTTCCATAATTTAAATTATAAAAAAGTATTTTTCCAGTATTATCAGATGATCGGCCTATCATTTTACTAGCAGCCAGGCTAGCAATTATATTAACAGATCTTCCAATATGAAGCCATTTCTTATATGAATTCTGTATTAGCATATTATTATTTTAAAACAAGAATACTGTATATTATTTCAGTTCAAAAGAATATACAGTAGATCCACAGATGAATATTAAATTAAATTAAATTTTTCCATAGATATACACTTTAATCAGCACACTTACAATGTGTCATATTCTTAATGATAATAAATATTATTGTATGATGAAGAAAACAGTGTATTTTCTTGCTGAGAAAATGTATTAGGTACTGCTAAATTTGAAATCTATGTGAAATGGATTGTATAAGATTTTTCTTGAAATCAGCATTGAGAATAATATACCTTTCAAAATGTTTCTAATTTATACAAAGATTGATAATTCAATTAGAAAATATGAAGAGTTTTAATTAGTGACAGAAAGTTGGAATAATATAGAATTCTTATAAAAAAATAACCACTCAGATAAAATGTTTCCTTTTGAGATTTGTTTTGATGTTTGGGTTGTCTATCTGTCTTTCTTGCTGAAAATATAATACAGTAAATAGTTATCATAGAATGGAACTGGTATATGGGCATCAACTACACTATCTCATAATGGATAAATATGGTTCAGTGGGTAAATGAATGTAATGCTGAGTTATATTTTAATGGTTATGTTGAAATACAATTTCAATACCATGCAATTCACCCACTTAAAGTATATAATTCAATGTTTTTTTTACATTTTTAAAAATATCTTTGCAGATAGGTACAAATATAATCATAATCAACTTTAGAACATTTTCATCACCTCAAGGAGAAACCCTGTGCCCCTTAAACTATCACCTCATTATTCCTCATACCCACTTTCAGCCCTAAGAGATGACTAATTTCTTTATGCCTCTGTAGACTGATGCAGAACTATTTTTTAAAAGTAGTTGTGTCATTTTCCCTTTAGTTCAAAAGAATATACAGTGGATCCACAGATGAAAATTAAATTAAATTAATTTTTTCCATAGATATACAACTTAATCAGCACACTTGCAATGTGTCCTATTCTTAATGATAATAAATATGATTGTATGATGAAGAAAACAGCGTATTTTCTTGCTGAGAAAATTTACTTGTATTTTCTTGGGCTCCAAAATCACTGCAGATAGTGACTGCAGCCATGAAATTAAAGGACGCTTGCTCCTTGGAAGAAAAGCTATGACAAACCCACATAGTGTTTTAAAAAGCAGAAACATTACTTTGCCAACAAAGGTCTGTCTACTCAAAGCTAAGGTTTTTCCAGTAGTCTTCTATGGGTGTGAGAGTTGGACCATAAAGAAGCCTGAGTGGTAAAGAATTGATGCTTTTGAACTGTGGTGTTGGAGAAGACTCTTGAAAGTCCCTTGGACTGCAAGGAGATCAAACCAGTCAATCCTAAAGGAAATCAATCCTGAATATTCATTGGAATGACTGATCCTGAAGCTAAAGCTCCAATACCTTGGCCACCTGATGTGAAGAGCTGACTCATTAGAAAAGACCCTGATGCTGGGAAAGACTGAAGGCAGGAGGAGAAAGGGATGATAGAGGATGAGATGGTTGGATGGCTTCAGTGACTTAATGGACATGAGTTTGAGCAAGCTCCGGGAGTTGGTGATGGACGGGGAAGCCTGGTGTGCTGCAGTCCATGGGGTCACAAGAGTCAGAAATGACAGCGACTGACCCACAACGACAGAGCCTACTACTTTAATTGCACAAAAGCATCTAAAGTAATCGTATCCAAAAGTAACTTATGACTTTCCCACTCCAAACCATCAATACCAACACTATCATCCAAAGAAGAAAACCGTAAACTAGGCCCTGATACTTCTTTAACCTTATCTCTTATATTTAGTCCATCACAAAGTATTAAAAATCTTACTTCCTAAATATCTCTCAAACTCATTCACTTCTTTCCATATCTACCATCACTTTTGTCCAACAATCATCATCTCTTGTCTGGAATACTAGACCAGCCTACCAATAACTCTTCTCCCCACATCCATTCTCATCCCTCATCCATTATTTAGCTAGAATAATCTTTTAAAAATAGAAATCTGATCTTCTCACTCCAATTTACTCTACTCCTGTCCCGAACACACATATTCCGCTTAACTCACTGCTTAAAGGGTCAACCAGGCCCTATATAATGTGAAATCTTCCTATTTTTTTTTATTCTTACTTCTTACCATACCTCCTTAGGGTTATATGTCTTATGTTCTAACTACTTGGAGCATTGTTCAGTTTCCTTTAAAGTGGCTACGCTCCCTTCAATTCTAGATTTTAGACATGATATTTACTCTGGAACACCTGATAATGAATAGATAGAGACTTGTAGGGTTATGAATGACTTTTAAGCTTCTGGTTAACAAAATAATATGCATACTAGAACCATTTCTTGAAATTTTTAAAATACCAAATTATCTCTTATTATTAACTTCTCACTATTGTTCCTGAAACACATTCATACATAATAATGCCACAAAGTCCTTACACTACTGTTCCTTATACCTATAGTATGACCTTTTAATTGATTTTTGCACAAATACTGACTCCTTGATATTTATATCTCAGAATGCCATGTCATATCAACTTATCAAAATCAGACACCTTGTTGTCCTAATATATCACTCTCTTTTAATTGCATTGCATTATCACTGTCTGATATTGATTAGTTTATTGGGAATCTCCCCAGTCATAATACAGCTCTCTGAGAACAAAGTCCTTAGTCTTATTCATTCTTGTATTGCTATCATCAACATGTAATCCTTGTTAAAGAAATACTGAATGAATGAATAAATGAATAATTCAGAGCCAGGATTCCCCACCTGTAATAAAGTAGATTACCATTTAAAATTGATGCTATCATAAAACAGATCAATAGAGCATGGACACTGAAAATCAGGCAACTTATTGAAATGTTATGGAGTAAGAATAAACCTGTGAACTCCAAACCAGTATTAACAGGCATTACAAAGGCACTATGGTGTAGTGGCTAAGAACACAGGGTCTGCAGCCATACTGTCAAGGTTCGAATCCAAGCTCTACCACTTATTGGGTGATATTGGGCAGAGAGGTTACTTAACCTCTCTGAGGTTGTTCTGCAGTCTACATGACAAATATAAAAACAGTATCTGCCTCAGAAAGATGAAGTGAAGATGAAATATATATGCACTACACAGTAACAATACAATAACAATGCCTGAGACATAGAGAACAATCAGTAAATGTTAGCTGTTGTTTTCTTAATGCAAAGAACATCCATAAAGGGGGCTTAGCATTAGAGAACATGCAGTTTGAAGTGGTTACTTCCATACATCTTTCATGAGTAAATGGTATTCATAGGATGATTTTAAAGCTGTAGAAGACTGAATACTGTAGAGACAATTAGCTTGAAGTAAAAATTTCTCTTGGGTGTCTTACATACCGAGTGAGTACGGAGTGCTGCGATGGTTTTTGAAAGTGCCATTTCCCACAGTTCATCAATGTAGGCTCTATTTACTAAGCCCTGTGTTGTATGTAAAATGTGATCTTCAACCACAAAAAAGCTAAGATTGAGGAAAAAAAGAAAGCACAGCTGTCAGAAAATAGTTTGATTACTATTTTCAGCATGTCACAAACATTAAGAGCTGCCATTAAATTTGAAGGCAATACTAGTGTTTTTCTTAAAGAAAGTTACTTGGTATAACAAACAAAATCACATTTATTAGACTTGGAATTATACCTTTGATCATGATATCATTTTAATCACTTCAATAAACTGGAATTACATTTGTAAACTGGAATTACATTTGCATTAAATGTTAACCATGCTATCCTGGAATTTAAAAGGGAAGAAAAAAATGTTTATAGATAAAGGAGACTAGTTTCACTACAGTAAAAATACCAGGCCATTAAAACATTTTACAAAAAACAACAAAAGTTAAAACACCCATTATTTTAAGAATCCAACACACAAAATATTAAAACAATTCCCCTTATATAAAACTTTTTCATCAAAGTGTTGAAAAGATATAGCACAAAGGTAAAAAAATACACACATATTTTTTTAACATTCTGCTGTGGTGTCCTAATTTTTATGCATCTGAAATTATCTTTAGTTATCTTACCTAAATAGTCATACTAATTAAAACAATTCTTTAGAGAATTGCTCGTGATAACACTTTAATAAAGTTACCAGTTACAGTATAACAATCTGAATTTGAAAAATAAAGAAATTTCATGAAACAATTCAACTTACTTCCCTTTTTTCACTACAAAATCACTATTTTGCAATAAGAATAAGCTGCCTATATTTGGGAAGCTTATTGGGGAACTGGAATTCCAAACTAGTATGTATTCTCAAGATGAGGGTGGCAAACGACACAGTCCATGGAATAAGTTTGGCACACTGCTTATTTTTATAAATGCTGTGTTATTGGAACACACCAATTGTGTCTCATGTACATATTGTCTATAGCTGTTTTTGTACTGCAACAAAGCTGAATAGCAGAAACTGTCTGGTCTGTTGAACCTAAAACACATTACTATTTGGCTCTTTTAGAAAAAAAAGTGCCAACGTTTGTTGATTGCTGGGTTCTCTCTTAACAATAATGGAAAAGCAAAATATCACATATAATAAGGTTATAATTCAACATTATTCTTCCTTTCTCCGTAAAAAGTATTCTCCAACAATATAATGTTGAAACAAATAGATGTTCCTTTAAAATTATCAGATATTCAAAACCAAATCTTGTTTTAAGAATTTAAATAAAGGAAAAAAAATAAATTCCCAAAGAACACTTGCTATACTTTTCCAAGTCTCAGGAAAAGTGTACAAACTATTGAAAGTGTATAAATTTAAGACACACACACAAATACCCACCCGACAATTTGATTAAAATACTTCCTGTAGCCATCTAAAGTTTCATGCTACAAAAAAGCAAAGAAGAAAGAAGTTATTGTTTTTGTTTTGATAAAGACACAAATCAGCTAATTCATTTCTTAAGGCTCAATTCCCAAGACTATAAAGTAAATACAGTAAGAGTACCTACGAATCTATGCCCCAACCACTAATGCTGAAAAAGCCGAAGTTGAACAGTTCTATAAAGACCTACAAGACCTTCTAGAACTAACAAGGTGTCCAAAAAAAGATGTCCTTTTCATCATAGGGGATTGAAATGCAAAAGTAGGACATCAAGAGATACCTGAAATAATAGGCAAGTTTGGCCTTGGAGTACAAAATAAAGTGGGGCAAACACCGACAGAGTTTTGCCAAGAGAACACACTTATCATAGCAAACCCTGTTACAACAACAGAAGAGAAAAGAGACAACTCTACACATGGACGTCACCAGATGGTCAGTACCAAAATCAGACTGATTATATTCTCTGCAGCTGAAGGTGGGAAAGCTCTATATAGTCAGCAAAAACAAGATCGAGAACTGACTGTGGCTCAGATCATGAACTCCTTATTGTAAAATTCAGACTTAGATTGAAGTAAGTAGGGAAAACCACTAGGCCATTCAAGGATGACCTAAATCGAATCCCTTATGATTATACAGTGGAAGTGACAAATAGATTCAAGGGATTAGATCTGACAGACAGAATGCCTGAAGAACCAAGGACAGAGGTTCCTAACATTGTACAGGAGGCAGTGATCAAAATCATCCCCAAGAAAAAGAAATGCAAAAAGGCAAAATGGTCGTCTGAGGAGGCCTTACAAATAGTTGAAAAAAGAAGAGAAGCAAACGTAAAAAGAAGAAAGGAAGAAACATACATACCCAGCTGAATGCAGAGTTCCAAAGAATATCAAGGAGAGATGAGAAATCCTTCTAAAGTGAACAATGCAAAGAAACAGGGAAAAACAATAGAATGGGAAAGACTAGATATCTCTTCAAGAAAATTACCAAAGGAACATTTCATGCAAAGATGGGCACAATAAAGGACAGAAATGGTATGGACCTAACAAAAACAGAAGATATTAAGAAGAGGTGTCAAGAATACACAGAAAAACTATACAAAAAAGGTCTTAATGACCCAGATAACCATGATGGTGTGATCACTCACCTAGAACCAGACATCCTGGAATGGGAAGTCAAGTGCAACCAAGAAAGCGTCTTGAACACAGCTAGTGGAGGTGATAGAATTTCAGCTGAGCTATTTTAAATCCTAAAAGATGACGCAGTTAAAGTGCTGCACTCAGTATATCAGCAAATTTAGAAAACTCAGCAGTAGTCAAAGGACTGGAAATGTCAGTTTTCATTTGAATTCCAAAGAAGGGCAATGTCAAAGAATGTTCAAACTGCCCCACAATTACATTTATTTTATATGGTAGCAAGGTAATGCTCAAAATCCTTCAAGCAGTACATGAACTAAGAACTTTCAGATGTCCAAGCAGGATTTAGAAAAGGCACAGGAACCAGAGATCAAACTGCTAACATCAGATGGATCACAGAAAAATCAAGCTAACTGCAGAAACACATCTACTTCTGCTTCATTGGCTATGCTAAAATCTTTGACTGTGTGGATCAGAACAAACTATAGAAAATTCTTCAAGAGATGGGAATACCAGATCACTTTACCTGCCTCCTGAGAAACCTGTATGCAGGTCAAGAAGCAACAGTTAGAACTGGACACAGAACAATGGGCTGGTTCCAAATTGAGAAAGGAGTACATCAAGGCTGCATATTGTCACCCTGTTTATTTAACTTATATGCAGAGTACATCATGTGAAACACTGGGCTGGATGAAGCTCAAGCTGGAATCAAGATTGTCGAGAGAAGTAACAATAGCCTCAGGTGTGCAGATGACACCACCCTAATGCCAGAAAGTGAAGAGGAACTAAAGAGCCTCTTGATGAAGGTAAAGAGAAGAGTGAAAAAGCTGGCTTAAAACTCAACATTCAGAAAACAAAGATCATGGCATCCAGTCCCATCACTTCATGGCAAATAGATGGGGAAACAGTGGAAACAGTGACAGACTATATTTTCTTGGGCTCCAAAATCACTGCAGATGGGGACTGCAGCCATAAAATTAAAAGACACTTGCTCCTTGTAAAAAAAGCTATTACAAACCTAGACAGCGTATTCAAAAGCAGAGACATCATTTTGCCAACAAAAGTCCATATACTCAAAGCTGTGGTTCTTCCAATAGTCATGTACCAATGTGAGTGGTGGACCATAAAGAAGGCTGAGCGTGAAACAATTGATGCCTTCGAACTGTGGTGCTGGAGAAGGCTCTTGAGATTCCCTTGGACAGTAAAGCAATCAAACCAGGCAATCCTAAAGGAAATCAATCCTGAATAGTCACTGGATGGACGATGCTGAAGCTGAAGCTCCAATACATTGGCCACCTGACACAAAGCACTCACTCACTGGAAAAGACCCTGATGCTGGGAAAGATTGAGGGTAGGAAGTGAAGGGGTTGATAGAGGACGAGATGGTAGGATGGCATCACCAACTCAATGGACATGAGTTTGAGCAAACTTCAGGAGATAGTGAAGCCCAGGGAAGCCTGGCGTGCTACAGTCCATGGGGTTGCAAAGAGTCGGACATGACTGGGTGACTCAACAACAACCTACCTTTATAGGATTACAGTGAGGATAAAATGAGACTATACATATCTAGTACTTAGAAGAATGCCTGAAACATAGCAATCAAGAAATGTTAGTTGCTACTTTCTTAGTGCAAGTCATGGCCACCAAAAGTGGTCCCCGAATGACAATTTGGGGCTGGGGGGAATCACAAGTGGAAAATAATTAAAAGATATAGAAGAAAAATGAAAAAGGGAGAAAAATAAAAGTGGTTATCCTACCATGTTAGACGGAGGCTGGAGCACCAAACGAGCCTGTTTTCGCCTTTGTTTTCGGTAGTAGTTCTCAAATGTTTCCCGGGCCCCCTGCAAAACAAATGAAAGGAAATAGGTTGACACAATTGGGCCAACCACTCTAGTATTTCGTGGGAAAAGAGAAGCTCCCAGGTCAGAAGCTAAGGCAGTCCCACATTTCTCACAATCTGTCATTTTAACAATAATAACCATTGAAAAAACAAAAATAATTATTAGAACTTACTGAACCTAACTTACAATCCCAATAGAAATGGACACAAGATTATTCAGAGGAAACTGTCGGAACTCAACCTCCAAAAGTTGGTTTTTGAACTAATTATCACAAATTTACAAGAAAAAAACAAACCAACATTCTTGTAGGTTATAATAACAGTTGAGAAAATGATTCTTAAAAAAAAAAAAATCACAGAACATCCCAGAAGAAAATTCCAGAATAAAATCTAGCCTCAAATAAATTATGAGCAAGAGGCCAAAAGAAGGCAAGAAAAAGGCAGAAATTGAGAATAATGTCAGTCTTCTCAGACAGAGTATTATCTAGCACAGGATTAACACCAAAAAGGAAGAAACAAAGCCCTGTAACTTTTCATTCAGGGTTTTTGGGCTTAAACTGAAAGGTACTCTAGAACACAAGAGCTGATTTATATGCTCTATAACTGGGGTTGAATAGTGTCCTCTCGAAATTAATGTCCTTCCCCGGACCTCACAGCATGACCATTTAGAAATAGTCTTTACAGGTATAATTCGTTAAATTAAGATGTAGCCATACTATAACAGGGTGATCCTTAATCTAGCATAACTGGTGTCTTCATAAGAAGAGGAGAATGCTATATGAGGACAGCACAGGGAGAATTCAACCTGGAGCCACAAGCAGAGATGGGATTGATACATCTCAACACCAAGGACTCCTGGCCACCACAGAGGCTGCAGAGAGGCAAGGATTC
This sequence comes from Bos javanicus, assembly GCF_032452875.1. NCBI lineage: Eukaryota > Metazoa > Chordata > Mammalia > Artiodactyla > Bovidae > Bos > Bos javanicus. The sequence continues at coordinate 12,155,255 of NC_083878.1, read as the reverse complement.
TACCCAGAATCTCAGAGGAAGGACAGCCTCCTAACATCCTGATTTTGGATTTCTACTCTCCAAAACAGTGACAGAAGAAATTTCTCTTATTTTAAGCCACCGAGTTGTGGTACTTGATTATAAAAATCCTAGAAACTGATATGAACTCAAAACTTTTAAAACATGATGCTCCTCTTTTATTAAACTCTACTCACAACCCAAGACTTTTCTAAATAAACAAAAGCAGAAAGGGAGAGACAGCATTGTACAGCGGTTAACAGTATTGAATTTAGAACCAGATGAATTTATTCCAATCATGGCCTAGCCCTTACGAACTGTGTAACTCATGTGCTCCGTCAGTCAGTTGTGTCTGACTCTTTCCAACCACATGGACTGTAGCTCGCCAGGCTTCTCTGTCATGGGATTATCCCAGCAAGAATACCGGAGTGGGTTGCCATTTCCTCCTACAGTATAACTCATACGACTAGCTATATAATTTCCCTTTCATTAATTTAACTTCCACTGTTTAACTCTTTACCTTTCACTAGTAAACATGCTATGGCTCACTTATTTGTAGAGATGCCAACCTCCTATGTTTGTTATAAAGATTATGAAGCATTATAAAGCTTTTAGAATACTGTCTAGATAAATAATAACCACTATGCAAATACTTATTTAAAACATAAGATGAAATCAGTGATGAAAGTGAAAGCCCCACCCATGTGAAGATAAGGTTTACTGTGAAAGTGTTGATCATTTCAGTCATGTCTGACTCTTTGAGACTCTATGGACCATTGCCTGCCAGGCTCCTCTGTCCAGGCAAGAATACTGAAGTGGGTAGCCATTCCCTTCTCCAGGGGATCCTCCCAACCCAGGGATTGAACACAGGTCCCCTGCACAGAAGGAAGATTTTCCATGTACTATCTACCTTCAGTTTTTTTCACCTTCCCAAAAGTCTGAAGAATCTTACTCAACATGACTTCTTTGTTATCCTTAAACTAGAAAAGCTATTTAAGGTACTAAATCATGCACACTTGATAGTGTAGCTCAGTGGTTGGCAAATGCTTTCTGTAATGAGTAGAATAGTAAATAGTCTTTGTTGAGCCATGCAGTCTTTGATGCAACTACTCAACACTGCTGCTGTTGTATAAGAGCAGTCATAAACAATATATAAATGAGTATGGCTCTGTTCCAATAAAACCTTATTTGTAGAAACTGAAATTAGAATTTTAAACCATTTTCACCTGTCATAAAATATTAGTCCTCGAGGGATAAAAAATTATTTTTCACCCATCATTTGAAAATGTAAAAGTTCACAAGGTCATACAAAAACAGGCAATATGATGGACTTAACACAAGAGTCATGGTTTGACAACTCTTGGTGTAGCTTAAAATCAAATATTTTAACACAGTAAGGTTTTGACAACTATATACATCTGAATTTTTCTGTCTAAAAAATGAAAACAAACCTTAAGACAGCTATTTCAAGACTTTCTTAGTCCATAAGCTAGTGAGGTAGCAAATAATTATATTTAAGAAATAAGAAGTGGAAACTGTCTGTTGGTTTGTTAAAGTTATTCCCTACTTGTCACCACTTTCCAGCATAGTGGTATTATTAAAGGTCAGTTACCTTTTGTACACAGTGAAGGACATTTCATTTTAAGGTTAACAGCCATAAAAGGCCCTTTATTATGTGAGTGTGACATTACACTTTCAACATACTTTTGAGCCAAGATACACTTAGTTGAGAATTTAGGGAAAGCCTTGTTAATTAGGACACAGCATACTAACCGGGACTAACCGAGACTTCCCGGGTGGCCTAGTGGTAAAGAATCCATCTTCAACGCAGGAGCTGTAGGAGACACGGGTTCAATCCCTAAGTCAGGAAGATCCCCTGGAGGAGGAAATGGCAATCCACTCCACTATTCTTATCTGGAGAACCCCACGGGCAGAGGAGCCTGGAGGGCTACAGTCCATAAGATAGCAAAGAGGCGGACACGACTAAAGTGACTTAGCAGTAGCATACTAATTTAATTATTTGTCATAAATGATAGAAAATAAACAAGATGAAATTCTATATAAAAACCAAATCATGAACTTCTACTTAATTCTAAACTATATACATTTTGTTTTTAAATAAAATTAAAACATAAGAAAAGACCAATTTATCTAATAGGTCTGGCTTCTCCATTTACAAAATTGAGTTAGATTTTCCCTAGTGAATGTTCAAGAAATTCACCTCTGATTTTTCTATTTCTTTTGCCAATTTTGTCAACTCAATGCTTATAGGAAGAAATTGAGAAATAGATGTCTGCCCAATACAGCTGAGTAATTGAGGAAGTGCCTGCCTATTCACAAATAGGTCAATAGACAATGCTCTATAGAGTTCTGCCACTTCGGCCTCAAGCTCCTTTAACCACTCAAATGAAAAAAAGCAAAACACAAACCAAAAAAGTCACCTGAACAGCTAATAAAGGTATAAACAAAAAGATACAAAACAACAGGAAGGCAAGGCAAAAGTTGTTTTCATTTTCATTTTATGTCTTTAGAATGACAGTGCTCCGAAGACTATACGATAATTAATTAATACATACAATGGCACAGAAAAATCAGTTACAAAGTATATAAAGTGCTTACCATGTGAAAGACACTAAGAATCTCCTCAGTGAATTTATAGTCTACAGTGGAAGACTAGAAATTAAATAAGCAATTATATTAAAATAAACAATAAAATCCTATGGATTGGAGTGGAATGTATAACTGAGTGTGTGTGTGTGCGTGTGTGTGTGTGTGTGTATGCATGCACATGAATGGGGGAGGGATAAACGTTAGAGAAAGATTCTCAGGAAAAAAATAACATTTATACCCATAATTGAAGAATGACTCAGAAGAATAAGCCAGGTAAACAGAAAGGGGGGAAAACTGTTCCTTGTAGAGACAGAGAGATTCAATGAAAAAAGATATCACACACTCCACGAACTGAAAGAAGTTCTTCACAATTGGAACTTCAGCATGTAAGGGAGAGGTATGATAGGAGACAAGGCCAGGGGACTTTGTGAATCATGATAAGATATTTGGACTTCAACTCTAGTTTTAAACACCTGGAAGCTGTAATGTAGTAAGCACTATGAAGGAAGGGGAAATTAGCTACAAAAGGATTAGACTCTGACATATACTTAAAGAGGCACAAGCCAATTGGATATATGTGGTAAAGGATATGAAGGAAAGAAAACTGACATGAGATTTCTAACCTAGGTAACTAGTTTGGCTGGTGGTGTCATTTAATAAGAGAGGAATCAGGAGGAAATGCAGTCAATTATTATTCATGGATTCCTAATTTGCAAATTTGTCTGCCTGCTAAAATTTATGGGTAGTCTCAAAATCAAAACCCATGGCACTTTCATAGTCATCCACAGACATACACAGAGTGGTAAAAATTTTGAGTTGCCTGATATACATGTTCCTATATGTTTATATATCCAGATCTGAAGAAAACAAAAACAATAATTCAAAAAGATATATGCATCCCATTGTTCACAGCAGCACTATCTGCAACTGCCAACATATGGAAGCAACCTAAATGTCCATCAACAGATGAGTGGATAAAGAAGATATGGCAAATATATACAATTGGATATTACTCAGTCATAAAAAAGAATGAAATTCTGCCATTTGCGACAACATGAATGGACCTAGAGGGTATTATGGTTAGTGAAGTAAGTTAGACAAAGGAAGATAAATACTGCATGTTATCACTTACATGTGAAATATAAAAAAAATAAACAATTGAATATTACAAAACACAAGAAGACTAGCAGATATTGAGAATGAACAAATTGTTACCAATAGGTAAAGGGAAGGAAAGAGGGACAAGACATGTGTGGGGATTAAGTGGTACAAACCACTACGCACATATAAAATAACCATGCTATGAGGATATACTGTACAGCACAGGGAACATAGCCAATATTTTACAGCAATTTTAAATGCACTATAATCTATAAAAATGTTTAATCACTATGTTATATACACGAAACTAATATGTTGATAATATTATAAATCAACCTTTAATTTTTAAAAACCTCATTCATAATCCCCATCTCCTAGAGACAGCTACTGCTTACTACTTCATGTGTGTGTGTGCTTAGTTGCTCAGTTGTGTCTGACTCTTTGCGACCCCATGGACTGCAGCCCACCAGGCTCCTCTGTCCATGGAATTCTCATGGCAAGAACACTGAAGTGGGTAGCCATTCCCTTCTCAAGGGGATCTCCCAGACCCCGGGATTGAACCCAGGTCTCCCACATTACAGGCAGATTCTTTACCGTCTGAGGTACCAGGGAGCTATTCTAAACAGATATTTTACCTACACACATATGTGCATATAACACATTTATAAATAGGATCATATATCATAGTATACATATTCTTTTCACTGACTTTTCCAGGCAAAAATCTTTTCCAAAACATCATAATCCAGTATGATCCACTTTTACTGCACAACACTGTTTCAACTGCCTTTCTTCAAACACATGCTACAGACTGCCATACAAATGCCAGAACAAACATGAGTTATGAATAAATGTTTAAAAATAAAAACACAAGTGATGATTTTAAATTTCCCACATGTCTAGACTTGTCTGAATATAAACATAAAAAAAAAAAAAAACACAGTATTGCCACTCAGTGGGGGCAAATGAGTAAGGCCTTTTGTTTTTGTATATAAATAAAAGTGATAAAATTCATTGCTAACAAAGCTCAAAGTCAAATTATAGTTGCTATAGTAGGTCACACCAGGAATCAAATAAGTCAGGATCATGTGATCCTTGCTCGTAGTGGGAAAGGAGAAGGCCAGATGAAGGACCTTTCCTGAATTTCTTTCCTTCATAAAAGATAACAATGTATCCTATATGCAGAAACACCCTGAACATTTCATACAATTACTGATCCCCAGGTCTCTAAATGTTAGTGGAAACATGTCCAGTTTCATAGGAAAAAAAGCTTATGCTGGGACAATACTTCCTCATAGGGGCAATATGTCTACACAACAGAAAGAGGAAAAGACCTTCTATTTTCTTTATTAAATATTTACTATGCCATGATTTGGTTAAACAGCTCTTCATCTAGTGCCTCTTCCATGGTAGAGACTGATATGAGGTTCACTGGAAAGTAGACAGAATCCTTCCCATCCATCACAACAAAACACAGTGAACCCTTGGACTGAGAAACAACTATGGACAAGCACGCAGAGAACGAGAGAGAGAAATGGAAGAAGGGAATCACATGCAGGGTTCTTCCGGCTTTGCCTACAGGAAGCAATATTTCCATTTGGTCTTGAGCAAAGCCTATAATTTCATTGCCCTGACTGCAGCTGGAGAACACCCTTTTAACTGTCCCAGCATCCAAGTGAAGACAGGTTTATTCAGAGTGTTTAAAAAAAAAAAAAAAACACCTGAAAGGGCTATTTTAATTTGCTTCCATGTGAAAAGGGGAGCACATATCACAGGGCACCGTAATGACATTCAGCGGGATATTACACTTCACCATATGGCTAATTTGAACAGCAGGCCGAAAGCAGGATTTTCTTTCATTAGAAGTGACTTAAAGATCAGACTACAGAAACATATGTAAAGAACAAACCCAAGATGTCCCCTATTTCTTAAATCTAGAAACATTCATTTGATCGTTTGATTCTCAGATGTGAAAGCCCATTCACAGTTCTCATGGCAAGATCATTCAAGAGTTGTGAAGGTAGTACTGTGTCACTGCTCCACTTACCTACATTATGGCTTTGAAAAATGTCTAAAATTCAAGAACCACACTGTTCACAACATAGATGTGGAAAGGATAATTGCTCTGGTAAATAATTAACCATGAAAAAAACAAAAAACCATTACTTTCTAAATGCCCCGATTCTTGCTATTACTCCCTTAGCCTACAGAGTAAACCTACATAAACTTCTGACCCTGTTTGAAGAGCAACGGTAATCTGATGTTCTAACAGAATCCTGTTTATTTTTAAGATGCCCCTTATAACTTATGTTTGTCTTGGCATTTCCTCTTTCTCCCATACCCCAAGTCTGAGCCATAGAAAAGAACATCCCCTCCGGGAATGACAGAAGTCTACAGAATTTTAAAAAAGAAAGAAATCTAATGTCTAATGATTATGGATAGTTGGGTCTGTGCTTTTGAAGAAAGTAAACATTATGATTAACAATCTTGGGCTTTGTAATTAGCTTCCCCTCTTCCATGAGAGAGTGTTAATTTATTAAATATTTTAACAAAGAGTCTTTTATTATTAGATTCAGTTTGGCTGCCTCCTTTCATAGCATTACCAATTACAACCAATAAAGCTTTAATTGATGACTACTTTTTATAACCTTTGACCCAAGATGATAAACAGTTGTACCTTAGAAGCGAAAGGGTAAACCTCAAAGGGAACAGTGTCTTAATCATGCTTAGCAAACCAAACTGCTTAAAATTACAACCTACCTACCTGGATAGAACAGAAACCCAGACTTCCTCTATGATTAAGGTAATTGATCAGGAAAAGACTTGGATTTCACTTTTAAGGTTAAGTGTCCCATTTTGTTATAAAAAACATAAGTTGAATAATCTGTATATAACTGTGTACAATTACATGCACAAATAATGTGCTAATTGTATACTATAATACAATTTAATCAATTTGTAGAAAATTAGCAAGAGAATTCTTTTTTTCCCTTTTTTTTTTTCCAGTTTTACTGAGAAATAATTGACTTACATCTCTGTGTAAGTTTAAGACATCCAGTATGGTGATTTGATTATGATGGTTAGAAGTCTCTTCTAACTCATAACTGTCAATCTTTTCAACTGCTGAAGTGCTTCAAAATTTAAAACTTTAAAATTTCCCAATCTCTTAATCTTTTTTCATGTTGCCAAAATGAGTAGGGCTTTGAACAATTACTAAAGAGCACACAGAAAAAGGTACCATCTAAAAATGTAAATAAAAATTATATCATCACGTCACAGTTGTTATACACAATCACTTCATGGAGATGAAAGGCAATGAGATATTATTAATAGTTCTCACTATTAACAATAAGTAAATAGAAACTGCTGGCTTAACAGAAGGTGCAATACAAGATTTTATACAAGAAGAACTAGGCATATAGCTTTCAAGTGACTTCTCAAGTATATTAGAGGAAGTCAACACCAGGAAAAGCAAAAAATCTGAGGCTCAGTCTAAGAAGTTTATAAACTAAACGAGTTATACACATTATTTTTATGATATATAAATGTATGTAATGGCTGTTTTATTAAAGACACATGGCTGCTCCCTGCCTTTCAAAATCAAACTTGCCAAACCACCTCCCAAAACAGCCCTTTATATAGTTAAGTGACAACTGGAGGAATTTTGTATAAATAAATCTATGCCTTTTCCCCCCCGTTAACAGAAACTGTACAGAAACAGACAAATTTAGAATATAAGAATAAAAAAGAATCTGTCACACTGAACTTCAGATATTCAGAAAAACAAGCAGAATATCTAAAAACAAAAAAAGATAAATATATTCAGCTGATGTTTGCTTAAAAATATAAGAATATAGATTAAGAGAAAAAAGGAAACTAAAAGTTAAATAAACTTTGCTTCAATACCAATTTTTAATTAAACTTTTTATTATGAGAGGCCTGTAGATTTACATGCAATTATAAAAAAATTAATAGAGAGAGATTCCATGTGCCGTTAAGCAGGTTTTCCAAAGGTGAACATCTTAGAAAACTACAGTTCACTATCACAACTGGGCCACTGACAGTGATACAATCAGTCAAGGATGCACAATTCCAAAACTACAAGGGTGTCACAAGTGTCCTTTTTATAGCCATACCCACTTCCCTCCATCCCTACCTTCTACTGAGCTTTTGGTCAGCACTAATGTTCTCTGCAGTCCAGCGTTTCTCAGCAGAGACATTACTTTGCCAACAAAGGTCCATCTAGTCAAGGCTATGGTTTTTCCTGTGGTCATGTATGGATGTGAGAGTTGGACTGTGAAGAAGGCTGAGCACTGAAGAATTGATGCTTTTGAACTGTAGTGTTGGAGAAGACTCTTGAGAGTCCCTTGGACTGCAAGGAGATCCAACCAGTCCATTCTGAAGGAGACCAGCCCTGGGATTTCTTTGGAAGGAATGATGCTAAAGCTGAAACTCCAGTACTTTGGCCACCTCACGCGAAGAGTTGACTCATTGGAAAAGACTCTGATGCTGGGAGGGATTGGAGGCAGGAGGAGAAGGGGACAACAGAGGATGAGATGGCTGGATGGCATCACCAACTCAATGGACGTGAGTCTGAGTGAACTCCAGGAGTTGGTGATGGACAGGGAGGCCTGGCGTGCTGCGATTCACGGGGTCGCAAACAGTCGAACACGACTGAGCGACTGATCTGATCTGATCTGAATGTTCTCTCCATTCCTATAATTTTTGTCATTTAAGACTTATGTAAATGGAATTTTACAGTGTGCAGCCTTTTGAGATTGGCTTATTTCACTCAGCATAAATCTCTGAAGATTCATCTAGGTTGCTGCAAATATCAGTAGTTCTTTCCTTTGTATTGCCGAGTAATATGTCATGATGCTATCGTATAAATGGACCATAGTTGAACTATTCATCTCCTTCAAGATTATAGGGTTGTTTCCCGTTTGGTGCTATTATGAACAAAGCTGCTATAAAGTACCTGAAGTAAAATACCTGAAATAAGCTTTCTTTTCTCTGGGATAAGTAAACATGAGTGCAATTGCTGGGTTACATGATAGTTTCATGCTGAGTTTTTTAAACTGCCAAACTGTTTTCTAGGGTGACCTGCACTATATATGTGCCCATCAGCAATCGTAATGGTATTTCATGTAGTCATTATTGTAAAGGAATGTAATGATGGCTCATGGTGGCTTTAATTCTTTTTAATAACTAATGATGCTAAACAAAAGATGTTACCAAGTGCTTAGTTTCCATCTGTCCATATGCACTGGTAAACAGTTTATTGTGTTTTTTGTCCATACCATAACTGGATTGTTTACTTTTTTATGGTTGAGTTTGGAAAAGCCTTTATATACATTCTAGATACTAGTCCTTTTTGGATACGCCATTTGCTAACATTTTCTCCCACTCTGTAACTTGGCTTTTCACCCTGTTAACAGGGTCTTTTAATTTTGATGAGGTTCAATTTATCAATTATTTTCTTTTTGTGATAAGTGTTTTTGGAGTAAAGTCCAAGGACTCTGTCTACCTCTAGAGTCTGAGGGTCTTCTTTTTGTTGTTGTTGTTGTTTTTGTTTTTTTTGTTTTTATTAATTTAATTTAATTTTTAAACTTTACATAATTGTATTAGTTTTGCCAAATATCAAAATGAATCCACCACAGGTATACATGTGTTCCCCATCCTGAACCCTCCTCCCTCCTCCCTCCCCATACCTCCCTCTGGGTCATCCCAGTGCTCTAGCCCCAAGCATCCAGTATCGTGCATCGAACCTGGACTGGCATCTCGTTTCTTACATGATATTTTACATGTTTCAATGTCATTCTCCCAAATCTTCCCACCCTCTCCCTCTCCCACAGAGTCCATAAGACTGTTCTATACATCAGTGTCTCTTTTGCTGTCTCGTACACCGGGTTATTGTTACCATCTTTCTAAATTCCATATGTATGCGTTAGTATACTGTATTTATGTTTTTCCTTCTGGCTTACTTCATTCTGTATAATAGGCTCCAGTTTCATCCACCTCATTAGAACTGATTCAAATGTATTCTTTGTAATGGCTGAGTAATACTCCATTGTGTATATGTACCACACCTTGCTTATCCATTCATCTGCTGATGGACATCTAGGTTGCTTCCATGTCCTGGCTATTATAAACAGTGCTGCAATGAACATTGGGGTACACGTGTCTCTTTCCCTTCTGGTTTCCTCAGTGTGTATGCCCAGCAGTGGGATTGCTGGATCATAAGGCAGTTCTATTTCCAGTTTTTTAAGGAATCTCCACACTGTTCTCCATAGTGGCTGTACTAGTTTGCATTCCCACCAACAGTGTAAGAGGGTTCCCTTTTCTCCACACCCTCTCCAGCATTTATTATTTGTAGACTTTTGGATCGCAGCCATTCTGACTGGTGTGAAATGGTACCTCATAGTGGTTTTGATTTGCATTTCTCTGATAATGAGTGATGCTGAGCATCTTTTCATGTGTTTGTTAGCCATCTGTATGTCTTCTTTGGAGAAATGTCTATTTAGTTCTTTGGCCCATTTTTTGATTGGGTTGTTTATTTTTCTGGAGTTGAGCTATAGGAGTTGCTTGTATATTTTTGAGATTAGTTGTTTGTTGGTTGCTTCATTTGCTATTATTTTCTCCCATTCTGAAGGCTGTCTTTTCACCTTGCTAATAGTTTCCTTTGAAGTGCAGAAGCTTTTAAGGTTAATTAGGTCCCATTTGTTTATTTTTGATTTTATTTCCAATATTCTGGGAGGTGGGTCATAGAGGATCCTGCTGTGATGTATGTCAGAGAGTGTTTTGCCTATGTTCTCCTCTAGGAGTTTTATAGTTTCTGGTCTTACGTTTAGATCTTTAATCCATTTTGAGTTTATTTTTGTGTATGGTGTTAGAAAGTGGTCTAGTTTCATTCTTTTACAAGTGGTTGACCAGATTTCCCAGCACCACTTGTTAAAGAGATTGTCTTTAATCCATTGTATATTCTTGGCTCCTTTGTCAAAGATAAGGTGTCCATATGTGCGTGGATTTATCTCTGGGCTTTCTATTTTGTTCCATTGATCTATATTTCTGTCTTTGTGCCAGTACCATACTGTCTTGATCTCAAAAGTTGTCTAGTTTTGCATTTTACGTTTAAATCATAACACATTTTGAGTCACTTTTTGTACAAAATGTGAGAAGTAACTGCAGGTTCACTATTTTGCTGTGTGAATGTGCAACTATTCTAGCACCATTTGTTGAATTGCTTCTGCAACTCCGTCCCATGTTTTTATCTTTCTAAATTTTCTGGTCTGTCCCACTGGTCTGTGTAGCCCTTTGTCAATTCCATACATCTTTCTTTTTTTAAAAAAAGCTTTCTATTGAGCTATGTCTTATATATAACGTCATTTGGTTTCAGATTAGATAGTACACATGGTGAAATGATCACCACAATAAGTCTAGTTACCATCCATCACCACACAAGCTTAATTTTTAGGATTTATTCTCATGGCAACTTTCAAGTATTCTCTACAATATAACTGACTATGGTCTATATGCTGTACATTACACCCCCAGGATTTTTTGTCATTACTGAAAGTTTGTACCTCTTAACCATCTTCACCTAATTAAAGCTTTTGAACAGCAAAGGAAACCATAAGCAAAATGAAAAGACAACTTACAGAATGGAAGAAAATATTGTAAATGATGTGATCAATAAGGGCTTAATTTCCAAAATATACAAATAGCTCATGCAGCTTAATATCAACCCCCCCCCAAAAAAAAATTGGCAGAAGATCTAAATAGACATTTCTCCAAAGAAGACATGCAATGGGCACATGAAAGGATTCCCAACATCACTATTAGAGATGTGCAAATTAAAACTATGAAGTATCACTTCACACCAGTCAGTATGGCTACCATCAAAAACTCTAAACATAATATCCTGGAAAGGGTGCGCAGAAAAAGGAACCCTACTGCATTGTTAGTGGAAATGTAAATTTGTGCAGCCACTATGGAGAACAATCTGGAGGTTTCTTAAAACATTAAAAATAGAGCTACCATATAATCCAGCAATTTCACTCCTGGGCATATATCCAGAGAAATTCTAATTCAAAAAGATATATGCACTCCGACGTTCAAGTTGGCACTATTTACAATAGTTAAGACAGAGAAACAACTTCCATGTCCAACAGAGGAATGAAAAAAGAAGATGTGCTATATACACATGTGTATATATACACATACACACACATAATGGAATATTGCTCATCCACAAAAAAGAATGAAATAATGCCATTTGTGGCAACATGGATGGATCTGGAGATTATCATACTAATTGAAGTCAGTCAGAGAAAGACAAATACTGCATGATATCATTTATATGCAGTCTTAAAAAATGATAGAAATGAACATACTTAAAAAACTGAAATAAACTCACAGACATAGAAAACAAACTGAGTTACCAAAGCAGAAGAGGAGGTAGACTGGGCGTGTAGAACTAACAGACACATGGTGCTACACATAAAACAAGCAACAAGGACAACTGTGCAGCGTGTGTGCTAAGCCGCTTCAGTCGTGTCCGACTCCACGTGACCCTCTGGACTGTAGCTACCAGGCTCCTCTGTCCATGTCCTGGATTCTCCAGGCAAGAATTCTGGAGTGGGTTACCATTTCCTACTCCAGGGGATCTTCTCAACCCAGGGATCAAACCCGTGTCTCTTATGTCTCCTGCATTGGCACCACCTGGGAATCCCACTGTATAGCATAGAGAACTATACTTAATATCTTGTAATAATCTATAATGGAAAATAATCTAAAAAGGAAAGGATATATGTGTGTACACATATGTACGTACATGTATGTGTCACTTTTCTATATACCTGAAACTGTTGCAACTTTGTAAATCAAATATATTTCAATAAAAAAAACAATGTGAGAATAAAAAAAAGAATAATTTTTGTTTAAAAAAGTCCAAAATCAATAGTGATTTTAAAAATACTAATAAAATTCACCAATGTACCATTTGTTTTCCTGTTACAAAGTTAGCAAAAGAAAAAAGACAATACTCTGTATCATTGAAAATATGGCAAAACCACAACCCTAAATTCTTTTCTTAAGGAATGCAAACTGTCATGACATTTTTGAGAGATTATCAGGAAGCTAAAAATATGTCTGCCCTGTAACTCACTTTAATCATTTTACCTAAAGTAAGCATTAGATGAGTAATTTTTTTTTCATTTTTAAACTATTTTTTTTAATTTTTTAACTTTACAATATTGTATTGGTTTTGCCATATATCAACATGAATCTGCCACAGGTATACATGTCTTCCCCATCCTGAACCCTCCTCCCTCCTCCCTCCCCATACCATCCCTCTGGGTAGTCCCAGTGCACCAGCCCCAAGCATCCAGTATTGTGCATCAAACCTGGACTGGCAACTCGTTTCATATATGATATTATACATGTTTCAATGCCATTCTCCCAAATCTTCCCACCCTCGCCCTCTCCCACAGAGTCCAAAAGACTGTTCTATACATCATTGTCTCTTTCGCTGTCTCGTATACATGGTTATTGTTACCTTCTTTCTAAATTCCATATATATGCGTTAGTGTACTGTATTGGTGTTTTTCTTTCTGGCTTACTTCACTCTGTATAATAGGCTCCAGTTTCATCCACCTCATTAGAACTGATTCAAATGTATTCTTTCTAACGGCTGAGTAATTTTTTTTTAAAAATGCTTAAAATGTGCACAGTTGAAAGAACTCAGGTTCACATTCTTACAGTATAGGTTAGAACCCTGGCTTATTCCTAACTCTGTGATCTTAAGCAATTTATTTAATCTAAGCCTCAACTGCCTCACCTGAAAAATAGGAATATTAATATATATACTTGCCAGGATTGCTAGGAGGATAAAATAAGACAAAGTATGCAAATCATACAAAATGATGCCTAGCATATACTAAGCTCTCAATAAATGGTGACAGTGACATCATCATCATCATCATCACTATCATCATTACTGTTTTTCATGACTATCATGATTAATTACAATATTAGATTAAGGAAACCTATATAGTGAAAATAAAAACAACAATGTTGATCTGTAACATCATATGACAACATATGACGTGAACATATATTTGTGATAATGTTCATATTAAGGGAAGGGGGAAGCAAAGTATAAAGAAATGCACACAGTATAATTAAATTTATGTAAAAAGTATATCAAATGTGTCCAAAGAATAATGTCTGTATGGAAGTAGACCAAAATTGTGGGGAAATTACAAGTAATTTGGTTTCTTAAAATTTTTCAACTTTTTAAAACAAGGAACAATGACATTTAGGTGAAAAATAAATATCAAAGGCATCACAGGGTCCATGATCTCACCAGGTCAGGGTAGAAAGAGCCTAGGACAGACTGGAATGATTAGTATAGAAACTGCCATATCCCGAGATAAAGAACATAAGAAGAGAAAAAAAAATAAGTGCTTTCTTCAAAGTTGATAGGTGAGAATAAAAGTGGTTCCTGTGCTATGTCTAGAGTTGGACAGGGTTAGAGTAACAGCTGGCACCTGGAAAGGAACTCACCATCCTGTAGCAATAAGAAAACCATAAAACTGATACTTTGGGACCGTGCCATCTACCACTCTGCCTACAGACAAGGTGGCTGCCTATCTGAAGACTCCTTCCTGTAAAAACCAAGTATACAACTCTATAATAACTGTACAGGACGATTTCAGACAGAAGATATCTGGCACTGTAGAAACTTTCAACAGAACGTCTGTTTGAAAATTTCCCTTAAAAGAGTAAAAAAACTATGCCTGGAAAGAGAAAAATTTTTGCTCTTTTCTGAATGGGAGGGTCCAAGTGAAGCTTGATCTTGGAACAAACTGCACAATAACCTGGCATTATGAAGGGCTATTTGGCAACTCAAGGAAGGATGATCTATCCTAAGACTAGTCCAGAGTGAGCTTGGCTTTGCCTAACTGAGGGCTGGCAGTGATCCTTTTAAAACTATCACCTGCCTCTCCCCTCCTGAATTTCCCAAGCCAGGTTTAGAGTGAAGAGCAGAGAGTGAGCGCAGGATAATTTCTAATTAAAAATAAACCCTTAGGATGAACTGTGCAGAACTACCCCAGCAAGGCTGCAGTTGCACATGGCAGTTGCAAAACTCTGACATGTTCAAAGAGACCTTGCATGATGACACTAACACATTTTTAGAGTTCCTAGGCTTCCCTGGTGGCTCAGAGGTTAAAGCGTCTGCCTGAAATGTGGGAGACCTGGGTTCGATCCCTGGGATGGGAAGATTCCCTGGAGAAGGAAATGGCAACCCACTCCAGTATTCTTGCCTGGAGAATCCCATGGACGGAGGAGCCTGGTGGGCTACAGTCCACAGGGTCACAAAGAGTCAGACACGACTGAGTGACTTCACTTTATAAGCCAATACTTCTAATCCAAGGGCAAAATATTAAACATATTTGTCTACCTTCTCTCTCTACTGCGGCCATTTTTCTAAGCCAATACATATGTGGTTTAATATGACTGAGTTTCTCCATGCCCTTATATCTGATTTCCAGGCTTTGCCTGGAAGGGCATGACTATTATTTAAAAAAAAAAATTTCCCAAAACTACCAAGAACATTGCTTTCTTAAGAATTTTATAATTTTTTTCTTTTTCCTCAAATTTCAAATACCAGATATGAATGCAAAATAATGTCAATCTATTTTTTTTAGTAGTACGTTCAGAATGTATAGTTATAGAAAAAGTTTGTTTACTTACTGCATAACTTTTGCCCCAGAACAGAAACATTAATGATACAGAAAAGTAATACAAGATTTCAAATACAATGCAAAAACAAACTTAGCTCCTATTTTTGCAAACCACTAGCACTGTGATCCAGTGTGGTTGTTCAGTTGCTCAGTTGTGTCCAACTCTGCGACCCCAGAGACTGCAGCATGCCAGGCTTCCCTGTCCAGAAGCATCACCATCTCCCAGAGCTTGCTCAAACTCATGTCCATTGAGTCAGTCATGACATCCAACCATCTTGTCCTCTGTCATCACCTTCTCCTCCTGCCTTCAATCTTTCCCAGTATCAGGGTCTTTTCTAATGAGTTGGCTCTTTGCATCAGGTGGTCAAAGTATTAGAGCTTCAGCTTCAACATCAGTCCTTCCAATGAATATTCAAGATTGATTTCCTTTAGAATTGACTGGTTTGATCTCCGTGCAGTCCCAAGAACCCTCAAGAGACTTCTCCAACACCAAAGTTCAAAAGCATCAATTCTTCGGCTCTCAACTTTCTTTTTGGTCCAACTCTCACATGACTACTGAAAAAACCATAGCTTTGACTATAGGAATCTTTGTCGGCAAAATAATGTCTCTGCTTTTTAATATGCTATCTAGGTCTGTTACAGCTTTTCTCCCAAGGAGCAGGAGTCTGTTAATTTCATGGCTGCAGTCACCATCTGCAGTGATTTTGGAGCCCGAGAAAATATAAAGTCTGCCACTGTTTCCATTCTTTCCCCATCTTTTTGCCATGATGGGACCAGATGCCATGATCTTAATTTTCTGAATTTGAGTTTTAAGCCAGCTTTTTCACTCTCCTCTTTCACCTTCATCAGGAGGTTCTTTAGTTCCTCTTCACTTTTTGTCATAAGGGGAGTATCATCTGCATATCTGAGATTATTGATATTTCTCCCAGCAATCTTGATTCCAGCTAGTGCTTCATCTAGCCTGGCATTTCACATAATGTATACAGAGTACATGATCCATTTGGCAGTTCAGTTAATCTTGCTGAACTTCAGTTCCCTCAACTACCAAGTCAATATATGATGCTGACTATAAAACCTGCTTT
Source organism: Bos javanicus (assembly GCF_032452875.1). Lineage (NCBI taxonomy): Eukaryota > Metazoa > Chordata > Mammalia > Artiodactyla > Bovidae > Bos > Bos javanicus. The sequence goes on along the minus strand of NC_083878.1, from coordinate 12,138,718 downwards.
TGTCAGACTGGTATCCTAAACTTAAAAAAATGCAGCAGTTTGGACACTGACTGTAGAATACCTTACAGCTATAGGTAATATTTGGAGAAGGAAATGGCAACCCACTCCAGTATTCTTGCCTGGAAAATTCCATGTACAGAGGAGTCTGGCAGGCTACAGTCCATGGGGTCGTAAAGAGTCAGACACAACTGAGCAACGAACACAAACATAGGTGATACTTTCAAATGGAGAAAAAAGACAAAAACTATCCTTCCTTCTAATGAGGACTAAAGTTTGATCCTTCTCTATTTTCATATTTGTAATAAATTTGAGAAGATAGATATAGCTCTACAAGTTAAACTGGATCCTCCATGCTGGCCATTTTCACAAAGGATATTTCATAGAAACCACAAGCAACAAATAATTTTAATTATTCTGAAAAAAGAGAAAATAATCTATGCTTCAGGTTTTAAAAAGCATATAACAAAATTACATGGTATAAGATGGTATATAATAAAGCATTTGTTAAGCATGCCTCTTTTACTTCATCAAATCCTAAATCCAACTCCTACCTGTTCAAGACTCTTAGTGAAATGAAGTGAAGTCACTCAGTCGTGTCCGACTCTTTGTGACCCCATGGACTGTAGCCTATCAGGCTCCTTCATCTATGGGATTTTCCAGGCAAGAGTGCTGGAGTGGATTGCCGTTTCCTTCTCCAGGGGAATCTTCCCGACCCAGGAATTGAACCTGGGTCTCCCACATTGTGAGCAGACATTTTACTGTCCGAGCCACCAGGGAAGCCCTCAAGACTCTTAAGTGGAGCTTATTTTTATGAAGTATGGTGGTGCTAGTGGTAAAAAATCTGCCTGCCAATGCAGGAGACATAAGAGAAACAGGTTCAATCCCTGGATCAGGAATATCCCCTAGAGGAGGGCATGGCAACACATCCCAGTATTCTTGACTGGGAATCCCATGGACAGAGGAGCCTGGTCAGCCACAGTTTATGGGTCGCAAAGAGTCAGACATGACTGAAGTGACTTATCATGCATGCGGGAGCAACCACTACACCTATTATATGCTTTATAAAAACAATTTTAGTGTCCCATTTCTATCCTCAACAACTCTTTAAAGTATATTTTCTTAGGATTATAAGAAAAGTTATGGGCTTCCCTGATAGCTCAGTTGTTAAAAGAGGAGAGTGAAAAGTTGGCTTAAAGCTCAACATTCAGAAAACAAAGATCACGGCATCTGGTCCCAAGACTTCATGGCAAATAGATGGGGAAACAGTGGAAACAGTGTCAGACTTCATTTGGGGGGCTCCAAAATCACTGTAGATGGTGATTTCAGCCATGAAATTTAAAGACACTTACTTGTTGGAAGGAAAGTTATGACCCACCTAGACAGCATATTAAAAAGCAGAGACATTACTTTGCCAACAAAGGTCCATCTAGTCTAGGCTATGGTTTTTCTAGTGGTCATGTATGGATGTGAGAGTTGGACTGTGAAGAAACCTGAGCGCCGAAGAATTGATACTTTTGAATTGTGGTATTGGAGAAGACTCTTAAGAGTCCCTTGGACTGCAAGGAGATCCAACCAGTCCATCCTAAAAGAGATCAGTGCTGGGTGTTAACTGGAAGGACTGATGCTAAAGCTGAAACTCCAATACTTTGGCCACCTCATGCGAGGAGCTGACTCATTGGAAAAGACCCTGATGCTGGGAGGGATTGGGGGCAGGAGGAGAAGGGGACAGCAGAGGATGAGATGGCTGGATAGCATTAACGACTCGATGGACATGAGTTTGAGTGAACTCCGGGAGTTGGTGATGGACAGGGAGGCCTGGTGTGCTGCAATTCATGGGGTTGCAAAGAGTCTGACACGACTGAGCAACTCAACTGAATGGAATTTATCTGATAATGTGACATGCAGGTAGAAGCAATTTAAGAGTATTGTAATAGGGTATCACTTCCAAAGAACTGACTTTATATTATAATACTATCCCAGTTCAAAATGTAACTGTTGAAGTATACAGTATTACACATTTAAATTTTTTTCTCTTTTATACTCCATTCCTAAATCACTTTGCTTATCAACACAAACACCCATCTTACTATATATAAGACCTGTTATTCATATGAATCTTTCATAGTTATTTATCTAAAAATGCATCTTTGACCTAAGTATGTACAGTACTAGTTTATGCATTAATTTTAATTTATATAAATGATACTGAGCTATCAAATGTATTGTTTCTTACTTTGATCCTCAGCATTGTAGTTCTGAAATCCTTATAGTATATAAGTATTATTCATCATTTACAGTGCTTGTTATGTGTTTCATATTACATTCAATCATCTCTAAGTACGAATTTTACTCATCTAGTTCCTGGGTAATGAATACATAGATTGCCTCCACTATTTACCACTCTCAACAATGCCAAAATAAAACCCTCATAAATGCAACCTTGTGGGAATAAAGGAGAGTTTTTTATGGGATAGAGGCCATTACAATGTGGCAGCCTCAAGTCTTGACAGTAAGTCACTTGCCTCTACGTTACAGCACAGCAACTCTGGTGAATTAAAAAGAGGATTGTAACATTACCACAACCTTTCTATTGTGATTACTATAGGAATTTCATTGACTTAACTAATTAAATAAGGGAGAAACTGATAATTTTGCAATGTTCAGACATTCTGTTGGAAGAGTATCTCACTATTCATTTATTCAGTACTTCCTACACCTACATGTCCTTTAATAGAAATTTGAAACTTTCATCATAAAGGACTTGTACATTTTTCAGGTTAATTTCTATATAACCTATTTTAAAGGGTTTATTTATTTTCAATTGTATCTTCTTGATGAGTATAATTGATTTAAAGAATTGTTATTGGGTATGTTATATACTTTTTTAAATCTCTCTTTTTTTCTTGGCCTAGAACCTTGGGAATAATGATCATGATGCTGGCATGTATTTTCCATGCCTAGTATTTGTCTTTGTCTTCTTCTTGACTTATTGGAAATCATTGTAAAGTTCAGTCATTTTGATCTTTGCTGTGGATTTTTCATAGATGCCCCTTACCAAATTTAAAAACTTCTATACATACTGGTACTCATCTCATGTCTTATCTATATCCTTTTTTTTTCTTTTTTTCAAGGAAGTTATTTTTATTTGACCTTACTCTTTTATTCTAGTCTATTCTACTTTATGCTGTACTGCACAGCATGTGGGATCCTAGTTCCCATAACAGGTATTGAACCCACACCACCCTGCATTTGAAGCGGGGACTTTTAACCACTGGACCACCAAAGCAGTTCCAGTATATCAATTTCTCTTGAATATAAGAATATGACCCATTTTTTTAGTCTCTCCTCAAAGTATAAGACACAGTAAAAACAATATTCTCAGATTGATTGGCCTTTTTCCTAATAAGCTCATTGCAAAGATGTATCAGTACAAGGTAACAAAAAAAAAAAAGAGGAGAGAGAAAGAATGATAATTACCATCCTGGCTTCCTATTGTGGATCTCACCTTATCCAGATGAATATGATTCTTCCTGGCTAAAATCCATGCTTCCACCCTCTGCTTAAGCAATTCTATAGCAGGAGTTTTTTGTTTCTCTCTTCCCTTAAAGTTGCCCACAACTTCATTCCTCATCAGGACTGTTTGTTCCCTGATGGAATCTCAAGTCACAGAAGTCCCTACAGCCCTGAAAAGTATCTATACCACAGTTGAGACTTCAAGAGATTAAAGACTTTCCCAAATTCAGGTATGCCACTAACACCAAATATGACTTACCTAATGAAAGGCAATCAAAATCCAAACCATGGGGATACAATGACAAAAGATGTTAACACTGCCACAAACACTTGCAGAGCTCCAACACTAGTATATACAATGAAGATTTAGCTTCAAGCTTCTAAAAAATAACGCTATCTGTAGGGCACTGCAATACTTATATCTTGGCAGACTTCCCAGGGCATGAAAGAACCAATATTTTCAAAGATACAGCCAGACAGTCATCTGAAAAATTTCCTCAGTCTATTCTCAAAGCACAATGCACTGAAGATTTCAGCAACAAAAAGTAATCTTCACAAATAAGTATTAAACATGCACTGCACCATTTTATACTTACTCAGAATTTTAAAAATTATTAAATGTTCAAGATTAGAGATGAGTTCTTTCATATTTTACAGCTCACGCAACTACCAAGACTTACTTCCTGTAGCTAGAATAATTTAAAAAAAAAAAAAAAGGAAACTTTCCCGTAAGATTTCAGTAGCTTATATAAAAATTTTAGCAGAATTCATAAGAACACTACACTCAAGATTTCTGACCAATAATCATTATTGTTACAAATGTCAGCTTGTTATTAAGCTTATCTGCTGCTGCTAAGTCGCTTCAGTCAAGTCCGACTCTGTGCGACCCCATAGATTTGGAAGCTCACTAGGCTCCCCCGTCCCTGGGATTCTCCAGGCAAGAACACTGGAGTGGGTTGCCATTTCCTTCTCCAATGCATGAAAGTGAAAAGTGAAAATGAAGTCGCTCAGTCCTGCCCGACTCTTAGCGACCCCATGGACTGCAGCCTTCCAGGCTCCTCCGTCCATGGGATTTTCCAGGCAAGAGTACTGGAGTGGGATGCCATTGCCTTCTCCGAAGCTTATCTAGATGCTCAGAAATATTCATTAAGATTACAAATTTATTCATAAATTATATACCAATTTGACACAAACTGATGGTATATTTTATATGTGCTGATGATCATCATCAAAACTGAAAGAAAAAAACTGAAGGTATAATAGTTGCGGCTGATTCGTTTTTATATAAAAATGCTAAACATACTAATACTAGAAAAGACCAAGATAGCTTCATGTGAGAGGAGAAAAATACTCAGAGTTCATATATGATGAGCAACAATGTTCAACAGAAATATATTGCAAGCAACATATTCAATTTTTAAATTTTCTAGAAGCAATAGTAAAAAAGTGATATAAATTTTAATAATGTATTAATATAATATGTATAATTAACTTTTAATAATATATTGAATATATCTAAAATATCATCTCAATATGTAATTAATTGGAAGGACTGATACTGAAGCTGAAGTTCTAATACTCTGGTTACCTGATGTGAAGAACTGACTCACTGGAAAAGACCCTGAAGCTGGGAAAGACCAAAGGCAGGAGGAGAAGGGGATGACAGAGGATAAGATGGTTGGATGGCATCACCGACTCGATGGACATGAGTTTGAGCAAGCTCTGGGAGTTGCTGATGGACAGGGAAGCCTGGCGTGGTGCAGTCCATGGGGTCACAAAGAGTCAGACACAACTGAGCAACTGAAATGAACTGAACTAATTAATATAAAAATTACTTATTAAATACTTTTCACTCCTTTTTTCATGCTAAGTCTTTGAAATCTGATGCATATTTTATACTTATATCTTGATTCAGCCTATCCATTGTTTCCAGTGCTCAAAAGCCACATGTGGCTGATGGTTACCATATTAAACACCAGAAGTCCAAATCATCCAAAATGAAAATCCTACTCAAAGGCAGAAGGCTGGATCATGTATTCTGTATACAATAAGTATGCAATAAATATTTATTGAATGGATAAATGAACCAAGTGAGTAAAGTAAGACAAACACCATAAAGCAACAACAACAAAAAATACAACACTAGCACAAAAATGGAAAAATAAGCCATCAAAGACTTGATTCTATGTGAAATTTTCTGCATCAAGTAGCTCTGGCCTGTTATACTATTATTATAATTCTTAAGTTATAGGAACAGAGCTCTAGGGATAAGCCTCTTGAGCTAGGGTTAGACATTAGATGAAATAATGACTCTTAGGTCATGACCAGAACAGCCAGTGAAATACAACAACGTCTCACTAAACCTCAAGTACCATTTTCTTATTAATGGGATAAACTCAAAGTATCTAATTCACTAGAACACACCACTATCCATAAAACTGAAGCACAAAAGCTGTACCCAAAGCCCAGAGTAAGTGTAAGACCTCCAGCTGACAAAACAGCCTGCCCAAAACTGCTTGATTTACCAGTAAAGCAAAGAAAAGGGTAAAAAGGGGGGGAGTGGTATCTAATATACTTCTTCTGCCATGTTATTTTTACTCCCCATGATGACAAGACCTTTGTGAGCAGGCAAGGGAGTTGAGAAGAGAGAACTCAATCTCTGCAGTCCAAGCTGCTTCACATTTTTCAGAAATTACTGCATGTTCAAACAATGGAATATTTGTCAAAGTACAACTTGATCACCAGAATTCATCTGTTTTTCATAACCACATTTGACCTAAACTGTGCTGACTAAACAAGGTGCCCTGTGTTTCATAGTCTGGAAAATGTGGCTCCCACCATCGTTTTCAGACCGCACTAAAAACCTCTGGCCCCTAGACTACAGCCACTTGGTAACTAAGTGCATTCAGATTAGGCCAAAGATGATGTCTGCTGGCTCCCCTTGTTAGAGCAACCACAGATTTTCATTTTCAATTCATGTGTTGGTTAAATTCTCCTTTTTTTTTTTTTTTTAATAGGTATCAAGAGAGTGTAAAGAAGCTACCAAATCTTTTATATTTTTCTCTCCCTATGGGCTATGTACACGCATATAAGTTTACATATATAAACACATATACTCATTTAACTTTTCATTTGGAAGCAATTTCAATTTATAGGAAAGTTAGAATAGTATCAAAAAACATACCCGTATACTCCACCCAGATTTACCTACTGTTAATATTTTGCCCCATATTCTTTTTCATGTGCTCTTTCTGCATATATTTTTCCTTAGCGATTTGAATGTATGTAATATACAGATCTCTTTCCTTCTAAATATTTCATTGTGTATTTTCTGAGAATAAGAATAATTTCTTAGATAATAATAGAATATTTATCAATTTCAGAAAAAATATGACATTTTCCTAACCTACTGTCCATGTTCTAATTCTGTCAATGGACCCAAAAATGCTCTTTATAGCATGTTCTCCCTCAAACACAAGATTGAATATGGGACAGGGATCAGTAAACCACAGCCCACGGGTCAAATACATCCCATTATCTGTTATGCAAATAAAGTTTAATTAGAATGCAGCCACACTCACTCATTTACACATTGTGTCTGACTGTTTTTGAGCTGTAACAGTAAACTTCAGTGGTTGTGACAGAGACCTTGTGGCCTTCATAGCTTTAAATACTTATTGTCAGGTCCTTTTGACAAAATGTTTGCCAATCCCAGATCTAGATCATTTAGTTAGTTTTCATGTTTTCTTTAGCTTCCTTTAGTCTAAAATAGTTTCTAAGCATTTATCTTTTATAACTGATATTTTTGAAAATTTTTCTCTCTCTCTCTTTCACTCTTTCTTTCTTTCATAATAGAATGCTCCTCACTTGAAGTTGCTATGATGTTTCCTTGTAAATTAGATTCAGGATATACACTCCAGGTCAAAACAGTACATCCCTCTCAGGGCTTCTCATTCAGAGGCACTCAATGATCCTTAATTACCATGTTAATTTTGATCACCTGGCAAAGGTAGTGTCTAGTTACAATTTTTGTCTTGCTATTAATAAACAATCTTGGGGAGACAACTTAAGACCACACAAATAAACTTTTTTTTTTCCAATTATCCCAATAAATTTAGTATCTATTGATGATTTCTACCTGAATAAGTTTTTATTATAATGTCTGCAAATGAAGAACCATTAAGAATCTGAGATTTACTCACTTATAAGCCAACAAATTAGCTTGCCACAGTTTCATGGATGCTAGTAAAAGGCGGTGGAGAAGGCAATGGCACCCCACTCCAGTACTCTTGCCTGGAAATCCTATGGGTGGAGGAGCCTGGTAGGCTGCAGTCCAAGGGGTCGCTAAGAGTCGGACACGACTGAGCAACTTCACTTTCACTTTTCACTTTCATGCATTGGAGAAGGAAATGGCAACCCACTCCAGTGTTCTTGCCTGGAGAATCCCAGGGACGGGGGAGCCTGGTGGGCTGCCGTCTATGGGGTCGCACAGAGTTGGACACGACTGAAGTGACTTAGCAGCAGCAGTAGCAGTAGAAGGCAGAAAAAAAAAAAAAGCTGGATCCCTGGATCAGAGACAAAGGACTTCATTACTAGTATCAACAGCAGTGGCCAGGGTATCAACAATTATACTTGCACCAGTTCCCAGAGTTCCAATTTCTACACACCAATGGGAAATAATCTAGGTTTGTTCTAAAGCAGAGAATCCCTGAGTGTAGAGAACCCAAATATTTTTATTCCAGTATACCTGTGGCGGATTCATTTTGATATTTGGCAAAACTAATACAATTATGTAAAGTTTAAAAATAAAATAAAATTAAAAAAAAAAGAAAAACACAATCTCAGTCTTCCAAACTTGGAAGCACACCTGCTTTTTTCTCTGAGCAGAGACATTATCCCTCCTCTAGAAACCTGTTGACTACACAAACATCCTTGAAAACCTAGTCCAGAACAAAGTCAGTGCCTGTGCTCACAAGATGTAGAAAGATACAAGACGCCCATAATTGTCTCCCATCAGTCAAGATGCAGCATCCTACTATGAGTAAGATCACAGCCTTCTTCTCTATTTGTGTATGTACTTAAGTATATATGTAATAGTTTATTCATTTATATACCTGTTTATTATCAGTATAGACTCATAGTTTTCTGATTTTTCCCCAATGAAAATACCTATACTTATAAATTTTTCTATTTTTTGTTAAGATTTTAAAGCCCAACTCTACTTTATTGTATCATTTGATGGAAGAAATTATGTTTGTGAATTTCTGAATAATGTAGGAAAATCCAGAAAGACAAGAGGTCAAATACAACTAAAACTTAAGATTTAAGAGTCCTCAGATCAGATCAGATCAGTCGCTCAGTCGTGTCCGACTCTTTGCGACCCCATGAATCGCAGCACGCCAGGCCTCCCTGTCCATCACCAACTCCCGGAGTTCACTCAGACTCACGTCCATTGAGTTGGTGATGCCATCCAGCCATCTCATCCTCTGTTGTCCCCTTCTCCTCCTGCCTCCAATCCCTCCCAGCATCAGAGTCTTTTCCAATGAGTCAACTCTTCGCGTGAGGTGGCCAAAGTACTGGAGTTTCAGCTTTAGCATCATTCCTTCCAAAGAAATCTCAGGGCTGATCTCCTTCAGAATGGCCTGAGGACCCTCCTAAAATCCCAAATAATAGCTTAAAAAAACTCACAAGTAGCTGCTATTGATTGCTTAGCCCAAAACCAGTTGCAGCCAACTGTGGTCTAGTGTGGACTATTCACTCTCTGATAGATACTGGTTTCAATGGCATTTCTTATGTTACAAGACAGGGGAAAAAAATTTAAAAAAGGAGACAGATTATTTTCATGGAAGAAAAGTAACTGATCTTACTGTTTAAGAAAGGAAAATGGTCATTTCCCTACAACAACTATGATCATTAGGCTTCCCTGTAACATGGCTCTGGTCAACCAGAGTAAGAATTTTGACAAATATGGTCATATAAGAATTGAGAATACAGAATTGTTAAAGTATATAGCAAAGAAAATGCTGAAAGAGAAAAAAAAATTAAGATAGACAATAAATACAAAAGGCTTTGCATCGCTATTTGCAATCATTACTGACAGGAAACCAAGTCTAGTCCCTAACTGTAGTAGAATAAGAAAAACCATAGGTTAATTAGGTTTATAAATTTCATATAATTATTCTTTACCAAATTAGAGTACAATATAATTTACTGATTAACACTTTTAAGTGCTTAGAATAGGGCATCACACAAAGGATGATAAATTTAACTGCTTTAATGATAATGAAAACTGATGGAGGAAAGAACACAAGACAGAGATGTATTTCCAGTTTTAGTTTCAATTCTGCTATTTAGCAATAGGGGACTTTAGGTGAGTAATTCAACTGCCCTAGGCCGAGGTTTCCCTCTCTGGGAAATAAGATGATTAAAAGAAAAGGTATACAAAGGTCTTTCTCCTCTTAATATAGCATGGCTTTTAATCTGTAGATTAGACTTTTTATAAAGGTAACATTAAATGGGGCTTACCTGGCAGCTCAGTGGTAAAGAACCAGCCTGCCAGATGCGGGTTCAGTCCCTGAGTTGCGAAGATCCCCTGGAGGAGGAAATGGCAACCCACTCTGGTATTCCTGCCTGGAAAATTCCATGGACAAAGGAGCCTGGTGGGTTATAGTCCATGGGGTTGCAAAAGAGTTGGATATGACTTAGCAAGTAAACAACAACGACGACATTAAATGGGGATGGGCTGTGAGAGGAACTGTATGGGTTTTCTTGAATTGTTTCTTACATCTGCATATGTATTACACATGCATCAGTCTAGTTTCTAGTCCCTTCCTCCATCTGTATCACATCCTTATAAGAATTTGGTGATAGGAGATGGGGGTGAGCAGAACATGTACAAGTTAGAAGGAAAAATATTTCTTTTCAGATCAAGCTAGTATGCCAGGTACTTTTTTTTTTTACATATACTCTTTCACTTCATTCTCACAGAAACACTGTGAGATAAACACTCTTATTTGCATTTTTAATGGGAAACTGAAGCTATAAGAAGTTAACTGTAGATCAAGATCTGGATTCAAGATTGTCTGATTTGTTCCCAATTTTTTGTTTTTAAAATTACAAAATAATTCATCATTTTTGCAGAACCTTTTATTTTTTTACTAAAGCTACTGTTTTCTTGAAAACAAAAACAGATACAGATGGGAATGCAGCTTTTACACTTTGGCCTTCGCACCTGCTTTCTTTCTGAAATATGAAAAAGATCCACCTTGCAAAATGGAAGACACATTACGTGCTAAAGAAGGAGAACTGCAACAACTAAAAGAACCTAAGCCTTAATGACAGTGTAAGTCACCATACCAATAGTGAATTGCCTATATCTGGACTTCTTTATCATATATAAAGAAACAAACTCTATATTCATTTATGAATGTAATAATAATGATGATGTTTGTGGCAGTGCAGATTGTATTTGTTAACGTGTTTCTAAAACCCAAGCATTCATTTAAACCATTATGCTTGGGTTTTAGAAACACGTTAACAAATACAATCTGCACTGCCACAAACATCATCATTAAACATTATAAATGACTTAGTTTTTCACATCTAAAAAATACATTAACATATCTTACACTTCATTTTAGGACAAGTTCAGTTTAGTCACTCAGTCGTGTCCGACTCTTTGCGACCGCAGCACACCAGGCCTCCCTGTCCATCACCAACTCCCAGAATCTACCCAAACCCATGTCCATCGAGTTGGTGACGCTATCCAACCATCTCATACTCTGTCGTCCCCTTCTCCTCCTGCCCTCAATCTTTCCCACCGTCAGGGTCTTTTCAAATGAGTCAGCTCTTTGCATGAGGTGGTCAAAGTATTAAAGTTTCAGCTTCAGCATCAGTCCTACCAATGAACACCCCGGACTGATCACCTTTAGGATGGACTGGTGGGATCTTCTTACAGTCCAAGGGACTCTCAAGAGTCTTCTCCAACACCACAGTTCAAAAGCATCAATTCTTCAGCGCTCAGCTTTCTTTATAGTCCAACTCTCACATCCATACATGACTAATGGAAAAACCATAGCCTTGACTAGACGGACCTTTGTTGACTAAGTAATATCTCTGCTTCTTAATATGCCGTCTAGGTTGGTCATAATTTTCCTTCCAAGGAGTAAGCATCTTTTAATTTCATGGCTGCAGTCACCATCTACAGTGATTTTGGAGCCCTCAAAAATAAAGTCTGACACTGTTTCCACTGTTTCCCCACCTATTTGCCATGAAGTGATGGGACCGGATCCCATGATCTTCGTTTTCTGAATGTTGAGCTTTAAGCCAAATTTTTCACTCTCCTCTTTCACTTTCATCAAGAGGCTCTTTAGTTCTTCTTCACTTTCTGCCATAAGGGTGGTGTCATCTGCATATCTGAGGTTATTGATATTTGTCCCGGCAATCTTGATTCCAGCTTGTGCTTCTTCCAGCCCAGCGTTTCTCATGATGTACTCTGCATATAAGTTAAATAAGCAAGGTGACAATATACAGCCTTGACGTACTCCTTTCCTATTTGGAACCAGTCTGTTTTTCCATGTTCAGTTCTAACTGTTGCTTCCTGACCTGCATACAGATTTCTCAAGAGGCAGGTCAGGTGGTCTGGTATTCCCATCTCTTGAAGAATTTTCCACAGTTTATTGTAATCCACACAGTCAAAGTCTTTGGCATAGTCAATAAAGCAGAAATAGATGTTTTTCTGGAACTCTCTTGCTTTTTCGATGATCCAGCAGATGTTGGCAATTTAGGACAAGACAAAACTCCAAATCTTAAATGATAACACTGTATATAATCAATAGGTTAACTGTATTAATTTCAGTTAAAACATCTAAATCTTACTCTATGGCATATTTTATTCCTGATCTTAGAGGGAATGCTTTCAGTTTTCCACCATAGTCCTTTTATTTTTTACAGTATTTTCTTGACATATTTTGATGATATTTGTTCATTTATTAATTCTAAAATTATTTGCTAAGCTCCTTCTGTGAGGTGTGAATGACACAGTATTCTGAGATTTCCAGAAATTCCGGTTAAAGACACTGAAGAAAGAAACTAAACTGCCTACATTCCCTGAGAAAGTCAGGGGTGTGGACAAGCACAGAGTCAGGGGTGTGGACAAGCAATTCCACGCCAATGTCAAAATCCTAGACTACTTCACCTAAAGACTGTGATCTGAGTTTTGGAATCAGAAAAAGAGAATCCACTTCTATTTTAACTCAGCTTTTTGAATCCCCCACAATTCTCAGCAGCAAAGAATCTGCCTGCAATGCAGGAGACACAGGTTTGATCCCTGGGTCAGGAAGATCCCCTGGAGAAGGAAACGGCAACCCACTCCAGTTTTATCTTGTGAAATCCCATGGACAGCGGAGCCTGGTGGGCTATTGTCCATGGAGTCGTAAAGAGTCAGACATGACTGAGTGAGTGAGCCCGTATGCACGGCCGCACAATTTAAACTAAATCCATTTGTATTCATAGGTGAAAAAAAACCTCTTCATTACACCTGCTACAATCAATCACAGATAAACATGAGCTCCAGTATTTGTTTCTGATGCGAAGATCATTTTGGCACATGTAATTTACATAAATCAATGACCAAATTTCACGTTTAAAACAAAAGGAAATTCCTCCCTTCCATGCCCTCTCACTTAGATCACAAGTTTCTGGCAACAATTATTTATGCCCCCCCTCCAGAATCCCCAACTATTAGGGCAATGTATTAAACTAAGTACCTAGTATAGAAGCCATTTTAGAGAAACAAACAAAACAAACTAAAAATTTTTAATTTAAAAACAAAAAAATACCTGGCAGTCACCACCAAGAAAGAAGGAAAAGGAAGAAAAAGATAGAAGAGATCTGGATATATGAGATGAGGGAAAGAAGATTATAAATGCCAAATCGAGATCACAGCAATGAAGAAATTTGGCATAATTAATAGGAAGAAACATCAAAAGAAGAAAGAAAAGATGAAGTATGTTTCAGGAAAGAACTGCTTGTGCCAAGGCATCATTATGAAAGGACACCGGGGTCTGTACATCTGGAGCAGGCAGGAGGAAAAGAGCACTAAGAATGAGGTAAGAGAGATAAGCAAGGATACAATATGGAAAACTATACAGACCAAGTTAAGTAGTTTACTTTACTCTGAGAACAATAAGAAACTAAAGTATTTAAAGCACAGTTTTTATATGATTTAAACTGTGTTTAGAAAGATGACTGTGTGTTATAAGGAAAGTGAATTATTTCTTGTTCATTTTGTCCGGACTTAAACAGTTACATTATTGTGGTATCTAAAGCTGTTTAAGTGAGATATTCTTGTTTTAAAAAATGTAAGCACACTTGAGAAGTTCCATGTTCCCAAAGTAAGCATTCTGAAAAACAAACACAAGCATGTCTAGAAAAAAACACTTTTAATCACTTTTTTTTCCTCTTGTTTTATTCAAAGCCAAATGATATGTATGCCCATGAGTAATAAGGTCACCAGGTTAAAAGAGCAATATGACAATTATAAAAAGTTAGATTACAGCTACTACAAACCAGGACCCATTAGCCCTTACTACAGTAAAGTTATCACTATACATGGCTTTTCCTGTGCCCTTATCAACGCAGCGCACAGAGGAGCTCACCCTCAGCTTTTCGCTATGATCTATGTAGTGCTTATGCCTATCTACCCTCACCAGGCACTGGTAGGTCAGTAAAACCAGGAGGCAGTGAGATATGGCAGGATAGTGATGAGACAATCTGTTAAGTGTCAAAGATGGACTAGGAGTCACCAAGTATTTCAGGGCAAAACTTTCCACATTAAAAAATATCTCTAAAGAAAATACTTTAATACATTCTTATTGCTCAGAAGTATTCAAGGTCACCATGGAAACAATCAGGAAAGCTTTCAGCTCTATTCTAACAGTATGAAGATTTGAAAATAGTACCTACTCATTTCAAATTATGGTTCTCTGGAAGGCTTTTTGATTGAAAATTCAACTTTCTTTTCTTACTTCCCAAAGTAAGTATACATATTTCAACTAAACATAATGAATTTAAAAAAAAAAAAAAAAACAGACCTCTTCAGAGTCTCTTACAAAGGAGCTTTTCTCTAGATTGATCAAATTATAAATTTTTTGATCACCAAAAAGTTTGATGATCAGGAGACATCCTGATCATCTATACATATTCCACTGAATTAGGAAATGTTTGCTTGAGTGAAATATAACATTTTTATTTTCAGATCTCAGAATATACTTGAATATACTAGTGTGAACTGTGAAAAACCCAAGACATAAATAAAGTACACAGAGTTTCAAAGACATTTGAAATAGGTCTCCCCTCCTTTTTTTTAAAACAGAAAAAAAAAAAACAAAAACAGATCAACTGATAAAACTGGGGTTCCCCAGAAAGACAGCTCCAGAAACAACTGTAAGGAGACTTAGATCCTATTTGCCTCTGACAATGCTGAAATTCTATATCCACAATTTCCAATTCTGTGTGACAGGCAAAATCAACTGATATTTCCCTCTCTCTGTACCACCATCTTTGCGAATGTCAAACAAGGAGAAAAACAAAAACAACCTTATCCACTAACTCTAAGCACCAAGAATTTTGCATATAGGCCTTATCCATTTGTTTTTATTTCTACCATTGCAGTAATATTAATAAATGACTGCACTTGTATTTATATCCAAACCAAAATTTAAATTCAAGTTTCTTTGTAAGAAATTGAAAGAGTTTAAATAATGGATTTTTACTACAGCTATATAAATTAATACAAATCAACTGTTCAAAGTAGAATCAGAATAGATTTTACAAACTAGGCTACTGTAAAAGTACAATCAATTGTAATGAAAACTAAATAATCAGTCAGAGCTTTATTTATCAAATTCACTGAAATGGCAACCCAGTCCAGTATTCTTTCCTGGAGAAGCCCATGGCTAGAGGATCCTGGCAGGCTACAGTTAGTAGGGTTGCACAGAGTCCAACACGACTGAAGCAACTTAGCAAACACACACACACTGCCAGGTCAATGATCTGTGAGAAGCACTGTCAAAAGCTATGTGAGGTTAATACCTGAATATCTTTTTTTTTTCATTTGCTAATCAATTATCTTAAAATCAAAGTGTAGCAGAGATGTTTTGTTTTTTTTTTAAGGGGGTTTCATTTTAAAAAATAACAATTTAAAAAAATCTGACCATCAAAAATATACCCCATCCTTCTGATTTCCTTTAAGTCTATGATCTAATTGTTTCTACTAAATTTGTTGTTGTTTAGTCACTAAGTCATGTCCAACTCCTTTGCAACCCCATGGACTGTAGCCCGCCAGGCTCCTCTGTCCAAGGGATTTCCCAGGCAAGAATACGGGAGGGGCTGTCATTTCGTTCTCCAGGGCATCTTCCCGACCCAGGGATCAAACCCGTGTCTACTGCATTGGCAGGCGGGTTCTTTACCACTGAGCTTCCAGGGAAGCCCTCTACTAAATTCACTTGGCAGTTAAAGTACTTTTTGATAAAACTACAGAAATAAGAAACATAAAACCTTACCTCTGGTAGCAAAAAAACAACTATTTCAGAGTGAGCTTAGTCTTTATGAAATAAGGTGTTTCCCTCATATTTACCATATGAATGAGTCACTTATTTGATGTAGTTAAATTTGCATATAGCACTATGAGACTGCTGAACAAAGTATTAGATAAAATCCAAGATGATAAAATTATAAATACAGGCATAAGCTACAACACTTCAACGACCACTACTCAAAAGGATCTTTAACCTTAAGAATGCCAAAACTAATCATTTTTCTTTAATTGAAAATTTCAGACTCTTCAAATATTTATTCCTCAAGTACTTCTATATAATAGCCAATTGCTACCACAAAGTTCTTTAACTGATTTCATTAAATAATTCCCTTGAGAGCTCAGAAAACTTGTGTCACTTACAACTGCTTATAGCTTTTCCTTTTTCCACTCTCCAAATCCTTTCCTTACTATTAGTATAATCTGTAGTTACATGACCATGGATTTTCTAAGTTCTCCCAGCTGCCAGTACAGACCATACCAGCAGAAATCCTCAGATTATAAAGGGAGAAACATGTTCCAGAAATGTTTCTGCCCACCCAACCTTCCCCCATCTCTTGCGTCAACAATGATCATGAATGAAGGACTTTAAAGAGATTGTGGGTAAATTCTAACTCTGCTGCTGACTCACCTCTTCTAATTATGGCCAAATACTTAAAAAGAGATACTGTTAAATACAAGTAAGAGGTAACATATTCTGAAATTTACCACAGTTATATTCAGGAAGATAAACTACTAACTACAGTCTTCATATTATTTCTAAATCTCTGCTCTGTATCCTTCTAAGCTGAAGAATTCAGGGGAATAAAACTATTAGTTTAGATGCTGATGTTAACTTTACTCTTAACAGAAAAACAGGTCCACTCACTTGCCATGTATAATGGCTTCCCAGGGAATAAAGATTTATGACAAAGAAATAAGGTTACTTTGAAATATGCTTTTAAAGTTAGATTTTGGCAAGGTTTGCAAGTCTAAGAAAAAGACAAGGTGGTAGGGAGTCCTTAGGGGGCTTATAAAAGGGGATACTCAAATGGAATTGGGATAAGTTACTCTGGGGCATAGGTCTATAGTCAGTAGATACCTGAAATCTAACTCAACTTGTAGCTCCCTTTAGATGAATTATTCTTTTTAGGTCTTTGGATGAGATTCAGGAGTTAGGGAAGCCTCTGAAATTCTAAGCAGAATACAAAGTACATGGACATATGCACATCTTATCTGGGGAAAGGGTTCTCAGCTTTCATCTAATTCTCAGAGGCCTCCTACTGAAGAGAGTTTTTAAAAATACTACATTTGTAGTATTATATTGCCTTTATAATAATGAATTCACTGCACAATAGCATTCTTCTCTCCTTATATCTTAGGCAGTTTCACAGTGTTCTTTACTGACTAAAGGACAATTATATTAAACTAAGGTTTTGATGATTTAGGTAATACTGAGGGGTTACTGCCTACTAAAAAAAATCCATATATTGCTATAATTGCTATCCCTAGGCCCGAGAAGTCAGAAATGTTTAAAATAATTTTTTTCATTATTGTGTAATACACATGCAGAAAAGTACATAAATCAAAGGTATACATTTGTCAACATTTTTTAATCTGGTAGTTTTTTAAATTGTTAATGAGCAGATGATATAGATCACTGACAACCAATATACCACAAGAAGATTATAAATCAGGCCCACAAACTAGGGGTTATGGTTATATTTACAGATTTGCTCCCCTAGTATCTTAATGATACCCAAGATCCTTGTTATGGGGCATATATACACCCTTTAAGTGAGAGAAAGGTGAGTGAGCAACGAATCTGAAGAAGAGTCAGAAAGATGGAATAGTACATAGAAAAGCTTGAAGTATGTACAAATCTTTGTCCAAGTTGATTGGAATTCAAGGCTTGAAGCCCATAAACATGGCAGACATCCCTGGATTGATGAGATGTTTTTTAAAAATCTGCAAGACAGATTTGTTTCTGTCTTCATTAGACAACTATCCATCTTTTAAACTAAAACTACACAATGTACAAGAATCTCAGATTATTCTTCATCATTTCCCTTCCAGTTAAATTTTTAGTTTATGCTATTTTCTCCCTTCCTAAAAAATTATCCTTAATGACTGTGAGATGTCTTATATCCTATCCCTTACCTGCCCATTTCTCAACTGTACAGGAAGATTTAAACACTTGAAGCTCTTTAAAACAATTCTATAAAATATACCTACCTCTGCTTTGTACACTTCCATTTGCCTTACCACACCAGGGACCAAGTCTCAATTAACCACTATCTGACCCTTGTTCACTTTCTTCCCTCCCCTCCTCCTGCCAAAGTTTGCCCTTCCTGCCAAAGTTCAGCACTTCCTAGAAAAGTCTCACAGCCTGTTTGATATTGTACTTCACTTTAGTCACCAAAGGAAGAATTTACAGGTGCTTGGCCCCATCTATAAGACCATGACCGAAATCTGACCTCCTGTTACAATACGTGAACTCCTGCCCTACTGATAAGGCTGGCAGATATAAGTAGGATTTTTCAAATAATCCTTTGGGAATTTATAAGCAGCACAGCCATAAAAGGGGGGTGAATGGAAGGTCGGTTTCACTAAAAATAATAAATATTGCCATGTTTATTCAAAGTGTGCCTTGTTATCCTCCAGGCCAAAAGTTCAGATAAACACTATTGTAAATGACAAATATTAGAACTTTTTGTTACTTCTGTTATGATCCTTCCGTTGGACACCAATAGAACTGTTTTCCCTTGTATAAGCCCCAGCTCTGATATTGTATAACACTGACCGAGACTAGGATACTGGATTCATTTGCAGGTCAAAAGGAGGGTAGTTATATTTCAAAATAAAAAAACTTGTATTTAGCATTATATTCTACTAATACTAAGAATTAAGTGCTATAGTATTATAAGTATTAAGACTGTTATAGTCTACTGCAGAAAAAGAATGCCTATTGAGAATACAATGATATAATATAGTAAGCACTAATGTAAATATGCACCAGGTTCTATAGTAGTGCAAAGAGAAACAGCATCCACTGTGCTTAACCTGAAACATCAGGAAAATTTGCTAGAGGACTTGAGTAGCAAATAAATATGAATCTGTAAAATAGAATGGGAATAGTAATTCAAGCAGAAGCACTAGCATGAAGACAGGATGAGCTGCGTGAAACAGCATGGTATATTCAATGAACCGGAAGCATTTCAGTATCAGTAAAGGAAGGTGGGAACCACAAGAAAAACAGCAGACTGGACATGGAAAACCTACTATGCTTTCATATGCTGGGTCTTCTTCTATACCTCTACATTTTACTCCACAGATGACCAATTAGAGCATTTTACACAGACATCATTGATTAGATTTATATGATAGATTATTAACACACTACAGTGAGAAGTGAGTGAGGGGTTAAGATACAAGGTAGGGAGAACAGTTAGGAGACAGTTTTCAGTAATCTTGATGAGAATCTAAACTAGAGCAATCATTTTAGGAAAGGAGAAGGTGAAGTAAAACGACACCTAAGAGGTAACACTTGGAAGATCTGAGATCTGAATACGTTATTAAAATAGGAAGGGATTAAGCAGTTAACTTAGTTTTAGATTGTAAACTATCAAAGTCATAAACTGCTAAAAAGTCCAGTAACATACAGATTCAGGGTAGTCGTATAAACAGAAGATAAATACACTAGGTTGATGAAAGAATGAAAAGTGAAGAAGTCGAGACAAGTATAGAAATGGAAAAGAATGAGAAAGAGAAGGTTTACTTTCTCCTCACTCCTCATTTCTCTATTCCTAAATCTTTTCTTCAAGCCTAACTCTTGAAAGTCCCTTGGACTGCAAGGAGATCAAAGCAGTCAATCCTAAAAGAAATTAACCCAAAATATTCATTAGAAGGACTGATGCTGAAGCCGAAACTCCAAAATTTTGTCCACCTCATGTGAAGAACCAACTCACTGGAAAAGACCTTGATGCTGGGCAAGATTGAAGGCAGGAAGAGAAAGGGGCAACAGAGGATGAGATGGTTGAATAGTATCACCAACTCAACGGACATGATTTTGAGCAAACTCTGGGAGATAGTGAAAGACAGGGAAGCCTGGCATGCTGCAGTTCATGGGGTTACAAAGAGCCAGACACGAGTTAGAGACTAAATAACAACAAGTAAAATGCTAATATGAACTACATCAGGAAATAAGAAAATACTTATGTTACAAATATTTATATTAAGTAATCTATTTTTAAATATCATTGTCATTAACAATATGAGGAACTACCTTTTATCACATAATAATACAAATTAGTGACTTGAGAATAAGGAAACAAATACAGAAAAGTGACAGATTATGGCCCCCAAAAACCTGTGAAAAGATCCAACCCTAGAAGTTATACATGATTTGGCTCTTGTTTTAGCAAATGAGATAACTGAGTTCTTATTTAAAGTCCATATAGGTCGAGTACAGCAACATCTAAAAACTAAACATGTATTCCAAAAAATACATAGCCGACTTCTTACCACCCTAGTTGAAGGTTGTACCTTTTCAAAACTTGTAAGAAACATTACAAATGGGGAAAGAGGCTTGTTTCTGCCATAAGAAAGTGAAGTTGCTCAGTCGTGTCCAACTCTTTGGAACCCCATGGACTGTACCCTACCAGGCTCCTCTGTCCATGGAATTTTCCAGGCAAGAGTACTGGAGTGGGTTGCCTTTTCCTTCTCCAGGGGATCTTCCCAACCCAGGGATCAAACCCGGGTCTTCAGCATTTCAGGCAGATGCTTTACCATCTGAGTCACCAGGGAAGCCCCACATTAAAATTAACAAACACTAAATATTTCAATATTATTGAATGTATTTTGAAATGGGCAGTTTAAGGCCCTCTTTTTTGTTCTTACAATTTAAGACTATATAGACTCTGTATATTTAAGAATGTGTGAATTTTAAATAATTGATAAAGATTGCATGTTGATGGCAGAAACTACAATCTCTATCAACATGTCTATACTTTGTCATATACTTTGAAAAATACCTATAACATGTCTCATGACTAGCATCAGAGACACATACTTTTTGACATATTAACTACCATTTATTAAATGCCAACTATGCACTAAGCCAGGCAACGTTCATACCATACCATAACTGCACTAAGTAGGTAATTATTGGGCTTCTCTGGTGGCTCAGATGGTAAAGAATCTGCCTGCAATGCAGAGGACCTGGGTTCAATCCTTGGGTTGGGAAGACCCCCTGGAGAAGTGAATGACTACCAACTTCAATATTCTTGCCCAGAGAATTCCATGGACAGAGGAGTCTGACAGGCTACAGACCATGGGGTCCCAAAGAGTAAGATGCAACTGAACATTATTATCACATTTTATATATGAGAAAGCTGAGATCTGGGTAACTTGCTTAACACCACTACTATGTAAACAAATTACTTTAGTACTCTTATGAATCACTACTAGATTTCTCACTTGAGGAATTAATATACACACAGTGATAAGATATAGTGCTGTCATATTATAGTCATTCAAATGTTGTAACTTATTTCCTGACAGATTATAATTTTGTAAAAGCATAAGTCCTTGATTGAGGCCACCAGGGAAGCCCTATCCATCTTCACGTACTACTTATTTATCTATTGATTTAACTAATATTTACTGAGTACCTACACCAAGAACTCTTGTTGGTACTGAGGATATAACATTAAACAAACTACCCATTTTCCTATACTTTATGAGGAAATATTCACTTGATTTATAATTATGAGGCTTATAATAAAACTTAAAATTTTATATAAAAAAAAAAGCAAATATGGTTTTTTAGCTATACATACTATTGAAGAGAGTAAACAAAATCATGACACATATGCTCTTAGTCACTCAGTCATGTCTGACTCTTTGCAACCCTGTGTACTATAGCCCAGCAGACTTCTCTGTCCATGGAATTTTCCAGATAAGGATACTGGAGTGCGTCAGAGAAGTAAGATAATATGGGAAAAAGGAGGAGGAAGTATGTGGCAAATGAAAAATGCATATTACTGAATGTGATTTCTACTCAACTTTCAATAAATAGATAACTTTTATGTTACATAAATGATTTCGTAAGACCAAAAAAAGGGAAGGATGTTCAACAATTCTAATGAGGTTAAAATAACACTGACTTACAAACCACACAAGAAAATACAAAAAAAAAAAAGAAGAAGAGTAAGAACAACACTAGGCCTGTGTTACTCATAGCCATACACATAAATACAAAAAAGATTAAAAATAAAATAGACAAAAAGAAGTCAAATTCCACAGGGAGTTAAAGAAAGGCAGTGATTTACATCCTTAACAAGTTGGATTTATCTAAGAATAAAAGAATTGTTTACTATCAAAAGTATCTACCAATGAAAGCCATCACCTTCATGAATTAAAGAATAAAAACCACAGCATTTTATCAATATATTTGGAAAACAAATTCAATAAAATTCAATACTCATTTATGTTTTTATAAAAAAAAATATAAGTCTAAGAATAACTAGATAAAGAATATTTACCAAAATCCTATTGCAAACATCAGTTAATGGAGAAACTTTAGATACTCTCTTTGAATTTAGAAATCAGAGAAGGATGATCCATTATCACTTTACTGAACAGCAAAGTAATGATGATCCTGGTCAATACAACACCACAATAGAAAGAACAGAGATAAATGGTTAGGAAGAAAAGAAACAAATATCTGCATATGCTATAATCAACCACACAGAAAACCTATCATAAACCAAAAAACAAACTATAATAACTAACAAAAGAATTGAGCAGGTTGCCAGATGTAGGTTAACTTATAAAAACCAATACTGTTTCTCAATATCAGCAATAATTTTAGAAATGAAAGCAGAAAATAGCAACAAAAACTAAGTGTTCTGTTAGTAACTAAACAAAAAGTGCCCAAGACTATTAACAGAGAAAAATAAAGCTTAATTAAATAACTTTAAAGTAGGCCTTATTCTTCCATAAATGGGATGACTTAGTATTATGAAGTAATCATTTTTTTCCCAAAATTTAACTATAAATTCAACTGACTAAAAGTAGGCAGTTCAGAGAAGAAAAATCTTAAAGGATTAATGGCACCCCACTCCAGTACTCTTGCCTGGAAAATCCCATGGATGGAGGAGCCTGGTGGGCTGCAGTCCATGGGTTCGTTAAGAGTTGGACAGAACTGAGCAACTTCACTTTCACTTTTCACTTTCATGCACTGGAGAAGGAAAAGGCAACCCACTCCAGTGTTCTTGCCTGGAGAATCTTGGGGACGGGGAGCCTGGTGGGCTACCGTCTATGGGGTCGCACAGAGTCGGACACGACTGAAGCGACTCAGCAGTAGTAGCAGCAGGTTCAAAAAGAGAAGTATAATGTTACCAGTATTCAGAGAAATGCAAATTAAAATGATATCAATATCCATCAGGTTATCAGAAATTAGAAATTGGTAAAATTAAATATTATACATATACCTTACAACCAAGAATTTCATACCTAAAGTATAGAAACTTACAAGTCCATAGGAGGGTATTTATTTGTTACAACAGAATATATTAGGCAGTTTAAGAGTTGATTGAAGGGAATGGCAATCCATTCCAGTATTCTTGCCTGGAGAATCCCATGGACAGAGAAGCTGGTGGGCCACAGTCCAAGGGGTCACAAAGAGTCGGACACAACTGAATGACTAACACATACTAAGGTAATAGATAATTAAAACACAGCAAATACAAATGGGATCAATTAAATATCACATATAAGCAGGAGGCAATGAACTAAATATACAAACTATAATGAGGAACTGATATTAAAAATAGGACTAAACAAAAGATATAAGAAATAGAACTAGGTCCATAAGACAATACTATCTGAATAAGTTAAAATCAAATACAAAGTTACTATATACTTTTCAAAACCATAACCACGATCATATGTTAAACATAATAGAGTTAGTATAACTGGGGATGAGAGACAAGTGGAGTTATGGACAGGGGATGAATGGAAAAACCATGATAAAACACAATACAGCAGGGGACCTTGTATGAAATGACAAAAAAAGCATGTCACAAACTAAGATGTATATAATTTATTTAATTCTCCTGGTGGCTCAGAGGGTAAAGCATATGACTGCAATGAGGGAGACCTGGGTTCGATCCCTGGGTTGTGAAGATCCCCTGGAGAAGGGAATAGCTACCACCTCCAGTATTCTTGCCTGCAGAATTCCATGGATGAAGGAGCCTGGAAGGCTACAGTCCATGCGGTAGTAAAGAGTCGGACACAACTGAGTGACTTTCATACACATGATATTAAAAAGAAGTAGTCAACTTATTTTAGATGTTTTGATACAATTTTATCTATACCTTGCTTCAGTCATGTCCAACTCTCTGTGACCCCATGGACTATACAGTCCATGGAATCCTCCGGGCCAGAATACTGGAGTAGGTAGCCGTTCCCTTCTTCAGGGGATCTTCCCAACCCAGGGATCAAACCCAGGTCTCTGGCACTGCAGGCGGATTCTTTACCAGCTGAGCCACCAGGGAAGCCCCATTTTTATACAAAAGAACGATGAACAGAGAAAAGGAATAGAGGGTGAGAAAAGAGGGAGAGGGGAAAAGGGAAACAGACAGCAACAAGTGAGAGGAGGAAGAGGAGAAGAAGCTTTCAGTTCTTTTCTCAGGCTACTAAAGTGAAGTCGCTCAGTCATATCCACCTCTTAGTGACCCCATGGACTGCAGCCTACCAGGCTCCTCTGCCCATGGGATTCTCCAGGCAAGAGTACTGGAGTGGGGTGCCATTGCCTTCTCCAGGGATCTTCCTGACCCAGGGATGGAACTCAGGTCTCCTGCATTGCAGGCAGACACTTTACCCTCTGAGCCACCAGGGAAGCTCTCAAGCTACTGGAGGTTACCAAAAACACTTCAGGCTATAAAGTCCACCCAAACTATCTGGAGTAATGATACTTTGGTAAATATATAAGGAAAGAATATGGATAACACACTAGGCAATAAGACATATTCAAATAGACTGAAAACCTGATAGAAGATTCACTGAATTTTGCTATAAAATGTATTGATAATGGACTTTTCTAATCAATTTGTCTTTGATGATACTTTAGAATTTAATCTTTTTACTGATTGTATGTATCTGTGTGTCTGCATGTAGGTATATTACCATGAAGGATAAAGCGCCTTTCTTAGAATGACATTGATATCCACAGTATTTCTCCTCAGAGAAGTTCCTCTTTCCATATGTGTTACATGACAAAGGAGTAATTACCATCAGGAATAAAAAATCTTATTTTAATATTTGAAGATAGGCTATTGTTATATGAATAACACATTTTTAAATTAACAGTAGAAATTCAAATTTGTGTGTCACTATTTTTAGCTATAATCTAATAATCTGTTGATGACTGACAGAAATTAATGTTACTAGTTACCACATATGACATGGCAAAGATAAATAAAAGATTCAGGAAGAAATGAAAAGATTATTTTTTAATAAATGATATTCCTTTAAAAAAGGAGAAGGGAGCTGCAGAGGATGAGATGGTTAAACAGAATCACTGATTCAACAGACATGAATTTGAGCAAACTCTGGGAGATAGTGGAGGACAGAGGAGCCTGGTGTGCTACAGTCCATGGGGTCTCAAGAGTCAGACATGACTTAGTGACTGAATAACAATAACAATTCCTTAATAATAGTTTCTTATTCCTTAATAATAATAAGAAAAACTATCAAATATGAGAAAGCAGAGATTTGAATTCAATGTAAAGTTTTATTAGGCAAAGCCAAAGACTCACCAAGACAGAATATATGTGTAGACATCGATAAACAGGAGAGAAATCAACCAAATCTTGGGCGCCAGGTACCTGCAAAACAACCAAAATTGTCACAAAATATTCAAACAAAGCTATAAAGAGCAATAGCACTCATTTTTAATACTAAAGTGTTAAAACAAAACAAAGTATGCTTCAAGAAACCTAGTTTTAGCATTTCAGTCATAGATTAAAAAACAGTGAGGCTATCACCAAGGTTGGGACACAGAACTGAAGAACAGATAACAGAGAAGAGTAACAGGTGTCTCTGGTCTTGCATATGCTTTTAGAGATACACTTGGAGACTGCAGAAAAAAAGCAGGAAAGGGCATTAGAATCTGTGAATATTTAAGACTGCATGCAGTCAAATACAGAAATACTCCAAGAAGAGAGGGGAGATGATATTTTTAAAAATAAGATAATGAATAGAAAAATCAAATCTAGAGTATCAACAAATTATAGTATGAAAAATGCATACAGATTAATCCTAGACATCAAACAAGGAAAGTAAAACAAAAAACTAGAACTGCAATACAGTCACAGTGCTAAAACTGATGCATTACAATTGTGATGATGAATAAGTCACAATGTTCTTTGACCTCAATTTCCTCATCTGAAAAAGAAAAATATTAGTTGACCTAAATAAATTTAATAAGAATAAAAGGAAACACTAGAAAGCAAGTATTAAGCAAAACAGAACAAAAAAGAAAAGACACAACTACATGAAGAAATACAGCAGTCAAAATATAGACTAAAATAAAAACTAAAGACTAAATAAAGACAAAGACTAAAGTTTTTAGTACAACACTAGTAACTGTAATTCATCTGAATACGAGCAGCAGGCACATCTAAATTGGATTGGGCTGATTCATGATTATAAAGTCAGTTTCCTTTACTTCATAAAAGTAAACCTCATATCTTCTTTGGGTGAACTGATTCTTCATCAAGATGCTGTTTCTAATGAAATCTATTCATCCTAATTCAATAGTATAATATCCACTTTCTTTTCCCTTCAAAACCATCACATGTCTCTATGTATTGGTTCAAATTTATTGACCATTCTGTTTATTTGCTTTGCATCCATGAGATCAGAAATTAAACCTCTATGTTTGGGAATCTCACTCAATATATTATGTATCTATAAGCACTCCAAACAAACGTTTTTGTGACTCCAAAGACTGATAAGGTGCTCAAGATCCTACACCATGGCCAAAGCACAGTTTTACTTAAAAAAAAAAAAATCTAGAAGAGTTAGTGAGCACTGCCAAATTACTAAGTAAAACATTTCATGGACAGGCACCATGTAGGTAAAGAAAAGTATGATTAAAAAGCATGTAAAAATTCTAACTTTAAGGATACAAATGGACATTCATTTTCATCTTAACACAACAAGGGGCAATAGGTGATCATTACAGGCCCTCTTCTTTAAAATGACTACGACATTAAGCACCTTTACAGTCGCTCCTCTTTGATTCTGAAGTGGAGATTTCAAGGAAATTTATTTTATTTTTCCGGAAAATCAGAGCCTACTAGTGAAAACTGTAGCTAAGTGAAAAACAACTTCAAAAGAAGAAATACAGAAAATTCCCATAAAATTATATTTACAATAGTATTTAAATTACCTAAAAATTACATGTGTACATGAAAAAGACAAGAACAGAAATGCATTAAAAAATTACTTTGATCTGTGTGGAAAATTAAACTTTTTCCTTTTATTTAGAATTAATGATTATAAAGTTATTTTTAGAAGTATATACCTTTAAAAATATTAAGAACATTCTACTTAATTTTAAACAACAAATTTAATCACAACTTTGTTTCTATGTTCTTCATACAGTTTATTTTGTTTTGCTTTGAACTCAAAGCCTTTCATTCAAAAGGAAACTGCTTCTAGCCATTGCTCAGTCAAAGTCTTAGCCCTTTCACATGTCAGACCCATCCTTAAAGAATGAACATCCCACCTTAGGGGACAATTTCCCAAGAAATCTGTGACAAATAACCTAATGGGGCCCTTTACTAATGGCATGGGAAGACTGGTTTTTCTGGACCAACTTAAAAATAGATATAATTAGAGAAGAGACAAAGGCCTTTTCTGTCATCTCCACCAAATATTTACAACCAAATCTATTCTCTGTGAGGCTGTCTTGACATTCAGCTTCTAACTGTTTAAAGTACTCTGACGCAGGAGGGCTGTCAAGGGGGCTATTTCTTAGCCTCTGAAATCATAATCCAGTTAAGTCCTCCTAAGGACATGCTTTCCTGCCTTGAAGGTGGTACACAGAAATCAAGATAAAAAGGAGCAGAACAGGGCTTAAGTTCACAAACTTTACTTCCACCCTCCAAATAGTCTACTATTTAGAGATGATTTTTCCTTCATGCTCCCTTCTGTGAGGAACACTAGGAACACTGTGAGGAAACCAGAAGAGTGCTGTGAGGAGAAAGGTATGTAAAGCATGCACTGACTCATGTTGCTTTGAGCTAAATGTGTTTTCTCTGCTTCCACTAATGAAAAAGAATCACATCTACAGAAAGGTGAAGGGAGGAGAGCAACGTACACTGTACGTGAAGGAATGCTACATGTTTGGAAGGATAAGAAATGAACCTTCAAAAACCGAAATAAATGGGAGTGAGTACCAGAACAAAAGGCAGTGTTTTCTGACTCAAATAAATAGTCTGCCTCAAGGTCCACATTTTGCTCCCCATTTAAAATGCTAAATCTCTGTCGGAGCTGTCTTCATTCTTCTTCCCCTCAGTTGTCCCTCCCTCCCCTCAAGTTGCAAAGAATGATTCAAGCAGGTTTAGGTCTCAGCTGGGACAGAGGGAGGGGTCCAAGGACACTTTCCTAAGCTAACAATGACTGCCTTTAATGGTTTCTGTCTCCTAACAAAAGCCATGACTCCGTCTTTATCAGCTTCATCTAATTTTTCCTTTCCAAAGTAAATAACACAGCCCTTGCATTTTACACATGTCCAACTTTGACAAATCATTATCGACTAAGACTATAACTGATAAGAGATAACTTTGTGGTAGGACGCTGTCATTTCCTTTCATAAGGGCTTTCTTTCTGAGATACAGAAACATGATTAAAATAGTTAAACATTTCCTCTGCATGGCAGTCAGGAACTCAAGACATTAAGATACTGCAGTCTGTATTTTTCTAGTTCAAACAGATCTATCTTCATACCAACAGTAGTCACAAACAATGCACTTAAGATTATCCCACTTTTTTAACTAGTTGTTTTCCTTAAGAATTCACATGAAATAATTTCATCACCAAGGACAGCAGCTGCCTAATTCCCTATAGTTTCTGAAGAGAGTCCCTTCAAACCTCTTTATTGTCAGGAAGGACCAAATAGTAGGTAAAATTCTAGATTATGTAAATGAGAAATCCGGGCTTCCCAGGTGGTGCTAGTGGTAAAGAACCCGCTTGCCAATGAAAGAGGCATAAAAGACATGGGTTCAATTCCTGAGTCAGGAAGATCCCCTGGAGGAGGGCATGGTAATCCACTCCAGTATTCATGCCTAGAATCCCATGGACAGAGGAGCCTGGTGGGCTATAGTCCATAGGGTCGCAAGGAGTCAGACACACTGAAGTGACTTAACACACACACAACCAAGAAATGTATGCCTGAGAGCACACTATTTGTTGTTTTTCAGTCACTCAGTTATGTCCGACTCTTTGCAACCCCATGGACTGCAGTGCACCAGGTTTCCCTGTCCACCATCCACCAGACCTTGCTCAAACTCATGTTCATAGAGTTGGTGGTGCCATCCAACCATCTCATCCTCTGTCGTCCCTTTTTCCTCCTGCCTTCAATCTTTCCCAGCAACAGGGTCTTTTCTAATGAGTCAGCTCTTCGCATCAGGTGGCCAAAGTATTGGAGCTTCAGCTTCAGCATCAGTCCTTCCAATGAATAGACTGATTTTCTTTAGGACTGACTGGTTTGATCTCCTTGAAGCCCAAGGGACTCTCAAGAGCCTTCTTCAACACCACAGTTTAAAAGCATTAACTCTTCGACGCTCAGTCTTCTTTATGCTCCAACTCTCACATCCATATGTGACTACTGGAAAAACCACAGCTTTGACTCGATGGACCTTTGTTGGCAATGTAATGGCTCTGCTTTTTAATGAGCTTTCTAGGTTTGTCATAGCTTTTCTTCCAAGGAGCAAGCATCATTTAATTTCATGGCTGCAGTCACCATCTACAGTGATTTTGGAATCCAAGAAAATAAAGTCTATCACTGTTTCCACTGTTTCCCCATCCTTCTGTCATGAAGTGATAGGACCAGATGCCATGATTTTCATTTCCTGAATGTTGAAAAAATGTTAGCCAGTTTTTTCACTCTTCTTTTTCACTTTCATCAAGAGGTTCTTTTGTTCCTCTTCACTTTCTGCCATAAGGGTGGTGTTATCTGCATATCTGAAGTCACTGATATTTCTCCCACCAATCTTGATTTCAGCTTTCCTTCATCCAGCCCAGCATCTCACATGATGTACTCTGCATATAAGTTAAATAAGCAGGGTGACAACACACAGCCTTGACATACTCCTTTTCCAATTTTGAATCAGTCCATTGTTCCATGTCTGGTTCTAACTGTTGCTTCTTGACCTGCATACAGGTTTCTCAGGAGGCCGGTAAGGTGGCAGGTAAGGAGAGCACAATATAAATTATATAAATTAAGAGAGTGCTAGTGCTAAGTCGCTTCAATCATGTCCAATTCTATGCAATCCTATGGACCATAGCACTTAAGGCTCCTCTGTCCGTGGTATTCTACAGGCAAGAATCCTGGAGTGGATTGCCATTCCCTTCTCCAGGGGATTTTCCCAACCCAGGGATCGAACCTGTATCTCTTAAGTCTCCTACATTGGCAGGCAGGTTCTTTACCACTAACACCACTTGAGAAGCCCATGAAATTAAGAAAACTTGGATATATTTTAAATTAACAGATAATAATAAGCTGTTAAAATAATCTATGGATGACTGGCCTACCACATCCACAGAGAGATATCATCAAGGCAACAACTACATTCAACAATTATACATTCACATACCCACCAGAGATATGTGCCATTAGATACCAATCTATAAGGCTAATTTGACTGTTTCAATCTTATATACTTATGATAAAAATTAACAGCTTTAGTCAAAGCAATTATTCCTAATTATTGTGTATAGACTATTTGTTGTTAAATACCATTATATCCATCAATACACCAGCTGTCACATGATGCCACTACATAGATGGCAAAAAGAGTCTGGAGACAGAGGATATTGAAAAAAAGAAAAGCTAACCTTTCTATAAATAGGATTAATGAAAAGCACCTAGAAAAAAATAGTCTATGAACCTCTGTACACAACATACATTAGATAAGATATAAAGATTCAGAGGAGAAATGGGAATATTAGATATCAAGAAGAAAAGAAAGAGTATTTCTCATTATGAAAATTCTTGCAAAACATCAGGATTTGGTTTTATGATACGTTTTTCTTGTTTTCTAATATATCTTAGTTCAAGTCAAAGGAAATCTCTGAAAATGGAAAGGCTAGTGGATAAGTTAGTCTCATAAATGATAGGAAAATGATTTAGTTTTTTTAAAGGAGATTTTTATTTTAAAATAATGACACTCAAGCTTTATCAGATATATTCACTTAATAGTTTTATAACACAACCTTCCCCCTCAAAAAAAAGGAGTTAGAATTTAGCTCTCTCCATAACTTCAAAGACTCACTAGTGAACGGAGGTGGGGGAAAGAGTATCTGCAGGTAACAATCAGATAAATCTACCTGCTTTCCCTCTAAGTAGGCCCGGGAGATACACACACACACACACACACACACACATCATTTATCTTTTTCTCATGAACTCTTTCAAAGCAGGTGGACCTTCCAAAAAGAGTATGACAGAAGTTTGTAAAAAATGTAGATATGCTTCTCACTAATTATTTGGGTCATTCTTGATCTTAAAAATACTTTTTGATTACCACTTAACATAAAACAGAATTTTGGTACTTTGGTTTCTTGGTATTGATAAATGAATGTAGGGACTTGGTACCTATTTCTGAAAATTACTTGACTCTCAAGTTACTAAAATGTACCAGGTATGTTTCTCAAGAGAGAAAACAACAAATGATTAGCTAAAGGGGTACTGCCTTTGAATCCAGAAGATCAACTGTGACTGCCTATATTATGTCCAGAAGCCAAGAAGTACCTGGCAGACATTTTTTACCAGTGTGCATTTCTGAACTATTTGACTTACAAATTTCAGAGGAAAAAAAGGGTAAAATTCATTTGGACATAAGCTCTAATAGAGCTGGACTAACACCACAGACACACCAACAAACTAGAAGATAGGACTCTAAGTCACTAGGGTGAGTAAAAGGATAAAAAACATTCTAAGCCTTTGAACACTCAAGAATACCCTGACCAGAGCCCTACCCTAAAAGTACAGCATTTTTTTCTATTGAGCATCTCACAAATTACTCAACTTCTTCCTGAAAAATCCCTAAGTAGATTACCACTTAATTAATTCATGTTTGCACTAAACAGAAGAAAATCAGGAAAGATAACAGCATTTCTCCTTATTGAGGCATTACAAAAAACCTTGTGACCAAATCAAATGAGAGTCCTTTAAGAATTCTCTGCTTGAACCTGAACACTTAGGAAATAAAGATTGAACTGATCTTTATTTAACAATGGTCTACTGTATGCTAGGATTTCCCTCATAGCTCAGTCGGTAAAAAATCTGCCAGGTCTAGCAGACCTGGCTTCAATTCCTGGATTGGGAAGATCCCCTGGAGAAGGAAAGGGCAACCCACTCCAGTATTCTTGCCTGGAGAATCCCATGGACAGAGGAGCCTGGCAGGCTACAGTCCATGGGGTCGCAAGAGTCAGACATGACTTAGCAACTGGAGAGAGAGAGACTGTATGCTAAGAAACTCTAAACTATCAGGCAAAAAGGAAATTTAGCATGAATGTGGTATTAAATATAAAAGTTCTAAGGGGAGGAAAAGTTAAGCTGATCAAAAGTAGGTAGAATAAAATCTTAAAGAACTAATATCCCTAATATATAAGCAAATCATAAAAATTGAAGGGGAAAAAAAATCAGAAAAAAATGGGTAAAAAAACCAAACAGATAGCTTACTGGGGAAAAAAATACAAATGCCTCTCAAACTTCTCAGATACCACATTTCACCCATAGTAATAGGAATGCAAATTTAAAACTATACAGAGATACTATTTTTCATTTATGCAACTGGCAAAAAATAAAAAACTTAACAAAATTCTCCCTGAAAGAAGCTGTAAGAAAATAAGCATCTCATACATGGCTGGTAGTGGGGAGGTGCAGAAAATGGTTCAACCTCTATAGAGCAGAATTTCACATTATCCAACAAGACTACACATGCATTTATCCCTTGAATCAGCAATCTAGAAACCTACCCTGAAGAAACATCTCCAACTATATATAAAACAATTTTCAGGTTTGAGGGTTTACTATAAAACTTTTTTTTAAGTTTTAAGGTATTTTGCATAGAGGAAAATTCATCCTTTCTAGTGACAACTTTCTAGAACAACTTTATGTTCTAAAACAATCCATCTAATCCTATAATCACTGTCACAATCTAGATTTTAAAAGAAGGTTCCACCACCCCCAAAATTTCCGGCATGTCCCTCTGTAGTCAAATTACTCCATAATGTTCAGCCCTTGCCAAACACTGATCCATTTCCTGTCCCTAGAGTTTTGCCTTTTCAAGAATGTCATATAAAGAGACTCATACTGTACATAACCTTTGAATCTGGCTTCTTTCATTCAGCATAAAGTATCTGAGATTCATTTGTGTTGTTTCATGTATCTATAGTTTACTTCTTTTTACTTCAAAGTGACACTCTAATTATGGATATACCACGGTTCATTTTTATCTCTTCACTCACTGAAGAACACTTGGGTTGCTTCTACTTGCTGCAACATATGAATAAAGTTGCTATAAAAATTCAGGTAGATGTTACTGTGTAAACATAATGGGTAAATTCCTAGGAGTGAGACTGCTGGGTCACATGGTAAGTGTATGTTCAACTTTATAAATTCACTAACAGACTCTTTTCCAAACTGACTGAACCATTTTGCATTTTTACAGCAAATGCACAGCTGTCCTGCACCCTGCCAGTACCTGGTATTGTTAGTATTTTGTTGAGCTAATTAAAATAGCTCTATAACAGAAACACTATACTTTTACAGGAAAAGATTAGAAATCATTAAATTCCTACATACAGGAGATTAGCTGAATAAACTGTGGTACATTCAAAAATGGAGTACAATTTAGTAGTAAAAATAGAATGAGAACGATTTCCAGGAACTGATATAAAAATCATTATTTTCAGGATATATTTTCAAATGAAAAAACAAAGTACAAAACATATATATATGCATTATGCTGTTAATGTTATATAAGGTATGAGAAAGAGTATGTATACACGCCACAAACACAAACTCACAATATTGATTACTTACAAAGGGTGGGTAAGATCAGGAGGGAGAGATAAAGAGAAGAGTGGGATTTCAGTGAACATACTGTCTTATATAACTCTGCCTTTTGAACCATGTTCATATTTTATATAGTCAAAAAATTAAACTAATAAGGATAGGGAACCTCCAAAAATTACTCAAAAAGAAATCAATGAGCCTAAGAATATATAAATTGGATAATGAGCACACACGAGAAACTAAAATAGCCAACAAACATCTGAACAAAACATTTTGAACAATATAGCTCCACTGCATTTAAGATGAAAAGAACAGCAAAGAAATCTTGAACTTAGTAAGTTTACTACTTTTAGTGGTATAAGCATAGAAATTCTGAAACTATTTTGGGCATTATAATTAGGCAAATGAGTAAATATATTAATACTCTGGGAACCAGAATTCTCAGACACAAATATGCAACAGAAGAGGAAGAGCTATGATATCAGGTTTGAATTAGAAGCATCAGACTTAACTTACAATTTATAAAAATATCTCTGCCAGTGTAGTATGTATATTTCTTAATTCTGTCCACAAAAGGAGCACACCCAATGCCCGTATCTTGGTTTCTAAATACCGTTCTCCAGTAAAAGGAACAAGAAGTCTTTGACAAAACAGCTAATGCTGGGGCTGGGGCAAAACCTGGAGTGAACCCATCCTGTGCAAGACAATGAATGAGATGCTCAGAACTGACAGAGACACAGCAGAACACAATGGATGAGACTCAAGTTTGGAACAAATGGAGAATCAAAATGAAAGACAAGAATGGACTATAAGCAGCTGTATACTAAAAAAACATATAAGTGCCAACACGGAGACAAAAAAAAGGAAAGGGGGAAAAGTAAATTTCTTCTTTTAGAAGAATGCCAACAAATCAATGTGAATCAAATGGTAAAGATAGAAAAATCACTATTTTATAATCACCACAGTAATACATGATTCAGGAAAGAATCATCAATCAATTCTAAAACCAATAGGTGAAAAACAGTAGAGAAATCTGGTAGACACCACCTTAATCAACTGTGTACTTCCTGATATGATGCACTGAAAAGAACATAATACTTCTTTTGTAATATTCTTGCCAAAAATTATTAACCTGAATCTAATCATGGGGGTGTACCATATGTACCTAAATACAAGAACATTAAAGGAGAATAAATATACATAAAAATTAAATGCAACATGTGATACATGTCTACATATGATTGCAGGAAAAAAATGAAAGAAAAAACTGCTATAATATTGGGACAACTGGGAAAATTTGTATATAAGTTATATATTAAATTCCTGACTGTGATTATTTTATTGTGATAATGTGGAAGGATGTCATTCTCAGAAAACAAGTCAATGTACTGAGAGTTCAAATATGATGTTTAAAATATACCACTTTCTTTCAAATGACAGATTTAACAGGGACAGTGGGGAAGAATGAAGAATAAAATTGACTTTCAAAATCATTTTTCTGAGAGAAAAGGCTCTAAATTTAATAATGGAATATTAAGTGAAGAGTCTGTGTGTGTTTGTGTATGTGTATTCAATATATCACACTATATGTCAATTATACTTTAACTGACATGTAGCATATTTAATTAAAAATTCTTATAAATAAGTAAAAGATAAATAAGTACAGAAGAGGTGAGATTCAACTACTTCTCATGGAAAAGTAGAATTTGGTATTACAGACACGGAATGGGGGAAAGTACATTCCCTATTCGGGGTTAATAGCAACTTCGCACATAGTTAAAGCGGTGGCTGAAAAAGCAACAAGTACATAAAGTAGATATTCAAGAAGACCTGAAAAGATAGGTAAACCTTGATAATTAAGGCAAAAATTTTCAAAACAAAACTTTTATACTATCAGAAAAAGAAAAAAAATTTAAGATCCTAAATCAATGTAAGCCATAATAAATTTTTGCCAATGGATAGACTTAAAAGATCAAACACTAGGAATGAGAAAAGCAAAATAGAATACCTAAAGCATGTCACACTGCTTTCATTCAACTCTGTCAACTGTCTTTATTGCCTTTATTGCCACTTGTTTATAAATATAGGTACTTACTTTTCGTTTGACTACATTTATCCTTAGCAGACCAGTTTTCATCAAGAACAGAAATGCAAAATGCAAAGCCAGCAGGGGTTAGTGGATACAGGGAATCAGCAAAGCAGGCCAGCACATTAAAGTGTATTCTCTTAACAGATATACTGGACTACTACTCATTTTTACAATTAACTATATTGTCATTATTTTTTCCCAAACATGTGGTCCTGACAGTATATCTTCCATTTTCCTATTTTTATTACACACTTGTTAAAAGCAATAATATATTTCCCTCAGCACCTGCACAAATAAGATGAGAAACAGCAATATCCAACATGCAGACACAACAGGGATTGTGGATTAGTGGAAAACCATATCCTTTGTAGCAACCTTGCAGTTTACATAACTAACAGTATGTAAACAAATTAAGAAAAGTAACAAACAAACTAGAATATGAGATGTGCCAGAAATGTGGCAACAATGAAGTATTCTAAGAATGCAGAAGCTCTAAGTAACCTTAGGACAAAGCAGAAATCATAGGCCCTGCTTCTTCAAACTATGTCTTACTCAATATTGCTTTATTTCAATAGATTTTTGTTTGTTTGTTTACAATAGATGGTATCATTACCATTTTTTGGTACATTATCAAAAATATATCAAGATATATTTCATCTTTATTGCAAAAAAAAGCACAGTCAGAATGCTACAATGTTAACTATTATATACTGGTAGGATTGTAAGTGCCAAGCACTATGACAAAACATTATATAAATTACTTCAGTCAATCCTCACAACAACCCTACTCTCTGTAGGTATTACTGGCCACTTTTTCACAAATAATATATCATCTTAAATGGTTCTTTGCACTCTATCTTCCAATATTTCAAAAATAATATTTCTGATGACTCTAATACATTCTCAAACTAAACTGTTCACTACTTCTAAAGATTTTTAAAGTTCTGTCTAGACATTTAGAAATAAGCAATAACATCTGAATATACCACAGTAAGATATAAAGATTCAAAACAAATTTCTAACATCAAAACCAGGCCGGACAAGTGCACCACTCTCCACTCTCCCCACAAAGCAGCGAAGGTCCCATCACAACTGGAGGGCATGCATGGTCCACATGAGGGACAGCCTGTGAGCACCTGGTTCTGGTGGCCAGGGAAGACTGTGCTTCCAGGCCACACGGATCATAACTTATAAAGCACACTCCTTTAAGACTGAGAGAGACAGCTGTTTCACCTAA
Organism: Bos javanicus; assembly: GCF_032452875.1. Classification (NCBI taxonomy): domain Eukaryota; kingdom Metazoa; phylum Chordata; class Mammalia; order Artiodactyla; family Bovidae; genus Bos; species Bos javanicus. Next base: position 12,100,986 of record NC_083878.1, on the reverse strand, counting down.
CACATTTAGACAAACAGAGAGTCCGGCTAAACGAAGAGACAAAGGAACATATTCCAAAACCAAAGAAGGAGACATATGCCCTGAAACAGACCTTGATGAAACAGAGATAAGCAACCAACCTGATAAAGAGTTTAAAGTAACAGTCATAAAGATATTCACCAAACTCAGGAGTAGAATGAATAAATACAGTGAAATCCTCAACAAAAAGATAGAAAATATAAGAAACTACTAAACAGCAGTTGTAACTCACTGAAAAATACACTTTGGGGATTCAACAGCAGATTGGATTAAAATATAAGAAAGAATCAATGAGCTGGAAGAAAAACATGGACATCACCTGGAAAAAGGTGAAAAATGAAAAAAAAATCTTAAAAAAAAAAGTGAATATACCTCAAGGGATATCTGAGACAACATTAAGTGGAATTATGTTCACATTATAGAAGTTTCAGAAGGGAAAGATAAGAGAAAGGGTCAGAAAACTTAGAAAAGGGTCAGAAAAAATAATGGCTGAAAAACTTGCCCAAGCTGGGGAAGGAAACAGACATCCAGGTCTAGAAGTCAAGAGACTTCCAAGAAAGATGACACCAAGGAGAAGCACACCAAGACACATTATAATTAAAATGGTAAGAGTAAGGACTAAGAGAGAACTCTAACAGCAATAAGAGAAAAACAACTTCATTCATTCATTCATTTCAGTCGCTCAGTCGTGTCTGACTCTTTGTGACCCCATGAACCACAGCATACCAGGCCTCCCTGTCCATCACCAACTTTCGGAGTTCACTCAAACTTATGTCCATTGAGTCAGTGATGCCGTCCAACCATCTCATCCTCTGTCGTCCCCTTCTCCTCCTGCCCTCGATCTTTCCCATCATCAGGGTCTTTTCAAATGAGTCAGCTCTTCACATCAGGTGGCCAAAGTATTGGAGCTTCAGCTTCAACATCAGTCCTTCCAATGAACAACCAGGATGGACCTCCTTTAGGATGGACTGGTTGAATCTCCTTGCAGTCCAAGGGACTCTCAAAAGTCTTCTCCAACACCACAGTTCAAAAACATCAATTCTTCGGCACTCAGCTTTCTTTATAGTCCAACTCTCACATCCATACGTGACTACTGGAAAAAACATAGCCTTGACTAGACGGACCATTGTTGACAAAGTAATGTCTCTGCTTTTGAATATGCTATCTAGGTTGGTCATAACTTTCCTTCCAAGGAGCAAGCGTCTTTTAATTTCATGGCTGCAATAACCATCTGCAGTGATTTTGGAGCCCAAAAAAGGAAAGTCTGACACTGTTTCTACTGTTTTCCCATCTATTTCCCATGAAGTGATGGGACCAGATGCCATGATCTTTGAGCTTTAAGCCAACTTTTTCACTTTCATCAAGAGGCTCTTTAGTTCTTCTTCACTTTCTGCCATAAGGGTGGTGTCATCTGCATATCTAAGGTTATTGATATTTCTCCCGGCAATCTTGATTTCAGCTTGTGCTTCTTCCAGCCCAGCATTTCTCATGATGTACTCTGCATAGAAGTTAAATAAGCAGAGTGACAATATACAGCCTTGATGTACTCCTTTTCCTATTTGGAACCAGTCTGTTGTTCCATGTCCAGTTCTAACTGTTGCTTCCTGACCTGCATATAGGTTTGGTATTCCCATCTCTTTCAGAATTTTCCACAGTTTAAAACTTATTATATTAAAAAAAAAATCTTTATAAAGCTTCCAGCAGATTTATCAGAAGAAACTCAACAGGCCATAAGTGAGTGGCATGGCATATTCAAATTGCTAAAAGGAAAATTTTTCCAACCAGTATTACTCTAATCGGCAAGTTTTTCATTCAAAATTAAAGATGAGGTAAAGGTTTTCCAAATAAGCAAAAGCTCAAGAAGTTAACTTCCTTGGTGGCTCATACTGTGAAGAATCTGCCTGCAATACAGGAGACCTGGGTTTGATCCCTGGGTTGGGAAGATCCCCTAGAGGAGGGCATGGCTACCAGTATTCTTGGCTGGAGAATCCCCAAGGACAGAGGAGCCTGGAGGGCTACAATCCACGGGGGTCACAAAGAGTCGGACACAAATGAGCAACTAAGCACAGCACGGCAAAGAAGTTTATCAACACTAAAGTGGACTTACAAGAAATGTTACAGGGAATTCCCTAAGTTGAAAAAAAAACAACACTAACTGATAAGAAGAAAACACAGGAAAGTAAAAATCTCATGGGAAAACGTAAGCAACATACACCCTGAGGAAACCAGAACTGAAAGCAATACATGTACCCTAATGTTCACTGCAGCACTATTTACAGTTGCTAGGACATGGAAACAACCTAGATGTCCATCGGCAGATGAATGGACAAGGAAGTTGTGGTGCATACACACAGTGGAATATTACTCAGCTACAAAAAGGAATGCATCTGAGACAGTTCTAATGAGGTGGATGAACCTGGAGCTTAATATACAGAGTGAAGCAAGTCAGAAAGAGAAAGACAAATACTGATATTTATACATATATATGGTATTCAGGGGAGAAGGCAATGGCACCCCACTCCAGTACTCTTGCCTGGAAAATCCCATGGATGGAGGAGCCTGGTAGGCTCCAGTCCATGGGGTCGCTAAGAGTCGGGCACGACTGAACGGCTTCACTTTCACTTTTCACTTTCATGAATTGGAGAGGAAAACAGCAACCCACTCCAGTATTCTTGCCTGGAGAATCCCAGGGACAGAGGAACCTGGTGGGCTGCTGTCTATGGGGTCGTACAGAGTTGGACACGACTGAAGCAACTTAGCAGTAGCAACAGCATGGAATTTAGGAAAACAGTACCAATGATCCTACATGCAAGACACGGACGTAAAGAACAGACTTTTGGACTCAGTGGAAGAAGGGGAGAATGGGATGACTTGAGAGAATAGCATTAAAACCTGGACATTACTATATGTAAAACAGATGGCCAGTGCAAGATTGATACATGAAGCAGGTAGCCAAAGCCAGTGGTCTGGGACAACCCAGAGGGATAGAGTCGGGAGGGAGGTCAGAGGGAGGTTCAGGATGTGGGCGACACATGTATACCTGTGGCCAATTCATGCTGATGTATGGCAAAAATCATCACAACACTGTAAAGCAATTATCCTCCAATTAAAATAAATTAATTAATTAAAAATTTTAAAAAAGAAGGTAGCCAATCAAGCACTTATAAAACTACCATAAAGCTTAAGAGACAAAAGAAGTAAACTTAGCTAAAAAAAATACAATAATTTTCTAAGGAAACATAAATAAAAAGATGCAAAATGTGACATCAAAAACATAAAATTTGGTGGGGGTAGTAAAAATTTAGAATTGTGGAATGTACCCAATACATATATAATTATGACTGATTTGTGCTGTTATATGGTAGAAATTAACACAACATTGTAAAGCAATTTTCCTCCAATTAAAAAAGAAATTAAATGAATAAACTTAAGAAGATTGAGATCATATTAAGCATTTTTCACAGTCACAACACTATGAAAACAGAAATCAATTACAAGAAGAAAACTGAACCAAAAAACCAATAAAAATGTGGGAATTAAGCAATATGCTACCAAACAACCAGTGGGTCATTGAAGAAATCAAAAGTAAAATTTAAAAAAATACCTAGAGACAAAGAAAAATGGAAATATTACATACTGAAGTCTTTAAGATGCAGCAAATGTAGTTCTCAGAGGGAAGTCAACAGCAGTCCAGGACTACTTCAAGAAATAATAGAAATCTAATTTTAATGCTAAGGAACTAGAAAAAGAAGAACAAATCAAAGTCCAAAGTTAGTAGATAAAAGAAAATAATAAGATCAGTGCAGAAATAAATGAAATAGAAATTAAAAAGACAAATGTTCAGTCACTAAGTCATACCAGACTCCTTGAAACCCCATAAACTGCAGCACACCAGGCTTCCCTGTCCTTCACTATCTCCTGGAGTTTGCTCAAACTCATGTCCATTGAGTCAGTGATGCTGACCATCCAACTATCTCATTCTCTGAAATAACATGATCTACTGGAAAAGGGAATGGTAAACCCTTCAATATTCTTGCCCTGAGAACGCCATGAACAGTATGTAAAGGCAAAAAGACAATAGAAAACTAAGAGGTGGTTCTTTAAGAAGAAAAATAAAATTGACAAGCCTTTAGACAAAGCAAGAGGAGTCAAATAACATCAGGAATAAAGAGAAATTATAACTGATACCACAAAAACACAAAGAATGGTAAGAGAATATTATGAACAATAATATGCCAACAAATTGGACAGCCTAGAAGAAACAGATAAAACATATAGTCTACCAGGATGGAATAGTGAGGAAACAGAAAAGCTGAATGGACTGATTACTAGCAAGGAGACCGAATACTAATCAAAAACCTCCCAATAAACAAAAGGCCTAGACCAGATGGCTTCACTGGTGAATCATCCTAAATATTTGAAAAAGATTCAATACCTATCCTTCTCAAACTCAGGCACCCCAGGTGCTGCTAACAGTAAAGAACTGCCTACCAATGTACCAGACATAAGAGACAAGGGTTCAATCCTTGAGTCAGGAAGATCCTCTGGAGGAGAGCATGGCAACCCACTCCAGTATTCTTGCCTGGAGAATCTGGTGGATAGAGGCCCCAGCAGGCTATAGTCCATAGCGTTACAAACAGTCAGACATGACTGAAGTGACTTAGCATACATGCATGCTTCTCAAATTCTTCCCCCCACCCCCGCCAAAAAAAAAAAAAAATGAATAGGAAGGAATGCTTCCAAACACTTTTTATGATGCCATGATTACCCTGACACCAAAACCAGACAAGGACAACATCAAAAAGAAAACCTGTATACAGGCCAATATCCCTGATGAACATAGAGGTAAAAATCTTCAACAACATATTAACAAACTGAATTTGACAATACATTAAAAGGATTATACACCACAATCAAGTGGGATTTACTCCAGGGATCAAGGATGGTTCTACATCTAAAATCTATGTGATACATCACACTAACAAAATAAAGGAGAAACATATGATCATCTTAATGCAGAAAAAGCTTTTAATAAAATTCAAGGTTCATTTACCATAAAAACTCTCAATAACGTGGGTGTAGAGGGAATATGCCTGTGTGCTAAGTCGCTTCAGTCACATGTGACTCTTTGTGACCCTAGGGACCATACCCTGCCAGTCTCCTCTGTCCAAGGATAGAGGGAATATACTTCAACATACTAAAGGCCATATATGACAGACCCACAGCTAACACCATAGCCAACAGTGAAAAGCTTAATGTTATTCTTCTAAGATCAGAAATAAAACAAGGATGTCCACTCTCACCACTTTTCTTCAAAAAAGTATTCAAAGTCCTAGCTACAGCAATTAGGCAAGGCAATTAAATAAAAGCATCCAAATTAGAAACAAAGAAGTAAAACTGTCACGGTTTGCAGATGACATGATACTATATTTAGAAACCCCTAAAGACCCCACCAAAAAAAAAAAAAATCAGAACTAATCAATGAAATCAGCAAAGTTCCAGGATATTAAATCAATACACAGAAATCCATGGCATTTCCTGTAGCCTATCAGGGTCCTCCGTCCATGGGATTTCCCAGGCAAGAATGCTGGAGTGGATTGCCATTTCCTTCTCCAAGGGATCTTCCTGACCAAGGAAGCGAACCCAGGTCTCCTGCATTGCAGGCAAATGCTTTACCGTCTGAGCCACCAGGAAAGCATATACAACAGTAATGAAATATCAGAAAAAGAAATTAAGAAAACAATCCAACTTACAACTGCATCAAAAAGAATAAAATATCCAGGATTAAATTTAACCAAGGAGATAAAAGGCCTGTACACTGAAAACTCGAAGACTGATGAAAGAAATTAAAGAAGACTCAAGTAAGTGAAAAAACATTTCATGCTCAAGGAATAGAAGAGTTCAGTTCAGTTCAGTCGCTCAGTCGTGTCTGACTCTTTGCGGCCCCATGAATCGCAGCCAGGCCTCCCTGTCCATCACCATCTCCGGGAGTTCACTCAGACTCACATCCATCGAGTCAGTGATGCCATCAATCCAGCCATCTCATCCTCTGTCGTCCCCTTCTCCTCCTGCCCCCAATCCCTCCCAGCATCAGAGTCTTTTCCAATGAGTCAACTCTTCGCATGAGGTGGCCAAAGTACTGGAGTTTCAGCTTTAGCATCATTCCTTCCAAAGAAATCCCAGGGCTGATCTCCTTCAGAATGGACTGGTTGGATCTCTTTGCAGTCCAAGGGACTCTCAAGAGTCTTCTCCAACACCACAGTTCAAAAGCATCAATTCTTCGGCACTCAGCCTTCTTCACAATCCAACTCTCACATCCATAAATGACCACAGGAAAAACCATAGCCTTGACTAGACGGACCTTAGTTGGCAAAGTAATGTCTCTGCTTTTGAATATGCTATCTAGGTTGGACATAACTTTCCTTCGAGGAGTAAGCGTCTTTTAATTTCATGGCCACAGTCACCATCTGCAGTGATTTTGGAGCCCACAAAAATAAAGTCTGACACTGTTTCCACTGTTTCCCCATCTATTTCCCATGAAGTGATGGGACCGGATGCCATGATCTTTGTTTTCTGAATGTTGAGCTTTAAGCCAACTTTTTCACTCTCCACTTTTACCTTCATCAAGAGGCTTTTTAGTTCCTCTTTACTTTCTGCCATAAGGGTGGTGTCATATGCATATCTGAGGTTATTGATATTTCTCCTGGCAATCTTGATTCCAGCTTGTATTTCTTCCAGTCCAGCGTTTCCCATGATGTACTCTGCATATAAGTTAAATAAGCAGGGTGACAATACACAGCCTTAACACTGTTAAAATGTTCATAATATCCAAAACAATCTACAGATTCAATGAAAAATGAAAGTGAAATCATTCAGTCATGTCTGACTCTTTGCGATCCCATGGACTGTAGCCTACCAGGCTCCTCTGTTCATGGGATTTTCCAGGCAAAGGTACTGGAGTGGGTTGCCATTTCTTTCTCCAGGGGATCTTCCTGACCCAGGGATCAAACCCAGGTCTCCTTCATTGCAGGCAGATAAATCCCTATCAAAATTCCCCATGGAATATTTCACAGAACTAGAAAAAACAATTCTAAAGTCTGTATGGAACCACAAAAGATCCCAAATAGTCAAAACAATCTTGAAAAACAACAGAGCCAGAGAGACCATGATCGTGATTTCAAACTATACTACAAAGCTATAGTAATCAAAACAAAATGGCAGTGGCCCAAAAGCAGACACGCAGGCCAATGAAACATAATTAAGAGCCCAAAAACTATCTACGTATATGTGGACAGTTATCACATTACTGAACAGAGACATATGAAAACATCTTTTGTTACCCAAACATTATCGACCAGAGACTTTTCAATATTCACTTATATAACAAATCGCTGGCCACAGGCATTAGTTTCTGCAAAACTCTCCTGGTAAATAAAGAGTTAATTTATGATGAAGAAGCAAAGAATATATAATGCAATGGAAAAAGGACTGTCTCTTCAATAAATGGTGTTGGGAAATTGGACAGCTACAGACAGAGGGATGAAACCGAACCACTATCTTAAAGTACACACAAAAATTAGCACAAAACTGTTTAAAGACTTAAATGTAAGACCTGAAACCATAAAATTCCTGGAAAACAAACACAAGAGGTAATCTCATTGATTGCTGTCTTAGTGATGATTTTTGGATCTAACTCCAAAAGGAAGGGAAACAAAAGCAAAAGTAAACAAATGGGACTATATCAAACTAAGAAGCTTTTGCACAGCAAAGGAAATCATCATTAAAACAAAAAACAACCTACTGAATGGAAGAAGATGTTTGCAAATCACATATCTGATAAAGAGTTAATATTTAAAACATATATAGAACCCGCAACTCAACAACAAAAAATAAACAGTCCAATTTAAAAAATGGGAAAATAATATACAATTTTCTAAAGACATACAGGTGGCTAAAATCACATAAAAAGATGTTCAACATCACTATTTACTACAGAAATGCAAATAAAAGCCACAATATCATCTTACATCCATCAGAATGAAAAAGCTTTTGTTAAAGTTTTAACAAATGGCTTTAACTTTAACAAAAAGTTAAAAAATAACAAATACTGGAGAGGATATAGAGAAAAGGGAACACTCAAATATGGTTAGTGGGATTGTAAATTGGTGCAGCTATTATGAAAAACAGTACAGAGATTCCTCAAAAACTTAAGAATAGAACTACCATATTATCCAGGTATTGTAACTACTGGGTGTGTATATATATATATAAAGAATATGAAAACCTAATTCAAAAAGATATACGTACCCCTATGTTCACTTGAGGATTATTTACGATAGCCATTTGTACAACAGCCATAAGATAGGGGAAAATGTCCATTAATGGATAAGGAATGGATAAAAAAGATCTGGCATATAGGTAGATACTAATCAACTAGATAAAAACAATGAAATCTTGCCAACTGGGATGACATAGATGGAACTGAGGGTTATTATGCTGAGTGAAATATCAGAAATAAAAAGACAAATAATGTATGAATTCATTCATATGTGGAATATAAAACTAAATAAAATAAAAACAAACACATTGTTACAGGGAACAGACCAGTAGTCAACAGAGGGGAAGGGGCCTGGAGGAGGGCTTCAAGGCATTCAAGGGGTCAGCAGTATGTTGACAGAAGTGACCCTTTGGGGAGTGATCACTTTGTAATGTTACAGATCTCAAATTATAATGCCATATAATTGAAATATAAATACTTTTTAATTCTAAAATTCATACATACTTCCACTGAAAACTAAGTTCTTGGTAAAAAAATGGGCAAATACCAGCAGTTTATATAGTTCAACTTTATATATATATATGACAAGTTAAAATAAAAAACTTACATTAATTAAGGTGACCCTTTCATTAACTTAGACAAAAATAAAATACAAATAGGGAGAGAATTTACAGGGGAATAGTTTTCTTGCAACTAGCAATCAAGAGACTGACTTTGGCAGTCAGTTCAACATTTAATCATTTTTTTCATCCAAGATGACAACTTCCTACTGCGACTTCATCTTCAGGCTATTAAGTTTTTCATCCCCAGGCTATTAAGTTTTTCCTATGTCTGACACAAACTTTACTTCAGTTTAAAAATATACAATCTGTTTGCTATGTAGAAACCTCTTTTGCAGGTGTTCAGTTTTCCTTACCCATCTCATTCTATAGTCTACTATTATTATCAAACTAAAGACATAGTAAATAATGTACAAATGTCACTTGGCTCAAAAAATATATTAAGTATATTTTCACTAAAAACACAGGAAAGGGCAAAACGTTCTTCAGATATTGAAAAAAAATACCTAAACTGAACTATGTTAAATCAGAATTATAAAATTTCATTAAAAATAATGCTCTAATTTATTATGTGTGCATGCTAAGTTGCTTTAGTTGTGTCTGACTCTTTGAAACCCCATGGATTATAGCCCGCCAGGATCCTCTGTCCATGGATTTTTCAGACAAGAATACCAGAGTGGGTTCCCATGCCCCCCTCCAGGGGATCTTCTCAACCCAAAGACTGAACCTGCACTCTTACATCTCCTGCACTGGCAGGCAGGTTCTTCACACTAGTGCCACCTGGAAAGCAACAGATTTTAGAAAACAAAATACGACTTTCTATTCAAGTACTTTCTATTCAATAGCTATTTCAAATCCTAAAAGATGATGCTATGAAAATGCTGCACTCAATATGACAGCAAATTTGGAAAACTCAGCAGTGGCCACAGGACTGGAAAAGGTCAGTTTTCATTCCAATCCCAAAGAAAGGCAATGTCAAAGAATGCTCAAAATACCACACAATTGCACTCATCTCACACACTAGCAAAGTAATGCTCAAAATTCTCCAAGCCAGGCTTCGACAGTCCTTGAACTGTGAAGTTCCAGATGTTCAAGCTGGTTTTGGAAAAAGCAGAGGAAACAGAGATCAAATTGCCAATATCCGCTGGATTATCGAAAAAGTAAGAGAGTTCCAGAAAAACATCTATTTCTGCTTTACTGACTACACCAAAGCCTTTGACTACGTGGATCACCACAAACTGTGAAAAATTCTGAAAGAGATGGGCATACCAGACCACCTGATCTGCCTCTTGAGAAACCTATATGCAGGTTAGGAAGCAACAATTAGAACTGGATTTGGAACAACAGACAAGATCCAAATTGGGAAAGGAGTATGTCAAGGCTGTATATTGTCACCCTGCTTATTTAACTTATATGCAGAGCACATCATGAGAAATGCTGGACTGGATGAAGCACAAGCTGGAATCAAGATTGCCGGGAGAAATATCAATAACCTCAGATATGCAGATGACACCACACTTTTGGCAGAAAGTGAAGAGGAACTAAAAAGCCTCTTGATGAAAGTGAAAGAGGAGAGTGAACAAGTTGGCTTAAAACTCAACATTCAGAAAATTAAGATCATGGCATCTGGTCCCATCACTTCATGGTGAATAGATGGGGAAAACAATGGAAACAGTAAGAGACTTTATTTTGGGGGGCTCCAAAGTCACTGCAGCTGGTGATTGCAGCCATGAAATTAAAAGATGCTCCTTGGAAAAAAATTTATGACCAATCTAGACAGCATATTAAAAAGCAGAGACATTACTTTGTCAACAAAGGTCCATCTAGTGAAAGCTTTGGTTTTTCCGGTAGTCATCTATGGATATGAGAGTTGGACTACAAAGAAAGCTGAGTGCTGAAGAATTGATGCTTTTGTACTGTGGTGTTGGAGAAGACTCCTGAGAGTCCCTTGGACTGCAAGGAGATCCAACCAGTCCATCCTAAAGGAGATCAGTCCTGAGTGTTCATTGGAAGGATTGATGCTGAAGCTGAAACTCCAATACTTTGGCCACCTCATGCGAAGAGCTGACTCATTGGAAAAGACCCTGATGCTGAGAGGGATTGGGGGCAGGAGGAGAAGGGACGACAGAGGATAAGACGGTTGGACGGCATCACCAACTCAATGGACATGAGTTTGAGTAAGCTCCGGGAGTTGGTGATGGACAGGGAAGCCTGGCGTGCTGCAGTCCATGGGGTCGCAAAGAGTTGGACATGACTGAGCAACTGAACTGAACTGAACTGATTCAAGTACAGTATTCTTTGCTGGAAAAATGTTAGGACACATTAACGAAAAATCAGTAAGACACCTAAACATTCATGAATTTATTTGCTTTATGTACTAAAAATGCTTCCTCATGGTCCACTATAGCCTTGCAACTCAAAGTATGCCCAGGGACCAGAAGCACAGTTCTTAACTGGGAGTTTGTTAAATACGCTGACTTTCAGATTCACCCCCATCCTACACAATCAGAATCTGCATTTAATATGATTCCAAGTTGATTTCTATGCAAATTTAAGTTCAAGAAGCACTCTCTCTACAACACAGGTTCTTAACTTACGTCCTAGGGGCAACATTAGTTTCACAAATTCCCTAAAATTTTATACATAATTTTTTGTAAGTGAATGTACATAGATTTTACTGGGTAAAGCAGCAAAGTAAAGGGTAAAGTCCATATAGTTTATTAAACTGTCACAGAAAATATGACCTCCAAATAGATTAAGAACTACTCAATTCTATGCCACAGTTTAAAGTCAAAATATTTCAAAAACTATTTTTGCTACTCTCAATGAGGTCTGTTGAAGAATGACAAGAATGAAGGTCAGAACGTCACAGTGGGTCATGGAAGACCTTATCTGAAGAATTTATTCACACCATGCAAGAACTATGCCAAGAAACCAGTTTGGAGACATCTAAATAAATAATTCTCTACATGAGGTTTGAGATTAAGAATGTGCACTTGAAGAAGATTCAAACTGAGAAGTAAATAAATATAAGGTAGGATTTTTTTTTAAGATAGGATGCCATTAGATGACAGCAAAGTGCTGAATTCTTATTGTAAGAGCGCAATCAGCAAATCTCTAATACAAATTCTGTTTGATTTGGGATACATAACCATTTTAAAATGCTAACTTCCAAGTACATTCTTATAATACTTCCTTTATGAGGAACCCCAACATATTTTACTAGTCAGGCTTTCTTCATCTTCTCTGGACGTCAGAAGACAAAACAATGAAAAAATATGGAACAAAGATTAAAAAAGGACTTGCCCAGCATCTTCAGCGAGCTAACAATAAAGAATGGCTCATATCCAGCAGGCTCTCACTAATATATGAGAACTGTGTACATCTTTCATTCTTTCATCTTATCACATAACCCTCTCTTTGGGGTGTGTATTATCCAGGGGCATACACTATGTTTAACTTGTTTCCTTAAGCCATAGTGCCTGACAGAATTTAACTTCCTTAATGGGAATCTAAAATGTAAATTTAAAATGTTAACTGGACCTCATCCTGATCTTGATGCTTTATTTTACTGCTAATAAACTTCTTACTTGTGATGAGTCTAATCCCTGACAATCTGGTCTCCTGGGTGGATCCATATCCAACCATACGAGTCATTCCAAGCTAGAGAGAAAGCTAAAAAATACTCAGGGGATCAAGTTTTCTCTGCCCCGTTCTATTTCCATGGGTATCAGGGAAATGTCTGGTTTTTCCTTACCTCTATATCTTAGAATTATTAAAAGTTTTATTTTTAAAAATACATTAAATATACTTTTAACAACAAAGAAAGATATAAAAATATACTAGTTAAGCCACTTAATCTTATTCTTCACCTCAGAGTGTCACAGAATTAAGACAGCATGGACATGTCTCAAAATTCCCAGATACTCTATAATCATATATACATTTATTTCTTCTAGAAATATGTTCTCAACTTTCTGAAACCATTTAGTAATTTCAATCTGAACCATTTCTCAAGGCTAAGAAAGCTCTTTGTTTACACTCCACTGTTTAAAGTAACATCTTTTATTTGTCTCAAGTAATTTGTTCCAGCTTCAGCAGAGGTCATCTAGGTCTCTTTCTCTAGGTCAGGTAAACTCTATTCTTCCCTTAATGAAGTACTCAGTATACAACCAAAAACACTGAAACAAACAAACAAAAAATGGATGAGTATATTTAAAATATAAAGATTTAGAACCTAAGATATCTTAGTACATCTTCAGTTTCCTTAAATCAGGCACCATTTGTATTTTAAATGATCTTTAATATCCTGAAGATCACACAAGTTATGTTACATTGATAAATTCCTGATCACATCTCAAACACACTATATTTAAAGGAACAATAAGTTCACTGCCCCGGTTCAAATGTTAGTTACCTCTTCATCGTCTTCCTCATCTTCAACATCCAGAATTCCTGAATCCTGTTCAGACTTGGGGCTAGTGCTTTCTATTTCTGTATCAAAAATTGTATAAGCTTCTTTCTTAGATTTTCTCTTGCTACCTATCCTGGGTTGTTGCAAGATGATGTTATCCAGGTTTCTTTGTTGTTGTGCCTAGGATAGAAATAAATACACACAAATAAACAAACAAAAGAAGAAACAAAACTTAAGCATTCAAAGAACTTTTAATTTTGAATTAATTGGTATCAAAAGAAAATACAATGAAATGCCTTAAAATACATAAAGTTTTAGTACCAGAAATAAAACCAAACATATTAATGTAGCACATAGGAAAAAAAAAAAAAAGATAATCACTTAGTGAGAGCTAAGTCACTTCAGTCGTGTCCAACTCTTTGCAACCTCATGGACTGCAGCCCACCAGGCTCCTCTGTGCCAGGAATTCTCCAGGCAAGAATACTAGAGTGGGTTGCTATGGCCTCCTTCAGAGGGTCTTCCCAACCCAGAAATCGAACCACATCTCTTAAGTCTTCTGCATTGGAAGAGGGTTCTTTACCAATAGTGCCACCTGGGAAGATTTTCTAAATACACACACTGTCATCACAAAAATGAAATCTATTGATTTGCCAAGAGATTGGGGCTTCCCAGGTGGCACTAGGGGTAAAGAACCTACCCTCCAATGCAAGAGACGTAAGAGATGCGGGCCGGATTCCTGGGTCAGGAAAATTTCCCCAGAGGAGGGCATGGCAACCCACTCCAGTATTCTTGCCTGGAGAATCCCATGTACAGAGGAGCCAGGCAGTCTACAGTCCATAGGGTCACACTGAGTTGGACACGACTGAAATGACTTAGCATGGCACAGCAGCGAAGAGATTAGTGCAAATGACTAAATATTTATCTCTTAAAAGATAAGTGCTATACTAGAACCACTGTGGTTTGGAGAAAAGGGACAGGAGTCTTCAAGCTTAGGGTACTCTTAAAAACAGATATGTGGATATATGAGATCAATAAATTTTAATCAGGAGAATGAAATATCTTAATAGAGTAATATGAACTAATGAATCCAACAGAATTTCATGACCTTAGTCTGAGGAAATCAGAGTTTTAAGCATTTCTTTTTCTAAACTTTTATAGAAAAGTGTAATTCCCTCAGCTTAACAAAGTACACTCAAATAACAATGTGGTTTCCATACATCCAAAGAGGTGGAAAGTGTGACTATACAGAGTCAACATCAGAAGTTAGACCAAAGTATCAGAGCTGGAAGGGATCTTAATCACCACTCAGGAAATACACTGGAAGACAAAGGATTGTATGAGGCCACAAGGTTAGTAAGTGGTAAATCAGAAGCCCAAAGTGTGATCTCCTAAATTCCATATGAGTCATCTTCCCACTACACCAACAGTCCCATAAAGCATGACAAAAACAGTCCCCCAAAAAAGAGTTCTGCAGTCAAATAAATGTGAAACACTCCATGTTATGCAAACCTTCTTCTAGACATATGATGTATAATACATTAACAGAATAAAAACTGGGAAAAGTCCTATTTTAAGAAAAGTTATTTAACATGCTTTAATCCAGCATGTTCCAAAAGTGTTTCACAGTGGAACTTTTCTTTTTAAAAACAATAATGTTAATTCTTAGTATCATCCAAAGATATAAAGCTTAAGAAATGTGACTTCTCAGAATATGCATTCCTTAATCACTATATGATGTTTCTACTCAGCAACAAGTAGAAATTAACTCAAGAGAAAAACCAGAATCTCCAAATATTTTGAATGAGATTAAGAATTCTAGATAAATACTAAGTATAAGGGTTAGTCCAGGTACTAGTTAAATAAGACAATTATAACAGGACAGAGAAAAACTTCAACTATGTGAGCTAGACTCTGCCAAGAAAATGAAAAGAATCTACATTCCAGAGATTTGAATCAATGGACTAACTTGTTTCTCTGCATAGTACTTGTTGATATTTTGATTTGACTTACATAAAATACATGGCTTCAGTAACCAAACTGAGAGGGAAGATACCCAATAACATTTACTTTATGTTTGTAAACAAGAATATATATCCTTAAAGCATTCGAGATTCCAAATTCGACAAAACATTCTTCCTACTCCTCTCAAAGGTAGGAAGTTCCCCCCCTCACTTATTTTCAATGTAAACCACACAATAAGAGATTGAGGACTCTAGAAAGCTAAAGCTTTCATATTAGAAAAGCAAGCCCTCAACTAGAGAATGATCACTTGTCTCTTTATTCTTTCTCTCAGTACAGCAAAACTAAAACCTTTCATAAGTTGGTCTTATTTTATTGAATCCAAAGTTAAATATTTTTCTTTCACAATCAATAAAATACTATCAATGTACCAAAAGCAATTGAGAGGAGCCACATCTAAGTAGTATCACTTATACTTCAAATAATACAAATCTGAAAGAAACCCTATGGAAGTAATTTTAGATCATCTATGATTTGTTCTTTTTGTGCCTGGTTTACCAATCACTTTGATGGAGCATAAAGTAGCTTAGGCCAAATCAACATACCCTACGCTAGAAATGAGAGCACTGTAAGTTTTATTCCAAGGCTCAATAGTCACTTGGGGTCTCTGTCAAAATTATCAAGGCTTTTCCATTTATAAAGGAGCAGTCAGGGCAGATCTGCCAAGAAAGAACTAATCAAGTTGGAAATATTGAAACAAGTAGAACAATGAAATACATACTCAGATATTACCCATTAGAAAGCAAATGAAAACCACCATCTATTCAAAATTATGTTATGGGACTGGCAGGAAGTAGAGAAGAGTAAATAGAGATAAAAATATGTAAATATATGCAATATATGTAAAAATTAAAATGTGACTCTAAAGTCCATACAACAAACAAGAGTTCTTCAGAGCTCTTTTCTAACATGCTAAGCCATCTCACCAGAACCATTTATTCTGTCCCTCCAAGGACAACCTTGGAGACAAAGAAGCAGCTGACTGACTTTTGCTGCCTAGAGTGCAGGTAACAGGGTATCAAGCAAACAAACAGACTTTAGAAAACATTTAGGCTTTTTTTTTAACTTCTTTGTTCATTCTCTTTGTGAATAATCTTTACACATTTAACCACCTCTTCCTCAAGATTCCCTCACATATGTTCTTCTCTGTTTTCCTAATATATAGAAATAAAGCAAGTTTATTCCTCAACCCCTACTCTTCTACCACTCTTCCCACTCCCTCAGAATTCAATAGTGTATCTCTAGTTCTATATTACTACTGTGTGTGCGATCATCACTTCACTTACTACATACCTAAAATGGAACTCATCACCTTCTCATTACAGTTAATGGGAGGTGAACCTGATTGTCCCAATGTATTTTCCAATATTCTCCAACATGAATTTCTACTTGGAACAGAATCTACCTCATGATATACTAAGAATATTTTCACTACTATATCTTTGCTTGAGCCATTTCTCTTCTAGATGACCTCTCCCTACCTGTACTCAATCTTTCCTCCAAAACCCAACTAAAATTCTTTTTCCTTGAGAAAGCCTCCTCTCACTGTTTTAACTCATAGTGCTTTCTCCCTATATCCCTACTTTCAGTCAAACATGTACTGAACAACCACTTGAGCCCAGTATTGTGTTGACTATACAAATAAAACAGATTTTCTGACTCTTGAACCTCACATCATTTTAAGAAATGGATAAGCAAACAAGTGGCTGAAATCAGTGCAATGAGTATGATAGAAATAAGCATGGGTATGATGATTAGCAGAAAGTAATCATACCTGCAAGGAGGATTTCAGGAACTTGGAGGAAAAGGTAGCAAGTGGGGAGGCTCAAGAAGTAGGGGGATATGCGTATACTTATAGATGATTCACTATGTTGTACAGTAGAAACTAGCACAACATTGGAAAGCAATTATCCTCCAATTTAAAAAAGTGAATATGATTTTTACAAAGGGAAATAGGTAGAAAGGGTAACCATTCCAGAAGAAAGAAACCGCATAAGAAAAGACATGTGAAATAACATTATCCACCCAAGCAATAAATAATTTTGTATAAGAACATAAGTTATGAAGGACTAACAGGAGATAGTCAAATCAGTCAATCCTAAAGGAAATCAACCCTGAATATTCATTGGAAGGACTGATGCTGAAGCTGAAGCTCCAATACTCTGGCCACCTGAGGTGAAGAGCGGACTTATTAGAAAACACCTTGATGCTGGAAAAGACTGAAGGCAAAGGGAGAAGGAGGCGGCAGAAGACGAGATGGTTGAATAGCATCACCAACTCAATGGACATGAAACTGAGCAAACTCTGGGAGATAGTGAAGGATAGAGGAGACTGGTGTGCCGAAGTCCATGGGGTCACAAGGAGTTGGACAGGACTTAGCAACTGAACAACAATAAGAGACAAAGTTAAAGATGCCATACAAAGTAGTTTCAAGGCCAGCTAGTAGGCAATGGAGGAACAAGAGAAGAATGTGAGCAGGGGAAGAAAACGATCAGCTTTACAATTCGGGCACATCCTCTGGGAGCTGAGCAATGGTCAACTGGGAGAAGATAAAGACTAGAAACAGGAAAATCAATATAGATCACAGAGTTGGACTGTGAAGAAAGCTGAGTGCCGAAGAATTGATGCTTTTGAACTGTGGTGTTGGAGAAGACTCTTGAGAGTCCCTTGGACTGCAAGGAGATCCAACTAGTCCATTCTGAAGGAGATCAGCCCTGGGATTTCTTTGGAAGGAATGATGCTGAAGCTGAAACTCCAGTACTTTGGCCACCTCATGCAAAGAGTTGACTCCTTGGAAAAGACTCTGATGCTGGGAAGGATTGGGGGCAGGAGGAGAAGGGGACGACAGAGGATGAGATGGCTGGATGGCATCACTGACGGATGGCCGTGAGTTTGGGTGAACTCCGGGAGTTGGTGACGGACAGGGAGGCCTGGTGGCCTGCAATTCACGGGGTCGCAAAGAGTCGGACACGACCAAGCAACTTAATTGAACTGAACTGAACTGAAAGGAGTCCAAATAACAATGATGAGAATTTGAATTAAGGTAGCAGCAGATACAGAAAAGCAGAAGCAATATAGTTTACTGATTTAAATGTTGTATGTGGAAGAGGGAAAGAAAATAAAAATAACTGCAAATATTCTGGTCTTTAAGACTAGATGATGGGATCATTCCAAAAAATAGGAACTGTGGAAATAGTAAGTTAAAGGCAGGATACAGAAGATGACTTAAGTAAACTTGTCAGATATTCAGATAAAAAATGACAGTACAGCACTTCAGAGTTCAACTCTTCTCTTCTTCAGGATAGAAAACATACTTGCCTATTCTTAAAATCCCCCAAGTCCAGATACAATGACATATACACAGAAAACTCAGATAAATGCTTACTATATAAAGGAAAAAATAATTAAAAAAAAAAAACTATGTAAGAATGAGATTTGGCCCAACAAAAGAGAGGGATATCTGTAAAAGACATAATTTGAATATTCTCCTATTTATTTAAGGGGGTGGGGGATAAGAATCACCTAACTTGAATTATTCACCTAAAAATGTAGCTATTACAACTTTTACAGCTGTCATTACACATGCCATTAAATAAAGTTTTATTGCAAATACAACTTCCAAGGGTACCTAGCAATAAGACTCAAAATTCTGTGAATCAAAAAAACAAAGGTTCCTTTCTTTATCAGCCCAATACTGACCTCTAGTGGACTAAAGGAATAAATACAAATGGAGAGAGGCCTAGGCTTATAGCTCACAGACTTCAATCACAGGGTGCTGTATCAGAAAAGAAAATGAAGAAGAAAAAAACCTTCGTTGAGTAAGATATGTTTAAATCTAAGCTCTGTGATATATTAATTATATAACCATGGATAGGTTCTTCTCAATGCAACATCCCATCTACTCAGAACTGCCACAAGGATTAAATTAAAAATACATGCAAATTATCTTTTAAAAAAATTTTTTTAAATTAATGTGCAGAAGTACTGTGTTTGGGAACAGGCTTTAAGCTCAATGGCATTTAATTTACATGCCTAATCATTCACTCATTTTTTTTTTTATAATTTTACTTATTTATTCACTTTTGGCTGCAGTGGGTCTTCTTGCTGCAGGGGCTTTTCTCTAGTTGCAGACAGCGGGGCCTACTCTCTAATTGTGGTGGGTGGGCCTGTCTCTCACTGAAGTGGCTTCTCTTGTTGCAGAGCTTGCACTCCAAGGTGCTCGGACTTCAGTATTTGTGGCACGGAGGCTCAGTACTTGCAGCTCCCAGCCTCTAGAGCACAGGCTCAACAGTCTGTGGCACATGGGCTTAGTTGCTCTGTGGCATGTGGGATTTTCCCAGATCAGGGATCAAACTTGTGTCTCCTGTTGGCAATCACATTCTTTACCCCTGAGGCACCAAGAAAGCCCCACGTAAATGATCCTGAATTAAAAGATACATCTAAGCAAAAGTTTTTGACTTAACATAATCATGAAATAATTATCTCAATAATGTTGGTGAACATTCATTATCTTATAGAGATAAAAAATTAGGTAAATACAAAAATTTTTTGCTCTCTGTGATGAGACTTCTTGGGATTTACTCTTATCAACTTTATATAACATAGAGCAGAGCTAATTATACTTATTATGTTGCACATTTTTTTAAAAGAAAAAAAAAACACTAAAATTTTAAGTTCCACCTGTCTTCCTCTGAATGTGAGATAGGAATCTTGTTTCACTCTCTACTCTGGAAGTATCAAAGATCTAGCAATATTTAGATACACAATGATTAATATTATCTCATAAAAAAAATATTATCTCATATTTCTTCACACTGCCATTCAATTTTGTATTTGTACTATACTGCAACTATTAGATATCTGTACTGCACACTTCTTGTACTCTACCTCACATCCTCTCATGTTCAGCTCTTATTTCAAGTATAATATCAGCAACCAGTTCTGGGAAGCCTTGGAAGTGTCATATAGTGTAAACTGAAACCAACATAGCATGTACACCACACTTCCAGCTTTCTACCCAGAGGTTTTGCAGACATTACAGTGTGGAATCCCACAGCAATTAATTAGCATTCATGATTCTCAACCCAGAAGTGAGGCAAACTTTGACCAAAGAGCAGCCAGATACACTCCCCATTTAGTTCCGCCCACAGTGAGTTCCATATGGCGTCTCAGAAGTCCAGGGATGAAGGAAGCAAACTGCCCTACAAATACACCACTGCACAGTCACGGTTCAGTCGCTCAGTCGTGTCTGACTCTTTCGCAATCCCACGGACTGCAGCGTGCCAGGCCTCCCTGCCCATCACCAACTCCCAGAGTTTACTCAAACCCAGTCCATTGAGTTGGTGATGCCATCCAACCATCTCATCCTCCATCATCCCCTCCTCCTCCCACCTTCAATCTTGCCCAGCTCAGGGTCTTTTCAAATGAGTCAGTTCTTCACATCAAGTGGCTAAAGGATTGGAGTTTCAGCTTCAGCATCAGTCGTTCCAATGAATATTCAGGACTGATTTCCTTTAGGATGGACTGGTTGGATCTCCTTGCAGTCCAAGGGACTCTCCAGAGTCTTCTCCAACACCACAGCTTAAAAGTATTAATTCTTCACCACTCAGCTTTCTTTATAGTCCAACTCTCACATCCATACATGACTACTGGAAAAACCATAGCCTTGACTAGACAGACCTTTGTTGGCAAAGTAATGTCTCTGCTTTTTAATATGCTGTCTAGGTTGGTCATAACTTTTCTTTCAAAGAGTAAATGTCTTTTAATTTCATGGCTGCAGTCACCATCTGCAGTGATTTTGAAGCCCCCGAAAATTAAGTCTGCCACTGTTTCCAGTGTTTCCCCATCTATTTGCCATGAAGTGATGGGATGCCATGATCTTAAGGGTGGTGTCATCTGCTTATCTGAGGTTATTGATATTTCTCCCAGCAATCTTGATTCTAGCTTGTGCTTCATCCAGTCCAGCGTTTCTCATGATGTACTCTGCACATAAGTTAAATAAGCAGGGTGACAATATACAGCCTTGATATACTCCTTTCCCAATTTGGAACCAGTCTATTGTTCCATGTCCAGTTCTAACTGTTGTTTCCTGACCTGCATACAGATTTCTCAGGAGGCAGGTCAGGTAGTCTGATATTCCCATGTCTTTCACTGGGTGGGAATGTAAATCAATATAGCCACTGTGGGAAACAGTATGGAGGTTTCTTAAAAAACTAAAAGTAGAGTTGCCATATGATCTAGCCATCCAACTCACTTGCAATGAATGTTTGCACTTATATTCTTAGTTGGGAGACTGGAAAATTTTTTTCTAGAGAAATTAACAAAGAACTGCCACAAAGCACTATTTATATTTCCCAATCAAAGATGTGATTTCCTTTATAGAATTCCATGAAGTTTGCTACTTTACAGTCTTCTATGCCCATAGACTTTCCTGTAAACTGTTAAGTAATTTATTACTAAATATGAGTGACTGGCCAAGGATCAATAGATATTTGAGGAAAATATCCAACTGGAAAGAGATACAAAATACCAATATGAGAAAACAAATAACAACAATAAAAAGTACTAGCTAGATGGAGCAGATAAGGTAGAAAACAAAATAATATGTTTAAAAAATTCATTGGTATCCTAAAAATTAAAAATTTGGTTTATTATATAGAAATATTACAAAGCTTGCCAGGAATCATACCAATGTTTTCTTCAGTTGTCCCCCAAGGCAATAGAAATAAAAGCAAAAATAAACAAATAGGACCTTTTCAAAGTTTTAGGCTTTTGCACAGCAAAAGGAACCATGTGCTTAGTTGCTCAGTCATGTCTGACTCTTTGGACCCCATGGACTTTAGCCTGTCAAGCTCCTCTGCAATGGGGATTTTCTAGGTGAAAATACTAGAGTGGGTTGCCATGCCCTCCTCCAGGGGATCTTCCCAACCCAGGGATCAAACCCAGGTTTCCCTCATTGCAGGGGGATTCTTTACCTTCTGAGCCACCAGGGAGGCCCAGAGGAAACCATAAACAAAACCAAAAAACCTGCAGACTAGAAGAAAATGTTTGTAATCCAAATGACAAGGGGTTAGATTTCAAGATACACAAATAGCTCATACATCTCAATAACAAAAAGACAAACAACCAAATCAAATAATGGACAGAAAACCTCAATAGCAATTTCTCCAAAGAGGACATATAT
This sequence comes from Bos javanicus, assembly GCF_032452875.1. Classification (NCBI taxonomy): domain Eukaryota; kingdom Metazoa; phylum Chordata; class Mammalia; order Artiodactyla; family Bovidae; genus Bos; species Bos javanicus. The sequence continues at coordinate 12,078,514 of NC_083878.1, read as the reverse complement.
ATGGCCAGTAGGCACATATAAAGATGCTCAACATTGTTAATTATTAGAGGAATGCAACAAAAGTACAATGAGGTACTACCTCATACTGATTAGAATGGCCATAAGCAAATGCTGAGAAGGGAAAGGCTACCCACTCCAGTATTCTAGCCTGGAGAATTCCATGGACTGTATAGTTAGTTCATGGGGTCACAAAGAGTCAGACACACTGAGTGACTTTCACTTTCACCTTATTAAGACACCTTGTAACATAAGTTTGAGAGTGTTCCCTATTCAATTTATTAGAAGAATTTAGAACAACGGATGTTAACTCTTCTCTAGATTTTGGGAGGCATTTTATTAGTTTCAATCTCCTTACTCAAAATTGATCCTTTCAAATTTCCTGTTCTTCCTGATTCATTATTGCTAAGTTGTTCGGCAATGTGTTGTTTACTTTCCACACATTTATACATTTTCCAGTTTTCCATCATTCAAAGTTCATACCATTGTGATTAGAAACATAGTATAATTTTATAATAGTATGAAAAATATCCTTTAGTATAATCTCAGTCTTCTTACATTCGCTTAGACTTATTTTGTGAACTAACATATAATCTACCCTGCAGAACACTCTGTGTGCACTTCAGAAGGATATGTATTCTATTATTAGGTGGAATAAACTTTACATGCTTTTTTAAGTCTATTTGGTCTTAAGTTTAGTGCAAGTCCAATGGTTACTTACTGATTTTTCTGTCTGGGAGATCTATCCATTGTCCAAGTGGGGTATTTAAGCCTCCTATTACTATTGTATTGCTGTCTATTTCTTCCTTCAGAACTGTTAGTAATTTGTTTAACATATTTAGATGCTTTGACATTAGATGTACCTCAACTCTGTTTCTGCCAAAGATTTATTATGCCCTGTTCATTCTCATTATAAACTAATGAAATGACAGTAAATATCATCAGAAAAATAAAAACTATGTAGAACAACCAAAGTAAATTCTATGACTGAAAAATAAAATACCTGAAATAAAGAATTCACCATTTAAAGCACTTAACAGTCAAAAAGAGATAGTCAGTGAACTTGAAGATAGATCAATAGAAATTATCAAATTAGGAAAAAAATAAATAAAAGGTTAAAAAAGCAAACAAACATGAAAAACAAAGCCTGCGTAATATGGAAGACACTATCAAAAAGTCTAACCTAAGTAGTGCCAGAGTCCTAGAACAAAAAGGGGAAACAATATAGTGAAGAAAAAAATCTGAAAAAACAATAGGTGAAAATTTCCCACATTTTATATAAGACATAAAGTACCACAGTCAAGAAGCTTAATGAATCCCAAAGGGAACACCATAGTCAAACTACTGAAAATCAAAGATCGAGAGAAAAATTTAAAAATTTTTCCCCATCTATTCACTATGAAGTGATGGAACCAGATGACATGATCTTTTGTTTATGAATGTTGAGTTTTAAGCCAGCTTTTTCACTCTCTTCCAAAGAGCTGGATGGCTTAATAAAAAAAAAATACTGTCTCACAGGTCTGGATGCTACAAGTTCAAAATCAAAGTGTCAGTAGGGTCTTGTGTCCTTGTGTCTTCCTTTCTTCTTGTGTTTTGCCAACAATATTAGCATTCCTTAGCTTGCAATTAAATTGCTTTAATATGACTCAATTATCACCTAATGTTTTCCTCTGTATCTTCTATCTTTGTCTTCTTCTCATCTTAAAAGGACATCAATCATATTGAATTAAAGACTCAGCCTGCTGCAATATTACTTCATCTTAAATACATCTGCAGTTATCCTATTTCTAAATAACATCATATTCTGAGATGTTTAGGACTTCAACATTTCTTATAGGGGGCAAAGATTGAAAGCAAAAGAAGGGGGTGACAGAGGATCAGATGGTTAGACAGCGCCATCGACTCAATGAACATGAGTTTTAGCAAACTCCAGGAGATAGTGAAGGAAAGGGAAGTCTGATGTGCTGCAGTCCACGGGGTCACAAAGAGTCAGACACAACTGAGTGACTGAACAACAACAAAAATCCACTTTTGGGTATTTTGTTAAGGCAGCCCTAGAAAACTAATATAGGAATGAAAACAAAAGGAAAACATTTTCAGATAAAAGAAAATAAAGGCAATTTAAGACCAACACATCTGTACTATAAAAGTGCTAAAGGAAGTTTTTCAGGCTGAAAGCAAATGATTCCAGTAAATGATTCCCAGAAATGAATGAATAGAATTGAAAATGCAAAATAGTCTAGCAATCATAAGAAAAGAGAGGCTGCTTTTCTAATACAGAGTGATCAAGGAAAGTATCTTTCATAAAGTGGCATTTGCATTTCAGACATTAGTACTTATTTATTTAATAATCATAGAGACTTAAGAAAAGAGATATGCATGTGAACAACATTTTAATCTTGAATTCCTACATATATTTTATACTATTGAAAACATTATTATATATTCTAATATCTAGAAAGACAATATCTAACATGTTAATAATGTTTCAAGAAACCTTTAGTCATTTCAAACACAACATTCTTTTCAGAATGCCAATAACCTGGATTCCCAGGTAGTGCAATGGTAAAGAATCCACCTGCCACTGCCAGTCGCAAGAGGCATAGGTTTTGAACTCTGGGTCAAGAAGATCCCCTGAAGTAGGAAATGGCAACCCACTTCAATATTCTTGCCTGAAAAACTCCATGGACGGTGAGCAGGGTGGACTACAGACCATGGGGTCTCAAAGAGTTGGACAGTACATTCCATGGGGTCACAAAGAGTCGGACATGACGGAGCAACTAAGCGTGCACACACACACACAACCTGAAGATAGGCGTGCTATGGTAGTCTTGCTACATGTCTAACACACTAAATGATCACTCAGTATCATTTACACATTATTCTAAGATAGCTGGTCAATGGATAAACTAAATTTCAAGATAATCTTTAACATTATTTTTGAAAACAGCATTAACTTTTCTCCACAATTTTTTTTATCACATACCAGTTTGAATTTTATATCTTTTTATAAATGTCAATTTTAAATGGTTATAATAATGACCCCCAAATATAAAAAATATAAGTAAACCTGGGAAGAAAAATAATTGCCAAGCTGCTTAATGTTTTACTAACCTTGTCTCCCAGAAAAGATGTCATATATAAGCAAGGTTTCCTCCAAGGAGCACCCCATGTTTCAACAGAAAAGGGCCAGAAATAGTTATAATTTAAACTGTTGGTTCAATCACTATTTCAACTGAACCAACAGTTTCAATTATAACTATCAACATAGACACCAATTTTTACAGGCTAAATTCTCCAATCAAAATATACAGAATGGCTGAATGGATTTTTCTTTTAGAGACCCATCTATCTATACGTTGCCTACAAAAGACTCACTTCATAATAAGTAAGGACACAAATGGACTGAAAGTAAAAGGATGGAAAAATACATTCTGTGCAAACGGAAATGATAAGAAAGCTGGTATAGCTATACTCGTGTGAGAAAAAATAATCTCTAAAAGAAAGACTGTAATAAAAGACAAAGAGAGAAACTACATAACAATAAGGGGGCTAATCCAACAAGAAGATATAACATTTATTAATATGTATGCATCCACCATAGAAGACCCAAAATATACAAAGCAAATGCTAATGAACTTAGAGAGAAAATTAACAGCAATATGATAATGGTAGGAGACTTTAACACCACACTTACAGCAATGGATACACTGTCCAGACAGAAAATCAATAAGAAAATATCATCATATCAGATAAACAAAATAGATTTATACAGAACACTTCATTCAAAAGCAGCAAAATACACATTCTTCTCAAGTGCACATGGAAGATTCTCCAGGATAAATCACATTTCAGTAAAATCAAATTTCAGTAAATTTAAGAAGACTGAAATAATTGAAGTATCTTTTCCTACCACTATGAAATGAAAATAAAAATTAATTATAAGGAACAAACTAAAAAAAACCAAAACACTAAAACATGGAATTAAACATGTTACTGAAATATTTGCCTCACAAAATAAAACCCATATATAACAAACCCACAACTAACATCATATTCAACAGTGAAAAGCTGAAAGCTTTTTCTCTAAGATCGGAAACAGAACAAAAGATGCCCACTCTCCTCACTTGTATTCAGCATAGTATTAGAACTCCTAGTAACAGCAATTAGGAAAGAAAATGAAATAAAAGACATACAAACTGGAAAGGAAGAAAGAAAACTGTCATTATTTGCAGATGACATGATATTATATGTAGAAAAACCTAGACTCCACCAAGACTATGTGAACTAATAAATGACTTCACTAAAGCTGCAGGATACAAAATTGATATTAAAAAATCTGTTATATTTATACATAAATAAAAACTATCAGAAAGAGAAATCAGTCAACAATTGTGATGCAATACAACTGCATCAAAAAGAGTATCTATAAATGAATTTAACCAAGGAGGTAAAAGATCTGAAAACTGAAGAAAACACAAATATGTAAAAAGCATCCCACAGTCATGGATTAGAATTATTATTGTTAAAATGTCCACACTCCCCTTTAAAAAAAAGTCCCTACTCACCAAAGCAAAATTCATATTTAATGCAACACCTATCAAAACTCCAATGGCATTTTTCAAAGAATGAGAACAAATAATTCCAAAATCTGAACGGAAACATAAAAAATCCTGAACAGCCAAAGCAATCTTGGGATCTAAGAACAAAGCTGGAGGTATCATGTTCCCTGATTTCAAACTACTCTACATAGCTATAGTAAAAAAAAAAGAGCATAGTATTTGCATAAAAACAGACACATAGATCAGTGGAACAAAAAGAGAGCTTAGATATAAACCCATAGATATATGGTCAATTAATTTACACACAGGAAGCAAGAATATACAACGGGGAAACTCTAGTCCCTTCAATAAAGGATGCTGGAAAAACTGGACAACTACACACAAAAGAATGAAACTGAAGTTACACCACATACAAAAGCTGATATTATACCACACACAAAAAGTAACTTAAAATGGATTAAAGTTTAAATGACATACTTGAAACCGTAAACCCCCCCAAAAAGCAAGTACTAAGCCTCTTGATACCAGTCTTAGAGATGTTTTTTGCACCTGATTCCAAAGGCAAGGGAAACAAAAGCAGAAGTCAATAAATGGGACAACACTTATTAAAAGGCTTCGGCATAGGAGAGGAAATGATCAACAAAATGAAGAAGATATTTGTAAATCATATTTCTAACACGGGGTTAGCATCCAAAATATATAAAGATCACATACATATCAACAACAACAACAAAAATAACAGTCCAGTAAAAAAAATGGGGAGAGAATCTGAATAGACATTTTTCCAAATAAGATAAAAAGATGGTCAACAGGCACATAGGAAAATGTTCAGCATCATGAATCATCAGGGAAATGCAAAGCAAAACCACAATGAGATATCACCTGAAAACTGTCAGAATGGCTCCTATCAAAAAGACAAGAAATAACAAGTGTTGGCAAGAATGCACAGAAAAGGGACCCCCCATGTACTGTTGGTGGGAATGTAAATGGGGCAGCAACGATGGAAAACAGTATGAAGGTTCTTCATCAATAAGAAAAATAGACATACTGTATGATCTAGCGATTCCACAACTGAATACCAATCTAAAGAAAACAAACACATAATTTGAAGTGATATATAACTTCTATGTTCATTGCAACATTATTTATAAAAAATAAGATTTGGAAACAACCTAACTGACCACTGATAGATGACAAATCAATGGATAAAGAACATGTGTGTGTGTGTGTGTGTGTGTGTGTGTGTGTGTGGACTCAGTCATGAGGCTTCTCAAGTGGTTAAGAAATCACCTGCAAATGCAAGAGCCACAGGAGACACAGGTTCGATCCCTGGGTTGGCAAGATCCCCTAGAGGAGGAAATGGCAACCTACTTCAGTATTCTTGCCGGGATAATCCCACGGACAGAGGAGCCTGGCGGGCTACAGTCCATGGGGTCACAGAGTCGGACAAGACTTAGAAACTGAGTCCTGTGCACACAGGCACACACACACAGTCAGACAAAAGAATGAAATCTTTCCATTTGTGACAATATGGATGTACCTTGAGGACAGAATATGCTGTGGAATAAGTAAAACAGAGAAAAAACAATACCACATGAATTCACTTATATGTGGAATCTAAAGACAAAACAAACAAGCGAAAAAACAATACCCAGACTCATAGATACAGAGAAGACATTGGTGGTTACCATAGGGTGGGGGAAGGGAGGCATGACTGGAGATGAGGCTGGAGGATCATGGAGTATCAGCCTACAGATATAAAATAAATAAGTCATGGGGATGTAAAGTACAGCATGGAGAATAACGTCAATAATATTGTATTAGCTTTGTATGTTGATAGATTGTATCCAAAGCTATGGTATTCACCCAGCAATGTATACAAAAGTCAAACTACTATGCTGTACACCAGAAACTAAGACTGCATGTCAATTATATTTCAATGAAAGAAAGTGTCACTAAGTAACACAAGGTCACAATATATCTCCAAGGTAGACAACAAGCTATTATTCTCAATGTCCCTTTCATTTCTTCTATATTAGGCTTACAGAGAAAACGTCTTCTTTTTTCTGGTTACTTAAATACCTATAGTCAAAAGCCAGGTAAGAAACACAAAAACAGGATAAAATTAAGAAGTGTGGTAGAAAGTATAAATAAAATCAAGAGAACCTGGGATTTACTCTTGAACAGGAAGAATTATTTCAAAATTATCTCTTCTACTGATTTACCCTTTCAGCAAAATAGTAATTCTATATGTATCTTTACCAGTCTTTATCCTTTATGCCTTCCTTCCAGGAAACTAGGTAATTTGTAACTTTTGCCCAAGCCTTTAAATTCTTCAATGACTTTCTAATAAAATGTATTCATGTAATAAAATGTATTAGAGTCTCAAGAGCTATCAGAAGTAAAGGAGATACCGATCTTTCCAAAATGTCTGAGGTACAAGTCATTTACACAAAGATAAGTATTGTTACCATATTTCTTCATCCCTTCCAAACTTCCATGATTGTGTTATTTGTTTGAGTACAGGTGACAGTGAGAAGGGATCTGAGAAGGGTAGGGAGTAGGAGAAGGGATAATAATGTTAGGTAAATCTAAAAAACAAAAACTTTTATATCACTACTAATAGAACCCAAAGGACAAAAGCTTCCCATTCCAACATTATATTGAAGATTCCAATCCAATATAACACTTCCCTTCAAATTTATAATTATGGTTTTCTCTCAGCAGTAATCTATCACAAAAAGAGGAATCCAATTAGGCCCCAGTTTTGAACTGTCTGTCAGAATTTTTTTCAAGACAGAGTTCTTCACAAGGAAGTTAATACTAAGGCATTACTATGACAAAACAAAACGGCATGACTAAAAAGAAAAAATACTGATCAGAGTTATGAGATTTAACTTGTAGTTCTAAGTGCTACTCAATACTTGCTGCTGCTGCTGCTAAGTTGCTTCAGTCATGTCCAACTCTGTGTGACCCCATAGACGGCAGCCCACCAGGCTCCCCCGTCCCTGGGATTCTCCAGGCAAGAACACTGGAGTGGGTTGCCATTTCTTTCTCCAATGCATGAAAGTGAAAAGTGAAAAGTGAAAGTGAAAGTGAAGTCGCTTACATGACCCTATATGATTTTGGTTTGCTGAAAGGAAAATGAAAATTTTGAGTCTCTAAATATATATATTGATTATTTAAACACCTGAAACAACAACCTCATTTAAAAGGGGATAGAACAAATAATTATCAGACTCTGAAAACGAAAAAGTAAAGGGATCCGTTTTTCTAAGTACCAGAACTCTTTCCACCAAGACAGAAGATACAAAGTTAATAATTGCTATAATAACATGCAAAAGTTTGAATCAAAAAAAAAAAAAGTTTGAATCAAAATAGTAACCATAGTTCTAAGTAAACAGCAAATTTTTCCCCTTCCATTTTCTTCTATAAAGTATTACAAAGTGCTCTGGATTTCTTAAATATTATCAAATAGAAAATATTCAACAATATACATTGAATATTTAAAACAGGAACACAGACTAGATAAAGAAAATTATTCCTTTGTTAAAAGTTTTAAATTTTGAAAAGGAGCAGAATATTAAGGTATATTTGTATACTTTGTATCTAATAGATCCAGTAAGATATACTGTCTACCTAAGTATTAATATTCCCCTAGCAAAATTAAGGAGTCTAAAAACAAGTTGCTCTAAGTACGGGCATTAAGTCACTAGAACTACTTCCCATGTCTAACTACATATGCTTTTCTCTTCATGGCTCTGCATCAAGAAAATGATTTAGCAGATACAACTCAACTTACTTGGCATAGTATTGAATGAAAAAAAAAAATTATGTGTTACAAACCCACAATTAGATTTCAACATTCTGTTTCAAATAAAGATTTCTGTAAGAAGTACAATTAAGAAAAGAAATTTAAAGACCACATCAAAGTGAAGGGTAATACTCTAAACTGCCCTCTAAAGAAGGGAGAATGATGAAGGAAGCCAATTTTTAGCAGAGGAAACCCATACCTTTAGTGTGGTTTACTAGGAAAGACATGGTATGCTTCTCCTATCCTGTAAATTACCTTGATTTTTGGGCACGATTCTGGGACTGCAGTAAGGTTACTGGGTATAACTCACTGGCTAGAAGAGTGATAATGAGATCAAAGATGGGGAATCAAATGTATATAGGACAATTGCTCATACCAAAGAACTCCATACAAGGAAAAATTCAGTTATGATCCTAGTAAAATTCATATACAGTATAAACTATTGGTAGTAAAGCCAATCTGGAAAAATAATGCAGAGAGCATTGTAGTTTATAATACAAACAGGAAAGTTATGAAAACACTAAGCTTAAGTCCATATTCTAATATAAAGATTGCTTAAAAAAAAAACTATAAAGAGAGATAATCTTTGAAGAATAGGAATATTTCCCAAAAAATTCCATAAATTACTCTTCTGCACTTGATTCACTTACTCCAGAAACAATGAAAATTACAAAGAAAACACTGCAAAAATTAACATTTCCAAAACTAAGCTTCAACTACTTTGACAATTTTTCATTAAAATGTCAAAGGTTCTAAGCAAAATATTTCCTTCAGTTTACATGAGAGTCCCGAGCACTGTAACTGGCACAGGGTAAAATGAGCAATGACATTTGAAAATAACAATTTATCTCTTCCTTCCATAAAATAATGTTTCCTTGCTTTATCAATTACTTTCTATCAACAAGAACATATGCTTTTCCTGAACCACACTAGACAGGTATTAAGAATATCTGTCTAGATAGGAGGAAGGAACCTATCCTCCTAGAAGGAACCTACCTCAACATAGTAAAGGCTATATATGATAAACCTATAGCAAACATTATTCTCAATGGTGAAAATTAAAAGCATTCCCACTGTGATCAGGAACAAGACAAGGACGTCCACTTTCACCACTATTATTCAACATAGTTCTGGAAGTCCTAGCTACAGCAACCAGAGAAGAAAACAAATAAAGGAATCCAGATCGGAAAAGAAGTAAAGTGCTCATTGTTTGCAGATGACATGATACTGTACATAGAAAACCCTAAAGATAGTATCAGAAAATTACTAGAACTAATCAGTGAATTTAGCAAAGTTGTAGGATACAAAATCAATACACAGAAATCACACATTTCTATATATTAACAATGAAAAACCAGAAAGAGAAATTAAGGAATCAATCCCATTCACCATTGCAATAAAAACAATTAAATATCCAGGAATAAACTTACCTAAGGAGATGAAATAATTGTACACAGAACATATAAGACACTATGAAAGAAATCAAAGATGACATAGATAGATATTCTATGTTCCTGGGTAGGAAAAAACAATATTGTGAAAATGACTATACTGCCAAGTGCAATCTACAGGTTTAATGTGATCCCTATCAAATTACCAATGGCATTTTTCACAAAACTAGAACAAAAAATTTCACAATTCATACGGAAACACCAAAGACCCTAAATAGCCAAAACAGTCCTGAGAAAGAAGAATGGAGCTGGAGGAATCAACCTTCCTGACTTCAGATTATACTATAAAGCTACAGTCATCAAGACAGTATGGTACTGACACAAAAAAAGAAATACAAACCAATGCAACAAAACAGAAAGCCCAGAAATAAACCCAAGCACCTATGGGTACCTTATTTTTGACAAAGGAAGCAAGAATATACATGGGGCAAAGAAAGCCTCTTCAGTAAATGGTGCTGGGAAAACTGGACAGCTAAACGTAAAACAATGAAATTAGAACACTTCCTAACACCATACATAAAGATAAACTCAAAATGGATTAAAAACCTAAATGTAAGACCAGAAACTAAAAAACTCTTAGAGGAAAGCAGAACACTCAATGACATAAATCAAAGCAAGATCCTCTGTGACCCACCTCCTACAGTAACGGAAATAAAAATAAAAGTAAACAAGTGGGATCTGGTTAAACTTAAAAGCCTTTGCACAGCAAAGGAAACTATAAGCAAAGTGAAAAGACAGCCCTCAGAATGGGAGAAAATAACAGCAAATGAAACAACTGACAAAGGATTAATTTCCAAAATATACAGGCAGCTCATACAACTCAATACCAGGAAAACAAACAACCCAATCAAAAAGTGGGAAAGAGACCTATACAGACACTTCTCCAAGGAAGACATACAGATAGCTAACAAACACATGAAAAGATGCTCAAAATCACTCATTATTAGAGAAAAAAGAAACCAAAACTACCATGAGATATCACGTCACACTGGTCAGAATGCCCTCATCAAAAAGTCTACAAACAATAAATGCTGGAGAAGGTTTGCAGAAAAGGGAACCCTCTTGCACTGTTGGTGGGAATGTAAATTGATACAGCCACTATGGAAGATGGTATTGAGAGTCCTTAAAAAACTAGGAATAAAACCACCATACGACCCAACAATCCCACTCCTAGGCATATACTCTGAGGAAACTAAAATTGAAAAGACACATGCATCCCACTGTTCATTGAAACACTATTTACAATATCTAGAACATGGTAGCAACCTAGATGTCCATTAATGGATGAATGGATGAAGAAGTTGTGGTATATATACACAATGAAATATTACTCAGCCATAAAAAGGAACGCATCTGAGACAGTTCTAATGAGGTGGATGAACCTAGAACCTATTATACAGAGTGAAGTGAGTCAGAAAGAGAGAGAGAAACATCATATTCTAACACATATGTACGGAATCTGGAAAGATGGTGCCAAGGAATTTGTTTGCAGGCAAAAGTGGGGGCATGGGGGATAGAGTTGTGGCCATGGGGAGAGGGGAAGAGAGGGTGGGATGTATGGAAGGAGTGACGTGGAAACTTACATTACCATGTGTAGGGTGGATAGCCAGTGGGAATTTGCTGTATGGCTCAGGAAACTCAAACAGGGGCTCTGTGTTGGCCTTGAGGGGTGAGATGGGGAGGGAGGTATAGGGGGAGTTTTGGAAGGGAAGGGATATTATGTATACCCATGGCTGATTCATGTTGAGGTTTGATAGAAAACAGCAAGATTCTGTACAGCGATTATCCCTCAATAAAAAATTTTTAAAAAAATCAAAGGTGTATAGGGTATAAGGCAGAGTATAGGAGAAACCAAGCATGAGTTTCCAGGTTCCTCTACAAGTGGAATCAAACAGACAACCCATCATGGCCCCAGGAACAGTATGTGACAATACGTATGAACTATGGTCAACCAACAAAACTCCTTTGAAACTTAATATTGAGGGTTTTTATTGGGGGTTATATAGGCAGGAAGCAACCACGTGACTGAACTTAGCTATTCAGTCTCCAACTCGCTTTTCCCCAAGAAGTCAAACTTATTTGGCATGGCCCAGGGCCCCAGGCAAAAGAAAGCAAGCATTCCCCATAGATGGCACTGTCAGTATCAACAATCCAACATGGCCCCAGGCATGCAAAGACTTGCTTATCAGGCTGCATGTTTCAATGGCTCAGAGGTTTTCTTCCAAGAACTGATCAAAAGCCAGTCTTGAAGATTTAGAAGCTGTAGAATTAGGACAATGTAGGCCTCCTGGGTTAACCTTTCCTTTATTTTTCTTCTACATGATGATTTTTTTTTTTTTTGATTGGAGGATAATTGCTTTACAATATTGTGATGGTTTTTGCCATGCATGGGCGTGAATCAGCCATAGGTGAATCAGCCATAGCCCTCCCTCTTGAACCTCCTTCAAACCTCCTTCCCCATCCCATCCCTCTGGGTTGTCACAAGACCACTGGCTTTGGGTTCCCTCTTCCTTACAGTGAATTACCACTGGGTATGTATTTTGCATATGGAGTATATATACTTCAGTGCTGCTCTCTCGGATCATCCCACCTTCTCCCTCCCCTACTGTGTCCAGGAGCCTGTTCTCCATGTGTGCATCTCCATTTTTGCCCTGTGGATGGGTTCATCAGCACCACCTTTCTAGATGGGCTAACCTTTTCCACATGAGTGCCATGACAGCTTCATCTACTGGAAAGCTGCAGGGGTGCGGGGATGGGCACAGTGCTGATTTTCAAACTCATGTTTTTCATCTTTATTGGGGAAAAAAAAAAAAAATACCAGGACAGCAAGAGCATATCTCTATTACCCACTTCTTTAAGAAGTGCAGCAGGAAAAGGAGCAGCATAATTATAATGTAGTCAACCTAGAAAAGACTGCTAAATATAACAACCATAAACCATAAATTCGTTCATAAACGAATTAAAAAATTGAACACAATTTCTCGCAACACTGAGTTTTGATAAACCATAGTAGACAGTGTTACAGAATAAAGAGAACGTATTTCTATTACCTACTCTTAAGTGCCACAGGAAAAAGAATAGCAATAACTGCAATTTAGCCAATCTATGAAAGACCCAACATTACAAATATAATCTAGTTTATGAAAATAAACTAACAGGCCACTACAAATGCCACGCAAAAATCAAGTAGTAAACTGTAAGATTTAATCTCAGTGACATTATTAAAATTTCCAATTTGGACTCTCCATCAAAGAAATGTGATATTAAATGTCTCATTCTTATCCACAAATGAAAGTAGTAACGCTTGTTTAAAAAAAAAAAATTTGCTCCTTGGTGATGATCATTGCCAAGTGATTGACTATGAAATAGCTAGAAGAAAGTTAAGATTAACTCTGTGGTTCTATTTACTGCATATATTAAGTTATGATGTTTTATGAGTCTTTTTAATGGACTAAGATATACTATTTTAATATACCATATTACAATATATTGGAATTACATTTTTAAAAAATATTACAAAAAGAAGGCATTGTATAAGAAGAAAAAGAGAACAAAGTTAACAAAAAATGACAGCAAGAAGGGCTCAGGCCCAAAGACCCATTTGAAACTTATAAAATCATCCTTAGAGCAGAAGGACATGTATTCTCTTATTGCTAGGTGTAAAACTATACATTTACACAAGCTTCTGTTTCCAGTTTTAATTTAACAACCAGGTGTTTCTCAAGATATTAAAGGTTCTTTTGCATCCTCCCTCAAGAATTCAATTTTGTTATCACATTACATGTCTATTCTAGTAAGTATGACCAAGGTTATATTTATAAAATGTGTAAAGCAGAGGAATTGTAAATAATTTTGAATCTAGCACTATGTAGCAAATAAAAAGAGGGAATACAAAATGTTTACTAATAGAGAATTGGATCAGAAAAACTAATGGGAAATTATACAACATAAAAGAGGCTTCCCTGAGAGCTTGGTGGGTAAGGGGTTTGTCTGCAATGCAGCAGACACAGGAGATGCAAGCTCCATCCCTGGGTCAGGAAGATCCTGAGGAGGAAGAACACAGCAACCCATTCCAGTATTCTTGCCTGAAAATTCCCACGGACAGAGGAGCTACAGTCCAAAGGGTCACAAAGAGTCAGACACGACTAAGTGACTAAGCACACATGCATTCAACAAGAATGTAAAGAAATATTATCCAATAAATATTTTAAAGGCATGTCTTTAAAGGATATTTAGTTATATGGACAAACATTCTTAATAGTAAGTATAAAAATAAGAGATATAATTAATATAGACAATATGATCAAAATTTTATAAAACATTTGTGGATATAAACAACTGTATGGGAATAGGCACCTTAAACTATGGTAAGCTGGATAACTAGATATGAATAACTGAACAAAATATAAAAGTCAATTGCTTAAAGACTTCAGAAAGTTAACATGATGGAAAAACTTATTAAGTAGCCCAGAATCCAGGAAAGGGAATTGACATGAGGAAGGGATATCAACATTTGTAGCCATTTTTCCCAAGTGCATTTATCAATACTGAAAAGGTAACTATATGAAATACTGAAAAATTAGAAAACTGGAGTAAAAGTCAAGTGCCACCAGGGAGGAATGGCCTTGGGTATACCTTTCTTAACGGGTTGAATGCTGCCCTTTGAAAAGGTTAAGCCAGAATTAGACAGGCTCTTGTAGGGACTTAAATTAAGCAATTAATTGGATTAAAGTGATCCTAAAGTGCTACTTGTCAACCAATAACTTAGAATAATACTGTCTACTAGTGTCTGATAAAAGAGAGGAAGACGAGAATGTAAAAGCTGGCTTAAAATTCAACATTAAAAAAACTAAGATCATGGCATCTGGTCCCATCACTTCATGGCAAATAGATGGTGAAACATGGAAACAGTGACAGATTTTATTCTCTTGGGCTCTAAAATCACTGTGGACAGTGACTGCAGCCATGAAATTAAAAGAGGCTTGCTCCTTCGAAGAAAAGCTATAACAAACCTAGACAGCATATTAAACAGCAGACATTACTTTGCAAACAAAGGTCTATCTAGTCAAAGCTATGCCAATAGTCATGTATGGATGTGAGAGTTGGGCTATAAAGAAAGTTGAACACTGAAGAATTGATACTTTTGAACTGTGATGTTGGAGAAGACTCTTGAGAGTCCCTTGAACTGCAAGGAGATCAAACCAGTTAATCCTAAAGAAAATCAGTCCTGAATATTTATTGGAAGGACTGATGCTGAAGCTAAAGTTCCAATATTTTGGTCACCTGATGCAAAGAACTGACTCATTAGAAAAGACTCTGATGCTGGGAAAGAATGAAGGCAGGAGGAGAAGGGCATGACAGAGGATGAGATGGCTGGATGACATCACTGTCTTGACGGACATAAGTTTGAACAAACTCTGCGAGATAGTGAAGGACAGGGAAGCCTGGCATGCTGCAGTCCATGGGGTTGCAGAGTTGGACAAGACTGAGCGACTGAACAACAAAGTGTCTGATAAAAGCAAACATGACTCCTCTCCAAGGAAGGATATCATCATCCTACATTTTAAACTGTTCCTACAAATAATTTAAAAACTCAATGCCCTGCACACAATCAAAAGTGAACAAGCACATAAGGAGATGAGACTACGTGAATAAAAAACAGAGAGCAAAAAAACAGATGAAAATATAATCAAGTTCTAAAAGTTACAATCATTAGACTACAGACTTTAAAGATGCAAAAAGCGGGACATCATTACGGATCTAACAGGCATTCAAAAGATTAGGCAATATTGTGAACAACTCTGTGCCCAGATATTCAACAATTTAGACAAAATGGAAAAATTCAAAAACTACTAAAACTTACTCAAGAAGAAAGAAATGGCCTGAATAGTCCTATATCTATTAATAGTAAAGAAATGGAGTTTGTAGAAAAAAATCTTCCAACAAATAAAACTGAAAGCAAAATTTACTATTAAATTCAATCAAACATCTATATTGTATATGTTTGTCTATATCTATCTAGATATCACACAATGCTTCCAGAAAATAGAAGAGAATAGAATATATCCAAACTAATTTTGAGAGGTCAGTATTATCCTGACACCAAAACCAAACAAAAACTATTCTAGAAAACTACAGCTATACATCCCTTGTAAAAACAGACATATAAACATGTAACACTAACAGCGAACTCAATAAAACAATAGAAGTGTGTGTGTGTGTGTGTGTGTGTTGTGTGTGTGTGATGCTAATACTTCATAACCAAACGGGGTTTCTCTTCGGAATGCAATTTGAGGCCAAGATCTGTTTTTACTCACAAATGGTCTGACGTCAAATGTATGAGGTTTTTCCACACACCAACTAGTTCTCTAATTCTCTGGAGTTGGAGTGGGTGTCCTATGACTCATCTCAATTTTGACACTAACTACCTGAAATTAGTAATCAGACTTCACAGGTTTAAGGTCTCAGTCTCATGCAACTGCCATCACTTCAGATGCCAGCCACAAAAACGGGGTGCCCAGCAAACCCACACTTCTGTCCAATTTGGCCACAAATCGGGAGTTCCCATGATTCCATCTTCAGGTTCCAAAATTTGCTAGATTGGCTCACAGAACTCAGGAAAGTGTTGCCAACAGTCCCTGCTGTAACTGCATTTCACTTTCCATGGTTTCATTTATAGCTGCTGTTCAGTAGAACAGTTGTGCCCAACTCTTTGCAACCCCATGGAATGCACCATGCCAGCCTTCCCTGTCCTTCACCATCTCCTAGAGTTTGCTCAAACTAATGTCCATTGAGTCAGTGATGTCATCCAACCATCTTGACCTCTGTTGTCCCCTTCTACTCCTGCATTCTATCTTTCCCTGTATTAGGGTCTTTTCCAAAAAGTCAGCTCTTCCCAGCAGGTGACCAAAGTACTGGATTTTCTGCTATATCAGTCCTTCCTGTGAATATTCAGGGTTGATTTCCTTTATGATTGACTGGTTTGATCTCCATGCAGTCCAAGGGACTCTCAGTAGTCTTCTTCAGCACCACACTTCAAAAGCATCAATTCCATACATGACTACTGGAAAAACCAAGCTTTGACTATATGGACCTTTGCCAACAAAGTTATGTCTCTGCTTTTGAATACGCTGTCTAGGTTTGTCATAGCTTTTTGTCCTTTAATTTAATGACTACAGTCCCCATCTGCAATGATTTTGGAGCCCATGAAAATAAAGTCTGTCACCGTTTCCATTGTTTCCCCATTATTTGCCATGAAAGAATGGGACCGGATGCCATGATCTTCATTTATTGAATGTTAAGTTTTAAGCCAGCTTTTTCACTCTCCTCTTTCACCTTCGTCAAGAGGTTCTTTAGTTCCTCTTCACTTTCTGCCATAAGAGTAGTATCGTCTGCATATCTGAGGTTATTGATATTTCTTTGGGCAATCTTGATTCCAGATTTCCCTTCAGCCAGTCTGGCATTTTACATGATGTGCTCTGCATATAAGTTAAATAAGTGGGGTGACAATATACAGCCTTGACGTACTCCTTTCCCAATTTGGAACCAGTCTATTTTTCCATGTCCAGTTCTAACTGTTCCTTTTTTTTTTTTTTTTGAAGGATAATTGCTTTACAGAATTTTGTTGCTTTCTGTCAAACTTCAACATGGTTCTAACTGTTGCTTCTTGACCTGCATACAGATTTCTCAAGAGGCAGGTAAGGTGGTCTGGTATTCCCATCTCTTGAAAAATTTTGCACAGTTTGTTGTGATCCACACAGTCAAAGGCTTTAACATAGTCAATGAAGCAAAAGTAGATGGTTTTCTTGAATTCTCTTGCTTTTTCTATGATCCAATGGATGTTGGCAATTTGATCTCTGGTTCCTCTGCCTTTTCTAAATCCAGCTTGCACATCTGGGAGTTCACGGTTCACATACTGTTGAAGCCTAGCTTGGAGGATTTTGAGCATGACCTTGCTAACATATGAAATGACTGCAATTGTGCAGTAGTTTGAACATTCTTTGGCACTGCCCTTCTTTTGGGATTGGAATGAAAACTGATCTTTTCCATCTGTGGCCTAATGAATTTTCCAAATTTGCTGGCATAATGAATGCAGCACTTTAACAGCATCATCTTTTAGAATTTGAAATAGTTCAGCTGGAATTCCATCACTTCCACTAGCTTTGTTCATAGCGAAGCTTGCTAAGGCCCACTTGACTTCACACTCCAGGATGCTGGCTCTAGGTGAGTGATCACACCATTGTCATTATCAGGGTCATTAAGATCTTTTTTTGTATAGCTCTTCTGTGTATTCTTACCACCTCTTCTTAGTATCTTCTGCTTCTGTTAGGTCCATACCACTTCTGTCCTTTATTGTGCCCATCTTTGCATGATACATTCCCTTGGCATCTGTAATTTTCTTGAAGAGATCTCCAACCTTTTCCATTCTATTGTTTTCCTTATTTCTTTTCACTGTTTCACTTAGAAAGCCTTCCTAAGTGAACAATGGTTTCATCATCTGCACTGAAACAAGGTCTAAAGATACTAAGTGTAAAATTCCAGAAATAAACAATCCGTAAGTTTTAAACTGCATGCCATTCTGAGTAGCATTATTAAATCTCTCACTATCCTGCTTTCTGCTCATGATGAATTATCCCTTTGTCCAGCGTATCCTGCCCACTAGTCAGTTAGTACTCATCTCCGTTATCATATTGATTGTTTTACGGAATCAAGAGTGCTTGTGTTCAATAACCTTTATTTTACTTAATAAGAACCCCAAACCACAAGAGTAGTATTGAAAACCATTTTGAGTTCTGTAGCTCAAGTTCAAAAGGATGATTTCAATAGTACATAGTTAAAGAAAGAAAGAAGTCAGAGAGAACCTATTCACAATATTTTTTGGAAAATTACAGTTCTAGAAATAAACACTTCAACTCAAAGATAGTAAGTAGAGAAGTCATGCATGGGGAAAAAAAAAAAAAAAGGAAAGACATAAAATCAAAGGATGGGCTAATAATATAATTTTTAAAATAAAAATAATATTGTTAAAAGAAAAAATTTTCAAAAAATAATTTGATGTAGCAAAAGGCAAACAGAAATTAAGAAAACATAAGTACTATAAAACAAGTGATCAAAGAAAAGAAACAACATGCTAAAAAAAGGAAAATGTCAAAAGAGTGCCTTTTTTTTAAGAGTGATGAGAGTTAGTAGAAGAAACTGAATAAAATATTAAACCATTACATAATTGAAAGCATATTAGAAGCCAGCAGCAGTACAACAAGTTAGGCACAAAAAGCAGAGAGCTGACATCAATTAAAGAAAAAATACATATATACATAATAAGATAAGAGACAAAGATATGAAACAATTAGTGAAATGATGATACATATGAAGAAGTAACAATGAAATGCTTTCAGACTAAGAGAAAAAACAAGTAGAATTCAAAAATGTTGAAGGATAAAAAAGTTTTAAATTTCTATATCAAAGAACACTACCATATTCTTCCAAAATAATCAATATCAAGTTACAGTCTAAGATTTCAAAAGCTTAAGTCTAAAGATCTCATCATTATCAAGTCAAAAGAAGCACACTGCATCATTAAAAAGAAAAAAAAAAGAAAAGTCAAGTAGATCTTGGGCTTCTTCTCAATAACAAAAGATGTCAAAATATAGAGGGGTTAAGAAAGAAAGTGAAGGAAGGACTTGTTTCAAAGATAATATAAAAAGTTAAAATGCAATAGACTTCCAATTGCAGCTCCAAAGAGCAAAGAGCTTGAAGTTGTCACTCCTGTTCTCAAAAGAAGAAAAAAGCTGACAAAAAGAAAGCAAACCGACTCTTCTAAATCCATTAGAGAACTGAGATCAAAAGGCAGACTGCTATCTAAAAATTAAAGAAGCAGACACAGAGAATCACAGCTTATCAGAAACAGAAGTGCCTAAAGCCAACCCAGTAACTGGTAGGAAAACTTAAATGATACACTGAATTCCCAGAGGCTGGGTCTGAGATAGCCTGAAAATTGAAACTCCTGAGGACCCAGTGATAGAAGGATCCTTACACATCCATGAATTTCACCTCCAGAAGCTTAACAAGGTACTCATGGAGAACAACCAAGAAAATTTCCCTTATACTTACAACAGGGGAAAAGGAAAAGCATCGTTTTGAAATAGGACCCTCTAGCCTTCTTTATCAAAGAAGATGATTAAAAAAGAAAAGTTAAGAAACTTTGAAGGTCACAGCTCTGAGATTTTGTCCAATCTAAAACAAAACAAAAAATGGAGATATAATCTTAAGACTACAGACTACTTCCATTCCCCAATACTTTACCACCACATCAACAGGGTTCCAGTGTAATTACAGTAAATTACAGCTGAGAGAGTTACAAGAAAAAGACTCTATTTTAAAAGGAGCAACTAGGGAAACCCAAAGATGAAAGGTCAAACAAAAGCAAAACAAAAAATTTGAGCCTCTAACAGCTAGAGGTAAAGCAAACACTAAATAAAGCCTATGATCGGAGAAGGCAATGGCACCCCACTCCAGTATTCTTGCCTGGAAAATCCCATGGATGTAGGAGCCTGGTGGGCTACAGTCCATGGGGTCGCTAAGAGTCCGACATGACTGAGCGACTTCACTTTCACTTTTCACTTTCATGCACTGGAGAAGGAAATGGCAAACCACTCCAGTGTTCTTGCCTGGAGAATCCCAAGGACAGGGAGCCTGGTGGGCTGCCGTCTATGGGGTAGCACAGAGTTGGACACGACTAAAGCGACTTAGTAGCAGCAGCAACTCCTGTGATACACATAAACACTCACATTAAAATCCTGTTTTCCTTAGTTCCTAGTATATGACACATCATGTCTGCTAGAAAAAGAGTGAAACGTGGAAAAAATGAGTACGGATTCTTTTGGGGATAATAGAAATGTTTTGGAAGTAAATAGAGATGGTGATTGCACAACACTGTAAATGTACTAAATACCACTAAATCATTCACTTTAAAATGGTTAATTCTATGTTATCTGAATTTAACCTCAATTTTTAAAATTTTTTTTAATTTAAATTAATAGCTAAGTGTATTGGGTTATCACAGTTTATGGGTAAGGGAAATATACAAGAGCAATGATAGTATATGGGATAGAAGGAGGACCTGGAATACTCTCTTTTAAGATATCTGCCCAACCTGTGAAGTTCTATTTGAAAGTGGATTTACTATAAATGTGTATTGCAAATGCCAGAGCAACCAGCAAAAAAAACTTAGAGAAAATATAATTATTTGCTGAAAGAAAAGAGAAAATGGAATTATAAAATACTCAAAACTATAGAAGGCAGAATTAAAGAGGCTTTTTAAGACAGAGACAAAGAACAAATGCAATAAATTGAAGAATCACGAATATGGTAGATATTAAGCCATCTGTCAATAACTATTTTAAATGTCAATCTAAATATACCAACTAAAATACAAAGACCAAAAGACTGGATGAAAAAACAAGACCCAACTATATGTTGCCTACAAGAAATCCACTTTAAACATAAAGTCACAAGTTGAAAAAGTAAAGAAATGGAGAAAGACAGAGCACACTATCACTATTTCAAAGGAAAATGAAGTAACTATATATGTTCAGATAAAGCTGACCACAGAACAAGGGAAAGTACCAAGGATAAAGAAGGTAATACTTAATAACTTACTTCCTAGACTTAAAGAAGAACATCTATTAAAAACTTCTATAGCACATTATAGTTAATGTTGAGAAACTACATGCTTTCCTCCTAAGATCAAGAATCAAGCAAGCATGTTCCCTCTTATTCAACATTATATTGGAAGTCTTGCCTAATGCAATATGGCAAGAAAAGGAAATAAAGTGAATAAAAATTAAGAATGAAGCAATAAAACTGTCTGTTTGAAGATGACATGATTATGTAAACATTTCCAAAAAACCAACAACCAACAACAAACAAAGAACCTCCTAAAACTAGTACGTGATTACAAAAAAAGTTGCATGATAGAGGTGAATATACAAAAGTTAACTGCTTCATTAAATTCTTGACATGAACACTTGGGATTAGAAATTTAAAACACAATGCTACCTACATTAGCACCCAAAAGAAATATTAGGTATAAATCTCATTGTATAATACCTATAAGAGGAAATGACAAGACTATGATATAAGATGATAGCTTCCCTGATAGCTCAGTCGGTAAAGAATCTGCCTGCAAAGAAGATCTAAATAAATGGAGATATATTCCATGTTCACTGATAGGAAGATTCAATAATGTTAAGATATCTTCACAACTTGTTCTACAGATTCAATATAATACCGATAAAAAATCTCAGCAAGTTATTTTGTGGATATCACAAAACTGGTTCTAAAATTTATGGAAAAGCAAAAGATACAAAGTAGTCATTGTAATACTGAAGACAAAGAAAGGTGTAAGAGGTTTCATAGTATCCAACTTTGAGACTTAGGATAAAGATACTGTAATAATTACAGGATGGTAGGAGCAAACGGAGAAGGCAACGGCAACCCACTCCAGTACTCTTGCCTGGAAAATCCCATGGATGGAGGAGCCTGATCAGCTGCAGTCCATGGGGTGGCAAAGAGTCGGACAGGACTGAGCGACTTCACTTTCACTTTTCACTTTCATGCATTGGAGAAGGAAATGGCAACCCACTCCCATGTTCTTGCCTGGAGAATCCCAGGGATGGCAGAGCCTGGTGGCCTGCCGTCTAAGGGGTCACATAGAGTCGGACACGACTGAAGCAACTTATCAGTAGGAGCAAAAGAATAGACAGATCAACAGGATAGAATGCAAATTCTAGAAACCAGATAAATGGGTCTAGAATGCAAATTCTAGGCCCAGATAAATACAGTCAAATGATCTTTGACAATAAAACAAAGGCAATTCAATAGAAAAGAAATAGTCATTTCAACAAATGATGCTAGAACTACTGGATATCCACATGCAAAAGAATTAATATAGACATAAACTTGAGTACCATTCACCAAAAAAAAAAAAAAAAAAAATGTGTCGTAGATCTAAATATAAAATGCAAAAAATGTAAAACTATTACATAATAGAGAAAAATCCAGGTGACCTTGGGCTTGGTGATAACTTTTTAGATAACAATACCAAAAGCATGAGCCATGACAGCAAAATTAGCCAGCAGGAATTCATTAAAATTAAAAACATCTTCTCTGTGAAAGGCCCTGCTAAGAGAGTAAAAAGATAACTCATAGATTAGGAGAAAACTTTTGCAGAACACATATCTAACAAAAGAACTGCTATACAAAATATATAAAGAACTCTTAAGACTCAATTAAAAAAACAATTCAATTTAAAAATGAGTAAATGTTCTGAATAGACACCTCACCAAAGAAAATATATAGATAACAACTAAGCATATGAAAGGTTGCTCAACATCATCTTTTATTAGAGAACTGCTAAATAAAACAAGATACCACTACAGACCTGTTGTGACCAAAAAAGGGGGGAAAAAAACCTTAACTATACCAAATGCTGGTGAGGATGTGGAGCAATCAGAGCTCTCATTTATTGCTATTGAGAATATAAAATGACACAGCCACTCTGGAAGACAGTTCAGTGGTTTATTACAAAGCCAAAATATGCTAAATATACTTTTTCTATATGCACTTACCAAGTGCACTCCTAGGTATTCATCCAGAAGAGTTTAAAATTTACATAGGTACAAATGTTTATAGCAGCTATATTCATAACTGCCCAACTTGGAAGCAACCAAGATGTCTTTCATTAAGTAAAAGGATAAAGAAGCTGTGGCACATACATACAATGAAATATTAATTTGAAATTAAAAAAAATGAACTATCATACCATAAAAGACCCAGAGGAACCTTAAAAGCATACTGCCAAGTGAAAAAAGTCAGTCTGAAAGGCTACATATCATATGATTCTAATTATATGACAGTCTAGGTGAAAAACTAGACCATGGAGGCAATAAAAAGATTAGTGGTCACAGAGACTTGGAGTTGGAGGAAGGAATAAATAGTTGTGAAGCACAGGAAATTATTAGCATGGTGAAACTATTTGGTTCAATATTACCGTGATGGATACATGACATTATGCATGACTCAAACTTGCAGAACTGTACAGAACAAAGCATAAGCCCTAATTTAAAGTATAAACCTAGGAAGCCAGAAAGAAAAACACCAATACAGTATACTAATGCATATATATGGAATTTAGAAAGATGGTAACAATAACCCTGTGTATGAGACAGAAAAAGAGACACTGATGTATAGAACAGTCTTATGGACTCTGTTGGAGAGGGAGATGGTGGGAAGATTTGGGAGAATGGCATTGAAGCATGTATAACATCATGTATGAAACGAGTCGCCAGTCCAGGTTCGATGCACGATACTGGATGCTTGGGGCTGGTGCACTGGGACGACCCAGAGGGAGGGTATGGGGAGGGAGGAGGGAGGAGGGTTCAGGATGGGGAACACATGTATACCTGTGGCGGATTCATTTTGATATTTGGCAAAACTAACACAATATTGTAAAGTTTAAAAATAAAATAAAATTTTAAAAAAACACACAATAATATAGCATTGTGTGTGTTAAGTTGCTTCAGTCATGTCTGACTCTTAGCGACCCTACGGACTGTAGCCTGCCAGGCTCCTCTGTCCATGGGATTCTCCAGGGAAGAGTACTGGAGTGGATATTGTCACAAATGGTAGGATCTCCTTCTTTCTCATGATTGAATAATATTCCTTTTTTATTTATACACACACACATATACATACACATCATATCTTCTTTATCCATTCATCCACTGACAGACACTTATGTTACTTTCATATCTTGGCTACTGTGAATAAATGCTGCAATAAACATGGGAGTACAATCACTTTTTGATATCTTGTTTTCCTTTCCTTTGGATAAACCCTGCTATTAACAACGACATGGATGAACTTTGAGAACATTATTGCTAAGCAAGGTAAGTTAGAAAAAGACAAATACTGTATGATACTACTTATATATGGAATCTAAAAAAGCTAAATTTTTAACACCAGAGAATAAAATGGTGGTTACCAGGGGCCGGCAGTAGAAGAATTGGGGAGATACTATTTAAGAGTACAAATTTACAATCAGTAGATAAGTAAGTCCTAGAGCACAGGGATTATGGTCAACAATAATGCATTATAAACTTCAAAACTGCTTAGAGACTAGATCTTAAATGTTATCAGTACAACAAAAAAAGAAATTATAATTATGGAACACGATAGAGGTGTTAGCTAAAGCTATGGTGGTAATCATACTATAATATTATAAAAGGATGAAGTCCACACACTATGCACCTTAAACTTACACAATTATGTCTCAAAAAATCAATACTGATTCATCAATTGTAACAAATACCCCACAAAAGGAAGATATTAATAATGGGGGAAACTGCACTAGGGAGAGAATCAGCATATGAGAACATTCTATTTGCTCATATTATCAGGGGGATATATGGGCTTCCCTGGTAGCTCAGCTGGTAAAGAATCCACCTGCAATAAGGGAGACCTGGGTTCAATCCCTGGGTTGAGAAGATCTCCTGGAGAAGGGAGCAGCTACCCACTCCACTATTCTGGCCTGGAGAATTCCATGGACTGAAGGGCTTGGCAGGCTACAGTCCATGGGATCACAAAGAGTTGGACACAACTGAAAGACTTTCACTTTCAGGAGGATATATTCATATTTTTTTTTAATCCATGGGGAAAATATCACATTTTATGAACCCTTCTTGAAAACTCTACTTGAAGTTAGAAATTCAACTAGCCTTGATTTAAAATAAAGTACTTGTGACTGAGGAAGTTGGCTATGAAAGGATTAGTAGAAGCACCAATTCTTTTAAAATTGAACTGGCTCTAAATAATTTACCTCACATTCATAAGACTACATGAAACTGTTATAAAAAGTAGAAGCTTTAAATTACATGAAGATTATAATATGTTGTAAAACTTCATATAACATAAAATAATTAATTATAACCAGAACTCATGAACTCCAAAACAGAAAAGATAAGAATAAATGAGATGAAAATAAAAAGGACACAGTATAACTGCATTAATTCCTTTATCCTCCACTGGGAGAATCATTAAGTATTCAACATTTAGAGTGTTGTGAAAAGTGAAAAGCCAAGTTGAGGACACACTGGAAATGCCAGAATAAACTCCTGTAGCACTAAGTACGTATCTCTGTTAAAGCACCTACAACTTATTATTATAACTAGATCTACCCCTCTTCACCAAACCAACATATACATAAAGTTTCAGAAGACAGAGGTCAAAACTCTGTTATCTTTGTGCTGAGCACACAGTAGGCAGTCCTCAGTAAATACTGAATTTCATTGAAAAACATTAAAAATATCACTGCTAAAGCATTACTACTGGGCATATACCATGAGAAAATCATAACTGAAAAAGACACTTGTACCCCAATGTTCACAGCAGCACCATTTATAATAGCAAAGACATGGAAGCAGTCTAGACGTCCACTGACAGACGAATGAATAAAGAAGATGTAGCATATATACAATGGATATTGCTCAGCCATAAAAAGGAACACATGTGAGTCAGTTCTAGTGAGGTGGATGAACCTAGAGCCTCTTATACAGAGTGAAGTAAGTTAGAAAAAGAAATATAGTATATAAACACGTATACATGGAATCTAGAAAAAGAGTACTGATGAACCTATTTGCAAGGAACTGGAGACACAGACATAGAGAATGGACTTGTTGACAAAGCAGAGGAGGGAGAGAGTGGGACAAACGGAGGAAGTAGCATCAACATATACACACTATACAGTGTGAGATGGACAGCTGGTGAGAAGCTGCTGGTGAGAAAGTGTAGCACAAGAAGCCCAGCTTGGTGCTCTGTGATGACCTGGAGGGATGGGCTGAGGGGAAGGGAGGAAAGCTGGGGAGGGAGGCAGTGTATGTGTAATTATTGCTGATTTGCACTGTTATATGGCAGAAACCAACACAACACTGTAAACAAATTTTAGTTTAAATAAAAAAATATATAAATGTTAAAAAAAGAACTATAAAGCTAAAGTTTCATTCAAGAGGGAAGTATAGCTAGAATAATTTTTTTCTCTGTTATTATAACTTACAAGACCAAGTTGGTGGCAAAAGGGCCAACTATGGGACTGAAAAGGTAAGAAAAAGACAGATACACTATAGAAACAATGTTTTAGAAAAATTAGGAAGAACCGAGGTCAAAAAGCTTATAGCTATTAGCCTTATGGAAGTTATGCACTTCTTTCTGTGAAAGAGCAAAGGGAGGAGATGACCCAGAGGGAATTTGAAACAGAAAAAAAGAAATCTGAGACAGTTATTCTAAATGGCCTAGATGTCTTTTATACCTCTACCTAATCATGTCCACTTTCTACATAAAGGAACATCTGCTGAAATACAGAACAGAGGTAAAGCTGTGGTACTGAGTAACATGAAAAAAAGTTTACAATAATCACCACAGAAAAACTAACCAGGACTTGTGAGATAATTAAGTATTTATAAGTAGCCATAAATGCTTTTTCTTATGAAATTTACTACCTTAATCTCTTGCTTCTTCAATAAAATCATCGTACTTCATGTGAGGAAAAGAGAACAACAATGAACACAGTGGTTAATAGTAATTAGAACATTCTCTCAAAACAGAATAGACAAACCATGTTAACAACTCCATATTCTCATGCCTATCAGATAATTGAAATCTTACCAAATATCTGGTTGTTACTTGAGAACCCATTTGCTATAAAAGACTGGTTTATGTAGTACAGCAATCTGATAGGAACTTTAATTCCCACTAATTCTTAGTAAATCCATACCCAATGTGCTTTTTTGATGCCCAATATATTTTTTTAATGTGTGTGTTTTTATTATGAATACTATGTATAAATTCCTGCTGTATATACCATCTTTTTATCACACAGATAACTGAGTTCTGCTAACAAATCTGAGACATACAAACAGAAATGAACCCTATAGGCAAAAGGAATAGTCTATAGAAACTAAACAGCAGCCTTAGAATTCAGCATTCTTCCTTGCCATTCAACATCTTTGAATATGGATTAAATTTATCAGAGACATCAATGTATAAAAATGACAGCTTCTAAGACACAGTAACACAAGAATTTTGTGAAACAAATGACCTGCCTTTAAACTGAGTCTTTGAGTAAAAAGAGGGGGAAAGAGAAGAGGAAGGCAAGGAGGAGAAAAAGAGATGGGGGAAAGAAAGACAGGAAGGAAGGGAGGAAGAAAGGGAGAAAGCAAGAATGGAGATAATAATAAACAGCCTGAGTTAACTTGTGTATGGACAGATGGTTTTTTTTTTCCAAGCCCTTTCTTTTCCACCAGGGAATATCAATAACCTTTAAAGTAGTCTCACGTTTATTTAAATGTGTGTTCTGACAGTCATGTCAGAAACTGGGTAAAAGCTTTTTCATGGAAATCATTAAAAGGAAAAGATCCAGACAAGAGGCCTGTTCTTTTATGGCAGTGAGGGTGGAACAGAACTGTGTCAGTTTTAAAAGATGGAAGTATCTTAAACACCAATGAAATACATGAAGCACCTTCCTTCTCCCCCTCCCCCGCCCCTCACACTCCTACTACAACTGAAAATTTTTTACCTGCTGCTGGCTAGAATAATACTCTGTTATTAGGGAGCTTTCGGGGTAGGGTTAGGAGTGAGGAGAAAAAGAAAACAAAGCCTACAATTGTGATTCAAAGCAGAAGGGAACAGAGCAATCCCAGAAGTATTCCAACACAGCTGACCCTCCTGGGTCCTGTGTTCCCCATGTGGTAACTCACAAAGTCTCAACTCAACTTTAAACTGCTGAATCATTTCAGCAAGTGATGTGTACCTATCTGCTGGTGAGAAATAACAGTCATTCCCTGCTTCAACCATCATTTCCTTGCTTCCCACTGATAAGTGATCTGTTGCCCATTGACAAGCACTGAAGCAATGCTGACTAACTCTCCCTAGGAAAATCTGAGGTTGAGCCAGCCAGCCACAAAGGTCACTTCATAACTTGACTCAAACACAAGGCCCTTTGCAAAAGATAATTTTTGTTCCTGAAAGACCACAGAGATACTGGTATTTCCCTTACTCAAGTTAACAACTTTTCAAGGACTTCCCCCACTCACATTTTTCCCTTCACGGTCCTGGACATTTTTTCCCCCTTAATAGCAAGAGTGGTTTCCTGATATGTTTAAAAAAAAAAAAAAACACCTTTTTTTTTTTTCATTGATATGTTCCATCAAGAGTTGCTGAATTATTAATTGTGCCAGAAAAAAAAATCTTAGATTTATTAGTGCCTGGTCACTTGGAGCTGATGTAAATTTCTGTCACACTAATCGTCTAGATTCCCCAAATGATTTATTGACTCTAACCACCTTAGGAGGAAGTATAATACAAAACCTAAAGTCAGTGTTATTGAAATAGATCTCAAAGATGTCTGGAGATTTCCCCATGAGAGTTAGTATTATTCATAGTCTTAAATTCACTACAAAAAAGATCTGTGAATGAACTCAGATTTCAGGTCCTTTGAAGATACTTTAATATTTTCACTTTACCATTAAAATGAGGAAAATCGCAACATTTTTTGCCTGAAAAATAATTATAAAAAGGAATTCTATAATAATAATAATGTTTATGTATACTGTTTATGCAACAAGTATTATAATATTAAACACATAAACTGGATAATTGTATTTAAACTACAAACAACCCTATAAAGTATTAATAGATGGTGTGATCACTGACCTAGAGCCAGACATCCTGGAATGTGAAGTCAAGTGGGTCTTAGAAAGCATCACTACAAACAAAGCTAGTGGAGATGATGGAATTCCAGTTGAACTATTCCAAATCCTGAAAGATGATGCTGTGAAAGTGCTGCACTCAATATGCCAGCACATTTGGAAAACTCAGCAGTGGCCACAGGACTGGAAAAGGTCAGTTTTCATTCCAATCCCAAAGAAAGGCAATGCCAAAGAATGCTCAAACTACCACACAATTGCACTCACCTCACATGCTAGTAAAGTAATGCTCAAAATTCTCCAAGCCAGGCTTCAGCAATATGTGAACCGTGAACTTCCTGATGTTCAAGCTGGTTTTAGAAAAGGCAGAGGAACCAGAGATCAAATTGCCAACATCCACTGGATCATGGAAAAAGCAAGAGAGTTCCAGAAAAACACCTATTTCTGCTTTCTTGACTATGCCAAATCCTTTGACTGTGTAGATCACAATAAACTGTGGAAAATTCTGAAAGAGATGGAAATACCAGACCACGTGATCTGCCTCTTGAGAAATTTGTATGCAGGTCAGGAAGCAACAGTTAGAACTGGACATGGAACAACAGACTGGTTCCAAATAGGAAAAGGAGTAAATCAAGGCTGTATATTGTCACCCTGCTTATTTAACTTATATGCAGAGTACATCATGAGAAATGCTGGACTGGAAGAAACACAAGCTGGAATCAAGATTGCCGGGAGAAATATCAATAACCTCAGATAGGCAGATGACACCACCCTTATGGCAGAAAGTGAAGAGGAACTAAAAAGCCTCTTGATGAAAGTGAAAGTGGAGAGTGAAAAAGTTGGCTTAAAGCTCAACATTCAGAAAACGAAGATCATGGCATCTGGTCCCACCACTTCAGGGGAAATAGATGGGGAAACAGTGGAAACAGTGTCAGACTTTATTTTTGTGGGCTCCCAAATCACTGCAGATGGTGACTGCAGCCATGAAATTAAAAGATGCTTACTCCTTGGAAGGAAAGTTATGACCAACCTAGATAGCATATTCAAAAGCAGAGACATTACTTTGTCAACAAAGGTTCGTCTAGTCAAGGCTATGGTTTTTCCTGTGGTCATGTATGGATATGAGAGTTGGATTGTGAAAAAGGCTGAGCGCCGAAGAATTGATGCTTTTGAACTGTGGTGTTGGAGAAGACTCTTGTGAGTCCCTTGAACTGCAAGGAGATCCAACCAGTCCATTCTGAAGGAGATCAGCCCTGGGATTCTTTTGGAAGGAATGATGCTAAAGCTGAAACTCCAGTACTTTTTGGCCACGTCATGCGAAGAGTTGACTCATTGGAAAAGACTCTGATGCTGAGAGGGATTGGGGGCAGGAGCAGAAGGGGACAGCAGAGGATGAGATGGCTGGATGGCATCACTGACTCGATGGACGTAAGTCTGGGTGAACTCTGGGAGTTGGTGATGGACAGGGAGGCCTGGCGTGCTGCGATTCATGGGGTCGCAAAGAGTTGGACACGACTGAGTGACTGAACTGAACTGAATCTAAAGTTTAGAAAGGCCATTTAAGTGACCACAGGTTACAAATTTCAGAGAGTGGCACAACTAAGATTTGAAGGCAAACTAACAATAATGGCTGTACACATAATCATTACAACTATATTCTCATCTGTATATAGAACACCTGTTGCTGATCATATCAGGCTATCTTACATTAAAAGTATTTTAACCCCAAGTCCTGGCCACCTGATGTGAAGAGCCGACTCCTTGGAAAAGACCCTACTGATGGGAAAGACTGAAGGAAAGAGAAGAGGACACCAGAGGATGAGATGGTTAGATGGCATCACCAACTCAATGGACATGAGTTTGGGCAGACTCCAGGAGATAATGAGGGACAGGGAAGCCTGCTGTGCTGCAGTCCCTGGGGTCACAAAGAGTCAGACATGAGTTAGTGACTGAACAGCAATTCCAAGTCTGGCATGTATTATACCAAAGGATGAGAGAAATTATTTTTAAAATTCTAGGCAAAAAGTCTTTCTATACTGTAAAGATAAGTTTTTACACAAATTACTTTTTTAGAATCACTCGTTCATTTACTCAGTTTCCCAATTACTGACACCATAAAAAAAGAAAATGGTAGCACTAGGTATCTGATTATTCAGTGGTGTGTACAAGAACATAAGCATCTCTTAATGTCCTTAAGAAGCTCATAAAATCTGAAAGCAAAACACTATCTTATAAAGGTTACACTGAAGAATCTCCAACTTACAGAGAGGAACACTAAAACCC
The DNA here is from genome assembly GCF_032452875.1 of Bos javanicus. Lineage (NCBI taxonomy): Eukaryota > Metazoa > Chordata > Mammalia > Artiodactyla > Bovidae > Bos > Bos javanicus. The sequence goes on along the minus strand of NC_083878.1, from coordinate 12,046,650 downwards.
CAAGATAAGAAGGCATGCCACTTAGTTTACTTTGTGAAAAGAAAGCAAGGTGGGCTTCTCAACTTCCAGTCCCATCTAGTAGTCTCTTCCCATTCTTATTTTGATTAGATAGTTGGCCCCTTAGGCCAGAGGAAAAGCATTTTGTAAGTTTTTATTAGTTCTCATTAAATTATATTAACTTGTCTCAGAGATAAGGAGAACTAAACTCTTTGCAATTTAAGTTCACAAAATGTCTGCAATAAGGGGGGGAAAAAAAATACCTTTATTCACCTTGTTGTTCTAAAATAGCAAGGATCACTCGGGTAGCATTTTAGGAAAGGTTAGACTAGTACACATACATTAAAAGCCTGATTCATTAACTAATCCATTCTAGGCAAACATATCTTAAGAAGCTTTATTTATATGTTCTCAAAATCCCTTTAAACACATTTTTTTTCATTTAGCCCTCAGAAAAAATGAAACACAGTTAATGAAAAATATTATTTTAATGAAAAATTCATGGTAATTAAATTAAGTTTCATAAATATTTTTATCTCAATCCATTATCACTGAAGATAATGTTGATATTTATGTCATATCAAAGAAAGTGAATAATAACTCAGAATCTAGTCACCTTGTACAATGACTTCAGATGAAAACTGAAAATACAAAGCTATATTTACTATTCATGTAATGCCCTCTACAGCTCATCAGTGGAATGAATCAGAAAACGAGAATTAAATATTTTTCAGATTCAGAGTGAACACAAATTACAATATAAAAAACCTATTCCCCAAATACCGCTAGATATGCACTAAATCTAACTCTAAATATCCAGTTATTTCCCCAAATAATTAGGACAGTCTTATGTCTCATAACCATTGAAAATAATGACTATACCCAATCACCTAGAAACTCTTTCCTAAGATATAATAATATTTTCACAGATACATTATAATGCTCAATCCAAGTCTTTAAGTGGATACTTGAAAATGTATGCTATATCCTAGAGTCCAGTCAGTCATTCCCTAGTCCACAGACGGAAAAAAAAAAAAAAATCAATCGTCCCTTTTAATGAGGTTTACACAGAAAATGGATAATTAATAACATGATAAATTCTTCTAACTTCATAAAAATTCATATATAAATTAATTTTTCTTAGATTCTTCAAACATAATAAGTCAAATACCCATGTGTTGGTATCGCTCATATGTGTAATTAAACACACACACACACACATATGGAAACAGAGTAGAAAAGTGGTTACCAGTGGTTACCAGAGTTGAAAAGCAGTTAGCAGGGTAGGGGTGGGAGAAATAGGAAGGGGTTGTTGAAAGGGTACAAACTTTCAGCTATAAGATTAATAAGATCTGACGACCTAACTTATAACATCATTGTGGCTGACAACACTGCATTGTATAACTGAAACTGCTAGGGAAGTAGAATTTAAATGCTCTCAGGAGAAAACAAAGAAGTAAATATGTGAGGTGATGCATGTGTTCATTAATTTGATAGAATCCTTTCACTATACATGTATATCAAGTCATCATGTTGTACACTTTAAATACCCTACAATTCTATTTATCAATTATACCTCAATAAAGCTGAAAAATGTCCATTTGTGAAGAGAGAAATGTGTGTTTAAAAACTGAACCAACATATGATAAACCAAATATTTGATAGTATTCAATATGACAATCTAAGAAAACATCATTACAATACTGTTAGGCAGCTAGCCTGCTAGCTGACAGATCATTTCTAACACTTACCCAATTTTCAAAGATACCAGATAGACCTATACTTAAGATTTTCTAGGGTATGGTCAAGTAAATTACCAAAACTGTGCCAAAACAAAGGGAATATTATTTGGAAAAAATGACAGTTTTATATATGTTTAATAAATATGAAGGAACGTTATCATCAAAAATAACATATAAATGAACCAAACAGTGCTAAATAAACAAAAAACACAAAATAAAATATCCTAAAAATTACCTCCCTGATTTCTTATTTCGTGGATCTCAGACAATAGCATTAAGATTTAACACAAAAAGCCCAGAGTTTTAAAGAACTTTTAAATTCCTTAAGAACTTAATAAGTTACTCAATACCAACACAAAGAAGATATTAAAGGGAAATAGTTGCAAAAAGCAGAGAATAAGGGACAAACAATAAAGTTTCAAGATTTCTAGATATTAAAGGTCATTAAATTCCAGAAAGTCTAAAGCCCCGACACGCAGAAAATGGCAGTATGGGTTGAAGCAGCGGCCAAAGTGGCGGCGACGGAGCCCAAAATGGAGGAGGAGAGTGCCGCGCCCGGCATGCCAAGTGGCAACGGCCCTCCAGGCCCGAAAGGTGAAGGAAAACAACCTGCTCAGAATGAGAAGAGGAAGGAGAAATACATCAAAAGAGAGGCAATCGCTTTGAGCCATATGCCAATCCAACTAAAAGATACAGAGCCTTCATTACAAACATACCTTTTGATGCGAGATGGCAGTCACATAAAGATCTGGTTAAAGAAAAAGTTGGACGCTGAAGGAAAGTCAAGGGGATGAGCTGTTGTTGAATTCAAGATGGAAGAGAGCATGAAAAACGCTGCTGAAGTTCTAAACAAGCATAGTCTGACCACTGAAAGTCAAAGAAGATCCTGATGGTGAACATGCCCGGAGAGCAGTGCAAAAGGCTGGAAGACTGGGAAGCACAGTATTTGTAGCAAATCTGGATTATAAAGTTGGCTGGTAGAAACTGAAGGTAGTTTTTAGTATGGCTGGTTTGGTGGTCAGAGCAGACATTCTTGAGGATAAAGATGGAAAAAGTCGTGGAATAGGCACTGTGACTTTTGAACAGTCCATTGAAGCCATGCAAACTATATCTATGTTTAGTGGCCAGCTGCTGTTTGAGACCAATGCACGGGAAAATGGATAAGAGGGCCTTACCAAAGGGAGATATTTTCCCTCCTGAGCATCTGCAACAACTTCCCCATGGACTTGGTGGTATCGGCATGGGGTTAGGACCAGGAGGGCAGCCTACTGATGCCAACCATTTGAATAAAGGCATTGGAATGGGCAACCTGGGACCTGCAGGAATGGGAATGGAAGGCATAGGATTTGGAACAAATAAAATGGGAGGCATGGAAGGACCTATTGGTGGTGGTATGAAAAATATGGGTCGATTTGGATCTGGGATGAACATGGGCAGAATAAATGGTGGAGGCGGAGGCAGTGTCCCTGGAATCAAGAGGATGGGCCCCAACACTGACCGCATGGCTGAGAGGGGGAGAGGGGCGGGGTGGGGACAGGGCAGACAGCATGGAACGCATGGGCGCAGGCCTAGGCCACAGCATGGATCATGTGGGCTCTGGCATCGAGCACATGGACCCCCTGGGTCTTGAGCACACGGGCCAGATCACGGAGCGCATCAGCTCCGACGTGGAGCGCATGTGTGCCAGCATGGTCTTTGGCCATGCCCATTGACCATGTAGGCCAGAACATCAGGCACATGGGCTCTGGTGTGGAGCGCACGGGCCCTGCCATCAAGCACATGGTGCCCCCAGGCATGGGGACAGGCCTGGAGAGCACGGGCCCTGTGATGGACCACACAGCCACCAGCCTGGAGTGCATGGGCCTGGGGCATATGAGCACCAACAGTCTCCAGCGTATGGCCCTGGAGCGCATGGGCGCCAACAGCCTGGAACGCATAGGTCCTGCCATGGGCCCAGCCCTGGACGCTGGCATTGAGCTCATGGGCCTGGCCATGGGTGGCAGTGGCAGTGTCAGCTTTGACCGTGCCATCGAGATGGAGCATGGCAACTTTGGAGGAAGTTTCACAGGTTCCTTTGGTGGAACTGGAGGCCATGCCCCTGGGTGTGGCCAGGAAAGCATGCCAGATATTTGTGACAAACCTCCCATTTGATTTTACATGGAAGATGCTAAAAGACAAGTTCAACGAATGCAGCCACGTGCTGTATGCCACCATCAAGATGGAGAATGGGAAGCCAAAGGGGTGCGGTGTGGTTAAGTTTGAGTTGCCAGAGGTGGCTGAGAGAGCCTGCTGGATGATGAATGGGATGAAGCTGAGTGGCAGAAAGACTGATGTTCAAATCAATAGAAATGCTTAAGCAGTAATCTAGAAATGTTCCAAACACAAAGCTCATAATCCTCACCACCCAGTTACCACTTCACCCCACCTCTGCTCACAGAGTTATACTAACTGAGTAAGCAACATGTGGGAAGGCAAGGATGGTACCAGAAAACACAGGGAAATCTAGAGCTTCACATTTCTTACATCCTAGAGCCCTGCTAGAAGAGCAGAGAATCAGAAATTATGAGAAGCCATGTAATAAAAGGGGGGAAAAGTAACTTATATATCAAAAAATCAACAGTAATAGAAGATTCACAGATGAGCTAATTGTCCAAATTAGCAGACAAAAACAGTAAAATAAATACTAAATATAAGAATTTAGAAGACTAGAAGAAATTCAGCAATGAGAACTCTGAAAAGAATCAGACAGAAATTTCAGTGTGGAACATAAGGTATCAGAAATGAGGAACATACTGTATGGTCTTAAAAGGAGACAGATGAAAGAGAAGATAGCATCAATGAAATCAAACTATCAAAGGAGAAAAAAAAGTTTCAGAGACAAATGATCAAATCTAACAAAAGCATAACTGGATTCCCAAAAGAAAAGAGACAAATTATGAAGCAGAAAAAATATTTGAAGAGATCAAGTATAAGAGCTTTCCAAAATTCAAAAAAGGAAAAAATCCAAACCAAGGTCCAAGAAGCTCAGTAAACCCCAAGAATGAAAAAATTGACACATGCACCCCAAAATCCTCTCCTGAACACTACACAAACTCAACAACAACAACAAACATTAAGAGCAACTAAAAAAACAATACACATTGCATTCAGGGGATGCAACAGAAACACAGGTGATTTTTTTCAGTTCATTTTTACTGGAATACTGATGCTTTACAATGTTGTGTTAGTTTCTGCTGTTCAGCAAAGCAGATCAGTTATGCATATACACATATCCACTCTTTTTTAGCTTTCTTTCCCGTTTAAGTTACCACAGAGGAGTAGAGCTTCCTGTGTTACACAGTAGGTTCTCATTAGTTATCTATTATATACATGGTAGTGTGTGTATGTGTGCAAGGACGAGTAAGTGTGCACATGCTCAATTGTGTCCAACTCTTTGTGACCCCCATGGACTGTAGCCCACCGGGCTCCTCTGACCATAGGATTTTTCCAGTAAGAATACTGGAGTGGGTTACCATTTCCTCCTCCAGGAGATCTTCCCAACCCAGGGATCAAACCTGCAACTCCTGCACTGGCAGGCAGATTCTTTAACACTGAGCCATCTGGCAAGCCCACATAGTAGTATATATATATGTCAATCTCTAACTCCCAATTTATCCCACTCCCTCCCCACAACCCATAACCATAATCTTGTTTTCTACATGTGTGACTCTATTTCTGCTTTGCAAATAAGTTTCTGTGTACCATTTTTGAGATTCCATGTATAAGTGATATTGTATGATATTCACAGCTGGTTTCTCATCAAAAACAATACAAGCAGAAGATAATGAAATAACATTATTAAAGTTATGGGAAAGACAAAAACTAAACAGATCTAGAATTTTATATCTAGTGAAAAATATTCTTTTAAATGAAGGTGCAATAAATGCACACTTAGATAAGTAAAAGCTAAAACTATTGCCAGAAAGCCTGCACAATAATAAATATAAAAGTAAGTTCTTCAGTCTTCATTTGAAGACAAATGATCCTTGATGGAGACCCAGTTATGAAGGAGGAAAAAAAGAGCACCAAACAGTTTAAATAGGTGGATAAATATAAAAGACTCTTGCAAAATGTATTTAAAGGATTTTGAATTTAAACGAAATGTGGTAATACCATATTAAGGGATTTATAAAATATGTAGGAATAAAATACAATATATAACAATAGCACAAAAAAGAGAATGCGGTAAGTGGAATAATACTGTTGTAAACTATAGAAAATAAAGAGGAACTAAAAAGCCTCCTGATGAAAGTGAAAGAGGAAAGTGAAAAAGTTGGCTTAAAGCTCAACATTCAGAAAACTAAGATCATGATATCTGGTCCCATCACTTCATGGGAAATAGATGGGGAAACAGTAGAAACAGTGTCAGACTTTATTTTGGGGGGCTTCAAAATCACTGCAGATGGTGATTTCAGCCATGAAATTAAAAGATACTTACTCCTTGAAAGGAAAGTTATGACCAACCTACATAGCATATTCAAAAGCAGAGACATTACTTTGCCAACAAAGGTCTGTCTAATCAAGGCTATGGTTTTTCCAGTGGTCATGTATGGATGTGAGAATTGGACTGTGAAGAAAGTTGAGCACCAAAGAATTGATGCTTCTGAACTGTGGTGTTGGAGAAGACTCTTGAGAGTCCCTTGGACTGCAAGGAGATCCAACCAGTCCATTCTAAAGGAGATCAATCCTGGGTGTTCTTTGGAAGGACTGGTGCTGAAGCTAAAACTCCAATACTTTGGTTAACTCATTGGAAAAGACCCTGCTTCTGGGAGGGATTGGGGGCAGGAGGAGAAAGGGATGACAGAGGATGAGATGGCTGGATGGCATCACCGACTCGATGGACATGAGTTTGGGTGAACTCCGGGAGTTGGTGAAGGACAGGGAGGCCCGGCGTGCTGTGATTCATGGCGTCGCAAAGAGTCTGACACAACTGAGCGACTGAACTGAACTGAAAGTATAAAAATTGTTAACTAGTACTAGATAGGCTTCCCAAGTGATGCAGTGATAAAGAATCTCCCTGTCAGTGAAGGAGACTCAAAAGATACAGGTTCAATCCCTGGGTCGGGAAGATCCCCTGAAGAAGGAAATGGCAACCCACTCCAGTGTTCTTGTGTGAAAAATCCCATGGACAGAGGAGCTTGGCAGGCTACAGTCCATGGGGTCTCAAAGAGTTGTACATGACTGAGTGACTGAGCACGCACACACACACACACACACACTATATGGATATGCTACAAATATTGAAACATATATATTAAAATTTTAGACTGTCTAATAAAAAAATTACTGTTATTAAAAGAAGACCCCATGGACTATATCCTGCCAGGCTCCTCTGTCCATGGGATTTTCCAGGTCAGAATACTGGAGTGGGTAGGCATTCCCTTCTCCAGGAGATCTTCCCAACTCAGGGATCAAACCCAGGTTTCCCAGATTGCAGGTGGATTCTTTACTATCTGAGCCACCAAAGAAGCCCAGTAAAAAATTGGTATATAAAAATTAAGACTAAAGCAAAAAGCTCATTGAGAAGATGAAATAGATTTCTAAAAATTGCTGAATGAACCCCAAAAAAGAAAGGAGGAACAAATGAATAAAGAACAGCTACAACAAATAAAGAAGAAACACACAATTTAAATGCAGCCATATGAGGATTTATGATAAATGCAAATGAACTAACAATACCATGTAAAAGATAGATACTGTCAAAATGGATTTACAAAAAAAATTTTTTTAAAGAAAGACTAAATCTATGCTATGTAATAGAAACACACTTTAAAGAACACAGAGAGGCTAACATTAAAAATGCGGAAGATACCAGCCAAGATGGCAGAATTGAAAGATCCTGAGCTCGGCTGCTCTAATGACACACCAAAATTACAACAGAACAGCTATTGATGAAAATGACTGGAAGCTATCAGATGAGATCTTCTACAAATTAAAGATATTAAAGAAGGAACCACAACAAGATGGGCAGGAGGGGCAGAGACACAGTATAGTCAAGGCCCATACCCCAAATGGGTGACCCATAAATGGAAGAATAATTACAACTGCAGACGTTCTCCCCTAAAAGTAATGAATCTAATCCCCACAGCAGGCTTCCCAGCCCAAAAGTCCTGTACCAGTAAAACAAGTTACCTAAACATTTGACTTTGAAGGCCAGCAGGGCCTACTATTGGGAGTCCCAGAAGGTTAGAGATCAAGACTCCACTCTTAAAAAGTGCACATAAAATCTCATATGCTCCAGGATACAAGGCAGAAGCAATAATTTGAAAGGCGCCCAAGTCACACCTATCTGCTGATCTTGAGAGTTTCCCAGAGAGATAGAAGGCAACTGGAGCCTACCCTGGGGAAAGAGAAAGCGGCAGCAGACAGTTCAGGGAGCTTGTTCTACCACATGGACATTGGTGCTGGCAAAAAAAAATTTAGAATCCTCCCCCTAGCTTATGAGCCTCAGAATCCAGACCTGTACCTACCCAATGGCCTACAGACACCAGTACTAGGACACCTCAGGCCAAGTACTTAACTACACAGGTAAGTACACGGCTCCATCCAACCACAAAGGCTGACTTTAGGCCCCTGAGCCCACAGCTGCCCCTGCCCAAAAGGCCCAAGACTGAACCTACATACCACTGTATAGACGCTAAACCTGGGATCCATGGGAATCTGCTGCCAGGGACCACGGGACCCACCTACACACAACAGTGGACAGGAACTAGAATTTCTGGTCCTGGTCACTAGCAAGTTGTCTCTAGCATCAGGAGTAGCCTCACTCATTAGCAAGAGGACACCAGCCACAGGACAACTAGAGCCCCAAAGCCTGAGGACACAGCTAACCAACCAGCAGGCCAACGTAAAGTTCAGGTACCATGAACCAAACAGACAACTGTGTCAGGAACCAGCCCACCCGCCAGCAGGCTGACACCAGCTCTGGAGCCTCTGGGCTGTGCAGCTAGACACCAGTACCCAACTCTACCTGCCAGGGGGCCAGCACTAGCCCTGGTGCCTGGCTTCACCCATCAGCGGTACCAGCCTGGGGATCTCGTGGAACCAACTCTACCCACCAGTAAGTCAGCACAAGCCGCAGGTTTCCACAGGATTATTCAGCCAGCTGCAGTGTGACCCAGCCCTGCCAATGAGGTGCCAGAAACCTTTGTACAAGGCAGGGCCTGGCAACCAATCAAACCGGGAACCAACCAAGCCTACCAGACCACCCACAGTAGCCAGTTCAACAAAACAGAGTACTCACACAGCCCACATAGGGGACATCCCTAGAGCATATAGCTCTGGTGGCCAAATGGAGGGTGGTCTGCTGGTACACACAGGAAGTCCCCTACAAAAGACCACATCTCCAAACTTGGGAAACATAACCAATCTACCAAATGCATAGAAATAAAACAACAAGTTAAGCAAAATGAGTCAACAATAAAAAATGTTTGAAATAAAGGAACAAGATAATAAAACAAGTTAGGCAAAATGAGTCAACAGTGAAATATGTTCCAAATAAGAGAAAAGCCCATAATAATTAAGGGAAGTGGAGATAACCAAACTATTAGAGAAAGAGTTCAGGGTAATGACTGTAAAGATGATCAAAGAATTTGAGAGAAGAATGGACACAGAGCGAGAAGACAGAATTTGTAACACAGAGTTGGAAAATATAAAGAGCAACCAACCAGACATGAAGAATAAGAACACATGTATACCTGTGGCGGATTCATTTTGATATTTGGCAAAACTAATACAATTATGTAAAGTTTAAAAATAAAATAAAATTAATTAAAAAAAAGAGATAATACACACAAAAAAAGAAAAATACACAGTAGAAATCAAAAGCAAAATAAACAATACAAAGAAACCCATTAATGAGCTGGAAGACAGAGCAGTGGAAATCCTGATCCTGAACAAAAAGAAGGAAATAAAAATAAAAACAAATGAGAAAAGTTTAAGAGATCTCTAGGACAACATCAAGCATAGTAACACTTGCAATAGAGGAGTCCCAAAAAGCAAAGACAAAAAAAGGTGGGGACAGAGAACATATTTGAAGACATAATAGCTGAAAACTTCCCTAATCTGGGAATGGAAACAGACATTCAAGTCCGGAAAGAATGGCTAGACACATTTTAATTAAAATGGCAAAAACGAAAGATAAAGAGATAACATAAAAAGCAGCAAGGGAAAAAGTAACAAGTTGCATATACGGTAACTCCCCTTAGGCTGCCAACTGACTTCTCTGTAGAAACTCTGCAGATCAGAAGAATGGCACAACATATGCAAATTGATGAAATTTAAAAATCTACAAGCAGGAATACTGTACCCAGCAAGGGTCTCATTCCGATTTCATGGAGAGGTCAAAACTTTACCCACAAGCAAAGCTAAAAGAATTTAGCACCACCAAACCAATTTATAAGAAATGTTTAAAGGACTTTCTAAGCAAAAAAGGAAAGGCCAAAACTAGAAACATGAAATCATGAAAGAGTACTGGAAAATATAGGGTAAGATAGGAAATCAACCACACACAAAGCGAGTAGGAAGGTAGGAATAAAATCATTCTTACCCACAAAAAGGAGTTAAGGGATACATAAAACAATTAGATGCAAAATAAAATGTCAAAAGACGGTAATCATGAGGGGATGAGACTACAAATGCAGGACTGTTAAAATTAATTTTAAATTAAGAGATCAGCAACTTAAAACTATCATATATATCTCTCACAGTAATCAAAAACCAAAAATCTGTTAACAAATATACATACACACACACAAAGGGAATGGAATCCAAAAATAATACTAAAGATAGTCATCAAATCACAATAAAAAAAGACAAAAAAGATGAAGAAAGGAACTAAAAGGAACTACAAACACAATTAACAAAATGGCAGAAAAAGTACATATTAATAATTACTTTAAATATAAGTGAACTAAATGTACCAATCAAAAGACACAGAGTGGCTGAATGGATAAAAAAAAAAAAAAAAAGACCCATAAATGCTGCCTACACAAGATTTATTGCAAATGTAAAGACACACAGACAGAAAGTGAGGGTATGGAAAAAGGTTTTATCATGCAAGCAAAAATGAAAAGAAAGCAATATTTATTTCAGACAAAATAGACTTTAAGACAAAGACTACTGAACAAGACAAAGAAGGCCATAACATAATAATCAAGGGGTTGATTTAAGTAGAAGATATAACAATTACAAATATATATGTACACTACATAGAAGCACTTAAATGCATAAAGCAAGTATTAACAGACATAAAAAAAAAAGAAGTTGACGGTAACACAAAATTGGTAGGAGATTTTAAGACCTCACTAGCATCAATGGACAGATCAGGCAAACAGAAAATTAATAAGGAAATACTGCCCTTAGGTGACACACTACATCAGATAGATTTAATGATATATATGGAACACTGCATCCAAAGCAGCAGAATACACATTATTTTCAACACACACATGGAACATTTTCCAGAATAAGTCACGTGCTAGGCCACAAAGGGAGCCTTCTTAAATTTAAGAACACTGAAATCATATCAAGTAACTTTTTGGACCAAAATGTTACGAGACAGAAACCAACTACAAGAAAAAAATGTTGCAAAATACACAAACATGGTAGTTAAAAAATCTGCTACTAAACAACCAATGGATCAACCAAAAAACCAAAGAAGAAATCAAAAAATACTTTGAAACAAATGAAAATAAAAATACAAGGCTTCAAAATCTATAGGACACAGCAAAATCAGCTCTAAGAGGGAACTTTATAGCAATATAATCTCACTTCAGCAAACAAGAAAAATCCCAAATATACAACCTAACATTACACCTAAAGTAGCTAGAAAAAGAATGAACAAAACTCAAAGTTAGTAGAAGGAAAGAAACCAAAAGAATCAGAGCAGAAATATATGAAATAGAGACTAAAATTAAACAAACAAACAGAGAAAAGAATCAATGCAACTAAGATCTGGTTTACTGAAAATATAAACAAAATCAATAAACCCATATCCAAGTTCACCAAGAAAAAAAGAGAGAGAGCCTAAATCAATAAAATCAGAAATGAAAAAGAAGTTACAACTGACACCATAGAAATATAATGGGTCATAAGAGATTACCATGAACAACTATTAACATATGCCAATTAAATGAACAACCTAGCAGAACCAGGCAAATTCCTAGAAATGTACAGTCTCCCAAGACTGAAACAGGTAGAAGTAGAAAATATGAACAGACCAATTACCATCAACAAAACCGAATCAGAAATTTTCAAAAATTCCAACAAACACAAGTCTAGGACTTCTGAGGTGACATCTTCCAAATATTTAAAAGGTTAACACCTATCCAACCCAAACTACCGCAAAAAATTGAAGAGGAGAGAATGCTTCTAAACTCATTCTATGATACCGCCATCACCCTTTTACCAAAATCAGACAACAATATCACAGAGAAGAAAATTACAGGCTAGAATCACTGATGAATATCTTAGGTTGGTGCAAAAGTAACTGTGAGTTTTGCATTGTTGAAATTTGCCATTTGATATTGGAATACATTTTAAATAAATGTGGTTATGTTATACATCCTTTTAATGCACAGTTCTCACTTCATGTTTTTTGCTAATGACTTATCACTTGCTGTTTATTTTATATTTATTTTAGACTATGGAAATGACATTAGACAAAAAGCAAATTTGAGCAATTTTCTTATTTGAGTTCAAAATGGGTCATAAAGTAATGGAGACAACTCACAACATCAACAACACATTTGGCCCAGGAACTGCTAACAAACGTACAGTGCAATGGTGGGTCAAGAAGTTTTGCAAAGGAGATGAGAGCCTTGAAGATGAGGAACGCAGTCCTGGCCCATCAGAAGCTGACAATGAAAACTAAGAGCCATGATTGAAACTGATCCTCTTTCAACTACATGAGAAGTTGCCTAAGAACCCAACATCAATCATTCTATTGTCATGCAGTATTTGAAGCAAACTGAAAGAGTGAAAATGCTTAATTAGTGGGTACCTCATGAGGTGACTGCAAATCAAAAAAATCGCCATTTTGAAGTGTTGTCTTCTCTTATTCTACACAACAACAATGGACCATTTCTCCATTGGATTGTGATGTGCAGCAAAAAGTGGGTTGTGTAAGACAACCAGTGATGACCAGCTCAGTGGATGGACTGAACTGAGAAAAAGTTCCAAAGCAATTCCCAAAGTCAACTTTTGCATCAGAAAAAGGTCCTGGTCACTGTTTGGTGGTCTCTTGCCCAGCTGATCCACTAATGCTTTCTGAATCCAGGTGAAACCATTACATCTGAGAAATATGCTCAACAAATCAACGAGATGCATTGAAAACTGCAATGCCTACAACTGGCATTGGTCAATAGAATGAGCCCAACAATTCTCCACAACAATGCCCAACCACACATTGCACAACCGACGCTTCAAAAGTTGAATGAATCTGGCTATGAAGCTTTGGTCTCATCTCCCATATTCACCTGAACTCTCGCCAACTGACTACCACTTCTTCAAGCATCTCGATGACTTTTTTCAGGGGAAACACTTTCACAACCAGCAGGATGCAGAAAATGCTTTCCAAGAGTTTGTCAAATCCTGAAGCATAGATTTTTATGCTAAAGGAATAAGCAAACATTTCTTGTTGGCAAAAATGTATTTGTTATAATGGTTTCTGTTTTGATTAATAAAGATGTGTTCGAACCTAGTTATAATGATTTAAAATTCACAGTCCAAATTGTAACTATATTTGCACCAAGCTAATTAAAAGACGCTTACTCCTTGGAAGGAAAGTTATGACCAACCTAGATAGCATATTCAAAAGCAGAGACATTACTTTGCCAACTAAGGTCCGTCTAGTCAAGGCTATGGTTTTTCCAGTGGTCATGTATGGATGTGAGAATTGGACTGTGAAGAAAGCTGAGCGCTGAAGAATTGATGCTTTTGAACTGTGGTGTTGGAGAAGACTCTTGAGAGTCCCTTGGACTGCAAGGAGATCCAACCAGTCCATTCTGAAGGAGATCCATCCTGGGATTTCTTTGGAGGGAATGATGATGAAGCTGAAACTCCAGTACTTTGGAGTTTCATGCGAAGAGTTTCATGTGAAGAGTTGACTCATTGGAAAAGACTCTGATGCTGGGAGGGATTGGGGGCAGGAGGAGAAGGGGACGACAGAGGATGAGATCGCTGGATGGCATCACTGACTCGATGGAAGTGAGTCTGAGTGAACTCCGGGAGTTGGTGATGGACAGGGAGGCCTGGCGTGCTGCGATTCATGGGGTCACAAAGAGTTGGACATGACTGAGTGACTGAACTGAACTGAACTGAATACATTCTAAAATCCTCAACAAAATATTAGCAAACAAAATTTAACAATACATTAAAAGGATCATACATTATGATCAAGTGGGATTTATCCCAGAGATGCAAGGATGGCCCAATATATGCAAAGTACTAACACAATAATGTAAACCAACTATACCCCAGTAAATTTTTTTTAATCTGCAATGTTAACTGCAGATATCACACATTCCCTGACTTCACACTATACTACAAATTAACAGTTTGAAAAATCATATAAGCATATCAACAGATGCATAAAACATTTTGACAACATTCATATATGATAAAAATTCTCCAGAAATTGGGTATAGAGGTGATCTCAACATGATAAAGGCTATATATGATAAGCACAGAGCTAATAATATACTCAGGCTTCTCCAGTGGCTCAGTAGTAAAGAATCCATCTGCCAGTGCAGGAGACGCAGGTTTGATTCCTGGGTCAGCAAGATTCCCTGGAGAAGGAAATGGCAACCCGCTCCAGTATGCTTGCCCGGGAAATTCCATGGACAGAGGAACCTAGTGGGCTATAGTCCATGGGATTGCAAAAAGAATCGGACATGACTTAGGGACTAAACAACAACATTATACTCAATCATACAAAGTTGAAAGTATTTTCTCTAACATCAGGAACAAGACAAAGATGCCCACTTTCACCACTTTTATTCACCATAGTTTTGAAAGTCCTACCCTCAGCAATCAGACAATAAAAAGAAGTAAAAGGAATTTAAATTGGAAAGAAAGAAGTAAACATCACTCTTTGCAGACTATACATATAAAGTATACTTAGAAAATCCTAAAGATATTACCAAAAGACTGCTAAAGCTCACCAATGAATTTGTTAAAGCTGCAGGATACAAATTTAATATACAGAAATATACTGCATTTTATGCACTAGCAATGAACTACCAGAAAGATAAGTTAAGGATATGATCCCATTTACAATCACATCAAAAAGAATTAAAATACCTAGTAATAACTTCCTAAGGAAGAAGACTTGTACTAGACTTGTACTAGAAAATTATAAGGCACTGATGAGAGAAACTGAAGAGGAAACACACACATGCAAAGATAGATCATGTTCATGAATTGGAAGAATATTTTTTAAAATAACCATATTATCAAAGGCAGCCTGAAGGCGCAATGCAATCTCTATCAAAATATCAATGGTATTCTTCACAAAACTAGAATAAATAATTTTAAAATTTGTATGAAAACACAAAAGACCCCAAAGCCAAAACAATCTTGAGAAAGGACAGAGCTGGAGATACCACACTTCCTGACTTCACACTATACTACAAAGCCACAGTAATCAAAATAGTATGGTACTGGCATAAAAACAGACATATAGATTAATGGAACAGAGTAGAGAACCCAGAAATAAGCCCACACACTTGTGGTCAACTAATCTATTACAAAAGAGGCATTGAATACACATGGAGAAAAATCGTTTCTTTAATAAGTGGTGCTGGAAAAACTGGACATGTACATATAAAAGAATGATATTAAAACATTTCCTTATCCCATATACAAAAAATAGCTTGAAATAGATTATAAACCTAAATGTAAGGCCAGAAACAATAAAAGACATAGAAGAAAATGTAGGCAGAACACTCCTCAACATAAATCCCAGCAATAATTTTCTCAATCTTTCTCCTAAGGTAAATAATACAAAAAGAAAAGTAAACACATAAGGCCTAATTAAATTAAAAGCTTTTACATAACGAAGGAAACCATCAACAGAAGGAAAAGACAACCTACTGAATGAGAAAAAATTTTTGTAAATGGTATGGCTAATATGGAGTTAATATCCAAAATATATGGATACCTCATGAAACTCAATATCAAAAAAAAACAAAAACTTGACTAAAAAATGGGCAGGAGACTTGAATAGACATTTTTCCAAAGAAGATATACAAATGGCCAACAGGCACATGAAAAGATGTCCAACACTGTTAACCATCAGAGAAATGCAATTCAAATTCTCAGTATCACCTCACATATGTCAGATTGCTGCTGCTGCTGCTGCTAAGTCACTTCAGTCGTGTCCGATTCTGTGAGACCCCATAGACAGCTCCCCTATTCCTGGGATTCTCCAGGCAAGAACACTGGAGTGGGTTGCCATTTCCTTCTCCAATGCATGAAAGTGAAAAGTGAAAGTGAAGTCACACAGTCGTGCCTGACTCTTCGCGACCCCATGGACTGCAGCCTACCAGGCTCCTCCGTCCATGGGATTTTCCAGGCAAGAGTACTGGAGTGGGGTGCAATTGCCTTCTCCGATGTCAGATTGGCTATCATCAAAAAGACAACAAATAACAAATGCTGATGTGGCTGTGAAGAAAAGGAAATCCTTATACACTGCTGGTGGAATGAAAACTGGTACAATCACTGTGGTAAATAGTATCAATGTTCCTTAAAAGACAGGAGGGTATTCTCTGGCAATCCAGTGGTTGGGACTTTGCACTTTCACTGCCAAGGGCCTAAGTTCAATCACTAGTCAGGGAACTGGGATCCCACAAAACATGTGGCACAGCCAAAAAAAAAGTCTACAAATAGAATTATCAAATGACCCAGCAATTCCTCTCCTGAGTATATATCTGAAAAAAACAAAAACACTAATTTGAAAGATACATACACCCCAATGTTTATAGCAACATTATTTACAATGGCCAAGATATGGAAATAACCTAAGAGTCCATCAACAGATGAACGGAAAAAGAAGATGCAGTAGGGGGTTTCAGGATGGAGAGGACACATGTATGCTTATGGCTGATTCATAGTGATGTATGACAAAAACCACCACAATATTGTAAAGTCATTATCCTCCAATTAAAATAAATAAGTAAATGTTTTTAAAAAATTTAAAAAGATGTGGTAGGTATATACAATGTAACACTGCTCAGTCATGTAAAAGTATGAAATTGCAACATCTGCAACAACATGATGGACTTGGAGGATATTATATTTGGTGAAATAAGTCAGGCAGAGAAAGACAAATACTGTATGTTATCACTTATATGTGGAATCTAAAAAATAAAGCAAACTACTGAGTACAACACAAATGACACTCACATATATAGAAAACTAGTAGTCACCAGTGGGAAGAAGAAAAGGGAAAGGGAAAGGGGATAGAGGATGGTGAGGTACAAACTACTATGTATAATAAATAAGCTACAAAGTTATATGGTGCAGGGAATACAGCCAATACTTTAGCTGAAACACATGTAATATTGTAAATCAACTACATCTCAATAAAAAGTTAAGAAACTGATTTTTTTTTTTAATTAATGGGAGTATATCAAAGGTATATAGAAAGCAGCCTTTAAAGAATTCACAATGTCCAAAACTAGAATGATCTCAGCATCTAAATAAAAAATACACTTTTGGATTACAATTCAAAGTATAAAATATACATAAGATCATGCTGATATAAATAAATCACTGAACCAATAAATTAATGATGGGGGGAGGCACAAATCTTCTTTACAGAAGAATTTCAGGTAATTTATATACATACTCCTGCCAGAAGGTAAAAGAGTATCTGCTTCTCCCTATCCCACCCCACAACACTACCTTAAGTGTAAGCTGAACTTAGTGACTCACTTCCAAAGAGGAAGAAGGGAAAAACCGTAGCTGTTTAGTGAAGAAACCTGGCAAACGGAACCTTACCCAGGTGATGAAGTGTCATACCACCAGTGCTGTCATGTGGATACCACACACTCCCGATATGATGATATTAAAAAGGACAGTTGACTTGTGTGGTATTGTTCCCACAAACCCACAATCCCAATCTGATTATAAGAAAAATTATCAGACAAACCCAGATTGAGGGACATTCTACAAGATACCTAGTCGGAAATTGTCAAGACTGTCAAGGTCATGAAAAATAAGGAAAGAGTGAGAGATTATCACAGATCACAGGAAAATGGGGAGACAAAACAACTAAACAATGTGCTATCCTAAACTGAATCAGTGAACAGAAAGAGGGAATTAACGGGAAAACTGGTGAAATATAAAGACACTCTGGAGTTTGGTTATCAGTGATGCATCCATGCTAGATTCTTAGTTTTGACAAGTGTAAATGTAAGATGTTAACAATGGGGGACCTGAGTAAGGGGAATGTAAGAACACTCTGTATTATCTGTGAAATTTCTCTGTAAATCTAAAACTATTTCCCCTAAAGTATAATTAAATAGGCAAGTTCAGTTCAGTTACTCAGTCATGTCCGATTCTTTGCGACCCCATGGACTGCAGTACACCAGGCTTCCCTGTCCATCACGAACTCCCGGAGCTTACTCAAACTCATGTCCATGGAGTCGGTGATCCCATTCAACCATCTCATCCTCTGTTGCCCCTTGTCCTCCCACCTTCAATCTTTCCCAGCATCAGGATCTTTTCCAATGAGTCAATTCTTCGCGTCAGGTGGCCAAAGTATTGGAGTTTCAGCTTCAGCATCAGTCCATCCAATGAACATTCAGGACTGATTTCCTTTAGGATGGACTGGTTTGATCTTGCAGAGAAGGGACTCTCAAGAGTCTTCTCCAACACCACAATTCAAAAGCATCGATTCATAATCAGACTAAACAAGTAAATGTTTAATAGTAAGAGAACTGGTAAAAAAAAATTATCATATATCTATATATGATATACCTATATCATGAGATACTGTATATAACCTTAAAAAATGTTTAAAAGGAAATTTAACAATGTGCTAAAAGCTTAATAAATAATGTTTTAAATGTGAAAATCAATATTAAAAACTATTTAAATAATATTTAATTCTTGTAAAATGTACAACACTGGCAGTAATGCAATAAAAAAGGAACAATGTAGATTAAAGCATTTCTGATAGTTTTTAAAAATTCTCCATGAGAGTTTTGAAAAACTCTCTTCGTGTTGCACCATAGAAGTTGAGTATCACATGCCTCAAGGTCAAATTTTTAATTCTATGACCTTTCTTTTGAAGTTTCTACAAAAGTAGCATCCTAAATGAGGCAGATGCTGACATTTGCCTATCCGAGATCAATTATCTCCTTCCATTCTAAAAGATTTTCATTTTTTGAAGAAAATCATAAATGGGTGCTGAATTTTGTCAAAGGCTTTTTCTGCATCTATTGAGATGATCATATGGTTTTTATCTTTCAATTTGTTAATATGGTGTATCACACTGATTTGCATGTATTGAAGAATCCTTGCATCCCTGGAATAAACCCAACTTGATCAAGGTGTATGAGCTTTTTGATGTCTTGCTGAATTCTATTTCCTAAAATTTTGTTGAAGATTCTTGCATCTAGGTTAATCAGTGATACTGGCCTATAGTTTTCTTTTTTTGTGTTGCTTTTGTCTGGTTTTGGTATCGGGATTATGGTGGTCTCGTAGAATGAACTTGGAAGTATTCCTTCCTCTGCAATTTTTTGAAAGAGTTTCAGAAATGTAGGCATTAATTCTTCTCCAAATGTTTGATAGAATTCTTCCGTGAAGCCATCTATCTGGTCCTGGGCTATTGTTTTTTCAGAGATTTTTGATCACAGCTTCAATTTCAGTGCTTATAATTGAGTTGTTCATAATTTATACTTCTTCCTGGTTCAGTCTTGGAAGATTGAACTTTTCTAAGAATCTGTCCATTTCTTCCAGGTTATCTATTTTATTGCCATATAGTTGTTCATAATACTCTTTTATAATACTTTGTATTTCTGCATTGTCTGTTGTAACCTCTCATTTTTCATTTCTAATTATGTTGATTTGATTTACCACTCTTTTTTTCTTGATGGGCCTCAACATAGTAAAGGCCATATATTATAAACCTACAGCAAACATTATTCTCAATGGTGAAAAGCTTAATTCCCCCTAAGATCAGGAACAAGACAAGGATGTCCACTTTCACCACTAGTATTCAACATAGTTCTACAAATCCTAGCTACAGCAATCAGAGAAGAAACAAATAAAAGGAATCCAGATCAGAAAGGAGAAAGAAATGGCAACCCACTCCAGTATTCTTGCCTGGAGAACCCTGTGGACAGAGGAGCCTGGTGGGCTGCTGTCCATAGGGTCACAGAGAGTCAGACACTACTGAAGCAACTTAGCATGCATGAATGCATTGGAGAAGAAAATGGCAACCCACTCTAGTATTCTTGCCTGGAGAATCCCAGGGACAGAGGGCCTGGTGGGCTGCCGTCTATGGGGTCACACAGAGTCGGACACGACTGAAGCGACTTAGCAGCAGCAGCAGCAGATCAGAAAAGAAGTAAAGCTCTCACTGTTTGCAGATGACATGACACTGTACATAGAAAACCCTAAAGACAGTATCAGAAAATTACTAAGCTAATCAGTGAATTTAGCAAAGTTGCAGGATACAAAATCAATACACAGAAATCACTTGCATTTCTATATACTAACAATGAAAAATCAAAAAGAGAAATTAAGTAATCAACCCCACTCACCATTGCAACAAAAAGAATTAAATACCTGTAATAAACTTACCTAAGGAGATGAAGGAACTGGTATGGG
This sequence comes from Bos javanicus, assembly GCF_032452875.1. Classification (NCBI taxonomy): domain Eukaryota; kingdom Metazoa; phylum Chordata; class Mammalia; order Artiodactyla; family Bovidae; genus Bos; species Bos javanicus. The sequence continues at coordinate 12,026,032 of NC_083878.1, read as the reverse complement.
GAGGGAGGAGGGAGGAGGGTTCAGGATGGGGAACACATGTATACCTGTGGTGGATTCATTTTGATATTTGGCAAAACTAATACAATTATGTAAAGTTTAAAAATAAAATAAAATTTAAAAAAATAAATAAATAAAAGGATATTACATATAAATGTAATACACTTATATGTAAAATCAACAAAAAAAATTATATAAGACACTAATGAAAGAAATCAAAGATGACATAAACAGATATAGAGATATTCCATGTTCCTGGGTAGAAAGAATCAATATTGTGAAAATGACTATACTACCAAATGCAATCTACAGATTCAATGCAATCCCTATCAAATTACCAATGGCATTTTTCACAGAACTAGAACAAAAAATTTCACAATTCATATGGAAACACAAAAGACCCCAAATAGCCAAAGCAGTCCTGAGAAAGAAGAATCGAGCTGGAGGAATCAACCTTCCTGACTTCAGATTATACTACAAAGCTACAGTCATCAAGAAAGTATGGTACTGGCACAAAAACAGAAATATAGACCAATGCAACAAGATAGAAAGCCCAGAAATAAACCCAAGCACTTATGGGTACCTTATTTTTGACAGAGGAGGCAAGAATATATAATGGGGCAAAGACAGCCTCTTCAGTAAATGATGCTGGGAAAACTGCACAACTACATGTAAAAGAATGAAATTAGAACACACCATACACAAAGATAAACTTAAAATGGATTAAAGACCTAAATATAAGACCAGAAACTAAAAACGTCTTAGAGGAAAACATAGGGAGAACACTGAATGACGTAAATCAAAGCAAGATCCTCTATGACCCACCTCCTACAGTAACAGAAATTAAAACAAAAGTAAACAAGTTGGACCTGATTAAACTTAAAAGCTTTTGCACAGCAAAGGAAACTATAAGCAAGGTGAAAAGACAACCCTCAGAATGGGAGAAAATAATAGCAAATGAAACAACTGACAAAGGATTAATTTCCAAAATATACAGGCAGCTCATACAACTCAATCAGAAAAACAAACAACCCAATCAAAAAGTGGGGAAAAAACCTAAACAGACACTTATCCAAGGAAGACATACAGATGGCTAACAAACACATGAAAAGATGTTCAACATCACTCATTATTAAAGAAATATAAATCAAAACTACCATGAGATATCACCTCACACTGGTCAGAATGGCCCTCATCAAAACGTCTACAAACAATAAATGCTGGAGAAGGTGTGGAGAATGTAAATTGATACAGCCACTATGGAAGACAGTATGGAGATTCCTTTAAAAACTAGGAATAAAACCACCATACAACCCAGCAATGCCACTCCTAGGCATATACCCTGAGGAAATCAAAATTGAGAAAGACACATGTATCCATTGTTCATTGCAGCACTGTTTACAATAGCTAGAACATGGAAGCAACCTAGATGTCCATCGACAGATGAATGGATAAAGAAATTGCAGTACACACACACACACACACACACACACACACACACACACACAATGGAATATTACTCAGCCATAAAAAGGAACACATTTGAGTCAGTTCTAATGAGATGGATAAACCCAGAACCTATTATACAGAGTGAAGTAAGTCAGAAAGAGAAAGATAAATATCATATTCTAACACATATGTATGGAATCTAGAAAAATGGTTCTGAAGGATTTATTTACAAGGCAGCAATGAAGAAACAGACATAGAGAATAGACTTATGGACATGGGGAAAGGGGAGAAGAAGGTGAGATGTATGGAAAGAGTAACATGGAAACTTACATTACCATATGTAAAATAGACAGCCAACAGGAATTTCCTATATGGCTCAGGAAACTCAAACAGGGGCTCTGCATCAACCTAGAGGGGTGGGACGGGGAGGGAGATGGGAGGGAGTTTCAAAAGAGAGGGGATGTATGAATCAACATACGGCTGATTCATGTTGAGCTTTGACAGAAAACAACAAAATTCTGTAAAGCAATTATCCTTCAATTAAAAAATAAATTAGTTTAAAAGAAAAAGAAAAGATTTCCAATTTTGTTAGAAGTAGCAGTGTGCTTAGGTTAAAAAACTACATTTTGAAATTGTATACAAAAATCATCTAGGAATGCTCTTTAAAAAAGTAAAGGTTCAGCTCGGTTTGCGACCCCCTTCACCTCTTACTCTTCTTCTTGACATAACACTGGAGAGAGAAATTATGAGAAGAAAACACATATGGGTAAAAGCTACATGTTATGGATTTCTGGGCAGAAGTATAGAAGAAGACTGGGCCCCAACTGCATCAGCACTGAACTGCCTACCACCTTACTTCGTGATAAAAAGAAATACAACCCTCTCTTTTTAAATGCCATTTTTGTCTCTTTGAACACATGTATACAATCCACATAGTAAAGAACTGATGGTTATATGCCAATTTTTCTTATTATTTATCCTGTTGAAAAGAGAACAAAAATCTACTTTTAAGACAGTCATTCAACTCAGCTGTATTTGGTATTTTTCAAGCCACAATACCTACTGGCTTTGGTTCCCTGGGACAGGTAGAAGAGGAAATGTTCCATTCTTGTTTGGGGCAAAGCTAAGGAGAAACAGCTTGAATTGTTTCATTATCATTAAAACAATGACAATACAATCAGAGATATACCTCTCAATTTACTCTCATTTAATGACTTAGTGTTCATGTAACAAAACATTTTACTGAATAGGCATTTGCTGTGCAGAGGTTATCTGGAGTGAAGAAGGAACAAAATAAGATCCCCTCTTTAGGAAGCACCTTCCTTTAAGTGTTTTAAACAGTCTTAATGAAATGAATCATGATGGGAAACAAAAACATTTTCCACTTTTTTTAATTGCTATAGTACTCAGTTATGGTGGTGCTAGTGGTAAAGAATCTGCATGCCAATGCAGCAGATGCAAGAGACCCAGTTCGATCCCTGGGTTGGGAAGATCCCTTGGAGAAAGAAAAGGAAACCCACTCCAGTATTCATGCCTGGAAAAGTCCCATGGGTTTACAGACAGTCAGACACTACTCAGCACTTGTCAGCAGAAACTCAGTTGCAATCAACAACAAAAACAAATACCTGAAGGGGGAGAAAAACTCCACAATTTCCAAATAAGGAAGTAAATTAAGGAAATTGTAGTACGACAAGACAAAGAATATTATATACTCAAAAAATAAGTGTGGAGATTGTTATGCATACAGAAGAACATTAATTGAAAGCACGGAACAAAAACAATGTACATACACTCTTAAAGTTATATAAAACAAAGAATGCAAAACAAGGATCAGACAGGGTCATAAAATCTAAAATGGAATGTTTGGCCTTTTGTTCATATTTTACTATATATTACTAAATATGAAATGATGAAATAAACATGAATCTGGCAACGTGTGTGTGTATTCTGAAATGTTCCTACTGCAAAAAACCTAAAATGCTGGATAAAATAGAAATTTTGCTTTTTTAACTTCATATTAAAATGAATATCAAGCTTTCCTAAGCTTGCATGGAAGTGAGAAAAATCCTAAAAGGGCCAGGAATGAGAGCAGCAAGGAGGAAAGCTATCTTAATGGCCTAAAGCAGGAGTCGGAAAACTATAATCCACAAGCCAAATCCAGCTTATAATCATAAGCTAAGAATAGTTTTTAAATGTTAATAGTTGAAAATAAAAATGAAGAAATCTTAACAAATGAAAATTATATGAAACTCAAATTTCAGTGTCTATAAATGAAGTTCTTTACAATATACCTATGCTCATTCATTTAAGTCTTGTCTACAGATATGTTCATATCACAACAGCAGAGACTGTATGACCTGAAAAATCTAAAATATTTTCTATCTGGCCCTTCACAGAAAAAGTTTGCCAACTCTTGGCCAATAGCTTCATTTTTAATGAATACACAAGGGGGACAGGAAACAAAGCCTCTGGCTCACACAGGGCAAGGAATTAAACTGGAGATGTGGTACAAAGGCATAAGAACAAAGGGATACACCCTTAATCAAAAGCAAACTAGAGAAATATATATCCCACAAAATCATATAACATGGACCCAGGCCTACTTACACAATAAATATTCATGGGCAGGGGACCAGGTAAAAAGAAGACTTTCCTTGGGCATTTGTAGCTACTACATAGTCTACATATGGATCAGCGGCAGAAAAACTACCAAAGTGAAAATTTAGTTTACACTGATATCAAGTAATCAATGTTCCCCACCCCATGTGCAGCTACTAATACAGCTTTCTCATAAGAACAATAGCACCCATAAATAAAGTCCCCAAGAAACTGAGTTAGCAGTAAAAACAACAACAAATCATACAGTTACTCAAACCAACATTTCTTCTTAAAATATGTGTTAGCTAAAACATTAAAGCATCACTGAAAAACAGCAAAGTGTTAATAAGCTACTGTGAAAACACCAGGACAAGTTTTAGAAGAAACCTGATACCCAGGGAAATAAGGAGAATACTAGAGCACTAAACTGATTTTGAACTGAAGATATTTCTCAATTATAATTCCAAAAATGTGAGGTTCATCTTGGGAGCCTAAAAGGGCAAAGAAAGCAGAATTTAAGGGTCAAATTCATCCAAGAATCCAAGATTCTCTCCCATATGAAGTTTCAAAGAATAACTACACTCTAGAAGTAGGAATAGATCACTAAATCCTTACCATCCAGAGGGGAGTCCAATGAAAGTTACCTTGGTGCAGAGCAGAACACAATATCACAAAAAAAAAAAAGAAAGTCAGGGGGCTGGATCAGGGAGTAGAGGAGTTAAAATAAACAACATTCCGAAGAAGCTGTATTCAAACCCAAAGCCTCAAAAGAATTTGCAGCCCATATCTGGGTAGACTACATGAGTTTGGTTTAAAAAGTCCTTTATTGGCAGTGTTACTAGGTACCTGACAGAAACAGACAAAATTCAGCCCTGGAGAAAGAAACTTTCATACAAGATTTCAAGGAATACACACAAACACACACATGAATACACATTTTTTTTCAAAGGTAATAGCCATGACAGAGTCAAAGAAAACTAGGCAAAAAAGAAAATGAAGATCTATGAGTATGAACTAGCAGAAAAACACCCACAAGACTTCAACTGTTAGAATTAATAGGCAAAGATATTACAACTATTCTTTACCTGTTTTCAGAAAATAAAATTGTTGAAAATACCTTATAAAAATAGAAAACTATTAAACTGGTAGATATAAAATGGATAAACAACAAGGTCCTAGTGTATAGCACAGGGAACTATATTCAATATCCTGTACTAAACCACAATGGAAAAGAATATGAAAAACATATATATAGATAGACAGATAGATATATAGATACACACACACACAGACACACACACACACGTACACCCAGATTTGGGGAAAAAACAGAAATCCTAGAAAAGGGGGAAAAAAACTGAATTTTAATTTCAGTCTACATTACTGATAATGAAACACAACAGAAGAAAGAACTAACTGGAAAATAAATTGGAAGAAATTACACAGAATCAAGTCAGAAAAAAATGAAAACTATATAGCTGAAAATAACAAACATGGAGTTTAGAGTGAAATTAATCTAATACATATTTAATTAAAGCTCCTGAAAGAGAAAACAGAAAGATTGAGGCAAGAAAAATACTTAAAAAATGGCTGAGAATTTTCCAGAACTGATGAAAGACATTAATCCACTGGTTCAAACATGCAATAAATCCAAAATATATAAACGAAAAGAAATCTACTCACCAACATCTCACAATGAAGCAGCTGAAAGTCTAGGATATGGAGAAAATTTTAAAGCAGACAAGTGAAGAAAGATAAATTACATTCAAAGTGGAAATCAGATGTATAGCTAATTTTAAACCATCAAAAAACAAAGCTAGAAGACAGTGAAATACTGTGTGTAAAGTACTACAGGAAAATAATTGCAAGCTCAGAATTACATACCTACTTTTAAAAATAAGAGTGAAATAAAGAAATTTCAAGCCAAACAACAGAATTTTTTTTTACAAAACCTGAAAATGTTAGTTGCAGAGAGACTTCCATCAATGGAAATTACAAAGGACATTCTTCAGGCAGAAGGTAAGTGATCTCAAATGGAAGGTCTGAGATCGAGGGAAAGAAGGAATAAAAAGCCAAAATGCAAGCTGCTAATATAAACTAACACTTATTTTGTGAAACTATAATAAGGTCTAGCAGGAATAAAAAGAAAATTAAAATATAGAACAATGATATCACAAACCATGTGGAGGCTAAACAGAATTTTGGTGTTCTAAGGTCTTTACCCATCAGGAAAGTAGAAGTTTAATTAGCTTTAGACTTTCATAACTTAAGGATATATGTTATAATTTACAGGGTCAGCATTGAAAGAACAGAAAGTGTGTATAACTTTCAAAGAGGGAGAAATAACTGAGAGATAGTGGATAAAGGATTTTTAAAAATCAATCCAAAGACAGGCAAGAAAAGGAGAGAAAGAAACAAAGAAGAGCCAAAAAACAGAAAATACAAACTAAGATGACAGACAAAAATTCAAATGTACTAACAATAAATTATATGTAAACTGAATGCCCCTGTTAGTAAATACAATAACACTGATAATGGATCCAACTGGATTGTTTTATATGTCCAGCAATATGCTCTTCACAAGAGACACATTTAAAAATTTATTTTCAAAAAAACCCTGAAAATAATAAAAATACTAACCATATATACACACATACTAGCATAGTTCATTTAATATCACACAAAATATGAGGCAAACGATTACTACAGATAAAAGATCTTACAGTAAGATTCAAACGCCTAAGAACACAGCTTCAAACTATTAATAAATAAAACAAAAAGTGATAGTAATACACTTAGTATAATGCACACACATAAACTTTATGTATGTAATTTTACATACCAAACCGTACTGTACTACTTTCAGGTCATCAAACTTGCCATCATTAAATGTCCGCCTTCAGAAGAACGGTGGAGTGTATACCTTAAGATATTTCCCTAGAGCAATGAAAGTAAATGACTCACAAAGACATAAATGATTTGTAGCAACATAATGTTGAGAGTAAAGTACAAGCCTCAGATATGTTACCCTTTTCACAGCGGTCAAAAGCAAGGAAAAGTAAACAATACGTTATATATAGTTAGACATACCTACAGAAAACAGAAGTAAATTATATACACCAAATACAGCACACTAGGTATTTCTTGTGGAGGAAAAGGCAGGGATATGATGAAACTGATCTACTCAGAGGACTTCAAAGTTGCTAATAATATCTATCTTAAGCTGGAGAGTAATACAAAGATACTTATTTTTATATTTTACAATTTTCATATATTACATATTTTATTACATTTTCTATTTTATAACAAATGAAAAACACAAATAGTAAACTATGCCCAATAGTCTATAAATACGATGTCAATGTTTTTGATAAATAAATGTGTCCTTAAATATCTTTTAAAAAAATAAAACCTGTCAGAATGTTAATCTCTTTCTTGGCTGATACATCATTATTGATGTGTATTTCTTCATTGTACTTCAATATTCTCCAAGTTTTCTAGAATGAATATATATTACTTTTATAATAAGAAGAAAAAAAGTTAGTTTCCATAAAGTTAAAAACAGAAACAACAGCTCAAGGCCAGTGTTTGGAAATTTTTGTGACTTACTGTTCTCTGGAATTGCAACTGATTTTAATTTAAAAATATGGCTGCAATTTTAAAAACAACAACAATACTTTTATGTTCTACATAAGGGAAGTTCCAATAAGGTAGCCTTTGGAGTACTTTAGAAAAGAGTGAAATACTGAAATGGTCACAGTGTTCTCAGGCCAAGAGCCCCATCAAAAAACAAAAGATGTGGGTAACAAACTATTCTAACTACCTACAACTGAAATTGTATGTAGAAAAAATTAGATATAGAAAAAAATTTGCTGCTGCCTTTTATAAAGGCAAAAACATATGACCGCAAAAAACATACTGTACAAATTTGTAATTAACTGTCTACAGATGTTACATAGCATTGATCATTTCCATGCAAGATCAACAAAGGTCAACAAACAGGTAATTTAGTAAACTAAGGTATTCTCAAGAGATAAAAGGTGAAACAGAGGTTGATATCTTCCGGTCTTCCTTCTCTTTATCCCCTGGAGTATGTTATATTCTCATAGTCATGGAAGGTGATAAAATCACAAAACAATCATTTTAGTATCAGCTGTCATAAGAAGACAGTGAAGATGAGAAAAACCATGTAAAGAAAATAGGGGTAGGGGATTAAGAGGTACAAACTATTATGTAGAAAATAAATAAGGTACAGGATATATTGTACAGCACAGGGAATATAGTCAGTATTTTAGAATAACTATAAATGGAGTATAACATTTAAAACCTGCGCATCACTATGTTATACACCTAAAACTTTACACTGTAAATCAACTATACCTCAATAAACATAGATATATAGTAAAAAGAAAAAAAAGTGACTAAAGGGGAATTTGTGTCTTCCATATTGCCATCAGAATAGCTCAAAACACTAAAGATGAAGGAAAACTAAGAGAATTGTCACCCACAGACTTACCCTAAAGAATGCCTAAAGGATGTTCTTAAAAAGAAAGGAAATGATAAATGAGTGAGTCTTAGAACATCAGGAAAAAAGGAAAAATAACAGAAAGAGAAAAAGCATGAATAAGTAAAATAGACTTTCCTACTTATCTTGAGTTTCCTAAATTATATTCAATGATCAAAGCAAAAATACAATATTGTCTGGTAGAGATTTCAAACTTATAGAGAGAAAAATTTAAAGACCATTACATTATTATTTAAGGGATAATAAAAACATGGAGAAGGTAAGATTCCTACACTTTAATTGGCAAAACACTGATATCAGGAAATGTCTGTGGTGATGGAACAGTTCTACATCCTGATTGTGGCAAAAATACAGAATTTACACAAATGATAGAATGGCACACACTAGTCCACACGTACACACTGTGCCAATGTCAGTTCGCTGATTTTAATACTGCACTATATTATGTAAGATGTGACCAGTGGAGAAAATGGGTAAACAGTACACAGGACTTCTTCATACTATCCCTGCAGTCTTTGTAATTCTAATTATTTAAAAATTTAAAGAAAGTTAACTGAAGATACCAAGAAACCTATATAAAGGAGGTAGTAAATGACTGGGATCTGAATATAGTACTGGATTTTACATACACGTACAGGCTAACCGAGGTCCTGATACGTTCACAGCATAATCTAGGCAGGAAAAGAATATCTGAGTAAAGGAGAAAAAGACAATGAGATAAGAAAGGCTGTGACAAGCTGTGGACAGCCTTGATGGCTGGTCTATGTAATATGAAACTATTCTATACCCAATGGAAATCTTAGGAATAAGTCCAAACACTTATGAATAAAGTTTCATTAACAGTATGGCAAAACTTATATTCAGAAAAAATACCACTCATATAGGAAATACAAATGATATGGCTAAAAAAGATATCAGAGTATCAAATTTTAGGCAAATTTCAGTAAGTACAGAAGACTGAAAAATGGAAGGACTCCAACCTCAGAAAATTTGAAGAACACTCATAATATAATAATAATAATAATCGGAGAAGGCAATGGCACCCCACTCCAGTACTCTTGCCTAGAAAATCCCATGGGCGGAGGAGCCTGGTAGGCTGCAGTCCATGGGGTCGAGAAGAGTCGGACATGACTGAGCAACTTGACTTTCACTTTTCACTTTCATGCATTGGAGAAGGAAATGGCAACCCACTCCAGTTTTCCTGCCTGGAGAATCCCAGGGACAGGGGAGCCTGGTGGGCTGCCGTCTATGGGGTCACACAGAGTCGAACACGACTGAAGCGACTTAGCAGCAGCAGTAGCAGCAGCAGCAGCAGCATAATACAATAAAGCAGTGTCCTGTTACATAAAAGCAGTAATACTCCTGGAAAGCAGGTAGCATTAACCTTTTCTTTTCCCCATGTATCTTCTATGTGCATGCGTGTATGCTAAGTCACTTCAGTCATGTCCAACTCTTTACAACCCTATGAACCACAGCCCGCCAGGCTCCTCTGTCCATGGGATTCTCCAGGCAAAAATACTGGAGTAGGTTGCCATGCGCTCTCCCAGGGGATCTTCCCAATCCAGAGACTGAATCCCTGTCTCCTCATTGGCAGGCGGGTTCTTTACCACTAGTGCCACCTGGGAAGCCATGTTTCTTCTACATACATGTCCAAATGATGAAAATCTCAAAGAAGAAATATCAAAAAAACAATAAATATTTTTAAATAATTTGCTGTTTTTCAGTAGCTAAGTCTCATCTGACTCTTTGTGACCCCATAGACTACAGCACACCAGGCTCCTCTGTCCTCCACTATCTCCCAGAGTGTGCTCAAATTCATGTCCACTGAGTCGGTAAGGGTATCTAACCATCTCATCCTCTGCTGCTCCCTTTTCCTGTTGCCTTCAATCTTCCCCAGCATCAGGGCCTTTTCCAAAAAGCCAGCTCTTCACATCAGGTAGCCAAAGTATTGGAGCTTCAGCTTTAGCATCAGTCTTTCCAATAAATATTCAAGGTTTATTTCCTTTACAATTGACTGGTTTGATCTTTTTGCAGTCCAAGGAACTCTCAAGAGTCTTCTCCAGCACCACAAGTCAAAGCATCAATTCTTCAGCACTGAGAATTCTTTATGAATTCTCACATCCGGACATGACTACTGGAAAAAACCATAGCTTTGACTACATGGATAGTTAAAGGATATACAAGATACATATACCTATGTCAGTAAGGTGACATCTCTGCTTTTTAATACACCATCTGCTGCTGCTGCTGCTGCTGCTGCTAAGTCACTTCAGTCGTGTCCAACTCTCTGCAACCCCATAGACGGCAGCCAATCAGGCTCCCCCATCCCTGGGATTCTCCAGGCAAGAACACTGGAGTGGGTTGCCATTTCCTTCTCCAATGTATGAAAGCGAAAAGTAAAAGTGAAGTCACTCAGTTGTGTCCAACTCTTCGAGACCCCACGGACTGCAGCCCACCAGGCTCCTCTGTCCATGGGATCCTCCAGGCAAGAGTACTGGAGTGGGTTACCATCGCCTTCTCCAATACACCATCTAGGTTTGTCATAGCTTTCCTTCCATGGAGCAAGCATCTTTTAATTTCAAGGCTGCAGCCACCATCCACAGTGGTTCTGGAGCCCAAGAAAATAAAATCTGTCACTGCTTCCACTTTTTCCACTTCTATTTGTCTTGAAGTGCTGGGAACAGATGCCATGATCTTAGTTTCTTGAATGTTGTTTTAAGCCAGCTTTTTCACTCTCCTCTTTCACCCTCAACAGTAGGCTTTTTAGCTCCTCTTCACTTTCTGCCTAAGGTGTCTTCCGCATATCTGAGTTTGTTGATATTTCTCTAGGCAAACTCTATTCCAGCTTGTGCTTCATCCAGCCCTGCATTTGTCCTGATGTACTCTGCATAGAAGTTAAATAAGCAGGGTGACAACATACAGCTTAAGGTACTCCTTTGCCAATTTGGAACCAGTCTGTTGTTCTATGTGTGGTTCTAACTGTTGCTTCTTGAATCACCTACAGGTTTCTCAGGAGACAGGTATGGTGGTCTGGTACTCCCATCTCTTTAAGAATTTTCCACAGTTTGTTGTGATCCACACTGTCAAAGTGTAGTCAGTGAAGCAGAAGTAGATGTTTTCCTGGAATTCCCTTGCTTTCTCCATGATCCAACAAATGCTAGCAATTTGATCTCTGGTTCCTCTGCTTTTTCTAAACCCAGCTTGTACATCTGGAAGTTCTCAGTTCCACAAACTGCTGAAGCTGAGCTTGAAGGAGTTCAATAATTCATCGCCTGTCACTATTTTCTCAACTGTGTACTTTGTTTTTTGACTCAGCTTTTTAAATCTAAGGGGCATTTGAATATAAACCCATAAAATTTTCAAAGGATAAAAGAAATAAAATGAAAGTTCTTTGATAACTAAAAGAAATTAGGGTGATTTTTTTAAATGGTTAAAAAAACCAAAGGGCAAAAAGGTCTAAGCTAGAGATCAATAAAGATGGTGTTATCTGTCGATGTTTAATAAACATTAATTAATACAAAGACAGAAACATTATTCAGGGTAATGGGCTAAACTAAATTTTATTGGCTGAGGTTCATGTAGCAATTTAACTTTCACTGTACCTAGACTCAAAAATTAAAATTTTAGGAAAAGTTCTAATCTTACTGTCTCATTTATGGGAGTGGAAACAGTGATAATTTGCTATTTAAATATAATCTGCTTCAGTATTTGGATACAGTACAGAAAGGAGGCACAAAACTATAGTTTCATATATATCCTCTTCATTAGTCTTTCAATCAAAAAAACATGAAGTTTCCACAGGAGATAACTATGAAATTTTTAAAAAAAATTTTGCACTACATTGGCTCTCTCAAAAACCACAATTCACTTCTGGGAATAAAGTTCAATAGGATAAAATAAGGTAAAATCAGATATTCTTAAGGTTAAGAAAACTGATTTTTACTCAGTCTCAATGAAAGCCATCAGAGATATTTTTAAATTAAAAGCATATCTGTATAAATATTAAAGCTGGGTTCAGATTCTATTTTTTTTACAACTTTTTAATATATACATAAGATCTTTGAAAGACCCTAAGATTTAGGTTGGAAACAATTTAAATATCTAATAGTATAGTTCCATGAACTGTAGCACATTAATACAATGACAAAATCACTTAACAATACACTGTGTTCAGACCTCAGTAGAAATGAAGAACAAAGATGTAAAGAGTAACTCTATATTTTCTCCCTACAGATCAAGGTAAGAAAATTTTATTTACTCTATTTTATTATAAAAAGCATTTATATAGTACTGACCATCTGCCAGGCACCATTCTAAGTACTTTAAAGTATTACCTGATTGAATTTTCACATCACCTGAAGAAACAGACACCAAGAGGTTAGGAATGTTACACACAGAGTGGCAGAGTTAGGGTCTGAAACATACTGTCTGGCTGCAGAGTCCATTATGTAGTATTAACCACTACACTCTTCTACCTTCTAACCAATGATTATAGCCTGGTGGTCTGTCTTTCCACATCTTTTTCCATGCTCAGGAACATACAGTTTTTCTTTTCTATAAAAAGAGACATTAAAAAAAGACTCAATACTGTTCAAAATTTGTTCACTTATGAAATTTCAAATGAGACAGTTTTTTCATATTTGCCTGTAATCATATAGTCAAATATATGTCCAAAACTCTTAACTACAGCTCTGCTGGGTTCACTAATTTCAGTTATCTCTCACAAAAAGTTTATTTCCAGACTCTGAATGAGGAGCAACTGGCCCCCTCTCCTGTCCATCAAAGGAAGGCAAGGAAACATCAGTTTCTTGTTTCCTCAATTGTCCTCATTCCAGAAACTCTCCCATGTAACACATCTGGAAAGAGAACATTTGTTTTCCAAAATTTGCTAACATATACCCAGAAAGGCTCCAGGCTATACCAATTACCTCCAAATTCCTGCAGTCTTGTTACAGATTCTAAATGTTATGCATTCTCTTGGGATTCTTAAGTCTTTTACTGAATCATATAAGTATCAGTGGGTATTCTTATTCTCCTTCCACTGCTACAAGACCACCACAGCGGATCCATTACAAATTTAACTTCAGGAATGCCCTGATCTTCAACTCATGTTTCATCATCATTTACAGAAAACAATGGTTTCAACTGAATTTATTGTGGATTTTACCGAATTATTTTAACTTTTCTATGGTTTCAGAGTCTAAACTTAGATATTCTGGCTATTCTTCAAAGTTTCTGCTTATATAAACCTCTCTTCTGAATTCACCTTCATTCAGAATTTAAACAGTAGCCCTTCCTTTCCTATATCAGAACGACAGCATAAATCAAGTAACTTAACATTTCCCTGTTTCTCAGAACACCTCATCAAATCTCGAAAAAAAAATCATTTAAAATTCCAAAAAACATGTTTTTCACTAAAAAAAATAAGATGATGAAATATAAAAATATCCTAAATTCATTCTTACAGATGAACTCATTCATATTTAACTACAGAAATGATCAGGTCTTCCAGCAACTGACCTAGCTGGATTCATCAAGAGGAGAATAAGCACTAAATGGTTATCTAGAAGAGAATACCAAAGACTCCTATTAGTATATAGTTCTTCTTAAGATAATAAATAGATGGCATAATAGCTCCCAAATATATTTTGAGGGATATTTTATGATTTTATTGTTGCTGTTTGTTTAGTCACTAAGTCGTGTCCAACTCTTTTGTGACCCCATGGACTATGGTCCGCCAGGTTACTCTGTCCATAGGAAAGAATTCTTTCCCAGGAAAGAATTCTGGAGTGGGCTACCATTTCCTTCTCCAGGGGATCTTTGTAACTCAGGGATCAAACTTGGGTCTCCTGCATTTGCAGGCAGATTCTTTACCACTGAACCACAAGGGAAGTCCCGTTGTATGATTTGACCTCATCGACCAAAACTGGAAAGAGGTTAAGTTTTCAATTTTTAGAGGTATTTGACTGTAGACTAGTCAACTCTTAAATGGATTATTAGACAAGATGACTTTTGTAGGTCCTTAAAAACTACGAAGTTCTGATAATTTTCCAATTTAGCTTTCCTTGACCATTCCACCAACAGTGATCTCTCCCTGTACTGAAAACCTTTACTACACATTGCCTAGAATATTTACTTGCTGTTTATATACTACCATTTTAGTTTCTTTCTACACATAATAGCTTTGTCTTCCCAAGTAGACTATAATAATATTAAAGGCAATATCTTAAGCTTTTAATAATTTTTTGGCATTGAACTTGCATAGTACTTTACACATACTATTAAATATTGCTAAGTATAAGGAGGAGTTTTTTGTTTTCCTGATACCCCCATAATATACTTAAATGTGAGAAACCTCTTTTTACTTTTTTATTATTTTAAAATATGTTTATTTTAAATATGTGGGCTAACATTTGCTCCTTGCTGGGCAATGATCTTGGGATGATTCTGATCTATACCTTATTGGATAGATATTAGTATTCAGAAGCAATTTTAATTTTCTATTTAATGAGGCTTATATAGTATTCTGAGACTACCTGCTGCTGCTACTGCTAAGTCACTTCAGTCGTGTCCGATTCTGTGTGACCCCATAGACAGGCGCCCACCAGGCTCCCCCGTCCCTGGGATTCTCCAGGCAAGAACACTGGAGTGGGTTGCCATTTCCTTCTCCAATGCATGAAAGTGAAAAGTGAAAGTGAAGTTGCTCAGTCGTGCCCGACTCTTAGCGACCCCATGGACTGCAGCCTACCAGGCTCCTCCATCCATGGGATTTTCCAGGCAAGAGTACCTAAGCCTCATTAAATATAAAATTAAAATTGCATCTGAATACTAATATCTATCCAATAAGGTATAGATCAGAATCATCCCAAGATCATTGCCCAGCAAGGAGCAAATGTTAGCCCACATATTTAAAATAAACATATTAAAAAAAAAAAAAAGTAAAAAGAGGTTTCTCACATTTAAGTATATACCTTATTGGATAGATATTAGTATTCAGAAGCAATTTTAATTTTCTATTTAATGTGGCTTATACAGTATTCTGAGACTACCTATGTTGGCTCAGAGGTTAAAGTGTCTGCCTGGAATGCAGGAGACCTGGGTTCAATCCCTGGGTTGGGAAGATCCCCTGGAGAAAGAAATGGCACCCCACTCCAGTACTATTGCCTGGAGAATCCCATGGAGGGAGGAGCCTGGTAGGCTACAGTCCATGGGGTCGCAAAGAGTTGGACAGGACTGAGCAACTTCACTTTCACTTTCACTATACAGTATTCTACTGCACAGGGTGGATCTGTTGATGATTTAAGGAAGAAAGCAGGATCAGATGAATATCATATATTTTGTAGTTGAGTAAGGAGGGACTCGGGGAAGGCAATGGCACCCCACTCCAGTACTCTTGCCTGGAAAATCCCATGGATGGAGGAGCCTGGTAGGCTGCAGTCCATGGGGTCGCTAAGAGTCAGGCATGACTGAGCGACTTCACTTTCACTTTTCACTTTCATGCATTGGAGAAGGAAATGGCAACCCACTCCAGTGTTCTTGCTGGAGAATCCCAGGGACGGGGAGCCTGGTGGGCTGCCGCCTACGGGATTGCACAGAGTCGGACATGACTGAAGCGACTTAGCAGCAGCAGCAAGGAAGGACTGCCCTCTTAGCTACTATGAAGACAATGGGTGAGGACAAAATTCATGAACCGCCTTTTAGTAAGCACACAGAAAAATCAAAGTCCTATTATTTTTCTTTAGCTGCTCTGAATGCTGTTCTGCATATAAAATTATTCCTTTCTTCATCCCTGCTTCTCAGGTTACTGAAAGTCAGGGCAAACTACAAACCAAATTCCTTCTCTAATTGAGTTGAAGACCCTAAAATGTACATATTAAAAACACTCTCCATTTCAGCAGTACTGCCTTTACTGGTGCCACATTAGAGATCACTGCCCAACTTTATTATAATTTACCACTCACAGAACAGAACTTTTGTAAGTTAACAGACTATGCTGTACACCCTTATACAACCAGCATACCATCCACAGAAATCACTTCTAAGGTGGAAAAGCTTTTGGATGGAGACAGCCACAAGCAGAATACACTATGTTTTTATATTCAAAGAAAACAATCAATAAAGTTACTAATAAAAGTTCTTACATGAGTTGTTAATGAAAGTATTGGTTGTTTCTGTTTGTGTTATTCAACTGCCACACACAATCTGTCTACCTAGGAAGCAAATGTACTCTGCAGAGGCCTAGCAAATCTATCTTTTCTTTTCTTTTCTTTTTTTTTTTTTTGAAAGAAAATGATATAGTGTATCCCCAGTACTTTACATCCTTTTAATCAGAAAATGCCAAGTTAGGAAAATCTGCTCACAAGAAACAGAAAGAGGTAATGTATAGAAGGTTCGGGTTGCATGGTTTCTCATTTTTTATTGTGGTATTTTGTGATAAATGTATTTTTGTAGACACATTTGTTATTCTTCATTAGTTTTGTAAATGTGGCATATAGAAGTCATCTGAACTACTATATTAGCTTTTAAATGCTGTTTTAAGCAAATGTGGGATCAGCAAACTTGTAAAAATATTTTATATTATAAAAATGTTTATACATAAAATTAAGTTCTTCAAGTAATATATAATGTATTCAGTGTTTATAGGAGTATATGATATAATACATTTAAAGTGTGAAATGTTAGTTCCTATCCTGCACTTTTCCCCTTTACCCTAATCTATCCCCAACCCTAAAGCTTCTATCTATCTAATGCTATTATCTGTGCCAAAACATTACAATTCTAATTAACTTTCCATGTTTAACCCTTTCAAAATATAAAGTCATACCAATGGCCCCCAAAGTTCTGTTTTCCAAATTTAAAATTTCTTTCAGCTCTTCAACTACTCCTCAGAGCCAGAGGTGTTTGTTGAATAGTTACTCTACTTCCACCTCCCTGAAGGTGCTCTCCTTCACTGCTCGCCTATTACAGTGCTGCACCAAAAGCTATTTTAAATATTATATTCCACGTGTATCCCAAACAGAATACACTCATTCAGTAATAAACTATTCATGCAGCCTTTTTTTTAAATGACCAGATTCCTACACACACATACACACACATTGCTTATAAACTTTTCTCACACTGTACTTAACAGTTAATTATTATAGATTTAAAAGCAGTGCAACGTACTCAAGATAAAATTTCAACTCAAGGCAAAATTTATTCTATTGGATAAAGCCAGATTTATCACCCTAAAAAGAGTATTCAGAATCTTGTTTCTGATATTCATCCTATTCATTATATCTTTAGTCTGATTAAAAAAAAAGTCAATAATCAACACAAAGAACCCTACTATACAATAGCAGCAATCTTCTGTTTGTACAGATTCATTTACCATTGTACTTTATATTCAACCAGTTTCTACTTATTGGTCTTTATACTCAACTAAAACTTCTTCACTGTGTATGAAAGCTTAAGTCTCTCTATCGTGTCTGACTCTGTACAACACCATGGACTGTAGCCCATCAGGCTCCTCTGTCCATGGAATTTTCCAGGCAAGAATACTGGAGTGGGTAGCCATTTCCTTCTCCAGGGGATCCTCCCAACCCAGGGATCAAACCCAGATCTCCTGCTTTGCAGGCAGATTCTTTACCATCTGAGCCACCAGGGAAGGCCTAACTGTGTATAAACAATGACTAAAATGCCAATCAGGGCTTCCCTGATAGCTCAGTTGGTAGAGAATCCACCTGCAATGCAGGAGACCCCAGTTCAATTCCTGGGTAGGGAAGATCCACTGGAGAAGGGATAGGCTACCCACTCCAGTATTCTTGGGCTTCCCACATAGCTCAGCTGGTAAAGAATCCGCCTGCAATGAGGGAGACCTGGGTTCGATCCCTGGGTTGAGAAGATCTGCTGGAGAAGGGAACGACTATTCCCACATAGTGGGATCTCCTAAGTGATCACAATTGTATGACTTGCCAATATTTAGAAATTAAGAGAATTCACGCAAAATCCATGGTTCCAATATCTCTTGGGAAAAAAAATTAAGGTCTAGTAACATTGAGCCCCAATGAAATAATCAGCTACAGCTGAATAGTAGCTAATCCCTTTCAGATTAGATCAGATCAGATCAGTCACTCAGTCGTGTCCGACTCTTTGCGACCCCATGAATCGCAGCACACCAGGCCTCCCTGTCCATCATCAACTCCTGGAGTTCACTCAGACTCATGTCCATAGAGTCCATGATGCCATCCAGCCACCTCATCCTCTGTCGTCCCCTTCTCCTCTTGCCCTCAATCTCTCCCAGCATCAGAGTCTTTTCCAGTGAGTCAACTCTTCGCATGAGGTGGCCAAAGTACTGGAGTTTCAGCTTTAGCATCATTCCTTCCAAAGAAATCCCAGGGCTGATCTCCTTCAGAATGGACTGGTTGGATCTCCTTGCAGTCCAAGGGACTCTCAAGAGTCTTCTCCAACACCACAGTTCAAAAGCATCAATTCTTCAGCGCTCAGCTTTCTTCACAGTCCAACTCTCACATCCATAAATGACCACAGGAAAAACCATAGCCTTGACTAGATGGACCTTTGTTAGCAAAGTAATGTCTCTGCTTTTCAATATGCTATCTAGGTTGGTCATAACTTTCCTTTCAAGGAGTAAGCGTCTTTTAATTTCATGGCTGCAGTCACCATCTGCAGTGATTTTGGAGCCCACAAAAATGAAGTCTGACACTGTTTCCACTGTTTCCACTGTTTCCCCATTTATTTCCCATGAAGTGGTGGGACCGGATGCCATGATCTTCGTTTTCTGAATGTTGAGCTTTAAGCTCACTTTTTCATTCTCCTCTTTCACTTTCATCAAGAGGCTTTTTAGTTCCTCTTCACTTTCTGCCTTAAGGGTGGTGTCATCTGCATATCTGAGGTTATTGATATTTCTCCCGGCAATCTTGATTCCAGCTTGTGTTTCTTCCAGTCCAGTGTTTCTCATGATGTACTCTGCATGTAAGTTAAATAAACAGGGTAACAATATACAGCCTTGATGTACTCCTTTTCCTATTTGGAACCAGTCTGTTGTTCCATGTCCAGTTCTAACTGTTGCTTCCTGACCTGCATACAAATTTCTCAAGAGGCAGATCAGGTGGTCTGGTATTCCCATCTCTTTCAGAATTTTCCAGTTTATTGTGATCCACACAGTCAAAGGCTTTGGCATAGTCAATAAAGCAGAAATACATGTTTTTCTGGAACTCTCTTGCTTTTTCCAGATCGAGCGGATGTTGGCAATTTGATCTCTGGTTCCTCTGCCTTTTCTAAAACCAGCTTGAACATCACTAGACCATTCAGGTATGACCTAAATCAAATCCCTTATGATTATACAGTGGAAGTGAGAAATAGATTTAAGGGCCTAGATCTGATAGATAAGAGTGCCTGATGAACTATGGAATGAGGTTCGTGACATTGTACAGGAGACAGGGATCAAGACCATCCCCGTGGAAAAGAAATGCAAAAAAGCAAAATGGCTGTCTGGGGAGGCCTTACAAATAGCTGTGAAAAGAACAGAACCGAAAAGCAAAAGAGAAAAGGAAAGATATAAACATCTGAATAACAGAGTTCCAAAGAATAGCAAAAAGAGATAAGAAAGCATTCTTCAGCGATCAATGCAAAGAAATAGAGGAAAACAACAGGATGGGAAAGACTAGAGATCTCTTCAAGAAAATCAGAGATACCAAAGGAACATTTCATGCAAAGATGGGCTCGATAAAGGACAGAAATGGTATGGACCTAACAGAAGCTAATCCCTTTAGAACTGCACAATCGTCACCACACTTATTTACACACCTGCTCAATTCCTGGAGTTTACTGACTATGAGATGTCTGTCCCAAGACAACCTAGTCCTGTCCATGTCCATGACCTCGTCCTCCAACCTCCACTGTGACCTCTGAAATATTCTTCTGTGATCATCAACTCTTACATACTCTTATGTACTCTTCTGTATTGTATAATAAATGTGTGTATATATTTCCAAGCAGAAAAAAATTTTTTTTTACATTTCTGAAATAATGCTTTCAGAATTTAGGAAATATAGGATTACTTCTCAAGCTAAGTAAGAGAGAAAAGAACTCCCAAGCTAGCTAATTAAACAATTACAGTAGAAGAAAAGGCAATCTAAAGCATATTAACTATACTTTTGCCCTGGAAAAAAAATTCTAATGCTCAAGTGAAAATCTCAGGAGGAAAGAGCAATATGAGTAACAATGCTACACCAATCAACCCTAAAGGAAAAATGCTGGCACCACATCAAATCACTGAACGAAACTAAATAATCCCA
Source organism: Bos javanicus (assembly GCF_032452875.1). Classification (NCBI taxonomy): domain Eukaryota; kingdom Metazoa; phylum Chordata; class Mammalia; order Artiodactyla; family Bovidae; genus Bos; species Bos javanicus. Next base: position 12,005,164 of record NC_083878.1, on the reverse strand, counting down.
AAGTGGTGTCCTAACATAGCAAATTACCCAATAGCACATTCATCATGACTTTGCAATACTATCACTAATCACAACATCCTACAAAAATCAACTTTTTATAAAGGAAAATATATCACAGTGTAAAAGAGCAAAATAGCATTGCTAATATTTCTTCATAGTTCTAAAGCATAAAATTATGTGTTTACAGATGTATGTGCATATATATATATCTATATATCAATATAACTGTATATAAAACAATGTAACTTAAATGAGTCAAAGGTTATTAATTATCCATAATCACACATCATTATTATATAGAACTTCTACTGCTCTACTCCTCACTGTATCCAGTTGTAATGTTTAATGCACAAACACACGGGCAGGAGTCAAATGTGTACAGGAGTCAAATTCATAATACAATATAAGGATTATCCAATAAATGGTGATGCTAACTTGGAAAGCAATTTAAATTTTTACTTTACAGTGCACAACAAAATAAATTCCAAATGGATTAAAGAGCTACATTAAGGGATAAAAACACTCAAACTATTAAAAAATTGGGTCAAATATAAATATCTAAATATAAAAACAAGAATAAATCACAAAGAAAAAAGAATAGAAGATACACTGTGAAGTAAACACAAATTAATGATTAAAAAAAAAAAAAACAACCCTAGGTACTATCTCCCAATAGAACAGAAGCATGAACAAGGGAAATGAACACACAATTCACAAAAGAGAAATATAACTAATGGATAAACAATGTTAAAATGTTTACTTGTAACTAGCAATTAGAGAAATGCAAAGTAAAGCAATGCCTATTAAATTTTTAAATGCTGAAAAAAACAATTCATTTTTCAAAAAAACAAAAAAACAAACTCTCTGAAAATATCAGTAAAATGTGAAAAATCAATTTAGAAAACAATTCTTTAATGTGAGCAACAGTTTTGACGATATTTATGTTGTTTAACTCAATAATTCCACTACTCAGAATCCATCTTCAAGAAATGATCTTAATATGGAAAAGGCTATGGGCACATTGTTGATATTTTAATATTAAAAAAACTAAAAATCAATTCTAAAAAACTAAAAACAATCTAAACATCCATCATTTAGTAAAAATAATTAACATACAGCATAATCACTTTCTACGTGAATAAAAAACACTCAGTATAAGTGATGTTTACATGGAATAGACAACATGAAAACACTTATAAGTAAATGTATACAATAAGATACACAGCTACATATATAGTATGATTGAGAATGTTTATAGAAGCATAGCCATGGAGAACAAAATTCTTGAGGAAAACAAGCAAAAATTTAATAATAGTAGCCTTTTACATTCTTAGTATACCCTCTACTTAGTACCCATACGTTATATCTGGTAAGAGTCTACACTAACTGGCCCCTGGAAGTAAATCCCAAGCTTTGTAATTAATTTACACCCTGGCTTCCCAATGGGACGTGAACAAACTTCTTTAAACTGTCCAACTAGAATGAATTGTACTCTCTTTGGTATATCCGTTGTTATGTCCTTTTTTTTATACATTTTATTAACTTATTGGAGAAGGCGATGGCACCCCACTCCAGTGCTCTTGCCTGGAGAATCCCATAGATGGAGGAGCCTGGTGGGCTGCAGTCCATGGGGTCACTGGGAGTCGGACGCAACTGAGTGACTTCACTTTCACTTTTCACTTTCATGCATTGGAGAAGGAAATGGCAACCCACTCCAGTGTTCTTGCCTGGAGAATCCCAGGAACGGGGGAGCCTGGTGGGCTGCCGTCTGTGGGGTCGCAGAGTCGGACACGACTGAAGCGACTTAGCAGCAGTAGCAGTATTAACTTATTAGCTCAATAGAAAATTATAAAATACAAAATTTGACTCTCAGACCAAATATTAAGTCCCTTAACAAAAAGTGCTCTGTCTGCCAGCAGGTGGAGGTGCTGCTGCTGCTGCTGCTAAGTCGCTTCAGTTGTGTCCAACTCTGTGCGACCCCATAGACGGCAGCCCACTAGTCTCCTCTGTCCCTGGGATTCTCCAGGCAAGAATACTGGAGTGGGTTGCCATTTCCTTCTCCAATAGGTGGAAGTGCAGGGATTCTAAACACCAGAGGACATTCCTGGCCACCTGACTTCCTGCCCCCAAACTGGTGAAGAAAATAGTTAGGATCATATATCATTTCATTTTGCTGTTGTGTTATTTTAATATCACTCCATTCCTATTGCCATTAAGATTCTGAGGCCTCAGTGAGAACCACTGGTGTAATTAAAAACAAAAAAAGTCTGTATTCAGACCACGTGACTCTGGTCCTTTCTAACTCTCCAGCATTAAATGTCTTTAGCTCTTAGAACTTCAGCATCCTCACCTATAAAAAAGGAATAACAATGTCTGGCTTACACATTTCTATAAACATAAAATTAGCAAACATCGGTAAAACACCTAGAACAATATCTTGGAGCTGACCCAAATGAAAATTTCAACTTCCCCTTAATAAATTGCTGAAGTGTCAACTACTTGGTTAAGCACTGAAATATTGCTCCAGGGCAGTGTAAGCTGGTGAATAAAACAGATGAGGGTGTAGGAGGTCTGTTCCAGTGAAGGACATACAATTTTGTAAGAATAAAAACAAAGTTTAAATAAATAGTCACACTTATAAAATTTAGAGTAAGATATCATCTTAAACACTATAAAAGAAAAGTGGACAGTTTTATTAAATAGTGTAGGGAATCTAACTTAGATTGCTTAGGGTCAAGAAAGACTGTTTTTAGAAGATGATATTTAGGCTAAAGTCTAAAGGATAAACAAGAGACATGGAAGGGGACAAAAGATGAGAACAATCTCCACCAAGAAAGTGTATGATTCACCTATGGCTGACTCATGTTGATGTTTGAGAGAAAACAAAGAAATTCTGTAAAGCAATTAGCCTTCAATAAAAAAATAAATAAATTTTTAAAAAACAAAAGTGTATGATTGAAGGTCCAAAGACAGCAAAGAACTGGCAGATTAAAATAATAATAATAATCCAGTCCGTGCAATATACTGAGCAATCACGAGAAAGACTCAAGATGAGACTTTAAAACTAGAGGCAGCTATCACATGGGCAAACCACAGCCCATGACCCAAATTCACTCCATAGTCTTTCACACAGTCCTAGAGCTAAGAATGTTTTTTAACATTTTTAAGGATTGTACAAAAAACATGATAAAACAATGAGACACCACTATCCACCTATTAGAATGGTCAAAATCCTGAACAATGACAACACGAAATGCTGAGGAAGATGTGGAGTAATAGGAACTTTCATTCATCACTGATAGGAATACAAAGGGCTTCCCAGGTGGTGCTAATGGTAAAGAACCCACCTGCCAATGCAGAAGACATGAGACATGGGTTCAATCCCTGGGTCAGGAAGATCCCCTGGAGGAGGGGATGGCAACCCACTCCAGTGTTCTTGCCTGGAGAATCCCATGGACAGAAGAGCCTAGTGGGCTACACAGTCCATAGGGTCACAATGAGTCAGACACAAATGAAGTGACTTAGCATGCACGCACAAGAATACAAAATGGTACAGACACTTTGGAAAACATTACGGCGATTTCTTACAAGACTAAACATACCCTTGCCATACAATTCATCAATTGCACTCCTTAGTATTTATCCAATGGAGCTGAAAACTTATGTCCACACAAAAACCTGCACAAGTGTTTGCAGCAGCTTTATTTATCACTGCCCAAACTTGAAACCACCATGATGTCCTTCAGTAGATAAATACACTGTGACAAATCCAAGCAGCAGAACATTATTCAGCACTAAAAACAAATGAGCTATCAAGCCATGAAAAATCATGGAGGAAACTTAAATTCAGATTATTAAGTAAAAGAAATCAATCTAAAAAGACTACATACTTTACAACTATATGACATTATTCTGGAAAAGGCAAAATGATGAAGTTAATAAAAAGATAAGTCGTTTGCCAAGGGTTGCAGGGGTGAGTGAAGAACAGGCAAAGCACAGAGAATTTCCAAGGCAGTGAAAATATTCTGGATGATACTATAATAGTAGATACATATCATTACACATTTGCCCAAACCCACAGAATGTACAGTAGCAAACGATAATGTAAACTGTGGACTTCGAGAGATATGAGGTGTTGATATACATCCATCAGTTGAAATGGTAGAGGGTAAAGTAGGTGGCTGATGATGGAGGTGGTGGCTATGCACATGTGGCGATAGCACAGATACGAGAAATCTCTGTAGCCTTCTCTCAGTTTTGCTGTGAACCAAACACTGCCCCCAAAAAATATCTTGGAAGAAATTAATGTAAAACAAAACAGGCTTTTACTTTCAGAAAGACAGATGTATTTTTTCCTATTCTTGCTGCTAACTACAGCTATTCTAGACATTACATAGAGATTGTTAGAGGAGGAAAGAATGCAGTATACCATCAAGGGGCCCAACAAACAACATGGCAGTAAGTTCTCTGGGTTTTATTTTGACTTCTATATACCATACTGGATACTAGGGAAGCCAGCAACCTGGAAAAGTCAATGAAAGCTGACCAAAAGAAAGCCAAAAAGTTCCCTGTCTCTAGCCAAAGGACCAGGAAAGGAGCATTCTACCAAGACAGAAAACTTACACAGTAACCACTCTGTTCTAGCCAAACACCACTGAAGAAACTGCAGCCCCACTCACCACCACCTCATCAAAAGCCTACCAAGGAGCCAAGACTTCCACCCCTCCAGACTCTAATGAGGTGCTCTAACTCCTCCCTCATTTACAGATGCTGTCAGAAAAGGCAGAGTAGGGAGCCAGGGCACTCACAAGGAACCCCCCTGCACAGTGTCAATGGAGACCATATGATAGAATGGAAAGAGAAACGTTTCACAGTTATATGTTGAGATTCAACACCCCTACCTCAACAACTGATAGAACAAGCAGACAAGAAATCAACAAGGATATAGAACAACTCAAAATGCCATCAACCAAAAAGATCTAATTGACATTCTTAGAATACTCCTTACAGTAAGAACAGGATATTCACTCTTTTCAAGTACTCACAAAACACAGACTAAGGCTGACCATATTCTGGGCAATAAAACACATGTAAACAAATTTAAAATAACTGAAATCAGACAGTGTGATCTCTGAAAATAATAAATCTCCACACACTTGGAAACTAAGCAAAACACTTCTAAACAACACATGAGAAAAGAGAAAGCCTCAAAGGAAATTCAAAAGTACACTGAGCTGAATGAAAATGTAAATGAAGTGCTTCAAAATGTGTGGGAGACAGCTAAAGTAGTAGGTAAATTCATAACGCTAAATGTATACATTAGAAAAGAGGGAAAATCTCAAATCAATTAAGTTCAAGAAATGAGAAAAGCAAAATAAACCCAAAACAAGCAGAACAAAGAAAATAATTTCAAACACACAAATCAACTAAATTAAGAACAGGGCAATAATACAGAAAAATCAATAAAACAAAAAAGATGGTTCTTGGAAAATATTAGTAAAATTGACAAACTTGAAAAATTTCTAACAAGACTGACAATGAAAGAGAAAAGGCATAAATTAGGAATGAACTAGGGGATATCACCATAGATTATGTAGGCCATACTGCTGTACAAACAACTCTACACAACTTAGATGAAATGAACCAACTCCTCAAAAACTACACACAAGAAACAAAAAGTGGCACATCATAACATGAAACTGTCTCAAGAACAAACAAAAGAAGTCAGTCCCAAAAAGTCACACACTATATCATTCTATTCATAGAAAATTCTCAAAATGACAAGAATATAAACAAATTTCCAGGAGTTAGGGATGGTGAGATAAGCAGGAGAAGCATGAGGTTCTTTGCAATTGATGCAATAATTCTGTATCTTGATTGCAAATTGAGGTGGTAGGTAACGGAATCCACAGATGTGAAAAAACACCACAGAACTCTACACACATATACCAATGTGAGCTCCCTGGTGCAATTTAATTATGTAAGATGTAACCACTGGGGAAAATGTGTGAAAGGTATATGAGGCCTCTTTAGATTATCTTTGCAATTTTCTGTAAATCTATATCTCAAGAGTAAGAAATTTATATATATAACATACATAAATGACACGATGTGGCTCCCAAAGCCTAAAATATTTACAATTAGTATTTGCCCTCTTGCCCTTGAAACAAAATATATGTCCACACCTGATGTAGAGAATATGGAGAATGGATAGAAAAATGACAAAACAGAAACAAGAAAATAATTTGAGACTATTTCATCTTTCCTGAAAATCCTACATATATGCTAACATAAGCAAAGTTAATAAAATCAAAAATCTTTAAATTTAAGAATCAGTGTAATCAAGAGACTAGCACTGGCTTCCCAGATGGCACTAGAGGTAAAGAACCAACTGCCAGTGCAAGAGACACAAGAGACATAGGTTCAATCCCTGGGCTGGGAAGATCCCCTGGAGGAGGACGAGGCAACCCACTCCAGTATTCTTGCCTGGAGAATTCCATGGACAGAGAAGCCTGGAGGGTCCATAGGATCACAAAGAGTTGGACATAAGTGAAATGACTTAGCATTCATGCACAGAGACTAGTATTACCCAAGTATTCATTGAAAAAGTGAATGAGGAAAAACAATGATTAAGTACATGGATAATAATAAAACAACACCAAATCTTTACTCAATCTTCAACTACTATACCTTAAATTAAGTTTATCACCTTAAACTGTGGATCACAGAATTTGCTTGCCAAAGATTCACTACTAAGAAGTGGAAAAGCCAGGACTCAAAATTCAGGCAGTCTGATCAAACCTGCAGTTCTATTCCATTCCACTGTTCCATCCAACTTCAGTTCAGTTCAGTTACTGAGATGTGTCTGACTCTGCAACCCCATGGACTGCAGCACGCCAGGCCTCTGTGTCCATCACCAAGCCCCAGTGTCCACTAAACCTCATGTTCATTGAGTAGTTGATGCCATTCAACTATCTAATCCTTTGTTGTCCCCTCGTCCTCCTGCCTTCAATCTTTCCCAGCATCAGGGTCTTTTCAAATGAGTCAGCTCTTAGCATCAGGTGACCAAAGTATTGGAGATTCAGCTTCAACATCATTTCTTCCGAAGAAATCCCAGGACTGATCTCCTTTAGAATGGACTTGTTGGATCTCCTTGCAGTCCAAGGGACTCTCAAGAGTCTTCTGCAACAACACAGTTCAAAAGCATTAATTCTTCGGCACTCAGCTTTCTTTATAATCCAACACTCACTTCCATACACGACTACTGGAAAAACCATAGCCTTGGCTAGATGGATCTTTGTTGGAAAAGTAATGTCTCTGCTTTTCAATATGCTGTCTAGGTTGGTCATAGCTTTTCTTCCAAGGAGTAAGCATCTTTTAATTTCATGGCTGCAGTCACCATCTGCAGTGATTTTGGAGCCCACAAAAATAAAGTCTGACACTGTTTCCACTGTTTCCCCATTTATTTCCCATGAAGTGGTGGGACCGGATGCCATGATCTTCGTTTTCTGAATGTTGAGCATTAAGCCAACTTGTTCACTCTCCTCTTTCACTTTCTTCAAGAGGCTCTTTAGTTCTTCACTTTCTGCCATAAGGGTGGTATCATCTGCATATCTGAGGTTATTGATATTTCTCCCGGCAATCTTGATTTCAGCTTGTGCTTCTTTCAGCCCAGCGTTTCTCATGATGTACTCTGCATAGAAGTTAAATAAGCAGGGTGACAATATACAGCCTTGACGTACTTCTTTTCCTATTTGGAACTCGTCTGTTGTTCCATGTCGATTTCTAACTGTTGCTTCCTGACCTGCATACAGATATCTCAAGAGGCAGGTTTCATCTCTTGAAGAATTTTCCACAGTTTATTGTGATCCACATAGTCAAAGGCTTTGGTATAGTCAATAAAGCAAAACTAGATGTTTTTATGGAACTCTCTTGCTTTTTCCATGATCCAGAGGATGTTGGCAATTCGATCTCTGGTTCCTCTGCCTTTTCTAAAACCAGCTTGAACATCAGGAAGTTCACGGTTCACGTACTGCTGAAGCCTGGCTTAGAGAATTTTGAGCATTACTTTACTAGTGTGTGAGATGAGTGCAATTATGTGGTAGTTTGAGCATTCTTTGGCATTGCCTTTCTTTGGGATTGGAATGAAAATTGACCTTTTCCAGTCCTGTGGCCACTGCTGAGTTTTCCAAATGTGCTGGCATATTGAGTGCAGCACTTTCACAGCATCATCTTTCAGGATTTGAAATAGCTCAACTGGAATTCTATCACCTCCACTAGCTTTGTTCTTAGTGATGTTTCCTAAGGCCCACTTGACTTTGCATTCCAGGATGTCTGGCTCTAGGTGAGTGATCACACCGTCGTGATTATCTGGGTCGTGAAGATCTTTTTTGTACAGTCCTTCTGTGTATTCTTGCCACCTCTTCTTAATCTCTTCTGCTTCTGTTAGGTCCATATCATTTCTGTCCTTTATTGAGCCCATCTTTGCATGAAATGTTCCCTTGGTATATCTAATTTTCTTGAAGAGATCTCTAGTCTTTCCCATTCTATTGTTTTCCTCTATTTCTTTGCACTGATTACTGAGGAAGGTTTTCTTATCTCTCCTTGCTGTTCTTTGGAACTCTGCATTCAAATGGGTATATCTTTCCTTTTCTCCTTCACTTCTCTTCTTTTCACAGCTATTTGTAAGGCCTCCTCAGACAAATAGGGATGCAAGAAATTAAATTTAAGATTGAGGGGAAATAGCTGGACCTGAATATATAAATTTAGTTGACCTTCAAAAAAGAAGACCTCTGAAGACACAGTTGTTCTAAGTATAACTAACTGAAGAGTAGAAGATGTTATAATTTCTTATTTATCGGGCATTACATAACAGTTAGTAATTGGAATACCTACACTTACGGAGTCTAAAAATACTATGATTCCATTTTACTCAGAGAGAAAATATAACTATGATACAAATGATATATAGATCCAGTTGTAATTTGTGCTGCCTCTGACAAGGGTAAGAATTAAATACTTTCTAAAAACCTCTTCCTAAGTAATCTAAAATCTCTAATTAGAATTTGTTAATTTTATAAGTGAGTATCTGTTACTTTTGCAATCTTCTATAGAACAAAACTACACACTGCTAGGAAGAGAATTTTGATATACACTTAAATTTCAAATTTCCTCCCCAAAATAAGTAAACAAAACCAAGTGATTATACCTAATAGACACAGTAGTGGGAAAGTCTATCTTTAAAAGAACAAAGCGGGTAGGAGGCTAAAAAGAAGTGTAACCATCTGGCAACCATACAATATTTTAGAAAATGTTAATATTCTAATTGAGATCTAACTGAGTTTGATTTACTTGTCAAGATAATTGCTTCAGTATTAATTAAATATGTCACCAGCAGCTGCATAGAAAGCTAAACTTTACATTCTGTTGATTATATAGGATACACATCACTCACTTCTTCAAGTCAACATTTCTAGGCTCATGTTACTCCCCAAATAGCTCTTCATATATTGATTATTAACATCTCAGATTTTGACAGACTTTTCCCCATAGATTTAAGGCTAAAATTTCTTAAATCTTGAGGGGAAATTGGTGAGGGTATTCCAAAGATTAGTCAGAAAATTATTTCGTATCAACGATATTCAATTCTGAAAAACTTTTTTGGAGGAGAAATTTTAGTTTTACATTTCCATAATATTTAGGCACTACTATTATATGTACTTTATTTACTGACAAAATGAACATCAGAAACCACCTTTATCTTTCTCAAAAAGACTTCTCAACTTACAAAGATTTTTATATATTAAAAGCTGGCACATCCCATTGCTTCATATTGTAAAATAAATTCAGGATTTACTGGCAGCCATTAAGTTTTACCCCATATACTAAATGTAAAGTCTGCTATAGAATCAAATTATCTTTCCTCATGAAAAGGTGGAGAATAGCCAGCTAATCAATGTATTTCTAGAAAATTAATTGTGCATGCATATATTTATATACAGCTTTAGATCATACTGCTAATTTTCAAGCTACTCATAATTTTCTTAGTTTCTTTAACTTCATTTCATTGGTTCTTCTTTCTAGCTCATAATCATTAGGGTAATTCTCCAAATTTTTTCAAAGTTTAACTTCTGGTAACATAAGAAGAGAATTCCAGTCTAGCCAGAGCAGGTTACATGAGTTATACTTATTTATACATCAGTGCATCTCTACACATCATTTTCATGTTTCATTCTTCCTTCATTCACTCAGTCATGAACAATTAATTATTTCTTAAGCTCCCTCTCTGTACCAGGCACTGATCTCTACCTCTGAGGTTTACAGTCAAATGAGCAATACAGACAAGAAGCAACTAAAATGCAGTGTGGAAGGTCTTCTGATGAGAATGCCATGTAAGTACACAGCAACGGTGCTTAATAGAATGAGGAAGTAGTATGGTGAAGAAACACCTTACAAAAAACTCAATAAAGGAAACAACATTGATGCTGAAATCAGTAGGAGTTAGTTAGGTCAAGGGTGAAGTGAAAGGATAAGACCCACAAAGAGTTGGGGGGAAAGTGTTCAGACCTGAACAGTGAAACTAAAATATATCTTACATGATCTAAAATAAAAGGAGCTCAAAATCCCTGGAAAGCAGAAGTGGAGAATTATGAAAGATAAGCAAGAGAGGTAAGGTAAGAGTCTGGATTTTACTCTAGCAACTAAAACACAATATATGCTTAATCCTTCAATTTTTAATGTTATAAAGATTATTCTGGCTGATGAGTAAAGAATGGATTTGGAAGGGAATAAGAATGGAAGTAAGGGAAACAAATAAGGATTCTATTCCAGTGAGATTCAGTTCAGTTCAGTTCAGTTCAGTCGCTCAGTTGTGTCCAACTCTTTGTGACTCCATGAATCACAGCACGCCAGGCCTCCCTGTCCATCACCAACTCCCGGAGTTTACTCATGTCCATCGAGTTGGTGATGCCATCCAACCATCTCATCCTCTGTCGTCCCCTTCTCCTCCTGCCCCCAACCCCGCCCAGCATCAGAGTCTTTTCCAATGAGTCAACTCTTCGCGTGAGGTGGCCAAAGTATTGAAGTTTCAGCCTCAGCATCAGTCCTTCCAATGAACACCCAGGATTAATCTCCTTTAGAATGGACTGGTTGGATCTGCTTGCAGTCCAAGGGACTCTCAAGAGTCTTCTCCAACACCACAGTTCAAAAGCATCAAATCTTTGGTGCTCAGCTGTCTTCATAGTCCAACTCTCACAGCCATACATGACCACTGGAAAAACCATAGCCTTGACTAGATGGACCTTTGTTGGAAAAGTAATGTCTCTGCTTTTCAATATGCTGTCTAGGTTGGTCATAACTTTCCTTCCAAGGAGTAAGCATCTTTTAATTTCATGGCTGCAGTCACCATCTGCAGTGATTTTGGAGCTCAAAAAAATAAAGTCTGACACTGCTTCCACTGTTTCCCCATCTACTTCCCATGCAGTGATGGGACCAGATGCCATGATCTTAGTTTTCTGAATGTTGAGCTTTAAGCCAACTTTATCACTCTCCTCTTTCACTTTCTTCAAGAGGCTTTTTAGTTTCTCTTCACTTTCTGCCATAAGGGTGGTATCATCTGCATATCTGAGGTTATTGATATTTCTCCCGGCAATCTTTTTTTTTTTTTTTAGGTGCTCAGAAAATAAATTTTTTTTTTCTTTTTTTAATTTTTTATTCCTTTATTTCTCATGTGTTCCCCATCCTGAACCCTCCTCCCTCCTCCCTCCCCATACCATCCCTCTGGGTCGTCCCAGTGCACCAGCCCCAAGCATCCAGCATCGTGCATTGAACCTGGACTGGCATCTCGTTTCATACATGACATTTCACGTGTTTCAATGCCATTCTCCCAAATCTTCCCACCCTCTCCCTCTCCCACAGAGTCCATAAGCCTGTTCTATACATCAGTGTCTCTTTTGCTGTCTCGTATACAGGGTTATCGTTACCATCTTTCTAAATTCCATATATATCCATATATATCCCGGCAATCTTGATTCCAGCTTGTGCTTCTTTCAGCCCAGCGTTTCTCATGATGTACTCTGCATATAAGTTAAATAAGCAGGGTGACAATATACAGCCTTGACATACTCCTTTTCCTGTTTGGAACCAGTCTGCTCTTCCATGTCCAGGTTGAACTGTTGCTTCCTGACCTGCATTTAGGTTTCTCAAGAGGCAGGTCAGGTGGTCTGGTATTCTCATCTCTTTCAGAATTTTCCACAGTTTATGGTGATCCACACAGTCAAAGGCTTTGGCATAGTCAATAAAGCAGAAATACATGTTTTTCTGGAACTCTCTTGCTTTTTCCATGATCCAGCAGATGTTGGCAATTTGATCTCTGGTTCCTCTGCCTTTTCTAAAACCAGCTTGAACATCTGGAAATTCAGGGTTCACGTATTGCTGAAGCCTGGCTTGGAGAATTTCGAGCATTACTTTACTAGCGTGTGAGATGAGTGCAATTGTGCGGTAGTTTGAGCATTCTTTGGCATTGCCTTTCTTTGGGATTGGAATGAAAATTGACCTTTTCCAGTCCTGTGGCCACTGCTGAGTTTTCCAAATGTGCTGGCATATTGAGTGCAGCACTTTCACAGCATCATCTTTCAGGATTTGAAATAGCTCAACTGGAATTCCACCACCTCCACTGGCTTGTTCGTAGTGATGCTTTCTAAGGCCCACTTGACTTTGCATTCCAGGATGTCTGGGTCTAGGTGAGTGATCACACCATCGTGATTATCTGGGTCATGAAGATCTTTTTTGTACAGTCCTTCTGTGTATTCTTGCCACCTCTTCTTAGTGAGATTATAACAAACTAAATGAAGTAGTGGCTGAACGAATGACAAAATAAGAAAAGATTAAAGAAACATTTAAAAAGTAAAATTGATACATCTTTACAACTAATTGTATGTGGGAGATGGTAGAGGAGAAAGGAATCACTTACAGCTTGAGATTTTAGTTCTCATGTTCAACCTGAAAAGAATTAAGTCTTCTACCTCATCTTTTTGTTTTTTAAGTTGTTTAGATTTTTCTGTTATTTAAAAATTTCTTCATTATGAAAGTTTTACAAACACACATTAACAAAAAGCAGAAAACATAATCACCCATATCTCCATCATACAAAAACAACCATACAAACATTTCAGTGTATAGTATTTCAACACTTTTACAAATGAATGTTATTTTCTTCACTTATAAGTGTAGAATCACATTATAAACACTTTGATAATCTGTATTCTTTCCTTAAATATTTCTCCTTAAAAAGTGGTCCTCAAAATATGGTCCCCAGACGAGCAGATGTTGATCAATTGTAAATTCATGGCCCCACCTCAGACCTGACAGAACAGAATTTCTGAAGATGAGGTTCCAGTCATTCTGAAGCACGTTTAAGTTTGAAAACTCACTTGTCTAGAAAACCATTTCAGCGTATTTTTCTACTGTATAAACACACAATGACTTATTTAATGGCGGCGATCTAAGCAGTTTCCAATTTTTATTGACCTAGGGCAGAGTATATCATTATAAACAGACCTTTGCACACAACCTTGATCATTTAACTGGGATAATCAATCTTCAAATTCTAGGTAAAGCCTTTAAAGTTTTGATGTGTATCCTCAAATTTTCTTTCACTCTCTAATACTTTCTCCAAGTTAAAAAAAAAAAAAGTTGTTTCTCAATGTTTTAGTCATGGTACACTATCACTTTTTGAGTATCTCTGCCAATTTCCAGGCGGCAAATAACATCATATTAGAGGTTTTTCTTTTTTGTGTGTGGTGGGGAGCTGTGCTGGGTCTTGGTTATTGCGAGGGCTTTTCTCTAGTTGTGGCAAGTGGGGGCTACTCTTCGTTTCAGCACGTGGACTTCTCATTGCAGTGGTTTCTCCTGTTGTGGAGCACAGGCTCTAGGGCCCATGGGCTTCAGTTTTGCAGCACATAGGCTCAGTAGTTGCGGTTCCTGGCTCCAGAGCATAGGCTCGACTGTTGTGGTGCACAGGCTTAGTTGCTCCATGGCATGTGGGATCCTCCCAAACCAGGGATGGAACCTGTGTCTCCTGCATTGGCAGGCATATCCTTTACCACTGAGCCACAAGGGAAGCCCATATTAGAGCTTTCATGCACATTTCTATTATTTTTTACTAAGCTTGTCTTCTTTTGTTCATGTTGTTTGCCCATCTTATGAGGCCCTTTGTCTTTAGAATTCTCTAAAACTAAAGTATTAACTATTTATTTGCTTTCCACAATACAAATGTTTTCCAGTTGCTCTGCCTTTCACTTTAGGCTTTTTTTAAATTGCAGTATAGTTGATTTACAATGTTGTGTTAGTTTCAAGTGTACAGCAAAGTGATTCAGTTATGCATACATATCTATTTTTTAAGATTCTTTTCCTTTATAGGTTATTACAAAATATTTCCCTGTTGCTATAAATAGATTCTTATTGGTTATCTATTTTACATATAGTAGTATCTATCTGTTAATCCCAAACTCCTACTTTATCCATCGTCCACCTTTCTCCTTTGGTAACCATAGGTTTGTTTTCTATGTCTGTGGGTCTATTTCTGTTTTACATATAAGTTCATTCATATTTTTTTTAGATTCCACATATAAGCAAACTCGTATGATATTTGTCTTTCTCTGTCTGGCTTACTTCACTTAGTATGATAATCTCTAGGTCCATCCATGTTACTATAAATGGAATTATTTCATTCTTTTTTATGAGTGAGCAGTATTCCATATATACCACTTCTTTATCCATTCCTCTGTCAATGAACATTTAGGTTGTTCCCATGTCCTTGCTATGGTAAACAGTGCTACAATGAACATGAGGGTATATATATATCTTTTCAAATTACGTTTTTCTCTGGGTATATGCCCAAGAGTGGGATTGCTGGATCATATGGAAACTATATTTTTAATTTTTTAGGGAACCACCATACTGTTCTCACTAATAGCTGTACCAATTTACATTCCCACCAACAGTGTAGAAGGTTCCCCTTTCTCCACACCCTCTCCAGCATTTATTATGTGTAGACTTTTTATGATAGCATTCTGACCAGTGTGAGGTGATATCTCATTGTAGTTTTGATTTATATTTCTATAACAATTTTAGCAGTGTTGAGCATCTTTTCATGATCCTTTTGGCCACCTGTATGTCTTCTTTGGAGACTGTCTATGTAGATTTTCTGCCCATTTTTTTATTGGATTGTTAGGTTTTTTTGATATTGAACTATATGAGCTGTTTGTATATTTTAGTGATTACTGGTCACATTATTTGCAAATATTTTCTGCCATTCTGTAGGTTGTCTTTTTGTTTTGTTTATGGTTTCTTTTGCTATGCACAGGCTTTTTAGTTTAGTTAGGTCCCATTTGTTTATTTTTGTTTTTATTCCTGTTACTCTAATAGATGAGTCCAAAAAGATATTGCTGTAATTTATGTCAAAGAGTTTGTTCCTAGATATTTTTTTTAAAAACTAATATTTTGCATTGGTGGGGTACACTTGTGACAACTGATAAACCAGTAATCATAAATTATTATGTCCAAAGATCACATTAAGGTTCAACTCTCTGTGTTGTACAATTGTTGGTTTGGACAAAAGTATAACATGTATCCATCATTACTGGAGAAGGAAACAGCAACTCACTCCAGTATTCTTGCCTGGGAAATCCCATGGACAGAGGAGCCTGGCGGGCTGCAATCCATGGGGTAGCAAAGAGTTGGACACGGTGAGCACACATGCATGCATGCATCCATCATTACAGTATCATGCAGAAATAGTTCAATTATCCTAAAATTCTGCTGTGCTCCATCTATTCATCCTCTACCCCAACTCCAACCCTTGATCTTCTCCCATAGTTTTGCCTTGTCCAGAATATATATAGTTGGAATCATATAACACGTAGCCTTTCAGACTGGCTTCATCCCCTTAGCAATATGCATTTAAGGTTTATCCATGTCTCCTCATGACCTTACAGGCTTTTTCTGGGGGCATGGGGGGTGCTAAATAATTTTCCCATTGGCTGGATGTACCATAGTTTATTTATCCATTCATCAACTGAAGGAAAACGTGGTTGCTTTCAAGTTTGGGCAAGGATGAATAAAGCTGCCATAAAATTTGCATGCAGGTTTTTTTGTGTGAATGCAAGTTTTCAACTCATTTGAGTTAATACCCAGGAGCATGATTGCTGGATCATATAGTAAGAGTATGTGTAGCTTTATAAGGAGCTGCCAAACAGTCTTCCAGAGTGACTGAACCATTCTGTATCCCTACCAGCAATGAATACGAACTCCTGTTGTTTCACGTTACCGCCAGCATTTGGTATTGTCAGTGTTTTGGATTTTGGTCATTCTGGTAGGCATGTAGTGGTACCTCGTTGCTGTCTAACTTTGCAATTCCATAATGACATATGATGCAGAGAATCTTTTTATAGGCTAATTTTCTTATGTAAATATCTTTGGTGAGGTATCTGTTCAGCTCTTCTGGAATTTTTTAATTGAGTGTTCTGTTTAAATGCTGAGTTTTAAGAGTTATTCATATATTCTGGATATAAGTCCTTTATCAGATATGAAATATTCTCCCTTAGTCTGTTTTGTCTTTTACTTTTGATTTTAATAAATAAGACACAGGTTTTTAATGTTATAATGAAATTTACTAAAATTTTCCCAAATACTGGTATCAAGTTTAAAAGTTCCTCCTGACCCCACGACTAGTAAACATATTGTTTAATACTTTGGCAGACTTTACATTTACTTTTTAATCCACTTGTAGTGTCTGTAAACCCCTTCAGTCTTCCTACTAATAATTTTAAATGTTTCCTATCACATATTAACTTCTTATATGTACTATGATTTATATACTTTTGATTCTAATCTTCCATTCTGTCTGATATTATTGTATATTATAGAATTACATATTTTCCTAGTAAAAGTGAAAGTGTCCCTTGCTCAGTCGTGTCTGACTCTTTGCGACCCCAGGACTGCAGCCTGCCAGGCTCCTCAGTCCAGGGGATACTGGACAAGGCAAGAATACTGGAGAGGGTTGTTATTTCCTTCTCCAAGAGATCTTTCCAACTCAGGGATCGAACCCAGGTCTCCTGCGTTGCAAGTAGACTCTTTACTGTCTGAGCCACCAGGGAAGCCCACATATTTTCCCTATGTTAGCACCAAATCACAAATTCCACAGAAGCCACCCACCATTATTCATAGTAACAATAGTTACTCCAAGTGAATTCTGAAATTTTTCATTTTATCCAAAAGAATTTCACATTTCACTTCAATCTTCATAATAACTACGTTAAATTTATAATTTCCCACCCATCAACATAGTGTCTTCATTTATTAGTCTTATTTTATGTCCCTTAATAATGTTTCATTGTTTTGTTCACATAGATTCTATATCTTCTTTGTTAAATTTAATTGTTTAACTGTGCCTTACTTTTTCTGAGGAAATATACACTTGAGTACACATAGCTGTTGTCAGTACTCTTGGAAATGGGCTCTTTCTTCGCATTTTATTTTCCTGTTATTTCTTGCATATGGTAAAGCACTAAGTTTTATGTATGTGCAGCTAGTTACTACTTTCTATTACTAGTTCAAATAATTTTCCAACTGATTTTCTTGGGTCTTTCCAATAAATAGCATTACATTGCAAGTTAAATAATTCTGTTCCTTTTTCATTTTTTACACAATTCATTTCCTATTATTCTTTTACTGGAGTGACAGAATTTCTATTAAATGTTGAACAGTGATAATGATAAATGAAAAAATGACAATGATAGTGAAATAATGATCGTCTTATTTCATAAAATTAAGGATTTATATTCCATAACAAACCCTGCTGCTGCTGCAAACCCTACTTAGTTATAATGAAATCATCTTTTAACAAATCACTGAATTTGTATCTCCCTTATACCTTATGCCTAGCCTATACACATTCCATTCCCTCTATTCTTATTAAATTTGCATCTATGTGTCTTTCTAGTTTACTCTGACTTTATAATAAATTCAAATTCTATTATTCAGTAATGGCTCTGCCAGCTTCTTCAATGTGATGCCAAACTTACATTTATTTAGCTAAGTAACAAAATTACCCAACAACCACAGAATCCTTACCAACTCCTCGCCACCCCTTGTTCTGCAAAATATTAAAGTTAGAAAACTAATGGAAATTAAAAGTGATAACCACTTTATAGATAGGAAAGGCTGATTAACTTTTGTGCTAAGACACAAAAATCCCAACTTTTCAACAGATTTTACTGCCACAGTGCAAACCACATTAAAAATCAGTCATAGTGGCTTCAACAATAACTCAAATCACTAACCAAAATAATGTCGCTTTTCCTAGCCAGTAACACAGAGTAACAGTTTTGATAGAAAAAGAATTCCTCCTACCTATGATTTTTCCCAATTAATCAAATGAAATTGCAACTATCAGCAATGACATAGTGATAAATACTTTTATTACTTGTTGCTACACCAATCTAATTATAATTTCTATTGCTTACCTAAATGAAAAAAATTCCACAAAAATAAGCTATATATATGTATATATAGTTTATATATGTTCTTTAAACTTCTAGATTTTTTAAAGACAAGCTAAAAGCAAAAATCAAGCAAACATAAGACTTCTACCATAAATGCAAGAAGACAATGTGTGCTCATGCTCAGTTGCTTCAGTCGTGTCCAACTCTTTGCAACCCTATGGACGTCCTACTTTTGCATTCCAGTCCCCTATAATGAAAAGGACATCTTTTTGGGGTGTTAGTTCTAAAAGGTCTTGTAGGTCTTCATAGAACCGTTCAACTTCAGCTTCTTCAGCGTTACTAGTTGGGGCATAGACTTGGGTTACTGTGATATTAAATGGTTTGCCTTGGAAACGAACAGAGATCATTCTGTCGTTTTTGAGATTGCATCCAAGTACTGCATTTCAGACTCTTGTTGACCATGATGGCCACTCCATTTCTTCTGAGGGATTCCTGCCCACAGTAGTAGATATAATGGTCATCTGAGTTAAATTCACCCATTCCAGTCCATTTTAGTTACTGAATTATAAATACTCTCTAAAGAAGAAATAATTTTAATTGGCTGAGAAAAGTTATTGATTTCATATCCAACATTTGAGCCTAACATTTAGCAGAGGTTTTATCAAATAAAAATCTTCCCACATATGTGCTTCAATGGAATCATCCAAGCTTCTATAAGCAATGATGGCAGCATTGCTAGAAATGAATCTAAAAGGATATTATGTATTCATAACATCCAAAGGATTACAGGGCTATCTCTGATAACACCACTGCACAACACCCTTTTTAATTTTTTAGAAACACACTTTTTAAATTAGATTTTCTTCCAGTTTTCAATCCACACAGAAGTCTTTCATAACTGTCTTCTAACAAGTCTTATCTTATTCCCAAAGGATTCAAACATCGAGTCCTTAAATCAGTTTCCTAATTCCTCTCATGTTTAATTGCCTGGGTTAACCAAGAAAAACCCAAAGTTTTTAACAACAATGATTTGGGTTGAGGGGGAGATTAGATTTTAAAACTGACATGTAGAGTTTCTGATTGTGTCTTACTATTTTTGACTCCTTTAGAGATATAAGTTAAACAACTAAGCGCCTTTTCTTCCTTTCTGAATACATGAAATATTTACATGTGGAACACAAGGATAAATAATTTGTTTTTCTTTCTCTTTCTTTCTCTTCCTTCCATCCTTCCTTTGCTTCTTTCATTTTGCCTTTCTTGACCACACAACTTTATGGCAGGATTATTTTAAATCCAAAGTCCCCAAATATAATTCTCAACAGCTGTTATCACCCACATATCCAGATAGCCTAATGCTCCAACCACAAAAATCTCTCAGCAAGAGAGCTGGCTGTATGCTTTTACATGTTAATTAAGCAGAAAACAGGCTGAACACGTTTTCTTGGGTTTTATTCTACGTGCGCTACCTTAAATAATTCCCAAAAAACAGACAGGACTATTGCTTGAAAACAAATAACACCATATATAAGTACTAATACAGAATTAATTCATTATTTTTACTTACAATTCTATTTATCTTTTGAAAAACAAATCTGGTTTTCTAACTGACCCAGAGTCCAGAATTACTGGATCAGTAAAACCAGTAAACTCAAACAAATATGTAGAGATTTAGTAACCACTCTACACAAAGCACTATTAGGAGCAGTGAAGTTTATGCAGAAGAGTATCTGTAACTATGATCACCTTAATAGCTGGGGAATATAAAGGTCAATAAAAATTTATAAGTACATATTACAAATAACGATGCTAACTGATTCAAAACTATCAAGGTTTTTTTCTTCCTTAATTCTTTAAATCCATAGCTTTTTTAGAGACAAGCTAAAAGGGAAAATCAAGCATATATATATAAAGACTTCTATCATAAATACAAGACGACGATGAAGGAAAATAGATACCTTCTGGGGTGGAAAAAATGTATGACACAAAAATTCTGTTTTTAAGAAAGTTGTTAATTGTGAGACAAAGAAAAAGGAGTAAAAAAAATTCTTCAGCTATACAACAGTTCCAAAAGATTTTCATCCACGTAAATGCCACTCCATGTAAAGTTACTGAAAAAGTATTCAAAGATGCACTCATATAAACAAAAACTAATCATAATAAGAACCCCAAAATGAGTATTTAACATCTGAATATAAACACCAAAATATTTAATAAAATAGATTCCAAAAAATTATTGAAAGCACAATGACCAAAAGTATAAATTTAATTTTTATGTAGAAAGTGCCTTTGTAATTTAGTTGAAGTTGAAGCTCCAATACTCTGACCACTTGATGCAAAGAGGCAACTCACTGGAAAAGACCCCGTTGCTGGGAAAGACTGAAAACAAAAGCAGGTGGCAGAGGATGAGATGGTTAGATAGCATCACCAACTCAATAGACATGAATTTGAGCAAACCCTGGGAAATACTGGAGGGCAGAGGAGCCTGGTGTGCAGCAGTCCATGGGGGTACAAAGAGTCAGACATGACTATCAACTGAATAACAATACTGAACTAGTTAACTATCCTTGAGATATTCTGCAAAGGTTCCCAGTTTAAAATTACATATTTTCTGATAATATCTTGGTCTACAAAACTTAATAGACATAAAAAAGACCAGAATAAGTGAAGATACATTCCATATTCTTAGATGTGATGCCTCTATTGTAAAATGTCTATTCACCCACAAATTAAATTGGAAATATGAGGTAATTCTTTTCAAAGTTTAAACAAAGTTCTAGTGTGAAACGTGACAGTGTTTTCTAAGATAATGTTGGAAATGAAGAAACATAAATGAAAATGCTCAAAATCAATTTGAACTGAAGAATACTGACAGGAAAACTAAAATATCAGATAAATATACTTAAAGTGATATATAACTTAAAGTGAAATATAACTTAAAGTTAAAAATAGTGTGCCTTAGGCAGAAGAAAAAAATAGACTAGAAAGTCTAAAAACAGCCTAAAATTATAAACGTAGTATTTCAAATCAGTCAGGAAAATATTAATTGTTTAATAAATGGCATAAATGAATAAACTATAGTGAAAAATACAATGCTATGTTTCTATCTCATACTAAAATAATCATACCATAACTATTTAATCTTATAATAGTGAAAGATTTCACAATAGAAAACAAAGGAAAAGCTCATCAAATATGATTACATAAAACAAAATGCCTATAAATAAATGCAAGGGACAAGAAAAGGCATTTACAAAAGAAGAAATAAAATAGTCAAAACATTATATATCAAAACAGTAAGATATCATTTTTTTTTCTTCTTATATCAGTAAAAAGTTTACTGAAAAAAAACAAAAACAACGCAGTCGAAAAATGGGCAGAAGACCTAAACAGACATTTCTCCAAAGAAGACATCCAGGTGGTCAACAGGCACGAGAAAAGATGCTAAACAAGGCTCATCACTAGAGAAACGCAAATCAAACCAGAATGAGGTATCACCTCACACCAGAAAGAATGGCCATCATCAAGAAGTCTACAAACAATAAACGCTGGAGAGGGTGTGGAGAAAAGGGAACACTCTTACGTTGTTGGTGGGAACGCAAACTAGTACAACCACTATTGAGAACAACATGGAAATTTCTTTAAAAACTAGGAATAAAACTACCATATGACCCAGCAATCCCACTACTGGACATATACCCTAAGGAAAACATACTGAAAACACATATGTAC
This sequence comes from Bos javanicus, assembly GCF_032452875.1. Lineage (NCBI taxonomy): Eukaryota > Metazoa > Chordata > Mammalia > Artiodactyla > Bovidae > Bos > Bos javanicus. Next base: position 11,982,932 of record NC_083878.1, on the reverse strand, counting down.
CCCAATATTCACTGCAGCACTATTTACAATAACCAGGACATGGAAGCAACACAGATGTCCATCAGCAGATGAATTGAGAAGGAAGCTGTGGTACATATACACAATGGACTATTTACTCAGCTATACAGAGTGAAGTCAGACAGAGAAAGACAAACATCATATATTAACCCATATATAGAGAGTCTAGAAAGACGGTACTGACAATCCTACATGAAGGGCAGCAAAGGAGACACAGACATACAGAACAGACTTTTGAACTCAGTGGGAGGAGAGGGTGGGATGATTTGAGAGTATAACACTGAAACATACACATTATCACATATAAAACAGATAGCCAGTGGGAGTTTGATGTATGATGTGGGGAACCCCACCAAAGCTGGTGCTCTGTGACAACCTTGAGGGATGGCATAGGGAGGAAGGTGGGAAGGGGGCTCAAGAGCGAGGGGACGCATGTATGCCTATGGCCAATTCATGTTGATGTACGACAAAACTCTTCACATATTGTAATTATCCTTCAATTAAAATAAATAAATAAATAAAACTACAGTAAGAGGCTATCCCACACCAGTCTGAATGGCTATCATCAAAAACTCTACAAATAACAAATTCTGGAGAGAGTATGGAGAAAAGGGATTCCTTCTACACTGTAGGTGGGAATGTAAGTTGGTGCAACCACTAAAGCAAACAGTATGCAGGTTCCTAAGAAAACTAAAAACAGAACTAAAATGATCCAGCAATTCCGCTCCTAGGCATATATCTGGACAAATCTCTAATTCCAAAAGATACATGCACCCCTATATTCATTGCAGCATTATTTATAATAGCCAAGACATAGAAACAACCTAAATGACCATCGACAGAAGAATGGATAAAGAAGATGTGGTACATATACACAGTAGAATACTACTTAGCTATAAAAAATATTGATATTTTCAGCCACATGGATGCAACTAGAGATTATCATACTAACTGAAGTAAGTCAGAAAGAGAAAGACAAACATCATATGATATCACTTACATGTGGAATCTAAAATATGATACAAATGAACGTATCCACTTAGCAGAAACAGACTCACAGACATATAGAACACATTTGTGGTTGCCAAGGGGGAGGGAGGGTAGAGGAGGGATGGATTGGGAGTTTGGGGTTAGTAGATGCAAACTATTACATATAAAATGGATGGATGACAAAGTCCTACACCGAGAACTGTATTCAATGTGCTGGGATAAACCATAATAGAAAAGAAAATAAAAGAGAATGTATATATATATATATATACATATAACTGAGTTACTTTGCTTTACAGCAGAAATTAATACATTGTAAATTCAATAAGAAAAAAAGGCAGCCAACAGTACAGATTAAAAAGCTGCATTCAATCACTACTGAGGAAATTTGAAATCTTCATTCCAGGATGCTAATCATAGAACTGTTTTTAAATGTTTTTAATATATAAAATTGCAACCCAGGGATAACTACAACCATCATTTTGGTGTATGTCTTTCCAGACCTTTTGAATACATGTGTGTGTGTACATACACACACAAATACAATTGTATACATACATATTCAAATTTATTCATTCCTTAGTATCAGTGAGAAACTGATTCCAAGAACCCCTACATATACTACAATCCATGGATGCTCAGTTCCCTTATATAAAAATGATGTAGTATTTGCATCCTATGTACATCCTTCCACATACATGAATATCTCATTTTACTGAGGTATGCCTTTACCGTGCTTTGCAGATAATGTGCTTTTTTACAAATTGAAGGTTTGTGGCAAATCCTGTGTCAAATGAGGTTATAGGTGCCAGTTTTCTAATAGCATTTGCTCACTCTGTGTCTCTGTATCACATTTAGTGATTCTAGCTTTTTCATTATTATTATATTTGTTAAACTGATCTGTGGTCAGTGATCCATATTACTATTATAAGTAGTAGACTTACAGTATACTGTAGTATCAGATCAGATCAGATCAGTCGCTCAGTCGTGTCCGACTCTTTGCGACCCCATGAATCGCAGCACGCCAGGCCTCCCTGTCCATCACCAACTCCCGGAGTTCACCCAGACTCACGTCCATCGAGTTGGTGATGCCATCCAGCCATCTCATCCTCTGTTGTCCCCTTCTCCTCCTGCCCCCAATCCCTCCCAGCATCAGAGTCTTTTCCAATGAGTCAACTCTTCGCATGAGGTGGCCAAAGTACTGGAGTTTCAGCTTTAGCATCATTCCTTCCAAAGAAATCCCAGGGCTGATCTCCTTCAGAATGGACTGGTTGGATCTCCTTGCAGTCCAAGGGACTTAGTAGTACATTACTATATAGGATACTAGAGACCATACACAGCAAAATTAATTAATAATTCTGTGTGCTCTGGCTGCTCTACTGATTAGCTATTCCCTTTCTTTCCCCCTTTTCTTCAGTTCAGTTCAGTTCAGTTGCTCAGTCTTGTCTGACTCTTTGCGACCCTATGAATCACAGCACACCAGGCCTCCCTGTCCATCACCAACTCCCGGAATTTACTCAAACTCATGTCCATTGAGGCGGTGATGCCATCCAGCCATCTCATCCTCTGTCGTCCCCTTCTCCTCCTGCCTTCAATCTTTCCCAGCATCAGGATCTTTTCAGATGAGTCAGTTCTTTGCATCAGGTGGCCAAAGGATTGGAGTTTCAGCTTCAGCATCAGTCCTTCCCATGAATATTCAGGACTCATTTCCTTTAGGATGGACTAAATGGATCTTTTTGCTGTCCAAGGAACTCTCAAGAGTCTTCTCCAACACCACAGTTCAAAAGCATCAATTCTTCAGTGCTCAGCTTTCTTTATAGTCCAACTCTCACATCTACACATGACTACTGGAAAAACCATTGCTTTGATTAGATGGACCTTTGTTGGCAAAGTAATGTCACTGCTTTTTAATATGCTGTCTAGGATGGTCATAACTTTTCTCCCAAGGAGTAAACATCTTTTAATTTCAGGGCTATAGTCACCATCTGCAGTGGTTTTTGGAGCCCCCAAAAATAGTCTGTCATTGTTTCCACTGTTTCCCAGCTATTTGCCATGAAGTGATGGGACCACATGCCATGATCTTAGTTTTCTGAAAGTTGAGCTTTAAGCCAACTTTTTCACTCTCTTTCACTTTCATCAAAAAAGCTCTTTAGTTCTTCTTCACTTTCTGCCATAAGGGTGGTGTCATCTGCATATCTGAGGTTACTGATATTTCTCCCAGCAATCTTGATTCCAGCTTGTACTTCATCCAGCCCAGCATTTCTCATGATGTACTCTGTATACAAGTTAAATAAGCAGGGTGACAATATACAGCCTTAAGGTACTCCTTTCCCTATTTGGACCCAGTCCGTTGTTCCATGTCCACTATTTGTATGTCTGTCTTTTTCCAAACATACCTCAATTTTTTTTTTAAATAAGCAGAAACATACAATAAATTAATAAACAAACTGGAATATATACAATATGAAAACAATGCAGTCTTTTGACTATAGCCCAAGTTCTAAAAAACAGCCAAAAATGAGATATTATCATCCCATGATGAAGATAAAGTCACACAAGAAGAAAATCTCTTCACAGGGTATCTATTCCTCAATCATGTGACTGCTAATCTCTTACCCACGTTATAACAAGCAAAGATCCTTCCCACCTACCCATGACTCACTTTTCACTGAATTCCTTCAACTTTTAATTCCAATTCCTAATTATTTTACTATAAAAAAGAAAGTGAAAGAATTGTGAGCACATCTATATCTTATTTCCCTGAGTCTACATAAGAGTTCTTTAACTTGTTACTCAAATGTAAACAGATTCTGTGAGGATTTTTTTGCATCCAAAATTTCACTATAGCAGTGACCACAATGCTGGCAAAACCTTCTGAGCTGGAAGCAGAACAAGATTTCAAATAATTTATAAATAATCATTTCAAGAACATAATATTTTCTTCTTTTATCCCACAAAAGACAGTATTTTGTTCAAGACCCACCAGCTGTCAACTTCTCAGCATACCCAAAATCCCACTTAGTTCTCTGTTGTAAACGGTGTAGTATTTCGCTACCACATCAATAAATAAAATTCCTGAAGAAATCACTTCTGTGTTTGATTCACATTTGTTCTGCATATGCCAATGAACCCAAGGTATTTGTAATGTTAAACTCTTAAAAGACTGAGCTTACTAAAGGCAATCTGAAAACAGCAAAAGGTCTATCCCATGTAGATCAGTCTGGACAAACCCCAAAACGAGGAATCGCAGCATAAATTTGACACAATGGTCCCCTTTACTACACACTCTCTCTCTCACTCTTTTAAGTAAACATTTTTTAGAGTAAGAGCGAAGGATTAGCTTTTAAAACTCAGTCTGCTGATAGCCAGTACTATCCTAATTCTTTAAAACTTTGACTTGTCTAATCAAAAAGCTGGGGAAATAAAAGCCTATAATAAGTTAATTATCTTCAATATAGTTAACAATACATACTTACCGCACAAATTTCCAGAGACATTTGTAGACTGGTATTCAGAAAATGCTCTCCTTTCTCAACTTTATGATAATTAGGTTTCTTCCTATTCTCTTTTGATTAATAAAAAAATTATAGAACTGTATCTCTTTCTAATAATAAATAATAAAGATGAATTATCTACAGTATCCTTGAAACTCCCTTCAGGAACAATGTACAAATATTATTATGATTCAATGCCTCCTAAAAACAACTTTGTCACCCTGCTTATTTAACTTATATGCAGAGTACATCATGAGAAATGCTGGACTGGGTGAAACACAAACTGGAACCAAGACTGCTGGGAGAAATATCAATAACCTCAGATATGCAGATGACACCACATTTATGACAGAAAGTGAAGAACTAAAGGGCCTCTTGATGAAAGGAAAGTGAAAGAATTGGCTTAAAACTCAACATTCAGAAAACTAAGATTATGGCATCAGGTCCCATCACTTCACAGCAAATAGATGGGGAAACAATGAAAACAGTGACAGACTTTATTTTGGGGGGCTCCAAAATCACTGCAGATGGTGATTGCAGCCATGAAATTAAAAGATGTTTCCTCCTTGGAAGAAAAGCTATAACCAACCTAAGCAGCATATTAAAAAGCAGAGACATTACTTTGCCAACAAAGGTCCGTCTAGTCAAAGCTATGGTTTTTCCAGTAGTCATGTATGGATGTGAGAGTTGGACTATAAAGAAAGCTAAGTGCCGAAGAAGTGATACTTTTGAACTGTGGTGTTAGAGAAGCCTCTTGAGAGTCCCTGGGACTGCAAGGAGATCCAACCAGTCCATCCTAAAGGAAATAAGTCCTGAATATCCATTGGAAGGACTGATGCTGAAGCTGAAACTCCAATACTTTGGTCACTTGACACGAAGAACTGATTTGATGGAAAAGACCTGATGCTGGGAAAGATTGAAGGTGGGAGGAGAAGGGGCCGATAGAAGATGAGATGGTTGGATGGCATCACCCACTCAATGGACGTGAGTTTGAGTAAACTGTGAGAGTTGGTGATGGACAGGGAGGCCTGGCATGCTGCAGCCCATGGGGTTGCAAAGAGTCGCACACAACAGAGCGACTGAACTGAACTGAAAAACAACTTTGTCTCCATCAATGCATTTGCCTATTAATTGATCTACCACAGAATATTTTCAGTTATAACTACAGCAACATCATGAGCTCATTCATTCTTGATTACTTAAAGTCTATACAAAAGAGAGATGGCTTGACTCAATCTCTGTAAAATTCCATTAATGAAATTTCAGGTAAAACAGAGTAAACATACTCAAACCAAGCTCTTCTATTGAATATAACTATAAAATATGGACATAAAGCATGGAGCAACTACTTGAGGACTTAAAAACAGTAGCAGCTTGACTGGAGAAGAAGATCCGAATTTGAAGCACCACCAAACTGACAGTAAATTTACATTTTTTTTCTCCTGGTGTCTCCTAGCCTGAACTCAATGTACCAAAAACTTTGAAGTAGACCACAAAGCTTCAGGACCTGCCCTCTGATTTTGGGTCAAGAAACAGGAAAGGGACTACCTAATGTTCAGAGAGTACAGAAGTATCTCATGTTTTTTCTCTTTCCCTTCTCCATCCCACCAAAGCCTATAAGGAATTTCTAAGCAACAGTGGCACTGGTCACTAATAGGAGCCCACAGGAGCTAAAGCTCTTAAGGGTATAACCTTTCCCTCTATATAGTAAGGCTGTGGTTCCTAGAGGGTTGGACCAAACCCAGGGTTGCCTTCTTCATATCTTTCCACTGTTTGTCTCAGGATGAGGGGGCAGGTGGGAAGTCCCACAGCAAAGCAGAATAACAAAAGCCCAAGCTTTACAACTAAAGGATTTTTTTCAAAAAGCCAGGAAACTGAAAAATACCTAGTCAATGCAATAAAACAAGACTGGGAAATTAAAAGCATACAGATTAGAAAGGAAACAAAACTTCCTATTCACAGGTGACATGACTATCTACCTAGACAGTAACAAATCCTTCGAGAAAAAAAAAAAGTCCTACAACAAAAAAGTCAGTTTGTCAAACTTGGAAAACACAGGTCAACATACAAACATCAACTGTACTTCTATAAACTATCAATAAATAAATGGAAAACAAAAACTCAAATCATTTACAATACCTTAAATGAAATATGAATTGGTAAAAATATAACAAAATATATACAGGATCTGTATGTTGAAAACTACAAAATGCTAATGACGGAAATCAAATGAGACCTACATAAATGATGACACATATCATATCCATGTATTAGAAGACTCAACATTACAAAGACATCAATTTTTCCCAAATTGAACCATAGATTAAATGCAATTGCAATTAGAATCCCAATAGGACTTTTTCTAGATATTAGACAAGTTGATTTTAAAATTCATGTAGAAAGGCAAAGGAACTGAAATATTTTCTTGATTTTGGAAAAAGAAGTAAGTGAAAGGAACTATACTATCTAATTTTTAAGACTTAAAGTTACAACAATCAAGACAGCATATTACTGGTAAAGTGGTGCACACATACATCAATGGAAGAGAAATGACAGAAATAGATTCACATCAATATGGCCACCTGACTTTTGAAAAAGGTGCAGAAAAATTCATTGGAGGAAAAAAGTCTCTTCATCAAATGATGCTAGATCTCCTAGACATTCATATGTTCCCCTCTGCCCAAAGTGGGGGTGAGGGAGGGAAAGCTTTGAACTTTTTATTGTATATAATAATTAACTAAAAATGAATCATAGTCCTAGTTGTAAAACCTAAAACTATGAAATGTTTTACAGAGGAAAATATTCATTCAGTTTTAAGCTGGGTTAAAACTCAACATTCAAAAAAAAGAAGATCATGGCATCCAGTCCTCACTTCATGGCAAATAGATGGGGAAAATGTGGAAACTGTCAGATTTCACTTTCTTGGACTGCAAAATCAATGTGGACAGTGACTACAGCCATGAAATTGTAAGACACTTGCTTCTTGGAAGATAGTTATGACAAACCTAGACAGTGTATTAAAAAGCAGATAAATTGAGAACAAGATGGCAGAGGAGTAGGTGAACATGGAGTACATCTCTCCCCATGGATACATCAGGAAAACACCTTCAGACACAGAAGTGCATGCAGAACATCAGCTGAGAGTGGACAAAGTACATGACCAGAGGAAAAGAATAGACAGAACCATGCAAAACTCAGTAGGATGAAGGAACCAGGGGAAAAACAGGACTGGACCTGCCCTGAGTGAGCGGGGGAACTGAAGCAGGAGCCCAGTCCCCACATCGGGGAATTGTCTGAGTCAGAGGAGAAACACTTAAGGCTGAGAGTGAAACAGCTGATCTGTGGCAGTCTAAATGGAATGAGAATCAGACAGTCCCTGACTCAGCCATATACACCCCTGATAGGGACACAGGTAGGTCCCCTGCAAGGCGCAGCGACTAGGAGCTAGAGGTTAGGGATTGTGCAGCAATCCCAGGGCGAGGGCTGCTAATGATTGTGGAGAGACAGATTGAGGGGATGTGAGGGAGGAGATCGTGGTGGCAAATGCCCATGGAGGAAAGCCAGGCAGTCATGGAAGCAAGGCAATAGGGCTGAGTCACGTGTAGGGGGTGGAGGCATGACCATAGCCTCTCTCTCCCCACACGTCAGCATCGGCAGCTGAACAATAGACAGGCTGGCCCATCAAATGCCTGACGCACTGAACTACAGAGTAGGACCCCACCCAGGGTGCCTCTTTAAGTGTCTGATGGCCAATCTAAAGAATAAGACCCCAGCCAGGGGGGTGCCCTCTGTGTACCTGACAAACAACAGAGAAGGGAGCCCTCTAAGGGCCTGAACAGGGGAAGCTACGGAGAAAGACTGGCCAAAGAGGTCTTCTGATCGCCAGCTACAAGAGGCTCAAAAAAAGACTCTGACAGGGCCATTACTCTTACAGCAGAGGCAGTCCATGTCCCTGCACACTTGGTACCGCCAGGGTTCCCACAAGCCAAGCAGCTGTGGCACCTTCATGCTCAACCTTCACAGGGGCAGAGCTACCACAGGCAAAAAAAGTCTTGTATGTATGCACACAGGGTCACTTCAGTTGTGTCTGGACTTTGCAGCCCTGTAGACTGTGGCCTGCCAGGCTTCTCTGTCAGGGAGGGGGTTCTCCAAGCAAGAATACTGGCGCATATTGGCCAGTACTGGTTGCCATAACCTTCAAGAGCACTATATTTTCTGCTGCCCTAGCCACCAACCCCGAGTACCTGGTGCTGCCAGAACCCCTGCAACCCAAGCAGCTGCACCACCTCCACACCTGGCCCTCATAGGGGCAAACCCAAGCCCTCCAGGGCAGCCTCAGGAGCAAACCCCGCTGAACCACCCACACATAGAGGTGGAAAGAAAATCACAATTGAAACCCAGGGGCAGTGTGGATGAGAAAGAAGACCCAAAACCTTCCCCCCAGCTATAAAAGCTGGCAGATTAAATCCACACAATCAACGAGGCAGACTCTGTGTCTATGGGATATATAAAAGGTCATTGAGAGCTCCCACAAAAGAAAACACACTAGTTCTGATAGCTGTGGACATTGGAGGCAAGAACACACAGGAGTAGGACCAGATTAGAATCTGGGCTGTGCCCACAGCAGGTCCAGAGATCAGCACAGTGTTGGAGGGCATCCTAGGGAGGTGAGGTGGACTGTAACTCCCGGGGAGGGAAAGGACTCTGACAGCAGTGACTCAAGAAAAACATTTATTATTCTTATGTTTTGACTTGTTCTGTAGATTCTTTTTCTATTTTTTTTTTTTTTTTGCCTTTTTTTCCCCAGCTGTTGTAGTTGTCGATTTTATTGCCATTATGAAATCTAATTAAGCTTTTGAACTTTTTTTTCCCTCACTCACATTTTCTATTGTTGTTATGAACCTCTGCCTCTACACTGGGCTTTTGAAGTTCTGTGAAGATTTCCTTTTTAATTTTTTTTTCATTTCTCTTTTTTTAATTTTTAATTTTTTAAACCTATTATTACTTTTTCTACATTTATTCCTTTGTTTGCTTTTCCTACTGTTCTTTTCCCCTTGCAGTTAATCTTTAATGTATATAAATCTTCTTGATCTACCTTTACTTAACTTTGCATATCTATTCTTTCTTTCTTTTCTTTCCTTTCCTCTCAACATATTTGTTAGTTTTCTTTTCATTGCTTTATTCCCCAATTGGCACTTTGCTTTAGTTTTGTTTTCCAGTTTGTGCTTTAGTTAGTTTTGTTCTGGTAGATAAAATTTTTGGTTTCCTTTCTTTGCTGGGTCAATCTACTGCACTTTATTTTTTTTGGACTGTTTTGATTTTGCTTGTGGGTATATATGTATATTTGTATATTCAGTCACATTTTTTATTGTTGTTATAAACTTCTGCCTCTACATTGGGCTTCTGCAGTTCTGTGGAGGTTTATTTTTTATTTCCTTTTTTCTTTCTTCTTCCATTTTTTTCTTTTCTCTTTTATATTAGTTTAAGTTTTAATTTTTTTAAACCTATTATATTTTTTCCACAGGTATTCCTTTGCCTTTCCTACTGTTCGTTTTCCCTTGCAGTTAATCTTTAATGTATATAAATCTTCTTCATCTACCTCTATTTAACTCTGCATATCTTTTCTTTCTTTCCTTTTCTCTCAACATATTTGACAGTTATTTTTTTCACTGCTTTATTCCCCACTTGGCACCTTGCTTTAAGTTTTGTTTACCAGTTTGCCCTTTAGATAATTTTGTTCTTAACTGGTAAATATAATTTTTTATTTCCTTTGTTCACCAGGTCAATCTACTGTACTTTATTATTGATGGACTGTTTTGACTTTGCTCATGGGTGTATATGTATATATGTATATTCCATTATTTTAATTATTATTTGCTTGATTTTGTAACTGCTATTTGTTTGGGGTTTATCTTTGGTTTCTCGTTTTTGGATGTTTGTTTTAATCTTACTTAATGACAGCCCACTTTAGTACTCTTGGCTGGCAAATCTCATGGACAGAGGAGCCTGGTGGGCTGCAGTCCATGGGGTCGCTAGGAGTCAGACACGACTGAGCGACTTGACTTTCACTTTTCACTTTCATGCACTGGAGAAGGAAATGGCAACCCACTCCAGTGTTCTTGCCTGGAGAATCCCAGGGACGGGGGAGTCTGGTGGGCTGCCGTCTCTGGGGTCACACAGAGTCTGACACAACTGAAGCGAGTTAGCAGCAGTAGCAGCAGCAGCAATGCCATAATAAAGCACTGTAGAATCTTTCTTCCTGACAAGAGATCAAGTCCTCAGCCTTTGGAGTGGGAACACTGACTCCAAGACCCTGGACTACCAAAGAATTAACCCTCAGTTCAGTTCAGTCACTCAGTAGTCTCCAACTCTTTGCAACCCCATGAAACACAGCATGCCAGGCCTCCCTGTCCATCACCAACTCCCGGAGTTTACCCAAATTCATGTCCATCGAGTCGGTGATGCCATCCAACCATCTCATCCTCTGTCGTCCCCTTTTCCTCCTCCCCCAATCCCTCCCAGCAGCAGGGTCTTTTCCAATGAGTCAGTTCTTTGCATGAGGTGGAGAAAGTATTGGAGTTTCAGCTTCAGCATCAGTCCTTTCAATGAACACCTAGGACTGATCTCCTTTAGGATGGACTGGTTGGATCTCCTTGCAGTCCAAGGGACTCTCAAGAGTCTTCTCCAACACCACAGTTCAAAAGCATCAATTCTTCAGCAATCAGATTTCCTCACAGTCCAACTCTCACATCCATACATGACCACTGGAAAAACCATAGCCTTGACTAGAAGGACCTTTGCTGGCAAAGTAATATCTCTGCTATTCAATATGCTATCTAGGTTGGTCATAGCTTTCCTTCCAAGGAGTAAGCGTCCTTTAATTTCATGGCTGCAATCATCATCTGCAGTGATTTTGGAGCCCTAAAAAATAAAGTATGACACTATTTCCACTGTTTCTCCATCTATTTCCCATGAAGTGATGGGACCAGATCCCATGATTTTAGTTTTCTGAATGTTGAGCTTTAAGCTAACTCTTTCACGCTCCTCTTTCACTTTCATCAAGAGGCTTTTTAGTTCCTCTTTACTTTCTGCCATAAGGGTGGTGTCATCTGCATATCTGAGGTTATTGATATTTCTCCCAGCAATCTTGATTCCAGCTTATGCTTCTTCCAGTCCAGCATTTCTCATGATGTACTCTGCATATAAGTTAAATAAGCAGGGTGACAATATACAGCCTTGATGTACTCCTTTTCCTATTTGGAACCAGTCTCTTGTTCCATGTCCAGTTCTAACTGTTGCTTCCTGACCTGCATATAGGTTTCTCAAGAGGCAGGTCAGGTGGTCTTGTTTTAAGCCCATCTCTTTCAGGATTTTCCACAGTTTATTGTGATCCACACAGTCAAAGGCTCTGGCATAGTCAATAAGCAGAAATAGATGTTTTTCTGGAACTCTCTTCCTTTTTCAATGATCCAGAGGATGTTGGCAATTTGATCTCTGGTTCCTCTGCCTTTTCTAAAACCAGCTTGAACATCTTGAAGTTCATGGTTCATGCATTGCTGAAGCCTGGCTTGGAGAATTTTGAGCATGATTTTACTAGCATGTGAGATGAGTGCAATTGTGTGGTGGTTTGAGCAGTCTTTGGCATTGCCTTTCCTTGGGCTTGGAATGAAAACTGACCTTTTCCAGTCCTGTGGCCACTGCTGAGTTTTCCAAATTTGCTGGCATATTGAGTGCAGCACTTTCACAGCATCATCTTTCAGGATTTGAAATAGCTCTATTGGAATTCCATCACCTCCACTAGCTTTGTTTGTAGTGATGCTTTCTAAGGCCCACTTGACTTCACATTCCAGGATGTCTACCTTTAGGTGAGTGATCACACCATCGTGATTATCTGAGTCATGAAGATCTTTTTTGTACAGTTCTTCTGTGCATTCTTGCCACCTCTCCTTAATATCTTCTGCTTCTGTTAGGTCCATACCATTTCTGTCCTTTATTGAGCCCATCTTTACATGAAATGTTCCCTTGGGATCTCTAATTTTCTTGAAGAGATCTCTAGTCTTTCCCATTCTGTTGTTTTCCTCTATTTCTTTGCGTTGATTGCTGAGAAAGGCTTTCTTATCTCTCCTTGCTATTTTTGGAACTCTACATTCAGATGCTTATGTCTTTCCTTTTCGCCTTTGCTATTCGCTTCTCTTCTTTTAACAGCTATTTGTAAGGCCTCCTCAGACAGCCATTTTGCTTTTTGCATTTCTTTCCCATGGGATGGCCTTGATCCCTGTGTCCTGTACAATGTCATGAACCTCCGTCCATAGTTCATCAGGCACTCTATCAGATCTATTCCCTTATATCTATTTCTCACTTCCACTGTATAATCATAAGGGATTTGATTTAGGTCATACCTGAATGGTCTAGTGGTTTTCCCTACTTTTTCAATTTAAGTCTGAATTTGGCAATAAGGAGTTCAAGATCTGAGTCACAGTCAGCTCCCAGTCTTGTTTTTGCTGACTGTATAGAGCTTCTCCATCTTTGGCTGCAAAGAATATAATCAATCTGGGTTCAATTCCTGGACTGAAAAGATCCCCTGGAAAAGGGAATAGGTACACACTCCCGTATTCTGGCCTGAAGAATTCCAACGACTGTGTAGCTTATGGGGTCACAGAGTCAAACACAAACGAATTAACCCTGCTGCTAAGTCACTTCAGTCGTGTCCGACTCTGTGCGACCCCATAGACGGCAGCCCACCAGGCTCCCCCGTCCCTGGGATTATCCAGGCAAGAACACTGGAGTGGGTTGCCATTTCCTTCTCCAATGCATGAAAGTGAAAAGTGAAAGTCAAGTCGCTCAGTCATATCCGACTCTTAGCGACCCCATGGACTGCAGCCTACCAGGCTCCTCTGTCCACAGGATTTTCCAGGCAAGAGTACTGGAGTGGGGTGTCATTACCTTTTCCAGAATTAACCCTAGGGAGTATCAAATAGTTGAAGGAAACCACATGAATACAAGACCTGGCATCACTCAACCACAAGTACCACCCTGTGCAGGACACATCATCTAAACAACAAACAAAACAAACAAACAAAAAAAAAACCCAATCATCAGCAGACAGGATTACCACCTCACTCAGAGGTGCCCATCAGAGGAAAAGGAAACAAACAAACAAACAAACAAAAACTCCACACAAATCTCACCATATAGGAAGCTTACACAAATCACTGGACCAACCATAGGAGGGCAGAAACCAAAAGGAAGAAAGAATTCAACCTTGAAATCTGGGAAAAGGACACCTCAAACCCAGTAAGTTAAAAAAAAATAATAATAATGAAAAGGCAGAGAAATACTACACAAATAAAGGAACAAACTAGAAACACAGAAGTCCAAATAAATGAAGAGGAAATAGGTAAACTACCTGAAAAAGAATTCAGAATAATGATAGTAAAGATGATCAAAAACCTTGAAAACAAAATAGAAAAAATTCAAGAATCAATTAACAAAAACCTAGAAAAATTAAAGAATAAGCATACAGAGACAAACAACACAATTACTGAAATTAAAAATACTCCAGAAGGAATCAATAGCAGAATATCTAAAGCAGAAAAACAAACCAGTGAACTGGAAGATAAAATGGTGAAAATAATTTCTGAAGACCAGAATAAAGTAAAAGGAATGAAAAGAACTGAGGACAGTCTCAGAGACCTCTGGGACTATATCAAACCCACCAACTTTCAAATTATAGGGGTCCCAGAAGAAGAAGAGAAAAAAAAGAAAGGGCATGAGAAAAGTTTTGATGAGATTATAGTTGAAAATTTCTCCAACATAGAAAAGGAAATAGTCAATCAAGTCCAAGATGCACAAAGAGTCCCATACAGGATAAACACGCCAAGACACATACTAATCAAACTAACAAAGACTAAACACAAAGAAAGAATATTAAAAGCAGCAAGGGAGAAGCAGCAAGAAACATACAACAGAAACCCCATACACTTAACAGCTGATCTTTCAGCAGAAACTCTGCAGGCCAGAAGGGAAGAGCAGGATATATTTAAAGTACTGAAAGGGAAAAGTCTACAACCAAGATTACTGTACCCAGCAAGGATCTCATTCAAAATTGGTGTATAAATAAAAAGCTTTTCAGACAAGCAAAAGTTAAGAGAATTCAGTACCACCAAACCAGCTTTACAACAAATGTTAAAGGGACTTATACAGTCAAAACATACAAGAGAAGAAAAAGATCTGCAAAATCAATCTCACACAATTAAGAAAATGGCAATAGGAACATATATATCAATAATTATGGGAATGGATTAAATGCTCCAGCCAAAAGACACAGACTAGCTGAATGGATACAAAAACAAGACCCATAAATATGCTGTCTATAAGAAACTCACCTCAGACCTAAACACACATATAGACTGAAAATGAGAAGATAGAAAAATATATTCCATGCAAACAGGAAACATAAGAAAGCTGGAGTAGCAATCCTCATATCAGACAAAATAGACCTTAACATAAAGAAGATTACAAGAGAAAAGGAAGGACACTACATAATGATCAAGGGATCGGCCCAAGAGAAAGACAACAACTGTAAATATCTATGCACCCAACACAGGAGCACCTCAATACATAAGACAAACACTAACAGATATAAAATGAGAAACTGACAGTAACACAATAATAGTAGACTTTAACACCCCACTCACACTAACGAACAGATCATGAAAACAGAAAACTAATATGGAAACACAAGTCTTAAATGATACATTAGATGAGATGGATCTCATTGATATCTTCAGGACATTCCATCCAAATGCAGAAGAATACACCTTCTTCTAAAGTGTACATGGAACATTCTCTAGGATAGACCACATCTTGGTCACAAATCAAACGTCAGTAAATTTAAGAAAATTGAAATCATATCAAACATCTTCTCTGAAAACAACACTGAGACTCAATATCAATTACAAGAAAAAAACCATAAGAAACACAAACACATGGAGATTAAACAACACGCTTCTAAATAATCAACAGGTTACTGAAGAAATCAAAAGCGAAGTCAAAAAATTTCTAGAAACAAATGACAATGAAAACACGACAACTCAAAACCTAAGGGATGCAGCAAAAGCTGTTCTAAGAGGCAAGTTTATAGCAATACAATCCTACCTCAAGAAACAAGAAAAACATCGAAAGGACAACCTTTTAGTACACCTAAAATACCTGGAAAAAGAAGAACCAAAAAAAAAAAAAAAAAAAAAACCTCCAAAATTAGTAGAAGGAAAGAAATCATAAATATCTGAGCAGAAAGAAATGAAAAAGAAATGAAAGAAACAATGGTAAAGATTAATAAAAACTAAAAGCTGGTTCTTTGAGAAGATAAACAAAACTGACAAGCCTTAAGCCAGACTCATCAAGAAAAAAAGAGAAGAATCGAGTCAACAAAAATTAGAAATGAGAAATCAGAGGTTGCAACAGACAATGTAGAAATACAAAGGTTATTAGAGAATATTATGAATAACTATATGGCAATAAAATGGATAACCTAGAAGAAATGGACAGATTCTTAGAAAAGTTCAATTGTCCAAGACTGAACCAGGAAGAAACAGGAATTATAAACAACCCAATTATAATCACTGAAATTGGAGCTGTGATCAAAAATCTCCCAAAAACCAAAAGCCCAGGACCAGATGG
Source organism: Bos javanicus (assembly GCF_032452875.1). Lineage (NCBI taxonomy): Eukaryota > Metazoa > Chordata > Mammalia > Artiodactyla > Bovidae > Bos > Bos javanicus. Next base: position 11,966,748 of record NC_083878.1, on the reverse strand, counting down.
CTTCAAAGGAGAATTCTATCTAACATTTAAAGAAGAGCTAATGCCTATCCTTCAAAAACCCTTTCAGAAAATTGCAGAGGAAGGAACACTTCCAAACTCATTCTATGAGGCCACCATCACCCTGATACCAAAACCAAAGACAACACACACACAAAAAGAAAACTACAGGCCAATATCACTGATGAACATAGATGCAAAAATCCTCAACAAAATTTTAGCAAACAGAATTCAGCAACACATCAAAAAGCTCATACACCATGATCAAATTGGGTTTATTTGAGGAATGCAAGGATTCTTCTATATACAGAAATCAGTGTGATACACACCATATTAACAAACTGAAACATAAAAACCATACGATAATCTTAATAGATGCAGAAAAAGCCTTGAACAAAATTCAACACCCATTTATGATTAAAACTCTTCAAAAAATGGGCATAGAAGGAACCAACCTCAACATAGTAAAGACCATATATGATAAGCCTACAGCAAACATTATTCTCAATGGTGAAAAACTGAAAGCATTCCCCCTAAGATCAGGGAACAAGACAAGGGTGTCCACTTTCACCGCTATTATTCAACATAGTTCTGGAAGTCCTAGCTACAGCAATCAGAGAAGAAAAGCAAATAAAAGGAATCCAGATCAGAAAAGAAGTAAAGCTCTCACTGTTTGCAGATGACAGGACACTGTACATGAAAGTGAAAGTGACATCGCTCAGTTGTGTCTGACTCTTTGCAACCCCATGGACTGTAGCCTACCAGGCTCCTCTGTCCATGGGATTTTCCAGGCAATAGTACTGGAGTGGATTGCCATTTCTTTCTCCAGGGGATCTTCCCAACCCAGGGATTGAACCCAGGTCTCCCACATTGTAAACAGACACTTTACCGTCTGACCCACCAGGGAAGTCCTATGGGTACCTTATCTTTGACAAAGGAGGCAAGAATACACAATGGGGCAAAGACAGCCTCTTCAATAAATGGTGCTGGGAAAACTGGACAGCTACATGTAAAAGAATGCAATTAGAACACTTCCTAACACCATACACAAAGATAAACTCAAGACATTGTACATAGAAAACCCTAAAGACAGTATCAGAAAATTACTAGAGCTAATCAGTGAATTTACCAAAGTTGCAGGATACAAAATCAATACACAGAAATCACTTGCATTTCTATATACTAACAATGAAAAATCAGAAAGAGAAAGGAATCAATCCCATTCACCACTGCAACAGAAAGAATTAAATATCTAGGAATAAAATACCTAAGAAGACAAAAGAATTGTATACAGAAAATTATATAAGACACTAATGAAAGAAAGCAAAGATGATATAAACAGATGGAGAGACATTCCATGTTCCTGAGTAGGAAGACTCAATATTGTGAAAATGACTATACTACCAAACACATTCTACAGATTCAATGCGATCCCTATCAAATTACCAATGGCATTTTTCACAGAACTAGAACAAAAATTTCACAATTCATATGGAAACACAAAAGACCCCGAATAGCCAAAGCAGTCTTGAGAAAGAAGAACAGAGCTGCAGGAATCAACCTTCCTGACTTCAGCTATACTACAAAGCTGCAGTCATTGCGACAGTATGGTACTGACACAAAAACAGAAATACAGATGAGTGCAACAAGATAGAAAGCCCAGAAATGAACCCAAGCACCTATGGGTACCTTATCTTTGACAAAGGAGGCAAGAATATACAATGGGGCAAAGATAGCCTCTTCAATAAATGGTGCTGGGAAAACTGGATAGCTACATGTAAAAGAATGAAATTACAACACTTCCTAACACCATACACAAAGATAAACTCAAAATGGATTAAAGACCTAAATGTAAGACCAGATTATTATAAAACTCTTAGAGGATAACATAGGCAGAATACTCAAGCAAAGCAAGATCCTCTATGACCCACCTCCTATAGTAAGGGAAATAGAAACAAAAGCAAACAAATGGGAACTGATTAACTCAAAAGCTTTTGCACAGCAAAGGAAACTATGAGCAAGGTGAAAAGACAGCCTTCAGAATGGGAGAAAATAATAGCAAATGAAAGAATGGACAAAGGATTAATTTCCAAAATACACAAGCAGCTCATACAACTCAATACCAGAAAAAACCCAATCAAAAAGTGGGGAAAAGACCTAAACAGACACTTCTCCAAGGAAGACATACAGATGGCTCAAAAACACATGAAAAGATGCTCAACATCACTCATTATTAGAGAAATACAAGTCAAAACCACCATGAGATATCACCTCACACTGGTCAGAATGGCCATCATCAAAAAGTCTACAAAAAATAAATGCTGGAGAGGGTGTGGAGAAAAGTGAATGCTCTTGCTCTGTTGGTGGGAATGTAAATTGATACAGCCACTATGGAAGACGGTATAGAGATTTCTTTAAAAACTAGGAATAAAACCACCATATGACCAATGCCACTCCTAGGCATATACTCTGAAGAAACCAAAATTGAAAAAGACACATGTATCCCATAGTTCACTGCAGCAGTATTTACAATAGCTAGAACATGGAAGCAACCTAGGTGTCCATCGACAGATGAATGGATAAAGAAGTTGTGGTACATATATATAATAGAGTATTACATTACATTACAATGTTTATACAATGTGTGGGTGTGGATCACTTTTTTCGCAACTGGCCAAGGAGAAGCGCGAGGGCATGGAGTCTCTCTTGAAAATGCAAAACCAGCGTGCCGGCCGTGTCCTCTTCCTGGACATGCAGAAGCCATCTCAAGATGAGTGGGGTAAAACCCAGGACACTATGGAAGCCGCCCTTCTCGTAGAGAAGAACCTGGATCAGGCCCTTTTGGATCTACATGACCTGGGTTCTGCCCACACAGACCCCCACATCTGTGACTTCCTGGAGAACCACTTCCTAGATGAGGAAGTGAAACTCATCAAGAAAATGGGTGACCACCTGACCAACCCTCACAGGCTGGCTAGTCTCCAGGCTGGGTTGGGCGAGTATCTCTTCGAAAGGCTCACCCTCAAGCACGACTAGGAGCTTCTGGAAACCAGTGGCCTTTGAGGAGCCCACCTAACATCAGGGCTGCCTGAAGCCCCTCTCTGCAGCCACTAGGCAACTTTTTAACACCCTGGAGCCCTCTCTAAAGCCTTGGACCAAATGGAAACAATAAAGGTTTTTGCAGCAAAAAAAAAAAAAAAAGTTCCAACCACTAAAGGTAGTCAAAAAATCTTCATAACACTCAATGAAAATGTGGGAGGTTCACTGTGAAGTTTCTCTTACCCAAAATGTAACTGCAGTCTAAGCTAACAAAGATCATTTATTTTTTTCTCAAATAAGAGGGAAAAACAAAGTTAAAAAAAAAAAAAGATTCTGATTTATAAAGGGGGTGCTGCTGCTGCTAAGTCGCTTCAGTCGTGTCCGACTCTGTGTGACCCCAGAGACAGCAGCCCACCAGGCTCCCCTCTCCCTGGGATTCTCCAGGCAAGAACACTGGAGGGGGTTGCCATTTCCTTCTCCAATAAAGGGGTAAATACCATTTTTATCTATTTGTTTTTATATGCTTCAGAGCTCAAAAATATGAGGAATTAATACCACAATAATACTACAATTAATACTACAATACTACAGTGCACATAGGAGCCACACCGGATAAGCTGCTTAATAAACATTTTTTTAAAATACACAGGCTCAGTTCTATTTTCTGGATTCACATCTGTAAGAATTGTATGCTGTTAATGGTGTCTGCTTCAGATTCACTCATGCACACATGGATGGAGTGTAATAACACTTTACAAGTCAAGTTATATATAATTTTTTTTTGTTATAATATTTTATTGCAACTTACTTTCATTTCTCCTTTATACTAGAGTTAGGGTACTATGTTAGTTTCTGAATCATGTACACAGGTAGATTATATTATCTATTTATTTTACTAAGAACTGTAAACAGGGGCATTAAATATTTCTTAGAAAAAGGCAGCAGTGGGTCTGACAGAGCTGAACTGGTACATTAAACTGTATCACCTCTCCCCTGAAATTTTGCAGTCTCTCCCTTCTCATTTAACCTGGCCATCACAATGTTAACCAGCAAGCCTACCTAAAACACAAACCTAATCATGCTCCCTGATGTTTATAAATTATTGGGCTAAAGGAAGAAGCCCAAATTCCTCAAAATGGCATTCAAGATCCTATAGCATATGATACTATTATTTGTCACACAATATTTCTTTCTCCGAACTTTCTTTTCCTTCATACTAAAAGCTTTCTTCATTATAAAAACAAAACAAAACCTGGAATAACTCTCTTCTAGGAAATGGCAACCCACTCCAGTATTCTTGCCTGGAGAATCCCATGGACAAAGGAGCCTGGTGGGCTACAATCCATGGGGTCGCAAAGAGTCGGACACAACTGAGCAACTAACACACACACAGACACACATTCTTAATCTGTTTTGCTAGTTACAGGTCCTTTCCTCATCCTCTCAGTTTTGGAGAGGTTCCTGAGCTTAGGCCTTAGATGTCTTCTTTATCAATGCTTACCCTTTTAGGTGATCCATCCAGTTCTATCTGAAAGTCACTCAATCGTGTCTGACTCTTTGCAATCCCATGGACTATATAGTCCATGGAATTCTCCAGGTCAGAGTACTGGAGTGGGTAACCTTTCCCTTCTCCAGGGGATCTTCCCAAAAGATCCTGTAATCGAACAGGTCTCCCACATTGCAGGTGGATTCTTTACCAGTTGCGCCACAAGGGAAACCCTTCCAGTTCTATAATGAGTCTCAAAATTATATCACAACCTGAGGCCGCTCCCCTGAACCACAGACTCATAAATCCCATCACCCTACTAAACACTGTACTCACAAGTCTTACAGGCATCTCTGCCGTAGTATGTGTGCATGCGTGTGCTCAGCTGCATCTGACTCTGTGTGTCCCCTGGCACTGCAGCCCACCAGGCTCCTCTGTCCATGGGATTTCCCAGGTGAGAATACTAAAGTGGGTTGCCATTTCCTACTCTAAGGGATCTTCCTGACACAAGGATCAAACCCTTGTCTCTTGACTCCCTCTCCCAGTCCCTTCTCCTCCACCAAAACCTACTCCACCCACGTTCTTCTCCATTCAGTAAAGAGCAATTCTATTCTTTGAGCTATTCAAACCAAAAGCCTTAAAGTCATTCCTGGTATCTCTTTATTCTACAACCCTACTTAATCCACCCATTGGTTCCACACTGAAAATATACTAAATCCAGAGTGTAACCCTTTTCCAGCAGTACAGTCTTATCTAAACTATATCCTCTCATGCCTGCATTATTAAAATTGCCTCCTACCTGGTCTTCTTATTCTATTTCTACCCTCTTTGTCTGTATTCCACACAGCAGTGAGAGTGATGTATCCAAAGAGTCAAAAAAGTGATCAATTCTTTTCTAGTCAAAACCCTCCAAAGGCTTCCTTCTCACTCAAAAGTAAGTCTTTATACTAACTCAAGGCCTATATCAGCATTAATCTAGACTGGATACATAGAATTACTTGGGAAGCTTTTAAAATTTACCATCGCCCAGGCCCCATCCTCATTGATTCAGGTTCAATTGGTCTGGAGCATATTAGTATTAGCATTTATGGAATAAATGAATGTGACTGTCAGTAATATTCTCTGTCTTCCCCACACAAGGTTGCCCATATAACAGGGGTCCCCAACCCCTGGACTGCTCCTCATCACTCTTAGTACCACCTGCATCTCTCCTCCCACCAGCCCCACCCTCTAACTCGTCCCTGGAAAAATTGTCCCTGGAAAAATAATGAAACCCATCCCTGTTCCCAAAAAGGTTGGGGATTGCTGCCAAGTTACACTGGCTAGCTAGAGTACCCCATTCGTCTGGTCATCATAGTTTAAGATTAAGCATATGACTCAAGCTGAGTCCTTTTCTGAGCTTTTACTGAAGTTAAGAGAAGTACTGACTGTCTAATATTATGTAAGCCTAGAGGTGCTCATGGCTATCCTTGCCACCTGGCAGAAAAAGTCTCCTTAAGTCATCACAAAGAAAAGTAGATATAATGAGCACATTAGATCCATCTGTAGATCCATTCCTAGAACTTTCAATTATGTATACCAGCAAGTTCCCCCTATTTTTTTTGGTGAAGGTAATTAGAGTTAGGTTTCTGTAACTGGAAAGAAAATAATTCTTATCACAAAGTTATAAGTATATATTTAGTTTTTAAGCCCCTTAAGATTATTCTTCATCCACCATCAACTCTCAATTAGACAGTAAAATTCATGAGCAGAAGACTGTATCTATTTCCTTCGTATCTACATTAATAATAGTACAGTGTGTGACACACAGCAGACATTCAGTAAGCATTTATTGACTGACCAAAGAGTTTTTTAAACATTTAAAAATTCCCTTCAATTATTAGTGGGCTTCCCTGGTGACTCAGCTGGTAAAGAATCCACATGCAATGCAGGAGATCTGGGTTCAATCCCTGGGTTGGGGAAGACTCCCTGGACAAGGGAAAGGCTACCCACTCCAGTATTCTGGCCTGGAGAATTCCACGGACTGTATAGTCCATGGGGTCACAATGAGTCGAACACGACTGAGGGACTTTCCTTTCTTCACTTCGATTATTAGTAATACTGAAGAAAGACTTTTATACTGGTGGAAAGGTTAGATTATATGACTTAAATGATATCCTTTACCATTTTGATTTTACAAAACTATGATTTCTTCATTTCAGTGAGTTTCACTAGGAAGTCTCAGTTATCCCAATTCCCTGTTTCCCTAGTTTGGTCCTTTGTACCTCTATCAAACAAGCATATTTCCAATCTCCCTTCAACGACATCACCTTTCTTCTGAGATTTTTCTCAGATCTTGCTCTATGATTAGGAAAGTCCTGTCTTGTATAGACTATCAAGTTCTCTACCTTTAATAATCTTTCAAATCCAAAGTTCCACGTCTCATACAAAGCATTTCATTAATAGTCTTGGAACCAGTGTTAGCTCAACTTTCAAAGTTCTTCACTTACTTTTCATACTCTTGTACACACGAAGATGCATTTCTGCAGATGTCCCTTTATTTCGATCATTTATATCTATCCAGTAGTAATGATATATGTACCTTTAAAAAGATTGTGCATCTGACTGGAAACCGATGTTAAACAAACAATGTTTATCTGGTTTAGCATACAAAGGCCTACAGAGCAGACAGTGTCCATTTGACTATCTAAATTGCCTGCTGCTAAGTTGCTTCAGTCATGTCCGACTCTGTGCGACCCCATAGACAGCAGCCCACCAGGCTCCTCTGTCCCTGAGATTCTCCAGGCAAGAACACTGGAGTGGGTTGCCATTTCCTTCTCCAATGCATGAAAGTGAAAAGTGAAAGTGAAGTTGCTCAATTGTGCCCGACTCTTAGTGACCCCATTGACTGCAGCCTACCAGGCTTCTCCGTCTATGGGATTTTCCAGGCAAGAGTACTGGAGTGGGGTGCCATTGCCTTCTCCGTCTAAATTGCCTAATACACAACAATAAATGTGCTTAATAATGATGCTGGAATGCTCCTTAAATATATTTCTTTCATATCTTTAGGTTAAGAGCCAACTTCATTATGTAGCCCATCTACAAAATAAGATTGACCTGTTTCTTCATATGCCACTCAAAAGAGGCAAAACTAAAATATCTTGCTCTGTGATGATTTATACAAGTATGTACATAGCATAGTCCAATCCCAAAGTCTGTTACTGATAAATGATATATGATCAGGGCATATCACTAAGTTATTTCAACTTTGCATTGACTTTCATATCTGGAATTCTGTGATGCAAAATTTCTATAGCTGATTAAAAAATAAAAATTAAATAAAATGCTGAAAATGATCGCTTCCCAGTTTAAAGACAGCATTTAAACATTCCACTAATGGCACCCCACTCCAGTACTCTTGCCTGGAGAATCCCATGGACAGGGGAACCTGGTGGGCTGCAGTCCATGAGGTCGCTGGGAGTCGGACACGACTGAGTGACTTGACTTTTCACTTTTCACTTTCATGCATTGGAGAAGGAAATGGCAACCCACTCCAGTGTTCTTGCCTGGAGAATCCCAGGGACAGGAGAGCCTGGTGGGCTGCCGTCTGTGGAGTCGCACAGAGTCAGACACGACTGAAGCGACTCAGCAGCAGCAGCAGCAGTCTAAACAGAATGCCTTAAAAAATCACCATTAAAAGCTGGGATTCTCTGTAAGTAACTGATGATACAAACTGAGTCAATTACTTAAATACTTATGTTGTGGAGTTTTTATAGCTTGTAAGCTCCCCTGAGGCAGTTTCAAGCAGCTAAATGTCTTCAACTCACATGTCAAGCATCAGGATTAGAAAAAAACAATGTTCAAAACACAGATTTCTCCATGTATACTCTATCTTTGGCTCAATAGAGACACTTATGTAGTACTTTCTTCTATGTTCTACTAATATGTCCCTGATATCTGAATCAAGCTATAACTTCCTCTGCAGTAGAATTTAAACACACACACATACACACACACACACACACACACACACACACTGAATGGCTTTTTCTAAAGAATTCTCATTGAATGGCAGGTAGACTCTACACACAGCCCCTATGAAAGGGCTGACATGAATAAAAACGCTCTGAACCAATATGTATGCATCTCACTCTAGTTAAAAAAGAAGTTGTTTTTCTATTTTTGAGGGAAGAAAATTAGTTTTGCTTATGATAAGCCATTCTTAGTCTTTAGAGAAGGACCTGGCCATTTTCTGTCTCTCAGCTCAACCTTTCAAATAATTTTTTTTTAAAGGTTCAAACAGTACAAAGCATCTGATTTAGTGAAAAGCACTTTAAATACCTCACCAAGTACTCCCCACTGGATCAAAATGTCATAGAAATGTTGTAAACACTATCAGTCATGTTCCAGAGAACAATTTATACAAACATTGTTATGCTCTTCTGTCTGGAAAAGTAATTTCTGAAGTGAAGAGTTCAAAACTTTTAGCCCTACATACTATGCAGTAAGGAAAAAAAAAAAAAACATCTTTTAAGTATCAGAAGCAGAGTACACAATAGGCTTTGTCTTGTTAAACAAAAGAACATGCTTTTCCTTTCAATCATTTCCAGCTGTATGATCTGGCCTTCATGGAATCAGAAATTAACAGCATATGGCATCTGGCTACCTGCACAGGCTGCATATAAAATCTCAAGACTTCAATAAGATTAACAAGTCTAGTGGTTGAGAGTGGAGGGGGAACCACCAAATGCTATTTCCAAAACAGAGGCAAAAGTTCTAACTAAAAGAAGGCAAGAAAAAGCATCCTTGTTTAATCAGATGTCAAATATATTCTTGATAAACAATCAGATCACAAGATCTTTTGCCTCCTAAACAGCTGAAGGAGATACTACCAATGACTGAAAAACTATTTTTGTTTTCAAACAAGGAAGGAATTATACACACACAAAAAAAGACCCAAAACAAAGAAGTTCTGTGTTAACCCACATTATGACACATCAGAGTGATGCTCTGGAGTCAAATGAGCCAGAAACAAACAAACAACAACAACAACAACAAAAAACACACAAATGACTTACTGTTCTTCCCGTAAGATCCACTAAGTTGTAGTTTCAGAATCTAAATCTTAGACTAAAATATCTTCAAGGGTCTTCTAAAATAAACCATTCCAAACAAAACATTAAATTTACCTTTCTTACTAGTTATCACTGGACCAAAAACCTGCTAACTTTTGGAATATACTTCAGTGTTTCAGAATCCACACAGTCCTAATCTATAACCTAATTCTCAGTTATCAGAGACCAAACCCTAGACCTTCCTTTCTATAGTTCAACAAAATGGGGACAATGAGAGCACAACAGTAAAGAATAACTTAACTACTTTCAAATTTATAAGAAATCGATCCTTACTGGAGACTGATCCTTTTCAGCTCCTCCCCAATTCTTTCTTTCACAGCTCTAGGCACTCAACGCCTTCAAGCCTACTCTTCACACTTTAAATCCTGCTGAATAGTTTTATCTGGACCCTCTCCAAAGCATTACACATTGAGCTTCAGTGGACCCAAAAGTCAAACAGTGGTATATTCCTTGACAGTTTATTTCATAACTCCTAGAGGAGAAAGAAAAAATAATTTATTAATAAATATTATGAGAAGTGAGCTTAAAGTAATTTCATCAATAAAGTTTAATTCAGGCCTCAAGCATTTGGATCTCATAAAAGAGTTCCTCAACAATGCCTTAAGTGAAGACAGAAGACGAAACTCAAATAAATTCAAAGCAGAATTAAAAGCTCATAAAGGCACACAATTTAGAACAGACAAAATTTAAAAATGGTCAATCTACAAGAGAGATAACTATTTAATATTTTTAAGGCATACACAGTCCGAGGACAATCAACTATTGGAATTTCTATATCAAAAGCTCTTTCACTGACTATGGGAATTGCTAGATTCCAGTAGGTCTATCTAGATTTTAAAACAAAAAAAAAGTAAAAGCTTAAAAGAATAACAAACCTATTTTCATCTCTTAGATTCTCCCTCTCTCCACACTTCTCAGCAGGACCCTGACAGTCTGATGACATCAGTGTGTTACATACCCTGAGGCACTAGGGCAAATGCAGGAATCCGTCTATCACAGCTGCTAATGTTTTATCCTCACTTGAAATTTCAGAAATGCAAATGCAATGTACCAACAGCTGTTCACACTTGCAATATTTTCTTGTAAAGCTGGTCATGAAATGTGACTTACTGAACATCTGTAATACGATTACCAATTTCTGTTTCAGTGCCTGTAAATGTGGCTGCCACTAGTGTGCAATCTGATTTCACTGCCCAGTAGTAAAATAGTGTGACTGGATTGGCACTGGTTCCCTGGAAGAGGCAGCAATAAGAAGTAGATAGGACTGTTACTAAGGAACAGAAACAGGCTAATAGCTGAAACATACACAATAGCAGTCTGTTTAAATTAGGAACAAAGATGTACTAACGTGCACGTGCACACATCAAATTAGTGTACAGTATAAATTTTCAAAAAGTGCACTTGATTAAAATTTGCTAGGACCGACTGTTTTATTGTCTACTAGGATTTCATAAGACACATACACACACACACACACATACACACACAACCCCTCAAGATACAATTTCGCCATTCTAGAAATTAACAAACTAACTAGACAATTCTTAAAAATCATTCTTGGCTATCAATTACTTTAAGATTCCATTGAAAGATAAGATCACTCTCTCCAGAAATATCTGCAAAAACATAAACTTATTGCAGGTTAATGGGCCACAGGTTAAGAATTCCAATAGGCACATGAAAAGATGTTCAACATCACTAATTATTAGAGAAGTGCAAATCAAAACTACAATGAAACATAACCTCACATCAGTCAGAACGACCATCATTAAAAAGTCGACAAGTAACAAATGCTGGAGAGGGTGTAGAGAAAAGGGAGCCATCCTACACTGCTGATCAATGATAAAGAAAGAAAGAAAGAAAGAAGACATGGTATGTGTGTGTGTGTGTGTGTGTGTGTGTGTACACACACACACACACAATGGAGTACAACTCAGCCATAAAAAAGAACAAAAGTAACGCCATTTGCAGCAATATAGATGCAGCCAGAGATTATCACACTAAGTGAACTAAGAAAGAGAAAGACAAATATATGCAGGACCTAAAATATGGCACATATGAATCTATTTACAAAATAGAAACAGACTTATGGACATAGAGAACAAAACTGAGGTTGCCAAGCTGGGTGGGGAGAGAAATGGACTCAGAGTTTGGGGTTGGTAGATGACTGGTAGATGCAAATTATTACATTTAGAATGGATAAACAACAAGTTTCCAATGTATAGCTCAGGGAATTATATTCAATATCCTGTGATAAACCATAATGGAAAAGAATATTACAAAACAATGTATATACGTGTATAACTGAATTAATCTGCTGTACAGCAGAGATTGGCACAACACTGTAAATCAACTATAGTTCAATTAAAAACGAGAGAATTCCAGTTCTAAAAAAAAAAGACATCTTAAGGTAAATAAGGGACATGTAGGTCCCTTAGATATAATCTGTTAATAAATATTACGGTTTTGGAGGTTTATGGTCAAGGAGAAAAGAAAGGAAGTTTAGAAGAAAATGAAATTTCTAACACTGTAAAATTCTAAAAAATTGGTAATGTCATGGGACTTCACTGATGGTATATAAGCTGTAAAATGAATTGGGAGAAAGTGACAGAAAAGATAGAGTGTATACTTATAACTGGAGAAAAAATTTCTGAAAAAGAGAAAAACAGGATCCATGATTATTAAATCTTTGAGCTGACAGAAATGGTGATAGAAGATTTCAAAAGAAACATGGAACACAGCTAGAGACATAACATGTCTCATAGCTTAGCTAGAGACAATGATTCTGGTAGTATTTAATACTAGCAGTGGTGACCAGCCTGTGGGAAGGCTACACAATGTAGAGATTAAGAGCACAAACTCTGAACAGGTGATCCTGGATTGGATTTGGGGACAATTTTTTTTATTTTATAAAATTTTAGAGAGATCTTATCTACCTGTTAGACTGGATGCTGCCTGACTCATGAATCACTGAATAAAGCCAATAAGATCTTTAAATTTTTTCAATTAAATAAGGTTTATAGATTGGATAAGTTGGAGAAGGCAATGGCACCCCACTCCAGTACTCTTGCTTGGAAAATCCCATGGACGGAGGAGCCTGGTGGGCTGCAATCCATAGGGTCACTAAGAGTCGGACACGACTGAGCAACTTCACTTGCACTTTTCACTTTCATGCATTGGAGAAGGAAATGGCAACCCACTCCAGCGTTCTTGCCTGGAGAATCCCAGGGACAGGGGAGCCTGGTGGGCTGCCATCTATGGGGTCGCACAGAGTCGGACATGACTGAAGTGACTTAGCATAGCATAGATTGGATAATACGGATATGGGGACTTCTCAGGTGGCTCAGTAGTAAGGAATTCATCTGCCAAGCAGGAGATATGAGTTCGAACCCTGAGTCAGGAAGAACCCCTGGAGAAGGAAATGACAACCAACTCCAGTATTCTTGCTTGGCAAATCCCATAAACAGAGGAGCCTGGCGGGCTACAGTCCATGGGAAGCAAAAGAGAGACAACTTAGCAACTAAACAATAACAATACGAATATTAATTCCCTGACTTTGCAAATGTGAATATAAAAGATAATATATGAGAATATATAAGAGAACGCATTTTTTTAAGAGAACGTATTTTTTAACAGAATGCATTTTTTAAAGGGGGAATTATGTCTGTAACTGTTTGGAAAAAAAACTAATATTATGTCTAACTATATGTAGAGAGAGATGGGTAAAGCAAATATGGTAAAATGCTAACATTTAAGCAACCTGGATAAAGTGTATATAGACTTCTTTGTACAACTTCTGTAAATTTTCAGTCTGATATTATTTTTAAAAGTATTTAAAAATATGTGCTCTGAGCATGGCTGTCTAGGTTTAAATTCTGGCTCTGTCACTCTGTTACATTAGACAAGTAAGTTTTTTAACTTTGCCTCTGCTTCTCTTTCCTCATTTGTAAAATAGGGATACTATAACACTACCTGAAGTTGTTGTAAAGAATAAAATGACAATGAGATAATTCATGTAAAGCATCTATTAGAATAATATCCGACACATACAAAGCACTCAAATCTTACTCATTATTGCTATTATTACTCCTTTCCAAACATCATTCTTACTCCCGTCCCATTTCACCCCACCACTCTCTGCCTTAGACTAAGCTAATTACAGAAAAAAAGAGAAACAAACAGTGGGAAAAGTCATGATGTTTCATCTTTTAACTTCAAAGTTATTAATCCCTGTCTCCAGGTTGGTCATTCTTTAACTTATTCTCTGATGGCTGTCAAAGGGGATTTTATACATGTAATTCTTTATACATACAACTCTGTTGAGATCGTCCTTAAACTTTTCAATAATAGCTTTAAGAATAATACCCTATATCTTTGAAGTGATGTGGTCCAGCCAAGTCATGGCTATGAGATTCTGACGGGGGAAGAATTTGTTTCTTTGTTTTCAGTAAACCAATTTGACTGAGCTTAAAAAAAAAAAAAAAAAGGATAAGATTCTAACTTCTTAAACTTATTATAAAGCCCATCATCATTTAGTTAGAGCATACTTCCTTGTTCTCATCTCTACACTTCCACAAATATACCCTTCACTCAGGCCTCAATGTAGTTCTATGAATAAAATCTTCAATCCCTATGCTAAGTCACTTCAGTCGTGTCCGACTCTTTGCAACCACATGGATTGTAGCCCACCTGGTTGGAATTCTCTGTCCATGGAATTCCTCTGTCCATGGAATTCTCCAGGCAAGAATAATGGAGTGGGTTGCCATTCCCTTCTCCAGGGGATCTTCCTGAGCCAGGGATTGAATGTGGGCCTCCTATACTGCAGGCAGATTCTTCACCATCTGAGCCACCAGTGATTTATTTACCTTAAATCCCTAACATAGATGATTTTCTTTTGCCTAGAACAGGATCTCACCCTTATTCATCTAGCCATCTCATTTTCACTCTCAGAACATCTCAGTATGATGTAGATGCCTCTCTGAGAGCACAAAACCCTACATGCATATCTCCACCATGGTATTATACTGTAATCACTGACTAGGCTATCATGCTCATTAGGTTCTAGGCTGCTTAGGGGCAAGATCTATGTATTTTAAGCCTTCAAATTTCAAGCACAAAACCTGATATGATACAGGCTTTCAATAAGAGCTGAGTGAATGAATCGATAAGAATCTTGACAAGAGATTTCAATATAGACATAATTTCCAATGTTGACATAAATTTCAATGAGATACAAGATAATCTATTGAGCAGCATATGAAAGGGCTTCCCCAGTAGGTCAGTGGTAAAGAATATGCCTGCCAATGCAGGAGATGCAGGTTCAATCCCTGAGTGAGGAAGAAGCCCTGAAAAAGGAAATGGCAACCCACTCCAGTAATCTTGCCTGGGAAATCTCCTGGACAGAGAAAGTTGGTGACAGGCTACAGTCCATGGGGTCACAAAAGACTCAGACACAATTTAGCTACTAAATAATAACAGTATGTGAAAGCATTTGTCCAAAACAGAGGTCTAATGTTTAAGTGAAATCTATACTTTTAACCAAGTATGTAAAATGTTAGCCATGCAAGTTTCCATCTTAAAAAAACCAGCTTCATGCCTCAGAGCTCAGAAAAAGTAGATGACACTGTTTTTTGGTAAGAAAGGGCGTTTACTCCAAACACATGTTCATTGATTGCCTAATATACACCAGTCACAACAATATTGTGCTCTTAATCTGCTAAAAACAATATTAACAATTGAAAATGCTTTTGCTGCCAGAGGCATAGACCATAGAAAATGACAACTTTCTAGGTCCCTTCTCTCCACTGGCAATGAAACAGGACGGCCTAAATTCATAAAGTTATTTCTAACTAGAGTATCTAAAAAAAAAAAAAAAGAACTAATACAATCTGTCTGTGAAGGCATTTAATTCTGCTAGTCACAATGCCTGGTTAATTCCTATAATCAAAGTCTTGACCAGAGTTCCTTTTTGCACTGTGCGTTGGGCAAAACACATGGCCAAATAAAAAAGGTGCTGGAAATAGGCCCTTGAGCCATATTAAACACAATGGAAATAACATTTGAAAATAGTATCTTTCCCAGCTGGGTAAGAAACACAGTGGTTCCAACCATCTGCTCTTTCTTCCTAAGATTCCATTTTCACAAATGGATAGGCTGACATTATTTATTCTATTCAAGAAACAAGATCCCTGGAGTTGAAGACCACAATTTAAACCAGATAAAATTCAGAGAATAGTAACAGTAAAAGTGCACAAATTCCTAGACATATTTTATTGTTTTTCTATTTCTATCATTTTCTCCATCTTCTTTGCTATCGCTTTTGTAAGAAAACTCTGTAAGAAGATTCCTGGAAGAAAATATGTTTTAGAGTACTTTTGAAAGGAGAAATGATGGGCTCGAAAATAAACCACAGGGTAACTATAAGAGATAAGGAGAAAGCACAGGAGAAAACCAACTGTTCACTCATTCAATAATTTTAAAACATTTAAGTCAGATGGTAACAAAGTTACCAAATAATACTATTGAAACTGATTTTGCTCTGACTTTATAAACATACCTAATAAGAAATCTATAAGAAAAAAGTCCAACTTGATTTCACATTAGTTAAAACAGAAACTATGAAGCTATTCTGCGGTCTTGTTTTATAACCTACTGAAATCTTACTGTGGGATTACATGTAAACACTGGTAAAGACACACTCTCTAAAATGATTCTTTCTTTCAATGAACCCTTATAAAGATCTCATGCAATACTAAGGTTCTGTGGAGTCACACATGAAAAACCACAGGTAGAGTGTTTTATTACTAAACTGCAACTTGTTTAAAATACTTCTTAGAATAGCAAACTCTATCAAAATTTGGCAATCTCTTTGCCCAGGTACATGACAAAGGACTGACAAGCAATAGTAATATTAAATCTCACTTAAAGAGCTTTTGCACAAACCACCACACACTCTGCACACTCAAAGTTAGAAAAACACATACTTTGAAAGCTTTTAGCATCTGATTCAGTTTCACTGGCTTGTGAGTTCCTAGAAGGCAGAACTATGTCTTTTTCATTCTTGATTCTTTGCTTTCCTCAACCCTGCCCACCCAGTGTCTAGCATAAAGTTTTACACAGTAAAAAAGAACTACTTTAAAAATATTAGAAAGGAAAAAAATTTAGAAACAATCCAATGTCCAGAAAAACAGGAAAAATTATATATTATACCACTATATATAATAATTTATATAATTATACAAATACCATATAAAACATCTTAAGTGATTTGATATACTTATGTGCACTATGTCTAAGATGTGAATGAAAGATTATATAGTTTACAAAAATTTTTCTAAGTTCATTTTTGCAAATATCTATATACTGACATGTATATATATATATAAGTGATTCTTGTTTATCCATAAAGAAAATATAAAATCTTTTCACCAAAATGTTATCTGTGAGCTGTGGAATTTTGGAATGATTCCCACATTCCTCATTACCTATACCATTATATAGTGTATGAAATTTTTAAATAATGAATATTAATCCCTCCCATGAATATCAAAACAATTAAAATGTTTTTATGTTGGAAAAAATCAATTAAATTTAACTCTGTAAGCTAACATCTATACTATTTCCCAAATTCCTGAAGTGTCTTCAGCCCTGGTGGCTGTCCAGTCCTTTTTCATCTGTCTTATCAGTCCAACTTTCTGTTTTATTTTTCTTTGTGTATTCCTCACTCCACATCCAACATCAGGGCAGAAAATTCACTATTTGAGCTGATACAACTTGGTTTTATGTCCCTTCCATCTCTTATCATTCTGATATTAAAACAAAAATAAATGTTGAACACAATGAAAACACAAATGTTAGCAAGGAGGAAAAGCAATTGAAACTTTCATATATTAATAGGGTATAAAATGGGACAACCACTTGCAAAAAGGTTTGTCAGTCTCATAAAATTGTGACCCAGAATTCCACCTCCAGGTATATTTACCCTGGGAAATGAAACAAATGTTCACAAAGGACTTACGTAAGAGTGTTCAGAGTACCTTTAGTCATAATGGCCAAAAGCTGAAATATCTTGAGTGTCCGTCCATTGGAAAATGAATAAACAAACTGTTAATTTCATGTGAGAGAATAAAATTCAGCAATGAAAAAGAATGAACTATTTAAACATGTAACCATATAAATGTATGTCTAAATCATTATGCTGACTGAAAGAAGACTTATATAAAAGAATACATATTGTATGATTCCACTTATATGATGTTCTACAAAAGGCAAGATTAATCTGTAATGGAAAAAAATGGTTGTCTCTGGGAAGAAAAGAGTAGAGGACCAAGGAGAAAGGAGTATAGAGAACTTCCTAAGGAGATGGTAATGTCCTATATCTTGACAGGGGTTAGGTTAAACACTGTATATACTTACTAAAAACACACTTCAGATTTGTACATATTATGCATGCGTGCGTGCATGCATGCAGTCACCTCAGTTATGTCCAACTCTTTGTGACTCCATGGACTGTAGCCTGCCAGGCTCCTCTGTCCACTGGGGATTCACCAAGCAAGAATACTG
This sequence comes from Bos javanicus, assembly GCF_032452875.1. Lineage (NCBI taxonomy): Eukaryota > Metazoa > Chordata > Mammalia > Artiodactyla > Bovidae > Bos > Bos javanicus. The sequence goes on along the minus strand of NC_083878.1, from coordinate 11,948,550 downwards.
GAGTGAGTTGCCATGCCCACCTCCAGGGGATCGTCCCGACCCAGAGATTAAACCGGCGTCTCTTATGTCTCCTGCATTGGCAGGTGGGTTCTTTACCACTAGCACCACCTTTTACCTCAAAGAAATAGTCAAATGAATACTGAACTCGAGTTAATGTTATACATGCTGGAGTATTTAGAGATGAAGTGTACTGATGTCTCAGATTTACCTTGAAATTCATTTTTTAAAAAAAGATGTGATGGGTTGAGGAATAATATTAATAGATTAGATAACAAAACAAGTATTGTAGAATGGTAACTGTAGAATCTAGGTGGTAGATAAGTGTGACTTTTAACTGTACAATTCTTTCAGCTTTTCTGCATGTTTGACATTTTTTCAAAAAAAAAAAAGTTAAGAAAAAAGCAAACTTTGACCTCCAGCTCAGATTACATTTTGCTCAGTCTCCAGAGACAGAGTTTTGGGGAGAAGTGAAGTCCAGTTTCCCTCTACTGACAACACTAGACAAGCACACTCAATATGCTACTTAGCAGTACAGTCAAAGTGGTAAATCAGCAAGCCTGCCTGGAGGGAAAACTGGTCTCAAAGGATGAGCCAAACAGGAAACTGACTGGTGCAAAGCAATCAAAGAGCTGCTACACTACTACTAACTCTAACAGCACCTTTGGTGACTTCTTTCCTGAGCAAAAAAATCAAGAGCCCTTTTAACCAGTACAAATCCTTTTTAGAGGAGTCTGCCACTACCACCCAAATATTCACTAACATTCTTAAGCAGCTTTTCTTCCCTAAGTACAACCAGAAGTACCTTCTAACAAAAACACACACAGCTTTGAATTGCAGCATGGGACAGATTTATGGAATATGGAAGACATTAAAGTATTCGCTTTCTCTCTGAAAATAAAGAGAGCAGACTCATAAACAATGCCTGAGAGGCATTTCAGCAGCTTAATCCATGCAGGATATGTTTTGCTTTTTGAGACAATCAGGAACTGTTGGTACAGGAAGCCATAAACAACAAGAATTTGGCTTACGACAGAGAACAAAATAAATGTTTTTTATGAAAATCACTTAACATTTTTTGAAGGGGTTTATTTATGTGTGACAGTCTACAAGACACAACTTGCACATAAGCAGCAGCTCTTACAATGCATCTAATACTGATCGACTTCTTACAACAGTGGCACCAAGCAAGACCAGTATGTCAGCATTTCCATCAGCAACTACATTTGCTGGGCTTAATAATTCCCTTTTTCCAATTTTCTCCAGACAGAGAAAACCACTTAGCTGGCTCTCAGCATTCAAACTCAGCCAAGAGTTTTTCTTTTAAGTTTCATCATACGTTAAGTCTGGAGTTTTGAAAAGTGAATTTCCTTAGGTAGGCTCAGGCTTTTAAGTGTAAGAGGCAAAACAGTCATGATAGAAAAACCACCCACAGAATTCTTTAACTTAACAAATATGCTACATACAAAATTAACTGAATTAATGCAGTTTAAGATATAATAAGATAGACTCTACCGTGGGTGATGGGAGAAAGACATTCTCTTAGGGAAAAATCACTAGTCAATAGGAATCTTAGAATGTACAATTATGATCTGATAGACCTATTGTAAAACTATTGACTATGGCACAGATTTTTTGCCAAGGAATAGTACCTGAAGAAGTACAGGTTTCAGAAGTGAAGGATTAGTGTTCTGTTTGGAGACTTCTGTGTAACCATAGCAAGATTCTTAATTCTTTATTAAAATTAACCAAATTTTCTAAGTTATTTATATTTAAAGACTGAACTTCTCATAGGGAAAGTGAAAGTGTTAGTCACTCAGTCATGTCCAGCTCTTTTCAACCCCATGGACTGCAGCCCACCAGGCTCCTCTACCCATGGAATTCTCCAGGCAAGCATACTGTAGTAGGTAACCATTCCTTTCTCTAGGGGATTTTCCCAATGGAAGGGATCAAACCCAGGTCTCCTGATTTGTAGGTAGATTCTTCACCATCTGAGCCACCAGGGAAGCCCAAAGTCTCTCAGTCATGTCTAATTCTTTGCAACTCCAAGGACTGTAGCTCACCAGGCTCGTCCATCCATGGAATTCTCCAGGCAAGAATACTGGAGTAGGTAGCCATTCCCTTCTCCTGGGGATCTTCCCGACCCAGGGATCGAACCCAGGTCTCCTACATTGCAGGCAGATTCTTTACCTTCCAGAAGCAATAGGAAGTAAGTACTCTTGCTATAGTCTTATTTCATCCTACTATAAAAGAAGAGGACCTGTACAATACATACATATAGTACTTACATCCCAAACAATGATACCCAGCACAAATACCCTACACAAATAGAGAATATATATCTCATGCCACTAAAATCATAAGATCTTAGTTTTTTCCCCAACTTTCATTTTTGTCTATGTTTTTATTACTCAAAATCATTTTATGAATAATCCAAAAAGAAATAATCGCATGGAATGTTCTTCCTCAGATGCTCAGAAATAAATAAATAGTTAACTATGGGAGCACTATACACAATCTACTGCTGGCTATACAACCTTCTTTTATTATGTTTTCTTTGGTGCAAACTAACTTCTATGATTTCAAGTTAAAGATGGCAGATTGAGCATGTGAAGTGAAGTGACAATGATAGCTGCTTAGTCGTGTCTGACTCTTTGCAACCCCATGGACTATAGCCCACCAGGTCCCTCTGTCCATGGAATTTTCCATGCAAGAATACTGGATTGAGCATGTGCACCGAGCTTTAAAAGCATAAACCTACAAGAATCAAGGAGTACAGAAGAACCAACAGCAAAAAATGTTGGAAGTTGCAAAGTAGAGGGCCCAGTTGGTAAGCAGACAAAGCAAGCAGTGGGGAAGACCAAGTGGCAGCCTAACTTGTACCACACTGGTAGTACTAGGTATTTCTGGAAGGGAGAGTAGAAAAGGAAGCTTGAATAAGCTAAGTTGAAAGTATGTCTAAGAAACAATTAGACTCTCAGATTCCCCTTTCTAACTTCATCTGGGCACCACCTATCCTTCCCTCACCACAGCAAAAAGATAGAACGTCTCTGAACTGGGGAATATGAGTATCATTTTGAAAATGGGGGATTAAGCATTAGAGTCTACTTACTAAATGCTGGAATTCCCAGTCTTTTCCTTCTACTTAGACTTCTTAAAATGCTGGCAAGCAAGAAGGATTCTAGAATCTCCTAACTGGAATAATTTGAACAGCAAAAAAAAAAAAAAAAAATCACCAAAAGATACTGACAAAGGAAGTTTCTCCCCAAAGGAATTGTCCATCCAGATCACTGCACAGGTAGGAGAAGAGAAGGAGGGTTATAACTTCAATGGGAGTTGGAGTTAAGTGGCTATGTACATATTCTTTGTCTTGGACCACAAGAAACTCACATTTACTGCTAAGCAGGTATAAAAACAGGGTCCAGACTTTTCATTGCTATTAATTATTGTCTTCAGTTCCCCCAGAGACAAGCTTTTCAGTCCAAAGAATTCATTTTGGAGAAGACCCCAGGAAGGGCTGGTAGGGACATGAAGAAGTAAGTGAGACAATGAAAAGAAAGAAGCCTTATAATAAAGGGTCTATTATCAAGCAAATTAGGTCAACTGAGACAATTCCACAGAGTACACAGAAATAGTATAGAATACCTGCCTCAGAAGTATTTTATACCATCCTACCCCCTGATGGGCAGGGGAAGTGAAGTATTTACATCAATTTCCATCAGTTATTAATCAATGATTGGGTGTGTGCGGAGTGGAATTAATTCCCTATTTCTGACATCCAAAGAAAACTTTTAGGCAAAGAAATGCAGGTGCTGGAATTGGAGATTCAGTAGGCACACACTGAAAGGGTAAGTCTAAAGGGATATAAAACAAAACACAACGGCATTCGCTACATTCATTATGATAATTGAGCTACTTTGTGTCACTATTTTATTCAGTGTAAAACACTGTCTCTTGGAGGTTCTGTCTTGATCCTTTTCTACTGTCTTTTAGAAAGCTAATAACTTGGTAATAAGTGATAAGGGTCCCAAAATTACCAAGCAGTTTTACAAAATTATCTAGTCAAAGCTGTACATTATTTGGGTTAATGCTATTATCCTTATTACTCTGTATCATAGATTAACATTAACCATCCCTATTTCACCAATGAGAAAACAAGTCAAAATCAAAAAAGTAATGTCGTAGTTCCAAAAGTAAATTAAGGTAAAATTAAAAGCTAAACTCATGGTGCCCATTTTAAACTTTCAAATGTATCACCTGCTAACTTTCATATTCACATTTATTATGCCAATTCCCAGCTCTAAGAATTTTAGCCCAGAGCAGCTGGCCAGAAAGGTACATTACTTTAATTCACAATTAGGTAACCATAATTAAAACACATACTTGGCCATAATATTAAATTTCCAAAAGGTAAATGCAACCTGAATGTCCTCTAGACCCAGCAATCTAAGTATTCTAGTAGCCTATTCTAACAATGTCTTTACACCCATTGGCTCAAAAACTTACCAAAACAGCTAGACCTCAGTTCCCCCTCATACTCTCACTTGCAGTCCACTTTGTGGGAGTCTCTCTCTATTCTTTATAGAATTGCCTTTTCTTTTGTTGTTATTCAGTCATTAAGTTGTATCTGACTCTTTATGACCCCATGGACTGCAGCATGCTAGGCTTCCCTGTCCTTCACTATCTCCCAGAGTTTGCTCAAACTCATGTCCATTGATTCAGTGATGCCATCCAACCATCTCATCCTCTGTTGCCTCCTTCTCCTCCTGCCCTCAACCTTTCCGAGTATCAGGGTCTTTTCCAGTGAGGCGGCTCTTTGAATCAGGAGCTTCAGCTTCACTATCAGTCCTTCCAATGAATATTCAGGGTTGACTTCCTTTAGGATGGACTGGTTGGATCTCCTTGCTGTCCAAGGGACTCTCAAGAGTCTTCAGCACTACAGTTTGAAAGCATCAGTTCTTCAGTGTTCAACTTTCTTTATGGTCCAACTCTCACATCTATATGTTACTACTGGAAAAATCATAGCCTTGACTATATGGACCTTTGTCAGCAAAGTGATGTCTCTGCTTTTTAATATGCTGTCTAGGTTTCTCATGGTTTTTCTTCCAATGAGAAAGTGTCTTTTAATTACATGGCTACAGTCACTGTCCACAGTGATTCTGGATCCCAAGAAAATAAAATTTCCCACTGTTTCCACTTTTTCCCCATCTATCCTCAGTTTCCCCTCATACTCTGGCTGGCAGACCACTTTGTAGGACTCTCTCTCTATTCTTTACAGAAATGCCCTTTCTCTACATACTTTGTTTAAAGATGGGTATCTCATAGGTAGTGAGACTTCCCTGGTGGCTCAGACAGTAAAGCGTCTGTCTACGATGCAGGAGACCCAGGTTCAGTCCCTGGATTGGGAAGATCCCTTGGAGAAGGAAATGAAAATCCACTCCAGTACTGCCTGGAAAATCCCATGGACAGAGGAGCCTGGTAGGCTACAGTCCATGGGGTCACAAAGAGTCGGACACAACTGAGCGACTTCACGTTCACATTCACATTCACAGGTAGAAGAACTGGGATTCCTAATGATATAATCTCAGTTTCATATCCTAGGGTATACAACTGCTTGGCTCTAGAGTGAGGTTAGGAAGATGATTAGGTTAGAATGGTCAGATCAATGCTCCTTTCTAATATCTAGGTCCTGTGCCAAAGTGTGGCTCTCTCTGCCAGGAGCCTTATACACATGCTTGTTTCTCACAGGGGCTCCCACTGTTTCTCCTTGCAATCTGATCACCTTATTTCAGTTTAAGTATGCACAACTGTGCAGAGTGTTAACTGTCTTTTCCAGGTGGTCCATAATGTACCAGACAAATAGGGGACATAGCTAGTTGCTGCCTAAGTGTCCCTGAGATTTCTGGTACAGTTAAAGAGAGTATCTGACCAAAACACATATAAGACATTCAAGGGAATACTGCCTAACTTTTCATTCTAGCTCTGATTCTGCCAAGACAACCCGTTCTACAAGTTTGAACTCTTCACAAAAGGGTGACAGAGATGGTTTATTAAAACCCAGGAATTAAACCTTCATTTCAAATCAGTTTATCATAAAGTTTCTATAGCCAGCCTGCCCAGAGACACTGCTTTTCCTCATAGTCTATAAGGCAGAGAAGATAAAACACTGACCTACTTCACAAAAACGTCAACAGTAACTTTAAAACCTCTAAACAGATGTTTCATATCATCAACAATCTTTTCATCATTTGAGTATCTTCTGGGTACATGATAGCCAAGGATAGCAACATTACAATTAACTAATGACAAATTAACAAATGGCTTTTTTCATATCCCTATGCATATACCAATAATTTTATTTCCATAGGACAAGAAATAAAGGAGTATCTTATATTCTAAATTAAACTAACCTAATCATTCCTTTATTCCCAAGGGACCTCAATAGTTTTATCAGTTGATCATACAGCAATTCACATTTCCTGAAAAGGTTCTCAAGGGATTCTTTCTTTTTTTTTTTTTTTAAGGGATTCTTTCTTTTGAGTGTTTTGACAACATCTAACATAAGACCTTGTACTTAATGGTCATATAAAAAATATCAATGACTAACCACTGTTGACTTGTTGACAAACACTAGTAACAAACCATGAATCAGTCTTTTTAATCAATTTGCCAACCTTCTGTATACTGACATAGTCTGAGTTTCTGAATATAGAACCTGTTATACCTACTTAGCAGGGCTTCCCTGATAGTTCAGTTGGTAAAGAATCCTCCTGCAATGCAGAAGATCCCAGTTCTATTACTAGGTTGGGAACATCTGCTGGAGAAGGGATAGGCTACCCACTCCACTATTCTTGGGCTTCCCTTGTGGCTCAGCTGGTAAAGAATTTGCCTTCAATGTGAGAGACCTGAGTTCAATCTCTGGGTTGGGAAGATCCCCTGGAGAAGGGAAAGGCTACCCATTTCAGTATTCTGGCCTGGAAAATGGGGTCACAAAGAGTCAGATATGACTGAGCGACTTTCACATCCTATTTAGCCTTTATCAGTTTTTCCTAAGGACAAGTTTCTTACGCTAAAATTTTCTAGGGTGTGTAAAGCTCAATTCTACACTTTCTTTGTGGCATGACAATACAGAGAAAAAGTTGCTAAGAAGGGCATGTCAGGCACGCAGTCAACTTAAATTCTACTGTTGAGGGTCAAATTGTGTCCCATGCAAAATACATGTTGAAGTCCTAACTCCCAAAACCTGTAAATGTGACCTTATTTGGAAACTGTCATTGCAGACATAATCAAGTTAATATGAGATCATCAGACTGGGCCTTAATCCAGCATGACTGGTGTCCTTATGAGAAAAGAAAAAGGGACAGACACACAGGGAGAATGTCATGTGATGAAGGATACAGAAATTGAAGCTATACTGCCACAAGCCACAGAATGCCAAAGATTTCTGTCAACTACCAAAAACCAGGAGAGGCATGTAACAGATTTTCCAAGGATCCAAGAAGGAATCAACCCTGCCTACGCCTTGATTTCAGACTTCTAGCTTCCAGAATTGTGAAAGAATGAATTTCTGGGGTTTTTTTTAATTCACCTTATTTGTGTTACTTTCTTATAACAGCCTGAGGAAACTAATACACCTTCCTTAAGAAATTTAACTATAAACTGAAGGATCACATTAAAAAAAAATAACACACAACAATGTTTAGCTACAAAGCTTATAGAAAAACCATGATGAATATGCAGTTAATTCATAGAGCTCTTAAAAGAATGTCAATCAATAATATGTCATGAGTAATTTGTATTTGATTTCTGATTAACATTTCAGGAAACTTAAAAATACAAAGGTAAAGATAAACGAAATTTAACAAGAATGCTTACAAAAATAAAATATAAACTAGCAAGGCTTCCTGGGGATAAATACAATGTTCTAGAGCTTTTGAGAAGTGTTTCTAGATAGATATGAGCCTTCTGGGATCCAAAGACTCCTTTAGTTCCCACAGAATGAGGGTCAGTAAACTTGCTCCTAAAGAGCCAAATAGTAAATAGTTTAGGCTGTGCAGGCCATACTGTGGCTATTGCAACTATTTAACTTCGCCTTGGCAGCACAAAAGTAGACAACATGTAAACAAATTAGCAAGGCTATGTTTCAATTAAACTCTATTTACAAAAACAGGTGGTCCACCGGAAGGCTGTAGTTCCAACTCCTGCTATAGAGTAATGGTTCTTAATTGTCCCAGAAACAGACACATAGTTATGAGTCAACTTGGCTATGCCAAACTACATTTCCCACAATTCCCCTCCCTATGTGTTTCTAGTTATGGTGAGACACATGAGATATTCCAGTGCAAAATGTAGAGAGAGGAAATGAAGCAGCAGCTATTTTGTAGCTCACAGGCTATGTTTTATCTGCTAGTTAAGCTTTTTGGCACAGAACAACAGCCAAACCTGCCAATTACTCCACTTTCCCCTGGATCTGCCTTCAGCTTCTCCTAGGCCAGGTATGTGTTTAGTTCCCAGAGGTGGGGCACCATTTCTCCTGCAGTATGTACACATCATCAAAATCAGAAGCAGTAAGAATGAGTTTCAGTCCATTCTCTTTGGTTCTAGCTCATGCCTGTGAGTTCTGTCTTACTCCCCTACTTTATTCTTCTTTCTCTTATCTTCCCTTTGGATTTCAAACTCCAGTATCAGACACAAAGATAACAGTTCTGCTTACGGGCTGCCTTACGCAATTGTAGGAATTGGGTAAGACTCTCCCAGTGGTTCTACTCCTCTGACTAAACCTGGTCTGACACATAGACCACTTGGCAAGTACTTGGCAAGTCACCACTAACCCTCCCATAGAGCCCACAGACCCCTGGGCTGGGTCACCTCAGGCTAAACAACTAACAGAGAGGGAGCACAACCCTACCTATCAGCAGACAACTGGATTAAAGCTTTACTGAGCACAGCCCTGCCCACCAGAGCAAGACCCAACTTTTCCAAGAAGTTTACACAAAGCTCTTAGCCTCCTCCATCAGAGTGCACACAGAAGCAAAAGGAATCATAATCCTACAGTGGCTAGAACAAACACCACATTAAATAATCAGGATGAAAAAGCAGAAAGTTATGTTCCAGATAAAGGAACAAGATAAAACCCCAGAAAAAAAACAATTAAATAAAGTGGAGATAGGCACCCTTCCAGAAAAAGATTTCAGAATAATGATAGTGAAGATGATCCAGGATCCCAGGAGAAGATGGCAAGAAACATTTACCAAAGACCTAGAAGAATTTAAGAACCAACAAACAGAAATGAACAATGTAACTGAAGGAATCAACAGCAGAATAACTGAGGCAGAAGAATGGATAAATGAGCTGGAGGACAGAACGGTGCAAATCACTGCCACAGAACAGAATATGAAATAAAAAAAAAAAAGAAGAAGAAGAATACAGCCAAAGAGACCTTTGGGACAACACTAAATGCACCAGCATTCCCATTATATGGGTCCCAGAAAGAGAAGAAAGAGGGAAAGGATCTGAGAAAATATCTGAAGAGATAATAGCTGAAAAATCCCCTCATATGGGAAAGGAAATAGTCAACCAAGTCCAGGAAGCACAGAGAGACCCAGCCAGGATAAACCCAAGGAGGAATACACCGAGACATGTGGTGATCAAACTGACAAAAATTAAAGACAGAGATAAAATATGAAAAGCAACAAGGGAAAAAGACAAATAACATATAAAGGAACTCCCATCAGGTTATAAGCTGATTTCTCAACAGAAACTCTACAAGCCAGAAGGGAATGGCATGATATATTTAAAGTGATGAAAGAAAAGAACTTACAATCAGGAATACTTTACCCAGCAACTCTAGTTCAGATTTGACAGAGAAATCAAAAGCTTTCCAGACAAGCAAAAGTTAAGAGAATTCACCACCACCAAACCAGCTTTACAACAAATGCTAAAGGAACTTCTCTAAGCAAGAAACACAAGAGAAGGAAAAGACTTACACAAAAGAAACCCAAAACAACTAAGAAAATAGTAGTAGGATCATATATATCTATAATTACCTTAAATATAAATGGGTTATATGCACGAACCGAAAGATATAGACTGGCTGGGCAGATGAAAACATGTGCATGCATGCACTTCCACTTACCACATCAGCCTACTTAACCCCCCATATTGTATGTAATTGTTTTATATTGTTAGGTTAATCATGTTTCTATTATGGCTTGCAACTGTAATTATCTTTGATTTTTTTGTCTGGCTATCGATTGCAAAAACTGATAAATGTCTTCCACTATTGCGATTTTTGCTTAAAGGAAATGGCAACCCACTCCAGTACTCTTGCCTGGAAAATCCCATGGACGGAGAAGCGTAGTAGGCTATAGTCCATGGGGTCGCAAAGAGTCAGACATGACTGAGCGACTTCACTTCACTTCATCATGACTGGTCAACAGAAAATCATAGAATTCTGTATCACTAAAACTACCATTTAATAGAAAAACCTGTAATCACTTTTAAAAGTCCAGATGCATAACAGAATTATCTTGGAATTTTTTTAAAAACACAAATGGCCAGATGTTGCTTTTTCTGTTCCAAAGCTCCAGATGAGTATCTAACGAGCAACCATCTTTAAAAACAACTGCACTATATGATGGTCTTTTATCTAGCTTGTTTCACTTTTTCCATTTCACATTCAGTGCTTCTATTTTATTTAGTTTGTTTTTCAATTTCTCCATCTTTATTTTTAATGTTCTTTTTCAAGTCTTTACCAAGGATAGTAGAAAAACTTTGTTTTATATATGTAATATAAATAGTATGTACAATATAATATATATTTTAGAAAACTTATGAATCTTTGCCTAGCTAAAAAATTTATGACATTTTGATTCCACTTGTTTGACTTAGTATGCACAGAATGCTAGATTACTAATTTATATTCACTCAAAATTTTGATAAAGTTCCATGTATTTTGGCATCTAGCATTACTGCTGAAAGTCTAGCAAGTCTGTTACCTTAGGGATTAAGAAAAATTTTGAATGAAGTCTGAAACTTCTAATCCAATTCTGAGAATATAAAAAAAAATATTATGCTGTAAAAAAAAACACCATGAGGAATTTAGCGTAGGACACAGCATCACCTACTGAAGTGTGGATTCTGTTCAAATTTCATAATAAATAATGAAAGTTTATGCTAGTGTCCATTATTTGTCTTCTACCTTATTCAAGACTCCACATTGTATTGAATGGAATTGAGCAGCTTCAGCTACGTGCAACAAATCCTGGTAAATTCTCTTTTCATTTTTATTCCATTACAAATATTTTCTAATTTTCCTTGCTATGGCTTCTTAGACATACCCTCCATTTAAAAGTGGACACTGGATTTCCAGATACATGGAATTTTTTAAAGTATCTATATAACTTCTCACTTCTATATTAATTTCTCATTTAAATGCTTCCTTCTCTGCAGTCCCCCTCTGTGTTTTTTTCAGATTTTTAACTTTATTGAGGCAATCAATGGCTAAGTCCAAGATCTCTCTTGGTACTGTCACACTGCACTTGAAAATATATGGGTTATTTTCAAATATCTTTTGATATTGATTTCTAACATAATTCCACAGTGATAAGAGAATAGACTCTGTATGATTTTAGACCATGAAATTTCTGTCTTATGTCTGTGGATATATTCCAGTGTCTCCCAGTTTATAGTCTATGGAAACTTTAATAGAATTTGTATCCTACTATTTTGTGAAAATTGTATAAATCTTAATTATGTCATATTGGTTTATAATGCTTTTCAGATCTACTATATTCTTCTACTTCTCTGTACATTCATTCTATAAATTTCTGAGAGTTTTATAGTGAAACTCCAACTAATCTTAATTTATCAACTTAAACAACCATAACATACAGTGGAACCATATGTAACTTTGTTCTGTATTTTCCAAGTCTCCTGTAAATGTGTTATCATATTTTCATAATTTAAAAAATAGAAAAGAAAGAAAAAAAGAGGAAATATATCCAAATACATTTTTGATCTAATATATAAATTTATAATGCATAAAAACTTCTTTAAAGTTTCAAGAACTTTTCTAAAAATTGGATATTATTATTTGGTGATCTGCTGTTGTATTCGGCTTTGTACTAGCCAAAGATACTATGAAAAACAAAGACAAATACAAAATTATATGCCCATTTAACTTTAAAATAGTTGCTTACAGTCAGAATCTGGGCTATTGAAGAAGCAGAAGCATTAAGTGCTGCCTCCCAAAGGTAGCCTACTCTAACGAGATGATGATTTGGTTGATGTGAAGTCAATGAATCTTTTAAATATATAAAATTAATTTTTAAGTAACTATAGAACATTTAAGGACTGAATTCTTTACCCAACCTCTAAATAAACAGCTAAACCTTTCCCCTTCCATGCTTGATTTGTCTCCATAGCAAATACCACCACCTGACAAACTAAACTGACTTGTTTTTAATACACACTCAATAGGTATTTATTGATAGAAATAATATATGAAGTATAAAACATAAAGATATTAAACTTGACTTTTTTTAAACTATATTCAAATTCTGGGATATTTCTAGACAAGGATAATCTCTGACACATAAAACAGTGAAATGAATGTGTTACATAAGAAGAATACTATGTGATTACTGACAAGTTACAAATTTCTTCTTTATTATTCCACCTTCTGTTTTACAACTTCGACTACATAAAGAACTGTGTAAACCTTCCTCTTCTGTTTTCATAGTATTCTTTATCAATTTTACTTTATATAAAGTGAAGCTTCCATTTGGTAACTGACCCATTTGAAGCTCTAAAATGATAGCTGGAAAGAAGTGGCATTCACTACTAAGACTGGTGGCTAACTACATTCCAGTTGCATTTTTCTCTCTGCAAAATATTCTAAAAAAGCCCAGGAGAGGAAACTAAGTGTACTCTTAGGTTTCAAACTTCTTTTATATGAAGTCAATACTAATATCCTCAGGGCAAATCCTATTTGACCCTACCAAAACTCTAGCAGAGAGAAAAATAGATTACCAATCTCCCACCCCCCAAACAACTCTTACACAAAAGTTTAATCGAAAATACTCTAGAAATATCTTCATGACTGAAACTGAGCTTTAAAACCAGAGGAAAACAAACTGTATGAAATTCAATAAAAGCTCCAAAATAGTAGGCAAACAGCCAGCATATTCTCTTTCTGTTTCCTGTACATTCTCCACCTTTGTTTCAAAAGAATAAAGACAAAAGAGGAGAAATGAGAGGAGAAGCAAGAGGTGGAGGGGAGGATGAAATTTGATTTAACAAAGAAATGGGATACATCATAGAAAACAGTTATAAGCAAAACAGATCTGATAGTCTCACCTTGAAAACTGGAATATATCCATATGTACAGTGTTTGCTTTTTCATGATTGTTTTTTACACAGCATTTGTAAAAGCAATCTGAACAATAAAATGTAATTGTTTGCCCAATTCAGGATCTGCTGTACACAGTACTTTTCTTTTCCTGTGAAATTGTTCAAGTTATCCTTCCCCACCTCAAATATGACCTAGGTGATAACAAATCCTATAGTAAGTCCCCAAGTCATCTTTGGGCCACTCTGAAAAACAAAAGGATAATGCAAAGAATAAAACAATTCTTCATTTTCCAGAGAAGAGAATGAATGTGATAAAACACATCAATGTTTAGTGGCGTTATTTAAATCCATAAATCAATATAATTATGGCTACTTTTCATTGATTTTTCATACCGACTCGTCATTTTATAATCCCTAATATTTTTTCCCTCTGATTCACCCATGGATTGGAAGCCTGGCTGATCTCTTTATTCATCCACCTTTTTCCACCAATCTCTTCAACTCCTCCTGCAGGTCTCCACTTACCCTTATTACGCCTCTAAATTCCTTACTTTGTCCCTAACAAAATGCCTAAATCTCTTTAAAGACCTGATGGTCTCTCTAGCCTAACTCTGTCATAAAAGCAGGGCAAGATGTCTAAGGAAACGTGACCTGCAATACTGTCATTTATGTTCCCTCTGGGGAAGTGCTGATCTATGCACATGATAAAAAAAATACATACTCCTTTTTAGAAAGGAATCCTGAGGAGACCTTGAACCTAAAAACCTCTGGAAACAAACTTGTCTGCTTTGTAAAAGCTTGCTTCCTTCAACAATGACATTTATGGATCTCATTCCAAAAATCTAGCTTCAAATCTAGCTTCAGAAAGTAAATAGCTCTTCCATCTCTGTGTCTTTAGTCCAAGTTAGGTTTTTAATAAATGTTCAATGGAAATGGCAAACTGAAGGACGTGGTAATATGAACTATTATTTCCATATGGGTTTTGCTGTTGTTGTTCAAAGGAGAACAAAAATAAAAAGGCTTTTTTCCCCTGTTAGAATGTCACAGGAACAAAGGAGTTACTAAAGAAACCTGGATGCTCCACAGCCTGTATATGTATACATGCCCAGAGTCACCTTTCCTTCTGTAGGCTTACATATTGCTAAGATAGACAGAATTCAGGCCTTCCATTTGTAGCAAGACATTTCTTTGTATGTCATTTGGCAGATGCAGTTGTGGGGCTCTGCCAATTCACCCTGGAGCCCTCTATTTTAATCAGTATCACATAAAGTTTAACACATGCTTTGAAATGTGCACCAGATCCAAAGCTTTGCCTGCGGACGGGGGTGGGGGTGCTTGCTGCAAAAACACATACCATCCCAACCACTACTCCACAAGCAATTATCTTTCACCTTTGGCTGAACCAGGAGAACTGTCAACACCAGCACACTGCCAACCAGAGGAGAGGTTATGGGGTCAAAGCAGGAAAGAAGGCTGAATGCTTTAGGTTCAGCTTGGCTATTTGTTAATCCTGCTGGCTGCATGGAAGAAGCATTCTCCAGAGTCACTAGGACACAGAAAACCACACTATAAGAGAAGTAGCTGTGAGTACACCAGAATTTTAACAAAGCTTTTCAAGTAGTAAACTCCTTAGTAAAAGCACAAAACTCCAGCAGCACAATATGACAATCATATATCAAAAGGTAAAGAACTCACATCAGCAAACTCTCAAACATCAGGAAAGTGCAACTGTGAACTGAGTTTTGTAGACACAAAGGATTAAAACAAACCTCATATTTTAGAAATAAACACTTGTTTCCAATTCCCATCTACACACGTTAAAAATATATTAAAATGCTATTAAATTTCTTTGAATGTGGAAACCAAAGGAAAGTTACCATTGATGATTGAATAAAAAAGAAAATTACTAAAGCAGAGATGGAAGGCATTATCTCCCCAACTTACTGAAGCAAACCCTCAAAAACACACACACATACTGTTGAAAAGATCTTTTCCAAACACCAACTGCAAAATATATGAACACATTACCTCTTCCACAAGTGCAATTAATCTCTTATAACCAGAATAACAAACACATTTTATCTCATGTGTCATCTATGATCTATTTTTGAAAACTGGCTTGGTCCACTGAGAAGGACTCTGCAGTTTAGTCTAGTGCAGTGGCAAGGCTGTCATGCTGAATCACTGACTTCTATCAGGGTGAACATAAACAAGTGACACAGACTTGTGGCACATAACTGTTCCACATCAGTTAGACCGCTGGTCTCCAGGGTGGGGTGGTGTCTACCGCCAAGGTTATGCAAAAACAATACATTAGTACTTATATTTGTATTTGTTTTAAAAGAACAAAGAAAGAAACTAAGTTACTAACATTTGATTTAAGAAATGACACTGATACCCTCTTCCTCTGATAGTCAAATACCACACATGGAATTCAAAATATATATATTAAGGAAAAAAGAGGACAGAGTCGTTGATAGTAATACTGTCATTTGTTGATTTTCTTTCAGTTTATTGTGATATAGATTACATATGCTGTATATGAAAATTAGGTTATATTACCTAGTTTTAGTTAAACTTGTAGATATAGTTTTAGCATATTCCTGGATATACACGGTCATTTGAAATAATACTAATAAACAGGGTTAACACCTATCTGCATCCTAGTGCAGTAAGACCATTATAATACTGCATGCTAAGTCACTCCAGTCATGTTCGACTCTTTGTGATCCTATGGATTGTAGCCTGCCAGGCTCCTCTGTCCATGGGACCCTCCAGGCAAGAATACTGGAGTGAGTTGCCCTGCCTTCCTCCAGACATCTTCCACACCCAGGGATCAAACCTGTGTCTCTTGCAACATCCTGAACTGGCAGGCGGGTTCTTTACCACTAGCACCACCTGGGAAGCACATTTAATATTGGTCCCCAGTGAATCAAGCCTGCCTGTGTGCATGTCCCTTAGCAATGTGATTCTGCTGCTTCTATCAAGAGATAGAGACCATTTCCCCACTCTCTTCAATCTGGACTGGCTTTGTGACTTGCTTTTGGCTAACAGAAAGTGATGGACATTGCCAAATTCTGGAGTCCAGGTCTTAAGAGGTCTAGCAGCTTCAGCTCTCTTTCTCTGTCCGAACCCATGCTATGAGGAATGCTATTAGGAAGACCACCATGCTATGAGGAAGCACAGTTTAGCCTACTTGGCAGTGGGAGGGTAACGGGGTGCAGTTCAGGTACAGAACCAAGACAACAGCTGGCACCAACTGCCAGCCAGCCACATTAGTGATTTCCAGGTGAAGACAGCAGATAAATTCTCTTGCTGTGCCCAGTGTGAGGTGCTAATGCATGGAATCATAAGAAAAAAATACATCAGGGAATTCCATGGTGGTCTGGCGGTTAGGACTCCATGCTTTCACTGTCAAGGGCACAGGTTCCATTCTTGGTAAGGGAACTAAGATCCCAGAAGCCACGTGATTCAGCCAAGGGAAAAAAAAAAAAAAAAAGCCAAGAGTTAACACGAACCAATCTCTATTCTAAGCATCAGCTCTATCATGATGCCACTCAATTAACATTTAAAAAAAGAAAAAATATGCAAGTATTATTTTTAAGTCATTACATTTTGAGGTAGTTTGTTAAGAGAAATAGATTAACTGATACACCTGGTAAGACCTCCCCATAAAATATAGTATGTGGCAAATATGCATGCATGCGTGCTCGGTCGCCTCAGTTGCATCCAGCTCCTTGCAACTCCACGGACTGTAGCCTGCCAAGCTCTTCTGTCTATGGGATTCTCTAAGCAAGAACACTGGAGTGGGTTGTCATTTCTTCCTCCAGAGGATCTTGTCGACACTATGGATTGAATCCACGTCTCCTGCCTAGCAGGCAGCTTCTTTACCACTGAGCCATCAGGGAAGCCCTGTGGCAAATATAAAGATGATCAAAGTAAATCTGACAGAAAATAACACCCTGAATTTGAAATTATAAAATGACTATTTAAAAAGGGGATTTAAACATTGTTAACAATGAATCTCTCCCTAACTATACATCCTGCCTAAAGATAGTAGCTAATAAGAGTAGTACAGGGGGGCGGTCCTAAGATGGTGGAGGAATAGGACACAGAGATCACTTTCTCCCCCACAAATCCACCAAAAGAACATTTGAACGTTGAGTAAATTCCACAAAACAACTTCTGAATGCTGGCAGAGGACATCAGGCACCCAGAAAAGCAGCCCATTGTCTTCAAAAGGAGGTAGGAAAAAATATAAAAGATAAAAAGAGAGACAAAAGAGGCAGGGATGGAGATCCATCCTGGGAAGGGAGTCTTAAAAAGAGAAGTTTCCAAACACCAGGAAACACTCTCACCGGTGGGTCTGTGGCGAGTCTTGGAACCTCAGAGGGCAACATAACTGGGAGGAAAAATAAATAAATAATTAAAACCCACAGATTACATGCCCAATGGTAACTCCCAGTGGAGAATCAGCGCAGACGACCTCATCTGCCACTAGCAAGCGGTGGCTAGGCAGGAAGGCGCGGGCTGCACTGCTTAGAGTAAGGACCCTGCCTAAATGCCCCGAGGGCAATCTGAGGGAACTAACTTGAGATAGCAAACCAGACTGTGGGATAGCTACCCCACGAAAAGCCCAAACCTAAGACACTGCCAGGCCCGTTCACAGAACAAAGGATCGACTAGAGCTACGCAAAAAGCCCTAACCTAAGACACCGTCAGGCCCGCTCATAGAACAAAGGACTGAGCAGAGCTAGCCAGCTGCAGACTATCCCCCTCCACTGACAGGCAGGCGAGGGCAGCCAGAGCTGGGCCCCCAACCGCGGCATCATCTACCAAACTACAAGCAGGCTTCTTTGCTAACCAAGACTTCTTGGGATTCTGGACGGTCGACATCCACCAGGAGGGTTGCAGCTGGAGATCAGCTACCCAGAAGAGACATACGGCACACCTGAGAAGGCGCACCAGTTGTACACCCAGAAAACCAAGCGGCAGGGATGGGGGAGGTGATAAGTCGCAGCGACTGCGCTCGCCAAGCACCTAGTCACCTGAGCTGCTCGGACCTGGGAAGGGCACAAAACGCAGGCCCAACCGAGTCTGTGCCTTTGTGGAGTACCCCAGTACCTGAACCTGAGCGGCTTAGACCTGGGAAGTGCATACAACCCAGGGCCAGTCTCAGACAGTTCCCGGCAGAGCAACCTAGAGCCTAAGCAGTGTAGACAGGGAAAGCACACATGCCATGAGCGGGGGCAAATCCAGTGTGGCCGAGACACTGCGAGCACACACCAGTGTTATTTGTTTGCAGTGTTCCTCCCTCCCCACAGCACGACTAAACAAGTGAGCCTAAAAAAGTGTCCACCACCGCCCCCTTGTGTCAGGGCGGAAATTAGACACTGAAGAGACCAGCAAACAGAAGCTAAAACAGAGGGAATCGCCTTGGAAGTGACAGGTGCAATAGATTAAAACCCTGTAGTTAGCACCGACTACATAGGAAGGGGTCTATAGATCTTGGGAAGTATAAGCCAGATCAAGGAACGATCTGAAAATAAACTGACCCCACACTGTCCACAACAACACCAGAGAAAGTCCTAGATATATTTTTACTATTATCATTCTTTAAGTTTAAAAAAAAAAAACTTGTTTTATTTTTAAGTCCTCTATTACTCCTTTAATTTTCATTTTTATAACCTACTATTACTTTGAAAAAAAGAAAAAAGACCCTATTTTTTAAAGCAAACAACATATATATATATATTTAACTTTTGTGACTTTGTTTTTTTTCTTTAATATTGTGTTTTTGAGAATCCAACAAATACTCTAGATTTTTAATCTTTGCTTTTTGGTATTTGTTATCAATTTTGTACCTTTAAGAACCCAATCTTCAGTACCCATTTTTACTTAGGAGCGAGATTACCGGCTTAACTGCTCTCTCCCCCTTTGGACTCTCCTTTTTCTCCACCAGATCGCCTCTATCTCCTCCCTCCCCCTTCTCTTCTCTACCCAACTCTGAACCTCTTTGTGTGTTCCAGGGTGTGGAGAACACTTAGAACAGATTACTGGCTGTATCTGTCTCTCTCCTTTTGATTCCCCCTTTATCCTCCTGGCCACCTCTGTCTCCTTCCTCCCTCTTCTCTTCTCCATGTAACTCTGTGAACCTCTCTGGATGTCCCTCACTGTGGAGAAACTTTTCATCTTTAACCTAGATGTTTTATCTTTGGTGCTGTATAGACGGAGAAGTCTTGAGGCTACTTTAAGAATAAGACTGAAAACCAGAGGCAGGAGGCTTAAGTCCAAATCCTGAGAACACCAGAGAACTCCTGATTCCAGGGAACATTAATCAATAGGACTCATCAAACACCTCCATACCTACACTGAAACCAAGCACCACCCAAGGGCCAACAAGTTCCAGAGCAAGACATACCACGCAAATTCTCCAACAACACAGGAACATAGCCCTAAGCTTCAATATACAGGCTGCCCAAAGTCACACCAAACCCACTGACA
This sequence comes from Bos javanicus, assembly GCF_032452875.1. NCBI lineage: Eukaryota > Metazoa > Chordata > Mammalia > Artiodactyla > Bovidae > Bos > Bos javanicus. The sequence continues at coordinate 11,928,696 of NC_083878.1, read as the reverse complement.
TCTCATAACTCATTACTGCACACTTCATTGCGCTCCAGAGAGAAGAAATCCAGCTCCACCCACCAGAACACCGACACAAGCTTCCCTAACCAGGAAACCTTGACAAGCCATCTGTCCAACCCCACCCACAGAGAGGAACCTCCACAATAAAGAGGAACCACAAACTGTCAGAATATGGAAAGGCCACCCCAAACACAGCAATATAAACAAGATGAAAAGGCAGAGAAATACCCAACAGGTAAAGGAACAGGATAAATGCCCACCAAACCAAACAAAAGAGGAAGAGATAGGGAATCTACCTGATAAAGAATTCTGAATAATGATAGTGAAAATGACCCAAAATCTTGAAAACAAAATGGAGTTACAGATACATAGCCTGAAGACAAGGATTGAGAACATGCAAAAAAGGTTTAACAAGGACCTAGAAGAAATAAAAAAGAGTCAATATATAATGAATAATGCAATAAATGAGATCAAAAACACTCTGGAGGGGACCAACAGTAGAATAATGGAGGCAGAAGATAGGATAAGTGAGGTAGAAGATAGAATGTTAGAAATAAATTAAACAGAGAGGAAAAAAGGAAAACTAATTAAAAGAAATGAGGACAATCTCAGAGACCTCTGGGACAACGTTAAACACCCCAACATTTGAATCATAGGAGTCCCAGAAGAAGAAGACAAAAAGAAAGACCATGAGAAAATACTTGAGGAGATAATAGTTGAAAACTTCCCTAAAATGGGGAAGGAAATAATCACCCAAGTCCAAGAAACCCAGAGAGTCCCAAACAGGATAAACCCAAGGCGAAACACCCCAAGACACATATTAATCAAATTAACAAAGATCAAACACAAAGAATAAATATTAAAAGCAGCAAGAGAAAAGCAACAAATAACACACAAGGGGACTCCCATAAGGATAACAGCTGATCTTTCAATAGAAACTCTTCAGGCCAGGAGGGAATGGCAGGACATACCTAAAGTGATGAAAGAAAATAACCTACAGCCCAGATTACTGTACCCAGCAAGGATCTCATTCAAATATGAAGGAGGAATCAAAAGCTTTACAGACAAGCAAAAGCTGAGAGAATTCAGCACCACCAAACCAGCTCTCCAACAAATGCTAAAGGATCTTCTCTAGACAGGAAACACAAAAAGGGTGTATAAACTCGAACCCAAAACAATACAGTAAATGGCAATGGGATCATACTTATCAATAATTACCTTAAATGTAAATGGGTTGAATGCCCCAACCAAAAGACAAAGACTGGCTGAATGCATACAAAAACAAGACCCCTATATATGTTGTCTACAGGAGACCCACCTCGAAACAAGGGACACATACAGACTGAAAGTGAAGGGCTGGAAAAAGATATTCCATGCAAATAAAGACCAAAAGAAAGCAGGAGTAGCAATATTCATATCAGATAAAGTAGACTTTAAAACAAAGGCTGTGAAAAGAGACAAAGAAGGACACTACATAATGATCAAAGGATCAATCCAAGAAGAAGATATAACAATTATAAATATATATGCACCCAACATAGGAGCACCACAATATGTAAGACAAATGCTAACAAGTATGAAAGGGGAAATTAACAATAACACAATAATAGTGGGAGACTTTAATACCATACTCACACCTATGGATAGATCAACTAAACAGAAAATTAACAAGGAAACACAAACTTTAAATGATAGAATAGACCAATGGGACCTAATTGATATCTATAGGACATTTCACCCCAAAACAATGAATTTCACCTTTCTCTCAAGTGTACATGGAACCTTCTCCAGGATAGATCACATCCTGGGCCATAAACCTAGCCTTGGTAAATTCAAAAAAATTGAAATCTTTCCAAGCATCTTTTCTGACCACAATGCAGTAAGATTAGATCTCAATTACAGAAGAAAAACTATTAAAAATTCCAACATATGGAGGCTGAACAACACACTACTGAATAACCAACAAATCACAGAAGAAATCAAAAAAGAAATCAAAATATGCATAGAAATGAATAAAAATGAAAACACAACAACCCAAAACCAGTGGGACACTGTAAAAGCAGTGCTAAGGGGAAGGTTCATGGGAATACAGGCATACCTCAAAAAACAAGAAAAAAGTCAAATAAATAATCTAACTCTACACTTAAAGCAACTAGAAAAGGAAGAAACGAAGAACCCCAGGGTTAGTAGAAGGAAAGAAATCTTAAAAATTAGGGCAGAAATAAATGCAAAAGAAACAAAAGAGACCATACCAAAAATCAACAAAGCCAAAAGCTGGTTCTTTGAGGAGATAAATAAAATTGACAAACCATTAGTCAGACTCATCAAGAAACAAAGGGAGAAAAATCAAATCAATAAAATTAGAAATGAAAATGGAGAGATTACAACAGACAACACAGAAATACAAAGGACCATAAGAGACTACTATCAGCAGCTATATGCCAATAAAATGGACAACGTGGAAGAAATGGACAAATTCTTAGAAAAATACAACTTTCCAAAACTGAACCAGGAAGAAATAGAAAATCTTAACAGACCCATCACAAGCACAGAAATTGAAACTGTAATCAGAAGTCTTCTATCAAACAAAAGCCCAGGACCAGACGGCGTCACAGCTGAATTCTATCAAAAATTTCGAGGAGAGCTAACACCTATCCTACTCAAACTCTTCCAGAAAATTGCAGAGGAAGGTAAACTTCTAAACTCATTCTATGAGGCCACCATCACCCTAATTCCAAAACCTGACAAAGATGCCACACAAAAAAAGAAAACTACAGGCCAATATCACTGATGAACATAGATGCAAAAATCCTTAACAAAATTCTAGCAAACAGAATCCAACAACAAATTTAAAAGATCATACATCATTAACAAATGGGCTTTACCCCAGGGATGCAAGGATTCTTCAATATCCGCAAATCAATCAGTTAATACACCACATTGACAAATTGAAAAATAAAGCAATATGATTATCTCAATAGATGCAGAGAAAGCCTTTGACAAAATTCAACATCCATTTATGATAAAAACCCTCCAGAAAGCAGGCACAGAAGGAACATATCTCAACATAATAAAAGCTATATATGACAAACCCACAGCAAACATTATCCTCAATGGTGAAAAATTGAACGCATTTCCCCTAAAGTCAGGAACAAGACAAGGGTGCCCACTTTTACCACTACTATTCAACATAGTTTTGGAACTTTTGGCCACAGCAATCAGAGCAGAAAAAGAAATAAAAGGAATCCAACTTGGAAAAGAAGAAGTAAAACTCTCACCGTTTGAAGATGACATGATCCTCTACATAGAAAACCCTAAAGACTCCACCAGAGAATTCCTAGAGCTAATCAATGAATATAGCAAAGTTGCAGGCTATAAAATCAACACACAGAAATCCCTTGCATTCCTATACACTAATAATGACAAAATAGAGAAATTAAGGAAAAAATTCCATTCACCATTGCAATGAAAAGAATAAAATACTTAGGAATATATCTACCTAAAGAAACTAAAGACCTATATATAGAAAACTACAAAACACTGGTGAAAGAAATCAAAGAGGACACTAACAGAGGAGAAATGTACCATGTTCATGGATCAGAAGAATCAATATAGTGAAAATGAGTATACTACCCAAAGCAATTTATAGATTCAATGCAATCCCTATCAAGCTACCAATGATATTTTTCACAGAGCTAGAACAAATAATTTCACAGTTTGTATGGAAATACAAAAAACCTCGAATAGCAAAAGCAATCTTGAGAAAGAAGAATGGAACCAGAAGAATCAACCTGCCTGACTTCAGGCTCTACTACAAAGCCACAGTCATCAAGACAGTATGGTACTGGCAGAAAGACAGAAATATAAATCAATGGAACAAAATAGAAAGCCCAGAGATAAATCCATGCACCCATGGACACCTTATGTTTGACAAAGGAGGCAAGAATATACAATGGAGAAAAGACAATCTCTTTAACAAGTGGTGCTGGGAAAACTGGCCAACCACTTGTAAAAGAATGAAACTAGAACACTTTCTAACACCATACACAAAAATAAACTCAAAATGGATTAAAGATCTAAATGTAAGACCAGAAACTATAAAACTCTTAGAGGAGAACATAGGTAAAACACTCTCCGACATAAATCACAGCAGGATCCTCTATGACCCACCTCCCAGAATATTGGAAATAAAAGCAAAAATAAACAAATGGGACCTAATTAAAATTAAAAGCTTCTGCACAACAAAGGAAACTATTAGCAAGGTGAAAAGACAGCCTTCAGAATGGGAGAAAATAATAGCAAATGAAGCAACTGACAACTAATCTCAAAAATATACAAGCAACTCCTGCAGCTCAATTCCAGAAAAATAAATGACTCAATCAAAAAATGGGCCAAAGAACTAAACAGACATTTCTCCAAAGAAGACATACAGATGGCTAACAAACACATGAAAAGATGCTCAACATCACTCATTATCAGAGAAATGCAAATCAAAACCATAATGAGGTACCATTTCACACCAGTCAGAATGGCTGCCATCCAAAAGTCTACAAGCAATAAATGCTGGAGAGGGTGTGGAGAAAAGGGAACCCTCTTACACTGTTAGTGGAAATGCAAACTAGTACAGCCACTATGGAGACCAGTGTGGAGATTCCTTAAAAAACTGGAAATAACTGCCATACAACCTAGCAATCCCACTGCTGGGCATACACACCGAGGAAACCAGAATTGAAAGAGACACGTGTACCCCAGTGTTCATCGCAGCACTGTTTATAATAGCCAGGACATGGAAGCAACCTAGATGTCCATCAGCAGATGAATGGATAAGAAAGCTGTGGTACATATACACAATGGAGTATTACTCAGCCATTACAAAGAATACATTTGACTCAGTTCTAATGAGGTGGATGAAACTGGAGCCTATTATACACAGTGAAGTAAGCCAGAAGGAAAAACACCAATACAGTATAATAACGCATATATATGGAATTTAAAAATATGGTAACGATAACCCTGTATGTGAGACAGCAAAAGAGACAGATGTATAGAACAGTCTTTTGGACTCTGTGGGAGAGGGCAAGGGTGGGATAATTTGGGAGAATGGCATTGAAACATGTATATTATCATATGTAAAACGAATCGCCAGTCTAGGTTCAATGCATGATACAGGATGCTCGGGGCTGGTACACTGGGATGACCAAGAGGGATGGGATGGGGAGGGAAGTGGGAGGGGGGGTTCAGGATGGGGAACACATGTACACCCGTGGCGGATTCATGTCAATGTATGGCAAAACCAATACAATATTGTAAAGTAAAAAAAAAAAAGAGTAGTACATATGTATACTACTTATAAATAAATAACATATACATATATAATGCATACATACACAAAAATTTTTACTGGAGGTATATAATCATAATCAAAAAGTTTAGAACCATATGTATACTACTACTGAAGTTAATATATACATAAAATTTATATTTACAAATATACAGCTATTCGATATAAATGTTCTTTCTTTTGTAGATGATGGTACCAAATTTTTTTGAAAAACCTTCAGTTAGTTGTCATGCACTACTACATGCAGTAAAAGTTGGAAAAAGAGCTCCACTATTTAGTCCACCATTATTTCCCAACATTACAAGTTCCAAACTGTCCCAGGAAGTAAGAATCTCCATAGTTCTAGTATTCTGCTTTTACTAATACAGTGCATTTTTACCTTACAATATATGTATACTCCCCTCATCCCACAATATTTTACTTACTATACTACTGATTACACTTAGATCACCACCCAGCTATCAAAACCTTAGCATGGCAAATTCCTTTCTTGGATGAACAATGATATCTTTCAATGAGACAGGAAATATGGAAGAAGAGCATTGACTGGTTTGGCAACAGGAAGAGGAAATACAGTGGTATGACCAATGAAAGGAAGACCTGAGCACATCAAATGTAAAATGAAAGCAGTCTGGAAAGGAAAGATTGAAGAAAAACAGAAAAAAGGAAGGAAGAGAAAGTCGAAACATTTGACAGAACAAAGAAATAAGAATGAGCACAAGTGGAAGAAATAGTCTTAAACAGGAGGAATAGCCTCTTCCTCTGAAACTGGAGTTGAAGGAATAAAGAATGGTGGAGACACATAGTTAAGAAATAAGTCTTGAAAGTCAAGACAGTTTCTGCTTAAAAGTCCTCAGTTTCTCTATGACATTGGTTAAGAAGATCACCTGTACAGAAAAAGGAATATTTGCTCTGTGAAAAAAAGGTTAGTCTTCACCAAAATGTCTTTTTATGTCATACAGAATATGACCAATTTTAAGCCATACTGAACATACCAACTTTAAGTTTACTCACACTATGCTATCTCTAGCTGTTTCATGTCAAAAATTGATGCATGATACAGGATGCTCGGGGCTGGTGCACTGGGATGACCCAGAGGGATGGGATGGGGAGGGAGGTGGGAGGGGCGTTCAGAATGGGGAACACATGAACACCCATGGCGGATTCATGTTAACGTATGGCAAAACAAATACAATATTGTAAAGTAAAATAAATAAATAAATAAAACTGAAAAAAAAAATTTTGTCCATTTAAAAAAAAAAAGGATTTCTTATGCCCTACAAAAAAATAATAATAATAATAATTTTTTCCACTGTTATTTTGCCCTTCTGTATTTCTTCTGTACTTCTTATACAACAGAAGTAAGAAAGAAAAAAAGTGACAGAAACATATGAGAAATCATAGGCAAACCAAAGTTTGAAAACATAACCGTATCCAACTTTCACAGTATACAATACAGATCAACTTATTCTCAGAGACTTATCTACTGTCTAAACTGGGCAACTCAGCAAAGTATACCAACATCTTAAGCCTACTTGTCAAAGTTTTATAGTAAAAATAGCATCCATTTCACAAAGGACATAAAACTGAACTGTGAGACTGTTAAACAATTTTATTCAAGCTTTTCCACTATGTATTCTTCACAAACCATGATGAAAATAAAAATGGAGTATCTCAGAATATACTACTGAATCTGATACAGATACTGGATCTTAATAGTCCAGATGGCTCCCACAAGGATATACTTCACAGAGTATTCAAATGCTCTGACACTTTATGAAAAATTTGTGTTCACTCAGTAACTTTTCTGAGAAGAGGGTTCATGACTTTCAATAGATTCTCAAAAGGTAAGTTTTTGTCTCTAAAATGTTTATGAACCATTGCTATAGATATCTCTCTTCTCCAATGTTAAAAGACCAACTCTGCTTAAAGACCTACCAAGAAAAACAAAACAGAAGGCATGCCAGCTAGACCATAGCCTCTTCATCAGGGAGGCTAGGAGATGCCTATGTTTAACAAACTGAAGAGAGCTGAAGTCATTCTGTTGGAAAGTAAGCTGTACTATTTTTTGACATTTGCTTGTTTGCTTACATGGAAAGCAAGGGGAAGGTAAAAATTAATAACAGACTTCAGCCTAAGTCAACAAAATAAGATTACAGTACCAAAAAATAAGATCCTCCATATCCTTAAATTCTCTGACACCAGAGTAAAGTCACCATATTCAAGGGCACAACCCTCAAAAGTAGATGAAGACCACCGTGGTTCAAGCCAGCCAGTGACAACACTAAAACAAAACCTAAAGTAAAACTATAGCTTTCCATGTCTTGTTAGATACAAAGACTACAGAAACACACACACACACACCACATACATACATGGAGACTGGAAATACTTCGGAAGAATAAGAGTTACTCCCAGTAGTTGCTTCTGAACAAATTTCTTAAGGAAACTGAAGAAGAGAAAAATCTATCTATAAAAATTCAGGAACTATAATCTACTTCTTATTAAATTAATAAGCTACTGTGTGAATTCCAGATTTGCTTTTTGCCTCTTTTTCTTCCCGGCAAAGAGATCATACATTCCTCAGTATATAAATAGAAGACTTTATTTGTTCAGTCAGTACTAAAGCACAAACCGTAAGCTTTTGATTCTCCGGTTACAGGGTTTTGGTTTCAGAAGATGAAAAAGTCCTGAGGATGGATGGTGGTGATGGTTACACAACAACGTGAATATACCTGTTAATATCATAAAACTGTATAATTTAAAAATGATTTTATAAAGGTAAATTTTATATTATGCATATTTTTCCAGGAGGAAAAAAGCATAAAAGTGAGAAATATTCACTGGTGGAGAATCAAGATAAAATTATACCTAAGTGAAAAACTTCACCTGGGACTTCAAGACAATTTGCATCTTGAGATATCAAAGTTGAACATAACAGTCAAAGGTTTCATCAGCAAATTAAGAGTCGAAGAAGACCAGAAAAATATTAAAATGCTTACAATATCCATGAAAATTCTCTGTCCTTAAATGCATAAGTGCCCTGCCAAAGGGGAAAAAAGTGTATATATGTTTAATATAATAAAAATGCATCGAATGCCAAGTCTGTACAATGCAGTGTGCTAGGTTCTATGGGAACAAAAAGATGAAGCTAATTCAGACACATGCTCTCGAGAAAATGCCAGTAAATGATTATCATCTTAGTTCCACTTCTTCGACTCTATCCTAGCTTTAGGTTCCCCTCCTCCAAACACCTGCCCCAGATCCCTTTTATTACCTAGTATTCTGCAAGTCAGTCCCCTGTGATTTATGGTGGTGTGCCACAGAACACATCTTAAGCATTGGCACTGTAAGACTTTTTAAAAATAAGGGCTCTTAAATTCCCTACTTCCTTCCCAATCTCATTAACATCTCACTGGTATAGAGTATAATCATCTCCCCTGACAACCCACCCTGATTTTCTCTAAAGCAGAATTTTCTCAATTTTTAAAAATTTCCAAATACTTAAACATTTATATAAAGATCCATTATCACTGTTCTAATAGCTAACCACACTAGAGGCCTCAATGGTTGGCTGACTTCTGAGTTTAAGCAAACACACACGTGAAAGTAGGCACCACAACCTGACAAGGTCTTTTCTTTCTCCCCTCAAACAACTTCTCTAATCTGTCGAGTATTTTCTCCTCTGCATGCATACACAGAAGTAATCATTGAAAACTTCTAAATCTGCTGTAAATGTACAATTAGAAAGTTATGTCAGGAAGGTAAAGTAGCCTGAACTCTCAACAAAATAACTTTTTGCAAGCTTTCAAAACAAATGAAATGTAGTCAGTTGAAAACTTTCAGCTTACAGTATAAACTCTTGCCATTGCTTTGTTCAGGAGCCACTTACAAAGAACAAAGATGAGTCTGAGTGAAAAATTCAGCTCTAGTGATCTAACCACTTTCTATATTCCCAGTCTAGTGTTTATTCCCTAGCCAGCTTGGTGCAGTCATGTAACCATTCACCTTCTAATGAAAACAGAAAGAATCCATCAAAGTTCATAAAGCCTCTAAAGCATACAATCACACAGACCCAGAAAAAGCAACAACTTAGGTGGTCACCTGTCACTCTTCAATTACAAAGATTTCATTTCTCTGTGTTTTAAGTTTGGGGTTCATTTCTGTGCTGAGATCTTAAACAAGAAGGATTAAGAGATGCCACATTCTCAATCAGTGAGATAAAAATTAGCAAAAATTAATTAACTAAAAAGTTTCTGGTAGTCTCATTATCTGTTCCATGTGCTTCCTACGCTATACTTTTGACAAACTTCATGATCAATGGCCAGGAATTAGGAAGAGAGAGATTTGACTACAAAGAGGGAGCACAAAGGAAGTTGGAAAGATGACGGAATTGTTCTGTTTGTAGTGGTGCTTACATCAATCTATGCATGTTAAAAAACTTACGGATGACAACAAAAAAGATTTTATTGTATGTAATTTTTTTAATTGTAAAGCTGCTTTAAGTTTACTTACTAAAACTTTTCAGCAGGGATATTTAGAAGGATGTGACAAAATAGATTCCTCTTGTTCTAGAACATCCTTAGGTCCACATCTCTGGCCCTCCTATATAAATGTGAATATTTCTTTCTCTTCCTGTCTCCTCACATACCAGTTCCCTTGCCATTACTTTCTATTTCCTCACATACCAGTTGCCTTATCATTATTTTGAAGGAGTTTTCATGTTTAGTAAAGAGAACATCTGGCAGAGGACACAAGAATAAAGAACTCACTGAGAGCATAACAATCCTAGGAATTCTTAACTGGATTTCTCCAGGGCCAGTAAGACTGATCCTTCAGGTCAAAGGGCACACTACAGGGATTTGGGAAGGGCTCTAAATCCAAACCTCAAACTTGGTTCTACCACACTCTGCACACGTGGCAGACATCTAACTGTCAAAAAGTCTTTGTTTTAAAATGTATATTCTGTGCTTCAATCATGCAGTTGTTATATCTGCCTTGAGAAAATACCATCCATACATAACCTAGACAGCATATTAAAAAACAGAGACATTACTTTGCCGACAAAGGTCCATCTAGTCAAAGCTATGGTTTTTCCAGTAGTCATGTACAGATGTGAGAGTTGGACCATAGAGAAAGCTGAGCCCCAAAGAAGTGATGCTTTTGAACTGTGGTGTTGGAAAAGACTCTTGAGAGTCCCTTGAACTGCAAGGAAATCAAACCAGTCAATCCTAAAGGCAATCAGTCCTGAATATTCATTGGAATGACTGACGTTGACGCTGAAGCTCCAACACTTTGGTTACCTGATGTGAAGAACTGACTCATTGGAAAAGACCCTGATGCTGGGAAAGACTGAAGGCAGGAGGAGAAGGGGATAACAGAGGATGAAAATGGTTGGATGGCATCATTGACTCGATGGACATGAGTTTGAGCAAGCTCCAGGATTAGGTGATGGACAGGGAGGTCTAGCGTGTTGCAGTCCATGGGGTCGCAAAGACACAACTGAGTGACTGAGCTGAACTGAAGTGATACGTAAGCAGAGTAAGTTTATAAATAGATATAATACAAGAATACTAGTTCATTCAGTCTTATAATGAGGGAATACTGCCTATTAAACATGAAATTTAACAGTTCATTCCTATGAGATGAAAAATGTATCTTGCTTCCATTCATCGTTTAGAAAGGCAGACAGAGGCTGTGTCTGACCAGACCTAAACTTAATCTGGTAATGAGAACTCCCAGGCAGACCAGTGCTTAGGACTCTGTGCTTCTACTGCCAGGGGTCTGCTGCATGGTCCAGTCAAAAATAAGTAAATAAATAAAGGCTTTTTCAAAAAATAATAATAAATAAATTTAATCTGACAATAAAGATAATAAAGTGGTTGTTCTTGACCCCCTGTATAGTAATATTTAACAGCTGTATATTTTTGTATTATAATTAAGGCATCATTTTAAATAACTTTTCATATCCTTGCATGTTTCAGAGGTTAAATTATATAATAAAAACACAAACAGCAAGCATCTTATTTATGTCAATGAAATCAATTTTTCTACCTCATAACTTAGATAATAAAGGACTGGTCTCAAGCTCAATTCAAAAGTGAGTTCAATGATCTGAATTTCATTTCCACACAGTGCGGCACAATTATTCACGATACTTGGAAGCTGTAGGAAATCCTAGGAGCACTGTAATGGAATGAAGTTCAGTTACTGTACAAACCCTCCAAGAAAAACTTCACAGTGTAGGTCATTCTCCTTTATCTTAAATTTAGCAGAAAGTTAAGTTTCCCAATGAAATATTGATAATAATGAGGCTACTGGCTCTCTCCCACAAGACTCTGAGGCCAAGCCAAATTATTGTACACTAACTTATCAGAAATATTTTCCCTCACTGCCCTCTTAATTCCCTCTTTCCCCATCTTTTCCTGCAGCAGCATAGGGACTCTTCACTCATCAGAACACATAACCAAGTATGAAATCTGTGTGAGCCTGCAATAGTGGCAGGGGTATGGTAGTGTAACATTTTGTAACCAAAGGGGAGTGCTGAAGACCTCATATTCTCTTCTGAACAAGGGTTAATGTTTATCTTAAGAATTCAAGGCAAGGGGAAGAGATCATTCTGGTGATCACAAATTTGCCATCTTTATCATCACTGAAGTTCATGGGGAAGCAAAGAGTCAGAAACAACATAGCAACTCAACAACAATCATCACTTTTAAGATTTTTATATTATTAAAAAAAACACTTGCTTTATTGTCCATTATATCAGACTTATCTGTTCACTTCTTTAATAAGGCACACAATACAACAGAGAATTGAATGGAATCATTTAATTTACATCTAACACATAATTCCTTTTCCATCTTGCTACAGCTATGATTCTGAAGACTCCTCAGTTACCCACACAAAGCAGAAAGGAAAATCAATAATGCCATAAATAAGTATAAATAATCCCTTATATAAGAGAATACTTCCTTTGTACCTGACAGTCATAACACTTTCTATCTCAAATCCAGTCCACCAACAAATCCTATCTATTACACACATATACCAAACCTGACTTAAGTTTCTGTTCTTTTTTTTTTCAATATATCTTATCTAAGTTATATATGCAAATCTATGCATAAATTATACACAAAGACTTATTATGAAAAACAACTGCTTTCTCCTCTCCTCTATCCCCCAAATCCTGCTCCCCAGAAGCAACCACTCTTTATCTCTATATACCATGCTTGTGTGTGCTACTGCCTGTTTCTTTAGATTCTTTTTCATTGTGGTAAGATTCATGACTTAGAATTTTCCATTTTAACCATTTTTAATTGTATAGTTCTGTGATATTAAGTACATTCACATTGTTGTACAACCATCACTACCACCATCTTCAGAAACTCTTCATCTTCCCCAGCTGAAACTCTGTACCCATTAAATACTAACTCCTTATTCCCTTTATTACTAAGCCCTGGAAACCATCATTCTACTTTCTGTCTGTATGAATTTGACTGGTTCAGGAACCTCAGCTAAGTGGAACTAAACAGTATTTGTGCATTCATGCCTGGCTTATTTCACTTAGCATAATGTCTTCAAGGTTCATCCATGTTGTAGCATGTGTCAAAATTTCCCTTTTTAAGGTGAAATAATATTCCACCCGTTTTTTGCTTTTCTATCCATCTGTCAATGGAATGGACAGTTGGGTTGTTTCTACCTCTTGGCTACTATGGTTTAGTTTTAAGCATTATCTATTGACTTTCCACCAAGGAAGAAGGGGGTTTAGGTCTCTTTCACGTTCTTAACACACCAGTACCACATATCTGGGCAGTGTCCATTCACCTATCCCTCTACAACAGAGATAAATCAATGGATTAATTAGATATGTTAACTTTTAGCATTTGCATTTAATTATTATAACTGTATGAATGCAATTCACAGCCATGTAAGATACTGCCTATAATCTCTAAAGACACCTACAACTTTCACTTCGTCCTCTGGTTTCTGAAATTTTACAATATGCCTTGATGTAAGTCTACTTTCATCCTTTTTGTTGGATACTTGGTGGGTCCTTTAATCTGCTTGTTTGTGTCTTATTAATAGAATTTGGGGAAATTTCCTGCATTATTTCTATGATGAATTCCTTCCCTTCTTTTTTGCTTCCTTTTTCTAAAATATCTAGTATTCAAATGCTATTTTAGATCTCCTGGACTGACTCCCTAATATTCTTTTACCTCTTCTCTCTAAAAGACTTTTTCAACTTTATTTTCCAAACCCTCCTTTAAATGTTTTCAGCTGCCATATTTTTAATTTTTAAACATTCTTCTTGTTCTCTGCTCTTCTTTTATGTAGCATTCTGATCTTGCTTCTACCATGTAATTTACTTTCTCTTATCTTTCTAATGCTACTAATGATAGTTTGTTTCATTTTGCCTTTTAGGTTTTCCTCTTCTTGCATAGTCTCTTTCTTCTTCATGCTGCTTCTTTGTACACATTTGTTCTGACTCTATTTTCATGTTAGAATCTTTTTTCAAGTATCTGGTGATCCTTAGCCATCTGCTCAAATTTTAATTTGGGAAACTAAAAAGCTAACTACAATTTCTCTGGCTGTACATTAGTCTAATCAACTGTGACCTTCAAAGTGATCTGACTTGCCCTTTTTATTGGTGACTACCCAGTGGACATATCTTTAGGACACTTCTCTTGGGCTAATTATATTATTCAGAGTATTCAGATTATCTTCCAGTCTCACACCTGAAGGGTGTAAGTCTGGTTCTGGAAACTAAATCAGAAAAGAGGGCTGTGAGATTTAGGATAAATCTCAATATTTAGGATATAAACTCACTGTTTTCAGTTTGTGTCTATTGTTCTCTGGTCTTCTGCTAGAATTGGGATCAGGTAGTTAACTGGCAAGAAAACCTGAGGAAGGAATCCTAATTGATTCTGAAACAGACACTCAACCAATGGTTCTGTCTAACTGGTTCTTAAATAGACATTCAACCAATCTTTCTTTTTGGGCATCAATTTTACCCCACTTTCCTTGAGGCCAGCAATTTCTTAAACATAGAGGTTCTGCAAAACCCTAAAACTAGATCGTTCTCACTTTCTTCTACTACCAATTCAGGACTGAGTTTTCTTGGATATGCTAGGACACTTTTCACACATCTTTTACTTTCCAATTTCCAAAAAATGTGCTGTCACCTTCTCTTCTACATTCTTTGTTTGACAGCTTGTGCTTTTTTTAAAAAAATTTCCTTAGCTGTTGTTTTTATGAGAGGCAGAAGACAGAAATGTATGTGTTCAACACACCATCTTTATTAAGAAGTTAATTTGATCACTTTATAGCACCTCCAGAGAACTTTCAGATAGTTTCAAAATCCATTCAAAGAGCAACTTTAGGTATTTTCATATAGTTCAGAATATAATTGAAATAAGAGAATATACCTTAGACTATCAAAAAGGGTAGTGTTCCTGAAAAATGTTAAGGTGTAGGTACATTAAATTTAATTAAATACATAATTAAGAGTAATTAATTGATTTATTAACTATCTACTATGACCAAGCACTATGCTATAAAGGTGCTGAAGATACAAAGCTAAAAAACCTACCCCTATCCTTAGAGAGACCATAAGCTGTCTGGGAAGACAGATAAGTAAAGCAGCAATTACACTGATGGCATTCCTTCCTGCTATGAGATGCTACCTTGGAGGCCCGAGTAACTCTCTACCTTTCCCATTCTCAAAGCTTAGCAATGAACTAGTTCAGTAGACTGAGTAAGTTCATCTGAAGACGAGGTCTCTTTAGCCAATATAAGTGGCATTGATAAGAGAATTCCCCTAACCAAATCATTTCTCTGACCAACAAGGATCCAACATATTGACTAGACGTTCCTCCCCCTCTCTCAGCTTCCCTATCAATAATACAAGAGCGGAGTCCTTCTCCTGAGGCGTATGCTGTTGCTTGCAGTGCAAAGTAGAACCCATCAGATTCCTTCATAAAATGACAGGAAGACGGTATTTTTGTGCACTGTGCTGACCTTTCTGCCTATAAGGCTTACTGAGGAAATTTACTTTACAACTTAATGGCATAACGCTAATTTGTTTGTGTCTATGCCTCTAACACTACCTTTATCACTTATTAAATTCATATACTATATATTTGGGTCAATTTTTGTATTTCTATTCTACTCAGCAGTTTATTCTTATGATACCATACAGTTTTAAATTAAGTATTACTGCTCTACAGTATAAGCCAAGACTCAGTAAAAGGAATATTTTCAAAAGAATTCAATCTTAAAATAACTGAAACATATATATGTGTGTATATAAATATGTATATATGTAGCATATTTGTGAGAGATGGTGTAAATATTGCAATAGCTGCTGTTTCTCTAAAGTAATGGTCTATTTAGTATAAGCACAGTATGAGGCCATGTTTACAAATTATATTGAGAACCCATATGACAATTTGCCTTTGATAACAGAAAAATTTCTAATAAGCTAGCATGCTTTGCTTAGTCAAGGCAAATAAATAATACATTTATTATATTTACACATACACACACCATAGTTTCCTTTTTATCCTGAAGAAAACTCAAAACCAAGCCTCAATATTGTCCTCAGATTTAAGAAATAAATTCTGTATGTTCTTTCATGCAACATGAATCGAGTCACTGCCCTTTTAAATTTAACGTTCATCTTTTTAACTGAAATCAGGTGCAAAATATCTTAAAGTATACATAATAGAAATAATTTTTATGGGAAGGAGGAAAATGTTTAAAACTGATATCTAATTCAAGGCTGACAATTGTGACAGAAAACTGAATTTTAGGAATAAAATTAAAAGAATTTCAATCATCAAGTTTATCTTCTTCTTCTCCATACTCTTAGAATCTATTTATATTCACCATTCATCTAGGATGGTTCTTTCTTTTTAATTTAACATATATTATAAGCGTAGGACTAATCTAAGTCCTTGATTTCCCTAAACGTTTCCACATCTTTGAAGAGAAGATTAAAAATTCTAACTATAGAGCTGTGAAGACTGAATGTTTTGTTTAGTAAATTGCAGGTTGTCATCCAGCTAGCAAATGGAAAATCTAGGAGTCTAACCCAAACTGCAAAGTCTATTCTGTTAATTATCATTACTGAACAGTAAACTTAACTGCCTACTATCCTCTTCAGATTCTAACACTGTACAATCTAGCATAAGCTACTCCGATTGGTTCCGACTTCAAGAATCCCTGTTTTACAGATCCATATTCCCCTGCCCTACCCTAAGGCCATCTGTATTATCAAAGAGTAAGGAGCAAGAAATTGCACAAATACATAAATATCAAAATCAAGAAGAAAAGAGAATAAACATAAATCCAGGAACACCAAACCAAGTGAGCATCAACTTCTTTGACTCCAAAGGCCATATTCTGTGGAAGTTTTGCAGAGCACCCAGCACAAAAGAGGTTTCAATGGCAATACTGCTTTTACTCGGCAGGCATTACGTGGCCTACATGAACTCAGCTGGTAGTACCATGCCTGATCTAAATCAAAAGATGTTCTACACAATAAACAAAAGAGCTCATTTTGCTATAGCCAAGATTTAACCAAAGAAAGTCAAAGGCTGAAAGAATTGTGTGAATGAGTGTGCTCAGTCGCGTAGTCATGTCCAATTATTTGAGACCCCATGGACTGCAGCCTGCTGGGCTCCTCTGTCCATGGGATTTCCCAGGCAAGAATACTGGAGTGGGTTGCCATTTCCTTCTCCAGGGGATCTTTCCTACCCAGGGATTGAACTCAAGTCTCCTGCATTGCAGGCAGATTCTTTACCACTGGGCCACTTCAGAAGACCATGGAAAAAGCCATGGTGAAAACTAATCTTACCCAAGGATCAGTTTCTTTAAAACTAATTACTAAAGGAAGAATGCCTGGGAGCCTTCAATTTCTTTTATGAGCAACCAGTTCCTTTTCTAAGCATCAGTTATATAACCCATATAATTTGGCAAAGCCAAGTTAGAATTTTAAAAGTAAATAAATTCTTCCTTTTGTTAAAGGACTTCACATAGAAATCAACCTAGCCAAGAATGTTTATGTTACAAATGTTATTTAGTCCCACAAAGCCTAAGGCAAACTAATCAAAATAACAAATACAGAACTTCCCTCCTGCACAAATTCCATAACAAGTGAATTACAGAAATCAATTTCATAAAGAAAACTAAAAAACAGTATACAATTAACAAAGAAATACTTTAGACATTTTTTATAAACTCAGGTCAAGCTAAATTGATTATTCCAAAATAAGACATACACAGTATTCTGGAAGCACACTGTAAGAATATCAACACAGAAAATGGGACAGGACAAAAGGGAAGGTTTTTCTACTTGCTTTAAAGATGGCTCTACTTCTTGTGGCAGAACTCACAGGAGGGTCCATTAAATGCTTTCAAGCCAATTCATGTTAAGAGATATACAGGAAGATGAACGTGGGTTTTTTTGTTTTGCTTTTTTAATAAAACTACTTAACTAAAAATTCAAAATGGCAATAAACAGTAGAATGAACACTTTTAAAATTCCTCCTCAGATTCCAGTATATGATTGAACTTCCATTCTAGGTTTTGTTGCAGGAAGGGGAAACTCTTCCTGGGCCCAAGACTGGGCTCTTATCTAATACTCAGAAGTGAACTGTCCAAGGAGACACACGTGCTAACAAAGCAAGAGACTTTATTGGGAAGGGAAAACTGGGCAGAGAGAAGGAAGGTAAGGGAACCCAACAGAACTGCTCTGCCACACGGTTCGCAGCCTCAGGTTTTAAGGCGATCAGGTTAGTTT
Source organism: Bos javanicus (assembly GCF_032452875.1). Taxonomy (NCBI): domain Eukaryota; kingdom Metazoa; phylum Chordata; class Mammalia; order Artiodactyla; family Bovidae; genus Bos; species Bos javanicus. Next base: position 11,910,547 of record NC_083878.1, on the reverse strand, counting down.
CCAGGTTGTCTCTGGCTAGTCACTCTGACTCAGGGTCCTTCCTGGTGGTGCACACCTTGTGCCAAGATGGATGTCACTGAGAAGGATTTCTGGAAGGTGGTAGGACACGTTAACATTTCCTTTTGACCTTTCCCAAACTCTTCCAGTTGGTGGTGGCTTATTAAGTCCGTGTTCCTTACCAGGACTTCCTACTGTAAAATAACTCATGCCAATGGTTACTATAGAGCCTGGCCAGGGTGGGCAGTTTAGTCAGTGTGCTTCCCCTAACAGTTTCATACTTATCAGTTCAGTTCAGTCGCTCAGTCGTGTCCGACACTTTGCGACCCCATGAATCGCAGCACGCCAGGCCTCCCTGTCCATCACCAACTCCCGGAATTCACTCAGACTCACATCCATCGAGTTGGTGATGCCATCCAGCCATCTCATCCTCTGTAGTCCCCTTCTCCTCCTTCCTCCAATCCCTCCAAGCATCAGAGTCTTTTCCAATGAGTCAACTCTTCACATGAGGTGGCCAAAGTACTGGAGTTTCAGCTTTAGCATCAGTCCTTCCAAAGAACACCCAGGACTGATCTCCTTTAGGATGGACTGGTTGGATCTCCTTGCGGTCCAAGGGACTCTCAAGAGTCTTCTCCAACACCACAGTTCAAAAGCATCAATTCTTCGGCACTTAGCTTTCTTCACAGTCCAATTCTCACATCCATACTTATACATTCTCTTGATTTTCTACAGCTTCCCAGGTATATTGGAAGACAACTGAAAGACTCAGAGATTTCTGCTGCTGCTGCTAAGTCACTTCAGTCGTGTCTGACTCTGTGCGACCCCACAGATGGCAGCCCATCAGGCTCCCCCATCCCTTGGATTCTCTAGGCAAGAACACTGGAGTGGGTTGCCATTTCCTTCTCCAATGCATGAAAGTGAAAAGTGAAAGTGAAGTCAGTCAGTCGTGTCCAACTCTTAGCCACCCCATGGACTGTAGCCCATCAGGCTCCTCCTTCCATGGGAATTTCCAGGCAAGACTACTGGAGTGGGGTGCCATTGCCTTCTCTGCAGAGACTTCTAGCTTAACACATTTTAAACCAGACTGACTATACCATTGTTTCCTAGATCCAGAGGCAAAATTAAAATGTACAGTTCAGTAAAAAGTAAATCTATTCAAGACCAAAATAAGAGTGTATTAACTTTCTATTGCTGTATAATATACTACCATAAAGTTAGTGACTTAAAAGTACACAAAAATATTATCCGAGTTTCCATAGATCAGAAGTTAAGCATGTTTGTGCTGAGTCTTCTGTTCAAGATCTCACCACACTGAAATCATGATGTCAATCAGGTCTGTGGTTTCATTTGGAGCTCAGGGTCTTCTAAGTTTACTGATACTGTTGCCAGAATTCAGTTCCTTGTGGTCGTAGAACTCAGGTCCCCATTTTCTTGCTAGCCGGTGGCTGGGGATAGCTCTCAGCAACTCATGGCGGCCTACAATTTCCTGCCACATGGCCCTCTCCAAAACATGGCAATCTGTTTCTTCAAGATCAACAGTTAAGCATCAGATGCAGTTTTTAATCTAATTTCTGTATCTAACCTGTCAGTTCAGTTCAGCTGCTCAGTTGTGTCCAACTCTTTGTGACCCCATGGACTGCAGTACACCAGGCTTCCCTGTCCATCACTAACTCCCAGAACTTGCTCAAACTCATGTCCATCACGTCGATGATGCCATCCAACCATCTCATCCTCTGTCATCCCCTTCTCCTCCTGCCTTCAATCTTTCCCAGCATCAGGGCCTTTTCCAGTGAGTCAGTTCTTTGCATCAGGTAGCCAAAGTACTGGAGCTTCAGAATCAGCATCAGTCCTTCTGATATACAGGACTGATTTCCTTTAGGATTGACTGGTTTGATCTCCTTACAGTTTAAGGGACGCTCAAGAGTCTTGTCCAACACTACAGTTCAAAAGCATGAATTCTTCGGTGCTCAGCTTTCTTTATGGTCCAAATCTCACATCCACACATGACTACTGGAAAAACCACAGCTTTGACTATATGGACATTTGACTGTACTTCTAGACCTTCTTTTAAAGGTGCTCACCTTATACACTAGGCTCACACACTCAAGGGAGAATATTTTACAGGGTGTACAGACCAGGGGGTAGGAATCCTGCGGACTATCTCAGAATTTTGCCTACCACTTGAAACCAAAGCAAAGATCTTCCTACAGATAAAGCTTTATCCAGAAACAATATAATAGTTGGAATACAGAAAAATGAATAAAACTACATATCCCTCAAATGGCATTTTTTCATCAGCCTCAAATAGTAATTTTTGCATCATATATCTTGACAAAATTGAACAAACACTTTGAGATTATAATCTCAGATAAAAGTCTGGAGCCTACTTTGCTCATTAAACCCCAATTTGGTGGAGTCCTTCTGGTGGCTTAAATGGTATATCCCAAAGAGAAGCCAGTCTACCAACTGCCTCCAACATTTCATTTTACAAAGGACAAAGTTCAACCATGGATCAATGCAGCAACTCAGGATAGGGTAAGTAGAATAAGAAAAAGGGAGATGTCCACCAAGAAAAAGCATAATGTACTACATAATTGCTAGAAGCACCTAGACCAACTATCAAAATTGATACTTTCAAATCTGTTTTCTTGTATAATTCTGAAGAAGGCCACTTAAATTTTTCTTTAAAGGACAAGAACATATTTTTAAGGCCAAAACTGCAGTTGTTGAACTAAAAACGATGATTAGTGGCACAGACAATGCTAAAAACTGGGTCAGTAAATTATAAGGCAAACATACAGGGGAGAAATGTTAAAGAGATGAAACTGTGAAGAAAAAAGGAAAAAAACATGGAGATATGTATTTTTCTAGGCTATGTAATAGTAGGTTGTAGCAGAGTAGCTAGCTATTCACCGAAACTATTTCTTCTTTCTCCCAGTCATACAGATAAACTGTATTTCCAATCCTCACTTGCAGTGTGTGAGCTTCAGCCAATGTAATGTTGGCAGCAGTCATATGTATCACTCACAAGTTGGTCAATGAAAAAAAAAAAAAAAAAAGTCCCTAATGCTGTTATTCCTTTCCCTACTGCTATAACACTGAAAGTCACATGGTGAAGTGACAGAGCCACAAGTCCTAGATCCCTTCATAGTCACTTGAAGAAGAGCCACCCCACCAGGAGTATCCATTGAAGACTTCACCTAAGCAAAAAAATAGAATTTCTAGGGTGAGATTTTAGAGCTTAACTATTATAAGAGGTAGCATTATTTAAAGAAACAATCACTAGAGTTGGAAGAATGGTGTTGATAACAAAAAATAACAAAAAAGCCTAAAATAAATGGCATCAGTTTAGAGGTCAGGCAGTAGGCTTTAAGAATATATACATTTAGCAAGCAAGTCAAAAGCCTGAAGAGCCCTATGATATTGTGGGGGAAAAAAAACTGGTAAAACGGGATCCAGTAATAAATGAAAAGGCATAACACGTGGCTACTGGGCCTGTAGCTCTATAAGTGAATGTAGAGAGTTATAGTGTATCTTGGCATTTACTTTCTGCTTTTAGCAAAGTTTTACACAAAAGAGATGAGCACAGAATTTCCTAATTTGCAAACTAATATTTGGGCCATATTTCTGAGCCCAGAAACTTGGGCCTCAGAGGGTCAGAAAGCTGATCACATACAGATTCCAAACAGTAAAAGAAAAAGAAGGTAAAAGTTTGAGCAATTAAGTCTAAAGAAAAACTTGTTGAACTTAATTCTGAGGCAAAAATTAGATTCAGGTATGGTTTTCTTACTCATTATTTCCAATGGCCTCCAAGTAGGGCCATTAAAATAAGAAAAAAGACATGAGGCAAGAGTTATTCTCTCCCAATTCCACTACCTCTCCAAACAGGGAAGAAGGAAAAAATCATTCCTGAAAATTATATTTAGAAAAGAACACTGGGTACACTTTCTAAACAGAACCTACTGGAAACAAACAGATCAGAGGTCTACTAAGTTGTGAGGTAACTATAATGCCAAAAACCCACAAATCTGGACTAAATAAATCTTTGTTCAGAACATTAAAGAAGAGAAGTGAAAAGCGAAGGGAGAAAAGGAAAGATATAAGCATCTGAATGCAGAGTTCCAAAGAATAGTAAGGAGAGATAAGAAAGCCTTCCTCAGCGATCAATGCAAAGAAATAGAGGAAAACAACAGAATGGGAAAGACTAGAGATCTCTTCAAGGAGAAGGCAATGGCACCCCACTCCAGTACTCTTGCCTGGAAAATCCCATGGACGGAGGAGCCTGGTGGGCTGCAATCCATGGGGTCACGAAGAGTCAGACACGACTGAGTGACTTGACTTTCACTTTTCACTTTCATGCATTGGAGAAGGAAATGGCAACCCACTCCAGTGTTCTTGCCTGGAGAATCCCAGGGACAGGGGAGCCTGGTGGGCTGCCATCTATGGGGTCGCACAGAGTCGGACACAACTGAAGCGACTTAGCAGAAGCAGGGTTTTGTTTTGTTTTTTTTAAGAAGCTTGTTTATTTTGTTCTTAGCACACATTTTATTACTTATTTATCTTTTTGTCTGTTTCTTTGGCTGTTCCCTGTGGCATATGGGATCTTAGTTCCTTGACCAGGGATCAAACCCTCATCCGTTGCACTGGAAGTACAAAATGTTAACCACTAGACCACCAGGGAAGACCCTGTGGTCGGGTTTTTGGGCTAGGCATGGAGGTGACACATCATCACTACGACACTGATTTCATTGGCCAGAACTTAAAAACATGGGTTTGATCCCTGGTCAGGGAACTAAGATCCCATATGCCACAGGGAACAGCCAAAGAAACAGACAAAAAGATAAATAAATAATAAAATGTGTGCTAAGAACAAAATAAATAAGCTTCTTAAAAAAAAAAAAAAAAACCCTACCACATCCAGTACTCTTTGGTCTTTCCCCTTCTGCAGCAAGCTTCAAAACCATATTAAATATGACAGAGCCATATAATGGAGACATTTCTTAAATCTCCATTGCAAAGAAAACCATCACAAATCAGAAACATCATTTTGGACTTGACATAAGAGAGAAATTAACCATAACCTCTCCCTTTTAATCCAACATCCATGAATTCAAACAAATATTTATTGAACACCTATACGTACAAAGTATGCGGGTATGTGGTAGTTTCTCTCCCTCCCACTTTCCTTACTTTTTAGGGACTACAGAAGATTTTAAAATGTGTAAGATATCCTTACTCAAGGATCTTATAGCATAAGATAGTAATAGATGCAATAAGAGCTATACTTGAGATGAAAAATATTATAGGAGGAATAAAGGGTTATCAATTAATTAAAAAGTCCTGAATTCACAAAAGATTTCATCACCATTTCTTTAAATGACAAAAATACAGCCAACAGCTAACAGTTTACACAGACTGAATGACACAGCAGATAAATTCATCTCAATCTAATTTGAATTCTATACTACAGGATCTGACCTTTATAAACTGAACTTGAGCAAATCACTTCCCTGCCCTAGGCCATAATTTCTTCAAATAACTAGGGAGAGAGCCAGAAAATCTCATTAAATGAAATAATAATACTTTTCATGGAATCTTGTCTTTTACTTCAAAACCGAAGTAATTTCTCAAGCAAAGGCCGAGAAAAAGCAACTCTACTTTTTAATATTTTGAAAGGTTAGTAAAAAATTTTCAACCACAATAAAGACTTGCCTTACAAGATACTTTCATTCCTGTACTCAAAATATACACAGCAAAGCAAAAGTATATTTCCAATGATTAATTTTTTATACATCACTAAAAAAAAAAAAAAGACATGATATGATTATTTCCATCAAAGTTTATCAACTAGTTTTAAACTTTGCACTTTGCAAAGTATAATAATAAAAATATTTTAAAGGAGAAAGGAGAAAAGAATATCTGTATTCTCTTAGGAAAGGGATTTCCAACAGGCAGATCTCTTTTACAGAATCAAATACCTAAAAGAATAGCTGAGACCCAAAATATGACCTACTCCCTTCTTCCTCACAGAATGATGCAAACTACAAATGACTTATTCAAGAACATAGTTGTTTATAGAACCAAAAAAGACTTTCCATAATAAAATGAATCTACTACCTATCATTGTAGGTTACATCAAGGTATCCTGAGAAATTTTAATAAAATCAGCATGACTTAAGTTTCAAAGAGCAAATAATACTGCAAATTACTACTGTTCTTTATTCATAACAACAAAGTACTTCTGGATGTTCTGTGTGACTTTCATAAATTAGAGATGAAGATACTGAAAGAAAAAATCTAAATACTTTGTTACTTTTTAATGAGTTATAAGCGAATTCCTTTCTATGATCATAAATCACACCATTTCCAACAGGCCTTTTTTCATCGATATCCCTGATACATGAAATAACAATTACAGAAATACTCATATATAACATTTTGCTTGCACAGTAAATAATCAATCAGAAGTATATGCAGCACAATTTAGCTCATTAACTATAAGTAGTACTTTTTGAAACCCTGGGCTATGAATCATACCCAAAGTCTAGAAAAGTATTCAAAAAATAGAAAAACCTCTTCAAAACAACAGTATAAACCATAACAGCCAATTAATATTTACTGAGCATTTACAGAGCAAAACAATATACTAGTAAATGATTCACTGCTCTGTTAAGAAAATAAAAAATATTTTAAAACCACGTGTTCCCATAAAGATGAAGGACTTCCCTAAAATGACAAGAAACAATTAAGACACTTAGCAAAAAGAAATCTATGTAATAGAATACTTGCAAAGTCACTGGCCAACCTATCATAAACCCCAGACCTACTTGCTTCATGGCAGTCTCTCCAATTTTGTCTGAATGTTTGCGGATACTCTCCAGAAAGTCTTTCAGATCGGACATAGACACATCCTTAATTTCTTCTCGAAGCTTGGGGATATTGTCCACCATCACCTTGCAGAATCGATAATGGCTTACTTGAGGAAGATAGGTATGCTCTAGATGTTCCAGAGTTTTCAGTGCAGGATAATGCCTATAAAAGGAATTGCATCACCTTTAGGTCAATTTAGTCTTCTTTAGGGCCACAGATATATTCTTCAGGGAAAATTTCTAGCCTGAATTAGTTTTCACTTACATTAAGACAAATGCAGGACTGTTTCAATAAAAACATCAATGGAAAAATAAATATCAAATTATTAAAAACTAATATATGTACTATAGGATTTAATAAATTATAATCAAAAAATATTTTATCCCAAGAATAGAGAAAACATAGAAAATCCACCAGTGAAATTCATTACATAAAGAATAAAGCCCACAGCTAGGAGATTAAAAAAAGAGAGCGAAAATAAAGAGAAATACAAAATGATCCTATCAGTGCCATAAAAATCATCCCAAGGACAGACTTTCAACTGTGGCACACAGAAGAACTTAGCAAATCTTTTACTCAAAAAGCAAATAAAAACTGGATAAAACTTTGCAAACAGCCATTTCAGGACTGGAAATTAGAAAGGACTCTGGGAAGTAGAACAATAGCTTGAGAAGGGTTTATTCATGAAAACTGATAAACAAAGAGGGACTTAATGGTGTTCTTGCCTGGAGCTACCTCCATCATCCTCTTCACCTTCCCTCATCATATCCCTGGTTACAACTTGTCAGGAAAATTAGCAACTTCTCTGCCATTAGGGGTTGACATGATTTGGAGCAGAGGATGAAAATCCTATACTGACTAGTGCTGTTAGGAAAAGTAGCAAACTCAGTTACAAAAAGGAGGTGGGAGCTTCCAAATCTACTGGCCTGATGTTCATCTTGGTTGGGACAAAGTGCTGACTAGAGGACTAATCAAAAACTTAACAAGGAAGTAAGAAATAAGAGACCCACAGAATAACCTAATCAGTTCAGTTCAGTCGCTCAGTCGTGTCCGACTTTTGCGACCCCATGAACCACAGCACGCCAGGCCTCCCTGTCCATCACCAACTCCCAGAGTTTACCCAAATTCATGTCCATTGCAGAGAAGGCAATGGCACACCACTTCAGTACTATTGCCTGGAAAATCCCATGGATGGAGGAGTCTGGTAGGCTACAGTCCATGGGGTCGCTAAGAGTTGGACACGACGGAGCAGCTTCACTTTGACTTTTCACTTTCATGCATTGGAGAAAGAAATGGCAACCCACTCCAGTGTTCTTGCCTAGAGAACCCCAGGGACGGGGGAGCCTGATGGGCTGCCATCTATGGGGTCGCACAGAGGTGGACACAACTGAAGCAACTTAGCAGAAGCAGCATGTCCATTGAGTTGGTGATGCATTCCAACCATCTCATCCTCTGTTGTCCCCTTCTCCTCCTGCCCTCAGTCTTTCCCAGCATCAGGGTCTTTTTAAATGAGTCAGCTCTTCACATCAGGTAGCCAAAGTATTGGAGTTTCAGCTTCAACATCAGTCCTTCCAAAGAAAACCCAGGACTGATCTCCTTTAGGATGGACTGGGTGGATCTCCTTGCAGTCCAAGGGACTCGCAAGAGTCTTCTCCAACACCACAGTTCAAAAGCATCAATTCTTTGGTGCTCAGCTTTCTTTATAATCCAACTCTCACATCCATACATGACCACAGGAAAAACCATAGCCTTGACTAGACGGACCTTTGTTGATGAAGTAATGTCTCTGCTTTTGAATATGCTATCTAGGTTGGTCATAACTTTCCTTCCAAGGAGTAAGCATCTTTTAATTTCATGGCTGCAGTCACCATCTGCAGTGATTTGGGAGCCCAGAAAAATAAAGTCAGCCACTGTTTCCACTGTTTCTCCATCTATTTCCCATGAAGTGATGGGACTGGATGCCATGGTCTTAGTTTTCTGAATGTTGAGCTGTAAGCCAACGTTTTCACTCATCTCTTTCACTTTCATCAAGAGGTTCTTTAGTTCTTCTTCACTTTCTGCCATAAGGGTGGTGTCATCTGCGTATCTGAGGTTATTGATATTTCCCCCAGCAATCTTGATTCCAGCTTGTGCTTCTTCCAGTCCAGCGTTTCTCATGATGTACTCTGCATATAAGTTAAATAAGCAGGGTGACAATATACAGCCTTGACATACTCCTTTTCCTATTTGGAACTGGTCTGTTGTTCCATATCCAGTTCTAACTGTTGCTTCCTGACCTGTATACAGGTTTCTCAAGAGGCAGGTCAGGTGGTCTGATATGCCCATCTCTTGAAGAATTTTCCACAGTTTATTGTGATCCACACAGTCAAAGGCTTTGGCATAGTCAATAAAGCAGAAATAGATGTTTTTCTGGAACTCTATTGCTTTTTCAATGATCCAGCAGATGTTGGCAATTTGATCTCTGGTTCGTCTGCCTTTTCGAAGACCAGCTTGAATATCTGGAAGTTCACAGTTCACATATTGCTGAAGCCTGGCTTGGAGAATTTTGACCCTGATAATCACGATGGTGTGATCACTCATCTAGAGCCAGACATCCTGGAATGTCAAGTCAAGTGGGCCTTAGAAAGCATCACTATGAACAAAGCTAGTGGAGGTGATGGAATTCCAGTGGAGCTATTTCAAATCCTAAAAGATGATGCTATGAAAGTGCTGCACTCAATATGTCAGCAAATTTGGAAAACTCAGCAGTGGCCACGGGACTGGAAAAGGTCAGTTTTCATTCCAATCCCAAAGAAAGGCAATGCCAAAGAATGCTCAAACTACTGCACAATTGCACTCATCTCACACGCTAGTAAAGTAATGCTCAAAATTCTCCAAGCCAGGCTTCAGCAATACGAATAACTTGACAGCTCTCTGCATATCACTGGCTGACCCAGAGGCTGTGCACAAACACAGGTAACACCTAAAAGGGCCTAAGCACCACACACAGCACTGGACTTGCACCCAGGAGAAGGAAATAAAAGCTCAGCAAAGTTGAAAACTGCCTGAATTTTTACTGAAGTCCCTAATCCACAAACAAATCCACTGACAAAGGGTAGATACTTTTATTGGCTCAAGTTTCTTAGAGCACCCAGGACCAATCATTAGCTAATGACTAAACTTTAAAAATGAAAATGAAATATATTCCCGGAAAAACAAAGACTGAGATAATTCCTTGTTAATAGATCTTCCTTACAAGAAATACTAACAAAAGTCAGAAAGGAAATGATAGCAAGTAGTAAACTGAATTCTCAGTAAAAAAGAAAGAAGAAGAACACAGGAAACAATAAATATCTGCTGAATATAAAAAACTGAACATAGTTTTTTCTCTTTTCTTCTTTTAATACAATAAAAGACATTTATAAAACAATGATTATAATATTGCATTGTTGGCTTTATAAAATATATAGATGAAATATAAATAACAATAATACATCAGTGTCTCTTTTGCTGTCTCGTACACTGGGTTATTGTTACCATCTTTCTAAATTCCATATATATGCGTTAGTATACTGTATTGGTGTTTTTCCTTCTGGCTTACTTCACTCTGTATAATAGGCTCCAGTTTCATCCACCTCATTAGAACTGATTCAAATGTATTCTTTTTAATGGCTGAGTAATGGGGAGGGAGGAGGGAGGAGGGTTCAGGATGGGGAACACATGTATACCTGTGGCGGATTCATTTTGATATTTGGCAAAAATAATACAATTATGTAAAGTTTTAAAATAAAATAAAATTTTTTTAAAAAGTTTTAAAAAAAAGGTTTTCTTTAAACCTCAAGTAATAAAGGTGATTAGAGAATAAAAAAAAATTAAATAAATAAATAACAATAATAGCACTAAAGAAGAGGGAAGAAATGGAGCTAAGTTGAAGCAAAACTACTTCTATATACTACATCAAAACTATATCAGCAATGACCTAAAATAGACTATGACACATAGTCTATGACAAATGAAGAAGCAGATTATAATCCATAGAGTAACCTCTAAAAAAACAAGCAACTCAAAAAATACACTGTTAAAAAATTTACGGTACTTCCCTGGCGGTCCAGTGGTTAAGACTCTGCCTCCAAGTGCAGGGGACACAGGTTCTATCCCTGGTCCGGGAAGATTCCACATGCACTGGAGCAACTAAGCTCATGTGCCACAACTCCGAAGCCTGTACCCCATACGAGAGGCTACCGCAGCGAGAAGCCCATGCACCACAATGAAGAGTGGTCCCCACTCGCCGCAGCCGTGCTCAGCACAGGCTGTGCACAGCAACGAAGACCCACCACAGTCTAAGTACAGAAACAATAAATAAATTTTTCACAAAAATTTATGGAAGAATTAAAACAGTATACTAAAAAATATTTAATACAACAAAGGAGTAAAAGATAAATAAGAACAAAAAAGACATGAAAAATAGAGAGTAAAACCCAACCATATTAATAATTATATTAAATGCAAATGGACTAATAAGCTTGCTAATCAAAAGACAGATTTAAAAAGCATGATCCAACTACATGTTACCCACAAGAAACCCACGTTAGAGTCACAGATACAAACAGGTTAAAGTAAAAGCTACAATAATATACACCCAAAATGTAACCATACAAGTGTTTGAATGGCTATATTAATATACAACAAATACTGTATTGGTGTTTTTCTTTCTGGCTTACTTCACTCTGTATAATAGGTTCCAGTTTCATCCATCTCATTAGAACTGATTCAAATGTATTCTTTTTAATGGCTGAGTAATACTCCATTGTGTATATGTACCACAGCTTGCTTATCCATTCATCTGCTGATGGGCATCTAGGTTGCTTCCATGTCCTGGCTATTATAAACAGTGCTGCAATGAACATTGGGGTATACATGTCTCTTTCCCTTCTGGTTTCCTCAGTGTGTATGCCCAGCAGTGGGATTGCTGGATCATAAGGCAGTTCTATTTCCAGTTTTTTAAGGTATCTCCATACTGTTCTCCATAGTGGCTGTACTAGTTTGCATTTCCACCAACAGTGTAAGAGAGTTCCCTTTTCTCCACACCCTCTCCAGCATTTATTATTTGTAGACTTTTGGATTGCAGCCATTCTGACTGGCGTGAAATGGTACCTCATAGTGGTTTTGATTTGCATTTCTCTGATACTGAGTGATGTTGAGCATCTTTTCATGTGTTTGTTAGCCATCTGTATGTCTTCTTTGGAGAAATGTCTATTTAGTTCTTTGGCCCATTTTTTGATTGGGTCATTTATTTTTCTGGAGTTGAGCTGTAGGAGTTGCTTGTATATTTTTGAGATTAGTTGTTTGTCCGTTGCTTCATTTGCTATTATTTTCTCCCATTCTGAAGGCTGTCTTTTCACCTTGCTAATAGTTTCCTTTGTTGTGCAGAAGCTTTTAAGTTTAATTAGGTCCCATTTGTTTATTTTTGCTTTTATTTCCAATATTCTGGGAGGTGGGTCATAGAGGATCCTGCTGTGATGTATGTCGGAGAGTGTTTTGCCTATGTTCTCCTCTAGGAGTTTTATAGTTTCTGGTCTTACGTTTAGATCTTTAATCCATTTTGAATTTAGAAAGATGGTAACAATAACCCTGTGTATGAGACTGCAAAAGAGACACCGATGTATAGATCAGTCTTATGGACTCTGTGGGAGAGGGAGAGGGTGGGGAGATTTGGGAGACTAGCATTGAAACATGTATAATATCATGTATGAAACGAGTCGCCAGTCCAGGTTCGATGCACGGTACTGGATGCTTGGGGCTGGTGCACTGGGACGACCCAGAGGGAGGGTAGGGGAGGGAGGAGGGAGGAGGGTTTAGGATGGGGAATGCGGGTATACCTGTGGCGGATTCATTTCGATATTTGGCAAAACTAATACAATATTGTAAAGTTTAAAAATAAAATAAAATTTAAAAAATATATATACAACAAATATTGTTGGAAACATAGAAGGACATTTTATAATAATTTTATAGGGACAAGATTTACCTCTTAGGTAGGAAAGCTTCTATTAGCATAAGAGAACAAACGAAACTAAGATTGATACAGTTGACTAACCAAAAACAAAATAAGTATATATAAAAAGAGTATAATAAGAATAAAGAAGAAACAGCAACCTAGTACAGATTATTTGCATATAAATTTGAGGGTTTTTTAAAAGCAATGAGCAAAAGAAAAGTCACAAGAGCACCCCAAAAGGCAAACATGAAAAAAGAAGTTGGACTGATATGAAGACATCAAAGTCAAAAATATGATTTTGTCATTCACACTACCAAAGATTTCTTAAAAGGCAATGGATATTATTATCAAAAGTTTCAATAAATGAGAATTCACATCCTGCTGGTAAACAAATTTATATTACTGATACAAGTTTTCAATGAAAAATATTATCAAACACATATTCTAAACAGTTGCATTTCTCTGCCCCCGCAAAAAAAAATTAGATGCACAAAAATATGTATAAGCCTCTTGAATTAGTTACTTATATTAGCAAATAAAATACTAAAGTAGAATTCTATTAACAAGGAATTGGTTAAACAGATTATGATATATCCATGTAGTATATATGTATATCCAAAGAATAATAAAATAGCAAAATGTTCACAATATTGTTGAATGAAAGTTAATTCAAAAAATAGAACTTACAAGTATAATCATGTTTTTCAAAATTACAAATACATATATATGTGTAAATTATGAATATGTATCTATGTATGGCTGCTGCTGCTGCTGCTACTGCTAAGTCGCTTCAGTCGTGTCCAACTCTGTGCAACCCCATAGACAGCAGCCCACCAGGCTCCCGTCCCTGGGATTCTCCAGGCAAGAATACTGGAGTGGGCTGCCATTTCCTTCTCCAATGCATGAAAGTGAAAAGTCAAAGTGAAGTCGCTCAGTCATGTCCGACTCTTCGCGACCCCATGGACTGCAGCCTACCAGGCTCCTCCATCCATGGGATTCTCCAGGCAAGAGTACTGGAGTGGGTGCCATTGCCTTCTCCGATGTATGGCTACATATAGTAAATATAAGCCCCCACACAAACAAGTACACAGAAAATGACTAGGAAAATACATACAAAAATGTTAACTGTGATTTTTTCTTTCCTTTGGATAGAAACCTTAAAGGTAATGAATTTCTTCTTCATGTTTTTAATTTCCACATTTCCCATAATATACCTGGTATAGGAAAAACCCTTGGACTGCTAGGAGATCAAACCAGTCAATCCTAAAGGAAATCAGTCCTGAATATTCATTGGAACGACTGATGCTGAAGCTGAGGCTCCAATACTTTGGCCACCTGATGCGAAGAACTGACTCATTAGAAAAGACCCTGATGCTGGGAAAGACTGAAGGCAGGAGGAGAAGGGGACGACAGAGGATGAGATGGTTGGATGGCATCACCAACTCGATGGACATGAGTTTGAGCAAGCTCCAGGAGCTGGTAATAGACAGGGAAGTCTGGCGTGCTGCAGTCCATGAGGTCACAAAGAGTTGGACATGACTAAGCGACTGAACTGAACTGAGGAAAAACTCAGTTCTGATCCTTTAAGTGAAAGACTTCTAGTTCTACTTTAGATTTTAAGAATGAATTTCATGGTAGATACTTAAACTCTTTTTACTCCAATGCACTTAATACCACAAACACTAAAGCCTAGAGGTTGGATTTACTTGTTTTCTTTGTTTATGTTTTCCCTTCCTCTGTTCCAAAAATCAAAATTTTAATCCAAATAAATGAAGGGAAGAAATTTATTTCCCCTAAATTTAGAAATAAAACTACAAATATAGTTTAACCTGAAATGGTTGCTTTTATCAAAATGTTACAGACTCAAAAACAGTACAATTTACATGGTTTAGTGTAAACATAATGGTGTTTATACTACAATTAGGTATGAAGAGCTATGTGCAATAAAATGCATTTCCTCTAGAGAGAAACTTTAGAATGGATATAAACTCAGAAATTAAGCCAAAAGATAAACACACTTTAGGGTCTAGTTATATTTTGGAACACTGTTTACAGAATGAGAAAAATCTAACAATGTTGCCTGCGGACACAGGCACATTCACTGATGAGACACATGGCTGTATGCTGGAAACATCTGGTCTGTCAAATAACGCCACATTTTTCGAGGCTAATTAGTATAAAATCCAGTGATTTCTGGCAATAAAGAATGTTACTTTATTTCTCCATTGTCCTTTCCCTAACATACTCATATTTCATCAATAATAGATCAATAGCATTCATTCAAATTCCCATGATCCTCCAATTAAACTCCTCTATAAAATAGTAAATGTCGCTCAGTCGTGTCTGACTCTCTGCGAACCCATGGACTGTATAAACTCCTCTATAGCAGACAACAAAAGAATAAAATTCTATTTCCAGGGGCCATGGAAATCTAGAACACAACTTTGACATTACTTTTGAAAACCTCTAAACATTATTAAAATGGAATCAAAAGCCAATTCCTAAGTTTCATTTGCATGTGTGCTAGTTTTCCCCTTCTCCCCACTTCAAAGCAAAAAATTGTTTAAAAAATGAGGCAGGAAATGAAGTCAAAATAATCCTAAAAATTGGATAACCTAAGCTCAGAATAACTTAAACATGGTTGAATGCTATTCTAAAAAGAGGACTGTTGATTATATGCAAATTAAATTTTGGTACTTTTTTGCCATAGTATGGAACTCTTTCAGGCTTCCCAGGTAGCTCAGTTGGTAAAGAATCTGCCTGAAATTCAGGAGACCGTGGTTCCACTCCTGAGTTGGGAAGATCCCTTGGAGAAGGGATAGGCTACCCACTCCAGTATTTTTGGGCTTCCATGGTGGCTCAGACAGTGAAGAATCCGCATGCCAGTGCAGGAGACCTGGGTTCGATCCCTAGGTTGGGAAGATCCCCTGGAGGAGAGCATGGCAACCCACTGCAGTATTCTTGCCTGGAGAATCCCCATGGATAGAGGAGCCTGGTGGGCTACAGTCCATGGGTCTCAAAGAGTCAGACACAACAAAGAGTCAGAGCAACTAAGCAGTGCACAGCACATGGCACTCTTTCACAGTGACAGGTGTTAAATTTCTAATTGATCTTTTAAAGTGGATCACAACTACCATGAGAATTTTTTTTTTAATTCAGAGTATGGTAAGAATATGAAATAAAAGCTTTCACCACAGAAAACACTGGTGTCTTTCCTAATTAAAGATCATTAATAAAAAATACTTAATTCCTTCTATGAGCTAATGATAGAAAGATGGTCAGATAGCTTTCCTCAGGGAGCACAAAACCTAGTATTATAATCAGTATTTATAGCTTTAAAAAAAAGTAACTAAGCTTCCAGTCATGAAGGAATAACAAGGAAGAGAACGAACTCCCACTCTTAAGAAGTAAAATACTGGCTACGTGTGTGCTAAGTCACTTCAGTCATGTCCAACTCTTTGTGATCCTATGGAATGTAGCCCACCAGGCTTCTCTGCCATGGGATTCTGTAGGCAAGAACACTGAAGTGGGTTTCCATGCCCTTCTTCAGGGGATCTTTCCAATCCAAGAATTAAACTCATGCCTCTTATGCCTCCTGCACTGGCAGGCGGGTTCTTCACCACTAACACCACCTGGGAACTAGCTAAAATTCATAAAGCAACTGCTTTCAGACAGTGAACATCAAATAACACAAAACTGTGGTCTCTGAAAAAAGGAAAACAAACAAGGTGAATTTAATAGTTACCTGAATGTGACTTCTAGATCATGGACACAGTCAGAGAAAACCCAAACAAAGCCCAACAACTTAGCAGAGTCAGCATCAGAGATGCAGTTCAGGAATAATGATACACCTAAAGGTTGTGCAGAAATTTCCTCAAAAAAGGGAAGCAATGCAGAAAGAAGTGCAGAAATTTATACAAGAGTTCCCTTGAGCCTTTGCTGAGTACTAGGCCAAGCACAGGAAAAGTAAAATTCTGCACGAACAGGAATAAAGAAGGGAGGGAAGAGAAAAAAAGGAAGGGAACGAAAGACAGGAAGAACAAGGAAGGAGAGACAGACAGAAGGGAGATGTAAGATAAAATACTTCAAAGAGCTCAGATAAGACAGAGAAAACATTTGAATTCTGAACAGCCAAAGTGCAGAGCTCTTGGGGATTTCAGAGTTTTTCAAAGGAGATGAATACTACTCCAAGCGACCCCTGGAATACAGGAAAAGTTGTGCTTAGTCTCTCAGTCATGTCCAACTCTTTGCGATCCCATGGACTATACAGTCCATGGAATTCTCGAGGCCTGAATACTGGAGTGAATAGCTTTTCCCTTCTCCAGAGGATCTTCCCAACCCAGGGATCAAACCCAGTTCTCCCGCATTGCAGGCGGATTCTTTACCAGCTGAGCCGCCAAGGAAGCCCCAAAAGGAAAAGTTAGCCGAGCTTAAAAATGGGGTCTGATGAGACTGGGATTCAAATGGATCTGCAAACAACTAAACTATTTGCCAAAACAAAGACCAATATCCTGTAAGAAAGAAAAGTCCTCCAAACTTCAAACACTCGGCAACGTAATATAATGGCCATTATCTAATCAAAACTTACAAGAAACAAAAAGAACAAAAAATTGACATATAATTAGGAAAAACAATCTTCAGAGAAATCCAAAATACCAAAAATGACAGAACTAGCAAAGAAGTACATAAACAGAGAAATTAGAGCACTATAACATGTATTTTTAAAAGATGAAAAATAACAAATGAAATTAAAAATAAAAAACCAAATGGAACTCCTAAAGATGAAAAATATATCATCTGAAATGAAAATTTCACTGGATGAAATTAAAAGATTTGACAATGAAAAAGAACACAGCAATAAAACCTATCCCATATAAAGTACAGAGAAAAAAGATGGGAAAAAAAGAAGATCCTCAAATCACCTACGGGATTTTGTGAAGTTGTCCAACATAGATAAAACTGAAATCTCAGAATGAGGATGGAAAAGGGACCAAAAAAAAAATATTTGGAAAAATAGTATCTGAACATCTTTCAGATTTTATGAAAATTATAAACTCACAAAACCAAGAAACTAAACAAACAACAAGCAGGATAAATACACACATACATGAATGCATACATACGTATTTATACAAAAGCACATCAAAATCAAATTGCTGAGAACAAATTTTACAGGCAAAAGTTTTTAAATAGCTGGAGAAAATACACAATAAGGAGAGTGACCAAAAAAAGCTGTTCATATACTTCTTTCTCAGAAATTATACAAGCCAGAAGACAAAAAAAAAAAAAAAAGACATCTCAAGAACAAATGAATCTATAAACTTAGAATTATATATCCATCAAAAATAGATTTCAAAAATGAAGGTGAACAATATGATATCATTTCACCAAGATGGCCGTAATCAAAAGACAATTCTAAGTCCTGGCTAGGATGTATAGAAAATCAAATCCTCATATGCTGCTGGGGGTAAGGTAATTTGGCACAGCTGTTTTGGAGAACAATCTGGCAGTTCCTTGAATAGTTAAACAGAATTACCATGATCCAGCAAAATTTCATTCCAAGAAAGCCAAGAGAAATGAAATAAAAACATATTTCCACACAACAAATTGTAAACAAAAATGCATAGAAGCATTATTTGTAAAACCCTAAAACTTAAACAACCCAAATGCTCATCCACTAATGAATGGATAAATAAAAGTGTGGTATATCCATGCAATGGAATATTCAGCAACAAAAAGAAATAAAGTACTGATATATGGTACAACATGGATTAACCTGAGAAACATTATGCTAAAGAAGCCAATCATATTGTATGATTCCATTTATATGAAATGTCCAGAATAAGTAAATATGAAGAAACAGAAAACAGATCAGTGATTCCCAGTAGCTGGCAAGGGAGGCAGGGGACAGGAAAAAATTGAATACTGATGGCCAAGGGGCTCAGAGTTTCTTTTGTGAAGAATAAAAACATTCTACAATTGACTGTGAAGATGGTCATACAACTCTGAATACACTAAAAGCCACTGAACTGTATGTTTTAAATAAATGAAGTGAAAAGTATATGAACTATATCTCAATGAGGCTGTTAAAAATATTTTAGAAAAATGTATATTAAAAATAGGCAATGTAAAAATTAAGCAAAAAGATAGCAGCAGTGGTTGGCTATATTAATACCAAACAACACATATTTCAGAAAAAATATTACCAGGGATGAAGAACTTTCCATAATAATAAATGGGTCCTTTCATAAAGAAGATAAAACAATGCTTAATGTGTATGCAACCAATAAAAGAGCTTCAAAATATACACTGAAAAAATTGAAAGAATAAAAAGAACACATATGTAAGTCCAATCATAATAGGCAATTTCAACACTCCCCTGTCAGCAAATAACAAATACAAAATCATTAGGATGTAGAAAAGCTGCATAATGCTATCAACGAGTATGTCTAAATGAAAGTTAAAGATGCTCTTCTCAATAACAATAGATATTGTTTTAAAGTACATATGTAATTTTCACCAAAACAGACCATAAAACTGGGCCATAAATCAAGTCTCAAAAAATATAAAAGATTGAAATCATACATTTTACATTTATGAACACAATGAACTAAAATATAAATCAATTTTGATACATCAGGAAAATCCCCTAATATTTAGAAATTAACCAATGAACTTCTAAATAGTCTGTGAAATAAATTTTAAAAATCACAACAGTGTAAGAGGGTTCCCTTTTCTCCACACCCTCTCCAGCATTTATTATTTGTAGACTTTTGGATTGCAGCCATTCTGACTGGTGTGAAATGGTACCTCATAGTGGTTTTGATTTGCATTTCTCTGATACTGAGTGATGTTGAGCATCTTTTCATGTGTTTGTTAGCCATCTGTATGTCTTCTTTGGAGAAATGTCTATTTAGTTCTTTGGCCCATTTTTTGATTGGGTCATTTATTTTTCTGGAGTTGAGCTGTAGGAGTTGCTTGTATATTTTTGAGATTAGTTGTTTGTCAGTTGCTTCATTTGCTATTATTTTCTCCCATTCTGAAGGCTGTCTTTTCACCTTGCTAATAGTTTCCTTTGATGTGCAGAAGCTTTTAAGGTAAATTAGGTCCCATTTGTTTATTTTTGCTTTTATTTCCAATATTCTGGGAGGTGGGTCATAGAGGATCCTGCTGTGATGTATGTCGGAGAGTGTTTTGCCTATGTTCTCCTCTAGGAGTTTTATAGTTTCTGGTCTTACGTTTAGATCTTTAATCCATTTTGAGTTTATTTTTGTGTATGGTGTTAGAAAGTGTTCTAGTTTCATTCTTTTACAAGTGGTTGACCAGATTTCCCAGCACCACTTGTTAAAGAGATTGTCTTTAATCCATCATATATTCTTGCCTCCTTTGTCAAAGATAAGGTGTCCATATGTGCATGGATTTATCTCTGGGCTTTCTATTTTGTTCCATTGATCTATATTTCTGTCTTTGTGCCAGTACCATACTGTCTTGATGACTGTGGCTTTGTAGTAGAGCCTGAAGTCAGGTAGGTTGATTCCTCCAGTTCCATTCTTCTTTCTCAAGATCGCTTTGGCTATTCGAGGTTTTTTGTATTTCCATACAAATTGTGAAATTATTTGTTCTAGCTCTGTGAAGAATACTGTTGGTAGCTTGATAGGGATTGCATTGAATCTATAAATTGCTTTGGGTAGTATACTCATTTTCACTATATTGATTCTTCCAATCCATGAACATGGTATATTTCTCCATCTATTAGTGTCCTCTTTGATTTCTTTCACCAGTGTTTTATAGTTTTCTATATATAGGTCTTTAGTTTCTTTTTGCAAACTAGTACAGCCACTATGGAGAACAGTGTGGAGATTCCTTAAAAAACTGGAAATAGAACTGCCTTATGATCCAGCAATCCCACTGCTGGGCATACACACTGAGGAAACCAGAAGGGAAAGAGACACGTGTACCCCAATGTTCATCACAGCACTGTTTATAATAGCCAGGACATGGAAGCAACCTAGATGTCCATCAGCAGATGAATGGATAAGAAAGCTGTGGTACATATACACAATGGAGTATTACTCAGCCATTAAAAAGAATACATTTGAATCAGTTCTAATGAGATGGATGAAACCGGAGCCTATAATACAGAGTGAAGTAAGCCAGAAGGAAAAACACCAATACAGTATACTAACGCATATATATGGAATTTAGAAAGATGGTAACAATAACCCTGTGTACAAGACAGCAAAAGAGACACTGATGTATAGAACAGTCTTATGGACTCTATGGGAGAGGAGAGGGTGGGAAGATTTGGGAGAATGGCATTGAAACATGTAAAATATCATGTAAGAAATGAGATGCCAGTCCAGGTTCGATGCACGATACTGGATGCTTGGGGCTAGTGCACTGGGACGACCCAGAGGGATGGTATGGGGAGGGAGGAGGGAGGAGGGTTCAGGATGGGGAACACATGTATACCTGTGGCGGATTCATTTTGATATTTGGCAAAACTAATACAATTATGTAAAGTTTAAAAAAAAAAATAAAGACAATCTGGTTTCCAATTAACAAAAATTATATACAACAGGGAATTTTGCACAGTTATTATGAACTTCATGAAAAATAATACTTAATAAAATTAATTGGAATATCAAAAAAAATCACAACAGAAATTAGAAAATATTTTAAATAAATATAAAAAAAACTGAAACATTATAAAACATGTAAGATTTAGTTAAAGCACTGTTCAAGAGAAATGTACAGCTTTAAATAGCTACATTAGAAAACAGAACCAAAATCAATGCCCTGGGCTTCCACCTAAAAAAGCTAGGAAAAAGAACAAATTATTTACAATAACCAAGATACAGAAGCAACCCAAATGTCCATCAACAGATGAATGGATAAAGAAGATGTGAGATAGACAGATAGATAGAGAGAGAGTTGCTGTTTTGTCGCCCAGTCATGTCCTACTCTCTGCAACCCCATGGACTGCAGCAAGCCAGGCATGTGTGTGTGTTTATGACTAAATCATTTTGCTGTACATTTGAAACTAATACATTGCAAATCAATTATACTTCAACCAAAAAAAAAAAAAAAGAGCAAATTAGACCCCAATTAAATAGGACAAAGGAAATAGTCAGTTCAGTTCAGTTTAGTTGCTCAGCCGTGTCCAACTCTTTGTGACCCCATGGTCTGCAGCACTCCAGACCTCCCTATCCATCACCAACTCCTGGAGTTTACCCAAACTCATGTCCATTGAGTCGGTGATGCCATCCAACCATCTCATCCTCTGTTGTCCTCTTCTCCTCATATTAAAAATCAGTAAAATAGAACAATAAGGAAAAAAAACAATAAAACCTAAAGATGCTATTTTCAAAAAATCAATAAAATTGACAAACAACTAGCCAAAATAATGAGAGATAGACTGAAACAAAGACAGAAAAGACAAATCATCAACATAAGTGATCAAAGAGAAAGTATCACTATCGATTCTACATGTTAAAATAATCAGATCAGATCAGATCAGTCGCTCAGTCATGTCCAACTCTTTGCGACCCCATGAATTACAGCACGCCAGGCCTCCCTGTCCATCACCAACTTCTGGAGTTCACTCAGACTCACGTCCATCAAGTCAGTGATGCCATCCAGCCATCTCATCCTCTGTCGTCCCCTTCTCCTCCTGCCCCCAATCCCTCCCAGCATCAGAGTCTTTTCCAATGAGCCAACTCTTCCCATGAGGTGGCCAAAGTACTGGAGTTTCAGCTTTAGCATCATTCCTTCCAAAGACATCCCAGGGCTGATCTCCTTCAGAATGGACTGGTTGGATCTCCTTGCAGTCCAAGGGACTCGCAAGAGTCTTCTCCAACACCACAGTTCAAAAGCATCAATTCTTCGGCACTCAGCCTTCTTCACAGTCCAACTCTCACATCCATACATGACCACAGGAAAAACCATAGCCTTGACTAGACGGACCTTTGTTGGCAAAGTAAGGTCTCTGCTTTTGAATATGCTATCTAGGTTGGTCATAACTTTCCTTCCAAGGAGTAAGTGTCTTTTAATTTCATGGCTGCAGTCACCATCTGTACTGATTTTGGAGCCCAGAAAAACAACGTCTGACACTGTTTTCACTGTTTCCCCATCTATTTCCCATGAAGTGATGGGACTGGATGCCATGATCTTCATTTTCTGAATGTTGAGCTTTAAGCCAACTTTTTCACTCTCCTCTTTCACTTTCATCAAGAGGCTTTTGAGTTCCTCTTCACTTTCTGCCATAAGGGTGGTGTCATCTGCATATCTGAGGTTATTGATATTTCTCCCGGCAATCTTGATTCCAGCTTGTGTTTCTTCCAGTCCAGCGTTTCTCATGATGTACTCTGCATATAAGTTAAATAAACAGGGTGACAATATACAGCCTTGACGAACTCCTTTTCCTATTTGGAACCAGTCTGTTGTTCCATGTCCAGTTCTAACTGTTGCTTCCTGACCTGCATACAGATTTCTCAAGAGGCAGATCAAGTGGTCTGGTATTCCCATCTCTTTCAGAATTTTCCACAGTTTATTGTGATCCACACAGTCAAAGGCTTTGGCATAGTCAATAAAGCATAGAGTAATACAATTAACAATTTTTGTTAATGAATTCAACAATTTTGGTAACACAGACAAATTACTTGAAAGATACAAATAAGATTTTCTCAAGAAACACAAAATGCAAACAGCCATGTATTTATTTTTTAAATCAAATCTGTAGTTAACAACTTTCTTACCAAAAAGATGCAAATTTCCTGGGTCAAGTGGTTTCAATGGTAGATTCTACCAAGTATTAATGTTTAAGGAAAATAATTACTAACACTATACAAATTCTTCCAGAAAATCAAAGACGGAAAACTTTCCAAGTTATTCATAAGGCTAGCATGAATCTGATTCCAAAAAGATATAACACAAAAGGAAACCACAAATAAACATTTCTCATGAACATAGACACAAAAATCCTTAACAAAATTTTAGCAAATCAAATACCACATCATATTAAAAAGGACAGTATATCATGACCAAGTGGGATTTATTCCATTAATGCAAGTTTAACATTTAACATTCAATATAAATCATCATATTAAGAAACTAAAAGCAGTTTTTAAAAAACATATGATCACCTGGCACTAGTGGTAAAGAACCCGCCTGCCAGTGCAGGAGCCAATGCAGGTTCTATCCTTGGGCTGGGAAGATCCCCTTGGAGGAGGGCATGGCAACCCACTCCAGTATTCTTGCCTGGAGAATCCTCATGGACAAAGAAGCCTGGTCGGCTATAGTCCATAGGGTTGCAAAGAGTCAGACACAATTGAAGCAACTTAGCACACATAATGATCATCTCACTTACACAGAAAAAGCATTTGACAAAACCAATATTCATTCCTAACAGAAAGTTTCAAGAACTAGAAATAGAAGCAAACTTCTTCAACCTTATAAATTGCATGTACCAAAAAATTACACCTAACATATGATTCAATGGTTAAATGCTTTCCCCCTAAGATCAAGAACAGGACAAAGATATCTAGCCTCATTATTTCTATGTAACACTGTACCAGAAGCTCTAACCAGCTTCCCTTGTGGCTCACACAGTAAAGAATCTGCCTGCAATGCAGGAGACCTGGGTTCTATCCCTGGGCTGGGAAGATGCCCTGGAGACAGCAACGGCAACCCACTCCAGTATCCTGGCCTAGAGAATTCCATGGACTGTGTAGTCCATGGGGCCGTAAAGAGTCAGACATGACTGAGCAACTTTCACTTTCACTTCACTTTCAGAGGCTCTACAAGTTCAACAAGACAAGAAAACCAAACCAAAAAAGAAAGCATCCCAATTGGAAAGAAAAAAATATACCTGTCTTTATTTGCAGATAAGATAATCAGCTACATAGAAAATTCAATATAATATACAAAAAAGCTCCTAGAATTAGTAAATGATTTAATAAGATTGCAGAATAAAAGATAAATACACAAATTTAATAGTATACTAGTAATAAATTACTGAAAATTAAAATTTAAAAAGTAATACCATTGAAAATAGGCATCAAAAAATACCATATAATTAGGGGGAAATATGACAAAAGATATATAAGACTTGTTCACTAAAAAGCAGAAAACAGCTAAAGAAGATCCAAATAAACAAGAGCATTCATATACTGGTGGATAAGGGGTAAGATGGACCAGCATGGGATATAAGGGACCTAGTGCGGTAAGACTGTCTGTATAGGAAGGCAGCTGTGTCAGGGCCAAACAGGGATGAGAAGGGCATTCAGGAGGCACAGAAGCATAACATTGGGTATTAGAGCCCAAGCAGATTAAGGAGGATACCATACAGGAGGGCAACTCAGTATGTGGTGCTGATACAGCTCAAGGGAGCCCCCAAAATATAATCCTATTCTATGCAACAGAAAAAGGTTGAACTGGAAATATTGGTCAACAGCACTTATGACAATCACTTGAATTAAGAGGAAAAATGCAGATTGTTCATATAATGGACTACTATAAAGCAATTAAAATAAGTGAACTAGATCTCTATATATGTTTTAATAAGCTCTCCACTAGTATGTTAGCCCATGATTGCAGATACTATTTTTTTCAGAGCTATATCCCCAGCACTAAAAGCAATGCCTAGCAACACAGTAGGTACTCAATTCATTTTTATTGAATGAATGAATGAATGAATCTCAAAAAAACAAATACCAGAACTATTCATGTAAATGTTTTTTAAAATACAATATGATTTTTGGACATTAAAAACATGGACTAGAAGGAAATACCAGATTTATGATACTGGTTTCCTCAAAGGAGAAAGGAAAGGAAAAGGACTGAGGAAGGGGATGAGCTCTACCTGAATTTCTTAAAATGTACATGTTTACCTGTCTCTCACATATGTTTATATATGCCATAAATATTTATATATATGAATTAAAACCAGAATTGTTATTATTTGTTAATTCAGAAAAGTTGACACAGAAGTTTGGGGTTTTTTTTTGTAAATCTCTGTAATTCTCTATAATTCTAGAACTTCATAAAAAGGTTATCAGGGAAATAATACTACTTTCTATCATTCTTAACAGAATTTCTCATACTGTTCAATCTGTGTTCGCTTATATGAATATGTTCTCCTGGGGAAAAGACAGTCTGGGAAGTAGCCCTAAGAAATTAAAAAAATACTGATGCCTCATGTTTTAACTTTAAAAGTCTTGAGGATTTATAATTTTATTCATAATATTTTTAATCTTATTTCAGTATTAACATATTTTAATTCTGTACTTTTTCCCTCAAAACTAGGTAAAATTAACATTCCAGGAAAATGTGTCCTGTTTATCTTAAAGCTTCACATACCCCCATCATACTGCAGGGTACCCCAGGGCAGAGACAGTGGGGATGCTTACTCTAGTTTGGGAAGAAGAGCCAAAGAGTCACTATAAAGTTTCCTCTGAAATACAACCAGATTAAAATAATACATAGGAAAGCAATCCTCTGAGCTTAACCTTGACTTTGCCCCTTGTGATAGTTAATTTTACATGTCAACTTGGTTAGGCCATAGTACCCAAAGATCTGATCAAATATTATTCTGGATATCTCTGTGAAGGTATTTTTGACACAAGATTGCTGCTACTGCTGCTAAGTCGCTTCAGTCATGTCCGACTGTGCGACCCATAGACGGCAGCCCACCAGGCTCCCCTGTCCCTGGGATTTTCCAGGCAAGAACACTGGAGTGGGTTGCCATTTCCTTCCCCAATGCATGAAAGTGAAAAGTGAAAGTGAAGTCACTCAGTTTATCAGTGCTTAAATCAGTAGACTTTGAGTAAAGAAGAACAGTCTGCATAATGTGAATGGGCTTCATTAAACCAGTTAAACACCTTGATAGAAAAAAGACTAAACTCCCCAGAGGAAGATGGAATTTGGCCAGCAGACCGTCTTCAGACTCAGGCAATAGTATTCACTCTTCCCTGACACTAACTAGCTTACTAATCTACTAGGCAGATTTTGGAGTTGCCAGCCTCCATAATCATGTGAACCAATTTGCTAAAAAAAAAAAAAAAAAACAATCAATCTCTCTCTCTCTCTCTCCACACACACACACACACAGATACACACATTATTGGTTCTGTTTCAATGGAGAACCTCCAGAACCAGTAACTATTTTTTCTAAACCAAAGCATATTTCTGAAATTAACTATCACTAAAACAATTATATGCTTTTCCCCTAAAAAACTGGGTCTTCTAAAAATCAAACTATGTGTAGTATTTTTTCTTAAACATAATACATGACAAAATACATCAGCATACCACTAGCATATGTAAATAATAGTAACTCTCAGGATGAATCAATAGATATACAAAAGGCTAGAGAAGATGTCTTATCAACAATTATTTTTGAAAGGTTATGCTAAATATGGACTTTTTAAAAAATTCTAAATAACAAATTTTAGATAACACAAAGTTCAATAAAAAAAAACTTACCTTTTAGTTTTCATCTGCTCCCGCAGTTTACTATACATCTCCAGAACTTTAAAGAGAAGGGAAAAAGAGCACATTAGAATAATTTAGAGAAAGTGAAAGATTAATTAAAGCTAAAGAAACTGCATCAAGAATTCTACTCTATATCCAGTTTCTCACCTGGAAGACACAGCATTAATTTATCAACAGTGGCAGAAATATTTCTCTGTTGTAGTCGACACTGCTTCAGCTCTTCCATTGCTATCACCAGCTTGGCAAGAGGAAAAAAAAACTGAATTATGCCAACAGCTGTAAATAAAAAGCTTTCAGTCACATTTTTCCACCCTATGTTCAATTCATCAGAACATCCCAGACAGTTTCATAGTAAGACCTGCCAAGTGGACTAAGGAACTGCCTTTCCCAACCAGTAAAACACCCCTGCATGGTTTCCCCCTTTCTCCCCAAGATGCATACATACTACACTAGGAAAGGCTGGGTGAAATGAAATCTTAAAATTCAGGGGCTATCCAGGAAAAAAGAAAAACTTGCAGATTTGCTCCAAACCCTATTCAGACTTTTCATGATTTATGATTTCATCAATCTAAGAAGATCCTATATTTCTTTCATCAGTGCTAGACGCCTAGAGGAAAACAGTCCTTCTTATACAGCTTCAAATGAATCTTGAAAATAATCTTTAACTAAATCTCTATTTCAATAGAGAATAAACCACACACTTAGAAGTTGTGGCTTTTTCAAGAATTCCAGTTTAGTGAAGTACTTATCCAGTACTTATCTTCTCATAGAGTTTTAAAGTCTTCCCTCTGAAGTGATAGAAAATAAAACTAGAAGAAACTGTGCTCTTTGCAAAAACTTAAAATATGTGAGACTTAAAATATGTGAGACAAACTTTTAAAAAGCAATAAGCTACATGGCCTCTTATAGAATTCATCCCATATCCATACCTAAAAATGTTAGCTACTTAAATACTATGCCCCCCTCCCAAAAAAAAGAGAGAAGTGGTCGTGATTAAGTTACTGATAAGACAATCAAAGGCTAATCTTAAAGATTATTAAACATTAAATAAGTATTAGGCAATAAGGAAGGTACATGATACAGGGAACAGTAACTGACTATAAGTCAGAAAACTTGGATTTTAGTCTCAGCCATATCAACTACTATGTAAACTTTTGCAAATCATCTGTTTTATTCTCCTGGTCAATAAAATACTAGTCCTAATTTTGTCATAGGTCAGCCATGAGGATTAAGTGAGAAAATGGACATCAAGTGATCTTATAAACTATGATTTAAATGGTGAATATATCAACTAATAGAATCAATGATTCACTTTTTTAACAAATACTTATGGCACATTCATGTTGTGCCAGTCACTGTTTAGGCAGGTAGAGGGGATATGGCAGTGTATTTAAAAAAAAAAAAAAAATCCTGACCTCATGGAGCTTAATTTCTACTGGAAGGAGACCAAAAAAACAAACATATAAGGAAAACTATATAATATCAGAGCATGATAGGTGCAATGGAGAAAAATTAAGCAGGAAAGGTAAAAAGAAAACAAAAGGTGAAAGTGAGATTGCAATTCTAAGTAAGTTGGTTAGTAAAGGCCTCATTAGGAGGTGACATATGAGCAAATATATGAAGTGCATAAACACTAGAGAAAGAAGATTCTAGGCAGCGGAAACAGCATTGGCCATATTATGACTACTCAAGTGATTTAAAAATACAACTAAGGAAGGCTACATACTCTCACTAAGCTTTCTAGTGAGTATATTCATTTACTGCAGACAAACATGAGAAGCAATGATAATGTCCAACTCCTTCCAACATGCAGCTTATGGTCTCACAAGCCACTAAATCAGGAACACAGTCATCAAAGAGAATGACAGGAAACAGAAAAGACTTTTTCAAAAGGTAAACTGGTCTTACTTCCTTTCCCTCATGTTGTAGTTTTCTATTAGTATCCGTCACTTGATTCTGTGGAGAGAAGACAATTTAAACTTATAATAAATACCTAGACAACAGTTTGATTAAGATGAAGATTTTAAATGAAAATATTTAGTGTAAGTATTCAGATTGTTTCCATATTTCACCACATTTTGGTTTAGTTGTATTCTCCTGGGATTAAACTGTATTAACTTTTCTACTGAACATCTATATGACTTCTTGAACAATAAAAAAAAAATTACTAAAAAATATGTTCAGTTTGAAATAGTACAAACTATATAACACAAATAAATATCATACTTTCATTTGAAATGGAAAGAAAAACTATAATAGAAAAAATAACCCACAAAGAACCTTGCTGCTGCTAAGTCATTTCAGCCATGTCCAACTTTGTGTGACCTCATAGATGGTAGCCCACCAGGCTCCCCCATCCCTGGTATTCTCCAGACAAGAACACTGGAGTGGGACAAAGAACCTTACTTGAGCATAAATTGAATTGTTTAACTAAGGGAGTCTGAGTAAACTCCGGGAGCTGGTGATGGACAGGGAGGCCTGGCATGCTGCAGTCCATGGGGTCGCAAAGAGTCAGACAGGACTGAGCGACTAAACTGAACTGAACGGAACTCAGGTCAAATATTTCTACTTATAATCTAATTTTAGAAAGTATTTTATCTTAATTTCTTGGATCACTAATTCTTGATAGTTCCTAACATTTCCATATTCCCTCTTTTCTAATTTATCCATCAGATAGTAAAAAATCAGGTAAACAAGCTTTAAATTTACATAGAATTCATGAATTGGCACCACTCATTTTGGTAGCCACTCTTGAACAATCAGTAGATATAAAAATTAAGTTTACAGAATAGTAACTTCCCCACCTTCTTAAACATTATCAAAACATGAGCAATATTAACTTCTAAAGCTTTCTTTAATAGAGGCTTCCTATACTTCCACCAATTCTAAATTGGTGGACTCTAAATCTCTCCTTATGTTTAAGATATTTCCTTAACCCAGCATTTTATATTATGTCCCTCAGAATGACAACAAATTTTATACTAATAGATACTCTGCACTCTGTATACACACAAACATAGACACACACATACATAATATGTATAGGAAATAATACTAAAAAGGTTCGTTTACTGGGAACTTCTGAAGCATTTAATATTCTATAGCACCATAAATGCCTAAGGAGATATCACACAGTGTTTTCCAACTTATTTTATGTAGCATCCTTTCACTGAGGATCATCTCAGGAAACTAGTTTTTTAGGAACACACCTTTGAAAATTTTGCCCAAAACTATACACTATACCTGGACTATCATTTTCTGAGCAGATTACTACATGCACTGTCACTGAAGCAAAAACGCAACCATATACATACATAAATGAATGGGTGTTTCTATGTTCCAATATGTTTCTACATTCATTTGCAAAATTAGGAGGCAAGCTGGATTTGGCCTAGAAGATATACTTTGCTGATTCTTGGTCTAGAATAAGTGAGACTGAAGTGCTTATTATTCAAACCAATATATGGACGTTATTCAAAAATGGGATTAATATCAGTTCAATATAAGAAAAAGCTTTTAAACAATGTGAATAAAAGTGGTGTGGGCAGCCGCTGAGTGATTATTATTTAAGAATGATTAGATTTTTTTTTCATGTAAATAGGAGATTTCATAAAATTCAACCTTCCATAAATACTACTAATTTCAGTATCACATTCTCTACTAGAATGCCTTGTTTACTTTATAAAGATATTTCTGAAACTTTTTTTTTAACCTCAAACTCATTGAAAGAAATATATTTTACATTGCAACCTGATACGCAAGTATATGAAATACACACACACACAGAGAAACAAAATTTTCAAGAAACAATTTTGTCTTACTGCATATAATACACTTTATTGTTCCCTTTTCCATTCTATTTCAATTTTTATTAAAAATACTGATCATGGCCCACTAAACCAATTTCACGCAAACCAGAATTCTAAAACAGCCACAGGAGCCTAATTAAAGCTTCTGATAGAAAGATAATTACTATTTCAATACTATTTGAACATAACAACGAGAGGACATCTACACAGCTTATCTAGGGGTTCAAGATGGCTGAATAAGAACATGTATTCATCTCCTCCTGCGAGAGCATCAAAATCACAACTAGCTGTTGAACAATCATTGACAGGAGGATGCTGGAACTGACCAAAGAAAGATATCTTACACCCAAAGACAAAGGAGAAGCTGCAACAAGACAGCAGAAGGAATGCGATCATTATAAAATCAAATCCCATACCCACTGGGCAGGCGACCCACACACTGGAGAACCATAATACCAAAGACCTTCTCCCACTGTTGTGAAGGTTCCAAGCCCCACATCAAGCTTCCCAGCCAGGGGATCCAGCAAAGGGACTAGAAATCCCCCTAGAATCTGACTGTGAAGGCCAGTGGGATTTGATTACAGGACTTCCACAGGACTGTGGGAAACAGAGACACCCACTTGGGGGGCATAAACAAAATCCTGAGCACACCAGGACCCAAGGGAAAGGAGCAGTGACCCCCCACAGGAGACTGAACCAGACCTACTTAGTGATGGAGGGTCTCCTATGGAGGTGTGGGTCAACAGTGGCTGGCCACACGCACTGGCAACAGCAGTCCTGGGAGGCGCCCCTTGGTGAGCCTTCTTTGAGGTCACCATTAACCCTACCACAGAACCTGTAGACCCCAGGGCTGGGCTCCCTCTGGCCAAATAACTAACAAAGAGGGAGTGCAATACCCTACCCATAAGCAGACAACTGGATTACTTTTTTTTTCTGAATTTAAGTCTTCATTAAATTTGTTACAATATTGCTCTGCTTTTTACGATCTGGTTTCTTGGCCATAGGGCATATGGGATCTTAGCTCCGTGACCATGGATCAAACCTGCACCCTGGGCATTGGAAGCCAAAGTGTTAACCACTGGACCAGCAGGGAAGTCCCCAGATTAGTTTTACTAAGCACAACCCTGCCCACCAGAGCAAGATCCAGTTTTTCCCACCACCAGTCCTTCCCATCAGGAAGCTTGCACAAGCCTCTTAGCCTTATCCACCAGAGAGCAAACAGAAGAAGCAAGGAAAACTGCAATCCTGCAGCCGCCAGAAGAGAAACCACATAACAGAAAGTTAATCAAAATGAAAATGCAGACTATTGTGTCCCAGATGAAGGGACAAGATAAAATCTCAGGAAGACAACTAAAAAGGGGGGAAATAGGCACATTCCAGAAAAAGAATTCAGAATAATGACAGTGAAAATGATCCAGGATCTTGGAAAAAGAATGAAGATATAAGAAATGTTTACCAAAGCCCAAGTGTAACTAAAGAACAAACAGAGATGAACAATGCAGTAGAAGGAATCAATAGCAGAGTAACAGGCAGAAGAAGAGGTAAATGGTCTAGAAGACAGAATGGTGGCTCTCACTGCCACAAAACAGAATATAGAAAAAAGAAAAAAAAAGAAGACAGTCAGAGACTTCTGGGACAACATTAAACACACCAACATTCACATTATAAGGGTCCCAAAAGGAGAAGAGAGGAAGCACCTGAGAAAATGTCTAAAATGATAACAGTTCCTTTTCCTAACATGGAAAAGGAAAAATTCAACCTAGTCCAGGAAGAACAGAGACTCCCAGGCAGGATAAACCCAAGGAGGAACACACTAAGACACATAGCAATCAAAATAACAAAAATTAAATACAAAGATAAAACATTAAAAACAACAAGGGAAAAATGACAAATAACATACAAGGGAATTCCCATAAGGTTATCAGCTGATTTCTCAACAGAAATCAGAAGGGAATGGCATGATATAAAATGCAAAAGGAACAAGGCAGAAGGGAACAGCAGGATATAAAATAAGAAAGAAACTTCTCTAAGGAGAAAAACCAAGGAGAAGGAAAAGACCTACAAAAAATAAACTCAAAACAATTAAGAAAACAGCAATAGGTTACCTTAAATGTAAATGGATTAAATGCACCAACCAAAAAACATAGACTGGCTGGGTGGATGAAAACACTTGGAATTACGCACATCCAATTGGAAGTATGCACTTCCAATTACCACATCACTCTACTGTAAGTATTTTATATCGTTAGGTTAATCATGTTGCCATTATAGTTTGCAATTGTAAATTCTCTTTTATTTTTTATCTGGCTACTGATCATGAAAACTGATAAAACATTTTTTACTACTGTGATTATATAACTGTTATTCATTTTAACACCATTGTATCATGACTGGTCAACAGAAAATAATAAATTCTATATCACTGAAACTACCGTTTAATAGAAAAACCTGCAATCACTTTTTAAAATCCAGATGCACATTAGAATTATCTTGAAATTTTTTGTAAAATACAAATGCCAAGGTATTGTTTTTTTCTCCAAAGCTTCAGATGTGAGTCTAATAAACAGCCCTATTTAAAAATAACTGTACTATAGTATTACTTTTTACTTTTATCTAGTTTGTTTCACTTTTTCTATTTCATAGTCTGTGCTCCCATTTTATTTAAATGTACTCGAAAAAGGCTTGAGAAAGAACAACAAAAAATAAGAGGGAGAAATTGGAAAGCATTTAAACAAAATGGAAGCACTGAACGTGAAATAGAAGAAGTGAAATATGTATAATATATATTTTAGAAACTTATGAATTTTTGCTTAGCTAAAAAAATTTATGACATTTTGGTTCCAGTTGTTTGCTTAAGCATGAATGGAATCCTAGATTTCTAACTTATATTCACTCAAAACTTTGATATAATTCCACTTACTCTGGCATCTAGTATTACTGCTAAAAGTCTAGAAAGTTTATTATCTTTGTGACATTTTTTCAATTTGAATGAGGCTTGACATTTTCAATCCAATTCTGAGAATATAAAGAAATACGATGATGCAAAAAAAAAAAAAAAACCCAGAAAATTAACATGTGATACAGTATTATTAACTGAAGCACAGATTTTGTTCAAATTTCACAAAATTTTATGCTAGTGTCCATTATTTTTTTCATAACTTATTCAAGATTCCACATTGTATTCAGTTGCACAGAGCAGCTTTACCTGCATGCAACAAAATCTGATAAATTTTCCTTTCATTTTTATTCTATTACAAACATTTTCTAATTTTCCTTTTTATGGCTTCTTAGATACATCCATCACTTAAATGTGCACATTTAATTTCCAAATACATGTTTTTTAAAGTATCATTCATATTAATTTCTCATTTTAATATTAATTTCTCACTTAAATGTTTCCTTCTCTACAGTCACCCTCTGTGTTTTTTTCAGTCTTTTAACTTTATTGAAACTAACAGATGCTTGCTCCTTGGAAGAAAAGCTATGACCAACCTAGACAGCATATTCAAAAGTAGAGACATCACTTTGCCAACAAAGGTCCATCTAGTCAAACCTTTGGTTTTTCCAGTAGTCATGTATGGATGTGAGAGTTGGACTATAAAGAAAGCTGAGTGCTGAAGAATTGATGCTTTTGAACTGTGGTGTTGGAGAAGACTCTTTGAGAGTCCCTTGGACTGCAAGGAGATCCAACCAGTCCATCCTAAAGGAGATCAGTCCTGATTATTCATTGGAACGACTGATGCTGAAACTGAAGATCCAATTCTTTGGCCACCTGATGTGAAGAGCTGACTCACTGGAAAAGATCCTAATGCTGGGAAAGATTGAAGGCAGGAGGAGAAGGGTACGACAGAGGATGAAATGGTTGGATGGCATCACCGACTCAATGGACATGAGTTTGAGTAAGCTCTGGGAGTTGTTGATGGACAGGGAAACCCGGCATGCTGCAATCCATAGGGTCGCAAAGAGTCGGACACAACTGAACAAGTGAACTTTATTGAGGCTTTCAACAGCTAAGTCAAGATCTCTCTTGATAAATGCCACATTGTACTTGAAAATATGTGGGATATTTTCGAGTATCTTTAATGTTGATTTCTAACATAATTCAACTGTGATAAGAGAACAGATTCTGTATGATTCCAATACCTTTAGACCACGAAATTTTTGCACCTTCTTTGGCATTTGTGCATGTCTGTACTCAGTCGTGTCCAACTTTGTGACCCTAGGGACTGTAGCCCATCAGGATCCTCTGTCCACGGGATCTCCCAGACAAGAATACTGGAGTAGGTTGCCATTTCTTCCTCCAGGGGATTGATCCCAACACAGAGATCGAACCTGAGTCTCCTGTGTCTCTTCCATTAGCTGGCAGATTCTTTACCACTGAGCCACCTAGGAAGCCCCGTTTTATGTCCCTAGATATGTTTCAGTGCCTCCTGCTTTACAGTCTATGGGAACTTGAATAGAATTTGTATCCTGCTATTGTGTGAAAATTGTATAAATCTTAATTATGTTGAATTGGTTCATACTGCTTTTCAGGTATACTGTATTCTTCTACTTTTCTGCTTATTCATGCTATGAATTTCTGAAAGTTTGATATTAAAACTCCAATTAAAAATCTTAAATTATCTACTTAAAACATAATTGTAATATATAGTGGAACTGTATGTAACTTTGTTCTGTGTTTTCCAAGTCATCTGAAAAGTGTTATCATACTTTCGTAATTTAAAAAATTTTTTTAAAAACCTCTTTGATGGATTTTAAATAATTAAGATCTAAATAAATGGAGAAACATACCATGTTTATTTCAGTAAAGGCTCTATATACTGCTTGTCTAGAATGCTACTTCTTGATTCAGAGAACATATGTATGATATGTATATATATTTATACACACCTACACACACACACACATACTGTGAATCAAAAAAATAATAATAATAACTGGCATCCTAGAGAACACAGAAATTTCATTGCTATGTTCAAATAACACTGATAGTATGTAATAGTCAAACTTTTCCATTTTCTAAACTTATTTCTAAAGTTCAAGAATTTTCACAGGCTCCTCACACAAGCTGAAAGGATGCCCCCTAGGGCAGTCTCCCATGTGTTAACAGAGAACATTATGGGTAATATTCAGGTACTCCACTACATGTCTACTTCAGTAACCAGAGACAGAGCACCCTTTTGCCTGTCATGGACAAAGCACCCGAGGAAGAGAGAGAGGTTTTCGAACACAGGCATCAAGAACAGCACACGGAGAGGGTGGATGGGAAGCTGGGATGAGGAAGAAGAATGAGGACGAACAGCCCGTACAACTCCTGGCAGAAGCGCCGTATCTTTGTTTTCACGTATTTCAGACAGTTCTGTCCACTTGAGGCTTTTCAGTCCCCTAAAATTCAGTATAACTTTTTAAATTGAACCGAATTGTTCATACTTTTCAATCTGTTTTTATACATTACGCAAATGTTCTCATATCAGATATCCTTCCTCAGTAATGTAGTTTCTTACTCTTTTAAATGGATATACCATGCTTTATTTTACTAATCCTCTAGTACATGACTTTCAGGGACATTTTAAAGTCTTAGCCATCAAAAAAAAAAATCACATGCACATCACTGTACATGCACCTGTAGCTTTAGAATAAACGAAAACATAGTTTTCATTTGTTGCTGTTTGCAGTTTTCAGTTGTTGTTGTTCAGTCGTCAAGTCCAGCTCTTTGTGACCCCATGAACTGCAGTACGCCAGGCCTCCCTGTCCCTCACCATCTCTCGGAGTTTGCGCAAGTTCATGTCCATTGAATCGGTGATGCCATTCAACCATCTCATCTGTCGCCCTCTTCTCCTTCTGCCTTCAGTCTTTCCCAGCGTCAGGTCTTTTTCAATGAGTCTGCTGTTCGCATCAGGTGGCTCAAGCTTTAACATCAGTCCTTTCAATGAGTATTCAGGGTTGATTTCCTTTAGGACTGACTCGTTCGATCTCCTTGTGGTCCAAGGGATTCTCAAGAGTCTTTTCCGGCACCACAGTTTGAAAGTATCAATTCTTTGGTGCTCTGCTTTCTTAATGGTACATCTCTCACATCAGTACATGACTACTGGAAAAACCATAGCCTTGACCATATGGACCTTTGTCAGCAGAGTGATGTCTTTGCTTTTTAATACACTGTCTAGGACTGTCATAGTTTCTTTCCAAGAAGCAATCGTCTTCAAATTTCATGACTGCAGTCACCATCCACAGTGATTTTAAAGCCCAAAAAGAGGAAATTTGTCACCACTTCCATGTTTTCCACTTCTATTTGCCATGAAGTGATGGGGTCAGATGCCATGATCTTAGCTTTTTTTAATACTGAGTTTTAAGCTGGCTTTTTCACTCTCCTCTTTCACCTTCATCAAGAGGCTCTTTAGTTCCTCTTAACCTTCTGCCATTAAAGTGGTATCATCTGCATATCTGAGATTGTTGATATTTCTCCTGGCAATTTTGATTCCAGCCTGTAACTCATCCAACCCAACATTTCACATAATGTGTTCTGAATATAAGTTAAATAAACAGGGTGACAATATACAGACTTGTCGCACTCTTTCTCAATTCTGAACCAGTCAGTTGTTCCATATAAGGTCCTAACTGATGCTTCTCGAGAACTGAGAAGGGTAAAAAAGAGAGATTTAATTTTCTTTGTAACATTATATTTCTTATGATGACTGGATAGTTGTTATACACGTCCATAAATTCCTATTTGAAACCTTGCAGACCCACTGTGATTTGTACTTTAGAATTTGGGTGATTTTATAGAGCCAATATTGTTTATTTCATAACACCCCCCCCAAAAGGCACTAAGACAGCATCCCATAATCAAACACAGTAGTTTTTCTGTAGCAAAGTCAGTTACCCAAGATAAGGAAATTTGCTATGCCAGGGACAAAACCAATACAGCCACCCTCTCTCCTGAACTTGAGTTAGTCCTATCAAGAAAGAACTTCCATACTTTGGTAGAAGACCTTCCACAACTATCACAATTTTTTTTTCCCCTGCCTCAGATTGCCATCAGAGAAGGCAATGGCAGCCCACTCCAGTACTCTTGCCTGGAGAATCCCATGGATGGAGGAGCCTGGTAGGCTGCAGTCCATGGGGTCGCAAAGAGTCGGACACAACTGAGCGACTTCACTTTCACTTTTCATTTTCATGCATTGGAGAAGGAAATGGCAACCCACTCCAGTGTTCCTGCCTGGAGAATCCCAGGGAGGGGGAACCTGGTGGGCTGCCGTCTATGGGGTCGCACAGAGTCGGACACAACTGAAGCGACTTAGCAGCAGCAGCCGCAGATTGCCATGCCGCAAAGACTTCTGCAGCCATGGCTTGCAATTCTGTCATTCAGTGGTGATGGGTTTTATCTAGCAAGGAAGTAGACAGAGGACTAGAAGGATCAATTAAGTTTCTATCTGGAAGAAACTGATTTTTATTACTAGCTCTCATCCACATGTAGTTATCCCCAATAAATTTTAACTTAAAAGAGTATCCTTTTCAGCTAAAAGCTATAATCCCAATTATCTATGTTTCAGTACAAACCTCGTTCTTACTATTCAAAGATCTTTACCACAAATATGTAACCTGTAATGCAGTCCCTACTCCTTTAATGTTAACCAAAACCCCAAGACAGAGAGAGTCTCCTTACTTTGAGTTTCTGGGCTTCTCCTCTTACTTTCAGCAGTTCTGTTATAGAGTCCACAAAGCCCTGATAATGAAAGTTGCACATTTTCTCAATTTCTCGGTCATGATTGCGTATGCGAGTTTCAAGCTTCTCCATGAATCGTCCATGTTCTTCACCATCATAGACAGACCTTTTACAAAAAAAAAAAAAAATGCCATGAAGATTAGACATAGATTTATACTTAAGAAAGAGAGACAAAATTACAAACCCACAAGCAAATTTATTTAGAAATTAGATGTTTAAGTAACATAAACCACAGAGTAATTCAATTGTATTAATGTTGCCCCAATGCTTGATGAATTTTTTTAGGAAAATCTAAAATTTTACTTCCTTATTTATTGAAAAATATTTAAGTGTTTGACAGTAATCATCATAGAATTCTCATCATAAAAAGACTGAATTTTAATTCCTCTGTACCTTTCTTTCTCAGTTAAACTAATCTAGAAAAACTTAATTTTGGAAAAACCCAACTATACATTTACTCCAAGATTATACTCAAGAAGCTGACATTGCTAGAGACAAATCACACAGCTGTGCTGCTAAACTCAGTTCAGCTACATCTGATGACAAATTTAAATTGGGCAGCCAAACATCACTAGATAGTAATATTAAAATTATCCCACCCAGTACCACCACCAAAAAAAATCACTTTGTAGTCTCTAAAATGTGTGAAAACCTTACTTTCTCCACTCCTCAAATGTCCACCCTCTCTGTCACTTTCAGTTGTATTTCACAGAAATATATATATATATGTTATCTATATATACCATATATGTATTATTTCATCTCCTCTCAAACAACCTGCTTACATTTAAAACTCCTATTCTGTCCACCCTCTTGTAACAATAAAAATTCAAGTGTTTATCTATAGTCATTCTTGTTGTCTCTAAGAACTTTACTCCTGCAATTATCCCCTTTCATTCCTACCCTGAATTATATATCTCTTCCACTCTACTAAATCATTCTCATGAATATATAAACATGACTTTATGAAATCCATCTTTACCTACTCATTTCCCTCCAGCCACCATCTTATGTCACTGCTCCTCTTCCCAGCAAAATTTCTTTCTACCTCCTCACCTCCGAATAGTTAGCATCTTACTGCACCTAATGGCAGCATTTTCTATGGTTTAATATATCTTCCTTCTGGAAACACTCTTTTCTCTAGACTTCAATGATGCCACACTAAGTGGTTTTCATCATTTTACTGACATACCTCCTTAATCTCCTTCCTGGACTCCTCCTCCTCTATTCTTTTTCTTAATATTCCAAAGAGCTCTTCTCTTACCTACCTGTGCTCTCTCACCAAGAAATGACAGCTAATCCCATGTCTTTATAATATATACCATCTACTATAGTGCTAGACTTCCTAATCTATACCTTCAATTCTGAGCACTTCCCTGAGCACTAGGCTCAAATGCCTAGCTACTATTTAACAACTCCAATTGGATTTTTAAAAATCATCTTGAATTTTAACATAGAAAAAAATCATCTATCACCAAACTATCTCCAATCCCAAACTTGATCCTCTCAAAAGCTCGCTACCACTCAGCTACCCATCAGAGCTAATGGCGTATCCAGTTGCCCAAGTCAAATACCCAAATCCAGGAATCACTCCCAATGCACCTCTTTCCATCAAACCTCATCCAATCTGCTAGGAAGTCCTGACAACTTAACCTCCAAAGCATATCTTAAAATTAACCACCATCCCACCATTTCCAATAAAAACCCTAGTCTAAACTGCTATCACTGGCTCACTGGACCAAAGCAATAGCCTCCTAAAACTCTCCATTCAGCACCCCTCACTCCCGCTACTTCTTGTCCCAAAGGAGATACTCCACACAGCAGTAAAAATGGCCTTTATGAAGCAGTAGTTCAGATGTTACCCTCTTGTTTGTGTTAGTCAAGGGGCTTCCTTCATAGCTCAGTGCCTGCGATGCAGGAGACCTAGATTTGATTCCTGGGTCAGGGAGACCCTCTGGAGTAGGGAATGGCAACCCACTCCAGTATTCTAACCTAGAGAATCCCACGGAGAGAGGAGCCATAAATCCTTATTATCATGGCCTATAACATTCCACATAACCTAGCCTCTGATTATTTTTCTAATATTGTTTCTCCCTAAGTCACACCTCTAGCCTTGCCTTCCTCTCTATGCTCCTGCTACAGAGGATTTTTTTCAGTCTCTTCCTGCCTCAAGCATTTTGTTTTTGCTGTTCATATGCTAATGACACTCATTCCCTACATCTTCAAACAATTTTCTCCTTCTCATTCAGTTTGTTATCTTCCCCCCCAACCCATCCCAATTAGATTGTAAGCTCCAGGGCAACAACTTTGTCTGCCACATTCACCTCTATCTCTAAAACAATGCCAGATAGGTAAGAGGTAGTAAGTAAACATTCACCGACTAAATGAATGACTACTGTTGTCTCTGTTGTTGTTTAGTTGCTCAGTCGTGTCCAACTCTGCAACCCCATGGACTGTAGCCCACTAGGCTTCTCCATCCATGGGATTTCCCAGGCAAGAACATTGAAGTGGATTGTCATTTCCTTCTCCAGAGGATCTCGTCGACCCAGGAACTAAACCTGTGTCTCCTGCATCTCCTGCATTGGCAGGCAGATTCTTCACCACTAGTGGCACCACTCCAGTACTCTTGCCTGGAAAATCCCATGGATGGAGGAGCCTGGTGGGCTGCAGTCCATGGGGTCGAAAAGAGTCGGACACGACTGAGCGACTTCACTTTCACTTTTCACTTTCATGCATTGGAGAAGGAAATGGCAACCCACTCCAGTGTTCTTGCCTGGAGAATCCCAGGGACGGGGGAGCCTGGTGGGCTGCCGTCTCTGGGGTCACACAGAGTCGGACACGACTGAAGCGACTTAGCAGCAGCAGCAGCAGTGCCACCTAGGAAGAACATTATCTCTAAGAGCTCTTAGATCTCTTGACATTTATTCAACAAATATACTTTTGCTCATTACCAACATTTTCTGGTTCTATAATCATTTGGGCTTCCCAGGTGGTGTTAGTGGTAGAGAACCCGCATGCCAATTCAAGAAATGCAAGTTCAATCCCTGGGCTGGGAAGATCCCCTAAAAGAGGGCATGGCAACCCACTCCAGTATTCATACCTGGAGAATCCCACAGACAGAGGAGCCTGGCAGGCTATGGTCCTTAGGGTCACAAAGAGTCAGACACAACTGAAGCAGCTGAGCACACACAGCACATAATTTGTAGGTACCAGATTACCATCCTGATTCAGCAAGTAAGTTCCATTGCCCAAAACTCAGCAGTAATCATAGAACATAATACATATACAAGTTTGGATTACAGTAAAAATTCTGAACATTTATTTATGAATAAATAAAAGGAAGAGATCTTCAAATAAATTATAAACAACCCTTTCTTTGACAATTAAAACAATTAAAATGCCTAAATGAGCTATCTGTAACTAACCTCAAACAAGCCTAACTGTTCCCCCTCCAAAGGAAAGAAAAAGAAAGGTTTCCATGTAAAGGCACCAGTGTTCCTTGCCATTTGAAGAAGAGAAATAACCACTGAAAATCCAACCATGTAAATGGCATAAGAAGATTATTACTTAATATTGACACAAGCCTCTTGGTTTCAAATTCAATTATATCTTGACCCAATAATACTTTTAAATAGTAAGTATACTTCCTTATACAATGTAAAACTTTCTATTGTTCTTCCTCCAAAGGGCTACATTAATATGCAAAAGACAACCTCAAGGAGAAGAAAATCTCAAAGTTAAGAAGTTTATAATTTATGTTAATAGTGCCTCCCTAGCTCCCTGAAATTTCTATTTTAAAAAGTATAAGTGAAAGAAAGGAAAAGTGGATTTTA
The DNA here is from genome assembly GCF_032452875.1 of Bos javanicus. Classification (NCBI taxonomy): domain Eukaryota; kingdom Metazoa; phylum Chordata; class Mammalia; order Artiodactyla; family Bovidae; genus Bos; species Bos javanicus. The sequence continues at coordinate 11,867,845 of NC_083878.1, read as the reverse complement.
GCTGCCTTGACTGTGTGGCCTTGGTGTTTAGCCATGTGATTAACTAGGAGTTAATCTCTAGGACACTCAGCTTTCTCATTTAGGAAATAGGAAGCAATCAATTATAAATTCTTTTTAGCATCAGCCTAGCTCTAAATTTCTACAATTCAATTCCACTTTCAAGTCCAGTCATAATAACGTAAACATCAAACATTTTTCAGAACAATGTAAAGAGTTAATGTATTTTCTACATCCTTATCACTAGGGCCCCACCTGTTTCTCCTATTTTAGGGCCTTTATGATTCTAACACTCTCTTAATTATAATAATGTTGAATAATATGAAAGGCTTATATAGTGGATCTCCTGAGTATCTTGAGAATTTAAAAAGTTAGAATAAAATGTAAAACCTACACTTAAAACAGGAGTTTTAGACTGTGTTTAACTAACATGTGTTCCATGAGTACACAACTGGAAAACCACAATTTCCATATCTTATATGGATTTTGTATGTATAGGAAAAAGCACATATATATAAGTTTTTAGGGAAATATCCATAGTTTTCATCTGGTTATCAAAGGGTTAAAAACCTAAAAGTTTGTTTCAAATTGCCTAACATTTGAAAGAAAAGGCAATTATAATTATAGTCAGTACCTAACAGTTCAACTTACATCAGCATTTCACATATACCTCAGACTTAGTGCTAACCATCCATCAGATATAAAATGCTAAAAACAAAAACAACAAGCCTTAAATTCTGGAAAGACCATAGATCTCCTGAAATTAATCTAATACTTGTAGTCAACATTGAACTTGAACAAGTTATTTCCCTTCCCTGCAATAAATGAATTAAAACTGGAGAAAGACTGCCATCTAGTGATGGCCCATTTCTAACATTCTTTAAAATTTGATGTGACCAAGCAAAGGACTGCTTAAAAATCTAAAACTATCTGTGGGAGAGGGAGAGGGTGGGAAGATTTGGGAGAATGGCATTGAAACATGTAAAATATCATGTAAGAAACGAGTTGCCAGTCCAGGTTCGATGCATGATACTGGATGCTTGGGGCTAGTGCACTGGGACGACCCAGAGGGATGGTATGGGGAGGGAGGAGGGAGGAGGGTTCAGGATGGGGAACACATGTATACCTGTGGCAGATTCATTGTGATATTTGGCAAAACTAATACAATTATGTAAAATTTAAAAATAAAATAAAATTTAAAAAAATCTAAAGCTATTCTATAATATTTGCTAGCCAAAGTCTTATAACTTGTTATTAAATGATATTGTATATAAAGTACTCTAATGTTTAAATGTCCATTTCTAATAGAAAGTAGAATCTTAAAAACAAAGTTCTATGCTTTTGACATGTGGGCCTTAGGTGTGTCATAGTTAAACAAGACTACAAAATAAACGGCACCATGGGTTTAATTATTTGTGATGATCCAACAAATATTCTGGTACCTAGTGAAAGTTAAACAAGAAGATATGCTTGGAAACTAGCAACTTTGTATAGCCTAAAATTTCATTCAACTTCATAAATACTGCCTTGTGCAGTCATTTCCAAAAAACACACCCAAATAAACCACAGGCTTCTGTGAAAACTAAAATGTTTCATCGTAATGTCCATATCTGACACATACTTCTAAATATTGCACCTAAATTAACAGAGATTTTTTTAACTTATAAATAAAAAACTTCAGGAATTCTACTCAACAAAAATATTTATTCCCAAGTACTGATATAAGAGGATTATATCCCTTGTGAAAGCCTATATCAACTCCCACTGGTTTGTCAAAAGATAAAAAAATACAATGTAATGAGCATATGTTATCTCACGTAAATCCTAGGCACCTTATAAATTAGACATTATTCTATTCTGAAGAACCTAAAATCCAAGAAGATGAAGTAACTTGCCAAGTCCACACTCCTAGAGAGTATTCTCTGTAGTACATCAGTCTGTCTCCTTTTACAGCAAAGGACAGCAAGAAAGTCACATGGACCCCTAAAACATTAGAGCTGAAAGAGGTCTTGCAAATGGAATACAAAGCCTTTATTGTACAATGGAGGAAACTGAAATCAAGAAAAGTTAAACGCCTTAATCAAAATTACATTGCCTGTTACTGATACACCTGGGCCCACCTCCTCCCCCCAAAAAAAGGAAAAACTAATGCAATATGAAGCCTGACAATGCAATATGAAGCATGGTTTTTAAAAAGACACACATACACACTTCTGCTTTAAGATGAGTCAGTTATCTACTAGCTGTGCCTACACAACAGCTATTCCATTCTTCTTCCTATTGGAAGAGGCCCAATTTGTTCTGGTATTTCACCTTTCTATCCTACTCCAAGAGGTGCGTGCACACATGCTTAGTCACTCCAATTATGTCCAATTCTTTTGCAACCCTATGGACTGCAGCCCGCCAGGCCCCTCTGTCCTGGGATTCTCTTGCCAAGAATACTAGAGTGGGTTGCCATGCTCTCCTCCAGGGGAACTTCCCAACCCAGGGATCGAACCAGTGTCCCCTGCATCTCCAGCATGACAGGCAGATTCTTTACCCACTGAGCCACATGGGAAGCCCACTGCAAGAGGTAAAACTATTAATAATTTAGACCACTACAGTAATTTAATTCCCCTAGTCAGTGATCAATTAACAGATGACACAACTCAACTCACTGATGAAGTAAAAGGAAGTTTGGGAGTGAGGATCCAAAGAAAGGCTTCTTTCCTGAAGGATACAGGAAAAGAAACTGCTTTTTCTACTTTGAAAATTGTTCTGTATAATGCTTTGGGATGCAGCAACCATCCAGAGATGAGAGGAGATACTGCCAATAACTTGGTAATTCCAACGAGGAAAGAAAATAACTGGGTCCTTAATGATGAACCTTGAATAGTCCTATCTCCAGTCTTCATGTTATGTGTGATAAGAAATGTTCTATTTTAAGGAAAACTTCCTATTTCCACTTTGTCTTAATAGTCTGCTACTTGGAAAGGAAAGTATCCTAAATGTTTACCACTGTTCATTCTTCAAAGGTAGCAGGCAAATCAAAGAAAACAACCAGCAGCCAAAGTCTAAATATGGCTAAGGAATCCTGTTTCCGGGACCTAGACTACTCTTCTCCATTTTCTTTTAGTTAAGAGTTAACTTCCAATTCACTCTTCAAATCTCAGCTTGCACCTTTCTTTTACTGGGAAACATTCTCTAAACATAGACTCTGTTATGTGTTTCTCTTTTGTTATTAATGCCATTTCAGAACTTGTTTAATTATATTCTGATTACCCATTCACTTGTCGATTTCCCCATACCAAAAGGTTAATCTCCTTGTCGGCTGAGGCCATGTCTTATCCATTTTATCTCCAGCTAATAGCACAGAGACTGGCATAGAGGAGACCCTCCATATATGCTAAAAACAGAGAAAGAGAAGGAAGGGTAGGAAACTAAGATGTAGGTTTCTGATTGCCTCAAAGATAGATACAAAGGAGTATTATATCAAACAAAGTTTATCTGTTGAAATGTTTTCAGAACCAAAGAGAACTTCAAGACACAAAGGACTAAACATTTTGCTTTTGTTTTTGATTAATCCAAGAAAAAAATTCAGAGTTTGGTTTGTTCTTTTCTTTTTCATATATATGTTTTTTAACTTCTGTCATGGTTTTAGTCATGAAACATTTTCTTCTCATTAAGCTCCATAAAAGCATCATTAGTATTTCTTGTTTATTCCAAAAGTTAAAAATAAAATGGAAAAACAGATCTGAGCATGATGTTGCAAGAGAAACTGCAGGAGGTCAAGAGGAGTTTAAAGTTCCTTCCCTTCCTTACTTCAGTTTGTCTATCAATTTAATTCAGACCTTACTAAGGTAATTTGAATGCCCTGATTGCAAAAGGTGAAAGAAGACCACTGTATATTATCATCAATGACAGGGGAAGGATATGCTAATAGATGAGGTCTAAGTTGAAGACCACAATCAAATGTTTTTGTACAGCCACAGGAGATCAAATACATTCAAATCCTTTTCCCACTCTTATAGATAGCAAGGTATAGAACTGGCTTGACCAAGATAGCCCATGCAACCAAAAGAAGTTGTGATGGAACTCTCCCGCAAGGCAAGGAAGGAAACCCACTTCCATGAAAGCTATTTTCAAAGGGATAAAAACAGAGTAGAGAACTTTCAAATGGCACTTAGCCATACAGCCTACTAAAAACCTGGTATTAGTTAAACAGCACAGGAAAATGGAGAAAGGGACCTTGTCACAAAACATCGGTCAAATCAACAACAGACTGTTAGGAAATAAACTAATGAAAGCAATTCAGTTCAGTTCCTCAGTCGTGTCCAACTCTTTGCAACTCCAGGACTGCAGCATGCCAGCCTTCCCTGTCCATCACCAACTCCCCAAGCTTGCTCAAACTCATGTCCATCGAGTCAGTGATGCCATCCAACCATCTCGTCCTCTGTTGTCCCCTTCTCCTCCTGCCTTCAGTCTTTCCCAGCTTCAGGGTCTTTTCCAGTGAGTGAGTTCTTCACATCAGGTGGCCAAAATACTGGAGCTTCAGCTTCAGTATCAGTACTTCCAATGAATATTTCCTTTAGGATTGACTGGTTGGATCTCTTTGCAGTCCAGGGGACTCTCAAGAGCCTTCTCCAACACCACAGCTCAAAAGCATCAATTCTTCAGCGCTCAGCTTTCTCTATGTTCCAACTCTCACATCCATACACGACTACTGGAAAAACCATAGCTTTGTCTGGATGGATCTTTGTTGGCAAAGTAATATCTCTGCTTTTTAATATGCTGTCTAGGTTGGTCATATCTTCTCTTCCAAGGAGCAAGCGTCTTTTAATTTCATGGCTGCAGTCACCATCTGCAGTGATTTTGGAGTTCAAGAAAATAAAGTCTGTCACTGTTTCCATTGTTTCCCCATCTATTTGCCATGAAGTGATGGGAACAGATGACATGAACTTCGTTTTTTGAATGTTGAGTTTTAAACCAACTTTTTCACTTTCCTCTTTCACCTTCATCAAGAGACTCTTTAGTTCTTCTTCACTTTCTGCCATAAGGGTGGTGTCATCTGCATATCTGAGGTTATTGATATTTCTCCCAGCAATCTTGATTCTAGTTTGTGCTTCATCCAGCCCAGCATTTCACATAATATACTCTGCACATAAGTTAAACAAGCAGGGTGACAATATACAGCCTTGAAACGAAAGCAAGGAAACTCCAAAGTAAGGATACAAAGAATGCTCTAACTACTACCAGGATAATGTCACACTGTTAGAACAAGTAATCAGCACAAGTAACTGAAGACATAAAGGCACTACAGGATATATTAGTGCCTTCATTTTGACCTCTGTATCAATTTGTATTAAGTGTAATTAGATTTATCCGATTGTAGTTTTCAGTGGTGGTCATAAAATCTGGCAGCTAAAAGTTAGATTTTAGATACTGCTGTCAAATAAAACAAATACTCCAACTATGGCCTGGTTATACTGACTGAATCTAAACTGGAAAACTGCTGAAAGTACAGTGGTGATACAGTTGGCAAATACAGGGTTATAATTAACATCAATAGATAAGCTCCAATTTCACTGCCTGGAATTCAAAGTGTCAAATTTAACACTTAAACATGCAAAGTTGGAACTAAATAAAACTACTGACTCACTGTCTCCCACTACCATAATCGTCTGGATTTAGGGTATATTAGTAAAACTCTTCAAGATCCTTTACAAAAGATTTAAGTATTTAAGTAATTACTCTGAAGAGCTCTGAAAATATTTTAAAAGCTGCCTATTAATTGAAGAAATGATTCAGCTTCTCCACACTTAAAATTATCATTCTGGTTTCAATAACAAGGATCATAAAAGTATTCATACAGAAGCAAACCAATGTAGGGTGGGTATTAGAAACATTTCAGTGAATAGTTCTGGTCTCCTTATGCATGTAGATTTAATGTGGGCCTAACAAAATTCAACCAACCAAGTTTCCCAGAAGATTTTGAAAATTTGAAAAATTCCATGATTTAGTGATTCTTGGAAAATTGGTTGAATCAATTTTGTTAGACCAACATTAATAAATCTGACATCATTTGTAAATGTGTATGTCATTTGTAAATATTTATTATACCTATATAGGTATACATCATATATACATACAGGTATATTACATAGTGTGTATGGGCGGGTCATGGTGGAGAGATCTGACAGAATGTGGTCCACTGGAGAAGGGAATGGCAAACCACTTCAGTATTCTTGCCTTGAGAACCCCATGAACACTACAAAAAGGCAAAATGATAGGATACTGAAAGAGGAACTCCCCCGGTCAGTAGGTGCCCAATATGCTACTGGAGATCAGTGGAGAAATAACTCCAAAAAGAATGAAGGGATGGAGCCAAAGCAAAAACAATACCCAGCTGTGGATGTGACTGGTGATAGAAGCAAGGTCCGATGTTGTAAAGAGCATATTGCATAGGAAACTGGAATGCTAAGTCCATGAAGCAAGGCAAATTGGAAGTGGTCAAACAAGAGATGAGAAGAGTGAATGTCGACATTCTAGGAATTAGCGAACTAAATGGACTGGAATGGGTAAATTTAACTCAGATGACCATTATATCTACTATTGTGGGCAGGAATCCCTCAGAAGAAATGGAGTGGCCATCGTCGTCAACAAAAGAGTCCAAAATGCACTTGGATGCAATCTCAAAAATGACAGAATGATCTCTGTTCTCCAAGGAAAACCATTCAATATCACGGTAATCCAAGTCTATGCACTAACCACGAATGCCGAAGAAGCTGAAGTTGAACGGTTCTATGAAGACCTACAAGACCTTTTAGAACTAACACCCAAAAAAGATGTCCTTTTCGTTATAGGGGACTGGAATGCAAAAGTAGGAAGTCAAGAAACACCTGGAGTAACAGGCAAATTTGGCCTTGGAATACGGAATGAAGCAGGGCAAAGACTAATAGGGTTTGGCCAAGAAAATCCACTGGTCATAGCAAACACCCTCTTCCAACAACACAAGACTCTACACATGGACATCACCAGATGGTCAACACCGAAATCAGACTGATTATATTCTTTGCAGCCAAAGATGGAGAAGCTCTATACAGTCAGCAAAAACAAGACCAGGAGCTGACTGTGGCTCAGATCATGAACTCCTTATTGCCAAATTCAGACTTAAATTGAAGAAAGTAGGGAAAACCACTAGACCATTCAGGTATGACCTAAATCAAATCCCTTATGACTATATAGTGGAAGTGAGAAGTAGATTTAAGGGCCTAGATTTGATAGATAAGAGTGCCTGATGAACTATGGAATGAGGTTCGTGACATTGTACAGGAGACAGGGATCAAGACCATCCCCATGGAAAAGAAATGCAAAAAAGCAAAATGGCTGTCTGGGGAGGCCTTACAAATAGCTGTGAAAAGAAGAGAAGCGAAAAGCAAAGGAGAAAAGGAAAGATATAAGCATCTGAATGCAGAGTTCCAAAGAATAGCAAGGAGAGATAATAAAGCCTTCTTCAGTGATCAATGCAGAGAAATAGAGGAAAACAACAGAATGGGAAACACTAGAGATCTCTTCAAGAAAATTAGAGATACCAAGGGAACATTTCATGCAAAGATGGGCTCGATAAAGGACAGAAATGGTATGGACCTAACAGAAGCAGAAGATATTAAGAAGAGATGGCAAGAATACACAGAAGAACTGTACAAAAAAGATCACGACCAAGATAATCACGATGGTGTGATCACTGACCTAGAGCCAGACATCCTGGAATGTGAAGTTAAGTGGGCCTTAGAAAGCATCACTACAAACAAAGCTAGTGGAGGTGATGGAATTCCAGTTGAGCTATTTCAAATTCTGAAAGATGATGCTGTGAAACTGCTGCACTCAATATGCCAGCAAATTTGGAAAACTCAGCAGTGGCCACAAGACTGGAAAAGGTCAGTATTCATTCCAATCCCAAAGAAAGGCAATTTCAAAGAATGCTCAAACTACTGCACAATTGCACTCATCTCACATGCTGGTAAAGTAATGCTCAAAATTCTCCAAGCCAGGCTTCAGCAATACATGAACCATGAAATTCCAGATGTTTAAGCTAGTTTTAGAAAAGGCAGAGGAACCAGAGATCAAATTGCCAACATCCGCTGGATCATGGAAAAAGCAAGAGAGTTTCAGAAAAACATCTATTTCTGCTTTATTGACTATGCCAAAGCCTTTCACTGTGTGGATCACAATAAACTATGGAAAATTCTGAAAGAGATGGGAATACCAGAACACCTGATCTGCCTCTTGAGAATATTTGTATGCAGGTCAGGAAGCCAACAGTTAGAACTGGACATGGAACAACAGAATGGTTCCAAATAGGAAAAGGAGTTCGTCAAGGCTGTATATTGTCACCCTGCTTATTTAACTTATATGCAGAGTATATCATGAGAAACACTGGACTGGAAGAAACACAAGCTGGAATCAAGACTCCCGGGAGAAATACCAATAACCTCAGATATGCAGATGACACCACCCTTATGGCAGAAAGTGAAGAGGAACTAAAAAGCCTTTTGATGAAAGTGAAAGTGGAGAGTGAAAAAGTGGGCTTAAAGCTCAACATTCAGAAAACGAAGATCGTGGCATCTGGTTCCACCACTTCATGGGAAATAGATGGGGAAACAGTGGAAACAGTGTCAGACTTTATTTTTGTGGGCTCCAAAATCACTGCAGATGGTGACTGCAGCCATGAAATTAAAAGATGCTTACTCCTTGGAAGGAAAGTTATGACCAACCTAGACAGCGTATTCAAAAGCAGAGACATTACTTTGCCAACAAAAGTTCATCTAGTCAAGGCTATGGTTTTTCCAGTGGTCATGTATGGATGTGAGAGTTGGACTGTGAAAAAGGCTGAGCGCCGAAGAGTTGATGCTTTTGAACTGTGGTGTTGGAGAAGACTCTTGAGAGTCCCTTGGACTGCAAGGAGATCCAACCAGTCCATTCTGAAGGAGATCAGCCCTGGGATTTCTTTGGAAGGAATGATGCTAAAGCTGAAACTCCAGTACTTTGGCCACCTCATGCGAAGAGTTGACTCATTGGAAAAGACTCTGATGCTGGGAGGGATTGAGGGCAGGAGGAGAAGGGGACGACAGAGGATGAGACGGCTGGATAGCATCACCGACTCAATGGATGTGACTCTTAGTGAACTCTGGGAGTTGGTGATGGACAGGGAGGCCTGGCGTGTTACAATTTATGGGGTCGCAAAGAGTCGGACACGACTGAGCAACTGGACTGAACTGAACTGATCCTATATGTATGAGTGTAGTCACACACACACAACACACTTTTCTGATTTTCTTAGCACAGAACCTGATTTGGCAAAATAACATTCAATTCCTGGTTCAATTATGCACACCATGGCCAAAACTGACCACAATTTAAGACTCATTAAGCAATGAAGACCCTGTAAGGAAGATGGATAAAAGGTATTAGAATAGTTTCCATCCTAAAAAATGATGGAGACTAAGTAGGCAAAACAGGATAAAATTCCATGAACGATACGCAAGACTGAATATACCATGAAAAACGTCCCTACTATCAAACTTCTAAAACTGCTGCATTAAGTTTCTAAATTTTTTCTAGTGCATGACTAAGCAAAAAAAGAAAAGATTTCCAGAGGCTAAAACAAAACTGGAAAAGGAATCCAGATTCCACCAATTCCTTATAACCTAATGCTTCTATTTTATAGCTATCTAGAGAACAAGAGACAAAACCTAGGGCCCATAAGAGACAGAGAGTCCAGTAAGAGGCCTCCAAACGAATAAAGCCAAGATACCCAAGGGCTACTCCCTTAGTTAAAGATGTAGAAAAATTCTTCCCCATAAAAGAAGGTTGAAAGGAAACTTACTTGCTTTGGCTAGGGAAGTGGGGGATGGACTCCTGGGATAATTTGAAACCACAAGCTGGCCCTTCTCACCCAAAGGGAGGGCCCATGTTCATACCATTACCTGTGTGGTCTAAGATATCTCAAATTGAGAATTTATTTTAAAAGTCGTCCCAGTCTGGTTGTCAGTATCCCCAGAAAACTGACTGAAGAAAAGGAAAAACTTCTCTAGAGGAATACATCTTAAGTCATAGTTCTAATTAGTGTCACAAATAACATTCCTTTGAGCTGAACTCAAGTATCAAAAACGATGAAACACACAAAGAAACAAAGCATGATAAATAAGAATCAACAAAAATAACAGAATTAGACTTGTAAAACTTGAAAATAAATAAGTATAAGTTAAAATTAAACATGTAATACATTTAAATAAATACGAGGGAACTACCAAAACAAAAACAGACATACTGAAAAAGATAGAATTTTTGGAATAAAAGTTATAATAATTACTGATATTTTAAAATTTAATAAGTGGGAGGGATAATATTTAACTAGGAAGTATACGTAAAACCTACACAAAATGTAGCACAAAGACGAAAAATGTAAAATGTCTTAGTCTGTTAGGTGGCTATACAAAATACCACAGACTGGGTAACTTATAAAAAAAAAAAATCCTCTCTCACAGTTCTGGAGGGTAGAAGTCTGAGATCAGGGTGTTAGCATGGTCAGGTAAGGGCTCTCTCTTCTGGGCAGCCAACTTGTATCCTCACAGAGCTGAAAGGGCAAGCAAGCTCTCTGGGGCCTCTTTATAATGGCTCAAAAAACTAATCCTGTCCATGAAGCCTCCACTTTCTTGACATAATCACCCCTAAAGGTACTACATTAATCCTCTTAATACCATCACCTTAGAGTTAGAATTTCAACATATGAATTTTGATGGGAGACACAAAACACTCAACCTATAGCAGAAAACATTAAAGAAAGCTTAAGAACATGGAGAATCACATCAGATCAGATTAGATCAGATCAGTCGCTCAGTCGTGTCCGACTCTTTGCGACCCCATGAATCGCAGCACGCCAGGCCTCCCTGTCCATCACCAACTCCCAGAGTTCACCCAGACTCACGTCCATCGAGTCAGTGATGCCATCCAGCCATCTCATCCTCTGTCATCCCCTTCTCCTCCTGCCCCCAATCCCTCCCAGCATCAGAGTCTTTTCCAATGAGTCAACTCTTCCCATGAGGTGGCCAAAGTACTGGAGTTTCAGCTTTAGCATCATTCCTTCCAAAGAAATCCCAGGGCTGATCTCCTTCAGAATGGACTGGTTGGATCTCCTTGCAGTCCAAGGGACTCTCAAGAGTCTTCTCCTATACCACAGTTCAAAAGCATCAATTCTTCGGCACTCAGCCTTCTTCACAGTCCAACTCTCGCATCCATACATGACCACAGGAAAAACCATAGCCTTGACTAGACAAACCTTTGTTGGCAAAGTAATATCTCTGCTTTTGAATATGCTATCTAGGTTGGTCATAACTTTCCTTCCAAGGAGTAAGCGTCTTTTAATTTCATGGCTGCAGTCACCATCTACAGTGATTTTGGAGCCCCCAAAAATAAAGTCTGACACTGTTTCCACTGTTTCCCCACCTATTTCCCACGAAGTGGTGGGACCAGATGCCATAATCTTCGTTTTCTGAATGTTGAGCTTTAAGCCCACTTTTTCACTCTCCTCTTTCACTTTCTTCAAGAGGCTCTTTAGTTCCTCTTCACTTTCTGCCATAAGGGTGGTGTCATCTGCATATCTGAGGTTATTGATATTTCTCCCGGGAGTCTTGATTCCAGCTTGTGTTTCTTCCAGTCCAGCATTTCTCATGATGTACTCTGCATATAAGTTAAATAAACAGGGTGACAATATACAGCCTTGACGAACTCCTTTTCCTATTTGGAACCAGTCTGTTGTTCCATGTCCAGTTCTAACATGGAGAATAGGACGGGTTTAATGGGAGCTCTAATAAGAAATAACAAACAGGTAATATTAATATCCAGAGAAACAGCTGAAGATTTCCCAATATTGATAAAAGATACAAAGAAGTTATTATTCTAGAAATAAAAAAGACAAACCTATAAACCTGACCAAAATAAGTCTCCCAACAGAGGAAGGGCACTCCTCTCTGTTGAGCTTTATCAATCAACATTTAGAACTGGCTGTCATTCTCTTCAGGACTCAACTACAGTAATATATAGAACCTTACACTGATGGAGCTAATTATACAAACAGATGAACTGTTAGCACCATTCAAACATTTGGTATGTCTTTTATCACCTCATTCTTCCACTTTCACAATTTACTCTCACAACAAATGACTTTGCCATCTATTTCATAAAGAAAATCCAGGCATATTAGGCATGAATCTTCTTAATCTTCAAGTCTATCTCTGTCTCCATATACCCTAACATTTGTACATTCCTATCTCAATTAATTGAAAGAAGAGAGTGAAAAAGCTGGCTTAAAACTCAACATTCAAAAAACGAAGATCATGTCATCTGGTCCCATCATTTCATGGCAAATAGATGGGGAAACCATGGAAAAAGTGACAGATTATTTTCTTGGGCTCCAAAATTAGGGCAGATGGTGAGTGCAGCCATGAAATTAAAAGACACTTGCTCCTTGGAAGAAAAGCTATTAAAAAGCAGAGACATTACTCTACCAACAAAGGTCCATCCAGACAAAGCTATGGTTTTTCCAGTGGTCATGTATGGATGTGAGAGTTGGACCATAAAGAAAGCTGAGTGCTGAAGAATTGATTCTTTTGAGCTGTGGTGTTGGAAAAGACTCTTGAGAGTCCCCTGGACTGCAAGGAGATCAAAGCAGTCCATCCTAAAGGAAATCAGTCCTGAATATTCATTGGAACGACTGATGCTGAAGCTGAAGCTCCAATACTTTGGCCACCTGATGCAAAGAACTGATACTCATTGGAAAAGACCCTGATGCTGGGAAGGATTGAAGGCAGGAGGAGAAGGGGACAACAGAGGACGAGATGATGAGATGGCATCACCGATTTTGAGTTTGAGTTCTGGGAGTTGGTGATGGACAAGGAAGCCTGGCGTGCTGCAGTCCATGGGGTCGCAAAGAGTTAGACACAACTGAGTGACTCAACTGAACTGATTTCAACAAAATAGATGATCTACCTTACTTTAATACTATGTTCTAAAAATCTCCTTTCTCCTCTACCCCATCAAAACATCTTTAAATATCTATAGTTTTCATGTTTTAGCTCTACTGACTTCTTTTTCTTAACAAAACATGCCACCTCTTAATAAAACAATTGGGCTCTTTTTTTTTTAAGAAGTACTATTATTAAAATCTCTTTTCCAGTAACTTTAATCTGGTATCCTTTCTCTTTCCTGTTTTCTCCTTTCACAGTTAAGATTCTTTAAAGAGCAGTCCATACTCATCGCCTCCGTTTCCTCAAGTTAGATTTGCTCTTCAACCCAGCATACCTGTTTCTTACCACATCACCACAAAGAACCTATTCTTGCTAACTAAGGTCACTAAAAGCCTACTAACTCTCAAATCAAATATTTATTCTTCCATTCATCATTTGCTTGATTCCTTCTTTGTATGTGCCACTGCTAACCAACTCTTCTTTCTGAAATATCTTCTCCCAGAGTTTCTATTATAGTCCCCTTCTCAGTCTTCAATAATTCTTCTTCCTTCTGGCCCTCAATATCTTCTCAGACTTCACCTCTTCTCATTCTTCAAACTCCCTAAGAGATATCTATCAATACTTTAGCTTTCACTGTTAATTAAACATCTTTGGTTTCCAAATCAGTAACAAGGCATATCTGTCAAATCCCACAAACCTGAATATTCAACCACCATTCATCCTCAAATACATCTCAAACTGTGCATCTCAAAAGCTAAACCATTAGCTTTTCTTCCCAAACCTACACATCCCTCCTATATTTACCATCTCAACTGAAACAAACACCAGCCAACCAGTTACCCAAACTAGAAATACATAAATTAATCTTGACACTTCACTCCACCTTGCACCTGCCTTCAACTAATCAATCCCTAAGGCCTCCTAATTTAATTCCATAATAGCTTTTCTATGCTTCTCTTCCTCCCTATCCTCCCCTGCCACCGCCTTGCCTCATGTCATTATTTCTTTTCTGAGCAACTGTTTTCACCTCCCTCTTCATCTTTCCCTAAAAATCCATGTTTAATACTTCTTTTGCAGTAACCTTTAAATGAAATATGATCATAAAACACACACCACAATTTAGGATTAAGTTCTGCCTCAGGATCAAATCCAAATTCCCTAGCATAGAATATGAGACACCTCCATGTACAGATTTACCTCTGAGTACTCCCCATACCACTCTACAACTCTGCTTAAAGTTCCTTGAGTGTACTATATAATCCCTCTGCCCACAATCTCCTTACTATCACTTTAGGTGGCAAATTCCCCCTTGTCCTTCAAGATTCAGCTCATAACACTCTCTCTCTAAAACCTCCTTTCCTACTACAACTACTCTAACCCGATATAGAAACGCCCCTCCTTACAAACTAGGCAGAACCTAAGAAACTGTTTATAAAACCAGAAAGAATTTAAACTTGTACTCTCTCAAGACATTTACACCAAACAGGATTATGAGTCCATTCTTTGAAGATTCATACTGAAGGTTACTTTTCTGTTACTTTCCCAAAAAGAAGCCAACTTCAACTACATTAAAAGCTTGTTATAGCATGTAATAGCCTACTTTTAAGAAATATATTTAAAATTCAATTTTAAAAATGAAGAAACAATATCTGTTGAAACACCCAGACCTACCCTTGATAGGAAGTGATATAAGTGGTTCCTTTATAGCCACAGTATCCTCATTTACCACCTCATTTTGACACTGTACAATGTGAACCATCCTTGATCCTATTAACCCATGTGTGGCTTGAGGTAAGTTTCACCAGAAGTACTATCATCCTGTTTTCTTCTTGAACAAATGCATAGTATTATCCTAGAAATTAATGGGCACCACCTCTAATGACATTCACCAATGGAAAGCTGAGTTGATATGCTTTTGTTTTGAAATGTTTATTTGTTCATATTTTTGAACAGGCACTATATTGAGCAGTCTACACCGTAATGCAGTCTACACAGTAATGATTTATTTACATGTCTATCTCCCCTACAGGACCACAAGTTGCTTGAGGGTTTATACCTGGAACAATGCCCACCTCCCACAGAGAAAACATTATAAAGTGACAAAGGGCCCAAAGCAATGCCCCAAAATGTTTGAATATTTAGACCTTCTCCAAAGACAAGCACTAGAGCTAATAATAAACATTCTTGCTTAAAAGGAAATTCAAGTTCTAGCAGTGCAAATAATTTATACTTCAGCTAAAATGCTTAACAGAAAAAGGAGGAGTTAGAGGAAGAAAAGAAGGAACTTAGAAGGTTCAAGAAAATCTACTATAGAAGAGAAGTGTCTGGGAATAATGTATTTCCCTGCTGCTGCTGCTGCTAAGTCGCTTCAGTCGTGTCCAACTCTGTGCGACCCCATAGATGGCAGCCCACCAGGCTCCCCCATCCCTGGGATTCTCCAGGCAAGAACACTGGAGTGGGTTGCCATTGCCTTCTCCAATGCATGAAAGTGAAAACTCAAAGTGAAGTCACTCAGTCGTGTCCGACTCTTCGCGACCCCATGGACTGCAGCCCACCAGGCTCCTCCGTCCATGGGATTTTCTAGGCAAGAGTACTGGAGTGGGGTGCCATCGCCTTCTCTGAATTTATTTCCCTAGCTTTCCTCAAACTTTCTCTGGAAGCTAGGAGAAGGAAGACGATTAAATTGCAACAAAACCTGGCTCTGAAGGGAACCGGTGTTTCTAGACCTTGTTGCCAGTAGAGGCGGAGGGTGACAGCAGTCCCTAAGGGCTTTTAGAAAAAAATTGCTTCCAAGTGGAAATTTTTTATGGTAATCTGCAGCCTGGAGCCACTTTTTTTTTTTTTTTTTTTTTGCTTTCTTTCTTAACTACTGATGATTAAACCACGGACAACCAGATTTCAACAGTGGAAATAGTTAGATAGCTCCCAAACATCATGGTTATATGCTCTAAATTACAAAGCTAATTCTCAAAGGAGAGAAAAATCTGCTGGGAAAGTCTTTCTTTTTTGAAGGAGGAGAGGAGGATAGAGTCTGTTAAAGATTTGTATCTGGTAGAACATAAAAGTAGTCAAGAATTCTGTATCATAATGATAAACATCAGTCTCATACCCAGAATAGGCACTATAATGTACAATCACAGAAAGCTGAACAGAGCAATGCTAAACATCCTGCTATTTAGCAATTTTTCATTACTCTATTTCGACCTGGATTTATCCAGGTCGAAATAGAGTAATGAAAAATTAAATGGTTATCATAGTAATATGAAGAGAAATCCTACCATAAATCTTATGGAACAGCTAAATTGATTTATGCCTAATTGTGGTTGTGAAAAAAGTCTAAGGTATATGTCTAAGTTTGTAATGATGGCTCAAGAATGTGAGTGAAAAAAGTCACTTACAGTACCAACTCATAAAGAACATTAGAAGCCAGTCATTCAACCACCCAGCAATTGAGTCTAGGAAATCTTATTACACCAATATCACCCAGAACATTAAGTGATAAATCCAGCTCAAAATTATAGTAACATCATTATTATATGTTACAAAAGTAAATAAATAAATCTTTTATCATAATCTCACTGTTATTATCATCATTTCACACATGAAGCAATCTTTCTGACATTGCCAGGAAACAAAAATATTTACCCTTTCCCAGGTTGCTACAACTATATCAAGAAAAAAAGATAAAAGAGAAGGAAGAAAAGGAAAAGGGGACACAGGAAGATGAGGACAAGATGGAAAAGGGAGAAGAGAAAATCATGAAAATAATACAAATGGCAGTGTCTGAATAAGGCAAATGTGACTTCTTTCTACTTTTCTACATTTTTTATTTTCTAAAACATGTATTGCTTTAAAAAATTTTTTTGGCTGTGCTGGGTCTTGGATGCCATACGGGCTTTCTCCGGTTGCAGTGAGCAGGAGCTACACTTGGGTTGTGGTGTGCAGGCTTCTTATCATAGTGGCTTCTCGTGGTGCAGAGCACAGGCTCTAGGCGCACAGGCGTCAGTAGTTGTGGCTCACGGGATTAGTTGCCCCAGGGTATATGGAATCTTAATTCCTGGACCAGGGATTGAATTTGTGTCCCCTGCACTGTCAGACAGATTCTTAACCACTGAACCACTAGAGAAGTCTCCATGCATTGCTTTTACAATAATTGCTTTTACATAATTGAAAAAAGGAGGTGTATTTTTAGAAGTCTACAATAGTACCTGGTTCATAGCAGATGCTCAATAAAATATTAATTGAAATAAAAAACAAACAAGAACAAACACTTCAGAGTAACTGGGGGCCTCGTTTTTAACAGTTATTTCAAAATATTATGTAAAAAAAAAAAGAACAAGAATTTCTTCCCACAATCTATCACCTACAAACCCAAGAAGCAATCACCACGGATTGATTTTTTTTTTTTTTTTTTTTTGCCTGTACTGCTCAGCTTGTGGAATCTTAGTTTCCCAACCAAAGATAGAATCCATGCCCCCTGCAATGGAGCATGGAGTCCTAATCACTGGACCACCACAGAATTCCAGAATTGCTAGAATTTAGTCTCTTCTATATTCTAACCATCTCATTACTGATCATCACCTCAAAATACACTTAAATAGATATACCTGATACCCTGAAATTTTTAATTTGCAAATTGACATAGCAGTTTCCCAGAGCCCTTCCATCACAACTATGAACCCCACCAATTAACCTTCTTTCATAATCCTTTATATGGTGGGGAAGAAGGGAGCCTCAATGGTTACTATGATGGAACTTCTGATCTATTACTCAATTTAAGTAACTTGATCTGTGAACTGGAAAAGTAGGCCATTTTCTGTTGTTTCCTATACCACTAACAGATGTGCAAAGAACTTCCTACCAACATCATAAAACTATCTGCAACAAACCTTCATGTTTTAGACAAAAATAAATGAGAACATATCCAGGCTCTCACACCATGTTTCCATCAGGAATCAATATCCTGCCTTTTTTTAATAGAAGCATTTGCTTAAGGACAGTGTACACTAGCCCATTTGAAAGATCCCTATTTAACAGAGATACATAGAAATGTACAGAAAAAAAGAACCTCAGAAATGACTGGCCTTAATTCAGACAAAAGTTCAGTTTTTTCTAAATGTCTCTATCACATGTATGCATGTGTCCTAAGTCGTTTCAGTCATGTCCAACTCTCTGCAACCCTATGGACAATAGCCCACCACGCTCCTCTGTCCATGGGATTCTCCAGGCAAGAACAGTGGAGTAGGTTGCCATATTCTCCTCCAGAGGATCATCTCTAGTAAAGGGAAGCTCATTACAAGGTAACCAATCTCATTTCAATAGCTATTGCAAAGTTCCTGTAAAAAATAAAATTTGCCTTCCTGTAATTTTCATCATTTATCTTATTTTTACACTCTAAGGACCACCAAAAATGAGTCCTTGGTCACTCCCTTCCCTTCTCCAAACTCAAGAATCCAAATTAATCAACTATTCTACATAAGTCCTTTCAATTCAGACTTTTACCCTCTGGACACATTCTAGTAGTCAACATTCCTAAAAGGCAACAATACAGACAACATTTATAGTGCAGCAGTCAAGAGCACAGGCTTCAAGGCCAAACTTCCTGAATTCAAGTCTTGGTTATTAATTGTGTGACCTTGGGAAAGTTATTAAACTTCTCTTTATTTCAGTTTCCACATCTATAAAATGCAGATAAAAATAGCAACCACTTCATACAGTTGTTACGTAAAGATTAAATGGCATAAGTAAAACATTCAAAACAGTACATGACACACAGAAAGCACACTTCAAATACAAACAATTTTCAAATCAAATATAGTCAAACTAGGAAAATAAAACTCAGTGCCTTTAACTTGTTACTCAGCCTCTATTAAAACAGTCTAAAAATAATGCTTGAGTGTTTCTGGCAGGTATATCATGCTGTACACTGAGCTTAAAGTCACATAAAATCTTTGTTTTAACATATTGCTATAGTCATTCAGTTGATATTCTGAATCTACTACTTATTACCTGTTATAATCATAATCCTTTTTGTCTGAGATCTTCTGAGACACGATTTTGTCATTGAATCTTCCCTTTTCATGTTTTGCTTAGTTAAGTAGGTATATGAATATTTTCACAAAAGTAATTCAACTATGGGGAAGGGCAGAAACCCAAGCAACTCTAGGATCTAAGAAAGGAGAACTCTGGAAAACACCAACATGTGACATTTCTGATTCCATTTTAAGAGGGCAGAAAGGATTGTTAATCACATAAGGTTAAATAGAGAGCTCAAAAAAGTAAATGTTCAATTTTATTTTTTTAAGTCCAGGATATAGAAGAAATCATCAACCCATTTCCTTTAGCCCGCATTCAATCCTCCAACTGTGACCAACTTGGAGAGAACTTGCTATGAGTCAAAGCTTTTAATGTCCCTTGCTTTTGAAGGCACAGTGGAAACAATTCCCCAGAACAAAAGAGTTGCGTCAGCAAGCTCTCTGCTCTTTCAAGTTGGAAGGACAGTTGATTCACAACATGTGTCAGAAAGAAACACCAGTTAGAACCAAGCGAGATAAATTTTAGGCCTCCGGAGCTGTTTAATATTAAACTGTAATAAACCATCTTTACAGCAAATTATTAACAAAATATTTGCTTACCCTCCCATTCATATGCTTCCGTCCCTTGAAAAGAAATTCTAAGACAACTCATAATTCCAAGGTCACAAATGCTCCATCAAGAAATCATTCTCAAATGTTAGCATCCAGAACCAATGATCTGGATCATAATCCCCAAACACTGCCCTGGCATATCACAGTCAGCCTTGCTATATACTTTATGTTCAAGACAGGGTTAGTTTAAATGCTAGTCATGGTCTTTGATTAAGACTTTACTTCAGTCATTAACTATCTCTACATGGAGTCATCTTAGTACCTGCTCTAGTGAATACATTTACTTTATACCTAGACCAAGAAATAAAATATGCTGTTCAACTACATAAATGATACTAAAATGATGTTCTTGTTAATACCTTGAAAGATTAAAAGAAAATCTGAAACTACCTTGATCTATATGGACTTACATGGGAAAATGGTTCCAATACAAAATGAAGTTTAACAGAATGACTAACATGGAAACTTACATAAAGATTGGAGATGGACTAATTTAATATGTTTAGAGACATTTTTCTGAAGAGAGGCCATTAATGTCGCATTATTAGTTCAATTTAAGAGATGTACAACGGGTAAGTATGGAAAAAGTAAACTGCCTTTCCTTCAGAAATGATCCTATGATTAAAGTTTGTTATACAATTCATTAGATATCTACCTAAGATCTAGTGCATACTTTTATTACTCATCTATTATCAATTATATATTATCAATCAATCTGGTCTAGACCATATAACTTCTTTGAAGAATCAGATACCCTACAGAGATCAATTCTGCAGTCAACAAAATGACAATCTAATATGGCCTCAAAAATCACTGAAAAAACAAATGCTGCTTACCAGTAAACTATTTCTCCATAAGATTATGTTTAGGTCACCCTCCAAAAACTATGGAATATCACTATAATACTCTGGTTGTCCAATCTAAGGAGTAACTTGATTGTTTACTTAATGAGGGAAATGGAGCAATTTTTTAATAATGTTCATGATACACTAAACTAGAAGAAATAAACTTTAAAAGGAAGGAGAAATTTGACTACAAAGAAATAAAATAGGAAAATAATAAAATGAAATGACCACAGCAAGTTAAATAGAAACTGGCTCTACCAGGTGGTTTAGACATTTTACATCATAGGCTCATTTAATAATCATTTATTGAGAATTTACTAAAAAGGAGACAAGAAGCACATACTCTTTGTGGAAGCACATACTTTAATTAGTAAAGAAAAGCACAAGGAAATACAATTGAAGGTAATTATAAACTATAAATCTGTACAGAAATTAATATAATGTTTAAGTCTGTACTCTTAAAGCTATATACCTAAATCTGTACAGCATTATAGCAACATAATGTTTGGTGTGGAACTGGATTAGTCAGAAAAGGGTTTCTTGAAGTTGGTGAAAATCAGTTAAAAAAAAAAAAAAGGAGAAGAAAAAATAGCTTAAAGGATACAGAGGAGGGAAAAAAAAAACACAAACAAAAAAAGGAACAGAAAAAAGACTACAGATTTGTCATCCAAATTATGCAAGCAAGAAGACAATGGAAAGATATCTTTAAAGTTTTGAAGGAAAAACTACAGACCTAGAATTCTATATCCAGCAAACATATTCCCCAAAATCTAAGGAAAAATAAAGATTTTTTTCAGACAAAGTCTTAGAGATGCTGTTACCAATGTGCCTGCTGCTGCTGCTGCTGCTGCTAAGTCACTTCAGTCATGTCCGACTCTGTGCGACCCCATAGACAGCAGCCCACCAGGCTCCCCCATCCCTGGGATTCTCCAGGAAAGAATACTGGAGTGGGTTGCCATTTCCTTCTCCAATGCATGAAAGTGAAAACTCAAAGTGAAGTCGCTCAGTCGTGTCCAACTCTTCGCAACCCCATGGACTGCAGCCCACCAGGCTCCTCCGTCCATGGGATTTTTCAGGCAGGAGTACTGGAGTGGGGTGCCATTGCCTTCTCCAACCAATGTGCCTGCACTACAAGAAACATTAAAGTTTAGTTCTTCGGGTGAAAAGAAAACAAAATCACATCAAAATATGGGTCCATACAAAGGAATAAAGATCACAGTAACAATAAATATACAGATTTTTTATAATTTTTTAAACTTACTTAAAAGATAACTGAATGGTTTTGTCTTTTATTTATTTGGCCACGCTGGATTTTAATTGCAGCATGTGGGATCTTTTTAGTTGAGGCATGGAAACTGTTAGCTGTGGCATGTGAACTCCCTAGTTCTCTAGCCAGGGATCAAATGGAGGCCCCCTGCATTGGGAAAGCAGAGTCTTAGCCACTGGATGACCAGAGAAGTCCCTAAAAGATAAACGAATGTTTTAAACCAAACATTATAGCAATGAATTGTGGAATTCGTAAGATATGTAGAAGTAAATTACATGTTAACTATAACTCAAAGGCCAATGGTGGAAATGAAAGTATACTATTACAAGTTTGTGTTATACATGAACTGCCATGATATCATGTGAAAGTAGCTTGTTGTCTAAATCAGTTCAGGCTACTATAACAAATTACATAGACTGAATGGCTTAATAAAAGATTATTTCTCACAATTCAGGAGACTGAGACCCAAGATCAAGGTGCTGGTAAATCCAATGTTTGATGAGAGCCAGGTTCCTGGTCTACCAGACAACCATCTTCTCACTGTATCCTCACATTGCAGAGAACAGAGAGAGCTTTCATGTCTGTTCTTACAAGGGTACAAATCCCATTCAAGAGAATTTCATTCTCACCACTTCCTCATGAATTAATTAACTCCCAAACACCTCCCCTCCTAATATCATCACATTGAAGGGGAGGTTAAGATAACAACATATGAATTTTAAAGAGATACAAAACATTCAGGCAGTAGCAAATAGTAAAAATGCATATTATAAACCCTAAAGGAATAATGAAAACATATAAATAAAATAAAAAGGTATACTGAATAAGACAATACTGGAGAAAATTGGAATCCTAAAATGTATTCAATTAATCTAAGTTAGTTAAGGAGAGTAAAAAAAGAGAAAAAAGGGAGACAGATGGGACAAATGAATTATAGCAAGATAATAAATTTAAACCTAGTCAAATAGGTAATTATATTAATATAAATAATTCCCTCTTCTTCTTTGTAATTAACTGAGTATACTTTCATTTTCCCCTTCTCATCTTTTGAGCTATTGTGATTCTTTTGATGGTGCCTTGGTATAGTTTTGTTGCTGTGTTTATCCTGCTTAAGGATCTTTAGGCTTCTTGGACTTCCATTCTAATATTCCAGAGGAAATTACTTTGAGCTTTTTAAAATTTCTGATTTTAATTTTATGGAGGTAAACCCATATCTGTAAAAAAAATATGATAAGACTACTTTCTTTTTATCAGTTTGTGCTCAGTCACTCAGTCATGTCTGACTCTGCGACCCCACGGACTGTAGCCCACCAGGTTCCTCTGTCCATGGACTTTTCCAGGCAAGAATATTGGAGTGGGTTGCCATTTCCTCCTCCAGCAGGTCTTCCCAACACAGGGATCAAACCCACAACTCCTGCAGCCTCCTGCATTGGTAGGTGGAGTCTTTATCACTGAGCCACCCGGGGAGCTCCTTTATCAGCTTAGATACTGACTACTTCCTGTTGTAATCAGAGCAGATTTACCTCATCATATCATAACATTCCCCTCCTCAATATACATATACCACTGTTAGTTTTTCTAAAGATTTTTGTAATTAATATACTATGCCTAATATTGTGCTTTTATTTCTTAATAATGTACTTAAGCTTTTAATTCTTACATTATTATCTATAGATTATCTCAACGCCCTACCTGTGCAAAGTGAGGCATTAGCTCTCCATTACTTTATTTTGGTTTCTTTTCCTCACCTTCTTCCAAATGATGAAATGAATTATACACTGAGTTGATAACATAGATATTCTGTACCAGAATCAAAAGCAGCTTTTATGGTTTACCAGTACTTTGTCTTTGAAAGGCAATAAACAATATTTGTATTAGTTTATATAAATATTCTTTATTGTTAAGCCAGGTTGTATACTAAGATTACCATCCCTTTCTTACTGGAACCCCCCCTTTTCTGGAAAACTCTGTCTTGATGACCCCATTTCCCCTGCTCCAATCTGAACTAACACCTGTTCAGGCTTTCTGCATACCATATTTGTGATGTTCTTTCTTGGCTGACTTACAGAGCTGCTAGACAACCAGAAATTAAGGGAACAAAATGCTGGAGACCAGGGGAAGAATGAGAAGGGGTGTACCAACATTCTTTTTCACTTTTTCCCAAGATGTTTGCCAAATCTGCAAACAAGAGGCTGTTTCCATTAAAGGACTCAAGTAGAAGAGGTAGAGAAATTAGCTTATGACAGTTTTGTGGCACTGAAGGGACATAAATTAGAGACTTAAGAGGTGAAGTTCCAGACATTTCTCCAAAGAAGGCATACAGATGGCTAATAAACACATGAAAAAATGTTCAACCTCACGCCATCTGAGGAAAGGGAACTTAATCATCACTTCAAGGCTCTTTAGAATATGTGAAAGACTGGTGGCTCAGATGGTAAAGCGTCTGTCTACAATGCGGGAGACCCAGGTTCAACCCGTGGGTCAGGAAGATCCCCTGGAGAAGGAAATGGCAATCCACTCTAGTACTATTGCCTGGAAAATCCCATGGACAGAGGAGCCTCATAGGCTACAGTCCATGGGGTCGCAAAAGTTGGACACGACTGAGCGACTTCACTTACACTTACTTATATCAAAAGGCAGTCCTGAACCAGAGATAGCCACAGTTCTGTCCCTGACTGGATTGAGATCACTGCCATTCTATCCACCTTAGAAAGGGGTAAGGGGAAGACAGTTTAACCTTAAGCAAGAGAAGGCTATTCAGAACCTCCATGAATTTTTAAATTTTAAAATTTTAAATTCCCATTCAGTCCAAAATTACCAGGCATGCCAAGGAAGACCATAAAACTGAAAATCAAGATCCAGATGATCTAGATATTGGAAGTTATGAGAAAAAGACTTAAAATGTCTATGAGCAATATGATAAGAAAAAGATGAACAAAACAGATGAAAAGATGGAAAATTCACCAGAGCATTGAAATCTATGTTATTTAAAAACTGAGAAAAATAAGAAATGAAAACTGTAATTTTTAAAATTAAGAGTTCCAATAGAATGGTTTTTCAGCAAGAGAAGATTAGTGAAGATAAATTAATAGAAAATATTCAGATTAAGGCATAAAGAAGAAAATAAAAATATGTAAAATGCAACACATACACATGTGTGTGCTCATTCGTGTCAACTCTTTGTGACCGTATGGACTGTAGCCCACCAGGCTCCTCTGTCCATAGAGTTTTCCAGGCGAGAAAAATGGGAGTGGGTTGCCATTTCCTACTCCAAGGTTCTTCCCAACCCTGGGATGCATCTCTTGAATCTCCAGATGGAGATTCAAGGTGGATTCTTTACCACTTGCACCACCTGGGAAGTCCATAAAATATGTAAGACTATACGAAATGTATGAGATAGAGTCAAAATGTGTATCCCAGCGGTTCTCAAACTATTTGGCTTAAGGATATTTTCATGCTCTTAAAAAATATGAAGGTCCCCAAAAAATTTTGTATATGTGGTTATTTTTATTGACATTTATCACATTAAAAATTAAAGTTGAATAAGAATTTAAATATAACTATATACAAGCATATATTACATTACCCATTAAAACAATGATAGTCCTCACATATCATATAGCCTCTTGGATACTTCACTATATTCTCCAACAGAAATGTGAGTAAAAAAAGTAAATAATATCTTAGTGGTTACTAAGAAATAGTTTTGAATTTGTGACTCTGCAGAAAGAGGTCTACTCTTTTTATAATGGGGTGGTAGTAATATTGAAAACATCATAGTCAACTGTTTCCCAAAACTAATGAAAGACATCAGTCCACAGTTTCAAGCTCTACAAACCCCAACAGGATAAACACAAAGAAAACTATACCTCAATACCTCATAGTAAAACTGCAGAAAACCAAAAACATGGTAAAAAATATAAAAGGAACAACATTAAGAGCTAACTGTTTAACAGGAAATACATGTCAAACAACAACTGAATGATACAGTAAAGTGCTAAAAACAAAAAATAAACTGCCAGCTTAAAATCCTAAAACTAAGTTTAAAAAAAAAAAGCCCCTTGAAAGTTAAAGCGGGCAATGTAAAATGGTACATCTACTACAGAAAACATTTTAGTGGTCCCTCAAAAAATTAAAAATAATTTACTATATAATCCAGCAATTCTACTTCTCGGTACATACTCCAAAAAAGTGAAAGCAGGGACTCAAAGAGATATTTAAACATCTATGTTCATAGCAGCATTATTCACCAGAGTCAAAAGCAGGAAGCAACTCAAATGCTCATCAACAGACGAATGGGTAAACAAAATGTGGTACACATACAATGGAATATTATTCAGCCTTAAAAAGAAGGAAAGTCTAACACGTACTAACACGAGTGAAACCTGAAGACATTATCCTAAGTGAAAAAGACAAATACTGCACAACTCTACTTATATAAAGTACTCAGAATAGTACTTCATATAATACTTAATATGAAGTACTCAGAAAAGTACTTCATATAAGAAGTAGATTAGAAAAAGAAGAACCAAAAGACATCAAATGAAAAAATAAACAGTCAGTAATCATATAAGCAAAACCCAGCAGCCATCGGACAACATTGAACACCAGAAGTCAATACTCAGGGAAACAACATATGAGTCAAAATTTTAAGATCAATAAAACTGTCCTCTGAATATACAGTCTACAGAGCAGTCATTCTGAAAATCTAATAATCCAAAAATTATTGTTTGAATCATTCTGAACTGGTAGAGAAGAAACTCCAACCAAACTAAATGACAAGAGAAACTTCAACAAAAAAGACTGGAAGTAATGAGGGAACATACTTAACTGCAACCCTAAGACAAAAAGATCAGATTAAGAGTGACAAAATATGGTATATAAAAATAGTATGTGATAACACAACACTGTAAGTCAACTACACTCCAATAAAAATTTTTAAATAGCATGTAAAAATTATACAACTAATTAAAAAAGAGAAAAAAGAAAGTAGTATAAACTGGTGATGCTTAATACATAGTGACTGGGAGTCAAAGCTAAGCAAATCAGATACAAGTCTACAATCCCTAATCTAAAATCCTTGGAGCAGAAATGTTCCATAATTCAGATTTTTGCAGATTTTAAAAAATAATTATAGTGCGCGCTTTATATATAACATCCCCAGTGAGGTCTTAAGAAACATTCCCTAATCAATCACATCAGTAACTCTGCAGCAAAATGCAGGAATATTCACACAAGTGGTAAATATAAAGAAAGACTATCTCATATCAACTCACATTAAGTTTTCTCACCAAATAAATTCAGATAGCTTTTAATAACAAATGATTCCAAAATCTTTGGTACTTTCAAATTGCAAATGAGAGATTATGGGCTAGCAGAATTCTAAACATTTTAAGGCTATAAAGTAAAACACTAAGATAATATTATTGACTAATATCTGTGGTCACAGAAAAGAAAACACAGGAAGTTTTACTATTTCTGTCAGATGTTGCTATTCAATCGCTAAGTCGCATCTGACTCTTTGCGACCCAATGGACTGCAGCACACCAGGCTTCCCTGTCCTTCACATCCTAGAGATATCTCTGTCAGATGAGGAACCAATAAATACTATCTTCAAAAAAGAGAGGTGGGAGGGAGGAGGGATTAAGGATACAATAGAAAGGAACTCTAAGAACAAAAATATAATTTTTAAAAAATTAGAAAAAAAAAAAAAGATCATGAGATTCGGCCTCACAGTAGTATCTTCCCCAACCTCCCCTTAAAAGTTACTTTGCTTAATTAAAATTACTAAAGTACTTTTAAATGATCACTACAATGATTTATTATAAATTCCCAACTTACTGTACTTGCACAATAAAATGCTGATGAACATAAATGTCACTAGGGGGCAGCAGAGCACAAGGAGTGTCCTCTGAAAAGCCGTGACAACTCCAAAGGAGTTTATGCTGCTGCTGCTGCTGCTAAATCGCTTCAGTCGTGTCCAACTCTGTGTGACCCCATAGACGGCAGCCCAACCAGGCTGCCGCATCCCTGGGATTCTCCAAGCAAGAGCACTGGAGTGGGTTGCCATTTCCTTCTCCAATGCATAAAAGTGAAAGTGAAGTCATGTCTGTCTCTTAGCGACCCCATGGATTGCAGCCCACCAGGCTCCTCTGTCCATGGGATTTTCCAGTCAAGAGTACTGGAGTGGGGTGCCATAGCCAGTTATCAACTGTTCAGCAAGATCAAACCAGTCAATCCTGAGGGAAATCAGTCCTGAATATTCATTGGAAGGACTGACGCTGAAGCTGAAGCTCCAATACTTTGGCCGCCTGATGCAAAGAACTGACTCACTGGAAAAGATCCTGATGCTAGAAGATTGAAGGCAGGAGGAGAGGGGACGACAGAGGATGAGATGGTTGGATGGCATCACTGACTCAGCGGACATGAGCTTGAGCAAGCTCGGGGAGCTGGTGATGGACAGAGAAGCCTGGCATGCTGCAGTCCATGGGGTTGCAAACAGTCGGACACCACTAAGCGACTGAACTGAACTGATAAACTGCTCAAAATCTCAGTCATTCACAAGCACAATAAAACTCTCACCAGTTAATCTGTAAAATCTGCTTCTAAGAGATTCATTACATTACTTCATAAGTTTTTAATTTCTATTTTGAAATACTTTCAAATTGTACAAATAATAGAGAACTCTTATTTAGCCATATACAGAATTCACCAATTTGTAACATTTTTGCCTCATTTATCATTTTCTCTTTCTACACATATGTACATATATGTACATCGGTATATGTACCTGTATATTTGTATATTTATTTTTCTAAACCATTTGAGAATATGTTGCATGTATTAAACTCTTAAGACTACTGTTTCCTCTCATACCTAACTACAACACAATTATCAAATTCAATAAATTTACATTGATAAAATTATAATTAATTCATAGTCCATAGTCCAATCCTGTTATCTGTCCCAATAATAATCTTTGTTGTTGTTGTTTTTTAATCAGGGGACCATTTCCATCTCTTGGTTCCACTTTTTTTTTTTTTTGGCTACATCAGTAATTACTTCAGGTACATGGGCTTCTCTCTACTTGTGGCGTGCAACACATACACACACTTAGTTGCCACATGGCATGTGGGATCTTAGTTCCCCAAACAAGGATTGAACTCACATCCCCTGCATTAGAAGGCAGATTTCTAACCACTGGATCACCAGGCAAGTCCTCCAATAATGGTCTTTAGAGTGGTTTCATTTCCTCCTGGAGAGTATTCAATCCAGGACCATGAATTACATTCAGTTGCCATGTATCTTCTGTTTTCTTTCATCCAAACTAGCAGTTCTCCACATTTTAAACACAAGAGCCCTTTAGACTATTAAAAATTCTTAATAACCCTAAATAATTTCTGTTTACATTAATTTTATATACATCAATACTTACTGTATTAGAAATTAAAACTAAAAATTAGAAAATACTAATTAATTCATTTAATATTAACAACCAACAATATTTACATGTTAAAAAATACATTTCAGGAAAAACAGAATATTTTTATATTCTTAAAAATAGTTGGAAGAGTATGTGCTGCATTTGTGCAAATATCTTTAATGTCTGGTTTAACAGAAGACATCTGGACTCTGTACCACTTCTACATTAAATATAATAAATGTCATGTTTTGGTTATGGTATATAGAGAAAATCCAGCCTTGCACAAATGTAGTTGGAAAAAGGACAAAGTATTTTTAAAGGCCTTTCAGGAAACTTATATATTACATATATATGCAAATTTATGATACAACCTCAAAACTTAATGAGTTTTAGATTAAAATCCATTGATCTGAAACCTCAAATGAAACTTTTACCCATGTATGATTATGTAATATCGGACATTGATCATTTGAAGAATACTCATTCTCTGAGTTTTGCAGGTCTTCCAAATGTTGACATAATTCATTACAATTCAAAAAATCACATTCATTATATCACTATTTGTTGGGGGCCAGAGTGAGGTACTCTGCCCATGACAAAGGTCATGAGGAAGGAGGCTCGACATACGCAAAGGCGGGATCGAGCCTCAGGAGTCCCCCTGGAAATCCTCAAGTATCTACCCCCATAACCAGAGCCTGCCTACTTTACTACTTTGTGCTCTCACCTACACCTCTGACTTTACAGGGGGCTGTCCCCCACCACCTCTTTCGGAGAAGGAGTTAACCTAGAGCTCCAGTCAATAAAAACTCTTGGGCGTGACAAGAGTGTTTTAACCTACAAACTCCTCTGAAGGTTCTCTAGCCTGCCTGACAGGCTCGTCCAGCCACATGTGATTGCTCACAGCCTCCCAACCGTGAGAGGCACGAGATGCTTTAAACCCTCTAAAAACAGGTTCTTTAGAGAAGTTAGAAAACTATTAGTATAAGTATAATGGGCTGATTAGAAATTGTATTGGTGAAGGGCTTTTCATTTGTTGAGCCAATGTTTGTTGCTAAGTCTCCACATCCCCTGCCCTTACACACATTAATGAATATATAGAAGAAATAAGTATTAACCTTTGATATTAATCACGTTAGACCTTAGGCTAAGTAAATTCTTTCCTTAACTAAAACCCACTACACCATCACCCTATAGGAATGTAACTTTATTTGGGTGGTGTCTGTTTTAAGAATAATCACCCCTGGAGAAATAAGTGTCCTGGTTGACTGACCGTTGTCACAAGGAGAGGGTCGTAAATTGTCAGCAGGCCCCCCCTGGCCAGAAGATGATGTAACACCCCTAAGACCTCTGTATACATTTGTGTGAAGCACCTGACTTTGATAAAGGTCAGGACTGCTGTCCCCACGTGACTTTTGCATAACATCTCAGTGTATAAAAGTAGACCATGGAAAATAAAGAATTAGGATCAGTTTCTCGAAATACTGGTCTCCCCATGTCGCTCTCTCTCTCACTCTGGCTGAGTCTCCATCTGGAGCACGGAACCCGCCATGCTTACTAATTATGCCTGGGCTTCTACGATCTGACCGGGGAGGCCTCAGTGTCTCCTCTCCTTCGGGAGAACGGAAGGACGCCTGCGGCCTACGTAAGTGGTGCAAACTTCTTGTCTTGAAGTTTTATTGGTCTCCCGCGTAAACCCAGCTACTCAGCCTCTTTTCTCCACTGAATTTCCTCACTGAGCTATCCTTATTTCAGCCTCTTTTCTTCACTGAATTTTACTGAGCTATCCTCATTCTATTACTCTTTATATCCTTAATTAACATTTAATTAAGCAATTGTTTCCTGATCTTCGCCTACGCCGTCTCTCCTTCGAATACCCTGGATCAGCCGGGGCTGGTCCCCGGCAACTATTCAGTCCCATTAAAAAAAGTATTAGCAACCTTTAGGAGGGTAACAGAACATATCTGAAAATATCAAACGGGCAGCAACAATAAATCCCACATAAGTAGTGCAAATAACAAATCGGTTATCCTGCAGAACACAAAAATAAACAGAAACTTAAATGTAATCACAATATGGTTTATACTACTAACGAAAAACTGTCATTTTAATCGCTGGTAAAGAGTCCCTGGCTGATCTTTCGACTCTTTAAATCAAAAAATCATCTTTTCAGTTCATGAAAGGGATATACTGATCTTGATAATTGACACATTAAAGCAACAACCATAAATCATGACTAAGATTTGGTGTTAGTCATCTCCCATTCCTTCTGAAAACATCACACCTCTGGGTTAAAGGCTAGCATGCTCAAGTAGTTTTTCACAAAATGCCATGTTTCAGAGGAAAGTTAAGATCACCAAGGAACTCCAAATATTCTCTCGTTTAGGCTTATGAGTTTTCCAAAAGGTGTTAAAAGTTCAAAAATATAACAAAGAAAACAAACAGAACAGTGAAAAAAGCACAGTACAAAATCCATATGTATCTATCCATCGTTGTTGTTGACTTGCTCAGTAGTGTCAGACTCTTTTGCAATCCTATGAACTATAGCCCACCAGGCTCCTCTGATCATGGAATTCTATAGGCAAGAATACTGGAGTGGGTTGCGATTTCCTTCTCCAGCGCATCTTTCCAACCCAGGGATTGAACCTGGGTGTCCTGCTTAGCAGGCAAATTCTTTACCACTGAGCCATCAGGCAATCCCATTGTTGTTATCCAGTTGTATGCTGTGTCCCACTTTTTGAGACCCCATGCACTGCAGCATGCCAGGCTCCTTTGTACAACACTATCTCCCAGAGTTTGTTCAAATTCATGTCCATTGAGTCAGTGATGCTATCTAACCATCTCATCCCCTGTCGCCCTTTTCTTTAGCTTTCAATCTTTCCCAGCATCAGGTTCTTTTCTGATGAGTTGGCTCTTCACATTACCTATCCAAAGTATTCGAGCTTCAGTTTCAGCATCAATCCTTCCAATGAATATTCGGGGTTTATTTCCTTTAGGAATGACTGGTTTGATCTCCTTGCACTCCAAGGGACACAAGAGTTTTCTTGAGCACCACAATTCAAAAGCACCAATTCTTCAGCACCCAGACTTCTTTATGGAACAACTCTCACATCCATACATGATGTATGGATGTAATTTTCATGGCAAATTATTTCTATTTGCCATGAAATAATGGGGCTGGATGTCATGATCTTAGTTTCCTGAATACTGAGGTTCAAGCCAGCTTTTTCACTCTCCTCTTTCACCTTCATCAAAAGGCTCCTTAGTTCCTTCTCACTTTCTGCCATTAGAGTGATATCATCTGTATATCTGAGATTGTTGATATCTCAATTTCAGGTGGAATTCATCCACTCTGGAATTTCACATGATGTACTCTGCATAATAGTTAAATAAGCAGGGTGACAATATACAGCCTTGCCATACTCCTTTCCCAATTTGGAACCAGTCAGTTGTTACATGTAAAGTTCTAACTGTTGCTTCTGGACCCATATACAGGTTTCTTAGGATACAGGTAAGGTGGTCTGGCACTCCCAATTCTTTAAGAATTTTCCAGTTTGTTGTGATCCATACAGTCAAGTTCAGTTCAGCTACTCAGCCACGTCTGACTCTTTGCGACTCCATAGGTTGCACCACTCCAGGCTTCCCTGTCCAACTCCCGGAGCTTGTTCAAACTCATGTTCATCAAGTTGGTGATGCCATCCAACCATCTCATCTTCTGTCGTTCCCTTCTTCTCC
This sequence comes from Bos javanicus, assembly GCF_032452875.1. NCBI lineage: Eukaryota > Metazoa > Chordata > Mammalia > Artiodactyla > Bovidae > Bos > Bos javanicus. The sequence goes on along the minus strand of NC_083878.1, from coordinate 11,834,930 downwards.
TACCTTCAATCTTTCCCAGCATCAGGGTCTTTTCCAATGAGTCAATTCTTCACATCTGGTGCCCAGAGTACTGGAGCTTCAGTTTCAGCATCAGTTTTTCCAATGAATATTCAGAATCGGTTTCCTTTAGGATGGACTGGTTTGATCTCCTTGGAGTCCAAGTGATCTCAAGAGTCTTCTCCAACACCACAGTTCAAAAGCATCAATTCTTTGGCACTCAGCTTTCTTTTTAGTCCAACTCTCACATCCATACATGACTACTGGAAAAACCATAGCTTTGACTAGAGGAACCTTTGTTAGCAAAATAATGTCTCTGCTTTTTAATATGCTGTCTAGGTTGGTCACAGCTTTTCTTCTAAGGAGCAAACGTCTTTTAACTTCATGGCTGCAGTCCATCTGCAGTGATTTTAGAGTCCAAGAAAATTAAGTCTGTCACTGTTTTTCCATTGTTTCCCCATCTATTTGCCATGAAGTGATGGGACTGGATCCATGACTGTTTTTTGAATATTGAGTTTTAAGCCAGGTTTTCCACTCTCCTCTTTCACTTACATCAAGAGGTTCTTTAGTTTCTCTTTGCTTGGGCTTTAGCAAAGTCAGTAAAGCAAAAGTAGATGTTTTTCTGGAATTCCCTTGCTTTCCTCATGAACCAATGAATGTTAGCAATTTAATCTCTAGTTTCTCTGCCTTTTCTAAACCCAGCTTGTACATCTGCAAGTTCTCAGTTCACATTCTGCTGAAGGCTAGCTTGAAGGATTTTTAGCATAACCTTGCTAGTGCATGGAATGAGTGCAACTGTATGGTAATGTGAACATTCTTTAGCATTGTCTTTCCTTGAGATTGGAATGAAAACTGATCCTTTCTAGTCCTATGGCCACTGTTGAGTTTTCCAACCCATGGAAAAGTTATGACAAACCTAGACAGCATATTAAAAAGCAAAGATATCACTTTGCAGACAAAAGTCTATATAGTCAAAGCTAAGGTATTTCCAGTAGTCATGTACAGATGTGAGAGTCGGTCCATAAAGAAGACTGGATGCCGAAGAATTGAAGCTTTCAAGTTGTGATGCTGGAGAAGACTCTTGAGTCCCTTGGACCACAAGGAGATCAAACCAGTCAATCCTAAAGGAAATAAGTCCTGAATACTCATTGGAAGGGCTGATGCTGAAGCTGAAGCTCCAATACTTTGGATAGGTGATGTGAAGAGCCAACTCATCAGAAAAGAACCTGATGCTTGGATAGACTGAAAGCAAAAGGAGAAGACGGTAGCAGAGGATAAAATAGCATCACTGACTCAATGAACATGAATTTGAGCAAACTCTGGAAGATAGTGAAGGACAGGGAAGCCTGGCATGCTGGAGTCCATGGGGTCAGAAAGAATCACTCATGACTTAGTGACTGAACAACAACAACAAAAGTGTAATATAAATATTACAGCATTTATAATAACTAACATTTAGCCCATGTTCACTACTTATAAAGGCTGCTTCTAAACACTCTTTATTATCTTGTTAACCTCAAAGCCACCCCATGATAGAGAATACTATTATCTTCATTTTTACATACAAAGACTCACAGATAAGACAAATTATTTGCCAAGTCACAGAGCCATGATAAGGTATACGTATACTGATACAGAACCCCACACTCAGTTATTTCTCTATCCACCCATTAAAAATATATATATATATAATATACATACATGAAATGTACAGATTACAACTTGCTGTTCCATGACAAAATAAACATAACATTATAAATATACAAGTTATATAAAAACACGTACGTGTTGTGCTGTGCTTAATTGCCCAGTCGTGTCCGACTCTTTGCGACTCTATGGACTGCAGCCCACCAGGCTCCTCTATTCATAGCAAAAATATTAGAATGGATTGTCATGCCCTCCTCCAGGGGATCTTGCCAACCCAGGGATTGAACCCAGGTCTCCAACACTGCAGGCGGATTCTTTACCATCTGAGCCACCAGGGAAACCCATGTATGTATATATATATATATATATAATTTCTAAATGTACATTTTTGTACATGTATTTTTCAACTACATTGAAAACATTTCCTAAAAATGTAAAACACATTGTCAGTAAAAAAAACACAAGGGTCCCTTGTTGCAGTCTTACATAATACCAGCTTCACCCTGTGTCTTCAGATGCCTACTCAAAGGAAGCTAATAAACTGAACTGTTTTGCTAAAGTTAATTCACATATTTCTATCGCTTGCAATCAGAATCCCAAGCAATTTAAGTATGTATTATTTTCATAATCAATAAATATGTAAAAAAGAATTTCTATACTATTAATTTCTGTTAAAGAAATGGTCTATGTGAAATACATTATTAAAATATTAGACCCAAGAGAAAAGGAATGATTAACACCTTAATAAAAACCCACAAGACCAAACAAATGAAGAGGAAACAATCTACCTGAAAAAGATTTCAGAGTAATGATAGTAAATATGATCTAAAACCTTGAAAATAAACTGGAGGCACAAATAAATAGACCAGAGGCATGAATTGAGAAGATGCAAGAAATATTTAACAAAGACCTTGAAGAATTAAAGAATAAACAATTAACAATGAACAATGCAATAACTGAGATTAAAAATACACTGGAAGGAACTAACAGTAGAGTATCTGAGGCAGAAGAATGGATGAGAGCTGGAAGATATAATGGTGGAAATAACTAAAACAGAACATAATAAAGAAAAAGGAATAAAAAGTAATGAGAAGAGCTACTGGACAACAGAGCTCACCTCATGGTGAAGGACAGGGAATCCCAGTGTGCAGCAGTCCATGGGGTGGCAAAGAGTCAGACATGACTGAGCAACTGAACAATAAAATGGGACAACATTAAGCATAACAACATTTGAATCATAGGGGTCCCAGAAGAAGAAGGCAAAAAGAAAAGCCATGAGAAAATATTTGAGGATATTATAGTTGAAAGTTGCCCTAAAATGGGAAAGGAAATAGCCACCTAAGTCTAGGAAGCTCAGAGAGCCTCATACAGGATAAACCCGAGGAGAAACATGCCAAGATACATATTAACAAAATTAACAAAATTAATTAAATTAACGAAAATGAAACACAAAAAAACAAATATTAAAAGCAACAAATAACATGTGAGGGGATCCCCCATAAAGCTAACAGCTGATCTTTCAACAGAAACTCTACAGGTCAGAAGGGAACGGCAAGACATACTTAAAGTGATGAAAGGGAAAAACCTACAACCAAGATTACTATCCAGTAAGGATCTCATTTAGATTCAAAGGAGAAATCAAATTTGCTTTACAGATAAGCAAAATTAAGAGAATTCAGCACCACCAGACCAGCTCTTCAACAAACACTAAAGGATCTTCTCTAGACAGGAAACACAAAAAGAACAGGCCTACAAAAGCAAACCCAAAACAATAGAGTAAATGATAACAAGATCATATACCAATAATTACCTTAAATGTAAATGGGCTAAATGCTCCAACCAAAGGATACATATTGGCTAAATGGATACAAAAACAAGACCCCATATGTGCTGTCTACAAGAAACCCAACTCAGACCTAGGGACACATATATACTGAAAGTGAGAGGCTAGAAAAAGATATTCCATGTGAATGGAAATCAAAAGAAAGCTGAAGTAGCAATACTCATATCAGATAAAATAGACTTTGAAATAAAGACCATTATAAGAGACAAAGAAGAACACTACGTAACGATCAAGGGATTAATCCAAGAAGATATAACAATTATAAATATATATGCACCCAAAATAGGAGCACCTCAATACATAAGGCAAATGCTAACAACTACTAAAGGGAAAACGGACAGTAACACAGTTTGCTGTGATCCACACAGACAAAGGCTTTGGCATAGTCAATAAAGCAGAAGTAAATGTTTTTCTGGAACTCTCTTGCTTTTTTTGATGATCCAATGGATGTTGGTAATTTGATCTCTGGCTCCTGTGCCTTTTCTAAATCCAGCTTGAACATCTGGATGTTCACAGTTCACATAATGTTGAAGCCTGGCTTGGAGAATTTTGAGCATTACTTTGCTAGCATGTGAGATGAGTACAATTGTGCAGTAGTTTGAACATTCTTTGGCCATTCTTTGGTATTGCCTTTCTTTGGGATTATCTTCCCTGGTGGCTCAGAGGTTAAAGTGTCTGCCTCCAATGCGGAAGACCCGGGTTCGATCCCTGGGTTGGGAAGATCCCCTGGAGAAGGAAATGGTAACCCACTCCAGTATTCTTGCCTGGAGAATCCCATGGACGGAGAAGCCTGGTAGGCTACAGTCCATGGGGTCACAAAGAGTCAGACATGACTGAGTGACTTCACTTACTTACTTACTTCTTTGGGATTAGAATGAAAACTGACCTTTCCAGTCCTGTGGCCACTGCTGAGTTTTCCACATTTGCTGGCATACTGAATGCGGCACTTTCACAGCATATCTTTTAGGATTTGAAATAGCTCAACTGGAATTCCATCACCTCCACTAGCTTTGTTCATAGTGATGCTTCCTAAGGCCCACTTGAATTCACGTGCCACGATGTCTGGCTCTTAGCGAGTGATCACACCATCGTGGTTATCTGGATCATGAAGATCTTTTTTGTATAGTTCTTCTGTCTATTGCCACCTCTTTTTAATATCCTCTGCTTCTGTTAGATCATACCATTTCTGTCCTTTATTGTACCCATCTTTGCATGAAATGTTCCCTTAGTATTTCTTATTTTCTTGAAGAGATCTCTAGTTTTTCCCATTCTATTGTTTTCCTCTATTTCTTTGCACTGATCACTGAGGAAGGCTTTCTTATCTCTCCTTGCTATTCTTTGGAACTCTGCATTCAAATGGGTATAGCTTTCCTTTTCTCCTTTGCCTTCCGCTTCTCTTCTTTTCTCAGCTATTTGTAAGGCCTCCTCAGAGCCATTTTGCCTTTTTGCATTTCTTTTTCTTGGGGATGGTTTTGATCACTGCCTCCTGTACAATGTCACAAACCTCCATCCATAGTTCTTCAGGCACTCTATCAGATCTAATTCCTTGAATCTATTTGTCACTTCCACTGTATAATCATAAGGGATTTGATTTAGGTCATACCTGAATGGTCTAGTGGTTTTCCCTACTTTCTTCGATTTAAGTCTGAATTTGGCAATAAGGAGCTCATGATCTGAGCCACAGTCAGCTCCCAGTCTTGTTTCTGATTACTGTATAGAGCTTCTCCATCTTTGGCTGCAAAGAATATAATCAGTCTGATTTCGGTACTGACCATCTGGTGATGTCCATGTATAGAGTCTTCTCTTGTGTTGTTGGAAGAGGGTGTTTGCTATGACCAGTGCATTCTCTTGGTAAAACTCTGTTAGCCTGTGCCCTGCTTCATTCTGTACTTCAAGGCCAAATTTGCCTGTTACTCCAGGTATCTCTTGACTTCCTACTTTTGCATTTCAGTCCCCTATAATGAAAAGAACATCTCTTTTGGGTTTTAGTTCTAGAGAATCTTGTAGGTATTCATAGAACTGTTCAGCTTCTTCAGCATTACTGGTCAGGGCATAGACATGGATTAATGTGATATTGAATGGTTTGCCTTGGGAATGAACAGAGATCATTCTGTTTCTTGAGATTGCATCCAAGTACTGCATTTCGGACTCTTTTGTTGACCAAGAGGGCTACTCCATTTCTTCTAAGGGATTCTTGCCCACAGTAGTAGATATAATGGTCATCTGAGTTAAATTCGCCCATTCCAGTCCATTTTAGTTCACTGATTCCTAAAATGTCAATATTCATTCCTGCCATCTCCTGTTTGACCACTTCCAACTTAATCTTGATTCATGGATCTAACATTCCAGGTTCCTATGCAATATTGTTCTTTACAACATCACACTGTACTTCCATCATCAGTCACATCCACAACTGGGTGTTGTTTTTGTTCTGGCTCTATCTCTTCATTCTTTCTGGAGTTATTTCTCCACTGATCTCCAGTAGTATATTGGGCACCTACTGACCTGGGGAATTCATCTTTCTGTGTCCTATCTTTTTGCCTTTTCATACTGTTCATGGGGTCCTCAAGGCAAAAATACTGAAGTGGTTTGCCATTCCCTTCTCCAGTGGACCACTTTTTGTCAGAACTCTCCACTATGACCCATCCGTCTTGGGTGGTCCTACACGGCATGGCTCATAGTTTCATTGAGTTAGACAAGGCTGTAGTCCATGTGATCAGTTTTCTGTGATTGTGGTTTTCATTCTGTCTGCCCTCTGATGGAGAAGGATAAGAGTCTTATAGAAGCTTCCTGATGGGAGAAATTGACTGTGGGGAAACTGGGTCTTGTTCTGATGGGTGGGGCCATGCTATATACCTACTAGCAGGCTGATAATTAGAGAAAGGAAATGTCTCAAAACTCAGAGAGTGGCACCAGGCCCCTCACCCACAACATGCATTTTGAGATAACACTGGCACAAGGTGAGTCATCACAGGCCATAAAACAATTGACATGAATCTTGAAGAAGGGCAGGTTTCCAAGCAAATACATAGTCTTATTAAAATACACTGAAGAACAATTGTATCAGTAAAACATATTGGTTTGTTGAGCCATTATCAGTTCTGAGTCTTAGGTGGAATTGACTTGAAGAAAGACAGAGTCTAGGGTAAATACATAGTTCATTAACATAGCTTAAGAAAAATACTTATGTAAGAAAAATGCATTGGTTAGCTCAAGGTTTGAGAAAAGTTAAGCTCAGGTGGAACCAAGTGTCGTCATGGCAGCACAGAATTTTAAAAGAAATCTCCTTTTAATTTTGTATATGAAAGGGAAAAAAGATCTGACACTTGTAGTTTGCTTCCTCCTGCTGCTTAAGAGAGAGATAAAAATATCTGACACTTGCAGCCTATTTCCTCTGTTTGGGGGTCCCCAGCCTTCCTATCTGTTACCCTCTCACTTGTTCCTCCCCAGACTAACCCTGTTGCTTGTGGCTCTACCTGGTCCAGCATGTGGTATGACTGGCTCCTTGAACTAAAGCAGATTATGAACAACACCCAAATATCCGTCATGATCATGTGGAAAATTCTTAAAGAGATGGGAATATCAGACCACCTGACCTTCTCCTGAGAAATCTGTATGCAGGTCAAGAAGCAACAGTTAGAACTGGACATGGAACAACAGACTGGTTCTAAATCAGGAAAGGAGTAATCAAGGCTGTATATTGTCACCCTGCTTATTTAACTTATATGCCAAGTATATCATGTGAAATCCTGGGCTGGATGAAGCACAAGCTGGAATCAAGACTGCCAGGAGAAATAGCAATAACCTCAGATATGCAGATGACACCACCCTTATGGCAGAAAGTGAAGAACTAAAGAGCCTCTTTAGTGAAAGAGGAGAGTGAAAAAGTTGGCTTAAAATTCAACATTCAGAAAACTAAGATCATGGCATCCAGTCCCACCATTTCATGGCAAATAGATGGGCAACAATGGAAACAGTGACAGACTTTATTTTAGGGGCTTCAAAATCACTGCAGATGGTGACTGCAGCCATGAAATTAAAAGACGCTTGCTCCTTGGAAGAAAAGCTATGACCAACCTAGACAGCATATTAAAAACCAGAGACATTACTTTGCCAACAAAGGTCCATATAGTCAAAGCTGTGGTTTTTCCAGTAGTCACGTATGGATGTGAGAGTTGGACTATAAAGAAAGCTGAGTGCCAAAGAATTGATGCTTTTGAACTGTGGTGTTGGAGAAGACTCTTGAGAGTCCCTTGGGCTGCAAGGAAATCAAACCAGTCAATCCTAAAGGAAATCAATCCTGAATATTCATTGGAATGACAGATGCTGAAGCTGAAACTCGAACACTTTGGCCCCCTGATGCAAAGAACTGACTCAATGGAAAAGACCCTGATGCTGGGAAAGATTAAAGACAGGAGGAGAAGGGGACAACAGAGAATGAAATGGTTGGATGGCATCACCAACTCCATGTACATGAGTTTGAGCAAGCCTGAGAGTTGGTAATGGACAGGGAAACCTGGCGTATTGCAGTCCATGGGGTCAAAAAGAGACAACTGAGTGACTGAACTACACAGTAACAGAGTAATAGTGGGGGACTTTAATACTCCACTCATACCAACAGACAGATCATCTGGACAGAAAATTATTAAGGAAACATAGGTTTTAAATAATACATTGGACCTGTTGGACCTAACTGATATCTACAGCACACTTCATCCAACGACAATAGACTTCACTTTTTTCTCAAGTGCACATGGAACATTTTCTAGGATAGATCACATCTTGGGCCACAAATCACGCCTTGGTAAATCTTTAGAAAGTGAAATCATTTCAAGCATCTTCTCTGACCACAACGCATAATCTCTGACCTAGATTAGACACCAACTAAACGAAAAAAAAAAAAAAAGAACTATAAAAAACAAATACATGGAGACTAAACAACATGCTTCTGAATAACCAACAGATCACTGAAAAAATCAAAAAGGAAATCACAATATGCATAGAACCAAATGACAATGAAAACACAACAACTCAAAACCTGTGAATGCAGCAAAAGCAATGCAGAGGGAAGTTTTATACAATACAAGCCTACCTCAAGAAACAAGAGACAGATAAACAACCTAACCTTACACCTAAAGAAACTAGAAAAAGAACAAAAAAAAACCCACAGTAGAAGGAAACAAATCATAATGATCACAGCAGAAATAAATGAAAAAGAAATGAAGGAGACAATAGAAAAGATCAATAAAACTAAAAGCTGGTTCTTTGAGAAAAACCAAATTGACAAACCATTAGCTAGACTCATCAACCTTGAGCTGTATTCATGTAACATGGCAAATTGACGAAGGTTTCCTTCAGCAGATATATAGCAGATGAAGTTACAGGAGATGCAGTAAGATCTAACTCTAAAGTGACTGTTTTTCCATTTAAACTACCTTTGGCTACCTGACACCAAGTTAGGTAGTGACACCAAGTTCACTGAGTTGATGGCAGTATTTGATGTTTTGCTTTATCTAAAAAAGAGGAAATCAAAGAAAAAAGGAAGAAAAATTTTTTAAAAAACTTGCCCTCAATTATCACAATTCTCTTTACAGTGAGGATTCCTCACTTGTGTAACAGCTCAAATTTCAGAAAATCTGAGATTGCTATTAAGCATTAAACAGGACAAGAAACTAAGTCACTGCAAATTGTTAAATTAAAAAGAAAAAAAACTCCATTTAAACCACTGTCAGTCCAGTTTGCAGGAACATTCGTTTTACATAGATCAAATTCCTGATTCAACAAATGCTCCCAACCTTTTGATAACTATTCGCAGATTAAGCTTTTTACCATAAAGTTCCCACCATACTATTCTTCTGTCCATTGAAAAAAATCATAAGTCTTGATTCCATACTGAGGATTCTAAACAAAATCTAAAGAGTTGAGCTTAACAGTCTCACAGTTTTACAACATTACCATAACACTGCTATCCATCTTTGTTCCACATTGCTACTATCCATAAGGGTTCCTCCTCTCTGAACCACTGAAACATTTTTCCTATAAGAGCCCAACTGTCAGACAGGCTGGATTACACCACTATAACAAACAACTCCCAAATATCAGTGACTTAAAAGAATAAAGATTTATTTCTTGTTGATGGCATATGCATATCTCCACTGTGGGTCAGTAGGAGTCTCTGCTCTACAAAGTCCTCATTCTAAGAAGAAGCCAACATCCAGAAAAGCTGTCAACAAAACTTTACAAAAAGTAAATATATTCAGCTTTATAGGCCATACGGTCTCTATAACAACCATTTAACTTTGCTATTGTAGTGCAAAAGTGGCCACAGATAATACATAAACAAATAAGTATGGCTATGTTCCAATAATGGAGAAGGCAATGGCACCCCACTCCAGTACTCTTGCCGGGAAAATCCCATGGACGGAGGAGCCTGGTAGGGTGCAGACCATGGGGTCTCGAACAGTCTGACACGACTGAGCGACTTCCCTTTCACTTTTCCCTTTCATGCATTGGAGAAGGAAATGGCAACCCACTCCAGTGTTCTTGCCTAGAGAATCCCAGGGATGGGGGACCCTGGTGGGCCGCAGTCTATGGGGTCGCACAGAGTCAGACATGACTGAAGCGACTTAGCAGCAGTAGCAGCAGCATGTTCCAATAAAACTTTATTTAAAAATACAGACAACAGACCATATTTGGCCCACAGCCTTATCAGAGAGCTGCAGGTCACTGTGGCAGAGACTAAGATGACTTCAGCTCACACATCACAGGTCAAAGCAACTCACATGGCCACATCTAACTTCCAAGGACTAAGGGCATGTAATCATAACATGTGACTGGGAAGAGAAAGAGAAATTTGGGGTGGATAATGTGGAAGAATTGATGCTTTTGAACTGTGGTGTTGGAGAAGATTCTTGAGAGTCCCTTGGACTGCACGGAGATCAAACCAGTCAATCTTAAAGGAAATCAGTCCTGAATATTCATTGGAAGGACGATTGCTGAAGCTGAAACTCCAATACTTTGGCCACCTGATGCAAAGAACTGACGCATTGGAAAAGACCGTGATGCTGGGAAAGACTGAAGGCAGGAGGAGAAGGGGCCAACAGAGGATGAGATGGTTGGATGGCATCACCAACCAGATGGACATGAGTCGGTATTAACATAAGTGTGAAGGCTAGTCATTTAGCCCGTGCATGAGCCCAGGAAACTACCCTGCATCAACATTTGGCAGTGTTCTGAAGCTGCAGATTCTTAACATACATCCTTCAGGAGTATCAAGACTGTCCTTGATGCTACCACCAGCAAATGAGCAAGAATCCCATTCTTTTCCTGAGTTTCCTCCTGAGAGCTTAATGTCAGCTTTTTTCTCCAAGATCCTGGGATGAGTCACAACCTCTCCACTAAATTCTTGATTTAGACTCTCTAATTGGGTGTGCCTGGCTGATTCTGGGTGTGGTGCCATGTTTGGCGCCATCTCCTCTGAGAATGCTGATGTGATGGAATTCAGCTGTATTTAAGACTAGTTTAACTTGCAATTTTCCACCATTTCTTTATCAGGGTGAGGAAACGCACAAAACATGTCAACAAGTTCTTCACTTAGCACTATCAAATCCCAAAAGAACTAAGACCTTTGTCAACCACCTTCTACAAAGCAGTATTAACAAATCCCACCCAGACTGCTGATCATGTGAGACAAACAATTTACCCAACTACAAGATGCTCGTGCACGTGCACTCAGTTGTGTCCAACTCTTTTCGGCCCCATGGACTGTAGCCTGCCAGGCTCCTCTGTCCATGGGATTATCCAGGCAAGAATACCGGAGTGGGTTGTCATTTTCTTCTCCAGGGGATCTTTCCAACCCAGGGATCAAATCCAAGTCTGCAGTGCGTCCTGCATTGGTAGGCATTTTCTTTGCCACTGAGCCACCTGGGAAGCCCCACAAGATGCTAAATGAACCATTTTTCATCTGAGATCTCTAATTCAAATGTACCTGATTATACTGTCATCACAGTGACCTAAAAACAACATAGTTGTTTTTTTAATTCAAAAATACTTCTCCTCTACTTACTATGAGTATGTGACTTTGGGCAAATTATTTAACTTATCTGAACCTCAGTCTCCTCAGTTATAAAATGGGGATACTAATATCTATAAGAACATTGCTGTTATTATTAAATGACCTAAGATACATAATACATCTTGCACCAATCAATAAATGCTAGTTTCTTACCTTCCTCGCTCTACTTTATCCCCACCTCCAAGGAGTATACAATGAAAAAGTCTGGAGAGACTGGGATGGGTGTGCCTGCTTAACTTGCTGAGGCACAGCTTGGAGACACTAGGGTTCTTGACAACTCAGTATCTTCTGAGCTGAAGGTAAATTAATGATATCCAATTCCTACTTCCTCATTTTAGCTGTGCCTCCCAAGTTCCTAAACTGTGGGTGTGATTATATGTTTAATGTTTATGTCATGATTAACATCAGAAAGAAAATTGCTCTATTTTCTGATTCAGAAGTCAAAATGTTCTACATTTCAGGAAGAATGTGAAAATCAGAACTACTAACTACCTAGTGGATACCAACCTGAACTTTCTCTTAACTATATAATAAAAAGCCAATTTGATGCTCAAAGAGGAAACTGTGTAGAGTTAATATGGCAAATGCTAATAATTAATTACTAAACCTACATTGCTTAAAAAAAGGGCAGCAGAGGGCAGAGTGGCAGAACTTAACACACTCATACACTAACACTCCCTGAAGTTGGGAGGGAAAACTATGCCATCTAATAGAAAGCAAAATCTTTCTGATTCTATTTTTATAAATTTTGTTGTCTTATACCAATCTACCTAAATGTTCATAGATCCCCTTAAGAAGGCCACACTCAGAGGAATAGCACAAGGCCAACTAGGAAAAGGAATTTCCACCTGGCAGCCATGAAAATCCCCTTACTCTCTAACACAGTCAGCTGAAATGGATTGGTCTATTGAGTGTATTCCCAGCTTCTACCACAAAAACTCCAATAAAGCACTGCTGCTGCTGCTGTTGCTGCTAAGTCACTTCAGTTGTGTCTGACTCTGTGCGACCCCATAGACGGCAGCCCATCAGGCTCCCCCGTCCCTGGGATTCTCCAGGCAAGAACACTGGAGTGGGTTGCCATTTCCTTCTCCAATGAATGAAAGTGAAAAGTGAAAGTGAAGTCGCTCAGTCATGTCCAACTGTTTGCGACCCCATGGACTGCAGCCTACCAGGCTCCTCCATCCATGGGATTTTCCAGGCAAGAGTACTGGAGTGTGGTGCCATTGACTTCTCCCAATAAAACACTACAAACCTTTATTAACTTTTTTTTTTTTTTTTTAAGATACTAAGCAGACCCGACCCTGCTTAGCTTCCGAGATCAGACGAGATCGGGCGCCTTCAGGCTGATATGGCTGGAGCCTTTATTAACTTCTTTAATTTTTAAATCCAAGAATAAAAATACTAAGTTAAATTAAATAAGCCTTAGAAAAAGCAGTTACATAGAAGCATTAAGCAGTGAGTTTCTATAACTTAAGTAGCAAAAGAGAGATTTTTTTTTTTTTCAATTAAAAAGAAGAAAAGAACTGTGTATTTAGTAGCCATCAATGCCACAACTTCAGGGGGGACCTAATCCACAATATGCTCTTCAACAGGAAACAAAAATAATGTGAAAACAGGGATTTTTTTTTTAAAGTGCAATAATTAGCTTATTAAAAGTTCTCTCAAGTAGTTTCTGGGACACAGAGAAGTCCCACCTTATTAAAAGGTCTCTTGGGTAGTTTCTGGGACACAAAGCTATGCTTTCAGCTTCCTCTGTTCTCCAAAAATTTTTAACCTAAAGAGGGAACAAACTGTTCATAGCTCCTTTCTTAAGTAATGTAGGAGACAAGATAAAAGTGGTCCATTTTATGAAGTCTCAAGAGAGAAGACATGTGTACACTTGGGACCGATTCACACTGTTGTATGGCAGAAACCAACACAACACTGTAAAGCAATTATCCTCCAATCAAAAAAAAGTGGCCCATTTTAACTCAAAACTTCTCAGTAGAAAACAAGAGTCTAGAAAATTAGATAAGATGATTAATACTGGCATTAAAAGCAATCTGGAGCTGGGGATATACATCTTGATATCACTACAATCTCTCTGGGTGGTTTTTGGAAGCCACTTAACTTTACCTACTTAAACTGAGAGCAATACTAACCATGCTTTCTGAACTGAAAATAGGCCAATTAAAAATAAATTTAAAACTAAGGGCTATATAAATGCTTATTAAGAAATAATAATGAAGAGAGCAAACACAACAGGGAAGGAGTCAATACCCAAAGGATATATCCCTAGTAGATAAGCAATTCTTGATTAACTCATCTTTTTAATCCTTGGAGTATATTGAAAATCTGATTGCACACTATCACACTTGGCTTCACTGCAGTAAACACCTAAGACAGTGAGCACAATAATTCAACATGAGATATTCTTTAGCAACCAACCCTGTAAGTTTCTGTCTTCTAATGTTGAATTCACTGAAATTTAGATTCCAAATAATTTCTTCAAAACTCAACTTCAGCATTTCAGAATCGATCCTATTAAATCAGAATTAATCCTGGAAGTCCAGAATAAACTACAGTAGTTTAACCAGACTCTGTTGCACAGCCATAGAAAAATGGAGTCCCTCTCTGGAAATGAATATACTCTAATGTTCTTCAAGAGAAATCTCTCAGGATAAACTTCGTTAAATAATTCTGTGAGCATTTACAGGTACAACAAATGTAGACTATCTTCTGGCAACTTACAAGTTAAATTTAATCATTATAACAGCACAGTGGGGAAATTTCTTGCTTTACATTCCAGCTCTATTACTTATTGGTTGTATAACCCTGGGAAAGTTACCTAACCAATCTGACATGAAATGGTAATAGTGACACCTAGGCCACAAGATATGGGTTAACTCTGGCTATTATAATATAACTGAATCTGGCCTCAGGGTTATTTTGAAGATTAAATAATGTACTCACCTAGCAAGACATATGACACAGTAGTTCAGTAGTTCCTAAATGTAGTTTCCTTGTCCTTTTCATTATTTCTAGATTTTCTTCTTATTTCAATTTCATCCACTTTTTTTGAACTTTATCCTCCGTACCAAAAGTCTATAGCATCTACTTCAAGTCATGGTGAGAGAAACAATACAATAAGGACAATATTATCATTTATTTAGTTTTAACTATTAGCCAGACACTGAGCTAACTGCTTTATATAGGTTATCTCTCTTAATCCTTACAACCTTCATAAAGTAGTTACATTATTCCAATTAAAGAAACTGAGGTTAAAAGGTTAGATAATATGCCCAAACTCACTGGGTCACTTATAATCATTACTTTTGCCCTACCAAGTATCACTCCCTAATCACTATCTCACTTTCCTTCCCCAGAGGTAACCACTACCCTGAGTTTGTGATAATCATTTTCTTGTTCTCTTCTATATCTTACCATATACATATGCACCTATAAACAAGATTGGTTAGCTTTGCTCATTCTGGAATATTACACAAACTGAATACAAGACATTGTATTGTGCCCTGTTTCTTTCAGTATTACATAAATAATGAGCTGAATCCATGTGGTTCTACCTTACCTATGAGTCATCCATTTTCATAATTATATACTGTTCTACAATCTGAACATATAATATTCATCCATCCTATTGTTTTTGTACATCTGAATCATTTCCATGTTTTAACTATTATGTACACTGGTGATGTGACCATTTCCTTGACATGTAATCTGATGTATAAGCTAAAGATTTTCACATATCTACACAAAAGGTACACAAAGAACATACACAGAGTTTCCAAACAGTAAATGGGCATACGGTTTCTCAAGAATTCAACTCAGACCCATAACTCCCGTATATACTACTTTCTAAAACTGATCTGCCTAAGAACAGGCTGCATTTGTAACACAGATAAAGGCTTATGCCTCACCCATCCCAAATATTCACAGAAGGATAAAATATTCAGTCTTGAGGGGAAAGAAGGAATTGACAGGCAAGAATAATGTTATAAATTCCATAACAGAGATATGAACAGTGTTGTTTTGAAGCAAAGAAAATGAACTACTTTAACTACCTGAAGGAGTTAGGAGAAAAGAGATGACAGACACTTCAAGTGGGCCTTGAAGAGTAGGTTTGGCTCTGAGGTGGAAAATGGTTGAAAGGACAACCCTTACAAACAGGTAAATGAGATGTAAAAAGAAATCATTAGGTACAGCATCAGGAAAAAACAAAACTAATAAAGGGGAATACTTCAACTGGGAGATGAGCCCCTTTTACCACTGGGAAGGTTAAGATGCACTAGAAAGAAAAAGGTATATTAGAAAACAAGATACTGGAATAATATGTACCTAGAACAACAAATACGATATGGGCAAAGAGCTGGTAGACAGTATGTAAGACACATTAATAAAATGGAAGAGAAAGAATGCTGAGAAAACTAAATTGAGCCTCAGTCTCTCCAGTGGAGCCATGGTGTGCCAGCAAGAGCTGCTCTAAACCTCATTTTAAAAGGGAAGTACTCCTCGGTATTAGGGATGAGAGATGAATACTGATTTATCAACAACTAATTGCCTTCGCACTAACCACTGCCACATTGCTCAGTATACTCGTTAATCATTATATAAACAGAGAAATTCTGTTTCATGCAATATAGAGCTGCCCTTGTTAGGAGCAGCTCAATTCTGATAAAACACACATATAACCCATCATTTGACCTTTGATTTGGAGCCAACATTTGAAACTACTGTTTCTCCATCTATGGCAGCTTAACTATGTATGGCATGACTCTCCAAACTGGCAGCCACATGGGACTCTTAACCTAACTCCCTATCAGCTGCTCTGCAATGATAACTGTGTAGTTTGGGGTAATCCTCCCTACAGAGCTCCCCAAAAACAATGTCAAACAATCCTAAAGGTACTCTTGAAATTTGGTGAACATCACCCAGATACTTGGTTGAGACGTAGAGCTACAAACAGAAAAAGAAAGTTCACTCATATAAAGTACACTAATAATCAAAAACACTTTAATCAGTTCCTACCACTTTATACATATCTTTCCTTTACTCACTTCTTAGAGAAGGTGCTGAAATGCTACAGTCTAAACATAAGCAGATGAATGAGTTCAGTAAGTTTACTTGACAAATGATCAAAATAAACAGAGTACCTAACATGTGATCATTTACCTAGAGCCAGACATCCTGGAATGTGAAGTCAAGTGGGCCTTAGGAAACATCACAACGAACAAAGCTAGTGGAGGTGATGGAATATCAGTCCTAAAAGATGATGTTGTGAAAGTGCTGCATACAATATGCCATAAATGTGGGAAACTCAGCAGTGGCCACAGGACTGGAAAAGGTCAATTTCAGTTTCATTCCAATCCCAAAGAAAGGCAATGCCAAAGAATGCTCAAACTACTGCACAATTGCACTCATCTCACATGCTAGCAAAGTAATGCTCAAAATTCTCCAAGCCAGGCTTCAACAGTACGTGAACCGTGAATGTCCAGATGTTCAAGCTGGATTTAGAAAAGGCAGAACCAGAGGTCAAATTGCCAGCATCCACTGGATCATCGAAAAAGCAAGAGAGTTTCAGAAAAACCTCTACTTCTGCTTTATTGACTATGCCAAAGCCTTTCACTGTGTGGATCACCACAAACTGTGGAAAATTCTTCAAGAGATGAGAATACCAGACCACCTGACATGCCTCCTGAGAAATCTGTATGTAGGTCAAGAAGCAACAGTTAGAACTGGACATGGAACAACTGACTGGTTCCAAATCGAGAAAGGAGTACATCAAGGTTGTATATTGTCACCCTGCTTACTTCACTTATATGCAGAGTACATCATGAGAAATGCTGGGTTGGATGAAGCACAAGCTGGAATCAAGACTGCCAGGAGAAATAGCAATAACCTCAGATATGCAGATGACACCACCCTTATGGCAGAAAGTGAAGAAGAACTAAAGAGCCTCTTGATAAAAGTGAAAGAAAAGAGTGAAAAAGTTGGTTTAAAACTCAACATTCAGAAAACTAAGATTATGGCATCCGGTCCCACCACTTCATGGCAAATAGATGGGGAAACAATGGAAACAGTGACAGAATTTATTTTGGGGGGCTCCAAAATCACTGCAGATGGTGACTGCAGCCATGAAATCAAAAGACGCTTACTCCTTGGAATAAAAGCTACGACAAACCTAGACAGCATAGTAAAAAATAGAGACGTTATTTTGCCAACAAAGGTCCGCCTAGTCAAAGCTATGGTTTTCCAGTAGTCATGTATGGATGTGAGAGTTGGACTATAAAGAAAGCTGAGCACTGAAGAATTTATGCTTTTGAACTATGGTGCTGGAGAAGACTCTTGAGAGTCCCTTGGACTGCAAGGAAATGAAATCAGTCCATCCTACAAGAAATCGATCCTGAATATTGTTTCAGCTTTCAGTTTCAGCATCAGATGCTGAAGGTGAAACTCCAACACTTTGGCAACCTGACGTGAAGAAATGACTCAGTGGAAAAAACCCTGATGCTAATAAAGATTGAAGGCAGGAGGAGAAGGGGACGACAGAGGATGAGATGGTTGGATGGCATCACCGACTCAAGGGACATGAGTTCGAGTAAGCTCCAGGAGTTGGTGATGGACAGGGAAGCCTGGCGTGCTGCAGTCCGTGGGGTCACAAAGAGTCGGACACGACTGAGCGACTGAAGTGAACTGACCTAACATAACCCAATGAGTGTAGCAGGTGCTAGAAACAAGGAATTCATAACCTGCTCAGAATACAAATGTGAACTAAACATAATGAGTTAACTGTTATAACAGAAATTACAAAAAGTGTGAAATCTAAGTGTAAAGAAATAACAGAAAAGTTCTAATAGGAATTGAGTCAGGGAAGCATAACAGAATAAGCACCATCTCACTCAGACCTTGAAAAAATACTGGGAATTCATCTAGAGGAGCTGAGTAAAAGAAAAGGAAGAGATTAAATTCTCCAGGAATATAACAATCCAATGTGTCTGTATCAGTGGTTCTCAACCTTGCCTGGAAAGGGAAGGAGTTAATTATGGATACATAATTTTATGTACATTTCTCAGGTACAGCCAGGTTTGAGAAGCAATAACTAAAAAAAAAAAAAAAAACAGAGTAATTGGGTTAGGAGACAGGGTCAGAACAAAAGGACAGCTAGATTATGGCTAGACTGAAAAGGTCTTCAAAGTCAGGCTAGGCCTCTAAAAGGCCATTCCAAAACTATTACAAAATTTCTGCGTGGTTGTTATTACTGGGAAAGGAACTATACCTTTCATCATATTCAGATTCTGCCCCCCCCAAAAAAATCTCTTTTGTTAGCAATAATTTAACCAAGGTTTTAAATGGGAGAATGACATAAAAACAACTCTTTCCTGTGGTAACCAAGAATACCTTCGCACGTGTGTGCTCAGTCACTACTCCAGGCAAGAATACTGGAGTGGGTTGCTATGTCCTCCTCAAGAGGATCTTCCCAACCCAGGGACTGAACCAGCATCATAGACATTAAAAATTAAACCAAAATAAAGGGCTGCCCTGATGAGTCAGTCGGTCATAAAGGTAAAAAATCTACCTGCAATGCAGGAGAGCTAAGTGCTAAGTCACTTTAGTCATGTCCGACTCTGAGACCTTGTGGACTGTAGCCCCCCAGGCTCCTCTGTCCATGGATTTCCCAGGAAAGAATACTGGAGTGGGTTGCCATGCCCTCCTCTGACCCATGTTCAATCTCTGGGTCAGAAAATACCATGGAGAAGGAACTGACAACCCACTCCAGTATTCTTCCCTGGGAAATCTCATAGACAGAGAAGTCTCAGGCTAGAGTCCATGGAGTTGCAAGAGTCAGACACGACTTAGCGACTAAACCGCCACCGCCACTTTAAAAATTAAACTTTACAAATATATTTTTAAGTATCTGTAAAGGATAAAATAATCACTCATTATATCCAAGAATTCTCCTAACCCCTACACATTCATTTAATTCTTACAATAACTTTACAGGATAGGCACTATTATTATCACTCATTTAAATGATGAGAAACCAGAGGCAAATATAAGTTGATTTGACCATGGTGGCATAGCTAGTAAGTAATAAAACCAGAGTTCAAACCCAAGCAGTAGAACTCCAGAAAGATATTTCATTTTGTCATAAAATACCAAAATAGCTGATAGGAGACTTATAAGTGAAATTTTTCAGTTTTAATTTTAATTTAAATACTCCATTTCATATTTCTTTGAAATTAATAACAATGAATGAATAGTAGTAATAATAGCCAACATTTAGTAGAAGCTCTGACTACAAGAGAGACACTGTTTCTCACAATAGCCCTCATAAGATGAATGCTCTTACAGCCCCATTTTACAGATGAGGAAAGTAAGGCACAAAAAGGTAAAGTGACTCACCCAAGATCACACAGTAAATAAGGAACAGAGCCTGAAATGGGGCCCAAGTAGGCTGACCCCAGAGTCTAGGACTGGATTCTAAATCACCACACTAAAACCTAGATAATAAAGAAAAATGAGATGAGATGATTTCTACAGTACTTTTTTTTAAGATTTTTTTGGTGTGGACCATTTTCAAGTCTTTATTGAATCTGTTATAATATTGCTCCTGTTTTATTTTTTGGTTCCCAGGCGTGTGGGATTGTAAGCTCTCCGACTAGACACTGAACCCATGAACTCTGCATTGGAAGGCAGTCTTAATCACTGGACCACCAGGGAAGTCCCTGCAATAATTTTTATAAATTCTATGATTCTGAATAGAACTGGATCTAAAGTCAAAGTAATATATGCTCTATAAATGATTTTAAAAAGAATGTTTCCATCTACCTAAAGGATCAAATAAAATCCTCTTCTTCTCATTCTCCACTGTGGTGGAGATTACAAGTAACTTGAGTTGGATTACAAGTAACTTAAGTTTTCCAGAAGTTGCTAAAGAAACATAAAGTGCATTATCAGGTTCAGGAACAAACTAGCAAAATAGGTACTTGGGCTTCGTAGGACTGTGATAGATATAAAAATTCAGCTCATACAGATGCCTCAAATCAGGAAGCCCCCCTATTCTCTGTAGAAAATGATTCTTAAGAAACAAACCCTCAACAGAGCAATAGTTTCTACTGAAGTACAGAAATAAAACATTTACATTCTTACTATCAATCTCTTAATCTCATCCATTTACATTTCTATTTTCCAATGTATGTTTTATAAAATATATAATATTTTAGTACTTGCACATAATTTATAAATAAATATACTTTAAAGAGGGTAAGTGTGCTCATTGTTTACTGACAGGAATACATGGTCAAAAAAAAGACAACTTAGCAAAAAAAAAATTACATCACTATAAAGATGGTTTGACTTTTATTTTAAAGGTTTCCTTTTACACCCTAAAGTTTCAGGATATTTTTAGCTGTTTAACTGGTCACCAGATGAATTCCAAAAACACCATGTTGACTGTTCCTACCCTGCAATAAAGGTCCTTCTCAGAAACTTTCAACAAAACTTGAATGAAGGACAAATAATGCATCTGTCATCCCAGAAGGTCCTTTCAGTATCGTGAATATAAAGGTAACATCTGGGACAGTGTTTTGACGCTCACCAAGATTAAATAATCTGATCAGAACTATGATGAAATTTGAAGGGATAGAGAACTAAAGACTCTCAATCCCAGAACTATTAGAATATTTATTTGCTCCAAGAATAGACACTGTTCATTTTAGAAAGTCTATTTCTCTGGTGGCTCAGACAGTAAGGAATCTGCCTTCAATGTAGGAGACCCAGGTTTGATCCCTGGGTTAGGAAGATCCCCTGGAGAAGGGAATGGCAACCCACTCCAGCATTCTTGCCTGGAGAATCCCATGGACAGGGGAGCCTGGCAGGCTACAGTCCATGGGGTTGCACAGAGTCAGACATGACTGAGCGACTAACACTTATCTTAGAAAGAACATTTTCTACCATACAAAGATTGGAATTTAGAATAAAGGAAGTTAATATCCTTAAAACCATTTCACTTCCCAGGAAAAATCTGTGAAAGCTTGTTGCAAGTGTTAATTCACTACCTTAACTCGAGGGCAATTTGACAATATTTATAAAAATTTTAAATGTACATTTCCTTTGATCCAGCAATACCATTTCTTGTAATTCATAAGATGATTAGACATATGTACAAAGATATAATATAAGAACTTATAATTGCTAGAAAATTGAAACAATCTAAATGTTTATCATTATTATTGATTAAATAAATTGTGTAATCTATATAATGGAATACCAATCTGATGTACTTCTGAGTCAATGAATATTTTTGAATTTTAGAAATAGGTTACAAAATGTCAGGTATAAATTGAATTGTTTTAAATGAGATCATAAATGTATGTAAATGGATTGAAAACATCTGGAATGAAGTATACCAAAATTAGCTTAGGGTATTGATAATGGGATTTTAAGTATTTTTCACTTTTATCTTTAAACTTTTCCTTTTAGTTTGATTTTTTTTTTACTATATATATATATAATTTTTAAAATCAGAGAGGAAAAAAATCCCTTTTCATCTATAAAACAAAGAAGTCTAAGATTTGGATCATCTTATCAAAGACCTGAACCTATTTCTTTTCATGACAGATGCTAAGTACTGTTAATTTAGAGAAGAATAAGATAATTTTATCTTAAGAGCAATGGTTCTCAAAGTGACCAGCAGCTGATCAGCATCGCCAAAAACTAGCTAGAAATGCAAAATCTCAGGCTCTACTCCAGACCTGCTGAACTAGAAAATCTGAGGGTGGAGCCCACAACCTGTATCCAGATGATTCTGACCCATTCTCCAGTTTGAGGACCACTGTTTAAGATGAACTCACAATCTAGTAACCTGAAAGACCAATTTAAACACCTCTTGGTATTGTTGGTGCCACATAAATCCAAACAAATGTAGGTGACATCTCCACTAAGAGAGCCTTCTTTCTGATAAATGTAGAGGATAAAGGCCTCAAAAATATTCAAAATATCATTAATGAAGAAGCAATCCCACCTGACCTGTGACTAATCTTGATGCAAAGAGAACAAATAACAAAACTGCCAAGCCTCACATTACAAACAACAGCTCCAGATGGTGAATCCTATCAAAAGCCTGGTGCTACCCAGGGCAACCTTCTGAAAACTCTAGACAGTAACAAACAGAATCCCAGCTGATCACATACTGACAGAACAGACCTCTGGCAAAGATGTGCGGTTTATACAACATACAATGGAACTATTAACAGGATCCAAGCATTAAGTCATCTCAAAATGTCAAGAACATCCATGTTAAAGCTCAGAGTTGCTTAATTATGAACAAACTAAATATGCCAAAAATAAGTCCAAAAGTTTTTCATAGCAAATTTACTTGAGTTCATTTCTCCAGGGGTCCAGGAGAAGGGGTGGAAAAAAATACATAGTATTAAAATAAGGAAAATGTGAGAGACATAATAAAAACAGGAAAGAGGCGTTAAATATATGAACAATGCACTTAAAATTACTCCATCTATGAATACAACTTAAAAAAGAGTTCTCATTTACAGTTTTGCAAGAAATTTTTATATACTCAAAAAAAAAAACATTTGCCCATATGGTATCTTTCTCCTCTTCAAGATACTTGCCTGCCATCTGCTGGAAAACTGTCCTAATCAATGTACAAACCTACATGACATATGCTATGAATGTCATCATCATTGATATGGCCCAGCTATGCACTATACAACCTGCACAAATGTGCAAAGCAAACACAGTTAAGAATTAACCTAATTTAGACCATACATCGGAGAAGGCAATGGCACCCCACTCCAGCACTCTTGCCTGGAAAATCCCATGGGCGGAGGGGCCTGGAAGGCTGCAGTCCATGGGGTCGATAAGAGTCAGACACGACTGAGCAACTTCACTTTCACTTTTCACTTTCACGCATTGGAGAAGGAAATGGCAACCCACTCCAGTGTTCTTGCCTGGAGAATCCCAGGGATGGGGGAGCCTGGTGGGCTGCCATCTATGGGGTCGCACAGAGTCGGACACGACTGAAGCGACTTAGCAGCAGCAGACCATACATGAACCTCCCAGTAAATCAGAAATCTTTAAAAGGTAAAGCTGACAAGACATTAGACTGATAGGAGTCTCCCTGCTACATACATAACCTATAACCTCATCTTACCAAGTAACTAGTGATAAAACTATATAGCTCTGTGCTTGCAGCCTCAAGCACATAAGGACCAGCAGGTTGTCCTCTGACTCTTGGCTTTTCCAGCAAACAGGATGATGCTGCTTTGACTATGGATCTAGTACATAGGAAAGCAAAATTAGTTTAAGAATTTTGCTGCAGATTAATATCCTTCATTTGACTCTGAGTCAATTTAATTTTTATCTATTTTTTAATAGATCTGCTTTCCTATTTTATCTGTTGTATCTCTAAAACAAAACACCACAATAGACAAAGGTCTGATACAGCCCATCCTAAGGCCATGAAGAGGGGCTTCCCTGGTGGTTCAGTGGTAAAGAATGTGCCCGCAATACAGGCAGACAGATACCCAGGAGGAGGGCATGGCAGCCCACACCAGTATTCTTGCCAGGAAAATCCCATTGACAAAGGAACCCTGGCAGGCTACAGTCCATGGGGTCACAAGGAGTTGGGCACAACTGAGCACACACACACTCAAGGCCATGGTGAGATGAGTGGTCTGATCACTAGCAACTAATTATTTTATTGACAACCTACTAACTTGGGTTAGTTAGAGCAAAATAGTCTTTCAAAAATTTTTTATTTGATGAACAGAACCTAATGGTGCAAAATAGTAATACCAGAAATAAATCTGCTGAGGTATACAGCAATTTGTAGCATTCTGCAGCCCCTCTTCACTCCTGGACCAGACAGATGACAATTTCTCCTTCATTTAACACTTAAAAGAGCTATTTAAGGAGCCATCTCCGTGTATGACCGGCCTTTGCAGACTAGCAAACTGAGGAGAACCAGAAAGATTAAAGGAATTTCAAAGCCTTTCTAGCAATTTGTAATCCAGTGATACACTTTTACAACTCTACTTCAAGTATCTTAAGAAATTTCTCCCTGCTTCTTTGATCACTGATTAAGACTCTGTGCACCCAAGAAAGGAGGCACAGGTTCAATCCCTGGCCAGGGAACGAAGATCCTGCAGGCCGCACAGCACGGCCAAAACAAAAAAAAGAAACCTGATTGGAAGTGACATGGAATTTGTCCTCCTACTTTATCAAAGACTGACAGAGAGCAAAAAATAAAACTCTTGACCAAGTTTATGTAATAACATAGGAAATAAAACCACAAGAAAATGAGACCTGGGAATTATTTTAAGAATTAATTATTATAAACTCTTTTTTTAATAAGTCTGGTTAACAAGGTTAAATTCTGGGTCATGCTGTCCAAATGTGACAAAGGAGATGACAACATTTTAAGTCTGGTATACCTTTGGGAGGTTATTTTCCCAGCTTTATAAACTCTCAGAACTTTGTGTGTTGAAATAAGGCCACTTTAAAGTACTGATCACAAGCCCTCATACTGTACAACTGATTTAAAAGTTCAAGCTAAACAAAGCCTTAGGAAGATTTCCTCACTCCAGCAGTATTTAAGAATCACTTTGCCAATTTACCTCCTCCACATCAATGTCTTTTCTGATTGGAGAGGAGGGCCTGAGTCATTATTTCATTTTATTTTTATTTTATTTTTCTTATTGAGTCATTATTTTAAAGAACCTTTTGCTCATCCTCAGTTTACAAAAAAAAAGTAGTATATTACTACATAATCCATTAGTACATACTAAGTAATCCATTATAATTACATGCCAGCATCCTCAATGAATGCAATGAATCATAACAAAGAATATCAACTGCATTAGGCTTCCTTACTTAAGATTCTCAGTAAAAAAAAATTATGAACTCAAAGTCTTTAGAGTCAATTTGTAAAATCTGGTGCAGGAGCTGGGAACTATAGGCAAACTCTTCTGAAAGATCAGATGATAACTCAGTGAGATAAACAAAGACTTCTTTTATTGTTGTTTAGTCTTATACCCTAAAGATTTAAACTCTTTTGGTTGAGCTGAATGTATGCTTTTCTTCCCCATTTCACCCTCCCCATGCCTACCTGCAGAGAATGGAAACAAAAGCTACATCTTATATATTGATTATACAGTTTTAGGTATGACCTTAGACAACTGGCCTTGCTGCCTGCCAGGCAGTCCCTGATTCATTCAATAAATAAGTTCCTAGGAGTCTATATACAAAGCAAATATTTATAAATCAAACCAAAATTTTCCAGAAGTAATACAGGTGTTTCTGAAATGTTTATGGAAGAACTGATATGATGTCTAGGACTTACTTCAAAATTAGCAAAGGCTGGGATGGGGAGAAAGGGTAGGCAGTTAGAGAATTAGATGAAACAAGATGTGCTGTGTGTTCATAACTGTTAAGACTGTGAGAAGGGTATGCGGGAATTTATTATACTGTTTTTTCAATTTTGTACCCTTTAAATTTTCCACTTCATTTGGTAAGAAAAAAGAATATGACAAGAACTGGCTGTACTTATTAAAGTTTTAAATTTACAAAGCTCATATTCAACAATCCCACATCTATTCTCAAATAGATTTGAGAATCTGTTCTATAGTACTGATATATAAAAAGATACTGATAACAAAAATTTTTGTAAAAACAATGTGGGGAAGTAGAAAAAAGAGGCCATCTAAATGTCCATCAAGAGAGGAATATTTAATTCTACAACAAAGTATTCTACAGTCATTAAAAAGAACAAAAGTAGAATTAGAAGTTTCAATTCATAAATATACCTGACATATTTACATATTACTAAATAGAAAAAAAAGATATGTAACAAAATGTAAATGATAACTCCTAGCTAAAAAGAAAACTATAAGACTATGTATGTACATACGAATGCAAGAATGTATATACACATGCTTATATAATCATAGAAAAAAGTCTGGAAAACTACACATCAAATTAATAATGCTTTGAAGAGACAACTTTAGAGTGGGGAAGAGAGGGAATTTTACTTATACTTCTAAATTGTTTCTTTTTTATAATAAACGTAAAATTTTTAAATATTTAAAAGTCATTACTGTTTAAAAATAAAGTACCTGGAACATAAATGTTACTCAATTAACAAAAGAAAAATTTTAAAGAATTGCCTAGGGGCTGTCACACACTCACAGATATGACATAAAATTTTACATAAAATAGAAAACAATAAAGTTTAAAGGAAAATCATGTCAACCAATACACTTTTTATAAAATATGAAAGAAAAAGAAGAAATGCAAACACTGGAACACATATATAAATAAGGTTTCTATAGGAAAATCATGGATAGAGAAAACCAAGGTACACTGGATGAGAAAAGACAAGCAGTGTAAAACAAGGGAAGAGGAGAAAAAGACACAAAATATGTGGAAAGAAAATTAGGAGATAGTGAAAAAGTTCCATACATGGGAGAGGGTCATCACATCACATGAAAACAGCCTTGATAAATGAGGGATGGGGAGCAGGACAGCCAGTTAGTAGCCACGGGAAATCTTTAGAGCTTTCCTTCATTTTTAAAACTCTAGTGAATATCCACTCTTTAATGTATACTGGCTTCAGCCTAGAGGGTAACAGCTTGAGCAGTGTGAGTTAACTCTGGCTTTCAGACTTCTATTTCAATGTGATGAAACAACATACATTTATCTTCCTCCCTCCTAAAACTCCACCAAAGGAAAAGGTAAGCCTATTACTCCAAAAAGAACTAGGAAAGAACCTGCAGCTAACAAGATATAGCAACATTTTCTGGAAGAAAAGCTGCTAAACGGCAATAAGGATGAAGCAGATTAGTACAAAAAAGAGTCTATTTGCCAATGGAATGAAATCCAAAAGGGAGTCTAGGTACCAACCATAATCATGGAGAAGGTCAGGATTTAGAACGCCATGAATAACGGAAGCACTGAAAACAAACAGATGAACTGAAATAGTTAATACAGAACAGTCAAACCCATACACATGCACCCCATACATGGAGATTCCAGCAGCCAAACACCTACCAAGGTATCAGGGGATTCTTTTCTGGAGAAATTATGTAGCCTACAATATACTAAAAACCACTTAATAGTACAGTTTAAATAAGTAAATTGTATAGTACATGAACTATTTTCAATAAAGCCATTGGGGGGAAAAAAGCACTAATTTCCCTTTTCTTCCACAATGGGAAATTAATTAATAGTGCCTAAAATTGAATGGAATTCAATTTGCCTAAAATATGGAAACTGACTTTTTACCTTAAGTAAAAAGTTGACCTAAAGTTAATGACGGTCATATCTCATAAATAGATTTCTGCCTGATATATACTTGTATCATCTTTATACTCTCTCTACTGCTTAATTTTATTTTTACTAATAAGCATGCATCATACTTACAAAAAGAAAAAAAAAACTGAGAATCAAAAGGCTTATAATAAGACTTCCACTTCTGGAAAGATGTAGCAGACATAGTATTTTCTATTTCTCCCCATTAGTATAACTAAAACTCTAGACATTACATGTAAAGCAAAATAAGAAAATATGAAAGGTGGAAAGAAGGCAGCAAACTGGCTTGGATCTCAAAACAAAAAGCATGACACAATGATGAGTCCCCTGTGCTTTCTTTTTGCCTCGTATCTCAGACTTGGAACTAAAGAGACTGGCAACCCAGAAACACAAACAGGTACAAATTTTAAAAAGCCCCCACAAACGCTTGCTCTCTCTAGTCAAAAGATGACCAAAGAGGCAGTCAATCAAGACAGAAAACATTTATACAATCACCCTTCTATTCAAGATAAACACCACAGGGCTCGGGGGAAGGGAGGGTGGGGAAAGTGACCCACCCATAACCCAGACCACCACAGTCAGAAAGAAAACCTAGAAATCTACCCTCACAGGTGATGACAAAGCACCCAACACCCCAGTCAGGGTGGCAGAGAAGGCCAAGAAGGGATCTGGAACTTTCATCCCCACCAAATGGTTACAACCCCCTCTCCCACACCACAGTGTCAGCAGAGACCAAGAGTCACAACTGCCATCTCCGGCAGTGATGAGAAACCGTTCTCAGATGTCAGCAGAAACCAAGGGGCACCCTACCTAAAAGTACTGAAGCAGTGACCCGCACATTCTCCTACCCAAGTGATATCAAAGAAAGCCAGCTAAAAGAACAGGTTTAAATGAGAGCCAGAGCTGCTTAACATAATACAAAAATGTACAGATTTCAATTAAAAATCATTCTTCAGACCAAAACCAGGAAGTTGCCAAACTAATGAAAAGGGCAATCATTAGGTGCCAAAACGGAGACAACAGAAAAGAATTATCTGGTGAAGATTACAAAGTGGCCATGATAAACATGATTCAACAAATAATTAGGTACATGCTTGAAACAGAAGGAGAACCCGAACAAAGAAATACAGGAAATGATAACCAAATTGAGAGTTTAGAACTGAAAAATACAATAACTGAAATTAAAAACTTAGTGGCTACACTCAAGAATAGAGTGAAAGGGAGAGAGGAAAAGACTCAGTGAAATAAAAGAACAGGAGAAATCACGTTATTAGAACAACATGAGAAAATCAACTGAAAGAACGAACAGAGCCTCAGGGGCCACTGTTGGACTGTACCAAAAATCTAACATCCATGTTACCAAAGTCCCAGAAGGAGAACAGAAAAACGATGCGGCAAGAAAGTTCTTGAAGAAATAATGGCTAAAAACTTCCCAAGTTTGGCAAAGGATGCAAACCTACCAATTCAAAAAGATCAGCAAATGCCAAACAGGATAAACCCAAAGAAATTCACGCCAAGACACATTATAAATTAAACTCCTGAAAACTAAAGACAGAAAAAAAAATCTTGAAAGTAATCAGAGGAAAAATGACATCTTTCCTCTAAGGCAAAAATTACTTGAATGACAACAAACTTCTCATCAGAAACCATGGAGGCCAAAAAGAAGTGGCACAGTACTTTTCAACCAGAATCCTACAACCAGGAGAAATATCCTTTGGGAATGAAGGAAAAATCAAAACATTTCTCATGTGAAGGAAAACTCAGCCATTCCCATGTAAAGAGAATTTGTTGCCAGCATGCCTACTCTAAAAGAATAGCTATAGGATGTTCTCTAAACAGAAAGGAAATGATTTTTTTAAAAAAGGAAAGCTTGGAGTATCAGAAAGGACACAGTAAGCAAAAATGTGGATAAATAAAGGGACATGGTGTGGAGGGCGGGTGGTAAGGTTTCCATACTTCACTCAAAGTAGAAAATGATGACACTAGTAAAACGTTAGGAAGTTAAATAAAAACAACTTCAACACTAGAGAAACCACCAAAAAGTGTACGCTCAAAAACATTAGATAAATCGAAACGAAATTCTCTAAAAATGTTCAAGTAATTCAAAGAAAAGCATAAAAAAGAAAACAGAAAAACAAAAGAGAGAATAATCAGAAAACAACAATGAAACAACAGAATTAAGATTTAGCATATCAATAATTACATTAAATGTAAATGTTCTAATTATACCTGACAGAAAGGGCAGATGAAAAAAGCAACTACACGCTATCAGCACAAATTAAAATGCAGTGAGGCAGGTCAAAGGCAAAAGAAGGGAAAGTTATATATCGTGTAAACAGTAAAAAAGGAAAATGGGTAATCTATTATCATCAGATTTAATATTTAATATTTCAATAAGTATTAATTTATTATTAATTAATAATTTAATATTTAATATTATCATCAGATAAAGCTGACTTCACAGCAAAGAAAATTACCAGGAAAAAAAACAACGAAATGCTCAGTCCACTAAGAAGACATCACAATTCTGAATTCATATGTACCAAACAAAAGAGTTGATAAAGATATGAAGCAAAAATGGACAGGTCTGAAAGGAGAAATAGACAATTCCACAATTATAATTAAGAGACTTCAATACCCCTCTCTCAACAATTAAGAGAAATAGAATATCAGCATGGATATAGAAAAACACAAATTAATGGAAATCTAATGAACATTTATAAAATACTCTGCCCAACAGAACGGGCCTCCCAGGTGGCACAGTGGTGAAGAAGCCACTGCAGGAGATGCAAGAGACATGGGTTCGATCCCTGGGTAAGGAAGATCCCCTGGAAGAGGAAATGGCTACCTGCTCCAGTTACTGAGTGTAGCATTTTAACAGCATCATCTTTTAGGACTGATGCTGAAGCTGAAGCTCCAAATACTTTGGCCACCTGATGTGAAGAGCCAACTCATGGGAAAAGACCCTGATTCTGAGAAAGACTGAAGGCAGGAGGAGAAGGGGATGACAGAGGGAAAGATGGTTGGATGGCATCACCGACTCAATGGTCATGAGTTCAAGCAAACTCCAGAAGACAGCAAAGGACAGGGAAGCCTGGCGTGCTGCAGTCCACGGGGTCACAAAGAGCTGGGCATGCCTGAGTGACTGAACAATAACCCGCTCCAGTATTCTTGCCTGGAAAATTCCATGGACAGAGGAGCCTGGTTTGCTATACAGTCCATGGGGTGGCAAAAAGTTGACCATAACTGAGCACACACACTCAACAAAATACACATTCTTTTCAAAAGTTTGTAGAATATATATCAAGAAAGACCATATAGTCTATAACACAAACCTCAACAAATTCAAAAGACCTGAAATCAACACAGTATCTTCTCCAACCATAATAGAATCAACCTAGAAATTGATAACAGGAAATATTCAAATCCTTAGATACTAAACAACACACTTCTAAATAATTCATGGGTCAAACAGGAAGTCTAAAGGGAAATCAAAAATACACTAAACTAAATGAAAATACAACATATCAAAATTTGTGGGCCACAGGTAAAGCAGAGCTGAGCTATTTATAGCACCAGAGGTAATTTATAGTATTATAAATATAGAGATAGGTAGCACTAGAGATGGGCTTACCAGGTGGTGCCAGCGGTAAAGAATCTGCCTGCCAATGCAGGAGATGCCAGAGATGCAGGTTCAATCCCTGGGTTGGGAAGATATTTAGAAAAGCAAATGGCCACCCACTCCAGTATTCATGCCTGTAAAATTCCAAGGACAGAGGAACCTGGCAGGCTACAGTCCATGGGTCCCAAAGAGTCAGACACAACCGAGTGCACACAGCACGAGACACAGTTTATATCATTAGAAAAAAGGAAAAGTCTCAAACCAATATTTGAAGCTGCTATATACCTCAAGAGCCTACAGAGCAAAAACAAAACAAAAGACAAACAGTAGGAAGGAAATAGTAAAGATGCAAGCAGAAATCAATACAAAAGAAAACAGAAAAATACAGAAAATCAATGAAAACAATGAAATCAATGGAAAAATGATTCTTTGAAGACACCAACAAAATCAACAGATATCTAACAAGTTATCAAGGTAAGGAATAAAACCACAGATATCACTACATACCCTGTAGCCATCAAAGGGATAATAAAAGACAGCTATAAACTCTTTTGACATAAATTTGATAATGTAGATGAAATAAACCAAGTCTTCAAAAATCACAAATTATCACAATTTACCCACTATAAAACAGTAATTAGCCCTACAACTATGAAGGAAACTCAATTAGTAATCAGTTCAGTTCAGTCGCTCAGTCATGTCCATCTCTTTGTGACCCCATGGACTGCAGCACGCCAGGTCTCCCTGTCCATTACCAGCTCCCGGAGCTTGTTCAAAGTCATGTCCATAAAAAAAAAAAAAAAAAAAAATCATGTCCATCGACTTGTTGTTTAGTCACTAAGTCATATCTGACTCTTTTTGCAACCCCATGGACTGTAGCCCTGCTGTCCTTGGGATTTCCAAGACAAGAATACTGGAGTGGGTTGCCATTTCCTTCCCGGAGGATCTTCTCAACACTCTTGCATAAAGTGAAAGTATCAGCTGCTCAGCCATGTCAGATTCTTTGTGCCCCATGGATTGTAGCTTGCCAGGCTCCTCTGTCCATGGGGTTTTCCAGGCAAGAATACTGGAGTGGGCTGCCATTTCCTGTCTGAGGCACCAGGAAAGCCTCTCTGGACCGTGGAATCGAGCCCACACCTCCTGCACTGAATTTTTCACCACTGAGCTACCAGGGAAGCCCAGAATTTGTAATATTGATATAAGATCTCCCAAAAAATAAGTCTCCAGGCCTAGTTTAATTAAAGAATTCTACAAAATGCTTAAACCAGAATTAACCTAATTATGAATTAATTAATTCTAAAGCCTCTTCTTGAAAACAGAAGAAAGAAGAAACATCTCCTAATTAATTTTTCTGAAACTACCCTGTCATCAAAATCAAGACAATAAAAAATAAATAAAACTGCGTATCAATATCCCCCATAAATATAAACATAAAAATTCTTAAGAAAAAATGGACAAGTAGGTATATAAAAAGGAATATATACAATTACTAAGTGAGGTTTATTTCAGGAAGGCAGGTTCATTCAGTATTCAAAATCAATCAATGTAATCCAAAAGACTAAAGAAGAAAAACCACATGATCATATCAACCAATGAAATAAAAGCACTGGACAAAATTCAACAATTTTTCAAGATTAAAAACTCTCAGCAAACAGGAATATAAGGAAACTTCCTCAACTTGATAAAGAGTATTTGCAAAAAATCGTATTAACTTAAACACTATACTTGGGGGAGAGACTGGATCCTTTCTAAGACTAGGAACAAGACAAAGATGTCCACATTCGCTGGTCTCATTCAGCATAGTCCTGTCCAGTCCTGGACAGTCCTGACAGCATAGTTCTAGACAGTGAAAAAAAAAGTTAAAAGTAAAAGGGTACAGATTAGAAAGAAAAAATAAAACTGTCCATATTGCACATGACATTATTATCCACATAGAAAATTCCAAGGAATCTACAAAAAAGGTCCTAGAATAATAAAGAAAGTTATAAAGATACAAGGTAAACATCCAAAAATTAATTATATTTCTACATGTTAGCAATGAACATAATGACACTAAAATTAAAAATACCGTTTACAATCACTTTTTTTAAGAAGAAATACTGAAGTGTAAATCTAACAAAATATAGACTGAATTTGTTTGCAAAAAATTACACAATGGTGATGAAAAGAGAGCTAAACAAATTGAAAGACATACCATGTCTGTGACTGGAAGACTCATGAAGTAAAGATGTCCAATCTCCACAAATTGATAACAGGTTTAATGCAACTATCAAAATCTCAGCAAGTTACTTTCATAGATGCAGACAAAATTATTCTAAAATTTATTTGGAAAGGCAAAGGAAATAAATGAACTAAAACTATTTTGATTAAAAAAAGATTAAAGTGGGAGGAATCAGTCTACCCATTATCAAGACTTATTCTATTTAGTTATGGTAACCAAGACTATGATGCTGGCAGAGGGATAGACATATAGATCAACAGAAAAACTGAGGCCCCAGAATACACAAGTGGCTTTTGACAAAGGTACAAAAGTAGTTCATTAGAGGAAAAAGAGCCTTTTCAATAAAAGGAGGTGGAACAACAGGATATCCATGGTGGGTGGTGGGGAGAGGAGAGGAGGGAGAGAGAGAGAAATTTTGAAGTGTCACTCCTTATACAAAAACTACAAAATTTAAAAAATTAACTCAAAATGAATCACACGCTTTACATTTTAGTAAAACTATAAACTTTTAGGATTAAAAAATAACACAGAGGAAAATCCTCAAGATCTAAGGCTAGGCAAATAGCTCTCAGAATTGACACCAAAAATATGTTCTATATGAAGAAGAAATGGTAACTTGAACTTCATCAAAATAAAAAACTTCTGATCTGCAACAGACTCTGTTAAGAGGGTGAAAAGACAAGTCACAGAGTGGTAGAAAATGTCTATAAATCACACATACAATAAAGGACTAGTATCTAGGATACAGTTTTCAAAACTCAACAATTAAAAAAAATCTAATTAGAAATTGGGCAAAACACATGAAGAGGCAATTCAACAAAGTATATACACATATGGCAACATACGCACATAACAAGATAGTCAGCATCATTAGCAGTTAGAAAAATGCAAATTAAAACCACGATGCAGTATGAAAGTGAAAGTGAAATTGCTCAGTCGTGTCTGACTTTTAGCAATCCCATGGACTGCAGCCCCACCAGGCTCCTCCGCCCATGGGATTTTCCAGGCAAGAGTACTGGAGTGGGTTGCCGTTGCCTTCTCCAGGGAATCTTCCCGACCCAGGGATCGAACCCAGGTCTCCCACATTGTAGACAGACACTTTTCCTCATATTGCTAGCAAGGATCTGGAAAAATGGAACCCACCTACATTGCTGGTGGGGATGTAAAATACTATCACCACTTTAGAAAACAAGTTTAGTAGTTCTTCAAAAGGTTGAACATAGAGTTACTGTATGACCCAGCAATTCCACTACCAGTTATATACCCCAAAGAAGTGAAAATGTGTGTTCAACTTACAGATGTATTTATAGCAGTTTCATTTTAATAACCAAAAACTGTAAACAAGCCAGATGGCCTTTAATGGGTAAATGATTATACAACTGTGGTACAGCTATACCATGGAATACTATTCTGCAAAAAAAAGGGACAAACTTGATATAACACATCAATTTGGATGAAATCTCCAGGAAATTATACTGAGTGAGTAAAGCCAATTTCAAAATGTTACATTCTGTATGGTTCCATTTATATAACATTCTTGAGATGACAAAACTATAGAAATAGAGAACAGTTTACTGGCTGTCAGGGATTAAAGAGCATATAGGGACAAAAGGAAAATAGGGATGCTTGTGATGGTGGAAATGTGCTGTACTTTGACTGTAACAATGCCAGTATCTTGCTCCTGATATATTGTGCTACAGTTTTTCAAGATGCTACTAGTGGAGGAAAGTGTGTAGAAGGTACAGGGGATCTCTGTATAATTTATTAGAACTGAATCCCCAATTATCTCAAAACAAAAAGTTACATTTTTAAAAAATGCAAATAATAAATGTATAGAGTCAGATCCACATTTACCATTTAAAATGTTTCCAATAGCCTATTTTACTTTAGATTTCCAGAGCTGTTCTCATCCCATTTTCCTCTTTCTTTTGCTACTCCAATGCCAAAAGATCTTTGTTGTACACTTCTCCCTTATAAATGTCAAGTAATTCTTTTACCTCATCAAAAACAAAATGTTTGGCTAGCTCCCTTATTTCCTTTTTTTTTAATGTGTTATACAAACACGTCTTTCTCAAAATCAAACTCCATACCAAAAATGTTTCATAACATGGATTCAGTCAAGCTCAATGTCTGCTGTTTTTGTTCATCCGTGCGTGCATGCTCAGCTGCTTCCGTCGTGTCAAACTCTTCGCAGCCCTATGGACTGTAGCCCACTAGGCTCCTCAGACCATGAGATTCTCCAGGCAAGAATACTAGAGTAGTTGCCATGCCCTCCTCCAGGGGATCTTCCACCACCCAGGGATGGAACCAGCATCTCCTGCATTGTAGGCGGATTCTTTACTGCTGAGCCACCAGGGAAGGCCTTATTCATTCATATTTCTTGGTAAGATCACATTTCATATCAATACCCTTAAAATTTTATTGTTTATTGGCACCAGAGCTTCCCCAGAAAGTGGAAGTTAGTTGCATTGTGATGATTCTTGCTTGCTTTGATGTATCACAGGAAGCAGAAGAGAGATACAAAAAGCAAGCACAAATATAGGGAAAGAAACAAAGCCAAAATATGCAAAGGAGAAAAACATTAAAAAGCACTTTTCAAATATAGAGACACTGAGAACAATAAGAGCAAAGGCTTGGACAAGAAATAAGATGTCAGTGCTTCACTAAACAAAACTACAGTGCCAAGAGATGCAGCTTCATCCCAGCCTGTCATGTTCCAAGTGCATAAAAACAATCAAAACTGAAAGTCTGTGTTACTCCACAGCTTTTTATTCAAAAACAATTACAGCAAAAGAGCCTCATTTTAATCCAAATTATCACTTTTGGCAAATGGCCTATCACTTATCTAATACACAAAAGAATATTTATCCAGCATCCTAAACACTGCTAAGTCACTTCAGTCGTGTCCGACTCTGTGCGACCCCAAAGACAGCAGCCCACCAGGCTTCCCCGCCCCTGGGATTCTCCAGGCAAGAACACTGGAGTGGGTTGCCATTGCCTTCTCCAATGCGTGAAAGTGAAAAGTCAAAGTGAAGCTGCTCAGTCGTGTCAGACTCTTAGCGACCCCATGGACTGTAGCCTGCCAGGCTCCTCCATCCATGGGATTTTCCAGGCAAGAGTACTGGAGTGGGGTGCCACACAGGAAACATCTAAATTTAACTCAAAAAATTATAGAACTACTCTTTTTAAAAGTCTGTTATTACTGTCATTGTTTTTGCTTTTGCTTTTATCTAGTCTGATTATCAAATTACCATATAACTGAAGGTAAATTCATTACAGTGCAAGATACATGTCAATGAGATGATCATCAACTCTCTGAATGGGGGACTCAAGAGTCCACTGGTTAAGATCTCACTTTCCAGTTCCAGGGGCGCAGGTTCATTCCCTTGTGGGGAAGCTAAGATCCCACATGCCTCACAACCAAAAAACCAGAGCATAAACAACAAAAGCAATATTATAACAAATTCAATAAAGACTTTAGAAATGGTGCCTATCCAAAAAAAGAAAAAAAAAACTGTGAATGGGAGGCATGTATTAACAGAGTCCTAGTCCATATATATCATCACAAATCACATCAAGGTAATCTAGCTGGATGTACTGTGATAGCTCTTGCTTACTTAGATGTTTAATTGGGCAATGCATGTTTTTCAAAGTTCTAAGTCACAGTTCACAGTTATGCAAATACATATCACATGATTAAATTTATTTTATCAATCACTGTGCTCTTAGACTTATACATCTCAGCTTTTTAATTATAAATCTAGAATAGGTTCAACAGTACATGAACCATGAACTTCCAGATGTTCAAGCTGGATTTAGAAAAGGCAGAGGAACCAGAGATCAAATTGACAATACCTGTTGGATCATCAAAAAAGCAAGAGAGATCCTGAAAAACATCTACTTCTACACCAAAGCCTTTGACTGTGCGGATCACAACAAACTGTGGAAAATTCTTTTTTTTTTTTTTTTTTGGAAAATTCTTCAAGAGATGGGAATACCAGACCACCTTTCCTGTCTCCTAAGAAATCTGTATGCAGGTCAAGAAGCAACAGTTAGAACTGGACATGGAACAACAGACTGGTTCCAAATCAGGAAAGGAGTACATCAAGGCTGTATACTGTCACCTTGCTTATTTAACTTATACACAGAGCACATTATGCGAAATGCTGGGCTGGATGAAGCACAAGCTGGAATCAAGATTGCCGGGAGAAATATCAATACCTCAGATATGCAGATGACACCACTCTTACGGCAGAAAGCAAAGAAGAACTAAAGAGCCTCTTGATGAAAGCGAAAGAGAAAGTGAAAAAGTTGGCTTAAAACTCAACATTCAGAAAACTAAGATCATAGCATCCAGTTCCATCACTTCATTGCAGATAGATAGGGAAACAGTGGAAACAGTGACAGACTTTATTTGGGGGGGCTCCAAAATCACTGCAGATGGTGACTGCAGCCATGAAATTAAAAGACGCTTGCTCCTTGGAAGAAAAGTTATGACCAACCTAGACAGCATAGTAAAAAGCAGAGATATTACTTTGCCAACAAAGGTCCATCTAGTCAAAGCTATGGTTTTTCCAGTAGTCATGTATGGATGTGAGAGCTGGACTATAAAGAAAGCTGAGCGCTGAAAAATTGATGCTCTTGAACTGTGATGTTGGAGAAGACTCTTGAGAGTCCCTTGGGCTGCAAGGAGATCAAACCAGTCCATTCTAAAGGAAATCAGTCCTGAATATTCATTGGAATGACTGATGCTTAAACTGAAACTCCCAATACTTCGGCCACCTGATGCGAAGAAATGACTCACTGGAAAAGACCCTGATGCTGGGAAAGATTGAAGGCAGGAGGAGAGGGGACAACAGAGGATGAGATGGTTGGATGGCATCACCAACTCTATGGACATGAGTTTGAGTAAGCTCCAGGAGTTGGTGATGGACAGGAAGGCCTAGCTTGCTACAGTCTATGGGGTCTCAAAGAGTCAGACACAACTGAGCAACTGAACTGAACTGAGAGTAAGTTAGGTTCCAGACATTGTAGGTAAATAGCCTCCATTAATTAATAGCACATACCTTTTCCAGAGAGTATATTGTGAATTACACAACTTAAGACAAAATATCTACGATTACTTTATTTGCTGGCAATTTTTTAAATGGCCAAGGTAGGTTGGTCTTTTTTAACACCAAATTTAAGACTATTAGGAATAAAATTATTATGGCTTTAACAGCATTTATGTCATTCTAGAACACAACCCAAATAACTTTCAAAGACCTTTGGCTCTATCCTTAAGTACTCTCTCTCACTGTATTTCTTTTGAAGGAATAAAGTGGCTTATTCAGGTTCTTCAACTTTCATAAAAATACTCCAATCCACAGATGGTTTACTTTTAAAGTACATGTGGGTCTTACTTAACTAAGAACACAGGCAAGTGATACATTCAGAAAGAAAGGCAAGTATATATATGTATAATCTTGAACTCATTGATAATTGTCATTGTCAAAAACCTTGACTACTAAAAGCAGTACTTAGGAAGAATTAACTAATGTACATGTAACGCATACACTCTTCTATATTAGAAATTATGAAGACTGGTCACAAGCATTTTACTAAGGAAAGGGTGTACAGCATTCAAAGATTCTCAAAGTGATCAATAATCAAAAACAGGAGGTAAGTGCACAAGTTTCACTGTATATATTGTCAAATCTATGCCCTGATTAAGGCAAGACAAGCAGACACCTTCATTCCCTTGACTCCCTGCAGAACTGCTTTTACTGAATTGTGCTTTGGTTATGCTGTATGTTTTCACTAGAGGACAATGTAAGAAGCAGCCTGTCACATATTGCTGCATTTCCTATATGGATATTAAAGCTACATTACACAGGGTCTTCTTTGTAAGGACACATGGTATAAACAGCTCTCTGGTCTTACTCAGAACCAAGAATAGCTGTGCTTCTCCAAAGTAACTACTTTTTAATTTTACACCATAACTCAAACAACAAAGCATATCTCATTTTTGTACTAGCTGCTGGAAACCCTAGAGCCAAACCGATGGCTACTTTAACAAACATAATCTTTTTACAGCTCTCTCTTGACTTCATATTCTTTCCTACCTTTGCTTTCCCTTGCCCTAATTTGCTCACCACCGTTGACTGTATCTACTATATGTATTTTTGTAAATCACATATATTTTTGGAAACCATCTAATTCCTCTCTACAACAAGGCAAGGAGAAAATCAGAGAAAAAGAGAGGGAAGGGGAGAACAGTCAACTGTCAACCAGAATAAGAGGGCAAGGAGATTGAGAATAACCACAAAACAAAGTTAAAACAAAATTAATTACCTTTCAAAAAATCAGTCAAAACGTAAAGGAAATATTAATGCTAAGTTGCCTGCAATTTGAAAGAAAACATTTAACATCCTTAGGATATCTATAAATGCAAAATATAACATAAATATAACTTACAAATTTATATCACAAATTGCTTTTTAAAATAGCCAAAATATTAAAGTATTTCATTATCATTTTCTATTTCTTAGCTGACCTCTGCTTATTTCAAATATTCAAACAAAGTTCGTGCAACATCAGTTAGTCAGCAAACTGTCTTCTTTGTTTTCTGTTACATACTCCAGCAGA
This sequence comes from Bos javanicus, assembly GCF_032452875.1. Lineage (NCBI taxonomy): Eukaryota > Metazoa > Chordata > Mammalia > Artiodactyla > Bovidae > Bos > Bos javanicus. Next base: position 11,794,573 of record NC_083878.1, on the reverse strand, counting down.
TACTACAACACTACAAAAAAAAAGCTTTACTCTTTTTTCTCATAGCCTTAGCAGGTTATCTCTAAAAAATAAGTTATTAGTCACAACAGGTCACAAGTGTTTAAGACCAGCTCTGTTTTTAACTCAGTTTTTACTAACTCATCTCCCCTTATTATTTTTGGTATTTCCTCCAAGCAAATATTAAATATCATAGATGCTCAGTATCTCAACCTAGATTCACACATTTCATAGGGAAGCTACTTACAAATTTAATTTCAGGCTATTTTCAGCAGGAAGCTGAAACCCCGTATGTGATTAAATCAATTATTACATCATTAGCAAATGCTAAAAGCTATCAAATCCAATGATGGAAAGAATAAAAATATTATTTTCCTCAATGACATAAAAATATTCATATTCCAAACTATATTCATATTTTAAACTACACATATCATATTTCAAACTAAAGCAAAATCATAAATGTCATCTAAAATCCTAAACTGCTTCCGAAATAACTGTCCTAAATAAATGTCCATACTAAATAACTGTCCTTCAAAATAACTGTCCATACTACACAACTGTCCTTCTCAATAATTTTTTGCAACTAATTCATATACAAATTATGCAGATGCTGGAAATTATGTAAACATTTTAATATATACCATAACATTTTAAAGTAAAGAATTTATTAAAATGTTGACATCCTCTGATTTGCTAAGAATTTCATTTGTATATGAAGCAGTATTATCTAATAATGTTTACTGCATTCCCCCAAAACCTGCTGATTTCAAATTATCATAGCCTACAGGTATAAGATTTTTGTAATTTTAAACAGTCTGTTTATTCATGTTCCTTTATAATTAAAACAATAAAAAGGAAAGTTTGAAACTTTCATTCCACAAAAAAACAACAGTTTCTTTGTTTTAGTAATCACAACCCATTTTCGTTTGCATACTCCTAATGCATTTAAGCACAGTATACCTGTCAAAGGCTCTTAGTTCAGTTCAGTTTGTTCAGTCGTGTCCGACTCTTTGTGACCCCATGGACTACAGCACACCAGGCCTCCCTGTCCATTACCGACTCCCAGAGTTTACTCAAACTCATGTCCAAAGGCTCTTCACTAGTGCTCAAATCAAAAAGAAAAAAAGCCAACCTTATAGAAAAATAAGCAAAGGACACAGACAAACAGAAAACACATACATATACACACACAGCCTTTATATATAGGAAGAAACATTAAGCCTCACTCATAGAAAGAAATACAACACAAATAAAAACTTCACTGAAATACCATTTTCACTTATCATATTGGAAAAATCTCAAAAGTCTAACACACATGCTTTGTTTAAAAAGCTATGGAGAAATAAGCAATCTCATAGGCCGCTAGAAGGAGAACAAAATGATATAACCTCTATAGAGAGTAATACCTATGAAAGTAGAAATATTTAATACATTCATCATTTTACCTAGCAATCCCACTTCTGAAAATACATCCTACAGATACGGTACAACGTGTACAATAAGAAATGACAGATATTCAAGGTTATTCACAGTTGCATCATTTTGTCCAAAAGAAGACTGGAAATACCCAAATATACAGAAATAGGGGACTGGATGAATAAACCATAGTACAGTCACACTATGTAGCTGTAAAAAATGAATAAGGAAAATCTCTACATACTGATACGGACAGATCTCCAAAATATATTGATGAAATAATACAAAAAGTACAAGACACTAAGCTACATAATTGTATATACAGTATATTATTTATTATATAAAAGGGGAGGAGAAAATAAAATCATATACGCCTATATTTGTAATAAAATACGATGGAAGAATAAACAACAAACTAATAAAACAAAAAGAGGGAATAGGAAACATACTAGATTTATGGTTCATACCTTTTTATTTGCACTTTTTAAATATTTCTAACCCATAGAAATAATTTACCTACTCGTTTTTTTATTTTCAGAATTATACTAGGTAAAACTTCCACATGAGTTTCACCAGCATCACATATTTGATCTGATGATACCTAATAAACTCTTCAAATTCAATATAGGAAATGATTGCCAAATGTTACTCTCCCATTTAATTTCCCTCTGTGACTACTAATTTTCTTATGGCTTGAATCTAATTGATCAGATAACATACTAGAATAACCTTCCACTGGAAAAGCTGCAATGAAAATTTGTGCTTAGCTCAAATAAAATCAAAGTTGGAGCCCACTGCTGATAGAACCAAACCAACACTGTCTTACCAGCTACACGGCTTTGTTCATTTTTCCAATTTCCCTGACAATTCAATGAAGTTATTATAATAAAACCTAACATTATCAAATTACAAAAAAATTCATTATCCTACTTCATACTGTACAGAAACCTTTTAATGACCCAGATAACCACAATGGTGCACTCACCTAGAGCCAGACATCCTGGAGTGTGAAATCAAGTGGGCCTAAGGAAGCATCACTATGAACAAAGCTAGTGGAAGTGATGGAATTCCAGTTGAGTATTTCAAATCCTAAAAGATGATGCTGTGAAAATGCTGTACTCAACATGCCAGCAAATGTGGAAAACTCAGCAGTGGCCACAGGACTGGAAAAGGTCAGTTTTCATTCCAATTAAAGAAAGGCAATGCCAAAGTATGTTCAAATTACCATACAATTGCAATCATTTCACATGCCAGTAAGATTATGCTCAAAATCCTTCAAGCTAGGCTTTTGCAGTATGTGAACCAAGAACTTCCAGATGTACAAGCTGGATTTAGAAAAGGCAGTGGAACCAGAGATCAAATTGCCAACATATGCTGGATCATACATAGAAAAAGCAAGGGAATTCAAAAAAACCATATACTTCTGCTTCACTGACTATGCTAAACCCTTTGACTGTGTGGATCACAACAAACTATAGAATATTCTTAACAAGATGAGAATACCAGACACATTAGCTGCCTCCAGAGAAATCTGAATACAGGACAAAAAGCAATAGTTAGAACTGGAAATGGAAAAATGGACTAGTTTCAAATCGGGAAAGGAGTATGTGAAAGCTGAATACTGTCACCCTGCTGATTTAACTTATATGCAGAGTACGGCATGTGAAATGCCGGGCTGGATGAAGCACAAGCTGGAATGAAGATTGCAGGGAGAAATACCAACAACCTCAGATATGCAGGTGATACTCTTTAATGGCAGAAAGCAAAGACAAACTAAAGGGCCTCTGATGAAGGTGAAAGAGTAAAGAGTGAAAAAGCTGGCTTGAAACTCAACATTCAAAAACTGAAGATCATGGCATCTGGTCCCATCACTTCATGGCAAATAAATGGAGAAAATGTGGAAACAGTGTCCAATTTCGTTTTCTTGGGCTCCAAAATCACACATGATGACTGCAGCCACGAAATTAAAAGACACTTGCTCCTTGGAGGAAAAGTTACCACAAACCTAGACAATGTATCAAAAAGCAGAGACATCACTTTGCTGATAAAGGTCCATATAGTTAAAGCTATGGTTTTACCAGTAGTCATGTATGGATGTGAGAGTTGGAGCATAAAGAAGACTGAGCACTGAACAATCGATGCTTTTGAACTGTGGTGTTGGAGAAGACTCTTGAGAGTCCCTTGGACTGCAAGGAGATCAAACCAGTCAATCCTAAAGGAAATCAACCCTGAATATTCACTGGAAGAACTGATGCTGAAGCTGAAGCTCCAATACTTTGGCCACCTGATGTGAAGAGCTGACTCATTGGAAAAGACCCTGATGCTGGGAAAAAATTGAGAGCAAGAGGAGAAGCGGGGCAACAGAGGACAAGATGGTTGGATGGCATCACAGACTCAATGAACATGAGTTCAAGCAAACTTAGGAAGACAGTGAAGGACAGGGAAGCCTGGCATGCTGCAGTTCATGGGGTCGCAAAGAGTCAGCCTCAACTTAGTGACTGAACAACAATTCCATAGTGTAACTGAAACTTATTTCTATTCCATTCTTCCCAAATCTATAAATATTTTAACTTAGAAAATAAAATTTTACTCAAGAGTTATACTTAAATTTGAAAATTTTTAACAACACTGCAAAAATACTGAAGAATGACAGGCATCAGAGGCCAATTACTTTAGGTTATGCTTTCAATGAAGAGAAAAAGAAACTCTAAAATTATATGTAATTCCAAAAAATAAAATCTTCTGATATGTCAAGGTTTTCAAGATTTTCAGCAGTTTATTTTTTCTCAAAAGCCTGAAGTGAAGTGAAGTCATTCAGTCGTGTCTGACTCTTTGCGACTCCATGGACTGTAGCCTACTACACTCCTCTGTCCATGGGATTTTCCAGGCAAGAGTACTGGAGTGGGCTGCCATTTCCTTCTCCAGCTCAAAAGCCTAGTCATACTTTTTTAAAGACAGTTAATCTGCAAATCAGTTAATTAATCCCCTAGATAATTAACAGCTCATGGTACAATTATTTTATTCTTCTATTCATTAAACAAATATTTATTGAGCACCAACTGTTTGCCAGGCCCTCTCTTAGGTTCCCAGGATACAGTAGCAAACAAAAGGAATAAAATTCCTCCCCTCCTGGAATACAAATTCCAATAGAGGAGACAATCAAAAATATATGTCAGGCAGAAGTGCTATGAAGGAAAATAAAGTTCCTTCCCCTTTATTCTCTACTCCAACAAATGGCACCACCATTACTCACCCATTTACTTAGGCCAAGAGCCTTGGAATCATGCTTGGTTCCTCTCTTTCTTTAACCCCCATAAGTAATCCCAAAAGTTTGACTCTGTTTTCAAAATAATATTCTAAATCCAACTACTTCTCATCACCTTCTCCCCAATAGCTTACTGCATGCTACAACCATCTCATTATACAACCATGCTATAACCATTTGGATATAATTCCAAATATCCCTTGACTGGTTAAAGCTTCCCTGATAGCTTCCCTGTATAAAACTGCTGAAAATCTTGAAAACCTTGACATATCAGAAGATTTTATTTTTTGGAATTATATACAATTTTAGAGTTTCTTTTTCTCTTCATTGAAAGCATAACCTAAAGTAATTGGCCTCTGATGCCTGTCATTCTTTACATGGTAAAGAATCCGCCTGCAATTCAGGAGACCCCGGTTCCATTCCAATACAGGAGACTTCCCAGTTCTTCCCATCGGGAAGATCTCCTGAAGAAGCGATAGGCTACCCACTCCAATATTCTTGGGCTTCTCTTGTGGCTCAGCTGGTAAAGAATCCACCTGCAATGCGAGAGATCTGAGTTCAATTCCTGGGTAGGGAAAATCCCCTGGAGAACGGAAAGGCTACCCACTCCAGTATTCTGGCCTAGAAAATTCCATGGACAGTACATGGGTTCGCAAAGAGTTGGACACAACTGAGCAACTTTCACTTTTCTTTCACTTTCTTGACTGGTTTTCCTGTTTCTTCTCTTACTCCAATCTCCATATAGCAGCCAGAATGTTCTTTGTTTAACTTAAGTTAGTGCATGTCACTTCCCTGCTCAATGCTCTTCTCTACCTTGACATGACACTTAGAAATAAAAACAGTCTCTTTCTTAGTCTATGCTATCTGGACCCTCACTGATTTCCTACCATCACCTCCCACTATGCTTCTCCTGTGGGTCTTCATACTGTGCCTGCTGTCTGGAAGAGATACATGGCTTGCTACTTCAAACAACTTTTTCTAAACACCTAAGTCAGAAACAATATCCCATCACATGTAACATAACCACTAAATAGCACTATTATTTCATGTGCCTATGTGTCTGTTTATTCTGTAAGTGCTCTAGTAGAATTCATGGTCCAAAAGGGCAAGGACGTATCTATTTTGTTCTCTATTATATCCCAGAGTCCAGAAGAATACCTGGCACACAGAAGTTGTTTCATAAATATCTGTTGAATAAACAAATAAATTAATTCATGAATGAAGCCACTAAAATGATAGATATATAACAATGTATAATGTTACCTGAAAAAGCAACATATAACATGACATTATTCTTCTAATATAATAAAATTAATATGGAAAAAGTTTAAAAGAAATATACAAAAATAAGAGTTGTGACAGGGTGGTAGGATTAAGTTTGTTGTTGTCTGTTTCTTCTTTTTAAAAGTCACTACATTACAGTTATAAATTAAAATATAAAAAAAATTTTTTTAAAGGTTGAGTTCAGTTCAGTCACTCAGTCCTGTCCGACTCTTTGCGACCCCATGAATCGCAGCACACCAGGCCTCCCTGTCCATCACCAACTCCCAGAGTTTACCCAAACTCATGTCCATTGTGTTGGTGATGCCATCCAGCCATCTCATCCTCTGTCGTCCCCTTCTCCTCCTGCCCCCAATCTCTCCCAGCATCAGGGTCTTTTCCAATGAGTCAACTCTTCGCATGAGGTGGCCAAAGTACTGGAGTTTCAGCTTTAGCATCAGTCCTTCCAATGAACACCCAGGACTGATCTCCTTTAGAATGGACTGGTTGGATCTCCTTGCAGTCCAAGGGACTCTCAAGAGTCTTCTCCTATACCACAGTTCAAAAGCATCAATTCTTCCACACTCAGCTTTCTTCACAGTCCAACTCTCACATCCATACATGACCACAGGAAAAACCATAGCCTTGACTAGACGGACCTTTGTTGGCAAAGTAATGTCTCTGCTTTTCAATATGCTATCTAGGTTGGTCATAACTTTCCTTCCAAGGAGTAAGCATCTTTTAATTTCATGGCTGCAATCACCATCTGCAGTGATTTTGGAACCCAAAAAAATAAAGTCTGACATTGTTTCCACTGTATCCCCATCTATTTCCCATGAATGGGTAGTTACTACTAAAAAATAAACAATCAGAAATAGGAGATCATTTCTTTCCCCTCATTGATTGACAAGGAGGGAGAATATCAGAGTCACCTAAACTGCTTTTATAAAATTGTTTCCTATCTCCTCCTCCGTTCTCCATCTATCTCAAAATAACCACTTCCAGGGTCTGATTATTGATGAATATTTTATCCCTCAGATATATGAGTAGAAGTAAAAAATCAAAGTCAAGAATCACTCCAAACACAAAGTTTTGTAATTAACACTGGCTTGGTGGCAAAGAATCCCCCTGACAAGCAGGAGACACAGGTTCAGTCCCTGGGTGGGGAAGATCCCTTGGAGAAGGAAATGGCAACCCACTCTTGCCTGAGAAATTCCGTAGACAGAGGAGCCTGGCGGGCTACAGTCTATGGAGTCACAGAGTCAGACACGACTTAGCAACTAAACAACAACAATGAAACACCTAAGTCCTCATTACAAACTCAAGGGTAAAAGGCAGGATATGACTCACACTATCGGAGTTACAAATGGCAACCCACTCCAGTATTCTTGCATGGAGAATCCCAGAGACGGGGGAGCCTGGTGGGCTGCCTTCTATGGGGTCGCACAGAGTCGGACACAACTGAAGCGACTTAGCAGCAGCAGCAGGTACCATGAAGAATGCTTTATCTCCTTTTTTTTTTAATACTGTTCCTGCAATGTAGGTAGTATCCCCACTTAAAGATGAAAAAAAATTGCCCACTCAGGTGGTAAGTTGCTTATAAAAATAATTAACTGCTTAAAGAGATCCATACAAGGACCAATAATGAGAAAGTGTCATCAACCAAGGATTATCTGGATTTTGTACAACTTAGGCAATGGTGGAGAAGGCAGTGGCAACCCACTCCAGTACTCTTGCCTGGAAAATCCCATGGACAGAGGAGCCTGGTGGGCTGCAGTGCATGGGGTCGCAAAGAGTCGGACATGACTTAGCGACTTCCCTTTCACTTTCCTGCATTGGAGAAGGAAATCGCAACCCACTCCAGTGTTCTTGCCTGGAGAATCCCAGGGACAGGAGCCTGGTGGGCTGCCGTCTATGGGGTCGCATGGAGTCGGACACGACTGAAGTGACTTAGCAGTAGCAGGTAATGGAAGGCCAAAGGATGGAAAACAAAGCCATGTGGCCAAAGGCAGAGAAGCAGTAAGTGGGGAGGTCAGTTCACCATATTAAATTATCAAATGACATTCAGCAAAAGAGCTTTTGAAAATATCCCCCATATTTGTTTTCTGGAACAGGCAGCTTTATACACGGTTTGGGCTTCCCCAGTGGCTCAGCGGTGAAGAATCTGCCTGCAATGCAGGAGACATGGACAGGGACAGAGGAGCCTGGTGGGTTAGGCTATGGGGTCACAAGAGAAGGTCACAACTTAGCAACTAAACCACCTCCACCACCAAATAAGCAAGAGAGAAAACTGTTGCTATACCAAAAATACAACTTTTTAACAACAGAATAAATAAAGCAAGCATCTAAAAGGAAATGCATCAAAACAACAGCAGCTATGTCACAATAGTACAAGTAATTCTTAATACAGCTTCCAAAATTTTTATAATGTTGACAGAATTTTTAATGTTTTAATAGTGATAAAGATCAAATAGATAAGATTCTATCATTAATACCCTTTGTTAATCTTAAAACTAAGCAGTATAGCACAAAACCACTCCATACGGTAAGACAAGATTCAGTCCCTACAGTAAAGTGCTTTACCAGGATCAAATATAGCAATCATATCATTCTTACAACACCGACCCCTTAGAAATGGAAGGCAGCAACTAAGCTAAAAAGAGAAAATCATGAGCTGAAAACAATAGAGCAAACTTTTTCCCAGGTGAGAACACTCAGCAAGGGAGGTCCAATAAACACAAAGACAAGGTCTTGAAGGTTACACTGCTGCTACAAATAAAGAACATAAATTTCATGATAAAAAGACAAAATAAGTCAACCTGAAATATACCTGGATAAGAAAAAAATGGCACTCAACAAATGATGCTGGAAAAACTGCACATCAACATGCAAAAGAATGAAATTGGACACCCTTCCTTATATGATAGACAAAAATTAACTCAAAATGGATCACAGACTGTGATGTAGAAATAAAATTATACAACTCTTAGGAGCAAATGCTCATAATCTTGGGTTAAGCAGAGGTTGCCTAGATACAACACCAAAAGCACAAGCAAAAAAATAAAAACTAGATACACTGGCCTCATATCAAAAATTTAAAACTTTCGTGCAGCAGGTGACACCATCAAGAAAAATGAAAAAACCACCCAAAAGAATGGAAAAGTATTTTCAAATCCTATTCCCGGTAGAAGATATATCCAGAATATATAAAGAAAACTTATAACTCAACAATAAAAATAATCCAATTAAAAACTGAGCAAAGGAACTGAAGGCACTGCTCCAAAAAACATAATACACAAAACAAAAAACATAAACAAATAACTAAATAAGCACATGAAAAGATTAACCATTAGAGAAATACAAATCAAAATGACAGTGAGATGCAATTTCATATTCACTGGGATGGCTAAAATAAAAAGAGATAGCAACAAGTGCTGACAAGGATATGGAGAAACTAAAACCCTTATACATTGCTGCTGCTGCTGCTGCTGCTGCTGCTGCTAAGTCACTTCAGTCATGTCCGACTCTGTGCGACCCCACAGACGGCAGCCCAGCAGGCTCCCCAGTCCTGGGATTCTCCAGGCAAGAACACGAGTGGGTTGCCATTTCCTTCTCCAATGCATGAAAGTGAAAAGTGAAAATGAAGTCGTTCAGTCGTGTCTGACTCTTCAGGAGCCCATGGACTGCAGCCTACCAGGATCCTCCGTCCATGGGATTTTCCAGGCAAGAGTACTGGAGTGGGACTAAAAAATGGTGCAGGCATTTTGTTACACAGTTTAGCAGTTCCTCAAAATGTTCTATGATTCCATTTATACAAAGTGAACAAAATATGCAAACCCATGAAGACAGAAAGTAGTGACTGCCTGGGGAAGGGACAGAATGAAGAGTGACTGCTAATGGGTATGGGGTTTCTTTCAGAGCTGATGAAAATGTTCTAAAATTAGATTGTGGTAACTGTTACACAATTCTGTGAATTCACTAAAAAAAAAAAAACATTGAATTGTACAGTTTCAATTGGTTAACTGTACAGTATATGAATATCTCAATAAAGCTATTGTTTTAAAGGCAAGGTACTTCACTGCTAAATTTAAAAGTCTCTTTTAAAATCTTAAATAACAATTAAGACTGAATATTAATTGCTAGTACCCAGAGAGCAAAGTGAGGAAACAACTTATTTTGAATAAATGATATGAAAGAACACTAGGGATACATAGATGTGATTTGAAAAATGAGAATATAGAGCTATTACTCATGAGTGATTTGTGACCAATATTCTGTGATCAATTTTTGCAGTGTATTATCAGCACAATACTCTTGCCTGGAAAATCCCATGGACGGAGGAGCCTGGTGGGCTGCAGTCCATGGTGTCGCTAAGAGTCGGACACGACTGAGCGACTTCAGTTTCACTTTTCACTTCCATGCATTGGAGAAGGAAATGGCAACCCACTCCAGTGTTCTTGCCTGGAGAATCCCAGAGACGGGGTAGCCTGGTGGGCTGCCATCTATGTGGTCGCACAGAGTCGGATACGACTGAAGCGACTTAGCAGCAGCAGCACAATATCTTGTGATCAATTTCTGTAATGCATTAGCACTACAAAGCAAGAATCAATATTATTTTAAAAACAAGACATGCCCTTACACCTAATGGGCTTCTGTCGAGGTCCAGCCCCGGCTGATCCAGGGTATTCGAAGGAGAGACGGCTTAGGCGACCTATTTATTTATTTATTTATCAAAGATATAAAGAGTAATAGAATGAGGATAGCTCAGTACGAAAATTCAGTGGAGAAAAGAAGCTGAGTAGCTTGGTTTACGTGGAAAATCAATATAACCCGTGACACCAGGTTAGCTCTGACCACGGAGGCCGCAGGCGCCCTCTCGAATAGCAGAAGGTGCCCCACCTTAGACACCTTCTCGAGTGGGTCTTAGAAGCCCAGGCAAATAAATGGTCGCAGAGGATATCCGCGCTCCAGATAGAGACTCAGCTGGAAGTTAAGGGGAAGAATGACATGGGGAGACTAAGCTTTGGTGAGCAAGGCCCGTAGCTTTATTTTCAACAGGGGCTTTTATACCCTAAGTTACACATAGAGGATAATAGGGGATGCAAAGTCAGCAGTTTTTGATCCTTATCAAAAACCAGGGTTTCTTTCCTGCAAATTTACCATATACAAATGGTTTAGGTGATTTACATCATCTTCTGGCCAGAAGGCTTATTAACATTTTATGACTCTTGACAAAGACTTATCAACAAAGACTTATTTTCTCTAAGAGTAATTATTTTAAGGTTTGGCGCCATCTTCCGAAGATAAAATTGCATTCCTATAGGGCAGATGTGTAATGGGTTTACAACAAAGGAAAGAATTTATTACCTTAAGGGTCTAAAGTTACTAACACCAAGGCCACTACTTATTTTTTCTACATACCAACTATATTAATTAATACACATTCAAGGATACAATTCAGGGGATGTGGAAACTTGGCAACAAGCATTGGCTCATCAATGAAATCTTTTACTAGTTTTATTCTGACAGTTTCTAACTTTCTGAGAGGCTCTAAGCTATTTGAATATCTTAAGCTTCCTGTGCCTCTCGAGGCTGGGAGACTGTAAACAATAGTATGCATAGCTGTAGGAGTCCGGGTAAATTTGTCAGGCGAGTTAGAGAGCCATCTGAGGGATTTGGATTTAAACACTCCTAATTGCCCAGGAACTTTATTAATTGGAGCTGTAAGTTAACTCTTTGACAGAGAGAGCGAGATGGTGGTGGGGAACAGCCCCCAGTAAAGTCAGAGGTGAGAGCACAAAACAATAAAGTAGGCAGACTCTGGTTTTTTGGGGGTAGATGCTCGAGAATATCCGGGGGGACTCCTGAGGTTCGATCCCGCCTTTGCATATGCCTAGCCTCCTTCCTCATGACCTCTGTCACGAGTAGAATGCCTTACCGGCTCCCGGCAGGCTTCTTTCCTCATCTGCAAAATTAGGACTTGTAGCTAACAAAATAATTTTTGAGATGAAGACAGAGAAGAGATGGCCGCTTCCCCAAAAGAATCTTCTAGGCAACAGCCTCTGTATGTATGGATAAGCTTGGGACTTTTAGAATTACAATAAATAAATAAAGTCACTCCTTATGATAAACAGTAATCAACTAATATTGCAAGTACTGTTTCAAGATTAAAATAAGGATAGTTATATAATGAAAAAGTCAAGCCATTGGGGTTCCTCAAACAAAAAGGGATAAAATTGGAAGAATAATTTGGTACCACAAATTATTGTTATTTAATTCCTCTTCAGTTAGAACACCTGTCTCAGGGACAGGTAAGAACCAAGAGCCTTAAAAATGCCTCAAAAGACAGAAGAAATAGGAAAGTCTATGAAGAGGGATAGAGGCTGAGATTTACAGTTGAGGGTAATGGTAGGAAGAAGAGCCTATTGCCTCTATCATACCTGTTTACTGACTGTGATGGAAAAGCAAGAGATAATGATTATGAACACGCACCCAGGGTAAAGCATGAGATCTGAAGCACCAAGTCTATGCATGCCGCTGCCTCTGCATGGGATAAGGAAGAAAGATGAGATCATCTCCTATGAATACAGGCAGGAACAAGCTAGACTGAAGACAAAGACAGTGGATATTACTTGTATTATAGGATGTTCACATGATTGAATCTTGGGTCTGATAGTTAAGATTTAGGGTTATCCATCAAAGACAGGACAACACCAAAAATGAAAAGCCCCTGATAAAGAAAAAAGGGAGTCAACAAAAGAAAATTAAACTAGTAGGATAGTGCAGTGGTTCTCAAAACTTTTCTTACCATGTCCCCTTAGGACAAAAGATCTCTACTTCACTTAGCCCAAAAAAGTCCCCACTTTCCAATGGAATTCAGTGATAACGCAGCAAATTTTAGGGAAAATGGATAACATTTTAAACAAAATGTATATATTCTTCAGTCAATATAATGGAAAATTACAGGCTAAAATTCAGCTGAACAAATATGCATTATTATTCAGTGGAGGGCTAACATAATAAATCACAACAAACTAAATTGATAACACTAAATTAAGTCATTTATCATATAAACCAAGAACAACAGCAACTCAAAACAACCAACTCAAGACAATATTAATGGTATTCTGATGAAAAATCCTTCCTAAAAACTCTGGTAATCCCAACTATTCCAGTGGGAGCTTTGCTTGGCTGCCAGCTATATAGCTCAGCAGCCAAATTTCTTAGTAAAATCCTCAAACAGCATCCTCTGTAAGTCTAATAACATTTTGTTTTACAAAAACCAAACATTAATAACCAATAGTAATGCACATAGAATACCAGTAAGTAGTCTTAGTTTTTATAAAAGTAAAGATAATGAAATAAGGGTCATTTACCTTTAAGAGCTCAAGAAAATATGAAAAAAGAGGAGCGTGACAGTCATGATCATAGCGCAGTCAGGGACAAAAAGCAAACTACTAAGGATGGTCATGTCCCATGTCCAGGGATGGCACTGGGAGAACCATGTGCCCTGGAGAAGGAAGCTGTGGAGGTGGAGATGAGAAGCGAAGTCCGCAGCCTGCCCCCTCTTTCAACGACTTTCATGAGACAACTTCTCCCCATGAAAAAAACAAGCAGTGAGTAATAAATAATCTTTATGAAGGGAGGAATAGCTTCCCAAGACTGTACAAGGTGGGTAAGATCATTCTGTTGGCTGCATGGAGATCAGAAGGTGCCACAGGAAGGACGATGTGTTGGTTCTAGGGCACTAATAAACTGAGGGGAAAGAGAAAGGTAGTTTGCGCTTGGTTGAGTAATTAGCAGAAAGTACGGATAGATGGTGATCCCCAACTGAGGCAGAACAAGAGGGGTTAAGAATGCATACTCTGGATCCAGAATGCCTGAGCAGGAATCGCGACTCCCCTACTTTTCTCTGTGACCTTGGGCAAGTCACTTAAGTTCTTTGGGCTTCATCTGTAAAATGAGGGTAATAACAGTACCTACCAAATAGGGCTGTTTTGCGGTTTGAATAAGTCATACTTGTAAATCTCTTAATAAATGTCTTGCGCTGTACACAGCAAGTTGTAGCTAAGTTTGTTAAATAAGTTGAGGTAGGTGGCGGCTTAGTTTGACGTCTCCAAGTGAAATGGGGGTGTGTGGGCAAAGTAAGGGTCACGGGGAACGGAGGGAGATAACGTCTTTTCGGCGATGAGCACCAGGAATCTGACCTTTGGGGAGGTCGTCCTCCTGACAGGGCTCGGCAAGTACCCGCTCCCAGGAGAGGGGCGCGCGGGCTGAAGGAAACTTCCTTCCTTCCAGGCCTAGGATTTTCAGGAACTCGTTTCTGAGAAGTGATTGTGATTTTTAAAGAGGCAAGAGTTTGCTCTCCGAGCAACAGACCGTGGGGTGAATTCTGTTTTGCCTGAAGAGCAGGACCTGCGTCTGGGGCAGAAGGGTGATGTCCTCAGGGGGACCCTCTGCTAAGAGCCACCATTTGTCGGGCGCGCTCCGGCTGCCCGCGCCGGGCCAGCCTCGGAGGGAGAACGAAGGCTGCCCCAGCCCTGAGGGAGGCAGAAGGAGCCTACAGGGTAACGGGGCTGCCGGCGCCGACGGTCGGGAAGGAACCCCACGTCGGGTCTGCGGGGCTACGGAGGGGGACCTGCCTCGCCGAGGGTGGAGGTCGCTCGCCAGGTTCTCCGAAGGGAGGGGCCGGCGCTGGCCCTGCAGGAGGCCGGCCAGGCGCACAGTCCCGAGGGAGCCTGCTCCCGGGTCCCGCCCGTGCCCACCCCTCTGTGGCCCCGGTACCCAGGGTACCTGAGCGTGGGCCCGATGCAGGCCGTGTCGGTGCTCTCGATCTCTCGAAGAATCCGTTCGTGCTCCGCCGCTGTCTCCAGGCTCTCCGCCTCCGCCATCTTAACCCGCTCCATAGACTCGGGGAGCCCCGCAGCGCGTCCCCTCCCTCAGCTCCGCTCACCTTTCGCTCTCAATCTCTCTCTCTCTCACTCCAGGCTCCCGGGGATCCTAAGCCTCCGGCCACCCGCAGGACGACCCCTCCCTCAGACTGGGCACGCCCCCTAGCATCACCACGTCCGCGGACGTTCCGCGCGATGCCCGCTGGGATTTGTAGTTCTCTGGGGAAAATAGCCTGATTTCACACATTATTCATTGAAGCCACAAACTTGTGTTAAAAGCTCCACTATATCCAGTGGCTAAGATTCCGTACTCCCAAGCCAGGGTACCCGGGTTCACTCCCTGGTCAAGGAATTAGATCCCATGTGCTGCAACCATGACCTGGTGCAGCCAAATAAATAAACTTGTTTTTCAGGGGAAAAAAAAAAGTTCTACTGTAAGGCAAGAACAATTAAGAACTTCATATGCAACGGCGATTGTCAGGCAGTTCTTGTTGAAGACCCTTGCCTCAAAGTGCAAAAGCCTCTTTAGGCATGAATATTAAGGAAGGATTAACTAGGTTTCCCTGAACAGATATCTTACAAGTTATGAAAGAGGAAAAGCCCAAAAGTAAAAACCCCAAAACTAACAGGTAAGGTGTAATGTACCTATAAGCAAGTTCTGAGAATCAAACAGGGCAAGCACTTTTGTCAGTAAAGAATTCATTGACAGACTATGCCTGAACATTTCAAAAGGTGTGATTGGAAGGTGTGAGAAGCACCTAGAAAACCAGAAAGAACTTCATTTTCACTGATGTATAGGGAATTAGCAACAAGAGATGGTGCTAGGAAAGCATCTTGGAAAAGGAACACCAGGAACAGAAATTTGTACTTTATTCTAATGGCTCAACTGGGCCAACAACCACCTGCATCAAAAGCATCTTGGATCTCTTTTTTAATACAGATCAAAGACTAGAGATCTCTTGAAGAAAATTGGCAATATCAAAGGAATATTTCATGCAAGGATGAGCATGAAAAGGATAGAAACCGTAAGGACCTAACAAAAGCAGAAGAGATGAAGAAGAAGTGGCAAAAATACACAGAACTATACAAGAATGTGAAGTCAAGTGGGCCTTAGAAAGCATCACTATGAACAAAGCTAGTGGAGATGATGGAATTCCAGTGGAGCTATTTCAAATCCTGAAAGATGATGCTGTGAAAGTGCTGCACTCAATATGCCAGCAAATTTGGAAAACTCAGCAGTGGCCACAGGACTGGAAAAGGTCAGTTTTCATTCCAATCCCAAAGAAAGGCAATGTCAAAGGATGTTTAAGCTACAGTATAATTGCATTCATGTCACATGCGAGCAAGGTTATGCTCAAAATCCTTCAAGCTAGGCTTCAGCAGTATGTGAACCAAGAACTTCCAGATATAGAACCTGGGTTTAGAAAAGGCAGAGGAACCAGAGATCTAATTGCCAACATTCACTGGATCATGGAGAAAACAAGGGAGTTCCATAAAAGCATCTAGTTCTGCTTCATTGACTATGCTAAAGCCTTTGGTTGTGTGTGCTTAATCCTGTCTGACTCTTTGCAACCCCATGGACTGTAGTCCACTAGGCTCCTCTGTCCATGGAATTGTCCAGGCAAGACTAGTGGAGCAGGTTGCCATTTCCTGTTTCAGGGGATCTTCCCAACCCAAGGGTCAAACCAGTGTCTCTTGTGTCTCCTGGGTTAGCAGGCAGATTCTTTACCACTAGCACCACCAGAGAAGCTCAAGTCAATTAGGATATTTTCCCTTTGAAAGATTTACTGTTGCAAATTGGATATAAAATTCTCATATATGGTTCCGTCCATCCACAGGAAGAAAGTAAATATGAACTTGGTGTTTACAGTCAGAATATGGACCCTAAAAAACATTGACTGGGAACAAAGGTGAAAATGAGAAAGAAATGGCCATTATAAGTCCCTGGACTATACAAAATATGTTTTCAGTGCAAAACATTTTCAGTGTAAAAAGACTAAGTATGTTTTGTGAAAAGTTTATGCGTCGGTCTTTACTGCTGTATTTTTTAAAACAAAAGTTATTTCAAGTTTTAAAAAGGCAATAGAATTTTAATTATTACTTATTAAAGCAACTTTTCATAAACAATTATATCATATTTAAAAGGTCAAACTCATTCCAGACCACCTGACCTGCCTACTGAGAAATCTGTATGCAGTTCAGGAAGCAACAGTTAGAACTGGACATGGAACAACACACTGGTTCCAAATAGGAACAGTAGTATATCAAGCCTGTATATCATCACCCTGCTTATTTAACTTATATGCAGAGTACATCATGAGAAACACTGGGCTAGATGAAGCACAACTGGAATCAAGATTGCTGGGAGAAATATCAATAACCTCAGATATACAGATGACACCATCCTTATGGCAGAAAGCAAAGAGAACTAAAGAGCCTCTTGATGAACATGAAAGAGGAGACTGAAAAAGTTGGCTTAAAGTTCAATATTCATATATAGGCGTTAGTATACTGTATTTATGTTTTTCCTTCTGGCTTACTTCACTCTGTATAATAGGCTCCAGTTTCATCCACCTCATTAGAACTGATTCAAATGTATTCTTTTTAATGGCTGAGTAATACTCCATTGTGTATATGTACCACAGCTTTCTTATCCATTCATCTGCTGATGGACATTATATGGAATTTAGAAAGATGGTAACAATAACCCGGTGTACGAGACAGCAAAAGAGACACTAATGTATAGAACAGTCTTATGGACTCTGTGGGAGAGGGAGAGGGTGGGAAGATTTGGGAGAATGGCAATGAAACATGTAAAATATCATGTAGGAAACGAGTTGCCAGTCCAGGTTCGATGCACGATGCTGGATGCTTGGGGCTGGTGCACTGGGACGGCCCAGAGGGATGGTATGGGGAGGGAGGAGGGAGGAGGGTTCGGGATGGGGAACACATGTATACCTGTGGCGGATTCATTTTGATATTTGGCAAAACTAATACAAGTATGTAAAGTTTAAAAATAAAATAAAATTAGGAAAAAAAAAAGTTCAATATTCAAAAAAACTAAGATCATGGCATCTGGTCCCATCACTTCATGCCAAATAGATGGGGAAGCAATGGAAACAGTGTCAGACTTTATTTTGGGGGGTTCCAAAATCACTGCAGGTGGTGACTGCAGCCATGAAATTAAAAGACACTTGCTCCTCGAAAGGAAAATTATGACCAACCTAGAGAGCATATTAAAAAGCAGAGACATTAGTTTACCAACAAAGGTCTGTCTAGTCAAAGTTATGATTTTTCTAGTAGTTATGTATGGATGTGAGAGTTGAATTATAAAGAAAGCTGAGCACCAAAGAATTTATGTTTTTGTACTGTGGTGTTGGAGAAGACTTTTGAGAGTCCCTTGGACAGCAAGGAGATCCAACCAGTCCATCCTAAAGGAAATCAGTCCTGAATAGTCATTGGAAGGACTGATACTGAAGCAGAAACTCCTATTCTTTGACCACCTGACCCTGATGCTGGGAAAGATTGAAGGCAAGAGGAGAAGGAGACAAGAGGATGAGATGGTTGGATGGCATCACCAATGTGATGGAAATGAGTTTGAGTGAACTCTAGGAGTTGGTGGTGGACAGAGAAGCCTGGCGTGCTGCAGTCCATGGGGTCTCCAAGAGTTTAACTGAACTGAAGAACCAATTGGAACAGGTTGAGACCCTAAATCTGATTTTTGCTTTGAATTCTTTCTGGCTAAGAAATTACATCACATTGATCAGCATAAAAAATACAATACTAAAAGAGCATAAACCTTGACGTAGTTAGAGAAGGCTAATGCAAAACTGACGGGAAATTATCAATTTATTTATAGTTTTCCAAGGAAAGTTATAAGTTTTTGTTTTTTTACCTCAACTTCAGTGTAATTCTATTTATATTAAATCTGTTTCTATTTATGTGTTAAAAGGTGATAGAATGTTTCAATGAGTGTGTGGATTACAACAAACTGTGAAAAATTCTTAAAGAGAAAGGAATTCCAGACACCTTCCCTGTATCCTGAGAAACCTGTATGCATGTCAAGAAGCAACAGTTAGAACCAGATGTGGAACATCTGACTGGTTCAAAGTTGGAAAAGGAGTACATCATGGATGTATATTGTCACCCTGCTTATTTAACTTATATGCAAAGTACATCATGCAAAATGCTGGGTTGGGTAAATCCCAAGCTGGAATCAAGATTGCAGGGAGAAATATTAACAATCTTAGATTCAGATTGCAGATGATACAACCCAAATAGAGGAAATGAAGACAAACTAAAGAGCCTCTTGATGGAGGTGAAAGAAGAGAGTGAAAAAGCTGGCTTGAAACTTAACATTCAGAAAACTAAGATCATGGCATCTGGTCCCATCGCTTCATGGCAAATAGAAGGGGAAAAAGTGAAAGCAGTGACAGATTTTATTTTCTTGGTCTCCACAATCACTGTGGACAATGACTGCAGCCATGAAATTAAAAGATGCTTGCTCCTTGGAAGGAAAGCTCTGACAAACATAGACAGCATATAAAAAGCAGAGACATAACTTTGCTGACAAAGGTCTGTATAGTCAAAGCTATGCTTTTTCCAGTAGTTATGTATGGATGTGAGATTTGATCCATAAAGAAGGCTGGGCACTGAAGAACTGATGCTTTCACATTGTGGTGCTGGAGAGGACTCTTGAGAGTCCCTTAGACTACAAGGAGATCAAACTAGTCAATCCTAAAGGAAATCAAACCTGAAGACTCATTGGAAGGAGTGATGCTGAAGCTGAAGCTCAAATACTTTGACCACTTGATGCAAAGTACGGGCTCACTGGGAAAGACCCTGATGCTAGGAAAGATTGAGGGCAAAAAAGAAGGGGACAGCAGAGGATAAGTGGTTAGATAGCATCACCAACTCAATGGACCTGAATTTGAGCAAACTCCAGGAGACAGTGGAGGACAGAAGACCCTCGCATGCTGCAGTCCATGGTTTGCAAAGAGTCAGACACGTCTTAGCAACTGAACAACAAATATTTGATGAAAAATGAAAGACAAAAACAAAATTTTTATTCTATTGCACAGTTGAAAATTGCTAAGTGACTAGGTCTTAAAAGTTCTCACCACAAGAAAAAAAATTTCATAAATACATATGGTGACAGTTGCTAACTAGACTTATTGTGGTGATCATTTCAGAACATACATAAATATCGAATCATCATGTTGTATACCTGAAATTACTAATGTGATGTGTGTGTCAGTTATACCTCAGTAAAAAGTCACAAAGAAAAAATTCATATATATACTTATATATGTATAAAATACTTCACAGAATATTTCTGAAAGGGTATCCAAGAAACTGTAAACATTAGTGACAACCAGGACAGATATTGGGAGGAAGGGGCATGAAGTAGCAGGAAGATATTTTTTATTATGCATGCAGTTTTGGAATTCTTTCCCTTGTATATGTACTGCTTTTTTAATAAAGAATAGTCATTATTAATTAAAAGCACATTTTATAAATAAACAAAGCAATAGTGAGGAGAATGAGTTACAAGTCTTGGTTTGCCAGGAACTGAGAAGGTTGCTAAACCTGTCTGTTTCTAGACAATCTCTGGCTGTCTCACCTTGTTTCATTACTCATGCTTAAACAATTTCAGACACAGGTAGGAGGGGCAGGAAGAGTATGAAGGCTTTCATATTTCTAAAGATCTCTGGTCCCTTCAATCACCAATTTTAACATCTAAGCAAAAAGCTTTTTATACCTCACAGGGAGAAGATGGGTATGTAGACTAAATATGTACAGTAGTGATTAAATGAGCTTCTGCTACTGTCAGCAGGTTTTATTTCTAGCCCCCCCCCCCCCCAGCAGCCAGAGAGCTCACATGAGTTTTTACCAGCAACAGTGTGAGTTTGGAGTGACTAGCGTAGAAAACTCCAGTGAAGATGGCCTGCCTGACATTCGGTTCAGTTCAGTCGCTCAGTTGTGTCTGACTCTTTGTGACCCCATGAATCGCAGCACGCCAGGCCTCCCTGTCCATCACCAACTCCTGGAGTTCACTCAGACTCATTGTAATCAACTATACTCCAAAAAAAAAACTTTTTTTAATGGCTTAGAATAGACAGCACTTAATTCATGTAGCTTGAGTGGAGCTGAACTGATCTGAAATGAACTACCGGTTGCTTTTTTCAGGTTTTGCTTATGCTATTCTGTTCCTTCTGAATGAAGTGCTCTTCCCTTTCCTCCTCCTTCCTCACTTGCTGAAATTATACTTCAAGATCCAGCTTTGTGTGACCTTCTTCTGTGAAGATAACCCTTTCTTTCCTAACACAGGCAGTTGAACAGTAGATCCTTCGTCAACACCCTCTGTCTTGCATTAATACATGACTCGATATTGTCCCTGTCACATGGTGTGACCTGAAGTAGTAGCAATAACAGCAGCTTCTGCTTATTAAGACCTGCTAGGTTCCAGGAACATAATTCTGTTTCTCTCATTTCATTGTCACAATTACCCTGCTGTAGGACAAAAGTTGTTGTCTCCATGCTATTGAGGAAAAAACTGAAGCTCAGTATGGTTAAATAACTTGCCCAGAGTCAGAGGGCTAGTCACTGACAGACTGAGGTTTGAAGTCAGGCCCCACCTCAGAGCTCATATGCTTTCCTTTATTGCTTTAATTAGTTTTCATTCTGTCTCATCATCTATACCATGACCTCCTTGCAGGCAGGAGCCTGACTCAGCTGATGGCTCTCTTTTAAGGGAAAAAATATGTCTCCCCACAGGTCTAAAGTTTACTGGGAGCAGAGCATCAACACTCCTTCCTTCTCCCTCACCAGTGCTGAGGTAAGCTTCTATGCTCGTGGAGCTGTGAAGGAAAGGACAATAATTGAACAGCAAATGGGAGCAGCTCAGTCCCCAGGGTCCGTTTGGGTCATGTTTGCTGCTCCAGCATCTTTGGGGGCTGTGAGGAGGCCTCCCTGGAGTCAGCTCATTGGATCCCCTGGGCAGTGATGTCAGCCTCCTGCTCTGCCAGGCCCCAGAGGCCACATCACACTGACGTCACCCTTGGTTCCATGGAGCTTCACAGCAACTCAGACCTACATGCCCCTGCCTAAACAACTTCTAACCGTGATTTTAGAGGTCCTAATCTTTGCCCAGAAGTCCCTTTCTTTTCTTTTTGTTTTTCACCATAACTTGCCTTTCCCCTAAAATCATAAGCCTCACTCATTACTTTGCTATACATGCACACACACACACACACACACACACACACTGCCTGGAATCTCTGACACACCAATATAAATAAGGAAACATCGGGAATTATCCAAAAAAAAAAAAAACATTCCTCAGTGGTTTTTTTCAGACTGGAAAAGGGAGAAGCTGAGCAAGAGGAAACGAGGACAACTTAGCTTTTCCAGGTTCTGACTCTCACAGACTGGGAAACTTAAAAAGGCTCCAACACAGAACTTTTTCACTTACCAGTCTTTATTAACCATAAGGAAGTCATCTCCATAAAGTAATTCTCCCCCTGCATCTACCAACTCATAGTTTAATTCAGTATGGCAAGGAAGCATCAAAAAATCAAAAACAAATAGTCCTTTCTACTAAAACCTAGCACTATGTGATATGGTTTAAAAGAAAAATTAGACGGACACTTGTCAACTTAAAATCCGCATGTGACTCCCATTGCAGTTAGCACAAAATTTGAACTTAAACCATGGCCAGGCGCACCTTCCCCAAAGTTAGCACCCAGTTTTATTATATCCTGTTCTTCCCTCCAGCACCATCAGCCATTTCTCAATCCCTCAAAAACCGAAACCTTGACAACTTCAGGGTTTGCAATTTATGTCTGAGACTTGCATGATGAGTCAGATTCAGTAGTTACTCCTCAGAATGTGACTGACGATTTGATTATGGTATTTGAATATTAAACACTCAAATTGAAAAGATCTGGCAGGTCGTGTTGTTGTTCAGTTGCTCAGTCGTGTCTAACTCTTTGCGACCCCATGGACTGCAGCACGCCAGGCTTCCCTGTCCTTCACTATCTCCCAGAGTTTGCTCAAACTCACGTCCATTGATCTGATGATGCCATCCAACCATCTCATCCTTTGTTACCCGCCTTCTCCTCCTGCCCTCAATCTTCCCCAGCATCAGGGTTTTTTCCAATGAGTCTTCGCATCAGGCAGGTGCGGCCGTTACAAAAAGCAACATGAGACCCAAGGACTTGGAGTTTGGTGAGGTGCTGCTCCAGCAGAGGAGCTGCGGCGTGGGTTACATTAGTGCCTCAAGTTCCCCTCCCTGATAGCAATGGCTTCAGGGCCAGCTTCTGTGTTATGTCCTCAGCTATAAGATGAACAGCTGGTTTTTTTCCTTCATAGCATTCATCCCAATTTACACTTATATACTTGCTTGGTTTTTTTGTTTATTTTCTTTCTCCCTGATGAATCTGTAAGTCCAAGAGATCAAGGACCGTGTCTGAATTATTTCATGTATACCTGGTACCTAGATCAATGCCTACCACATAGAGGTTCCCAATAAATCTTTGTTGACCAAATGAATGATAAAAGGTAAGCTCTGCATATAGAGAGTGTCTCATCTATTTAGGAAAGTTGACTAGCACACTCAAAGCAGCTATAAGTTTTGCTTCACAAACTGGATATGCAAGAAATGGTGCATTACTTTAATTCCCTTCAGTCAAATTAAATCTACTTCCAAATCCTCAGCCATCCAGTTAATAAAAATTCAGTTCAGTCCAGGCTTGAGCAAGGCCCAGGAGACCTTTCAGGAGCAGCAGTAAGATGCTAATTGGTCCAGCCCTGGGGGATGTGTGAAGTAGCGCCACAGCCTCCAAACCACCCTTCCCCTAGGAAGCATGGTGGGGACGGCAACCAGGGAGCCTGGGGGTACTGTGTGGCTCTTGCTTTCTACCATTTCACCACTTCTGCCAGATGACTCAATGGGACAGGGTTCTCACATGTTTGGGAACCCCTAAGTTACTGTCTTAATCTTACAGAACTCTTCCCTCCCCTCTACCCTCTCCACTTCAGTCTTATCCCTTCAGATGTATGCTCTCTCTTTCTAAGGGCTTCCCTGGTGGCTCACACAGTAAAGAATCTGCCTGCAATGCGAGAGATTCAGGTTTGATCTCTGGGTAGGGAAGATCCCCTGGAGGAGGGCTTGGCAATCTACTCCAGTATTCTTGCCTGGAGAATTCTTGCCTTGAGATCGCAGAATTGGACACGACTGAGCTACTACTGCTACTGCTACTGCTACTACTCTTTCTGCATCCCAGTATCAACCCATCAAGGACCTTAGCCTTCCCTCTGACTACTTTCATTTCTGTCTTGACATGAAAATGGCCCTAAGGTAGAGATACCCCTCTTGGAATGGGAGGAAAAAAAATCAGAAAAATGAAAGACAAACTAGAGGACCCAAGACAGATGGGTCATAGTGAAGCATTCTGAAAAAATGTGATCCACAGGAGGAGGAAATGGCAACCCACTCCAGTATTCTTGCCTAGAGAACCCCATGGACACTATGAAAAGGCAAAAAGATATGATGAATCCCTAGGTCATAAGATGTCTGGGGGAGAGAGGCAGGCAATTATTAATAGCCCCAGCAAGAATGAAGCAAGTGGGCCAAAGTGAAAACATTGCTCAACTGTGGATGTGTCTGGTGGTGAAAGTAAAGTCTGATGCTGAAAAGAACAATATTGCATAGAAACCTGGAATGTTAGGTCCACAAATCAAGGTAAATTTAACATTGACAAGCAGGAGATGGCAAGATTAAACATAGATATCTTAGGAATCAGTGATTAAAATGGATGAGAAAGGATGAATTTGATTCAGATGATCATTATACCTACTACTGTGGGCAAGAATCAATTAGAAGAAATGGAGTAGCCTTTGGAACTCAGGAAAGACCCAGGAGACTAAAGCCTGTTTCCTACAGACAAGAAATGGAAGACACAGAGGGTCTTTTGTACCCAGGAAGGCCACACAGAACCCTGCTCAGTCTCAACTTCACACTGGGCCCACCTGCAATATGCTGGACAGCCTCCTATCTAAGACCCTTAATAATATTTGCGAAGTCCCTTTTGTCACATAAGATAACACTCAGAGATTCTAGGGATTCGGATGTGGGCACTGGAGAAGACTCCTGAAAGTTCCTTGGACAGCAAGAAGATCAAACCAGTCTATCTTAAGGGAGATCAACCCTGAATATTCACTGAAAGGACTGATGCTGAAGCTGAAGCTCCAGTATTTTGGTCATCTGATGCAAATAAATAACTCACTGAAAAAGTCCCTGATACTGGGAAAGATTGAGGAGAAGAGGGTGTCAGTAGCTGAGATGGCCAGACAGCATCACTGATGCAATGAACATGAACTTGGGCTAACTCCAGTAGTGGGGGACAGGGAGGCCTGGCGAGCTGCAGTCCATGGGGTTGCAAAGAGTTGTACCCGACTGGGTGACTGAACAACAACAACAACTAGGAAGGCAATTTCACTGCATTAGTCAAAAATGATAACTTGGAATAATTTTAGATTTACAGAAAACATTGTGAAAATAGTGCAGTATTGGGGAAGCCCAATACTGGTTAGTTATCTCATAGGATACCACTCAATTTAGGTTTGGCTGATGTTCCTCTCATAACTAGACTGGAGTTGTGAGTTTCAGGAAAGAACACCACAGAGACGAAGTCATTTCTCTTTGCATCACATTAGGGGGCACATAAACCCAACATGAAACAACGACTAGTTCAAAATTGGGAAAGGAGTACTTCAAGGCTGTATATTGTCACCCTACTTATTTAACTTATATGCAGAATGTATCACATGAAATGCCAGGCTGGATGAAGCACAAGCTGGAATCAAGATTGCCAGGAGAAATATTAATAACCTCAGATATGCAGATGACACCATCCTTATGGCAGAAAGTGAAGAAGAACTAAAGAGTCTCTTGATGAAGGTGAAAGAGGAGAGTGAAAAATCTGGCTTAAAACTCAACACTCAAAAAACGAAGATCATGGCATCCGGTCCCATCACTTCATGGCAAATAGATAGGGAATCAACAGAAACAGTGACTGACTTTATTTTTTTGGGCTCCAAAATCACTGCAGATGGTGACTGCAGCCATGAAATTAAAAGACGCTTACTCCTTGGGAGAAAAGCTATGACAAACCTAGATAACATATTAAAAAGCAGAGACATTGCTTTGCCAACAAAGATCCATATATATAGTCAAAGCTATGGTTTTGTGAGAGTTGGACTATAAAGAAGGCTGAGCACCAAAGAATTGATGCTTTTGAACTGTGGTGTTGGAGAAAACTCTTGAGAATCCCTTGGACTTGAAAGGAGATCAAACCAGTCCATCCTAAAGGAAATCAGTCCTGAATATTCATTGGAAGGACTGATGCTGAAGCTGAATCTCCAATACTTTGGCTACCTGATGAGAAGAACTGACTCATTGTGAAAGACCCTGGTGCTGGGAAAGATTGAAGGCAGGAGGAGAAGGGGACAACAGAGGACAAGATGATTGGATGGCATCACCGACTCAATGGACATGGCTTTGAGCAAGCTCCGGGAAATGGTGAGGGACAGGGAAGACTGGTGTGCGCTTCAGTCCATGTGATCACAAAGAGTGAGACACGACTGAGTGAATCAACAACAAACCCACACAACATCACCTGTGATGTTTACTTTGATCACACGGTTAAGGCAGTGTTTGCCAGACTCTTCCACTAGTAGTAATGTTACTATTTTTCCTTCTCCAAACTCTCTTTGGAATACAGACAGTATCAAGTCCACCCTTAGGTGTGGAAAGGGAACTAAGCTCCGATTTCTAGATGAGGGACTATTGACATAAGTTAAAAGAACTTTTGGAGGCAAGATTTCTCTCCCATCCCCATTTAATTATTTATTCAGACATATTTTCCTGATTATGAATGCATGTACATATATTTAATGTTTTCGGATAATAAAATATTCATTTTATTGCTCAGATTGTTCCAGCTTTGACCATTGGGAGCTCCTTCAGATCAACTCCTGTGTTCTCTTGATATGTTCTCATTCTCTTGTTTTTTTTGAGCACTTTCTTGCTTTTGATTCTATTACCTTGAGGCCAGTGGCCAATCTCCCTCTCTTGGTGCCTGGCTTCTTCCTCCAAGGTCTCCAGGTTTTTTCTGACCTTTGGCCTGTCGCCCCCATCAACTCTTCCCTCTGGTTGGGTAGACCAGCCCCTTGTGGAGGACTAAAGTCAGAAAACACCACACCTCAGCTGTGTCTGTCACCAAGACAATTAAGAGGCCCTGTGTGAAAACCCAGGGGTCCTGCTACCAAACCTCCTTCCAAGTGTGGTGCACCAGGTCCTTAGGGATATGGGGGTGGAGGTAGTCTGTCACATGACTACTGTAGCCATGGCACCCTAGTGCAACTTCTCTAGAGACTGGGACCCAGGGAGCTTCTGGGTCTACAGGGAAGCAGCTGGATAGCTTTTCTCCAGGGTTCTCAGTGAGGGTCTGGCTAGATGAAATTGAACAGCTTTGTTGACCTAGAGTGATCCACACCTTGGGATCTCACCATCCCCATCTCACCTACTGTATATTTATCTCCTTACCCAAAGCTCCCAGTTCCCCAAGTTCTCCCTCCGAGATGATTGACAGAGAAAACCTTCTCTCCAAAGTGAAGTGAAAGTATGAATGTAGGTGTGAATGTATAGAGAAAGGTAGGCATGGCCACAGGAAAACAACCCTACCTTTGTGCTGTGGACATCTTTCATTCCTCTCCCCCCAGATTCTAAATAAGTCTTCTCTCCATCACCATCATCTCTCACTTGGGCCATAGCTATATCCTTCTGACTTGCTCCAAATTATTTTGCAGATTATTTTTTAAAGCACAAATCAGGTTGTATCACTTAATCTGTTTCAAAATATTGAATGGCTCTCCATCACTATCATGATAAAGATCAAAATGTTTAGCCCCAGCAATCCCTGGCCTTATCTTGCACTGGTGCTCCTCACTGTCCAACAGCCAGCCACCTCAACTGTCCTTCACATTGGCCCCTTACAGTGGGATGTTCCTCCCTCCACTGCAACACCTATCTCTTCACTCCTTTTCATCCTTTAGACCAACTCTGCTACTCTGCTAAGTCACTTCAGTCGTGTCCGACTCTGTGCGACCCCACAGACAGCAGCCCACCAGGCTCCCCTGTCCCTGGGATTCTCCAGGCAAGAACACTGGAGTGGGTTGCCATTTCCTTCTCCAGTGCATGAAAGTGAAAAGTGAAAGTGAAGTCGCTCAGTCGTGTCTGACTCTTCGAGACCCCATGGACTGCAGCCTACCAGGCTCCTCCGTCCATGGGATTTTCCAGGCAAGAGTACTGGAGTGGGGTGCTATTGTTAGACCAACTAAGGGGTCTTTTAAATGAATGTAATGTTTTGGGATCATTTGCCGTGACCATCAGATTCAGAGGGAAGAACTTCCCTGGTGGTCCAGTGGTTAAGGATGCACCTGCCAGTGCAGGGGAAATGGGTTCGATCCCTGGTCCCAGAAGACGCCACATGCTACACAGCAACTAAGCCTAAGCCACAACTACTGAAGCCCACACATGCCCTGGAGCCCACGCTCTGCAGCAAGAGAAGCCACTGCAACGAGAAGCCCACAAACCACAACTAGAGAGCAGGCCCTGCTTGCCACAACTAGAGAAAGCCTGCATGCAGCAATGAAAACCCAGTGCAGCTAGAAATAATAAGTTTTTTAACATAATTATATATATGCTGCTGCTACTGCTAAGTCACTTCAGTCGTGTCCAACTCTGTGCGACCCCGTAGATGGCAGCCCACCAGGCTCCCCCGTCCCTGGGATTCTCCAGGCAAGAACACTGGAGTGTGTTGCCATTTCCTTCTCCAATGCATGAAAGTGAAAAGTGAAAGTGAAGTCACTCAGTCGTGTCCGACTCCTAGTGACCCCATGGACTGCAGCCCACCAGGCTCCTCCGTCCATGGGATTTTCCAGGCAAGAGTACTGGATATATATATATAAACAAATTCAGAGAGGAAAAAACCTAGGGGCTTGTCAGGGGCTGGGACAATTGGCTATGGGGAGATTATGGTGGTAGAAGGGGTGCCATAGTGGGGACCCTCCTTCTTCAAAGTGGGGTCACCCCTTCTGTCGAGCCCACACTGCAGAGCATAAGTTCCCAAATAGTTGTCTGAGATGTCACGAGAGGATAGTTGCAGTAAGAACCTTTGTAGGGTGCTGGCTTCACCCAGCTGTGAAAGAGCATCGTGGTCAGGAGCAGAGACCTAAAGGGGCCCTGGTCAGTAAGAGCACCATGAGTGAGAAGGGGCCACAAGGAGACTCACCCTCTGCCCTAATTGAACACAAGGGAAGCAACAAGTATTGTGTTTTATTGGCCATACCTCGTGGCTTCTGGGACTTTAGTATCCTGACCAGGGATCGAATCTGGGCCCTCAGCTGTGAGAGCACGGAATCTTAACCACTGGACAGCCAGGGAATTACACAGATTTTTTTTAAGAGAAACAAGTCTACATAACGCTTCTGGCTTTTTTTCCTCCTGGCGCTACACTCCTGAGACTCTCTTCCAGAGCCACAGACATTTGATCTAGCCAGACCTCATTTTCTTCCTGAAGATGGTAAGAAGTGAGTACAGTCAGGAGGGCTGGAGGAGGGGGAGCATTCCATTGCCCCTGGTGCCAGCTCCAGGAACCTTCGAATTCAGTATCTGGTTGTTCCACAGGACTGTCAAAGGTTCAGCCCCATTGTGTGTTATAAGGATGTTCTGGCTAGAGGTCTTCAATATAGCTTCTTTTAACTTCCCCATAACAAGGGTTTCCCTGGTGGCTCAGAGACAAAGAATCCACTAGCCAAGCAGGAGACTTGGGTTTAATCCCTGGGTTGGGAAGATCCCCTGGAGGAGGAAATGGTAGCTCACTACAGTGTCAGACACAACTTGATGACTAAATGACAACAACAATAACATGCCTATGAAACATACAACAAAAAGAAAAGGCACAAACTACTGAAAACTCATGCCAAATCTCAGAGGAAATAGACCTCAGCAACACCAAGACAGCTTCCAGGAATTTTAGTCTTCTCACCCTTGGGATCCTCTCCCAATCCTAGATTTAGCTAATACTAGGGAGTCCATCGGAGAAGGCAATGGCACCCCACTCCAGTACTCTTGCCTGGAAAATCCCATGGATGGAGGAGCCTGGCGGGCTCCAGTCCATGGGGTCGCTAAGAGTCGGGCACGACTGAGCGACTTCACTTTCACTTTTCACTTTCATGCATTGGAGAGGAAATGGCAACCCACTCCAGTGTTCTTGCCTGGAGAATCCCAGGGACAGAGGAGCCTAGTGGGTTGCCATCTATGGGGTCACACAGAGTCGGACATGACTGAAGCGACTCAGCAGCAGCAGCAGGGAGTCCATGGATTTCACTTAAGACCAGCTGCCAAAATTTGAAGAAAGCGATGAAGTGGTAAATTAGGAACCTTATAGTATTAACAAATCAAAATAAACACATTATGAAAGAATAAAGCTTCAACAACACTCATTATAGTGGTTTTATATAACTTACAAAAGTCACTCTGTGTTAGCAACAGTGGTATTGTAACGCAAGCCAGGACTGTGTTTTTTCATACTGTTCAATAGGTTCCCAAAGCAAGAATACTTAAGTGGTTTGCCATTCCATTCTCCAGAGGACCATGTTTTGTCAGAACTCTCCAATGAGGACAGGAATGTGAAAATTTAATTCAGATGAACATCATATCTACTACTGTGGGCAAGAACGGAGAAGGCAATGGCACCCTACTCCAGTACTCTTGCTTGGAAAATCCCATGGACGGAGGAGCCTGGTAGGCTGCAGTCCATGGGGTTGCTAAGAGTCAGACATGACTGAGCGACTTCACTTTCACTTTTCACTTTCATGCATTGGAGAAGGAAATGGCAACCCACTCCAGTGTTCTTGCCTGGAGAATCCCAGGAATGGGGGAGCCTGGTGGGCTGCTGTCTATGGGGTCGCACAGAGTTGGACACGACTGAAGCGACTCAGCAGCAGCAGCAGCAGTGGGCAAGAATCCCTTAGAAGAAATGGAGTAGCACTCATCATCAAAAAAAGAGTCTGAAATGCAGAATTTGGGTGCAATCTCAAACATCACAGAATGATCTTGGCTTGTTTCCAAGGCAAATCATTCAACACCACAGTAATCCAAGTCTATGCCCCAACTATTGATGTCAAAGAAGATGAAGTTCTGTGGTTCTATGATGACCTACAACACCTTCTAGAACTAACACCAAAGAAAGATGTCCTTTTCACAAGAGGGGATTGGAATGCAAAAGTAGGAAATCAAGAGATGCCCAGAATAACAGGCAAGTTTGGCCTTGAAGTACACAATGAAACAGGGCAAAGGCTAACAGAGTTTACAAAGACAGCACACTTTACAAAGAGCAAAGACCCTCTTCCAACAACCCAAAAGATGACTCTATAGATGAACATCACCAGATGGTCAATACCGAAATCAGACTGATTAATTATTTGTAGCCAAAGATGGAGAAGCTCTGTACAGTGAGCA
Organism: Bos javanicus; assembly: GCF_032452875.1. Lineage (NCBI taxonomy): Eukaryota > Metazoa > Chordata > Mammalia > Artiodactyla > Bovidae > Bos > Bos javanicus. Next base: position 11,763,153 of record NC_083878.1, on the reverse strand, counting down.
AAAACAAGACCATGAGCTGACTGTGGCTCAGATCATGAGCTCCTTAATGCAAAATTGACGCTTAGGGAACACTACTAGTCCATTCAGGTATGACCTAAGTCAAATACCACATGATTATACAGCAGAAGTGACAAATAGATTCAAGGGATTAAATCTGATAGACAGAGTGCCTGAAGAACTCTGGGTGGAGGTTTATAACATTGTACAGGAGGTGGTAACCAAAACCATGCCAAAGAAAAAGAAATGCAAGAAGGCAAAATGGTTGTCTGAGAAGGCCTTACAAATAGCTGTGAAGATAAGATAAGCGAAAGGCAAAGGAGATATGGAAAGATACACTCAACTAAATGCAGAGTTCCAAAGAATAGCAAGGAGAGACAAGAAAGCCCTCTTAAGTGAACAATGCAAATTCAGATCAGATCAGTTCAGTCGCTCAGTCATGTCCGACTCTTTGCGAACCCATGAATCGCAACACTCCAGGCCTCCCTGTCCATCACCAACTCCCGGAGTTCACTCAGACTCACGTCCATCGAGTCAGTGATGCCATCCAACCATCTCATCCTCTGTCGTCCCCTTCTCCTCCTGCCCCCAATCCCTCCCAGCATCAGAGTCTTTTCCAATGAGTCAACTCTTCACATGAGGTGGCCAAAGTACTGGAGTTTCAGCTTTAGCATCATTCCTTCCAAAGAACACCCAGGGCTGATCTCCTTCAGAATGGACTGGTTGGATCTCCTTGCAGTCCAAGGGACTCTCAAGAGTCTTCTCCAACACCACAGTTCAAAAGCATCAATTCTTTGGCGCTCAGCCTTCTTCACAGTCCAACTCTCACATCCATACATGACCACAGGAAACACCATAGCCTTGACTAGACGAACCTTTGTTGGCAAAGTAATGTCTCTGCTTTTGAATATGCTATCTAGGTTGGTCATAACTTTCCTTCCAAGGAGTAAGCGTCTTTTAATTTCATGGCTACAGTCACCATCTGCAGTGATTTTGGAGCCCCAAAAATAAAGTCTGACACTGTTTCCACTGTTTCCCCATCTATTTCCCATGAAGTGGTGGGACCGGATGCCATGGTCTTCGTTTTCTGAATGTTGAACTTTAAGCCAACTTTTTCACTCTCCTCTTTCACTTTCATCAAGAGGCTTTTGAGTTCCTCTTCACTTTCTGCCATAAGGGTGGTGTCATCTGCATATCTGAGGTTATTGAGATTTCTCCCGGCAATCTTGATTCCAGCTTGTGCTTCTTCCAGCCCAGCCTTTCTCATGATGTACTCTGCATATAAGTTAAATAAACAGGGTGACAACACACAGCCTTGACGTACTCCTTTTCCTATTTGGAACCAGTCTGTTGTTCCATGTCCAGTTCTAACTGTTGCTTCCTGACCTGCCTACAAATTTCTCAAGAGGCAGATCAGGTGTTCTGGTATTCCCATCTCTTTCAGAATTTTCCACAGTTTATTGTGATGCACACAGTCAAAGGCTTTGGCATAGTCAATAAAGCAGAAATAGATGTTTTTCTGGAACTCGCTTGCTTTTTCCATGATCCAGCAGATGTTGGCAATTTGATCTCTGGTTCCTCTGCCTTTTCTAAAACCAGCTTGAACATCTGGAAGTTCACGGTTCACATATTGCTGAAGCCTGGCTTGGAGAATTTTGAGCATTACTTTACTAGCATGTGAGATGAGTGCAATTGTGCAGTAGTTTGAGCATTCTTTGGCATTGCCTTTCTTTGGGATTGGAATGAAAATTGACCTTTTCCAGTCCTGTGGCCACTGCTGAGTTTTCCACATTTGCTGGCATATTGAGTGCAGCACTTTCACAGCACCATCTTTCAGGATTTGGAATAGCTCCACTGGAATTCCATCACCTCCACTAGCTTTGTTCGTAGTGATGCTTTCTAAGGCCCACTTGACTTCACATTCCAGGATATCTGGCTCTAGGTCAGTGATCACACCATCGTGATTATCTGGGTCGTGAAGATCTTTTTTGTACAGTTCTTCTGTGTATTCTTGCCATCTCTTCTTAATATCTTCTGCTTCTGTTAGGTCCATACCATTTCTGTCCTTTATCGAGCTCATCTTTGCCTGAAATGTTCCTTTGGTATTTCTGATTTTCTTGAAGAGATCCCTAGTCTTTCCCATTGTGTTGTTTTCCTCTACTTCTTTGCACTGATCGCTGAAGAAGGCTTTCTTATCTCTTCTTGCTATTCTTTGGAACTCTGCATTCAGATGTTTATATCTTTCCTTTTCTCCTTTGCTTTTCACTTCTCTTCTTTTCACAGCTATTTGTAAGGCCTCCCCAGACAGCCATTTTGCTTTTTTGCATTTCTTTTCCATGGGATGGTCTTGATCCCTGTCTCCTGTACAATGTCACGAACCTCATTCCATAGTTCATCAGGCACTCTATCAAATCTAGGCCCTTAAATCTATTTCTCACTTTCACTGTATAATCCTAAGGGATTTGATTTAGGTCATACCTGAATGGTCTAGTGGTTTTCCCTACTTTCTTCAATCTAAGTCTGAAGTTGGCAATAAGGAGCTCATGATCTGAGCCACAGTCAGCTCCTGGTCTTGTTTTTGCTGACTGTATAGCGCTTCTCCATCTTTGGCTGCAAAGAATATAATCAATCTGATTTCGGTGTTGACCATCTGGTGATGTCCATGTATAGAGTCTTCTCTTGTGTAGTTGGAAGAGGGTGTTTGTTATGACCAGTGCATTTTCTTGGCAAAACTCTATTAGTCTTTGCCCTGCTTCATTCCGTATTCCAATGCCAAATTTGCCTGTTACTCCAGGTGTTTCTTGACTTCCTACTTTTGCATTCCAGTCCCCTATAATAAAAAGGACGTCTTTTTTGGGTGTTAGTTCTAAAAGGTCTTGTAGGTCTTCATAGAACCGTTCAACTTCAGCTTCTTCAGCGTTACTGGTCCAAGGAGCCGTGGCTGCGCGGGCGCAGGAGGGCCTAGAGGAGCTATCCCACGTTGAAGGTCAGGAAGAGCTGCGGTGAGGAGATACCCCTCGTCCAAGGTAAGGAGCAATGGCTGTGCTTTGCTGGAGCAGCCGTGAAGAGATACCCCACGCCCAAGGTAAGAGAAACCCAAGTAAGATGGTAGGTGTTGCAAGAGGGCATCAGAGGGCAAACACACTGAAACCATACTCGCAGAAAACTAGTCAATCTAATCACACTAGGACCACAGCCTCGTCTAACTCAATGAAACTAAGCCATGCCCATGGGGCAACCCAAGACGGGCAGGTCATGGTGGAGAGATTTGACAGAATGTGGTCCACTGGAGAAGGGAATGGCAAACCACTTCAGTATTCTTGCTTTGAGAACCCCATGAACAGTATGAAAAGGCAAAATGATAGGATACTGAAAGAGGAACTCCCCAGGTCAGTAGGTACCCAATATGCTACTGGAGATCAGTGGAGAAATAACTCCAGAAAGAATGAAGGGATGGAGCCAAAGCAAAAACAGTACCCAGCTGTGGATGTGACTGGTGATAGAAGCAAGGTCCGATGCTGTAAAGAGCAATATTGCATAGGAACCTGGAATGTCAGGTCCATGAATCAAGGCAAATTGGAAGTGGTCAAACAAGAGATGGCAAGAGTGAATGTCGACATTCTAGGAATCAGCGAACTGAAATGGACTGGAATGGGTGAATTTAACTCAGATAACCATTATATCTACTACTGCGGGCAGAAATCCCTCAGAAGAAATGGAGTGGCCATCATGGTCTACAAAAGAGTCCAAAATGCAGTACTTGGATGCAGTCTCAAAAACGACAGAATGATCTCTGTTCGTTTCCAAGGCAATGCAAATTAATAGAGGGAAAAATAGAATGGGAAAGACTAGAGATCTCTTAGAGAAAATTAGAGATACCAAAGGAACATTTCATGCAAAGATGGTCAAAATAAAGGGCATAAATGGCAAGGACCTAACATAAGCTGAAGAGATTAAGAAGAGATGGCAAGAATACATAGAATCACTGTACAAAAAAGATCTTAATGGCCCAGATAACCATGACAGTGTGATCGTTCATCTAAAGCCAGACATCCTGAAATGTGAAGTCAAGTGGGCCTTATAAAGCATTACTACAAACAAAACTAGTGGAGGTGATAGAATTCCAGCTGAGTTATTTAAAATCCTAAAAGATGTTAAAGTGCTGCATTCAATATGCCAGCAAATGTGGAAAACTCAGGAGTGGTCACAGGACTGGAAAAGGTCAGTTTTATTGAAATCACAAAGAAGAGCAATGCCAAAGAATGTTCAAACTACCACACAATTGCAGTCGTTTCACATGCTAGCAGGATAATGCTCCAAATCCTTCAAGATAGGCTTCAACAGTGTGTGAACCAAGACCTTCCAAATGTACAAGCTGCATTTAGAAAAGGCAGAGGAACCAGAAATCAAATTACCAACATTCTTTGGATCATGAGGAAAGGAAAGGAATTCCAGAAAAACATCTACTTCTGTGTCATTGATTATGCTAAAATCTTTGACTGTGTGGATCACAAAAACTGTGGAAAATGCTTCAAGAGATGGGAATGTCAAACCACCAAACAGTGGTTGTGAAACTTATATACAGGTCAAGAAGCAACAATTAGAACCAAACATGGAACAATGGACTGGTTCAAAATTGGGAAAAGAGTACCACAAGGCTGTATATTGTCACCTTGTTTATTTAACTTATATGCAGAGTACATTATGCATGATGCCAAACCTAATGAATCACAAGCTGGAATCAAGATTGCTGGGACAAATATCAACAGTCTCAGATACACAGATGATACCACCCTAATGGCAGAAAGTTCAGTTCAGTTCAGACCCCATGGATTGCAGCATGCCAGGCTTTCCTGTCTATCACCAACTCCCGGAGCCTACTCAAACTCATGCCCATCGTGTCAGTGATGCCATCCAACCATCTCATCCTCTGTCATCTCCTTCTCCTCCTGCCTTCAATCTTTCCCAGCATCAGGGTCTTTTCCAAAGAGTCGGTTCTTCCCATCAGATGGTCTAAGTATTGGAGTTTCAGCTTCAGCATCAGTCCTTCCAATGAATATTCAGGACTAATTTCTTTTAGGATTGACAGGTTGGATCGTCCTGCAGTCCAAGGGATTCTCAAGAGTCTTCTCCAACACCACAGTTCAAAAGCATGAATTCTTCAGCACTCAGCTTTCTTTATAGTCTAACTCTCACATCCATATATGACTACTGGAAAAACCATAGCTTTGACTAGATGGACCTTTTTTGGTGAAGTAATGTCTCTACCTTTTAATATGCTGTCTAGGTTGGTCATAACTTTCCCTCCAAGGAGGAAGCGTCTTTTAATTTCATGGCTGCAGTCACCATCTGCAGTGATTTTGGAGCCCAAAAAAATAAAGTCTGTCACTGTTTCCATTGCTTTCCCATCTATTTGCCATGAAATGATGAGACCGGATGCCATGATCTTCGTTTTCTGAATGTTGAGTTTTAAGCCAACTTTTTTACTCTCCCCTTTCACTTTCATCAAGAGGCTCTTTAGTTCTTCGCTTTTTGCCATAAGGATGCTGTCATCTGCATATCTGAGGTTATGGATATTTTTCCTGGCAATGGCAGAAAGTAAAGACTACTAAATAGACTCTTGATAAAGGTGAAAGAGGAGAGTGAAAAAAGTGCCTTAAAAATCAACATTTAAAAAAACAAAGATCATGGCATCCAGTCCCATCACTACATGGCAAATAGATGGGGAAACAATGGAAACAGTGACAGGCTTTATTTTCTTGGACTCCACAATCACTGCAGACAGTGACTGCAGCCATGAAATTAAAAGGCACTTGCTCCTTGGAAGAAAAGCTATGGCAAACCTGGATAATACATTAAAAAGCAGAGATATCACTTTTCTGGCAAAGATCCATATAGCCAAAGCTTTAATTTTTCCAGTAGTCATGTACAGTTGTGAGAGTTGGACCATAAAGAAGGCTGAGAGCCGAAGAACCAATGCATCAAATTGTGGTGTTGGAGAAGACTCCTGAGAGTCTCTTGGACTGCAAGAAGATCAAACCAGCCAATCCTAAAGGAGATCAACCCTAAATATTCATTGAAAGGACTGATGCTGAAGCTTCAGTACTTTGGCCACCTGATATGAAGAGCTGACTCACTGGAAAAGACCCTGATGCTGGGAAAGAAAGAAGGCAAGAGGAGGAAATGACAGAGGATCAGATGGTTGGATGACATCACCGACTCAATGGACATGAGTTTGAGTGAACTCAGGGAGATAGTGAGGGACAGGGAAGCCCAGCATGCTGCAGTATATGGGGTCCCAAAGAGTCAGACATGACTCAGTGACTATACAACAAGTGCTGTGTTTGCTCACTTGTGCGAAGCAGCACAGCAAGATAATGAAAAGCAAGCTCTAAAACCAGACTAGAGACCAAAGGATTAAAGGACAAGGAGGGCTACTGTACCTGGACAAGGCAAGATAGCCTAGACTGCATGTCAATGAAAAAGCTTCAGATTCTGCTGCCACCTTATGGCTGTCAGACCACAACATGATGTCACATGCTCTAGTGCTGGGGCTCCTGATTTTAGGTTTGAAAAGACCAAGGTAGATATATATATATTATTTTTTATATGCATACAGTAAGAATGGAGAAAAAACACTTTTAAAACCATTGGAGAAAATCACTTTAAAATACTTTTTATTACAAAATATTTATAATACTTTTTGTAGCACAATGATAACTCCAGTATCTTTAGAGTCTTACAAACATTATTTAGGCTTGTATGCCAAGAGGTTAACAGAGACAATGATTGTTTGACACTGAGTCCTTGTATATGGTGTCAGTTGTTACAAATGATTGATATAGGTGGCCAGGAAATCAGAGTAGTTCCTTTCATTTCAGATGCACAGTTAGAATTAATCAAAATCCTTGGTCCAAAATATGGGTTCATCAGTGGTGATGGGACACGTGAAAAATGTATTTCTGTGTTGGGATTGGATGCTGAGAGTATCTGGATTCAACAACTTAGAATAATTCAAGTCAAAGAAACAGACCTAGCACGTTACAAAAACACTTCGCCCATATATCTTAGGCTTAATACGTTGTGCTTTCTTACTTATCCTTTTTCTAAAGAGTCTTATATTGTAAACTTCATTTCTCTATGACTCTAGTGCTGTTTAGGATAATTTTCCCCTTTTTATGATTTCCAAGTGACTGGGTTTTCTTGTTTTGTTTTGGCATGTTTATTGGTTACATTGTGGCCACAGAATGTAATCTGTACAATTTCTGTTTTTGGAATGTATTAAGGTTTTTTATATGCACTCAATTTTTATGAATATTTGTAACTGATATACATTTCACAGGCTGAAGATTCAGGTTTTGTAAAACAAAATGTAGCTTTATTTTTCTGTTACACAATTTTTCCTCTATTTTGAGTTATTTTTTTAATCCTAATGGCCAAGAAAAGCAAAACCCATAACAAGACATGAATAGTAGTCACTTCCAGATAAATTAAGCCATTTTTGCCTGTTTAGGATTTTCCCAGTGAATTATAATTTCCCCCTTCCCACCTTCTTACAGGAGGCTGCATCTAAGTCAGGGGAGTCTTTGCAGCATTAAGGGAGAGTCATCTGAATGTCCTGTGGTCATCACCGGCCAACTTTGGCATCCCTTGAGATGGAAATCAACTTCCCCTTCCAGCCTGTCACCTGCCACAGACTACGCAGGACTATGTGGGACTGTTTCCCACACTTCATAGTTTTAGTACATGCACTTCTTGGCCCAGGGCTCCAGGTCACTTCTATTCTGCTAGTCCTCTCCCACCCACTTTTGTGAAACCTTTGCATTCTCAGGCCCTCTAGTCCTTTGATGATCCTGGTACCTTGCCAGGCTCCCTGGACTCACTTATGCAGGACTTGCTGCCTCCCTCTTCTCCCCAGAGAATACCCACTTTGGGATCCCACATCCCTAACTGGGGGCTTGTGGGAGAGGTTCATATCCCCTTAAGGGAAGTTTCAACCCTGAGGATTGGGGGCAGAGGACAGAAAAGACCCTTTCTCAAGAGACATGCCTCAGTATCTGATTCTGCTTTCCTAACTGTCCAGTCTGAGGCCGCGAAATCCGAATGCATGAGGTGTGGTTGCACTTTGGTGCCATCTGGTGGCGGTGTGACAGGCTGGGCTTAAACCCCTCGGTGGATGCTGATTCTGCAAGTGATCCTCCGCCTGCCTGTCACACCGCTGAGAGCTACACCCTTCCTAGAATCCACCCGGTTAGATGGCGCCTTCTTTGGGCTTCCCTGATAGCTCAGTTGGTAAAGAATCTGCCTGCAATGAAGAAGACCCCAGTTCGATTTCTGGGCTGGGAAGATCCACTGGAGAAGGAATAGGCTACCCACTCCAGTATTCTTCGGCTTCCCTGGTGGCTCAGCTGGTAAAGAATCTGCCTGCAATGAAGGAGACCTGGGATCGACCCCTGTGTTGGGAAGATACCCTGGAGAAGGGAAAGGCTACCCACGCCAGTATTCTGGCCTGGAGAATTCCATGGCCTATTCAGTCCCATGGGGTCACAAACAGTAGAAGACAACTGAGTGATTTCACTTTCTTTGTTGAGTGATCTGGGGCACTGGACACCTAGAATACATGTTTCCACTTCCCGGTTTCTGAAAATAAGGCGGCCTGTGTTCTTACTGCCTGGCTGCCCCCATACCCCACCAAAAAAAGAAACTTTACTCCCCACCATGGCATTTAGAGAATAAAAAGCACTCACCACATTGCTCTGTGTTGTAAATCGTATAGTAGTGCTAGGGCATTACTGTGGGGTTTTCCTCGTCTTCCCTCCACACGTGCTGTGGGCACTGGAAACGTGTAAAGAGCCCCTCCTTGTAAATACGATTCTGGCTTCCCAGACAAATGGGGATGGCAGGAGCCAATGTAACAGAGAAGAGTCCATTTTAACTCTTCCATGCTAGATCCATTTCTTTGACTTTAACCCTTATTTTATTGCTGCTTTTGTTATTATATTCATACATATATATGGCCTGCCTCAGATAATCCTGCCCCTCTGGCCTAGCTATTAAGCTAAAGTGCCTTTGTTGAAAACCCTGTCCTCCTGTAGATGGAAGGAAGGAAGAAATTAACACATCCACTGCCTGAGTCTTGCTGCTCTAGGAGATATTTTCAAGAATTAAATGGCCTTTTTACTTTGTGCTTCATTCCTAATCTCTGCCCTGAACTCCTCTCACGGGTGTTGAAGGTCAGCAGTTGCAGTGGCCATGATTTAATCTTTGTAGAGGTAAATGGTAAGTGCCTGTTTCCCGTTAGCAGGTCCCCTTCATAGTTACAAACTTGGCCATGATTTTGAGGGGGCATTTCATGATCATTTCATCCCACGGTGCTGAGAATGCTCATTCTCAGGTCTGGCAGAGATCTTGCTGATAGGCCACTCAATGTCCACTTTATGGACCAGGCCATAAAACAGTATCCAAAATTCTCTGGACCACCTGTCTATATTAGCCTCTTGGTCCAGGAAAATATTCCCTCTTGTTGCTTCTTCCCATATCTAGAGTTACACCATTATCAACATTGATCTCATATGGACCTATATATTATTTTATCAGAGGCTCAGTCACACATTTGGTAATATACGAAACAGCAATTTAGTGAAACAGATGAAACACAAATAACATAGCTAGTAGTATTATTAAAGTCATAAGTAAGAATCAAGCCAAGAACTTCCATTAGGTGCAGCCCAGTAATATCCCAGGATGACTATTCTGTACCAATCATTATCTTTCAGAGAAATTATACAATAGCATTGTCCATAAGGCACATAGCCCAGTTTGGTGGTATTACTTGACTGATTATCCTTAGTATGATCTAATTGTTCCCAACATAGAAGAGACTTTCAACTTAAATTACCGTAGCCTGGTGTTATCTACATAAATCCATCCCATAATTGTGGGAGATTTTATTCCACGGCTGAAACTTAGCTTGTTGCTTTGACTGAGCTTGAGTAACAGAAGAAAAACTCATATTTATGGTCAGGGTCAGAGCCGATATTATTAATTGGCCGAGTGAGGTGATTCCCATCTAGTAATATCAATAGTGACATGAACATGACTGTAATTTTCCTTTTAAAGTAAATTTCCTCCAGGCCAACTAATTAGAGCCTTGCTGTGCTCAGTTGCTCAGTCATATGCAACTCTGCAACTCCAAGGACAGTAGCCTGCCAGGCTCCTCTGTCCGTGGGATTCTCCAGGCAAGAATACTGGAGTGGGTTGCCATGCTCTCCTCCAGGGGATCTTTCTGACCCAGGGATTGAACCCATATCTCTTATGTCTCCTGCATTGCAGATAGCTTCTTTACCACTAGTACCACCTGCTGCTGCTAAGTCACTTCAGTCGTGTCCGACTCTGTGCGACCCCATAGACGGCAGCCCACCAGGCTCCCCCGTCCCTGGGATTCTCCAGGCAAGAACACTGGAGTGGGCTGCCATTTCCTTCTCCACTAGCACCACCTGGGAAGCCCTAATTAGAGCCTTGATGATGTAGAGAAATTCCCCAAGGTAACCCAGAACTAGACACAGGTAATTGGCCACACACCCAACAATTGGATTGATTTCTAAAACTAGCATAGGATCATGCCTATGATAGAAATACACTTGATTTATATGCAAAGGTCCAAAAGGCAAGAAAACATTATAAATGATCATAAGAGTCACATCAAGGATTTTGGGCAAGCTGTCTCTCTCTTGATATCATCTTTGTGTAGTTTCTTTTCTATTTGAGAGTCATTTTAAGGTAATTTTGAGGTCAGCCACCCTCTCTATAGGCCAGTCCAGTGCAGGGGCCCTGACAAGGGTCTCTCCATCCAGGTTGGAGACAGTCCTTCAGAAAATTATGACTCATAATATTTTACCAGGATGTATCAGATTTTAAAGAATTCCACATAACCTCCAGTATAACTATGTTAGTAATATTTAACATACAATATAACCTGAGAGGATGTATCACTCATTTGATAATACTTCCCATGTAATTTAACCAACCAAATAAACACAGTTAGCTTAACAGCTCTCTTTGGGATGTTTCAGGGGCCCTTTTAAGCATCCCAAAGTTAGCTAGAGGTCAAAAGAACTTCAACAGAATTTGATTTAGGAAATTTTGTCCAAAAAATTAAAAGGGTTTAGGACACTCAGTCAGATTCAGTCAAAGCGGGTGAGCATGTCACTTAGCTTGCTGATATGTTACAATGGGTGTATATACAGAGGCTCAAAGTTTAGTGAAAGTTGGCTGTCTTGGACCTAGTTGGTTCTAACCAGTTTTCCTATGGTTGTGTCATTCCTAACAAAATCCATTTACCCAACTAAATGAAATCCAGTCTTCGAAAAATCCTGATCATGCATAACTCCTTTCATTACTTTTCATTTCTCACAACTTATTTTACTGAAAACACTCCCTTAATTTTTTTCCACATCAAGTTCCTTTTCTTGTTGGCAAATTTGTAACAGATAGACTATGGTCTTATTTGACCTCTAGCAAACCTAGGTACAACTGAAGTATTACATTTATTGATGATTCTAGAGACATGTCTGTACTACCAGGTATTCATTTGATACTGAATATTTGACAACTTATTTAGGATAAATTCATTTAGGATAATCCTACATGAATCCTGAAATTCAATTAGGATAATTTCTCTTGTATTTAGAATTGTTCGATTTGTAAGTGCTTAATTTTCTTTAACCCAATGAAATTAGAGCTTATTTATAAATTAATCTCAGCAATATTATCCAAAAACAGACACATACTAAGACATACACATACCCATACAGGTAAATGCAAGATCACAACTTAGTCATGAATTGGATATCACAATATAAAATTCACTAGTTTATAAATAACAATTGGGATAAATAAAAATTTAAAGGCTTCTTCTTATTTTTCCCTCAGTCTCTGGAATTAAAGATGGTCTAGGTTAGTGCTTCTGAGAGCCCTGGTCTCAAGGCATACAAAGAGAAAATCAAGTAAAACTTGATTTTCTGAAGTCAGGGTCAGAATTCTAAAAAGCCGTTTGATCAAGCTTGCTTTTACTAAATGTATATGCAAAGAGAACCAGTTTGGGAACCAATTTTTAAGTTTTGTACCTAAACCAACTTTCATTGAGGTCTAAACAAAATGGCAGCCACACAAAGCAAATTAACCATCACAAACCACAACCCAGAACACACAGTATGAAACACATATAGACTCAGTTGTCCTAGTCAGACACTCTCTTAAATACAAGATTATAATCTCAGAAAACCTCCTATGGAGTCATAGAACTTCAGATCCAAGTCTTGTTTTTCCCTCAGTCTCAGGAATTAGGAATGGTCATAGATAAGTGATCCCAAGAGCCCTGGTCTCAAGGCACAGGGAAGGAAAATCAAGTTCTACCAAAATGGCTGCAGGTCTAAACAAAATGGCAGCCACACAAAGCAAAATGGCCGTCGCAAATCACAACCTAGAACACATACACATGCCCAGCCATCCTAATCAGACAGTCCCTGAAGTACAAGACTGCAGTCTCTCAGAAAACCTCCTACAGAGACACAGAACTTCAGATCCAAGTACAGAAATATCTCAGGTCTTCAAATATTTCAAAGGGAGGGAAGGAGGCCAGGTTGAAAGAAGAGGGGGAAGGAAGCAGGAGACCTCACAGACGTCTGTAAGGTCTCCTGCCACCTGCAGACACCCAGGCATTACGGGACTCTACTCTGGGCCTCCAGGGAAGGGAGAACCGGAACTTGGCCCTACCAGAAACCAGACTAGACCAGAACGGAACCAGAATTCAAGCCACAAACCAGACCAGAACAGAACCAGAATCCAAGTTCTTTGCCAAGCAGAGGTGATCAGCCTTCAATTCTCAGCTCAAGCTGAGGCCCTTCAATCAGACAAATAACATACAAGGGAACTCCCATAAGATTATCAGCTGATTTCTCAACAGAAACTCTACAAGCCAGAAGGGAATGGCGTGATATATTTAAAGTAATAAAAGGGAAGAACCTATAATCAAGAATACTCCACCCAACAAGACTCATTGAGATTTGATGGAGAAATCAAAAGATTTCCAAAGAAAAAGTTAAAAGAATTCAGTACCACCAAACCAGCTTTACAAATCCTAAAGGAACTTCTCTAGGCAGGAAGCAAGAGGAGGAAAAGACTTACCTATAGAAAATAAACCCAAAACAAATAAGAAAATGGCAATAGGATCACACATATCGATAATTACCTTAAATGTAAATGGATTAAATGCACTGACCAAAAGACATAGACTGCTGGGCAGATGAAAACATGTGTATGTTTGCACTTCACTTACCACATCACTCTACTTAACCCCCCAGTATAATAATTGTATGTAATTATTTTATATTGTTAGGTTAATTATGCTTCCATTATGCCTTGCAAATATGATTATCTTTTAATTTTTGTCTGGCAATTGATTGTGAAAATTGATAAACATCTTTTACTATTGTGATTATGTAACTATTACTCATTCAACACCATTTTATCATGATTGGTCAATAGAAAATAATAGAATTTTATATCACCAAAACTGCCATTTAATACAAAAACCTGTAATCACTTTTTAAAATCCATATGCATATCAAAATTATCTTGAAACTTTGTAAAAAATACTAATGCTTCTTTTCTCCAAAGCTCCTGATGTGTTTCTAATGAGCAGCAATGTTTAAAAACAACTGGACTATATGCTGATCTTTTACTTTCATCTAGTTTGTTTCACTTTTTCTATTTCATATTCAGTGCTCCCATTTCATTCCACTTGTTTTCCAATTTCTCCAGCTCTTCCTGTTTTTTTTTCCTTTGATGTTCTTTCTCAAGCCTTTATCAAGCATTGTAGAAAAACTTTTGTATACATATGTATATATGTATATAGTATGTATAATATATATACTTTAGAAAACTTATGAAATTTGGCCTACTGTAAGAATTTATGACATTTTGATTCCACTTGTTTAGCTTAGTGTGACTAGAATGCTAGATTTCCAATTTAAAAAAATAGATAATCATCAAGCAACAAAGGTTTACTGTATAGCACAGAGAACTACAGTCAATATCTTCTAACAACTTATAATGGAAAATAATCTGAAAATAATATATGTATATATGTATAATTGAATCACCTTGCTGTGCACCTAAAACATTGTTAAGTCAACTATATTTCAATAATATATATATATATATATTTAAAAGTGTTAATTAGATTGATTAACAAGGATATAAGAAGAAGCTGAGGGAAAATAGAGATTTCTTCCCATGAAGATGGAGATTTTAAAGGAACTCATCCCAATAGGATAGAGATTTTCAGATGTTTATTAAGAAATGGGAAAAATAAAGTGGATACTAATGGAATTAAAACAAAAGGTTTTGATACAATACTACCAGAGATTGGATGGGCTTAAAGGACCTTCATTGATCCCAACATTGAAGGGCCCCAAACAAGTCCCACTTTATTTACCCCTGTTCAATATATGTATATTGAAAATATACTTATATATGTTTAAAAGGCTGGAAGAAAATTACAGTGAAATATCTTGCCAAAAATTGTTTGTGAAATTGCTTGTGAAATTACAGTGAAATACCTGACCAATTAATCAAGTTAAGAGATTAACAAAAAGCTCTGAGTCCCTCAGCTCTACCTCTCACTGGGGACCCCAAAGCCTTTATAAAAATAGATAAAATGGCCAAGGGATTAAAAAAAAAAAAAAGCTGCTTTTGGAGGATTTTGTAAGCCTAAGGCTTACTGATGGGATCCTAATAGAAACTAAAGTTATAGGTATAAAAGCTAATACAGTTGAGATGAAATTTTGTGAAAATTGGTTTATTAAAATGGGCTTTATATAAGATGATTATGGAATAAACTTTATGTCTCACTGGGGAATGCTTCCCCTGCCTTGTATTATAAGACAGGGCATATAGAACTGCCTCTTAGACAATATTAATTAAATGTACTAAAGAAAATCAGTAGGGTTACCTCAGTCCACACATAATGATGTTAAAACTGGGAGCTAATATTCAGGGACTAATACAAATAATAAGAGAGATTTTTTCCCCCTGTGGATCTAACTTGTACCCTTGGAAAGAGGAACTTTGTTGTATAATGCCTTGTGCAAATTTTTATTGTTGTTACTCAGTTGCTAAGTCAGGTCCCACTCTTTGCAACTCCATGGACCGTATGTAACATGCCAGGCTCTTCTGTCCTCCACTAATTTCCAGAGAGTGCTGAAACTCGTCCATTAATTTGGCGATACCACCCAGACATCTCATTCTCTGTTGACCCCTTCTTCACCTGCCATCAATCTTTCCCGGCATCAGGTCTTTTCCAGTGAGTTGGTTCTTCACATCAGGTGGCCAAAGTATTTGAGCTTAAGCTTCAGCATCAGTCCTTCCAATGAATATTCAGGGTTGATTTCCTATATGATTAACTGGTTTGATCTCCTTGTTGTCCAAGGGACTCTCAAGAGTCTTCTCTAGCACCACAATTTGAAAGCATCAGTTCTTGGGCTCTCAGCCTTCTTTACGGTCCAACTCTCACATTCATACGTGTCTACTGGGAAAAAAACATAGCTTTGACTATACAGACCTTTGTCAGCAAAGTGATGTCTCTGCTTTTTAATACATTGTCTAGTTTTGTCATAGCAAGCGTCTTCTAATTTCATGGCTGCAGTCACTGTCTGCAGTGATTTTGGAGCCAAAGAAAATAAAATCTGTCAGTGCTTCCACTTTTTCCCCATTTTCCATGAAGTGATGGGACCAGATGCTATGATGTTAGTTTTTTTTTAATATTGAGTTTTAAGCTGCTTTTTCACTCCCTCTTTCATCCTCATCAAGAGGCTGTTTTGTTCCTCTTCACATTCTGCCATTAAAGTGTTATCATCTACATATATGAAGTTGTTGATGTTTTTCCAGCTTGTAAATCATCCAGCCCAGGATTTCGCATGATGTACCCTACATATAAGTTAAATAAACAGGGTGACAAGAGCCTTGTTGTACTCCTTCTCTGATTTGGAACCAGTCAGTTGTTCCATGTCCAGTTCTAACCGTTGTTTCTTGACCTGCATACAGGTTTCTCAGGAGGCAAGTAAGGTCATCTTGTATTCCCATCTCTTTAAGAATTTTCCACAGTTTGTTGTGATCCACACAGAGGTTTTAGCATACTCAATGAAACAGAAGTAGATCTTTTTCTGGAATTCCCTTGCTTTCTGTGTGATCCAACCAATGTTTGCAGTTTGAGCTCTGGTTTCTCTGTCTCTTCAAAACCCAGCTTCACATCTGGAAGTTCTTGGTTCACATACTGCTGAAACCTAGCTGAAGGAGTTTGAGCATTACTTTGCTAGCATGTGAAATGAGCCCAATTGTATGGTAGTCTGAACATTTTTTGGCATTGCCTTTTTTTGCAACTGGAATGAACACTGACCTTTTCCAGTCCTGTGGCCACTGCTGGGTTTTCCAAATTTGCTGACATATTGAATGCAGCAGTTTAACAGTATCATCTTTTAGGATTTGAAATAGCACAGCTGGAATTCTATCACCTCCACTAGCTTTGCTTGTAGTAATGCTTCCTAAGGCCCACTTGACTTCACACTCCAGGATATCTGGCTTTAGGGCAGTGACCACAGCATTGTGGTTATCCTGGTTATTAAGACTTTTCTTGTATAATTCTTCTGTGTATTCTTGCTACCTCTTCTTCATTTCTTCTGGTTCTGTCAGGTCTTAACACTTCTGTCCTTTATGGTGCCCATCCTTGCATGAAAATGTTCCCTTTGTATCTCCAATTTTCTTGAAGAGATCTGTAGTCTTTCCCATTCTATTGTTTTCCTCTATTTCTTTGCACTGTTCATTTAGGAAGGCCTTCCTATATCGCCTTGCTATTCTCGGAAACTCTGCATTCAGTTTGCTGTATCTTTCCCTTCCTCCTCTGCCTTTTGCTTTTCTTCTTTCCGCAGCTATTTGTAAAGCCTCCTCTGACAACCACTTTGCCTTCTTGCATATCTTTTTCTTTGGGATGGTATTAGTCACTCTGCCTCTGTACAATGTTACAGACCTCTGTCCATAGTTCTTCAGACACTCTCTCTCTCTCTCTCAGATCTAATCTCTTGAATCTGTCATCACCACTGTATAAATTATAAGGGATTTGATAGATCATATCTGAATGGCCTAATGGTTTTCCCTATGTTCTTCAATTTAAGTCAGAACTTTGCAATAAAGAGTTCATGATCTGAGCCACAGTCAGCTCCTGGTCTTGTTTTTGCTGACTGTATAGAGCTTCTCCATCTTTGGCTGCAAACAATATAATCAATCTGATTTCAATACTAACCATGTTGTGATGTCCATGTGTAGAGTCATCTCTTCAGTTGTAAAAAGGTGTTTACTATGACCAGCATGGTCTCATGACAAAACTCTGTTAGCCTTTGCCTTACTTCATTTTGTACTCCAAAGTCAAACTTGCCTGTTACCTCATGTATCTCTTAGCTTCCTACTTTTGCATTCCAATCCCCTATGATGAAAGTACATATTTTTTTGGAGTTAATTCTAGAAGGTCTTGTAGGTCCTCATAGAACCATTCAACTTCAGCTTTTTTGGCAAAGTGATTGGGGCATAGACTTGGATTACTGTGATGCTGAATGGTTTGCCTTGGAAACGAACTGATATCATTCTATTGTTTTTGAGATTACACCCAAGTACTGCATTTCAGACTCTTGTTGATGACGAGGGCTACTCCATTTCTTAAAAGGCATTCTTGCCCAGATATAATTGTCATCTAAATTAAATTCACCCATTCCTATCCATTTTACTTCATTGATCCCTAGGATACTGATGTTTAATCTTGCTATCTCCTGCTTGTCCGCATTCAATATACCTTGACTCATGGATCTAACATCCCAGGTTCCTATGCAATATTGTTCTTTGCAGCATCAGACTTTACTTTCACTGCCAGACACATCCACAGCCTAGCACTGTTTCTGCTTTGGTCCAGCCACTTCATTCTTACTGGAGCTATTAGTAATCATATTCAGCTCTTCCCCAGTTGCGTATTGGACACTTTCCGACCTGTGTCATATCTTTTTGCCTTTTCATACTGTCCATGAGTCTCTCCAGGCAAGAATACTGGAGTGGGTTTTCATTTCCTCCTCCAGTGGGCAATGTTTTATCAGAACTCTTCACTGTGACCTGTCTGTCTTGGGTGGTCCTGCCTGGTGTGGCTCATAGCTTCATTGAATTATACAAGCTAAGCCCCTTCATCAGGACAAGGCCGTGATTAATGAAGGGAGCACATTTCTCAATGCATGATATATTGAACGCTAAAGTTCTAGGACACAGAACTTTTCTTTTAAAAAATTATCATATTGAAGGATAGTTGATTTGGGGCTTTTCCCAGGTGGTGCTGGTAGGAGACGCAAGAGACAGGGATTTGATCCCTGGGTTGGGAAAATCCCTTTGAGGGGGACATGGCAATCCACTCCAAGATTCTTGCCTGGAGAATCCCATGGACAGAGGAGCCTGGCAGACCATGGTCCATAGGGTCACAGGGTCGGACACAACTGAAGTGACTTAGTATGCATGCATAGTTGATTTACACTCAAGTGCTAATTTCTGCAGTACAGCAAAGTGATTTACTTATACCCATATTTGCATACTTTTTCATTTCTTTTCCATTATGGTTTATTGCAGAATATTGAATATATTTCCCTGTGCTGTACTTGTGCTCTGTTGTTTATGCCTTCTATGTATAATAGTTTGCAGCTGCTAATCCCGAGCTCCCACTTCTTCCCTTCCCACCTCCCCCCTCAGCAAGCACAAGTCTGTTCTCTATATTTGTGAGTTTGTTTCTGTTTCATAAATAAGTTCATTTGCGTCATATGTTAGATTCCACATACAGGTGATATCCTATGGTATTTGTCTTTCTCTTTCTGACTTAAATCACTTAGTATGATGATCTCTAGGTTCAACCATGTTGCTACAAATGGCATTCTTTTTCATGTCTGACTAGTATTTCATTGTATATATGTACCGCATCTTCATTGTCCATTCATCTGTTGAGCATTTAAGTTATTTCCATGCCTTGGCTATTGCAAATAGTGCTGCTATGAACATAGGGTACATGTATCTTTTTGAATTATACTTTTGTTGGGATATATAACCAGGAGTGGGATTGCTGGATAATATGATAGTTCTATTGTTAGTTTTTTGAAGAACCTCCATACTGTTTTCCACACTGGATGCACCAATTTACATTCCCACCAACCAGGTATGGGGTAGAACATGGAACTCTTGATTTTTAGTTTAGTTGGAAATCTTCTTACTTTGTAAAAAAAAAGCAAATTAAAGAAAATATAGTTAGGCAAATCAATCTTTTAAAGTTATTTAGGCAGAAGACCAGTTTTTTATGAAATTAAAAGCAGCCATCTTTGTCTTGCAAACCTCCCCAAATCAGAAATGTAAGTGCAGCCACAGACTGACCTGAGACTGAGCCTCATTGGTTCAACCAGGGAAACCTGGAACTGAGGGGGAAACGCCATTAAAACTCAAGCCACCCCGTGTTCCAAAGGCTAATTCATTGCCCCTTTAAGGATGTATCAAGACCAACACAGATGTTAAAAGTCTTTTCCACAGATAGTAAAACTTTAGTCATCTGAGCAAATAAATTTCACTTATTCTGTTATTTATAAACTAGTGGGTTTATATTGTAATACTAGATTCAAAACTAAGTTTTAAGATGAAGTTATGAGATCTCCAGTTATATCTGTTTATATGTCTGTGTATACATAATATATATGATATGAATAGTATTATTAAAACTAAATGATAAAAGGGCTCTATTTAACTGACTTAAAAGTAAGCACTTAGAAATTAAGTGCTGAGACAGGGATCAAGACCATCCCCATGAAAAAGAAATGCAAAAGGCTGTCTGAGGAGGCCTTACAAATAGCTGTGAAAAGAAGAGAAGCTAAAGGCAAAGGAGAAAAGGAAAGATATAAGCATCTGAATGCAGAGTTCCAAAGAATAGCAAGGAGAGATAAGAGAGCCTTCCTCAGCGATCAATGCAAAGAAATAGAGGAAAACAACAGAATGGGAAAGACTAGAGATCTCTTCAAGAAAATTAGAGATACTAAGGGAACATTTCGTACAAAGATGCCCTCAATAAAAGACAGAAATGGTAGGGACCTAACAGAAGCAGAAGATATTAAGAAGAGGTGGCAAGAATACACAGAAGAACTGTACAAAAAAGATCTTCATGACCAAGATAATCACGATGGTGTGATCACTGACCTAGAGCCAGACATCCTGGAATGTGAAGTCAAGTGGGCCTTAGAAAGCATCACTACGAACAAAGCTAGTGGAGGTGATGGAATTCCAGTGGAGCTATTTTAAATCCTGAAAGATGATTCTGTGAAAGTGCTGCACTCAATATGCCAGCAAATGTGAAAAACTCAGCAGTGGCCACAGGACTGGAAAAGGTCAGTTTTCATTCCAATCTCAAAGAAAGGCAATGCCAAAGAATGCTCAAACTACCACACAATTGCACTCATCTCACACGCTAGTAAAGTAATGCTCAAAATTCTCCAAGCCAGGCTTCAGCAATATGTGAACCGTGAACTTCCAGATGTTCAAGCTGGTTTTAGAAAAGGCAGAGGAACCAGAGATCAAATTGCCAATATCCGCTGGATCATGGAAAAAGCAAGAGAGTTCCAGAAAAACATCTATTTCTGCTTTATTGACTATGCCAAAGCCTTTGACTGTGTGGATCACAATAAACTGTGGAAAATTCTGAAAGAGATGGGAATACCAGACCACCTGACCTGCCTCTTGAGAAACCTGTATGCAGGTCAGGAAGCAACAGTTAGAACTGAACATGGAACTACAGACTGGTTCCAAATAGGAAAAGGAGTACATCAAGGCTGTATATTGTCACCCTGGTTATTTAACTTATATGCAGAGTACATCATGAGAAACGCTGGGTTGGAAGAAGCACAAGCTGGAATCAAGATCGCCAGGAGAAATATCAATAACCTCAGATATGCAGATGACACCACCCTTATGGCAGAAAGTGAAGAGGAACTAAAAAGCCTCTTGAAGAAAGTGAAAGAGGAGAGTGAAAAAGTTGGCTTAAAGCTCAACATTCAGAAAACCAAGATCATGGCATCCGGTCCCACCACTTCATGGGAAATAGATGGGGAAACAGTGGAAACAGTGTCAGACTTTATTTTTGTGGGCTCCAAAATCACTGCAGATGGTGAATGCAGCCATGAAATTAAAAGACACTTACTCCTTGGCAAGAAAGTTATGACCAACCTAGATAGCACATTGAAAAGCAGAGACATTACTTTGCCAACAAAGGTCCATCTAGTCAAGGCTACGGTTTTTCCAATGGTCATGTATGGATGTGAGAGTTGGACTGTGAAGAAAGCTGAGCGCCGAAGAATTGATGCTTTTGAACTGTGGTGTTGGAGAAGACTCTTGAGAGTCCCTTGAACTGCAAGGAGATCCAACCAGTCCATCGTAAAGGAGATCAGTCCTGGGTATTCATTGGAAGGACTGATGCTGAAGCTGAAACTCCAATACTTGGGCCACCTGATGCAAAGAGCTGACTAATTGGGAAAGACCCTGATGCTGGGAGGGATTGGGGGCAGGAAGAGAAGGGGACGACAGAGGATGAGATGGCTGGATGGCATCACTGACTCGATGGACATGAGTTTGGATAAACTCCAGGAGTTGGTGATGACAGGGAGGCCTGGTGTGCTGCGGTTCATGGGGTCACAACGAGTCGGACATGACTGAGTGACTGAACTAAACTGACTGAAGTATAAAGAAAATCAGCCAGAATGAATTTCAGGCTATCATGATCTAGGAAATATTGAGTATTAAATACAAGTATTAAATCTGGCTTAGGCTTGTTGGCGTAATCAATAGAAACATGTCTTTTATTTTACCTAGGTTTATGGAAGGTCAGTAAGTTCATGTTATTTGTGTTGCAGTTTGTTAACAAAAATAAATAAATAACTTGTTATGATGATATTTTCATAAGTTACAAAATAGAGATAAATGAGATAGTTTTTAGGTGAACTCTTTAGAAATAATTATATTTGGGGGTAAGTATGTCTATCAAAATACTTTCTCCAGATTTTTTGTAAGTTAAAATTACAAAGTTTTGCCATATTAAGTTAAATGATGAGAATTCACTGAATATTCAGATAATTTCAATTAGGATAAAATATTGGAACATTAATTACTAAACAGGTCTAAGTTTACCTACTTTTTTCTCATGAGAGGAAAAAAGTTTGGGTTTGCTAGACATATGGCTTGTACCACATTGAGGAAAGAATTATGCTCTGAGAAGGTGAATATTTCTAGAGGTTATGAATGTTTCTAAGTTTTCCAATCAAGAAATGCTAGTTTGGCAAGCAGTTCACAATTACTTGCTTCTCAGCTTTCATTAGATAGTGAGGTTTTTTTAAGGGTTAGAATTGTAATATATGCCATGAAAGCTACTGCAATAATAAAGGAAACATTTCAGTATGAAAGAAAAAGTAGGATGTGTATTTTCAACAAAAGAAGATATGAGCAATGTAAGTGCATTTTGTTATGGCGGAAAAGTGATTTTGTCCTAAAGCTGGAAAAGACAAAAGTTTTATAGATATATCTAATATAGATACAGATAAAGATATAGATTAGATATAGAAAGTTGTGGAAAGTTTGTAGAAAGGGAGCTCTGAGAAAAGAGTTCTGTGCATGGTCAGGTTGGAACTGAATTTAATTTAATTAAGTAAATAAATTTTGTTATTGAGGGTGAGCTTGTGCAGGACAGAAGTTTGGTTTTCTCTCTCTGTTAAGCGAACAACGTTTTCTTTGTTTGATAATAGATTATGCGTTTCTTTGCCTTCTAAATGACTTGTATTTGCCTTTAAATTATTTTATTGCCACTTTGGTTAAATGAACAAGTGTTGTTTCACAGAGACCTATGATCTTTTTGACAAAGGTTTTTCTGTTTGTTTGTTTTGGCTGCACCACATGGCTTGTGGACCTGTTTCCTGACCAGGGACTGAGCCTGAGCCCTGGACACTGAAAGCACTGAGTCCCAACCACTGGGCCACTGGGGAATTCCCTCGACCAAGTGTTTTAAAATCTTTGATATCTCTAAAAAATTTCTTCAAGCCAAATTGTAAATATAGTTCTTTATTAATAAAGTTCTCTAGCTAACTTTGGGATGCTCCAAAGGGCTCTGAAACACCTTGAAGAGAGATTTTAAACTCATTAAGCTTATTTGGTATGTTAAATTACATGGGAAATATTGTCAAAGAAGTGGTGATAAAATCATCTTAGGTTATACTGTGTGGGTAAATATCCCAAAATTTACATGGAGTTCCTAAAAAATCTGTTATGTCCTAGTGTAATGCTAATTACACATATTCATAATTCTAGTTATCAACTTAAAAAGTTACGTCATAGAAATGAGCAAGTTTCTTGTCAATTGCTTTGTAATCACATCTTTATCTGGGCCATTTTAAGTCTTTTGTCATTTTTAATCAGTCGTTGTTTTACTCTGATGCTTTCATAAAATGAAAACCTTCAAGAAAATTCATAAAAAGGACTTTTTGACAAATACAAGTTTCTGACTTTTAGATCATATCACTGAACTGGATGGGCTTCCCTCATAGCTCAGTTGGTAGAGAATCTGTCTGCAATGCAGGAGACCCCAGTTCAATCCTTGAGTCAGGAGGATCCCCTGGAGAAGGAGACGGCAGCCCACTCCAGTATTCTTGCCTGGAGAATCCCCATGGACATAGGTGCCTGGTGGGCTAGTCCGTGGGGTCTCAAAGAGTCAGACATGAACTGAGCAACTAAGCACAGCACTGAGCTGGGTAAGAAATTGCACTACTCTAATGGAAAGTCTGATGACTTCCCTGATAAACAGAAATTAGCTACATGGGACTAAATGAACTGATAAAGATGATTTATAATTTTATGACTTGTTTCTGAAATATACTGGTATTTAAGGTTTGTTTAAAAGACCCTGATGCTAGGAAAGATTAAAGGCAGGAAGAGAAGGGGATGACAGAAGATGAGATGGTTGGATGGCATCACTGACTCAACGGACATAAGTTTGAGCAAACTCTGGGAGATGGTGAAGGACAGGGAAGCCTGCAGTGCTTCAGGCCATGGGGCAGCAAAGAGTCGGACACGACCAAGTGACTGAACAACAACAACAAACATTTGTTTCCCAAAAAACATTTCCTCCTATGCTAACCATGACTTACAACCAGTTGATAAAACATACATTTGTAAACAAAGATGAAACATTTCTCTTTTTTCTCAATATCTGATCCCTCTGGAATTTGGTTTCTCCAGTTGGTTCACCTGTGGAATTGATGGCTTATTGCAACCAGATTACAACTATTTAAACTAACCCTTGTTTTAATTTGTTCCCTCATTGTTTTCAAATTTTTATGCCTTGTATCTCTCTGTGTTATATATGACTTTATTAATATTGCTAGTGGTATTACTTATATCTTGTCTATTTTCTAAGGTTGCTGTTTCTTGCATTACCCAGTATGTAACTGAGCCTCTGACAAAATTGATGATGTCTAAATATCTTGAGACAATTGATCAGATATATAACTCTACGTAGAATAATTATAATATTATTAAGCAACTTTAGCCATGGGAAGAAGCAATAAAGGAAAACATTTCCTGGATCATAGTAGACTAGAAGAACAAGTAATCCAGAGAATTTTAGATTATTAACAGGGTCTAATCCAAAAATTAACACATTAAGTGGATTAGGAACAGAATCCCCTGTTGATCTAGGAGTGAGTCTTTCTAGCACCATGGGACAAATTGGTCATTAAACGCTCCCCAGTCCTTGGTTGAATTTATGACCAAGACAAGGTGTTGTGGACATAAAACATCACCTGACATTTTAGTAAACAGAGGCTGTTGTCCACTGTCAAGCTGTCAGTCACCCAGTCATCAGCCACTGCAGACACCCTGAGGGAAATCCAGGATGGAGGAAAAACCAGGATACTGGTCCTTGATAGTTAACTATCAAGATATGCATCTTAAGATGCATATCAAAAGCATAATTTCAATATGCTCAGACTCTTGCATCTTCTTTTGCATAAAAAGCATTATAATCTTTAAGATTTTTTTTGTGTGATTAGCAGTAATATTTCGACATCCAAATACATTCTTTTTAAGTAAAAACTCCTAAATATCCTGTTCCTCCCTTCCCTCTTAGAAACAATTCCTCAGGGCTATCTGAAAGGCTACAGTCCTGAGCAAGATCCCAGTGTATTTTTTCTTTCTGTCTATAGCAGGGCTGCACTCCTTTCAAGAGTGAAGAGAAGAGTTTCTTGCTTCTTCCGGCTTCTGGTGACTCCAGTAATTCTTTTGCCTGTGGTCGCATTACTCTAAACTCCGTCTTCACAGGGCCATGTCTTCTTTGTGTCTTGTCTTCTGCCTCTTTTAAGGACCCTGGTCATTAGATCTAAGTCATGAGGATAATCTAAGATGATCTCAAGGTCATTCATTTAATTATGGTTACATCTACAAAGACCTTTTTCCCAAATAAGGTTATCTTTACAGGTTCAGATGTTAGTTTATGGATACACACACACATATTTCATATTTTTCTCAGGAGTTAGTTACATGCATAAATAAAATGCTTTAACTAGATTTAATTCATAGACTCTAAACAGATTTTGGGCTTCCCTTGTGGCTCAGCTGGTAAAGAATCCGCCTGCAATGTGGGAGACCTGGGTTCGATCCCTGGGTTGGGAAGATCCCCTGGAGAAGGGAAAGGCTACCCACTCCAGTGGGTAGCCTGGCCTAGAGAATTCCATGGACTGCATAGTCCGTGGGGTCACAAAGAGTCGGACACGACTGAGTGACTTTCACTTTCACAAACAGATTTTATTCTACTTATCCATAGTAAGTTTTTTCTATTCTTTACATATTTGTCCAAAACATAGTTATAATGGCTGTATCATAGATGATCTTAAATACTCTATATTTATCAGTTCAGTTAATATTGAGATCTCATAACTTTATGGTGAGATAAATGCTTTTTACCATAAAGACAAGTAACTTTATGGTACTATAAACAAACGCTGTAGTGAACATCCTAGCAAAAATCTAGCATCAAATGGTGCATAATGGACACTTTGCTGTTCTGCTATACCATATTCATTGCCCCTTCCTCTGATGGCACCATTCCAATTTTTCTTGAGGAAGTAATGTCCCCATTAGATACTGCTTGGTGAAACCATCAATGAAGGCACACTGAACTTTTCTAGATTAAGAAATAGACATGAAACCTGACCTAGGCTAATTTTATGCTTTCTCCATGGCAACTAAATCCTAAGCAAAATCATAAGACTTGAAACAGCTGTAGCTGATTCATCTAGTAATTGATTCATCTTGTACTGATTCACTGCTTTCTGTTTCCTGGTTCAGAAAGCAACTCCAGAGCCACCTGTGATTTCTGCCCTTTATAGACCTGTGTTTTTTTAGCTTTTTCTTTCAGTGCTGAATTGAACCAAATTTTTTTCTGTCTTATTTTGTCCAAGTTGATTTCTGTTGTTTGCAAACAAAGATCCTTAACTCAATGAACTCATTTCATTCATTTTTCTTTTTTGCTGTCTAATAAAAGCTACTTAGTTATGTAAATTTTCCTCAGAGAAGGGTCTTGCTAGTATACAAAGTAGGGCTGTCATTGTTATTATTTAATGAACAGATTTTTATTTCTACTTTGAACTGAATTATCTGGAAAGATGGTTTTAGAAATTCAAGTGAGTACATTGTGGTAAGAGACTTCGAGGGATTTATAGAAATCTCTATGTTTATGTTCTTTGGGTAATTAAAAGATTAACGTTGTTCAGTTGTGGATACAAAATATTCTCTCTCTCCACAAAGAAATACACACAAACACACATATATACACATGCGGGTTCACAGTATATATCTTTTAAGTCAAACTTGTAACTGCGTTGTTCAAATCTCCTTTCCTATCACCCTAAGAACAAAGCAAACGACACTACAAGAAAACTACAGACCAACATTCCCTCATGACTATAAAAGGATTAATTTAATCATCACCAAGTGGGGTTTATCACAAGAATGGAAGGTTGGTTTCACATATAAAATTCATCAATTCTATATATCTCATTAATAGAATGAGGGGGAAAATGACCATCAATATCTGAACTGATGCATAAAATTTATTTGACAAAATCCAATATTCTTTCAAGATAAAAACACTCAACGAATAGAAATAGAGGGAAATTCTTCAACATGATAATGGCCATGTAAAAAAAACCTAATGTGAAAGACTGAAAGATTTTCCTTGAACTGATATTTTCAAACTGTGGTGCTGCAGAAGACTCTTGAGAGTCCCTTGGACTGCAAGGAAATAAAACAAGTCAATCCTAAAGGAAATCAACCCTGAGTATTCATTAAAAGGCCTGATGCTGAAGCTGAAGTTCCAATACTTTGGCCACCTGATACGAAGAGCCAACTCATTGGAAAAGACCCTGGTGTTGGAAAAGATTGAAGGCAGAAGGAGAAGGGAATCACAGAGGATGAGATGGTTGGATGGCATCACTGATTCAATGGACATGAGTTTGAGCAAACTTCAGGAGACAGTGAAGGACAGGGAATCCTGGAGTGCTGTAGTTCATGGGGGTCACAAATAGTTGGACATGACTTAGTGACTGAACAACATCAGGAAAACACCAAAGATGTTGATTTTTGCCACTTCATTTCTACATTGGACTAGAAGTTCTAGCTAGAGCAATTAAGCAAGAAAAGGTTGCCAGGTTCAAGGCTGTACTACCACACCACAGGCCAATAAATCAAGAGAAGAAGTATTGGGGGGAAGAATAGTAAGTTTATCTAGAAAACCAGCAGACTGAGAAGATGGTGGACTAGTGTCTCAAAGAACTATCTTACCCAGGTTAGACTTACAAAATAGCTGCTGAAAGAAATTAAAGAAAACCTAAATAAATGGGAAAATACCCCATGTTCATAGATTGGAAAGCTGATATACAGATTCAATGTAATTCCTTTCAAAATTCCAATGGCATTTCTTGTTCTTTTTTTCAGGAATGGAAAAGCCCATCATAAAACTCATACAGAATTTCAAAAGAGCCTCAGGAGCCAAAGCAGTTTTGAAGAACTCACACTTTCCTAGTTTCCTCATGTACAAAGCTATATGTGGCACTGGCATAAGAATAGACATATAGAGCAATGGGATAAAGCTGAGAGCCCAGAATCAAATTCTCGATTCTATGGCCAATTGATTTTTGACAAGAGTACCAAGTCCATTCAGTGGGAGACAGGTCTAGGTCTTCTTAACAGTGTATTTTTGTGAATACAGGATATGTGTGCACATGTGCTAAATCCCTTCAGTCATGCCCTACTCTTTGCAGTGCTATGGACCGTAGCCTGCCAGGCTCCTCTGTCCATGGGATTCTCCAGGCAAGAATTCTGGAGTGGGTTGCCATGTCCCATTCAAGAGGATCTTCCCAACCCAGGGATCGAACCTGTGTCTCTTGTGTCTCCTGCACTGGCAGGCTGGTTCCTTACCACTAGCACCACCTGGGAAGCCTGAAAACAGGACATCTACAGGCAAAAAAAAACCATACTTAGACCATCACCTCACACCATACAAAAAAATCAATTCTAAATGGATCAAAAACTTAAATTTAAGAACTAAAACTAGAGAACTCATACAATTGTGCAAATATCATCACAATCCAGTGTTCAGTTCAGTTCAGTCACTCAGTCGTGTCCGACTCTTTGTGACCCCATGAATCGCAGCATGCCAGTCCTCCCTGTCCATCACCAACTCCTGGAGTTCACCCAAACTCATGTCCATCGAGTCAGTGATGCCATCCAGCCATCTCATCCTCTGTCGTCCCCTTCTCCTCCTGCCCCCAATCCCTCCCAGCATCAGGGTCTTTTCCAATGAGTCAACTCTTCGCATGAGGTGGCCAAAGTACTGGAGTTTCAGCTTTAGCATCATTCCCTCCAAAGAACACCCAGGACTGATCTCCTTTAGGATGGACTGGTTGGATCTCCTTGCAGTCCAAGGGACTCTCAGGAGTCTTCTCCAACACCACAGTTCAAAAGCATCAATTCTTCCACACTCAGCTTTCTTCACAGTCCAACTCTCACATCCATACATGATCACAGGAAAAACCATAGCTTTGACTAGATGGACCTTTCTTGGCAAAGTAATGTCTCTGCTTTTGAATATGCTATCTAGGTTGATCATAATTTTTCTTTCAAGGAGTAAACGTCTTTTAATTTCAGGGCTGCATTCACCATCTGCAGTGATTTTGGAGCCCAAAAAAATAAAGTCTGACACTGTTTCCACTGTTTCCCCATCTATTTCCCATGAAGTGATGGGACCAGATGCCATGATCTTCTGTTTCTGAATGTTGAGCTTTAAGCCAACTTTTTCACTCTCCTCTTTCACTTTCATCAAGAGGCTTTTTAGTTCCTCTTCACTTTCTGCCATAAGGGTGGTGTCATCTGCATGTCTGAGGTTATTGATATTTCTCCCAGCAATCTTGATTCCAGCTTTTGTTTCTTCCAGCCCAGCGTTTCTCATGATGTACTCTGCAAATAAGTTAAATAAGGAGGGTGACAATATACAGCTTTGACATACTCCTGTTCCTATTTGGAACTAGTCTGTTGTTCCATGTCCAGTTTTAAAGGTTGCTTCCTGACCTGCATATAGGTTTCTCAAGAGGCAGGTGAGATGGTCTGGTATTCCCATCTCTTCCAGAATTTTCCACAGTTTATTGTGATCCACACAGTCAAAGGCTTTGGCATAGTCAATAAAGCAGAAATAGATGTTTTGATTAGAACATATCAATCACTCCAAAAAGTTTCCTTGTGCCTATTTGGAGCTAATTCTTGCTTCTACCCTCAGTCTTAGGTAACCATTGGTTTGCTTTTTGTCTGTTTTGTTCTTTCTAGAAGTTTCATATAATAAATAGTTATTTTTGTCTGGCTTCTTTCATAAAGTTTACCTGTGTTGTTGCTTAGTGGTATTCCAGTTTATATGTATACCACATTTTATTTACCCATTCACAAGTTGATGGACATTTAAAATGTTTCCACTTTGGGGCAACTGTGCATTATGCTACTGTGAATATTTGTATGCAAGTTATTACAGAGACATATGTTTTCATTTCTCTTGAGTAAATACCTAGAAATGGAATTACTGGTCAACAACCTAGATTTTACTATTAACAATTCACTATTGTCTTTTTTTATTTAATCACATACCTGTCTATCTAGTTAGCCCTCTATCCTTCCATTAATCCATCCAATATTTTGCATGCATTTGAAGTAATAAATTATAGACTTAAAAACATATCTATCAGGACTCCCCTGGTGGTCTAATGGTTGAGACTCTGTGCTTCCAACGCAGGGGGCACAGGTTAAATCCCTGGTCAAGAAACTAAGACTCTACATGCTGCATGGTACAGCCAAAAAATAAAAATAAATAAAATAATGATAAGAATAATAAAATAATTTTAAAATATATCTACCTAAGTTTGATAATTTTTTAAAAGAAGAGAAATTTATTGAGTGGCTCTTTTTTAAGAGTAATTTTAGATTGACAAAAAACATTGTATGATATATCTACATGTAGCTTACCCCTACTAATATTCTAGATTAGTGTGGTACATTTGTTCACAACTAATGAACCAGTATTGATGCATTATTATTAACTAAAAAGTCAACACTTTATTCCTATTTCTTTAGTTTTTACCTAATATTCTTTTTCTGTTCCAAGATCTCTTTCAGTATAAAATATTACATTTAGTTGCTATCTCTCGTTAGTGTTCTTTTGACAATGATAGTTACTCAGACTTTCTTTGTTCTTGATAGTCACGGTATTTTTGAGTTTTGGTCAAATATTTTGTAGAATGTCCTTCAATATGGGTTTGACTGATATATTTCTCATGATTATTCTGGGATTATGGGTTTGGGGGAGGAAGATCTCAGTGGTAAAGTGACATTCTCATCACACCATTATTTCTCCACTGTAATGTCCTCACCCCTGGCCCTTACATACTCTACAATTTGAAGGAATTCACTGTGCACAGCCACAATTAAGAAACGGGCAGTCATGCTGCACTCCTTGTGGTGATGGCATCTACATGAATTCTCTGGAATTGTTTTGTATGAGAGGTTTGTCTATTCGACTCCTTCTGTTTATTACTCAATTGTTCATAGCATGTAGATTCATGGGAAACTATGTCATGCTTTGGGTCACAATCCGGTCTACTTGGTTTCATTGCTTACTTTGTTCCATTTTGGCCACTGTGAGCACTTGCACTTGCCT
This sequence comes from Bos javanicus, assembly GCF_032452875.1. Taxonomy (NCBI): domain Eukaryota; kingdom Metazoa; phylum Chordata; class Mammalia; order Artiodactyla; family Bovidae; genus Bos; species Bos javanicus. The sequence goes on along the minus strand of NC_083878.1, from coordinate 11,731,754 downwards.
CCCGTGTGTCTTTCACGTACCCCTGTCATTTTGAATGCTTTTAGTTTTTAAGCACTTTTTTACTTTCTGGCACTACAACATGCTCCAAGCCATTTTTTATACCAGTTCTAAAACCAGCTATTCCTCCAAGGAGCCCTGGTTCTTTTTACCAGAGAATGGTTTTACAAGCCAAGATCTGGACACTTACTATACTCACTGTCACTGGGGTAATCTTTGCTTCTGACCCCCTCGAAAGACAGCTTATAAATGTGTGTGTGTATATATATGTGTATATGTATATATGTGTGTGTGTGAGCACATATCTATTATTGTCTGTCTATTCTTCTGTGTCTATATTAATCTAAATATGAATTCATATTGATACCTCCAATGCCAATCCTTTATCACATGGGTCATTCTAGACTTCCTTCCTGCTCATGTTTATTGTTAAATTCAGACAGAGAAAGGAATATTGCCTTCACAAAACAACTGAGTTGATTACTTCAGCTAGTCCAGCAAATTAACTGCTTTATCTTGAAGCTACCATGAGTTGTTGCTGTGTTGCTGTTGTTATCTGCAAAGAAAATGTCAAGGCTTTCTTTTGGTCCAACAGCAATTCCAAATATCTTCTGTATCATATTTTTGCTTTGTCTGGAGAAGAGTATGGAAAAGGTCTACTCTGTTTATTTCCAGAAATCCATAGTTCTTATTTTTGAAAGAATTTTAGTTATTTCTGCATTTTCAAATGTTTTCAAGTTTCTTTATTTTCAAGATGTACAGGATACACAAGTAGCACATTTAATAATATCATTAACATTTTTACACACCACAGACTTTAATTCTAAGAAATGTTTTTAGTAACATTTTATAGAAGGATTTTATTTCTTCATCAAACATCAAAATTCCTTCATCTTTTAGCACTAAAAATAGTTTGTAGTCTATAGCAATATTTTTCAAGCTTTCTGTTTAAATTTTTGCATAGACTCAAAAGAAGAAGGACCTATTTTCTTGAAATGTTTTTATAAAGTCTGTTGTTTTGAAATTTGATTAGTTAAGGAAGAATGGGTGTGGGATATCACAGTTTTCTCTGAAACTTTCTCCTTTCTAATAGTCTGTATTCTTTGTTCTATCTGGGTCAGATTTATTTCAGCATAGATATTGCTTTACAGGATTTTCGAGTTTTCCTTCTTACAAACTTTTATGATGGCCAAGTTGATGTTCTCCTTGTAAGTCATTCTCACAAGCTGTGAAGAATTCCCAAATAGGCCTTTTTTTGAAAGACTCAAAGCTGAATAAAATTTAATAACTAAAAATTAAATTCTTAAATTTTAATAATAAAATTTTTATATAAGAAAGATTTTATAAGAATAAAATTTTTATAAGAATAAAATAATTCTTAATTATTTTGTTTCATGTTATGAATGCTAAAATGCCAAGGAAGTCTACAAAGCTTAAAATTCTGATATAATCTTTCTTTGTTCTTTTAGTACATTTTGTTTTCATTTGAAATCTATTTAATTTAAGTCTGAATAGAGAATACATTTATAAGGCTTAAAAAAATCAAAATAATACAAAAAGGTACACTGTGAGTATATTCACAGTCTCCTCTTCTTCTTTGATAGTTAACTAATTTTATAATTTATTGGGGATCTTTCTAATATTTAATACGTGAGTGTAAGAAAATCTAAGTGTATATTTTTATTCTCCCCTTATAATGCACAAAAGGTAGCATAATATACACTTTTTTCTGATCCTCACTTTGCCTTTCCAGTCAGTATAGTCTGGAGATCCTCTTACATCAGTACATAGAGTCCCATTCATTTTTACACACGTGTACTATTCCACTTTGTAGAGGCGCCATAACATTCCTAACAAGGCCATTGTTTATAACATTTAGATCTTTTCTAACCTTTTGTTGTTATAAGCAATGCAAGACCTTTAACATAAGTTATTTAATACATAGGAAGTCTGAGGTAAAATTCTGTGAGATTACTGGTCAAAGAATAAAAACATTTGTAATTTTGAAAGATATTTTCAAATTGCCTTCCATAGGGTTGCAATCAGCAACGCATAAGAGTTCCTTGCCAAAAATATGTTATTAAATTTCAAATTCGGGGGTCAATTTTGTTTTAGTTTTCAGTTCTCACATTATAAGTGAAAATGAGCATCTTTCATGTGCTTAAAATCATTTACATTTCTCTTTTCTGGTAATCATCTGTTTATATGCTTTGCCTATTTTCATATTGTGTTCTTTCGTGTCTTGATAGCAAGAAATTTTTTATATATTGAGGAGATTATCCCTTTGTCATTTTTCTGAGTTGCAAATATTTCCTATTTCTCTGCCTTGTAACTGACTCTAGGTGACCCAGTTGTAAAGAATCCTCCTGCCAATCCAGGAACCACCAGAGACAGGGGTTGGATCTCTGGGTCAGGAAGATCCCATAGAGGAGGAAATGGCAACTCACCCCAAGATTCTTGCATGGAAAATCCCATGGACAGAGGAGTCTGGATGACTACAATCCATGGGGTCACAAAAGAGTTGGAGACAACTGAGCCTGTCGCAACTTGGACTATGTTTCTTGCCATCAGATTTTTCAGTGGTAAATATAGCAATTCCTCTTATTTGGCTTTTGGACTTTGAATCACAGAAAGGCCCCTTTCACTCCAATGTTACAAAGAAATTGCTCATCTTTCTTTGACTCCTTTAATAGTTTTATTTTTCCACGTAAATTTTTGCTGTATTTGGGATTTGTATTGATGTATATAGTGTGAGGTATGGATCCAAATTTATCTTTCCCAGAAAGATATCTAGTTGTCCTGACATATTATATAATATACATGGGATATAGATATACTTCACTTCAGTTCAGTTCAGTTCAGTCGCTCAGTCGTGTCTGACTCTTTGCGACCCCATGAATTGCAGCACGCCAGGCCTCCCTGTCCATCACCAACTGCTGGAGTTCACTCAGATTCATGTCCATCGAGTTAGTGATGCCATCCAACCATCTCATCCTCTGTCGTCCCCTTCTCCTCCTGCCCCCAATCCCTCCCAGCATCAGGGTCTTTTCCAATGAGTCAACTCTTCGCATGAGGTGGCCAAAGTACTGGAGTTTCAGCTTTAGCATCATTCCTTCCAAAGAAATCCCAGGGCTGATCTCCTTTAGGATGGACTGGTTGGATCTCCTTGCAGTCCAAGGGACTCTCAAGAGTCTTCTCCAACACCACAGTTCAAAAGCATCAATTCTTCAGTGCTCAGTTTTCTTTACAGTCCAACTCACACATCCATACATGACCACTGGAAAAACCATAGCCTTGACTAGACGGACCTTTATTGGCAAAGTAATGTCTCTGCTTTTTAATATGCTGTCTAGGTTGGTCATAACTTTCCTTCCAAGGAGTAAACGTCTTTTAATTTCATGGCTGCAACCACCATCTGCAGGGATTTTGGAGCCCACAAAAATAAAGTCTGACACTGTTTCCCCATCTATTTGCCATGAAGTGATGGGACCGGATGCCATGATCCTCGTTTTCTGAATGTTGAGCTTTAAGCCAACTTTTTCACTCTCCTCTTTCACTTTCATCAAGAGGCTTTTTAGTTCCTCTTCACTTTCTGCCATAAGGGTGGTGTCATCTGCATATCTGAGGTTATTGAGATTTCTCCCGGCAATCTTGATTCCAGCTTGTGCTTCTTCCAACCCAGCGTTTCTCATGATGTACTCCGCATATAAGTTAAATAAGCACGGTGACAATATACAGCCTTGACTTACTCCTTTTCCTATTTGGAACCAGTGGGTTGTTCTATGTCCAGTTCTAACTGTTGCTTCCTGACTGCATACAGGTTTCTCAAGAGGCAGGTCAGATGGTCTGGTATTCCCATCTCTTTCAGAATTTTCCACAGTTTACAGTCAAAGACTATGGCATAGTCACCAAAGCAGAAATAGATGTTTTTCTGGAACTCTCTTGCTTTTTCCATGATTCAGTGGATGTTGGCAATTTGGTCTCTGGTTCCTCTGCCTTTTCTAAAACCAGCTTGAACATCTGGAAGTTCATGGTTCATGTATTGCTGAAGCCTGGCTTGGAGAATTTTGAGCATTACTTTACTAGCATGTGAGATGAGTGCAATTTTGCAGTAGTTTGAGCATTCTTTGGGTTGCCTTTCTTTGGGATTGGAATGAAAACTGACTTTTTCCAGTCCTGTGGCCACTGCTGAGTTTTCCACATTTGCTGGCATATTGAGTGCAGCACTTTCACAGCATCATCTTTCAGGATTTGAAATAACTCAACTGGAATTCCATCACCTCCACTAGCTTTGTTCGTAGTGATGCTTTCTAAGGCCCACTTGACTTCACATTCCAGGATGTCTGGCTCTAGGTCAGTGATCACACCATCGTGATTATCTGGGTCATGAAGATCTTTTTTGTACAGTTCTTCTGTGTATTCTTGCCATCTCTTCTTAATATCTTCTGCTTCTGTTAGGTCCATACCATTTCTGTCCTTTATTGAGCCCATCTTTGTATGAAATGTTCCCTTGGTATCTCTAATTTTCTTGAAGAGATCTCTAGTCTTTCCCCATTCTGTTGTTTTTTCTATTTCTTTGCACTGATTGCTGAGGAAGGCTTTCTTATCTCTTCTTGCTGTTCTTTGGAACTCTGCATTCAGATGTTTATATCTTTCTTTTTCTCCTTTACTTTTCGCTTCTCTTCTTTTCACAGCTATTTGTAAGGCCTCCCCAGACAGCCATTTTGCTTTTTTGCATTTCTTTTCCATGGGGAGGGTCTTGATCCCTGTCTCCTGTACAATGTCATGAACCTCATTTCATAGTTCATCAGGTACTCTATCTATCAGATCTAGGCCTTTAAATCTATTTCTCACTTCCACTGTATAATCATAAAGGATTTGATTTAGGTCATACCTGAATGGTCTAGTGGTTTTCCCTTTCTTCAATTTAAGTCTGAATTTGGCAATAAGGAGTTCATGATCTGAGCCACAGTCAGCTCCTGGTCTTGTTTTTGCTGACTGTATAGAGCTTCTCCATCTTTGGCTGCAAAGAATATAATCAATCTGATTTCAGTGTTGACCATCTGGTGATATCCATGTGTATATATACTTAGGGTACTAATTTTATTTGACCAAGAAAGACATGAAAAATGACGGTCTACAGTTTCCAAGCTTTCTTTTTTTTTATTGTATGAAAAAATTTTATTATTATTTTTTTCCTGAGTGGGTATGGTTGATGTCACCTCTATTGCAGGGGTTCCCTATTGCAGATACCATGCTTCAAAATGGCTTAGAGAGTCAGAGAGTCGTCTGTTGAACTAGCCTACCGAATTCTACCCTCAGTAGGTCTAGAGTATATGCATGTGCCAATTCCCTTCAGTTGTGTTCGACTCTTTGTGACCCTATGGACTGTAGCCTGCCAGGCTCCTCTGTCCATAGGATTCTCCAGGCAAGAATACTGGAGTGGGTTGCCATGCCCTCCTCAGGGGATCTTCCTGACCCAGGGATAGAACCCACGTCTCTTACGTCTCCTGCATTGGCAGGCGGGTTCTTTACCACTAGTGCCACCTAGGAAGCCCATCCATGTTCATCCATACTTATTCTCTAAGTGAGCTCAACCTGCCTTGAGGCTTTAAAACTCTCTGCTGAAGACTCTTAAATTTATATCACCAATGCAGACCTCTCTACTTTACTCCAAACATTATCCACTACTTGATCTCTACCTCTTGGATGTCTAGTAGACATCTAGACTTAGATGCAAAACCAAGCTCTTGATTTCCCTTGGAAGAATCCTGTTCCTTCTGCAGTCTTCCCCATCCCAGAAAATGGCAAATTTTTATCCTCCCAGTTGCTCAGGTCCCAAACCTTAGGGTCACTATTGATTATTATCTTTTTCATATGTCCAAATCTACTTCCTCAGCAAATACTTTTGGGTTTTTCTTCAAGATACATCCCCATATGGATCACCTCTCATGACCTTCCTGCTATCACCCTGGCCCAAAACTCCACAGTTATTCATCTGTATTACAGAAATAATATCCTAAATGGTCTTCCTGCTTCTCCCTAGAAGATAGTTTATTCTAAAAACTGAAGCAACAATGATCCTAAATCTAAGCAGTTCCTTTCTGCTCAGATCCCTCGAATGCTTATCCAAAGTTCTCTTAATAAGAGGAAAAGCCTACAAGATCCTATACAAATCTGGCCTTCCATGATTTCTCTGATCTCTGCTCCAAATTCCCTCTGCCTTTCTAACATTAATAAAACTACCCTGACTGTTTTCCTGTTCTTCCTACAAGCCAAGAACACTCCCACTTCAGAGTCTTAACACTTATGTTCGGAAATACTTATGCTTGAAATATTCCTCCTCTGGCTGTCTTCATGGATCACTCTCTCTCCTCCTACAGTTCTCAAGTATTGTGCTTTCAGTGTGGCATTCTCTGGCCACTCTAAATTAAATTGCAAGCACCCTCCAGCCTAGCACTCCATATTCACCATTTTTGTTTTATTTTCCTTTGAAGTTTATCACCATCCCCAACATACTACAGGTTTTACTTTGTGTGAGTGTGTGTGTGTGTGTGTGCATGTAATGTGTGTGTTTCTCCCTACCAGCCTGCAGGAAGTTTTGGGAAGACAAGAATGTCTGCCTTTTAAAAAAAATTGAAGTATGGTTGATATACAGTTGATTTACAATGTTAGTTTCAACCTATTTTTTACACTGAGGTCTCCCCAGTGCCTAAATGTAGGGTGGATATGGTATCCTGGAAGCATGGTACTTCATAGGTACTCAATAAATAGCTGTTGAATGAATGTACAAATGAATGAAAGAAACCAAAGAATACAAATAAGGCAACTGTCACCAGGTGACAAACTATTGAGGAATCTTAGGTCAAAGGAGGCAATAAAGAAAAAGTAAGTTAAAAATTTTTTTAAATTCTATATTGGAATACAATGTTGTGTTAGTTTCAGGTCTACAGCAAAACAATTTAGTTATATGCATACATAGACCTGTTCTTTTTCAGATTCTTTTCTCATTTATGTTATTACAGAATATTGAACAGAGTTCACTGTGCTATATAGCAGGCACTTGTCCACTATATGTTTTTATATAGTAGTGTATATGTTAATTCCAACTCCTAATTTATCCATCCTCCCCCTTCCCATTTGGTAACCATAAGTTTGTTTCCTATGTCTGTGAGTCTGTTTCTGTTTTGTAAATAGCTCATTTATATCATTTTTTTAGATTCCATATATTAGTTATATCATATGATATGGGTCTAGAAAAGGTGAGTTTTGAGGAGTAATGACAAGTATGAGGGCAAGAGGACTGGCTCTGATTTCTTTCCCTTTTTTCTCAAGCCACTAAAGAAAGGCAGGAGCTATCTGTTAATGACAGCAATGAAGTTGGAGTGTTGCTGTAGGGAAGGAAAATCCACTTTCATAACCCAGCTCAGGAGCACGTGATTTCCATCCTTCCCAGCATATATATCATGTAGTCAATTCTGGCTAATGGGATACGAGTGGAAGCCGCTTGCCCTCTTCTTCCTGAAAGTTGGAATGTAAATGGAGTGTTGGTGAGCCAGACTGGACCATATAGATAAGGACAACATCCTAGTTGATGGCAAACCAATAGGATAGAAGGATTTGGACCCCTGAACAGTCTTATGGAAGATAGAGTGATTGACCTTCCCAGGGGAGCACACCTACTTTTGACAGAGAGAAATACTTGCACCTGCCATCAAGTAGTTCAGCCATTATCATGGGATGCTATTGCTCCTCTCCTGTGTTTTAGCTCTTCTTTTCTATATCCTAAGCCTTTTTTTCATTGACTTGTCTTATTTTCAGAGAAGGCAATGGCACCCCACTCCAGTACGGTGGGGTGGCTGGTAGGCTGCAGTCCATGGGGTCTCGAAGAGTCAGACATGACTGAGCAACTTCACTTTCACTTTTCACTTTCATGCACTGGAGAAGGAAATGCCAACCCAGTCCAGTGTTCTTGCCTGGAGAATCCCAGGGACAGCGAAGCCTGGTGGGCTGCTGTCTACGGGGTCGCACAGAGTTGGACACGACTGAAGCGACTTGGCAGCAGCAGCTTGAATATTGATATTGATATTGATATATTCAAGATATTGATATATTGATATATTCAATATTGATATATTCAAGAATATGTAAGAGACATATTTTGAGATTTGTATACCTGGAAAAAAGGTGGGCATGGCAACTCACTCCAGTATCCTTGCCTCGAGAATCCCATGGACAGAGAGCCTGGAGAGCTATGGTCCCTAGGGTCGCAAAGAGTGGGACACGACTGAAGAGACTTAGCAGGCACATGTACCTGGAAAGGCATATGATTCTACCCTCATTCATAATTAATGGTTTTTGTGAATATAGAATTCAAAGTTAGAAATAATTTTTCTTCAGAATTTCTGGTGTGACTGTCCAGAAGTCCAGCAACATCCTAATTACCATCTTTTGTTTCTATATAATCTATTTTTTGTTTTTACCTCTCTCCCTAGAAATTAGTAGGATCTTTTTTTTAACCTCCATTGTTCAAAATTTATAATGATAAACCTTGGTGTAAGCGATATTCATCCCTTGTGCTGGTACACAGTAGAAATTTGTGTCCTTTTTGTGTTAGAAATTCATGCCTTTTAATTCTGAACATTTTTCTAGAATTGTTTCACTATCGATTTCCTTTTTTTAAATTTTTCCTTGTTTTCTATCTCTCTTTATAAAATTGCTCTCATCCAGATTTTGGATCTCCTGAGTTGGTCCACTAGGATTCTAGCTTTCTTTTTGCCTTATATTTTTTGCTCTACTGTCTGGAAAAATGTTCTCAAATTTATCTTCCTACCAGTCTATTCGGAGAAGGCAATGGCACTCCACTCCAGTACTCTTGCCTGGAAAATCCTATGGATGGAGGAGCCGGTAGGCTGCAGTCCATGGGGTCACTAGGAGTCGGACACGATTGAGCGACTTCACTTTCACTTTTCACTTTCATGCATTAGAGAAGGAAATGGCAACCCAGTCCAGTGTTCTTGCCTGGAGAATCCCAAGGACGGGGGAGCCTGGTGGGCTTCCACCTATGGGGTCGCACAGAGTCGGACACGACTGAAGCGACTTAGCAGCAGCAGCAGCAGCAACCAGTCTATTAATTTTTATAACTATTCTGCTATCCTATTTTAAATTTCTAGCAACTTTTTTGTTCTCACATAGTATCTTCTTGTTTCATTCATAAGACAGTTTCTATTTGAGGTGAGGGAACTTAAAATTTATTTGAAAGCCCTGAGTAAGTGAATGGAGCTTGTTGACTTTGGACTTCATTATAAGGTGATCTCATTAAACCATTTGATGGTAAACTCCCGATGTTAAGTCTTTCCTCTTGGGATGGTCAGATTCTTCTAATGTGCAGTGTGAAGGTTCAAGATCTTGCTGCCATCATTCTTAGGGCTCAGTGGGGGAAGAAGCCTGGCGGGGGAGGGGCGGTTTCTCAGCCTTCAGTCTTATTTGTCCACTTAACCCTGCCTTCTCATTCCCTCGTCTCCATTTATGAGGGTGTGCATGGCCTCACCTGTACTTGGTATTCTCTAGCCCAGAGATCTTATGTTTCTCCCTTTCCAGAAAATAAACCTTTAGTCTTTGTCTTTGACAGTTCAGGCTGCTATATCAAATTACCATAGGCTGGTGCCTTAAACCACAAACAGTTCAGGAGGCTGGGCATTCCGAGATCAGGGTGACAGCAGATCCAATGTCCAGTGAGGGTTTACAAACAGCCCTCTTTTCATTGTGTCTCACAGGGCAGAGAACAAGGGCAAGCTCTCGAGTTCTTATAAAGGCACTAATCTCATTCATAAGGGCTCCACTCCTGTGACCTAATTACCTTCCCACCTCGAATTGGGGGCTGCTGCTGCTGCTGCTAAGTCACTTCAATCATGTCCAACTCTGTGCGACCCCATAGACGGCAGCCCACCAGGCTCCCCTGTCCTTGGGATTCTCCTGGCAAGAACACTGGAGTGGGTTGCCATTTCCTTCTCCAGTGCATGAAAGTGAAAACTGAAAGTGAATTTGCTGAGTCTTGTCCGACTCTTAGCGACCCCATGGACTGCGGCCCACCAGGCTCCTCCGTCCATGGGATTTTCCAGGCAAGAGTACTGGAGTGGGGTTCCATTGCCTTCTCCACGAATTGGGGGCTAGGATTTCAACATATGAGTTTTAGGGGTAAATATTTAGTCCATAACAGCCTACAGATAATCTGAGGTGAGAGAGGATTAATCAACCACGGGTGTAGACCGAAGGAGGGGATTCAGATTCTCACTGGCTTTTACTCACTTGCTATCATAGCCTTCCTCATTATCATTCATTTAGAGATAGTTGGTGTTGCCAACTTCTGATCCTTTTTAGAATTTTGCCAGTAGGTTAAGCTGGATCTCAACTCTCCCCATTGCTACCAATAATTTGGCCTCTTTGAGTCTCCTAAGTCATCTATGTTATTTCTAGCATCCAAAATTTTGTAATTACCTCCTTTCCCATCTCCCAAACCAAGTATGTTTGTATCATTAAAAGCAACAATAACAACTTTATTGTTGTTGTTTCAGGAGGAAGCAAGGTTAAATGTGTGTGCTTAACCCACTGTTTGTTCAGAGGTTTGGAGTGCTTCCTTGTACATGTATTATATCTGTGTGTTTTGCTATTAAGTCAAAGGATTATGGAGTGCTTGGGCCAGATGCCTTTGCAAGCAATCAGCATCTTTTCTCCATGGCCAACAAAAACAGACTTAGAGACCACCTTCTAGACATACACACATTCATGCACACAGGTGCACACACACACGTATAACTTATAACCCTCCTGTACATGGAGCAGGTGACAATAATCCATTCTGCAAAGCACTGAGCTTGATGGCTACACAGAGCTCTGTCCTTATACCTTAAAGCAGTCTGAAGCCCTGTATTCAACAAGGTAAACTTAAGGAGGCAATGACTTACAGATTGATGCTACAGTGTTTTAAAAGGCTGATTTAAGAAATATTTACTTAGTTCACATAAAAGTGATAAAAGACATCAATATGATGGTTGTTGTTCAGTCACTAAGTCATGTTCAACTCTTTGTGATCCCATGGACTGCAACACACCAGGCTTCTCTGTCCTGCACTATCTCCTGGAGTTTTGCTCAAACTCACATCCATTGAGTCAAGGAGGCCACCCAACCATCTTATCTTCTGTTGTTGCCTTCTACTCCTGCCTTCAATCTTTTCCAGCATCAGCTTTAGCATCACTCCTTCCAATGAATATTCAGGATTGATTTCCTTTAGGATTGACTGGTTTGATCTCCTTGCTGTCCAAGGGACTCTCAAGAATCTTCTCCAGCACCACAGTTTGAAGGCATCAATTTTTCAGTGCTCAGCCTTCTTTATGGTCCAGCTCTCACATCCCTACATGACTACTAGAAAAACCATGCTTTGACTATATGGACCTTTGTCAGCAAAGTGATGTCTCTGCTTTGTAATACACTGTCTAGGTTTGTCACCTAGGTTTCTTCTCTAATATGCTGTCTAGGTTTGAAACCTATGTTTCTTCCAAGGAGCAAGTGTCTTTAAATATCATGGCTGCAGGCACTGTCTGCAGTGATTTTGGAGCCCAAGAAATAAGGTCTGTCACTGTTTCCATTTTTTCCCCATCTATCTGTCATGAAGTGATGGAAACAGATGCCATGATCTTAGTTTTTTGAATGTTGAGTTTTGAGCTAGTTATTTCACTCTCCTCTTTCACCTTCATCAAGAGGCTCTTTAGTTTGTCTTCAATTTTTGCCATTAGGGTGGTATCATCTGCATATCTGAGGCTGTTGACATTTTTCCTGGCAATCTTGAGGACAGAAATAGTAAGGATCTAACAGAAGCAAAAGAGATTAAGAATAGGTAGCAAAAATACACAGAACTGTACAAAAAAGGTCTTAATGACCCAGATATCCACAAAGGTGTGGTCACTTGCCTAGAGCCAGACATCCTACAGTGTGAAGTCAAATGGGCCTTAGGAAGCATTACTACAAACAAAGCTAGTGGAGGTTATGGAATTCCAGTTGAGCTATTTGAAATCCTAAAAGATGATGCTGTGAAAGTGCTGCACTCAATATGCCAGCAAATGTGGAAAACTCAGCAGTGGACACAGGACTGGAAAATATCAGTTTTCATTCCAATCCCAAAGAAGGGCAATGCCAAAGAATGTTCAAACTACCACACAATTGCATTCATCTCACATGCTACCAAGGTAATGCTTAAAATCCTTCAAGCTAGGCTTTAACAGTATGTGAACTGAGAACTTCCAGATATACAAGCTAAATTTAGAAAAGGCAGAGGAACCAGAGATCAAATTGCCAACATCCATTGGATCATAGAAAAATCAAGAGAACTCCAGTTAAACATCTACTTCTGCTTCATGGACTATACTAAAGCCTTTGACTGTGTGGATCACAACAAACTGAGAAAATTCTTCAAGAGATGGGAATACCAGACCACCTGACCTGCTTCCTGAAAAACCTGTATGCAGGTCAAGAAGTAAACAGAACCAGACATGGAACAATGGACTGGTTCAAATTGGGAAAGGAGTACAAGTCAGATTAAATGAACCAAACATTGGGAATTCTACTTGAAAAGACTGTAATGAGATAAGTTAGAGAAAGATGTCCCTAAACTGATGAAAGAGTTGTCTTCCTAACAAAAGTGCCCACTAAACTACCACGGAAACATGGTAGATGCCCAATAAATCTTTGTGCAATAGATTAATAAATGATTAAAAATGAGACCTACACCTAAACATACCGAGTAGACTCAAAATTTGTAAATAAATAATCCTGTATGAACCCAGTCAGGGATAGAATGAGTTATTTACAAAATAAAAAACATTAACACCAGGCTTATGTGGGGGGGGGGGGGCGGAGCAGGTAACACTGAATATTAAAAGGTGATAGAGTATCATTTCAGAATATCAAATAAAAAATGAGTCAATAATTCTATGTCATATCTTTGTCTTGTTCATAAGAGAATGTAACAGAAGATACTTTTATATATTTAAGGGCTCGAAAAGGAAACAACTTATATATCTTCTCTGAAAAAAACAAATTCAAGGTACTCCAGTTGACTGAGAAATGAGTCAAAATCAGGAAATGATACAATATCAGTAACTAACCTACAGAGCTTATTCAAATTTCACTAATTTTTCCTTTAAATGCCTTTATCAGGTTTAGGCTTTTAAACCTATTTTAACATATGACTTTCCTTTCAGGCGTTTACACCCTTAAAATAATGTTACTGCCAATTGCTATTGCAGTGGTTCTCAAGCTTGTTTGCACAATAGAATCATCTGGAGAGCTAGATGAAAATTCCTAGAGAAAATTCTTGAGAAAAAATAAAGCTGGAGTCATCATTCTCCCCAATTTCAAAATATATTACAAAGCTTTGCAACTGAAACAGTATGGTATTGGAATTAAAAACAGACCCATAGGTTAGTGAAACAGAATAGAGTCCAGAAATAAACCCACAAATTTGGCTAAATAATTATGACAAAATAAAAATGACAAAGGGGCCAAAAATATCAAGCAGGGAAAGGACAGTCTCTTCAGTAATTGGTACCAGGAAAGTTGGACAGCCTTTTGCAAAAGAATGAAATTGAGCCACTATCTTACATGATACACAAAAATTGAGCTAAACATGGATTAAAGACTTGAACATAAGACCTGAAACCATAAAATTCCTAGAAGAATGCATAAGCTGTAAGCTCCATGATATATTGGTCTTGGCAATGATTGTTTGAATCTGACACCCAAAGCAATAAAAGCAAAAATAAACAAATGAGAGGGTATCAAACTAAAAAACTTCTGCACAGTAAATGAAACTATCAACACAACAAGAAGGGAATCCACTGCATGAGAGAAAATAATTGCAAATCATATATCTGATAAGGGACTAAAACAAACAATATCATACAATTCAGAAGCAGGAAGCCAAACAATACAATTAAAAATGGATAGAGGATCTGAATAGACATTTTACCAAAGAAGACACACAGATGGGCAACAGACACATGAAAAGATGCTTGACATTACTAATCATCAGGGAAATGCAACTCAAAACCACAATGAGATATCACTTCATACCTGTTAGAACTTGCTGCTATCAAAAAGATAAGAAACAAGTGTTGGTGATGATGTGGAGAAAAGGGAACCCGTGTGCACTGTTGGTGGGAATGCAAATTGGTGCAGCTACTATAGAAAATAGTATAAAGGTATCTCAAAAAATTAAAAATAGAACTCCTATATGATCCAGCAATTCTACTTCTGGGTATTTGTCCAAAGGAAACAAGAACACTAATTTGAAAAGATATATGCACCCCTGCGTTCATTGGATGAGATGATTGGATGGCATCACTGACTCGATGGACATGAGTTTGAGCAAGCTCCAGGAGTTGGTGATGGACAGGGAAGCCTGGCATGCTACAGTCCATGGGGTTGCAAAAAGCTGGACACGACTGAGTGATTGAACTGAACTGACTGTGTTCATTGCAGCATTATTTACAATAGTCAAGATACGGAAACAATCTAATTGTCAAAGGATGAATGAATGGATACAAAAATTGTGGTATATATATATACACAGAGAAGGCAATGGCAGCCCACTCCAGTACTCTTGCCTGGAAATTCCCATGGATGGAGGAGCCTGGTCGGCTACAGTCCATGGGGTGGCTAAGAGTTGGACTTGACTGAGTGACTTCACTTTCTCTTTTAACTTTCATGCATTGGAGAAGGAAATGGCAACCCACTCCAGTATTCTTGCCTGGAGAATCCCAGGGATGGAGGAGCCTGGTGGGCTGCCGTCTATGGGGTCGCACAGAGCCGGACATGACGGAAGCGACTTAGCAGCAGCAGCAGCATATATATACAGTGGAATATCATTCAGCCATTAAAAAAAGAAGAGTGAAATCTTGCATTTTCAACCACATGGATGGACCTTGAGGACATTATATTAACACTAAGCAAAATTAGTCAGACAAGCACCATATGATCTCTCTTATATGTGGAATCTAAAAACAAAACCCAAAAACCAAGCACAGAGGTACAGAGAACAGATTGGTGGCAGTAAGAGGTGGGGGTGGAGGTGGGAGAAATGGGTGAACTGGGTTTGTTTGCTTTAGTTTAAATAGAATAAAAAATTCCCAAACCGAGGCCTGTGGGATAGAGGCATAAGTGTACTGAAGTTCCCCAGTGACTCCAGTGTGTAAACAAATTTGGAAACCACTGTGCTACTATTAGGAGAAGGCAACGGCACCCCACTCCAGTACTCTTGCCTGGAAAATCCCAGGGATGGAGGAGGCTGGTGGGCTGCAGTCCATGGGGTCTCGAAGAGTCGGACTCGACTGAAGCAACTTAGCAGCAGCAGCAGTGCTACTATTAAATGAATTCTATGAGCTGCTGCCCATGAAATATTATTCATAAATTACTGAAATATTGCTTGAAATAAGACAGGTGGGAGGACAGGTACAGCAGATAACAATTTTTCTCAGAAAAGAAAATTTTTCCAGGCTCTCTTCCAGTCAAGCAAACCATACTCTCCTTGGGTGCTATTTCCAAATAGTTCCTCTTAGAAGCTGCTAAGTTTAGAAGAGGTTAGGCCATCCCTTTATTGTTCCCTCCTTTCTTCAAAGCCTCGCTCATGGTAGAAATTCAATAAATGCTGAATGAATGAATGGATGGGACTGTGCTTTCACCAACCTGTTTTCTGAGGCCAGGAGAGCTGCTACTGCTAAGTCGCTTCAGTCATGTCCGACTCTATGTGACCCCATAGACGGCAGCCCACCAGGCTCCCCTATCCCTGGGATTCTCCAGGCAAGAACACTGGGGTGGGTTGCCATTTCCTTCTCCAGTGCGTGAAAGTGAAAAGTGAAAGGGAAGTCGCTCAGTCGTGTCCAACTCCTAGCGACCCCATGGACTGCAGCCCACCAGGCTCCTCCATCCATGGGATTTTCCAGGCAAGAGTACTGGACTAGGGTGCCATTGCGTTCTCCTTATTATACTGAATACTGCTCAAGTATTCGCACTTTGAACAAATAAACATCTTTTTTCATTATATTAATATTGTGCAGAACACTGTTCTGAGGGATTTAAGTTAGAATAAAGTTCAAATACATGACCTCTAAGGCCCCTTCCTATATGTGTGATTATTATAAACGGCAATATAGATTCAAGAACAAACTTCCTCCTAACACAAGTAGCACTTTGAAAGCCAAAGCATACCCTAGGACAGAGCTTCTCCACCGCAGCAGTACTCACTTGTGCCGAGTAAGTTTCTGCTGTGGGGAAAGGGGTCTCTCCTGTGCCTCTGCAGGTGGTTTAGCAGCATCCCCGGCCTAGAGGCCCGCTGCTCCCTCCTAGAAATTATGACAACCAAAAATGCCTTCAGACATGCCCAATGTCCCCAAGGGGGCAAAATCACACCCCCCAATTGAGAGCCACTCTCTAGAGATAGATTCTGTATCTACAGATGTATATACATACATATACATTTCTAAACATAGATTTCCAGAAATCATACATATCTGGCTGCTTCAAATAGTGCAAGTCACAAACTAACTCCATGCCTACAAATGAAAGCCACACCTTACTCCCTTGTAAACTGCCAAGACAGGACTCCGGTTACATAAGAATAAATTGGCAGCATCCACCTTGCAACAATGTTGATTAGCTGCCAAGGCCCAAAGCGAAGGGTCTGGACATTTGGGTGGCCAACAACCGCACTTGCACTGAAAACAGTTCCCTCCTTTCTTCAAAGTCTCGCTCATGGTAGAAATTCAATAAATGCTGAATGAATGAATGGATGGGACTGTGCTTTCACCAATCTGTTTTCTGAGGCCAGGAGAGCAGGGGGAAGCTATTGAAATTTACTTAAAAAGTAGGCCTTTGGCCCAGTACAAGAGAGTTTAGCTTTGAAGCAATCAAATCTAACCTCTGTATCTTCCATCCTTAATAGATAAGTGAAAAACAGGGGCGCTTCAAATGATGTACAGGTATACAGAGTCCTGTCCTTGTTAAAGCCTCAAAAGCCTCCTCATCTCATCCTGAGATCCACTTCTCCACAATCCAGCACAAAGCCCTGGCTTTTAATGTTTTGACCATCACCACTAACCAAGAATTCAGCTATGTGCCATTAGTGGGAAAGAAATGTTTCCCTACACCTGTGAGTGATGAAAATCTTGGCAAACTGGAGCACAGTCTTCTTTCCAAGAGGTGATGTTGGCTCACCTCAATCAGAACCCAGCTTGCCAGGCATTCCCATTACTCCAAAGAAGCTGGAAATTCTGATACTATGTAAAATCTTCCACTTCAGAAATGTCACCTCACATTAAAAAAAAAAAAAAAGCCCTATTGGCCAAACAAAACACAAGCGCAGACTTTATCTGGGCACTGCTTTAATCTCTGCCACTGTTGCAGGGAGAACTCTTAAAAAAGAGCGTCATAGCGTTACTGAGGGCAAGCTTGTGCTGCTCACCGTGCAACAGGCCAGTAAATTGAGAGAGGAGGTGTTGGGCAAGAGATGGTAACTATTCAGAAAGCCAGCAGACTAAGACGGTGGAGGAGTGTTCCACAGAATCATCTTACCAAGTTAGAATTCAGGTTTCTTTTATACTAGAAGGCGCAAGGTAGGTATGGCTAGTTGCAAACTTCTTGGTGCTAGAATCCTTTGTCCTTGTAGGTCTCCAGTAGATAAGGTCGAAATGTTCCTATAAACCTCCAACAAGACAAATGTTATCCTCTGTTCTGCAACTTTTCGTTTCTATATGAGTAAAAGTGTTATGCTTTTAAAAGTCAGAGTCTTTTATTCATTTATTTCTACCATTCTATCTTCTAATTCACTAATCCTATCTTCTGCCTCTGTTATTCTACTATTTGTTGCCTCCAGAGTGTTTTTAATTTCATTTATTGCATTATTCATTATATATTGACTCTTTTTTATTTCTTCTAGGTCCTTGTTAAACCTTTCTTGCATCTTCTCAATCCTTGTCTCCAGGCTATTTATCTGTGATTCCATTTTAATTTCAAGATTTTGGATCAATTTCACTATCATTATTTGGAATTCTTTATCAGGTAGATTCCCTATCTCTTCCTCTTTTGTTTGGTTTGGTGGGCATTTATCCTGTTCCTTTATCTGCTGGGTATTCCTCTGTCTCTTCATCTTGTTTAAATTGCTGAGTTTGGGAGTCCTTTCTGTATTCTGGCAGTTTGTGGAGTTCTCTTTATTGTGGCGTTTCCTCGCTGTGTGTGGGTATGTAGAGGTGGCTTGTCAAGGTTTCCTGGTTAGGGAAGCTTGTGTCGGTGTTCTGGTGGGTGGAGCTGTATTTCTTCTCTTTGTTCAGTCGCGCTGTGGGGAGGGAGGGAGGGATGCTGCAAACAAATGACACTGGCGTGCGCCCGCAGTGCCTCAGCCACACTGGGTCTGCCCCCGCTCACAGCGCGTGTAGCCGCCCTGCCCACACTGCTCAGGCTCTAGGTTGTTCCGCCGGGAACAATCCGAGGCTGGCCCTGGGTTGCATGAATCAGAAAGGATAAAAGAAAAACGAATTAAAAGAAATGAGGACAATCTCAGAGACCTCCAGGACAATATTAAACGCTACATCCATTCGAATCATAGGGGTTCCAGAAGAAGACGACAAAAAGAAAGACCATGAGAAAATACTTGAGGAGATAATAGTTGAAAACTTCCCTAAAATGGGGAAGGAAATAATCACCCAAGTCCAAGAAACCCAGAGAGTCCCAAACAGGATAAACCCAAGGAGAAACACCCCAAGACACATATTAATCAAATTAACAAAGATCAAACACAAAGAACAAATATTAAAAGCAGCAAGGGAAAAACAACAAATAACACACAAGGGAATTCCCATAAGGATAACAGCTGATCTTTCAATAGAAACTCTTCAAGCCAGGAGGGAATGGCAAGACATACTTAAAATGATGAAAGAAAATAACCTACAGCCCAGATTATTGTACCCAGCAAGGATCTCATTCAAGTATGAAGGAGAAATCAAAAGCTTTTCAGACAAGCAAAAGCTGAGAGAATTCTGCACCACCAAACCAGCTCTCCAACAAATACTAAAGGATATTCTCTAGACAGGAAACACAAAAATGGTGTATAAACTCGAACCCAAAACAATAAAGTAAATGGCAACGGGATCATACTTATCAGTAATTACCTTAAACATAAATGGGTTGAATGCCCCAACCAAAAGACAAAGACTGGCTGAATGGATACAAAAACAAGACCTCTACATATGTTGTCTACAAGAGACCCACCTCAAAACAGGGGACACATACAGACTGAAAGTGAAGGGCTGGAAAAAGATTTTCCATGCAAATAGGGACCAAAAGAAAGCAGGAGTCACAATACTTGTATCAGATAAATTAGACTTTAAAACAAAGGCTGTGAAAAGAGACAAAGAAAGTCACTACATAATGATCAAAGGATCAATCCAAGAAGAAGATATAACAATTATAAATATATATCCACCCAACATGGGAGCACCGCAGTATGTAAGACAAATGCTAACAAGTATGAAAGGAGAAATTAACAATAACACAATAATAGTGGGAGACTTTAATACCCTACTCACACCTATGGATAGATCAACTAAACAGAAAATTAACAAGGAAAAAAAAAAAAAAACATGTATCTATAAAGTTCACTAAAGCAAAGCACAGTAAAATTTAAAAAAAAAGAAAGAAACTTAAAAAAAAAATAAAAAAAATAAAAGTCAGAGTCTAGAGAATGCGCAATCCCACATATTTCAGGCTATGCTGCTGCTGCTAAGTCGCTTCAGTCGTGTCCGACTCTGTGCGACCCTAGAGACGGCAGCCCACCAGGCTCCCCCATCCCTGGGATTCTCCAGGCAAGAACACTGGAATGGGTTGCCATTTCCTTCTCCAATGCATGAAAGTGAAAAGTGAAAGTGAAGTCGCTCAGTCGTGTCCGACTCCTAGTGACCCAAAGGACTGCAGCCCACCAGGCTCCTCCGTCCATGGGATTTTCCAGGCAAGAGTACTGGAGTGGGGTGCCATTGCCTTCTCCAATGCATGCAACTGAAAAGTGAAAGTGAAGTCGCTCAGTCATGCCCGACTCTTAGCGACCCCATGGACTGCAGCCCACCAGGCTCCTCTGTCCATGGGATTTGCCAGGCAAGAGTACTGGAGTGGGGTGCCATTGCCTTCTCCGATTTCAGGCTATAGGCAACACTTTTTACAAAAGGTACAGAGCCAGCATGATAGAAGCACAGGCACCAGAGCACAAAGGTTAGAGCTAAAGGAATAGATTCAATGTGGAGTCAGGTTTGTTTTTCTCTGTTGCAACAGGTATTGCTTGTTGCAACATGAACATGCAAAATGAACACATCAAAAGGGAAAAAGGGTTTTGGTGTTATTGTATAAATGTGAAAGTAATTGCAGTAAATTCTACTATTTTATGGCTTCCAATTCAAACTCAATTTAGAGATTATTCCTTTAACTAACCTGGTAATCTTGACTCCCAACATCACTTAGCATAAATACTTATTTTCTTTATCCTATTTTACATTAAAATGTTTCAAAATAATGCTATGCTATATAAACAAATAAATCTAAATTTTCCAGTTTCATTTGTTCTTAGAATAATTTCCACAGTAATGTACTACAGTCTGGGGTGTACATTTTACAAAAAGTCTGTGGTAAAGGCACCTAAGTGGAAAGTGAAAAACTTCTTCCAAATTGTTCTGATGTTCACAATGACAGCCCAGAGAACAAGGGAGCAAAGTGCATTTTTCTAGGAGCCTTGAAAGGCGATTTTGCTGTCTGTCCCTGGGGCAGGGAAGAGCCCTGTGTGGACCTGGGCTGAGCCATGAGGGTTGCCTCCCATGCTTGCTAAACTCTCAGGAGACTGCTTTGTAAGGAGATCCGGGGCCATCTGCCAGCTTTCCCATTTTTCCTCTAAGAGATGGAATACTTCCTGCCGCATCAGTAAACAAGGACATCATAGTCACCAGCAGCCACCACAGACGTGAGCTGGTGAGCCCTGAGGGAACTCAGGGTTAGGAGTAGGGTTTAAGGAAAGAATACCTGCCATCTAGCGGCCATCAGACTGCAGCCACTCCCTGTGGCGAGCCCTGAGGAACTTAGGGATGTGAAAACAGGATACTGGCCCTTGAAAGCTAAGGCATGTATCAAAGGAATTATTTTAGTGAACCCAGACTTTTGCAGCTTCCCATACACAGAAAAGTGCTAACTTCCTTGACTTGGGTCATCTGGTTTTCTTTAATTAACAATAATCTTTTGATGTTTAGACGACCTGTCATTTGTTGCAAAAACTTCTATATAACCTAGTACCTCTCCTTGCTTCCTTGGAGTTCTTTCAGGGTTTCTTGAAATGCTATATCCTTGGCTTGAAGTCCTAAAAATTCCCACCAAATAAAATAAAACTTATAAGTTGTGAATATTTTTTTTAAGTTGAGACCTTTCTGTGAAAAAAAGCCAGAAATGTGGGTTTTCTGAACCACAGGCCTGGTCATTTCTGAAAACCTGAATGTGGGAGTGGATGGAATTGCCTACGAGGAAGAGTGTGGCATGAGTGGGTGCAGGTTCCCAGCAAACGCAGAACTTTAGGGACAGAAGGAGTGAGAAATCTCAGAGAGGCAAGGGGAATCTGTGTGAACACAGTACAGAGAAGACTCTGTTCCCCCAGAGGTTGTTCCGGGGTGGCGAGTTTCCCCTACAGTGAAGAAGGAATTCATAGGGCCTGGACCCCATCTTAGGCCTGTTCACACTGATCACGCTCGGCCACCTCTCCAACGGACTCTGGACTCTGTGTTTAGTGCCTATGGAAACTACAATAGAAGGATAAGACTCCCTCCAGACAGGGGAACCTTGAAGATCACATCCAGGTTACTCATCGCCTAGGAGAAAACATACTCTAATCACCCCTCCCTCCGGACAGGTCATAAGTTCTTTCTGTATCTATTGGAGTGTAACCGCAGGCTTATTGATTATTAACTGTTTGAACACCTAACACTTGATAACACGTGAATAATGGGGTTATTGTGATTATATTTACCCTTCCTTTGTTATATGTAAGTCTCAAGGAAATTGGGGTGGTGGGTTCGGAAATGTACACATGGGGTATAAAAGATTTTCACAAATGCTGGTCGGGGTCCTTGGCTAAGAGGAAACTCTGCCTTGGGCTCACTGGTGTAATAAGCTGCACTCCACTATCTGCAAACGCGTGGCTATAACATTAGTACGGACCCCAGTCCCTACACTGGCACGTGCAGAGGTGTCTAGCAAGAAGCAAGATGGCTTAACCTGGAGGTAATCACTTAAACTGCGCTTCCCATGTAGCTCAGTCGGTAAAAGAATCTGCCTGCAGTGCAGGAGACCTGGGTTCGATCCCTGGGTTGGGAAGATCCTCCAGAGAAGGAAATGGCAACCCACTCCAGTATTCTTGCCTGGAAAATCTCATGGACAGAGGAGCCTGGTGGGCTGCAGTCCATGGGGTCGCAAAGAGTCGTGCACGACTGAGCGACTAACACTTACTTAATCACTTACACAAGGAAGTTAGGTTTGAACTCGGGAGGAGAATGAATTCCATAGGGGCACTGATGGGTTTGCAGGGCAAAGGATGAGGCCCGCGGTCTGCATTGGGCTAAGATTTCCTGGGCCCTGCCTCGGATTTAGTCTCTTCGCGCTCTAATTTTGCAGTCGCCTCCAGTTTAACGGCTTGTGACCAAGGAAAAGCGTGCCCCGGCGCTGTCCTTAGGTTCCCGCCCTCGCCGGGCGCTGCCTCCTCCTCCTCCCTCCGCGGCCGCCCCGCCCCCTGCCGAGTCATGGTAGCGGCTCCAGCTAGCAGGTAGGAGGCATGGAGGGCAGCGTCGGCAAGGTGGGCGGCCTGGGGCGCACCTTATGCGTGCTGACTGGGGCTTCCCGGGGCTTCGGACGGACGCTGGCCCAAGTCCTGGCCCCGCTGATGTCGCCTAGCTCCGTGCTGGTCCTAAGCGCCCGCAATGACGAGGCCCTGCGGCAACTGGAGACCGATCTGGGCGCCGAGTGGCCGGGTCTGCGTATCGTGCGGGTGCCCGCCGACCTGGGCACCGAGACCGGCTTGCAGCAACTGGTCGGTGCTCTGTGCGACCTCCCCAGGCCCGAAGGCCTGCAGCGAGTGCTGCTCATCAACAATGCGGGTAAGACGCCCGTTGGCCCGTGAGCGCTTGGAATACTGCTTAGCGTCCTGTTCTGTTTTCCCTCTCTTTCATCCCCCTCGGTTCTTGGAACTTTAAAGGTGACTCCTAGGAGTCAGAAAAGACGCCTGGAAGTCCTAGTTTCAGCGAGGTGTGGAGGAAGACCTAGTGCTGCCTCGGCGGCTCATTCTCCCCGCTTCTCCACTCCGCCCCCCTTCCTGTTTCAGCGCCATTTGTTCCAGAATGCCTGTAGAACTTTTCTGATCCTCTTGTTCAGCGCCCTCTGGCGGAGACCTGAATTAGGGCATGGAGTCTCTCCGCAGTTGTAAATTTCCCCCACTTATCCAAATGGCCCCCAGAGTTCCCCTAAACCCAGCCCCAGAGCAGAGCATGCGCCTTCTCAGTTTGAAGCTTCGGGTATGGGGGTTCCCCAGGTACGTCAGTCTGCAGGTCTGGGAAGAGGGAGCCATCTTCAGAAGCCCTAGAGAGACTCCTTTAGCTGTGGTTGGGAAGCGGGTGTCTGAATGAATTTGAAAAGGGCTGGGAGAAGAGAGAACCCCGCCTGGCACTGGGTGATTCGTAAGGTCTGGTTTTTCAGGCACTCTTGGAGATGTATCCAAACGTTGGGTGGACCTGACTGACCCAACTGAAGTGAGCAACTACTGGACTCTGAACTTGACTTCCACGCTCTGCCTGACTTCCAGTATCCTGAAGGCCTTCCCGGACAGTCCTGGCCTCAGCAGGACTGTGGTTAACATCTCGTCCATCTGTGCCCTGCAGCCCTTCAAGGGCTGGGGACTGTACTGTGCTGGGAAGGCTGCCCGTAACATGATGTTCCAGGTCCTGGCGGCGGAGGAACCTAGCGTGAGGGTGCTGAGCTATGGCCCAGGTAGGTGAGGCTTTACTGCCATCCATGTTCTCAGAACTGGCAGCTTACCCTTCGGGGACTGGGCTAGGAGCCCTCTCTGTCTCCTCCAGGAAAGGCCCCATAGAGTAGATTGTCCTTGAATCCTGACCCATCACTCCTTAAGGGAAATACAGGCTCCAAGGAAGTTAGGGCTGGTGGGGGCAGGAAGCTGTAGTTAGTGGATATGGACTGAGAGTGGGGAGCTGCCTGGACTTGAGGATGGGGACAGGAAGTCTGAGATATTAGAGTCTGAGAGATGATTACGATTTTAGGATTTGAATTCCAGGCCTGTGCCTCATTTCTTCATGTGAAATAGGGAAGATGTTACCTGTTTCACAGGGCCCTTTGTAGGACTGAATGAGGTCAAACTTGTAGAAGTGATCCCAAACTGTGAAGGACTATCTAATTGTTAGCGTTTGTTAAATAGGACTTATCATACTGTATTATCTTAATGTGTCTAGTCTCTCTCTCGGCATAGGAAAGCCTTGAAGGCAGGGATTATGCACTATTCATCTTTCTGTCCCAGCTTCTCACACAGCGCTCCACTAAGCCAGTCTGCAGTGAATGTTGGCTGAATGCAGAGCAGACAGACATTGTTGAATGCTGACCATCCCGTGCTGAACTGTGCTGGAACACTGGGGGATGCTGTGATAAATAAGATAGAGCCCCATTCTCATGAAATTTAAAGGAGGGGGGTGCCTTGTGACGGTTGGCCTGGTTTCTCTCTACCGTGATGCTACTATACCCCTTTCTTAAGAGTGAGGCTTCTATTCTAGGCTTGAGGTTGCTGGAACTGGAAGATGGTTTATGATGTCTGAGCAATTTAGGTGGAGATCCAGTAGTCTTTTCCCCTAGGAACCCTAGGGGCAAAGAGGTAGATTAACCTGATCAAAACCCAGATGCAGCATAGCCCGATCAAGCCTCGCCTCCAAGGTCTGATCGGTGCCATGTCTACTTCCTCATGATCTCTAGGACCCAGCCCTCCCTCTCTTCCTCCCAAATATATACGGTTATTCTTGCAGCTGACATTCAATGTAGCACCCACTCTGAGCTCAGCCTCAGACTCAGGCAACAGAGAGCAAGTGGAAACCAAAGTCAGGAGCAGAACAAACTCCAGAATGCCATGTGACTGGTTTACGTCTCAGGGAGCTCTCTTGGACGTTGTGAGAAAGTTGAACTTTTTTGTGGGGCTCTTAGGGCCTGAATGAAGGCAGAGACCAGTTGGGTTTTTGTTTAAGTCTCTGGAAGAATGTCCTAACAGGTGTCCAAAGATGGAAAGGGCTGTTTGGAAAGGACCAAATCCCTTCTTACTGGGGATGCACTGATATTTGATTGAAAGATATTTGAGGATCAGGAGGGTGGTTCTTCGACGTCCAAGATTCCTTGATTTTCTGCCCATGAGGTCCATTGACTCCAAATTCTGGGGTGCTGTGGTTCCCCAGGTGAGAAAGTACTTATAGGGATTTCTCTGGTAGTTCAGTGGCTAAGACTCCGTGCTCCCAATGCAGGGGGCCTGGGTTTGATCCTGGTTCAGGAACTAGATACTACATACCACAACTGAGAGTTCACGTGGCGCAACTGAAGACCACACTTGTCATGACTGAAAGATCCTACGTGTCACCACTAAAAGATCTAGCATGCTGCAGTGGAGATTGAAAATCCACATGCCACAACTAAGACCCGACACAGCCAAATAAATAAATGTTTTTTAAAAATAAAATCAGTGAACTTGTAAGAGTTCAAGAAGGAAGCACTTTCTGGTGGTGTGACCAGGGATGGCTTTATTGGAGGCAGCTAAACTGGACATTGATCTTGAGGGCTGCTTCCATATCAGCAGGTGGAAGGCATGCTGGATAAGCGGATGTAAAGGTGGGAACGCTCTCCAAACTCACTTTTTGGGGCTAACTTTATCCTGATACTAAAATCAGACAAGGACACTACAAGGAAGGAAAATTATAAGCCAAAATCCTTGATGAGCATAGATGCATAAATCCTCAGCAAAATTGTTAGTGAGCCAAATTCAAAAATACTTTAAGAAGATTGTATACCATGATCAAGTGGGATTTATCCTAGGGATGCAAGGATGTTTCAACATCTACAAATAAATCAGTGTAATACACCACAATAACAAAAGATAAAATTTGTATGATCATCTTAATAGAGAAAACAATGTGAAGAATCAGTTACATTTCTATACACTAATAATGAAGTATCAGGAAAAGAAATTAACAGTCCCATTTACAATTGCATCCAAAAGAATAAAATACCAAGGAATAAATTTAACGAAGGACATAAAAGACTTGTACACCAAAAACTATAAGACATTGATGAAAGAATCTCAAGAAAATATAAAATGGAAAGATGCCATGTTCATGGATTGGGTAAATTAATATTGTTAAAATGTCAATACTATCCAACCCAATCTACAGATTTAATGCGATCTCTATCAAGTTTCCAGTGGCATTTTTCACAGAAATAGAACAAGCAATTCTAAAATATATATGGAACCACAGAAAACTCTCAATAGCCAAAGCAGTCTTGAGAAAGAAGAACAAAGATCCCCAGCATCATGCTGCTTGATTTCAAACTATATTACAAAGCCACAGTAATCAAACTAGTATGGTATTGGCATAAAAGATAGACACAATTTACCAGTGAAACCATCTAGTCCTGATGTCTTGGAGAAGATAATTTGGGGTTGAAATAATAGCTTCATAAACTTAGATGTACAAATCTCCCTAGAGATTTGGGAAGTTGTCAGCTATCATTTCTTTCTTTCTATTAGTTAATTTTAATTGAAGGATAATTACAGAATTTTGTTGTTTTCTGCCAGATACCAACATGAATCAGCCATAGATGTACATATCCTCTCCCTCTTGAATCCTTCTCCCATCTCCCTCCCCATCCCACCCCTGTAGGTTGATACAGAGCCCCTGTTTGAGTTCCCTGAGCCATACACCAAATTCCCATTGGCTATCTGTTTTACATATGGTAATGTAAGTTTCCATGTTACTCTCCATACATCTCACCCTCTCCTTCCTTCCCCCCACCATGTCCATAAGTCTGTTCTATCTGTTTCTCTGTTGGTGCCCTGCAGATAAATTCATTGGTACCATCTTTCTAGACTGCATATATATGCATTAATATATGATATTTGTCTTTCTCTCTCTGACTTAACTTCATCCTGTATAATAGGCTCTAGGTTTATCCACCTCATTAGAACTGACCCAAATACGTTCCTTTTTATAGCTGAGTAATATTCCATTGTGTATATGTACCACAGCTTCTTTATCCATTCATCTGTCAGTGGACATCTAGGTTGCTTCCATGTTCTAGCTATTGTAAATAGTACTGCTAAGAACATTGGGGTACATGTGTCTTTTTCAATTTTGGTTTCCTCAGGGTATATGCCTAATAGTGGGATTACTGGGTCATATGGTGGTTTTATTCCTAGTTTTTAAGGACTCTCCATACTGTCTTGCATAGTGACTGTATCAGTTTACATTCCCACTGACAGTGCAAGAGGGTTCTAACCCTTTTCTCCACACCCTCTCCAACATTTATTGTTTGTAGACTTTTCTATAAATTTATTTATTTTTTAATTGAAGGGTAATTGCTGCACAGAATTTTGTTGTTTTCTGTCAAATCTCAACATGAGTCAGCCATAGGTATACATATGTCTGCTCCCTTTAGACCCTCCCTCCCATCTCCCTCCCTATCCCACCCCTCTAGGTTGATACAGAGCTCCTGTTTGAGTTTCTTGAGCCATACAGCAAATTCCGGTTGGCTATCTGTTTTACATACGGTAATGAAGTTTCCATGTTACTCTCTCCATACATCTCACCCTCTCCTCCCCTCTCCCCATCTCTCCCCATGTCCATAAATCTATTCTCTATGTCTGTTTCTCCATTGCTGCCCTGCAAATAAATTCTTCAGTACCATTTTTCTAGATTCCGTACATAAGCGTTATTATACGGTTTTCCTCTTTCTCTTTCTGACTTACTTCACTCTGTATGATAGGCTCTAGGTTCATCCACCTCATTAGAATTGACTCAAATGCATTCCTTTTTATGGCTGAGTAATATTCCATTGTATATATGTACCACAACTTCTTTATCCATTCATCTGTCGATGGACACCTAGGTTGCTTTGATGTTCTAGCTATTGTAAATATGGCTGCAATGAACAATGGGATGCATGTGTCTTTTTCAATTTTGGTTTCCTCAGGGTAGGAAACCAAGCTAGGAGTGGGATTGCTGGGTCATCAGTTCAGTTCAGTTCAGTTCAGTCGCTCAGTCGTGTCCGACTCTTTGCGACCCCATGAATCGCAGCACGCCAGGCCTCCCTGTCCATCACCAACTCCCGGAGTTCACTCAGACTCAACGTCCATCAAGTCAGTGATGCCATCCAACCATCTCATCCTCTGTCATCCCCTTCTCCTCCTGCCCCCAATCCCTCCCAGCATCAGGGTCTTTTCCAATGAGTCAACTCTTCGCATGAGGTGGCCAAAGTACTGGAGTTTCAGCTTTAGCATCATTCCTTCCAAAGAAATCCCAGGGCTGATCTCCTTTAGGATGGACTGGTTGGATCTCCTTGCAGTCCAAGGGACTCTCAAGAGTCTTCTCCAACACCACAGTTCAAAAGCATCAATTCTTTGGCGCTCAGCTTTCTTCACAGTCCAACTCTCACATCCATACATGACCACTGGAAAAACCATAGCCTTGACTAGACGGACCTTTGTTGGCAAAGTAATGTCTCTGCTTTTCAATATGCTACCTAGTTGGTTATAACTTTTCTTCCAAGGAGTAAGCGTCTTTTAATTTCATGGCTGCAGTCACCATCTGCAGTGATTTTGGAGCCCCCAAAAATAAAGTCTGACGCTGTTTCCACTGTTTCCCCATCTATTTCCCATGAAGTGATGGGACCAGATGCCATGATCTTCGTTTTCTGAATGTTGAGCTTTAAGCCAACTTTTTCACTCTCCTCTTTTCACCTTCATCAAGAGGCTTTTTAGTTCCTCTTCACTTTCTGCCATAAGGGTGGTGTCATCTGCATATCTGAGGTTATTGATATTTCTCCCAGCAATCTTGATTCCAGCTTGTGTTTTCCAGTCCAGCGTTTCTCATGAGGTACTCTGCATATAAGTTAAATAAGCAGGGTGACAATATACAGCCTTGACGTACTCCTTTTCCTATTTGGAACCAGTCTCTTGTTCCATGTCCAGTTCTAACTGTTGCTTCCTGACCTGCATACAAGTTTCTCAAGAGGCAGGTCAGAATTCCTGGTATTCCTATCTCTTTCAGAATTTTCCACAGTTTATTGTGATGCACACAGTCAAAGGCTTTGGCATAGTCAATAAAGCAGAAATAGATGTTTTTCTAGAACTCTCTTGCTTTTTCCATGATCCAGCGGATGTTGGCAATTTGGTCTCTGGTTCCTCTGCCTTTTCTAAAACCAGCTTGAACATCCGGAAGTTCACGGTTCATGTATTGCTAAAGCCTGGCCTGGAGAATATTGAGCATTACTTTACTAGCATTACTTTAGCTGCTGGGTCATATGGTGGTTTTATTCCTAGTTTTTTAAGGAATCTCCACACCGTCTTCCATAGTGGCTGTATCAATTTACATTCCCACCAACAGTGCAGAGCGTTCCCTTTTATCCACAGCCTCTCCAGCACCTATTGTTTGTAGACTTTTTGGGAACGCACAGGGAGCCACCTACAGCCATGGGAGTTGACCTGGTGCTGGAGCGGGCTGGCTCGGGAGCCCTTGAGAAGTTGGTTGCTCACTTCATTCTCCTCCCACAGGGAGAGTGTCTCTCTCTGCTCTGGGACTTTGAGGGGGAGTGATGGGGTAGCGTGAATCTGTAGATTTGGTAGTCTAAGGGGACCGTGTTCAGTGGACACTGGATGAGCCTGGAGCTCGATAGTGAAGTGTGGAGCCTTTGGTGATGCTGACCACATGTCAGCCAAGGTGAGGTATTGCCTCTGGCCAGACCTGACTCCACCCAACTCCACACATAGATCAGGGGCCCCTGCCTCAGTCATGTCCCCTCATCTTCTGCTCTTCATCCCCTAGGTCCCCTGGACACTGACATGCAGCAGTTAGCCCGGGAGACCTCTGTGGACCCAGACTTGCGAAAAAGCCTGCAGGAGCTGAAGAGAAAGGGGGAACTTGTGGATTGCAAGATATCAGCCCAGAAACTTCTGAGCTTGCTGCAAAATGACAAGTTCGAGTCTGGAGCCCATATTGACTTCTACGATGAATAAGACCATGCCCTTGGTTTTAGGGGCTCTCTTCCCCTTCTTACAGGCACACCCAGGAGCCCTGTGCCTCCCTACATGCTGCCACAGTGGCGCTGCCAACCCTACCTTACACAGATAAGCACTCATGCTTACTTACTGCCCTGCCCTCAGATCCAACTAACTGTGAGAGCCCTGGGTGGCTGGAGTTCTCAGTTTTCAGATATCTGTATTGACCACCCTGAGTTAGGAGTGAACTTGGGAGAGACAAGTTATGGCTGTTGGTGTTCTTTCTCCCTAGAAATAGAATTTTAGGGATGGGAAAACTAGGACAGGAAGCTAAAAACACTGAGAAAAGGAGGATGGGTCTCTGGCCCATGACGGTCCATGGGGAAGGAGGGATGAGCTAGTGTCAAACAGGAGGACCCACGTAGATTGACAGATGGCCTGGAGGGATAGGAGGACAGCGCAAGTCCCAGCCCACAGGGATGCTCTTTGCCCAGGGTAGCAAGACCTTCACTTGAACTCTGTGTCCTCATTCTGATGCTTCCTCCCTCCAGAATCTGCCATCTATCCACCAGATGGGGGAAAGGAGCCTGAGAGTTTTTTACATGTTAAAGGCAGATACAAATAAAATGTGGATTGTCCTTTGTTAATACCTGCTTTCTCTTCTGATACAGGTCCTATGACTAACTCCCTGGTTTCCTCGACCCAAGGGGTGTTCCTGAGGCAGTTAATCCAAACTTGGGGTATTGCCCTCATGTCCTGGGGCGTCTTGGGGCTGTCTGCCTCTTCTCACAGAGCGCCCCTCAGTAGCAAACCCAGGTTCAAACAAAGTCCTAGGTGACTGGCCCAGACACCTGTGCCTCCTTTATGCCTTTCCTATTCTTACCCTAGTCTTATACCCTTTCCTCACCCTTGACCTATTCAAAGGGTATCCAGCCTTTAGGGCCTGACTCAGAGCTCCCCCGCCCTTGGGGAAAGGTGGTTTCCCTGGCTCTCTTAGATTCCCAACTCTGCCCTTTACCCACATGGCAATGCTTGGATGGATCCCAGATCTTCAGTGGACCTGTCGTGGGCCCTCCTGGTAACATTCATCTGCCCCACAGACCTGATCCTCAGGGGATTGGACATAGGACCAACATGCCTTTATGGAAAGTAGACAAGATTCTAAGAGGAAAAAACCCTGAGAAACCAAGGGTGTGCTCCTTCTGCAGATCAGGAGGTGTGGGCCAGGCTGAGAGCTCTGTGGTGGTGGTGGTCTACAGCCAGGCAGCCCTCTGTCCCTGTTCCTTATTCGGTCAGAGACCATGGTCCCTGCCAGCCGTCTCGGGCCTCAGCCCTTCCTCTGATTGCCGGACAGATCTCTTTGTTCCTCCTCATGCACAGCAGAGGGCGCACTGAGGCCATGCCTCCTGGGGAACCAGAGGCAACACTGGTCCTTGTGGAGGCAGGCCCTGAGCTAGAGCTGGCCGTGCCCTGCTGGGTTCCCTAGGAGGGAGGGAGCAACTCATGCGCTTTCTTCACCCAGCTGAGCCTTTGCCCTCAGTGGAATCAAAGGCACTGTTCTCAGATCCCTGCTCTGCCACCCAGGGCAGGTTACTCCTCTTGTTTCAGTTTCCCTATCTGAAAAAAGCGGATTATAATGGTGCCTCCCTCAAAGGGGCATCATGAGTAGTAAATGACCTAATGTTTGTAACTGTTCAGCACAGTGCTGGCGCCGCACTGAGTGGCCACAGAAGCTGATATTTATTGCCTTTTAATATCAAGATGGGGTGTCCCTAATGGGTCCCCAGTAAAGGAGCCACCTGGGTTCGATCCCTGGGTCAGGAAGATACCCTGGAGAAGGAAATGGCAACCCATTCCAGTATTCTTGCTTGCAGAATTCTATGGACAGAGGACCCTGGCAGGCTACAGTCCATGGGGTCACAAGGAGTCGGACACAACTTGAGCAACTCAAGATCCAGAGCATGCATAGCCTCATCGTGTGGCTCAGATGCCCCTTCCATTGCTGGCCTGTGGCGAGAGCCCTCACCGCACCCCCTGTAATCCTGGCCTCTCAGGCTGGGATTCTGTCCGGACAGCTTGTCCTGGATTCACCGGACCTTCAGGAAAATGCTTGAGGCTTGGAGTCGAACCCTCAGTCTCGCTTCCCTCTATGATAGAGATGCTGTGGACCTTGGGCAGGGGCTTGTCTCTGGGCTTCAGTTTCCTTAGAGTAGATGAGCTCTAAGATTCTTTCTTGCAAACTTTTCTCTAAGGTGCTTCAAATGTGGTTAGGCTGCATCTGCAGTTCTCAGATTGGCCTCTGTGGCTGGGGCTGGACCACAGTCTGGTGAGTGTGGGACAGATCTCGCCTGGCCTCTTGCTCCCAGGGGAATGTAAGGGCAGTCGGCACCAGCAATATGTATGATGTGCGGTGGGGCTATCTCCCTCCCCAGGAAGCTGGTTGACCAAGACTTAGGGAGAAGTACCACATGTCCCCACAAGGTGGCAACACACTCCCGCCTGACATCCTCTCAGCTCGGAGTTGGGGGATTTGAGAGCCTTGGAAACCCTAGACCTTCCTCTCTGCCTGTACTTTTCTGGACTCTCAGGGGCCCCCAGGAAGCTGGGGAGGCAGAAAGAGCTGGGATCACTCTCCCCGGCGGGTCCTCCTGGCCTCTGTAGTGATCCCTGTGCTCTGACCATAGGGATTTCCCAGGCCTTGCTTCTTGGGCTGGACTCAGCCTCTCAGGTCCTGCACCCCTGGGGCAGGGAGGCCTTCCTGCCACCTCAGGGACAGCCATGTGTGTTCTTAGAGTGCACGGCCTGTCCTTGGCTACCACACACATGAGCGCACTCGAACGCACACACAATACATGCCTGCACGTGCCCAGAGCTCAGCTGCTGGCCGGCGGGCCTCAGATTAGCCTAAAGACAAACAAGGTTTCTTTGTCTGTGGCCTGAATGAGCTGGTAGTTTTTCGGTTTTGTGTTTAATACCCCTGAGCTGGAGGCCAGCAGCTGGCCTGTGGGAGTGGGGGATGGGAATACCCCAGGCACACCCCAGGGAGCCCCAGCACCCACCTCTGTCCATGAGCATGACCAGCAGGGGTTGGATTGGTCAGAAGCTCCCTGTCCACCCCCAATTCCTCTCCTTTGTCCCCTGAGTGGGCGAAGCATGTCCCCTAGCACTCAGCCTAGTGCCTGAGTCCACTGTTTGGCCAAGGCTGGATGTGAGCAGCTGTTCCTACCTGGCCTCAGGACCACTCCTAGGGCAAGGTGCCACCAGCTCTCCCCGGGGTCTCACCTCAGAGCTGGGCTCGGGCTTGCTGCCTCCAGCCTCCTCTCGCCCAGCCTCTCCCCGCAGAACACGGCCTCCTGTGCAGACGTATGTGCAGTAATTCCCGCTCCCAGTGCCCAGCCTTGCGCCCTCACCACAGGACCTCACCGGGGTCCTGTGCGGTGGCAGGGATGGGGGTGAAAGCACTGCCAGTCACCGGGGTGGGGCCCCCGCAGCATCACACAGTGATGGGGTAGCGCAGAGGGGCATGGGTCTGAAGACACCAGGCAGCTTGCGGGGAGGTTAGCCGAGGACTCACTGGGAGCCTCTGGGGCCACTGAAGATGGGGTTAGAGGGTAGCTGGACGGAGGAGAGAGTGAGCTGTCATTGCTTCTCTGCCCCAGCCCCAAGGTCTTCTGCCTGCAGTGCTGGGAGGCAGTGCTAAACGCTAGACATTCCCTCAGACTTGAAGTAAAGCCCACCTTCCCACTCCCACCCCAAATTATCCCACTCCAGCAAGACTCCCCTACCCTCCCCTCTGTCTCCCATTTCCCCCAACCCCACAGCTCTAACTGCCCTTAGTGTGAGCTGAGAGGGTCCTGACCTTTGACTTTCAGGAAGTGGTTGGGAAAAGGAAGGAAGGGAAAAGGAAGCCTCTTTTTTCCTTTGAGGGATCCACCTCTCAGGCCTACCTCCAGCTGATTCCAGGGGCTCAGATGATTCCTCAGCTGACCGGCCTGCAAGCTGTCTAGTGGTCTCTTAGCCCACAGGCCCATGTCCCTCATCCCCAACCCCAGGACAAGGGAAGAGAGGGGCCTGGGTCCCACTTTTGAGACCCGTGCCTACTCTTGGGGCCGCGGAAATCTGTCTGGTCCATACTCTGGTTCAGGTCTTGGTCCAGCTGCTGTGGAGTCCTTTCCTGTCAGGTCCTGCCCTTCCAAGGCCCAGTTTGACCCCAGGGATCCAAGGCTCAAGGGGCTGTGTGTATCCCGGAGACCTTACGCAGACCTAATTCTTTGAGGCCTTGTTGAGTCTTTGATGATGAGTGAATGGATGAATGAATGAATGAGCAAGTGAATGCTGTAGTGGCCCACTGCCAGGGGTTGAGTGAAGCATTTAAAAGGGCTGGGTGTGATGACTGGTGCCTGGCAGTTAAGCCTCCACCCACCCCAACCTTCCCTATGTGGGGGTTAAACCCCACCTCCTTGGATTCCCCTTGGAATCCCTAAAGGCAAGCCCTCATGTGTGTATTGCGGACATGGGTAGGACTGGCCTGTGTCAGAATCACCAAGAAAGGTAAAAAAAAAAAAAAATCACTCCTCCATTGTTCCTCCTTTACTACAGATTCCAATTCAGTGGGTCCAAGTATGTCCCTACTCCAATGCTACAGTACTAAAAAATGAGCTGTAAAAATTAATTAACTAATTTAAAAGGTGAGCTGTGAACCTTGTAAACTCAGGTGATACTGGCAGAGATCAAAGGAGCTAACCCCTCAAAGAAGGGGAAGTTCAAGAGACAGAGTCAGGCTTAAGAGTTGGGGTTAGTCTAGGTCAGAATTAAGGATTAATATGTGGCCAAGGTCAGGGTCATTGTGAGTCCAGGTTTGGGGTCAGCCCAGGGCCATGGGTAGGCTGAGCTTATGCTGGGAGTTGGGAATAACAAAAGGGAGACAGAACATTTGGGAAGCAAAGGAGGCCTGCACATAAGTGACGAGCAGCGGGGTGAGCTGGCTCAGTAGGAGAAGAAGGCCAAGCCTGAAGACAGTGACCACGGCGAGGAGTCAGGCGGGGAGCTGCTCCCAGCCTCATGACCACCCCAGCTTCCACCACCCTATCCCCCAGGCAGGCACCCTGTGCGCAGGGCAGGGACAGCTGCATCGTCCTCTGAGACGAAATGGGCTTTCTCTAAGAGTCCGTCCTCGGGGCCTGCTGGGAGTGACAGGAAAGGGATGCGCTAAATGAGGGAGTCGAGGGGAGGCACGTCTTCTCTCTTCTCTGAAGCATCCAGGTCGAGACGACAAAACTCAGACGGCAAGGGTGAATGGCTGAGACAGCATGAACAGGACAGAAGAGGAAGACAGAGAAACACAGGGAGGAAAACAGACAACGGTTTGCAACATAGTGAGACAGATTTAGATGGAAGGAGAGAGTAAGAGAAACCACATACACACACACACTCTCTCTGTCTTTCCCTCACACGCACTCACACACTCACACACACCCGGGCCTGCGCTCATGCAGCCGCCCTGAGCCTCGCTGGAAATAATCCCACTCTGACGTGGGGCCTCAGCTGCACAGGCGGCACCGAGCTGTTACCTTGCACATCTGTCAGCTCCAAATGTAGAAGCTGTCGTAGGGTTGTGTGTGTGAGTGTGAGAGTGTGTGCATGTGTGCGCCTATTCCTCCCAGAGAATGCTGAGGCCCTCAGCCTGGCAGAGGGAGATCCCCAAGGACCCGGAGGCTCTCCAGGAAGTCCACACCCAGGGAAGCAGGCCCACTCCCTCCCGGCCTGCACACGGAGAGGCCTAGTACTGGGCTTGGCTTCTGTGGCCTGGTTTAGCCTCTTAGAGCCATGCGGCCCTGGGCAATTGGAGCCACTGGGTGTCCTTACTTGTCGGTAGGGAGGAAGAGTGGCCAAACCCCCTGGATCCTACAGGGGTGGTAGTGAGTGTTGGCCTCCTGTATGCCCGTCATTCCTGGACCTCAGGGGTTCTTCGCAGCCTTTTGCTAGAGCCGGGATCCCTTCGGTGGCTGACTCCTGACTTCCAGGGATGCACCCAGCTTGCAGCTCCCTCTGGGAGCACCAAAGCCGTGGCCTTCCTCTGGCTGGCTCTTCTCCCAGCTGGATTCCCCGCTGGGCCTAGGGATGTGCTGGGACACTGACTCTGGGCCATAGAGGTCTGAGAATCTCAGATCCTGAGCAGGGAGTGTGGACTAAGGCCCAGGGTGCTTACCTTTTTCTGGTGGGGAGCAGGGGAGGCTGGCCCCCTTCTCTTCACTGACCCTTTCGAAGCTCTTACCCCTGGCCCCTGGGTCAGGAAGTTCTTTTCTGTGCATTTGCACTCCTTCCTGCTTTTATCTACACTTGTCATAAAGGGATTTTACAGTCATGAGGAAGAGTCCTCCAAATCTGTTCAGAAAGGAGGGCAGCCTTCTCAGTCTAAGTGAATAGGAGCCCTGGTGGAAGGCACCCCGCCCCAGGTCAGAGTTCCTCTCACAGTGCCAGGCCCAGAGGTGGAAGCCTCCCCACACCCACATAACTGACCCCATCAAGACAGGCAGAGTCCAGAGGCCCTGCCACCCATCCCACTCGCCAGAAGCCCCACCTCTGCCCTGCCTCCTCAAAGCCAGTCCCAACTCCCAAGTCATCTCTCCCTCCTTCCCAAGATCCACCATCCTTTCTGCCCGAAGGTTGGATGGGCCATTCTAGGCAGGTTGTAGGTGCCTACTTTGCTCAAAGCAGTGAAAAAGGACATGAGGCCTGAGTGCTTGCATCTGTGGCTCCAGCCCTGTGTTCCCAAGAAGGTGAGTGGTCGTCATTCAGGGTGTGTTCTTCCCTGGGGCCGGAGCCTCTGTATGCACATATGTGGATACATATGAATCACACTTAGGCCTGCCCTGGCCCCCAGCCAAGTATGTATGGGTCCCTGTTTGCCACCTTAGTATTAATATTTGGCTCTGTTTATGTCATGTATGGATGTGAGAGTTGGACTGTGAAGAAAGCTGAGTGCCGAAGAATTGATGCTTTTAAACTGTGGTGTTGGAGAAGACTCTTGAGAGTCCTTTGGACTGCAAGGAGATCCAACCAGTCCATTCTGAAGGAGATCAGCCCTGGGATTTCTTTGGAAGGAATGATGCTGAAGCTGAAACTCCAGTACTTTGGCCACCTCATGTGAAGAGTTGACTCATTGGAAAAGACCCTGATGCTGGGAGGGATTGGGGGCAGGAGGAGAAGGGGACGACAGAGGATGAGATGGCTGGATGGCATCACTGACTCGATGGATGTGAGTCTGAGTGAACTCCGGGAGTTGGTGATGGACAGGGAAGCCTGGCGTGCTGTGATTCATGGGGTCCCAAAGAGTCGGACACAACTGAGCAAATGAACTGACTGACTGACCGATGCGTGAAAAATGTCGGCCACTCAGTCGTGTCCGATTCTTTGTGACCCCATGAACTATAGCCCACCAGGCTCCTGTGTCCATGGGATTCTCCAGACAAGAAAACTGGTGTGGGTATCCATTCCCTTCTCCAGGGGATCTTCCCAACCCAGGGATTGAACCTGGGTCTCCTGCATTTCAGACAGATTCTTTACCATCTAAGTCACCATAGTATACCTGTGTATAAAACTTTTGATGTAAAACTTGCCAGGTAATAGTATATGCATGCAACTGTGGGCCTGGGTATCTATCTGTGCATATCTAGAAGACAATTACGTGAATTTGAGTGTAGGTATAAATTACTGTGAGTACACACCCACTTTCATATCTGCGTGACAGTTGGCTTGTACACTTAAAGCATACATGCATAGAGCAGTGTGCAGACATGATTACATGTGATTATGTGTCACCACATGTCCCTGGGTTGCTCTCAGGTTATAACTGAATGTGCAAGTGTATAATGTGACAAGCCTGAACCTGTGCAAAGTTGTGCAAGAGATTTAACCAGCCAGCATATGTGGGAGTGTGTGGGGTGTGTGTGTGTGTGTGTGTGATTTTGACATGGGGCAAGTGTACTTGGAAAAAGGGGTGTGTTCAGGCCTGGGGCCGAGGAACGACAACTGTGTGTCGACAAACTCCAGCCACCCCTTAAACCACGTCCGGTGAGAAGGAAATGTGTAAATGTGTTTGTTAAATACAAAACAGAAAGCCACAAAACACCAGGCCCTGCAGTGGTAAGAACAAATCAAGCAAGTTTCTCTCCCCTCTCCCTCTCCAGCGTCTCGGCCCCTCTCTGGCGCTGTTCCCTCACACCTAAGCCCAATGGTGTTTTGCAGTCTTTCAGCTGTTACCTCAGTCCCTCGTCGCCTCATTCCCGATTCACTCCGTTGCTATAGGTATGTTTGAAACCCCAGCGTGGTAGATTTTAATTAGTCTTCCTACAGATGGCCAATTAACATTCATTACTTTTGCCTTGAGCGATTAATTATGAGTTTGGATAGAAAAGGAGAGAAGAGGAGAGGAAGATGGGCAGGTGAATGAAAGAAGAAAGAGATGGGGGTTTGATTGGGAGTTTGGAATTTTTACACAGAGCAGGCTGGTGGGGGAGAGGGTGGGAAAGAGCCGTTTGAATCCCCTCACTCCCAGCGGCCTCCCTCTGCCCACAGCTGCTCTGGGGCCCTAATCGGCTTGGCTGGCCCAGCCCTCCAGGGAAATAGCGCTCACACCCTCCTTTGGGCATCCTTAAGCCTTTGGTGTTCCCTGACCCCAGCTTCTTTCATTAATACCAGCCCTCTTGTTTTTCGTGCCAGAGCTGGGTGGGAACTGTGTCAGGAATCATCCAAAATGCAGCAGATAACCCAGAAGTGAAACCCTGCTGGCATTCACTCATTCTTCTAAAGGTAGCAGCTCATTGTACAGATGAGGAAACTGAGGCTCAGACAGGAAATGACTTCTCCAGCTCGTGCATCTCTGGGGAGAAAGTCCAGCTCCCCTTGCGCGGCCACCGGGGTGTCTGTAAAGAATTTGAGCAGTGTTTAACCTTACAGTCTGTAACAAACTCATCTGCCATCAGACAGAAGTGTTCTTCAGGGTCTCGAGTGTAACTCACACCCTCCAGTGCGTGCTCATGTGGCTTCCCAGCTCATTAAAAGGCTCCCTGGGTGATGTTGCCTGTTTAGGAGCTGCAGCTATGTCCCTAATTCTAAATTCATTCCAGGAATGGAGGAAAGATTCTAAATGTAAACGGTGGTCTTTCGGGTGGGAGGATCACAGATGATTTTTGTTTTCTTTGTTACAATCACTTGTATTTTTTACTTTCTCCAGCACAAATACATGACTTGACCTGTAGAAAGTATATTAAGTATGACTGTATTTTACTTAAAATTTCTTCAAAGTATATTTGTAAAAAGAAACAGGAATCCATATTTGTTTATGGTCTTTTTTTTAAGACCATAAATATGTACAACAAAAATTGAACACCGCCTATCATTCAGCTTGCTTGTCACCTGCCCTTATTCATGTTGCAGTCTGTCTTCTACTTAGACCATGTCTCAGTGTCCTCCTCTATCTGCCAGGTTGAGTTGCAAAGAGTACTCACCTACTAATGTCACGGGGACTAAATAAAATAACGCCTGGTAAGTCTTAGTGCCTTGTATCTAGAAAGAGCTCAACAAGTATTAGTTGTAATCAATAACACCAAGATTTTTACAATAATGATATCGGAGTGGTGGAACTTTGAAGAATTTTTATGTACCTCTTTTTGCTTTATAGTGTTCTGAAAATTTTTCTGTCATGAAAATTCCTTTCCTTGGCAATTAGAAGAAAATTTAATAAGAGAGAGAATAAACTGAGACATAAAAAGAAGGAAAGAGGGATAGAAGAATGTACACTGTTCAAACCAAATGTAGCTCTTCTGATTTTTTTTCTCAAATGTTTACTGCTCTGCTCATGCTACCGTGAGTGCAGTTGTGGGGCCTAGCCCCCTGGAAGTCTCACTCACGGGGACAAGCACTCTTACCTCCAGGAGACTCCCTCCTGCTCCTCTCGTGGTGATTAAGTCTGCTGGATCCCTCACATCCCCAGTGGCTTCCCCTGGCCAATCCCACTCCCTGCTTAAGCTTGACCTAAGAGCCTGTTTCTTCGGATCTCCTTTATTCTGGGGTTGTGTGGCTCACACAGAATATGGCTGTTTGGACCAAAGATTCCTCAGATTAGGGTTTGGGTGGAACAAGAAACGGTTGGCATCTCTGATATTGTGCTTTTGCCATGTTGCTCCTAAAACCTCCTGCCACCCACTCCACACCATTCACACCATGAGTGCCTGGTTGCTCATTCTGTCTCACCCAACATGCTACCAGGTAAGCTCCATGGCAGGGCAGCCATGCTTCGTTTCGCTCACTGCTTTGTCCTCGGCACCAAGTACAATGCTTGGCACGTAGCAGGTGATCAGGAAATATCTGTTGAATACTGGGAAAACACATAACCACACCATTCTATACATTTACAGAGGTTTTATAGATAGGCAAAAGTTGAACACATTACAGAGTCACTTGTGAGCTTCAAACTTCTCTGGAAGAGACCTGGCAGATCCAGCGGAGTTAGGTTTAGAGTAGTTGGGGAGGCTTCCTGGAGGAAGAGCAAATTGCACCGAAGGCAGTAAGATAGGGATTCCACTGCAGCAAGGGACAGCTCGGCTTAGCATATCCTGGCCTTCCTCGTGGTTCATGTCTAAGCAATCAGAAATTCCACCCATCACAGTGATGGCACTGAGAACATCAGGCTAGTCAAGGCCTGGAAGCAGCCTCTCAGACTACAGGAAAGGGGGCTGCAAGGTTGAGGCCTGAGCGGGGCAGCAGGGTGGGAAGGGCAGTGTAGACTCGGGGGTAACCGAGGGGACTAAGTCTGTGATCCCTTGAGAAAGAGAGGGGTCTCCAGGAGAGCTGCCAAGCTTACTAAGAATCACGGGCTCGCCACACCTGAGCGGTAGTGTGCCATTAAAGGGTGGTTGGCTACCTGGGGGAGACACAGGGAGTGCCCCTGGGCGTGGGTGGAGGTGAGAAGCATCCTGTACCTATGTGGAGGCAGAATGAAAGAGAACAGCTGAAACCGCAGGCTTCCTGGACACGGGAGGAGGAGGACCAGAAACTCAGGCGTGGACGAGCGAGAAAAGGCTCTTGTGGGTCTCCTCTCTCACTGGAGAACGGTCATGGAATGAGGCAAAAGAAGGGGTGAGGAGGGCCTAAATGCCTGCTGTGGGAATCAAGGGCAGTGGCTATCTTGTTCTTTTCGTGCTGTGGCCCCGGGGAGTCCTGGGTTCCTGCCACATGCCTCTCCTGAGTTAACAGATGCAAGTGTGAATGGAGGCCTGAAGCCTCCAAAGGTGGGGAAGGCTGCCTGGGAGAAGTGACGTTAGAAGAGGCCTTGAGGCTTGAGCAGGGCTGGCTCTGGTGAGCGGTGGACGGCACAGCAGCGAGGGGTGTGGTGTGTGAGGACGTGGACCCCCGCCAGCCGGGTGTCCCGAGGCCTGTCAGGAGTGGATGAGGCCAGACGGCAGAAGTCTCTGAAGCACTGGGGCCGAGGCACTGGGGTCCCATGGGATGCTCTCCTAGGGATGCCTGTTACACACCAACAGGCCCCTGTCCTCAGCCCCTGGCTGCTGAGACTTCTCAAGGCTCTCTCACAGTTTTCTTCAGGCCTCTCCCCACCAATACTTCAGCCACCTTCCAGGAGATCCAGTAAGAGGCCAAGAGTCCTCTCCTGCAGATCTACCATGCTCATCACATCCGTCACCCAGCAGATATTTCCTACCTGTCCTCTGATCCTAATTAATCCATTTATCAGGGAGTCTGGCAAACATTACTGTAGGGGGACAGGAGGCAATATAAGGACTGCTCTCAAAGACTCGGGGAGACAGACAGGGGTGGGGAGCACTTGCACACTACGGGCTGTGCTCCCGACCTTCAGAAGAGCAGGCTTTTGGCCTGAAGCCAGGATGGCCTTTCTGCATGGGCTGGGCTTCCCTGGGCTCACATGGAGGCCCAGCCCGCAGGGCCTCCACCATCCCCAGCTCCCTGGTTTGCAGTGCTCTCTGCCCCTCTGCCCACTATCAGGCATCATTTCACTGTAAGTCACTTAACTCTAATGCCTGCGAGAGAATCCCATTGTTTGAGCCCAGCCCAAAGGTGATGGGCAAGCTTATGGTGCCCATCGCAGTCCAATCAGCTGTGGCCAGGAGGAGGGCCCTGGTTCACCCAGGACAGTTGGGGTGTGTGGAGCTCTGGGCATGGCAGGCAGGAACACTGAAAATTCTTGTACATGTTTCACTTCATTTAATATACTGTTCCACAAGATAGTGTTTCTGAAATTTCTTTCATTTTATTAACCAGCTATTACTGGTTTTTGAAAATACAAGTTTAGCAATATGACTACTATTTATTCAAGATAAAGGTTTATTATACCTTTTCTATGTAGTAGGGGAAATGTTTTATCTGAATTAACATGAAAACTTTTTTTTCTTAAAACAATTTTTTCCCACTTTGAAATCGTTAGGGATTACTTTTTGGCATAATTTCTCTATTCTGTCCCAAATGATTTTGAAATAGTTATCACTTCTTTCAGATGATAAACCATAAAATCTTGCTTCTAACTTTGATGGCAAAGAGAAAAATGTCTATAGCTTCCTTGGAAGCTCTTTAGGAAAAAAAAAAATGCCTGCAATGCTTATCCTTCTGTTTAAAATTTGTAAACAAAGGTGAATTCAAATTTGGAAACCAGAGTCTGCCTCACCGCACCAGCCACCTGTGCATTTCAAGAATAGCTTGATAGAACTTCCCATGTTTGAATAAGCGGCAAAGTCCCTCAGACACAACCAAAAATCCAAGATGTTTTCAACAACCTTGGAGCTTCCTGTATGTTATGCCTTCACTCCACTTACAAATGTTTTGAAAATTTGCCAGCTTTTCAGAGATGCATGAATAGTGTCATACAAAGAATTGACAGTACTGAGATCACTGTGGAGTTCTTTCATATCCCAACAAACCTCAACACCATTAAATCCCCAAGATGTGCATGACAATGTGTGTATAAAGCTCTTGGCTCATCCTCCGTAAACGTTGTAGCAACAACATTAAATCTTTCACTTGTGTCAGCAGCTCCCATGTAGATATAGGCATGCATTTTATTAAAATCAGCTTCCATAATAATTTCACATAAGAGCCTCCCCGTGAGCTCATCCATAGCCATGGCACCCAGGAACATCTGCTTAATTAGGATGGTCTGGGACATTTTCTGCAAAAAAACTTGCACAGAGTTTAGTGTTATTATGCCATCAGTTGTCTTTTTGTATCTCATGCATAGTTTAAGGAAACAATGTCTATATTATATTATTAATAATTCTAAATACTTACTATGTGCTGAACACAATTTTATGTGCTTTGCATTTATATACTCAAAGCAGGTTCTATGATATATTACCATTTCAGAAAAGGAAACTGGCACTGAAAGATCCATATTGTGTGAACAATTTGTAGAAACCAACTTAAATTAGTTGATATTTCTCTTTGATTTCCAATACAAGATACTTCCTTTTGTTCACAAATTAGATTCCCTATCCCCCTGATAGACACAGTTTTCATTTTCAGCTGTAGATACCGTCTGCTTTCCTCAATAGGTTTCAGTTAATCCTATGATAGTTTACAAAAGACAATGTCACCAAAAAGTAGATGTTTTCTACAAAACTATACCAATATAAATGTATTTCATGTTGTTTCTGGTTGTCTGAAATTTCCAGTAATTTTTTTCAAGTACTTTCATTCCTGAATTCTTGTTAGCAGAATAACAAAATGCCCATTCCATAGAATGGGTTAAAAAAACAGCACCTCTTTTAGAATGCTCTGTCTCATCCATCATCAATCTGAATATAAAGGTTCTAAAAGAATATTTTAATTCTTATTGAAGATTTTGTGCAATAGTTTGAAGGTAGTTTCAGATTGATAAGGCCTATTACTTTCTTTCATAAATTTCAAACCACATACAGAATCTTGGCTTGAAATGTGTTACTGTCTATACCAATCTTCGCATCAACCCTGATTAACTCTTGATGGTGAAATATGTGATTATTCCTCACAATTCTATTTGGCATCATAATTTGATGGTAAACTCTTCGAAATTTTTGTGAAAAATAGAAACTCAAACTTTTGTTTTGACATCATGTTTTAAATTCCTGTGATTTAAGTATTTATTTAGAATTGCTCAGTGATTGTGTTCCATCTCCAAGAAGAGAATGCCAATGACAGATTCTCTAACACTTCTTGTTATGACACTTTCCATGTTTTCTCAGTTATTTTCTAACCAGATTAATGTCCCAAAGCAGGGCTCTTTCAGCCGAGTGGCATTCTACTGTATAGTATAGAAACCATGAATTTCAGATTTTTCCACTGGACTACAGTTTTTATTAAGAGATGTTTTATTGTTGTTTAACTGTCTTTCACTCTAGATTTTTAAAATTCAATTTTTTCCTCTTTTAGTAACGTGGAAATAATATCCTGTTTTTGTTCTTTG
Source organism: Bos javanicus (assembly GCF_032452875.1). Lineage (NCBI taxonomy): Eukaryota > Metazoa > Chordata > Mammalia > Artiodactyla > Bovidae > Bos > Bos javanicus. Next base: position 11,686,914 of record NC_083878.1, on the reverse strand, counting down.
GGGTGTTACCCTAGACATCTTATCAGGCACATGTAACTTCCAAAAATCGTTAATCACTATCTTTACTTTCCTTCAGAAAAATACGCAATTCAAATATGCTTTGATTCAGGTGTCTCCAGCCTCCAGAATTTAATGCCTTGATCTGAGGTGGTGTTGATGTAATAATAACAGAAACAAAGTGCATAATAAATATAATGCACTTGAATCATCCCAAACCCCCCCACCGCGGTCCATGGAAAAACCGTCTTCCACAAACCAGTCTCTGGTGCCAGAAAAGTTGGGGACTACTGCTTTATCTGGTCACCACTCCACCCCAACTAACGTGCTGTTGTTCAATATTTAGTGGTTTTTTGGTCCTACAAATTATACAAGGACATTGAGGTTTTGTAATCAATATGTATATTTTAGATGGATGTGTTGCAGAGTTTTTACTTTGCCAGAAAGATATATTTTAGGATATACACGTATTTCTTGCTATTGCCATCGTTTACTTATTATTTATTTATGTATTCATTTTTAAATTACTTTTATCGTGGTGGAATACACATAACATAAAATTTACCATCTTAACCATTTTAAGTGTACAGTTCAGTGGTATTATGTGTTAGTCACTCAGTCATGTTCAACTCTTTGAAACCCCATGGACTATAGCCCACCAGGCTTCTATGCCATGGGATTCTCCAGGCAAGTATACTGGAATGGATTGCCATTCCCTTCTCCAGTGGTATTGCTGCTGCTGCTGTTAAGTCGCTTCAGTCGTGTCTGACTCTGTGCGACCCCATAGACGGCAGCCCACTGGGCTCCTCTGTCCCTGGGATTCTCCAGGCAAGAATACTGGAGTGGGTTGCCATTTCCCTCTCCAATGCATGAAAGTGAAAAGTGAAAGTGAAGTCACTTAGTCGTGCCTGATTCTTAGCAACCCCATGGACTGCAGCCTACAAGGCTCCTCTGTCCATGGGATTTTCCAAGCAAGAGTACTGGAGTGGGTTGCCATTGCCTTCTCCCTCCAGTGGTATTAAGTATATTCAAACTGTTGTTCAACCATTACCACCATCCATCTCCAAAACTCTTTCCATCTTGCAAAACTAAAGCTCTCTACCCATTGAAAAAAATAACTCTTTATTCCCCCTTCTTCCCAGTCCCTGGCAATCACCATTCTATTTTCTGTCACTATCATTTTGACTGTTCCAAGTACCCCAAAAAAGTGAAATCATGCAATATTTAATTTTTGTGATTGGTTTATTTCATTTACCATAATGTCCTCAAAGTTCATTCATATCATAGCATATTGCAAAATTGCCTTCATTTTTGAGGCTGAATAATATTCCATTGTATATGTACATACCACATTTTGCTTATTCATTCATCTGTTGATAGATATTTGAATTGCTTCCATATTTTAGATATTGTAAATAATGCTGCAATGAATATGGATGTACAAATATCTCTTCACAATTCTGCCTTCAATTCTTTTCAGCATTATACCCATAAGTAGAATTGCTGGATCATACAGTACTTCTATTTTTAAGATTTTGAGGAACTGCTATGTATTCCACAATGGCTACCCCATTCTACATTCTTACCAACAGGCACAAGCCTTTCAATTTCTTCCCATCTTTGCCAACACTGGTTATTTTCTGTTTTATTGATAGAAGCCATCTCGTTTGGATTTGCATTTCCCTAATGATTAGTGAAGTTAAGCATGTTTTCATGTACTTTCAGCCATCCATATATCTTCTTTAAAGGAATGTCTGTTCAAGTCTTTGCCCATTTTTGAATCAGTCAGTATTTGTTATATTAACTTTACTCACCATTTATCTTTTCATCTCAGACTTTTCTTCTGCCTGAAATTCCTTCAGGGAGGATGGGTTGGTAGAAATTTTCATTTTTGATTTGCCCAAATGCGTCTTTATTTCACTCTTATCTTGAAAGCCCGTTGTGTTAACAACACAATTCCGTATTGTACATTACTTTCAGTGCTTTGAAGACACATTCCACTCGCTCCTGGTATCCACTGCTGAGAGTCGCTTGTCAGTCTTTGTAATAATCTGTCCTTTTTCTCTGGCTGCTTTCAAGATCTCTTTTCCTAATGTGTTCTGCAATTACACTGTCTATGTGTGGATTTCTTTTATTTATCTTGTAGAAATTTGGTGGACTTCCCCAAGCCAAGGATTGGTGTCATTCATCGATTTTGGGAAATTCTTAGCCATTAGCTCTTCAAATGATGCCTCTGGCCTATGACCTCGATTCTCTACTTTCAGAATCTTGATTAGATATAATCTTTCGTGGACAACCCTCCATATCCCTTAAACTCTCAAAAGTTTTTACATCTTTGCCTCTCTTTGTGCTGTATTTCTTCAGTTCTTCAGATCTTTCAGGTTATCATTTCTCTCTTGTGCTGTGTCTGTTCTACTAACTTTCTATAATTGAGTTTCTAGTTTCAGTAATTTTACTTTATATCTCTCCCTGGTACTTTTCCAAATTGGCTAGTCCCTTTTGTTTGTATGAGGTATAATTTACATAGTAAAATGGATGAATCATAAATGTACTCATGATGAACCTTTATATTTGTGTGTATCCATATAAACACCACCAAAGTTAAAATATAGAGCATTCCTAGGACCTCAGCATGTTCCACTCTTCCACTTTCCAGTCTACTGGAAAATTCCTCAGGGATAACCATTATTCTGACTTCTATCAACCCAATAGTGCATTTGAGATCTATCGATGTTGTTCTGATGGACAACTGCACTTCACTGTATGAGTCTAATAATTTATCTGTTCACCCTACTGTTGATGGGCATGTAGATTGTTTCCAGGTTTTGATGATTATGAATAAAGTTTTGTAGATATGTACTCATTTCTCTTGGATATATACCCAAGAGTAGAATGGCTGAATGGGTATATTATAATTTTATTTAAAACCACCAAGGCAATTTCCTGGCCATTCAGTGTTTAGGACTCAGTGCTCTCACTGTCAGGGCCCAGGTTCAATCCCTGACCAGCGAACTAAGATCCTGCAAGCCACATGGCATGGCCAAAACAGAAACCAAACAAAACCCTGCCAAGTAGTTTCTGAAGTTGTACCATTTACACACCCATGTTAGGTATTTTTAGTTTCTTTTTAATACTCTCTTTTATTTTAAAAACATAATGTACATAATCATTTTATATTCTGTACCCGATAGTTCTAATATGCTCTGCCTCTACAGGTCTGATTCATAGTTTATAGTATCTGCTGACTTCCATGGTAGGTTATTTCCCTGTATATTTTGTAATTTTTCATTGTGAGTTTATCTTCCTTGGAACTTTGTCTGGGGAAGTTATTTAAAGTTTGTCTTTCAAACAGACACACACTCACAGACTTAGAGAACAAATTTGTGATTGGGAAGGGAGGGGGGCAGGGGCAGGGGGAGGGGTAGATTAGGCCTTTGGGATTGACATGTACACACCGCTATAGTTAAAACAGATAACCAACAAGGACTTACTGTATAGCATAGGAAACTGCTCAATACTCTGTAGTAACCCAAATAAGCTTTCTATATATGTATGTATGTATATAACTAAATCACTTTGCTGTGCACCTGAAACTGACATAACACTGTTTATCAACTATACTCCAATATAAAATTAAAAAAAAGTTTGTTTTAAGTTTGGCTTTCAAGTGTATTCCTCTAAAGAAGCTTGCTTGCTTCTTCCAGTGGATACTAAATTTCAGCTTGGAATCTTTTAGGCTTGCTAAAATTTCTGGCCCCTAATCCAAGTATAGCGGGGCTATGATTAGGAACTCTCAAGAAAACATGTTTTCTTTTTTCCCTTCCACACAGAGCCAAAGCTAAGCCAGAATCATATGTCCACCACCTCCTTCTGTGGCAGGTGAATTATTTTCTCATTCACTCAGCTAAGATGTCACCTTTCAAAAAAAAAAGTCTTTGATCTGACTTCCTGTCCCCTTCTTTGTTCCCTGTCCTTCGAACTTGTGGCCCTTTAAAGCCCAAACTCTGGATCACCAGTGAGCTAGGATTTGTTCCAACACAAACTCTAACTTCAAAATGTACTTCCTTGTCTCAATTCAAGTTTCCAGAATTTATGGGCAATTATTTTTCTTTACTTTTGTGCCAACTCAGCAATCATTCAAAAAGATGTTTTTAAGCCTGGCAAAAGACTGATAACTGAAGTTGAATGATAAACATGTGGAGATTCATCATATCATTCTCTCTACAAGGTATGTTTGAAATTTCATATGGTAAAAAGTTTTGGTTTTTCAAAAAGAATTCCCCAAGGAGATTCACAGTGAGATATTTAGAGGTGAAATATCATGATGATTGTAATCTACTCTAAAATACTCTAGAGAAAAAAGAATGAAGCAAAATGGAAAAATGTGAGTGGCTATAAAATCTAAGCAACAGGGAATATGGATAGGCATTATACACTTTTGTCTACTTTGGGGTATGTTTGCAAGTTTTTAAAATAAAAAGTAAAAATATTCCTTCTGGACTGACATTCTGAGTGATATTCAGCAGAATCAATAACTTGGGGTAGGCTTTGGCGCTTTTGGTCAAGACCACACTATCAGTGGGAGGTGAAGGGCATGGCCTCCCCTGCCCTTCAATTCCATAGAAGAAGTATTTGAATAAGAGCACATCTATACTCCTAAGAAGGAGTTCTAATTTTCAGGGAGAGAGCAGCCTAGATCCATACGTTGAAAAGAAATATTTCCCTGAAATAATAGTAATCTACAAAGATACCATCCTATTAGAGAGATGTTTGTATCGTTATGCAGAGCACTGAGTCATGGGACCTCTAACTGCTCCATTTAAGAATTGAGTCTTTTGTTTGTCCTTGCAAAAGTGAGGCAGCCATTGAAGTGGTCTTCCCAGAAGAAAGAGATATTTGCTCCAAGTTCACACATTTTACAATATAGAGAGACACTGGAAAATTTAGTCCTCCCCACTCAAGACTTTAGGTAATTTACAGGGCAGGGTTCAAGTTCAAAGTATCTGGGTTTCCTTTCCCATCTGTTGGAGGCTCTGCAGAAGAAATCTCCCAGAATGAGGCATAGGTCCTGTTCTCATCACAGACCTCACAGAGCATGGGATCATCTTTTCTTTATGTTCTATGGTGATGAAAATTTACACTTTTACACTGTCTCAGAACAAACATAACTTTAAATTGTGTTTTTCGAATTGGTATATTCAGTCAACAGTCTTGAATAAGCATCTAATATTGCCAGGCAATTATTCTCGGTATTGGGAACACAGCAATGAACAAAATAAATGACAGTTTTCATGACGCTGGCATTCTATACAGTTGACTTCATGCACTTTTGACAATTTTCCTCCTCTCAGAAAAGGGATGGACATATGCTCTAGAGTAGCATTTTTTGGGAGGAGAAATGTGTAGAGCATGCCGCAGAGAGTAAGGGGTCTCTGGATAAATGCCTTGGGTGGCAGGAGTATTGTGCAGCACAGTTTATCCCTAGGTGAGCAGAGGACATGATCTAGTAGGTTCTTGTTCATGAAGGTCCTTAAATGCCCAGCTAAGGGGTTTGAACTCTGTTGGAGTCATTGACACTAACAGTTGATGTTTATTGAGTTTGCAAAGCTATACATGAATCACCTCATCTTAATTCTTTCTCCAGGTGTTATTATTATCTGCAGATTGCAGGTGAAAAAACTGAGTCACAGAGAGGTAAAGAAGCTGCCCTGGGTCCCACAGTTGTGTGAAAACATCTTACCGAGATAGAGTTGTGTTGTAGAAATCCGGCAGCCACATATGATATGAATCATAGAGAGGAGAGACCACAAATTATTACTGTAGGAGGATCACTGGGGATAGGTAACAAGGAGGGAAGTATGCCAGTGGCAGAGGGCACGGAAAGAAAGGAATGGATGCAAAGCCTGGCTGTGCAGGGTGCTGGCCAAGAGGAAGACATCACAGATGCTTCCTAGCTGCTCCATGTCTTGGAGAAAGATGGGGCTGTTTCAGAGGAAGCTGAGCCAGGAAGGGGCACAGATTTGGTGGGCAAATTGATTTCAGTTTGAGGGTATTGTGAGTGTCTCAGGAGCCTGTGGGAAGGCATCTCACAAATATCTGAAAAATTAATGACTTGATCTGGGGAAAAATAAAGAGCTGGTATTACAAATCCATAAAGCAGTCTGTATCAGTTATTGGTTGAAGCTGCAGGAGTAAATAATGGTATATAGATGGATAGATTGGAAGGTTGAAATAGACAGGGAAGTCTCAAGGACACACACAGGAAAAGAAAGGGAAGTCCATGAAGGAGCTATTCCCAGAGGCTGCATATCTAGGCAATTACTTGTTAGGAAAATGAAGGGGAGAGAGAATTTCCAAAAGAATAGAAGTTGAAGGGCTCTTCAAATGCTGAAGAGCCCACTGACAATTATAACTAGAAAGACTTGGGTTTGGAAAGAAGGAGTCCTGATTAGTATTTCAGAGGATGAAGAGAAATCCTTAAACTCTCTCATGGGAGAATAAATGGGTACAACATTTCCAGGGCCAAATTAGCAACGTGGCTCAAAAGAATCAAAATACTGTATATCTGGAAATTAATGTACAATGGACATAGCATAGCACGTGGCACTTCATATAGAACTTATTAAATGATAGCAAATTTATCTTGTTTATTCTGTCCATTTTCTTCCCCCAAACCATCAAGATACATCTGGAAATTATACTTCTAGAAATATATAGAAAAGTAATACCCATGTACATGTATTGATAGTAAGACTGGCTCAAATTTTGTTTAAAATACTGAAACTTTGTAAACAGCATAAATGTCCCACAATAGAGAATATTTAATGGATACAAAGATGCTTGTGATGGTTACAAAGAAGCAGTTTACAAAAGTGTGTACAGTATGATTCCTGCTTTTGAAGGGAGACACTTAGAGACAGAAAGAACTGGAAGGATATACTGCAAGAATCCCATAAAGCTGTTTCAGCGTGGGAGGGCTTGACAATTACAAGACCTCTGTTTTCCCTTTCCCCAAACCCATTTACTCTTCCTCTCTTTTTTGGATTACTTGCATTTTCTACAGCAATTCTGTCCAATAGGAATGTGAGACACATAAGCACTTTAAAATGTTCTAGTAGCTACATTTAAAAAGTAAAAAGAAATTGATAAAAATAATATATTTTATTTAACCCCCAAATATCCCAAATATTATTATTTTAACATGTAATCAACATAGAAAATATTAATACTGTTTACATTTTTAACACTCAGCCTTCCAAATCTAGTGTGTATTTTATATTTACAAAATATCTCAGTTGAAGCCATCCACATTTCAAGCACACAACAGCCACATGGCTTCCGTATTAGAAAACACAGCTCTATAAAATAATTGCTAACATTTATCAAGTGCTTACTACATGTACTGCTTCAAGCCCATTGGGTGGGGATTATAACTAATTCAATCTGACAATAACATGATGAGGTTGTTGTGCTTATTATTGTCTCTGTAAGCACACATTACTGTTGTAATAGCACCGTGATAAAAGTTTTGGAGCTTTTACAAGGCTTATTCCTAATATGATGGGGATGGAAGCCAGGTTGTAAAGGCTTGCAGAGTCAAGAAGGAAATGAGGGAGCCGGAGAGGGACAAAAAGTTATTTAAGACTTAGCTGGTGGTGAAGAAGAAAAGTTAACGGGGTGAGGGAAACAGGAAGGCAGGGAGACATGAAGATGAAGGAGGCTGAAGAGGAAAGAGGAAGACGGAAGGTCAAAGGGAGATGACTGGGGATGTTTGGGACCAATGTCTCCAAAGACAGCTCCACTCTCCAGGGGAATGCTATGACTGAGTGGTGACAGGTGGGTGGGGGGGATAGGGGATGGTTCTGGGAGAAGTTGAACTGAGTTATGAAGAATGAAATCAGCCAGCAAAGAAGCAAAAAGGGAGAAGATAGAGATCTGAGAAGTACTTGACCTCAAGACCTGGTGACTGGTAGGATAAGGAGGATGGGAAAGAATGAGGATTTGAGGATGAGTCCCAGGTTTCCTGCATAGGCAAAGGCAGACAGCGCAACATTCACTGAGTGCCTCTCTGGAGTCAGACATTGGTCTTGGACATCACAAATTTATCTCATTTAATCCCCACAGAGGTCCCACTAAAGGCTTGCCATTTCACAGATGTGCAAGCTGAGGCAAGATTGTTGGCCCCAGGGCTCACCACTGGTAAATGGATGAGTCAGGACTTGAGCCCAGTCTATTCCAGAGATGGAGAGGGGAGAAAAGTTGATGTGGGGCTAGAACTAGGACAGATGGTTCAGGTCTTCTCCTCTGAATAAAGCGAAGTGCTGGGTTTGGGGAGATGAGAACCCAGGGAAGGCTGGTGTAGAGTGAAAGGCAAGCAGCCTGCAGATGCGTGGGACTATAAGGTGCTCCAGCATGAGGGAGGCATGATCAACCTGGGGACTCCTGCAGAACTCAGCAGCCTGAAAGGGAGGACGGGGAAGTGGAGGGGAAGGGCTGGGGAGCAGAGGTGGGGGAGGGGCCACAGGTTGGGGGTAAGGTGGGCTTCTGTCCACTGGTGAGGGGAGGGAGCAAGCACATGGTCAGCAATGGGAGACCTGTGGGAGCTTGGCAGGGACCAAGCAGGGAATCTGGCACAAGAAAAACTTGGGGCGTGGTGGGGCGCATTGATGCTGGATCCAGAACACAGAGGGAGACTTAGAGAGCTCCTGAAGGTAACAAATTCTTCTCTTAACCTACTGCAGGGGAGGCAACAAAGGGGAAAGAGGCCCTAAGAGCAACGGAAATAGAGGAAATCAGGTAAGAGATAAATATCTGCCGAGGGAGGGAAGGGAAGGAAGGAAATTATGAAATTACAGGAAAGGAAAGTGAGAGAAAGGCACAATGGGAGAGGTTAAGGAGAGGGAAACTGAAGGTAGAACCCCCTTCACCCAAGGCACTGGGTAACCCATCACTGATCCTCTGAGAGTCCAGCTGCAGTTGGGGTTGGGGTAGAATGGGGGCAGAACCTGAACCAGGCCAGGCCCACGGAACTGTCCCACCTCAACCCAGACCAGGACCGGACTCCAGTCACTGGTCCTGTGTAGTCCGTTTCTTCATCTGTAAACAGGGTTAATGACAGACAACTGATGTCCAAGTATTTGGAAAGCACGACAACAAGGGAAGGAATTGTTACTATAAAAGTCTATGGATTTACATAGGGAGATGTATACCCAGAGCCAGATGAGGAAAGTCCTTGTGGCCAGTGTAGATATGTCCAGAATGGCCCAGTAGATTCCAAGCTCCTCTACCTGCCCAATTTAGTGAGTTCAGGGGTCAATGTCCGGCCTTGCGGTGAGGTAAGAGGTGGGGGCCTGCAGCTAGACCGGTGAGGTTCACCACCGGCTAGGGGAACAAAGCCTGGGGCTGAGTTCAGCCCTATCCGGCTCCAGTCTTCTCGGTCACAGGCCCAAGCACTTAGTCCCTCCTCGCCACATTCAGAGAACAGGCCCGGGTGATGCTTATCCAGCTAAACCTGGCTCCCTGCGGGGACCTTGCTCCAGCAGAATTCACGTTGTCTCCTTCCACATAGAACGAAAATCTCGGTTCCACGTCTTTGCCCAGCTTCGCGCCCTCACCACCCCAGCGATATGGCCTGGTTAGGTCCTTATCCCCACTCAGGGAGCTTCTCCTTACCCGGAACGGAGGATGAGGCAAAGGGAGAGGGGGAAGAAACAGAGGGAAAGCGGTGGTGGGGGAGAGGGCGGTAAAGAGGCAGGAAAGGGAGAAAGAGACAGACAGCCTGAGCCAGAAACGGAGAGACCAGCACAGTGAGCCAGAAAGATCTGGAGGGGCCAGTAAAAGAGACACAAGCCCTCGCCACGAATTCAGTAACGAGTCCTTCCTCAGGTGTTTCTGGGGCGCCTCCGAGGTGCTCCGCCCGGGTCTGCTCTGGACGCGACCGGCTGCAGGGTGCGGCAGTCTCCCCCCACCCCCTCGCCGTCTCCTCCCCACCTCTCCCATGGGGGCCGGAACGGCTTCGGCGCGCGGGGGCTTTTCGGACCAGTCGAGTGGAAAATAGACTTTAACCCGCTTTGTGGCAACAAGGGCGCCCGGAGCGCTCTCCCCGGCCGAGACTGCGGGCGTTTAGGCAGGCCACTCTCAAGACCTGGCCTGGAGTCCTTGCAGAGCCTCGCGGCACGAGGACCTTCTGGCCTCTGGGCGCCGGGACGCACTGCCTGAATCCGCGCACCCGGGCCGCGGCCAGGCCGCTCTGACTAAGCCGGGCAGCAGCGAGGAAGCAGGTCGGCTTCTCGCAGTGCACTGGCAGGGTGCGGGTCCCAGCCTCCCCATCACCGCCTAGTGTCCTCTTAGGCCTGGATATTGGAAGGCCCCGGTGGAAAAGTTTGCTGAGTATTTGTTCTCCTTCCCAACTGCCCTCTCATCCCCGACGAATTAGTGCACGAAGTGGAAACTGGCTGGAGTAGAGTAGTCCGCTGCTCCGCGTTCGCGAGTGGAAGGTGAGGGTCGGAGGAGGCCAGGTGGCCGCTACGTTCCCCGGATGGTCTGTGTGTTTTCTTGGAGGGTCTTAGGCGTTGGTTGTGGACTGTTCGGCCACCTCCAACGTAAGACAGTGTCTTCAAGGCCCCGGCCTGTCCTGGACCGCCTGCACCTGAGCTCCACAATCAGAGAAGACGAAGAAAGCAGATGGCCCTGCGGGCCGGTCGCGATGCCCGTAGCTGGGCCAAGGTCCTGCTTCCAATCCCGGAGAACTGCAGCTTGAGACGTCTGGGTGACCACTCCGCCAGCTCCTCCAGCGCTCTCCCTGGCCTGGCCTCTTCTGAAAATAACTGCGTGTCTGCTTTCCGAAGCTGTCCCCCTTACCACCCAGAAAACGAGAAACCTCAGGAACAAGGCCGCGGCTTCAGACTGCGTCCCAGGAGACGGATGATGGAAGATCCCGAGGGTCCTAGCGGCCAGGGGAGCAAGTTCTCAGGAGAAATCTATTCGTTGGACCCCAAACACCCACATTGCACTCGAATTCAAGTTATCTGAGAACTGAAACGACATCCCGGGACGAACTGGAGAGGGTTCAACTGATTTACACACTGGGGAGTGGGGCTGGAGATTCTCCCAAGCCCCAGACCCCTCACACACCTCCTTCGGCTCCCGCCTGGGTGGAGACGCTTGCGGCTGCCGCCAGACTCAGCTAAAGGGCAGAGATGCGAAAAGACGGGAGAGCAGGAGGAGGCCTAGCTCGCCCGGCACAAGCTCCAGTCCGGTTTTTGCCTCCGACTGCTGGCTCCTTTCCCTTCCCGCGGTCCCTCGCCCCGCCCCGCCCCGCCCCCCACCTTGGGGCAGGTGAGCGGCGGCCAATGGGCGAGCGCGGGGCAGGTGCCCGCTAACTCTCGCCTAGCAGCGCGGTGGCCGAGGCCGGGCAGGACATTGCTGGGAGGACCGGGGGCGGGGGTCGGTCCTGGCTGGACTCGGAAGGGAAGGGGTCGGGCTCAGTCCCCAGGCGGTAGAAGCAGCTCGTAGCTTCGTTCGGAGCCCGCGCCGGTGCCGGCGCCGGGAGCTGCCCGCTTGGCCGCAGAGGCCGGCGCGCCTAGCCTCGCGCCGTGGCCCGACTCCGCGTTCGCTGGCTCGCACGCCCCTCGCCGCTCCGCGCCTGGCTTGTGGGCAGGGGCTGAGCGCGGGCGGGCGGGCGGGGGAGGTGAAGGGTGCTGGTGTGTGTGCATGTGCCTGGCTGGGTGCACACCCCGCACGGCGGCGGCGCCAGGACGCGGAGCGCTCCCCAGAGCCCGGGTGCCTCGCTCGGCTCTGGCGGCCGCGACCATGTTCCAGCCCACAGCCAAGCGCGGCTTTACCATCGAGTCTTTGGTGGCCAAGGACGGCGGCACTGGAGGGGGCACTGGCGGCGGCGGCGCAGGCTCCCATCCCCTGGCGGCGGCCGCCTCGGAGGAGCCGCTCCGGCCCACGGCGCTCAATTATCCTCACCCCAGCGCAGCCGAAGCGGCCTTCGTGAGCGGCTTCCCCGCCGCCGCGGGCGCCGGCCGCTCGCTCTACGGTGGTCCCGAGCTCGTATTCCCCGAGGCCATGAACCACCACGCGCTGACCGTGCACCCGGCGCACCAGCTGGGCGCCTCCCCGCTGCAGCCCCCGCATTCCTTCTTCGGCGCCCAGCACCGGGACCCTCTGCACTTCTATCCCTGGGTGCTGCGGAACCGCTTCTTCGGCCACCGTTTTCAGGGTGAGTGCCCACGTTGTGCCCGCCTCGGCGGCGGGCCGGCGCCCGCGCTGCGGCGGCGCGGGGAAGGCTCGGGGGAGTCCGGGGCCATTCAGAAGTTGTGTCAGAAAAGGTTGCAGGTCCACAGAGGCCGATTCCTGAGCAGGGAAGAGCCGCGCCAGATCCATTCGCTCTTCTGCCGCGTTGGGTTCCCTCCCAAAGAACCAGGTTGGGACCTCCAGGCTTTTCCAGGAATGATGCCGGTCCGGACGCCAAGCCCGGGCGCATCCTTGGAGCCTCTCCTGGTCCTCCCTGCGGCCTGCCTTAATGTGTCCAGGCTGAGCCAGTCCCATCCCAGAGAACTCAGCGTCGGCCGCCCTCCCTCCGACCCAGGTGGACCTGGGACCATACTACGTTCGCACTTCCACCACCAACTCCCAGGGATCCGCCTTCGCTGGCGCAAGGAGACAGGGGAAAGTCCGCCTGCTTGCCCCGATTCTGTGGGAAGAAGGGGCAGAGGGGAGGGAAAACTGGAGAGTTAATGTTCAGTGTTCAGTGCTCCTCTGTTTGGGGATGTTTCTCAGCAACCTCGGCCCGACTTCTCCAAGTCTCACGTGCCTCTCGGACCCAGGGTGGGAAGGTTTGCCAAAGCAAACCGGCTTCCCGCGACGCTCGAGGACTCCGGAAACCGACAGGCTGCTAGGGTACCGACTGAAGTCCTCCCAGGCAGGGGGCGGGGGCAGAGGGCTTTTAAGGTCGTAGGCAGTCTGAGCCCCCTAGTCTGCACTGGGCAATGGGATTGGTAAGGAAGATCCCCCACTTCTCTCTTTCTCTCTCTCTCTCTCACACACACACACACACACACAGATTTCAGTAGTCTGACTTGCTCCAAGCAAAGAGTTCCATTAGTTGGAGTTCGTTTTCTTCTTTGTATTTATTGGTTTTTTCTTTTCTTTCTTCTTGCGCCCCCCCCCCCTCACTTTTTTTGGAGTGGTTTTAATTTGTGCAGTAATTGGTTTAGTTTTCAGTTTTGTTAGTGTAGACCAGACCTCAGCCTTAGGTTTCCTGACTCAGAGATAGGTAAACTGGCTCTTAGCAAAACAAGTGAAAAGGACGTGATTAGAGCTTTGGCTGATCTGGTGGTAAACTGGATCTACACAGTCAAAATAAATTGGGTATTTAGTACAATTATCTAGATAACAGAAGAAAATGACCTCTTGAAACTTTGGCTACAGATGCTTAACTGTATCATGGAAAGCCGCTTTCCCCACCCCAATTTGTCAATTTTCTGAGTCCCATCTGGCTAATAGATACTGACCCAGCAAATCCCACAAAATAGGGTAATGTAATTGTTTGAGCAAGAATTTTTGTGGGAAGTCTTGTCTGCTCTGGGGATTTCAAAGATTTGCCCAAATCATCCGGAACAACAACAAAAAATGCCTATGGTGTCAGCCGCTATGGGAAAGAAGTCTGTCAATTAAAATCAATGTTTACTGATAAAATTAAGTATTATTTTAAATTGAGCAAACCACCTCGGTCCTCCATGGGCTGGGTCCCCGGTCTCTAAAACTTGGCGACTGCAGGCCAATTTGAAAGTCGCGGCTGTTTGTAAACCCTCGGGCTGGGGCGGCGGAGGGACCGGAGGTTAGCAGGCCAGAGGAGGGACAGGAGCTCGAAGAAGAGGGCAGAACCGGTCCTGACCCCTGTAGTCTCTGCTCACTCGGATATGGCCTCCCCGGCAACGCCCTCGGCTTTAGACCGGGCGCCCCATGCCCTCTGCGCTTCCTTTCCCTCCATTGACCTCGCCGACACCGGCTTTTAGGGTTCGAGGGCCGTGGCACCAAAGGTCGGGAACGCCTTGTAAGAGATCCAGCTCCGGCTCTGAGCATCCCCAGTCAGGCGAGGCTGAATAAATCCTCGGCAAAATCCTCTCGGAAATTGCCGCCGCTCCCTGAGCCTTCAGCCCCGGCGGGCACGTTGTCTAGTTGCAAAAACGGTTGCATTTTTCTCCCAAGAACTGTGTCTGGACGCGGAGATGGAGCCAAATGTGGTCTCATTTTTGAACACGAGAATCCGTTGGGCACGGAATGACTTTTTTAATTCTGAGAGGTTTTGGCTTCAGGGCTGGTCAGCGTCGGGGCAGACGCCTTGCGGCCCCAGCGTCCTTGCGTCTTCGGGGGCCCTCGGGGATATGAGCCGAGTCATTTCAGGCCCTCCGGCGCCGCGTTTTCTAGAGAACCGGGTCTCTGCGATGCTCATTTCAGCCCCGTTTTAATGCAAGAAGCAAAACCCTACACGAACGAAAAGGAAGACGTCTGCGTTCTGTGCGCAGCGCTCTCCAACAGTGCGGTCCCGGCGCGCAGGGTAGGGCTTCTCCGCTGAGTAAGGCGCTGGGAGAAGAAAAGTCAGCACGGAATGGTCGGGACCAGGCGGCGGGACCCCGAAGCCGGAGGCGGCTTTCGAGGCCTGAAGAGGAGGGGCTGGAGGAGACAGCGAGTTAGCCGCACTTCGGTGCTATTTCCCTCGGACAGCAGGAACTTTCCAGGCCGGGAAGCTGAGGCGGGAGGGGGCCGTGGGAGATTAGGCCCTCGGGACTGGTGGTGGTAATGGGCCGGTGCTTCAAAGAGAGCCTTTGTTCCGGCAGGAGGAGGGGGGAATAGGTTATCTCCGTTCCCGAGCGGGCTTCTCCTTCTCGTAGCCCCAGGCCTCTCCGCCTCGCCATCCGGCCCAGAGCCCCCAGCTTGCCATAACATCTCCAGGAGGCACTGCAGCTTGGGCCCCAGGCCTTCGAATCCCTAGTTCCCAGTTCCTGCCACCTCAGTCCTGGGAACGTCGATTGCTAGTTCCCAGCCATTGCCTTAAAGAGAGAGGCTGGAGGAAAACGGGGCAGAGTGGGGTTCAGTTACTAGCTACAGGGAAGACTCAGCCAGCCCCTTTCCACTTTCCCACGTGTCCTTGCCTGAAACTGACAGCCTACTCTCACAGACTGTCTCTAAACAGGCCACACTGCAACCCCAGTCCGAGAGCGTGTTCTGCCCTTGTGGTCCAGTTAAGGCAAACTGAAGCCATGGTAGGGACGGTTGAGGTCCCTTCTCCATAGATCAGAGTGAGAGTGGCCCAGGCTCATAGGCACCACCCTGGTTCTTATAGAAACATGAAACTATTAATCAATTTCTCAGGATGGTTAATTTTGTACTAAACATACTCTTCCTTACAGGAAAAAGCTCTTGCTTCTTTTGAAATCATATCTTTCATCAGTACTCAGCCTCTTGAGTAGTTTTTCCTGGTCTCTGCTTCCTCTTGGTTGGGTCAGGACTTCTGTGTTTCTGCACATGCACACACAGATTACAGAACACATGCTCCCCGCCCCTTCGGGGGATTACAGTGAACTTACAATGGCTATTCTCTCCCCATCTGAAGAAGACCCCAAGCAGTCTATCTTTCCCCTAAAATAGCCAGCGTTGAGCCAAATGGTCCTGTGTATGTCAGGACAGAGAAGCTTGTTGTTTCCATCCTCCACTTTGGGTTTATAAAGACAAACACAGAGAACTCTACCGCACAAGTGACCAACACACAGCACAGAATTATAAAACACCCATCAAATCACACACTAGGCAGGCTGCAGTCCTGCTTTTTCAGCCCCACACTACCCTTCACACTTCTGCATCCCATTCACTCACAAATCGAGGGTGTCTCCACACTGCCACATCATTTCTGACCAGCCTGGGCCCCGTCAAGTTGCTGAGGCCAAAGCCTGTGATCACAGGGGTGTGCTAGGCTTTCTGTCCCTCTCCAGCTCATTTGTCCAGAGAAAACCACTGTTGGTGTTTGACTTGAGCTCAGAATGCTATTGTTTTTTGAAGCAATTTATTTTAACATCAACAAGGAGTGTTTGCTTCCCACCCACCTCTCCTACCTTTCTCTGGCCTCATCACACTGGCTCCCACTTGAGGCTGTAATCCTTTTCCGCACCTGGTTCCTTCTCCTCCTTTCTCTCCCTCCTACCCCTCTCTGCCAGACCACCTCCCCTAATCATCTGTCCCCTCCATCACCACAAGCTAAACTTTTCCTTCTGTCAGGCCTGAGACTCTGCCCCCACCTTGAAGGACCCAGTGGGCAGGATGTTCCCACCCCTCCATCTTCCTGTGATGTGATCCCACTCACTTTTGTAGCAGCATAGATCCAGTCACTTGGAATGGATAAGGCAACTGGAAGTTAGTAGCTTCTCCCTCTCAGGGGACTCTGTCTCCCCCCACCCACCCAGGCATTAGCCACTCATTCCTAGGCAACGCTGTTCCCCAGAAAACCCCAGCAATCAAGTTTTCCTATGTAGATGTCCAAAGCCCATAGACTTGGAGAAAATCAGGTCAGGCAGTTTCCACCAGCAGAGGGACATGAACAGTTACCTGGAGAGCTGTAGCAACAGCATCTCAATTATGTGCCCTTGCCTCACTTACAGAGATATTTCCAGAGATGGGAGAGCTCAACTGAATTATCCAAACAATTGTCTTAAGAACAAAACAACAAATCAAATTGAGTCAAACCAGTGGCCATTTCTGAAGAAATTAATTGGATCAGTCAATCTCAACTGCTAACTGTCAAAACATTTCATGCAGTGCTCTGCATTCTTGGTGGGTTAGGGTACTAGTATGTGTCACTGCATGGGAATCCATGGATGGTGTCAGGGCCTGTTTCCAGTCTTGTTGGCATGTGCAACCAAGGCAGAGGTTGTGTGAGGGCCTAGTGGGGGGATTCCTTGAGACTGGGGCTGTGGATGGAAGCTTGTTCCAGCTTTTGTAGTTCCTGACCCTACTACCTCAGCCCTATTCAGCCCAATGTCAGCCCTCGTCCTGCATGTAGCAGCTGAGTCCCCATGATGGCCAACATTTGCCAAGGGACTGTTACATTCTAGGAGAAAAAGACAGTAGGGAGGCTGGAGCATATATTTTCATACGCCCATGCAGAAACCAATATATCTATATCTATTAGGGAGAAAGATGACATCTAGTTATTTATACACATCTCTTCAGCACAAGATTATTCAGGGATGAAGCAAGGTCTTTTTCCACCAGAGAGCAGTAAGTCTGCAGGAAGAGGATTTTATCTGATGACCTGGGGGGAGAGAGGTGGGATATTGGGAAGAAGTAACCTAACTGGAGACCTCCAGATGCTGTCTGGATTTTGACCTGGCCCCTGGCCTATTTTTACCACTTGCAAGGCAGAGCCTCCGCTTGTTGGCAGGAATTTTCTATGGGCTAGTAGCCTGAGCATTTAGTTGCAAGGCTGATTTAAGCAGGTGTGAAGGGAGAGTTCCTAAGATACCCTCAGTTCTTGAATCTGCGTTTGGTACGGGGACATCTGACAGCCAGGTTGTGCCCCTTGCCACTTTCCTGACACCCAACCCTGTCTCTACCCCTGGTCCACTTTGAGGGAGACACGACTGGGCATACCAGACAAAGAGAGCTTCCCTTGGTGTCT
Source organism: Bos javanicus (assembly GCF_032452875.1). Taxonomy (NCBI): domain Eukaryota; kingdom Metazoa; phylum Chordata; class Mammalia; order Artiodactyla; family Bovidae; genus Bos; species Bos javanicus. Next base: position 11,669,237 of record NC_083878.1, on the reverse strand, counting down.
TAGGCTGCTCAGGCACTGTGTCGGTGCCTCTCCAGACCCCGGCCCGCCTCTTGGCCCAACAGTGATCCGCCCCGCTGATTCAGGGCGTCCCCTGACCCGATAGCTCTCAGCCAGGAGGAGGTTTCGGGGAGAGGAGTGGACTTAAAGAAAGGGCGGCAAAGGGGAAAGCCTAGACGTGGGTGTGCGTGTGTCAAGGGTTGGAGAGTGCAGCGGAGCGCTCCGGAGCGTGTGCGAGCGAGGCGCGAGGGCCAAGCTTGGCCGGCTTCGCGGGCTGCCGGGCCGCAGCTCACGGTGCCCTTCTCTCTGTCTGTATCTGCCGTCGGCGACGCGGCCACAGCGAGCGACGTGCCCCAGGACGGGCTGCTTCTGCACGGCCCCTTCGCGCGCAAGCCCAAGCGGATCCGCACGGCCTTCTCGCCCTCGCAGCTGCTGCGACTGGAGCGTGCCTTCGAGAAGAACCACTACGTGGTGGGCGCCGAGCGGAAGCAGCTGGCCGGCAGCCTCAGCCTCTCCGAGACGCAGGTAATGAATGGTCCGCGCTGCGCCCGTGGGCCAGGTGGAGGTGGGCCGGGCGGGTGCCGGAGAGGCCGGCCTCGCCCCCCAGCCGGCCCCGGCTCCTCCCGCCACCCCTGAGGCGCCCCCGCCATGACTGCCTTCCCTCCGACTGCGTACAGCCTCGAAGGGGCAACAGGACTTTTATTAAGTACTAAGAACCTACCCGGAGGCTGGGATCAAACCTTATTCCGACCCGGCTCACACAGCCCACGGGAGGTGCCAGCTGTCAGGAGGCGGCGGGCGCCCTCGGGTGCCGGCCGGGCGCGGAACACCCACGCCGCGGTCACTCCGCGCCCGCCCGGGCCCTCTGGTGTCGTCTCAGCCCTGCGGTGACTGCAGCCCTTCTCCCGCCACTGTTCTGGGGGCGCTCGGAGGTGTGTGCGGTGCCCAGGCCTGTCCCGTACTGGCTCCGCTGCCATGCAGGGGCGACGGGGGCGAAGGCCTCGCGGTGGGGAGAAAGACCACGGGTCCTCGGGCTATAAAGAGCAGAAGGTTAGCCGGGAGTGCGCGCCCTTGCCCGGGGTCCGAGGCCGGCCCTGGTCTCTGCTCAGGCGGACTGGCACTGCGCTGAAACGGCGGTGTGTGTGTGCGGGCGTCGGCGGGACCTGGAAACGGTGGGAAAGTAGATTCTGGTATTCAGGGCCTGTTTTCATCACTTGAAGGGCTGTTGAGTTGGGGAGGGAATAAACTGCGGTGGCATTGAAGGAATTTGAACTGGATGAAATTACAATCACCACGTAGTGTTTTTGTAATTGATTTTAAAGAATTAAAGAACTAGAAGGGAAGTATAGGGAGGCAGATTTGGCCTTATTGTAAGTAAAGACTTTGGCATAAATAAATGTTGTCTGGAAGCACCGCTAAAGCTCTCGGTCCGCCCGGAGTCAAGCGCGCTGGGGTGGCTGGTTGCTGCCCTGGAGGCGAATTTCTGTAACTAGGTAGGCTTTGGGAGACCTTAACTCCCTCGCGTCCCCGACAGCTTCCATACTCGCAAAGAGAGAGGTCGGCTGGCGGCCCAGCAGCTCTCGCCCGCCGCCGGCATTTCATCTTCTGCTCCTTTTTCTGCTCTCCTCTCACACCACCATCCTCCACCCGGGTCCCGACAGAGAGATGGTGCCGGGCTGGGGGCGGGGTTGGGGTGTGTGTGTGCAGCCTGGGGTCTTCTGGGTAGCGAGGCTAGATAGAAGGCTTCATGTGGGAATCCAAACCCAACTTCGTCCCCGGCCCCGACCTCACTCTTTCCCGCTCACGACGCATGTGGGTATCTATGTCCTACCTGTCTCATGCCCTGTTTCATCAATGCATTGCTCCCGTCTCTGCGGCACGACCCGGGCTTTTTCAGATTTGCTAGCCTGTCTGTTCTAACTGCAGAGATCAAGCTCACAAAAAAACGGACTTAAATTTTAAAAACGTTTTTTTTTTTAAAGGTATTTTTAAAAAACAAGTTAATAAAATAACACCCACTTTTCCCTCTTCGCAAACGTTTTAAAATTTTTGTTTAAAACAAGGTGTCATTTAAGAATGGTATTTATAGTACCTTCATTTAAATTTATTAGTTATTAAATTTAATTGCAGAAGTGTAAGAAAACAAAACCATTTATGTCCACCACCCACAGATTAACACTTGTTGAAATAATGTCATTGTTTTTAAACCTCCATTTTTTTAGTTCAGTGAGAGCATTTTTAATTGACCTTCTTTCAACTGAACTTATCTGCCTGTCAATATTTGGGCCTAACAATGCCAGTTAGTAAACCTAATGCTTGTTTCCTCTCATTTTTATTAGAAGGTGCTTAAACGTATATTTAAAAGAAAACCAGATAGAAAATAAAATGGATCCAGCTTTGTTAACTATCAAAACTCATGGCTAATCTTGTTGCATCGATAAATGAGCTGGTTTAAGCATATGAAACAAACAAAATAATAGAATTGTGGGATATTTGAGCCTGAGAAACCTCCTTGTTAGAATCCTGTCTTTCCAGGTGAGGCCTTTAAGATGGAGAAATGAGCTAGGCAGAGCTCCCCAAGCAGGCAAATGGGATTTCAGTATTTGCCTCCCTGCTAACTGTGTGACCTTGGGCCAGTTACTCAACTTCTCTGAGTTCTGGTTTCATCGTTCATAAAATAGGTTTAAGGATCAAAGATACCTAACTTGAACTCAAATAATATTCATTAGCATCCCCAGTACTTCTCTCCCCTTTGCTGAAAGTAATATGTCAAATTATTGTTATAATAAGGTCTCCACCTGGAATTACTGATTCTTAGTTCAGTCTCTTTCATCAGCAGAGCTGCTTTCTGTCCCTTTTGTAACTATCATTTGGACCTAGGCTATATAATTAACTAATTATCTATCCATCTCGCTGTATTTGCCAGGCAAGCTTACCTGTCAAATCTAGCTATCAGCTATTTGTCAAGCTTCAGTCATTCCCATCAGCCCCCTGCCATCTATTTCTACTGTCAATATCTATATTTGTCTCTCAGAGCTCTCTGTTCTGTCCCTCACAGATAGCTATTTTATATCTAGCCATATACTTCTGTCTACTCTCATTAAATTACCTCCACAAAGCTGGTTAATTTATATTTCCTATTTATTATTAATTCTATCTTTCCTGTGAACAATAATTCCTATTTACCCAACTGTTGGTTATCTCTTTATCATCTACTCTATTTTACCTTCTATATATCTACCATCCATGTCAAACTTCCATCTCTATAGATCTTTAGCAGCTGACAGTATATGCATATGTCTATAATGGTTATCATCTCATCAACTCTTGCTTTGTCTTTTATTCTGGGCCTCAGTTCCTGATCTGTAAGGTTGAATAAAATGAACTCCAGGGTTCTTTCTAGCCCTGAGCATCTGGCTTATCTATATTCTATTTCTCTGTATTTCTGTATAATCTGTCTTCCAGGTTCTCAGGACTCACAGCATATCTCCTGCATATCACAATATATGTAGGATTTTGCTATTGTTTAATAACCTGCCATGCCACCTGTCAGACTATATATACACTGGTTGCATCCATCTCTCAAAGAAATCTTAAAATACGGATTCCTAGAGCCTGCTCAGGAGGTTCTCTTAGGAGTTCCAGGGTGAAACCCAGGGAAGTTTATAAAGTAGCTCTCTGGGTGATCCTAATGAACAATAGGCCTGAGCATCTCAGCTCTGGGACACAGAGGGCAAGCCTTCCTTTTTCTTGCTGTGCTCCAGGGCCAGTTCAGTGACCAGCGAGGAGTAGATGTTCCATAAACATGTACTGAATGAGTGGGCAGTTTTCTCTTGACTTGTGTACTTATCCATATGCTAATTTTATCAGTCTTCCCCTTACTCTTTGGCATGACTGCTCCCTTTCTGTCCCTCTGCTTCTGTGATTCCCTTGCACTATCATAGCTGATTGTTGATCAGTCATAGGTGATGGAGTTTTATTGACCAATTCATGGATAAAACTTCAGGGAGGGTTAAGCAGATCGGTGTATGGGTTCAGAGTTCAGGGGTATCTGTATGCCCAAAGCTCTAGCATGGGATGCTCTGGGTAGGCAACCTGAGCTTTTTAGTTGGGCTAGGGCTTTAAATTGGTTGAGAGTGGAATTAATGGCGCGGGTTAATCCAGGAGGAGGAAGGAGGGGCCCTGGGCAAGGGCTAGTTCTTCCTTCTAGCTCTTTGCTCCTCTCTGCTGTAGCACAGCCCAGCAGTCTGACCAGGGTGAAGGCCATCTAAGATTCAATCCTGGTAGCCGGTGGGGCAGACTTGGGCCTGGGTTAGATCAGACCCTCGAGTTTGAGTGAACATGTGTGTGTGTGTGTAATGAGCATATGTAACATATGTGTGAGGCTTCTCTCGTGGCTCAGCAGTAAAGAATCCACCTTCAATGCAGGAAACATGGGTTTGATCCCTGAGTCAAGAAGATCCCCTAGAGGAGGGCATGGCATGAAGTAACTGGCCCAGGGTCACACAGTCAGTTAGCAGGGAGACAAATACTAAAATCCCATTTGCTTGCTTGGGGAGCTCTGCCTAGTTGATTTCCCCAATCCAGTATTCTTCCCTAGAGAATTCCATGGACAGAGGAGCCTGGAGCACCACAGTCCATAGGATTGCAAAGAGTTGGACACGACTGAAGCAACTTAGCACACATGCATGAACATATGTGTGCCCGTAATGTGGAGGACATGTGGGCTGAGTGTGATCAGTGCCCAAAGGTCAGGTGCTATCATAGGTACGCATGGCATGGAGCACCTCTGTGAGCTTCTGTGCATGGTCGGGGGGAGCACATTAGTTTTAAGGGTGAGGGAGAGAAAGCATTTGGTTGCTCCAGCTGATGGATTTGTCAGTATTTCTAGCTGCTCCTCCAACTCCAGACAGTTCAGGAGGTGTTTCTTGACCTACCCTGGCTGAGTTTAGCTGAATTGTGAGGGAAAGGGATGCAGAAATGTGGTCTCTTGGCCTTGGAGATTCCTCAGACAGTGGTAGGGCATGCAAGGGGTGAGTGACTGGAGTCCTATTGAAGCCACAGCTGTGGACTGAGGAGGTCAGGGGAGATTACATGGGAGGAAGGCTCCTGGAAGACCACAGCCATGGAGACAGGAGGGCCGTCTAGACTGGTGGGAAGAAAGGGGGAGGGTTTGGGATTAAGATGGTGTGGGAGCTATCGAGTGTGGCTGCCTTCTTACGGCCCAAGAGCATGGGTGGGGGCGATCTTAGGACGCAGAAGTTTGTGGTCACCTGCTTATGGGTTTTCCCCGGAAGGGCATGGTAAGGAGACTTCTCGCCTGGGATATCTCCCTTTGGGGGAAGGATAAAAGGGAGATATCCAAGGAACTTGAATTTTTAGGAAAGGTTACTGGCTCACCGTGTGTTCTGAGATAGATTCATCCCTTCCCTAAGTCTTGGCTCTTCTCCAAGAACTTCTGCACCTCTGAAGGTCCAGGAGTCCAGTGGGAGGCAGGAGAGGACAGGAGAGATAAGGGAGGCTGGAGTGGTTCTCTGAGGGGTGTGGTCCTGAGAAGATAGGCGAATCTTGTGATGTCTCCCTGAGAGTGAAGGCATCCAGGGTAGACTGAGAGAGGAGGAAACCAGAAAGCTTAGGAAGAGTTAGGACTCTGGTTGATGAGGAGCCAGAGGCAACGTCAGTTTGGGGGAGTGAGGGGTGAGCTTAGCATGGCATTGGGCTTGACCTTGAGAGTGGGAGCAGTTCACGTGGTCAAATGTTAGGAAGCGGATCCCCAGTGGAGAGGGCAGGGAGGCGCGCTGAGGAGTGGCTTGATTAATGCCTCCCAGCGTCTGTCTAGTCTGAAGATGACAGACTAGAAAGAGTGGTGTGTCTCTGTGTCTGAGGGAGACAGAATAGAAGGACACGGGCTTAAATTAAAACAGAGGAGATAACAGTAGGACATAAGGAGAAACCTCTTGTATCAGAGTTACAAGACTCAAATGCCCCTGATAGAGGATTTTTAACTCTTTGAGGAGAGGATAGGTATTCACCTGAAAGTGTGCAGGGGCCCAGATAGGATGGGCTAAGACTGGGTAGTGGAGGAAAAGAAGGGATCCAGACCTGGTTCATTCAAAGGTAGTCTGAAACATTGGCTGGAGCTATAGTTTGCTTATTTGTAAGTTCATCTGTCCATTCACTCGCGTACATCTTCATTCATTGGTGTATCCAGTGATCAGTCCACTAGTGCTTTGGTACCTTCATTCATTCATTTATCCATACCGGTTTCACCTGAATCAGTCAGTCAGCCTAATTCAAGCTGACCCTTGTCCCCTCAACAATGGATCTTCCTCTCCACCTTCCCCCTAGAAGTGGTTAATTCAGTCCACAGCTGAAAGAATTAGGAATTGACCCTCTTATAGAAGTGGCCACTGAAGTAAGCCAAGAAAGGATCCCATCTCTCTAGTAAATTTCCAAACCCCTTTTCCAGTTAAGAGTCCAATCCCTCTACCATTGATTTTCCCCTGTTTTCCAGGTGGGCACCAGTGCCTCTTTCCTAGAGCATAGGGCTCAGTCACTTCACCTCTGCCCTGCCAGCTGAGTATACCTGGAACATGCCCACTGGGCCTCCAAAGCCAGCTAACACACCACTTTTGTTCTCCAGGTTCCCATACTGTCTGATGAGGAGACAGAGGTTTGAGCAAATAAATTAACACGTTGCTGGAGTCACTGTCACGGAGACAGAGAAAAGCACTAAGGAAGTACAGACAGGCAACGGGCCACGTCCGGGGACAGGGAACAGAGTTTCAAAGGCTAAGTTAAGAGTGGTCCCGGTGGTGTAACTTGGGCAGAAGTGGAGACTCTTGGAAGGATCTTGCTTATCAGAAAGACTGAGAGACATTGAGTATGGTAGGGACTTAGAAGGCCACAAGGAACCTCTCTCCAAACCCAGAGGGTTCAGAGGTGTGTGAGGGCTTCCCCGGTCAGAAAGCCAAGTGTGCCTTGGGCTTAAAGAAAGGTGAGTAGCATGCCAGTGTTGGGGGCAGGCAGCCTCCCAAGGCCCTCTGCCACTGAGCTGGTAGCCACGTTATGTGACCTGGCTCCTTTCTAGGTCTTCTGTCCTCTAGGGAAGGAGTTCTGGGATGACCCCAGATTTGCCTGGCTGGACTGGAAAGTTCATGGGGTGTCATTCTTAACTCTTCCCACACTTGGGCCCAGTTCCTTTTCTTTGGCAAATAAAAAATTACTATTAATTGTTACAAGTAAGCATTAAAGAAAAGTCGGAAGTGTGGAAAGAAGACAGGTCCCCCATACTTTGGGTACATTTCCTTCTAGTCTTTTTTCCTCTATGCATAGGCTTTGTTTTTCCATGGCTGTGATCACACTGTGCCCAAACTGTGCATCCTGCCGTTTTCACTGATATCACTAAGTCATGAGCATCCCCTTGCTATTACAGTCTTGGTAAACAGCATCTGGACACTCAGCCCAAGGCTGTTCTCCGGAAGATAGCCAGGCTGCCTGGGAAGAGAGTTTTCGTCCCCGTTTCTAGAGAGCTGCCTCCTTGACCCTAGTAGTTTTCATGGAGAAAATATTCAGAATTGCTTTTCATTTGGGTTGGCCAGGAAGCTGTCCCTGGTGTGAAAACATACTCTGTGCCCCAAGTTCCACCACTGAAGCTTTCACTCTTTGGGCCAGTGATGCTGGGCAAGGGTGGCAGGCTAGGCCCATGCAACTAGAGATGAGTCTCCTTTTGGAAGGAGACTTGGGAATGCATGGGGGAGGGAGAAGGTGCAGAAAGGGCCCTGTGTTCCTGGTGCTGCCCCAGATGGTGCATCACCAGGCTGGCCATGCTTAGCCCTCAGCCAGCCCCTGGGGCTCTCAGGAATACCGCCCCAGCCCTGCATCCAGGCCTGAGTCACACACACGCCTTGCACAGGCTGGGCGAGCTCACCCGCCTACGGGCTGGCAGAGTCACAGTGGGCTCCAGGGTGGGGGGCAGGGGCCAGGCTGGCTGCCAAATGGTTGTGCCGAGAACCACCCAGGGCCCAGCCAGCCCTGTGCCTGAGGAAAGGTGGGCACGGAATCCAGAAGCCCTGCCCCTGGAGCATCTGCCATCTTCTCCATCTATCTGAGCTGGGACATGCAGGCAATGGGTTGAATCCAGCCCTGGAACTGAAGGAAGGAGGCCTCCCCTCACTCCGTCCACCAAGGCCAGTCATCTCTTCCTGTCCATGTGGCTGTCCTGTGTAGCACGGAGCGCTGGCTGCCCTCACACCCACCCTGGTGCTCAGAAACCAACAGGCAGGACCAGTGGTGCCATGGAGGCCCTGGGAGGGGCAGGCTCCACGGAGGGAACAGGGGGCAGTGTCTGCAGGATGGGAAGGCGGGGCATCCTGAGCATGAAGCTGCCCCCTGGGCCTGCGTGCCGACCCAGCTTTGGCTGCCGCTCCGGGCTTTGTGGCTAAGGCCTGTGCTTTTCACCCATTCTCAGGGAGCAGGGACAGATCTGTGTAGTGTCTCTGAGGATCGCCTTTAGCTGCCCCCCTACCCCAGGATTCAAGGTTCTCCCTTTAGTAGTCACTGCTGTTGCTGCAGCGAGGTGCTTACGGTTGTCCCACACACATGACCTACCGCTCACCACCTGTATGGGCACCACGGGTCACTCCAACCGCAATTGTCTGCGTCTGTCTTAGTTGCTTCAGTCATATCCGATTCTGTGTGACCCCATGAACTGTAGTGCTCCAGGATCCTCTGTCCATGGGATTCTCCCGGCAAGAATACTGGAGTGGGTTGCCATGCCCTTCTCCAGCGGATTTTCCCAACCAGGGATCGAACCCGCGTCTCTTATGTCTCCTGCGTTGGCAGGCGGATTCTTTACCACTTGCTTTTTAAATGTGCTGTTATTTCAGGAAACCCTCCATGCCTCATAACCCTGCCCCCTTGGCACCACCTTCCCCAGGTATCCTGTGAACAAAAGCCCAGAAGGTGTCCTAAAGCTGTAAAGGGCCCCAGAAAGCATCTCTCTTATGCATGAGGGACTTAAATCCAGAGAGGGGAGGGAACACAGCAGATGATCAGCACTCAACCCCTCTCGCCAACTCTGAGGGCGATCTGGTCTGGCCTGGTGCTGCAAGGCCAAGAAAAGGACTGTGTAGTCAGGAGGAGTTGACAAAGTGAGGTTTTCTCCACACTCCTCAAGAACTAAAACTATAAAGCTAGTGAAGGACCAGGACGATCCTCCCAGATCATGCAGGAGAGGATGTTAAGGGCTGTCGTGTGCTGGGCACTGAGCAAATGCTGGAGGAGGCGGGAGAAGGGATGGATGATGAGAGATGGGACCGAGTCTGGGGAGGCTTCCTAGAGGAGATGGGCTTAGCATCATGGGCCCGCCCTGCCTCCACATCACACAGGAGAGTTGTTGGGCTCCGACCCCTCCCCTTGTCAGGGCTCTCACTGCCTGACATGAGCTGGGAGGCTCTCTGTGTTTAAGAAGGAGCTCACTTCTGTCCCCTGGTATTTCTCCCAGCTATTCCTTGTGTGACCTGTTCCCACATCTGGATGGGCTGCAGGGGCTGGTGATGTGGGGGCAGCAAGTCCAGAGCACTGGGTGGGATGCAGACACCCCGATGTGTAAGGAGGATGAGGCCTCCATTGGTGGATTTCAGACTACCCCGAGGAGCTGGCACCCAAGGATCCAGGACTCCCCACCCATCCAGCTCCACCTCTGAGGCGGGATGGAGGATTCTACCTGAGGTTACTAAGACAGGCTCCTCTTGTGAGACAGACTGACCTGGACGGTATGAGAGGCTGGCGCCTCGAGCAGTGGGGTCTCTGGGCCTCAGAGTGCTCCGCTGTCCTGGACACTGCCCTTGGCAGGAACAGCGCCTCTGGGTTAAGTAGCTGTGTCTGCTCTGCCTCTTCCTGCTGCTCTGAGCACAGGGTTGACTTTGGGGTGGGGCTCACCCTAACCATCCAGACCCATGTGATGGCTGCAGGAACCAGGATGCGCGGCAGCTCCAAGACCCCCTCCCTCTCCTCTGTTGCTGCTGCTGCTTCTAAGTCGCTTCAGTTGTGTCCGACTCTGTGCGACCCTAGAGACGGCAGCCCACCAGGCTCCCCCGTCCCTGGGATTCTCCAGGCAAGAACACTGGAGTGGGATGCCATCTCCTTCTCCAATGCATGAAAGTGAGAAGTGAAAGTGAAGTTGCTCAGTCATGTCTGACTCTTAGCGACCCCATGGACTGTAGCCTACCAGGCTTCTCCGTCCATGGGATTTTCCAGGCAAGAGTACTGGAGTCGGGTGCCGTTGCCTTTTCTGCCCCTCTGTTGAGGGGACAGCAATACAGCCCCTCTCAGGCCCACTGTGCCCTGGCCCCCCTCATTTGCATCTGGAAGGGAAGACCTCCAGACCCATCAGGTGGCACCGGCCAGCGGAGACAACCCTGGTCTCGGTTTCCCCATCCAGCTCCCAGCCCAGCCTGAAGGCTGAGTGGCTGCTGGGGGCTTGCTGGGTGTTTCTCACCTGTGCCCCTCCCTCCCCGGCCCAGGTGAAGGTGTGGTTCCAGAACCGGAGGACAAAGTACAAGCGGCAGAAGCTGGAGGAGGAAGGGCCCGAGTCGGAGCAGAAGAAGAAGGGCTCCCACCACATCAACCGGTGGCGCATTGCCACGAAGCAGGCCAACGGGGAGGACATCGACGTCACCTCCAATGACTAGGGTGGGCAGCCGCATCCCACCAGGGCAGAGTGCCACGCGCTGCTGGCCAGGCCCCCCCCACCGGTGGGCCCAGCAGGACTCTGGCCACTCCTCGGCCGGGCTGCGTGGAGGCCTCAGGTCACGGCCCCGGAGGGCTCGGAGCCTGGGGCCACCACCGACAGAGGGACAAGATATGGGCTGGCTGAGGCCCAGGACTGCTCGACCTTCTCCTTGGAGAGCCTGCCCGCCTGGGCAGTGCAGCCTCCCAGCCACTCTCCATTTCTCTTATCTCCTTTTCGTTTTGACGCATTTCTGTTTTAATTTATTTTGCAGGCACCCGCTGTAGTTCTTAGTGATCCCCTTGTGTCTCCCTTCCCTATGGGAACAATAAAAGTCTCTCTCTTAATGACATGGGCATCCAGCTCCAACCCCAGAGCCTGTGAGCCTGGGGTGGTGGGTTCTGGCTCTGAGAGCCACAGGGGGAACTGGCTGAGCAAGCTTGTTCAGGGCCTGGGAATCTGGACGGGGCCTTGGAGACTCAATCCACTGACTCTTCTCTTTTGATGGTGCTTGACCCTGGTCTCTAGCTCCAACTCCACAGCAAGAGAAACTGAGGCTAGACGTAGGGAAGAACCACTCTGTATTCTGAGGGAGGCTATGCTCAAGTCTTCCCAAACTTAATGAATGGTGGGAATCAGGCCCAGGTGGGTCAAGGAGGAGACAGCATCCATACTTCTCCATGCATGGAGCTCTGGTGACTTCTCCAGTCAAGGGAAAAATGCGGCTGGGTAAAGGGGGCATCCTTCCCAGAGGTGACCACCTCTGCCCCAAGTCCTGCCCCACCAGGATGCTCTCCTGCCCCTGCAAAGCCCCTCTGGGTGGATGAAATCTTCAGAGACAGGGCTTCAGGCTGAGCTTGCAACTGGTTCCTGGGAACTTAGGGCCTTCCAGCCTGGGCAAGAGCTCGAGGCAGGGCCCACCGATCTCTAGTTCATCTGCCTCCAATTTGTTCACTTGTCTTTCCTGCTTGTCACGCAGCAAGGTTTCCTTCATCCTAAGAAAACCTCTGTTCGCAACCTGTATCCCGTGCCTCTGGCCCTTACCATGGCCAGACCTGCCTCTACTGCTCCATCTCGCACGTGATCCACACCCCTGCTCCCCACTTCTGCCTCCCCACTGGGTGGGAATTGAAGACTGTCACCACCCATGGTTACTGCCACCCCCGGCCCAACTCAATGCCCCCCATCTGGCTTCACTGCTCTCCATCTTAGGCCATTCCCTCCTAGGCTCCCCCACCCCTCCCCGCCTTCATCCCAGTGCCTCTGATGGCTCTTCCTGCCTTTCTGAGTCCTCCCCACCCTTATCCCTGTCCTGTCCCCTCTGTCTACCCCAGGGTCAGTCCGTGCCCCACCCGCCTCCCTTGCTGTGCCATCTGCCTGGGCCTTCGCACCCACCTCCAGGACTTCTCTTTGATTCCTGGTCAATGCCACCAGCTGACCTCTGCTGAGCTGCAGACCCACGAGCAGCCTGCCTGCGGCACCCCATGCCCCCCAGCACCTCATGCCCAGCTGACTCATTGCCCTACCTGTTCTCTAGGACTGCCCACCTTTGCCAACAACCAAGGTTTCTTCTACCTTGGGAAGCAATGTAAATGGATCCCAGGGGTTTGAGTTGGGAGGGGAGGAGTGGGGGGCATAATGAGATTTGTGTGGATGTCAGGGATGAGGCCCACTTCAAAGGAGCTGTGCTGTGCCTAGGGCTCTCTTCCTCAAGCCCAAATAGGAGCACACTGCCCCGTGCTCAGCCCCCCACTCTGCTCCCTTCTTTCCCGCCCTTGGCCTCTCCTCCTTCACTCCTGGTTTCCTCTGCTTCCGTCTCACCCACGTCATCCCTGTCGCCCAGTGAGCGAGGGGTTTTGCCTGTGCTGTGCCTTTCCTTAGCCTATTCTTGGTACCTTAAATGTCCTGAGGGGTTGATCAATGTTGAAGTCGTTGAAAAGATGTCAAAGGCCAAGCTTTGTTGCTTGAGGCACACGAAGCGATCTAAGCACAGAAGGTCCTATTGCTGGGGCCTGTCAGTGTCTCTCGGGGGTCCAGTCAATGCCAGAAACCTAAGGGCCGTGTTCCATCCCAATGCCTCCCTCCTAAACATCAACCAGGAAAATGCTTCCCTCACAGCCTGAAAGTCCTAACCTGGGTAAGTCCAGTTGAATCTCACAGTGAACTCTCGCTCCCGGACAGGCAGGATAACCTCTGGGGAGCATGTATGCGCAGACAGGGTGAAGGTAAGAAGAGGAGGCTTTTTTTTTGGCCCTACCAGGGGTGGAGGAATGGGTAAACTCTTCCTCTCTCACTTGGTGGGGGAGGGGATGCAGGACGATCACAGCAGAGCACCCCTGTCATCCCCATAAAGGGCTGGAAAGGACTCAAGGAAACCTGCCCATCTTCCCGGGCCAGGCCTGCAGGGGGCGGGGCGGGAGTCCCCGCGGCACTCCCATCCATGCCCCATGTTGTGCCTCTCCCCACAGACGGTAAATATTGGTGTTGTGACTTCATTAATAAAGGCTTCTGTGAGCCTGAAAAACATGGAATCAGGATGAACTATTTTCTGAGCTGTGGGCTTGCCAGGTTTGCTAATTTGGGAGTTTTTGGGCCCTCTCCAGGGAACAAACCAAAGTCTCTCTCGAAGAGACACAGATGCAGCGGGAAGGGGAGAAGCAGCGAGGAATGATGCTCCCTTCCCTCCCCCAACCATGCCTCCCGCTGGAGATCAGGGCCCTGCGGAGGTGAGGACCAGGTCGAGCCCCGCCGGCCAGACAGGACCGCTCAGCAGGCCTTCCCTGGGCAAGTCGACTCAGTCACAGCCCTCGGTCGGGCTGGCCTCCCAGGGCCCACAGAGTTCCGCAGGCTGAGCTACTGACAGCACCTTGAGAAGCCCAGGGGCACATGGCTGAGGTGGAGGGACGCAGGGAGCTGTCCTCAGGTCTGGTGGCCTGTGCGGCGTGCCTCCCGCCCAGGGCATGATCTTCGCATGTCCCCTTGTCCATGGGACTTTCCAGGCCTGGTCCCTCGGTCTCTGCAGCCATGGTTGGGCTCCTCCCTACAGGTGCTGGGATCTCTTCCTGTGGGGCTCGTGGAACCCTCATAAACTGTGTTCTTCTGCCTGGGAGGGAGCCAGGCCGGGGCCCACAGGCCTCTCTGGGGGCGCTGCTCAGGGCAGCCCCCGGGGGAGGGGAGGAAGGCCAGCAGGCTGAGCTGTGCGGGGCCCAGCCAGCTTTCCTGTCAGACAGGCGCTGCCAGTGCGGAGCCAGACATCGGGAACAGGTTTAACCAATTACCCGAGCGCCCCATCTGCTGTCTGGGGCGCGTGTGAGGGTGAGTGCGTGTGAGGGTGTCTGGGAGTGTCTGGTGGGGCTGTGGGCGTGCTGCATGTCACTGTGACCATGGGGGTGTGTGTGGGTGTGTGGCTGTGGGTCCCAGTCGGCCCCCTCAGTTGTCAAAGACTGTGGCTCCTGGCTCCCGGTCCTCCCAGATGTCCTGAACCTCCTCTCAAAACCTGAGGGTCTACACCCATCCAGCACCCCAACCTCTCACCCGCTTTGTCCCTCACCACCACCCACTCTTCGGGCAAGTCAGAGCCCAGAATCCCACCTGCTTTCTGATCCCACGTTCAGATGTCCATTCCTCTCAGACCACATGCTCTTTCCCGTCACTCACGTGATCTTCCTCTCCATCCGTGCTCTCACCTCACGGGCCCCTCCATCCTCTGACATCCCCTGGTCCTGCTGTTCCTTAGTTGCACCTGGAGAAACCACACACTTGCTTGAACCCGTTTTCCCACCTGCCCTGGCAGCTGAGTCCATGAGACCATCGGACCAGCGAGCTACATGGTGCCCCTCTGCTGAGATTTCACCCCATTTATAGGTCCATTCCTGTTCTCCATGGTGTGTCTCAAACCTCTCCCCAGGGTTCTCCCCGAAACCCCTTTCCTCCCTTACCCTCAGCAGAGGAACTTACTTCCATCTAGAAGCGGTAGAAGGGAGCACCTTCGTATCAGCCAGGGGCCCAGTAGAAAGAGAGGGTCTCTTCAAACGGAGCACTTTGAAGAGAGTTAAATAAAGGGGAATCAACACCTTTTGGGAAACCAACAAGAGATGTTGCAGGACCCCAGGACTAGCAACAGTTGGGAACCCATGTGGCCTTCAGGCCTGAAGAGGCCAAGCAAGCGCAGGAACAAGTGTCAGGGTCTAAGAGGACAGTTGGATGGAGGGGGGCCCCAAACAGGAGCTACAGACTTTAGGAGCACGAAGCCCACAGACTGCAGGGAGGTTCGGAGGGGAGAGCTCCAGTCTCACTCTCCTCTGATCCTCCAGTCTCCTTCTGGTGACTCCCAATGGCGGGAGCCAGAGAGCAAGTCCGTATGAGTCAGCCTCCTGGGACGGACTGTGGGGGGAGACGGTTGCAGAGTGGATCTGGAGGGGCCAGGGAAGCTAGCCTCCATGCCCCACCAGCTTCCCGCCCTCAGACCCACACCTCCTGCATCCAACCTGTTCTCTCCTCTTGCCTCTTGTTACCACTCCCTGCCACCCTGGAGACCCCACTTCTGGGGTGGGGTCTGACCTGCCCAAGATGTGCAGACCTGCCCAAGAATCTCCCTCCTAGAGCCCTCGCTTAACCCCATGTGATACTGGCAGTCACTGGGAGTCCTGCTAAGTTCTTAACCCATGGAGATCTGTGGCCATGACCACACTCCACTGAGACCATTCTCTCCAGGTCTTCCCAAGACACACCTTGGTCTTCATTTTCCTTCAACTCTCAGCATCTATTAAATACCCGGACAGCCTCTCCTACTTGAAGCATCCTCATCTCTTGTCATCTGGGATGCCACACCCTACTCATCTTCTTTCTTCTTGTATTAGTCTGTTAGGGGTGCCACAACAAGCACCACAGACTGGGTGGCTTAAACAGTAGCATTTTTTTTTTCTCATAGTTCTAGAGGCTAGAAATCCAAGATCACAGTGCCAGCAGGGTTGTTTTCTTCTGAGGGTTCCCTCTTTGGCTTGCAGATGGGCGTCTTCGTGTTCACCTGGTGCTCTCCCTCTATGCGTGACTACATCCGAATTTCCTCTTCCTATAAGGACAGTAGTCATACTGGTGAGATTTGGGCCCATCCTAATTGATCTCATTTTAACTTAATTACCTCTTTAAGGATTGTACCTCCAAATGGAGTCACATTCTGAGATATTGCAGGTTGGGACTTCAACATACTGGGGAGACATAGTTCAGCCCACAACACCTTTCTTGGGGCTGAGCTTCTTTGCAGTCCTCACAGATGGGGACCCCTGGAGGTTCCTGCCCAGGTCTTCCTCTTCTCCCTCTACGTACTCCCCCCCATGGTTGCCTCTGTTCCTTTAGCCCCAGGTGAAAAGTGAAAGTGTTAGTTCCTCTGCAGTGTCTGATTCTTTGTGACCCCACGGATTGTAGCCTGCCAGGCCCCTCTGTCCATGGAATTCTGCAGGCAAGAATACTGGAGTGGGTTGCCATTCCCTTCTCCAGGGGATCTTCCTGATCCAGGGATTGCACCCCAGTCTCCTACATTGGCAGGCGAATTCTTTACCATCTGAGCCACCAGGGAATCAATAAATGGACAACATGCCAATCTGCATCGATTGGGATTGGATACCCCACCCTACTCCTGAACTCCAGACAGGCACTCCCAGTTGACTTCTGGCATCTTGACTTGGTTGTCTCACAGGAACCTGTAGTAACTTGCGGAACAGAATGCATCATTGTCTCTGCAAGTACGTTCATCCTTCTCTGCCCTTAGCTCTGAGAAATGGCACCACCATCTATGTCCTCAACTGACAAAGCCAGGAATCCAGGGCCATCTTGGACTGTCCTCTGCCATCCTTTCCACGTGAATCAGCAGGAGCTAAGCAGTCCTGAACCTCCTCACTTCTCTCCATCCCCATCCCATCACTTGGTCCAGGGTCCATCTTCCCTCACCTTGACTGCCACAGAGGTCTCTTTCCCGGTCTCCCCAGCAGTCTTGCCTGTTCACACTACCCTCTGCTCTGTTGACGGCTGAATATCCATTTCCCTACTTAAAGCCTCTAGTGGCTCCAGCTGTCTTCAGCATTACAGCTGCCGGCTCACTGACAGCTCCAGTGTCTTCCTGCAACTAGCCTCTGGAAGAGAGTGAGGGCCCTGCTGTACTGTCCGTCCCTCTGCGTGCACACACGTGAAGAGGCTGAGAGCCAGCCCGGGCGGGGGGCTGATGGCAGCGCCCTTTCCTCATTTCCCCGCTGGATTTGTGTGGGGGTCTTCAAGGGGTGTCTGGTGCCTCTCCTTCCTTCTCTTCTCCCCTCTGCAAGGCCCAGGGAACTGGAGCAAGGTGGGGTCTCCAGATTCTAGCTCCGGTTGAGGAGCTGTCCTTGTCGAGAAGAAGCCAGGCTCTGACCTTGGACAGGCTGCCGGCAGCTTCCTCGTAGTGGAACGCAAACACTTCTGGGCTATTGCCTAAGAGACACACCTGATGCTGAGGGAAGCAAGGTCCTGGAGCGTGAGGCCTTTCAGGGAACTCTGAGTCTTTCCTGTTTGGGGAGCTAATCAAGGGCAGTGGGATGGGTGAGATGGCAGGAGGGAAGCTCCATCCTGAAAATGAGGTTGGGCTCCCCAGCGCCTTGGGAAACTGTCACTCATCACTGCTTTCCTCCGCTGGCACTCTGACTCTCCTCCTAACCGTGGCCTGAGTGGGAGGAGGGAGGCCCTAGGGGCCAGTGGGTGGGGATGGGGCCAGGGGAAGCCACATTCCTGGAGTGTCAATGATCTCTGGGCTGGGCAGAAGATGAGCCCCCGAACTAGCTAAAAACAACAAACAGCTCCCAGGAGGGATTTGCGTCTGTCCAGAGAGTCAAGGATTTCCGTCCTGATGGCGGCCGTGGCCAGTGAGGCTCTTAGCAAATTCCCCAGAGACCAGACGGCCCCTGACCTAAAAGCATCACTTTGAGAACAGACCCCTCCCTTGTCCTTTTCCTCCTCCTACCCTCCTAGGGAGGCCCTGTGCCTAGGTAGGGGAGGCAGCAGCCCCTCTGACGCCTGGGAGGCGCGTGGAGAAGAGTCTGGGTGCGTTCCTCACCTGGTCTCTCCAGTACCAGTCCAGCGAGCAATGCTGTTCTTGACACTTTATACCCTTAGCCACACCAAAGTGTTGCTGGAGACGTTCCATAAACACCTGACCAAATGAATGGGTGAACGGAGGAAGTGATCAGCTAGAAGTCACAGTCATGCTGAGGCCAAATTGGAACCGGAACCCGGGGCTGCCTGACCACGAACCACACATCCACTACTGGCAGGGGAGGCCATCAGCTCCATCAGCTCCTCCCTGCAGAGGGCGGACGATGCTTGGAGGTCCCAGAGAAGAAGCCAGGCCTCACCTCCTCAGGAACTCTGGGAGCTGCCTGGAGCTGGAGGAGCTGTCAGGAGATGGCCAAGGCTGGCCCTGAGGGACTGTGGAAGAGTCTAAAAGAGGCAGAGTTGCCAGGGATGGTACCATGCACACAATGGTACATGTCAATGCCAGGTAGCTTTCGACCTGGTGTACACCTCTCCCTCTGAAGTCCCTCCTGGCCCCCAGGCAGTCCAGAATGCATCCCCCCCGCAATGCCTCCCTCCTGTCTTCCGGCTATCAGCAGCTGAGAATCTACCAGAATCCCTTTTCTACTCATTTCCTTGCAGTGGGCCCTTAGTAGGTGCTCCATTTAGCACCCACTTTGTAAAGGGTCCCTTGGCAGAGTTTCACCTCACCCCCTCGTCCAGCTTTCTGCCCTCTCCTGCTCCTCCATCCTTCTGTCTCTCTTTCCCTATGGGCCTCCCAGCAGGCCTGACCCTCCTAGAGGATAGGTTTGCACCGTCCTCAGGGCCTTCCCACAAAATTCTCAGTCAGCTGTTGGCTGGTTGCCACTGTTTCCCCACCCCCACCCTTCCCACCCACAATTCACAAAGCCAAGCCCTGATGCCTTAAATCCATCATTTATTGCCCACAGCTCAATAGTATTACAGAAATCACAGAATTTGAGAAATTTTCTGAGAAGGTTAAAAAGACACTGCAGAGTACCCTGGGAGGGAACGCAGCATGTGTGCTGGTGCCTCGCTCACTCTGACCCAGGGCTGGAAAACCACCTTGCTTCCGTGCCCCGGCCCTTCTCCTCTCAGGCCATCAGGACAGGAGACCCGCTGGCTCACAGTCAGGGATTGAAACGGGGCCGGTCGGTCATCTCGACGTCTTGGGCTTTTAATCCCTGCGCGCTCAGATTACTCTCTGGGATAGTAGCAGGGTATCCCCCAGCCTGAGGGAATGTTTGAAGTGACCAGAGGAGGGTAGGCTGGGACATCAGGGCTCAAGAGTCAGTGGCAGGCATGCCCTGTGCTATGGCACAGCTGGGCCAGGCCCTGCCCTCAGTAGGTCCTGCCTCAGCCTCCATTCCAGATATGAACCAGTCTGCCCACGAGGCCTCTTGTCCTCTGGCCTCAGCAGGGTAGAGGGTGGATGCTGACCAAAAGTTTACCCTCACGGTATTTAATGCAGCCAGACCAGGACTCAGCAGCATGGCCACCTGAATCTCTGTCACTATTACACTGAGCTATCAGGATCCTTTGCCACCCACCCCTCACTCCCCTCTCTCCAGGAGAAACCCTCTTAGCTCACATGAAATTGCATTGGGAGCATGACCAGAAATCACCCAGGAGACAATGTAAGTAGGATATGAGATGCCGAGGCCACAGGGCTCCCAGGGTTGGGGCAGCAAGCACACAGACCGAGTTGGAAAGACCCCCGTCTCTGCCAGGGCCCAGGAGGGGATGGGAGAGGGGCTGGGGTGGGCAGTTTTGGTCCCAAGGTAAAGTGCAAAAGAACAAGACCCTGTGAGAGGTGGGGCAAGGTGAGCTTGAAGTGAGCTTTTCAAGAGAGGCCCCAGACATGCCCAGCCCCGAGTAGTTGGCACATTCCCGTTACAGGGGGATTAGCGGAAACCACCTGCCCGTCCAACACTGCTCACGCCCTCCATGCCTGTCTCCGCCTTCTGCCTTTACTGATGGGCTGCTCCTTTGGAAAGTGAGGAGCCCTCAGAGCAGTATCCTGCAGAGCTAGCTGGGGGGCATCAGGGTTTGGCTGGGAGGAGAGAGAAGCAGGGGCTTCTGGGGGTGCGCGGTGTCAATGCCTGTGGGAGGCCCACCTCACAACCACCCTGCCCTAAAGACAGGAAGAGCCGCCCATGGCCACACACTTTCTGCCCCGCACTTGTCCTTTCCTGCCCCTGTGTGTGTTCATCTCTGGCCACGTCTCTCTCTCAGGGTGAAGTCACCAGGGGAGCATATCAAAGGCTCCACTCCAGCTAGGGCCAGGTGAGGGATGCCTGGAGGCCAGGCTTCCTCTTTGGGCCTTTCAGACGGGGGTGTGGCAGGGGGGTTATCCTGTTCATCTTCACCGCAGGCCCTGCTTCCCTCTGCAAAGCTCCTGCAGAGCTCTCCTCTTTCTGGCCTGCCAGTGGGAGCCAGCAGCAAGGGGCCTCAGAGACCTGTGCACAGTGAGAGGCGATGGCACGGGCACGTGTGCACACGCAGGCCCAGGCAGGCACTCTGCCCCCTGCTCCAGAACTGTAAGGTGTTTGGCAAAGGTCACGTGCTCCCAGGATGTTCACATACAGAAGGGCAAGGTTCCAGTGCTGAGGCCAACCGCTGGCCATTCCGAAGGAGCCTGCCCCATTCCCAGTCCAGTGTCCACACTGGGGATGTGCCTGGACTGCCCAGCCACTGAGCAGGACGGGCAAAGATGAAGTCTAGCTGAAACAGCAGGTGGGAACGCCTCCGTACAGTCCTCTGGTTCCAGACAGAGAGTGGAGACTCAGTGAAGGGAGTACACTTGTCCAAGGTCACACAGCCCATGAGTGCCAGAGCCAGGGCCCGCTGTTCCAGGGCTGACACTCTCAGGTCGATGCCTAGAGATCTGGGCTTTGGGCATAAGACCCTCCTGCTCGGGAAATGATGAGCTGGGTAGCCGACCTGGTGGCTGGAGATGACAGCAGGCAGCCTGGCTCCAGCCCCACCCTCGGCCCCAACACCCTGCTTCCAGCCTGTGCCTGGAAGGAAGACCTTCCCACAGAGGCCAGAATACAGGCACAGTTTCCGCCAAATACTGCTCCTTCTTAGGGCCTCCTGCCTGGAGCCAGAACCATCTCGGGTCCCACGTGGATGAGGGCTCCATGTAGGGTGACAACAGCCTAAGTGTGTCACTGGGCTTCATGCAGAGGAATTGGTTTTGCAGGAGAGGCGTGAATGCAGGCTGGCCACACTCAGAACCAGCTGCCCAAGGAATCTTCCAGTGCCCCTTGACTTCCTGGGCCACTTCCTGAGGAACTTCCTCACAGCTGGTTCATCTGCCTGCCTCCCCTCCCCAGCCCAGGCAGCCATCGGGCCTGGCCTCAGTAGCATCTTAAATCCAGCAGCCCAGCCACCAGGACCACCAGCTCCCAGGCCTTCTCCTCTTCCCACCACCTGCTGCCTCTGGGCAGCTGTAACCAAGGCTTGATTCTGATTAAAAATAAAAAAGAAACCAAGTATAAAAGGATCCTAACCCTACCCCATGGGCACTCTACAATTTTTCAGCTTCACACATAATTGTGCTAAGTAGAGTTTTGACAACCCCACGTAAGGCCCAGAAATGCACTTGATTATTTTTTATAGTAAATGTGTCAGAATTCTCCCTTATGTTAATTCATGAATAGATTAGTCTCCCTACCACTGTGGGGGGAGTGCTCCCCCAGGTGGCCTGGGACTGGGGGTGGGGGTCAGCTTGTCTCTCCCTGCAGGTGCAGCCCACAGGACTCCTTCCTTGCCCCCAACTCCGGGCCTGGACAACGCTCTGTCCCCAGGCCGGCCGGCCACTGCTCACAGTCCCTTGTTGTACACCACTGTCCGGCTGCTCGTGGCCTGGGCGATCTCAGGCTCTAACTGGCTTGTTTCGATCTGAGGAGAGAGTGAGAGCAGAGAGGAAAGGTGAGGGGACAGTAGGGAGGGGACAAGTGGGGAGCTGGGAGCAGCGGTCAGGACCTCCTGGTGCTGCCGCTTCTCCTCTGCCCCCGGCCCCCAACCAGGGCCCATGCGTGCCACCTCGTGACACATCTTCCTCTTTTCCTGCCCTTCTGCTTAGGGGCTCACGACACCCCTTCCAGCCAAAGCTGTACCTCACCCGCTGCCAGCACGTCCATGTAGGGGAAAGTCCTACCTTCTGAGTTCTCCGTCTCCCTCATCTCCAAGGACCTCGTCCCCCAGGGATGTTCCACCCAAACTCAAATCCAAACCCCACCCTCTTGCACCCCACCATCCTCTGTCCCTCCAAGCACCCTCCTCACTCTCCTATCTGCTTTCAGACCACCGACCCCAGCCCCAGACTCTCTAGAGCTGTCTTCACATCCTCCCCCTCCAGCTGGATGTGAGAGGCCACCACTTGAGCCTCTCCAAGCTGCAAGGCCCTTCACACCTGACTGGCAGAAGGAGCAGCTCCATCACGCGTCTACCTTCTCCCCACTTGAACCTGACCACCTAGCAGAGACTGCTCAGAGTTCACTGTCCTTGACTTTGGCTTGACCCTCACAGTGGCCAGAAAATCCCCACCCCTGGGCCATATGGTTGGTCAGCTCCATCTCCCATTCTCCGCAGAGGCCGCCTAAAGCCTCCTCTGCTCTCCTCAGCCTCCCCGCCCTCAGCTTCCCACTCATCTTCCTACCTTGGAGTGAAAACAGAAGGCCTCACGAGGCACCCCTCAGCTTCTTGTCAAACCCATGACCTACCTGTGTTCTCACTCTGCTCCGGATCTGCCCTCCTGCTGCCCCACTGTGGCTATCCCTGCCCCCGGAGGACCCCACACTGGAGACCACTGCCAGATGGCCCACCCTGTTGCCCACCTTTTCAGGGACTCCTGCTCATCAGCAGAGAACTTCCCATCTAACACCCTCCATTACCCCAGGTCGTGTTCCTGCTACCACTGGGGCTCTCTCCCCCCATAACAACCTCGCTTCTTTAAGGCATTGTCCACTCCTTTAAGGGCAGCTCCAGCTCCTCACCTCCCACTGATTTCCCAGCCCACTGCAAACCTGGCTTCTGTTTCCACTCCCCTCCACAAAAGTCTTTCTCTCCAAGCTTACTGCCAGCTCCCTTTTTGTGACACCTACTGGACGCTTCTCAGGGTCTGGGGGTCCCTCTTCCCTGCGCACAGCTCCATAGGTACTTCTACTCGACCCATCTAGAACAGAACTGAATTCCTCGTCTCTTCCTCCCCGACCCCAGCTTCACACCACCGTCCAACGGTGCTCTGGCCAGGGACCGCAGGTCTTCCAGACCTCCACTCTCTTTCCCTCCCCTCACTGTCTCACCCCTTCCAGCCCCTCTTCCACCACAGCCAGGGTGAGCCTTCTCAGCAGCAAGTCCGATCATGCCTCTCTTTGTTATGAAAGGGCTCACCGGCACCACTGCCCTCAGGGACCCAGACCCTGCCTCGCTCTCGCCACCCTGTCCGTGGGATTGGAGACACAGCACACCTGCCTATCACAGGGCCTCAGATACACTGGCTTATTCACACCCCGAGTCTTTGCCTGAGCTGCCCCTCTGCCTCTTCCTCGCCTGGCCTACTCTGAATCCCTGGTCCTCCGCTCAGCTTCCAGGCCGCTGCTTCAGATATCTTCCCTCATCCAGGCTGGGTGTGGCCACCTCTCCAGCCCCACACTTGCCTCCCTCTGTACACTTGTAGCACATGATTTGAGGCTGACTGCTTGCTCCTGCTCCTCTTCCCACGGTAGATCGCAAGCTCCATGAGGCAGCGAGTGCATGCTGCTGTGCATCCTGCATCCTCAAGGCCAGGAGACAGCAGGTGTTCTCAAGTGTTGAGTCAATGAGTGGAAAGAAGAAAGGCAGAAAGTACTGGGAGGGCGGGGTCCCCTGGGAGTCCCCACAGCAGCCCGGATGTTGACCCACAGCTCTGGGGGCTGAGCCAGTGGGGATGCCGGAGCCCCTAAACCTGAGGGAGCCAGGAGGGAGGCTCCGTGAGGAGCCCCGGCCTGACCCCTGCCCCGGGTTGAATCAGGAAGCACCAGTCAGCTCAGCTGAGCCTGGTCCCAGGTACGTGCTATATATCAAGACATGGCAGCCCTGGGGAGCAGGCAGGAGGTGCCATAGCCTGGCCCAGCTTTCGGAGAACTCAGGTCTGAGGCCAGACAAGAGTCCCTGTGGACTGCAGCTGGCAGGGACCCTCTCCCTGTGGTCTCTGGTACCCCGATACACAGCCCACTTGAGAAGGCCAAAGAGGCAAGAACCAGGCTCAGGGCCCAGGCCTCGTCCCCACCCGCTCTCCTCGAACCACCTCCTCCCTGCACACCCTGCTGGCCTCC
This sequence comes from Bos javanicus, assembly GCF_032452875.1. Taxonomy (NCBI): domain Eukaryota; kingdom Metazoa; phylum Chordata; class Mammalia; order Artiodactyla; family Bovidae; genus Bos; species Bos javanicus. Next base: position 11,645,129 of record NC_083878.1, on the reverse strand, counting down.
GAGTCCTCTCCGCCCCACCGGCTCCCCTCGTCCCCATGCTGCCACTGACACAATGCACAGCGCCCACGCTTAAAAATCTAAATGCTTTTGAAAATGTTTAACCTAGTTAGACAAATTAGCAAAAATTTGTGCAAAACAATTTAGGTATTTAAAATATTCAATGTTTTTAAAAAACTGGAAAACTGTTCTTAGCTTTCAGCTGCAAAAACCAACAAAATATAACATCCCAGCAATCTTACCATGAGGTGTAACATAACCCTTCGGGAAAGCTGTTAAACAGCTACTGAGGCATCCTGGGAAATAGCACTTCATTTATTCAAATGCACATATGTCAGGCTTTTGCACCATATGTCATTCCAAGCTATTTACAGTAATAATTAAATCTTAATCAACGTTTAACCTCTGTAAAATGTTTGAAGAATCCTAATCACCCTTCAGACTGCACTAATGAAGGAGAAATATATAAACATAAAAGGAAAATGATGCATAGATATCACGCTGGAAAGAACAGTAATTGCAAAATTGTATTTCTTTTAAATATAATCAGTAAATGATGTAAAGTAAGCCAAGGAGTATTTTAAGTTAAGACATCTTGGATGTCAGAGGTGTGAGCAGCTAATTTTGTTCTGCTACCCATAACAGATGTAGCATATTTTATTTTAGTGCCATTATTAGCAACTTCCCATGCCGGCTTTCACTGAAGCACTGAGTCCCGCATTAAAATCAGAGAGGCTGCTCACCACCATGGTGGAGGACCACGGGCCAGGGCCACAGCCTCCTCGGCCCGTTCCCTGGAGAGCACTGGCCCTGGTGGAGACCGAGACCTCATCCTCTCAGTGGAGCTGTCGCAGACCCAGGCTCCCCCCTCCAGCTCCCCACTGAGCTGAGGACAGCAGGTAGGAGGGAAGCAGGGGGGAGACGCAGGCAATGGGAAGGCTGCCGGGGAGGGCGGTGGTCGAGGCCCTCAACTCAGGAGCAGGCACTTGGGGACAGATGGCATCTAAGGCTTTTCCTTTCATTTCAATTCAGTCGGCTCTTAAGTAGCGGATGCTTATGGCTGCCAACGCCATACACCAGGCTGGGCACACAGAGATGGACAAGACCAGCCCGTGCCCTTGAGAAGCTTCAAGTCTAGGGGAGGAGTCAGACAGGAAAGCAGATGGGTTCCAGAGAGACAAAGTGCCATGGCAACTGGGGAGGAGTTACCACGCATTGGGGGTTACCATGCACCGATGAAAGAACAGGAAAGGAAGACTTCTCAGGGGAGGGAAGCCAGGAAGAAATGGGCGTTTTGATGAGAGAGGGCAGAAAAAGCTTGCTGGGGAAGAGAAAAGCATTAGCTGGCCAGCATGGCATGTTTGGTGTGGGCAACGGTGGACAGGTTGGAATGTGGCGGAAATGGAGGCGGAGCTGGGACAGGCAGGCCCTCGTAGGCCACTTGAAGATGTCAGCATTTTATCTGAGGGCAAAGCCATGAGGCTTCTGAGCAGGGGTGGTCCAAGATCCCCATCTTGCTGGTGGGGGTGGGATGGAGGAGTAAGTGAGGCGGCAGCTTCAGGCATCAGAGAAAGGTGCCAGGTCTTCCCTAGGATGCCGCCAGTGGGGGCTGACGGGAGGGTGTGCGGGGATCCTTTCTGAAGACAAAAGCCATAGGAGTTGATGACCAATTCCACGTGGGGGTGAGAGGGAGGTGTGGAGGATGACTGTGCACTGGATGATTCCTAATTCTAGCTCGGGAGCCGGGGTGGCTGGTGACGCCATTCTCAGAGGAGGGGAATGTGGGGGGCGGGTCAGAGTGGGGGTGTGGTAGGCTTGGGTCTCCCAGGCTGAGGAACGGGGGAGGCAGGCAGGTCTTGGGGGTGGAGCTCTGGGCAGGGCCCTGGGCAGAAGAGTGAGCCCTGGATGTGAGAGCACATTCGGAGCCCCGGAGTAGAGGAGCTTGCCCAGAAGAGCAGATGGCAGGGGAGGGCGCCAGGCCGAGGGAACAGGCACATTTGAGGGGTGGGTGTAGGGAACAAGCCCATGATGGTGGCCTTGGGGGTCCAGCCCAAGGAGCAGAGACAGTGACGGAGGGCACCACAGACCACAGCAGCATGGACATCAGGCAAACAGAACGGCCCCGGCGAAGACTGAGAGGCTTCAGTCTTTGGTCTTGGCAGCAGGATCTGGGTGGGATCTGGTGACCCCCTAGAATCCAGGAGGACTCCTAACCCTCACTTAGCCTCTCGCTTCTATCACGGGCCAGTTCAACTGGTCATTGCTTAAGGCCTCTCCAGTTCTCTGACCATAGCTGGGGCTTGAGCCAATGCCCCAGCATCTCGTGGACTCACGGATGCTGGGACCACTGGGGTCCTCACCACTGGGCCCAGCAGGGGAGCCCGGGGCAGGGACCTCTGTGCTACCCACCCTTTGACGATCACCTCTCTGCGGTTGGTGGTGGGGGGTGGGGTGGGCCTGAGTCTCCTCCACAGAAATCATATCCAAGGCTGTGCTGGTAAATGAATGTGATTCAGGTACTGAGGGAGGGCAGCTAACCAGCTTCAGGGCCCCGAAGTAGAGACCGGGAATGTGTTCTCTGGGGCTCCCCCTGCTTCACGTGCTATGTCAGCAGCAGAACAAATGGTGTGATGGCCACACTGGCTCACAGGTGGGTTGTGGATGGAGGGAGAGGCCAAGGCCCAGTGAGAGGAGTGAGTGTAGCAAGCAGAGGCCACTAGCATCAGCCCAGAAGACTAGAATCCCTGGGGAGGGGGCCAAGGGCAGGGGCTTGACCACAGAGAAGCTCTGAAGGGCCTCCTCTGGGGAGAAGGTGACAAGGAGAAAGAAGGCTGGACAAGGAGTGGCCACAGGGAGAAGGGTGACCCAGTGCAGGCAGCCCAGGGGGCCTGCAGGAACCTATGGGTCCCTTCCTTCATCTGACAAACCCCTCCCCAGGTGCCTGTCCACCAGCAGCCTGGGCCTCAAGAGAAGGGATGTCTAGGATGGGGAGCCAGAGCCCTGGCTGAAGTGATCCAGCAGCACTGGCTGATGGTACCCCACCCTAGAACTGGGGGTGTCAAGAAGAAATGGGTTGCTGGGAACAGCCCCACTTTGCCTTGAGATGAGCAGTGCTGTCCTGCTCACACTCAAGGACTGCCAGGCAGAACTGCACCCTGGCTCCCACAGCCTCATCCAGATGCCCTCCCCAGCGGAGGCCCCACCCTAGTCTCCAGACCCAGCTCAGACTCTGCTCCCCTTGGAGCAGATAGCCCCAGACTTCCAGCTACATCTAAGGTCAGAGGCAGCAAGCAGGAAGCACCAGCCTCCCCAGAGTACTCCCAGGCCCACTGGCCCCGGAGCACCCTAGAGCGGCCGGATGGGCTTCCTTGGTGGCGCTGGAAGGGTTAACCCTGAGCTATTCGCCTCTGTCTCCTGGCTCATCTTGGATGGGGGGCAGAGGCAGGAATGTATGTGGGGCCACCTCTGCCTCTGCAGCCTGGGAGCACACACACCTGCAGCCCGCAGCCAGCGGATAGTTTACATATTTGAACCTGGAGCTAAGGTGCTGAGACATAAACAGGAAACTGGATCCCCGGTCTGTGCCCCATTCTCTGGGGCTTTTACCTACTACAAAGAAGTTCCTCCTCCTTGCCTTTCTTCTGGTGGCTTTTCTGCCTCCCTTTCAAAGGCACTGGGCAGGGGGTGGGGTGATACGCATGACCCTGTGACAAGGCTCAAAGCTGCCTCCTGCTCCTGGTCAGGGGTCTGGGCCTCTGAGGGTCTGCAGGTGGTGGCGACATTGACACAGATCCAAAGCCCAAGCCGGCACCAACTTGTCCAACTCTGCCAAGCATGGAACCAACTTGCCCACTGGGCAGCCGCAAACCACCCTCTCTCACCAAGGCTGGGCAGATCTCAGGTCCTGCTTAGATATGCACACCCAGGCCTGAGCATCACCCTGAGCATTCTCAGAGGACAGGGGTGTTAGGCCAGGGCTGGGAGCAGCTCGGGCCTGAGCCCAGATCCCTGGGTCAGGCCTCCAGTGGTGGCGCTGGGCCCCACTGCCTTCCCAATGAATGTCAGACTCATTGATTGGACACTCAAGGCCTTCTGCCACCTTCTCCTGCCTCCTCATCCACCAACTCCTCTCCATCATGTGTTCAAGCTTTGAGGCCTAATCCGCTAAGGCTGCCTGCCACCTCCAGGAAGCCTCCTCTGATCTTCTCAGACCAAACCCATTGCTGTCGCCCCTGGTGCCCCGGGCACTTGTTTCTTCTCCATCACACCCCCAGCTACGCACTGATTCGTACTCTTACCAGCTGTGAATCCCGGGTCCGCCCCCCACGTCAGCGTGAGCCATTCAGGGTAGTTTCGGTCACCCTGTGCATAGTCAGTCCTTGATAAAAGTTGAACCAAACTGAACTCCTCAAGTCTGGGAATCTTATGTTACGTTTTCCATCCCACCCCCCCACCCCCGCCAGGCAATGTGCATCCAGGGAATGTGCAGAGCTCCCTCCCCATTTGGAGCTCCTGAGGGGCCCCCTGGTGGGCCAATCTCAGAATCCTTCTACCGCCCCCATCTTCTTCAGGTCTCAGTTTCCCCGTATGTGTGGTGGGGAGATTTTCTACTCCTGGGGCTGCAATGTGGATAATACCAAGAAATGGATGAGAGAACCCTTTGGAGGCTTAGAAAACCTGCTTAAGGAAGGCAGGACTCCATGGTTATCCCACCACCAGCCTAGGTCTTGCTTACCTGTGTCTCCTCACGGCTCACAGGACTGAGCCCTTGCTGTGGGCCAGGTACACCCGAAACACTTCACATATACTGACCCGTTTAATTGTCTCCGCAAAAGCTTTGCATAACCAAGCCTCCTTCCTTCCTGGCCTCTATTTAGATAGGTGTTCTAGAAGGTCCTGGAAAGAACTGGGGAGGGATGGCCTGAGAGGTGGCCCTGCTGACGCCTGTCACCAGGGCACGTGTGTGCATGTTCGTGCACGTGCCCGTGTGTGGGCTTGCGTGCACGCGCAGGTTTGGGGTGGGGGTGTGCAGAACAGGCAGCGTGACAGGTGGCGTTGGCGTTCCTGGGCTCCGAGCGGCTTTGCCATTCCCATCCATCCCTCCTGGGGGGTCCTGTGGGCAAACTCCAAGAAAGCAGCGGGCGGGGAGGCGGCAGATTTCTGATGGCAAAAATAGCCCGCTTCAGAGTTCAATAGGGACTGATTAAAGCAGTAAAGGAGAAAAGCCCCAAACAAACATCTCCAAGCAAAGTAGGAAATGGATTCGAGATTGGAGGGGAGGAAACACCTGCTCTGGGAGATGGTCAATCTTGGTGGACCTAAGAGGGACACGATGCCTCCTAGACATCGCTCTGGTCTCGTGTCAGCCCTGGAAGAGTGGGAAAAGCAGGAAGCAATCAAGTCAAGGTGAGCCCAGATAAGCCATGCTCTGCATTAGGTGTTGCTAAATAGCACCAGTTCTTAGCCTTAGCGATACCCGGAGACAGTACTACCATCCTGGGGAGGGAGCTGGGATGCAGGAAACATGTGACCAGAGTCTACACGTGTGGGGTGAGACAGATCCTAGTGGGGCTCATCAGGGAGGACTTCCTGGAGAAGGAACCTCTTCCAGAACAGCTTGCGCGCTAAGTTCAGTCGTGTCTGACTCTTTGCGACCCTATGGACTGTAGCCCACTAGGCCCCTCTGTCCATGGGATTCTCCAGGCAAGGATACTGCAGTGGGTTGCCATGCCCTCCTCCAAGGGATCTTCCTGACCCAGGGATCGAACCCATGTCTCTTACGTCTCCTGCATTGGCAGGCAGGTCCTTTACCATTAGTTCCACCTGGAAAGACCTGAATATGAACCTGAGCTCATTCCCAACTCTTCTCCATTCTTGGTTGGGAATTCAAAGGCTTTCTCAGAGAAAAAGAGGCAAGCTAGGAGAGACATTTGTTTCTGGCAGGTCACAGCTTCCAGCCAAGCTGGTTGCTATCATTTACTTTGGGGCTAGTGATGAGGAGAGAGATGGTGGAAGCTCTGGTACCCACTGGGGGTACCCATATTTTTTTCCCATACAGGGATGGTGTGCCTCTTTGTTTCTTAACTATGGAAGCTGGGAGGGGGACCTGGGAGGAGTAGGGGAGTGAGCAGGGGCATGGCTAAGCTTGACCTTCAAACACCTCATCTAGAGCATGCACGTGAGCTCTAAAAGCCAATCTCTGAGACCAGGGTGACTAGAGTGAGGACATGGGAGGCCCTGAGCTTCTGGTGCCCTGGGCCCTCCAGGGCTGAGTTAAGGAAGGGCTCGGCTGAGAGGGAGAGGTTGCGGGTTAGCAGGGCTGATGGGGGAGCTCTGAGCAGGAAGCCCTGGGGGGCTCAGATGATGTCTTTTCTTCCTGTCAAGGTGTTTGGCAGAGCCTGGAGGGGCAGAGTGGGGGTTCCCTGCTGAGGTGTCGGGACCAACAAACCAACAACCCACAGTCAGCAACCACAGGGCAACAGCCCTCGCTGCTGGTGAACCGGACTCCTGGCTCCACACAGACCCTGCGAAGCTGGTGTGGGGGAGGGACAGAGACATGCAACCCTCACTGCTAGTGAACCAGACTCCTCGCCCCACACAGACCCTGCGAAGCTGGTGCAGGGGAGAGACAGAGACATGTACACACTTGGGGAGCCCCCGGCCCTACAGAGGCAGTCCAGCCACTCTTTCCTGTGCTCCCACCCCTATTGCTGCGGGGAGGGCTAAGGAGCTGAGTCAGGGTCCAGGGGCCCCAAGGCATGTTCCAAGGAAGGTTCTGCCCATTCGCCACTCAGCACCATTCACAAGCCATGCCTGGCCCCGGAAGGTGGTGCACCCACACTACCAGAGAAGCACCCTACAGTCAGCATCTGACTTAAGGTCCTACAGCCCGCCATCGGCTCTCCTGGCTCCAGTACCAGGGCCCAGTTTCATGGGTTCACTTCCAGAATCTTAATGGACAGAACCAGGAGAAAGCTTACTTCCAACCCCTCATCTTCTGGCAAAGGAAACGGAGGTCTTGGGGTGAAGCCCAAACTCACACAGAGAGTTGAGGTGGGGGGATGCCAGGCAGAGGTGAGGAGGGCATACCCAGGGCACGTGGGGCAGGCCCCAGCCTGAACCCCACCTAGGGACAGGACAGAGCCCCCAGGGGCCCCTGGACCCCCGAGCCTGACTCGTCCACAGAAAAGCCCCACCTTTTCCTGTGGACACATTTCAACCTCACCAAACCAGCTAATTATTGACAGTTGGTGAAGAGGAGATCTCACTTTTTCCTCCTGTTAAACTGCTCCTAATTAGTTCCCTGTCACCACGGCTGGCTCGCCCGCCCGCCGCTCGCCGTCGTGGTAATCCCGCTGCACAGTGTCTCATTAACCTTTTGCTCCTCTCCTGCCGCCTGCCAACAAGATGAAGACAAAAACAGATTGTCGAACAATGGCTCCGGCTTGTATGTGCTGCCCGGTTCCCCAGCCCCCCAAGCTCCCCGGGGAACCGCGGGGGGAAGAGAGGGGAATGGGGTGGGGGAGAGCCCAGAGGAATCGAGGGAGAGAGGCACAAAGAGAGACAGAGACAGAGCGGGCAGGGCCACGGGCGGGGCGCTTGGCAAAGGTGCTGCCTCTTGCTGTGGGGAGACAAGAGGTTCATTAAACGGGATTGGAAGTGCTCCCAGGTGGGGAACACTGGCTGTCAGAGCAGGAGGGACGTTCATCATCCCCAGGTCAGCCAAGCCCACGGGCCCGGAGACTGGACCTTGGACATCTCCCTTGAGGGACCCTAGGCACCAGCACGTGTGTGTGTGTGTGTGTGTGTGTGTGTGTGTGTGTGTATGTGTGTCTGGGGGAGGACAGAGCTGGCCACGTTGGCCTGGAGCCCAGAGCCCCAACCTCCAGAGAGGGCAGGGCCAGAAAGGTCAAAACAAACCAGGCCCCACACGCCACAGGGCGGCCTCTGTGACTGGCACAGCCCTGGGTGAGCTCCAGCACAGCACCCTGCTTTATTTCCATCTTAGCTGCGCTGCACCCGACATTCCTTGGTTATTGGGTTTCTATCTGCCTCCCCAGAACAGAGCTCCCTGAGAGCAGGGGCTATGACATGGGCCTCCGAATTAGAAGGAAAGGGGAAAGCACCCCCAATATCTGCGGCAGGGATACAGATGGGCCCATCGCTGCCTGGGCACAGCCTGGCTGAGTTGGCCTTGGCCAAGCCTTAACCTGTAGGCTCCAGGGTCCACCAGGACACACCCCACACTCCCTGTGACAGGACCGGGGCTCAGAAGGGAGGCCAGACCTTGCTTCCCCATTCTCACACTCAAGCTCCTAAGGAAGCTTCCTACCCAAACTGCTGGCCTATAGGCCCCCATCCCCACCTGACCTCAGCTCTGGGTTGGAGAACAAAGGCAGACTTCAGAAGGTCCCTGTGAATTGGACATGGATTCCCCATGAAGGAGGAGGGCTGGGGGAACACACTGGAAAGTTCCCACTGGCAAATTAGCAAGGAGCCCTCTGGGGTCCAGACCTGTGCCTTCTCACTTGACGGTAAGGTGGGGGTGGACTGGGAGGGCTCTCGAATCCTTCTGTGAATACAGAGCCCCTCCGTTATTACCAACTCGGGGCCTTGGGCACACTGCTTATATGCCTCAGTTTCCAGTTGTAAACATGGAGTAGTACTGGTCCTGCCTTGCAGGACTGTCATGTTCTGGAATCACACTTCACCACCATATCAACCAGGGCCCTCTGCTTACTGGACCCCAGGACCCCCGGGAGGCCAGGCCTTTCTGCCCTGGGCTGTATGACTCCTTCCCCATCACGGCCCTCTCCCCAGGCTCCCAACCCCCCATCTCACAGGACAGCGGCCACCCGATGTGTCCCATCCCTTGACCGTCTCACAGAACACTGGCGAGTGACACTTTCTTTGCTGTTCTCCAGTGGCTTCCCATCCCTGAGCTCATTGCTCGGAACAGAGACAGAATCCTGACCACCACTTTGCCTCCTCAGCTGCTTTGTCCAGCTACAGTCCCGGGCTGCCAAGCCTTGTCAATCCCTGCTGGTCTCCTCCACAGCAGCTCACTTGCAGGGAGCCCCCTCCTCCTCAAAACGGCCTTGTCCTCAGGGTCCATGAAAACGCCCATCAGGTTTCTCCCCTGGCTGCTCCTGCCCTTTTTAAGACAGCTTTTTTCCCTCCCATGGCAACCTCGACACTTCTAGGGCTTTAGTCTCCCCCATGCATCAAAGGTTCCATGTTCCCCCACCAAAATCTCTCCCCAGAGCCTGAGACTCATATATCTAACTGTCTAGGCAGCACCCCTTGATAAACAGGAGTACTCCCTTGACTTAAGGAATATTAGGAAGATTTAATACAAGGCACTCAGAGACCCCAGCCTGCTGCCTGGCCCAGTAGATGTTTAGTAAATGGTAGCTATAATTATTATCATTTGCAATTTTAATTTTAAAATTAGCACCATTTTAATAGGCAGAAACACTAGTTTGAAAAGAGTAGACAAAACTTTCCCAGCGATTGAAGAGGGGATTGAAGTTGTTTCCTCAACTTCTGGGGTTAGTGGGTTGGAAACCCCATACCAATCACTGCAGGCCAGCCATTCTAGGAACCAGTTCCTAAATTCCATCTCCAGGTCACCTAATTAATTAATTAGTGTGCCAGCGATTACTCCTATTGACAGCCTTGGTGGCTCTTGGCAAGGTTGGGTCAGCCCAAGCAAGTCCAGGCTCATTGTGGCAAATCCCATTGGCTTCTGGGATGTGAGACGTGATCCCCACACAGCAGAAGCAGCACCTCGTTAGAGAGAATTAATTGGGAGGAAGAAAGAGGGAACAAGGTCCTCTCAGCCTGATGGCCTTAGTGCCACAGGTCAGAGACAGCCCTCCAAACACCCCATAATGCACAGGCCAGCCTGCATTCTGTAGGGTTGATGCAGGCGAGGAGGAGGCTCTGAAAATCATGGCCCTACCCTCCTTTCCCAGAGAAAGTTCTAGAGATTTATTACAAAATGACTACATTCTTCTCAATCTAGAGAAAGAGGCGTGGGTTGCAACGAGAGGGACTTTGGTTAGACACCCAGAACTAACTTCCACGCCTGTTTGTGGCAGGCATGGGGGAAGGAAGGAGCCTGGACTTCGCTCCCTTAGACCACCTCTCGGCAGCCAGAGCTGGAGGCTGAAGTGGCTGGACTGTGGCCATTTCTCTGTTACTTGTCCCAGAGCAGCACCCTCCAAAGACCTACAGCTCTAGACTCCACCACCACAGAGAGGCCCCAGCTCCCTCCTCTCTCACTGCCCCAGGGTAGGTGAAAAGAGAGAGAAAATCCCACGAAACAAGCAGATGCAACACCTCCTGGGAGCTCTGAACTGGAAGCCGGCATCTGCGGTGTTCTCCCACATCAGTTTCTGGCTTATCTGCGACTCTGGGCTGGACCCTCAGCTTCTCTGGGCCTCCATTTCCCCCCACAGAGAGCCAGGGGGGTGCTAAACTGGATGATCTTGAAAATCCTTCCAATGGGACAGGCTCCAGTTCCCTCGTGGGCTTTCTCTGCCCTGGGTCTCTCCCCTGTGCAGAGGGGTAGAGCTATGGGAGCTACTGGAGGCTTCTGAACACAGGGGTGCTTGCAAGCACCTGGAGCACTCAACTCGTGCCCAGAACTGCACACGCGGCCCAACTGCACAGAGATGCAGTTCATGACCATGGGGAGTGTGGGCTCAGGCCTTCCACATGGGGATGCTGGGACCACTAAGAAGTGCCCTCCCCGCCATCTTCAGAGCTTCCAGGCAACCTGGAACCTCCAGCTCCATTTAGAGTCCCTAAGCATTGGGATATAGCTGTTCAGCTTTGGGAGTGAGCTATAAGGTTTGGAAGGGTACCCCAGCTTTGTAGCAAGGCTGGGCCCGTGGGCGTGAGGATACTGCTTTCCATCCACCTGCCTTGGGCTGGCCCCCAAGACAGGAGCCCCTTCCCATTATAGCTTCCTCCTAAAACTCTGGGACTCAGTGGAGGGAAGTGACGCCAGTCCATACCCTCCTTGGGGCCTGGAGGCTGGGTCACTTCCTCCTATTTTAAGACCCTATGTCTCCAGTCCTTACAGTCTAGGTGTAACACCCAGGACCTTATTTTCACCTTCCTCAACTTCCCTGGGGGAACCTGTACCCCTCGCACTCCCTCTGGCGAGGACTGAGCAGGGTCAGTGCTGCAGCCACAGCCGCCATCTTCCCATGAGTTCAGTGGTCGTTCTTTGCCTCCATAGGTCTGCCTCTGCACCAAACCTTGCTCTTCTCACTCAGCTTGCTAGTGCTTCTTCACCCCAACCCAGCTAAGATTCTGGAGTCCTCTGCTCCTCCTGAACTCATACCAGCCTCCCAAATGGCTCACCCAGCCAGACAAAACTGGAGCTGGCCCCGTATCTCTGGGTAGATGATCCCTGGCCACCCCCACAGCCCTGAACCCTCCCCCAGCCATCCCCTCCGCTGACCCCTGGCCCTGCCCTCCAGGTTCTCTGACTTCCTTGGTCCCCGGTCTCTCCTGCTCTTCCCTCTGAAGGTCTCCAGCCTTCTCCATGGCCCTCTGACTTCCCCTTCCCACTCTCCTCCTTCCTCTGCTCAGTCTTGAGACCCCAGGAGCTATCAGAACAACTTCCTTAACCTCCCACCCCTGAACTCCACCCCAACCACATCTGCCTCCCCCTACTGAAGGGGAGAGGGGTCACCACACCGGGTGAATCCTCCGAACTGCTTTCTGTGCCCTGCCTCCCCCACTTCATGGACGTGCTCTTCATCCTCCCCCTCCAATGTCCTTCTCTCCTGAGGTCTTCCCTTTGCATTTGCTCAAGCTCCAGTCTCTCCCATTTGTAAACAGTGAAAATAAAGCCTCTCTTGACCCTACATCTCATTCCAGTGGTGGGACTGCTTCTCTCTTTCCCCTTGGCTTCCTTTCTCTTCTCTCTTTTGCATCCCAAGCCTCTAGACCAAGCGGTCAGCCTGCCACCCCATTTCCTCACCCCCACCCCCCGCTGAGCCCCACTGATCCCTTGGGATGGGGTTTGCCTTCATGTCCAGAGATACCAATGACACTCTTCAACCTCACAGAGCTTGACCTCACAGGAAGGTCTGCTGTCTAAGGATGCCCCCACGTCTCATCCCATTTGGCTCTATCCCTACCTCCCTGGCCACTCGTCCTTGGGCAGCACACTTCTGGAGGCCTCTATTCACCACACACTCCTTGACTGGTCCTACCCACTACCCTGGCTTCCATCACTGTTTAGGCTGGGGGCCCCTGCTTCTGTCCTTCCAGCCCAGGCCTCTCTCCTGGATTCTAGACCCAAAGCCAAATCCCACAGGGCACCTCCGTTCACGTGTTCCGCAGGCTCAAGCCCCATGCACGCATCCAGCTCCACTCGCTGTCCTCCCGCATGTCAGCACCTCCGTGTCTCCATCTTGTTAAGTAGTACCTACATCTGCCTGGTAGCCGGGCGCATATCCTGCCGGTTTCTTGTCTTCCCACCACATGCAGTTCTTCGTCAAATCCGGATAAAGCTGCTTCCTAACTCTATCTTCAAGGACCCACTTTTCTCCATGCTCACTGCCAACAGCCTGGTCCAAGCCACCATCCTCTCACTGGACGCGCGCCACTGCCTCCTGAAGGCTCCTTCTCCTCTGGAGCTGCAACCCAGCCTCACCATGCAAGCACAGGGACCATTCAAAATCAGGACTCTGGCCCTGCTCTGTACAGCTCTTCTGGTAACACTTACCCTCTGTGGTGGCTTCCAGCTTCCCAGTACCACCTGACCCTAGGCCCCCTTACCAGCCCCTCATCTTCCCCCTCTCCACCAGAAATGCAGGCCTCAGTTGCCTACCTTCACACCAGGTGACTTCAGCCTATGTGTCCTCTCACCTCTTACATGCCTGGGCAGCTCTAACCCATCCTTCAGGCCCCATGAAACGCCATGTCTCTCTAGGCGCCGTTTGGGCCCCTACTGTCCCCTCCCACAGCCGAACACCTCCGGTCCTCACACTACTCACCGTTCACTTGTTATTCCTTGTGTCATCGCTGTGTTCACTGCCTGACCTCGGCTCTTTGAGGTTAGAACCTGGGCCTGTCTCATTCATGTTCTAACCCCAGTGCCTAGTTAGCCCCTTGCTAAGGAGTCAGCACTAAGTATTGGTTTATAAATGACCAAACTGCAAACCTTCCCTGTCCTGCCCTTGAGCCCCTCCCTCCACTGACCTCTGACATCTGAGGGAAGAGGCTGATGGCCAGCGGCAGGGCCAGGCCGAAGGCTGCCAGGCACACAAGGCTTTGCACAGGGAGGAGCAGCCGGGGACGCGCCTGCAGGAGAGCTGTCCTGTGGAAGAGAGTAAAGGGGGAGCCATGAGACCCGGAGACAGAGTGAGCTGGCCACTAGCCACCACGTTGGGTCCCACTGGGCCCAAGGGCCAGTGCTAGCCAGTAGTCAAATAGCAATGGAGAAATTCTGTCTTGGGGACCTTCACCCATTGGCACCCATTTCCCCAGGCCCTGCCCTGAAGAACATTGCTGGTTGAACTCTCAACCACAGCTCATAAACGAGCACTTGTGGGGGCCCCACCCCACTGTATGTCCACTGTGGAAAGAAGACCCCGAATGGGGGAGACAATAGAGGAAGCTGCCGATCCCTGCTCCTGTGTAGGGGCTGGGGGGACCCCACGGGGATACAGCAGAGGAAGACGGTCCTTGAAGGCGGCACATAACAAATCACACATTCACGCGTCACGAACACGCATACACACATGTGCATAGCCAGGAGGGGATGATCCTCTTCTGGGTATGGGAAGATTACACGCCGCCTGGTCAACTTTGACCCAAAAGCCACAGAGGAAGACAGGGACTTGCCCAAGGCCAAGGCCAAGTCTGCAGGAGGCAGGCAGGGCTGCTATCTGGACTCCTGACTCCCAGCAAGTGCTGTCACTGAGCTGCTCCGGCTCCTGCCTGTGGACCCTCTGACCACATCATCGCCAGCTAACACCCCTCTCTGCAACGAGTGTCAGGAGGGATTCTTGGACAGGAAAGGGGTATGAAAGCCTCCTCCCTCTGGGGCCAGGTCCCCAGCCCCATGACAGAACAAGCTCTCCAGACAGAGTGGGGACATAGTGGTTGGCAGGTCCACCTTCACTGTGTTGTCCATCAGAGCATCTCGTTCTGTATAATCCACTGGGTCCTAGTGAACACCACAGGCCATCTACCTGGGGGAGGCCTGGGGTAGGATGCACCAGCAGGATGGATTATTTGCCAAGGGATGTTGGGTGGGTACTAATGCTGCCCTCAGGAAGGGTCAGCCTTCACTGGAGGAAGACCGGTTCTGTGGGAAGAAGACGGAACTGAGACTCTTGCCCTCCTCTCCTGGAGTAGGTAGGGGAGGCCCTCCTGGGGGCTGTGCCTCAGTGTGTGGGCAGGCAAATCCCACACCACCTGTAATTACCTCCAGACACAAATCCCAAGAGTGACTCTGGCTCTAAGGGGACAGCAGAATTGGGAGCAGTGGTTTTCAAACTTTGGTACCCAGGCTGGGGTTAAATCGGGCTCACCTTCATGAGATCCTGATTCTGTGGGTACCACACCTGGGAACCCTCCCTGAGTCTGAAACAGGTGATCCCCAGACCACACTCTGGGACACTGTGGCCCAGAATGTGCCTGCTAAGGTACCAATAATGATACAATTACTTGTAAGTTCTATTCAGTAAAAGACGGGGACACACTAAGTGCTCAGTGAGGGGTGTTAGTGTTGCTATTGTTACTGCCCTTGTTTCCAGCTGGAAGGAGGTAGATTCTGGTGGCTGGGCTGTCCCCCAGCCCTCCCCACTGGCCTAGACCCCACCATCTGACCAGTTCTTGAATTAAGCCTGAATTGATCTACTGGGGAGGGGAATTTCCACAGGATTAAGAGCAGTGGGACAGAATGGCCCAAATCAAACTCAAACCCTTCTGGCCTTCCCTCTGCCTCAGTCCAGGGGGCTTCTTAGGTGGCGCTGAGGGAGGAAAGGAATAGGCTGAGCTAACTCCATCTTGAAAAAGAGGGAAACTCCATCTTGCACTTTCAGTGAGCTTTGGACTACGTGCCTGGTAGAGTTAGGGGAAGCACACTGACTGAAACCGCCCACCCTGGCCAGGCTCTCTAGTAACCATTCACACGAATTGTTTTACGACAGGAGGTCTTAGTAAGGAATACGGAACTAATAAGCCACCACCAACCGGAAGAGTTCGGGAAAGGTCAAAAGGAGACACTGCGTGTCTGTCCACTTCCCAGAATCCCTCTTGCTAGCATCCATCTTGGCTGAGCGATGCGTGTGCCACCAGGAAGGACTCTGAATCAGAATGATTGGCCACCTGGAAACTAATCCCATCACCAAAAAACCCG
Organism: Bos javanicus; assembly: GCF_032452875.1. Lineage (NCBI taxonomy): Eukaryota > Metazoa > Chordata > Mammalia > Artiodactyla > Bovidae > Bos > Bos javanicus. The sequence goes on along the minus strand of NC_083878.1, from coordinate 11,629,738 downwards.
AGACTGCGAGCCACTTGGCAGAGCAGTTCTCCTGGGTTCCCTTACCCTACTCCTCTCCACCCGGGTGCCCTTTCCCAATAAAATCTCTTGCTTTGTCAGCACGTGTCTCCTCGGACAATTCTTTTCCGAGTATTAGACAAGAGCCTGCTCTTGGGGCCCTGGAGGGGAGGCCCCCTCTTCCTACAACAGTAGCAATGGGGATAACATACCTATGGCCGAACTGGCCTCCTCTTTTGGCAAAGATTTCCCATTGCCAAAAAGAATGTAATAATCCTCTACGCAGTCAATCACCTTTGTAATCTTTATGGCACCAATTGGTGTAGGCTACAATGTATAACCAGCTGACCCTTCTGATTATGAATCATGGCTGTAACCTGATTGTGTCTCCCTTTAACACTTTCCAAGGTTGGTTTAAGGAATTTGGGGATGTGGGCTTGAGCAGTACATTTAAGGTATACGAGGTTTTCACAAAAGTCGGTCAGGCTAAAAGGAGACTCTGCCTTGGGCCTGCTGGTGTAATAAACTGCACTCCACTATCTGCATTGTCCTTCTGAGTGAGTTTGTTTCCTGGAACGTGTGGCTACAACAGCACCAGTGATAAAGAGCCTGCTTGCCATTTCAGGAGACATAAAAAGACTTGGGTTCAATACCTGGATTGGGAAGATCCCCTGGAGGAGGGCATGGCAACCCACTCCACTATTCTTGCCTGGAGAATCCCATGGACAGAGGAACCTGGTGGGCTACAGTCCATAGAGTTGCAAAGAATCAGACATGACTGAAGAGATTTAACACGCACAACTTCTCCAGCAGGACCAGGAGAGGCAGTGACTGGGACCTCAGGCCCTGAGGGTGGCCAGAGCATGGGGACAGACAGGAGGGTGTGTTTTCCCTGGAGGCACTGTCCCTCCCCCAGGGTCATGGAGGAAGGTTTCCTCCCTGACAGGTGAGGGGCAGGCCATGGGTTCATTCCAGTGGGGACACTGGACAGACCAGCCCCCTCCACGTGGGGCTGTGACCTCCGCTCCTCTCTCAAGGTGGCTGGCTGAGGTCTTCACTGTACAGGCCTGGCTCCCCACCCGGGAAGGAGGCAGGCGCAGACAGCAGCCAACAGTGGGCTCTGAAGCCCCAGCCCGGGCGGGAGAGTGAACACAGCAGGACAGGGGGAGGGGTGGAGGAGAGGGAAATGGCAGGGAGGAATTGGAAAGGCAGCTGGGGGAGTTAGAATATGCAGATGGAGAGATGTGCGAATGCCTGGGAGAGAGGAAAGACCCGGATCCCAGGGACTGAGGGAGGCTGGGGAGCGGCCTCAGGAACTACCGTGGAGGGTGTGGTCTGAACCGCAACCAGCTGAGACCCGTCCTGGGAGGGCAGTGAACCCAAGGCCCCAATCGAGGGCAGAAAGCAGGGCTGGAGGAGAGAGCCCCACACCTGCCTCTGAGTTGGGGGGATCACGTGGGGGTATGGGGCTGCTCTCCCAGCCCAGAGTCCAAAACCAATTTCCTCCCCAGGACGGTGGAGCTGGAGTGTGAGCCCCGACCTGAGAGGAGGGGTAGTGGAGGGTGAGGGGAGGGTGTGCAGCTCCTCAGAGGGGTGCCCTGCTCTGGTGCTAAAGGCTTCTTGGCTTCTGACTTGAGACTCCTTTCCTTTCAGTCTCAGAGACGGGACATCTTAACATGCCCCCCACCTGTGCTATCCTAGCTGGAAACCCAGAGACCTCGTCTCTGAGAGCTCCCCCGGAGAGGAGATACTGAGGCCCGCCACACAACAGCTTGTCTCCCCATTGTTGTGCATTCCCTCAGCACTTGGAGCAGTTTTACTTTGCGCTCCATTAATTTGCAAGCAGGCTGCTTTGTAAGTGTTCTTTTGTCTTTTTTCCCTGGCGGTCCTGACTCCCTCACCCAACCAGGGCTCCCAGGGTCGAGAGTCGAGAGTCAGGCTGCCTCCCCCAACAGCCTCCTCAGTAGAGGCCCCGTCATTAGCACCCTGCATGGGAAGGCTGTGGGGTGCTCGACAGGGGGGGTCTGCTGGGTGGTGCAAAATGCCGAGCTGTAGCAGACCAGATAGTCAGGGGGGCGGTGCAGTGGTTCTCCAGGTGGGAAACTGACGAGCCAGGCCCGGAAGCGGAAGCGGTGACGTGAAACCCCGCCTCCAGGAGTCTCTGTTGGTGCCTGCGCAGCCCGGCCCCCACCTCTGTCTGGCAGTTCCCCCTGTATGTGAGGTTAGTTATGTCTCTGAGGGTGCAAACTGAGTCTTGCCCACCTTATATTCCTGGGGCAATCCAGACTGGACTCTTTCTCTTCCCTCAGAGACCCTCCCACGAGCTTTGAGAAAGGACCAACCAGATACAAGGCTGCCTACTAACCCACTAACCTACCTGCCTTCGGGGCTTTTTCAGGACTCAGAGCTGAGTCAGACTCGGGGTGCCCGTAGTCCAGGCTGATTCCAGGCCAGGATGTTCAGAACTGGAACAACCTCACCCCATCTCCCGTGAAGCCTCCAACTCATGGGACACTAACCACCACTCCACTTACTGCAAACCCAGTTCAGATGTCACCAACAGCCATCACATACATTTTCCCTCTGCAAATTTCAGGTTCAAGATTCAGTCGCCTTGAAGACAGAAGCCCCCCTACTTCCTCTTTGCCAGGTGGGGTCCTTGTGTGCACTTGTAGTCACTGGTATTTGGGGACAGCTTCAGGTCACCAGAGAGTTATGTCTACAGGGTCAGGGGCACCAAAGCAGTCACTTCCAGGATTTATTTTTGCAACTTCTAGAGGAGATTAATTTTCTTAAATGTCAGTGTTCAATATGCCATCCCCACTCAGGTACTCACTCCCACCCTGCACCTCCCGTCTTCCAGGGGAGAAAGGGATCAGCCCCATAGCTGGACACAGGGCTCCTTTTCTTCTCCTAGGCTGGGCTCTCCAAGGTCCACACAACAGGCCCAATCTTGCCCCCAAAGCCTTCCTTTCTACCAAATCCTATCTTGATCTCAGAGTTGGCTGCAGCCCCTTTCCTCTGGACCAGACCCCCCTCAAGATCACCTTGACCCTGTTCACACACTGCTGGGTCCCACCTGCAGCTGACCTGTGTGTGGGTCTCCCCCTTTATCAAAACACAAGCTTTCTGAGACCAGGTCCCCAAATTTGCTCCTCCCTTGTCTCTATATGGGATGGATTCCAAAGACGTGATTATGTGCTGGATCCAAAAACCCAAAACGCAGCCAGTGTGGTAGGAAGAGCCCAGCTTTGCAGTCATCTTCCTGGGTCATGCTTGGCTCTGCCATTTCCTAGTGAGTGACTGTAAGCAGATGATACACAACCTCTTTTTGCCTTCCTTTTCTCATCTGTAAAATAGGGATACCATACTGACCTCATTGCACTGTTGTGAAGGTTAAATGAGATCATTCATTCATTCAACAAACACTGAACATCACTATTTGCCAGGAACTATGCTAGATACTGTGCCAGGCAGAAAACAAAAGGAATTTACCCACCTCCATGGGCTTCCCTGGTGACTCAGATGGTAAAGAATCCTCCTGCAATGCAGGAGTCTTGGGTTCGATCCCTGGGTTGGGAAGATTCCCTGGAGAAGGGAATAGCTACCCACTCCAGTATTCTGGCCCGGAGAAATCCATGGACAGTGTAGTCCATGGGGTCACAAAGAGTTGGACATGACTGAGTAACTTTAAAAACAAAAGTGTAGATGACATTCTAGTGAAGCAGACAGATAATATACAGCTAGAAAAAGAATCTCAGATATTGGTAAGTGCTGTGAGTAAAAATAAGTCAGTGTAGCCAGGGAAGGAGTCCTGGTGGCTGTCATTTCAATGGGGTGGTCAGGGAGGGCATCTTTGAGGAGATGGCATTTAGGTAGGGACCTGGCTGAGAGAGGACTGGGATGTAACAAGTGTTTAATAAGGGTTCGATGCTAATTGTCATTTGGTTTGTGAGAATAAGAAAGTCTTCAAACTGGGGAGAAGCCCCTAACCTACGCCTTCCATGGAGTGCCACCAACCCCATCCTTGTCCTACACAGCCCCAAGCCCATCTATAGCCTTGAGGTGCCCCCTTCCAGGCTGGGCCCCCAGAGGGAGGGAGCGATCACCTCTTCACTTCTACCTGTACCAGACCTCCAGGCCTTTGCTTATCTTCCTCCCTGCACCTAGAACCATTCCCTGCTTCTTGCCATCCTCCTAGACTTGCCCTCATCTTCAGGGATCTGCCTGCTTCTTCCCTCCTCCCCTCAGCCTCTCCTCCCAGCAGCATCCCCATCTTCATCATTCAGTTTTACCCTCATTAATTAATAGAATCACTACATCACTGTTCTTATTATTGTATCTCCTCTGTGCTGTGTTGTGCTTAGTCGCTCAGTAGAGTCTGACTCTGTGACCCCATGGGCTGTGGCCTGCCAGGTTTCTCTGGTACATGGGGATTCTCCAGGCCAGAACACTGGAGTGGGTTGCCTTTCCCTTCTCCAGGGGATCTTCCCAACCCAGGGATCGAACCCAGGTCTCCCTCCTTGCAGGTGGATTCTTTACTGTCTGAGCCACCAGGGAAGCCCAAGAATACTGGAGTGGGTAGCCTATCCCTTCTCTAGGGATCTTCCCGACCCAGGAATCAAACTGGGGTCTCCTGCATTGCAGGCGGATTCTTTACCAGCTGAGCTACCAGGGAAGCCCTTACAATGGGATATCACTTGTCAATTAAAAGGAACCAACTACCATAACAATTATATTAAGCAAAATATATCTTTTGCTTATAAAAAGCAGATATCTCTTTTAGAGACACAATCATGACTCCTGACTCTTTCTTTAGAGTCAGGACAAATATGTTCTCAGAACATCCCTCTGAGGGTGGCATGAAGGTTAATACTATTATTTTATAAATGGAGAAACTGAGGCACAGTGAGGTGGAGACTTGCCTCACGGCAGATACTTGAAAGGGGTATGCTGGGTCCAAGTGTAGTCTTCCCTCCACAGTCCTCAAACGCTCTCTCTATCACTGGTCCTATGCTGTGCACTAATAGAGTGCATACACACACACACACACACACACACACACACACCCCTAAGAAGCGCCAGCCCTGCCTTGTGCATCAGGACCTCCCTCCCAGCTCCTAGCACAGGGTCCTGAGCAGGGAGAGTCCATTAATTCTCACAAGATGATTCCAGCAGTCCTTTCAAGGAGAGTCAGAACAAACTAGGGCCCTTGCCCTGGGCCAGCAGGGCCCCCTCCCCTCCACCTCCACGGTGGCCGCCGTCCTGGCCCCACTCACTTCTCCAGCATGGACATGACGATCGGGGGTAGCACCAGGATGGGCATGGGGAGGACCACTCGTGTCAGCGCTGTCTCCAGCAGGGCCTGAGGGGCAAGCAGAGGCTTGGTGAGCAGGGGCTTCTGGGGGTGGGACAGCTGCCTGGCAGCAAAGCCCGCCCTGGAGCCCCTAGGTGTGTGAACTGCTGCTAAGCACATCTGGCTGAACGGAATAATTCATGGAATTGCTCGCTAAGCTGTATTCCCCACAACAGAAAAAAGCTCTCCCTGTCTTCCCATCACAGATTCCCATCACCTGCCACGTGTGGGGGAGGGGTGGCAATACAGAGGCAGTCCCAGGAAGAGGCCTGCGCCCAGGGAGGTGCCCGAGTTGGGGGTGGGGGGTGGTGCTGCGGCTGAGAGGAAGCACATGGAGGACTCGAGATGCTCAGAAACAAAGCAGGCGCTGGAAGGACCAGAACAAACAGCTGGGACCTGCTGAGCTGCCTGAGGTTCCTTGTGCCCAGTGAGAACAGAGGTTCCGGGACTGACTTTCTTTTTTGGGCCCTTAAAGCATCTCCTGGCTCTGGAGGAGAGTCTTTCTTAGCGACAAGAGGTCAACTTTGTAGTGGGAAAGGCTTCTGCTGAGTGTCTGTGGTCCCCATAAGGGGTCTGCCTGGGGCCTGGCTCGGGGGGTTCCCTCAGGATCCCCGGGCAGTGGCGGCTGTCGAGGTATAGCTCAGTGGCATCTCTGCATCCTGATGGTCGCTGTGATGCAGGCTCCTGGCTCTCAGAGAAGGCTCAAGGAATGCTTGTAACACGTGGGTCCCTGGAGTCTTTCTCCAGAATGGCAAGGGGCCGGCAGCCTCAAGACAAGGGAAGCCCAGGGCTGCAGAAGAGTTGGGGGTCCCTGCTGTTTGGACCACGTGAAGGAGCTGTCACTATTGGCCACCCTCTCAGGAAGTCAGGAAAGAGAATAGGGCTGGATAGGAGGTTAGGGTCAGGTGGGAAGTTGAGGCTAACTCCCCTCTGATGAGGGGCCGGGGGCTGAATATTTCTCCCAGGAACCTGGGTTCTTCATCATCAGCTGCAGGAAGGCCTCGGAGAGGGTCCCTTCAGTCTCCTGAACAGGTGTAAGGATGTGGGGGTGGGGCGGGCACCCAGAGCCTGTGCAGAAAGCAGAGGATGTGGTGTGGACGCCAGCACCCTCGAGCTCCTTGCCCCTCACAAGCCGTGCACGGACACTTACTTTCCCAGTGGGGTCAGAGGCTTATGGAGATGGCCTCGCTGACAGCGCAGTAGGGGCCCCATGTGCAAGCTGATGAGGGAGAGGGGCTGGAGCAGAGGGGACCCAGCACTCGGAGGCTAGAGCAGGACATGACACTAGTTGCCATTAGGATGAAGGCCGGAAAGCACAGGGAGATATATACACAGACTGGAATTTTTTTAAAAATTGCTAGAGTGAGTGAGGCTGGTGAAAAGTGAAAGAAGTGAAAGAGGGCCTCCTGAAACAAAATACTCTTCCCCAAACCATCTCCATGGCTTCCTGCAAGCCTGAAATCCCTTCACCTTGGCCACCCTCACTCCGTGGTGACGTATCACCTGCAGAAGTGCCTGTTAGCACAGAACCACAAATCATCCACTTCCACCTGTCCTCTTCTCACCCAGGGGGATATGAAGGCCCCAGGAGCAGGGCTCTAGGTCCTGGGGAAGGGAAAGAAAGCTCCAGGGCGCGGGCGGGGCGGGGCGCGGGGGGCCTCCTCTGCCCTCACCAATTAACAGGTCAGAGAAAGCAGGTCCTAAGGGGCTGGGATAAGAGTTGGGGATGCTTCCCAGGGGTGAAGAGGTTGCTGCAGAGAAGCAAGGGTGTCCAAGAGGCAGGGCTGGCGAGGGCCAGACCTGAGGCCTGTGGTTCACATGGATGGGAGTGGGGGGCAGGGGCGGGGAGGCGTGCTCAAGAGGAAAGGTAAGGGCACGGTGGACAGAAACCCCTGGGGGATGATCATGTCAAGGGAAAACTAACCAGAGCCTCCCCACCAGCCCCCTGAGCCCCCAGACGACCCACATGTCTGGCGGCGATCTTGGAGGAGCCCACGAGGTTGCCATCACCGTCCAAGACGTCAATTCCCTCCTCCAGCTCCCCGTATCGCATCAGAACCACGTTGCAGATATTGGCGCTGGCTGGAGAGAGAGAAGGGAGCAGGAGTGAGGGGAGGAGGATGGCATTCTACCTTGTGGAGAAGACCACTGGGTTCCACCCACACACAAGCAACGAAGCTTCTGAATAAATGCCGGGGCTTCCCTGGTAGCTCAGCGGGTAAAGAATCCACCTGCAATGCAGGAGACCCCGGTTCCATTCCTGGGTTGGGAGGATCCCCTGGAGAAGATCCTCTCTGGGTACCCACTCCAGTATTCATGGGCTTCCCTGATAGCTCAGATGGTAAAGAATCCGCCTGCAAGGAAGGAAACCTGGGTTCGATCCCTGGGTTGAGAAGATCCCCTGGAGGAGGGCATGACAGCCCACTCCAGTATTCTTGCCTGGGAGAATTCCCATGGACAAAGGAGCCTGGTGGGCGACAGTCCATGGGGTCACAAAGAGTCGGACACGACTGAGTGACTAAGCACGGCACTGTTCCCATAGTGGGTGGAGGCATGGCTCTGCTGCCTATCAGCCTGGTGAAGGATGTGGGGCTCTTGGGAACCTGGAAAGCAAAGGTGGAAAATAAATAACCAGTGTGAGGGTGGAGGGGAAACTGTTCAGGGCTCAGAGAGCAGCCAGTTGTCCAGGACACTGCTTTCCTCTCCTCAGGGGCAGGCCCCACCGGCAGGCAAAGTGGATGCCCATCCAGGAGGGCTCTGTGGCTTGAAGGCCAATCCCCACTGGTGCCGGACGCTCCACTGTCAGCTCCTCAGTCCCTTGGCTGCCTTTCTGGGCATCCTCTTAAAATGCCAGCTGCCCCCCACACTTAGCCCTTTGCTCCTCAGAGTGAATCAAGCTCGCAGAGACTTGCTTCCCTGACAGCAGGTGCCAGAGCAGGCAGGAACCTCAGTGCTCACCCAGCGCCTCCCCCTCATCATATGGATGGAAGATTGAGGCTCAGAGAGGGGTTGACTTATCTGAGGCCACACAGCAAAGTGGGACAGAGCTGAAAGGCTACAGTGCCCCATCCTCTGGGTACCCAGGAGATGGACGAGTTTGGGGTGAATGGCATGCCTTCTACATGCTTGATTCAGATGGTTGGGTTTCCATGCCTCCACATCTCAGCTGAGATCATGGGGACCCAGGCTGAGGGGACGGCTCTTAGCTCCTTACTTCAGCAGAGTGTGCCGACTTTGGGGGGCCACCCATCAGCTGGCTTCTCTCCCCTGGGATTCACATGGCTAGGTCTGGGCCCAGGGCCGGGTGTGGGTGCTGACCTCGCCTGAACCCTGGTTCTGCTCCAGGATGGAAGTGGGGGGACTTGGGGATGGTGGGAGGGTGGGCAGTTGGGGGGGTGACAAATGTGGAGCCCGCCTGCTTCACTCCTCCCCCCAAAGCGCCTTGCTGTGTTTAAAGTTTTAATTTTTGCTAATTAATGTCAATTAATTTTGTATAATGAGTGTTTAATTTTGGGGAGTGTGTGAGCCTGGGAGCGACTGCAGTTCTGGGCTGTGAACGCTGATTAGCATCAACACCTGCTGCTTCCTCACTCCCTCCAGTGAGGGGGGGGCGCCAGGGTTTGGGGAACTGGAGGGCGGCAGGGCCTAGTGGGCAGGTGGAGTAGGAGGACCGCAGATGCTCCTGGTGCCCAAGCCAATGCTAGGGAGCAGAGCGGGCCAGGGCGCTTGCAGTTGGGGGACCCGGCCCTGCAGGTGAGGGGCCGCTCGAAGCCCTGAGGGTCTCTGAGCCTCCGTCTCCTGTTTCAGTAAAGCAGGGAGGTGGAATAAACAGAGGGGAAGACCGAGGTACTCTGCAGCCTTTGGAGAAGAAAAGCAGGAGACCCAATACAGTTTTGAAACGTATTTACAGCACATATGCCGTCTCCGAGTAGCTCTCGTGTTTCCACACGACACACAGTCACAGTGGGAGCCATGGGCAGACCTTGTCGGCTTCAGTCCCTGCTGTCTCCACAGCAGCCACACTCCCCTGTCCCAAACAGGGGCTCTCAACCGGGGCTGATTTTGTGAGGCATTTGGCAAAGTTGGAGACATTTTTGATGATCACGATCTGGGGGTGGGGCGGCGGGCAGGGGTTGTTACTGGCATCTCTGGGTAGACCAGAGACTAAACATCCTTCAATGCACAGGACAGCTCCCGCAGCAAAGAATTATCCAGCCCAACACGTCAGTAGAGTTGATGCTGAAAAGCCCTTGTCTTAAACACACCCAGAGACTGAGAGTCAGGCAGGTGAATCTGAGGTAAGGGAGGAGAGAATGGGAGCCTGGGTTTCAGGCCAGTTGGCCTTGGGTTCCAAGCCTGGCTCTGCATCTCCTGCTCCTCACCCTTAGAGGTGAGCTCCTGATAGCCCCAGGGTCCCTCTAGGGCTTAGGGTCCAGAAGGGCCCCTGGAGAGGCCTGGAGTAGGGGCACCTGGCCTGTGTTAGTGATTTGCCCTCTAGTGGTGGCGGCAATGTACTGCAACCTATCACACCCTTGGGACAGCCAGGCCCTTAAGTACTAGGAGACCCAAGAAAACCTTTGGAGATGATACTGGGGTTTTCTGCCCTGAAAGGCATTAATCTCTGCCCTCTGAGAATACATTCTACCACCACCACCACCACCATTCCAGGAAAGGCAAGGCCACAGGAATGTGGTTCAGGGGAGGAGCAGCTGCCTAAACTCACTCTATGAACTCTGCTCCCTGCCGGCCTCCCAAGTGTGAAAATGGGGATGCGTTTAGTGTGTCCGTGAATTTCTGGGTGCTGGCTGAGCTTACAGGCTTGTCCAGGTAGGGGGAAGCCAGGGACAGCTGAGACGTGTCAAGTCCGTCTATGTGCGTGTGTGTGTGTTGACGTGCACGTGCGAGACAGACAGACAAGAGAGAGCATGGTTTTGGAGGTGGTGGAGTTGCTCCAGGCTGCGGTGGCATCTCTGCTTTCTGAAATTTCTGAATATGTGATGTGGCCTCAGAAGGATAGAGGAGGTCGTTGGTTCAAACACAAAGCCACTTGAGATGAAAGATAAAGCATGAAAGGAAGTGAAAACCCAGCCTCCTCCCTGTCTGGACCCTTTTGAGAACGACAATGTGCCCCTCTCATCTCAGCTGCGAGATGGAAAAGAGAGAAATCCCTAGAAGCCACTTCAGAATGATGGCAACCCCAGGCTCCTCCTGGTGAACACCAACTTTCTTACTGTCAACTCAGACAGCACGTGCCTTGTAATCTCTTCTGTTGACTCTGTACAGTGGTTAGCCATTTACTGAGCACTTGCTGTATGCACCGGTTACTAGCCATCCCTACCTCTGAGCAACGAGAATGCCAGCCTGTTTCAGTGATTCCATTGTCTCTTCCAGAGCTTTAAGTTCTACTGTATTCCTTTCAAACCCTCCCAGATCGCTCTTATCCCGCTCCTGAAAAGTTCAGCTCTAGCAGTATTGTCACTGAGAGACTAAACAAATGAAAAGAGAGAGAGAAACCAACCGTGGGCTGCGGGTCTTCTTTCTAGCATACCAGCAAGATCCATTATTGATAGTATCAGCAGGTTAATTAAGCAGTCTGTTAGTGATAATGTTAAGAAAGCTGACACATTTTCAACTCAGATTGACACCATTCAAGACTCAGGCATAACTGATGTTGGAGCAGCGATGCTGGGAGATGTCAGTGGATGAGAGAGAAAGAGAGAGAGAGAAAGCAAGAGAGACTGCTTCATGCTGATGGCGAGCTCAGTGTCAAGGCCTGAGGAAAATATGCTCTTGACTACCGCAGATGTTCTCACATCAGACACACCACGATGCAAAATCATGCAGATTGTGAATAGCTAATGAAGTGCCCGTGTGAAAAGGACAGCGTGGGGAGGAAGAAAGAGCAGCAGACAGAAAGACAAATGTGCAAGAAGGTTCTCAAAAAGAAGACTACAGGGGAGCTTGCCCCTTGAACTAGCACCAGAACAGAGGCATAGATCAATGGAGTTAATAGTCCCGAAACACTCCCAGCTGTAGGGGAAAGGAATTTCTGTAAATGCGGTTGTTATCAACTCACAGGGCAAGGGCCATTCAAAATATGGGGTGGAGCAATGGGCTATTTATCTGGGAAAATCAAACACCGTAACTGCTCTGTTCTAAGAAGCATTTTCTCATATTTTAACAGTGCAAAAATCACAATGTGCCTTACAATGCGTGTGAGACCTTACTTGCTCTTCATCACAACTGCCTGTGCATGGGCGACCTTAGCCACGTGTAGAGGCATCTGTTCATCCAAGTGTCACCTCAGCTGCCCACAGCAATCCACACAGAATTTGAACTTAAACTTAGATTCCTAATTGTTGCCTAAAACATCTTTTTAAAACTTACACTATAATAGAGCATGGACATGAAAAGTTATTGTACATGCAGAAGATCGTCTGCCAGATACCAGGCAATGCAATTAAAGGCAGCAGAAATTGCCAAACCATAGATAGCTACCCTAAAGAAATGCTTGCCCATATGCACAAAGAGACATTTACAAGGATGTTAATTATAGCACTGTTTGTAACAGCAAATAATTAGAAACAGCCTAAATGTCCACCATTAGGGAACTCACACGGGGAGATCGCCAGAACAAACTTATGTGAGCAGACTTACTGAGCATGTACAGGGTGATTTACTGAACGTAAACCACATAACTGGTACACACACGTGTCTGCATAAATCCCTGGATAATGTTCTGGAAGGGTCACACCTCACCAAGTGATCCTCTTGGAAATTAGGGATTATTGAAGGACTTCTACTTTTTTACCCTAAATTTACCTAGACTTTGCATTTTTGCAAAGAGAATGTAACCAGGCTTTTCTTTTCTAAAAGTTGAAAAGGAAATGCCAAACTTCTTAAAGTAGATCAGAAAAATTTCAAACCCCAGCAGGAGTTGGTGTGGCCTATGCATGGGTCCTGTACTTAGGCATCTGTTTCAAAAACTTCCTAAAGAAGCTGATTAACTTTAAAAATATTTTTTTCCCTCAAGTAAAGAATAAAATGAAACCACAAGTATAATAAAGTAGGAGTTGAAAAAAAAACTCAATAATCTTTTATGTGTTTTGAAATTATCCTGTTAATTTAACTAAAAGGGACTAAAAAGGGTCAAGAGTAGAGGCAAAGCTTAGAAAAAGCAGTGCTGGTCATGATGCTGCATTTAACGATCAGTGCCCAAAACAGTATTGTACAATGTGGAAAAGGCTGAGATTCAGACTCTGTGATATTGAAAAAGTGATTTGGATTGAATGTGCATTATATGCTTATTTATTCCTTCAAATGAAATATAGTCCTCTCCTCTTCAGAAAGATTGTTACATTAATGCCTCACAGCTAAGGTATCTTAGAATTAAGAAACAATGGCATCTGATACCTATTTATGAACCATATTACAAGAAATGGGAAGCTTTAAAATATATTATATATGACAAAGGACTACTGATATGAAAGGTCTAATGGAGGGTCATGGTGACTAACTCCCCATAATTAAGTATAAAATCCTTCCCTTGATCTAGGATGGGATGTGTGACCAACTTAGACAATGAGGGGTGTCTGCAGGACTTCTGGGAAAGTCCTCCTCCCACTAAAAAAGAGGTGGTGGTCAGCAGAACCTTCTGTCCTCTGGACAGTGGTGGGTTTGGATATGAAGTTTGGAATTGCGGTTGCCATCTCACAACCATGAAGGGAGTAAGCCTGAAGATGAAGCCCCCGGCAGAGCAAAGGAAAGACTGGCCTTGATGCCTGAAGGGAGACTTGAGCTCTGTAAAGTAATCATTATTATTTAAGCCGGTTTGAGTTTGAGGGTTTCTGTTACTTTCAGCCAAAAATGATCACAAAATACATAAAGAGCTTTAACAATTATTAAGAAAAAGATATAGTGATTAACAGACTCAAAGAATGAACTTTAGGTTACCAGGGTCGGGGAAGGGTTGGGGGAGAACAGATTTGGAGTTTGGAATTGACATACACAAACTACTAATAATTAAATCAGATGACCAACACGGACCTACTGTATGGCACAGGGAACTCTGCTCAATATTCTGTAATAACCTAAATAAATGGGAAAAGAATTAGAAAAAGAACAGATATATGTATATATATAACAGAATCACTATGGTGTGTATCTGAAACTAACACAACATTGTCAATCAACCATATTCCAATATAAGATAAAAATTAAAGAGAAAAATACAATGATCAAACTCACTGAAAAATATTTAAGTAAAAATTCATAAAAGAAATACTTCTAAATATTTTAAAATTCAATGAATGTGGACTTACAATCATCAAAGACTGATTTTTGAATCTAAGAAAAAAATTAACCTGCAAGAGTTCTTCATCTTTGGGTGCAAGCAAAAAATAAGGGAGTTTGACTCATTGGTTTAATGGTTTACAAATAGCTTGGGCTTGTTTTCTCACTTTGTTGATGGTGTCTTCTGTCATGCAGTTTAACACACATATGTGTTTGTGTATGCTCAGTCACGCAGTCATGTCTGACTCTTTTTGACCTCATGGACTATAGCCCACCTGGTTCCTCTGTCCATGGAATTTCCCAGGCAAGAATACTGCAGTGGTTTGTCATTTCCCATTCCAGGGGATCTTCCTGATCCAGGGGTCAAACCCATGTTTCTTGTGTCTCCTGAACTGGCAGGCAGACTCTTTACCACTACACCACCTGGGAAGCCCTTTAACATACAAAAGATCGTCATATATGTTGCCAAATAAGCAATCCTTTCCTCTCTGGTATATACTTTTTGTATTTCCAAGAAACTCTGTCCTTACTCCAGAAATGTTCATCTACATTTCCTTCTAGAAGCCTTAACATTTTACTGTGCACATTTAGGTCTTCAATCTGTCTGCAATTTGTTGGACTTCAAGGAGATCAAACCAGTCAATCCTAAAGGAAATCCATCCTTAATATTCATTGGAAGGACTGATGCTGAAACTGAAGCTCCAATACTTTGGATACCTCATATAACAAGCTAACTCATTGGAAAAGACCCTAATGTTGGGAAAGATTGAGGCAAAAGAAGGAAGGGGTGGAAGAGGATGAGATGGTTAGCTAGCATCACCAAATCAACGGACATGAATTTGAGCAAACTCTAGGAGACAGTGAAGGACAGGGGAGCCTGGCATGCTGCAGTCCATGGGATCCCAAAGAACAGACAAGACTTAGCAACTGAACAATAAATGAAAAGAAATCTCCTTCTCTCTCTTCTATTTGGAAACCCAAATGCCCAGTGAAGTTAGGAAAAGATTCTCAACCATACTGTGAATTGGAAAGCGCAAATTAAAATGAGAAAGATCCATTTCAGATGGATAAAATTTAGTTTTAAAAATTGATAATAGGGAGGAGGGTTCAGAATGGGGAACACATGTATACCTGTGGTGGATTCATTTTGATATATGGCAAAACCAATACAATATTGTAAAGTTAAAAAATAAAATAATTAAAAAAAATTGATAATAGCAAATGTTGAAGAAGATGTAGGGAAACAAAAATCACCCTTGCAGGCAGAGTAAAAGCCAGTCTGCTCATTTGGTGCAGGTAGAGATGGGCTTGCTCCTTGGAAGAAAAGTTATGACCAATCTAGTTCAGTTTAGTTCAGTCACTCAGTCATGTCCAAATCTTTGCGACCCCATGGACCACAGCATGCCAGGCCTCCCTGTCCATCACCAACTCCCGGAGTTTACCCAAACTCATGTCCATCGAGTCGGTGATGCCATACAACTATCTCATCCTCTGTCGTCCCCTTCTCCTCCCGCCTTCAACTTCCCAGCATCAGGGTCTTTTCCAATGAGTCAGCTCTTTGCATCAGGCGGCCAAAGTATTGGAGTTTCAGCTTCAACATCAGTCCTTCCAATGAACACTCAGGACTGATCTCCTTTAGGATGGATTGGTTGGACCTTCTTGCAATCCAAGGGACTCTCAAGAGTCTTCTCCAACACCACAGTTCAAAAGCATCAATTCTTCGGTGCTCAGCTTTCTTTATAGTCCAACTCTCACATCCATACATTACTACTGGAAAAACCACAGCCTTGACTAGATGGACCTTTGTTGGCAAAGTAATGTCTCTACTTTTGAATATGCTATCTAGGTTGGTCATAACTTTCCTTCCAAGAAGTAAGCATCTTTTAATTTCATGGCTGCAGTCACCATCTGCAGTGATTTTGGAGCCCAAAAAAATAAAGTCAGCCACTGTTTGTACTGTTTCCCCATCTATTTGCCATGAAGTGATGGGACCGGATGCCATGATCTTAGTTTTCTGAATGTTGAGCTTTAAGCCAACTTTTTCACTCTCCTCTTTCACGTTCATCAAGAGGCTCTTCAGTTCTTCACTTTCTGCCATAAGGGTGATATCATCTGCATATCTGAGGTTAATGATATTTCTCCCAGCAATCTTGATTCCAGCTTGTGCTTCATCCAGCCCAGCGTTTCTCATGATGTATCTGAATATAAGTTAAATAAGCAGGGTGACAATATACAGCCTTGACGTAGTCCTTTTCCTATTTGGAACCAGTCTGTTTTTCCATGTCCAGTTCTAACTGTTGCTTCCTGACCTGCACACAAGTTTCTCCTGTATAGCAAGTCAGGTGGTCTGGTGTTCCCATCTCTTTCAGAATTGTCCACAGTTTATCATGATCCCCACAGTCAAAGGCTTTGGCATAGTCAATAAAGCAGAAATAGATGTTTTTCTGGAACTCTCTTGCTTTTTTGATGATCCAACGCATGTTGGCAATTTGATCATTGGTTCCTCTGCCTTTTCTAAATCCAGCTTGAACATCTGGAAGTTCACGGTTCACATATTGCTGAAACCTGGCTTGGAGAATTTTGAGCATTACTTTGCTAGCGTGTGAGATGAGTGCAATTGTGCGGTAGTTTGAGCATTCTTTGGCATTGCCTTTCTTTGGGATTGGAATGAAAACTGACCTTTTCTAGTCCTGCGGCCATTGCTGAGTTTTCTAAATTTGCTGGCATATTGAGTGCAGCACTTTAACAGCATCACCTTTTAGGATTTGAAATAGCTCTACTGGAATTCCATCACCTCCACTAGCTTTGTTCATAGTGGTGCTTCCTAAGGCCCACTTGATTTCATATTCCAGGATGTCTGACTCTAGGTGAGTGATAACACCATCGTGATTATCTGGGTCATGAAGATCTTTTTTGTACAGTTCTTCTGTGTATTCTTGCCACCTCTTCTTAATATCTTCTGCGTCTGTTAGGTCTATACCATTTCTGTCCTTTATTGTGCCCATCTTTGCACGGAATGTTCCCTCGGTATCTCTAATTTTCTTGAAGAGATCTCTAGTCTTTCCCATTCTATTATTTTCCTCTATTTCTTTGCAATGATCACTGATGAAGGCTTTCTTATCTCTCCTTGCTATTCTTTTGGAACTCTGCATTCAAATGGGTATATCTTTCCTTCTCTCCTTTGATTTTTGACTCTCTTCTTTTCACAGCTATCTGTAAGCCCTCCTCAGACAGCCATTTTGCTTTTTTTCATTTCTTTTTATTGGGGATGGTCTTGATCCCTGTCTTCTGCACAATGTCATGAACCTCCATCCATAGTTCATCAGGCACTCTGTCTATCAGATCTAGTCCCTTAAATCTATTTGTCACTTTCATTGTATAATCATAAGGGATTTTATTTAGGTCATACCTGAATGGTCTAGTGGTTTTCCCCACTTTCGTCAATTTAAGTCTGAATTTGGCAATAAGGAGTTTATGATCTGAGTGACAGTCAGCTCCCGGTCTTGTTTTTGCTGACTGTATAGAACTTCTCCATCTTTGGCTGCAAAGAATATAATCAGTCTGATTTCGGTGTTGGCCATCTGGTGATGTCCATGTGTAGAGTCTTCTCTAGTATTGTTGGAAGAGGATGTTTGCTATGACCAGTGCATTCTCTTGGCAAAACTCTATTAGCCTTTGTCCTGCTTCATTCTGTATTCCAAGACCAAATTTGCCTGTTACTCCAGGTGTTTCTTGACTTCCTACTTTTGCATTCAAGTCCCCTATAATGAAAAGGACATTGGGTGTTAGTTCTAGAAGGCCTTGTTGGTCTTCATAGAACCGTTCAACTTCAGCTTCTTCAGCATTACTGGTCAGGGCATAGACTTGGATTACTGTGATACTGAATGGTTTGCCTTGGAAATGAACAGAGATCATGCTGTCATTTTTGAGTCTGCATCCAAGCACTGCATTTTGGACTCTTTTGTTGACCATGATGGCTACTCCATTTCTTTTAAGGGATTCCTGCCCACAGTAGTAGATATAATGGTCATCTGAGTTAAATTCACCCATTCCAGTCCATTTTAGTTCACTGATTCCTAGAATGTAGATGTTCACTCTTGCCATCTCCTGTTTGACCACTTCCAATTTGCCTTGATTCATGGACCTAACATTCCAGGTTCCTATGCAATATTGCTCTTTACAGCCTTGGACCTTGCTTCTATCACAGTCACATCCACAACTGGGTGGTGTTTTCACTTTGGCTCCGTCCCTTCATCCTTTCTGGAGTTATTTCTCCACTGGTCTCCAGTAGCATATTGGGCACCTACCCACCTTGGGGGGGGGGTTCATCTTTCATTGTCCCATCTTTTTGCCTTTTCATACTATTCATGGGGTTCTTAAGGCAGGAACACTGAAGTGGTTTGCCATTCCCTCCTCCAGTGGACCACATTTTGTCAGAACTCTCCACCATGACCTGACCATCTTGGGTGTCTCTATATGGCATGGCTTAGTTTCATTGAATTAGACAAGGCTGTGGTCCATGTGATCAGCTTGGCTAGTTCTCTGTGACCAACCTAGACAGCATATTAAAAAGCAGAGACATTACTTTGCTGACAAAGGTCTGTCTAGTAAAAGCTGTGGTTTTTCCAGTAGTCATGTATGGATGTGAGAGTTGGACTATAAAAAAGCGGAGAGCCAAAGAATTGATGCTTTTGAACTGTGGTGTTGGAGAAGACTCTTGAGAGTCCCTTGGACTGCAAGGAGATCAAACTAGTCAATTCTAAAGGAGATCAGTCCTGAATATTCTTTGGAACAACTGTTGCTGAAGCTGAAACTCCAATACTTTGGTCATCTGATGTGAAGAACTGACTCATTGGAAAAGACCCTGATGCTGGGAAAGATTGAAGGCAGGAGGAGAAGGGGATGACAGAGGATGAGATGGTTGGATGGCATCACCGACTCAATGGACATGAGTTTGAGCAAGCTCCGTGAGTTGGTGGTGGACCGGGAAACCTGACGTGCTGCAGTTCCTAGGGTCGCAAAGAGTTGGACACGACTGAGAGACTGAAGTGAACTGAACTGAGAGATGGGCATTACCTCTGACGTGATCATTCCACTTCTCTGTACTGACCCTCGACCGCTGATTCTCAGTACTGGCTGCACAACCAAAACCAAATCGGAGGAAGGACCCAGATGTCTGCATCGCTTTTTAAAGCTCCCAAGGTGGTTGTTTGAAACCTCTGGCCTAGAGAAGCTCCTACTCGTGTGCACATGGATGCGTGTACAAGGCTGGCTGGTGCAGTGCTACATATAATAGTGAGAAACTGCAAACAGCCTGGATGTTCCCAATTAGTCTTCAGAAGCTGAGATGAATGCATATGTATTAACACAGATAAATCTCAAAACCACAACGAAGAGCAAGTTTAAAAGGGTTCAGCACAACATAATGTAAACTTAACATATAAACAATACAATTTCTGGTTTATGATACAGACACATAAGATACAGTATAAAGACACAAATGGGGAAGGTGTAAGTCAATAGCCTTCGTCAAGAAAGAAGAAGGAAAACAGAATTAAAAAAGCAGAGGGCAGAGAAAGCTTTGGGTGCATCTAATATTTTATTCTCTATTTCCTATAATATTCCATATGTTTGAAAGAATATATCACAATCTTTAAAAAAGCCACAGATGAATTATTGTGGCTATTAAAAGGATAAGTTGGAATTTTATGACTGTCATGGAAAGACATCCAAAATTGATTGTGAAGTTAAAAAGAGATTTATGACGAGTATACACAGTATGATCCTACTTATATCAAATATATATTTATATTGGCATGTTTATAGTATATAAATACAATAAACAGGCAGAGATTCCTATACTTTGAGGTATTTATTTGAATTTGGAGGGATATATACCAAACTTATCTCTGAGGAGAGAAGTGAAATTGTTTAACTTATATAATAATCAAGTATTATCAGAAAAAAAAAAAAGAACAATTTTTATTAAAACAAAACCCAAAACACTCTAGTGGAAATCAGGAGACTTGAGCTCCAAGCTCTCCAGACTCCACTTCTTCTCTCTTCTTATTTTGCAGGTAACAAGTGCATACAGTAAACAATCCAAATCACGAAAAAGAGTAAATAATAGAAAGTAAGTCTCCTTCCAATCCCTGACCTTTAGTTTAGTCCCCTCCCCTTAGGCAGCCACTGTAGCCATATTCTCATGTCCCTGCCAGACATGGTCTATTTACAAGCAGACATGTATGTATTGATACATCATTCCTTATGTGTACACACACACTTGAATCACACCAGACTATACAGCCTTGTCTTTGGAGGAGTGGCTATCAGATGGGAGTGTGTACCCTAATACTTGCTGGATTTCGTGATACCCCTCACATTCTGCCTGTGAGGCCGGGCTGTATGGCACATGTGTGGTACATTCACGCATGCTTCAGTTGCTTCAGTCGTGTCTGACTTTTAGAGACCCCATGGACTATAGCCCACCAGCCTCCTCTGTCCATGGGATTCTCCAGGCAAGAATACTGGAGTGGGTTGCCATGCCCTCCTCCAGGGGATCTTCCCAACCCAGGGAAGATCAAACCCAGGTTTCTTCCATCTCCTGCATTGCAGGTGGATTCTTTACCACTGAGCCACCAAGGAAGCCCTATGGCACATATTTTCTTTTAAATAGCATGAGAATTTGGGGAGAATTTCACAACCCATACTGAAGTGTCACAAACTCAGGACTAGGAATTTCTGGGTTGAAAAATCAGCCTGTAAATATAGGTATAGGCTGACTCTGAAGTTTGGGATCTCCTAACAAAAGATTTTTGCTGACACATTCATTTTCTGAAAAGCACCCTTTTATCACAGCTCCTCCCTAGCTGACGATTGTTCAATGATCCCCCATTAATCATAAACTAAAGCTTGAACTCTCAGCTAGTATTCAGGGCCCCAAAATGCCCTTTCCCTGCCTGGCCCACCACAACCAGGCCCCCTCCTTTCACATTCATAACCCCTCCTCCGCTGTCTTGGGCTTCCCCACCTCTTCTACATCTGGTCGTCTCTGCCTTCCAGATTTCAGGAATTAGAAGATAACTGAATTGGAAGGTCACTCATTCAACAAGCACTCTCTAAGTACCTACTATATGCCAGGTTCTAAGCAATCTGCCCACAACAGATGACTTGGTCACACATAAGTGCCTCTCTCAGATTTTTGTACCAAGCTGATACTCAGGTGCTTCTCTATCTCAGGAGTCAGGCAGCTCATTCCACCAATAGACTGTCAGTTTTTCAGAAGATCCTGCTACTCTTTTTGTCTCCACTCCCAGTGCTATTCTGCCTGTGTAGGAACTAGAACTAAAGAGACACCCTTGTTCTGGCCACTGTCTCTAACATGCAGCTGAAGCCAGGCAGCCTCATCAGAGCCACACACCACATGTCTGTATCTGTATGTTAGTTGCTCAGTCATGTCCAGCTCTTTAAGACCCCATAGACTGTAGCCCATCAGGCTCCTCTGTCCACGGATTCTCCAGGCAAGAATACTGGAGTGGGTTGCCATTTCCTTCTCCAGGGGACTTTCCCGACCCAGGGATCAAACCCGGGTCTCCCTCATTGCAGGCAGACGCTTTACCGTCTGAGTTACTAGGGAAGCCCAACACACCACTTGGGTGGACCTGTTTCAGGCATACAGTCCACAAAATCCCCAGGCGTTATCCTAAGTACCCCAATCAAATCAAGTTCAGCACCTCCACACTTGTGCAGCTGCATTTTTTGAATAGTGAGCCTTACATCAAACCTTGTGAGATCTTTTTGGACCCTGGTAGGTGGCTCAGTGGTAAAGAATCTGCCTGCCAATGCAGGATATGCAGAAGACCTGGGTTTGATCCCTGGGTTGAGAAGATCCCCTGGAGGAGGAAATGGCAACCCACTCCAGTATTCTTGCCTGGAGAATCCCATGGATAGAGGAGCCTGGTGGGCTAGAGTTTATGGGGTCTCAAAGAGTTTAACATGACTGAATGAGTGCGCACACACACACCCTTGCCCATGAATTCATAATCATTGCCAAGTTGCTATCTCCATTCCTTGTGTGTGACCCCTTGACCTCCTCTGACCAAGGCAGGTATAAAATGAGTGAGGGGACAAGGCTGAAGGTGGAGCCCTAGAACACACCACTGGGGGGCTTCCCCTTGCTTGACTCGGGCCCACTGGCCCTGTCCTCTTGGGGCCTGACACACTCCAGGGCCCCATGCCAGTTCTAGGGCCCTGATCCTGGCACCCAGCCTGGCCCGCCTCCCCACCCAGATCCAAACAAGAAAGGCTGAAGAACGTGCCCAGGGTGACCGAGTCATCCACCCTAGGCCTGCCCACTGAGTGAATGACAGTGACCGCAAAAACTTGCACGAGAAAACAAAACGTTCAAAAAAAATTTTTTTTAAAACACACCACAATAAATTCTAAGCAGCCACAATGCGGCTACCAATGTCATCTAAGGTGACACAATGTGGTCACCAGTGTCATCAGGGTGGAGTTTCACTTCTGGGTGCCCAGTTTCAAGCCATTTTTACTAAAACGTTCATCTGCTCACTGTACAAACCCACCCAGAACGCTAGGTGCCGAGCAAAGAGCGGGGCTGGGGGTTGGTGATGAATGAGATCCAGTCCCTGTCTTGGAGAGCTCACAGTCTGATGAGGGAGGCGGACTCAAAAACAAAATGAGCAGTTCCAGGACAGACCGAGGCACATGCAGGGTGCTGCGGTGTAATCCTGACTGGGGCTCCCAGGGAGGGCTTCCTGGAGAAGGTGGTGTCTGAAGTGAGAGATGAAGGCCTGGCAGCTAAGAGAAGGCAGAGAGTGGGAAGAGCAGGCACTCCAGTCAAACAGGGCCTTGTGCAAGGGCCTGGGGCCCAGACAGAAGGGGAGTCACAAGATTCACCACAGTGCGACAGGGTTCGAGCAAGGCCAGAGGCCACGTCCAAAAGGTGACTCAGGGCCTTGAGGCTGCCTAAGGCGGGTGGATGCAACATTAAGTATCACTGAGCCAGACAGAGGCGGGGTAAGTCACAAGGCCCAGGACACAGCGGGCACAGGTGCACCCTGCTGCCTTCCAACCACAGGGATGGAGGAGGCGACGCCCAGGGATGGACCGCAGGGCTTGGGCACACTGCCAGGGCCACGTCCTGGTGAAGGAAGAGGGCGGATTGAGCACCAGGAGAAGAGCAGGAAAATGAAGGGGGAATCAATGACAAGAAGACCCGTGGTCTGGGGCGAAGGGAAGCATAGAGACGGGGGTGGAGGTGGGGCGCTCTGGGTATGAAGCAACAGAAGACCTCCCCCAAAGGCTGCCCAGACACCCCGAGCAGCAGACTCCCTGCTGAACACAGAGACTTCTTCATGGCAGTGAAATAAGCTGTGACATTTAATGTAAGGGATTGCTGCCAACAGCACACGACGAAGTCACTTTCCACAAAGGGATAATTGAGGCTCCATGCAGGAGGGTTATTCCCGTGCAAGGAGCTGACCGGCTAGTACTGAGGCTCAGGCCTCCCCCATCGGGGGCTCAGGCCCAGAGGGGGCCCTGAGCACATGACACTACCTGTCTGCTGCTCCACACGGATGCAGCCAGGCAGCCTGGGGGTGACCTTCAGAGCCTCCTACCCTGCCCCACGCCACATCCACAGAGCCGGGCACACAGGTGCACTGCCAGCTGACACCCGGGCTCCACCTCCCAGCTCCAGGCCACAGTCCCTGCCATGCCCACTTCTCACCAGGTGGGTCTATGCCTCTTCCCTGGTGTCCTATCATGGAACTAGCACCTGCCTCTGACCCTGCCTGCCACTCCTCCAGGCTCCCACCCCAAGGACTCACAAGAAGGCTGTTTGTGGAGCCCGCCTCCCCTGGAATGGACTCTGCTCGTGGAGACTGGTGGCTGGACCTGGGGGCGGGGGTATTTTTCTGACACCTCCTCGATTGACCTTTAATTACACTGTTTGCCCAGCTCCCCAAACCATTAACTTCCACCTCACAGCAATTGCACATCAATTAATGGAGGGCCTGCTCTGAGCTCCAGCTCCTCAACACAATTAAGCGTGACAGTCCACAAATAAGAAAGAACTGAAGAATTAATTAAGGTCTAAACAAATTAATTACCAGTCCCCAATCAATTCCAATGCCAGCACACATGCTCCTGGGCTCACCGGCTTTCCTAACATCTCCACATATAAATAGAAAGTGAGATTTCCCACATGATTGCTGTTCTAGACCAGGGCACGGCGAGGCTCCGAAACCACCTTGAGGGAGAGAATTGGCTGCAGTGAGTGTCCTTGGGGCTTCCCACGTACTCAGCACACACTCACGCACACACATCAGTCACACACATGTGTGCACAGCCCTAGCTGAAAAATGAGGGGAGAACTGGTGGAGTGCTCCAGGTGGCAGAGTGCTCCAGGTGGCAGAGTGCTCCTGGTGGCAGAGTGTCTGGGGCTTGGCACACCCAGGGAAGACCTGAGGTGACTGTCACGGAGGCCCCCACGGGGAAGGGCCGAAGCTCTGGCCTGATGCCAGAGAGGGGTGGGTGCAGCATGAATCAGGCGTCCTGTGCCCAGTCTCGAACCTCTCTCCTGGGCAGCAGTGGGGCGTCTCCGGACTTCAAGGTGGATCAGGACAGGGCAAAGCAGTGGAAAGAAGCAGCTGGCCCCAAGAGCTTCCTTGCTCCCCAGAGCCTGAGTCCCCAGCCCACCCAGGGGAGAGGAGGGAGGGATGTGGCCGCTGAGCACAGGGCACCTGGGCCCTCTCAGGACCCTCTCTCACCCTGAATGGGAGACCCTCTGCTGCTCCACCCTCCCACCCCCACCCTGGCAATCAGGGCTTGATTTGATCACTTTCACTTGCCTCAACCTGCTCCGCATGTGCACTGAGGGCTCCATGAGTTCTGTCTCTCCATTAGTCCGGGGGTCCAGAGGACCAACAAGCTCTGAGAAGACTTGGTGGCCAGCCAAGAGGTGGACGCCTGGAGGGCCCTAGGCCCTGTCAGTGTGCAGTGGGGCAGACAGGTACTCTGTCTGGCTGGAGGCCCCAGGGGATAAGGTGCAGGAGGCCAAGTGCAGGAACTATTCAGTGGCCTAAGGGGACCAGGGGGCTTTTAAGCCCCTAGGGGGTGAGGTGCAATGCCTGTTTACCCTGAACACTACTGTGTCCGTCTCGGCTAGGGGAGTCAGCAAATGCCATTGCAGATGGGCCTAGGATGGGCATTGGAGGCCAGAGAGATGGAAGCCCACATGTCGGAGAGGAGAAAAGGGGCAGGGTGTGGAAGGCAGGCACACAGCCAGGACTTGGACAGCAGTCTGAGGAAGCAGGCAGAAAGGGCCCATTGCTGTTAGGATCCTGGTGAGCTAGGACCATCAGGGCTGCAGACCTCACCATGAGCACCCCGTGCAACCGGCTAGGGACGCGCAGGGCTGCACGACCCTCTGTGACGGCTGGACCAGACTCCGCCCCAGCAATAAGATAGGAGAGGAATCGGCTGGAGCCCAAAGAGGGACAGGTCAGAAAGCCTCGGAAAAGGTCAAACCTGAGAGCAGGGGCCCTTCTCCTGAGGGAGCCCCCAGAGAGGTTAAGACCACTTCCAAGGTCACACAGCAAGATAGCTGGCCGAGCAAGGCTGCAATGGGTCCCAGTAGAGTCCTTATCTGAAGTTTGGCTCAAGGACAGATTACATCTCAGCTGAGACCAAGATCCAGTCCAGTGCAGCTGAGAGCTGCCCCCTCCTCAGGCTGCATCTGACCCCCCAGCTCAGGACGGCGAGGAACACCAGATCGGCCGCTGTGTTCACTCAATTAGGCCCCTTAACAAAGTCAGATCTAAAGAGTTATTCCATTAATGGCCCACACCAGAAATAGCTGAGAGTTCATTAAAAGTGTGGAGTTGCTATAGCAATTATCTGGGTCGGCTGAGGATCAGCCGGGTGGCTGGTCCTGGGAGTTCGTTAGCCTCCGGGCCCAGGAGGAGGTGGGGCTGCTCAACAGTGATCTCTCACCTACTCACAGGGGCTTTTCAGGTGCTTCAAAGCCCTTTCTGAAGAACAGAGCTAGTCTGCGGTCTCATCTGCTCCTCACTCAGCTCAAGGCTGTGGAAAAGTAGGTACTGGTGCCCACATCTTACAGATGGGGAAGCTGAGCCCTGGAGGTGAAGAACAGGGTTGGGACCATGAGCTTGGGTCTCACACCCTGCTCTTCAGAGCGAGTCTTGGCACCAGGGAGCTCACGGGACCTCTTGCCCCTTCTGGGCGTGCCCCAGCTTTGTCCTCTGGCATCAGATGGGGGCTCGATGTTGTGGTTCAAATACTTCTTTCTCCTCTTGTACCTTCTCCCCAAATAAAGTGTAGGCTTCTTAGGAGCCTGGCTGCGCTTTATGGGATCTCAGGGCCCAGACCTGGGGCATCT
This sequence comes from Bos javanicus, assembly GCF_032452875.1. Classification (NCBI taxonomy): domain Eukaryota; kingdom Metazoa; phylum Chordata; class Mammalia; order Artiodactyla; family Bovidae; genus Bos; species Bos javanicus. Next base: position 11,603,669 of record NC_083878.1, on the reverse strand, counting down.
ATTGTGAATTCATGACTCCAAGACCAGCAAAGGCTCTGCTGAAAGCAAGTGAAAACACCTACACACGTACACACACACGCACACACACACTCACACACACACACACACACACACACACACACCTACCCATCCCTATGATTAGAGGCCCCTGAAACATAAAGGGCTTGGAGCACCAGATTTAGTGGGAGCCTTGAAACTTCTTTTGTGTCAGGAACCCGAGGCCCCTACACCCCTCTCCAAATAATGTCTCTAAAGTTTATGCTTTACAAGCCAAACAAGTGGGATTACAAGGAGATTATATTGAAATAAATTATCAAAATATTTTTTCAATTGTGATATAGTAAATAGATGTGCTTTTAAACTACTGAATTAAAAAAAAAACAAGATCTTTAAGTGGATCTATCAACTTATAATTTGGGGTTAGTGTTAAGCACAAATGGTATTTTTAAGATCTCTGTAACAACTGTAATAGGACATGAAAATACCTGTGATTTCTACTGGGGAGAGTCACGGTCCTGCTTTCTACTGCAATTTGCTGCCTATATTCACAATGGAAGGAAATGTTACATTTCAGTTTGTTGTTTACTTGCTGAGTCATGTCCGACCCTTTTGTGACCCCCTGGACTGTAGCCCACCAGGCTCCACTGTCTGTGGGCTTTCCCAGGCAAGAACACTGGAGTGGGTTGCCGTTTCCTTCTCCGGGGGATCTTCCCGACCCAGGGATAGAACCTACATCTCCTGCATTGGCATGCGGATTCTTTACCCCATCACCCTTTCTTCTACCTGCATACATTTTCCTCCAGTTGCCGAAGGCAGAACTCCCCCCACCTCAGTGTCAAGAGAGGCTTGGAGGGGCCTTCCAGCTCCCCAGAGCCCAGCAGCCCACGTGCCCAGACATCCCTGTGCACACGTGCACAGAAGCTTCTCTCTGTGCAAGGCTTACCTACGGCAGGGAATGGCACAAATCTCTGGACGAGAAGGCGGGTGGCCGGGGTGAACTTGTTGGCTTTCTGAACCAGGACATTAAGGCCCACCTTCGAAAGAGAAAACAGAGAGAGTGTGTGCTGCTGCAGCGGCCTGGGGAGGAAGGGGCAGGCAGGGGAAGAGCAGAGAGTGAGGGCCACCGTCTTGCCCTACAACTGCACCCCAGACCCACATCCTCAGCCCCACCTGAGGCTGCCGAGCCCCAGTGCGGCTCCTTAAAGCATCACTGCCCAGGCGTCCCAGTGAACTGGCCTGGGAGATAGCTACACACACGCACGCAGGCACACAGCCTCCTTGGGGACAGGACAAGAGATGGTAGGATGGTTGCTGTCAGAAGAATATATAAGCTGGAAGTAGGTGAAGTATAGGACGCCCCTCATTCCTACTCAGCTTCTTTTTTTTAACTTTTTATTTTATACTGGAGTGTGGGTGTGTGTGTTAAATCGCTTCAGTCGTATCCGATGCTTCGCGACCCAACAGAATAGACCACCAGGCTCTTCTGCCTACGGGATTCTCCAGGCAAGCATGCTGGAGTGGATTGCCATTTCCTTCTCCAGGGGATCTTCCTGAGCCAGGGATCAAACTCGCATTTCTCGTCTCCTGCATTGGCAGGAGGGTTCTTCACCACTAGAGCAGGCTGGGAAGCACGGCTGATGAACAAAGTTGCGTTGGTTTCAGCTGTATAGTAATGTGATTCAGTTATACATATACATGTATCTATTCTTCTTCAAATTCTTCTCCCATTCAGATTGTTATATAATATTGAGAAGAGTTCCCTGTGCTATATAGTACGACCTTGTTGGTTATCCATTTTAAATATAGCAGTGGGTACATGTCAATCTCCCAGCCCCCCAACCTTTGCCCTCCCTGCCCAGTAGCTGTCAGTTCATTCTCTAAGTCCGTGAACCTTTTCTGTCTTCCAGCGTCTTAAGCACCACATTTCTGGGGTCCCACTGTGAGCCCAGCCATAGGCCTGGCCAGACTGAGAGGGCTCAACACAGGGAGACCCATAGGTGACTGGAGAGCTAAGCAGAGCTGCCCAGAGCAGGATGGGGGCTCAGTGGATATCCTGGGCTCAGTGACCACCTTCAGACTCTAGCTCCCTTCACTCAGGCCGGGGCACCTGGGCCTGCCTTGCCTTTTCCATGGGCACTCCCAACTCCAGTCCACCCCCTACACTGAGCCTCATCTTCCTAGAACACAGGTTCAATCATATCCACCTCCCCATGGCCTGTGAAAGAACTGCCATCTCCATGCAGCAGTCGTGGCCTTCATAACCTCCCTTCCCCACTCCTCCAGCACCCCATTCTCTCTCTCCATGATCCAGTCGGCTGGTGACCAACACCATCTGCGTTTCCCACCTCAGAGCCTTTGCCAGTGCTGGTCCCTGTGCCCCGAACTCCCTCCTTCCTCTGCTCAGTCCCCGCCTGTCCTGTAAGGCCCACCTCTGCACTCCACCTCCCGTGTCACTGACACTGGGAGTCATTTAACCTTTGTCTGCCTCGGCTTCCTTGTCTGTAAAAAGGGATGATAACATCTGACAGCACCCAGGGCTGCTGTGAGAACGTACACATAGTGCCTGGCATGAGCCTGGCACATAAGAGGCCTCAGTGAAAGAATCTAGGTAGGAGTGACGTCACCTCTCCCAGCAGAAAGTCGCTCCCTCACACATCACTCCCCTCGTCCCTAGCACTCACTACCCTGTGAGTCTGTGAGCCTGGCGCCCTGGCCAGACTGAGGGGGAGGGACTGCGCCTTCCTCACCTTCGGATGTCTGGGCACATAATACAGGCTCAGCAAAGCAGTGGCTGAGGAATAAATGCAAGAAACCAACAAACAAGTGGATGGATGGAGAGACCAGCAACAGCTGGAGGAGGAGCATCCTGGAGAAGGGGGGATTGGGCTGGGGAGGACTCCGGTGGGAAGACAAGCATGAGCACAGACACCGGGAGACAAAAGAGGAGCCTGTGGCCTAGATGAAGGGTGTGTAGAAGCCTCTGCTCCCCCAAACTGAGGCCACAGCCAGGCCTCCCCTGGGGGCCTCCTGGCCTGACAGGACCACGGACAGCCTGCTCTCTGGTACACCCGGCGGCTCAGCAGGCCACCCTGCACCCGCAGCCCTGGCTCTGGCCTCCACCTTCTGGGTTGTTGGGGAGAGGCAGAGCCTTGGGAAGGCCTCCAGGGCATCAGGGTGGATGCCACAGCAATCAAATCAAGCCATGGCCTGGTGCAAATGGCCCAGACCAGGCTGCAACTGTAAGACCCGGGAAGAGAGCAAGTGCCAGCCCACCAGCCGTGGGCAGCCCGAGACCCCACACCAGGAGCCAGAGTGCTGCCAGGCAAACCCAGCTTGGGCTCTCGGGGGCCTGGCTTCCATTTGAAGCCTCCAGCTGGTGGTCAGAGTCCAATTCTTGTCCTCTCTGCTTAAGGAGAGGCAGGGAGACGCACGGCAGCTTGGACGCACTTAGGGGGCAGGGCAGTGCAGGTGGGTAGGCTGAGGGGATGCCAGCCCACCCTGGGCCCCGCAACCCTGCTACACAGAGGGAACTCACCAAGGCCAGGTCTCCCCACTCTCAAACAGCAAGTGACTATTTTGGTGACTCAGAAATGGTCACCCCCAAGCCCTCCAAAATACCAGGGGATATGTTCTTACAGAATGCCAGTCTAGAAGGAGGACACAGGCAGACATAAGCGATGAGTAAGAAGGAGGAAAGGGGTAAGTGGAGATACCAGGCCAAGTGCTGAGCGCATCACATGAAACATCTTACTCCAATCCCCACTGCCAGCCTTAGAGACAGGGCATGTTGCTCTTGAAAGGATTCAGGGAAGTTCAGGCAGATTCAGAGAGGTGAAGTAACTTTGCTCAAAGATGTCCTAGGTAATGCTAGGACTCAAATCCACAGTCTGCTAATTCCAAAGCTTTGCTCTTGGCCACAGTGCTATTTTCTTTCCAATTGTCTTCTATCTCAGTCAGGAATGTCTGACAGGCCATTTTTTTAAATGACCACAAGCCATTTCAGACTGGCTGTCTATAGCGCAAAAGCCTCCCTGAAGAGACCTGGGCTGAGGCCCAGGTGAGCGGAAGGCAGCTGCAGGTAGAGAAGACGGGGCCCCTGAGCCACCTCTTAAACCTGGCAGCTAGAAAACTGAGGGTCTGGGTTCAAAACCCTCTGCATTTGTTTGGAAAGACGCAGGGAGTGCTGGAGGAATGGGGAGCAGGAGAAGCCAGCAGGGAGCTGGAGCCCTTCCCGAGGCAGCCTTCTGGGGACAGGCCGGGCTGGCGGTGGGGGAGGGCAGGAAGGAATAGGGGCCACTGGCTGGAGCAAACACTCAGACTTGCCTGCTCCCTCAACCCTTCCCCACACTTGGCTGACCAGCTGACGGTGCTTCCCAGAGGCTAGGATTAGCACAGCTCAGAATGGTGACCCAGCCTGTCTCCCCCAGGGAGGGGGCTGGGACCAGAGAGCTTTGGTATATGTAGTTGCGAGCTCGCTAGGAACCCATGAAGTCACCCTGACCACTCATCGAGGATGGGCCTGGTGGCAAGAAGGCATGAATACAGGTGAGGCCTCAACCCAGACCTTATTGTCCCAGCAATCAGGATGGCCACAGTCTGGGAAGGAACCAGGGTGGGCTGCAGACTGGGGGTTGGGAGCCCGTCTGTTCTGGTTCCTCGGGGACCCTTTGGCCTGGAACATTTGGTAGAGCCCATTAAAATTAAAAAGCCAAGTGGCTGATGGCTCTGAATGCCAGCTCACTTTCCCTGGCATGGTGGGTCCTGTTTAAGGGAACCAGCTGGCATTAATGGCACACAACTCATCACGAACAGCAGCTAGCGATCAGAAAAATCTGAGCTAATAATCGGGTTCGGGAAAGATAATGAGATATGGAACAGTCACTGCTGAGGGTCCCCCAGGGTTTGTTTTAACAGCCTCCAATAAACCACAAAATAGAAATTAACCAAACAGGGGCTCCATTTTGGTGGAGGGGAGCACAAATAGGATGGGGATTTTGTATAAGAATTCCCCATGGGGCCAGCCGCAGGGGGCCTGGGAGAAGCCAGAGCCCAGGACCCGTGGACAGCAGGTTGGGCTGAGAGAGCAGGGGACCTACCTCTCTCCAAGCTCTGCTCCCAGGAGGCTGGATTTGCCATGGGCAGCTGAGAGCGCAGGAGGGGAAGGAGGGAAGTCTGGCAAACCCCCACAGTGGAGATAAATGCTGACCGGCACCAAGAACTGGGGAGGGGTGGGAGACCCGCATCCCAAGACCTTCAGTGTCTTCGGGGAACACAGCTGATAACTGTCTCCTTGAGTAGGAGGGGCCTTCCAGGCCAACACCAGCCTAGCTTCTGCGAGGCCAGAGATGAGACACCGGATGGGATTGGAACAATGCCTGTGTCCTCCACTCCAGCCCACACAGCTGACCCCCTGCAGGATGCCTCTATCTCCATGAGCTTCAGGCACTCCACCTGCACACACAGCAAATGAGGGTCATCTTGATCTTCCTCACCCACATCCTGTCTGCTTCTCCCATTCCCAGCTCAGCTCTTCAAGCCAGAACCTTAGGGGTCTACCTGGACAGGAGCCTCTGCTACCCGACACCCAGCTCTGTCTGCTGGGTGTCTTAAGTACAGCTATTTCTCTCTCTCTCTCTGCTCCCACCATTTAGCTCAAACACCCATCACTTCTCCCTGGACAACTGCCCACCTCCTAACTGGGCTCCCAATTTGCACTCTTGACCCTTCTAATCCACAGCAGCCAGAGTGGAATCAACACACGTAAGTCTCTCAGTGGTTTCACTGCATTTAAGCCCCACACGGCCCTACCTGACCACCTGGCCATGCTTGCAAGGCTCCGGTAACCTCAGCCCCGCCCTGCTCCTCCAATGAGCCAGTTCCCTCCCTCCTTCTCTCCCACCTTTTCTCGCAAGCCCTGCCCTCTTTCGGCTTCCTCACTTTTCCGCTTGAACATCAGGCCCTCAGAGAGGCCTCCTCTTCACTCAGGGCTCCTCTTTTACAGCCTCTCACAAAACCTGGAGCTCTTCTTTCCACATACCTATCACAGTCCCTAAGTACATTCATTTACTTCTTAAAATGTTGGGAATCAAAGTAACACGTGTGTATTATTTAAAACAGAATTATATGGAAATATTTTTATCTGTGGACACTTTACTAAACATCCGTCTCTCCCCATAGGCCCTAAAGTGCTGGGCACAGGGCTTGTGTACACTCTTATTCTTCATGGAATTTCTGGTGCCTGATGAAATGAGTAGATGCTTCATAAATGTTTCTAGATAAATCAAGTGACTGATTTCTGAAGCAGAGAAAAAAAAAAAAAGAGCCGCAAATGAGACTTGCCTTGTGCAGCCACTGCTGTCCACCTCGGCAAACACAGCTCTATGGGGCCAGGTGCACCTGCAGGTCTAAGACCACCTGAGTGGATGGTATACCCACTCTGCCAGGAGGAGGGGCTTTGAGGGGGCATGCCCCCTCCCCCAGGGATAGGAAGGTTTCTGAGAAAGGGGATGCCCAACTGAGCCCTTAGGGAGGGTAGGAGGCAGCCAGGTAAGAAGGGAGGGGGACCCTGCAGGCTGCAGAAACATGAAATACCAGGTTGTCTGCAGCCAGTTCTGCAGACTAACGGCACCTGCCATAAGGGTCCAAGGCACCCTGGAGGACAATAGACGGGGCATGTCTGAAAGGAGGGATGGCATGAGGTCAGAATTTAGGATCTACTTCTGGGTGGTGGATAATAAAATAACCAAGTGGTCATACAACCAAGTATGACAGTTGGACCATAAAGAAGGCTGAGCGCTCAAGAATTGTTGCTTTTGAACTATGGTGTTGGAGAAGACTCTTGAGAGTCCCTTGGACTGCAAGATCAAATCAGTCAATTCAAAAGCAAATCAACCCTGAACATTCATTGGAAGGACTGATACTGAAGCTGAAGCTCCAATACTTTGGCCACTTGATGGGAAGGGCTGACTCCCTGATGTTGGGAAAGGTTGAAGGGAGGAGAAGAAGGGGATGACAGAGGATGAGACAGTTGGATGGATCACCAACTCAATGGACATGAGTTTGAGCAAGCTCTGGAAGACGGTGAAGGACAGGGAAGCCTGGCGTGCTTCAGTCCATGGGGTCGCAAAGAGTCGGACACCACTGAGTGACTGAACAACAGCAACGAAGTGGTCAGGGGTTTCTGCGGGCCCTGGTGGAGCAACGGCTGGAACAGGTCAAGGAATAGCTGAGGTACCAAAATTGCCCACCAGAGGGCGTGCATTGATTCAATAGAATAAAATCTTGATAGCAAGCAGTGGACCCTGAGCCTCTATGGAGGTCAGTTTGTCCTGCAACCCCAATCAGGCTGTTTCTTGGCAACACGTTCAGGAGCAAATGGCCAAGGTGGCCAGGACAGAGTTGTGCACAGGTTCAAATACCAGTCAGCTCCAGCCACAGCTGTGTAGCTTCTTTGCTAGCAATAGTGACCAACACTGACCCCTGAACCATGCCCCACAGGAACCTGCTGGCCACTTGCTGGAAAACCAGTTATATCAGACCCCTTCTGTCTAGGAAGGGACAACAACTTGTCCTCCCCAGGATAGATGTGGAGCCAATATCTGCGTCAGACTTGTCCCTGCCAGCATCACCATCTGCAGGCTTCCAGAACACTTCAGATTCTGATACAGGGTCCATACAATGGGCCCTCCAACCTGGAAGCCACACAGAGTGACAGAAGAGAGGCAAGAGTCTGGTCTGGATTCCCAGGCTGTTGGTCTCCTAACTCCAACAGGCTCAGAGAAGAGTATCTGGGCCTGAGCTACACCCTGGACCACAGAGGACACCCAGAGCTATACCCTGGATCACAGATCATACCCTAAGCTACACTCTGGACCATGAGGACATCCTGAGCTACATCCAGAGCTACACCCTGGACTGCAGAGGACACCCAGAGCTACACCCTGGACCTCAGAGGACACCCTGAGCTACGCCCTGGACCACAGAGGACACCCTGAGCTACACGCAGGACCACAGAGGACACCCAGAGCTACACCCTGGACCTCAGAGGATACCCTGAGCTACACCCTGGACCACAGAGGACACCCAGAGCTACACATGGGACCACAGAGGACACCCAGAGCTACACCCTGGACCACAGAGGACACCCAGAGCTACACCCAGAGCTACCCCTGGACCACAGAGGTCACCCAGAGCTACACCCTGAGCTACACCCTGAGCTACACCCTGAGCTTACCCTGGACCTCAGAGGACACCCTGAGCTATACCTTGGACCTCAGAGGACACCCTGAGCTACACCCTGGACCACAGAGGACACCCTGAGCTATACCCTGGACCTCAGAGGACACCCTGAGCTACACCCTGGACCTCAGAGGACACCCTGAGCTACACCCTGGACCTCAGAGGACACCCTGAGCTACACCCTGGACCTCAGAGGACACCCTGAGCTACACCCTGGACGACAGAGGACACCCTGGGCTACACCATGGACCACAGAGGACACCCAGAGCTACACCCAGAGCTACACCCTGGACCACAGAGGACACCCAGAGCTACACCCAGAGCTACACCCTGGACCACAGAGGACACCCAGAGCCACACCCTGGACCACAGAGGACACCTAGAGTTATACCCTGAGCTACACCCTGGACCACAGAGGACACCCTGAGCTACACCCTGGACCACAGAGGACACCCTGAGCTTACCCTGGACCACAGAGCACACCCTGAGCTACACCCTGGACCACAGAGGACACCCTGAGCTATACTCTGGACCACAGAGGACACCCTGAGCTTACCCTGGACCACAGAGCACACCCTGAGCTACACCCTGGACTGCAGAGGACACCTGGAGCTACACCCTGGACCATGAAGACACCTGAAGCCACACCCTGGACCATGAGGACACCCGGAGCTACACCCTGGACCACAGAGCACACCCTGACCTACACTCTGGACCATGAAGACACCTGAAGCTACAACCTGGACCGCAGAACACACCCTGATCTACACCCTGGACCATGAGAACACCCAGAGTTACAACCTGGACCATGAAGACACCTGAAGCTACACCCTGGACCATACAGCACACCCTGACCTACACCCTGGACCATGAGGACACCCGGAGCTACACCCTGGACCAGAGCAAACCCTGACCTACACTCTGGACCATGAAGACACCTGAAGCTACACCCGGGACCATACAGCACACCCTGACCTACACCCTGGACCATGAGGACACCCTGACCTACACCCTGGACCATGCAGACACCCTGAGCTATACCCTGAACCACAGAGGACACCAGAGCTACACTGTGGACCGCAGAGGACACCCAAAGCTACACCCTGGACCACAGAGGACATCCTGAGCTACACCTTGGACCACAGAGGACACCCAGAGCTACGCCCTGGATTACAGAGGACACTCTGACCTACACCCTGGACCATGAGGACACCCAGAGCTACACCCTGGACTGCAGAGGGCACCTGGAGCTACACCCTGGACCATGAAGACACCTGAAGCTACATCCTGGACCATGAGGACACCCGGAGCTACACCCTGGACTGCTGAAGGCACCTGCTGAGGACGCTGATGAAGACACTGAGGCACAGAAGCCAAGTCAAGGACAGACACTATTTTACTGACTAAAGCCACTTTTTCCTTCCTGCCTCCCTGTGGTGTAGGGAGGTTGGAAAAGTCAAGCTGTGCTGTTGGCTCCCCACTGGAGGACTCTTACCCTGCCCCCTGGTAGACAAGTATCTCCCAGGTGCTCTGAGACCAGAGGGGACTGCAACAAAAATTTTGAGGGGCTCTTTAAGTGTAACAAGGGGTTGCACTCTACCCGCCTGCATACTTGGTTCCTGGGCGTTCTGCAAGACTACACCTGGCTCACTCTGTGCTTGAGCTGTAGCTCAGGGTGTCCTCCATGGTCCAGGGTGTAGCTTAGGGTGTGACTTAGGAGATGCCTGGCAAGTTGAAGGCATTCCATAAGTGTTACCCACTATGATTACTTGCCAGTCTGACTACCAGGGGGGCACGGAGCTCCAGTAAGCAAGGGGAACTGGGAGGGGTGGGGCTCAGCCCAGGCACCCCCGGGATACCTCCTTGTGCCCACTGTCTAGGTTAACAATCACTGCATCCTATACAGAAGGCAATGGCACCCCACTCCAGTACTCTTGCCTGGAAAATCCCATGGACGGAGGAGCCTGGTAGGCTGCAGTCCACGGGGTCGCTAAGAGTCAGACACGACTGAGCGACTTCACTTTCACTTTTCACTTTCATGCATTGAAGGAAATGGCAACCCACCCCAGTGTTCTTGCCTGGAGAATCCCAGGGGCAGGAGAGCCTGGTGGGTTGACGTCTATGGGATCACACAGAGTCAGACATGACTGAAGTGACTTAGCAGCATACAGAAGGGACCCTCCAGGGCCCAGGCCCTTTAGGAATAGAGGTCAGCATTTCTCCAACAGGGAAAGCCTTTGACCAGCGAAGACCTGGCTGAAGGTGAAGAGTTTGAGGATCAGGCATGAAGCGACACTCATCCTCTGGCTCTGCCATCCAGCTCCTGACTGTTCACGTGAGCCTTTAGTCCTGCGCCTTCCTCTCTGGCCCCAAGTCCACTCTTAACCAGGACCCCGTGTCCAGACAGGTGGTCCACCTACTGCCCTGCTAACCGCTCACAACTTTCCCTCCAACCCTCTTCTGTCCACACCCTCTGCAATGCCCCAGGCCCCTGAGCCCAGGCAGGGGTTCCTGGCAGGGCTCTCCTCACGACTGACAAGGCACTCATGGTGATTCACGGCCGGCCCTTGCTGCCCCACCCCCGCCCGCTTCATCGTCCCCCCATCACCATCACTCCTTCTACGGCAGCCATGCTCATTCCAGACAGCTTCCGGAGTCTGTCCTGCTCTCCTTCTCCTGGTGCCCCTTTGGGCGCTGTGCCCTCTTTCTGGAGCACCCAGGCCTGCCCTCACCCTCCAGCCTGTCTTAAAAGAGCCAGCCCTGCCCTCGCCCTCCAGCCTGTTTTACAAGAGTCAGCCCTGCCCTCCCCTCTCCAGCCTGTCTTACAAGTCAGCCCTGCCCTCACCCTCCAGCCTGTCTTACAAGAGCCAGCCCTGCCCTCACCCTCCAGCCTGTCTTACAAGTCAGCCCTGCCCTCACCCTCCAGCCTGTCTTACAAGTCAGCCCTGCCCTCCCCTCCAGCCTGTCTTACAAGAGCCAGCCCTGCCCTTGCCCTCCAGCCTGTCTTATAAGAGCCAGCCCTGCCCTCACCTCTGCAGCCTGTCTTACAAGTCAGCCCTGCCCTCGCCTTCCAGCCTGTCTTATAAGAGTCAGCCCTGTGTGAATTAGGACAGGGTCCTTCCCACCAAATCACTTTTATCATAATCATGGTGACAGCACAGAATATCCTCAGCTTCTTCCCCTCGAAGCACCTTAAAGGTCACACGGGTCTGTGCCATCCCCCAGCACTGGCGAAATGCCTGGCACTCCTGCACTCCTGAAGGGAATGACTGGGTCTCCCTCCGGTAGCCAGGACTCGGTGGGGGTGACCACAGAAACGCTCAACACAAACACCCGAACTGAAGCACAGCGAGCACTGACAGAACTTCCTTTGTTAAAAGACAGCAAACTGCTAGATTTCAAAAATAACTTAAGACGAAATTTCTTTTTTATTCCCGAGTAAGAAGACAGACATTGCCAGATCTATTTAGAGGGTTCACCAAAAGGCTGCTAACCCCCCCACTGGTGGTCCTGCCACCAGTAGGAGACTGCAGTTAGCGGGTGCACAGTGGGGACTGATTCTTGGGGCTGCTGCCCAAGGTCAGGGGCTCTTCTGAGAGGGGAAACGGGCTGTCCAGGTCCGGAGAGAGGGCTGGACTCACAGGGCCTGGCCTTGACTCAGCAGGTCCTCAGTCTCTGGGATCTGCCCTTGGCTTGTCAGCCCTCATCCATGCCGCCTGCTTGTAGGACTCACTTTAATTAATGCCAGAACTGGGCCAACCACTGGGGCCGTGACACTTGTTTGCAGGTCATCTCCTCCTAACAGGCTCACCCTGGGGCAGGAGGGAAAGGGGTGGATTTGTCACTAATTGAAGCAGAGATCAGTTAATGAGGCCTCGAGGCCTGGGCTTCCAAAGAACAAGGGAAAAGGAAAATAAAATAAAGCCTCTTTCTTTGGAGGTTTCATGATTTACACACACAAAAGAAAAGCAAGCAAGCTGCAAATTTTCCAAGTCAGAAACTCCACTCCATCTGCTGGAGTTAGACCCTAACTGTGCGCAGACGTCAGGCGGGGGGACAAGCCGCTGGCGGGTGGAGCGCAGAGGGGCCTCCAAAGCCAACCACGGGTCAGCAACCTAATAACAAGTGATCATGGAGCACTGCTCCGCACCCCGCTCTGTGGGAGAGAAGACACGGGGCCTGTCCCTGTCCCTGGTAAATGTGAAATCCAGCAGAATGATGAGAGGACAGGACATGGGGTGTAACTGAGTGAGTGTATGAGAAAGACAGAAGTTTCTAGGACTTGGGGCTGGCATAGAGGGAACACCTCCTCCAGGGGCTCTGCAGCTAGGAGGGGAGGGGAAGGAGGGTGTCCCCAGCACAGGCACACCCCCTGGGGGCTGTGACAGCCCAGCACAAGGCCCCATCCCCTGTGAGTAAGGCCCTGGCTCTGCAAGCCTGGAGGGCCCTAAGTCCCCAGGAACTCTGCAGCTTGGGCGTCAGAACCCTCACCCCACAATCTGGGCTGGATCCGGCCCTACAAAGTTGGGATGGAATGACTGAGGGCTGCAAGGGTGGGGCAGTGAGGACTGGGGGTGCAGAGAGCCCGGAGCCCTGGGAAGAAGCCATGTCCCCATCCCTGCAGCCCCAGGCCTGCTGGAGAGGGCTGTCCCCCAGGACAGTGAGCCGCTTGCACTACAGCCCAACCCAGCCCAGGCCACTCCCCGTGTGGCTTCCTCCTCCTGGCTCCTCCCCACCTCCCCTTACATCCCCTTACATCTCAAAGAAGGAACTTGGGATTTTCAAGCCACTAAAACAGGCACAGCCATGGGCCCCGTGTATCATAAGGAGCCGGAGGAAGGTGACAGAGTCCCTTCTCCTCTCTCACAAGGTCCCCTGACCCTGACCAGCAACCCCCAGAATCAAAGATCCCAATTAGTATGACCCTCAAAGATATGAAGTCCCATGCTGGGTTGCAGGACCACCAGGGTGGGTTAGCAGCCTCTTAATGAGTGATCTAAATGGATCTGGCAATTCTGGCTTCATGCTTGGGTAAGACATAAGGAAAAGAGAGGGATCTTGGGCATGAAGTGGGGACCCCTGCCCCGACTCCTAACAGGTATTTGGAAGTGAGCCTGGTCCACGTGGGAACAGAGTAAATGAGGCCATCTCAGTACAGCCACAAATCCCTGTTTTGGAGAATGGTGAAATAAATGGTGGTGTGTGGTATCACCACAATACCATATGGGCATCACCCATACCAGTGGGTCAGTACACGGGTGTGAACCACTACATTTATTTAAAGACTTGGGAAAGATGCTACTGTGGCTGCTGCTAAGTCGCTTCAGTAGTGTCCGACTCTGTGCGACCCCATAGACAGCAGCCCACCAGGCTCCCGAGTCCCTGGGATTCTTCAGCCAAGAACACTGGAGTGGGTTGCCATTTCCTTCTCCAATGCGTGAAAGTGAAAAGTGAAAGTGAAGTTGCTCAGTCATGTCCGACTCTTAGCGACCCCATGGACTGCAGCCTTCCAGGCTCCTCCGTCCATGGGATTTTCCAGGCAAGAGTACTGGAGTGGGGTGCCATTGCCTTCTCCAATGGGAAAGGTGGGTTTTACAAAAAGATGAGTATATGCGAATTTTTATTAAGTGTAAATGTTTTTAATTTTGCATTTCCTGATTATTTTTCTTGCCAACTACCTGTACTTATTGGGTAATGAATAAAATAATGAAGTTGTAAAGTGACTCTTACCCTCCGGAGTGGGCTATGGGAGACCACCCAGCCAGGATGGAGAGAGGACCAAAGACAGGCGCAGGGGTGGGATGAACATGCCAAGGTCTTGGGAGCCTGGTCTTCACTCTGGCTCTGGCTCAGGCCCTTTGCTGGGTTACCTGCCCTCTGCCTTCAACTGGGCAGATAGTCGATCTAACATAGTCAGTCTACAAACCTCCCCTGCTTAGTACCTGCTGTATTCTCAAAGCCCTGTGGGATTCAAAATGAGTCTACTGCCCCTGTCTTGAGGAATTCACAGAATTCCAGGAGGGCTTGGACATGTGACCACATGACCAAGGCCACCAAGAGGGGACCCAGGGAACACAGGCAAAGACTAAAGAGGAGCTGACATCTGGACCAGTCTTGGGGCTGGATTGCAAGGCCCTTCACTGCTGCATCAGCCACACTGCTGAGCTTCCTTTGAGGAAGGCGGCAGGTAAACACACATCCCCCTAGAGCAGGCTTCCTGCCCCGGCGGGCCTGTCAGCCCTTCACATGGCCGACGGGCACTGCCTCCCCTCCCCTCCTGTTCTCCGGAACCTGGAGCACCAGCCTGTGCTCTCCCTCTACAAAAGCGTCACCTTCTCTACCTGTGGTCTACTTTTCTCTGCCTGACAGCCCCCACACAGAAACCTCTGCCTCCCGCGCTGCTTGCCCAGCCCTGACCCTCAGACAAGGTCTGGCCCAAAATGCTGAGGGGACAGCCGCAGAGCAGCAGGGTGGCGTGGATGGCGCGGGGTGGGGGCTACTCACAGCAATGGAGACGGCACTGATGACGGCTCCCAGGTAGCCCTGGATGAACTTGGATGCAGGTGAAGGCTGAAAGATACAGAATTTCAGGACCCCAGGGTGCCCAAAACTCCCACCCTTGCAAACAGCCTCAGCCACGAGGGACATTCCCGCCCAGTAGCCTGAGGGGCAGGAGAAAAGGAAGGCCTCTGGGAGCCAAAGGGATCCATGCCTCCCTCAGCACAGCTCCACACATGGAAACACGGGGCAGCTATGTCCAGGGAGACGCCAAAGGGCCCACTGCTCTTCTGCCTTATTCTAGAAAAGTCCTTGGCAGACATTTGACTGGAAGTAGAAAACAGCAAGGGCCAAAATAGGTCACTTATGGCTGGGGCAAGCAGATCCAGTTAGGAAAGCTAAATGTTGCGAATGGGCTGTTTGGCACCCAGAGTACGTTCTCAGTGGAAATGGCAATGTTGAGGTGGCCACAGCCTGACTGGCTCTCACAGGCCTCGTCAACCACGCAGGTCTTTCAGGCCAGTAGGAGGCTGTTGCTCCATATTTCTATGGGAAAGTGGATCCCAAATTGTGACACACAAAATTAAGCGAGAGCTGAGGAACTACGACAGCAATTCTGGAGATGTTTGGTCTAAGGTGAACGGGAGCCAGCCAAGCAGAGCTGTCCAGGTGTGGAGCATCGGAGAGAGACGTGGGCCAAAGGTTTAGATGGGAGAAGGTAGCGATGTTCCCGGAGAATCAGGCCCAGAAGTTGTTCCGTTCATCCCAGCTCATGACTCCCCTGTCACTCCCCACCAAGGCTGTAAGTGCCCAGACCCTCTCCTCCCCAGACTGAAAGCCCCCAAGGGGACCTAGACTTCTCCTCTCCTCTGGTGCCTTTGGACGGAAGTGTAGGGCACTGACACAGGGAGAGAAAGCCTTGCCAGCGGAGTCCAGGAGCCCAGCCCTTCCTCGCCAAGAGAAGGATGACTGGGCCTCTGCTGTGAGCTCATCCAGGAGTGCAGGGCACTTTAGGGGGACAAGCTAGTCCTCTCAGACCCCTCACCCTCACAGGCAGCCCTTTACAAAGCTTTGCAGCCAGCGATCTTGGGGCACTGGGGCTGCTTCCAGGCAAACTTGGAGGCAAATTTAGAGGAATTCAGTCCTCATGTGGCTGATGCTGCCCTGATCCAAGGGCTGCCCTAGAAATGTTCAGAAACCAGCGGGGCTTATCCCTTTTGCCTTCTGCACCACACTCCCACGTGATGGGCCTTCGTCACGCTAGGTGAACAGCCCCTCCCTGGTGGGGCCCCTCCGGAAGGGCTGGCAGTAAAACCCCGAGGAGCAGCCCTGATGGAGGCATGCCACATGGCAGAGAGGAGAGGGTCACCCTGCCTGCAGCCCACCTCCAGGCGATGGTCTGCCATGCTCACCTTGGTAGCGTTGCGGTTTGCATAGTTGACACAGGCGTTGTGGCTCTGGTTCAGCCACTGAAAGGCAAGGGGAAGGGGTCGGGGAGGAGAAGTCAGGAGAGCTGTGGTCACCTCCCTGGAAGCTAGGCCTGGCCCTGGGAGGCCACAGTCCTCCAGAAAGACACAGGTCTCTATTCATGGTGGCTCCATCCACCCCCCAAGGTAGTGCGACCAGCCATCCTGATTTGCCGGGATGATGCAGGTTTCAGCACCGAAAGGCCCCATTCCTGGGAGACCCCTCAGTTCCTGGCAAACCAAGACACTGGCCCCATCCCACCCAGCTGTCCATCTCAGACCAGACCCGGCCCCCTCTCCCAGGATTCTAGGGTCCACAGCCCCAGATGGGCCCACTGCCTCTGTCGCATCATCCTTTTTACATTGATGGCTGGACCAAAGGTAGACATCACTCTGGAAGGGCCCTGGAGCGGCTGGCAGCCTTGGGCCCCTTTCAGAACACCGCAGCCCAGTGTCCCGCACCGCCTGCAGAGCCTAGACAACTCTATTAGGAGTTTTTTCCCCCTTCAGGAAAACTCTGACATTTTCTCCTGAAGACTAACAGGTTTTTCTTCCTGTCCTGCTTTGCCTACACAGACACACACAGAGCTACTGTTCTGAGACAGCCACAGCCCAGACTGCCTCCAAGGGCAGAGACCAGGGGCCGCAATGCTCTTTCACCCACCTCACTACCGTAGGGCTGAGGGTGGATTACCTCCCCCATAGATTTGGATGAGGCTGATGTCAAAATGAGGCTGAGGGCCTCAGGTCACTGGCCATGGAACAAGCATCCAGGTGAAGCCAGCCCTCATCCCTTCTGGCCCAAGGGCTGCTGGGACCTGCTCAGCAGGACCGAAGTCCTGGGGTTTCTCCCAGCGGCTTCTGGGTTGGGGAGGAGTCGGAATGGGGCAACTTTCCACAAGGGGACTAGAACCAGCACTTGTTGGGTGCCCTCTCGGGAGCCTTCTGTTCGCAGGGAAACTGTTACCTGCCAGAAGACAGTGGACGCCAATGTCTGATTGGGCAAGAGAAGACCAACAACCTACGAGAGAGAAAGAAAAGGCTAAGGAAGGCAGAAGAAACCCCCTATACTTTAGCAAAGAAAAAGGACACAGTCACGAACAAAAGTGAGCTCGATCTGTACAAACTGATGTGCTTGATCTGTACAAACCAGTGCCCAAAGTGAGTTGACATACAATGAAGAAACCATGGTTGCAGAATTATATGACAGCATAATCCCATTTTTATAAAGGGAAAAAAACCTCACCATATATATCATATACACAAATACACATACATATACATATCTCCAAGCATCAAAAAAATCTTTAGCACAGCATGTAGATGTCCCTGCAGGTCAGTACTTCTTCACATTCTTCTTGAGTATTTCTGTATTCTTTTTAACAACAGACATGTGTATTTTCATAATTGGTGTCCAAGGGAACAATAAAAAGAAAGGAACACACAAAACAAGCCCCTTTACTTCCTCCCAGCTAACCTGGCTTCTTCGCACCCTAGCTGTCCAACAGAATTTTTGTGAGGACTCAATAATATTCATTTCAAAGGCTTTAAAGGAGATCAGTCCTGGGTGTTCATTGGAAGGACTGATGCTAAAGCTGAAACTCCAGTACTTTGGCCACCTCATGCGAAGAGTTGACTCATTGGAAAAGACCCTGCTGCTGGGAGGGATTGGGGGTAGGAGGAGAAGGGGACGACAGAGGATGAGACGGCTGGATGGCATCAGCGACTCGATGGACATGAGTTTGGGGGAACTCCAGGAGTTGGTGATGGACAGGGAGGCCTGGCGTGCTGCGATTCATGGGGTCACAAGGAGTCAGACACGACTGAGCAACTGAACTGAACTGAACTGAACTGAAAGGGTGTGTGCTCAGTCGTGTCTGACTCTTTGAGACCCCATTGACTGTATCCCACCAAACTCCTCTGTCCATGGAATTTTCTAAGCGAGAATACTTGAGTGGATTGCCATTTCCTCCTGCAGGGGATCTTCCCAACCCAGGGATCGAACCCACATCTCCTGAATTGGCAGGCGGATTCTTTACCACTGGTCCACTTGGGAAGCTCCATATTTAAAGGCCTTAAGTGTTTTAACAACACAAGTAGGGAAATTTATATATTATCTCTGGGCCCCCATGAAGCAAAACCTACACTATATTTAGGCTATTGAATGAAACATAGATGTCTAATAAGTATTTGTTGAATGTGTGAATGAATGAATAAATACATACATATGACCAAGTCTGGTTACGTTAAGTGTGGACCCATTATTCCCAAAGCCCAAATATCACCTAAGACCTAGACCCAATGACTTTATTCTTTTGGTTTATGTCCAGACTAATTGCCTGATCTTGACACTGACCACATCTTAGACTTCAAGGATTCATGTGTGTCTGTGAGATTTACCTTTTGAGTGCTTGTGTGAAAAATAACATCTACCAAGTGCTGCTGCATATGGAAAAAATGTGCACAGCCATCCACATATTGACTTATTTATTATTCCTGTAGATAAAATGGCTCTTTGGCAAGAATTTCTGTAAGGAACAAGTATAAACATTCAATTCTATGCAGTAAATCAAATTCTAGACATCCTTAGCAGCATTAGTAAATCATGTTTTAAACATTAAAATGTTTTAAAACAGTGAAATGCATACACATTTATATTTATTGGCCCATATCAGTTTGAATAAAATTATATAATGTAAAGCCATTCCATAGCACCAATGAAGGATTGTCTTATGATATTTTTCTCCCCCAAGTAAGATCCCAACTCGATTTTTCTTCACAATGACAGCTTAGGGTGCTGGAGTGAGAATCAGGGACCTGGGGTCTCAGCTTTGGCTCTATTCCGGTGTGGTCTCCAGCAGAAGGCTTGCCCCTTTGGGGTTCTAGCTTTCTTCCCTGTAGGGTGAAGAGGTGACCTTGGATTTCCTATCTCAACTTAAATTCTATTCCCAGAGTCCAAGTAGTAGGTATGAAGCCAATACAGATGGTTCCATTGTCTGTAAAAGGGAATTTTCCCACCAGTCCTGCCAAGAAGGAACCTCAGGGGACCCAGGATCTCCTCCTAGTGCCCTAGGCAGGAGCCAGACCATAACGAGGAAGCTGAGCCTAGAGAGGCCAAAGCTGGGCAGACAAGTGAGCCCACGAGTGTGTGATATGCATGTGTGTGTGTGTGTGTGTGTGTGTACATTCTCCTACCCTGGGATGTACATGTACGTATGTGTATGTCTGCCGGCCTCCTGAAGCCCAAGGAAATAAAAGCTATTTTCCACTGTTGGGAAACACATTCCCTTAACCCACCGGTTTACATAACACAGGTGTGTTATGAACTACATTGCATTCTCCCCCTCGGTTCCCTTTGCACCCCCTGAACTGCGCTTGGGTCACCAGGACCATCATAAGATGTGGCCCATGGGACTCACTGTATTTACCAGACAGCTGTTGTCCAGGACACTCACTGTCCATTACATTGGTCCCCTTTATGAATCCTCTTGGAGGAAATTTTCTGGTTTCAGGATCAGAAATTTATACTTCTGAACATCTGGTTTGCATCTATCTCATAGACACAGGGCATCCAACTGTGTCCCTCTTTGCACTGACTGTCAAGATGTCCAGGCTGGGTCTCCACAACCCACATCTGCCAAGGAGACAGACCACACTGCATGTGTCTTGTGTGAAGCTGGACTTATACCTTTATTTTATCTTTTCTTCTCTAACTTTCCTTTTGTCTCATTTTCAACTTACTTGTTTTTTCTATGGCATGCCTTTTTTATGTGATATTGAGTTATTTTTCAGAACAAACCTGCTAATTCACTTCAGTCGTGTCCAACTCTGTGCGACCCCATAGACGGCAGCCCACCATCAGGCTCCGCCATCCCTGGGATTCTCCAGGCAAGAACACTGGAGTGGGTTGCCATTTCCTTCTCCAATGAGTGAAAAGTGAAAAGTTAAAGTGAAGTCGCTCAGTCATGTCAGGCTCACAGCGACCCCATGGACTGCAGCCTACCAGGCTCCTCCATCCATGGGATTTTCCAGGCAAGAGTACTGGAGTGGGGTGCCATTGCCTTCTCCAGTGGCACCCCACTCCAGTACTCTTGCCTGGAAAATCCCATGGATAAACCTAAACTAAAGCAAATTAGTACCCAGTCTATGCAATACACACACACACACACACACACACACACACACACAGTGTAACCAGTGCGGTTTTCATCTGGTTGGCCAATCTGACCAGACTCCTGTCCCAAACTCCTGCACAGGCTGGGCACCTGTGCGTTGGCACACTTTCTTAAAGAGATAAATTAATCGATTGATTTCACCAAGCATTTTTCCTTATGTCACTTTCAAGATCTTTATTATCACTTTGGGGTCTGAAAAAAATAAAGGTTACTTTCTATATTCTACAAATGGGGCAACTGAGGCTTAGACAAATTCAGTGATCTGCCAGAGGCTTCAAAGCAAGCTAGAGGGAGTCAGGTCTCTTGATTTCTGGCTTGGGAGCCCCACCTCTCTAGGGCTTCCTTCTCAAAGCTCAGCTGCCTGAGTACAAGGGAAAAGTCATATTATATGCCCATTTTCGAGCATCTTCTATGCGCTGAGCTCCATCAGCTTCCGGAGGAGCCTACCAGAAGAGTTGAATATATAGCATTGAACCACAATAAACACAAAGACCAAACAGGAAAATGTATGGGGATGTCTTCTATAACTCCTGGGCATGGAAATGACTAGATGGTTTAAACAGGTATTTAGATGTGTGTAAAACTGATAAGTTCTCACATCCAAGCAGGAGGTGAGGAAAAGAGAGGTCTGGTTATCTGCCAAAGGAGGTGGTAGGCTGGAGCTGAGGTGTGCATGCATGTGCTCCTGGGAGCAGGAACAGCTGAGAGATGAGCTTCATTGGAGGCGGTTCAGGCAATCAGCAGATGGGAGTCCAGGGAGGGTGAGGTGAGAAGGCAGCAGAACACCAAGCCACACTGGCCAAAGGGGACGCAAGGGAGCCATCTGAGGCCGAGGCAAGAGGAACCGGGACCCGCCTTCCAGGTTCCTACCGTGGCTGGTGGGGCCGCAAGCATGCGGTGCCAGCCCCGCTCCCTATTAGGCAACACGCAGCACCATCTGCACAATCCCAGGAGCAAGAGCAGATATTTTATAACTTCCTTTTTTCTTTTTAAGTCTAAATTAAAAATAAATGTTCCTTCAGTTCTCAGATGTATATCTCTGGTGCAACCTGCCCACATTCCCTCACGCTGCCCTTTCCAGAACACGGCAGGGGAAAGGAGGAAAGAGATGAATAGAGAGAGGGAGCCAGTCCGCCGGCTTCAATGCCAGTGGATGGCACCTCTTCCAAGACGGAGATGCTTCAGTGTGGCCGCTCAGCGGGTAGAGAGCCCAGAAAGCGGCTGGGACCAGGGAACATGAAGGAGAGCCGACAGCCAGAATTCCCAGCCTGCACCCTATCTTGTTGCAGGACCTCGGCCAAATCGCACATCCTATCTTTGCTCCCATTTATAGTTCATAACACGACTGGGGTCCCCTCCACGGCTCCCGCCCCCTGGCAGCTGTCCTCTCTGCACATCTGTCTGCCTTTGCTTCCTCTTCCCCTTGGGTGGCCGGCCACAGGCCCTCGTGACCAGTGCTCAGGCTCTGGTGGTGGGAGGAGCTGGACTCCAATTCTGGTTCTTATATGTAGTGGCTGTGTGACCACGCACAAGTAACTTGAGGTCTTTGTGCCTCTGTTTTTTCATCTGTTAAATGGGGATGGTCGTGGTACGTCTCTGGATGACCAGGAGAAGTGAGGCATGGCAAGAATCAGGCACGGTGTCTGGAACGGAGCATGCGCTGCCCCCCCGCCCCAGGTGTTAGGTGTTAGTATCGTTCCTCTCCTTCTATCTCATTCTTTTCTAGTCTTTGCTGTTCTCTCATGTCTCTGACCTTCACAGTCTACATTACACAATTGAGCAACATTTAGTCCACAAAAAGTAGTGAGCTCCTGATGATAGAATCAGGGCTTTTCTCTCTGATGTTCCCCAAAGCACTCAGCACAAAGTTGGGCCCACAGCACACACTGGAAGAATATTGCTAACTTACCATTAAGGACATTAATTCATTCTTGGCCAAGGAAAAGATCTATGATGGATTGTGACAATGACCACCATCATCCATCTCTTTCTTACTCCTTTTATTAAAGTCTGATTGCATGAGGCTGTCGGCCTTTGAAGAGGGGGCAGTTTGAGTTTGGTCCCTGCATCATACCCGTGCGAGGGGAGGAATTTGTTTCCAAGCTCTTGGTATTGCTCTGGCCAATGGCATGTGGGAGGAAGTAGCAGTGTGCCAGTTCGAAACCCAGGCCTCAGAGACCTTATTTATGCTGGCCCTCTGTGCTCCTAACATTGCCAAGAGGTGACACGCCCTGACTAGTGTTCTCATTCATCCAAGGAGGATAAGATGTGAGGAGCAGAGTCCAGCCTGGTTGAGCTGACTCCCAGTTGACCCCAGACCTGCAGTGAGAAGCAAAACTGCCTCAATCAAGCCCAGTCTAGAGCAGCCAAACTCCCGGGTAACTGCAGATCCCTAAGAATGAATGCTATGGCTGCCGCTGCAATTTTGTGGATGTTTGTTACACAGTACTACAGTAGCAATAGCTGATTGATACAGGGATTGCTTCATATAAAGAGCGAATATGCTGTCCTTCCTGGGGAAAATTCTGTACCTCTACTAATGCACCTGTACCACCACTAATGTCTTCCCTAGTGATGCTGCTTCCTGAGCAGCCCAGCTTGTCAACCTACTCCAACTGGTGACCATTGGCCCAGTTCTGGGGCCACCCTGGCTGGTCCAGAAAGAAGGGAAGTTTGTAACTAAGCCTCATCTCAGGACAGAATGAGGAACAGGGCCGACTGTACCCCTATGCAACTGGCTCACAAGAAAAACCACAACTTCACTTCAGCCCTCCACCTTCAGAGTGTTCTAACCTCTGCAAAGAGAGGAGGTCTCAGCGTGGGAGACAGGCACCAAATATCCCTGTCTGCTTGGCCAGAAGGGGGGCATGAACAAGTGAAGACAAGGGCGAGGCAGCAAGTCTGTGGGTCACAGTTCTGGCCACTGTGATACTGAGACTCAGAACTGAGCAGACTCCAACCCCTTGGGCTGGCACTCGTATGAAAGTGATTCAAGTGATAAGAAAAAGAAAACTTTAAATGTATAAAAACAAATTCAAAGGGGAAACAGGGTGTGTGTCTAAACAACTGAGTGGTGAAATTTAAGTCAGGGGAGACTACAGGGTACAGAATCGTCTTGCTTGGCAGGAGAGTGGCAGAAATACTAGCCCTGCCGCCCGCCACTCCATCCTCATTTGGCTAGTCCCTCCTCACCCTCTGGGTTTCAGGTCAGTTGTCACCTCCTCCAGGAAGCCCCCTCCAGCCCTCAAGATGACATGGGTCTCCTGTCACACGCTGTCTCAGCACCCTGCCTGCCCTCTTTGCAGTATTTATCTTGGTAGTAAATATATGTTTAAAATCTGTCTTCCTTGAGAGCTTCCAGATGCTTCAGAGGGATGAGACCACATAACATTCACTTCTCAAATACCCGGGAGTCCTCGCCGGCAAAGCAACAGTTCTTTAGCATCACACGCTTCTCCTCCACACTGATGCGTTCATTTCTAAAATGTTTCTCTTCATTTTCAAAAGACCTTGCATGGGCTCTGGTACTCAACAAATTGCCTGCTTTTTCCTTCGACTTTGTCTCCATCTTCTGATCTCTACAGCTAGTGGTCTGAAAAGTAACACTCGGACGCATTAGGGGTGCCGCTATTTAAAGCAGCCCAACCATTTCAAGAAAATATCTTTTGTCAAATGAATGTCTGTCCCTGACTGGTCCATTCCAGTTTAACTGAACCCCACCTCTTGGATGGTATAAACTAAGCCAGAGCTGCAGTGAGAAGCAAATCAGACACCAGCCATTTTGGTGTCTGATTACAATGGCCAGGAAGAAAATTGCGGTCGGGATTGAAATGTGTGAAAAAGTGGAGTCTGGGATGAAGAGGGTTAGGAGATGTGAGAAAGGCCCTGAGACTCAGCCAAATCCTCACATAAGTGGACCCTCCACGGTCCACCCATCCTCCCCACGGAGAGGATGTGACTTATACCAGCACCTTTGCAGAAATGGGGTTTCTAAGTCTACATGATCATCTGCAGCATTAAAATGAAAGGGTTCAGAGTAGATAGGGCTCCTCATGTCCCAAGAAAATATCAGGTTTGAATGTAACCTGAGACCTCTGAATTCACCAACAGGATGCTCCTGGTCTTCCCTCCTCAGCCTCCCAGCTGGATATGAGGGGTTTCAGCCTTGAGTAGCGGGACTCCCAGAATGACAGGAGAGAGGAGAGAAGGACGGCAGTGTCAGGGAGCTCAGGATCGAGGAGGGAGACATAGAGGCTGCCTGGGAGAACCTCAGGCTCGCTGCCCTGAGACATTATGGGGGCCAAGGGTAGAGGCTGGCAGCTGGAGAAATGCAGAGAGGACAGGATGGGGGCCCACACCCTGGCCCTGCCTCTCCCAGCCACAGGTGCCCAGAAAGCACAGGGCTGCATATTTCTTGAATGAAACCTGAGGACTTAGATGCCAATTGTCAGAAGCGATCACAGTTGCTGGGGGTCTTTCTGGGAAGGTACCTGAAAAAGGGGAGCCATGAACTGCACCCGCCTTGGGAACTGCCTTGGTGCACTGGCTTAGCCGCCATGCTTATGTATAAATTGGGATCTCTTTGCCACACATCAAAGGGGGAAAAGTTTCCATCTTCAAATGTTAAGCTTAAAATAAGACACTACATGGGTGCCAGTAGATCTGTGAAATCTGCTGACTAAACTGGCACCAGCTTCTGGGAGAAAACCAGCTCGTTTCTCCTGAGCTCTGGGAGTGAGCAGGATGGGGGCAGGGTTACTCTCAGGCAAGGTGGGAGCAGCATGGGTGGGGGGTGTCAAGTCAGGGATGCTCACCTGGGAAGGAGGTAATTTGGGTATTACTTCCAGAAGCATCTTAGCCAAGACACCTGCCAGCCTGACTCACCCCTTCCCTTTATCACTCAGGGACCCAGTTCCTAGCACATTCGCTGGCACCCCATTTCTATTTTGGTAAGCATTTTAGTGGTTTCTGCATGTGTATATTTCTTACCCATTCTATCAGAGCAGGGGCTTCCCTAAGGCATGGACTGGAACCTTCACTCTCCTTCAGCCCACGCCCTTACTGAGATGATCAGTGCTCGCGGGAGACAGCAGGGTCTTAGGAGAGGTGATGTGGCTGGTGGAAGCCAGGCCAGGGGTTGAAGTGCCCAGACAATCACAGTGCTCCCTCCCTACTGGGCAAGGTGGTGGCCCCAAGAAGGGAATGGGACCAATGAGTCTTCATGTTGCTTATCCACACCAAAGTGCTCAGATAGAAGGCCACAGGTTCTCCACAACCAGCGGCTCCTCCTGGGACCTGGCCTCTGGTCCAGCTGTTCTGAATCCTGGGATACAGCTACTTGGGGCTAAGAAGTGAGTCTCACCTAGGGAGGCTAGGTGAGTATTGTCATTTTGCTCCAGCTGCCACTGAGACCATCCCAGGTCATGTTGCCCATTAATCCCAATCATGTGTTCATACAGAGTGTCAGAGGCTAGGATTCCTATTCTCACATCCTACACATTTCTTTGCAGAGGGATGTTTGCTCCAGGCTGGGAGGGACTGGTCCTGGTAGGACATTCAGTGTCTACTTCAGCAGTAAAGCCTTGAGCAACACGGGAATCAGCACCACGTTCCTACAATGCCTACAAGCCCGTAGTGGCCCTGGGGTGATTGATTTGTCTTAGGAAGAGGAGAGAGAGGAAAACTATGGGCGTCCTCAATAACACTTGTGAACTAGAGAGAGTGTGGACATCCCTTGGGTTGGCTAGATTATACCAGTTGATGGCAGCCATTAATTTTGAAAGGGTCCAGTTGACCTATGAGGAATAAGCCCCAAACTCAACTTCTGTGGTTTGAGAGAGACGATACTGCCAAATGATACAGCTCTTTATTTTTAAGCATTGATGGAATATTTATTAAAAATTATTATGGAAGATCCTTGTTTGACTACCTATAGCTATTCTTCTCTTCTTTCTCACTAACAAATCCCTATAATTGGGGATTGACTATATATATCCAGCTGATTTCTAATGTAATGTAAACAAAACTGTTGTGTGACACTCTGAAGAGGACTACTTAAAGGAAAGTGACTCACATAAGAGGTACATCTTTTTAGTTCTCCCTTCTTTCTCCTCCCTGGGATGTAGATGTGATGACTGGAACTTCAGCAGCCATCCTGGGCTATGAAGTTACTGACACTAGAAGCCAGCACTGAGAATGATGTAGAAAAGCAGAAGTCTGGATTCACAATGACTGTGGGTTCTGCCTATCTCCAAAATTCTTTAATCTGAGAGGGAAATAAATTATTTTGTTTAAACTAGTATTGTTTTGAACTTTTTGTTATATACAAACGATCCTACTTCAATAATTTCAAAGTTATTTCAAAAATAAAAATATAGATCATTGTATGAAAACATATTAGACATAGCCAAGTACCTGATATACTCAGAAGCAAATTCAGAATCCTAAAGAGTTTTTCATTAGAAGGAAAGAATGAGAATAAATAAGAATAAATTCAAAGCAATAAGTTAAAAAAAGCCAGCCATAACAAATCAAAGAGGAAAAGTGGATATTATGAAAATAAGAAATGAATAAATTAGAAAATAAAAACAGAAGAATTGATAAACACATCTAAGAGCTGATTCCTAGACACAACTCTCAAAAATCCAGTTATCTTAATAAAGGAGATGGAGGTGAGAAGTGAGGACAAGACTCAAAGCTCAATCCTAGGAAAGACCATTATATTTTAAGAATCAATATTTAAAACTTTTCTACCAAAGACACCAGAGAGTAAAGAAAGAATGGTTAGGAGAAGAGATTTGCAATATATATAATTCAAAGGGTTAATATTCAAATATATAAGGAATTGGGGAAGGAAATGGCAACCCACTCCAGTACTCTTGCCTGGAAAATCCCATGGACAGAGGACTCTGGTAGGCTGCAGTCCATGGGGTCGTTAAGAGTCGGACAAGACGTCACTTTCACTTTTCGCTTCCATACATTGGAGAAGGAAATGGCAACCCACTCCAGTATTCTTGCCTGGAGAATCCCAGGGACGGCGGAGCCTGGTGGGCTGCCGTCTATGGGGTCTCACAGAGTTGGACATGACTGAAGCGACTTAGCAGCAGCAGCAGCATATAAGCAATACTTACAAATTAATTAGAAAAATATAGTCAATGGAAGAATGGACAAAGGATGTTAACAGCTAATTCATAATAGAAGAAATGTGAATAGTCAATAAATATATGAACAGAAGTGACATCTTTTGTTGTTCAGGGAAATTGTGCATTGCCTTTTACACAGGAAGCTCAGTTTCTGGAATGGGCCCTTAAGAAATCCTCATACTTGTACAAAAAAAGCTTTATAAGGATTTTCCCACAGCACTGTTATTTCTAATAGAAAATTATCAGAAACAATCTAAATCCATCACTATGGGAGAGAATGTTACTCAGCAGGAAAAATGGAACGAGGAAGGAAGGAAGGAAAGAGATCTTTACATAGGCAAATTGCTAAGTGTAATTAAGCTATTTGTAGATAAATAAGTATATTTTTGTATTTTTAATGGAAAAAATACAAAACAAAACAAAAACTTTAGTGATGATTCATATTTATGCAAATACCTAGGAAAAAATACTGAAAGTTCACATTAAACTTCTCACAGAGGTTACTTCTGGGAGCAGATTTGAAGTTCAGGATTGTCAGAGGAACTTTAATATTTTTTTGCATTGTTTGAATTCTGAGTTGAGAGAACATATTCATGTATTACTTGTATAACTTTAAAAATATTCTTTAAAAAATTCTTAGTGATATTTTTGAATTCTAAAGAACATATTCATGTATTACTTGTATAATTTTATAAAATATATGGAGAAGATTTTTTTAATCCTAAGTATATTTCTGCACTCCAAAGATAAAGAGAAAAAATACCAAAAGATCCCAAAGGGAATGGGGGAGGTTTACCTATAAAGAAAAAGAGAATCAGGCCAACTATTGTTCATGTATAAGATGGGAAAAAAATCATTTCAGATATGCAAGGACTCAGAAAGTATTGCCCACACACTCTTAATATTATTCAAAAAAGTACTCTAGCCAAGCATAGAGAACTCACGCACACACACACACATGCAGCCTAAATACTTGTGAAGTTTAATATAGGTGTTAAGGAAGGGTTCAAAAAGCTGGTGAGATTCCAGACTATATACAAAATCTGGGCAAGTGTATATGAATGAAATGGTATAAAACAGGGTAAGATGGTGTGCTAAAAATCTCTTCCTCTATGAGTAGGATTGGGGAGGTCCTATTTCCTATTCAGTTATTGATATTGATAAGGCAAATACAATGAAATCTCTCTATAACACATTACAGGTGAATGGTAACTAGAGAGGATCAAGATGCTCCCCTTCCAAACTACTTAAGAAACAAAAAGGACCAATAAAAATTCAGTCTAGTATAAATCAGGAAAATAAATGGAAACAGTAACAAACTTACTACTGGATGGCTGGGATAAGTGCTCACAATAACCAGTGGCAGAATAAATATGAGTAAGTTCCATTAATTATTGACGTTAAAGAGTTTCTCAAAGTGGGTTAGGAAAAAAAGTAGAATTCAGTTCAGTTTTGTCTACGAGAGACATATACACAGAAATATCACTCTACTGAAAACGTGTAGGCAACAATTTACAAGTCGAACAAACAAAAAGGGAATAGAAATATTAACATGAGATGAAGTAGAATTCAAGACAACGATATTCAAAGAAACAGATATTTCGTGTGTGTGTGTGTATGTGTACATCTGTGAGACAAAGAGAGAGGTGGGAAGGTGGAGATTATAACCTCAAAAAGATAAAAATGTCATGAACCATCCAAACCCCACTGCACTGAAATACACACAGCAGCAACCATGAGAAATGCAAGGAAATTAAACACACACAGTTATGGTGGGAGAGGTTTATAATACTTTCTCAGACTATTTCAGAATAATGTAGAAGTTTCAGGGAAACTACAAACGGATAGAGATGAGAATGATTCCTGAACATGCTGATACATATTTAAAATACATGCATAAAATGAAAGATTTCAAGTGTACAGAGAAGTCCAGAGGATAGTATAATGAACAGCCACATACTGCCAAATCTAATTATTTTGTTAAATTTTTGTGAAGATTTTCTTTTTAAAAGATGAAACATAAAAGATACAAGTGAAGCTCCTCCTGTTCAGCTAGACCCCGCTGCCGCTCTCTCCAGAGGTACGTAGTATCATGAATCTGTCGCTGAGTGTTCCCGTGAATGTTTGTATGACTCCATGAAAAATATACCCATAAATATATATTATTATATATTATGTTATATATTAATATATAGTATATATAATATTGCTTTATGTATTAAAACATTACATAAATTACATCAGACAGTATTATTACTCTGCTACTTTTTTTTTCATTCATCATTGTTTTTGAGATTTATCAGTACTGACAAATGTAGCCCTGTTCATTTTTTTCTTTCCTGTATTAAGTTTTCTAAAGTATGACTAAATCATGACTTATTTTTCCATTCTCTTGTTGATGGGCACTTCAGTGGTTTCCTTTATTTTGCTGTTATAAACAGTGTTGCAAGTATTTTCTTTTCATATAGAAAGTGTTTTGTGTATGAGGTGAAATCTAACTTTATTTCTTCTCCATATAGGTAGCATCATTTGTTAAAAGGTCCATCTTTTTCTCCACTGAACTGTCAAATATCAAGACTCCATATGGGTATGGACATATTTCCAAACTTTCTATTCCACTCCAATGACCTATTTGCTTATCCCCAAACCCAAACGAAAACTCAGTTGGTAAAGAATCCACCTGCAATGCTGGAGACCCCAGTTTGATTCCTGGGTCGGGAAGATCCACTGGAGAAGGGATAGGCTTCCCACTGCAGTATTCTGGCTTGGAGAATTCCATGGATTGTATAGTCATGGGGTTGCAAAGAGCCAGACACGACTGAGTGACTTTCACTTTCACTTTTATACTACTTCCTAGAGTGACTCTCTTGTTACCACATTCTTGAAAATTGTCTTGGCTGTTCTTGGCCTGTAGCCTGTTCATTAATTTTTAGTATCAATTTGTTAAGTTCCATGAAAAATCCTGTTATTTTGATTGGAATTATATGCAATATAATTTGAAGAAAATGAGTATCTTCATGATTACAACTACTTCTACCCAAGGTGATATATTAATCCATTTATTTAGTTGAAGGGTTCCAGTGGCCTTCAATAAAGTGCTGTAAGTTTTTCCATAAAAGTCTTGCATATCCTTTCTTGAATTCATTTTGGGTAATTTATTTTTTCTTGCATTTATTTTGGGTAACTTATCATTCTAAGTGCTATTTTAAATGTTTTTTTTTTTTTTAATAAAAATCTAAATGTTTGCTATAGGCTTATAGGCAGACATTACTTTGCCAACAAAGGTCCGTCTAGTCAAGGCTATGGTTTTTCCAGTGGTCATGTATGGATGTGAAAGTTGGACTATATAGAAAGCTGAGCACCGAAGAATTGATGCTTTTGAACTGTGGTTGGACTTCCCTTGGACTGCAAGGAGATCCAACCAGTCCATCCTAAAGGAGATCAGTCCTGGGTATTCATTGGAAGGACTGATGCTGAAGCTGAAACTCCAATACTTTGGCCACCTGATGCGAAGAGCTGGCTCATTTGAAAAGACCCTGATGCTGGGAAAGATTGAGGGCAGGAGGAGAAGGGGACGACAGAGGATGAGATGGTTGGATGGCATCACCGACTCAATGGACATGGGTTTGGGTGGACTCCAGGAGTTGGTGATAGATGGGAGGCCTGGCGTGCTGCGATTCATGGGGTCACAAAGAGTTGGACACGACTGAGCAACTGAACTGAACAGAACTATAGGCATATAGCAATGATTTTATATATTTGTCCTACATACAGAAATCTTATAAAATAGTAGTTCCAATAGTTTGCCTAGTCTCATGAATACTTGTGTTTATTCCTTTCCAATCCTAATATTTTTCATGTCTTATTCTACTTGTTAGTCTCTTAGGAAAATGACGGATAGAAGCTCTATTGTCAAACATTCTTACTCTGTCCCAGACATTAAGATTTTACCTTTATTTGATTCATCTTTAAGAATGGTACTTGCAACAGACAACTCAATCAAATAATGGGTGGAACTCAAGAGGGAGGGAATATATGTATACTTATAGCTGATTCACATTGTTGTACAGCAGAAACCAACATAACATTGTAAAGCAATATCCTCCAATTAAAAAAAAATTAATGGGTGGAAGACTTAAACAGATATTTCTCCAAAGAAGACATACAGATGGCCAACAAACTCATGAAAAGTTGTTCAACATTGCTCATTATTAAGAAATGCAAATCAAAACTACAGTGAGGTATCACCTCACACTAGTCAGAATGGCCATCATCAAAAAAATCTACAAATAATAAATGCTGGAGAGGATGTGGAAAAAAGGGAACCTTCTTGCCCTATTGGTGAGAATATACATTGATACAGCACTATGGAAAGCTGTATGGAGCCTTACAAAACTAGGAATAAAACTACCATATGACCCAGCAATCTCACCACTGGGCGTATACCCTGAGAAAACAATAATTCAAAAAGACACCTGTGCCCTAATGTTCACAGCAGCACTATGTGTGACAGTTAGGACACGGAAACGACCTAGATGTCCATCAATAGATGAATGGATAAAGAAGCTTTTATACATTATGTTGCTGTTGTTGTTCAGTCGCTAAGTCATGTCCAACTCTTTTGTGACCCCGTGGACCGTGGCCCACCAGGCTCCTCTGTCCATGGGATTCCCCAGGCAAGAATACTGGAGTGGGTTGCCATTTCCTTCTCCAGGGCATCTTCCTAACCCGGGGAGTGACGCCACATTTCCTGCATTGGCAGGTAGATTCTTTACTACTGAGCCACCAGGGAAGTCCCACAATGGAATGTTACTCAGTCATAAAACAGAATGAATTTGAATCAGTTAAAGTGAGGTGGATGAACCTACAGCCTATTATACAGAATGAAGAAAGTTTGAAAGAGAAAAACAAATATTGCATATTAGCGAATATACATGGAATCCAGAAAAATGGTATTGATGAACCTATTTCCAGGGCAGGAGTAGAGACACAGACATAGAGAATGAACTTGTGGACACAGTGGGGGAAGGAGAAGAACTGAGACAGTAGCATTGACATATACACTCCCACGTGTGAAATAGCTCGCTGGCAGGAAGCAGCTGTCGAGCGCAGGGAACTCAGCTCAGTGCTGTGTGATGACCTAGAGAGCCGGGATGGGGGTAGGGTGGGAGGGAAGCTCAAAAGGGAGGGGACGTATGTATACTCAATGCTGATTCATGTACATCAGAAACCAACACAAAATAGCAAAGCAATTATCCTCCAAATAAAAAAATGTTTTAAAGAATAGTACTTGCTATGGGGTTTGGTGGTTTTTCTCTTTTTTGACAGATATTCTATTAAGTTAATGAACTTCCCTTCTAGATCTAAATAATCTTTTTTTAATAATTATAAATGGAGTTATATTGTATCAAATGATTTTTCTGTATCTAAGTTATCATTTCTCCTTCAATTTGTTAAAGTGATAAACTACATGAATACATTCTCTAATGTTACCATTTTTGGTAAATATTATATGATATATTGTAATACATTGCTGGATTCAACTTGTTATTATTTCATTTAGACTATTTATGTATAATTTCATAAGTGATATTGGCCTAAAATTTTTCTTTCTTATATCTACTTACTTGGTATCGGTCTCAAAGTGCCTCATAAATGAATTGGGGAACATTTCCTCTTTTTTATTCTCTTTAAAGAGTTTTTTAAAGATTGAATTTGGCTATTCCTTTAGTGTATTCACCTGAAAGATCATAGGAGCCTAGTGGTAACTTCTGGTTTGTTTGTTACTTCTTTGGTGCATACATTTTAAGCAACTGATCTAATTTCTTTCTCTTTACAGGTCTTTTCAAATCCTGTATTTCATCTTGTTAGGCAGCTTTTGGTAATCTACACTTTTTTAGAAAAGTATCCATTTTTTCTAAGTCTTCAAATTTACTGCCTCAGATTGCTCAATGCATTCTGATCTTTTTTTTTTTTCCTCTAATCTTTTTTTTTTTTTTTAAACTTTACAATATTGTATTAGTTTTGCCAAATATCAAAATGAATCCACCACAGGTATACCTGAGTTCCCCATCCTGAACCCTCCTCCCTCCTTCCTCCCCTACCCTCCCACTGGGTCGTCCCAGTGCACCAGCCTCAAGCATCTAGTACCATGCATCGAACCTGGACTGGCGACTCGTTTCATACATGATATTATACATGTTTCAATGCCATTCTCCCAAATCTCCCCACCCTCTCCCTCTCCCACAGAGTCCATAAGACTGATCTATACATCGGTGTCTCTTTTGCAGTCTCGTACACAGGGTTATTGTTACCATCTTTCTAAATTCCATATATATGCATTAGTATACTGTATTGGTGTTTTTCTTTCTGGCTTACTTCACTCTGTATAATAGGTTCCAGATTCATCCATCTCATTAGAACTGATTCAAATGTATTCTTTTTAATGGCTGAGTAATACTCCATTGTGTATATGTACCACAGCTTTCTTATCCATTCATCTGCTGATGGGCATCTAGGTTGCTTCCATGTCCTGGCTATTATAAACAGTGCTGCAATGAACATTGGGGTACACGTGTCTCTTTCTCTTCTGGTTTCCTCAGTGTGTATGCCCAGCAGTGGGATTGCTGGATCATAAGGCAGTTCTATTTCCAGTTTTTTAAGGAATCTCCACACTGTTCTCCATAGTGGCTGTACTAGTTTGCATTCCCACCAACAGTGTAAGAGAGTTCCCTTTTCTCCACACCCTCTCCAGCATTTATTGCTTGTAGACTTTTGGATCGCAGCCATTCTGACTGGCGTGAAATGGTACCTCATAGTGGTTTTGATTTGCATTTCTCTGATAATGAGTGATGTTGAGCATCTTTTCATGTGTTTGTTAGCCATCTGTATGTCTTCTTTGGAGAAATGTCTATTTAGTTCTTTGGCCCATTTTTTGATTGGGTCATTTATTTTTCTGGAGTTGAGCTGTAGGAGTTGCTTGTATATTTTTGAGATTAGTTGTTTGTCCGTTGCTTCATTTGCTATTATTTGCATTCTGATCTTTTAAACTTCTATTATAGCTTTAATTATTCTATCTTTTAGTCCTAGTATTGTTCATTTGTATCTTCTTTCTTTTTTCTTGCTCAGTATTGCCAGAAATGACTATTTAATTACTCCTTACAGAAAAGCTACAAATTTACCCTTAATATATATTTCCAACAATATCAAAACACATATGTACAAGAGTACCTATT
Source organism: Bos javanicus (assembly GCF_032452875.1). Lineage (NCBI taxonomy): Eukaryota > Metazoa > Chordata > Mammalia > Artiodactyla > Bovidae > Bos > Bos javanicus. Next base: position 11,568,915 of record NC_083878.1, on the reverse strand, counting down.
CTTGCGTTATTCATACTGGCAAAATAATGGAAACAATCTAAATGTCCATATGTAGGAAAATACTGGAGTGGGTAGCCATTCCCTTCTGCAGGGGATTTCCCGACCCAGGGATGGAACACAGGGTCTCCCACACTGCGGGCAGTTCTTTATTGTCTGAGCCGCCATGGAAGCCATGTAAGAAAATAGTTGAATAAATTATGGGACTTCCACATAGTATATTGTTATGCAGCTATTTTTTTAAAAAAAAGAATGAGGAAGATCTCTATAAACTGATATACTGTGATTTCCAAGGTATGTCATTAAGTGAAAAAAACATTAGACAAAAGGGTTATATAGTATGCTGCTGCTGCTGCTGCTGCTAAGTCGCTTCAGTCGTGTCCGACTCTGTGTGACCCTATAGACGGCAACCCACCAGGCTTCCCCGTCCCTGGGATTCTCCAGGCAAGAACACTGGAGCGGGTTGCCATTTCCTTCTCCAATGCATGAAAGTGAAAAGTGAAAGTGAAAAGTGAAAGTGAAGTCGCTCAGTCGTGTCTGACTCTTAGCGACCGCATGGACTGCAGCCAACCAGGCTCCTCTGTCCATGGGATTTTCCAGGCAAGAGTACTGGAGGGGGGTGCCATTGCCTTCTCCGATATAGTATGCTACCTTTTATAAAATAGAAAGGAAAATATATTTGCATTTGCTTATTTTTACAAAAAAAATAGAAGCATAAAGTTATTTACTTAGAGAGGATAAGTGGGAAGGACCTCCCATGAAGGGTTAGAGAGGGAAATGGAATTGTATTATGCCTTTTTAATATAGCTAGGTGGTAAAGAGCCTGCCTCCTAATGCAGGAGACATAAGAGACATAGGTTGAATCCCTGGATAGGGAAGATCTGCTAGGGATGGAAATGACAACCCACTCCACTATTCTTGCCTAGAGAATCCCATGGACCAAGGAGCTGGTGGGTCACAAAAAGCTGGACATGACTGAAACGACTTAGCACACAGCATGCAATATAGCTTTGACTTTTGAATTATGTTGATATTTTATATAGTTTCAAAAATACAATAAGAATGGGGAAACATCTGAAATTCAGTGGCAACAGAAACAAATAAACTTAACTGTATCTCAAATAAATAACATATACACACAGAAGAAAATAATTCAAGTAACTTTTGAACACAGTCCTCTAACTATATGCTCTATAGGTAGGATCTATTCTATGGACAAAAAAAGCTTCAAAGAAATCTTGAGGTTTATTTAATACATTTTGTTGGATTAATATATGTTTGAGTGGCATTAATGCAGAAATTCTGAAGTTCTTTTATTTGTATATACAAGATTTTGTAACTGAATAAATACAGTGTTGTATTCTCATTCAGGGAGAAGAAAGATTGTAGATATGGAATGGAAGGAGAGGATTAACTCTGAGATGTTGGAATTAGAATATTGGAATTAGACATAATAGTCTGAAGTCATGATTTTTAAAAAGTTGCATGTCCTAGATCTGTCTGCTAAGAGGGCCTAGAAACAGTGACACTCCAGGGACAATGAGCGCAAGCACACCTAGCTGGCTAGATTTTGGTTTCTAAATACCACTCCCCTCTGAAGGGAATCAGGCTCTTTGGAGAAATGGATGAGCCCAGGTCCAGAGCAGAGAAACTACACGATAAGTTTGGAGTATCCATACACTCTGCCAGCAAGTACTGAAGTACATATTCAAAGAATGAAAATGTGTCATGTCAAATGGACAGAAAAATTGCCTTAAGGCTCTCTACTGGTCAAAGTTGGCACAATTTTTATAAAAAATTGAATAATGACCAAAGTAAATTATTATCCATGGAACACAAAAATATATACATACTGATAATTTTAAAAAACAAGAAAGTGGGAGGTAGAAGGGAAGACTCTTATTTATAGGAGGCTATAAATTAATAAATATAGAATGATATTTATGAAATAAATAGGAAATTTTAGACTAGGTAAATATCCTGTTCCCAGTCGTTTTTCACTTAGTGGTTTTAACATCTGTTGGGCATCTTGGCCATCAGTTTAGGCTAATATGAAAAAAGTTACTATAAACATTTATGTACAGATTTTGTACGGACATGTGTATTCACGTCTCTTAAAGTAAATACCTAAATGTAGGATTGCTGACTCACATTGTAAGCATATGCTTAATTTTATAAGAAACTGCGGTATCATTTTACACATACACCTGCCCTGAACCCAGCCCCGATTCTAGGATCACATCTCACACTTAGTTGTTATCTCTTTGGCCTCTTAGGTAAAATGTAAGAGAAATGAGGATGTGTGGTGAACATTATACAGCAACGAACTAGAACAAGTTAATACTACATATAACGATAAGGCTCATATACAGCTGAATGAGGGAAGCCAAGCCCCCCAAAAAAGTAAATTTATATAAGTGACTCCATTTATATAAAGTTTGATAACAGGCAAAATGAGAATACAATGAAGGAAATCAGAAAAGTGGTTCCCTGTGAGGATAGTGGCTGAGAGGGGTTCATGAGAGCTTTCTGAGATGCTGATAATGCTGTTTATCTAAGTGATGTCTACTTTGTTGAGCTCACTTTGTGAAAATTTATCAAGCTGTACATTTATGACAAATGCAACCTTTCTGTATATTCGTTTTACTGCAATATAAAAAAAAATTGAATAAACTTAATCTCGATTTCAAAACTGGACAAAAATAATGCTGAGTTCTTCAGCTTTCAGAAGGCATCCTTACTTTCTGATTTCCCAAGCTCTGTAGAAAAACTTTCCTGTAATCAAACCAGCAAGTCCTAACTACTGACAATCTATGGGAAGAGGTTTGATAACACACATCAAGAGAATTAAAAAGAAATACATGCTTTCTACAATAATTCCCCTCCAGGAATTTATCCTAAATCAGTAACTCACTCAAATATTTATGAATGGTGATGTAAAGCTATACATTAAAAAATACTTTAGAAAAGAAAACCCTTTGAAGGTAATACTTACAATTGGCGTCCCAAAAGGAATGTAACCTGTGAGAGGGCAGAGAAGAGTCAAGCTGTATAATCCTCGGCCCCACCTGCCTTTCAACCGAGATGGCACAGAGACTTCTGACCTTGATCTTAGCAGTCGCCCCAAGGAAAGGGCTTGGTCAGTTAACCAGGAGGCATCTCCAGCCCCCAGACCTTCTCCCAGCTCAGCCCTCCCCAGGACAGAGGGCTCCCCGGTGTCCCCCAACCTCTTTGTCTCTGTTCCCCTCAGTTATTCTGCTCCAAAACCAGGGCCCCCACTCCTGAAGGGGGCCACCCACGGCTGGGGCCCTGGCACTCTGCACTTGGTAGTCCTCCCATGACTTCTTCCATGAGGCCTCACACCCCTGCCCACACTCCCCACAGTGTCTCTGAAGGCCCTGAAATGTCCTCCACCTTCCCTCATCTTGTCTTTCTAAAACATACCCTTACTTTCTTGCCATTATGACCATTACTGGAGCCTTCGTGCCAGAGCTCTCTGAATCTCCAGGGCCCTGGCTGGACATCGACAGATCAGGAAAGGGCTTGCGTGTGGTGCTGCTGGGCCCTGGCCCCCATCTCATGGCTGCTCACAGCCCTGGACTATGACACGGCTCCCTCCTTTACCCACACTGCTGTAGGTGGGCATCCTCCTGTCCCAGCCTCTAGCTTCCAGCAGCCAGTCAGCTGGTGGCTGAGCAGCAGGGAAGCACACTTGCATGGGTCACTTCTAGAGCAAACATTGGTCTCCTGCGTATGCATACAAGGAGACCACTCTCCTACCCGCAGCACTGGGGAGAGGCCCAAAGACTGAGCAGAGAATTGCAGGATACAGTTGTCTCAGGTGGAGAGCCTGCTATGGCCCCGTGCAGGTACTGGGGAGCACCCATAGCCATGGCTACAAGAACCTTCGCTGCCTTGGAGTTTCTCATGGCCGAGCCAGGGTCACGGGCACTAACTGCCCTGGTTTACACAGTGACATCACATGGCTGGCTATATTCTCCCACCCTCATGAGGTCAGGCTCTCTGAGGGTGGGGACACTGACTCACCTCCTGTACTGAGAACATCCCCTGGTGGGGCTTCCCAAGGCAGCAGTCAGCAGCCCCCCAATCCACCCTGCAAGTCAGGGGTGGGGGATCCACTCAATCACCCTGGGAAATGGTGTGGAGGAGGTGTCAGCACACTGGTGTGAGACTGGCCTCTGTTTTGTGACTCTGGACAAGGACCCTAGCCTCGCAGAACTGGAGGCAGGGTAACCACGCCAGGCCCAGCCAGTGTACAGGCAAGGGCTTTCTAGGCCACTAAGCTGTACATAAGCTGTGTGTAGCTCAGTTGGTAAAGAATCTGCCTGCAATGCAGGAGGCCCTGCTTCAATTCCTGGGTCGGGAAGATGCCCTGGGAAGGGATAGGCTACTCACTCCAGTATTCTGGCCTGGAGAATTCCACGGACTGTATAGTCCATGGGGTCGCAAAGAGTTGGACAGGACTGAGAACGTTCACTTTCAAGCTGTACATAGAGCTGTCCCTCTAGTGGCCACAGGGTGGGGACTTCCTGGGGGCAGGGATCTTAGACACATTCTCCCACTGCCCCTCTGCCCTCTGGTCTCCATGCAATGGGAATCTGCCTCCCTGTGTGTGCAGTGGTGCAAACTCAGCATGTACATGCAGCTGCTGCTGTTGCTAAGTCACTTCAGTCGTGTCCGACTCTGTGCGACCCCATAGACGGCAGCCCACCAGGCTCCCCGTCCCTGGGATTCTCCAGGCAAGAATACTGGAGTGGGTTGCCATTTCCTTCTCCAATGCATGAAAGTGAAAAGTGAAAGTGAAGTCACTCAGTCATGTCCAACTCTTCGAGACCCCATGGACTGCAGCCCACCAGGCTCCTCCATCCATGGGATTTTTCAGGCAAGAATACTGGAGTGGGGTGCCATTGCCTTCTCCGGTGTACATGCAGAGGGCAGGTTAAAGGTAGGATCAGAGACAAGGGAGTTAGACTGGGGATTCACTGCATGAAAGGGCTGAGCAGGGAGAGGGGCTTGGAAGGAAGGCACTCTGCATGCACAGGTAAGAGAGGAGTGACTCGCGGAAGGCAGGGCTGTCCTAACAAAAGTCACCCTGAAGCTGCCACTAAGTGAGCGGGGTATCAGCCTGGAGTGGGGGCCCCAGATTTACCTGTGGATGCCTCGACTCCATCCCAACCGCTCAGGCAGAAAAGACAGACAGACACATTTCAAAAGCTCCATAGGCTGGCCAGTCTTGTGCAGTTGAGCCAAAATGACCATGCAGGTGCAAGTGTGGCCATGTGTGCAACAGGATGTAACATCCGGATGCCCTTGGAGCTGTGACCCTCAACAGTGGCCCAAATTGAGAAGAACCAGAGGGTCCCGAGGGCTTACCTGACATTCTAAAAGGCATGAAGATCTTCTCATTGGTGTCCGGGTGTAGAATAGCCTGGCAAGAGCAGGGAACAGGGCACAGGGTGACAACTGGGGAGGGGGAAGGGACGTGGGAGAAGAGAGGGGGAGGAGGTGAGGGACCCCCCCCAGGGGAGACTCCAGTGGCCTGTAGCTGTAGCCCATCTTGCCTTGTGGCTGGTCAGTCCTCCCTACCATTTGGGGCAAGTAAAAACCAAACACGGGCCACAGGCAGAGCTTCCCCTCCTGACAAATGCTCAAACCGAAGGCAGGCACGGCAGACCCTCTGTCCCCCATGCCATGCACACAAGAAACACAACCAGGATTCATGAAGAGAACCCACAGGGAAGGAGCTCAGGGGGCCCAGGGAAAGGCAGGCTGACCTGAGTGCTAGTCTTCAGAGATTTAGGCCTGGGTGCAGAGCAAGAAGGAAGCGGGTGGGGTGGAGTAGAGCAGGGTGAGGTGGGGTGGACTGGGGTGGGGTGGGGTGGGGGCGGGGCAGGGCAGGGTTTCAGAGGTCAGCAGAAGGGAACAGGAAAGGAATCCAAAATGGAATTACCTGCTTGATTTTCTGTGCGCTCCAGAGCTGGAAAGGAGGAAGGGAGAAAAAGAAAGGGAAAGAAAAGAAGGAACAAAGATTAAAAGCACATATTAGTTTAAGGTCTCATAGCCCCATTTTCTAACCAGGGGCTCCATCTCAAAGGGCTTTAGAGGCTCAGGCTGTTTAGAGGTAACTACCTGCCCCTGGTTGCCCCAGCTTCCCTGGACTGGGGCAGGTGGCATCACCAGGAAGGAAGGCCAGGGATCCCAGAAGAGCAGAGCTGGGGGGACTCATCCAGACTATTTAAACCAAGGGATCTCAACTCTGACTGTGCTGTAAAACTACTTGAAGAATTCTTCCAACATGTTCCTAACACTCCCTAGTTCATTTTACGGTACAGATAGGTAAGAAGCCCTGATTTAAATGAAGATACTTTTCATTTAAGTACCTGCATTTCATTTCATTAGGTAGATACTTCAGCTGTCTCCCAGAATCACAAGAGACCGCACAGCATAATTTTTCAGAGCTAGACAGACTGCCTGGATCCCTGGATTTGCCACTTCTACCTCTGAGCCTCAACTTCCTCATCTGTAAAATGGGGATAATAGCTGGGCTCTAACATTGTTGAAGAGGCATATGAAAAGTGCCCAGAGCAGTGCTGGACACACAGTAGGTGCTTTACAAGTGCTAAATCTTATAGATATTATTATTCTTATTTTTGTTATCGTTATAAGAAGGTTGTGCACTTTCACATGAATGAGAAGGTTGTATCTTCCAGCACAGTGTGGGGACAGGCTACAGGAACAGAACAATTTGTCAATTTCTTCAAATAATAAAAAATACTGTACTTCATTGACTCTGCTGCTGCTGCTTCTAAGTCGCTTCAGTCGTGTCCGACTCTGTTCAACCCTACAGACAGCAGCCCACCAGGCTCCCGCGTCCCTGGGATTCTCCAGGCAAGAACACTGGAATGGGTTGCCATTTCCTCCTCCAATGCATGAAAGTGAAAGGTGAAAGTGAAGTCGCTCAGTTATGTTCAACTCATAGCGACCCCATGGACTGCAGCCCACCAGGCTCCTCCGTCCATGGGATTTTCCAGGCAAGAGTACTGAATGGGGTGCCATTGCCTTCTCCTCATTGACTCTAAGACATCATTTATCCTAAGATATACTAATTGTGCCACTAAGAAAGAAAATTATGGCATAATACCATGATGTCCATCAGTTAAAAGATTCACCCCATTTAAGAGATGATAATATGTGATAAAATAACCTTTTGGAATCAAGAAAATATGGCAAGTAAAAATGTACACTGTAGGCAAATGAAAGGCCAGTGCATCTTTAGTGGATCAAGAAGGGTACGAGGTAAGAGGGGCGACCAGGTAAGCACTGATGTTTAAAGTTTTATAATGGAATAGCTATGCTTCATTTATATGGCAATGTCATTTGGGATATAAATTAAGCTGCAGAATGCTACTAGGTAGCAATAATAGAGTTATAAAATTGACATACAGATTGTCTGCTACTTACAATGAGGTTGTGTCCCAATAAACCCATTATAAGTTGAAATTATCACTGTCAAAACTGCATTTAATATTAATACATCAAACCTACCGAACATCATAGCTTAGCCTGGCCCATCTTAAAAGGGCACAGAACACTTACATTAGCTTACAGTTGAGCAAAATTATCTAACACAGAGGCTATTTTATAATATAGTACTGAATATCTCATGTAATTCATTGCATACTGTACTGAAAGTGAAAAATATACTGGTTGTGTGGGTACAGAATGGTTCTAAGTATATTGGTGGTTCCCTCCTTGATCTCGTGGCTGACTGGGAACTGCGGCTCACTGTCTATCCAGCATCACGAGAGGGTATCAGACCATGCATTGCTAGCTAGGAAAAGATCAATATTCACAATTCAAAGTACAGTTTCTCTGGATGCATATCATTTTCATACCATCATCAAGTCTGTAAACTGTAAGCTGAGCCATCGTAAGTCAAGGACCATCTGTATTAAAGTTTATGCTTTTACCAACAGTCGAGTCCTTAAGTCTAATTCACAGTCTAATCACTCTGATTTTAGATACATTTCAAACATATTTGATTGTCTGCTATTCCATATCCAGAAAGATTAGAGGCAGTAGATTTTTTAAAAAATTATAATTGAGGAACAGAGGGGACTAAAGAAAGAAAAACCAAATGTAGAATCACTGTTAGCCAAAGACAGTATGTGAGAGCATAACAGTCGAGAAGTAAAAAAATGATAATAGGTTGATCTTTCATTGCTCAAAGAGTGCCTTGCTGAAGTGCAACCCACCAAGTCCCAGTGCCGAACCAGGTGTGACCCCAGGCCCTGGGCACAAATTCCTGACACCCAAGGCTCTCCACCCCAAGTCAGAATCCCCTACATCCGTGTCCCCTCACCCTGTGGGGTCATGGCCCAGATCCTTGGAGCAGGGTCCTGCCTTTGAGTGCCGGCCACAGCATCTCCCAGAACCATGCACACACAGCAAACCTAAGACTTGTTTGTTTGTTTGTTTGTTTATAGGAGGCGGCCGTCACCTGGCTCGCACTCCCGGAAGACTCGCGGCCCCGCGGATCGTCGGTCTCAGGGATCCCAGCGCCCGGCGGAGCGCGAGGCCGCTTGGGACCACTCAGCGAGGTGGCACCGCCCCTCCGCGCGACCAGCTGTTTGTTTTTTTTAAACTAAGATGTCTTCATACAATTCTTATAAATAAAGAAAAAGATCCCCCGCCTGATGAACAGTCTGGGCTGAAAACACTGATCTAAGACATTAAAGGACAGTGTAAACAGCAGGCACTAGAACCAGCAGTCTACATTCCTGTGCCTACTGAATGTGTGACCCAGGGCAAATTGCTTTGCCTCCATGCCTCAGTTTTTCCATCAAACCATAGGTTGTTGTAAGGACGATGCTTGATGCTCCCAGCAGCAGGCATTTCCCTTTGGGTAGACAGCTAAATCTATGCTTTCCAGCCTCCCCACGGTCAGGTGGGCTCACACGACCAGGTGCCAGCTGATGGGCTGTAGGTAGAAATGGAGTTCGCCATTTCCAGGCTTGGCCCCAAAGCCTCCCACAGAGGAGCCATTGGAGGACAGTGGGGCCCAAGAAGACAGGAAAGCTATAAGGTGAAAGGAGCCTGGCTCCTGGACATCCGCATGTGCTGAGTCCCTGTGTGGCACTGGACTCTGACATGAGTGAGAAACAGACCTCACTGTCTAAGGCCCCTAAATCCAGGGGGTTTTGTTACAGCACTTGGCTTACACTGATATACTTGGCCCATAGATCATGCTCCATAAATGTCTAACATAAAGGGGAAGTCAGTCAAATGAGCAGTATTTTTCAAAGAACTTAATTATTTATCAATAAATTCATCTCTGTTGTTTCATTCCTACAACATGAGTAGACTACATCACACAAAGCAACTCATCTGAGAGACTAAATGACTCTGCTGTGGTTCCAGAGGCCTGGTGGCAGGACGAAGATGGAGGCCTCCTGGCCTCCAGACTCGTGTGCCCCCTGTTCTCTGGAGCAGACTGACGTCTGGCCTGGCCAGGGTGACAGCCAGACCTGAGGCATGAGAAGAGGAAGAGGACCTCGGCTGACTTCACCTGAGGTCCCAGAACCTCCCTTTGCTGCTGGGCAGCAGATGCACTTCCCCAGCACCTGTTCCTTCTCCCCCTCCCCGGGAAGACTAGCCAAGGAACACTTGCTACCCACGGCTGCATCTGAGTCCCTCAAGTTCAAGGGCTGCCTCCTCTACCCCCACCCAGCAATGGGAGACTCAGGCAGGTGCTGGCTTAGCAGCAAAGGCAGAAGTTCAGCAGGAATGTCAGCAGGTAAGGCCAGGAGGCCCGAGCTCACAGACATGTTCCCTCCCCACAATGACACCCACACACACGGTGTGGGCAGGCTAGTGCCACAGATAAGAGGCAATGGACCTGTTATCTATTTGAATCTCACAATCAGAAAACTGTTTCCATAAGACAGATGAGAAAAGCGAAGCTCAGCCACACCCAAGTTCTCACAGGTGGAGCCAGAACTTCAGGTTATGATCTGTGACTTAGATTCCTTCATTCATCTTCATGCATTCATTCACATTTAGTGAACAAGTGCTATGTGTCAAGCATCTTTCTGAGGGCATTGTACATATTAACTTATTAATCTTCTCAACAACCCTATGCGGCAGGGAGTAGTGTATCTCCCATTTTACAGATGTGGAAACTGAGGCACTGAGAGGTTCAGTGGTTTGCCCAAAGTCCCACAGTAGCACTGGGATTTGAACCCAGGCCGTCTGGTTCCATAATCCCACCCAAATCCCTATGCACGCATCTCTAAATGCTGGCACACCAGTTCACACTGTTCTGTCCCTTAAGGCATCTAGTATAATCTGGAGATCTTTCCACATCAGAGCATGGAGAGCAGTCTTATTCTTCCTAACAGAAACACTGAATGAACATATAAACTTCACCCTATTCAGTTCAGTTCAGTTCAGTTGCTCAATCGTGTTCGACTCTTTGCAACCCCATGGACTGCAGCATGCCAGGCCTCCCTGTCCATCACCAACTCCCAGAGCTTGCTGAAACTCATGTCCATTGAGTCAATGACACCATCAAACCATCTCATCCTCTGTCGTTCCTTTCTCCTCCTGCCTTCAATCTTTCCCAGCATCAGGGTCTTTTCCAATGAGTCAGTTCTTTGCATCAGGTGGCCAAAGTATCGGAGCTTCAACTTCAGCATCAGTCCTTCCAATGAATATTCAGGACTGATTTCCTTTAGGATTGACTGGTTTGATCTCCTTGCAGTCCAAAGGACTTTCCAGAGTCTTCTCCAACATCACAGTTCAAAAACATTAATTCTTCTGTGCTTAGCTTTCTTTATGGTCCAACTCTTACATCCATACATGACTACTGGAAAAACCATAGTTTGACGATATGGACTTTTGTCAGCAAAGTAATGTCTCTGCTTTTTAATATGCTGTCTAGGTTGGTCATAGCTTTTCTTTCAATGAGCAAGCATCTTATAATTTCATGGCTGCAGTCATCATCTGCAGTGATTTTGGAGCCCAAGAAAATAAAGTCTGTCACTGTTTCCATTGTTGCCCATCTATTTGCCATGAAATTACGGGAGCAGATGCCATGATCTTTGTTTTTGAATGTTGAGTTTTAAGCCAGCTTTTTCACTCTCCTTTTTCACTTTCATCAAAGGCTCTTCAGTTCCTCTTCACTTTCTGCCATAAGGTTGGTGTCATCTGCATATCTGAGGTTATTGATATTTCTCCCAGCAATCTTGATTACAGCTTGTGCTTCATCCAGCTCAACATTTCGCATGATGTACTCTGCACATAAGTTAAATAAGCAGGGTGACAATATACAGCCTTGATGTACTCCTTTCCCAATTTTGAACTAGTCTGTCGTTCCATGTCTGCTTCTAGCTGTTGCTTCTTGACCTGCATACTGGACTTTTAAGCTATTTCCAATCTTTCATTGTGGTAAAATATAAATAATAAAATGTACCATTTAACCATTTTTAAGTGGAAGTTCAGTGGCATTAAGTACATTCACATTGTTGTACAGCCATCACCACCATCCATCTCCAGAATTTTTTCACCTTCCTCAACTGAATCTCTGTACCCAGGATGTACTAATTCCCAAATCCTCCTCCCCTCAGGTCCAGGGAACTACCATTCTACTCTCTTGTCTCTTTAAATTTAACCACTCTAGGTATTTCATATAAGTAGAATCATACAACATTTGTCCTTCTGTGACTGTCTCATCTTGTGCTATTATGACCCTACTCCAGTGAATGTCCCTGGAGTTACCACCATTATATCAATAATATTTAAAGGAAAAGGATGAATGCATGCAGATATCTCTGGCAGGATACAGAAGAAACTGGTCCTTACTCTAGGGAGAAGTGGGGAATTGGCAGACAGGGAAAGGGAAACATTGTATGCTCTATTTTCTTTTGATGCCTTCAGCATTCAGTAGATTCTTCATGTGTTGGTGGTTTACTCACTAAGTTGTATTCAACTCTTGTGACCCCATGAACTCTTGCGACCCCATGAACTCTTGCGACCCCACGAACTGCAGCCTGCCAGGCTCCTCTCTCTGTCCATGGGATTCTCTGGGCAAGAATACTGGTGTGGGTTGCCATTTCCTCCTCCAGGGGATCTTGCCAACCCTGGGATCAAATTTAGGTCTCCTGCATTGCAGGCAGATTCTTTACCAATTGAGCTACCAGGGAAGCCCTTGTTCATGTGTTACCTACCCAAAAATAATTCTTAAAAATTTAAGAGTAACCATTAGAAAAATAGAAGTAACATGCACAACTTTTCAGCTCTTTATAGTCCTCTATGGCATAGACTGTTAATGATCCAACAAAACCTATGTCCTTTTCTGCCATAGTAATAGAAAGGTAGAGGGCAGGTGGCTGACCTGCTGCACTACATTTCCCAGCCTCCTTTGCAGGGCAGGTGGTTGGCCTGCTGTACTACATTTCCCAGCCTCCTTTGCAATTAGGCTTATCCTTGTGACTGAGTCCCTTAGTGGCATCTGAGAGGAGGTGAGATGTGCTTTTCCTTAGCTAGCTCCTCCCAACTTATACTTTCTATCACCTGCCTGTGAGCCAGAACAACAATGTGGCTGCAGCCCAGCGTGGGCCAGGCAGAGGGAAGAACCCAAGGAGATGGTGGAGAAACATGATGGAAGGAGCCTGGGTTCCTGATTGACCCTGTGGAGCAGAGCCACCTGCCCACCTGGAACTTGAACTATGACATGGGCAAGAGATAAACATCTATCTTATTTGAGCTGGTGTGTTTTGAGGTCATTTCATTACAGCAGTTAGTATAACCTTAACCAAAGTAACCCATCTGGGGTTTGGGGAAAGTGCTTCCCATGCTGTCAGGGAAGCCTCTCCACAGGAGAGAGGAAGGGATGAACACCGAGTCATGTTGAGGTTCTTCTCATGGCATCTGGAAGTGCTCCCACCTCAGGAGGTTTTGGGGTGAGAAGGGAGGGACAGCTCCATCTTAAATTAACTTCCTAGTCATGACCCGACCTCATTTGGGCTCATCCCATCTCCAGGCTGCACCAACAACAGTCAGGGTCACAGATCTGGGGCCTGGCTCAGCCACTAACTTGCCTGGTCTTCCTGTGCAAGTCACCTCACTCCCTAGAATTACATTGTTTTGTTTTTTTAATTAATGAGACAGGAGATGGAAGCCAGTCTCTCCAAGGTCCCTTCCCATCTAATGATGTCAATTCTGGCTTTCAGAGAGCCCAGGACAAGGACTCGGGCCTGATTTTTTTGAGTCTGGGTTTTTCCCTGCGACATGCTGGGCCCATGAGTTGAATGCTGGATACAGAAATGGCAGCAGATATCACCCACAAGCCAAGAGCTGGTTGATAATTTGAAGTTTAATGAGCCAACCCTGCAAACAGGTTACAAGCAAGGAAACCCTGGAATGTAAAGCACTTGATGGAGGCCAAGGAGACATGGTGGGCAGTCCATCCACACTGAGAATCTAGAACAGGGAGCCCCCTGCGTCTTCTTGTCGATCCACTGCAGCAGCTCCATTTTAAGCTACAATTCCTCAGTGTGACCTGGTCTCCTTTGGGCTCAGTCATCTCCCTCTGTGTTTCTGGCTGAACATTAAAATGCATAGCCCCAATCCCTTGGAATTTACTGGTGCAGCAACAACCAGTGTGGATGTGAGACTTTCGACCTTTCTTGATTTCTCAGCTTGCAGAATGAGGACACAGAGGACGTGGGGAAACAGCCTGGGAGAAAGGTTGCTGGAACAATGCAGACGTTTGCTGATTTCAGAAATGGCTTAAGTCTCAGCTGAGTTGCCATTTGAACTTATCAGAAACCCAGTGCGGAGGCCAAGCGAGGGGCAGAGGGTGGGCCCCAAACAAACTTCAGGAGGGAAGCCCCTCCTTCTCAGGGCAGAGACCTCCTATGCTCAGACCTCAGATGGAGGAGTCACTGCCCAGGCCTTGTCCCCAGTCTGATTCCTTCCGCTTCCCCTCTCCTCTTTCCAAGCTGCTTCTCCAAACCTCTGAAGCAGCAACAACAGAGCCTATTTATAACAACCTCTAAAAGGTAATTAAACAGAGCCTGAAAGGGATCCTTCTATAAGGCAGAGGATGCCTTCATGACACAATAAGAAATCTTCTTAATTCATCATTTGGGCCAATCCTATTACTTCTCACCATTAACTTTGTTGCCATGGTTACTCCCAGGTAATATGTACAAATGCAAATCTACGTGGGGCAAAAAATGGGCCAATTCTACAGATGAAAGGAGACAAATATCCCCCCTCAATCTGCTACACAACACACATGAGCAGTCACGACTTCCATGTACACACAGTTTCTCTCTATTAAGAGGCTGGAGCCTCTAGTCAAACCCTCTTTTGTGAATTGGAATTACAGATCTCCCACTTGCTAGCCATGTGACTTGGGGCAATTTACTTGGAGATGCGGGTTCAAGCCCTGGGTCAGGAAGATCCCCTGGAGAAGGAAATGGCAACCCACTCCAGTATTCTTGCCTGGGAAATCCCATAAACAGAGGAGCCTGGCAAGCTACAGTCCATGCAGTCACAAGAGTTGGACACAACTTAGGGACTAAACAACAACAACTTAATTTTTTGAGCCTCCATTTCCTCATTTGTAATATAGGAATATGAATACTTACTTTCATGCTTATTGTGATAATTAAAAACAATTCATTTATCCAACAAATATTTATTGAGCACATATTATGTGCTGGGCACCACTCTAGGCACTAAGAATATATCAAAAAAAAAAAAAAAAACGAAATCTCTGGTTTTGTGGAGCTTACACGATTGTGGAGACAAACAATAAACAAAAAAATAATAAAAAGTAAATTTGCTCATATGTGAGAAGGATAAGTGCTTCAAGAAACACGGGAAAGTAGAACAGAGTAAGGATAGGGAGAGTGTGCTGGCAGCAAGGATGGATTTTTAAAAATTTATTGTAGTGGGGTCCTCACGAAAGGAGGGGGTGAAGGATGGAGAACATTCAGGAACACGATGACATGACCAGGGTCACAGCTTCTGTCACAGTGGGGACAGAAAAGAAAAGGCTAGGCTGGAGCTGGGCTGGAAGAGGGGAGGGAGAGACACAGGCTGCATCCTCCACCCCCAGAAGCGCCTCTACTCCTTGGATCCCTTCGCTGGCATTTGGGGCTGGGTAATTCTTTGTCGTGGGGGCTGTCCTGTGTGCTGTAGGCTGGAGTTGGGCTCCCTAAAATTCCTTCTCTTGTCCTGCCTCTGGTTCTAGTGGCTCCTTCTTTTGCTCCCCCAACTTTTCTTTCCCTGGACAGATTCTCAAGTAGGGTGATGTTTAGTAAGGTGGTCAGGGTAGTTTTCATTGAGATGGCTTTAGAGAAAATACCTGAAGGAGGAAGTAAGCCATGCAGATACCTGGTAGGAGATTTTTCTGTCCAGCAGAACAGCCAGTGCAAAGGCCCTGAGGCAGAGTGGGCCTCCCAGCCTATCTGAGGGACAGGAGGAGGCCTGTGTGACTGACTTGGGCTGAATGAGGGAAAGAGCAGTAGGAAATAAGATCAGAGATGAATTGGGGCTTTGCAGTTTGTGCTGAGGACTGTGGCTTTTACTCTGAGTTTTTACTATAGAGTGGTCCTTAACAGGAGGGCAATTTTCCACCCAGGGGCCATTGGGAAATGTCTCGTTGTCATGAATTGGGAAGGAATGCCATTAGCACACAGTGGGTAGACCAGGGGTGTTGCTATACGTCCTACAGTGCACAGGGCAGCCCCCACGACAAAGAATTACCCAGCCCCAAATGCCAATCGTGCTGAGTCTGAGAAACCCTGGGGCAACAAACCCTGGAGCAGTTTCACAGGTCAGTCTGAGTGCTGTACTGGGAATGGGCAGAGGGAGCCCAGGTAGAACAGGAAGACCACCCAGGAGGCCACTGCAAGACCCAGCCTGGAGATGCTATACAGCACCCAGTACCACAAATGTAGTATCATACAAATGCTTCAGCTAATACTGATCACTTGCCTGTTTTGTGCTAATAATAAGGGTCAGCTTGTAGCTGCCCCAGAGGTGCTGGGTGCTGATCAGGATCCCAGAGGCCAGGGGTCAGGGCAAGTGGGGGGTGGGGGGCGGTGTCATTCAAGCCTCTGATAGACAATCCTGCTGATACCCAGAGAAGATTCAGGGTGCAAGTATTTTTAACTCTCTGGTATCTTCTCTGCTATTTTCAGCAAAACCCAAACACAGCTGACCCCATTTCTGCTCTGCCAGGGGAGGAGACCAGCAGGATCTCTCACATCTCAGCTGCCCTTTCGCCTTGGCAGGTTGCAGGCAGAACCCATCCTTCATGGGACCCCTGGGCAACCACTGTGCTGGGTGCTGAGCAGGCACCAAGGAAGGCGGGCTGGCTCCCAGCCTCTGGGGGTGTGGAATGATGGACCAGAACCGCCGCTCAGAAGCCGACAGTGGCTCCCTGCCCCCTCACTTCCGACCACCCCCGCCGCTCCCAAGCTGTTTTCCTTTCAGCACTTTTCCCTCCCCATATACCTGGTACAGGAGGATCCAACCACAGTTCCACTGTCCTGCTCCCCTCTTACTCCAGGACAACACAACCAGCATCTCTTCTGGGTTCCAGAAACTTTCACAATCTGGCCTGAAACTTCCCAACTTCCTCTCTCACCTTCTGTCCCTCTCTCATCATGCACTTTCTCTCCCTCTCTCTCCACTCTACTTCCCAGCCTTCGTCTGCAACTTGCAGGGACGACCCTCTCATGCCTTGGGTCTCTCTACATTCTACGTCCAACTGCTTGTGTCCTCCACGAAGCCTTTCCTCAGCACCTGTGTTCTCAGGAGTCTCTCACCACTGAATTCTTACTACCGCAGCCTAAATCCTGCCTCTAGCCACCCCCTTAAGTGTGCGCCTGCGTGGGAGCTGGCTGCATGAGGGCAGGAGCCTCCCAGTGCCCACCTACCACTGCACCTCTCATGTACCAGGTGCTCCACAGATGCCCACAGCCTGGCCTGACAGGGTTAACTGCACAGTGTGACTGGGGCTAAGAGACCTGCACACATGCCAAGCCCCTCTGATGGCACTTCTACCCCACCCACCCACTCTGCCTGTTAGCACACACATTCCACTCCAGAGTATTACCTTCCCTTCCAAATCTATCTTCAGACAGTGAGTGAAAAATGGGCATTAGATCTTCCAGGTCCAGTGTCCTTGTCCCACCACACATTAGTTATGTAACCTGAGATAAGTTTTGTAATCCCTCTGAGCCTCAGTTTTCTTGCCTGTAAAATGGGATCAATATAGGCATCAACCAAACAGGGCTTCTGTGAAGATTAATTGAGAGAATACATATAAAGTGCAAATATTTAGCATGGCTCCTGGCCTTTGGTGAGCTCACAGTGAGTGGTGACTCATTACCATGGGGGTCTTCCATATTGAACCCCACCCATCTCCATCCATACCAAACCATCCCAGCAAAGCCCCAGCCTACAAAAAGCACACAGCACAGCACTCAGAAACTTAGCTGCCTGGGCTTATGTTTTCGCTCTCATCTATGGCTTTGTTGTTTAACTGATAGCTGCAATCTTTATTAGGGTTCCTAGTACATCAAATATATACCTGTCAAGCCCAAAGAGTAATTTGTACTTATTTTTATTTTACTGTTAGGACTAACTTTTCACTGGTACAGCAACCTTTCAACAAGTTAACAGTCTCTGGAGGAGATATCAGCCACCCACTAACCCAGGTCATCAGGTGTGAATAAACTCTCAATCTGCTTGTAGCCCCCTGGTGGGATATTGTAACTGGAGGGCAGATTAGGTAACAAATTAGTGCATAAGATACCCAGTGGTGCCCAGACATTGCGTCAGGCCCATAGGCATCAGCACACAGCCACAGGCTTCTGAGTCACATGCCACCAAAATGACATCAGGGGAGGCACAGAGCCCAAAAGCACACAGGCTGTCCAGACCGAGGTCAAGAACCATCCCAGCCTCTTCAGACAGCACCGGCATGACCTTTGAGCAGGGCAAGCCTGAACCAGGGATGGGGACTTTGTGAATTTCTGATCCCTGAAGCTCCCCAGATCCTGAGCTGGTATGTCACTACCTGCTCTTGCTGTGGCCGTGGAGGCTGGTGGGGGCCAGGGCTCTGTAGACAAGGTCCAGGAGGTACTGGGAGAGCTGCAGCAGAGCCCAATCCTGATGTCTGGGGAGCCAGGAGGGCGTGGGGATGGGGGCTGAGCCGTGGACTCACACTGGCCTCCAGAGGGACGCCGCAGGCATCACCAACTGGAGCCAGAACAGGGAGGAGCGGCTAGTGCAGGTCCCCCCACCCTCCCCCAGCTAGTGCAGGTCCCCCCACCTTCCCCCAGCTAGTGCAGGACCCCCCACCTTCCCCCAGCTAGTGCAGGTCCCCCCACCTTCCCCCAGCTAGTGCAGGGTCCCCACCCTCCCCCAGCTAGTGCAGGTCCCTCCACCCTCCCCCAGCTAGTGCAGGTCCCCCCACCTTCCCCCAGCTAGTGCAGGACCCCCCACCTTCCCCCAGCTAGTGCAGGGTCCCCCACCCTCCCCCAGTGAGTGCAGGGTCCCCCCAACCTCCCCCAGCTAGTGCAGGACCCCCCATCTTCCCCCAACTAGTGCAGGGTCCCTCCACCCTCCCCCAGCTAGTGCAGGACCCCCCCAACCTCCCCCAGCTAGTGCAGGACCCCCCACCTTCCCCCAGCTAGTGCAGGACCCCCCACCTTCCCCCAGCTAGTGCAGGGTCCCCCCACCCTCCCCCAGTGAGTGCAGGGTCCCCCCAACCTCCCCCAGCTAGTGCAGGACCCCCATCTTCCCCCAACTAGTGCAGGGTCCCTCCACCCTCCCCCAGCTAGTGCAGGACCCCCCCAACCTCCCCCAGCTAGTGCAGGACCCCCCACCTTCCCCCAGCTAGTGCAGGGTCCCCCCAACCTCCCCCAGCTAGTGCAGGGTCCCCCCAACGTCCCCCAGCTAGTGCAGGACCCCCCACCTTCCCCCAGCTAGTGCAGGGTCCCCCCAACCTCCCCCAGCTAGTGCAGGGTCCCCCCAACCTCCCCCAGCTAGTGCAGGACCCCCCACCTTCCCCCAACTAGTGCAGGGTCCCCCCACCCTCCCCCAGCTAGTGCAGGACCCCCCCTTCCCCCAGCTAGTGCAGGGTCCCCCCACCATCCGGGCTTCCCAGCTGCCTGGAGGCACATGAGAGCTTTCGGGATAGAAAACAAAGCGGGCCCAGAAAACAGGACAGGCAGCTTTAAGCTTCTGAAGGGAACAAAGAGAGGAAACATGGCCTCATTTCCCAACTCTTGAAAACTGGAAAGAGTCCCAAGAGGAAAAGCCAGGCTGGAGGGGAGCTTGGGCTGAGAGCAGACACAGGGGCAGGAAAGGCCTGGAGGCTGGACTCCTCTGGTCTGTGAGGAGCTGCCAGGGTCCGAGGACCGGCCCCCCACCCTAGAGAGGGGTGTGTCAGGTCACACCAGCGGGCTCCTCGGTGCCACAGCCAGAGGGCAGCACTTCGCTCAGGAATAAGGACATCCGGCCCTGCCCTGTCTGCTGATGGCTGCTCCCAACCAACTCAGCAGGCAACACAGGCTCCTGAAGATAGACCTTGCATAGCCAGCACTGCAACATCATGCATCACTTCAGGGGCCCCGCACAAGGGCATCTGGCCAAGGATCTGCCTCTCTTGGCACCTCTGCCCCCTCTGCATGTGGCAGGCTGCTGTCCAGCACATTGGCCTGTCCCTTCCTCTAGGGGCCATCTTCCTCTAGGGGCCGTTCTCTCTGTGCTCAGGATGTTTTTCCTCTGCCCCTTCCCAGCGCCCCCTCCTCACTAATCCTTGGTCATCCCTCAGTCTTAGGTGAGAAATCTCTTCCAGACTCCCTGCTTCTGGTCAGGTGACTCCTCTGCTCTCCCACGGCATCATGTATTTTCACTGTCGTGGCCTGGATTCTGGGGCGTCCCGGGGGCAGGACCCTCCTCCAGCCTCTCCCCTGCTCTCCCCCAGCTCCTAGCACCAACACTGGCCTGGAGATGCTCCATAAATACATAGCAAAATAAACTGGATTGGGGAGGGCTGATGGCTTAGCCACCTGGCCCAGGGAACACCCAGCCAGGGACCAGCGGGTCGCGTGGACTTTGTGCCTAAAGGTGTGAAAAGGCAGGGCGGTGCCTCACAGTCACCAACAGAACAGAAGAGACTACAGCACAGGAAAACGTGTTTCTGGACAGAAAATAAGCAGAGTTTTAGGAACTGATCCAGCAGAGAGAAGGAAGCCATCCCTCAATGCCTGCAGAAGCCACACTTGAGAAGCCAGGCCATCACCCCCAGGATGCCAGCGAAGTTCAGGACTTGGAGGGCCCAGGCACCCCAGGAACAAAGGGCTAATCATAGGGCTAAACAGAGGGACTTGGTTGAAAATCTGAATTCAAAGCAGTAGGACCCCTCGGCCTTCTCCACACAGCAAGGGGGCTCTCACCACCCTCGTCTGTGTCCCCCAAACACTGGAAGGTTATCAACCTTCTGGAGAAACGGAATCCAAGTGACTCCAGACTTGGGAACACTAGCCCAGTGGAAAGAGGGAGCTGCTGCTGCTAAGTTGCTTCAGTCGTGTCCGACTCTGTGCGACCCCATAGACGACAGGCCACCAGGCTCCCCCATCCCTGGGATTCTCCAGGCAAGAACACTGGAGTGGGTTGCCATTTCCTTCTCCAATGCATGAAAGTGAAAAGTGAAAGGGAAGTTGCTCAGTCGTGTCCGACTCTTAGCGACCCCATGGACTACAGCCTACCAGGCTCCTCCATCCATGGGATTTTCCAGGCAAGAGTACTGGAGTGGGGTGCCATTGCCTTCTCCGGAAAGGGGGGAGCAGGTGAGGCTAAAAGCAGAGAAATCAATGAAAATCTGCAAAGTGAATATCGGGGCTTCAGCCTTGCTCCTCTAGTTGGCTTCCAGAATGCAGAGGTGAGAAGATACTGTATTTACAAAATAGGAAGAGGATCCTGCTGAAAGGAATAAAGAAAAGAAACAACCAAATAGCTCTCAGAAATTAAAATTTGTACTAGCTGAAGTTAAAAATCCGATAGACACGTTGAAAATAAACTGAAGGAAATTTCCTGTAAATCCAGACAGAAGGAAAAAGTGAAAGAATAAAAGAGAAGAAAAGGATAAGAAAATCTGAGTATCAATCTAAGATGTTGAATATTTGACTAATAGGAATTCCAGAATGAGAAGAAATTATCAAAGAAATAGTATAAGAAAAATTGCCAGAACTGAGAGACAGGAGTCTTCAGATTGAAAGAGGTCACCAGAAACCCAAAATAATGAATTTTAAAAGACATAGCATTGTGGAATTTCAGAAATAAACCATATACATAGAAAGGAGATCCTAAACATTCCCAAAGAGAGAAAACAGGTCACTTGCAAAGAATCAGGAATAAAACAGCACTGGATTTTTCAAAAGCTAGACTAGAAGCCAGAAGAGCAATGTCTTCAAAATTCTAAAGGAAAATGTTGTCAACCTAAAAATTGGAATTTTCTCCTCAGCCAAACTGTCAGTTAAAGCTGAGTACAGAATTACAATTACAAATTACATTTTTTTCAGATATAAAAGGACTCCAAATTTTCTTTCCACTTACCCTTTTTCAGGGAGCTACCAGAAGAGGTCTTCCACTGAAATGAAGGTGTACACCAAGAGGAGCTGAGGGAACTGTGCCCCAGAATTGAAAATTTCAGGGGAAAATATGGAAGTGAAAAGGGCTTCCCTTGTAGCTCAGCTGGTACATAATCTGCCTGCCGTGCAGGAGACCTGGGTTCAATTCCTGGGTTGGGAGATCCCCTGGAGAAGGAAATGGCAAGCACTCCAATATTCAGGCTCCTCTGGCCATGGGAAATCCCATGAGACTGGCTGGCTACAGTCCATGGGGTCACAGAGTTACATATAACTGAGCGAGTAAACCACCACCACCATTAAAAATATCAAAAAGCTGCTAGAAGATACAGTAAGAATTAGAGATGGTACAAAGAAAACTCTGTCAGGGAGAAAAATGAGGTAATTATTAAATCCAGATAAAACATAAAGTCAAAAAGGAGAGGAAACATAATCATATACAACAAAGTTGTAGTATTGCTCATATAATTGTCATAACGTGAATATTGAATATCCATAGACCCCAAAACTATGATAACTATTTTGGGAGGGTGATGAGGGTAGGGGAGAGAAATGTGTTTATGGAGGTAAATAATAAGAGAGATGGATCCTCAACTACCACACAAAAGAACTAGTTGAGAAATAGCAGTACAGATACGCTTAGTTTGAAATACAGATTTCTATCTGAAGAAACAGCTAACAGCATTTGCTTCTGGGGAAGAGAAATGGGAACTGGGGAGAGATGGGGCAATACACTATTTTTCCTCACAAGTGTTTTCGTGCTATTTGACTTTTTGAACTTTGAAAAAAAAAAACTGTGAGATTAATTTTTAATAGCTTTTAAAATAAAGCTTATGAACAAAAAGAAAAACTTCAGCACATTAACCATCTGTCTCTACAATCACTAGAGCTGCCCTATACTACATCTCCCTACCTTCCCCCCAAATCAGACAAAACCATCAACTTTTCAATTAGCTCTAGTTCAAGTTTCTACATGATATTAACAAAACAGAAATTGCAGTGTCTTAGCCTAATTCCATGGAGAAGGCAATGGCACCCCACTCCAGTGTTCTTGCCTGGAGAATCCCAGGGACGGGGGAGCCTGGTGGGCTGCCGTCTATGGGGTTGCACAGGGTCGGACACGACTGAAGCAACTTAGCAGCAGCAGCAGCAGCCTAATTCCACACTGTCTCCTCCATGTTTCTCATCCTCAGTCTAAACTTCCGGATAGTGGTATGCTGGTGAGTATTTTTGAGAAAAAAGTCCTGATTTATAGTATCTATCAATTTCCATGGTGTAAATTCTCACATTGTGGCTGATTTCAAGTCATCACTGCGGTGTCACTGAATGTGGAATTGGGAAAAGATGCACATGTCAGCGCCAGCAAATTATTGCCTTAGGTTTCTCTAGTCTTAGCAGCCTCCATACTTCCCACCAGAGCAGCTTACAGGAGGGCCCTGAGTATCCCCTCCAAAACCCACAAGTCCACAGGAGATGTAGCAGCAGTAAAAGTGGATTCTGGGGGGAAGAGAAGCGGTTCTGGCTGCAGGGCAGGGATAGCGAATTTGCCACCTTCCTTCCCTGCCACCATTCCCCCACCCCACTTCCAGAAGAGTTACCTGCTCATTGGTAACCCCCGGGCGCAGGGTCCCATGCTTATAGTCTTCCAGCAGTTGCACAGCCTCTCTGAGACGTCTCTGCAGGCAAAGAAAAGGGATACTGAGGGGCACAGATCCAGGGCTCCAGCAACACTTTCCCTTGCAGGGGTGCATCAGTATTGACCCAGCACTGACCATCTTCACAGTGTGCAAGACCTGCCCTTCAGTTTATGGGACACACGCAAAACAATAAAGAAGACTATAGCCTAAACGTCCTTTCACAGGGCAATGGATAAACGTTTGCCATTTACCCAGTGTAATAATACTATACACGTTATTCGGTGGTTTAAAAAGTAAAGTAGATCTCCATGGCCATATCTCCAAGGTATTTTTTTAAGTGTGAAAGAAATTGCAGAGGCGTATGATGCCATTCATTGTACCAAACAAACAACACACACAGAAAACAGTTTTTCCTATGAGAATATTTATGTGAGTAAATGTATCAAAAAAGCTCTAAAAGGAGACCCGTCAAACTAGTGACAGAGGTTACCTTGAGGTAGGAGGAAAGAGTTCAGATTTGGCAAGTGGCGTTGGAAGAAATTTTAGTCTTAATTGTAATATCGCAAGTTTTTATAAAGAGAACATATTTATGTAATACTTATATAATTTCTTCTCAACATTTAAAAAACACTAGCAGAGATTTACATACTCAAATACATATGGCTACAGTAACTGATGGGGAAAAAATAAAAGAGAATAGAATTGTATGATTTTTAAAATCTTAAAAACTAGAGACAGCAACACTGAGAGAAGGCAGTCTTTGTCCACCGAAAAGACTTGTATAAGAATATTCATCGTGGCACTCTGCAAATAGGCCCAAACTGCAAACAACTCAAATGTCAGTTGACAGACTGGGTAAGTATACGCACACAATGAAATATTACACAGCATTTAAAATGCAAACTACAGATATGTTACAATCGGATAAATCTTCTCAAGAATGGCACCCTGATATCTCTCACTCCATGTTCTTCTAGAACTTTCCCACATCCCCCATCCAGAGGTAGAGTCTATGTCCCTCCACGTGATTCTCGGCAGGCCTTTGTGACTGCCTTAACAATAGAGTGTTGCCAAGGTGAGGTTGTGTGACCTCTGAGGCCAGGTCATGAAAATGCCTTGCATTTCTACCTGGCTCTCTTGGGATGGTTGCTTTCTTGAAACTTAGCCATCACATTGTAAGGAAGCCCAAGTAGCCTATGAAGCGACCCATGTGGATTAAGAACTGAGGGCCTGGCCCACAGCTCCAGCTAAGTGACCAGCTAATGGTCAGCAACAATTGGCCCTCCATGGAAGTGAGCCATCTTGAAACGGACCTTTCCCCCCGTCAAGCTGCCTTAGCCAAGGCTGCGAGACAAACCATCCTCTCTAAGTCCTGTCAAAACTGAAGGTCAGTGAGCAAAAGAATTACCTGTTGTTATTTCAGGCCATTAAATTTTAGGGATTTGTTACATGATAATAGAAGGCCAATTCACACAATGATGAGCAAAAAAGGCAGATGCAAAAAGTATATATAAATTTCAAAAACAGGTCAAACACACCTATGGTGGTAGATGTCATTATGGTATTACCTTTGTGAAGGTGGGTGGGGGTGTTGACTTGGAGAGGGCATGAGGAACCCTCTGGAATAATGGAAATGCTCAATGTTTTGATCTGACTGGTAGTTACACAGTATAAACGTGTGTCAAAATCCATTAGGCCATACACTTTGGATTTATGTATTTTGCTGTATGTATGGTATATCCTTTTTTTAAAAAAAAATCAATAATAAATAGACAACAGTGAGAGAAGGCAGCCTATGTCCAGGTCAGATGAGGAACGGTCAT
Organism: Bos javanicus; assembly: GCF_032452875.1. Lineage (NCBI taxonomy): Eukaryota > Metazoa > Chordata > Mammalia > Artiodactyla > Bovidae > Bos > Bos javanicus. The sequence continues at coordinate 11,543,757 of NC_083878.1, read as the reverse complement.
CAGGGATGCTCATGATGAGGGAAGAAACCCAGGGAAGCCACCCTGTTCCACTTTGACCAAGGGACAAAGTTGGCTAAGGATGGGAGTGCAGAGAGACCTCCACAGAAGTCCCTGGTCCAGAGGCAGGATGCAGCTCCAGGGCGGGTTGCCCCATGGGGCGTCTTCTGAGCAGGCCGACAGTGGTCGCATAGGATGGGAAAGGAACAGCCACCTCCCGCACTAAAACAGCAGGACTAACCCCAGCCCAGACAAGCCAATTGGGCTGTCAGGAGGCCAGGAGAACTTCTTACTTGGGACAGCCCGACTGCTATAAAGTACTGCCTCTTCCCTTTCAAATATATGTCTATCAATTTCTGAATTCCAGAGTCCTTCCCCAGAATCTCTTTGCTTTCAAAGTAGAGACAACTTTGAGTTGGTGTTTTTTCCAGGTGTAATCCACTCTGTTTAGAAAAAATGTCAGAAAAATCGAAAGCACTCACAAAAATGTTGTAATCACCTGTAAACATACCACAGAGATAACCACTGCAAAAGTTATTATTTTCCTTCTAGACTTAATACATTTGCTTTTCATGTTGGTTGATTGCTCTAACTTGCTTAAGTTCAACAGAAAGTGAGCAGGTCAGTATTTGAGGCCAGAGTTTAGTTAGACCCTTGCTAACTAGTCTCTGCAACTGCCCCCCAAATCCTCCTGGTGATACGACAAGCTGCCCGCTCCAAGCCTGCTTCCTGCCAGCCTCAGCCTTGGCCCCACAATAAGTGCTCTACTTTCCACCCTGAATGGTGAATGACCCCGTGTTCTCATTATGTTCCCACTCCAGGGATTCAGTTCCTCTAACAACCTGGCCAGATTCCATCTCATTCCACACAGTCATCAAAGGGAGGCCTCTTGCCACAGGATTAAGTTCCAAAGAGCCCTGATCTTGGCGCTCATTGAGAAAGAACCAAATCCAAAGCTTCCGGAGATAGGCCTGCTAATGCAGGACTGGGACAAGCTAGCATGTGCTTGTCTGCCTCTGGGCCTTGCTAAGCCTCAGCTTGGCCTCCTAGCTCAGAGACTGAGGGATAGCGCTCCCAGCGCCTCTGTGGGACAGGAAAGGCCTCGGGCCTTGCCTTGAGAGGTCCCTGAGGGCTGGCTGTTCTGGGAGCTGGACTTCTCACAGCAGAGAAGGGAGCCATTTTCAGGGAGCCTTGAGGGATAGGAGGAGAGTCTCTCTGCTTGAAGTCCTCCTCTCACCCCGATGCATTACACACTTGACAGAAAAGCCCTGGGCACTTGAAGGATGGGGAAAGCAGGAGGCCAGTGGCAGGGTGAAATTTGCAGGAAGTCTTTTCAGTCAGGAACAAACAGGCAGCTACGCCCTGAATGCTAAGATGGTGAGGGGCCCAGCCGGCCTGGAGACAAGGCTGCAGGCCCTATTCTGGAGCCCTGGGCTTGGGGATGGACAGCCCAGGTTGCTGCTTCCCAGACTCCATCACCTGCCTGCCAGAAACTGTCGCAGCAAGACTCTCTTCTTGTATCTGATGGGCATGATCTCCAGAAAGTCTCTCTGGAGACAGGCATCTGGGAGGTCTGCTCCAGGGCACAGAATTTGAACAGAGGTCCCGCCCCGAAGCCCCAGGGGGAGGAAGGAAGCCAAAGGGCAGTCCTGCAGTGTTAGGGTGGTGGCAGAGCGGGCAGGAGACCCTGGCAGACAGGAATGAGGATGTTGGAACACAGGACGGAAAGGCACAAAATGGGAAGATGAGGAAAGTCATCAGAAGCAAAGCTAATCTCTTTGGAGGAAAGAGGTATACCTTAGCCAACCCCCAAACTAAATGCACACAGTATAATCCATGCCTGGCTAGGGAGCATGTCTAAATGATTTGAATATTTTATTTATTATAATGTTTAATATGTTAAGATATACAATGGGCGTGACAGCAGTGGGCCAGGAGGTGAGGATTACCCAGAAACATTTCACCCCTACTTGTGATAAAGGCCACCCACTTTTCCTGCAGGCCCTCACCCCTGATCTTTCCTATACCACCCCACCACCCTGGGTTGTCTGTCCCCACCCATGTCCATCCTTCAAGGCACAGGGCCATATTCAGGAATCTTCCAGAAAAGTTCCCTCTGCCCTCTGAACACTCAGAGAGCATTTGGTTTGCACCTCTTTGAGGTCCATGGTCACTCACCACCACGTGCCCCTGTTACCTGTCAGAGACTGCAGGGTGCAGGGAGCAGGAGACTGCTGTAGGTTATGTTGGCTGAAACGCAGGGCACTCCTACCCCAGTCCATCACCAACATGGGGCCACACATAATGAGCACTGATAAATATGAGGCTGCTGGGAGGAGAGGTGAAGGGTATAATCAGGGTTAGGGACCAGGTTCCAAAGCAGCAGGCCAGAGGCCCTTGAGAGGTATGCTGGTTCTATGGAATCGTGGGATTCCAAGAGACCATGCCCTGTTCACACAGGATGTGGATGACAATACCCCTCTGTGAGTGTCTACTGAACCACGTGGACATTCCTTTCTCTGAGACAGCTGGGGTCCGAGCAGGAAGGGCATTTCGATGCCCAGGGTCACAGAGTGGGTGGGTGTCATCTAGGAATCTCAAGTCCCTGCATTCCCAGCTCTGGGCCATTTCCATGAGACATGAGCATGGAAGAGCCTCCTGTCTTCCAGATGGTCAGTAATTGAAAGAGGGGTGGTCTCCCAGAGAAACCATAGAAATGCTTGCATCCTGAAAAGCCGATGTCAATGGTGGCCAGGTACCCCACATAAGAAAGGGAAGGGCCTTCTTTATTCTCATTCAAAGGCAAGCCCAGTTGCTGCTGCGTGTTTAGCAAAAGTGGGTACAATTGAAACCTGGACATTTCAGGCAATCAAAATTTGGGAGTCCCACTTAAAATAGGGGGTGGGGGAGAAGGGAGGAAGGGAAGGAGAGGAGAGAGAGGAAGAGGGAGAAAGGAAGGAAGGAAGGAAAAGAAAGAGAAAGGAAAAAGAAGCGTCAATGGTCAGGGTGAAAATGAATGTGGGGAGCAGGGTTGGTGTGCATGAGGGAACGGAGCTGGCGGTAGGGACGGGGGCAAGGCCTGCCTTGATCGCTCAGTATCTAATTGCTCTCACCTGGGCCAGTCTTGAATCAGCCAAAGGCAGGGCTGTGCATTCTTACCTTGCCTGCCACATCTTCAACCATTCCTTTCTGGATCCCGGATGGTGGGATTTGGGGGCCAAGGCTTTGTGCAGGCAGAGTCTCAAGCCCTTCTCTCATTCTCCCTTGGCCTTCCTAAGCCCTTCTTGTTCCTTCCCAGCAATCCTGGGACCCACAGGGTTATCTGTGCTGAGACTGTTTCCTAGCTCAACCACAAGCTACCTCTGGGAGGCCCAAGAGAAGGGGAAACCAGGCACACGTTTCCCTGTGGCCAACCTCTGGCCACCTTCAGGACACTGAATGTGAGTTAATTCTGACAGCATGACAGGTAGTATAGCCCTTTAGAAAGTAAATCTGTCCAGCTATGCCTAAGAACTTTAAAAACAATCGTGGTCTACATCCTGGATACCCTACTTTTGGGAATATTTTTCTAAAAGAATAAATTTATCAGAAATGAAAAATAATTTGCCTAAAACTATTTTTGGCAGGAAAGAAAAAGGTAGGAAACAACCTATCTGTTAGACCTAAAAGCCTAACAGAGATGGAGATTTATACTAAAAGACTTGACTTCCTAAAATTATAAAGACTTGGAAATAAATGAAAAAAGCAAATAAAAAGTCTATGTTCAATGTAATAAGCATGACAAAAATGTATACAGATGGGCAAAAATCTGAAGTGTGTAAGGGTACTGAAATTTGGAAATTTTAAAATTTAAAATTAGACTACCTGATGCTGTCTAGAATGCATTTAAATGGATAGTCTTACTACTATTGACAGCATAAACTGATAGTCTTGGTACAGATTGGTACAATTTGCAGGGCAATTTGGCAATATATATCAAAAGCCTTAAAATGCCTTTCATTCAGAAATTCCACTTCTAGGAATTTACCTCAAGGAAATAAAGAGAAATATGGGGAGATACATGTACAAGGATATTTATCGCCATATTATTTATAATGGCAAAAGACTTGAAACTACCCAAATGGTCAATAGAGAAGATGACTAAGTTTTAGAATAATCACCTGATGGATTACTATGTAGTTATTAAACACATTTTGAAATAACATTTAATGACAAGGAAAAATGCTCAAGATATGCTATATGGAAAAAACAATATATATCATGTATATATATGTCACATATGATTTTAAATATATATTTACATATATATATATACACAATACATACAGAGAGAGATCTTCCTTGACTTACGATGGGGTTCATCCCATCATAAAAATGTCACTTTAAGTGAAAATATCACATCTTAGGTTGAAAATACATTTAACACACCTAACCTACTGAATATCATGGCTTAGCCTGGCCTTCCCACACGTGCTCAGAACACTAACATAAGCCTACAGTGGGGCAAAATCATCTAATGCAGAGGCTATTTTATAATAAAATGTTGACTACCTCATGAAATTCATTGACTACTATACTGAAAGTGAAAAACAGCATAGTTGTGCGGGTGTAGAATGGTTCTAAGTATATCGGTGGTTCCCGTGTGTGATCACGGGGCTGACTGGGACCTGTGGCTGTCGTGGCCCAGCATCGCAAGAGAGTATTGTACTGTGTGCAGATCACTAGCCCAGGAGATAATCAAAATCCACAACTGGAACCATGACTCCTACTGAATGCATACTTTCACACCATCATAAAGCCCATAAATCGTAGACTTAAGTCAGGGACCGTGGATATAGAGAGAGAGAGTAAGATACAGATACAGATATATATATGTACACATTATACACACCACCCTAATTTTGTACAGATACATACACTAGAATGATAATTGTGATTATTTCTTGCAGGAGAGATAATGAGCAGCTTTTATTTTCTTTTTTAGACTTTCATATGTTCCAGTATTTAGAGATTACTACCAGAATCACAAAACATCAAGAGGCACATAATGTCAATTGTTTTCATTGGTCACCTGGTTGAAGGAGTGTTCTCCAAGCTCACCACCGTAAAAGTACCTTTTCCCTTAGTAATTGCTAAGCAACATTTGGAGGCGATACTTACCTGAAAGACTAAGAATATCCTGTTTTACAACAACATTTTATTCCATGCAAATAGCATCTGTTAATGATCCTGATTGAAATCAGTTATTTCACTGAGGACTGCTGCTGCTCCTGCTGCTAAGTCACTTCAGTCGTGTCCAACTGTGTGCGACCCCATAGACGGCAGCCCACCAGGCTCCTCTGTCCCTGGGATTCTTCAGGCAAGAACACTGGAGTGGGTTGCCATTTCCTTCTCCAATGCATGAAAGTGAAAAGTGAAAGTGAAGTCACTCAGTCGTGCCCAACTCTTAGCGACCCCATGGACTGGAGCCTACCTGGCTCCTCCGTCCATGGGGTTTTCCAGGCAAGAGTACTGGAGTGGGGTGCCATTGCCTTCTCTGTCACTGAGGACTACATAATGTTTATTTCCTTCAACATTTATTAGCTGACATTCTTCTGAGAATAAGAGCTTCCCTCTCTCATATTTTTAGTTTTACTATGGACTCATGGATTCTTTTTATTATTCAATGTATTATAATCCATTGTTTTTCTTCTTAATGTTCAAATTGTCCCAAATGTGGCTAGTGGGACTCAGCCACTTCCTGTTCCTGTGTCTCCATCATTCTAGAAACATTTTCTTACTTTCTGTAGCAATGCTCTTTGCCTCAGGTGTGGATTTGGCAAACTCTCCAAGAAGCCCTGGGTGCTTTTAGTAAGCGATGGCATTTAGGAACGAAGATCTGAGTGCCAAGTGTGTCCCCTGTTACTGGGGTGTCATTGTTTCTAGGCCCTTTCAGTGATCAGAGTCAGAAAACTGAGAAATATAAATGTAAGTATATGAATGTATATGTGCATAAATCATGAGTTCACATTGATTCCTCCAATTCAAATACAACATAATGTAGTTTTTGTCTTTTCCCCTACTTCATATTTGTATCTCCCTACTCCTGCGGAGAGAACCCTGGTTCCCAATATCAGCGTAATGATTTATTCTGTCCTACGATACACCCAAAACAGTCTCAGATTACTTCACAAATACTAGTAATGAGTTTCTGCTATTTGCACTGCTTCCGTTGGTTTTCCACGTCCTTCAGAATGATCATCTGCCAAACATTCATTCTCTTAAATAATTATTGAATTCAGAATAGCAAACCCCTTTCACATTAAGTTCATGATTTAAAGTAACTCAGATGTCAGCTGGTATGGCCTTTCCTTAGAGATCTAGATCTAATTCCAGGACCCACATGAAAGGATGAAGTTAGGGCTTCTGCCAGGTCCCAGGGGTTTCCTTCCTCAGGCCCAACTGTCCACCTACAGCACTGAGAGCAGACTCCCGGCCCCTCAAGAGCCCTTTAAAGAATGAATTCTTGCAGAGACTTCAGGAACCAGGCAGATTTTATGACAATACAATAGGAATGATGGTGGAAGGGACAGCACCTTTCACAGCATGCATGACCAACCTCTAAAGAGCCCCAGACACTGGCCTTTCCGTTCATCATGGTTACTTGCTCTCCTTCCCACTGTTTTCCCCTCATGTTCCTTCTTTCTCCTCCCTCTTAGGAGGATTGGAAAAGCACAACTCTTCCTCTTTTGTCAAACAGGCAACCTCCTTCCTCTCTGAAGCCTTGCTCAAGACATTCTTAGAACAAAGACAGCCTTCTTCCTAAGAGAAATTATGGTGAATAAAATTTGCTCCACCTCATTACACACACAAGGGCTGGAATCTTTTTAAAGCTTCGCCAGTTATAAACTACAAACAATAGCTGCAAAACTCTCTCAAGATGAGTCTATCCATTGACTCAGCTACTGCCCCTCAGAACTGGGTCATCAGAAGCCTCCAGATGCACAGCATCTTTCCACCACAGGAAACTCTGGCTTCCAGAGCCACCTCTCATGTCCTCCATTCTCCTCTCACACAGGTGAGCCGGCCTGTCCAGATCTCCTCTGCCTGGGCAGCCATCACCCCACGCTCCCTCCCAGGATGCAGCCTAGGAGTGTTCCAGGACACTCTGGGAGAGAGACAGTGCTTTGTGGGCATAAGCCATGGTCTTGGGCTGAGCCCAGCAGCAGGGGAAATCTGGCCCTCCTGATAGCACCACAGTTGTCGGGGAGGGGCTCAGGTAAGAGATTCTTTCCTCTTCCTGCTCCTAATCTCCATCACTTCCAGGCAAATGGCCTTGCCAAGCTACCTGCCTGGATTGGAACTAGGGAGGGACGGAAGGGCCACTCATGGCCCTTTTGGATTTTTTAGGGCCTAGAAGATCTTCTATGGGCAGAAAATTTCCACAAGGCAAGTAGTACTGGAAACAGTCCCCAACTGGGATGCAGTAGGAAAAGGTGTAGATCTTTTCCAGAAAGCCTATCGGCATCCTTGATGAAGAGAAGAAACAGAAATTTGAAAAATATTTTTAACTGATTGTTGCATCAGTTATTTTCTGGTCATTAAATAGTTAACAGTCTTTGACATTTCAATTAATGGTAAAAAAAAAAAAAAGGATAAGACTTTTAAATTTACTCACAGGGAAATAGGCAAAAGATGGCTTAGTAATGTACAAAGATGCTGAGGTCTTTCCAAATGCAAGAGTGGAAGAAAAAATGTGGTACAGGAAGATAGCAGTAACATGAAATGGTCTGGGGATGAGAGGAGTGTGGACTAGAGAGGAGGAGCTGTGAGCCCCCAGCACAAGCGGTGTGCTGCCCAGCTGCCCCCAAAGCACCTGCCTGCTCGTGGTAACTGGGGGGAGCACTGATACACGTCCAGACCGCCCAGGACTCCCTCCACCATCTCTCAATGTGCTGCCTTCAAGTTCACCATCAGCATCTCCATCTTTTGAAATACGCGTTTGTCTCCACCACCTCCTCCATCAAGCAGGAAGCATTTATGTTGGGATTTTTGTCACAATTCTATCTAGTTGGGCACCATTCCAGAGCTTTCAAGAAAGACACATAACCTAGGCTGGGTAAGTAGTTCCTCTAGTTTGGTGCGCCTCCAAATTTTTATGTAATCCCATTGATTACTCCTTTGGAGACTCCTGACAGGGCCCGGAAGTACAATAGCCTTGCCCTTCAGAGACACTACACCCAGAAATAAGGTCAGCCAGGTAAGTACTAGAGTCCTTCATCCTTCCTGGGCTGCAGCAGGAAATCACATATCAGGGTAATCCCCACATTTCCCATAACTGGACTGCTCTCCCAGGCACAGTGGGGATGGAGAGATGGAGATGGTTCTAGGGCCAGGTGCCCAGCAGGCCCTGTGCTTCTTTTTCTTCCCAGAGCTGAAGCAAGCCAATGCTCAGCACAAAGGTGAGCAGAGAAGGGCTGCCTACTCAGGGGGCTGACTCAGAGGCTCAGTGACTTCCATCAGGGTACGTGGGGCCTGGAGTGGGGAGTTCAGGCCTTCTTCCAGCTTGGGAGAGCTCCCTAAACTTGAGTTACCTGAACAGGAATGCAAAGTGGCCAAAAATAAGTGTTCTGGAGACAAGCTTACCTGGGTTCATACCCTGGCTCCATCACTGGCCAGCACCATGTGTCTGAGACTTAACTTCTGTCTGTATGTTTCCTCATCTGGAAAATGGAACTTAAAATAGAATCTACCTCAAAGGGTTGTTTTGAGTTAATCCGACAAGCTAATACATGTAAAATGTTTATGACACTGCTTTGCTCACAGAAAGTGCTTAACAAATATTCACTACATTTTATGTGCATGCATTCCTATAAACGTTTGTAAATATAATACAAAGGATAGAAAGACACACTTCTTGGAATGGCTCAAAGAAATCTGATGGTAAATGTGACAATATCAAGGATTAGTGAGAATGTGGAGCGACTGGAACATTGGATGAGAATGTAAAATGGACAGTAATCCTCAAGCAACTTTTCGGCAGTTTCCTATGAAGTTAAACGTATACTTACCATATGCGCCAGCAACCCCAGTCCTAGTTACTCACTCAAGAGAAATGAAAGCATACATCCACACAAAGAATGCTCAGAGCAATTTTATTCAGAATAATCAGAAAATGGAAACAGCCCGTGTGTTCATCAGCAAGTGGACAGAAGAAACAAGATCTGGAACATCCTTTCAATGGAATGCTGCTCAGTGGCAAGAAGGGATGAAGTACTGACACATGCGACACAGATGAAGCTCAGAAGCACCACGTCAAGCGAAAGAAGCAGACACACAAGGCTACGCACTGTAGGACCTCACTCATACGGCGTCACAGAAACAGCAAAACAACAAGAGCAGAAAACGGTTGCGGGGGCTCAGCAGGGGCTTGGGGAGATGGATCACAAATGGTCATGAGGAGTACGGTAGGATGACAGAAATGTTCTCCATCTTCATGATGAACACTTCATTGTGGACACTTGATATGTCTGTCAAAACTCACAGGAGTGTTCACATATAAAATATAACGTATGCCTGAGTCGCAATCTTACTTATCAGAGGAGGGGAGTGAGTAGGGAGAGGGCACGAAGGATCCTTCTTGTTCTGAACCGTTTGGATTTTTGTAATGAGCACATAATCCATGTACTTGGTAATCGTTTTATTGAAGTTTGAAATAATAATAATGACATATCTACCTTGAAGGGATGTTGTGAGATCCAGACGAAATGAGATAATGATGACCTGTGGATCTTCCAAAGTCACAAGGTATAAAGGCCAAGGGGCCTCCATTGAGAGTGACAGCCATGACTCACCTCAGTGACAAAGAGTGTGCGTGGGTCGATGATGTCCAAGAAGTGCCTGAAGCGACCAAAGAAGGATGTCTGGAGAAGGGGCGGGAGAGGAGAGTGGATCAGTTGCTGTACCCCTTTCTCTAGACAATGGGGAACCCACCCACAGCTCGTCCTTACTGTCAGGGTCCCACAGTCACGGGTGATGAACGCCGAGGCCTCTCGCTTCTCGGTGACCTGACGGCAGCTCTCCCAGGTCTGAGGCTTTCCAAAGTCAACTCAGAACGACCATTGAGACCTGTCTGACCCAATGTCTCTTCCATGTGCCTCCCATTTTCCTCCCTCTTCTCCCAATGCCCTGAGATCAACTCCGAGCCTTTCAGCAGCTCCAAGAACCAAAAAGCATGACGGCCAGAGGGGCGGTCTGGTCCCCAGCCCTCTCCCAGTCTGCCCGGCCCACCACGGCCTTTGTGCTTTGCTTAGGACTTTAGGAGAGAGGGTCTCTCCCCAAAGTCCAGCACAGGCTCTGCTGCCAGGGAAAGCTCCCCACCGTAGAGCTCAAGCGCGGATACCCAGCTTGCAGCCCTCAGGCCTTCCTTCACCCACGCCTCAGGACAGAGGGCCAGCTCCCCATCCTTATCCCTGAGCAGGGGTCTTGGAAAAGGAGGGCATTGTGCTAAACAGGCCACGGGCATTAGAGCACAGTGAAAGGAAACCAAGCAACGCTGCTGCTGGGCCTTCTGCCCTCAGGACAGAGCCAGTTTGGCAAAGCCAAGCTCCAGGGGAGGAGAGAGGGGACCCAGCGAAGGGACAAAGGGGAAAGCTGCAAACGCTGGGGGTTCATGCCTCACTATCCTCAGGCTCCCTCCCACATCCTCCCTGGAGCCCCACAGCTCTCCAAGCCCAGCCTCCACGCCGGGAAGGAAACAGAACACACCCACTATTTTCCCTTCTCACTAGGACTTCAGACCCTGCAGCCAATTTCTGCTCCTTCCCCTCCTCAAAAAAGACCGAAAATAGACCTGGGTCACCACAAGGTCTCCTAACACACCATGGCACCCTCTGCCTGGAGCAGCCTTTCCACCCCTCTCCCGGCTCCAGCCTTTCACAGATCTATCAAGCTTCCACACCATTGCTAACTAAAACAGTCGCTTCTCTAACTTCTTATACATCAGAGGCCTAAACCATCCCCCAACTTACACACAATGCTCAATCAGAGATGTTCAGAAGTGTAGGCAGAGGTGTGTGCTGAGAACACTCACTGCTGCATTATTTATAAAGGTGAATTGTGAAAATGACGATCCATTCACAGGATGGAACAGCTCAGCCATCATGTTTAGGACAATGTTTATGCCATGCAAAAAGCCTGTGATTTGTGAACTGCATCTAAAAAGCATGATTTCAACTTGGTAGGAGATAAACAGCGAGATGGATATTAAATGGGGAGCAAGGAGACAGGGTGACACCCACTAAAACAAACCAGAGTTCCTTAGAGCAGCGGACCCCAACCTTTTTGGTACCAGAGACCTCTGGTTTCTCGTGGAAGAAATGTTTCCACAGACTGCGGGTGGGGTGGGGGGAAGGGTTCGGGATGATTCAAGCACCTTACCTTGTGCGCTTTATTTCTATTATTATGACATCAGCTCCACCTCAGAGCATCAGGCATTAGATCCCAGAGGTTGGGGACCCCTGACTTAGAGAAGTGGCTGATTCCAGGGCTGAGGTAGGGAACGAACACGATGCGACTGGCACATTTTGTTGTGCTAGAAAGGAACGAAGTGCCCCTCCCCAAAATGACGGGGGCATGTCAGAAGGACCAATAAGACGCAAATGGACTCTCTGTGTCTCTGAGAAGTTCCCAGTTGGGTTCACAGGGTATTCTGAAGGGACTGAGTCTAACCATGTGGAAACATCAGACAAACCCAAACTGAGGAGCATTCTGTAAAATAAATGGCCTTGTTCACCAAATATGCCAATGCGGTAAAGACAAAGAAAGGCTGAAAAACTGCCCCACATTAAAGGAAACTGAAGAGATAAGGCGATTGAACATAACGTGTAATTCTTGAATGAATCCTGGACTAGAGGGGGAAATGCGTTCAAGGAGATTGCTGAGACAAAGGATAAAACTGGAATAGGATCACAGATTAATAAAAGGATTGTATCCATGCTAAATTTCCTGAATAACCACACTCTGGTTATTGCTACAGACTGAATATTAGTGTCCTCTCAAAATTCATGTGTTAAAACCCTAAACGCCTAGGTGATGATATTTGGAGGTGAGGCCTTTGAGAGCTGATTATATGAGGGCAGAGCCCTCATGAATGGCATTAACAATCTTATAGAGATGCCAGAGAAACCCCTCACCCTGTTCCACCATGTAAGAACACAGTGAGCTGTCTATGACTAGGAATCAGACCCTCCCCAGACACTGTATCTACCAGTGCCTTCGTCCTGGACGTCCCAGACTTCAGTACTGGGAGAAATTAACTTCTGTTGTTTATAAAGCACCCCATCTACGCTATTTTTACTATAACAGCCCAAACTGACTAAGACAGAGATATAAGAGAATGTCCTTGTTGTTAAGGTTACAATGAAGTATTAAGGGATAGCTGAATAGAATCTACTCTCAAAAGGTTGAGAAAAAAATGATGTGTGGATACACAGGGCAGCAATAAAACCTGGAAATGCAGGTACTATTATTCTATTTACAGATTGAAGATGTTCTTAGTATCATGTGCATTTGCTATCTTGCCTGGCTTTATGGCCACCTGTAGACAAAGAGCATAATAAAGGAAATGTGACAACTGTTGAAAGCTGGTGGACCTAAGCAAAGGGTATACGGAATTGAATTCTTCTTGCAACTTTTCTGTAAGACTGAAACTGCTTCAAAATTAAAAGTTCAAAATTACATTATTTAAAAAGCTACATGAAAATATATTAAAATGTTAAGAGAGATAGTCTCTGGGTAATAAGAATATGGTATATTTTTATTCCCATATCTTTTACATTGCTTTTTAAATGAAAAAAAAAATCAGTATTATATTATGTATAATAATGTAAAGAAGTAATATTCTATTTTTATAATATGTATTTAAATTAAAATAGACTGATATATTACTTGATTATAAACTGCTGAAGGATGCGGGCTATTGGATGTTCTTTCTGTATGTGCCTTGGCTCCTAGTCAGGTGTTCCATAAATACATCAGCCCCAACACGAATGAGTGGGCTGCTGAGCAGCCAGTGCCCTGGAGGCTTCCTGGAGTGATGCAGCTGGGCTGGACCTTGAACGGAGGGTAGGATGTGAAAGGGATAAGAGTATTAGCAGTTAGCATCCCAGGGAGGGAAGAGGATGAGCAGAGGGGAGGGCCCGGAGGAGAACAGCCTAAGGGAAGTGCTTCTTGCAGATGATCCAGGAAAACATCCAGCCTCTGACTTGCCCTGTGGCCCATCACCGTTTTCATTCTGTCCCGGCCTGCTGACCCTGCTGTATCACTCTCCACCACTGCCACTGGGAGAGAGTCCTAAGTAAAGCATTTCGCTCCATAGATGCCTACCAACCCCTACGGGACTAGCTGATGGAAGACCACAGTGAACAAGCCCACAAGGAGCTGAGACCATCAAGAGAGACAAACAAGTAAAGAGATAACTATAAAACTAAGTGAGGCATCATAACGGGCACTGGGGACACAGGTTATTTCTCCCTAGTGAGTCAGGAAGCTTCCCAGAAGAGCTGGGATGGGCGGATGGATGAATTTACCGAGGAGAGAAGGGTATCAGCAGGAGCGCAAAGGCATGCAGGTTCAGGTCAGAAGCTGCACCTGGCTCCTGCAGTTTATTCAGTCATTCACCAGAAAGCTACTGGAGACCTATTGTGTGCCCAAGGCTGTGCTAGTCCTGAGCATAGAGCAAAGTTGACTGGTTGGGGGAACGAGGAATAATATAGTCATGGTAATGCCCAGATTTCTAGTCAGACACTATGCTTACTAACCAGGATGAGGAAAGCAAGAAGCGTATTGATTCAGTGGAGAGGAAGATAACAGTTCTGGGTTGGTCATGTACACTTGGGACACTTAAGAGCCTTCCAGATGTAACTTTTCAATAAACACTTACACATAAAGGTCTGAGATTCCCTTTATGTGCACACATGACAATGTCCTAACCCAATCAGCCAAAGAACCTCCCCTTGGCCCATCAGGGGGAAAGTTAGGCTTCCTGACTTACGGCAACGATGGAGGCCACAAAGCAGAGGAACCATAAGGCATTTTGTCAAACAAGGGAGGAAAAACTGAGTTAGTGCAGAATCCTGCAGAAAGGTAGAGCAAAATTTAAATGAAACGGTACATTAACAGGCTCAAGGCAAAGCAGGGCTGTGGGGAAGAGGCCTACATAGATCTGGACTGAGAAGTAAACAGAGGGTTTTGTTTCTTAAAAACTATAAAATTCAGTTAACTATGGCATGGGATGTCCAGAAACTCCTTATTTGAAGCCCTGCCCTTGTATTGATTCTCTGAGTCAAAGACCCACCAATCAAAAGCAGGATGTTTCAATCCTCTTGCCAAGTAGAGGAGGTCATCAATACCTGGTTCTATTAATAGAAGGATTGAGCCATTAGCCACTGCAGTCGCTGACTTTCAACACACCCTGAAAGGAGTCTAAGGCAGAGCACTCTGTGCTCTAGGAAGACTGGTAGAACAGCCCTTCAGAGAGTTAAGTATTTCAGGAGACACTTTTTATGAACCTGGATTCTTACATCTTCCCATTCTTAGAAAAGCACTAAACCCATTAATTAAGATATCTGTTCCTCACATATAGCAGCAACCTTCTGAGATGTGTGCTTGATTACACGTAACCCCTTTGCCAAAATCACACACATGCTGACCTCTCCCCCCTTACCTCTTCATAGCTCTCTGAGCGGCTGCCTCCCAGACTATAGTCCTCAATAGACACTGCTACTGCTGCTGCTGCTGCTAAGTCACTTCAGTCGTGTCTGACTCTGTGTGACCCCAGAGACGGCAGCCCACCAGGCTCCCTCGTCCCTGGGATTCTCCAGGCAAGAACACTGGAGTGGGTTGCCATTTCCTTCTCCAATGCATGAAAGTGAAAAGTGAAAGTGAAGATGCTCAGTCGTATCCGACTCTTAGCGACCCCATGGACTGCAGCCTACCAGGCTCCTCTGTCCATGGGATTTTCCCCGCAAGAGTGCTGGAGTGGGGTGCCATTGCAAATAAACTCAACTCACAGTTCTTACAGGCTGCGTTTTTGTGTTTGTTTGTTTTCCTCAATATTGATCCTACTGATATAAACAGCACGTGAGTGAGTGACAGTCGCTCAGTTGTGTCCAGCTCTTTGTAATCCCATGGACTGTACAGCCTGGATTTTAGACTGTAGCCTGAGAGGCTCCTCTGCCCATGGAATTCTGCAGACAAGAGTACTGGAGTGGGTTGCCATTTTCTTCTCCATTTAAGCAGCGAAGTTCCTGGCAATCCATAACCTTGGAGAATGTGATTTCTCAGTGAGTACAAAAGAATGGCTACTCAGTGAAGGAGGCGGCTGGGGCCCCTCAGAGCTGTGTAGGCCTGGAGAGAAGTACTCTTTGTAGCTGCCATCATGTGTCTGTCTTCCCAGCCTGATGCATAACATGGCAACCTCATCAGTCTTTATTTTCTCAACAGTTTAGTAACATGGTCTTTTTTTTTTTTTTGCCCTCCAAAATTCACTTTTTACCCCATCAGATAATCAGTGGATTTTTTTTTTCCTTCCCTTTTTCTTCAACGGAAGAGTGAGTAAAGTAATTCCTTCCCATTCCTCTCACATGAAAGGTGAGTCAGCTAGTTCTCAGCAGGGACTCGCAGCCTGCTGCTTCCTAACTCCCAGACCCGGCCCAGGAGAGCAGAGCCAGAGAGCTGCCTCGAGCAGCAGCCCAGGGCAAAGGCCTGAGAAGAGACTGACAACGGGCTTGTATCCAGACCTCTACACAACTGCACTTCTCATCCAGACTGCTCATCTGGATGAGGAACTCATCTGGATGAGGAACTCACTGATGAGGCACTCACTGAAGCTGTAGCCCAACAGCAGATAGGCTGGAACAGCTCAGTGGTCCTCACTCGGAGGACGGAATCCCCTGGGTTTTCTAAAATCCAGGCTGTACACCCAGGGATTTGAATTCTAGTGGCTTGGGGTGGGCTCGGGGCATGAGAGTCTGTTTAAAAACCCGCCCAGGTGATTACTGTGCAGCAGGGGTGAGAACCACTGGACTCGAAGGTGCTGACCGTCTCCAAGGCACAAAGAAGCCCTAGGACCAGCCCTGCGACACAGTTGCTCTCTAGCCCATAGGACGCACATGATTTAAAACATAACCACCTGCAAGGCACTTTCACTTCAGAACTTACTTCAGTAAACTATATGAGAAACTGCCCCATTGCCTCCTGACTCTCAGCCCACACAAACCTCTCCACCCTGAAGTGAAGAGTGCATTTCTGGGCCCACAAGCTGCCCGGACCCCAGAGGCAGCCCTCAACAAGCCACCTGCTCTGTTCTCATAGGCCTCGGTGGATTCGGGGCCCAGCACACACAGCACACCTATACCCCCAGGCATCTTCGCAGATAAGTGAGATTCTGAAGGAACAAGGAAGTTTAAAAATAATCATAATAAAGCAAACATTTCTGGATAGATTAAATCACAAATGGAAAGAATCATGTATGTTTTTTTCCTGTCCTGGGGCCTCAACTTGCCAAAAATGGTGTCAGCCCTAAAGGAAGAAAAGAGTGGGTTCAGGAAAGGAAATGAGTAGAAAAGAAGTAAAGGGAGCAGTCAGAACACAGAGCTCCCCCATGCACTCTGGCCATTTCACCAGGTAACACGGGGCCATGGGTAAGAGCATGGACTTGAAGTTTACAGGAACAACAGGGGGCAGAGGAGCATCTTAACTAATACCACAGAGAAGCCTTCAGCCACGTTCAGAATAGGAAAATTGTACAGGACAAACAACCCAGTTTCTTCAACAAATACTGGGTTGGCCAAAAGGTTTGCTTGCAAAACTTGAACAAACATTTTGGCCAACCCAATAGAAAGAAAGAGGGATGAACCAATAGATTAACGTATCAGTCAAATATAATGTGTGCGCTCTGTGGGTTCTGATCGAAACAAAGCAATTGTTTTTAAAACACAGTAAGGGAAATGTGAACAGTGCAATGGACTGAACGCCTGTCCCCACACTCCCAAAGTCAGCGTTGAAATCCCAACACCCACCTCCCACCTCAAGGTGATTGTTTTAAGAAGTGGTTTCTTTGGGGAAGTATTAATGTCCTTATAAAAGAAACCCCAGAAAGATCCCTCCTCCCTTCTGCCATGGGTTTCAGCTAGAAGATGCTATCTATGAACAAGAAAGTTAGCTCTCATCAGACAATGAATCTGCCGGTGCCTTGATCTTGGACTTCCAGCTTTGAGAACTGTGAAAAATAAATTTCTGTTGTTTACAAGCTACCCAATCTACAGTATTTTGTTACTGCAGTCCAAACGGACTGGTTTGATGATATTAAGAAATAATTATTTTAGGTGTGTTAATGGTATAGTGGTTATGTTAAAACTAATTTAAAAATCCCCTGATATCATATGAAAAAGAAGGCACTTCACCTCTGTGATATTCTCTCCGTAAAACCCATAACTGTCTAACCATGAGAAAAACACTAGACAAACCCCAACTGAGGGACCTTCTAAAAAATACTTGACCAGTACTTCTCAAAACTGGTCATTAATAGTCAAGGTCATTAAATAGAAGGTAAGTCTGAAAAACTGTCATAAAACAGAGGGCAGACTGAGGAGACATGACAACTAAATGCGATGTGGGATCCTAGAACAGAAGAATAACATTAGTGTAAAAAATAGTAAAATCCAACAGTCTGGAGTATAGTTAATAGTAATGCTGGTTTCTTATTCCGACAAATGTGCCACGGTAATCAGAGAAGATAACTTTAGGGGAAACGAGGTGAGGCTTATTCAGGAATCCTGCTACTCAAATTCTGCACACATGAAATGATTTCCAATGGTAAAAAGTGTATTTAGAAAAGCTAACTTAAACAGTCTTTCTGTTTTAGAGTTACCTATAGCAGGTAGAGTGAATAATGGGCTTCGCATTAAAATAATTCCCTGATTGAGGGTGGGAGGCATAGAAACGAAGCTGGCCTAACACTGGTAATTGCTGAAGTTGGGTGATGGGTACACAGGAGTTCACTGACAATTGTCCTCAATTTTGTATGTTTGAAAATTTCCCTAATAAAAAAGTTGACAATAAACAGAAAACCGCAGACTCTGGAGCCAGACTGCCTACTGAATCTGTTTCTTTGTGTGCCAGTTTTCTCACCTAGAATATATAGGGTAATTGTCTCAACCTGTCTCCCATGGTTGTCATGAAAATTAAATTGGTCAATACATGAAAAGGTTAGAACAATGCTTGGCTAGCATCATCATCTTATGGGGAGAAAGATGTTCACAGACCAAAGCCCATTGAAGCAAGCTTTCTCCACCCTCTGACACGGCTCAGAGCTCCTCCTTCCCCTGCCCCCTACAGAGAGAGATCCTTGAGGAATGAAAGCAAGAAGGGTTCTGGGGGACTCCAGGGAGTAAGGAAAGACTCTGTGCAGTCTTGCAGAAAATGGTGTTATTGGTTAGTGGATTAAGAGCAGTGTCCCTGGTGTGGGCTCTGGGACTGAACCCTGGATTATGAACCATTCAGGGTTCAACGTGCTGAACGCAACCAGTGTGGTTGGAAGCAGGATTCCAGGGAATGGATGGGGGTTTGACTGGAGGGCAGCAGAGGTGGGCCATGCAGGCCTTTGGGGTCTTCAAAATAGAGGTCTTTACCTCAGAAGCAGGGGAAGCCACTGGAAGGCATTTAAGAACATGCGTGTTGAGGGAGGGTGCAGCATCGCCTGATCAGACCTGCACTGTTGGAACTCTGCCATGTGAAGAGGAAGGGATTGGAAGAGGGCCAGAGTGCAAGCAGGGAGACCTGGTAGGAAGCTTCTGCAGTGGCTCAAGAGATCAGTGAATGGCAGCTCAGTCTAGGATTCCAGCAGTGGAGACAAGTGGATCTGAGAGCTATATGAGATGAAAATCCTGTTTGTATTTAGAGGGTGAAGGAGAGGAAGTCACAGGGGACTCTGGGTCTCTTGGAGTCAACTTGATGGCAGTTTGGGCTGCTTGCACAACCAGGGAGTCGTGTGAGAGGGGCAGAACTGGAGGAAAGGCAGGTTCCTTAACATGAACGAATATCACATGCACGGTGCTTTACACAGGGCTGGAGGAGAGCTGCTGCAAAAGCAAATAGAGCAAACACCTGCTGCCCTTGGGAGTGGCGCCAAAAAGAGGTACCAGCAACGGCTGCCTCGACAAACTAGCCTCAAGTATGCGTTTACGTCTCCAGCAGGGATAACAGCAATGGGCTCCGTCATTCGGAGCCACTAGGAGGTTCTCAAATATCTATGTGTGACTGTCCCAGGACAGTTGCTGGGAAAAAAATGAACCCATAAATTAATTGAGCACATTACTATGTGCTGAGCCCCAGCTCAGGGTATCATGAAGACAGGCGGAACTGCAAGAGCAGCCCCTCCTCTCAGAGTGTGTTCACCAGTGTTGAGGAGGACCAGTAATCACACAGAGGAGTAGGGATATTAGAGGACCACAGGGCAGACTGCAGTAAAGGCTGACTTATGAGGATCCCACTCGGGGTAGTCAAAGAGCTGGGCAGGAAGGGGTCCCATCAGGGGATAAGGGAAAGAAGGGAGGAAGTGTTTAAAAGGAGGTGGGCCTGAGTCTTGAAGGACTAGTAGAATGTGGGGTTGGGGAGTGGGGAAGTGGTCAGCTAATGAAGGGTCACTCAAGTCCAGGCACAGGCACCCCAACAGGCCATTCGGGTGGCACCTTGCACTGGCAGGGTGACATCAGTCTCCCCTTAGATACTTGCATGCTGAGATGGTTTATTTTTCAAAGGAATTAAAGTCTTGTTTTAAAACAGTGAGGATATTTTCTCAGAAGGCTCAAAAGCGCAGCTCCTTAATTAGCAAATCTCAGTGCACCGCTTTGCTGGAACCAGTCCCTCTCCCACCAACATGATAATAACCAACCAATCAACCACCGCACCGATCTTGGTACAACTTTCTTTCTTCCTGCAAACTTCTTTCCATCCACCTCGGTGGCGTTCCCCCCGCCCCCCAACCCCAGGCAAGCCTGATTCACTTTAGCCAAGTCTCTTTGCCCCTTTTCTTAACAAAGTCCAGCAGGGACCCGGGTATGCGGTGTAGGAACGGTCCCTCCCAGGCTCCTGCCCGGGCAATAAGTCTGAACTGCGGACTCTCTCTCCTGGGCCGAGGGAGAGGAAGAGACGCCCTGTCGTGAGGAGAGGAGGGTCCGAAGGAAAAGGACGACTGTCACCGTGCTCCGAAGAGCCATATAGGGTCGGACAGAGACGAGCGCTTCGTGGAGATCGCAGCGGGTTAGGGGGCTGGGGTAAGCTCCCGGGGACGCGGACCCTCCGAGCTCCGGGGATGACACAGCGTTTCCTCTGCACCCCCGGCTCTCCCCGCACGTCCTCACTCCATCCCCGACAGGGCACCTGCCGGCCGACTGGCTGCATCAGCGGAGGGGACAGGGGTCGCCAGGCACCCCTCGGCAGGCGGTCCTAACCCATCCCCACTGCGGACCTTGCTTGGGGTGGAGAGCTGGGAGCGGAGCAGCTCGGAAAGAATGTGGGTCACCAACCGGGGAAAAAGTTAGAAGGCGTCTCGACCACGCCAACTTTTCACCCAGGGCCGGATTCGAACTTTCCGCTTGGAGTGGGCGGCTGCACTGCCCAAGCGACCCTGAAGAAGCAGCTTGGATCCCGGGGCTAGGATCCCCGGCCGCGGCGGGCAGTGTCCAATCACAGAGCGCCTCTGGCAGGAAGGGCTGGAGGGCGCGGGCGGCTGGGGAATGACGGCGCCGATGGCCAATAGGGAGCCAATACATCAGCCCTCGCCCACCCCACTGACCAATGGGAAAAAGGTGACTGTGGCCGAGGTCCACCAGGCAGTAGCTGCAGGCTCCCTGGTGGCCGCGGGTCGGAGACCCTAGGGCTAAAGAGGCTTTTGGAGAGGAGTTTGCTCGCCCTCCCTGTGCCACCCACCGACCCTCAAGCCACAGCCCGGTCCTCACCTGCTGGAAGCGGGGTTTGCCCAGCTGGAAGGGCGGTGCATCCGTCGAGGCATTAGCTGCACTAGCCGCCGCCGCCGATGCTGTAGTCGCTGTATCCGCCATGGCCACTGACGCCTGCAATCTCCGGCCCTTTTAAAATGTCCCTCCTCGGCCCCCGCCACAGCTGCCTGTCCCGATTGGCCATAAGCTACCGCAGCAAGCCGAAGGCGCAAAGGGTTGTGGGGAGTGTAGTTTTTCTTGTCTCGGAGCTGGACAACCCTAGACTGCGGAGAGTTCCAATGACTCAGACTGGGTCTGGGTTCCTGCCGCTAATTTTGCAGGCGTCGGCAGTCCGAGAAGAGGGCGCGTGTACGTCTCTTAAGATCTCAATAGGGGTCAGTCGGGCGACCCCTCGCTGGTACTGCCCCTAGAATTTTGAGTTGAACCAGTGGGCGTCGCCCCTGGAGCTGCAGCCCAGAAGGACACTACTGATATGGGCCCGACCCTTGGACCAGATGGGCAAGGACTCCAGACGTAGTAGGGAAATCTTGGAAAGCTTTTTTACGAAGAATCACACTGCAGAATCTTCATGCAGGTCCTTCTGTCACCACGCTGTCCCTTGGCTCTTGCTCTCCAGTCACCCTGATTCAGCTCCTGGAGCATTCTGGGCGCTCGTCGCCATTGACCCAGAAGATATTAACTTTTGGCCTTGGCCTAACGCAGGCTCTCTCTGGCTTCAGCCTGAATATTGCGTTTCCCGATCCTCGCCCTGCTTGGGCAAAATCTTACATGTTCCTATCAGCCAGCACTTTCCTTTCGCAGCCGTTGCATTTATAATTATTTATGGTTTTGAGTCGGAGAAGGCAATGGCACCCCCACTCCAGTGCTCTTGCCTGGAAAATTCCATGGATGGAGGAGCCTGGTGGGCTTCAGTCCACGGGGTCGCTAAGAGTCAGACACGACTAAGCGACTTCACTTTCACTTTTCACTTTCATGCGTTGGAGAAGGAAATGGCAACCCACTCCAGTGTTCTCGCCTGGAGAACCCCAGGGACGGGGGAGCCTGATGGGGGAGCCTGCCATCTATGGGGTCGCACAGAGTTGGACATGACTGCAGCAGCAGCATGGTTTTGAGTATCTGCCTTGTCTTCTGTGGGGTCCACAGGACAGGAGTTGTGACTTTGGGATTCATTGCTAAGTCCTCAGTGCTGAGAGGGCTCAAGCAGAGACTCAAATATCCTATTGCTGTTAAGAGTTAAAACAGCAGGGGCTTAAGAGCCCTGGCAGCCTTCTCTTCCTCTGGCCAACAGAAGATCTCTTCTGGGTGCAATTCCAGGGCAGGAAGAGAACTGGGATGGGGAAGGGGAGTTTCAGAAATGCTTAATAACCATCAGGTACAAGGACTTTCCCTTAAGCAAGAGTACCACCAACTGTAGAGCAAGGCGCCAGCAGGGATAATAAACACACTCATGCAGAATAGACTAGCAGATTCCCAGCTGAATTATCTGGTCAGTGAGCCAGGCTAGGGGGAGGACTATGGGAAGGACAGAGGGAGAGCTGCCTGTTTTGCCCAAGAGGGCAGTAGAAATGTTTGGTTTTGACCTTAGGAACTTCCCTCCCCACTGACCAACTTTGAGTCTCCTCAGGCTTATGGTGAAGTGCAGGGTTGGCTCATGCCTTCTGGACACTGCATTATCTGTAGCAGTCAGTTCCTCATTCATATTAAACCACAAGAAACAGACTTTTCCTAGCTGTGGACAGTCTAGCTGGCCATGAAGAACCATTTGTATCTTGGATCTGTATCTCATCCCTCCCTACTAGACTAAGTGGCTTGAGAGTAGGAATCGAGTCTTGAAATCCCTCTGTTATTTCCCACAGTACTCAACAAGTATGGGCAACCTGGGAATGAGAAAAGACAGCCCAGCCCACTAGGCAACACTGTGCTGCTGCCCCTGAGGTCAGGGCAGGCACAGTATCATCCGAGAACCCCATCATCTTGATTAAAAGCTGCTTTCTTCCTGAAGAAGCCTCCTTCATATGCCTATCAACAGTAACACAACAGAGCCACCTACAGTATGTTAATTTTTTATTCATCATAAAGTGCTCAAAACATGAAGAACAAGCTCTTTATAAACAGGCGTTACAACTAGGAAGACAAACAGCAAAGCAGTACTGTGCCTGCTCCCGCCCACCTCACCTGCAGCTCTTGCTCCCTGCCCACCTCACCTGCAGCTCTTGCTCCCTGCCCACCTCACCTGCAGCACTCCTCCAAGTGGTGGCCAGGAGCAGAAACAGCCACAAGAACCCTGGGCTTCAACCCAAAACTCTTTTAAAGAGACCTCTGCCCTGGGCATTTTAGAAGCCCACAACCAAGGGTGAGCGGAAGACCAGGGTCAGGACTGGGACTGAATAGTGCCCAGAGGAACATCGAGTAGAGGAGTAATCCCCCTCCTCCTGAAGTGACACCCTCGTGACCCCCCCCAAAACATGACTGAAGTCTTGAGCACCCATGGACACTCTTCAGCTTTGCTGAGTGATTCTTAAGGTAGATGACATGACAAGGGCTTTCCCCTGTGTGTGGGGCTTCATCCTGGCAGAAGGAAGACATCACCAGACAGCACATCCCTTCCCGTGGCTTTCCAAGTGACCCCACAGGCTGTCTCACGAAGAAGAGGTGGCCACAGAGGAGCTCTCACGTTTTCAGCGGGCCAGAAGTATCCCCCTTCAGCACCTCCTCACCCCACAGGGTTTGCTAAGGCAGAGTGCCCCCAGCCACCAAAGATTTCCCTGCAGATGCCATGGGGAAGCCTGTCATGTTTTCCGCAAGCAAACCAGAGGCTGTGTCAAAGGGTAGACACTTTGTTTCAAAGTGCACTGCAGCAAAGCCAGGCAAGGACATGGGGCAGAAGGGACAGGCTAGTCAGCAGCTAGTGGATGAATGGGAGGGCAAGAAAGGCTTCTTCCTAAGTATAGGCAGGGTGGGACCTCCCACTTCCAGAATGTGGTTTTTATCCTAAGACCCTCCTCAACTGGGGAGGTGGAGATGGCAGGGAGGCTGAGGGAGCAGCAGCAGCTTGGCCAGACCCTTAGCTGGAATTAATTCTACGGGAAGGGGCAGAGCATGCAGCAGCACTGCCCTACCCTCCTTTCCCACTCCCAGGCTCCCAAGAGATCCAACCCCATGTGCTCAACAGGAGGAAAGGGGAACACCAATTAGGGGGAGAGGTCTACATCCAGAGGCTTTTGACCCCACCCACAAAAGGCACATTTTAATTGGTTTCCAAAAGTTCAAACCCTGCACTAGCAGGGTTTTGGTATCTAGACAAGCAACGAGAACAGAGCTGGAGGCTTGATCCCCAAACATAAGCAACCCAAAGCCCGGAGGTGAGTGAGGAGGCGCTCTCCCAACTCTGGCCCCAGCTCTCCACACATTCACACATGACACTCACTCGATGCAAAAGTCAGAAGAGGAGGGTGGGGAGTGGCCTCCGTCTTCTCCCTCCATCCACGCTGCACTCGATCATGAAACAAGCAGACTCGGACATGGCAGAGAAAGGCTAGACCACGAGGCTCCCGCTCCCGGGGGAATGGATGTGAGGCTGAAGAGTAGGTACCCTGGTTGCCCACAACTCACAGGTATCTGGGCAGCTTGGTCCCTGCCACAGCCCCAATAATACTAGGAGCCCTCCATAGGCTGGAGGGAGGTGTAGAGGACAAGGGTTTAGCTGTGGAAGAAATGGGGGTAATAAAGTATGTCCCAGGTACCACATCAAATTGGAGCTCACCCTGGTTTCATCTTGAGGGCTAAATTCTTTGTTCCAATTCCCTGGAGCCCCCATAGCTAAGGGGTATGAAAACAGGCAGGTGGGAAAGACCCAGAGCTCCCAAAGACACACAGGTTGTCCACAGTACTTGACGGTGCCAGTGGGAGTCCCCACGGCCCGCTTTCCAGCAGCCCCGGCTGAGGGAGGAGACAGGGGGAACAGGCTGGGGCTTAGTTCAGCAGGAGAGAGGGAGTAGCCCTGTGGGATAGCAGGTCTGCGCCAACCCTCCGGGATGGGGCTGAAGGGGGCTATTTGGGAGGAGCGGGGGGTATCTGCAGCAGCGTGGGCGAGCTCTCCATGATCCGCACCAGCAGCCGGTCGATGTAGCTCTCCAGCTCCTGCACATGCTCGTCCCGCTGGCTCAGCTCCCGCTCCCGCTGCAGAAGCAGGCCGATGAGCTCGTCGTGGGTCAGGTGGTAGTATTTGGCCGACTGGTCCAGCACACCCGAGTCCTGAGGCCAGACGGAGGGAGTGTGGGCAGAACAGCCTCAGGCCCGCCCACCCCACCCACCCACAGCCCAGTTTCCCAACCCTGGCCCTAGGAGCTGCCTCTGTCCCCAGCGCCAGGGACAGCCTAACTGGCTTCAAGGCTCTGCCCAACTGGGCAGACCTGGCTCACCAGGGGCCAGGCCTGCTTCTTGCTCCAGCCTGCCTGGCACACCTCCCCCGCCCCCAAACCTCGAGACGCCTGGCATCTCTTCAGAGTACCACACATCTGGTCGGAAACCCCTGGCAGCCTGCTCGACCTCACCTTCAGCCTCTTGGCGTCCGCAGTCTGGCCAACCTGGGGGGCTGGAGCCACAGGCTGAATGCTGCCGGAGGTGACTGTCTTGAGCTTCTCCAGCCCGCTGCTCAGGGCTGTGCTCAGACTGGAGCGGGACTGCTTCCGGTCAGGGCTCCCCTCCACTGGGGCAGTGCTGAGGGGCTTCACAGGGTGGGGACTGTGAAGACAGACGGGAGATGCGTTACGGGGAGAACGAGTGGCACAAGGGAGAAGGGCCACCTTCTCCGTGGGGCCAGGGCTCACCACCTGGCGGCCCCTTGCCCTGCTCTCCGCCTGCCACCACCTGACCCTCCTCCCTCCCTCAGACCCCTCCCTCTTCACGGAGACAGCCCAGGAGGTGCTACAAACTTCTCTGGACCTAATCCCAGTCTTTAGTCTTTAATCCCAGAACCCCCAACCCCGCAACTCCCTCCCTCCCTCCTCTTCTCTATTGTAACTTTTCTCTAGGGTGATGATCAATCCTCCCAGTTTCTTAATTTTCCCAGGGCGGGGAATTCCCAACAGGTAGGTCTTTTAGTGCTAGAACCGGAAAGACCAGGCAAACCTGTGGTGCTTGGTCACTGGCCCACCTCACTCTACTGGTTGCTTGCTAGCAGAATTGACACAGGCCTGAGAAACACTCCCTCGAGCTTGTCTGAGCTTGTCTTCGTCTAGCCATCCCCCTCGGTCATCTCCACCTCCTCTTCCTTCTCACCAGCCTCTCCAGAGCATGCAGACTGCATTCTCTCTGTAAGTTCCCACCTTTCATCGACTCCTCAACCCATCAGGACAGCGGCCCCCACTGGCCTGTCACAAGCGTTCCTGCTGAAGCCACGGACCCCTCAGCTCTCGCCTCACTGACCTCTCTGTGATCCTCCCCTGGCACCGCTCACTTACTCTTCCTTTGGGCTGCTCCTTCTGCCTGGTTGGAAACCCCAAACCTCTGTCTGGCTTCCAGACACCTGACATCCTTCTCAGTCTCAGCTGAGGGTCTGCCTCTTGGTTCCCGCCCCAACCCCTACACTCCATCTCCAGCCCAGACTGCACCCCTGAGCTCTAGACCTATGTAGACAGTTGCAGACTGGCTTCTTCAGGGTCCACACTCATCTCCAGCCTGACTGCCCTTTCAAGTGCTCCCCGGCAGAGAGTATCAGGCACCATTAGCTTCTTATGGCTCCAATCAGAAGCCTAGGAAGCCCTCTGAACGCCCTCCTTGCACTTCAACCTTGACAAACATCAAGCTCTGCTGCCTTCTCCCACACGATCCCCTCCCTTCCAAGCCAGCACTGGGTAAGCCTTTTTCCAGCCACACCCAAGCACCCACCTCCAACCACTGCCCCATCCCCTGTGGACGACGGTCTCCCCTCACCCTCCCACCCGCCAGCTCCCTATCCAAGCGTGTGTGTACCAAGTCGCTTCAGTCGTGTCTGATTCTTTGCAATCCCATGGACCGTAGCCCACCAGGCTCCTGTGTCTGTGGGATTCTCCAGGTAAGAATACTGGAGTGGGTTCCCATGCCCTTCTCCAGGGGATCTCCCAACCCAGGGATTGGACCCGGGTCTTCTGCAGTTCTGCTTTGCAGGCAGATTCTTTACCATTGAATCTGGGAAGCCCCTATCAAAGTAAGAAAACACAATCTCCACCACAACCGGGCCCCAGGTCTGTCCTCCGGCCCTACTCCCTCTGTCACTCCAGCCAGAGGAAAACATGCTCTCCGTCACCTTCACGTTCTTATAAAAGCTGTTCCTCTGTCTGGAACACTGTCCCTCTGCCTGTCGGCCTGCTAACGCCTGTTCATATTTCAAGGCTGTGCAAGTCCATTTCTTCCAGGAAACCTTCCTGATCTCCCCCATGCTTACTGGGGCGACTCTCCTTGGAGATCCCCCAGCACCTGGTACCTGTCACAGGTACCCAAACTGCAAGAACTAGCCTCCAAATCAACTCATCTGCCTCTAGGGCACCTCTCAAAATTTTCACTTACTTCACAGAGGATTTGGACTATTCAATGGGAGGAAGCACAATGGCTTAGTCCAAGGCCCTGACTACACTGGAGGGAGGCCCAGCCAGCCCCAGAGAAGCCAGCTCTGGCCCTCAGGACAGGGCTGCGGATTCAGTGTCAACCCAGGAGGAGAGGCAGAGAGCCCAGGCGGAGGCAGACAGTAGGGAAAAGAACACATCCAGCCCGTCCTGCCCACGGAGGCGTTCACATGAGGAGGAAGATGCAAAGGCAGCGCTCAGGCCACCGAGGGGCTGTGCCAAAGGAGGGGAGGCATACAAGTAGGGCACAGAAACACCCTGAATGGGGGCTTGGAGTCCTGAGCCCTCGGTCTGCTTGTCCGCTACGTCTGGGGACCCTGGACCCCGCAGCTCTCACAGACTTCATTTCCTCATCTGAGAAATGGGAACAGCTTTACTTGGCCCATCCATGTCTTGATGTAAGGAACATGCCAAGTACAGACGTGATGCCAACTCTGAAGAGAATAAAACTTCCAGAAAGTGGTGAGTATAATTAGAAGTGGTACTGGAATGTGGCAGCGCCAGCTGAGGCTGCTGTCATCAGAGCAAGGAAGCTACAGTCACCTCCTCTCTCCCACCTCTGGGATCAGCATCACCACCTCTCACCGGAACAGCAGTCGGGAGCAGCCCAGACTCCTTCCCACCCACTTCTCAGAAATCAGCACTGGCCCTCTGGGGCTTCCCTTCGGGTTCACTTTTGTCTTCTGTCTGGACTGGGAACCCCTTGGGGATACAGTAGTGTCTTTCATCTCTGTTCAGTGGCTGACATACAGTGGACACTCAAATGAATTTGGATGCCCAAAGGTATGAGCTGGTGGGCTGGGGGCCTACAGACCCAGTGCTAGAGCCTGTGCCCCCTGCTACCCACCCCTGCCTCTTCACTCAGCTCTCCCAGAGCGCCAGACTCCCTCTGAATTTTTCTGCTCCTGCTAAGTTGTACACCATTCCCCACAGTGACCTATCTCTACAGGACTCAGCTCTGGTCACCCCTCACCAGGCACCTGGTGAGGTCTCGGCCTCCTAAGTCTCCCAAACAGACCACTGCCACAGTGACCACAGCCTCACAGGCATCCACTGTCCTCTCAGCACAGTCCTAAGCACACTGGGACCACCCCGTGAAAGGCACAAATGCAAACCAATGAGCACCTACTGGAGTCAGAAAAAAACAAACCTTTTTTCTGGGGGTCATACAGAGGGAGCATCTTAGATTTTCTTTTGTCCTCTAAAGGTATTTTGGCTCTCCTCTCTGACTCCAGTGCCAGCCCCTTCCCTCTACTCTCTGCCTTCACAACCTACTTCCCCAGGGCTGCCTGGGAGGACATGGCCCCCATCTGACAAGCTGAACTGCCCCAGCCTCCCTTGTGCTGAGAACCTAAGCTCTCATCTCTGCTCCCCTGCTGGCCTGTATCATTCTCCCCACTCCATGCCTCCCCTCTTCACCTTATCGTCATCATCCCCCAACTCCTGACTTATGGGGGGCACCTGCTGGCCCAAGGTCCCAAGAGGAAGCAGCCTCCGAGCCAGCACCATGGAAGGCTCGTGTCTCCAGAGCTCTGGGGTGAAGGAACCCGTCACCCACCCCCGAAGGGGCTGAGGCGGGAACGTGAACACCTCAGTCCTTGGGCCGCTCTGCCCCCCTTCACCCCCTTTCCCCCTGGAGAGCGCTTTCCGGTGGCCGCTCACCTGGCACTGGGCTGTGGATCCTCAGCTGGTCGTGTCTCCAAGGGCAGAAGCGCAAGCGGGGAGGCTGGGGTGCCTGCAGCGTGGTCCTCCCCACGTGGGGTGGGGGGGCTCCCAGTGGGGGAGGCTGGCTCCCCGGGGGGTAGGGAGGAAGAGGTCAAGGTCCAGGCTCCAGGCAGGGGAGAACATGGAGGGCTGGGGCTCCCATGGTGGTGGCTGGCCCCGGGCGGGAGATGGGGTGGTGGCAGGGCAGGTTCTGGGGGGGTGGGCAGCTCTTCTGGACCAGAGCGGATGGAAGATTCCCTGGACCCTGGAGGGGATGTGGATGGAAGGCTGGGGGGATCTTGGCTCCCCTGAGACGTGAAGGGGTTCAAGGCATCCTCCTCTGAGAGCCTTAAGCCAGCCTGTCGGCGGCTGCCTGTCAGGAACCCAGGCCCCTCTCCTGCTGGATCCTGGCACTGGGCCTCAGGGTCTTCTCTCTTTGGAGTCCCCCACATCTGCTGAAGAGCCAAGCTCTTTGAGTAATGGGGTGTGGGGGCAGGGCCCTGAGGGCAGCTGGCAGGCACAGAGAGGCAGGGCCCGGACATCGAGGGAGGGCTGGCACCCTCTGCTAGATCTGGGCCTGGCCCACCCAGCGTGGCTCCAGAGGAATGGCTGTCAGACTCCAGCTCGGGCTTCTGGGCCTCCTCCTCCTGCTCGGCCTCCTCCTCCTGCTCGGCCTCCTGGGGCCCAGCGATGGGGGCACGTGGGATGACATCTTCTTCTCCCGTCTCTGACCCCCTGCGACTCAGCCCCCCCACCGCCTCCTCCTCCACCGCCTCTGCCTTCTTCTCTTCCTCCGCTGCTGCTGCCTCCTTCTCCTGGGAATCTGAAGGGGTGAAGAGACGCGGTGGCTTGGGAGGTGGTGTCTGGGGCTGCAGCCCCTGGTCCAACTCCCACTCGGGCTTGGACTCTGAGTCTGGCTCCGGGGGGGGCAGCCCCCCACTCCTCTGGGGGCTCACAGGTTCTGGTGACCGTGGCTGCATCTGGGGAGGAGGCAGCTCATCAGATGACCCTCCCTGCAGGACCGGTGAGGTAGTCTCCGCTGCAGGAGAAACGGTGACCACATCCCATGGCCAGGAATCGTCCACTGTATCGAGCTCGTGGAAGACCTGGCTTCCACCTCGGCAGGTCTCCTGGTCCTGGTGGGCCTCGGGGAAGCTGTCTGGGCCAGGCAGCCTCTCCCACACGCTGATTACTTCTGGGGAGCTAAACAGAGACGTCGCGCTATCTGCCGGACTCTGCCCTGCTTCCCCTCCTGGGGCAGGCAACTCCCTGTCTGCTCCGGAGGCTGAGGCTCCCGGGTGCAGCTGGGCTGACGCGGGAGGCAGACAGGCCCCTTCTGACCCGAGGGGCCCTGGGTCAGCCACACTTGTGCTCGAACAGTCCAGTCCCAAGTCCGGAGGAACTCTGGGCTCCAGCCACACGCTGCTCCCACCTCTTTCTCCTCCCCCAGGGTCCCCCTGGAGCTCAGCTGCCTTCATTGTCATGGCCCCGGGGCCTGGGTCTTGCAGCCCAGCCGCCTCCAGCCCTGCTCCTGGTGGGGCCAGGATCTCACTCCTGGCCTCTGGACGCAGCCTGCTGGCAGCAAAGATGTTGAAGGTGTCGTCCCACTCAGGCAGGGCTTTCCCAGGGGAGGCCAGGGGGGTGGGGTTGGCCCTCGAGGCACTGGGGAGAGAGGGAGCAGGTGAAGGAGAGTTTAGTGCTATGTCGGCTATGAGTTCCTCGAAGAAAGGGTTGCTCTGCAGGGAGGTGAGGAACGGGTTGGTGAGACCCGGGAATCCAGATGGGGTGGCTTCGGGGATGGTGGCGGCAGCGGCAGCAGCAGGGGAGGCGGCTGCACCAAGGTTAGTGCTTAGCAGGGGAGCAGTGGGGGGGGCCGGAGCACAGGGGGAGCAGGGGTGGTGGTGAGGAAGAGCAGCCAGGCCAGATTCTACCTGAGGAGACACGTCCAGGCTGTGGGGGGAGACAAAACCGTGAGCCTCCTGGTTAATGTCAAGACTGGAGAGGCCCCTGCTGAGCCCCACGGCCTGCCCCCCACCCGCCTGGGGAAGAGGTGCCACAGTGCTACGGGCTGGGCTCAGGGATGCGGGCCCAGGGATGGAGGGAAGCCCCCGGCACGCACATGATGAGGCAGCACCCCCAGGACGAAGATGCTGGACAGAACTCATCTGATTGATCCTCACACCAACCCCGAGGAGCAATACTCCCATTTTACAGGGGGGACGAGCCCATGCTGACAACTACTCAATGCCAGACTGCCATCTGAAGAACCAACTAGAAAGTACTTTACATCTCTTTATGGACTGAGAAAAGAAAATACCGGCTGGTTGGGAAAGGATAGACAGACCAGAGAAAAGCCAGGCGCAGGTATGTGGCTGGACAAAGTCAGGACCAAGAACCCAGCCAGTGCCTGACCTTCTGACCCTGAAAACAGCCTGGGTCCTCCTGAGCCCTGGCAGAAATGGAAGGTGATGATGGGGCTGTTATCAGAAGCGACACAGTATCAACCAGACAGAACGTTCCGTGGTGGCATTCTCGATTCTGGGAGGGGTACCATAACCAGCCAAAGAGGATGAGACACTGCTGAGGATGTCTGCCACCAGGCATCCACCTAGCCCGGCACCCGGCAGGCAGCCTCTTGCCGAGGACACCGGCAGGCCAGGCTTGGAAGTGACCCTTCGAGGAGACCAAGGCTGGAACGTGGCAGCAGCAGCAACTCTAGATGTCACCAGGGGCCTCCTGGGGTCCCCCACACAGATCCCTGGCTCCCCTAGGAAATCCACTCCCTGATGATACACTTACATTAACCCCCTCTGGGGTCTCCTTGCGGGGAGCACACCCTGCACTTATGCCTTATCTATGGCATGCAGCTGACTTGAGGGGAATGGGAAGGGACAGACTCTAAAATGAGAGCTCTTGGCTTCTCTGGGACACCCCCGGGACACAGACAGAAGGCCAGAATGATAGCACAGGGAAAAAGGGGGGCCTGACACCCTCATTCTCAGCAGTCCAACAATGCCTTGCAGCTCAGCCCACCTGTCAGACCCAGACCTCAGTGGCCTTGCCTGCTATTTTGAGTACCATCTTCCATCCCCACAAGCCCTAAGACCCCCAATTCCTCGATCCCTGCCAGCTCAGATGGAAACATCCTGAAGAACTCCTATACATCCGTCTTCATTCAAGCAGCTCCTTCCTACGGGGAAATGCTGGGGGCAAACTCTGAGGTCGCAGAGGCCAGGCTTCAACAGTCAGCCCAAGAGGAAGGAGGGCAGGGGTAGGAGAGGCGCCTACAGAAAGAAGCCCAGGAGTCTGAAGCCAGGACGCTTCCGGGGAGCCAGGGCCCAGTCGGACGAGGTCCCGGGGGGCTGGGCGGAGGCCGGGCCAGCTCATCTGCAGACACCAGGGGCAGGTGATGGGAAGGAGGCCAGTTCAACCAGCAGCACAGGAGGGCTTCCCAGACAAGCTGGAGTCTATCGGCCTAGTCTCAAAGGTGGGACACAGTCAGACCCCAACCCCTGGGCTTCTCTTAAAAATCCAGCTTCCAGAGACTCTTCTGAGCCTGTTTTTGCCCTGTAATAACTCCCGGCGGGCGGGGAGGAAAGGGTGGGGGGCGGGGCGTATAAAGTCCTGCCTTCTCCCACCTCACCAGGGCTTTCCAGAACAGCTTTGCCTTTACGGTCAAGACATACGGTAAAGACACTGAGAGAGGGAGGACCCTGTGCCCAGAGTTCCCTTCTCCCTCCCTCCAGAAACGTCTGCCTCAGGGGCCAGGAGAGCAAAGCCCCACCACTGCGTGGTCCAGTCCACCCCACCATCGGAGCACCAACCCTGCTGGCGGGGCTCGGCCCCAGGAGCAGGGCTGAGCGAAGCGGAGCCAGCTCTTCCCAGTGCCCTTGATGACAAGTGGACAGAGGGGTCTGACAGAAGCAGCTCCATCAAACATGAAACAGCCCCAAGCTTAACGCCACAGCCCTCAGCGCCGGCCTGGCCCCACTCACCCATGCGGTCTTGCAGCAATCTGGCGGACTGTCAGAGCCACAGGGCAGGAGAGGGCAGGGGAAGAGCTGGGAGCCCCAGGCTCGGCTGGCAACCCTCCCTCCACTGGCTCCCCAGAGGGGCACACGAACCCGTTGGTATGGCACCCGCAAATGGCTTTCCCTAGAGGAAGGAGCTCCAGGTACAAAGCCTAGCTAGCAGCCACCCCAGAGCCAGCACTTCGCCAGTTCATCCGTCCTCCCTGCCCCCATGCGTCCCCCAGCTCCACACCAGCTGCAAATTCTGCAAGTTCTCACTTTACAAAGTCCCCTCCCAGGAATTCCTTTGCGGTCCAGTGGCTAGGACTCCACGCTTTCGCTGTGGAGCGCCCAGGTTCAATGTCTAGTTAGGGAACTAAGATCCCCCAAGTTGTGCAGCCTGGGCAAAAACAAAAAAAAAAACAACTCCCCTCCCTACCACTGCATCTGACACTGATCAGAGACACCTTGCCATGTGGGGCTGTCTTTGCAGGGTATGCTCTGAGAACAGGGCCCACTATGCCAGCCCCGCACACTGCTGCCCTGCTCCTCCCGACCCCCACCAAGCATCGAGGTTTCAACATATCCTGACTCATCTTCTCTTCCAGGACCAAAAGCTGGGGAAAGAAATCAGAAGTCCAAGGGTCTCTGCCCCTCCGGTGTGAGAGAATAAAACTTCAGGGCCTTAGTGTTGCTTCAGGAACCTTACAGCAATTGGATGAACCCAGCACTTAACATAGCAATCGTCTGCTCACTCTGACGAGCACCCTCTTCGTAAACACAGCCGTCGCTGGGTGACTCCCTACAGCATGAGGAGGACACCCCTGTAGCTAGGGGCAAGGCTGCACTGGGGGACAGATCTTCCTTAGACTGAGACGAGCCGTGAGTCCTTGTTAGTTCCATGCACTGGTCCCAGGGGCATCAGTTCAGTTCAATTCAGTTGCTCAGTTGTGTCCAACTCTTTGTGACCCCGTGAATTGCAGCACACCAGGCCTCCCTGTCTATCACCAACTCTGGGAGTTCACCCAAACTCATGTCCATCGAGTCAGTGATGCCATCCAGCCATCTCATCCTCTGTCGGCCCCTTCTCCTCCTGCCCCCAATCCCTCCCAGCATCACAGTCTTTTCCAATGAGTCAACTCTTTGCATGAGGTGGCCAAAGTACTGGAGTTTCAGCTTTAGCATCAGTCCTTCCAAAGAACACCCAGGACTGATCTCCTTTAGAATGGACTGGTTGGATCTCCTTGCAGTACAAGAGACTCTCAAGAGTCTTCTCCAACACCACAGTTCAAAAGCATCAATTCTTTGGCACTCAGCTTTCTTCACAGTCCAACTCTCACATCCATACATGACCACAGGAAAAACCATAGCCTTGACTAGATGGACCTTTGTTGGCAAAATAATGTCTCTGCTTTTGAATATGCTATCTAGGTTGGTCATAACTTTCCTTCCAAGGAGTAAGCGTCTTTTAATTTCATGGCTGCAGTCACCATCTGCAATGATTTTGGAGCCCAGAAAAATAAAGTCTGACACTGTTTCCACTGTTTCTCCATCTATTTGCCATGAAGTGATGGGACAGGATGCCATGATCTTAGTTTTCTGAATGTTGAGCTTTAAGCCAACTTTTTCACTCTCCACTTTCACTTTCATCAAGAGGCTTTTCAGTTCCTCTTCACTTTCTGCCATAAGGGTGGCGTCATCCGCATATCTGAGGTTATTGATATTTCTCCCGGCAATCTTGATTCCAGCTTGTGCTTCTTCCAGTCCAGCGTTTCTCATGATGTACTCTGCATAGAAGTTAAATAAGCAGGGTGACAATATACAGTCTTGACATACTCCTTTTCCTATTTGGAACCAGTCTGTTGTTCCATGTCCAGTTCTAACTGTTGCTTCCTGACCTGCATATAGGTTTCTCAAGAGGCAGGTCAGGTGGTCTGGTATTCCCATCTCTTTCAGAATTTTCCACAGTTTATTGTGATCCACACAGTCAAAGGCTTTGGCACAGTCAATAAAGCAGAAATAGATGTTTTTCTGGAACTCTCTTGCTTTTTCCACCATCCAGCAGATGTTGGCAATTTGATCTCTGGTTCCTCTGCCTTTTCTAAATCCACCTTGAACATCTGGAAGTTCACGGTTCACGTATTGCTGAAGCCTGGCTTGGAGAATTTTGAGCATTACTTTACTAGTGTGAGATGAGTGCAACTGTGCGGTAGTTTGAGCATTCTTTGGCATTGCCTTTCTTTGGGATTGGAATGAAAACTCATCTTTTCCAGTCCTGTGGCCACTGCTGAGTTTTCCAAATTTGCTGGCATAGTGAGTGCAGCACTTTCACAGCATCATCTTTTAGGATTTGAAATAGCTCAACTGGAATTCCATCACCTCCACTAGCTTTGTTCGTAGTGATGCTTCCTAAGGCCCACTTGACTTCACATTCCAGGATGTTTGGCTCTAGATAAGCGATCATCACACCATCGTGATTATCTTGGTCGTGAAGATCTTTTTTGTACAGTTCTTCTGTGTATTCTTGCCACCTCTTCTTAATATCTTCTGCTTCTGTTAGGCCCATACCATTTCTGTCCTTTATCGAGCCCATCTTTGCATGAAATGTTCCCTTGGTATCTCTAATTTTCTTGAAGAGATCTCTAGTCTTTCCCATTCTGTTGTTTTCCTCTATTTCTTTGCATTGATCGCTGAGGAAGATTTTCTTAACTCTCCTTGCTATTCTTTGGAACTCTGCATTCAGATGCTTATATCTTTCCTTTTCTCCTTTGCTTTTCGCTTCTCTTCTTTTCACAGCTATTTGTAAGGGGCATGGAGATCTACAAACGCTCTCCCCCAGACACTCCCTAAAAAGGTCAAAGCCAGCCTTTCAGGCATCCCCAGCCCAGCCCACATGCCTTCAGCCAGCACCCCC
Source organism: Bos javanicus (assembly GCF_032452875.1). Lineage (NCBI taxonomy): Eukaryota > Metazoa > Chordata > Mammalia > Artiodactyla > Bovidae > Bos > Bos javanicus. Next base: position 11,507,531 of record NC_083878.1, on the reverse strand, counting down.
CACAACTCCATCCTGGCATCTGCCTAGCAGGTACCCTAATGTCCAGGAAATGTAACAAGACACCTTCTCCATTCATCTGGGCAGTGAGGTGACCAGGATGGGGGCAGCCTGAATGCTGCAAATGCAAAGTAGGGAGACCATAAGAGTTATCTTCCAAACCAAAATATTTTTAATATAGTAAAGGGGACTATGCCAGGAAAACAGGCACAAACAGGACTTAGGGCCTCATTACCTCTAAGTCACTGGCACACGCCCGAGTTACGTGTTTACACTACTAAGGATGCCCCTGAGACCCCGAGTTCTCTCAGTAGCCAGCGCACACTCCAGGTTCATCGAGACCTCGCTGTTCACACCTGGTGAGGGGCTGGGGCTGATGCAGAGACTGCTAAAGACCACCACAATACATATGCCTCTAGGCTGGACCATGAGTACCCTCAATTTTTTAATAAAATGTTTTTATACAACACCTGATCTGCTACTGAGCACAAAGATCCACGGTTAGTGTGAAGGGAGGGGACAGGAGCCTGAGGTGCCCTAAGAGGTCCCCCTAAGAGGTCCCCCTAAGAGGATCAGAAAGGGACAGACACAGAAAGCACTTGTTTTGGCACTGGTGGGTTTTACGCGCACAGTCATGATGGTCCTAAAACACACACTAAAGTAGCCTGTGCTGCAGCCCAGGGTGAATGGCCCACAGTAGGGCTGGTAAGCAGGGCCTAATCCAATGGCCCAGATCTGAACCACCCACTCCGCCCAACACACACACACAGGCACACACATGCGCACACACACACAAATGCTGGTACGGGCTAGTGTGGCAGTCATGGGACCTGGCAGACAAGGGGCAGGGCAGGAGGAACGGGAGGACCCCCTTCCTGGCCTCGCATACTCTGGCTCCTTCTCCAACAGCAACAGCTTTTCTCTGCACACCAAGCACAGCACAGCCCGCCTCCGGCCTCTCCTGGGGCTCAGTGCCATGTGGGAGCACTAGAGGGCGCCGCTGCCCTGCCTAGTGAGGAACACCCAGCACTCCTCAATGGTAGCCCTGGGGCAGAGGCACCCAAACCTCTGGGTCTGCAGACAGGCTCCCCTGGGGGTCTCGCAGCTACATTCAGTCACTCCAGTTCTAGGTGTCCAACTTATGGCTTCCTGCCACAAGTTCTTCCTGCTCACCTTTTATTCTCTGCTCAAAAGCCCCAAGCCCTCTGAGCAGACACCAAAGGTGGTTTCTCCCAGACCAGCCCCCCCCCTCCGAGGCACACTGGGCCAGGGTGACACTGACAAGGCTCAAAGTCCAGGTCACTCTACTCCAAGAACATTCCCTCCCCTGCCTGGACACCAGGGCGCAGAGCCTGCTCTGCAGCCACTGTAAGCAAATGGGCCCCAGGGAGGGCAGGAAGCCCCATCTGCCCTCCAACCTGCAGAGAGTGAGCTTGGAATTCAAGTCCAGAAGGACAAAAACCTCAGCTTCCTTATGTTCATCAGTCATCCAACTTCTCTTGCCTCTGAAAGGCCATCAGAAGACACGGAGAAACTGAAGGAAAATGGTAAGCAGCAGCAAGGACAACCCCCACATCACTCAGTCACAGCTTGCAGAGCTCTGAGCACAATGCCCGGCACTTGCCTAAGAACTGCCTTACAGAGAAACGTCCCCTCATCCCTCCTGCTCTGGAAAAGGCCCAGAGACACCCCATGGACGGCAGCACTGGCCCGTGGTCTGTGCCCCTCCCTCCACCATACCACCTACAATCTCTTAGTAGCCACAGGGCCACTGGCTCAGCCTGGGCATCTGAGAGGCCCACCACTCCTTCCCCTAGGCAGCAGGCAGCCAGCAGTTCCCCGGGCTCCGGTGAATAGGGCTGGGGAGCAGGAACAGAAGCTGCTCCTGAGTAGGAGACACATCACCCAGAGACTGATCCCCCCACATACTCATCTCCGAGGCTGTACGGAGAGCTGCGAGACAGTCAGGGCTCAAAGCTAAAAGGCCCTGCATCTCTCTCCCTGCTCCCCTGAGCACACTCATAACTTCACAGGGAAAGAGAAGAACCGGAACTTCAGGAGTCCACGCCTCCCTGCTGGGGAAGAGGCTTAGGGCCCTTCCCTCCACCCTACCTTTTACCCTTTACCACTGTGCCCAATCTTCCCCCTCCACCTCTGGCTCACATATCCACTGACGGGGACGGGCGGGCTTGCTGAGAGAACAGTAACAGCCACCCTTGCCACACTGGCTGAGGTTGTCGCAGAGGCACCTGTCCAGGGCTGACTCCCAGCCCTTGGAAGGGCGGGATACCTGCTCCTGGTCGAAGCCCAGAGCCCCTCCCTGAGCCCTGCTGGACAATGCAGCAACCTCCACCGGCTCAAACTCAGGAGGAGGCCAAAGGGCTAAGGTGGGGGCTAGGGGCTCTGTCCCGGGCCTAGGCTGAATAACTGCAATCTTCTCCTAGGTGGGACTCAGGATATTCAAAATAGAGCAGCTACTATCAGCACACACCCTACCCCAAGACCAAGAGACACCAGAAGGGGCCAGGGCCCCAAGAGTCTCCAAAGACACGGAACACGTCACAGATTTCAGGGGAGCTGCCCACAGCCTCTGGCCAAGCCCTGGGAGCGACCAGGGATGAGTATATGGGGGAGGAGCGGGCACATCCATTACTCGACTCCTTTCTCTCAGAGAGAAGAGAGCAGAGAGCCAGCTGGAACAGCTGGTGGGAAGTCATCTAGGTTCAGACAGGGTGCTGCTGCTAAGTCACTTCAGTCGTGTCTGACTCTGCGAAACCCCACAGACGGCGGCCCATCAGGCTCCACCGTCTCTGGGATTCTCCAGGCAAGAACACTGGAGTGGGTTGCCATTTCCTTCTCCAATGCATGAAAGTGAAAGTGAAAGTGAAAGTGAAGTCGAGTCCAACCCTCAGCAACCCCATGGACTGCAGCCTACCAGGATCCTCCGTCCATGGGATATTCCAGGCAAGAATACTGGAGTGGGGTGCCACTGCCTTCTCCGTCACACAGGGTGGGGAAGCCTCAAGTGAGTCCTCAGTCCTCGCCTCTCTACCTGGCAAAGCTTCATGACCTTGAGGCCAGCAGGCAAGAGGTAGAGGTTGGGAAGCAAAGAATCCCAACAAATGGCCTTTCCCGCTTTTGTCCTCTTCCTCCCCCTCCTCAGAGGATAGGTGTGCCAACTCAGGAAGTGAGGCCCACGGGATCCCCAGAGTGCCGTGCCCTTCAACTCACCTGTGTCCATGTGCAGACAACAAGCCTTGGCTTAGGGAGACAGGGTTCCCCCGCTCAACCATGCAAAGCCAGAGCCCCAGCAGCCTGCCCCAGGGCCCCAGTTGCTCCATCCTCCCTGCCCCGGGGTTCAGTGCAGACACCCCAGCATCTTTCCCGGGGACCAAAGCTGGTCTTGCCAAGGACATACCTGGGTTTCTGGGATGGCTCCTTGGCTTCTCTCAAGCCAAACCAGCTACTTTTGGCCTTTTCCTCCCCACTGGACGAGTGGTGGGGGGAGGCTCCCAGAGTGGGGCTCCCCTTCTCCCCCAGAGAGCCTCGGCGCCCCATCTCGCTCCGACTCAGCCCCTGGTGGTGATGGTGGAAAAGGCCCATCCGGGGCTTCCGCTCGTCCTTCCGGGCTCCCTCCTTCTCCACCGCAGCCTCAGAGGAGGCCACCATGGGGGTGGTGACCTGCACCGGCCTCCCCTCCGAGGGCCGGGCCCCCTCCTCCTCTCCAGAGCGGCGGGCCCCCACGGCCAACACTCTGGGCTGTGAGCTCAGCTCCTCCTGTCCAGGCACTGCCTCGGAGCTGCTGGGGCGGCGGCTACCTCGGGCCCAGGAGTCATCCGCAGACCGCGGCCCCTCCTCAGAGGGCCGGGAAGAGCCAGCGTGCAGGGAGCTGGAGGGTGGAAACGGGCCCGAGATGGAACTGCGGTGCCGTGGGGGCGCCGGGGGCTCCTCGTTGTATATGTGGCTCCCGTTGACACAGAGAGAGGAGCGCGAGGCCCCATCGAGGTGGCCCTGAAGGTCAAGAAGGGCCCGGGGAGGCGCTGCCCGCATCTGGCTGGCCTCGTCACTGTAGGTCCGTTTGTGGGTGAGCAACTTGGGGGACTGTGCAGAGTCCCGGCCTGGAAGGGAAGCACACGTTGGGTGAGATGCCTGCTCCCCCCCGGCCTTCCCTACAGCCGAGGGGACAGCCCGCCCTCCACTGCCCTCGCTCACCCCCTTCTGAAGACAGCCAGCTGCTGCGGCTGGGCGAGCGGGTGAGGAGCTCGGCGCCGGGGCCCTGGTAGGCCAGGCTCCCGCTGGCCGAGGACAGAGTGCTGTCCGAGCCCAGCGAGGTGTTGGACTGGGTCAGCGAGGACTTCCGCAGCTTGTTGCGGAGGAAGAAGCCTTTGGCTTTGCCCATCTTGCCCAGGCTGCCCAGCTCGGGGTCCTCCAGGGCACTGCTGGGGAGGATGGCAGAGGCAGATTCCAGGTCAAACTTCTTCTTGCCCTTCATCTTGTCCTTAATCTTACTGAAGGGGGACCGCGGCTTGTCCTTCACAGACAGGTCGAACATGCTGGCGCTGAGGTTGTTGCGCGTGAACTGGATGGTCACCTGGATCTCCCCGCGCTCCTTCTCCTTCTTGCCCGCCTTCGAGTGCAGCTTGTACCACCTATGAGGAAGAAGGGGGTGTCAGGGCTCCGGTCACAGGGACCTCCCAGAGCCCCTCCCTGCCCTGAGGGTCATGACAGCCACTGCTACAGCCTCCCACAGGCCTGGGAGGAACCCTGACAACCCCAGGCCCCAGGTACAGGCACAACTACCCGCCTTTCCCCATCTACATCATCTCTGACTGGTCGTAGCCCAAGCTCTGCTGTGAGCCACCAGTGAGTCCTGGAAAGAACAGCTCTCCCCGAAGCCCAGGGCCAGGAATGCTAGTGCACGCACACACACACACACACACACACACCTCTCACGCCCTCACTTACTCACCCAAAGCCCTGCCAGGCACACTTCTGCAAGATGGAGAAGCAGACAAGACGGCATAAAGAGGCCTTAAGCAAGAGACCCAGGGAAGGAAAGCGCACACCTCATCTGGAAGCAACCACCATGTGCTACAAAGGAATGGGGAGGGTGGTTCTCACCTCCCCTCCATGCACAGCTCACAACAGGCCTGGGATTTTACAGATCAGGAGGTCAAAGCTCCACAGTGAGGTAACTCAGCCAAGAACAAGCAGCCAGGAAGAGACTGTACTTATCAATAATGTACTGCTCCTGGCTCAATCAATCATAAATGTACCACACTAATGTTAATACAGATGTTACTAACAGAGGATACTACAGCAGGAGCAGGGAGGGGGTATATACGGGAGCTCTGTACACTTTGCACTCGTTTTTATGTATACCTAAAACTACTCTAACAATAAACTCTTAATTAAAAAAAGCAGACAGAGTGAGCACAGTGAGAACGTGAGCAAGAAGCCATGAAAGAAATAATACAAGGAAGTTCTCCCGAAGGCCGTGAGCGCCAGCACAGATGCACTCACCAGCATTCAGCACAGCAAGCAAACAAAGACCTAGTGATGGGGATCACTGAGGTTTCAGAGCCCCAGGTATGAAAAGGAGACTAGAGGCTCCCACAGAGGGGAGACAGGTCCATAGAACGCATTCAGAAATCAGAGCAGCATCAGGTCCTCGTTAGCAACACTGGACACCATATGAAGCCATGCCTTTGCAGTTCTGAGGGAAAAACTCCCCAGAATTCTAGACCCAGCCAGTCAAGTTTTATTCCATAATAAAGTCCAGTGGAGGGCTCAAAGAGCCTCAGAGTATACACACACCACACACACATACCCCCCATAGCACACACAAACACTACACACGTACCCCACCGCACACGCCTCAGTCCCTGCTGTGGTGGTCATCTCCCACCTAACATCTGCTCACCCCACAGCATGAGCTCCCTGAGCTTCTCGTGGACAGAAGGGGTGGGAGATCTTTTGTATGAAAGCCCCTATATATGCAAATGTCCAGATTAAGTCACTGCAAGGAATTGGTGGTGTTGGTGGTTTAAACCTTGTAACTTAAAAAAAAAAAGTCTACCCAGGGGCATTTCCAGTTGGATCCCTTTGGAAGCATCCATCATGACTAACCTCTAGGGTGCCCATCATGGGCTCTGCACCTGGCCTCTTCTTGGTGACCACTGGGTAGCCTAAGTAAAGTGAGCCCTGGCTGTTGGTTTTCCCTCCCAAACCTGAGAGACCACCCCCTGGGAAGGCTCGCTCAGGACACAGCACAAGCAAGGAGGGCAGAGGGCAGTGCTCAGAGCAGGGGTGTATGTGTTTCTGTGCTCTCAGATGAGCAGGCGTGGGGAAGAAAGATGGGGGAGGCAAGGCGAGGAGCAGAGAAGGGAGCTCACGGACAGACCGATGGGATGTGTGTGAGGAAGGTCTGGGGGTACGAGGAGACATTTACTAGAAAGACAAAACAGCGAGCACCAATATCATCACCCCTGGCCTTCTTAACCCAACATCCACCCTGGGCCTGACCCTTTAAGTCGTCCAAGGGCAAGTCAACTTGCTCAAAGCTGGACTAGACCTCATTTAGTACAAAAAGATTCTGGGAGGTGGGGCAATGAGAAGTATTAATATATGGACTCCAGCCACAAAGCCACCAATCCCTGAGTGACGGGAATCAGCAAGCACAGACATCCGTCTCTGGGGCTGAGGTCAGAGGCCCTGAGCCCTAGCCGGTCATGAGCCACACACCATGGCATTAACAGTGGTTTTCTCTGGGGGCGAGGCTGCAGGGCACTATCACTTCCCACTGTCTATTTTTGTTCTGTGTGAATTTTTTATAAGGGCCATATATTACCATCATAATAGGAAACAGAGGAAAGAAAGCCCCCTCCTTTCTTACGCCCTCAGCTGCCTGAGACAGGTGGGCTCCTCGCCGCTCCATCCAGCCCCTCAGTCACCGAGGATGTGTTGCCAGCCCAGCCTGGGGCTCGGGTCCTTGGGCCCAAGGATCCTTGTCCCTGCCTTTCCCAACCTCCACCCCATAAGGCCACTTTTGCTGCTCCTGCTCTTCCTGAGGGAATCTGGGGTTCTTCCTCTGTACCTGCTTTTCAGGGAGACAGCAGTGAAAAGAAGGCTTTCTTTGCCATTTTCTGGCTGTCACCCTCCCCATCTGGAGCAGAGTGAGGATGGCTGGGACCCGCCTCTGGCGCCCCAGTCACTGTCGCCATCTGTCTCCCTACAGATCACGGGCAGGGCTGGTCAGACCCTGCCAGGTACTTGGAGCAGGCCTTCTCCCAGGAGTGTGACCCGCACAGGTTGAGCACAACGGCAAGGCCACCAGCCAACCGCTCCTGGACAAAGCCCTGTCACTCTCATCCACAGGTGAGACCTGGCCGGAACCAATCAGGACTTGACCACGGCCTGAGCACACACCCAGATGTTGGCTCACAAGACAGATTTGATCTTCAGAGTTCTGCTGCTGCAGTACCCTAACCTGCATGCATCAGTGTGGGGTGTCTTTATACCTACTCATACCAAGATACAACCTAAAACCCACTAAATTAGTAAGGCCAGGCCTAGAAAATATTCCCCATTGGCTCAGTGGGTAAAGAATCTGCCTGCAATGCAGGAGACGTGAGTTCAATCCCTGGGTCAGGAAGATAACCCTGGAGAAGGGAATGGCAGCCCACTTCAGTATTCTTGCCTGAAAAACCCGATGGATAGAGGAGCCTGGCAGGCTACAGTTCATGGTGCCACAAAGAGTCAGACACGACTGAGCGACTAAGGAGCAGCAGGCAGCAACAGGCCTAGAAAATCTATGATTTAAGGTGGAAGGGAGTCTGTCCTTGGGTGACTGAATTCACCAGACCCAGTGTGAAAACCACAGCAGGCTGGTCCCCTGCCTACTCGACACACTTCACGGATCAGAGACCAACTCTCCCTCCACCTGGGTGCCTCATCAACGACACTCAACTGGGGGACTTCCCTGGTGGCCCAGCAGCTCAGACTCCTCCCAACACAGGGGCCCAAGGTCATCCACCAGGTCAGGGCACTAGCTCCCACATGCCACAGCTAAAGACCCCAAGCGCTGCAACTAAGACCTGGTGCAACCACATAAATAAATTTTTGAAAAGGAACACTCAATTGGTTCCCAGAAGAAACCCACGTCTCTCCCCTGCCCAGCCAAGGCTTCCCTTCCAAAGTCCGCTGAACCTGCTTCTTCTGAGAGAACTGACCCTAGACATGCTCATCCCTCCCCCACCTCCCCTCCCCCGACCGGGGACAAGTTACTGAAGGAATCCAGACATGGGGGAGGGGCGGGCATCATTAAGTGCTTTCTGTGAATAAAGAGTTCCAAAATGAACAAGGCCTCTGTTCCACAAAGCGACTTCTAAAATGGGACTCACTAGTTCAGGAGGAAGGACAGTGATTCTGACCCAATACAGTTTCCCTGACACCCGCTCAGCCCTCAAAGCCTGGATTCATTGGCCCCTGTGGCATGTAAATCACCAATCTGCACATCCTCCCCTGTAGGAGCCTAACTGTTCCACCTACGTGGCACCCGCCTCAACTCCTGCACCGTCCGAGCACCTAAACTTTCCAAAGCCTGGACAGCAAGTGCTCAGGAAACAAGGGTTTTGACAATGATCATTATCTGGGACTTATCCTAGGTATGATTGCAGCCAAGGCATGCTCCATCAGGAAAAAAATAGGAAGAGACAATTCCTTGCATGTAAGAGGTATGGGACTTCCCTGGTGGCTCAGATGGTAAAGAATGCACCTGCCATGCAGGAGACCCGGATTTGATCCCTGGATTGGGAAAGCCCCTGGAGAAGGAAATGACTACCCACTCCAGTATTCTTGCCTGGAGAATATCATGGACAGAGGAGCCTGGTGGGCTACAGACTATGGGGTTGCAAAGAGGTGGACACGACTGAGCGACTTTCACTTTCACTTCAAGAGGTATGCACCGCTATAGACACTGCTCTTCAGGAGTGACATACAACAGAGCTTCTCAAGTATTAATACAAAAGGATCACTGAGTCTAGTTAAAATGCAGATTCTGATGCGATGGGTGCAGATGGACCTGAGAGGCTCCATCTCTTCCCAGCTTCCAGGGGATGCCAGTGCTGCTGGCCTGTGGACCACACCTGAGAGGCAGGACAAGTGACTTGTGCTAAAGACTCCGCAGAGCTAGACTTACTGCATGCTCAGTGTGTGCCGAACTCTGTATCTCCTTTATTACCCACACAGTCCAGGAGATGAGATCCACCATCCCCATTCTGTGGATGAGGAAACCAAGTTACACAAAAGGTTTGTGACTTGCCCAGGATCAAATAGCTAGTAAGTGATACAGTCAGTCCTTGAACATGAAGCTGCCTAACTCCCAGTCCACATTCTTAACCTTCCAGGAGCAGCTTTTCTCATTAAGCTGGACATCCTGAGAGGACAGAAGCTGGAAAAGGTCTGGAGTACATGACAGAGGCCCAAAGAGGCATGGAGGTGGGATATGGAGACCGGAACCCCCTTCAAAGGGTTGGCACAATCCCAGGAGGATGGAGCCCGAAGGTCACTAAGGGAACCACAGGTGTCTGTCCTGTCCCCAGACCATTAAAAGCATGTCTGGGAGCAGCCCAGCCTCCTCTAGCAGCCATCAGCTTTCAGACTTCAGGGGTGGGGGGAGGGGGTAGCGGGAGGAGATGCAGAACTACAGAAAACCTCTACAAGGGCCCTGGCTCAGTCACCATACCTCCCCCTCAGACTCACTCTGTCTGACAAAATTCAGCAGGCCGAGCATGAACTTAGGACTCAGCCCTCAGCTTCCTACCCTGCTGGACCCCTTCCCACCCTCTGCGGGGGTGCAGAGGACAAAGGTGGGATGAAGGAGGGTGGTAGCTGCCTCACCTGTTACCAAGATTCTGGCTTAGCTATTGCTACGAGTGGGGCTCCCAGGCCTACCATGCCCAGCTCTCCACCCATTTCTCAGTAAACAGAGCTGGGCTGACAGCTACCAGATAGCAAAACTGGAAAAGCCACCACCCCGGGAAAGCAGACCTACAGCAGATGTCAAACACACACATGTAAGCGCCTGGTTGGCTTCTTAGGATCCCCAAGGGCGGTGGGGTCCTTGCCAGCCACAGGGCCAGGCACACCTGACTTGTCTCCAGTTCTTACTGAAACCAAGTCCACCTGCCGACCTTTTCCAGCTCTGTCCTCTCAGGATGTCCAGAGGCCCAATGTGTGCCTTCAGCCTAATGACAAGCACCGCCCACTGAAGGTTAAGAACGTGGACTTGAAGTTAGGTGTCCTCGTGTCCTAGTTCTCTTTTATGATTTATCTCTTGATTCAAAACTTTATTCCTTTCCTTGTCCCACCCCTGTCCCCGGAGGATTGAGGAGGATCAAAGAAAAAGGGAAACTGTAACCAAGGAGGACTCTGTGGGGCATTCCAGGACACACAAGCCCCTCCATGTCCTGTTTCTTGCTTGCAGGGAACAAAGGGCTTCAGTATCCTAGACCTTCCCTGAGTTCCACAGAGCAGACTCAAGTAGTTAATGATTAGAAGAGTGGAGCCACAGGACTTCAGGGGTGCCTCCAGGAGGCTGATGCCTATCTTCGAGGTGCTCTGCAGAAGCTAAGGCCCCTCCGCCACCTGGCAGAGGGTGGTGACTACTTATTGACCACAACAAGCAGGAACCAGAAAGCTGATGACTGAGGCTCCCCACACAACATCCTGTTACCTCACCACCGACTGACCAGAAGAAGGTCCAGAGCTAACTCCTAACAGTCTTTACAAACCTTTGCCTGAAAGCCAACGGGGAGTTCAGGCCTTTTGAGCACGAGCTGCCTGTTCATCTTACTGCCACCCTGCAGATAAACACTGTTCTTTATTTCACCACTACCCAGTGTCAGGAGATTGGCTCTGCTGCATGTCAGGCGGGCAGACCTGAGTTCAGTTCAGTAACACTATCAGTCCAGAGTTCAGCTTATGACCCAAATAATGGTGCCCCTTCCTAAGCATCCACTCCTCATTTATTTCAAATCCCAAACCAGGAACCATCCTTGTCTCTTTTTCCCCGTCACACCCTACATCTAAATTTTGAACTCTATGGACCGACTACATCTAGATTTCAACCCCTCTCATCACTGGCAGCCTACAGTAGAGTCCACCACAAACCCCTGCTGAATATCACAATTCCCTGCTAACCTGCCTCCCTGCCATCCAAGCTTCCTGCAGCATGTGGGTGAACTTGGAGTGCATCCCACACTGCTCCTCAGCATGGCAGAAAGGACTCATCTTTTGGGTCCCGGCTCCTCTGATCCTCTGCATATCTCATCCCACACTGCTCTTCACTGTGTTCCCACCTCCAGGCCACTGCTCTTGCTTTTCCCTCTGCCTGAGACACAGGCCCAGATCTGCACTTACTCACTCACAACAGGTCCCCATTCGTCTGAACTTTCTCAGTTTTCCTTGAGTACCCCAACTACAACTGCTCCTTAACTCTGTTCTATTTCTTCAGCATACTAACACCACCTGACAGAGGGGTGTGTGTGTGTGTGTGCGCACGTGTATCCCACACAGTGAAACAACAGAATGGGAAAGACTAGAGATCTCTTCAAGAAAATGAGAGCTACCAAGGGAACGTTTCATGCAAAGATGGGTACAAAAAAGGGCAGAAATGGCAAGGACCTAACAGAAGCAGAAGAGATTAAGAAGAGGTGGCAAGAATACACAGAACTGTGCAAAAAAGGTCTTAATGACCTGGATAACCACAATGGTGTGGTCACTCACTAGCAGCCAGACAGGGCAGTGTGAAGTCAAGTGGGCCTTAGGAAGCACACTACAAACAAAGCTACTGGAGGTGATGGGATTCCAGCTGAGCTACTTCAAATCCTAAAAGATGATGCTGTTAAAGTGCTCCACTCAATATGTCAGCAAACTTGGAAAACTCAGCAATGGTCACAGGACTGGAAAAGGTCAGTTCTCATTCCAATCTCAAAGAAGGGCAATGCCAAAGAATGTTCAAACTACCACACAATTGCGCTCATTTCACATGCTAGGCTTCAACAGTATGTAAACCAAGAACGTCCAGATGTACAGGTTGGATTTAGAAAAGGCACAGAACCAAAGATCAAGCTGTCAACATCTGTTAGATCCTATAAAAAGCAAGAGAATTCCAGAAAAACATCTACTTCTGCTTCATTGACTATGCTAAAGCCTTTGACTGTGTGGATCACAACAAACTGTGGAAAATTCTTCAAGAGATGGGAATACCAGACCACCTTACCTGCCTCCTGAGAAATCTGAACGCAGGTCAAGGAGCAACACTTTGAGCTGGACATGGAACAACAGACTGGTTCCAAATTGGGAAAGGAGTACGTCAAGGCTGCATATTGTCACCCTGCTTATTTAACTTACGTGCAGACTACATCATGTGAAAAGCCGGGCTGGATGAAGCGCAAGCTGGAATCAAGAATAGCGGGAGAAACATTAATAACCTCAGATACGCAGATGATACCATTCTAATAGCAGGAAGTGAAGAGGAACTAAAGAGCCTCTTGATGAAGGTGAAAGAGGAGACTGAAAGAGCTGGTTTAAGACTCAACATTCAGGCTGATTCATGTCAACGTATGGCAAAAACCACCACAATGTTGTAAAGTGTTTTGCTGCCAATTAAATAAAATTTTTAAAAAAGACTCAACATTCAAAAAACTAACATCATGGTACCTGGTCCCATCACTTCATGGTAAATTGATGAGGAAAAAATGGAAACAAATGACAGATTTTCTCTTCTTGGACTCCCAAATCACTGCAGCCATGAAATTAAAAGATGCTTGCTCCTCAGAAGAAAGGCTGTGACAAACCTAGACAGCATATTAAAAAGCAGAAACATCACTTTGCTGACAAAGGTCCATCTAGTCAAAGCTATGGTTTTTCCAGTAGTCATGTATGGATGTGAGAGTTGGACCATAAAGAAGGCTGAGCACCGAAGAATTGATGCTTTTGAACTGTGGTGCTGGAGAAGACTCTTGAGAGTCCCTTGGACTGCAAGGAGATCCAACCAGTAAACCCTAAAGGAGATCAACACTGAATATTCATTGGAAGGACTGACGCTGGAGCTGAAGCTCCAATACTTTGGCCATCTGATGTGTAGAGCCGACTCATTGGAAAAGACCCTGATTTTGAGAAAGATTGAGGAGAAGAGGAGAAGGGGGTGACGGAGCTTGAGATGGATGGTTGGATGATACCACGGATTCAATGGATATGAGTTTGAGCAAACTCCAGGAGACACTGAAGGACAGGGAAGCCTGGCATGCTGCAATTCATGGGGTCGCAAAGAGTCGGACATGATTTAGCGACTGAACAATACACTGCTGTGTAATGTCTGTCTTTCCCTGCTCTACAGGCAGGAACTTTATTCTGCTCATCTGTGTGTCACCAGGTTTGAAAGAGTGGATATTCAAGTATCTTTTCAATTAACTAACAAATTAATCTATGAAATAACTTAGGAACTTGTTTGTCCCTGTTCACAACTGACCTATATGTAATGTTTATATCACCACAAACCCACAAGTCTTAATCATGAGACCAGAAGCTCCCAGAGCAAAGAGGGTACCCCCTGTTCCCAGAAAGAGCCTCCTGAGGTGGGAGCCACATGCCAGGCTTCAGGGGACAGACAGTTCCAAAAGGATGCCTTCTTTAACCCTGAAGGCCTCATCCCCAATCCCTGAGCTAAGAATTCCATCAACTTCCCTAAAAGAATACACCCATCAGCTCTGGTAAGTGCCCATTTCCTGAATGGAGGTCAGGCATTGACCCCATGCTAGCCCGTCACTAGGGCAATAATCTTAGCATCAACAACTACACCTCTCATTTAGCATCTACTGTGGGCAGGCACTGTACTAAGCACTCAACACAGCAAATTAGATCCAAATAATACCCTTAAAAGCCCTGTGACGCAGGAGTGGGAGGCCGACCTTGAAAGTGGCTACCAGCCTGGACTCTGGAGCCTGGCTGCCTGGTCTAAGCCCCAGATCACCACATAACCAGCTGCGTGACAGAGAGTGGGTTCCCCAATCTCTCTATGCCTTTTCGTACTTATCTATAAAATGAGGGTAATGGATGTTGGCTGCCTTCACAAGACCACGCTGACAATTAAACAGATTACACGTGAAGCACTCAGAACAGGGTCTGGCACACGGGAAGCGCCACCCAAGTGTTAGCTCACATGTTTTGCAGATGCAAGCACCAGAACAGAGAGAAGTCCACAGGGTTACGGCACACACTTCTTTTTTGTAAATAGAGGAACCAGGAATCTCAGGCTCCTTGTCTCCAGAGCAGCTGACCCTGATCACTGCACTAGACTGCCTCCGTCCCCAAGTACAGCACACACACACACCTGGACCCAGAAACCCCCATGTTCCTTCCCAACCAAGGAGTTTCTCTAAAGCAGGGGTATGTGTTAGATAGGAGCATTACATCTCTATTTCCCCTCATCTCTAACTGAAATTTGGCACTTTTTTCAATTATGAATTTTTGCAAATCTTTGTAGAGCAGCAGTACCTGTGAACGCGCCACCAAGGGAAACCGGGCATTTTCATACCACGTGACAGCTGCAGCAGGCGTTGCCAAGTCTCGTCTACACGCATCGCCTCTATCACTGCTTTGAACTTTAAAGCTACAGGCTTCTGCTGCCATCCGAAAGTAGAGGACTCCTACTTTTTATGCTGAAAACGGCATACAGTGAAAAAGCAACTACCTTAGAACACATCTTGCTACTGCTGCTAAGTCACTTCAGTTGTGTTCGACTCTGTGCAACCCCATAGACAGCAGCCCACCAGGCCCCTCCGTCCCTGGGATTCTCCAGGCAAGAACACTGGAGTGGGTTGCCATTTCCTTCTCCAATGCATGAAAGTGAAAAGTGAAAGTGAAGTCACTCAGTCGTGTCCGACTCTTAGCAACCCCATGGACTGCAGCCCACCAGGCTCCTCTGTCCATGGGATTTTCCAGGCAAGAGTACTGGAGTGGGGTGCCATCGCCTTCTCCACATCTTGCTAACAGAGGCACAAAATAATAAAGCACACTTAGAGATAGAGCTCAAAGCTAAAGCGAGGGCTCTGTGGAAGATGCTGAGTGTAGTTCCCAGAGGAGGAGCTGGACGATGCTCCTCTCACTGCTCGGGTTGTGCTGCCTCTATAGGGCTTGCTGCAAAGCACATGCTGAGCACGTCTTCCCCTTCCTGTCCCAATGCACGGCTCCCAGGCTGAGATCCCAAATGAGAGGACAGACACCTCATGTCCCATTGGGTACAAGAGAGCCTTGCTGGTAAGGGGCAAGGAACCAGCCAAAGGCTCTGCAGCTCCTGAGCGTCTCGCCACAGTGCCCAGTCTGATCCTCCAACACCCAGCAAGGCAGTGAAGGCGACTCCAGACAAACAAAAGCAGCCAGGTGCACCTGCTGCCTCAGGGGCAGGCTGCTCCCAGAGCTTTTCCTCGTGTCCCCAACACCACAATCTCCAACTTTCCCAGGCTGGTCCTCACCTGAGCCTTACCTGCCTACTTATCTGCAGCTTCTGCAGCTTCTCTCTTCTGGCCGTAGCCACCAACTTCAGAGACAGGCCTACCTCAGGCTAGGGAACAGCTACCACCATGCTGGGGATGAGGGGCCTGCAAAGCTGACAGCTGTAGGAATGAACTGTGCCCCAAGATAAATGAAGCTGAGAGGCCCTGAGAAGACAGCTGTGCTGCCCGCTGTTCTGGCTGAAGAATCTCCTAAAAGAACCACCAATGTGAAGGAAAGATATACTGATCCAGTTGTCCTTTCCAGGGCTTACTCTCCCCACTGAGCCACCCCAGGGAGTCAGTACAAGTGGGGGCTACAGAGCTCCAGAGAGGAGAAGACTGCAACTCAAAAAGCAGATGTTGGGGGAAACTCTAGGAGAAGACACCAAGATACCTGTCCATAACATTCTGATGAGCATAACAATCTGCCCCAAATCCCTATTCTAGGCCAGCAGCCATCAGTCACTTCAAGCAACGCTGTATTGATTAAATCTCTTGCTTTGAAAAGGCCTGAGGGCTTCCTGGTGGCTCAAACAGTAAAGAATCTGCCTGCAATGCAGGAAAACCAGGTTTGACCCCTGAGTCAGGAGGATGCCCTGGAGAAGGAAATGGCTACCCACTCCAGTGTTCTTGCCTGGAGAATTCCATGGACAGAGGAGGCTGGACATCTACAGTCCACAGGGTCGTGAAGAATCGGACCAACTGAGTGACTCAATAACAACAGCTGAAAAGGCCTGAAGCCTTCAGAGACCATTCACCTTGTCTCCCTTTCTCCAGGCTCACAAAGTCCTACAATTTCTCTTTGGCAGGAAACCATCATGTAAGTGACTGTTGTCATCACACTATTATGGATTTCTAAATTGGAAGTCAACCACAAACTGAAAAACAATGGCAAAGAATTGCCATTCCTGATGTTCCTGTGTAGAATGACCAAACAATCACAGGGAAAACGAAAACGCTTCCTTATGCCAGATTCCTGCTAATAAAGAAAAAAAACAACTAGAGTCCTAGGCAGCAATCATTAATGGATACTAAAATCCATTGGGAGAAAGGCTGAATGGATAACTCCATGGTAGCTGGGTCAGCTAACAGTCCAGAACCCACTGCTTAATCTCAGCCCCACTGAAGTGGAGATGGAGCCGGTGTGCCTGCCGAGGCCATGCAGCAGAGTCAGCCTCCTCGGGCAGAGGAACTCCTGCAAGAGGCAGGGTCTAGGGAGCAGGACTTTCAGACCTAGCAACTAGCCCTCAGGGGCTGCAAAATTAGGGTGAAGGACATCAAAGGGGAAGCCATCAGCCACAGTGCGGATGCTCTCAAGGACAAGTGACTCAGCTCCTCCCTCAGGTAAGGGAGGAGGGGACTGTTGCCCTGGGAAACCTAACAACTAGGCCCCGGCTGGGAGGGAGCCCCGTTTGGATCCTGATTCAACAAACCACTCATAAACAGGGAGTCCTGATATCAGGGCAATTTGAATATGGACTGGATACTGACTGGATGATTAAGGAACTGCTGATTTTTTTTATCTGTTAACAAGCGTCATGGTGATGTTTTTTGAAAAGCACCAGCATCTGTTGGAAATGGCTGGAAACACATACTGACTCAGCTATATTCTCCTTCAGTCCCACTTGAGACTAACGGGGCCTTTCTGTTAGATCCCTGTGGAGGCGAGGGTAGCCTTGGGCCAGGACACAGGTTTTCTTCTCCCTGTCCTGTGACTGCGCCCTGCTCCTGGTTGCATACCTGAGCCTTGTGCTATCTACACATCTCCATAGCCTCAGCACAGGGCATGGCACGTGAGATCCTGACAGCCCATCCTGACACCCACAAAGTCTCAGAGGCATAGGGAACTTGCCCATCTAACCAGAGGAGCCCTCAGCCAGGCTCAGAATATTTCCGAAGTATTTGCCAAAGTTAAAAAAAAAAAGGGGGGGGGGTGTTCTTGAGAAGCTTACATCATAGTAGGGAAATAAGACAGCCACATAAATAAAGGAAGAAAGTGATTAACACCACAAAAACGTACAAATAAAACGCACAATAGGCTAAATGAAAGAATATTTCAAGAGAAGTGGTAAAGGACCTGATAAAAGAAATTTTCACATATTGAGATACAGGAAGTCATTCTGGCTTATACCTGAGAAAACCTGAATCTTATACTCACTAAAATAGCCTGTTTGTGGCCTATCAAACATACACTGTTGTTGCCGTTCAGCTGCCAAGTCGTGTCTGACTCTTTGTGATCCCATGAACTGTAGCATGCCAGGCTTCCCTGTCCTTCACTATCTCCTGGAGTTTGCTCAAACTCATGTCCATTGAGTCCGTGATGCCATCCAACCATCTCATCCTCTGATGCCCCCTTCTCCTCTTGCCCTCAATCTTTCCCAGCATCAGGGTCTTTTCTAATGAGTCTCTTTGCATCAAGTGGCCAAAGTATTGGAGCTTAAGCTCCAGCATCAGTCCTTCCAGTGAATATTCAGGGTTGATTTCCTTTAGGATTGACTGGTTTGATCTCCTTGCAGTCCAAGGGACTCTCAAGAGTCTTCTCCAACACTACAGTTTGAAAGCATCAATTTTTCGGCACTCAGCCTTCTCTGTGGTCCAACTCCCATCTGTACATGACTACTAGAAAAACCGTAGCTTTGACTATATGGACCTTTGTCAGCAAAGTGACTATCTCTGCTTTTTAATATGCTAGTCTAGGGCTGTCACAGCTTTTCTTCCAAGGAGCAAGCGTCTATTAATTGTGTTGCTGCAGTAGCCACATGCAGTGATTTCAGAACCCAAAAAAATAAAATGTCACTGTTTCCACATTTTTCCCCACCTATTTGCCATGAGGTTACAAACATACATTGGACATCTGCTTTAATTATTAGAGAAAAGACACTAACAAAAGGTAAAGCATGCCCGTGTTAAAAATAAAGATTAAATACTTCTCTTCTTGGGACACCAATGCTCATAAATTCTCATAAGTGAAAGTCACTCAGTCCTGTCCAACTCTTTGTGACCTCGCGAACTATCCAGTCCATGGAATTCTCCACGCAAGAATACTGGAGAGGGTAGCCACTCCTCTCTCCAGGGAACCCAATGCTGGTCCCCCTTTAACGATAAGATTCCCTTCCCAGGTGCAAGGCCATGCTGACTTGCTGTGTGCATGCTTATGGGTGGATGGGTGGAGATCTTGACATGTATCCCTGACTTGTTTCATGTTCTTTGTTCTGACAAGATATATAAACTTGTGCTGGAAACCATGCTTCTCCAGAGCAGTTTCTCTAATCTGGGAAGTGGGTGTCCAGGCTAATCCTGAGTTTGGCTCAAACGAAATTCTTTCCTATTTTTATAATAGGCTGTTTATTATTTTCATTGACAGATGCCAACACTCATACTGGGTCTTGAATGATGGGTCAGGAGGCAAGGAGGCAGGTGCAGAGACACTCCAGGTGGGAGGAACGGAATATCCAGGTGCTGAGGGTTAGAGAAGTGAAGATGGACAGAAAGGTGCTTTGGAGCAGATAGAGGAGACTGCCCCAAACATCATGCTAAAGAGCTGCAGCTTTCCTCTGGGCCTGGAAGAGCACTACAGGGTAGGAAACAAGGATAAGACCTATGGCCGCTGGGCTCTAGGAAGAGCACAGGGCAACAGGGAATGGGGCAGGCAAGAGGTGAGGCCGCAGAGCCAGCCACAGAGCTGAACCCAGGACAGGCCCCACAGCCAGGCTGACGCAGGCAATTCCCTGTGCCTTAGCAGTTATTTCTCATCATAAATTAATACACTGGCATTCTGGCTTATAAAAAAGCTGAAGCAGCTAAGTCTGCAGGAGATGTTAAAAAAAAACTGCTTAAACTAGGACAGGAGCAATGGGGAGGGGAAGGAGTGGCACTCCTGGGCACAGCAGAGCCACTCCACCTGTGCTGTCACTGCTTACTGACAGCACGGAATGTTACTCACCTTTCACCCCCACAACCCAGGGACTGGGCCTGCTCTAACACACGCTGGGTAGACGAGATGGCGTTGACAGGGCTTAGCTTCAGTCCCAGAAATAGGTTGGGAAAACTAATTATTGTAGGAACTTCCCTGGTGGTCCAGTGATGAAGAATCCGCCTTCCAATGCAGGGGATGCAGCTTTGATCCCTGGTCAGGGAACTAAGATCCCACAGGCCACAGGGCAGCTAAGCCCATGTGCCAAAACTCAGAGCCCACGTGCCCTGGAACCTGTGCACCACACTAGCGAGAAGCCCACATGCTGCAACTAAGACCCAATGCAGCCAAAAAGTAAATAAATTTTCTAAAAAATAAAATATTTATTAAAAAAATATTTTAAAGGAATAGTGGGAAAACCTCAGTTCAGTTCAGTCGCTCAGTCGTGTCCAACTCTTTGTGACCCCATGAATTGCAGCACACCAGGCCTCCCTGTCCAACACCAACTCCTGGAGTTCACTCAAACTCACGTCCATCGAGTCAGTGATGCCATCCAGCCATCTCATCCTCTG
Organism: Bos javanicus; assembly: GCF_032452875.1. NCBI lineage: Eukaryota > Metazoa > Chordata > Mammalia > Artiodactyla > Bovidae > Bos > Bos javanicus. Next base: position 11,487,492 of record NC_083878.1, on the reverse strand, counting down.
TCATCCCCTTCTCCTCCTGCCCCCAATCCCTCCCAGCATCACAGTCTTTTCCAATGAGTCAACTCTTCGCATGAGGTGGCCAAAATACTGGAGTTTCAGCTTTAGCATCATTCCTTCCAAAGAACACCCAGGACTGATCTTTAGAATGGACTGGTTGGATCTCCTTGCAGTACAAGGGACTCTCAAGAGTCTTCTCCAATGCCACAGTTCAAAAGAATCAATTCTTCGGTGCTCAGCTTTCTTCACAGTCCAACTCTCACATTCATACATGACTACTGGAAAAACCATAGCCTTGACTAGACGGACCTTTGTTGGCAAAGTAATGTCCCTGTTTTTGAATATGCTATCTAGGTTGGTCATAACTTTCCTTCCAAGGAGTAAGCGTCTTTTAACTTCATGGCTGCAGTGATTTTGGAGCCCAAAAAAATAAAGTCTGACACTGTTTCCACTGTTTCCCCATCTATTTCCCATGAAGTGATGGGACCGGATGCCATGATCTTAGTTTTCTGAATGTTGAGCTTTAAGCCAACTTGTTCACTCTCCTCTTTCACTTTGATCAAGAGGCTTTTTAGTTCCTCTTCACTTTCTGCCATAAGGGTGGTGTCATCTGCATATCTGAGGTGATTGATATTTCTCCCGGCAATCTTGATTCCAGTTTGTGCTTCTTCCAGCCCAGCGTTTCTCATGATGTATTCTGCAGAGAAGTTAAATAAGCAGGGTGACAATATACAGCCTTGATGTACTCCTTTTCCTATTTGGAACCAGTCTGTTGTTCCATGTCCAGTTCTAACTGTTGCTTCCTGACCTGCATATAGGTCTCTCAAGAGGCAGGTCAGGTGGTCTGGGATTCCCATCTCTTTCAGAATTTTCCACAGTTTATTGTGATCCACACAGTCAAAGGCTTTGGCATAGTCAATAAAGCAGAAATAGATGTTTTTCTGGAACTCTCTTGCTTTTTCCATGATCCAGTGGATGTTGGCAATTTGATCTCTGATTCCTCTGCCTTTTCTAAAACCAGCTTGAACATCTGGAAGTTCACGGTTCACGTGAGGAAAATCCTCAGTGAGCTGTAAGACAGGAGACCCAGGTTCTAGTCCTGGATCTGACTTACAAAGTGGCTTTCAACCACCCGCTTCACCTCTGTAAAAGAGGGATGATCAAATAAGCCAGTGAAGACGGGGAGAAATACCAACTCAAACTGTGTAACTCAGAGTTTGAAGAGCTGGCTGGAAAAGCTTTCCCCAGAGGCTCCTCCATCTAGATGCCTTCGCTTCTCCCCAGATCTCCGGCCGGCCGACCTCCTCACACACCAGCAGATAGGATGCAGGGAGAAGGCCAATCCCTTACGGCTCTCAATGCTCACAACCTAAGCCTGCCTTTGATTTGGTATCAAAGGTAAAAACTGCAAGCCAGACTCAACTGCAGGAGAGGACAGTGCCCCTTTATCAGGCCAGAGATTCTTACCACCTACTCTGGCTCTGGGCAACAGTCCTCAGAGCCCAGAACTGTCGTTTCATTAGCTGCCCCTGCCTCCGTGGGCATGGGCTGCTTGGGCTCGCCTCAGCCCAGTCAGGCTCAGCCTCCCCCCTGCCTAGGCACAAACTTCTCGAGCAGTCCGCACCCCTCCTCCTGCCGTAGGCTCCAGAGGTCAGTCGCTGTCAGCTTGCCTCAGGCAGAGGCCAGGGACCCATGCCTACTTGGAGACACGTCTAACCACACAGCAACAGGAAGTATGGACAGTTGAAAGCATGATGTATGGGAAAAGCACTGGGCTTGGGGGTCAGAAATCTGGCTGCCACTAATGAGCTGTGTGACCTTGAATAGGTCATCCCACTCCTCAGACCCCAGTCTCAACATCAGTAAAAATGGGGGTCAGCCTGCCTGCCCTCAGGGAAGAAGGAAATGAGGTGATGCTGGGAAAGCACTCTGAGAAGTAGGCCAACCCACACATAAAGATTTGGATTTACTGTCGGGACCTTTTATGGGCTGTCGTCAGCCCTATGGGAGGAAGGTGGCCCAGGACCAAAGAGCGATGACCCTGCCCAGGAGAAAGGAGAACCAGCGAGATGACCCTCCCAGGGGACTCTCTGGGAGACAAGGGATAAGGAAGAAATTCGACTTACCCACACTCCCCTCCCCGGTGCTCCTAACCCAATATTCACCCCGAACCAGAGTCCTGAGTTCCAGAGGATAAAACTAAGTATGGCCGTCCCCCTGCTAGGGTCTCGGTTCAGACACAACAGGTGGCGTGCTCAGTCCTTCAGTCATGTCCGACTCTTTGCATGGCTCCTCTGTCCATGGGATTTTTCAGGTTCCTCTGTCCATGGGATTTTTCAGGCAAGAATACTGGAGTGGGTCTCAGTTTCCTCCTCCAGGCAATGTTCCAGACCCAGCGTCTCCTGTGTCTCCTGCATTGCAGGCAGATTCTTTACCTGCTGAGCCACTGGGAAAGCACCACAACAGGTGGACACAAGCAGTAACATCCCTCTGTGGGGAAGCCAGGCTGATAGTAGGTACAGAAGCGTGTGCATGAAGAAAGCTGCGTTTGTGCAAACACAATGTGAGGGGGAGAAGAAATCTATAATGCATTGGCTTTTAAAAGTAGATGAGATCTGGTAATGCTGGCTGCCTCCAGAGAAAGGAGCTAGATGACTCAAGGTCAGGGCAAGGAAAATTTTTCACAGTGTAACCTCTGTATCTTTAGAATTTTTAAACCAGTAAACTACTCAAAAATAAATGTGAAAGAAAGCCAGGCTGTTTTGCTGAGAGAAGCACATAGCTAAACTAACTCAGCTCCCCTCCACTCCCTTTCCTGGCCCAGCCCATCACACTTCCCTTCCCTTCCAGAGGGGCAGTCTCCCTCCCAACTCACCCAGCCCCTATCACACCTCATCTGTCATTCAAGGCTCTACCTCCTACACACGGTCCACCCTGATCACACCAACCCTGGTGAGTTGGTCCTTCTTTTGATCCTTTCTCTCATACTTTTTATATACTGCTTTTTGGTTAATTACCCTTCCTGTATTAAGTCTTGCCTCAAACATATTTTTGCCTTCCTAGGGAAAGGGCTATAAATTTTCTTTCTCATGTTTCCTCCAAAGCCCTAACCTTGGCACAGTGGTTGCCCAGTAATTACTTACTAGATGTTGAACAAAAGAAAGAAAGAAAAAAGCAAACCACCGCATGACTGTAGGAAGAGGAACCAGATGGCTCGGAGGGTTCCGTCACAGTCAAACAAGCATGTCATTTTTTGGGGAAAGGTCAGGAAGTCTTGTATCTGGTGATGATATCCCAAGCCCAGCTATACTGTACAAGTCAATGAGAGCAAATCTCCCTGGGGTGGGGGGTGGGGGTGTCTGGGGGCGAGGCAGAGCTTTCCAGCCCCTCCCTCACTCGTATGAGATAGTGTAGTGGCAGTGATACCCTCTTCCCCAAACGACCAGGCAACACCCCCATCTCCTGAGAAAGATATGACTAGACACGGAGCTGCAGACTAAATGCACTTATCCCAGCCAGTCAAGGCCTCACACAGGAGAAGCATGGAAGGTCATGCTTCCAGAGCCTCCAAGCCTGACTACAGAGATGGACTTTGGGGAGGAGAGATGAACCCTAAGGAGGGCAGCTGCTTAACACCAGGTTCCGTGCAAAGCTGAATGCTGGGAGACATGAGGGAAGACTCAGACGGATGGTGCAGCATGGTGCTGAAGAGCACAGAATCTGGAGCCAGACTGTCTGGGTACAAGCCTGACGGCCGTGTACTAGGTACCTTTAGAAAAGTCACTTCACCTCTCTGCGTCTCAGTTTCCTCACTTGTTAAACACAGTAACAATAGCTACATCTCAAGAGGTTGTTATAAGCTGATGGAAGACAAATCCTCAGGACAGCGTCAGCACCTAAGCAGGACATAATCAATGATACACTAGACAAATGAGGCAATGACAATTCTCCAAAAACAAGTGCTACGTGCGGTCTGTATGGGAACTCAGAGCAAGTTGGGTGGCAAACGGGATCCCTGATGGCCAGCCTGACAGGTCTGGGGTACCTCCTCCTCCAGGAGGCCGTCCCTGACCACAGCTGAGCCCAGGGATTCTGTCTGCTCTGAAATCTCCAGTGTTTCCTGGCTAGACCCCAAAATACAGCACCTCGCCATGGCCCTTCCTCCAAATGTGGGGTCTATCCTCCTAATAAGACTGCACTCTCTGAACATGCAGGCTGGGGTGTCCATGTGCTCCCCTCCTTTCAACTCCCTGCCCAACCGGTGGCCTCCCCTGGCCTCTGCCCAGGCAGAAAGGCCTGTGGATTAGACTGTTCCTCAGCGTCTCAGAGAAGTCCCAAGGCCCCCTTCCCTATCCCAGTGGAAATGTCCCCATCTCCCTAAAACCCCTCTGGCACTTCCACAGAAACCTTGGGATGCACTCAGGGCCCCAAGTGCCATCTCTTCTTTACCCCAAATCCTTCAGCCCTTCAAGCTGCCAGGGCCTAAGAGAAACCACAGAGCCCCACCCTTCCTAATTGCTACATAGCTGAGGGCCTGCCACTTGCCCTCCCAGCCTCCATTTCCACATGTCTAAGCACTCTGACGGCTCTGACATTAGAAGTCCACTGTCAAGGTCAGTGTTTCCATTTCCCACCCCTGGGGTCAACTGAAGGTCAAGGTGGCCCCTGACAACACCCCTCCTCCCCCACACCACCAGCACTATCTCCTGGGAGCTAAACTAGCTTATTATGCTCACTGAGGAGCCCTGGGCCCAGCCCCACAGGCCAGCTCAGTCAGAACAAAGCCATCAGACTCCTCCTTGACAGAAGTGCCAGGTGCAGAAAGGACCCACTCCATGGACTTATCCCTATTACTTGGCCATGAGAAAGGGCAAGGCTTCTTCACGACCACACCAGTTTGCAGAAGACAGCCCTGAGCAGGAAAAAAAAATAAGGTACAGACTCCCAGAGAACACACAGAGCTCCTGTCATTGTGTTAATCTTCTGTCCCTGCGCAGGGTGGGAATGGCAGGGGAAACACCTGGCGAGGCCAGATGACCCTTTCAGTGTCGCTGTTGCTGGCGAGTATGTCACAGCACCGGGGCGGCAGCAATAAAGAGAGCAGGCGGCCCCATCAGAAGAAAGGCACAGCCCTCAAGGTCGTCCGTATGGAGCTCTGCTGAGTCGCGTCTGTCCCCGGCTGCCAGCAGGGAGGGGAGGACAGGGCCAGCTGCGGAGGGAAGGGAAGCTGCTGTGCTTGCCAGTCTGACGGGAGAGTCACTTCCACCCCTCCCCACACCCCCAGACGCTGCTGCTCAAGCAACCCCAAATAAAAACTGCCCCATAACTCAGGGAATGCAGCCTCCCCAAGTCCTAACTACTGCTTTTAAGAACAGCCACACCCTTCCCAGCAGCCAAGCAGACTTCCCCAGAGGCCAGGTCTGAGGCTGGAGCAGGAGCCAGGGCCAAGGACCCTCATGGCCTCAGCTGCTTCCAGAGGAGCAGTCACAGCTGGAAACCAGCGGGGATGAGGCTGTGGGTCCTGCACCATCTGTCTACAAGAGGAACATGCAGTCCATCAGGAGGCTAGGGGACAGGTGGAAGCCCTCAAAGACCATGCCACCTTAGACCAGCAGGCTACACTGGCTTCAGGTGCCTCTCCCAGTGCCCAAAACCCTCCTCGAGGAGGTTTCAGGCCACCATCGCCAGCCAGGCAGAAGGCTCAGGTCTCCAACCTAAGACCTCCACAGCCACAGGCCCCCCTGAGGCCCTCATAAGATCAATGAGACAGGTCTAACCAGGGCTGATCGAGCCACTTAGAGGGCCACAGCTGCAGCCTGTCCATGGTCCCATTTTAACCCAAATCGAGGCCACAGATGTGGCCTTTCCAAGGAGCCAGACTGTAACCCTCTGTCCAACAGGCCCAGGAAGGGGGTTCTTTTAAGGAAGGGACCATTTTTCTGCACACAAGTACCCACTGGGGAGTACCACAGATGGCACTGAGGTACAAACCAGAAAGGACACATCTAAAGAAGCTAAAGCAGGAACTTCCTGCAAGTCCAGTGGTTAGGACTTGGTGCTTTTCACTACAGGGGCCTGGGTTTGACCCCTTGTTGGAGAACTAAGATCCTGCAAGCTGCTTGGAGTGGCCAAAGAAGAGGCATCTCTTGGGGTTTTCAGACCCACGGTGAACCATGAATGGTTTTACTGAAGGGAAAGGGTTATAGTTAGTTTGTTTCGACAATTTTCTTTTTAATCAACTGGAAGCCTCCGGTGAAATCCCTCACCTCAAATAGCATCCCACTGACAAAGCAGCTTCGGGGACTGCTGAGGTATCTAGTACCCTTGCCCTCATCATCATTACTATCACACAAGGAGGGCCCTGGGAATAACCCAACACGAACATCTTGAAAGCTTGCTATGTCTCTAGGACAATAATAAGACTTTTAGAGACACCACTGTATTTAACTTGTACAATTCTATGACTGTTATCACATATGACCTTTTCAGAATTGAAGAAACAGGTTAAGTAACTTGCCTGCTAATAAGTGATAGAACTGGGAAATCCCAGTTTTCATGTTGCTGCTGCCCTGCCAAGAAAGATGGCTGCAGAGATCTAAGGCTGATCTGAGTGTGGCTCTAGAACTGCAAAGGGCTCCCAAGACTAGCCCAATTCTCAAAACTCCAGCAGCAAAGAGAATGGTGGAGGGCTGGGAAGGGCCAGGTCATTTCATTAGGAGCTCTCATACTTCTGTGAGTACCCTGCCACCACAGTGCTGGGGCTTCCCCAGGTGCTAAAGTGAAAGAAAGTGAAGTTGCTCAGTCGTGTCCGACTCTTTGCGACCCCATGGGCTGTAGCCTACCAGGCTCCTCTGTCCATGGGATTTTCCAGGCAATAGTCCTGGAGTGGACTGCCATTTCCTTCTCCAGGGGATCCTCCCAACCCAGGGATCAAACCCAGGTCTCCCGCATTGTAGACAGACGCTTTACCGTCTGAGCCACCAGGGAAGTCAACACTTCCAAGGTGCTAAGTTCTGTATTATCTCCTCCTGTCACGTGAGAGGCTCCTCTAAGACAGGGGACATCTCCCAGATCATAGCTACCAGGCTACCAAAACCTCTCTCCACCATCACTGCTGTTCACTGACCACCAAACACGTCCAGGAACTAGGTGCTCATTTCATCTCTTATATCAACCCTGTCAAGATATGAATTAGCCCATTTTACAGATGAAAATACTGAGGCACCAAGAGTTTACTTGACTGGCCACAAGGTGGCAGGTTTGGGAAGGGAATCTGCAACTCCACAGGCCCCTCCTCTTAAGCTTGAGACTGCTTTTCCCTAGTCAAGTGCTGTCTGGGCAACCCAGGGCCATCTGCTCTCCTTAAGAGCACCACAGCTGGTTCCTGGAGTTCTTTGCCACCATTATCCAGAGCTGAGGAGGGCACACCCCAATCCTCTCCCCACTGGAAAATGTGCAGACTCACTGTCTTAGCAGTTCACGCCAAGGTGCTCCAGGAAAGGCCATGAAGAGTGGCCATTAGAGCCAGTGGTGGAAGGTGCAAACTAGAGCAGGGGTAGCAGCCCTCACCCTCTGTCAATGGGCATGCTGTTTGGTCCCATAAACTAAAAGATTGGGCTGATTTCACAGGCATTTCTGCTGCCCATAAGTCCCCTCCTCCTGCCCCCTCCAAGTTCTATAAATAACTTAGGTCAATGCATCACAGGAAAGGCAGCCAGGTGGGTGTGGAAAGATCCTGTGGAAAAGATGACTTCTCTAAAGTAAATTAAAGCTCCCACTGAGATCAAGGGGTAGTAAGTCCAGTTCTCCAAGAGGGACTGTCCTTGGCTGAAAACAGGTGCATGCGGGCCGAAAGACAGGGACAGCTCAGTTAAGACCCAGAGGCCAAGAAGAAAGCAAGAGCAGGAACTGAAAAAAATCAAAGCCCCTCCCCAACCCCCTCCACCCCCCGCAAGTCACTGACCTCACAGAAGCCCCTCCCCACAAGCCTAGAGACATTGTGTCTGTGCTCTTAGTCGCCCCTCTAGGATTCAACACCCCCCTCTCCTCAGCCCGGGATGTGTTATCTACCAGTCTGGTCAGATTAGCTGAGAGGTGGAGATTGAAGGACCAGGAAAGAAAGGGGTGGAATTAATTTTGGGGCAGGAGCCTCTCCAGGAAAAGAAAGGGCTAAGAGAGCCAAAGAAGAGCTTTCTGCCCCACCCCACCCCCTTGGGCTCCCTGAGCCAGGCTGGGGGGAGAGGACAGAAAAGGGGAGGGAAAAAACAAAAGGAGGGCCAAACTATACCACATGATCCCACAGCCAGCAACCAAACAGCAAGTCAGGAGGGAAGGCGAGGCCAGGGGAGGGAGAGAGGGAGCTAGGTCACAGCCCTCCCCAAACCCGCCCTGTGCTAACTGGTTTCCCACCAAAGCCACAACGAGCCATGAAGCCCTTCTGTACCCATGTTTTTAAAGCGTTCAAGGTCAGATCTTTTCTGTCCAAATCCTGCTTTCATCTGGGTCTGTACCAGGCTCAATCCTTCTCCAGCAAGCCTTCCTAGATTGACTCAGTTGGATGCCATTTCACTTGGGCAAACCTTTCCAGCACCTGTCCCAACCCCTTACCCTCCTCATCCAGGAGCCATGGGACCCCTGACCCCCAAACCCTTACACTCCCCATCCAGGGGTCATGGGACCTATGGGTGGCATCACCCCAGTTAACTAAGTGAGAGACCCACGGCTGGTTGTCAGGCCTGGAGACAGGCTTCCAGATCCTGCCCAAGCCCAAAACAGGAAATGAGGCTCCAAGTCTGAAGCCTTGATCTTAACACAGGGAAAGTTAAATGCTGCCAAAATAAATGATTAAAGAAAAAAATAATAACTCATTGGCCTTTCTAGGTATAAGCGACTGGGAGACCATCTCCTGCTATGCCTTAAGCACATGCTGCCTCCACCTCAGGCAGGACACCTGAAGCCTACCTAACTAATGCGTTTCCTTCTTAGAGGTCCTCCTGTTTCCTGATCAGGGACACGGAAGAGGAGGTTTTGGGGCGTCTCTAAGCAGCAGAGGGCATCCGAGTGCCAGGAAGCAGCAGATGCCCTCTACAGCCTCTAGATCTGGTGTGGCGCCTCCGTTCAATCGCTGCCCTCCTCTCACAGGGCGAGGCAGCGCCTCTCCACTTCCCTGCGGGCCCGGTGTGGAACAGGCGTCCGCAGGCAGTTACCCTCCCCTTCGAAGAAAGTGGGGCAGGCCCAGAGGCCCCAGGAATGGGCCCCAGATTTTCCTTCTTGAGGTTCCCACAGCCCAAGAGTCTCTGGATCCCACTCCTAACTTCACTTGACAATCTACTCCTAACAGTAGACCACCATTCTCAACCCCCCAGGCCTCCCAAAGATCTGCCAGCAACCAAACACAGCCCAGAGCACACTTGGGGGCCGGAAGGAGACCCTATATGTGAAGAACCAACTTGTCGGTTTACGCCCTTGAGTGCCAGGCAAAAGGGCGCACCGCCCGGGCCAAGGTGTGGGGTCCTGCGTCCCCCAGCCCCGCCCCGCGAGGCCTTTAACCGTTTCCGCTCCCCCGCGCCCGGCACTCACTGAGTGTGCTGGGCGCGGCCTGCGCCGAAGACCTCATCCAGCGCCACCGTGGCCTGGCCCAGGAATTTGTCGACGCCGATGAGCGAACGGTGCATGGTGGTGAGCACCAGCTGGCAGGCGGCGGCTGAGCCCGCGGCCCAGGGCGCCGGGCCCGCATCGGCCTCCTGCGCCCGTAGCAGGCCGTCCAGGGCGCCGGGCGGCAGCTCGAAGGAGCACTCCTCGCGCCACTCGGGACATCCTGGCGTCTTCTCCACCACCGACGTGCTGTACTTCTCGCGGCCCACCTGGATCACCGTGTAAGCGTCGCTGGTGCTGCCCGCGCCAGAGCTCTTGCCCCGCAGCCCGCGGGCCCGCAGCACCGTCACCTGGACGTGCGTGGGTAGCCAGCGGGAGGGCCCCGCCGCCGGCTCGGCACCCCGCACCAGGGCCATAGTGGGTGAAGCGGCGGCGAGCGAGGCCTGGCCGAACCAGGACCGCAGACACCCGGACCAAGTAAGAAACTGGACAGCGGCGGAGGGTGGCCAGGAGCCGGCTCGGAGCGCCGCCGCAGCTGCGGGTTGGGCCGGGCCAGGCTGGGCCGAGCCGGCCGCCGCCTCCCCGCCTCCCCGGCCGCCGGCCGCGCCGCGACGTCAGCGCCCCGCCTCCCGCCCCGCCCCGCGGCCGGCGACCCGCGACTAGCGACCGGGACCCGAACCCGCGCGATAGTGCGGCAGAGCCGGGGGAAGGTGCCAGCCACGCCCTCGCCCCGGCCGCCGCAGACCAACCGGGAGCTAGAGGTCAGCCGGGTGCCGCGCGGGCCGTGGGCGGGGCGCGCGGCCTCCGCAGAGGAGGGGGCGGGGCTCCCGCGTCGGTACCGCCCCCAACTGGGGGCGCCCGGGAAACCCTGCCTCGCTTGGGGGCCGCGCCGCACCCTCGGCCGGGTCTGAAATGCCCGCTCCGCGCCTCCCGGCCAATCCCAAGCCTTCTTTCAAGACGTCCCTGCTCCGGAAAGCCCTCGCCCTAAAACTGCCCCGCCCCACCCCTCCCCTGGATGGCCATCTCCTTTGCGCTGGCAAGTGGGAGCCATGCGCACCCGGCTGCCCCCTTGGTATCTCCTCCAGCCTGCCCTTGCCGGGAAAGTTCCCCGCGTGAAACCAGAGGCGATTCACGCTACGCCGCGTGATGGTCCCGGGTCAGCGACCCGAAAGCGGGTGAGCTGCCGCTGTCTCCCACTTCTACGCGCGGGAGGGACCAAGTATGAACCCGGCGAGGGAGTCCAAGGAGCTCGCGGTCAGCGGCCACTGCGGCGGAGAGCAGAAATGAATAAATGAGTAACCACATCAATATTTAAGTGTTCACTCTGACCGCTGGGGCTCATGCGTCCCGAGTTGGGGAAAATTATAGGCTCTGGTGGAGGTTTTAAACAATTCCTTATATCCATTAAGAGCCTACTCTGTGCAAAGCCCTTGGTATTACTTGCATGCTTGGTTTATTATTGATAATGACAACAGTGGTTAATAATTGCAGATGCTAAATTTCGGCCAGTGCTGGCCCATATGTTTTACATGCGTTACCTCATTTTGTCCTCAAAGCAGCCCTGTGGGGTGAGTATGGTTTTTAATCCTTATTTTCAGGAAGATAAAATTGCAGCTTAGAGAGGTTAACCTGCCATGATTCATAACTGGAAGAAGTGGGATGTGAATCCACACAGATGACTCCAAAGTCGTTTTTGTTGTTTTCGTTTTAGAGCCTGTATTAAAAATCGTATTTTAAAAAATATGTATGAAACACAGAGCTTAAAAAAAATCAAATAGGACAGAAATGCTTATGATGAAAAGCAAAATATTTCCTTCCCACCCCTCATTCCAGGGTTAATTTTGGGCCTGGTGGTTACCTCCCCATCTCTACATGCTTACATAGTTTATCTAGATTTATCAGGACTGGTCACTATCTATTGTCTTCCTATGACAGATAATGATTTAGCTCCTGCCCACTTTTCTCTCTCAATCTTACGTATTGTAGTTATGCTTTTGCTGTTGTTGTTGTTCTTCTATTGGATACTTTGATTGTGAAGTGAAGTGAAAGTCACTCAGTTGTGTCCGACTCTTTGTGACCCCATGGACTGTAGCCCACCAGGCTCCTCTGTCCATGGGCTTCTCCAGGCAAGAATACTGGAGTGGGTTGCCATTTCCTTCTCCAAGGGATCTTCCCAACCCAGCGATCGAACCCAGGTCTCCTGCATTGCAGACTTTGATAGTGGAAACCTTTATTTCTTCTCGGGGAGACTTCACAGTACTTCTTGATGTTTTATGCTGTGAAAGAAGGATGCCAGAATCCCCACTTTTCCAGGCCATGTCCTCTACCAGGAATATGGTTGTATTCCAGGTACATGAGACCCATGGGAGCATATTATGCACCAGGGCTCCATCCTTCTACCTCACCTATGATCAAAATGGGGTGAAGGAGTGCTCTCTGAGCCCCGCAGCCCAGCATCCCTGTGGACAGCACCTAGCTTTGGAGACAGCCACCTCTGCCTATGGATCGTGGCTCTCTGCCACTTAACAACAGTAAGACCTGAAGGTTAAGCCAGCTCTCTAACCTCTCTCAGCCTTGTTTCCTGATCTACAAAATGGGAATAATGATTCCTATTTTAAGCAGTTGCTGAGATTACATGATAGAGACCATCACAAATGATCTCAAAGCATCTGAACATCATATATAGCTTCTTTCTGATTATAAAATTTATTTGGAAAATACAGAAAAATATAAAGAAGGAAATAAAAAATAGATTAAGATCTCACTGTTCAGAAATAAGCACTGTTAACAACTTGTTGAATTTCCAGTCTTTACAGTATATGTTGTTTTATATGCATTACAGTTGTGAGGGAATTACAGTATAATGGTTAAACCTGGGTGCTCTCGAGTCCTTGTTCTACCAATTGCTCTATGTGTACTTTTTCATTTTCCTTTGAAGACAACCCTTTAAAGCAAATGCTATTGCTACCTTTGGGCTTCCCGGGTGGCTCAGCAGCAAAGACTCCAACTGCAATTCAGGAGATGTGGGTTCAATCCCTGGGTTGGGAAAATCCCCTGGAGAAGGTCATGGCAACCTACTCCAGTATTCTTGCCTGGGAAATCCCATGGACAGAGGAGAGTGGCAGGCTACAACCCATGGGGTTGCAAAGAGTCGGATACGACTTGGCGGCTAAACAGCAGCAACAAATTGCTACTTCATCTTCATGGTTGAGGAAGCTAAAGCAAGAAAAGCTTGGATGATTTTCCCCAAGTTTGTAACCAGAAAATTGCAGACTGGACTTGGGCTCAGGTCCAAGTGACTCTACTGCCTGTGGTACTCTGCCCTTAAACTAGCTTAGTTTGTTGGTCGTCTAAGCCTACTATATCATCTGAAGTCAGTAAAGCAGGAAGTGTTGTCATACCCATTTTACAGATGAAGAAATTGAGGTATAAAAAAAGGTTAAACAGGCTTACCCAAGGTTAAGAGTCAGGATGAAGCCACACTTTAAGAATGAACTCCCCAGGGCTTTGCAAATGAAGGTATCTTTGCCAAGGCATGACTAGCATATGCTTGTCATTGTCCTTTAATGGCTCTGTTTCATGGGTTTTTCTTAGCTCTCCAACGTGACGGGACTGGCTCTGTCCACCCACTTCCCTCCCCCTCCCCCATGGAGTAGTAAGGCTCCAGGAAAGGGCAAAAGAGAACAAAGATGGGCTACTCCCTCCTTCCTCCTGCCCTGGCCCTCATAATTTGGCAAGCTCAGGCTTCCTGCTAGCCTGGGATTGCAGCTGCAAGAGGGCAGTGAAGTCAGGAAGGTCTCCACTGCAGGGCACTTGGCCCTAAGAGAAAGGGTGGGCTCTACTAGCTGTTTGCAGTTGAGAAAAGAGCAGAAACTCTGAAAACATTGAGGTCTTGGCCACCTAGAGGTGTTTTCTGCTCTAGGAGGTGAGATCACCCACTGCAGTCTGATGTGAGGGTTAAAGAGAGAACCCTCCTGCTTCCTCTTCTTCCCCAGGGCTGGGTGTGTTCTCTGCCTTCCTGGGCCTCTCTAGTCCATTTGGGACAGTTCTTGCTTTGAAACAGTGGTCCTTCTATGTAATTTCCACTCATTGCTTCCCTGTGCAATATCATAACGCTTCCATGCAGGCACTATAAAAATGCATCTGCCTGGCTCTGCAAGCTACATTTCCCCCTGTCCTTCACCTCTCCCTCCCACGGCTATTTTAAAGGGCCTTTACTATAATTGACTTTCCTGGTGGCTCAGGGTAAAGCCTCTGTCTACAATGCGGGAGACCCAGGTTCAATCCCTGGGTGGGGAAGATCTCCTGGAGAAGGAAATGGCAACCCACTCCAGTAGTCTTGGCTGGAAAATCCCATAGACGGAGGAACCTGGTAGGCTACAGTCCATGGGGTCGCAAAGAGTTGGACACGATGAGCGACTTCACTTTCACTTTACTGTAATAGAGTTGCCCAGCCTGAATTTAAATCCTGGTGCCACCACTTACTAGCAGTATAAGCTTGGGCAAAATACTGAACCCCAGAATCTCAGTTTCCACATTATAAAATGGGCCTAATAATATATCTAATAATTCATAAGATTAGTATGAGAGCTATCTCAACATACCCTAAGCAGTGATGAGTAGCACCTTAGAAATCTCTGCTGAAAGCTAAAGGTAGTACCTTCTTGTTCCCTTTGCAGTTCTTTGATTGCCAGTGAGACTGAACATTTTTTTCAGTTATTACTCATCTGTATTTCCCCTTTTAATAAGTTTATTTTTGAATTGTCTCTTTTCTATGCCCATTTTTCTTTGAAGCCTTAACTTACTAATTTATATTAACCCTGTCTATGTTAGGAATAATAATACTTTGCCTTTTTTATTTATTGCAAATATGTTTTGACATACGTTATGGAGTCAAATCCTTGAATTTCTTCTAATATTTCAAGCATACGTTCTTCCACACTCATAGGTCCAATAATATCCATTCATATTTTTTCTAGTTTTTAAATTGTTTGGCTTTTTATTTGTTCCTTCATTCTCTTTAATTTCTTCTAGAAACTATTTTGATGAATGACTTGAGGTGAAAATCTAACTCTGTCTCCCCCAAAAGCTATCCAAGTTCCCCAATACTTACTAAAAAACCCTGTCCCTTTGCCATTGGTTTTCTTGTTCTTATATATACAGAGTCTGAACTTTTTACTCTAATCCACTGACATTTATATCTTTCTGTCAGTGCTATTCCATTTTGATTATTGTTGTTTTATAAATGCTTTACTATAGCAGAAGGGAAAATCTTCACTCGTTTCTCTTTTTATAGCTGCTCTCAGCTGTGTATTCATCCACATGAGCTCTAATTCTTTTTGGAATTATAAGAGAAATTGTTATGAGAAAAATTGACATCTTTTAAAACAATAGCCATACTCCTGACTTCTATTTTACCATTGTGCTGGAGGTTCTAGCTAGGGCAATTAGGCAAGAAAACAAAATAAAACTAGATTGGAAAGGAAGAGTAAAACTATCTATTTACAGATTAGACGACCTTGTAAACAGAAAACCATAAGAAACAATTAGAACTAATAAATGGGTACAGGATACAAGATCAGTATATTCAAGTCAACTATTTCTACATACTAGCAATGAACATTTTTTAATAAAATTAAAATAATTCCATTTATGAGTATCAAAAAGAATAAAATGCTTAGAAACAAATAGGACATAACAAAAAGAAGTGTAAGATTTACACACTGTAAACTACAAAACATCACTGAACGAAATTAACAAAGACCTAATTAAAAGACATCTCGTGTTCGTAAATTGGAAGACTTAATATTGTTAAGATGCCAGTACACCCCAAGTTGGTCTGCAGATTCAACACATTCCCCATCAATATCCCAGCTGCTGTTTTTGCAGAAATTGACAAGCTGATCCAGGAAATCATATGGAAACGCGAGGGACACAGAATAGCTAAACAAATCTTGGAAACAAAAAACAAAGTTGGAGGACTAACATGTCCCGATTTCAAACTTACTACAAATCAAGACAATAAGATACTGGCATAAGGATAGACATAGATCAGTGGAATAGAATTGAGATTCCAAAAATACACCCTTACATTCATGGCCGACTGATTTTTCAGTAAAGGTTCCAAGACCATTTCGTGGAGAAAGAATAGTCTTTTCAACAAATGGTGTTAGGACAGCTGGATATTTGCATGCAAAAGAATTAAGTTGGACCCCTTCCCTACACCATACACAAAAGTTAACCTAAAATAGATCATAGACCTAAATGTAAGCACTAAACCTATAAAACTTTTAGAAGAAATATTCATGACCTTGGGTTAGGCAAAGCCTTCTTAGATACAACACCACAAGCACAAACAACCAAAGAAAAGAACAGATAAACTACACTTCATCAAAATGAAAAACTCTTGTCCTTTGAAGAACATCATCAAGAAAGTAAAAGGACAACGAATGGGTTGAGAGAAGATATTTTTAAATCATAATATATGATAAGATACTGTTGCTGCTAAGTCACTTCAGTCGTGTCCGACCCTCGTCGACCCCATGGACTGCAGCCTACCAGGCTTCTCCATCCATGGGATTCTCCAAGCAAGAGTACTGGAGTGGGGTGCCATTGCCTTCTCCGGATAAGGTACTAGTATCCAGAATATTTTGGAGAAGGAAATAGCAACCCACTCCAGTATTCTTTTTTTTTTAATATATATATATAAAATTTTATTTATTTATTTGGCTGTGCTGGGTCTTCATTGCTCCATGAGCTTTTCTCTAGTTGTGGTCAACAGGGGGTTACTTTCTGGTTGTGGTGTGCAGGCTTCTCATTGCGATGGGAAGCTTCTCATGGCTTCTGTTGCAGAGCACAGGCTCTGAGGTTCAGGAGTTGAGGCTCCTGGGCTCTAGAGCACAGGCTCAGTAGTTGTGGCTCATGGGCTTAGCTGCTCTGCAGCATGTGGGATCTTTTCGGACCAGGGATCAAACCCGTGTCCCCTGCATTGGAAGGTGGATTCTCCACCACTGAGCCACCAGGGAAGCCCCACACTCCAGTATTCTTGCCTGGAGAATCCCGTGGATAGAGGAGCATAGTGGGTTGCAGTCCATAGGGTCATACAGAATCGGACACGACTAAAGTGACTTAGCATGCACACCCATACAGAATATTTAAAGAACTCTTACAGTTCAACAATAAAGACAAATAACCCAGTTTTAAAATGGGAAAATGATTTGAAAAGATATATCCCTAAAGAAGATTTGCAAATAGCCAATACATATGTGAAAAGATATCAAAATATTAGCCATTAAGGAGATATAAATCAAAACCACAATGAAAAATTTCCTTGATGGTCCAGTGGTTAAGAATCTGCCTGCCAAAACAGGAGACACAGGTTCAATCCCTGGACAGGGAAGATTCCGCATGACTCAGGAGAACTAAGCCCATGTGCCACAACTATTGAGCCTGTGCCCCAGAGCCATGAGCCGCAACTCCTGAGCCCACATGCCGCAGTTACTGAAGCTCCCACACCCTAGACCCTGTGCCCCACAACAAGAACAGCCACCGCAATAAGCCAGCACTGCAGCTAGAGACAGCCCGTGCGCAGCACTGAAGACCCAGCACAGCCAAAAATTAATTAATTAATTATAGGTCCCCTAAAAGCTTAAAAAACCCACACTGAAGTACCACTTGACTCCCTCTAGAATGGGTATATTTTAAAAAGACAGATGATAATGAGCGTTGTCAGGATGTGGAGACCCTGGAACCCTCATACATTGCTGGTAGGAGTATAAAATGGTACAGCTGCTTTGGAAAACAGTTTGGCAGTTAAATTGTTAAACATGGGAGCTACCATATCACCTAGCAATTTCACTCCTAGAAATATACCCAAGAGAAGTGAAAACATGCGTCTTACATAAAAAGTGTGCATGAATATTCATCCCCAGATTCCTACCCCAAACCTCCAAACCTATCACCACCTGCATTCTTCCTTTCTCAGAGAAATAGGTGTTCCTGTGTGCTTAATGTTCCTCTTTTTGCCTTGGAGTAATCCAGGGTTCCATCTCTTCCTTCATTTGTTTATTTCATATCCACTGGCTCCTTCATCTCATCATATAACGCATGCTCAAGTCACTCCTAATAAACACAAGAGAAAACAACAAATCCCTCTATCAGTCTGTACCACGTCCTTTCTGTCAGGTGATTTACCGTTATCTCCTTCTTCCCCCTTCCTACCCTGAACCACCGCAGCCTGGCTCTCCAAGCTCCCACCCCATCTATGATTGCAGCATCCCAGGACTCTCCTTCAATCCTTTTGTTACTTGACCTCTCTCTGGCATTCGGTAGTTAACCATTCCCGTCTCCAAACTCCCTTAACCCCACTTTCTGCCTCTGGGCCTGTTTTTACGCTTTTGCTCCTGCCTCTCCCTCCACTCACTACTAGGTCTACTGCAGAGGCTTCTCTTCCTTCCTCCATTTCTTTTTGTTTATTTTTGGCTTTGCTGAGCTTTCGTTGCCATGAGGGCTTTTCTCTAGAGACGAGCAGGGGCCTACTGTCTAGGTACGGTGCGCAGGTTTCTCGTTGTGGTGGCTTCTCTTGTTGTGGTGCATGAGTTCTAGGGAACACAGGCTTCAGTAAGTGCAGCTCATGGACTCTAGAGCTCAGGCTCAATAGCTGTGGCACACAGGCTTAGTTGCCTCACAGCATGCGGGATCTTAGTTCCCTGTCCAGGGACCAAACCCACATCCTTTGCAGGGCAGGGGATTCTTAACCCCAGATCACCAAGGGGATTCATAACGGCTAGACCACTAGGGATGTCCCTTTCCCCCATTTCTTAACGTGGGTTTATTTCCCAGCTCTCTTCTCTTTCCAGTCCTCAGACTCTCCCTGGAGATTCACTTCCTCCCACATGGTTTTATCCACCCTGTATTTGTCCCCAGCTCCCATAGTTCTGCTTCCACGCCAGTCCTCTTTCCTGAGCCCTGAACCCACCCTTGTGAATGCTGCGAACATCCCCCAAATACCTCTCACTCAACAAGTTTGTATTCATTTTCTAGGGCTGCTGCTGCTGGGTGGCTTAAACAACACAAATTGATTTTTCTCAGTTCTGGAAGCTAGAAGTCCAAGGTCAAGTTGTTGGCAAATTTGGCTTCTTCTGAGGCCTTGCTGCTTGGCTTGCTGGTGGTGGTCTTCTTGCTTCCTCCTCGCGTGGTTTTCCCCTGGCCCAGGTGTTGTCCCTGTCCTAATCTTCTCTTCTTATAAAGGATACCAGTCCTGCTGGATTCAGTTCAGTTCAGCCGCTCAGTCATGGCCAACTCTTTGCGACCCCATTGACTGTGGCACACCAGGCTTCCCTGTCCATCACCAACTCTCAGAGCTTGCTTAAACTCATGTCCATCAAGTTGGTGATGCCATCCGGCCATCTCATCCTCTGTCATCCCCTTCTCTTTCTGCCTTCAATCTTTCCCAGCATCAGGGTCTTTTCCACTGAGTCAGTTCTTCGCATCAGGTGGCCAAACTGTTGGAGCTTCAACTTCAGCATGAATATTCAACTTGAATGAATACTGAATATGCAACTTCAACTTCCAATGAATATTCAGGACTGATTTCCTTTAGGATTGATTGATTTGATCTCCTTGCAGTCCGGGGGACTCTCAACAATCTTCTCCAACACCACAGCCTTCTTCACAGTCCAACTCTCACATCCATACATGACTACTGGAAAAACCATAGCTTTGACTAGATGGACCTTTGTCAGCAAAGTAATGTCTCTGCATTTTAATATGCTATCATAGCTTTTCTTCCATGGAGCAAGCATCTTTTAATTTCATGGCTGCAGTCACCATCTGCAGTGATTTTGGAGCCCAAGAAAATAAAGTCTGTCACTGTTTCCATTGTTTCCCCATCTATCTGCCATGAAATGATGGGACTGGATGCCATGATCTTAGTTTTTTGCATGTTGAGTTTTAAGCTAGCTTTTTTACTCTCCTCTTTCACTTTCATCAAAAGGCTCTTTAGTCCCTCTTCACTTTCTGCCATAAGCGTGGTGTCATCTGTATATCTGAGGTTATTGATATTTCTCCTGGCAATCTTGATTCCAGCTTGTGCTCATCCTACTGGATTAAGGCCCATTAATATAACCATATTTTACCTTAATTACCTCTTCAAATGGAGAAGGAAATGGCAACCCACTCCAGTACTCTTGCCTGGAAAATCACATGGACGGAGGAGCCTGGTAGGCCCTGGTAGTCCATGGGGTTGCAAAAGTCAGACATGACTGAGCGACTTCACTTCACTCACTTCATACTTTATCACTGGAGAAGGAAATGGCAACCCACTCCAATATTCTTGCCTGGAGAATCCCATGGACAGGGGAGCCTGGCAGGCCATGGTCCATAGGGTCACAGAGAGTCGGACACGACTGAAGTGACTGAGCAAGGCAAGGACCTCTTCAAAGGCACTGTCTCCAAATACAGTCACAATATGAGGTACTGGGGGTTAGGACAAAGGAATTGGCGGGAGGAGCAGGGGGATGTCGAAATTTAGCCCATAACAAAGTTAAAAGTTGAACTCATCATCTCCCCACCATCGCCACCAACTCCATCTGTGTAATCCCTCTCTTGGTGAATCTCTCAAGGCCCTCGCCAGAAACCTAGAGGGTGTAGTATCCTCTCTAAGGGTGAAACTAAACAGAGGTGTTCCCACAAGACCTGGAAGCCACATAGGGTGTCTGCCTCCTGCCTGCTTACTCGATACCATATTGGAAGAAACTGCCAGAGACTACTAGTATTGTGTCAGACAAGGACTCAGGAGCCGACTTGAGGGGCTTTCACTGGCCCGAAGTGCAACAAATAGGGCATCAAAGGGATAATAAATCAATGCATTGAAATACATAAAATATATTTAATGATCTCATAATGATTTGTCATCATTAGAAGATACTAAGGAACTTCTTTGGAGGTTCTGGTAGGAGAGCACAGCTACTAATTTACCCTTAACCAAAAAAACCATCCTGGGGGAAGGTCATCCTCTCTGACTTGAGCATGCAGCTTCAGGAAACACATACACAGAACTGTAAGGGAGGAACAGGACACCCACCAACCCAGCCACATCGGCCAAATCAACCCTGGCAATCAATGGGGTGACAGGATGTCAGAGGAGCCAACACTTTATGTTTTAAAACTGCTAAATAAAGGGGGAAAAGCCTCCCTTCTATATGAACTGCAACATGAGGTAACAGAATAGTAGAGGAGGAGAATATATTTTTTATTAGAATGAAACGAATTTTTTTGTGTTCCCACAAATGAATGAAGGAGGAATGACTGAAGTGGAAGATCACCATCTGGCAGCCTGGAAAGAATGAGTATATTAGGCAATGATTGTCCGTGGCTATTGACATCTCACCAAAAAATAGATGACCTGTAATTATGCACCTCCTGATGGAAGAACCATACCACCACTTATGAGGCAGTCTTGCCCCCAAAATCCAGCCAGAACCTGCTCATGCCTGTAGATCCAACTACAAATTTACAGGAAACTTACATGGGACAGAAAAAAATGCTGAACAACAACTCAGGGACATAACCAGTAAAATCCAAACTGTGGGAAATTACAGGACAATTTTTTTCAAAAAAATAAATTGCAAGGAAAAAAGAGCTAGAGGAAGAACCCAGAAACTTGAAAAATACATTTTTAAAAAACGAGTAAATACCACCCTCTCCCATAGCAGTGAGTACATCCAGCACCCAGATTGTGGTTTCTAAATACCATTCACTGATGAAAAAGAACCAAGATCCTTGGAGAAATGGCTGATTCTAGGACTAGGGCAGGGATAATACGAGATGGGCTTGTATGGTTTTGTAATGCCAGAAAACAAGGAAGTCCTCAGGAAGAAAAGAGGGGAGGGATAGTGTCAAAAGAGTACAGCCACCAACCTGAAGGAACTCCCAGTGACCAGAGCTGGAGTAATTTGAGCAATAAAATATATCAGTAGTGTTGGATTATAACCCATAAACCTAAAGTTATATGAATTAATGATTGAATAAGTAAATAAGAGAAAATTCTTCTTTATGGAAGAATTTTTTTTTTTTGTATTTATTTTTGGCTTTTCTGGGTCTTCATTACTTTTTTTTTTTTCTGGAGTATTTACAGGTGAATGATATGATGTCTTGGATTTTGGTTTAAGATTTTCCAGATTTAGGCAAGGAGGGTGCATGAAATAAGATGGACAAAATGTTTACAATCACTGAAACTTGGTAATGATATATGGGGGTTCATTATACTATTTCTCTACTTTTGTGTATGCTGATATTTTTTTTTTTTTGTCTCTGCTGTGGTTTCTTTTTTTTTTTTTTTTGCACATTTTTAATTTTTAATGTCAAGCTTAAAGAAAAGTTCCAAAAATAATGCAAATAATATCCATATAACCTCTGCCTATACTTGGGCTTTTTCTCTAGTTGCAACAAGTGGAGGCTACTCTCTATTTGCATGGCCTAGGCTTCCCTTTGCAGTGGCTTCTCTTGTTGCTGAGCACAGGCTCTAGGGCACAAGGGCTTCAGTAGTTGCGGCTCAAAGGCTAGAGGACAGGATCAGTAGTTGTAGAACAAGGGCTTAGTTGCAGCAGGTGGAAACTTGCAAGACCAGGGATTGAACCTGTGTCCCCTGCATTGGCAAGCAGATTCTTAACCACTGGACCACAAAGGAAGTCCAAGAATTCTAACAGATACTGCTTCTCCAAGAAGTGGAATGTAATTTACCTCTCCTTGAGTGTGACTGGACTCAGAGACTCACCTTCAAAGAATAGAGTATGAAAATTAGAAATTTTGCAGTGACAAAACCTGACAGACACCACCTTAATCAAGTGATCTAGATTAACATCGGTTCAGTTCAGTTCAGTTCAGTCTCTCAGTCATGTCCGACTCTTTGTAACCCCATGAACCACAGCATGCCAGGCCTCCCTGTCCATCACCAACTCCCAGAATCCACCCAAATCCATGTCCATTGAGTGGGTGATGCCATCCAACCATCTCATCCTCTGTCGGCCCCTTCTCCTCCTGCCCTCAATCTTTCCCAGCATTAGGGTCTTTTCAAATGAGTCAGCTCTTCACGTCAGGTGGCCAAAGTACTGGAGTTTCAACTTCAACATCAGTCCTTCCAATGAACACCCAGGACTGATCTCATTTAGGATGGACTGGTTGGATCTCCTTGCAGTCCAAGGGACTTTCAAGAGTCTTCTCCAACACCACAGTTCAAAAGCATTAATTCTTTGACACTCAGCTTCTTTATAGTCCAACCCTGACATCCATACATGACCACTGAAAAAACCATAGCCTCGACTAGATGAACCTTTCTTGGCAAAGTAATGTCTCTGCTTTTGAATATGCTATCTAGGTTGGTCATAACTTTCCTTCCAAGGAGTAAGCGTCTTTTAATTTCATGGCTGCAGTGAGCCCCCCCTAAAAAAAGTCTGACACTGTTTCCACTGTTTCCCCATCTATTTGCCATGAAGTGGTGGGACCAGATGCCATGATCTTAGTTTTCTGAATGTTGAGCTTTAAGCCAACTTTTTCACTCTCCTTTTTCACTTTCATCACTAGTGATAAATCCTATTGATTAGCATAGGTACAGTGCAATAAGGGCATTTCACCTCTGTGCCTTTATGTTATAAAAACTCATAGCCCTCCTGCCCTGTAGGTGAGAATGTAAACTGCTACAGCCACTATGGAGAACAGTATGGAGGTTCCTTGAAAAATTAAAAATAGAGCTACCATATGATCCAAGAATCCCACTCCTGTGCATATATCTAGAGAATACCATAATTCAACAATACTTGCACGCCAATATTCACTGAAGCACTATTTACAATAACCAGAACATGGAAGCAACCAAATGTCCATCAACAAAGGAATGGATAAAAAAGATAGGTACATATATTAGTGGAATATTACTCAGCTATTAGAAAGGTCAAAATAATGTCATTTGCAGCAACCTGGATGGACCTAGAGATTGTCATACTGAGTGAAGGAAGTCAGATGAAGACAAGGGTCATATAATATTGCTTATGTGTGGAATCTAATTTTAAAAGGCTATGAATGAACTTATATACAAAACAGAGTTACAGGTATGCAAAATAAACTTATGGTTACCAGGGGCAAAGATGGGGCAGGGAAGGATAAATTGAAAGACTGGGATTTACACATACATACTACCATATATAAGATAGACAGCTAATAAGAACCTATGGTATAGAACAGGAAAGTGAAAGAAAGAAAGTGAAGTCGCTCAGTCGTGTCCGACTCTGCAACCTCATGGACTGTAGCCTGTCAGGCTCCTCCGTCCATGGGATTTTCCAGACAAGAATACTGGAGTGGGTTGCCATTTCCTTCTCCAGGGGATCCAGATCCAGGAATCAAACCCCAGTTTCCAGCACTGCAGGCAGACTCTTTATCATCTGAGCCACCAGGGAAGCCCATAGAACAGGAAGCTCTACTGAATACTCTGTAATGGCCTATTTGGAAAAAGAATCTGAAAAAAAAGAATGGGTATATGTATACATATAACAGATTCACTTTGCTGTACATCTGAAACTAACACAACATTGTCAATCAACTATATTCCAATTTTTAAAAAAAATAAAAACTCACGGCTGCTTTCTAGCAAGAGAAAAACAACAGACAAATACAAATTGAGGGACATGCTTCAGAATATCTGAGCAGTACCCTTCACAAGTGTCAAGGTCATGATAATCATCAGAGACGGGAGGAAACTTAGGAGACATGTCCTTCCTTGAGGGGACCTAAACTGTGCACATCCTTGTCTAATTCATCCCCCAAGTGTGATCCCTAAACACTAGGTTTTAGTTTTACCTGTTATTTTGAAGAAATTGCCTTTTAAAAATTATTTTTATTGAGATATAGTTGATTTATAAGATTAAATAAACTTCAGGTGTGTAGCATAGTGATTCACAATTTTTAAAGTTTATACTCCATTTATAGTTATCGTAAAATATTGGCTATATTCCCTGTGCTGTACAATATATCTTTGTAGCTTATTTTATACACTGCAGTTTGTACCTCTTAATCCTCTACTCCTATCTTGCCCCTCCCCCTTCCCTTTCCTCTCTGGTAAGCACTAGCTTGATCTCTGTATCTGTGAATGTTTCTTTTTTGTTATATTCACTGGTTTGCTGTATTTTTAGATTCCACATATAAGTTATAACATACACTATTTGTCTCCCTCTGTCTGACATTTCACTAAGCGTGATATCCTTTACGTCTATCCATGTTTTTGCAAATGGCAAGTTTTCATTCTTCTTTAGGGCTGAATAATATTCCATTGTGTGTGTGTGTGTGTGTGTGTGTGTGTGTGTGTATGTATAATCAATTTAGTCGTGTCTGATGCTTTGCTGCCTTATGGACTGTAACCTACCAGGCTCCTCTGTCGATGGGATTCTTCAGGCAAGAATACTGGAGTGGGTTGCTATGCCTTCCTCCTTCTTCTTGACTCAGGAATCAAACCTGTGTCTCCTGCACTGCAGGCAGATTCTTTACTCCTGAGCCACCAGGGAAGCACCATATTGTTATACATTCATCTGTTATTGAACCCTTAGGTTGCTTCCATATCTTGGCCATTGTAAATATGCTGCTATGAACATTGAGGGGTTCATATATCTTTTCAAATTAATGTTTTTATTTTCTTCAGATATATAGCAAAGAGTAGAATTGCTGGATTAGGGTAGTTCTGTTTTCAGTTTTTTTAGGAACCTCCATACTGTTTTCCACAGTGGCTGCACCAATTTACATTCTCACCAATAGTGTACAAAGGTTGCCTTTGCCCCAGATTCTTACAAACATTTATTTTTGTGCTCTTTCTGATGATAGCCTTTCTGACAGGTGATAATCTCCTTGTGGCTTTGATTTGCGTTTCCCTGTGATAATATTGTGCATCCTCTCATGTGGCTGTTGGTCATCTGTATGTCTTCTTTGGAGAAATGTTCAGGTCTTCTGCTCAGTTTTTAATCGGGTTGTTTGCTGTTTTTGATGTTGAGTTGTATGATCTGCTCGTGTATTTTGTATATTAACCCCTTATCAGTCATATCATTTGCAAATATTTCCTCCCATTCAGTAGGTTATCTTTTTGTTTTGTTGATGGTTTCCTTTGCTGTGCAGAATGTTTTAATTAGGTCCCATTTATTTATTTTTGTTTTTAGTTCTTTTAGACACAGTCAAAAAGAATATTGCTATAATTTATGTCAAAAAATATTCTGCCTATGTTTTCTTTTAGTTTTATGGTTTCCTGCCTTACATTTATGTTTTCAATCCATTTTGAGTTTTTCTTACATATGATGTGAGAAGATGGATTAATTTCATTCTTTTGTATGTATCTGTACCATTTTCCCAGCACCACTTATTGAAAAGACTAACTTTTTTCCATGTATAGTCTAGCCTCCTTTGTTGTAGATTAACTGACCATAATTGCATGAATTTATCTCTGGGCTCTCCGTTCTGTTCCACTGATCTACACACACACACAATGGTGTGTGTTCCAGTACCATACTGTTTTGATTATTGTAGCTTTGTAGTGCAGTCTGAGGGAAAAGAGACCTCTTATTCTATTTTAGAAAATATTACAAAATCATTGTTATGTGAAGACACTGTCAAATGAAACCAAAAAACAATAGGAGAAAAGTATTCTTAAAGTATGTGAGTTGGTTAGCTTTTTGAATTACATTGTTTTCTGGATTGCAGGATGTTTTCGGAATTTGTCAGCTTAAACTTTTTTTTTCAATTTTGGGGGCAATTTTAAGTTTACAGAAAAGTTGCAAACATAATATAGAGAGTTCCCATTTATCCTTAACCCAGCTTCCATTAATGTTAACATTTTATAGGTACATTGACCAAACTAAGAAACCAACATTTGGTATAGTATCATTAACTAGACTACAGACTTGAGAGTTCACCAGTTTTTCCATTAACATCACTTTTTCTGTTCAAGATCCAACCCAGGATCCCACATTGCCTTTGGTCATCATGTCTCTGTAGCTTCCTCCCATCTGTGATGTTTGTGTGTACGTGTGCTGAGTCACTGCAGTCATGTCCAACTCTTTGTGACCCTATGAACCATAGCCTTCCAGGCTCCTCTGTCCATGGGATTCTCCAGGCAAGAATACTGGAGTGGGTTGCCATCCCCTTCTCTAGGGGATCTTCCTGACCCGGGAATTGAACCCACGTCTCTTACGTCTTCTGCCTTGACATGCAGGTTCTTTACCACTAGCACCACCTGGGAAACCCTCTGTGATGTTTCAGTTCAGTTCAGTTCAGTCACTCAGTCGTGTCCAACTCTTTGTGACCCCATGAATCGCAGCACGCCAGGCCTACTTGATAGCAATTCATTAAATGATACATATGCTCTATATGATTTTCTTAATTTTATGTTATATTTAACAATAACAAGTTAAAATCAAAAACAAAAAATTACAGTAACTTCTCATTGCTCTTAGAATAATGGCAGCTAGCCTCAGCCTGGCCAGTGAAGCCCAAATGACTTTGTGCCAGCCTATCTCTGCCTGATTCATAGTGGCCTAGTCAAGCAGGCCCCCTTTCTGTCTCTCATATTTTACCTGCTCCTTCCTGCCACAGGGTCTTTGCACCTGCCATTTCCTCTACCTGGCACACTCTTCCCTCCTCTTTGCCAAGGTAACTCCTGCTCCTCTGTTGCTATCATTTCAGCATCCTTTTACAGTCTAGCCTTGACTGGCCTCCCTAGCTGGGTAGACTCTCCTTGCCACAGGCTCTCATTGCTTCCACAGTGCTGGACTGGTTTGAGTGGCTATTTGTTTCTGTCTGTCTCTCTGCTAGACCATAAGCTACATGAAAGTAGGGACCGCATCTGACAGTAGGGACCACCTCTATCAGCTTCCTCCACAGTGCCTGGCAGGTAGGAGATGCTCAACACTATTTGTTGATTTCAGAGATGAATGAAAATCATAAAACATGCTTAAAAGGTAGGGGAGGAAGGGAGAGAGGAGGAGGGAATTACCGCAGTGTTTATAGCTTATTCATTTTTCATGGAGATGGGGATGGAAAATCATTAGATACTGATTATATATGAAGTTGCCATTAAAAACTTCTTAGGAGCATGGATCCTGGTAAGTCAGAAGATAACCCTTTTGTTTCTGCTGCTCACCTGAATGGGTTCTGGATGAAAAAAACTGGTTCATGAGCTCCTCAAGGAGAGGCTAGAGAATCTGACTTGCTGTGCAGAGTGCGAATTTCAAGTTTCCCACAGCCACAAAGCAATCCACGAGGGAGGGGCAGGCAGAATAGATCGGAAGGAAGAACAGACAGCAGAATCAGCAAAATTGCAAGAGGCATATGCTTTTAAGCCCGACTTTTGTTATTAATTTCTAATTTTAGTGCATTATGGGCAGATAACATGGTCTATATTATATTGATTCTGTGAAATTTATTATAGTTTCTTTTATGGCCAATTTAAATGTTCTTCTGGCTCAAAAAGAATGTGAATTATTTGTCCAGTGTGGGGTTCTTTTATATCTAATTGATCAAATTTATTAACTGTATTGTTTATATCTTCATTGGTGGTTTATGGTTTAGTCGCTAAGTTGTGTCTGACTCTTTGCGACCCCATGGACTGTAGCCCACCAGGCTCCTCTGTCCATGGGATTTTCCAGGCAAGAATACTGAGTGGGTTGCTGTTGCCTTCTCAGGAAAGAATATCTTCATTATCTCTATTTAAGTTTTGTCTTGCTCTCTTGGTGTCTAGGTTTCTAAGAAGACTGACTTTGGAGTTACACATGCTTAAGGATATTTCTCTGTAAGTAAAAATATAAAGACTAATTTATAAAAATTATACCTTTTTCAAATTATGGAGGTTGGGGAGAAACAACAAAGAAAACACAGACCAGAAAGCAAATGAGGGAAAATGAGAGTATTAAAAACCAATCTGAATCTGTAAAAGATGACACAACTAAATCTATCTGGTTAACAATAACTGAATGGGATAAACTTGCAAACTAAAAGAAAATATTGTCAGATATAATTTTAAAAAAAATAAATGAAAATATGTGCTATCAATAAAGATAGCCTAAAATAAAACTGCTCAAGGAGTTTGAAAGTAAAAGAACTAAACAGTGGGTTTTAAAAAAACTTGACAAATTGATTCTTAAGTATATTCAAAAGAGTAAATTCAGAGAGTAACAAATATTTGTTGAATGCCTACTGGGTACCAGGCATGTGTTTTAAAGCTTCAATAATTAAAACAACGGGGTTAGAGCCAAAAGTAGACCAACAGAGTCAGCAGGAACAGAACAGGAAGTCTGGAAATACCCTTACATGTGCATAAGAATTTAATCTATGATAAAGATGATAGCTCAAATGCATAAGGAAAGGACAACTTTACTTCCTACTTGTAAAGAATAAACAGCCATAAATATTCAATATAAACTTAAGAGTTTCAGCTTAAAAAAAGGTATCAGATAGACTAAAGATCTAAACATTAAAAATCCCACTTAAGTAATAGAATAAAATTTAGAAGTTTACTTTTCACATTTGGAGTTCCATCTCAACTGCTCAGAGAATTTGAATAAACAGTTCACAAGGGAAATGTAAAGGCCAGTTAAACATGGAGAAAACAAAGCTTAACCTCACCGGTAGCTTAAAATGATAAATCAGTATGACAGCGATACCCAGTGGGGTCAGGGGGCAAAAGGACACCTTTGGGGTATGAACTGCTGCTGCTGCTGCTGCTAAGTCACTTCAGTTGTGTCCGACTCTGTGCGACCCCATAGACGGCAGCCCACCAGGCTCCCCCGTCCCTGGGATTCTCCAGGCAAGAACACTGGAGTGGGTTGCCATTTCCTTCTCCAATGCATGAAAGTGAAAAGTGAAACTGAAGTCACTCAGTCGTGCCCAACTCTTAGCGACCCCATGGACTGCAGCCCACCAGGCTCCTCGGCCCATGGGATTTTCCAGGTAAAAGTACTGGAGTGGGGTGCCATTGCCTTCTCTGGGGGTATGAACTGGCAAAGCCTTTTTGGAGACCAATTCAACAGTATCTACCAATCATTTAAAACAGGTAGTCCCTATAATCTGGTGATTGCATTTCAAGGACTTTACCCTGTGGAAATCCTCACATAAGTATACAAAGAACATTGTATAAGGATGTTCATTTCTGCGTTAAAACAGCAAACTTCTTGGAGTGGAGTGTAAATATCCATTAATAGAGATGAGGTCACAGCCTATCAGAGAAAATGGCCATGAGCACTGCAGGCTGCTGAGGGAAGGGAAGCTGTAGTCTCACTGGCCCTGTGCTAGGGAAGATTTCTGGCAGAGCCTACTGGTCGGAGGTCCAGGGTCACTCAGACCTTCAGTCCCATCGGGGACGGGCTCTGGTCTCCCAGTGCCAGAGTATTTTTATGCTGCTAGACTTCAGCTTTGGTGACTGACTTATCATTGATTTTGAGAAAAACATTTAAACTCTGGGACTTTTAGTTAGAAAAGTTGTAAAGGTATATACAACATCCTATTTTAAAATAAAAAGGTTTAAAGCAGTAAGAATCTCTGCACATTTTATATTGCTGGTGATGGAGGGGGAACGTGTCTTTGTAAATGGTTCCCGTTCATTCGTGTATTGATTCAACAAATGAGGAACAGACACAGCCTCTCAAGAAGTTCCCTTCATGAGGGGAGGAACTCTTGTGAAGGAATGGATGTGTGTATGTCTGTGTGTGAATCGCTGAGTCGTGTCCGACTCTTTGCGACCCCATGGACTGTAGCCCGCCAGCTTCCTCTGTCCATGGGATTTCTTAGGCAAGAATACTGGAGTGAGTTGCCATTTCCTTCTCCAGGGGATCTTCCTGACCAAGGAATTGAACCTGGGTCTCCTGTATTGCAGGCGGATTCTTTACCACATGAGCCACCAGGGATTCGGAATTCTCCAGGCAAGTCTACTAGAGTGGGTTCCATTCCCTTCTCCAGGGTATCTTCACAACCCAGAGATGGAATCCAGTTCTTCTGTGTTGCAGGCAGATTGTTTACCATCTGAGCCACCAGGGAATGGATACTAAATATTTAACCGCAAAAAGATAAAACTACAAAGTTCAGTAAGCACTGTGAAGGATTACGGGAGCCTGTATTATGGGGCTTATATATAGGGGACTATGTTATAGGGAATATAGGGAGATTCATTTCAGTTGGTCAGGGATGGTTTCCCAGAGGAGATTACGTTAGGTGAGACCAGAGAAAGGAATCCCAGAACAGTTTGCATAAAAAGGAAAGGACTTGGAATTTCCCTGGCAGTCCTGTGGTTAAGACTCTAAAACTTCCAACTCAGAGGGCTTGAGTTCAATCTATGGTCTCTGGTTGGGGAACTAAAATTCCACATGTCGTGGGGCGCAGCAGAAAAATGAAAAAGAAGGGCTTGTGCAAAAGTCCAAGATAAGGAATTGCTGGGAGCATTTACGACATTAACAAAAGGCTGGTGTGGGCCACTTTAAGAATTTGGGATTTTCCACTAACGGCAATGCAAAACTGTGGATTAGGAAAATATTGCTTTTCAACAAGTGTGATTCAGACCAGGCAGTCTCCAGAGCCAATGTGTTTTGGCAAGGGTGTGGGTATATCCTGCTCAAAACAGTTACCCACAGGAAATTGGGAGGAGAGCCAGGAAGGCAGCCAGAGTATTCTAGGCCAATCTCCTCTTCAGAATGGAGACCCCAGGGGAAGAATGGATATCCCAAGGGCCCCCACTGGCAGTGCCAAAGCACAGCTGTGGGGCTGTTTCATGAGGCTTTCCATCCAGATGCAGAAAGTACGCCGAGGGTGTTCTTGGGTGGGGAAGGGATTTGGGAAACGGGTAAACTGCAGTTAAGTTCTGCATATTGATGGGGAAAATTTGTACTGCCTAATTTTCCAATTTAACAATGTTCAGAGTATGAGATTTTAAAGTTTTTATGTGTTTTCAATGAATTCAAAATTTATAAAATATAAATCAAATATGTTTGAGATTGGACATTATATTAATTTCCTATTGCCATTTACAACAAATTACCATAACACTGGTGATTTAAAATAGCACACATGTGTTCCTTTAGTGTTCTAGAGGCCAGATATCTGCAGTCAGTATTAACGGTCTAAAGTTAAAGCATCGACGACCCTGAGTTTTTCTGGAGGTTCTAAGGGAGAATCTACTTCCATTTCCAAGCTCCTGGACATGCCTGCATTCCTTAGCTCATGATCCCTTCCTCCAGCTCTTGCCTCCATTTTCACATTTCTTAACCCTGTAGTCAAATCTCCCTCGGCTTCCTTCTTATAACAGTGCTTGTGATTATATGTAGGGGCCACATACCTAGATAATCCAGAATAATTTTCCCATTTCAAGATCCTTAACAATCACATCTTCAGAGTCCCTTTTGCCATGTAAGATTATATTCACAAATTTAAAGGATTAGCATCAATATCTTTGGGGCCATTTCAACTTTTCACAGGTATATAGTTGAATACAGCCCTCAGACTTCAACCTATCTCAGATTTTTCCCTCAGCTATAATAATAAAATATCCCTAAATTATCCCAATACTCTGGTCCCTAAACCTGTGATACTTTTTTAAAAACAGTTTTTCTGAGGTTCAATGTATATGCCATAAAATCCACCCATTGTAATTACATAAGTACATACACAATTATTTTTAGTAGATTTTTAGAGTTACGTAACTATCACAGCAATCCAGATTTAGAACATTTCCATCAACTCAAAAACTACCCTGTGCTTATCTGCAGTCAGTCACCATTCCTAAGTCCAGCTAAGGCATCCACTAATCTACTTCTATCTGTATACATTTACCTTTTCTACTTATGAATGGGGTCATACCAGATAGTCTTTCGTGTCTAGCTTTCACTTAGTATGTTTCTGAGGTTCATCTGTGTCGTAGTGTGTATCAGTAATCAGTAGTTATTCCTTTTTATTCCCGAGTCATATTCCATTTTAAGAATAAATCACATTTGTTTATCCATTAACCTATTGATGGACATTTGGGTTATTTCCTGGTTTTGGCTCTTACAAATAAATGGCACTGTGAATATTCATATATGAGTTCTTCGTGTGGATGTATGTTTTCATTTCTTTGGATAGATACCTAGGAAGGGAGAAACTACCAAGCTGTTTTCCAAAGTGGCTGTACCGTTTTCCACTCCTATTTGGAAAGTATGAGGGATCCGGTTTCTCCACATCCTTGCTAATACTTGTATAGGATATCCTTTTCTCGTTGAATCGCTTTGGAAACTTTGCCAGAACTAAATTGACTTTACATGTGAGGGCTTATTTCAGTTCTATTCCATTGGCCTATATTTCTGTCTTAATGCCAGTACCGTGTTTTGTTGATTACTGTAATCTTGTAGTAAGTTTTGAAATCAGAAATTGTGAGTTCTCCAATTTTTTTCAAGATTGTTTTGGCTATTCTGGATCCTTTGCATTTCCATATTAATTTTAGAATTAGCGTGTCAATTTCTGCAAAAAAACAGAGCTGGGATTTTAATAAGGATTGCATTGAATTTGTAGATCAATTGGGGCAGTATTATTATATTAACAATAGTAGTTCTAAATTCCGTAGCATTTTCTATGTGCAGGGTCATGTCATCTTTGAATAAAGACAGTCTTACTTCTTTTCCAATGTGAATGGCTTTATTTTTATTTTTTACTTTTTGGCCTTCTCATACTAACTAAAACCTCCAGTACAATGTTGATTAAAAGTGGCAACAGCAGATATCCTTGCCTTGTTCCAGATTTATAGGGATGCAGTCTTTTACGATTACATATAATGTAGACTGTAAATTTTAGTTAGATACCCTTTATCACATTGAGAAAGTCCCCTTTTATTCCTAGCTTAAGAGTTTTTATGGTTATTTTTATTCCTAGCTTAAGAGTTTTTCAAATGCTTTTTCTACATTTCCAGAAATGATCATATGGTTTTTGTCCTTTATTTTATTAACATGGGATTTACCCTCATTGATTTTCAGATGTTAAACCAGCCTTGCACTCCTGGGATAAAGGTGACTTGGTTATAGTGTATAACTCTATTTAAATGTTGCTGGATTTTATTATATAATGTGTTAAGGATTTTTGCCAAATATGTTTATAAGGGATATTGTGTAGTTTTCATAGAATAATTGGCAACTGTCCCCTTCTTCTCTGCTTTATGAAAGAATTTATTGTTGATCAGTCTCTCAGTTGTGTCCTACTTTTTGCGACTGCATGGACTGTAGCACACCAGGCTTCCCTGTCCTTCACTATCTCCCTGAGTTTGCTCAAACTCATATCCATTGAATTGATGATGCCATCCAACCTCTGTCATTCCCTTCTCCTCATGCCCTCAGTCTTTCTCAGCATCAGGGTCTTTTCCAGTGAGTCAGTTCTTCACATCAGGTGGCCAAAGTATTGGAGCTTCAGCTTCAGCATCAGTCCTTCCAATGAATATCCAGGGTTGATTTCCTTTAGGATTGACTGGTTGGATCTCCTTGTTGTCCAAGGGACACTCAAGAGTCTTCTCCAGCACCACAGTTAAAAAGCATCCGTTCTTTGGCACTCAGCATTCTTTATGGTCCAACTCTCACATCCATGATGTGACCTTACAAGAGACTGAGCCAATCTTGCCCTGAGTGTGTGGGAGTCTCCAGGAGAGGTGTGGGTTGACAGTGGCGTGCTGTGGGGGCAGCAGCACCAGCAGCAGCAGTCCTGGGAGGCGCAGAAGCCCTCTTGGAGGAGGTCGCCATTAGTCTTACCATAGAACATACAGCCCATCATAGAGACTGCAGACTCCATGACTGGGCCACCTCAGGCCAAACAACAGGGAGGGAGCACAGCCCCACCCACCAGCAGAAAATGGGATTAAAGATTTGGGAAGCCTGGCCCTGCCCACTAGAGCAAGAACCAGCTTTCCCCACAGTCAGTCCCTCCCATCAGGAAGCTTGCACAAACCTCTTATCTTCATCCATCAGAGGACAGACAGAAGAAATAAGAGCTTCAGTCCTATGGCCCCCAGAACGAAAACCGCAGCCACAGAAAGCTAAGCTCACATGGATCACAGCCTTGTGTAATTCACTGAAACTATGAGCCATGCCATGCAGGGCCACCCAAGAGAGACGGGTCATGGTGGAGAGTTCTGACGAAATGTGGTCCACTGGAGAAGGGGATGGCAAACCGCTTCAGCATTCTTGCCTCGAGAACCGCATGAGCAATATGAAAAGGCAGTAAGAATTTATAAAAGATAGTATTGTAAAGTTTAAAAATTAAATTAACGTACTTGGCGCTAGGAGGTCGTAGAGCGTTCCCGCCATTGGCGGCGGTTAGGACGTTTACGCAACGGCCTGACGTAGGGGAAGACGCGTTAGTCGGGGGGAAGGTTCTAGAAAAGCGGCGGCAGCGGCTCTAGCGGCAGTAGCAGCAGCGCCGGGTCTGGAGTGGAGGTGCTCCAGCGGTGTTGTTTCTCGAGCAGCGGCAGTTCTCACTACAGCGCCAGGACGAGTCCGGTTTGTGTTCGTCCGCGGAGATCTCTCTCATCTCGCTCGGCTGCGGGAAATCGGGCTGAAGCGACTGAGTCCGCGATGGAGAAAACTTTAGAAACTGTTCCTTTGGAGAAGAAAAAGAGAGAAAAGGAACAATTCCGTAAACTCTTTATTGGTGGCTTGAGCTTTGAAACTACAGAAGAAAGTTTGAGGAACTACTACGAGCAATGGGGAAAACTTACAGATTGTGTGGTAATGAGGGATCCTGCAAGCAAAAGATCAAGAGGATTTGGTTTTGTGACTTTTTCTTCCATGGCTGAAGTTGATGCTGCCATGGCTGCAAGACCTCATTCAATTGATGGGAGAGTGGTTGAGCCAAAACGTGCTGTTGCAAGAGAGGAATCTGGAAAGCCGGGGGCTCATGTAACTGTGAAGAAGCTGTTTGTTGGTGGAATTAAGGAAGATACTGAGGAACATCATCTTAGAGATTACTTTGAGGAATATGGAAAAATTGATACCATTGAGATTATTACTGACAGGCAGTCTGGAAAGAAAAGAGGCTTTGGATTTGTTACTTTTGATGACCATGACCCTGTGGATAAGATTGTGTTGCAAAAATACCATACTATCAATGGTCATAATGCAGAAGTAAGAAAGGCTTTGTCTAGACAAGAAATGCAGGAAGTCCAAAGTTCTAGAAGTGGAAGAGGAGGCAACTTTGGTTTTGGAGATTCTCGTGGTGGCGGTGGAAATTTTGGACCAGGACCAGGAAGTAACTTTAGAGGAGGATCTGATGGATATGGAAGTGGCCGTGGATTTGGGGATGGCTATAATGGGTATGGAGGAGGACCTGGAGGTGGCAATTTTGGAGGTAGCCCTGGTTATGGAGGAGGAAGAGGAGGATATGGTGGTGGAGGACCTGGATATGGCAACCAGGGTGGGGGCTACGGAGGTGGTTATGACAACTATGGAGGAGGAAATTACGGGAGTGGGAATTACAATGATTTTGGAAATTATAACCAACAACCTTCTAACTATGGTCCAATGAAGAGTGGAAATTTTGGTGGTAGCAGGAACATGGGGGGACCATATGGTGGAGGAAACTATGGTCCAGGAGGCAGTGGAGAAAGTGGGGGTTATGGAGGGAGAAGCAGATACTGAGCTTCTTCCTATTTGCCATGGGCTTCACTGTATAAATAGGAGAGGATGAGAGCCCAGAGGTAACAGAACAGCTTCAGGTTATCGAAATAACAATGTTAAGGAAAATCTTATCTCAGTCATGCATAAATATGCAGTGATATGGCAGAAGACACCAGAGCAGATGCAGAGAGCCATTTTGTGAATGGATTGGATTATTTAATAACATTACCTTACTGTGGAGGAAGGATTGTAAAAAAAATGCCTTTGAGACAGTTTCTTAGCTTTTTAATTGTTGTTTCTTTCTAGTGGTCTTTGTAAGAGTGTAGAAGCATTCCTTCTTTGATAATGTTAAATTTGTAAGTTTCAGGTGACATGTGAAACCTTTTTTAAGATTTTTCTCAAAGTTTTGAAAAGCTATTAGCCAGGATCATGGTGTAATAAGACATAACGTTTTTCCTTTAAAAAAATTTAAGTGCGTGTGTAGAGTTAAGAAGCTGTTGTACATTTATGATTTAATAAAATAATTCTAAAGGAAAAAAATTAAATTAAAAAAAAGATAGTATTATATCATCTTTAATTATCTAAAAGAATTCACCAGTGAAATGTTCTGGGACTGAGCTTTTCTTGGTAGGAAAATTTTAAGTATGAATTCTGTCTTGCTATCAGTCTACTCAGATTTTCTATTTCTTCTTGAGTCAATTTTTATAATCTATATCATTCTAAAAATTTGTCCATTTCAACCAAGTTGTTAAATTTGTATTTTACCCCCTTATATTCCCTTACATTTGCAAAATATTCACTTTTATTCTTTTCATTTATTTAGGGTCAGTAATGATTTTGTAATTTGTTTTTTTCTCTTTGTTATTCTAGCCAAAGATTTGTCAGTTCTGTTAATTTTTCCCAAAACACCAGCTTTTTGTTTTATCAGTTTTTCTCTATTATTTTTTTTCTATTTCACTTACTCACACTCTAATCTTTACTATTTTCGTCCTTTTTCTTGTTTTGGATTTAGTTGGCTCTTCTTTTTGCAGATTCTTAAAGTGGAAACTGCTTCTTTTCTAATCTAGATGTTTAAAGCTACAAATTCCCCTGTAAATACTGCTTATACTACATCCCCAAAATTTTGGTATGTTGAATTTTCTTTTTTATTAAGTTAAAAAGATGAATAATTTTTCTCGTGATTTCTTCTTTGACTCATGGATTATGCCTAAATGTGTTGTTTAATTTCCAAATATTTGGAGATTTCCCAAATTTCTACCTACCCTCAATCCTTAGGCTATGGTTTTTCCTGTGGTCATGTATGGATGTGAGAGTTGGACTGTGAAGAAGGCTGAGCGCCAAATAATTGATGCTTTTGAACTGTGGTGTTGGAGAAGACTCTTGAGAGTCCCTTGGACTGCAAGGAGATCCAACCAGTCTATTCTGAAGGAGATCAGCCCTGGGATTTCTTTGGAAGGAATGATGCTAAAGCTGAAAGTCCAGTACTTTGGCCACCTCATGCGAAGGGTTGACTCATTGGAAAAGACTCTGATGCTGGGAGGGATTGGGGGCAGGAGGAGAAGGGGACGACAGAGGATGAGATGGCTGGATGGCATCACTGACTCAATGGACGTGAGTCTGAGTGAATTCTGGGAGTTGGTGATGGACAGGGAGGCCTGGCGTGCTGCGATTCATGGGGTCGCAAAGAGTCAGACACGACTGAGCAACTGAACTGAACTGAACTGATTATATAGAATATTAATCTAAAGTTATTATGGATGCATTTTCTATTTATTTTCATTGGTCTTAAGTTTGTGCTTGTTCTTGCTATTGTTGTCCAGACAACACAAAATTTTACCAGTGTATTTAATCACACTTACTCTATATATTTCTTGCAAAGTCTTCTGAATATGTGTCTCTTCTTGTTTGTGCACTTCCTCCAAAATGTCTTAAATTTTTTATTATAAGAGTTTTCATACTTCTAAGAAAGTAAAAATGATAGTAAAATGAACATCAATATATCCCTTCCCCATAACATTTTTAAACAGTTTGCTTTATGTATTAGGTTAAACAATTCAAAATCCTTCCATTGATATTTCAGTTTGTCCTTCCTTTTCAGCTCCCCAGAGATATTTGTAATGTGGTTCTTAGTACAGCAAGCATTTTGAAACTTTGTTGCCTGAGAATTTTTTAAACGAAAGTTGATTTAAAATGTTGTGTTACTTTATAGCATGGTGATTATTTTCTTTTTCAGATTATATTCCATTATAGGTTATTACAAATTATTGAATATAATTCCCAGTCCTATACAGTAAATCCGTGTTGCTTATCTATTTATGTGTAGTAGTTTGTATCTGTTAATCCTATATTCCTAATTTGTCTATCCCTCACTCCCCTCTTTGGTAACCATAACTTTGTTTTCCGTCTGTGAGTCTGTTTTGTATATAGATTCACTTGTATTATTTTTTAGATTTCAGATATAAATTG
The DNA here is from genome assembly GCF_032452875.1 of Bos javanicus. NCBI lineage: Eukaryota > Metazoa > Chordata > Mammalia > Artiodactyla > Bovidae > Bos > Bos javanicus. The sequence continues at coordinate 11,448,796 of NC_083878.1, read as the reverse complement.
TATCATATAATATTTATCTTTATCTCTCTGACTTACTTCACTAAGCATAATATTCTCTAGGTCTGTTCATGTTGCTGCAAATGGCCATACTTCATTCTTCGTTAGGACTGAGTATTATGCCATTGTATATATGTATGCCACATCTTCTTAAATCAGTTGTCTGTTGATAGGCACTTGGGTTGTTTCTGTGTTTGGGGTTTTGTAAATCGTGCTACTTTGAACATTGGAGCATGTGTATCTTTTCAAATTAGAGTTTATTTTTTTCCCAGATAATATGCCTAGGAGTGGGATTGCTGGATTATATAGTAGTTTTATTTTTAGTTTTTAAGGAACCTCCATACCATTTTGCACAGTGACTATACCAATTTACAATCCCACCAACAATGCAGGATGATTCCCTTTCCTGATATATTTTTTTCACTCTTTTCACATTTGAAAGATAGTTCAGGTCAGTCACTCAGTCATGTCCAACTCTTTGCGGCCCCATGAACCGCAGCATGCCAGGCCTCCCTATCCATCACCAACTCCCGGAGCTTACTCAAACTCATGTCCATCAAGTCGGTGATGCCATCCAACCATCTCATCCTCTGTCGTCCCCTTCTCCTCCTGCCTTCAGTCTTTCCCAGTATCAGTGTCTTTTTCAGTGAGTCAGTTCTTCACATCAGGTGGCCAAAGTATTGGAGCTTCAGCTTCAGCATCGTCCTTCCAATGTATATTAAGGACTGATTTCCTTTAGGATTGACTGGTTGGATCTCCTTGCAGTCCAAGGGACTCGCAAGAGTCTTCTCCAACACCACAGTTCAAAAGCATCAATTCTTTGGCACTCAGCTTTCTTTATGGTCCAACTCTCACAACCATACATGACTACTGGACAAACCATAGCTTTGACGATATGGACCTTTGTCAGCAAAGTAATGTCTCTGCTTTTTAATACGCTGCTAGGTTGCTTATAGCTTTTCTTCCAAGGTGCAAGCATCTTTTAATTTCATGGCTGCAGTCACCATCTGCAGTGATTTTGGAGCTCAAGAAAATAAAGTCTGTCACTGTTTCTATTGTTTCCCCATCTATTTTGGCATGAAGTGATGGGAACAGATGCCATGATCTTAGTTTTTTGAATGGTAAGTTTTAAGTCAGCTTTTTCACTCTCCTCTTTCACTTTCATCAAGATGCTCTTTAGATCCTCTTCCATTTCTGCGGTAAGGATGGTGCTGCTGCTACGTCACTTCAGTCGTGTCCGACTCTATGCGACCCCAGAGACAGCAGCCCACCAGGCTTCCCCGTCCCTGGGATTCTCCAGGCAAGAACACTGGAGTGGGTTGCCATTTCCTTCTCCAGTAAGGATGGTATCATCTGCATATCTGAGATTATTGATATTTCTCCCGGCAATCTTGATTCCAGCTTGTGCTTCATCCAGCCCAGCATTTCGCATGATGTACTCTGCATGTAAGTTAAATAAGTAGGGTGAGAATATACAGCCTTGACATACTCCTTTACCAATTTGGGACCAGTCCATTGTTCCATGTCTGGTTCTAACTGTTGCTTCTTGACCTGGAGGTCAAGATTTCTCAGGAGGCAGGTAAGGTGGTCTGGTATTCCCATCTCTTTAAGAATTTTGAAAGACAAGCTGGCTGTATATAAAATTATAGGTTCAAAGTTATTTTCCTTAGTACTTAAGAAACACTGCTCCATTGTCTTCTTGTGCCCAGTGTTGTAGCTGAGGGGTCTAGCATCAATCTAACACTGTTAAAATTTTCTCTTTGGTTTTGACGTGTTTTTTTCTGTTTTTGTTTGCTGTTGTTGTTATTGCAGTTTTGGCCACACTGTTTGTGGGATCCTCGTTCCCCAAACAGGGCTCTCAAAAGGGAAAGCGTGGAGTCCCAACCACTGGACCACCAGAGAATCCCCTCTCTGGTATTTTTAAATTTTACCATCTAGTGGGCTTTCCTTTCTCTCTTTTATTTTCCACTTTATGGCCTTTTCAATCTGGTCATTCATTCTTTTTAAACCTGAAAAAAAAAATTAGATCCTTTGTTCTTCAAATGTATTCCTCTTTTCAGTTTCATTTTCTCCTGGATTCCTGTTGCATGGGTGTGGGCATTCTACTTCTATCCTCCTTATTTCTTCAACTTAATTTTTTATCTTCTCATTCTTCAATGAGTCTTTCTTAAAGTGTTTCTCAATATGGTATTCTAATCTATTTTTATCAGTTGTATATCTCATTTATTGTGTTCTTTATTTCAGCTATTACCTTTTTCATATCTAATACTTTCCTTTGATTCTTGTAAGTGTTTTCTTGTTTTTCCTTTACACTGCTAATATATCTTTTGTGTATTTATAGAACTGATTTGAAATCCTTAGTCCATCTCTACTAAAGAATACTGCTGCTTCTCTCCTACTGTTTCTGATCTTATATGTTGTGATTTTATTTTTCTTTCGGTTTAATTTTACTCTGTGAGTGTCTCAACATTTTTGGCTTGTGAACCCCTATTCCCTGGGGGTATTTACTGTTCTACCCTGTACTGCATTTGAGGGAAGGACAGAAGGCCATTCAGTGTCTGCCAGCCTATTAACTTCAAGGAGAGGACAGGGTTTCAGATCTCAGCTGGAGTACCCCAGGCATCACACAGTCACAGGTCAGCACGCCTGCTTGTTTGCATTTGGTCCCCAAACTCCCTGGGTTCTTGATTTCACTTTCTACCCTGTGCTGAAAGGAAGCTCCTCTATTGATTTGAGGGAGGGGCCAGCCTGGGAATTTGGAGAGCAAAAGATGGGGTGAGGGGTTGCTCAAAAACAGTTGTTCCCCAAGTTTATCAACTTTTGACCCTGGCAGGGCTTTATGCTGCCCTTTGTTCATCCCCATAGACACCCTGACTGGTGGTCTGAGCCACTGCATCTGCAGTTCTGCAACAAAGAATAAACAATGCTCATCCAATGCAAAGATGTGGACGAGACAAGAGCAAAACATCAATCACTTCTCCACACCTGTGGTCACTTAATCTTTGACAACAGAGGCAAGAATATACAATGGAGAAGAGACAGTCTCTTCAGCAAGTAATGTTGGGAAAGCTGGACAGCCACATGTATATCAATGAAAATTTATTTGATTGATTTGAACAATTCCTTCAATTTAAACATTCCTTCACACCATATACAAAAATAAACTCAAAATGGCTTTAAGTCTTAAGTATATAAACATATATGTGATACCATAAAACTAGAAGAAAACAGGTAAAACATCATCTGGCATAAATTGTAGCAATATTTTCTTAGGTCAGTCTCCCAGGATGATAGAAATAAAAGCAAAAATAAACAAATGAAGCCTAATCAAACTTACAAGCTTTTGCACAGCAAAGGAAACCATAAACAAAATGAAAAGACAACCAGTGGAGCAGGAAAAAATATTTGCAAATGATGGGACCAACAAAGGCTTAATTTCCAAAGTATGCAAACTCCTCGTACAACTGAGTAACAAAACAAACACCCGGAACAAAAACATGGGCAGAAAAGCTAAACAGACGTTTCTCCAAAGAAGACAGGCAGCGCGCCTGGAAGATGGCTGAGCAGGTGACAAAGTCGGTGCTGTTCGTGTGTCTGGGTAACATCTGTCGATCACCCATCGCAGAAGCGGTTTTCAGGAAACTTGTAACTGATCAAAACATTTCAGATAATTGGAGGATAGACAGTGCAGCGACATCCACGTATGAACTAGGAAACCCTCCTGATTATCGGGGGCAGGCTTGCATGAAGAAGCATGGTATCCCCATGAGTCACGTTGCCCGGCAGGTTACCAAAGAAGACTTTGCCACTTTTGATTATATACTATGTATGGATGAGAGCAATCTGAGAGATATGAATAGAAAAAGTAATCAAGTTAAAAACTGCAGAGCGAAAATCGAACTACTCGGGAACTATGATCCACAAAAACAACTTATCATTGAAGATCCCTATTATGGCGACAACGCTGACTTTGAGGCCGTCTACCAGCAGTGCGTGCGGTGCTGCAGGGCCTTCCTGGGGAAGGTTCGCTGACCCGGCCATCCCGCTGTGGCCCAGGCTCGTCCCCCGAGGCCGTGTGTCAAGTGTCAAGAGTGTCACCGTTCGGAGCCAAGGCCGCAGCCCTCTTGTAGATGGAACTCAGTCTTTGTGTTTGGCGAAAGAGTAAATAAAAAAATCTTTGATTCAGATAGTTTATGGGATAAGAGTTCCTTAGACTAGCTAAACCTCCCACTATGCCCCAGTTACAAAAACAGTGGAACAATCGAAGTAGTGGAGCAGCACAGTAGACCATAGTGAAGTGAAGTGAGACGCCCCTCGGGAGCCTGCACTGCTCCTCCCTCTGTGGACTGGCCCTGCCCTCACCGCCTCGACGCGGCCTGGCGCCCCGCGGTGGTGAGTTGCCACTGGCTGGCAGTGCGCAAGCGCACACTCTCAGGCCAGGAAGGAGCGAGGCTCGTGGGATTCATCCTTAGCACCTTCACTCCGTCTTAGTTTGTGTCTGTGCAGTTCATTTCATGAGGAAGTCACCTTATGTGCTCCCATTTGAACCCGTTTGCCTCTGGAAATGTAGTTATATCCAGGAGAAGGGCGAGTGTGAGGGTTTATCTTATGGTCAGTTGGGGGACTGTGTCTGCTTCTACATGCGTATAATTGCCTGAATGTCAATTATAGATCTCCTTGTGTGGGAAAAAGTATCAAGTTGGAAAAAGTCCTTTTATGTTGGAATGCTTAAATATTGATATATTAAGTATTTTTTGTCAGTGCCTGGTTATAGGGAAATATACATAATTTGTGCACATTTAAAATAACTGATCTAAAATTCATATGAATATATGTCAGAAAAAATTGTTCTCAAATAAACCGGGGAAATTACAAAAATACAACTGAGGTGCAAAAAAAAAAAAAAACAAGACATGCAAATGGCTAACAAGTACATGAAAAAATGCTCAATATCACTAATGATTGTGTGCAAGCTCAGGCTCAGTCATGTCCGACTTTTTTGCAACCCCATGGGCTGCAGCCTGCCAGACTCCTCTGTCCATGGGATTTCCCAGGCAGGAATACTAGAGTGGGTTGATTTCCTCCTCCAGGAAATCTTCAGGATTTCTCAGGGAATCTTCAAGATTCGAGAGACCTGTCACTTAGCTATTGAAAGCCTCAATAAAGTTAAAAGACAAAAAACACAGAAGGTGATTGTAGAGAAGAAAGCATTTAAATGAAAAATTAATATCAAAATGAGGAATTAATATCAAAAATACTTTAAAAAACCCCATGTATTTGGAAATTGAATGTCCACTTTTAAATGATGGGTATATCTAAGAAGCCACAACAAGGAAAATTAGAAAACATTTGTAACAGAATAAGAATGAAAAGAGAATTTATCAGTATTTGTTGCATGCAGCTGAAGCTGCTCAAGGCAACTGAATACAATGTGGACTCTTGAATAAGGTATGAAGACGAATAACAAACACTAGCATAAAATTTTGTGAAATGTGAACACAGTATGTACTTTAGTTAAGAATTCAAAGCAGGTGGATTCTTAATCTCTGGACCACCAGGAAAGTCCACCTATTTATTTTATACATAGTAGTTTGTACATCTTAATCCCATAGCCCTATCTTGCCCCTCCCTTCTCCCCTCTCTCCACTGGTAACAGCTAATTTGTTCTCTTTATCTATGAGTCTGTTTCTATTTTGTTAATATTTACTCATTTGTTATATTCTGTTTCCACACTTTAATTCCACAAATTGTGCTGTAGGCTCCCCACTTCCTCCCAGGAGTGTGGCTTACTATATACTTTGAAAGGCCCTCCTGCTACAAAATTATTAGAGGTAAATAATAGTAATAATAATTACTACATAAAACATAGCATTTTTCTGAGTTCACTAGAAACAAGAAAAATTTCAAAAGAGAAAAGAAAAACAAAACAAAATACAAAGAAGCAAAAACCTTAAGCTAAGGAGAAGGAAACGGCAACCCACTCCAGTGTTCTTGCCTGGAAAAGTCCATGGACAGAGGAGCCTGGTGGGCTGCAGTCCATAAGGTTACATGACTGAGCATGCATGCATGAGGGTGCAGGGAGATGGGTTGGTAGCAATAAACTGGTAGAAGTGGGAAAAAAAAAAAAAAAGCCTTAAGCTGAAACCAGAATGGTAAATGATAGGAACTCAAGTCAATTGTCAACAGCGCCCTCCATCAATCTGCAGGACTGAAGCAGGGTGGGGACCCGAGTCTGGGGCTCAGCACCACAGTCAGGACTCTGTGAGGAAACCAAGGTTGTTCTAGCCCCTTGTGCCCAGTTTCTCCTGGAAACAAAACAAGACGCTTTCTGGAGAAAGTATCCCTAATCACCGTAAATAGAGTACCATCCAAACCATGAACAGTGAGAGTCAGCAGATGTAGATTCTCAGTGAGAATGAAATTATCAGCTACATAACGGAAATGCCTATGTATGAAATGTTTAAGGAAATAAGAGATGGAATCACAGATGAGCAGGAGAAAAGAGACTATTTAAAAGGACAAAAGAGAATAGAAAAAATGAGTCCTTCTAGAAAAGAAAAATGGAATTCTTAAAGTGGGAAAACTTAGTGGATATGGAGCAAGGGCAATATCTGCATGTTGATATGATGCAATGTACAGGACACAACCCTGTGTACAAAGTGGTCTCAACAAAATAAGAACCTAGACCTCAACAAGCCTCCGGAACTGACTGCCAGTTTACATCAACACAAGGCAAAGGAAAACTGGCCACCACACCATTAGGAAGGTCAGAGGTAAGAACAAAAACTGGGACATTCCACAAGACAACTGACCCAGTTTCTTCACCATGTCACTATCGCAAGGAAAGCAAACAAACAACAAGAAAAAAAGATAGCTCTAGACTAAAAGAAATTTAAAATACACAATTACTAAACGCAGTATGTTAATCCTAATGCAAAGAAATGAACTATGAAAAGACATTTCCAAGAAAATTAGGGAAATTTGAATATGACCTGATATTAGAGAAATTATTGTTAATTTTGTTAAGTGTGATAATGGCATTATGTCTGTGTAAGAAAAAGTGTGTATATTTTAGGGGGCTTCCCTGGTGGCTCAGATGGTAAACAGTCCACGTGCAAGGTAGGCACCTGGGTTCTATCCCTGGGTCAAGAAGATCTCCTGTAGAAGGAAACGGCAACACACTCCAGTATTCTTGCCTGGAGAATCCCATAGACAGAGGAGCCTGGTGGGCTACAATCCATGGGGTCACAAAGAGTTGGACACAACTGAGCAAAGTTGCATTAGTCTAGATTTTGTTTCCAAATACTTCATCAACAGCAAACACACACCCTCACAAGGAAAAGATGAAGCAAGTTTGACAAAATCTTGATAATTGTTGAATCTGGGTAATAGATATATGGGAATTCATTAAAATGTTCTCCCCCAGTTTTCAGGTATGTTTGAAAAGTGAAAGTCACTCAGTCATGTCCAACTCTTTGCAACGCCATGGACTATACAGTTCGTGGAATTTGGGCCAGAATACTGGAGTGGGTAGGCTTTCCCTTCTCCAGGAGATCTTCCCAACCCAGGGATCGAGCCTAGGTCTCCCACATTGCAGGTGGATTCTTTACCAGCTGAGCCACAAGGGAAGCCCCAGGTGTGTTTGAAATTTTCCATAATAAATGACTTCCAAGTCTCTAGAGAAGGATATTATACTTATCTTGTCAACATTTATAAAATCTCCAAAATCTTACTGTTGAAGAATGCTTTATAAATTCTATCTGAACAGTTTTATGCTTAGTCTTTCTTATTCCTTTCTCACCGTAATTAATACTTATAGAAGGGCTTCTCTGGTGGTCCAGGGGCTAAGACTTCATGCTCCCAATGTGGGGGGAGGGTGGCGGGTTCGATCCCTATTTGGGGAACTAGATTCCACAGGCCACAACTAAAAGTTTGCAAGCTGCAGCTAAAGATCCCACAAGTAGCAAATGAGATTGAAGATCCCATGTGCCACAACTAAGACCCACTGCTAAATAAATAATAAATGTTAAAAATAATACTTGTAGAACACTGTGTAACATTCTCAAAGTGTCATCACTTTGAGATCATTGCAGTAACCTTGTGAGGTACATATTATTGTCATCATGCAAAAAAAAAAAAAAATGCTGTTTTTTTCTTATGCAGAAGGACCAGTAAGATATCTCACCTAAATTTTCTTTTTTTTTTTTTTTAACATTCCAATATGAGGTTCATTTCTAAAAACATTCATCTTTTTCCTGCCAACTTTTCATCTTAGCTGGGAGATATTTTTCCGTCTATAAAAGTAATACATTCTTGCTGTACAAAATCTTAATGACGTACAAATATAGAAGAGGGGGGGAAAATCACACATCATCAAAATGCCCAGATGCAGCAATGACTATCACTGTAATATATTTCCTTTTACTCTTTTAAACATATGGTCTTATTAAATGCTGAATAATTATAAAAGAACATTTATTACATATGTTTAAGACATAAGGAATAGAAACACAATTTAAACATCAGTGGATCCACCACCCAGTTAGTAAGCCAGAACTTCTGAAATCTCTGCTGCCCTTCCCAGATCCCAGCCCTTTCATCCCGAATAGCATCAAGGTGTTCTCAATTTTGTTGTTTTCACTTAACTTTTCTTTATAGTTTTACCACATATGTATTAAGCAATTTCACATAGTCCAAACTGTACCCATTTCTAAGCAATATGTCGCTTCATTTAGTTTTGATTTTCTATAAATCCTATTGCGTGTATTTTTCTGTAGTTTGCTTTTTCATAGTCATGAGATTCGTTCATGTTCATTTGCGTAGCTGAATTGCATTTTTCACTGCTCTATTGTGTTGCAAGTACCACAGTCTTATCTATTTTTCTTATTCTATTTTCAATGGATCACACTTTAGTTATTTCTGTACATAATTTTTATGTAACTGAGATAAATGTGCATATGATTGATTTTTTTGCTTGAAATTGTTTAACATAATTTTGTACACTAATTTTAAAGTTTTATATATATCATGTAAATGATTTAAAAATATTCATTCTATATACATATAATAATTTACAGTGATGGAATTTAATCTTCTTTCAGTTTTACTGTCAACAATAATACTACACAGGGAACTGTATTCAATATCCTGCAATAAGCCATAATGAAAAAGAATATATATGTTTGAAAATGCAAATAATACCTCAATAAAAAAGCATTTCACTGGATATGCTGAGCAATAGATTATATACAACTGAAAAGGGATACAGTGAGGAAAGAGCTGAAGAAATTACTTAAAATGCAGCAGAAATAAACAGGAAATGGAAAATGTGAAAGACGGTTTAAGAGTCGTGGAGTATAGAATGAAAAAGCCTGTAATTTGTTTAACTGAAGTCCCAGTAGGGCATTACATAATAGCAAGACTGTAGGAGAAGCAATATATGAAGAGACAGAGGAAGAGTATTCTAGAACTGATGAAGTATATGAATCCACAGAAACAGGATGGATGTACAACATAATATCAAGTGGGATAAGTAAAAAGAAATCCACCCCTAGATGCTTGTAAGGAAACTGGAGAATACTAAAGACAAAGAAGGAATTGTAAAAAGCCACCAGAGATTTAAAATTTTTTGTTCAGTTTAAAAATCTCATAATCTTGAAATTGAATTGGAAGTATCACTATGAACTCATGACTTACTTTAAAAAAAAAAAAAAAGAAAAACTGGTATTTTCCAGCTCTGTCCTCTGAAGAAATGACAATCCAATAGCAATAAGCACCTTTAGTGACCAAGTTTTGCTCTCTGAATACCATCTCTCATAAAAACGAACCAGAGCTCCGTGGAGAAATGTCTGATTCCAGTTACAGGCCAAGAAATGTACAAGTCAAACCTAGGAGATCAATTGAGCCATAAAGATGGAAGTTGCAAACAACTACGTGTTGTTGTTCAGTCGTTAAATCATATCTGACTCTTTGCATCCCCATGGACCAGCACACCAGGCTTCCCTGTCCTTCTCCATCTCCCAGAGTTTGCTCAAATTCATGTCCATTGAGTCGGTGATGCCATCTAACCATCTCATCCTCTGTTGCCCCCTTCTCCTCCTCCCCTCAATCTTTCCCAGAATCAAGGTTTTTTCCCAATGAGTCAGCTCTTATCAGACAGCCTAAGTGTTGGAGCTTCTGCATCAGCCTTTCCAATGAATATGCAGTGTTGATTTCCTTTAGGATTGACTCTTTTGATCTCCTTGCTGTCCAAGGGACTCAAGAGCCTTTACCAGCACCAAAATTCAAAAGCATCAATTCTTCAGCCCTCAGCCTTCTTTACGATCCAACTCTCATCTCCGTATATAACTGCTGGAAAAACCATAGCTTTGACTGTACAGACCTTTGTTGGAAAAGCAATGTCTCTGCTTTTTAATATGCCATCTAGGTTTGTCATAGCTTTTCTTCCATTAAGCAAGCATCTTTTAATTTCATGGCTGCAGTCACCATCTGCAGTGATTTTGGAGCCCAAGAAAAGAAAATCTGTCACTATTTCCATTTTTTCCCCATCTATTTGCCATGAAGTCATGGGACCAGAGGCCATGATCTTAGTTTTTTGAATGTTGAGTTATAAGCCAGCTTTTTCATGCTCCTCTTTCACCTTCATCCACAGGCTCTTTCGTTCCTCTTTACTCTCTGCCATTAGGGTGGTAGTATATGCATATCTGAGGTCGTTGATATTTCTCCCAGCAATCTTGATTCCACCTTGTGCTTCATCCAGCCCAGCATTTCAAATGATGTACTCTCCACATAAGTTAAATAAGGAGGGAGAAACAACCATCTCAGGAATTTTTAAAAGATCATAGGAGGCAACTTGAAGGGACTTTGGCTAAAGATGGGATCACTTCAGCATAAAAAACAGTATGATAATGACTGCATATTAAAGCACATGGAATACAGAAACTTACATAATTTTATAATCTCACACATACACACCCCTCACCTGTGGGCACATCAACTGCATTTTAATCAAGTAGTTAATGAAGAAAAGTTTCTGATGAATAAATTCCAGCTAATAAATGGAGAAGGAATCACAGATTTGAAGGAAATCACCATTTTACACCCCCTAATTCAGTAACAGATGAATTTAAAATCAAAGTGGAACAACCAAACACAGTGTACCTCCTGGCCTGATGCACAGGGAGCGTTTCCCAAAATAATTTAACCTAAATCTAATTAAGACCTAGATATAACTGCCAATTTATGGGAAATACAGGGTCCACAGGAACAAGTGGGAGAAGGCAATGGCACCCCACTCCAGTACTCTTGCCTGGAAAATCCCATGGACGGAGGAGCCTGGTGGGCTGCGGTCCATGGGGTCGAGAAGAGTCAGACAAGACTGAGCGACTTCACTTTCACTTTTCACTTTCATGCATTGGAGAAGGAAATGGCAACCCGCTCCAGTGTTCTTGTCTGGAGAATCCCAGGGACGGGGGAGCCTGGTGGGCTGCCGTCTATGGGGTCACACAGAGTCGGACACGACTGAAGCAACTTAGCAGCAGCAGCAGAGGAACAAGTGAGATGACGCCTGAAGAAGCAATCAGACGAATTCTGTGGGAAAATCTACAGGCAAATGTTCTGTTTTTATCAACAAATAAACGGAGGTGGAGCGGGGCTAAGACCTTTATGGAACAGAGGAATTTGAACATGCCTAGCAATTAGATGACATTAAGAAATTAACATAAAAATAAAGCAAAATGTCTTCATCTATCAAAGACACAATCTGATCCATATACATAATGTGGAATTTGCTTTAAATGCTTCAGCAAAAGCAAAAAAAATACTTCCAAGGAGGGGAGGCAGAATAGAGGAAACTTTACTGGCAAAATGTTAACTTCTGAACCTGGGTGTGGGGAATGAGGAAGTTCACTAAACTCTTCTCTCTAGGATACATTTGAAATTTTCCATAATAAAAAGTTTTCCTGGACATTCTCTGGTGGTCCAGTGCTGCTGAGTCCTGGGTTCAATCCCTAGTCAGGGAACTAAGATCCCACAAGCCTTGCAGTGCAGCCAAGAAAAAGAATTTTTTTTTTTCTTAAGGCAATCTGAAAGAACAGTCTTATCACTCACAAAGAAACAACAATTAAGCGACAAAGACTGCTTAACAACAAGAGTGGGAAACAGAAGGTAGCAGAACAATATACTCAAAGGACCAAAAGAAAATAGCTGCCATGCTAGGATTACATACTCAGCAAAACTATCTTCGAAGAATGAGGTGGGAACTTCCCTGAAACTCCTGTAGTTAAGATTTCACCTTCCAGTGCAGGGGGTATGGCTTCCATCCCTGGTCAGGGAGCTAAGATTCCACATGCCTGTGGCCAAAAAGACGAAACAAAAGTAATATTGTGACAAATTCAATAAAGACTTTAAAAATGATCCACAGCAAAAAAAAAAAAAAAAAACTTAAAAGAAGAATGAGATGAATTAGGGACATATATATATAATGATAAGGGCTTCCCTGATGGCTCAGATGGTAAAGAGTATGCCCGCAATGCAGGAGACCCAGGTTCAATCCATGGGTTGGGAAGATCCTCTGGAGAAGGGACTGACAACCCACTCCAGTATTCTTGCTTGGAGAATTCCACGGACGAAGGAGTCTGGTGGGCTACATACCATGGGGTCGCAAAGAGTCAGACACCACTGATGGACTCACACTTGCTTTCATACATGACAAAGACTAAGCTTAGCTTGAATAAACTTATACGAGGAATGTTCTTTCAGAAAGAAGGAAAATGATCCAAGAAGGAAGGTCAGAGATTTAAGAAGGAATGGTGAGCAAAGAAATTGGTAAAGATGTAGGTAAACAGATATTGCCTATAAAGTGATTCTAATAGTGTCTAATTTGTGGGGTTTAAAAACATAGCTAAAATACTAGAAAACAATAGTATCTCAGAATGTGGTGTATCTCTTCACTTGTTAGCTTTTCTTCTTTTCTCTTAAGTAATGCTTTAGAGTTTTCTTCATATAAAAGTTTCCCCTTATTAATTTAAATCCTCGATATAGTGTTTTTAATTTTTGTATTGTGTAAAGTATAAATAGCATAAAATTTACCATTTTAACCAGTTTAAAGTGTATACGTACAGTGTTTTATAGTTTTTAGTCCCTATTGGAAATGGTATCTTTTGACTTTCATGTTTTTTAATCACTTATCATTGTGTAACTGTTGATTTCTGTATGTTGATCTTGTATTGGCCACTTAATTCTCTTGTTCATTAAAAGAGTTTTTCAGTTAATTCTCTTTTCTAGGTATATAATAGCAACATTTGTACACAATAATATTTTGATTCTTCCTTTCCAAAAAGTAGACTTTCTTTGCGTCTTCTTGTCAAGGTGGGACCTTTAGTACATGTTGAATAACAGCAATGATAATGGACATTTTTGCCTTAGTCTTAGGATTATGGGAATGCTCTTAACAATTCACCATTAAGTATGGTATTGATTTCTGGTAGTTTCCCTTCAACATGTTAAGAATATTTTTTTCCATTTTTAGCTTGCTAAAGTCTAATGAATCCTAATACAGCTGAGATCCTCAAAGATCTCAAAGATCTTCAAAGATGTGTTCCATTCAAAGATGTGTTATCTGGCCTCCAAATAGAAATCAAGAAGAAATTACTATTTACATCCTACTAAAAGAACATACATTCCAAGAGCCCCCTTTTCTTTCCTTCCTCTAATTTTCTTTTACTCTGGAGCTACTCTGGAGACCTTCACATTTCCAAACCCAAAACTTTTTAAGCCCCAATACAGTAATGCGCCCCCCCTCCCGACCTCACATGGATTTTCTTTCTCTAACTTTTAAAATGTACTCTTTTTATTAGGTACTTAGTCTCTCAAGCTAGGGGCCCCACCTTCCCTCCAGCCTCTTGGTTTTGTCTCTCTCTTTCTGAATATTTATTTATTTGGGTGTCTCGTGTCTTGGTTGCATCGTGCGGGATCTCTTGGTTGTAGTGCACAGACTCTCTAGTGGTGGCACACAGACTCCAGAGCAGACGACGACGGGCTCTGGTAGTTTTGGCGTGCAGGCTCAGTTACTTCATGACATGTGGGAACTTAGTTCCCTGACCAGGGATCAAACTCACGCCCCCTGCATTGCAAGGCTTCACCACGCTTTACCACTGACCCACTAGGGGATTCCCTGTTTCTCTCTTCTCACTCTCTGGGCCCTGCATCGTAAAAGGTCCTGGGACCAGGCTGGCAATCGGGAAACTCATCTAAAGCGTCTCATCCCTTGCATCTATTGCATTATCCCTTGGTTATTCTACAACCTCTCTGATGTGTCCACTTCCTCTCTTCCCAGCCCTTAAATACTAAGGCTCCCCAGGCCTCTGCGTTTGGCCTGTCTCTTTCTCATGCTTCCTAGACAGTCTCGGTCACTTCAGGTCTTGCACCATTGCATACAGAACGATGACCTCAGATCTTTATGTTTGAGGTCATCTCTCCCAGCTCCAGAATTGTATATCAATCACCCAATATACATCTCCCGCGGGATGTATCTCAGGACCTCACTCCCCACAGGTTCAAATCTCACTCACTTTCCCTGACTACCACCACACTGCTGTCTCCTGTATTCTTGGCTTTTGAATGTTACACATGCGAGAAATGTGGAAGTCAGCCCACCTGTCTCTCACACTTGCTTCCCACGTTCAACAGCTTATCGGAACCTTCCTATCGCATCTCACCTGGCACATCCCTCCCGGCAAGGAGCAGAGGTGAGCTGAGGGCGCCCTCTGCTGATGGTTTGAAGGAACTACAACTCCTTTGAGCACCTGCACTCCTAGAGTCGCTCTCAGGACTTGGACCGGATCGCTCCACTGAATTTGGTTGCTTTGCCCCAACCAGGAAGGCCACCCCCAGGGAGGTCTGCGAGCAGTGGGGAAGTCACTCATCCTCCCCTCTTCCAGCCGCTGACCATCCAACCTGAACCCACTGCTCCACAAGGCACACCGCCCCTCTGCCCCTTCCCCTTCCCTCCTCCCACCTCTCCTGGCTCACAGCCAAGTGGAACCTCCTGGAAGCAGGAGTCCCTCGCTTTCCTTGAGCTTAGTTGGACATGCAGCCTGCTGGACCAGACTCTGGCTGTGGACGGATCTCACCTTTGAGTGTGTAGAAAGGGATTGCAGCCCTGAAGACAGATTTAAAGGCTCCACTTCCCCTTGGATGGAGGGTGGCAGCCAGGGAGGGGTGAGAGGAAGCAGTATGCCAGGTCCCACAGTTTTGTGCCTGTGGGTTGGACTTCATTCTCCTGTAGCATCTGATTAAAGTGTCCTGGGTTCACAGCTCTGCCACCTCTGAGGTGGGTCCCATAGTCTAATGAAGGAACAAACAACAGGCAATGGAAGGTGGTGGAGGGAGACCAACAGGCCTAGTGTCATTCAGAAGGTGGGACTGACTGGGCGTGGTGGTTGATTAAAATCATTAAATGAATATTAATTGAATGTTCCTGAGTGCCGGACACTGTGTAGAACCTGAAGAAAGGGGGCAGAGAGCAGGAGGAACTCCCAGGTTCCTAGTGTGAGAATCTGGAACCAGGAAGTGGAAAGGACAGACTTGAAGGCTAAGGGAGGGAGATGATGGGTCCCGCGTGGACAGACTGAGTGGGTGGTGCGGATAAGACCTCCACGTGAGAGGCCCAGCGGACGGCTGACGGGCAGGCTGGAGCTCAGGTGTGACAGCAGGGAGCTGATGGGAGCCCTGCAGCCATGGGGGTGGCTCCTGGAGACAGGGGTGCCGAGTGAGGAGACAGCCTGAGAAAGAGGCCACAGAGGACCAGGCAGACAGGTAGGGAGAAGGTGTGTGGACATGGAAACCCAGAGTGCTTCAGAAAGAGGAAGGGGCAACAGCCAGAAGTCCTAGGGTAATAAAGGTCCTGAGAGGTGGCCATTGGACTCAGCCACAAGGAGACTGAGGGGACAGCTTTGCTAGATGGGTACAGGCAGCAGGTACACTAAAGTGGACAGAGAATCTGGGAGTGACAAAGGGAGAGCTGCGCATATAGGAATTCTTGGCAAAGAAGGGTCTGTCTTAACGAGAGAAACCTGAGTGGGGTCTAGAAAGGAATCAGGGAGAGTAAGCTGAAGAAAAAGGACAAGGAGTGGTCGAATGGGTAACATAACACGGGGCCCCAAACAATTTGGCCAAAAGTAATCTGGTTTGAGATGGGATGAGATTACTTAAATATCCAAAAAGGGATTGTTTAGGTTAAATAAATGTCTAACAATATGGAATTTATAGCAAAATATTCATCTAAAAATTGGTAACTCATTGGAACAAACAACATTGAACAATATAATTTTAAATGTCTCTTTTATTATGTTTTCTTATCACAAAGAAATACACACTTATTTCAGGAAAAATCAGAAAATGCCATGAAACAAAGACACTTAAAGCACCCATAATGACACACCCAACGTTACTTATTCTGGAATTTTTTGTTTCAGTCCTTTTCTGTGCATAGATCATTACTCTGCAAAACTGGAATCATGGTACACATACTTAGGGTATGCATACTATTGATCTGCTGCAGAGTAAGAAACCCCAATTCTTAGTGAACTAAAACAGCAAATATTTACAGTTAATCCTCCTCGTTTGTGTATTCTGTATTTGTGAACTCACCTACTCATGAAGATTAATTTATAATCCCACAATCAATTCTCAAAGTGTTTTCATGACCATTTCTGTATATATATATGTGTGTGTGTGTGTGTGTGTGTGCTTAGGCACTCAGTTGTGTCCGGCTTTTTGCTATCTCATGGACTGTAGCCCACCAGACTCCTCTGTTCATTGGATTCTCCAGGCAAAAATACTGGAGTGGGTTGCCATTCCCTTCTCCAAGGGATCTTCCCAACCCAAGGATCGAATCCACGTCTCCTACACTGCAGGCAGATTCTTTACCATTTCAGCCCCCAGGGAAGCCCATGTATACATATACATATACATACATATAAATATAAATATAAATAAATATATATATATATATATATATATATATATAAAACAGAGCAGCAAAATTTGAGGTCCCCTGTGGGTGCATTCCCAGCTGAGGTTGAATAAGGTTCCCTGATTCAGTTTACACACTGTAAAGAAGTATCCTTTTCTTATTCTATTTAGTGCCATACTTTTTGTATTTTTGCACTTTTCACTGGTAATTTCACTGTTTAAAATGGCCTCCTTAGCCATAAAAAGGATGTGATGTGCTTTACAGAGAAAGCATGTGTGTTAAAGAAGCTTTGTTCAGATATGAGTTACAGTGCTGTTGGCTAATGAATCAACAATATATATTGTTATCCTTAAATAGAAACACACATAAAACAGGCTTATTGATCTTGATCAGTTGATAAAAATGTGACCAGAAGCTTGCAGAATCTAACTATATTTCCCATAGGAGCAATGGTTTAAATATTTCAGTGTGACTATAATTCCTGGTGACTATATAGAACATGAATAACAAGAATCAACTGAATTATCTCATAATTTCTGTAGGCCAGAAATTTGGGTACTTAGCTGGGTGGCTTTGGCTCAGAGTATCTCATGAGGTTGCAGTCAAGTCGTGGGCCAGGGCTGCAATCATCTGAAGGCGTGTCTGAGGTTGGAAGTTCTGCTTCCAGCATAGCTCCCTCTCGGCTGTTGGCAGGAGGCCTCAGTTCCTCATCGTGCGGGACACTCCAGAGGGCTTGCTTGAGTGTCCTTGTGACACAGAAGCTAGATCCACTAGAGCAAAGCAAGGAGAAGGTCACATGCCTTTACACCCTGGTCTTGGAAGCTTTTCCCACTACCATCAGTTAGTCAATTAGTCCAACCCACATTCAGAGGAAGAATATCAGAGAATTTATAGGCAGCTTTAAACTACCACAACCAAATACCTCTGGGGAAAAAAAAGAACAAGATACCAATAAAATTTTTTTCCTGTGAGCATAAGAACTGGGTGGCTGGGAGAGGCGAGGAAGAATTTTACTTTGTACCCTTTGCAGATATAAAGGGTACAATGTAAAGCTATTAATCATCCAAAAAAATAAATTCATTTTAAATGTCTCTGGAATATTCTTTTTTTCATCAAACTGATTTCAGTCCACCATAGTTGTTAAAATGAGACCTCTGAGAGGGTCGGGCTGGTTGAACTGGAAGAACAGAGGATGGTAAAGAGAAGTTTGAGTCAAAAGGATTCTCTTTTTATGGCCACTATTTTGTTAAGTGGGAGGCTTTGTGGAGGAGGTAAAATTTAGCTGAGCCATAAAAGATGGGATGGATTTGACCCGGCTGAAATGAGAGGGGATGGCACTCCCAGCAAAGGAATGTGTGAGTGGAGATAGAAACGAGGGACTTAGGAGAACAGCTGGAGGTTTAGGGAGGCAGGATGGGGAGGCTGGGCCCAGCACCTGGAGGACCTTGTATGGCAAGCCTGGCATCAAGGTTCTATTTGGAGGCAGTGAAGGCTTTTGATCCAACTTATGACCCAGCTAGAGCAAGGCTTTAGGGCTATCAATCTGTGAGCCAAGTGTCAGTTGGATATGGTAAGGTCTGGAGGCCAGACACTCTGGCCCAGAACAATCTCAGTGAGTAAGGCTGTGTCGTGATGCAGTCTCACCACAGACTCTGGACTATTCGAGACCAGATCCTGGACTCACCATTTCCTAAATGTGCTGATGAATCTGAGCTTCAAAGGCAAATAGAATCTTTCTTGAAGTGTGAGGTTTCACATTCGCTTAGTAATTCTTGCATTGTGCTTGGTACACAGCAAATACTCAGTAAGAATCAGGCTTTATTGTCAAGGGAAGCTTAGCCCCAGACTGACTGGTCTGGAATTAGAAGGGGAAGAATCACGGGAAGGGCGGCTCTGGGTGACTAATTAGTAGGAGGAGAGAGTGGGGGACACAATGTCCCCCAGTTTCCTGGAAGCACGCCAGCTGCATAAATAAAGCCAGGGCTGGTAGGTGAGGACCAGCTTTGGAGGGCAGCGAGATGCTGAGTCGGATTTGGGATGCCCGGCTCACAATGTGGGGCCACACTCCAGTGAAGTTGATTAGAGCTGAGAACAGAGCTCAGAACTGTGGACTTAGGAGCTGCCTAATAGCAAGTGTGGCTGAAGATGCAGGTGGGACAAGAGAGAGCCAAGGACATCTTACTGAATGTGTGCAAGGGCCATGGGGAGGAAGCAGAAACGTGGAAGAGATCATCAGACAAGTAAGGGACCCAAGAAAGATCGGAAACCCCGAAAGGAATGTTTCAAACAGAAGGGTGCTGTCAGCAACATCACTGGCCTCTGAGAAATCGAGGAGGGTTAGAGTGAAGGGTCGGTGGTGGCCTTGGAGACCGCCCTTTCACTGGTGTGCTGGGGGCATAGGCCAAACTGCTGCAGGCCAGGCAGGAGCGGAAAAGGGCAGCAGCTGGCAGTGGGCTGTACGCTGCTCTTTTAAGAGGTCCACCTCTCAGTTATCCTGTAGTTCTGCTCAAACCAGGGCCCAGGAAGCACATAGATGTGCTCTACTTTTTGAAAGCACACCCCACGCCAAAAGACTGGCATCAGTAACTGCTTCCACTAACCCAAAGAAATTAGAAGAGGAGTTTCCCTTTGAAGTGAAAGTAGCCTTCAGCATTTGTTTTGCAGTGAGCTGTTACGGAGGCAGCTCGCATCTCCAGCAGCAAGTGGGGCACACCAGGCCGTTCCGTGGATCCACTCTCGGCATCAGCCACCACAGCTCTGAGCCGTGTCTGTGAGCATCTGGGTTTTATCTCCACTTAATCTGTGCATCCGGGGAAGGCAATGGCATCCCGCCCCAGTACTCTTGCCTGGAAAATCCCATGGATGGAGGGCCCTGGTGGGCTGAAGTCCATGGGGTCGCTAAGAGTCAGACACGACTGAGCGACTTCACTTTCACTTTTCACTTTTTGCATTGGAGAAGGAAAGGTTGCTCCTATCTGGCAACCCACTCCAGTGTTCTTGCCTGGAGAGTCCCAGGGACAGGGGAGCCTGGTGGGCTGCCGTCTATGGGGTCGCACAGAGTCGGACACGACTGAAGCAGCTTAGCAGCAGCAGCAGCAGCAATCTGTGCATCTGTTAGCAAGATGTATCCTAAGGTATATGCTTCTTTGCTTTACTCCACTTCAGCTTATGAAAGGTTTGACAAGAACATTTTATTTTCAGAAAGCGGGGAAAACCTGTGCAGGATATGTATTACAATATTGTAATTCAAAAAAATCAGAAATCACCAATGCAGAGTTGTTAAGGGAAGTATGGTATATCCAATACTCACAGGAAAAAATGAGACAGAGCTATATGAATTAAGACGGTATAATCTTCAAGATCCACTGGGTAAAAAAGGCAACAAAAGCAAAATATGTGTATTATCAGATCACTATTTTTAAAAATTATGTTTTCTCTTTTATACACACACACATGTGCACGTGCACACACATGTTTTTGGAAAAATACAGAGAAAAAGGTAATGGAGGCTGCCTGGGGTGCTAGAGGCCTGGGAGGAGATTTGCTCCCTTTAATTTTAAATAACTTACTTGTGACCCAGCAACCCCACTCTGAGGTATTTACTCAAGAGAAATGAAAACTTATGTTCTTACAGAAACCGGTCTACCAAAATACATATAGCAGCTTTATTCATTATAGCCCCAAACTAGAAACTACTCACATGTCTCTCACCTGTCATGAGTAAGCAAACTGGCACATCTATACAATGGAATGCTGCTGCTGTTGCTAAGTCACTTCAGTCATGTCCGACTCTGTGAGACTCCATAGACGGCAGCCCACCAGGCTCCCCAGTCCCTGGGATTCTCCAGGCAAGAACACTGGAGTGGGCTGCCATTTCCTCCAATGCATGAAAGTGAAAAGTGAAAGTGAAGTCACTCACTTGTGTCTGACTCTTAGCGACCCCATGGACTGCAGCCTACCAGGCTCCTCCATCCATGGGATTTTCCAGGCAAGAGTACTAGAGTGGGGTGCCATTGCCTTCCCCGACAATGGAATACTGCTCAGCCATAAGAAGGAACAAGCTATAATACACACAGTGACCTGACTGATTCTTAAAAGTGCTGTGCTGAGTGATGAAGTCAGATATAAAAGGCTACACAGTCTAGCGTTCCTTTTATGTGACATTTTTGGAAAAGGCAAGCCACCAGGAAGAACAAATGAGAGGCTGCAGGGCGCTGGGTGGAGGAGAGGCTGAGGAAAGAGGAGGCAGGAGAGAATTGGGGATAGACTGCTGTGTATCCTGATTTTGGTGGCGGTTACAGGATTCTCTATAGCGGTCAAAACCCATAAAACTACACGCCAAAAAGAGAGAAGTTTAAATGTATTCCAATTTAAATGCTGGGGCTAGTTCTCTGGTCCTTCTTGGTTCCACCCTGTGTTGTTTGTCTCAGTTGTGACAGTTAAAACGAACCATCATGGCCCTTTTGAAGGTAACTTCCAATACTTTTGGATGATTTCTCCGGGTTTCTAAAGATGAAGAAGTTGAAGCCGCTGGCCTCCGGGCCAGTGACGGCTGAGATGGGCCTGACTTAACCCAAGTTAAGATGGACCTGGTGTGCTGCAAGTCCACGGGGTCGCAGAGTCTGACGCGACTGAGCGACTGAACTGAACTAACCCAGGTCAGGAAAAGGGCTTTAGGGAGCCCAGGGTATTAAGGCTGCTTTTTAGCAGGATCAGAGAATTGAGGAGGGAGGTTGACCTGAGGACCAGAACCCTTGGAGGAGGGGAGCTTGCGCAGGAGTGCTGCACCTGGCGGAGGGGAGGCGCAGAGCGGGGGGCGGGCGGGGGGGAGGAGCAGAGCGGGGGGGGGGGGGGCCGGGGGGCGGGGCTGGGGCGGGGTGAGGGGGGGGAGGAGCAGAGCGGGGGGAGGAGCAGAGCGGGGGGCGGGGCGGCGGGGATGGAGGGGGCACCTTTCCAGGCGACCTTAGGTTGGCTTCCAGGTCTGTGGGGCGTGTCTGCCTCCCGCCCCACTGGCTAGGGAAAGGGGGCGGCAGTGATGGCCAAGATAGGCCTGGCTGGGGGAGCGGAGGAGTCAGGGGTCGGCGGCCAGGCCCCCAGGCTGGGTCACGAGGGAGCTGGACTCGTGACTTATCAGCCTCATCGGCGCCTGCCACACTCCACCTCCCCTCACCCCGACCAACCGCTCCGGCCCATTGCCCCGCCCAAGGGAAAGGGTGGAAATGGACTCTGCTGGATTTCATTCATGTCTGCATTTAATTGCCCACGAAAGTACTGCTCGCCCGCGGGCGCATCTCCAGAGCGAGCAATCAGGAGGGAAAGACGGGTGGTAATAGCCCACGCTTGCTGACTGCAGGCACTGTTCTTAGGGCTTACGCCTTGTGCCTGCGTGCTCAGTCGCTCAGTGGTCCGACTCTGCGACTCCATGGACTGCAGCCTACCAGGCTCCTCTGTGCATGGAATTTTCCAGGCAAGAATACTGGGGTGCGTTGCCATTTTCTTCTCCAGGGAGCCTTCGGGGACCCAGGGATTGAACCCGCCTCTCCTGCATTGACAGGAGGATTCTTTTATCACTGAGCCACCTGCGAAGCCCTCTTAAAGCTCAGTGTGCATTAACTCATTTGATCTTTAAAACACCTTAACCTAACCTATGCCCACTTTACAGATAAGGAAACTGAGACACAAATCAGTTAAGTAATTTGTCCAAGGCCACTTTGGAACTTGGATGGGATTTGGTTCCATTCTTAAAACACTCCACAGTGTTTTGAGTTTTTTCGTTTGTTTTCTATGTAGAGGCCTGTCTCTAACGTCTTTCAATATAGGGATCTCTTGGAGGTGGGGGTGAGCGTTGGCGATGGTTCAGTTTAAAGACAAACCTCTGAGCTGGCGCTCAGGTTGGTAGTGAATGCAGGCAGCGCTGCCACCTTGTGGTCATGCCAGCAAAGAACATCCTCTCCCTGTTCCCTCCGGGACTTGAAACCAAAGTCTCCTGGCTTCCTCTCCTGACTAGCAGGACCCCTGACGACCAAGGCTTTTTTAGGAGAGCCCAGCAGCCCCGACAGTTTAGACAGTGTTTTCCAAAACTGCATTTTGGAACCCATTAATCCTTGAAATCTATTTAGAGGATCACAATCAGTATTTTTAAAGGGAAAAAAAAATTTAATAGAAAAACAGTACATGACATGTACTAAGGGCAAACATCTTTTTGTGGAATTTCTGTTTCAGATATATATACATGTGTGTACTTCGATCTCCTGGGAACCTATTTCTCACTATGACATCAGGCCAAAATGATTGAAAAATACTGATTTGAGAATCTAGATTCCCTGGGGTTAAGTATCTATTTTCTGGTAAGGGGGACCCTCCAGGACTGGAAGATGCTATGCTGGGGATGCTTAGTAACACTCTGAGTTAATTATTTAATTGGGTGAAACATCCATTAAGGAGGATTCTCACTTTCCAGACAGCCTGTGAGTAAACATGTGGAGAAGAGAAGAGTGAGGTGTTGGTGAAAGCTGCCATTCACCCTGGCTCCTCCCCTGGCCCCCACTCCCAGCTTGGGGAAGGGACCCTGT
The DNA here is from genome assembly GCF_032452875.1 of Bos javanicus. Lineage (NCBI taxonomy): Eukaryota > Metazoa > Chordata > Mammalia > Artiodactyla > Bovidae > Bos > Bos javanicus. Next base: position 11,425,252 of record NC_083878.1, on the reverse strand, counting down.
AGCGCTCTGCCCAGATGTGTCTGCAGCCTGGACCAGGACAGGCTGATCAGGCAGGTCTCAAAGGCAGACTGTGTCCCTGAGGAGGGAAGATGTGGCTTGGAGCCCTCAGCCCCTCTACCGACATGTATGGGGAATAATGTTAGAGTCAGGAAAAGTCATTCACACCAAGTAGCTCACCACAGAGGAGATTTAATTTGAGAATCCAGTTACAGGAGCACTAGAAGAGATAAAAACGGGGGAAGGTGAGGCAACTCAAAGATTAACTGTTGCAGGAATCTGCTAGAATCCCAGAGCTGGACTGTCAGGGGAGGAGGTGCTGTTGACTGGAACCTGAGCTGGAGCTGCCAGGGCAGAACTACAACTCCAAGGGGCCAACACCTGGGAGCTGGAGCCATCGGGGAGGGTGCTGGCAGAGGCTGACTGCACAGAATAGAAACCAGTGGAAGCAGAGAGAGGATAAGAAGTACTCTGGGCTTTTTCCTCCTCCCACCCTCCAGTCACCCACCAGTGCTTCACGTTCATTTAACCCAGCAGTAAACCAGTGGATAGAGCAGCTTGCTGCTGCTGCTAAGTCGCTTCAGTTGTGTCTGACTCTGTGGGATCCCATTGACGGCAGCCCACCAGGCTCCCCCTGGGAAACACAGTTTGCAGGGGTCAACTCCATGCATACAGAGGAGAGCAGAGAAAGGGCAGGAGGTGAATGGAAGTGCAAACAATGACCAACACATGAAGCCCATGTGATGCTGGGTCTGCAGGTGTGAAGGGTGAGGTTTTCTTTAAGAGACAGAGGCCTGAGTAGTGTGCACTCTGGGTGTGCAGAACAAAGAGAAGGTCTGGTTTGCACCTGTGCCTGTCAAGCTTCTATATAGAAATAGAATCTCAAGGAGAGATTTAGTGCAGAGAATTAGATGTGTTCCAAATTGTTGGAAGAGCCAGAATAGTGAATTCAAGACTGAACACCCAGGAATGATTTCCAGAAGAATTCTAAACTGACCCCAGTAACACTACAGCCTCTGAGACCATCTCTTGGGCTCATCTTTTGAATGCATTCAAAACCACTGTAGCTGCAACACAGAGATCAAGAAACCAGAATGAAGCCACCACTGACATTGTCACCGCTGTCTTTGCCTCTTGAAATCCAGAAGCTAGGAAACAGACCATGAGAAGCTGCCGTAGAAAACAAGCAAAAAGCCCAGAAACAACCAGAGACGGGAAACAGCCTTCCCCTCACATCCACCTTCCAGACGTCATGGATGTAACTGATTACTGGAATCCTATTCATTTCTAGAGAACTTGAGCTGCAAGGGAGTCCGGGAAATGCAGGTTTTCATTTTCCAGCCTCTTCATCGGAAAGGAAGGTGACATGGGACACTGAGGAAGCCTGTTCTCCTTGTCCACCATCCCACTTGGGGTGGGAAACTCAGATGGAGGAAGCAGTGCAGGACCTCAGGCTGCACGGTATGATGCTATGCTATGCTAAGTCGCTTCAGTCGTGTCTGACTCTGTGCGACCCCATAGACGGCAGCCTACCAGGCTCCCCTGTCCCTGGGATTCTCCAGGCAAGAACATTGGAGTGGGTTGCCATTTCCTTCTCCAATGCATGAAAGTGAAAGGTGAAAGTGAAGTCGCTCAGTCGTGTCCGACTCTTAGGGACCCCATGGACTGCAGCCTACCAGGCTCCTCCATCCATGGTACTGGCTACTAATTTGCTTTAGTTTAGGTTTATCCATGGGATTTTCCAGGCAAGAGTACTGGAGTGGGGTGCTATTGAAGGGGACTCCAAATGGTACAGACGTTCTGAGAGGGCAGCTCGCCTTACGGCTTCCCAGGTGGTATATGTATATTCACGTATACACGGGGGCCAGCTCCTGCACAGCTCATTCTATCCTCCCACCTACCTCATAAGACAGAGCTTAATGCATCCCCATTTACTCATGGAAACAGAAGCTCAGAGAGGTTAAACAGCCTGCCCAAGAGCACACACAGGAAAAGGGCAGAACAGGGCATAGAACCAGGGCTGGTTGACACCAAAGCTCTGGTTAGGTGTGAAGCGGGAGACAGAAATAAAGTAGATGGGAGATGGGAGGGGCTGAAGGAAGATCCCCCAGGTGAGGAAGACACATGAGCAGAGGCGCTGTGGGGTCTGAGAGTGCTGGATGTGGGCAGCAGTGAGCAGAGGCACTGCAGGGTCTGAGAGTGCTGGATGTGGGCAGCAGTGAGCAGGAGATCTTGTGGGGAGTGGGCATGCTGAGGGGAAGGGCGGAGGAGGGGTGGGTCCAGGCTCAGGAGGAGACTGCTGCGCACACCATGAGGGGGACTGGCTGGACAGAGAGGGAAGGGGAGCTGTAGGCTCAGCACTGCCTGGGAAAGGGGCAGGAACTGGGAGGCAGGCACTGGTGAGGAAAGAGTAGGACCAGGTTCACAGGAGGAAGCTGAGGCTCGGTGATCACCAGAGCATCAAGGCGGCCTTGCCCAGGTGTGAGCTGTTCTGTCCACCACCAAGTAAGCATTATTTCTGGGCTGGAGAACAGGCACTGCCAAGGGGAAACAGAGCCACGCTGACAGCTATTCAGTAGCCGGGGGTTCCTGCCTTGTCCCCTCTGCAGCCCACCCAGGGGTAGCCCTGGCCAATTGGGACCTCCCCAGGGTCTTCGGAGCAGCACTCATCTCTTGATGGCCTCATTCATTCCTCCTCTAGAAAGCCTTCTTGCATTACCTCCACCAGGAGCTCCTGGAGCCAGGGCCAGCTCCATGGGCATATGGCCTGTGCAGCTGCCCAAGCCCCATGCTCAGAAGAAGAAGGCTCCATGCTTGGTTTAGTGCTTTACCATCACCATCTTGAAATTCTCACTAATATTTTAACATGGGACTCTGCATTTTTTTTGCTTTATTGACTACCCCAAAGCCTTTGACTATGTGGATCACAACAAACTGTGGAAAATTCTGAAAGAGATGGGAATACCAGACCACCTGACCTGCCTTCTGAGAAATCTGTATGTAGGACAAGAAGCAACAGTTAGAACTGGATGTGGAACAACAGACTAGTTCCAAGTCAGGAACGGAGTACATCAAGGCTGCATATTGTCACCCTGCTTATTTACCTTATATGCACAGTACATCATGAGACACACTGGGCTGGAGGAAGCACAAGCTGGAATCAAGATTGCCAGGAGAAATATCAATAACCTCAGATATGTAGATGACACCACCCTCATGGCAGAAAGTGAAGAACTAAAGAGCCTCTTGATGAAAGAAAGAAGAGAGTGAAAAAATCGGCTTAAAGCTCAACATTCAGAAAACTAAGATCCTGGCATCCGGTCCCATCACTTCATGGCAAATAGATGGGAAAACAATGGAAACAGTGAGAGACTTAATTTTGGGGGGCTCCAAAATCACTGCAGATGGTGATCGCAGCCATGAAATTAAAAGACACTTGCTCCTTGGAAGAAAAGCTATGATCAACCTAGACAGCATATTAAAAAGCAGAGACGTTACTTTGCCAACAAAGGTTCTCTAGTCAAAGCTATGGTTTTTCCAGTAATCATGTATGGATGTGAGAGTTGGACTATAAAGAAAGCTCAGTGCCAAAGAATTGATGCTTTTGAACTGTGGTGTTGGAGAAGACTCTTGAGAGTCCCTTGGACTGCAAGGAGATCCAACCAGTCCATTCTAAAGGAAATCAGTCCTGAATATTCATTGGAAGGACTGATGCTGAAGCTGAAACTCCAATACTTTGGATCTGATGGGAAGAACTGACTCACTAGAAAAGACCCTGATGCTGGGAAAAATTGAAGGCAAGGGAAGAAGGGGACTACAGAGGATGAGATGGCTGGATGGCATCACTGACTCAATGCACATGAGTTTGAGTAAGCTCCAGGAGTTGGTGATGAACAGGGAAGCATGGCATGCTACAGTCCATGGGGTTGCAAAGAGTTGGACATGACTGAGCAACTGAACTGAACTGCATCTTTCAGTTTGCACTGGGCCCACAAATCATGAAGCTAGTGCTGCCTGGAATGATGAATAATCGAAGAAAGTTTTTCAGTGATTCCTGGGCATTGGGGTGGGGGCTCCCCATGGATCTTTCAGGGAGGGTGGCTGAAGGCCTGGGAAGACATTCCTCCTGTTGTTTTGGATTCCTCCCCCTCACATGCACCCAGTATATTCCTTGTAAATGTGCATGACTTTCCCATATCCTGTATCCAGCCCAGCTCCAGGCTCTGAGAAGCAGGGCCTGTATCAACTGCTCAGTGCACCTGGGCCCTCCCTCTCAGGAGTCTTCTCCAACACCACAGCTCCACAAAGAGCCATGCACACAGTGGGTGCTCCATGGGGCTTGCTGAGCCAGCGTGAAGGCAGGCCAGGAGACTGGGTGGACAGACTGACCATCTCCAAGGGGCCTCTTCTGCCGCCTGGGCAGCAGTGGAGGCGGGAGAGAAGGGAGGGAGACCAAGGGTGTGTGTGTGTGTGTGTGTGTGTGTGTGTGTGTGTGTGTGAGAGAGACAGAGACAGAGGGAGGGAGCGGGCACATAAAGCAGAAACAAATAAAGAGTTCAAATGTGAAACGATTAAAAAAATAAATCGAAGAGAGTGAGATAAGGCAGTGGAGCCTCTGCTCCCTAGTTAACATTCATTGGATTGAATAATCAGGCTTCATTATCTCAAATTGTCTGCATATTTGCCCTCAAAATGCTAATTTACAGTTGGCTGGGAGCAGTCTCGACCTATTTTGACTAAAATATTATTTCACTTTATTGAGCATTGTTCTTAGCTGTCGGGCATCTTGGTTTGCAGGGAAAGGAGGGGAAGAAATAGGAGAGAGGAAAACATTTTCTATCAAAGCTCTGCCCTGCTCAAGTCTGATTATGGGTTCCCTGTTTTGCGTAGAAATGGCATTTCTAAGCCTTCAAGTAAAATTAGAGTCTTTATCATTTTCTTTTAGGGGATAGACAGTTTATCATTAATCTCAGCGAAGGAAATAGGAGAAATAATTTTTTGTTGTTTTATTGAAGGGGTGAAAAGTCTTGCTCAGCACTGCCCCCCTCCCTCCTCAGTGCTGAGGCAGCCGGCTCCTGCCTCCTCCGTATTCTCCTGACATCCAAAGGTCTGGAATTCTCTGCCTCTTGCCCTTCTCTGTCCTAAAGGCCCCAGTGACCAAAGCAACGGTCGCAGGTTACTCACAAAAGCTCTGGAGTTTGGCTGGGCTTCCCCAGAATCTCAGCCTTGGAAGTCTTTCTTGAAGACCTGAGCTCCAAATTTGACTCTATGATTAGAATTAGAAAAACAAAGCTCTCCCTGGAGCTAAAGTTTGTACCCATCCTTTCAAGCCTTGGTTCACTTGTGAGGACAGTGTTCCAGACAGCGGGCCGTGGGCCCTGGGCTGGGTTTCCACTCCACCGAGCCGCACACACACTCTCCCAGCCTCCCTGCGACCGAGGGCAGGAGCTAGCGTGAACTGTCCCTGGGTCAGGCTATGGCCAGGCCAGTTCTGTCTGTGGTCAAAGTTACAGGGAAATGAACCTTAAAGTTGTCTTAGTTCAGTTCCCAGAATCAGATGACAGAACTGAGGACAGAAATCGGTAGATGGAGGTGGTGAATCCAGTCAGTGGGTCATCTTGGTGCTATTATTGTTTGGGAGGCTTCTCTCCTCTCCTCCAGCAAGCTCCTTTCTGAATGCCCTTTTTGGTCAGCCCTCTGACCTTTTTGTCATCTCTTTCCTGTCATAGCTCTTCCCTAGGAAATGAGTGGCCATTCTGGCCCTCTGGATTGCTGGTGCCTTCTGCCTTGCCTTCCTGTGAAGGTCAGCCCAGGACCTAGGAGACCGTACACCCAGGCAACAGGCCTCCAGCTATCCTGCCGCAAAGCCATCCTCCACCGGCCAGCCAGGCCTTCCCACTCCTCCAGAGCCTATGGAAGCTGTCTTCTTCTCTACCCCAGAGCAAGCAGAAGCCACAGGTTCCCAATGTCCAGAGTCATGGCGGCCCTTGGGCAGGTTGCACACTGCACAGAGGCACTGGCCAGGTGGGCAAGGGCTGAAATACAGCCCCCTGCTGCCTTCATTGAGTCCTGTGCTGCCCTGGCATGGAGCTGTCTCTGCCCAGAAGGATCCCAAGTGGATGAGAGCTCAGAGCTGACTCACTTCTCTGCCCCACCTGCCCTAACCCTCTGAGCTCAGCCTTCCCCCAGGGCTCCTCTCCTTCTGAATTGTCCTAAGCATGAATGTGTTGTCTGAATCGAGACCCAGACTTGACGTGTCCACACCTCTCCCCCATCCTGGGTCTGTGTGGAGCTCGGGGCCTTGCCATCTGTACTCATCAGGAGCCAAGGCCCTCAGGCACTGGCCTCTGTCCACTTACTGCAGCCAGCTGCTGTCCCTGCCTGGGTCTCCATGCCTCTGGTCACAGTAGACCAGCTTCCTGTCCCTCAGCTTCCTGACCTCCTGAGACACTGAACTTCCCAGACCCTCCTTGCATGGCTCCCTAGCCAGCCTAGGCCTAGGGACAGCATTCTCTGGCTACGCACAGGGTCACTGATTGGGGACATCGGAAGGCAATATCACCCAACAACCTATAGACACTCCAGCCATGATGCACACAGAGCAGAGATCACACACACACTTCCCAGTCAACTCTGCAGACACTCCACCGACACATCCCTCCCCACAGACACCACTTACCCTCACCCTCGGCAAACACTACACACATACAGACACAAGCCAAGAGGTACCAAAAACACACCCACACTCAGCAGACACACACACCCAGCTAACACTGCCCCCCACCAACCTATGCTCATAACCGACAAAAGCCATGTATACCCTCTGCTGACAGAATACACATACACCCTCACACTTTCCCAGGCACCCACACATTCATACACAGCAGACACCACACCCACACACCCCCAACACACACTACATGCACACCCACCTGCTCACACGTGCCCTCACATTCAGTGGAGTTGGTGGCCATACACCTGGTACATGAGAAAGCTGAGGAGCCCCCACCAGGCCGCACCGAAAAGCATGAGGTGGAGACAGCTGCGCCTTCGTAATCTGCCTGATGAGATGCAGGAGGAGGAGATCCCACCGCTTCCGGGGTGCAGGGCTCAGGCTTTAGCTCAGTCCTGTCCCTGCAGACATGTGACCTGGGTCACCCTGTCCACAACCAGAAATAAAGCAATAGGAGGAACTGCCCAAAGTCTTCAGACAGGCATTAGGTCCCTGGGTATATACTGAGGGCCACCCCGGCCTGGGTGCTGCAGGGCAGATAAGGAATTCCAGGCCAGGCTTGGTCCCTGCTCTCAAGGAGTCAGCATCAAGCTGGAGAGAGAAGCAGGGCTTCGTATCAGAGGATGTGAGAACAAACACACACCAATTGTGCAAATTCACTCTCAGGTGGAAACCCTGAGGATCAAATGGGGTTCGAGGTAAATCAAGCAACCCCGGGGTGGCCACAGCAACTGGCCATGTCTACAGCGAAGAATTCATTCTTGGGAGTGAGGAAGGAGGGAGAAACAGTCATTTATTCATTCATCAGCTATTTATTTACTCAGCATCTACAGCCTACCTAGTGCTCTGAGGAAGAAGACCCCTGTCTTCTGCCACTTCTATCCCAGCTGGGAGAAAGTCAGCACCAACCTAGTCCATAGGGAGGGTGATGTCAAGGGGGTGTCAGGCTATGAGGTAATGGGCAGTGCCTGGGGCTACCCTAGGACAGGGGAGGGCTCCTAGGGCGAGAGGGCAGGCCTGGGACTAGGGCAAAGCAAGGAGACCCTCCCTCCCAGGAGCCGCCCCTGCGCAGTGCAACCTCCGGGGGAGTGCCCTTAAATCTGTGCCCTCAGTGGCACCTCCCTTGCCTCACACTCATCCCAGTTGTGTTCAAGAACACTAAGGGGAGGAGCCTAGGCAGGAGGCTCCAGTGTGCTATCAAGTCCTCCTAGTCTGATTTCTCCTCTATGTCTGTCTCCGTTTTTATCCTCCATTTCCGTAGACCCCCAGTTACTCTGGCCCCAGCCTTAGCTTTCCTTCCCTAGGCCTCAGGATGTCAGAGGAGGTACCCCGCTCCCTACCACCGCCCCCCCCCACCAACACCCCCCCCCCCCGCACCACACCATCAAGCCCTGCTCCTGCACAGAGAAGCCAAGCTTTGAACTGTGGACCTAGGCCCAGAGAGGTCTTAGAAGGTCAAGGTTCAATTCCCCCGCTACCCCCCCCCACCCCCCGCCTGCAATGGCTGTTCTGGGAGGGGGAGGGGTGCACTGTGGGGACCTGAATGGGAGACTGGGAAGAAAGAAAGCTCACCCTAGCTAGGAACAGAGTCTGGTCCCGGTGAAGCCATCATTCGGGCCACAGTGGGTTTGTCCCCAAAGGCTCCTGTGTCACCCTCTTTCTCTCTTTTCCTGCTCTGATCTCTCTCATTAAGGACCTGTATAATACAAGTAAAGTGAAGTCGCTCAGTCGTGTCCGACTCTTTGTGACCCCATGGTCGGTAGCCTACCAGGCTCCTCGGTCCATAGGATTTTCCAGGCAAGAGTACTGGAGTGGGTTGCCATTTCCTTCTCCGGGGCATCTTCCCGACCTAGGGATGGAACCTGGGTCTTCCGCGTTGCAGGCGGACACTTTACCATCTGAGTTACCAGGGAATCCCGTATAATACAAAAGACCATGTCTGTTTCCCAGCTTGGAGCACTTGGCACTCTGCACTGCATATTCAGTGGAGAAAGACTGAACGCGGATACAGTGACGCCCAGGCCTCTCTGGCAGACTTCAGGAAGTGGGACCCTCAAAAAACTGCAGAAGCTCTGGGGCCTGGGGGGTGGTTTGGGGCACACAGGGACCTCTCAACGCCCCCCAGCTCCATAGCTGACTCTCACAGTGTCAAGCTCAGCCAGACCCCATCCCTCACCTAACGAAGGCCAGCGCGATCTGGGGTCTCAGCCTGGCGGGCCCTGCCAAGGGTGTAGGTGTTCTCTTCCTCCCCCCACGCTCATTTCCCCCGGCAACCTCGATGCCCTTTCCAAGGACGTTCTCCGCCTTCAAGGCCGGATTGACCTCAGCAAGAGGGGCTCTAAGAACAAGGGGTGGAGGACGGGTAGGTGGGTCCCGACTGCCTCCTAGGCCCCGGGGAGAAGGTGGGGCGCCCCTCCCGGAGCCCTCCACTGCAGCGCTGATCAATGGGCCGCAGCCGGCGGACTGGGCCGGACCGAAGGATTAGGGCGGAGAAGGGCAATTACAGCCGAGCGGCCTGCACCGGCTTTCCTCCACTGCGGGGCTCAAATGCCGCATTTCGGATGCAGCGCCGCGCCGCCCTGTTTGCTCGGGGAGTGGGGGCTCCGGGGCAGGAAGCCAACTCGCAAGAGTATCGGAGATTAGGGCCCGCGGCGGCGGGGGCGGGCGCTGGACAAACACGCGGCGGCCGCCTCAATCCGCCGTCCTCTATTCCGCCCGCGGCAACGCAGGGCCGGGACGCGGGGAGGCGCCCACGCGGGCAGGGGAGGCCGCGGCCCCTACCCTGCCCGGGCCTCCGCGCTCCCCCGGGGACGCTCCGCCTGCAGGCGCTAGCTGCGGGGGCGGGGCGCAGAGCCGAGCTGCGCCTGGCGGGGAAGCGATGGATTTTTTTTTTCTTCCTTCAAATATTTATCAGTTTTGCTCCTTAATAAGCTTACACGTGGAAGACCAACTCCCTTAAAAATTGGGTCGGTACCATGGCTCGTGGTGGGAGAATAAGAAAAAGAAGGAGGGCATGGATAACAGGGCAGGACCTGGGTGGAATCGGGAGGACAAGGAAGGGGAAGACGGAGGGCGAATGGAGGAAAGCCAGGCGCCGGTCCCTCCGACCCTCCTCTCTCCCCGCAGCCCTGCCTCCCCATCTGCCTGGTGGGGTGAGGGCAAAGAGCTCCGGCTGGGGATGGGAAAGGAAAAAGAGGCAAGGGTGGAGGTGTGAAGACCTGGGAGCGGTGGGGCCCTGGCCGTGCGAGCGCAGGGAGCGAGCAGCCCTGCGCAGACGCCCGCAGCCCCGGGCCGTGCGGCGGAGGACGGCGCCTCCTGTGTCCAGGGGCCCGCGCTGCCCCGCGCCGACCGCTGCCCTAGGTCTGAGTTCGCTGCTCTGGGGAGCGAGCCTTTGATAAGCCTCCAGGAGCGCAGGAAGACATGTCCAGACTCTTAATCCAGAGCTTCCGGGACCCAAAGGCCAGAAGGACAGTCTGGGACCCCAGAACAAATTCTGGGAGCTGTAGGATTCACCCCCTGGCTTCTGCCACAGCCCCAGCTACAGTTCCTCCTGCCCTTCCACAGCCCTCAGTCCCTGCTTCTTCCTGTTGGCGGAGCAGACTGGCCATTCCTACAAACATGCCTTTGCTCAGGTTTCTGGGAGGGTCCAAATCCTGACCACCCACCAAGGCACAGCAAGCATCCAGTGTCTTCCTCCTGGAAGCCTTCTAGGACTTCTCCAACTCAGAGCCTCTTCCAATTTAGCATCTGATTCCATCTCAAGACTCCTCTGTGGTGGGCCCTGGCCTTCTCTTTTCTCTTTCAAAGTCGGGCTGTATGTTCTCTTAGAACTGAGCAGTTTGGCCGTGAACAGGATCTGCCCACACCCACCCCCACCTCCAGACAGCTGGAGCTTAAAAAGTTAGTGGGCTGGCCCGGGAGGTACTTGTGCCCATGAGGGTCTTCCTCCCTTAGGAGTGACACAGGTTGTCTCCCAGGGAACCCCACCCAGTTCCTCACTCCTCTAACTGGCTCCTCTGCTCCTTCCTCCACCCCACTGATATCCCTTGGGAGGTAAGGCCACTTTGTAATCTCCCCTGTTCTTGGAATGCTTATGAAGTCCCTTCTCTGGCTGTTGACACCTCTGAACTAAACAAGCTTCGTTTTCACCCTCTCCTGAGGTCCTTAGTGAGCTGCTGGAACCTCTAGAAATGATCAGTTCAGGCAACCACCAGTTCCAAGATTTAGGAGGTTAAGCCCTCACCTCAAGAGAGGTTGTGGCTAAAACCACCAGGAAGCTGCCCTCACCATGGGTGGACATACTGACCCGACCGACTGTGCAGCCTGTGGAGGGCAATGCAGCCACTTCAGCCATTTCAAATGAGCCTCTCTCTCATCCCAGGAGTTACACAAGAATCTCTCCTGAAAAGTGCTTGCAAGGAGCACAGCACCTAGGAGGATGCTTGTCATGAGGGGAAAGAGAAAAACATCTTAAAGCCCATCAGTGGTGGGCTGCCTCAACCGTTTGCATGCTGTGCAACCGTTTGTGAAAAATTTGATGGAGGCATATATACCGACACAGCGACGTGTCCAATATATATTGAAGGAAGAACAAAGCAAGTTTAAAATAGTTAAAAATACTTTGATTCAATGATTTTTTTGTAAAAATTGTTATAATAAATGTTAGTATACTTATGGGACAGAAGTAAACCTGAAAAAATGGTGGTTATTTTGTTAGGAGATTATAGAGAAGCTTTCATTTTCTTAATGATTTGGTATTGTTTAATTTTTATGCAAAATGTATATATTAGCTTCGGAATTCAAAAAGAAAAATACGTCTATGGATCATCTTGTCAGGACAGAGGGTCTTGAAGCACATTTGAGGCTGGCAAGGGTTATGCTCTAGCAGGAAGACGAGTCCCACCAACACACTGACATATCCTAGGTGTGACTGCGTAGGAGGAGGGGGGCTTTCCTCGAAACCTCCCCGCCTGCTCCGGCTCCTCCCCTTCCCTCCCTTCCGCCCCCAGGTTGGGAAGGTAGCCAGACGAAAATTGTAGTTTTCGTTTTGACATTTGGGAATATGCTGCAATTGGCTGTTTTCTTCCAGCCAATTGTACCAGCGGGTCATGCTTGTCTCTACCCCGCAGTTAGGAAGCGTTGACTTCGCCAGCCGGAAAGCAGTGATCTTAGACGCAGGACACAACGTCCGTCCTTGCCCCTCTAGTGCCCTCGGGCACAGCGCTGCGTACCACCTCCCGACTCGGGCTTCATTTCCCGGAGTTTCTGAGGGGTCTGTAGACCAAGTTGATCCTAACCCCTAACTAAGCTCCCGGGTAAAAGGCCTTTTCTACCTTGCTCAGTCTGCTGGCGCTCTCTCGCCAGAGCTGCCGAGACTCGGCGGATGCGATTGCAGCCTGCAGCCCGAGGAGGCGGTGCCCACATCACACGGTCTGCGCGCGCCCCCTGCTGCCCTCTGTGAGAAATGACACTCTCCATCGGCCGGGCCCTTTGGCCCTTCAGTCGGAGGAGAGCTAAGCACCAGGACCCCTTCTACAGCGCCCAGGCATTTAAAAAGCAAAATGGTGCCTCCGTGAATGGGCACAGCACCCCCGAGGCTATAATCCCACCTCGGAAGAGGCCTAAGTGACTTTTCTGCATCACGTTTCGCAGGTAAGATGTAGGAGCAAACCACAGCCTGTTCCCTGACAGCGAGTCCAGACCTCTACGAAGCACTGAGGGAACAGAGGGCGTAAATTCTCCAAGCACTGTACGAGGAGCTCTGCGGAGACTGAGAAGATAGGGTCCTGCCTCCCGAAAGCCTAGAGCCCCAGAGCAGGAGCAGGCCTGATTCTGTGTCCTGTCAGCTGCCCTCGCGGGCCAGGGGCCAGCCCTGTAAGTGTGGCTGTTCTGTCCTGGGCTGGACCTGCCCAGGCGGTGAGCATTGACAGGGGCCTCCCCAACCAACTCCAGGTGCGCTCCCAGCAAACAGAAAAGCTCCCGCTGAGGAAAGCTCCAGAAGCACCCCTCCCCCAGGGGCTGAAGCTGTGAGTTCCCTGGGGAAGAAGAGACAGTGCAAGGTCAGGGCCAGAGGATCCCGAAGGGAAGAGACGGTGCCCTTCTGCTATGTACCAGCTGCACCACCTGGATAAGTGGCTTGCCCTGTCTGAGCCTTATGTTCCTTATCTGTAAAATAGCATTCATAATTTATCATAGGTTGAGAAGTGGATTCACTGCTACAACTTTGCCATATCTAGCACACAGCACATGACCTGTAAATGTTCATTAACAGCGTAATGGAAAAATAAATTGTAGTCTATTCATTTTTTGAATACTCTGAAGAAAGTGAAAGTTGCTCAGTCTTGTCCAGGTCTTTGCAACCCCATAGACTATAGCCTGCCAGGCTCCTTGGAATTCTCCAGGCCAGAATACTGGAGTGGGTAGCTGTTTCCTTCTCCAAGGGATCTTCCCAACCCAGGGATCGAGCCCAGGCCTCCTGCATTGCAGGCGGATTCTTTACTGTCTGAGCCACCAGGGAAGTCCGAATACTCTAAACCCGTGAAAATTAATAAACTATAGCTACATATATGAAACTCACATAGTGCTGAGTGAAAGCGGCAAGCTGAAAAATGGCAAGTACAATGTGATACCACCTATATAAGGTTTAGAAGCATGCAAAACATTTCACGCTGTATGCTGCTTATGGATAAGTAACTGCGGCAGAATTGTAAGAACATGAATGGAAATGATAGCACCAGGCTAGAATAGTAATTCACTCCAGTGAATGGAACTGGTGAGAAGTATAAGGGGCTATATATGTGTCCATGGTACACTTTTTAAAAAAAGATTTATTTGTTTATTTATTTTATTTTTGACCATGGTGGGTCTCTGTTGCTGCATGCGGGCTTGCTCTGGTTGCAGCCAGCAGGGGCTGCTCTCCAAGCTGGTGCTCGGGCTTCTCACGGCAGTGGCTGCTCTTGTCGGAACACAGGCTGTAGGCTTGTGGGCTTCAGAAGCTGCTGCCTCTGGCCTGCAGGCTCTAGGCTGGGGACTCAGTAGTTGGTTGCTCCACGGCATGTGGGATCTTCCCAAACCAGGAGTCAAACTGGTGTCCCTTGCATTACAAGGCGGATTCTTCGCCAGTGGACCACCAGGAAGTCCCACAATGACTTTTACTTTAAAAAAGAAAACAAACAAACAAAAACTGAAGTAAACATAGCCAAAGTTGACAACTTTTGGATGGTGACTTCTTGGGTATTTATCATGTTTTTATCTATAACTTTCTTAGTGTTTGAAATACCTTATTATAATAAAAAAGCAGAAGATAACAGTTGCTCACCTAATAATACACCCTTTGATAACCCCCTGCGTTCAGCAGCCCTGCACCCCCACTTGACCACTTCTCCTCCATCTTTAATCTTATCCAGCCATGTTTTTCTTGTCAAACTAGAACCTAAATGCAGATGACTCCCAAATCTAGCCCAGACACCTTCTCTTACCCAACTTCTTGTCAGATGTCTCCACAGCGATGTTTCTCAGACCCTAACCCTCAATATGGCCAGAAGTACCCCCAAAAGGACATGCTGAAAGAAGATAAATACTCAGATATCTTGTGGAAACTTTTGAATGCTGATGATAAATAAAAAGATCTTCCAAGCTTTTTAACAGCAGAAGGGTTTTCTACAAATGAAAGTCAGCCTGACAGCAGACTTTTCATCTGCAACGTGAGATGCTAGAAAACAGCTGTCAGAGCAAGGAAACTGCTGTCCACAGGGCACTAAAGAGAGAACTTTAAAATAGTTTTGAGTAAAAAGGAACAAGGGGAAAAAAATTACCATTTATGTAAATTAAGAACACATATACAAAACAGCCCTGCGTATTTTACATGGATCCATAAACAGTCGATAACAGATAACAAATATATGAGAGAAAAGTTTATTAGGGGAGCAGGAGAACTGGCACGAGGACGAGGACAAAGAGCAAAAGACAGGCGAAAAAGAAGAGTAGTCTGGTGTGGACCTCTCACGGCGATGGCCCTGAAGAGGCAGGAAACGGTACTCAATCCTCTGCTCCTGAGGTCCAAAATGCAAAAAAAAATCATTAAAAAAGAAAAGTGTTCCCAAATTCAGGCAATGGATTAAACGAGGGGTGTGTGTGTGTGTGTGTGTGTGTGTGTTCGCGCGCACACGCTCAGTTGTATCTGGCTCTTTGTGACCTCCTGGACTGTACCCCGCCAGGCTCCTCTGTCCATGAGATTTTCCAGGCAAGAGTACTGGAGTGGGGTGCCATGCCTTCCTCCAACTCCCCTACATTCACAATGTGTGTGCGCGAGCCTCTGCTCCACCCCAGGAACTGTATCTGTATTACTTGTTTTAGATTTTACTAAATCCAAACAAACTGGATGGACTGTATTTGGTGAAGCTAAACCATCAGTTACACTCATTCATTCATGGATTTATTCATGTAGCAAATATTTGTGGGCTGACCATTCTGTACCAGGCTCAGTTCTAGGCACCAAGGGAAAAATCAGTAAGCAAAGCAAATTTGAAAAATCTCTGCTCTTTAGGGAGCTTACATTATTGTTGAGAGACATAACAAAAATAAATAAATATATATTTATTGGAGGTATGTATTTATTGGAGAGTAATAAGCACTAATGGTTTCCCAGGTGGGGCAGTGGTACAGTGGCAGTGCAGGAGATGCAAGAGAAGGTTTGATCTCTGGATCGGGAAGATCCCCTGGAGTAGGAAATGGCAACCCACTCCACTATTCTTGCCTGGAAAATTCCATAAACAGAGGAGTCTGGTGGGCTACAGTCCATGGGGTTGTAAAGAGTCAGACACAATTGAATGACTGAGCACACACACACACATAAGCACTATGGAGAAAAAGTAAGCAGTACAGGGAAATAAGGACCCCAGGACAAGGCCAAGAAAGTCAGGTCAGGGGAGGCCTCGCTAGGAAGGTAACACTGCAGCAAGGACCAAAAGAAGGTGAGGGATTGAGCCATGCACACAGCTGCAGGGCAAACAGGAGGAGGGAATAGCGAGGGCAAAGGCCCTGAGATAGGGGTGTATTTGGTCAAGGGAAGGCCAGAAGGCCAGTGCGTCTGGAGCAGAGTGAGATGGGGACAGTAGCGCATGAGGCTAGAGAAATAACAGGAGTGGAGGACCTTGTCAGCCCCCACCTGGGGTGACTCGGGGAGTCCATGGAGTCGATAGATTCTCTACCGCTAAGCTACCTGGGCTCTGCAAATTATGTAGCTTGTCTGGCTTGCGATCAGATAGTGGCTGGGACTGGACCATTCAGATTAGCTTTATTCACACATCTAGCATCTTGACCGGGAGGCTGGGACTCTCGCATTCTCTCTGCATGATTAGCTTGGGCTTCCTCACATAGCAGCTGGATCCCAAGAGCGGGCACCCAAATGGCAAAGGGAAAACTTCAGAGTCCTGCCTCAGAAGTTACACAGTGTCACTTTCTTCATATTCTACTGACGAAAGCAAGTTGTAGGGCTAACCCAGATCCAGGAAGAGGGGATGAAGAAACGGCAAGGCCTCTTTGCAACAGAGCATGTGAGGAAGAAGCCGTCTTTGAACACATACCCTACCATTCATTCCATGTGTGTGGCCTCTGGGCCCGCAGGATCTGCCTGCTGCTTTTGCTGCTGCCCTCCCTACCTCTGCCAAACCCCCCAGCTGAAGCCAGCTGAATTGGTTTGTCTCAAGTAGGGTAGGGGGTCTATTTTGTCCCCTTAAACTTTGAGAATGAATAGAGGACTGGCCTTGACCAGAGAGGCTGTGAAATTGATTGCTTAACCAAGTAAGGTGGTGAGGAAAGGGCAGGCCGAGCAAACAGGTGCAGTAAGCTGGGGACATGGCTCTACCCCCTTCCCCTGACAACTGGAATGAGGAGTTCAAAGCATGTATAGAGCCTTGCCATTCAAGGAATGGTCCCCAGACTAGCCCCACCATGTAGGAGTGCATTAGAAATGCAGAATCTAAGAACCCAGCCCAGACCCACTTTGAGTTGGATCTGCAGTTTAACTAGATTCCTGGGTGATGTGTATGCACACTAAAGTTCGAGAAGCTGGTAGACTCTAGAACAGAGTTTCTCACCTTGGCCCCACAGTGGAATCACTCCAGAAGTGCCCTGGGCACACCCCAGGCCAACCAGATCAGCATGTCAGGGTGGGAGCCTGGCCTTAGAATACTTCGTTCCTCACTACGCCTTCCCCTGCTGAGTGAGGAAGCCAGGCTCCACACCCTTCCTGGCTTAGGACTCCTCACTAGGCAAGCCCCGCATGGCTCCCCTCGGGAAAGCCGGGAGCCAGAGCATAGTTTCCAGGAGGGGTCCAACCCTCCCTCTCCTCATCGGGAGCTTGTAGACACTGGTTTTCCCAGAGCACTCGCTGGACCCTGGGGGAAGTACTCCCACATCCCACGCCTACCCCTATGTTTGAAGTCAGGACCCCAAGGGGCAGCTCTCCATGCAAGTGTGAACAGCAAACAAGTCAGTCTGAACACAAATAAGGTTACTTCCTAACAGGAACCTCAATTCAGTGCTGAACAAACAGGCAGCCAGAGCCCCCCCCACCCCGACCCCTAGACCACCAGCTGGTGGCAAGACCCAGCCTCTGCTCCTGGCCTGGACGTGAGGTTTCCCAGGACTCCAGTGCTCCTTTCCACCCAGTTCTCTCCCCAGTCCTGGACTCGGCCTCCCTGGCCTTAGTAGGTGATGGCAAAGGCTTGGTGACAACCCCTGAAGCCCACTTGTGGAAGAGCCTTAAAACGGTTACAAGGGCACAAGGGAAGGTCTGGGCGGGTATGAGGGCCTGAGACAGGTCTGCCCTCTTTTCACTGCCCAACACACCTTCACGTCTGCCTGTGACTCACACACACACCACCACCACCAAAATGATGACCTCTATTTCCCTTCCTTCTGAACACAGAAACTGCTTTCTAGGTCGGTCTTTCATCTTCTCCCCCTCCAACTCCATCTGCTTACAAGACACTTGGAGAGGTCACACACATGATAACCCAACTCTTCCTGGGTTTTTCCATTTCAACAACACCCCTGAGTTTCTGGATCCTCAGACCAGGTTTGAATATGATGATGCAGAGACGGGCTCAGCCTGACTGGCGGTGACTTTCTTAAAAGAACCAATCCCCTTGTTCGACTTTTCTAGTGGTGTTGGAAGTTCAGTCACTTATGAGCAGTTGAAACAAGCTGGTCTTTTAGAGGCATTACTCTGTCTTACACACACACTCTTCTACTATAACTTTATCCCCCATTCACCCCCAAAGGGAAAAAAAAATAATCCTTCCCCTTTGAAGGACTGTGAAGCAGAGAGGAGAAATTAATTCAATTAAGTTCAATTTCAGGACTTCCCTGGTGGTCCAGATGTTAAGAATCTGCCTGCCAGTGCAGGGGACACAGGTTAGACCCCTGGTCTGGGAAGATTCCACGTACTGTGGAGCATCTAAGCCCATGCGCCACAATGACTGAGCCCGCGCTCTGCAGCTACTGAAGCTCACAAGCCTAGAGCCTGCGCTCCGCGACAGGAGAAACCACCGCAATGAAGACTAGCCCCTGCTCATCGCAACTAGAGAAAGTCGGCACACAGCAACAGAGATCTAGCACAGCCATAAATAAAGTTTAACAAAATTAATTTCAGCCATTTAAGTTGACACTTCATTGTGGAATTTAGAGTCAGATGGACCTGGGTTTGAGTTCTTATAGTTCACTAACTGAAACAAATCTTAGCTCTTCAAGATCCAGTTTCCCCATCAGTAAAATGGAAATGACAGAAACCATGGAGATGAATAAGATACACACCTTACACAGGGCCTGTGGTATACCTAGGGGTTGGGTAGAGACCATGCCTCTTGTTTATTCCTTTCTTTAGAAGCTGGAGGGATAAAGGACAAACAGAATTCAATTCAGCAAATATGTGTGTAACCACTGTGGTAGGCGTGGCTGGCGGGTAAAATGACAAAGAAGCTGCTGACTGGGTCTGGGGTTGTCATGAGGGCATGGTGTACAGTGAGCTGGAAACAATCCTGGACAGAGTTTTGCCTTTTGCGCAAATCTCTCTCCAGTTAGTGGGCTGGACTCAATGTCCTTCTTTTCAGTACAACAGAGGGCTTTGACTAGCTGGTTGTGAAGATCTCAACAGCTCAGTTGAGGTACTTTAGACCTCAGTTCTAGAGTACTCTCAGTGGGTAGAAAATATACCAGTTCCCTGAATTAGGGCTGTTTGCCCTGGTACTTGCACTTCCTCTCTGCTCACTGCTTCTTCCTCTGCCTTTGCCCATTCCTAAACCTGGGGAGCCCCCATGGGTCCATACTAGCTAGCCCTTCTCTCTTCTCTCAAAGCACTTTCTTTCTGCATAATCTCCCCCTCTTCTTGCCTTGGCTGGCTTTCCTCTCTTTGGAAGTATCCGCAGAAGAAAGCCTCCTTCGAGGAGACGTCCCAGTTCTTTGAAGCTATAACTAATCTCTGTCCTTCATACTCACATGGAATCTGCTCTTGTAGTTTGACGGCTGCATCACTTAGCTGTGACTCTCCCCTACCGTGAGACTGGGAGTTCCCAGTGGGAACAAATGGTAGTCCTCATTTCTTTGTAGCCCTCGTAAACCCAGCACATAAAATAGGTCTCAAGCAAATAGATGTTTGTTGACTCCAGTCTAATTAAAGAGCATAGAATTTCAGAGAAAGTCTTAAAAGCAGCATGCATAAGAAAAAGCTGGGAAACAGTAGGTAAGTGCAAAGTGCAACGCGTGTTAGCAATGTGTGCCCCTCTGTGTCGCTGCGCGTTCCTGGGAGAGGAACAAACAACTTGTTTGCTCTTGGCCTGTCAGGGGCAAGGGGGTTCGGGAGGGGCAGAGGGGCGGGGAAGCAGGTGTGGGAGGGAGCTGAGGCAGCTGGACAGGAGGCGTGGGGCTTCCCTTGAGGTAGCCCTCAGGGTCTCTCTTCCTGTAGGCTGGGCTGGACTTGAGCCCTGATATGTGAAGGCCCTGCATCTCAGCTGCAATGACCTTCATATTCCCCAGTTAGCTCCTTTCTTCTGAGTGAAAAAGTCTCCCTTTGAAAAGATGAAAGAGAAAAAGAGATGGAGAAAGAATCTACAAGAGAGAAGGTGGAAAAAGAGAAAAGGGGCAAAGATTTTCAAGGGTGCTGGAGAAAAGGGCAGCTAAGGGGCCTCCCAACATACCTGTTCCAACTTCCTCAGTCCCCAGTGGCCCTGTCCTGACTAAGGCTCAGAATGTTGGTGTGTACTGCGAGGTTTCTTCCCTCAATCCTGAGAAAGAAACTAGTTCTCTACTGCGGTGGTGTGTTCTGCTGCTGTTGCTATTAGTCACTTCAGTCGTGTTCAACTCTGTGGGCTGTAGCCTGCCAGGCTCCTCTGTCCATTGGATTCTCCAGGCAAGAATACTGGACTGGGTTACCATGCCCTCCTCCAGGGAGATCTTCCCAATCCAGGTATTGAACCTGCATCTCTTACATCTCCTACATCAGCAGACAGGTTCTTTGCCAAATAATGGATACTAGAATAACATTTTGTTAAATTTGAACAAACTCTGTACTTTAGTTAATAATATTGTATCACATGTTCATTTGCTGTTTCTTTTACAGCACAGTGTTTCTTTATATTCTCAGAATTGGATTAGAAGTTTCAAGCTTCATTCCAAAACAATTTTTAAATCATTAAGATAAAATTTCTAGATTTTAGCAATAATAGTAGATGCCAAAATGCATGCAATTATATTAAAGTTTTGAGTGAATATAAATTAGAAATCTAGCATTTTATTCATACTAATCAAACAACTGGAATCAAAATGTTATACATTTTTTAGCTGGGAAAAAATTAATGTTTTCTAAAATATATATTATGTTATAATATAAAATTATATATTATACATGTTTTCTAAAATATATATATTATATTATACAGGAGGCAGTGATCAAGACCATCCCCAAGAAAAAGAAATGTAAAAAGGCAAAATGGTTATCTAAGGAGGATTTATAAATAGCTGAGAACATAAGAGAAGCTAAAGGCATAGGAGAAAAGGAAAGATATACTCATTTGAATGCAGAGTTCCAAAAAATAGCAAGGAGACATAAGAAAGCCTTCCTCAGTGATCAGTGCAAAAAAAATAGAGGAAAACAATAGAATGGGAAAGACTAGAGATCTCTTCAAGAAAATTAGAGATACCAAGGGAACATTTCATGCAAAGATGGACACAATAAAAGACAGAAATGGTATGGACCTAACAGAAGCAGAAGATATTAAGAAAAGGTGGCAAGAATACACAGAACTGTACAAAAAAAGATCTTCATGACCCAGATAACCACAATGGTGTGATCGCTCACCTAGAGCCAGACATCCTGGAGTGCAAAGTCAAGTGGGCCTTAGAACAGCATCACTATGAACAAAGTTAGTGGAGGTGATAGAATTCCAGCTGATCTATTTCAAGTCCTAAAAGATGATGTTGCTAAAGTGCTGCACTCAGTATGCCAGCAAATTTGGAAAACTCAGCAATGGCCACAGGACCGGAAACAGTCAGTTTTCATTCCAATCCCAAAGAAAGGCAATGCCAAAGAATGCACACACTACCGCACAATTGCACTCATCTCACACGCTAGCAAAGTAATGCCCCAAATTCTCCAGGCGAGTTTTCAACAATACATGAACCAAGGACTTCCAGATGTTCAAGCTGGATTTAGAAAAGGCAGAGGAACCAGAGATCAAATTGCCAACATCTGTCAGATCATCAAAAAAGCAAGACAGTTCCAGAAAAACATCTACTTCTTCTTTATTGACTACGCCAAAGCCTTTGACTGTGTGGATCATAACAAATTGTGGAAAATTCTTCAAAAGATGGGAATACCAGACCACCTTACCTGCCTCCTGAGAAATCTGTATGCAGTCCAAGAAGCAACAGTTAGAACCAGACATGGAACAACAGACTGGCTCCAAATTAGGAAAGGAGTACATCAAGGTTGTATATTGTCACCCTGTTTATTTAACTTAAATGCAGAGTACATCATGAAAAATGCTGGGCTGGATGAAGCACAAGCTGGAATCAAGATTGCCAGGAGAAATATCAATAATCTCAGATATGCAGATGACACCACCCTTATGGCAGAAAGTAAAGAAGAACTAAAGAACCTCTTGATGAAAGTGAAAGAGGAGAGTGAAAAAATTGGCTTAAAGCTCAACATTCAGAAAACTAAGATCATGGCATCCGGTCCCATCACTTCATGGCAAATAGATGGGGAAACAGTGGCTCACTTTATTTTGGGGGCTCCAAAATCACTGCAGATGGTGCCTGCAGCCGTGAAATTAAAAGATGCTTGCTCCTTGGAAGAAAAGCTATGACAAACCTAGACAGCTTATTAAAAAGCAGAGACGTTACTTTGCCGACAAAGGTCTGTCTAGTCAAAACCATGGTTTTTCCAATAGTCATGTATGGATACGAGAATTGGGTCTTAAAGAAAGCTGAGCACCAAAGAATTGATACTTTGAACTGTGGTGTTGGAGAAGACTCTTGAGAGTCCCTTGGACTGCAAGGAGATCCAACCAGTCAATCCTAAAGGAAATCAGTCCTGAATATTCATTGGAAGGACTGATGCTGAAGCTGAAACTCCAATACTTTGGCCACCTGATGTGAAAAACTGACTCCTTGGTAAAGACCTTGATGCTGGGAAAGATTGAAAGCAAGAGGAGAAGGGGATGACAGAGGACGAGATGGTTGGATGGCATTATGGACTCAATGGACATGAGTTTGAATAAGCTCCAGGAGTTGGTGATGGACAGGGAAGCCTGGCATGCTGCAGTCCATGGAGTTGCAAAGAGTTGGACGTGACTGAGTGACTGAACTGAACTGATATTATACACACTATTTATATATATATATGTATACAAAAGTTTTTCTACTATGCTTGATAAAGGCTTGAGAAAGAACAACAACAAAAAGGAGATGGAGAAATTGGAAAACAAAAACTAAGTGAAATAGGAGCATTGAATATGAAATAGGAAAAGTGAAACAAACCACATAAAAGTAGAAGATCGTCTTATAGTCCAGTTATTTTTAAACATGGCTGCTCATTAAAAACACATCTGCAGCTTTGAAGAAAGAAAGCAATATCTGAACATTTGTATGTTTCAAAAAATTCTGAGATAATTCTGATATGTATCTGAATTTTAAGAAGTGATTATTGGTTCTTCTATTAAATGGTAGTTTTAGTGATATAGAATTCTATTATTTTCTATTGACCAATCAAGATAGAATGGTATTAAGTGAATAATAGTTACATAATCACAATAGTAGAAGACATTTATCAGTTTTCACAGTCAATAGCCAGACAAAAGATAAAAGATAATTACAATTGCAAGCTATAATGGAAACATGATTAGCCTAACAATATCAAATAATAACATACAATCTGGGGGGTTAAGTAGAGTGATGCGGTGAGTGGAAGTGTGTACATGTATAGGTTTTCATCCAGCTAGCCAGTTTATGTCTTTTGGTTGGTGCATTTAATCCATTTACATTTAAGGTAATTATCAATATGTATGATCCTATTATCATTTTAATTGTTTTTGGGTTTATTTTGTGTAGGTCTTTTCCTTCTCTTGTGTTTCCTGCCTAGAGAAGTTCCTTTAGCATTTGTTGTAAAGCTGGTTTGGTGGTGGTGAATTCTCTTAACTTTTGCTTGTCTGGAAAGCTTTTGATTTCTCTGTCAAATCTGAATGACAGTCTTGCTGGGTAGAGTATTCTCAATTAAGTTCTTCCCTTTCATCACTTTAAACATATCATGCCATTCCTTTCTGGCTTGTAGAGTTTCTGTTGAGAAATAAACAGATAACCTTATAGGAGTTCCCTTGTATACTGTCATTTTTCCCTTGTTGTTTTTAATATTTTATCCTTGTCTTTAATTTTCATCAATTTGATTACTATGTGTCTTGGTGTGTTCCTCCTTGGGTTTATCCTGCCCGGGACTCTGCACTTCCTGGACATGGTTGACCATATCTTTCCCATGTTAGGTAAGTTTTCAGCTATTACCTCTTCAAATATTTTCTCAGGTCCTTTCTCTCTCTCTTCTCCTGCTGGGACCCCCTACAATGTAAATGTTGGTGCATTTAATGTTGTCCTAGAGGTTTCTTAGGCTGTCTTCTTTTCTTTTCATTCTTTTTTTCTATTCTGCTCTGCCACAGTGATTTCCACCATTCTGTCCTCCAGGTCACTTATCTGTTCTTCTGCCTTAGTTATTCTGCTATTGATTCCTTCTAGTGTATTATTCATCTCCGTTTGTTTGTTCTTTAGCTCTTGTAGGTCTTTGGTAAACATTTCTTTCATCTTCTCAATCTTTGCCTCCATTCTTTTTCTGAGACCCTGAATTATCTTCACTATCATTATTCTGAATCATTTTTCTGGAAGGTTGCCTATCTCCACCTTATTTAGCTGTTTTTCTGGGGTTTTATCTTGTCGCTTCATCTGGGACATAACTTTGTGCTTTTTCATGCTGATTAACTTTCTGTAACGTGGTTTTTGTTTTAGTCACTACAGGACTTTGTTTTTTTTTTTTTTGCTTCTCTGTCTACCCTCTGATGGAGGAGGCTAAGAGGCTTGTATAAGCCTCATAAGCCTCTTCTGTTAAATTTAGGAAGTTGATTGTGAAGGAGTAGGACCATGAAAGTTAGGATGGAGACATGTATGGACAGATTCCAGTGAACCTGGGGACCTTGAGTGCCTAAGTTCTGTTGAACCTCTTTTTTCAGTGGCAATGACCCTTCCACCCCAGTAAGGAATCTTCCTTGCTTGTGGGGCCTGTAATGGCCTTCCCTGAAGTAGTGGTCTTGATTTTTCTCAGGATCTACCTCCACTGCTTATAGGCTTAAGTCCAGACAGACTTTAAAGGGTGAAATACAAAGCATGATTCATGAGAAGATATGATAAACACCAAAATAATTGCATGACTTTGCCAATTTACATCAACAGAAACCTAGGGAAATGTATAGATATGGATCCCTAAGGTACAGAATCAGGATAGAAGGACTATAAAGTCAGATTAGGCTATATTTATTTACTAATGTAGAGATTTCTGATTCAACTGAGAGCTTGAGTGTTTCCAACCATTTGCTCAGTTGGTTGATTGAAATCTGGAAGTTAGAAGGTCAAAACTTCTTTGGTATACAGTAGAAGAAAATATTCAAAGGTTAAGAAAGATTGGAATGCTACAGTAGATTTATCATATAAGACCTCTGAAACTTTGGGCTCTGCTATTTAGAGTATTAGTTCCCCAAAGAGAAATATTTTCTCAGGAGACACAGAAGTGGTTCCGTTGAACTATAAATTGAGACTGGCCCTGGCTACTTCGGGCTTCTCTTGCCAGTCAATCAGCAAGCAAAGAAGGTTACTGTATTGCCTGGGGTGGTTGGTCCTGATCAAGGGTGGGGGATGGGGAGCATCTTAAAATCCATAGCAAAACTTAAAACCCATAGCAAAACTACTGCAGACTAATACAAGAAGGAGTGCTATTGGCACATACCAGAAACAAAGGTCACCCTATCAGGCAGGGAATATGAAATGGGGAGTGGAGGAGTGTTTATAAATACCAGCTAAAACAACACAAACTGTTGCAGGAATAAGGACAAAATTTTTCTTTTTATTTCAACGTAAATATTTTCATGTTTTAACCAAAATTTTCCTTCCCTTCCAATTCATCTACTGTATAAATAAAATTTTAACACTAATTGTTACAGGATGTAATGGATAGTGTGACTTAGCTAGAAGAGAGGTGAACATCACTAAACTATGAAAACTATGAACCTGTAGACTTTATATCCTCTTTTGGCAGGGCAGAGTTAGAAATGAACCTTTTCCACATGGATACCCAATTGATATGACATATTTTCATTGTACAGAAATAGGTATATCATGTTAAGCAGAAACACAGTTTTGCTGTCATTTGCTTTCAATCTTTATTTGAAAGTTGCTGCTGCTGCTAAGTCGCTTCAGTTGTGTCCGACTCTGTGCGACCCCATAGACGGCAGCCCGCCAGGCTCCCCCGTCCCCGGATTCTCCGGGCAAGAACACTGGAGTGGGTTGCCATTTCCTTCTCCAATGCATGAAAGTGAAAAGTGAAAGTGAAGTCCCTCAGTCGTGTCCGACTCCTAGCGTCCCCATGGACTACAGCCCACCAGGCTCCTCCGTCCATGGGATTTTCCAGGCAAAAGTACTGGAGTGGGGTGCCATTGCCTTCTCCATTTGAAAGTTAAGTCTGGTGAAAACAAGTATTTAAGGATGCCAAGTTGACATAGGGTGGACAATGATGGCTTTGTACTTTGTCACCTTAGCTAAGCTTGAATCATACTTCCTAGAATTTCCTTTCCTCTGTGGTTCTGAGGTAGGATTGGCCACAGGAGAAATTTCCATGAAAGGTAGAAGTGAAGTATCTGAGTTTATACTTGGAAGGTCGCTGTTCGGTCAGGTGTTATTGCAGCTCAAGCACAGAGCTGTGGGCCTGTTGGTTCACTTTACTGGTGTAAGGCAGGAGCTGAGTCTGCAGCTTTTAGGTCTCACTGGATCTCCTTCTTCAGCTTCTTCAACTCCTGGGCTAGGTACAATTTTAGCTCTGAGATGAATTCAGCTATTGCTCTCTTACATCACGGAAGTTGGAGGCTTCGAGGTAGTGAAAAAAGTGAGTTTCAGTTTCTTCTTATGAGTTTCAGCTCTTCCTTGAAGGTTCCAGTGATTCCATTCCTCTCCACTTCATGTCCACTTTCATTCCTCACTGCCTACCCTACCTACTTGAAGTCTCAGTACTAGATGGAGAAGCAATATCCATAAACTGTTTAACTAGTTCCTATAGTTATATAAGATCAGATTTTCATAATAAATGCTTTATTCCACATCACCCCTAGTGGATTAGATTTTCTAATCAAATCCTGTTAGCTCTGTGGGTTGTAAATATCTTCTCTCATTTTGTGATTTGTCTTTTTATCTTTGTTTATGGTGTCTTTTATTGTATAGAGTTCTACATTTGAATGTTTTAAAAATTTATTGTGTTTCTTGTATTTAAGGAATTACTTCTTATCCTGAGGTCATAAAACTATGCCTTTTTGAAAAAAGAAATCTCCTTTTATCTTTTTCCATATTTATTACAAAGGTCCATATCATCAAAGCTATAGTTTTTCCAGTAGTCATGTATGGATACGAGAGTTGGACTATAAAGAAGGCTGAGTGCCGAAGAACAGATGCTTTTAAACTGTGGTGTTGGAGAAGATTCTTGAGAGTCCCTTGGACTGCAAGGAGATCAAACCAGTCAATCCTAAAAAATCAATCCTGAATATTCATTGGAAGGACTGATGTTGAAGCTGAAGCTCCAATACTTTGGCCACCTGATGCGAAAAACTGACTCATTAGAAAAGACCTTGATGCTGGGAAAGATTGAAGGCATGAGGAGAAGGGAACAACAGAGGATGAGATGGTTGGATGGCATCACCGACTCAACAGACATGAGTTTGAGCAAGCTCTGGGAAATGCTGAAGGACAGGGAAACCTAGCATGCTGCAGTCCATGGGGTTGCAAGAAGTAAGACATGACTGAGCAACTGAACAACAACAAAAATGATAAATAGACACTACAACATTGGATATGCATGTCTTATTCTTGACTTTAATTAGGACTGCTTCTGAAGTCTCATTTTTAAATATAATTCTTGCTGTAGGTTTTTAATGACCATCCTTTACCTTTAGTTCAGTAAAGTGTATAATTTTTAAATGAATGAGTGTTGAATTTTATAAAAATTTTTTCTGTGTCTATTAAGATCATTATATTTTTATTCAATCTAGTTTTGTAGAATACTACTTTGATATCTACCTTTTCACCCTGAAGTTTACTAAAAATGTTATTTTTAAAATGATTATAGAATGTTATTAAATATTCTTCTGCATCTATTTAAAGTATCACATTTTTTTTCTTTATTTTGTAAATATGGTGTACAGCTCAATAGATTTTATGATGTTTTCTTACACTCCCAGGACAAACCCTACTTGATCATGATTATTATTATATAAACTGCCAAATTTGATTTGCTAACATTTTATTTAACAATTCACCACCTTAGGATCATAAGAATAATTGATTTAAAATTTTTTGTCTCACAGTATATTATTTTCTGGTTTGGACATCAAGGTTATGCTAGCCTCAAAAATGATTTGGGTAGCTTGCCCTTTTTTCAACTGTGAAACAGTATAAAACCAGGATTTCTTAAACTGTTGGGACTGGATTTGGGAGGTTGAAAGGAAAAATGATTTGTAAAATTTTGATTACCAATTGAACAGTTAGTGGCATATTGTTTTCTGTTTTTTCTAAAGTCAATTTTAACAATTTATATATTTCTGGAAAATGGTCTGTTTTATATAAGGTTTCAAATGTATTGACAATTCATGATAATCCCTAACAATGAGATGATCTCTATTTCTAGCTTTGTTCTGCCATCATTTCCACTAATTCTTATTTTGTCTTTTCTCCTTTTACTCTTGATCAATTTTGATAGTGTTTTGTTTATTCTATTCTCTTTTTCAAAGAACCATTTTGGATTTTATTGGTTTTTTCAACTGTATCATTGTTGCATATGCTGCTGCTGCTAAGTCCGACTCTGTGCGACCCCACAGACGGCAGCCCACCAGGCTCCTCCGTCCCTGGAATTCTCCAGGCAAGAATTCTCCAGGCAAGAACACACTGGAGTGGGTTGCCATTTCCTTCTCCAATGCATGAAAGTGAAAAGTGAAAGTGAAGTCACTCAGTCATGTCCAACTCTTAGAAACCCCATGGACTGCAGCCTACCAGGCTCCTCTGTCCATGGGATTTTCCAGGCAAGAGTACTGGAGTGGGAGTGGGGTACCATTGCCTTCTCTATCTGGCTACTATATGTTCTGTGAATTGGGATTTAGATCTAAAAACTTGATCAGATTCATGTTTGATGTTTTTTTTGACAAGAAAACTTCATACATAAAGTTGCATACCTTCACCAGTAGGCACATAATTTCTAGTTGTCTTTCTGATTGTGATGTTAGAGGCCACTGATGATTCTTGCCATTATGATTAATGCTAATTTCTGTCTCACCACTCTAGTTGTCTAAAAAAATTTTTTTTTCTAGTAAATTCTTCAGACAGATTCTGGGAACAATATTCTCTCTTTCTCTTTTTAACTCTTCACAAAAACATTTTAGGAAGTTAGGAAAGCTATCCTGGCCTTTTCTCCTGATCTGGAATAAACACTCATCTCACTTAAACATAGGCTAAGAGTTCTGTCTTTTATGTAGCAATGTGACTGCTTCTCTATTTGGACTTTTTTCTGCTATCTTTTTTTGTATTTTCTGTTTAGCATTTTTCTTTTAATTTCTGTTTGACACCTTTCCTACCTTCTAGAGAACTGATAAAATTTTCCATATACATCCTGCCCCCTTTTAATAAGCCTTTACTGGTTTGGAAGATATGCATTGGATTTCTATTCTTTTAGTCTTTGCCCTTAAGTAGTTAATATACATTCTTAACTATTATTTTTGTCCACTAATATGTAAAATTAGCCAATATCTTACATTTTTCTCCTGAACATGACAATGACATTCAGAGGCCCATTGCATAATGCATTCAATCTTATTTTGCTGTGTGAAGCGTTAGCTTTTTCAATTAAAAAAGATTCTTTTTAACACTAAACAGTTGATAATTAATCAACTTCTATATTTTTCTTATACCTGTACCTCTTGGGTTTTTTCCCTTGCTAAACTACTCTTTAAATAGGTTTTGTAAGGAATGGCCTTTGGGTTGCAAACTTTCTTGGCCTCTGTGTGTCTGAAAATGTTTTCATTTTTACCTCTCTCTTGAATGATAGTTTCCATGGATATACATTTTATGTAGACAATTAACATCTCTCAGTACTTTAAAGAGACTACCTCATTGGTTTTTTTCCCATATCTTAAAAAACTGTGGTAAAATGTGCAAAGAATTACCATCTTAACCAATTGTAAGTGTGCATTTGTAGTATTAAGCACATTTACATTGTTCTATAACCATCACAACCACCCATCCCCATAATTCTTTCCATCTTGTATACTGAAACTCTATACCCCTAAATAAAAATTTCCTGTAGTCCCCTCCACCTAGTCCCTAGCGACCACCATTATATTTTCTGTCTTTATGATTTTGACTACTCTACCTTATGTAAGTGGAATCACACAGTATCTGTTTTATTGTGAAAGGCTTACTTCACTTAGCACGATGTCCTCAAGTTTCATCCATATTGCTGAATTTCCTTTCACTGAAGAGATATGGCCAAAATGGTGGAATAGGAAGATCCTGAGCTCACGTCCTGTCACCAGCACACGAAATTTACAACTACTTACAGAGCAACTAGCTATGAGGACAACCTGAAGACCAGCAGAAAAGATTTTTCTACAACTACAGATATGAAACCTGGAGAAGGAAATGGCAGCCCACTCCAGTGTTCTTGCCTGGAGAATCCCATGGACAGAGGAGCCTGGCAGGCTACAGTCCATGGGGTCACAAGAGTTGGACACAACTTAGCAACTAAACCACCACTACCAAAGATATAAAGAAGGACCCACAAGACAGGTAGGAGGGGCAGAGACCTGGTATGGTCAAGACCCCCATCCCTGGATAGGAAATGCCAAAACAGGAGGCTAATCACAACTGTAGAGCTTCTTCCCAAGAAGTGAGGGGTCTGAGCCCAACATTGAGGCCCCCAAGCTGTGGGTTCTGTATCAGAAGATGAGCCCCAGAACATCTGGCTTTGAAGGCTTGCATATGGGAGAGCCAGCAACAGTAGAAAACAGAGACTCTGTTCTTAGAGGGCACACCAAAATATTATATAGTCTGAGATCCAACACAATGGCAATAATTTGTATGAGCTTGGGTCAGACCTACTTTCTGATCCTGGGAAAACCTCCCAGAGAAGCAGGAAGTGACTGGTAGTCCCTTAGGGGCAGCCATTTGGGGGAGCTCATTCTACCAGGACACTGGTGCTGCAAAGCACAATTTCGGAATCCCCCTCTAGTTTATAATGCTAGGAGCTTACTCATCCACCAGCAGGTCAGAACCAGTCCCAAGACCCCCAGGGCTGAGCAGCCAGACATGCAAGGACCCAGCCCTGCCTGAAAAATGGCTCAGCACCAGCCTTCCCAGTCCCCATAGCCAGGCACCCTAGGACCTGGTTCCACCTACAAGCGGCCAGCAACCACTGCCCAAGGTAGGACCTGGCAGCCAGCTGGTCTGGGGGCCAACCCCGCTTACAAGCATGCCCATGGTAGTCAGCCTCACCACACCAGAAAGGCCCATGAAGCCTGCTTAGGAGGCACCCTGACAGAGGGGAGTGTATTTCTGGGCCCCACAGGATGTCACCTGTATAAGATCACTTCTCCAAGATCAGGAAATGTAACCAACCTACCTAACACATAGAAATAAACATGGAGAAGTAGTAAAATGAGGAGTTAGAAGAATATGTTGCAAACAAAGAAGCCACACAAAACTCCAAAGGAGAACTAAATGACGTCTACTTATCTCCGGATAAGCAATCTACCCAATAAAGAGTTCAAGGTACTGATCATAAAAGATGCTCAACAAACTGAGGAAAAGAGTAGATGAACCATGGGAAGTTTAATAAGGCATCAGAAATTTATAAAGAAGGATGAATGAGATTTGAAGATAATTACTGAAGTGAAATTGTTATAGGTCATCAAGCTAAGAATTTTGAGTTGGGGGGAATAATTCTGGATTATCTGGATGGACCCAGTGTAATCACAGGGGTCCTTATAAGAAGAAAGCAAGGGCTTCCCTAGTAAAGAATCCACTTGCCAATGCAGGAGCCACAGGTTCCATCCCTGGTCCAGGAAGATCCTACATGCTGCGGGGCAATGAAGTCCACATGCCACAACTAATGAGCCTGTGCTCTAGAGCCCGCAGGCCACAACCCCTGATGGCCGCGTGCCCTAGAGCCCATAATCTGCAGTGAGAGACGCCACCGCAACTAGAGGGTAGCCCCCACTCTCCACAACTAGAGAAAAGCCCGCACAGCAACGAAGATCCAGCACAGCCACAAAAAAAAGCAAGCAAGAATGTGAGAAAAAGGGAGGAAGATTTAAAGATGTTATGCTCCTGCACTTGAAGGACAAAGAGGCTAGCTAAGAACAAAGACCTACTAGCAGCCTCTAGAAGCTCGAGAAAAGCAAGAGAACAGATTAAATAAGAAATGACCAGCAAGGAGACAGATTCTTCCCTTGGAGATTCCAGAGGGGAGACAACCCTGTCAACATCTTGAATTAGTCCTAAGAGACCCAGTTTTTACTTCTGACCACTAGAACTATAATATAATAAACCTGTGCTGCTTTATACCAAAAAAAGAAAGAAGAAGAAGGAATTGAAAGTAGATTAGATGATACAGAGAAACACTGAATTAGAAGACAGAGGAATGGAAATCACCCAAGTTGAACAGAAAAAAAATTTTAATGAGGACAGTTTAAGAGATTTCTGGAACAATATCAAACATGCTAATATTTACATTCCAGAGGCCCAGAAGGAAAAGAGAGAGAAAGGGAGGGGCAAAGAACTTACTCAAAGAATTAATAAGTGAAAACTTCCCTAACCTGGGAAAAGAAGCACATGCGGGTTCAAAAATCACAGAGTCCCAAATAAGATGAACCCAAAGAAGTCCACACCAAGACATGCTGCAATTAAAATGGCAAAAATGAAGGATATTTAGTTATATTTAGACATAAATATAATTAGCTATAAATATAAAGATATTTAAAAGCAGCAAGAGAAAAGCATTAGTTACATACAAGGGAACTCGCTTATAACTCACACAAAAGGAAAGAAATCCAAATATAACACTAAAGATAGTCATCAAATCAAAAGTTATGAGAGTAAAAGAAAAAGGAACAAAAAAGAACCAGGAAACAATTAAAATAGCAATAAGGGCATATCTATCAGTAATCACAAAAGAATACCTTCATGGCTTCAGCTAGGCAAAAAGGTTTCTCTGGAAGGACATAAAAGCAGATTGTTAAGCTTTATTACAATTAGTTATCTTGTTCATTAAAAGAAAATATTAAAAGAACGAGAAGGCAGGCCACAGAGTGGAAGAAGATATTAATATTTGCATCTATATATACTGTAATAAAAAGCTTAATCCCAAAATATCTATCTCTATCCATAACTACTCTTACAAATTAATAAGAAAAAGATAGTAGCCCAATGGAAAAATATGGAAACCGCTGGAACAGGGGCTTCACACAAAAGGGGATATCCGAATGGCTGATATCCAAAAGCTCAACCTAAAGAGTTTTCAGGGAAATAAATGTAAATTAAAATACATTTTTCTAAAGGTCACATAGCTAGGGGGATTTGAACCTAGGCAGTCTGTTAACCTCTCTTGCTCTATTTACTCGTATGTAAACTAGGGATATTAATATCTATATACTCATGAACTTACAGTTTGAAGAGAAATAATTCAAATAATAGAAAACAGATAACAATGTACTGAAATTCAGTGTATGTATGGAAAACCCAGACCTAGAGACACAGTGACCATACTTTTTACCTAAAAATCAGCACAGACTTAACAAAGTTTTCATACATCTTCTATTTTACAAGTTTTTTCTTGTTATTTGTCAACTCCCCCTGATTCCAGGGTGCATGCTGTTATTGTAAATAGCTTCTCTCCTCGCCACAATAGCTATCATGAGAAGGCAATGGCACCCCACTCCGGTACTCTTGCCTGGAAAATCCCATGGACGGAGGAGCCTGGTGGGCTGCAGTCCATGGGGTCACTAAGAGTTGGACACGACTGAGCGGCTTCACTTTCACTTTTCACTTTCATGCATTGGAGAAGGAAATGGCAACCCACTCCAGTGTTCTTGCCTGGAGAATCCCAGGGACAGGGGAGCCTGGTGGGCTGCCATCTCTGGGGTTGCACAGAGTCGGACATGACTGAAGCGACTTAGCAGCAGCAGCAGCTAAAAACTCAATCTCATTCAACTCTTGTAAGAATCTCATTAGGTAAGTATTATTTTCTCACTTAAGAGATCATTCCCATTTTATAAGAAATTGAGGCTTAGAGTGAATATACCACTTATCTGAAGTTACAGTTCAGTGACAAAGTTGGGATTTGAGGCCAGGTTTGTCCAACTCCAAAACCCACATTTTCCATCATCTTGCTCCACGGTTCCCCAACCACCTAAGTCACTATCATTGTAGGCCCAAAAAAAGCAGTGTCTGTATCCCTCCTCATAAGGCCCACTTTTGGTACTTTAGCACTGCAGTCTGGGTGGCCCTAGGGGTAACAGATGTCAACACAGACTCTACCTCTTGGAGGAAAAGCTCCTCAAAAAGAAACACATTGAGGGGGACTTCCCTGATGGTCCAGTGGCTAAGACTGGAGCTCGAATGCTGGAAACAGGAGTTCCATCCCTTGTCGGGGAACTGGACCCAGTGCAGCCAATATTTTTTTTTTTTTTTTTTTAAGAAAGAAACATGGTGAGAAATGAAATAGTATATGTAAGATTTGAAAGTTATGGGGTCCAGAACTTTCCAACTCCCAGTGGATCTGACCTCACCGGAAGAGAGAGTCCTTCCCACCCAGGCCCCTTCCCTGGAGCTCTCATTGCTGTACCCTCATTTCTGACCCTGCATTCTCTGGCCACAACACAGGAGACCTAGACCTGGGGTCAGATGGGACACCTGTTCTTTGTTTTTCCCACAATCTCACGTTGCAGACTGCCTGGGGTGGGGGTGGGCTGGGGGTGTTGTTCAGAAGGCAGGGCCAGTATTTGCTCAAGTGGGAAGTGGGGAGGGACAGGAACCCAGCAAGATTTCCTCCAGCCCTCACTTAGCAGAGCAGACAGGGCATACTGGTGTTCCAAAAGCTAACACCTATGGACAACGCCACTGAACTGCGCCTCGACCTGCTAGAGTGGCTTCAACATTAGGCATTGATTTGAGGAGGCAGAATACCATGGGAGTCTGGAAGGCAGGAATTCCTCCCAGTGCCGCAATCACTGCATAGTGCTCACTGGCCAATGCTACATGGTTTAGGTGCATTAACTCTTGTGTGACCACACAGCAACTCCATGAGGTACCTACTATTACTATCCATTTTACAGACGAAGACATTGAAACAGTAACTTGCAGTTTACCCAAGGACATCCAAAAACACCGATTATCCAACTGTAAAAGGGAGATGCATATGCTTGCCTTACACCTTACATAAGGCAGGTTTTGTAGGACACTAACTCCCATGCATTTGCAATAAATTCGTATTTCTTACCCTTCCTTTTTTTTTTTGTATACCGGAAAGATTTTTCCATTGGGGCTTCAGTAAGGCGAGAGTGCAGAAAAGTCCCTGAAAAGACACAACAGAAATTGATAACTACAGCGGTGTCTCCAAGCAAGAAAAGGTGGGAATTTTACTTTTCAGTGTTTAAACAAGGTATTTCAATTATTCTTTTTTAATTTTTTTTTTTATTTTTATTTAAGGGCTTGCACAGTCATAGGTGAATGTGGCCAGGGCTTTAAAAGACAGTGAGCCGATGAGCCAAAACCTAAAGTCGCAGCACTACAGGGTGGCTCGCCTGGGGTCACCAGCAAGCTACAGTGAGTTTAGGGTTCTTTTCCCTACTGCACAGGATGGGGATATATTTTACGAGGAAGGAGGAAGGGCGCTAAGGCGCCCTGGGCTTTGAAACGGTGCGGGGGGGGGTCCTGCCCGCGGGAGGTGGCGCCCACCTGGGCGATGGGAAGGAAAAGCCCGGCCCCGCCCTGTCCAATTTAAGAGCCGCGGGAGACAGCTGTGACCGTTCCTGGCCGACAAGGCTCGCTCCCTTATTTAAAGCAGGTGTCCTCCCGCGCCTCCCGCGCTGCCCACAGCCCAGAGGTCCCAGCTCCCCTTCTTGGGCCCTTCCGAGCAAGGGCCGCGCTATGCCCAGCCCCGGGCCGCGGGGCTGCCGGCCGCTCCCTCTTTCGGGCGCCGGGGTCCAGCCCCAGCGCTCCAGCCGCTCTCCCCGGCCCGCGTCCCCCGCTCTGCCTCGCGGCTCTGCAAATCCAGGCCCAGCCCGCGCGCCCGGACGCCTCGCGTCCTCCTTTTCCGTTGAGGCCATCCTAGCCAGACCTGACCCCCGCGCGCCTACCACCTCCCCGCTGTCAGTCTCCGCTGGCGCCCACGGGGACCTCTGGAACGTGCCCTCCAGGCCTCCCGCCCAGGCTCTGCCCGGGGCGTGCCCGCCGACGTGGCTGCCCGCCTGCCTGAGCGCGGGGCTGCACCAGCCGCGCCCCCAGCCCCCTGCGCTGCGGCCCCTCGCCTCCCACTTCTGCGGCCTCCAGGGTCTCAGCGTCACAGGTACGAGGGAGCGGACGGCCGCCACGGCGGGCACAGGATAGAGAAGTCCCCGAGTTTGAGAGCCACGCGTGGTTGGAGTAGATGTCAAGTTTATGACCCTTGACCCTGCAGGTGATACCGGGCGGAGAGAGGGACCCAGACCAGGTGGGAGACTATCCGGCCCGCCGCTGAGGTGGGAAAAGGTGTGTGTCGGGGGGTGGGTGAGTACGTGTGCAGAGAGGAAGGTGAGGGCAGGCCCGAGAGCGACTTGGACAACCATGATCAGCGCAGGGCTGCAGGCAGCCCGGCCTCTCCCTGGTCTAGGGAGTGGGAGAGGCCCTTGCTCCCTTCCACACCTGCTTTGCACAATGCTTTGTGGAGCAGGCTTTTCCCCAGCGCGGCCAACTCGGCCGGAGAGGCAGCTGCTACTGGTACCCTTCAGCCAGAGCGAGGAGCTGTCGGGGATTAGCCGACCGAGTTACAGCCTCCACTGCTCACCTCTGTGTGAGCTTAGCTTCTGCACTTTACTGCTCTGAGCCAGGTTCCTTCAGCTCTTAGAATGGTTCCCTGGGGCTCTGGGCCCTGGAGCACAGTCACTTAAATCCCCATGAGACTTTAACCGTTGGGGTAATTTTCTCCTCTAGTATTAACATCCACCTATATGAGTTTTTACCATTTTTGGCTATCTGGTTCATGCATCCCCATGGCTCCCATGAGGGGAAACAAGAGCAAATTTAGTGCAAGCCTTATCAACCCAAACCAAGATCCTGGTAAGACAGTCTTTCTTGGGTTACCCCCACCCTGTGTCTCCTCACCTCCCTTCAGTTGGGCATTCCTCCCACCCACGTGGGAGAGAAACCCTGGTCTCCCAAGCACTATCCAAATTCTTGCTACATAATGAGAGCCACCTCTGGTGGCTCAGAAGGCAAAGAATTTGCCTGCTATGTGGGAGATGCCGGTTCGATCCCTGAATCAGGAAAATCCCCTGGAGAAGAGCATGGCAACACACTCCAGTATTCATGCCTGGAGAATTCCATGGACAGAGGAGCCTGGTGGGTTACAGACCATAGGGTTGCAAAGAGTTGGACATGACTGAGCGACTAACATTTTCACTTTCATGAGAGTCACAGCCCTCACTCCAAGCCACCTTTTTCTAATGTCCCCACACACCTGAGGTCTGAATTGTAACTTTCTACTCCGTATTACTATTGTCTCATTTTCAAGTTAGTTTTTTAAATATATATATATTGATTGATTGATTGATTTGGCTGTGCTAGGTCTTAGTTGAGGCATGTGGGATATTTTAGTTTCAGCATGGAATCTAGTTTCCTGACCAGAGATTGAACCCAGACCCTCTGCACGGGGAGCACCAAGTCTTAGCTACTGCACCACCAGGGAAATACCTCACTGGTTTTTGCATGGGTATTACAGCCACACAAATCAAACTTCAAAATGTTAACTATGAAGTTACAGTATGGAGAAGAGTTTACCGTTCCTTTCCCCTAGCCACCTGGTTCTCTCCACCCCACAGGCAGCCAGACACCAGTTTCTTTATTCTTCTAGTATATTTTATACTATTTAATACTTGGACACACGTGTGTGTGTGTGTGATGCTTAGTCGTGTCTGACTCTTTGTGACCCCATGGACTGTAGCCTGCCAGGCTCCTCTGTCCATGGAATTCTTCAGGCAAGAATACTGGAGTGGGTTGCCATGCCCTTCTCCAACGGATCTTCCCTACCCAGGGATTGAACCTGGGTATCTGCATTGCAGGCAGATTCTTTACCGTCTGAGCTCACACACATGTGTATTTGTGAAAATACATGTATATATATATACACACACATGCATTCTTCTAACCCTCCCCCGACACTAGACACACTGCTCTGCACCTTACTCTTTTTACTTGACCATGTATCGAGATTTTTCCTTAGAAGTCCACACAGAGCTTCTGTATGCCACAGAATGGTCCATTGCAAGAATATACCATATTTTAAATCTAGCTCCATTGATGATTTCTTATATTTTGCTATTAATGCTTATGTAAGCCAGCTGGGCCCAGTGGCTGGGGTCTTAGGCAGCCAGACCTCACTCCTTTCAGTGGGGCAGTTTTGTCTGCTAGCCCTGGAGCCCCTCCCCAAGGTTAGTGGGAGCGGAGGAGTCTTAGCCCTGCATTGCCAGAACTCTGTCTGGAACACTTCCTTCCAAGCTAGCCCAATGGCTTCCTTCCTCACTCCTCTGGAGTTATGAGTCAGGTACTGACCCTGGTAGACCAGTCTGCATCTCCGCTGGCCCACAGCTCTATGAGCTGAATAGCACCCTTATGTGCGTTAGAAAAGGGCACCTCCTAACTCCATGCAAACACGACACCTTGTCAGGGAGGAAGAACAGGCTTGCAAAAAGCAGGCGGAATTTCAGACTCCACTTACCGTCTCAGCTGGGTACCTGTGTGCAGGATACAGGCTGTACACAGTGGCCCTATTCAAGAGTCACCTGAGTGAGGTGGCTACCCTTTCCAAAGATGTTAATACAAACTCTTCCACCTGCCCACACACAGGCACACTTACCCTGTCCTTCCCTGCTTTATTCTTATTAGTGCTAATCACTTTCTGACATACTCAATATGTTACTTATTTGCCTTTTTTGTTGCTGTTGTTTTTTGCTGTTAGGGATTCTCTGTTTTGTCCTGGAACCATGCCTGAATCAAAGTACCCATTCAAAACTTTGAAAGAACAAAAAAGATGAACCTTCACTCTTTGTTCAAAAGGGGGTCCCTTCTCTGCTCATCTCATAGGGTTTTCCTGAAGTAGCCAAGGAAAGGAGAGATGGAGGTTTGGCAGCTCCTCTTAGGGCCAGAGATTATGCCACTAACCTGACTAATGGAGGCCAAAGCGGTCTCACAACACTGTCCCTTCTTTTTAAAAAAAATTTTTTTTTAATTTTGTATTGGGGTATAGCCATTTAACAATGTTGTGATGGTTTCAGGTGAACAGCAAAAGGATTCAGCCACACATAAACATATATATCCCTTCTCCCCCAAACTGCCCTCCCATCCAGCCTGCCCCATAACATTCAGTAGAGTTCATGTCCTTTTTCATTTGTTTTATTTCTGCGCAGTCTCTTCCCACCTTGCCTGCTGTGTTGTTACCTGGCCAAGGGTAAGACAGGGCAGTGGAGCTGTGAGTTTGTTCTCTCTCCTCCAAGATGACAGGGTAGGGGGTTACAGCTAACCTTTCCTCCTGCTAATTGCTCTTCAGGCTTGGAGCTGGTTCACTGCCTAGGCCTCTGGGATCCCCGAGACTGGGCCCAAGCTCAGGACCTTCAGGACACTGAGAGATCCCCAAAGAGGATTCGAACCATGTTTAATTTGGAGCAGCTGGAAGAATTGGAGAAAGTGTTTGCAAAACAGCACAATATAGTGGGGAAGAAGAGAGCCCAGCTGGCAGCCCAGCTCAACCTTACAGAGAACCAGGTGAGAGCAGGGACTCCTGTGGGCTCGGCTGCACCTAGGGACAGTTACTACTCTCTCAAAAAACCCTGAGTTGGGGCTGGGAGGAATTTATGGGCCTCTTTCTCTGTGCCAGGCTGATAGGGGATACGGGCCCTAACCACTGGCACACTCCCTTCTCTATATGATGAGAAAAATAGTCCTATTTGAAATCACATTATGGAAACAACATGTGTTAATCTAGAACTTTCTAATATAATGTTTCCATGCTAAATAAGGAGCTGACAGTGAAATTAAGTTGGTATTCAAGAGACTAAATATTAAAAATAATAAACATTCTCTTGACCCTATATTCTCCTCGCGACTGAATTATAGCTGCTCTTTTCACAGGCAAATTTCTCAAGAACTGGCTATGTTCTCTCCATGTCCTCACCTCCCGTCTACTCCTTAATTCACTGCAGTGTGAATTCTTTCATTCTGCCATTTCACTGAACCTTCTCATCAAGGTCTCTAATGACCTCCATGTTGCAAAGCCACCATATGCTTTCTTCCCTCATCTTACCCCACCACTCAGTACAATCAACCACTCCTTCTGTTTTGAAACCCACAGTTTTCTTGGCTTCCAGACACCACACTCTCGGTTTTTCTCCCAGCTCTCTAGTCCCTTCTCGGTTCCCTTTGTAGGCAACTCTTCTCTTTGGGGCCTCAAATTTTCCTCCCTAGATGATTTAATCTATCCCCATGGGTTTTAACGGAGAAGGCAATGGCACCCCACTCCAGTACTTTTTCCTAGAAAATCCCATGGATGGAGGAGCCTGGTAGGCTGCAGTCCATGGGGTCGATAGAGTCGGACATGACTGAGCGACTTCAGTTTCACTTTCCACTTTCACGCATTGGAGAAGGAAATGGCAACCCACTCCAGTGTTCTTGCCTGGAGAATACCAGGGATGGGGAAGCCTGGTGGGCTGCCGTCTATGGGGTCGCACAGAGTCGGACACGACTGAAGTGACTTAGCAGCAGCAGCATGGGTTTTAAATACCATTTGTAAGCCAGTGACTCCCTACTTTGTATCTTCCACCCACTCCTCTTTTCTGACTTGTGCATCTAACTACCTTCCTGGGGCCTCCAGTTGGGTGTCTTGTGGGAAGCCATTTCAAACTTAACAAGTCAAAACCTCAATTCTTGATTCCCACCCCCCCACCCAAATCTCTCCCTTTCCCCACACATGGCATCATTGTCCACCCAGCTGCTCAAGTATCTAGTTCAGATACTTAGATCTGAGTATCTAAGATACTCAGTCATCTTAGATTCCTTTTTCTTTCCCAGTTCCAATTCATCAGCCAGCCTTTTCACCTCTACCTCCGAAATACAACTGGAATCACTTCATTTTTCTCCATTGCCACTAGTTTCAAATGGGACCGTTCTTCTCATGATACAGGGAAGGGAGTGTGCAGCCCCAACTATTGCTGGATCACTGCAACAGTCTCCCCAGCTGTCTCCTCAAATCTGCTTATATCCATTCTTCACCCACTGCCAGAATTGCAGTTCACTTGATATAAATAGGACTATGTCACATCCCACTAAAAAACTCAAAAGTGACACTTCTAATCCATGGCCTTCACAGTTTTGGGTGATCTGGTCTCCACTGACCTCTTCCACTTTCTCTTCCTTTGCTTCCCCCTTTCTCAGATGTGTCTGCCATGCTTTCCTCCTTTCTGATCCTCAGACATTCCAAGCTTGACTCCCCTGCCCTGGCTTGCTTTTCTCTGTCCCCATTAGGCAGGCCTCTCATCCTCTGAGCCTCAGCTTAAGTGCTGGTTCTTCAGGGAGGCTCAAACTCCTATTGGTACCCTCATTTGTATTTATATATTTGTTTCCATGTTTGTTTTTGGTCTCCCTCCACTAGACTGTGAGCTCTGTGAGGGTGGAGCTCGTACTTCACTATTATCACCATCACCTGGGAAGCGCCAGCACTGCCTCAGATGTGGATGTCTAAAGTGAAGCCAATACACAAGTGCTCAGTTGTGTCCGACTCTTTGCAATCCCATGGACTGTAGCCCACCAGGCTCCTCTGTCCATGGGATTTTTCCAGGCAAGAATACTGGAGTGGGTTGCCATTTCCTTCTCCAGAGTTCAGATCAGGAGCTCAGTAAATACTTGGGTGAATGAGTGGTACTGGAATTAGAGGGAAGGGTGTGCTTCCCTTAGAATGAAGAGTAAATTTTCAGAGAGGAGTGGGCACTGTGGGAATGGGGGATGCAGTGGGAACTGTTAGTCACATTCTTATCTCTTCTCACTGCCTCAATTATAGGTGAGGGTCTGGTTCCAAAACCGAAGGGTCAAATATCAAAAGCAGCAAAGGCTGAAACTGCCAGCTGCATCTGCCATGGCTGCCTCTCCAGACGAGCCCTCCAGCAGCTCTGACACCAGCATCCAGAGAGAAGATGCGGAGTCAGGAATGGACAGCTGAGGACTGCAAC
The DNA here is from genome assembly GCF_032452875.1 of Bos javanicus. NCBI lineage: Eukaryota > Metazoa > Chordata > Mammalia > Artiodactyla > Bovidae > Bos > Bos javanicus. Next base: position 11,383,213 of record NC_083878.1, on the reverse strand, counting down.
AAAGGCTCAGTCCAGGCTGGGCTAGTTCTTCCTGGAAGCACCCATCAGACCTCCTTGTTCCAATTCTTAATGAAGAGCTTGTCAGGTCAAAGGGCATCAGGAGAATCTGAACTGTAAAGCAGGAGCCCTCTTTTTCTGTATTGACCCCTGGGAGTTGTAATAATGCAAATAGTCACAGGTACAGACTTTGGCCTTCAGCTATGTCCTTGGCCAAGTTACTGAATTTCTGAGGGTTTTTCCCCCCACCTGTAGAATGGGTATGTTGATAACTTTGACCTCCCAGGGCTGAGATGATGTCTGTAAAACACTTAAGAGTGTGCCAGGCTCAACACTAAGTGTGCAGTAACTACTAAGGCTTATAGGTCTCCTTCACCTGTGGGAGTAATACCTCAGCCCCAGCCTCTCCAGAGAGTAATCTTTGCCTGATCTGGCTGTAGAGGAGATACGGCCTCCTTGAATCAGCATCTGGGCATTGCAGACTCTTCCCCACTGGAAATGGTGGAATTGAGAGCAAAGAAGGACGGATAGACCATTTAGCCCACTGCCTCTCACAGAATTTCCTGAAGTTTTTTAGTTTTGTCTGAACTGTTACCAGTCATAGGAGGAACTCAGGCCCAGCTGCCCCCTTGGAGCAGACATGCTATCCTGAACACCATCTTTTTCCCTCTAGCTACTCAACTTGACCCCCTAGCCATCTTTATTTCGAGTAAAGAGATTTAACTGTGCCTTTGCCAAAACTGGCATTTTGCCTTGAACTCTGCTGTATTATTACCCCAACCCCTTCACAACCAGTTCTCATGGCTTCCATTCCTTCCCGGGAACCACTCCGTTTCTCTCCAATAAGTGTATGTTATAGCCTCCGCTTGTGGAGTCTGCCACCAACATTTCCAGAGCTAATTTCTCTAGCACTTCACATTTCCTGGTGGGCCTCTGTTGAGGGTACTCCCTTAGAATACAGGATGACTTCTGGGTGTTGAGATGAGCTGGTGGAAGGAGGTGTGCCCTGCCACCTGGTGGCTAGAGAGGGCACGGTCCACGCTGCTCTTCAGAGCTCTTGAGGGAGGGAGAAAAGGCGGGAGCAGCGGTCCTTGGAAAACCATCTGTCCCTGAGGCAGTGGACCACCGTCTCGAGAATACCAGGCTGCAGCTGGAGGGAGGGGGGAGGCCACGGTCCAGCTTCAAGAACCTTCTGTTCCCGTCTTCCAGGAAATCCTTCCTAAAGCTGGATCCAGTCAACTCTATTAAAGGAACACAGCGGCAGGTGCCTCTTCCTGGAATCGTTGGCTCCCGTTTTTAAAAAAATCACCAGTCAGTTACCTATTCAGCAGTTAACCGGCTCTATCCAATCCCTAAATGTCACCATGAGACCACAGCAGATGTGGACACAGGTCTTATGTCAAGTAGCACAGGATCAATGGGAGGAGGGAACAAAATGAGAGACGGGGGTCAGGCCTGGCTGTGGGGACAGATGCTACAGGTCAGTCCTGAGCAAGAGACCAGATCCCTCTCCCATAGTCAGGACAGTATGCATATGCAGACTCACTTCCGCATACAACTTCATGGTCCTTAGACCCTCCAGCATCCCCCAGGCTACAAGGTCCCTATGCCCCTGCAGCGTCTGAGTAAGACACACTTCCAGCTTGATCTTTCACAGGACTGTCTGCCCCCTGCCAGAGTGCCTGTGGAAATAGGAAATCTTACGCTGGACTTTGTAGGCTGGCTAAGAGTGGTAAGCTAGCTCTTCCCCTTAGGCTGAGTCCAAACAGCGACTGACAAGACAGGCCACTGAGAGGCAGAGACAACAGACACAAACAGGAATTCAGACACAGATACACACATCAAAACGACACACACAAACTCTGGTATGGCCACGAAAATACAGGCAAAACTGCACAGATGTAAAAGCACAAAGACCACTCGACCTACACGCACATCGCTCAAACACTCGTGCGAAAACCCGCGCGGCCTCACGGACACGCACGCTGAGGGCGGGGCCTTCGGGGGCGGGGCCTCCCGGGTCGAGGCTGGGTCAAGGGTCAGAAGGCGGAGGTACGCCCAAGATGGCGGCCTCCATGTGCGACGTGTTCTCCTTCTGCGTGGGCGTGGCGGGCCCGGCCCGGATCGCCGTGGAAGTCCGCTTTGTGAGCAGCGCCAAGGTGAGGCCGCGGCGAATCGTGCCGGGGTTCCCCACCCAGCCCGTCCTTGGAGACAGCCCCGCGGGACCCTATGCCTGCAGCTTAGAGGGTCCTCTGCCGCTTGGACTCTGCTATCCGGCCCCGGGGGCTCCTTGTCGGTACCCGCGTGCAGGCTTCCAGGGCGATCACGCGGTGGCCTGGGGCCCGCGGAGTCTTCGTGCGCTCCCCCTCTTCCCCTGGAACCGGGCCTTTCTGCTAGCTGGGCTGGGGAGCGCCAGGCCGGGGGATATTGCTGCTGGATCCTGAGAGCTGTTGGGCGGGACGTGCCGGGCAGAGGGAGCTGCGGTACTAAAAAGCGTGGGCCATCAAGAATTTTCTGAGTGAGATTTGGGTGGGGGGATTGAGGAGAGAGGCCAGGACACTTCACAAAGGGTCTTGGAGTGCCAAGGAGTTTGGACCGAAGCCCGTGGTAACATTGAAAGGTTTAAATCAAGAGGATGACATTTTGTTTTACTATCGTGTTTTAAAGTTCAGTGTAGAAAAAATTCGAAAGTGCATGTAAGAAAAGGAAAGGTAAAACACTCATAATCTTGTATTTGTACAAATATGTGCATATTAAAGTTATATTTTTAGGCTGCTTTCTGATGCAGCAGTATGTATTTCAATATCAATAATCCTTTTAGGTATTAATTTTTAAGAGTTGAGTAATAGTCTTTCATGGGAGGACCGCTGTTCACTCAACAACTGTTCATTTATGGATCTTTATACTGTGTCTTGTTTTCCATCCCTGAGGTCAAAGATGGTGAAGCTCAGTGTCTGTGCACGCATCCTTTTCTTCTCACCAGCACTAAGTATTTTCTTTCTTGGTTATCTTTATTAGTTGATATGTGCAAAATGATACTGCTTTGTTCTCATTTGTATTTCTTTACTAATGAGGTTGAATAATTTATCATTTGTAATGGCAGTGTGTATCCTTGCTCCTGGCCTGGATGTCAGCCTTCTAGTCATCTGGCTCCTGCTCTCAGCATCATGGTATTCACACAGATCCCCAACCTAACCTTCCATTGTCCTCTTTCCACTCCAGAGGCGTCTGGAGCATCCCTCTCTTAATGTGGTAAATCAACTTCCCTGTGTCCTTGGGCTCCTCACTGCCCACAACTCCATCTCCACCCCAAGGCCTGCAGTGCTCTCATTGGCTCACAGTTTGATGGTGTTTCAGTTCCATCACTCCTGGCAAGCAGAGATATTCACCTTTACTTTCACTTTGCTCATGTCTCTGAACCTCCTCCTTTTTTTTTTTAACTTCTTCTCTCTTACATCACTTCAGCCACTCTCCTTGCCCAGTTGTCCTGTTCTAGCCTTCCATCAAAACCCCAGGTCTGGAAGAAGGGGCTGGCTTCCCTCTCTATGCCCGCAGCTTATGTGCTGCTGCAGAAGAATCATGTACCCAGACTTGGTGACAAGATGGCTTATCCTTTTTGCATCTGTATTCATCAAGTGGGATTGGTTTGTGATTTTTCTTTTTCCTTTATGGTATCTTCCTCAGGTTACCACATCAGAGTTATACTTGGTTTTTTGTTTGTTTTGTGAAATAGAGAAACTTTCCATTTTTTTCTCTCTGTTATTGAATAGTTTAAATAGCATAAGAATTACTTCTTTGGTTCAAGAGAGCTGATTTATGAAACCGTATAGACTGGGGGCCTCATGTGGGGGTGGTTTTTGACCACTTTCTGTTTTGCCTCTATGGATATTGGCAAGAATGATTTTCAAAATTTTGCCAGTTGCTATGCCAGGGATATGACTGGTCACAACAGAAACCTAATCAAATATGATAAATGTCAACCAAGATGCTGTACTAGTACACATCAGGCAGGTGCTGGTGTTGCTTGTTAGTCTATCTTGGCTTCCTTCCTGTTCAATTCACTTTTGGCAATTGATATTTTTCTAGAAAATAATTTAATAAAGAATTTATTTACTGGAGTCTTAAATTTTTATTGTACAGTCTTTTAAAAAAAACATAAGCTTACTTTTCAAATTGCAGATAACTTTGCATAGTTTGTACCCTTTACATTCAGGTTCAGATTCATTTCTCTCCAGGCTTCTTGGTAATATGAATTAGAGCTGTTTTTTTCTTGAAACACTTCATATGTTTTGGGGATGTGTAGTTTCATAGAGGAACAGCTCTGATTCTTCCCTTTGCATTGATTACTAAATATTTCCTCCATTTGGTCCTCCAGAAAGAGGGAGAAAGAGATTAGTGCTTATCCAATATCAAAATTGATGACTGTCAGAAGTAGCGTGGGTCCCTGTTCATAATATCTTTGCGTCCCACGGAGGAAGGCCAGGTTTTCATTTTGCTAGGTTGGGATCCCAGAGGTTACTCAGTGTGGAGGTGGGCTTCTAGAAGGACAACCAAGCTGCATCCACGGCTTTGTCAATGGTTTTGTTCCAGCTGCCCTAGCATGCTATTGGAGCTCCCAGAGTTATTCACAGGGTTGAGATTTGTGGCTCATGGGCCTGTCAGATCTACACATCCTGCCGCTCTGATCTGGGGAGGTGCCCTTGCCTAGCCAAAGCACTAGAGTTCAGAGGAAACGGGGAGCTACCCAGGAGGCCACATGACAGGACATTTCACTGGTGGCTCAGTTATTTTCTTTCTCTCCCTTTTTGTGACAGTTCACTGGCACTACTGGGGCAATTGGCAGGGGCACCAGTCCTCTAAGTGTAGAGTGCACAAAAGTGCCCAGCGGGGCCAGTCACTGCCTGGCTTTTAAAACTGTCTCCTGAGTCCCTTTGTACATTTGAAGTGAATTGAAGTCACTCAGTCGTGTCCAACTCTTTGTGACCCCAAGGACTGTGGCCTACCAGGCTTCTCTGTCCATGGGATTTTCCAGGCAAGAGTACTGGAGTGGGGTACCATTTCCTTCTCCAGAGGATCTTCCTGACCCAGGGATCGAACCCAGGTCTCCCACATTGTAAACAGACACTTTACCATCTGAGCCACCAGGGAAGCACAGTTGAGAGATGGCAATTCAACAGTTGTTTTCTCATCTTTCATCCCATACACGGTGTCTGCAGTGCTTTAGACCAGGACTTCTCACTAACATGCATGTGAATCACCTGGGCATCTTGTTAAAATGCAGGTTCTGATGTGGCAGGTCTGGCGTGGGGCCTGAGGTTGTGCGTTCTAACATCTCCCAGGCGATCCCCATGCTGCCAGTCCATCACCTCATTTTGAGTAGTGTGGCGCATGGGGTTCCCTCACCTGTGCTGTACCATAACATCCTGGAAACTACCTGGTAGGTATTATTATAGTACTCGCTTTTCACATGGTAGACAGATGGAAAAAGGCAGTCGGCTCAACGCTTCACAGCAAGCTAGGCTTAGGACTGGTGCTAGGGTTAGTCATTCCTTCCAGTGTAGCACCTGAGAACTTGTTGGGCACCAGGTACTGTGCTAGGTACTGTGAGTTCCAAGCTGACCAGGGAAGTAGGACACATTCTCCCGAAAACTAGGCCTCCCCGTCCTGCAGTGTAGGATTCTCTGCAACCCTGAGGAGCAGCATCATGACCAGGATCCTGGAGGGGCACGTGGGTGACTCAGAAGGCGGCCCTGTACCACTCGCTAGTACTGGAGGCTCCAGCCTGCTGTGAACCTCTGGCCATGCTAAAAACGCTCCTCTGGGTAGTCCAACATGGTTGCCATGGTGGCTGTCTTCCCATCCCAGCCCTCTGCCCTGGACAGTCTGGAAGATGTGCTACTGAATGTAGGGTAGAACTGCATTTCTGGAGGAGGTGATTATGAAGGGGGCTGACGACGCTCCAGGAGTGACCCTCCTGAGACAGAGGCCTCTGCCAAGAGGGAAGCACGTGGAGGTGAGGAGCCCTTGAAGCTCTGTCCTCTGCCTCTTCTTATGGCCATCCTATTCCTTCTCTGCCCTTTTAGGGAAAGGGGCTGTTTGCCACACAGCTGATCCGGAAGGGGGAGACCATATTCGTAGAACGGCCCCTGGTGGCTGCGCAGTTTCTCTGGAATGCACTTTATCGCTACCGAGGTGAGCTCATCTCGCCCACTCTGAGGGCCGCTGTGCCCAGCAGCCTTGGCGCCTGGAGGAGAGCATAGATATCCCTGATAGTCTCTGGGACTCCCGGTGTCGGGAGGGAAAGCACATCTTCTCTTGGAGAACTGTGCCTGAGAACCATGCCCCTGTCTAATCTCAGGCCGTCTGGGGCTGTGAGCCTGTAGCAAAGAAGCTGTTCCAAACGGTACCCTGGAGGAGGCCTGTCACTCAGGTGGACGCAGCGCCATCCTGAAGGGCTCTGTGCCAAAGTGGAGCCACTACCAAGAAGAGACCACATGCCCCCTGTTCAAAAAAGGCTGCATTAGGGATCACAAACAGCATGCTCTTAGCTTTCCAGCCACTCGCTTTTTTCACCCTTCCCTTGGGCTAGAGAAAAATCTCTGAAAGGAGGGTCAGTCAGCTCCAGAATGTGGGGAAAGCCCAGTTTTGGGGAGGGGTGGAGAGCCCCATAGACTAAGTCCCATTGAGAAGCAGGGAGAGTCTGCCAGGTGGGGTGGGGACTGCAGAGAGGGAAGAAGGTATCATCTATCTTTGAATGCATGTGAAATTGATTCATTCGCTCCATTCTTTAACATAGTCATTCATTTACTCACCCCTTAAAACATCTGCTGTGAGCCAGGTGCTGTCGTAGCCCCGCGGATATTGCTGTGAAAGGACAGATGCAGCCCCTGCTCTGAGACACACTGTCATGTCTGGCTCTCTCCCCCAGCCTGTGACCACTGTCTTCGGGCACTGGAGAAGGCAGAGGAAAACGCCCAGAGACTGACTGGGAAACCAGGCCAGGTTCTGCCTCACCCCGAGCTGTGCACTGTGCGCCAAGACCTGCACCAGAGCTGTCCCCACTGCCGGGTGAGCAGCCCTGGGGCCGAGCTGAAGTCCTGGCTGGGGAGACGGGAGTGAGCGCGGACCTGGTCATGGCCCTCAGAGCCCCCAGTGGAGGGAAGACATTGAAAAGCCTTGAGTACTACTCCAGTTTCGTCCACGCGGTTCCAGTCCCACTGCCCAGAAAATAGGCTTGTTGGGAGCTTGCCCTCTGCCTCGGAGCCTGGCAGGGCCCTTCCCTGTCCCCGAGAAGCAGCTCTCCTTCCCACGGTTTTAAAGCCTGGGGCAGGTGCTCCTCTCACATGCCCCCAGAGCACTGAGTGCTTCCTCGTCTCATAATACTATAATGCCACTGACTGCTGCTCAGGGGCTGTTTGTGGGAGGAGTGAAGTTAGAGGAGGTGAGGCCACACAGGTGTCTGTGCCTCACCCCAGGCCAGATCCTTGGGTGCTGACCTCCACCTCCCCCAACAGGTGACGTACTGCAGTGCAGAATGTCGACTGGCCGCAGCTGAGCAATACCATCAGATCCTGTGTCCAGGCCCCTCCCAGGATGACCCCGCGCATCCTCTCAATAAGCTGCAGGAGGCCTGGAGGTAGGTAGCATTTCCTCTCTTCTCTCCTTTATCCTTTCCTCCTTGCGTGTCTTCACGGTGCTCAGCAGATGCAGCCATCTTTCTTAAGTTACCACTGCCTGGATTTTTCCTCCATTCTTAGGGCCAAACAGAGGTCATTTCACCTATTTCCCCTGCCTTAAATCTGAGCTGCCAGCCCCACCATCCTCAGCATTTTACACACTCCCAGAAGAGCCTCATTAAGCCCATAGAGATATAAAATCCTGCCCATGTCCTTGCCAGTAGCTTTCCCTCTTTGGTTATGAATGGGATTGGTAGGAAGGATTCTCTATAGCAGTCAGACCAGGCTTTCCTGAATTCGGCTACTGGGAAGGGAATTTCTAGGCCAAACCTTTATCTTTCTCCCCAGGAGTGTTCACTACCCGCCTGAGACTGCAAGCATAATGTTGATGGCCCGGATGGTGGCCACAGTGAAACAGGTGAGCCCACCTGATCTTCCGGAGAAAGCTGACTCTGGCCTCATTCAACCCTTGACCTCAGTTTCCTTCTTACTTTAAGACTCTGGCTTGGATACAGAGTTCTTTCTGGGCCTCTCAAAGAAGAGCTGCTTGCATGTACACCTTAGGAGTAGCTATCCATAAATCTGGCAGGGGGAGGGGGGCTTATCTTGGCTGTGATCTTTGATCTATGAGATGACTGCCTGTGCAGCAGCAGTTCATGCGTGCCATTTATAAGCATCACCTTTTCAGGATTGTATCTCTTTAGGTACAGCAAGAGAAGCTGCTCTGACCCCTTCTTTAATACTGTTGCTCCTCAGCCTCATTCTATTTTCCCAAGTGTCGTGAATTGGCTAGCTTGGCAGCAGCTGGGGAGATGGTTGGGTATGGGCAGGGCTGGGAGGAAGAGTCTACCTAGAAGCTAATGTGTGATGGTGTTTCTCTGAGGGCTGGGGCTTTGGAATGACAGCCGACTCTTCCCACAAGGGCGGGAATGACAGTAAAGAAGAGGGTGTCTGTGAGTCCATCTGTGCACATGCATGCATGGGCATGTATCAACCTGACCTTGAAGTATATTTGTTCACTACAGGCTAAGGATAAGGATCGTTGGATCAGGCTCTTCTCCCAGTTCTGTAATAAAACTGCTAATGAGGAGGAGGAAATTGTCCATAAACTCCTAGGGGACAAATTCAAGGTTGGTCTCCCCCCATGATCCTCCCACCCCTGCTAGTAGCCTGGGCTGTCTATGGCTACCTGGAGGAAGCTTCACACTTGCTCCCTTCCCAGTCACAGGAAGAAGTTCGCGCCTGGGTCCAAAAATCTGTTCAGAGACTTGTATTTCTGTTGCTGTTTAACTTCATAACCTAATGTGGACTTAAAATTGCAAAGTGGGGTGATGACCAAGGATAGAGGGGCTGGGTGCCCTGATATGGGAGGCAGGACCCCATAATCGGATAGCAGTGGGCAAATCAAGTGTAATGAAAAATGGAGGGTTGAGGGGGTCTTCAGGTTAGGAAGTGGGGTGAAATAGACTTCTAGTTGCCCATGTACTGAGCACTCGCTTCAGATCAAAGAGTTATGCATTCTCCCCGAGGAGAGCAGAGTTCTGTGCAGGAGCTGCCTGAAGGGGGAGGCAGGTGTAAAAGGGCTTTTGGGTCAGGCCTTCCTGCACTGAATCTGGGGAAAGGAGGGGAGCGTTAAGCTGCTCTGGAGGGTGGTGCTGGTATAAGTGCTAGAAAATAGGAATTTGGGGTTTGCTACCCTGGGTTGGAAGAAACCAGCAGACTGCCAAGGCTCTTTGGAGATCAGGACTCCATGGCTTTCTTTTGCCCCCTGGGAAAGCTGTCTTTAGAGCTCACCCTTTTCCTTCCCTTACATGGTTTTCTGGGCCCTGCCTGGGTGCTAAGGGGAAACCCCAGAGCTGCAGGTCTCTCCCTGCTTTCCCTAACCCAGGGTCAGCTGGAGCTACTGCGGAGACTCTTCACAGAGGCGCTTTATGAAGAAGCACTCAGCCAGGTGAGTGGGAAGGTGGGACCAGTGGCCTCCCAGTCACTCCAGCCCTCTGGGAGCAACCAGGGCAGCGTGTCCGCCTGGGACAGGTAAGCAAGAGCAGACCTGGTCTTACGGAGTTGGGGTGGGACTGACTCACAACAAGCTTCCTCAACAGAGTTGTATCAGGAAGAAGAGCAAGTGGCTGCCCACTGAGTGCCCTTCTCCTTTCTCCCCACAGTGGTTCACTCCGGATGGATTCCGGTCTCTCTTTGCTCTTGTTGGGACCAATGGCCAAGGAATTGGGACCAGGTTAGGAGAGAATGTTCCAGAGCTCTTGGACTTGTCCCTCAGGGCTGGGGTGGAAGATTGAGAAAAGTAGCCAAGCTCCTTTCAAGACTAGGGTGGGGCAGGGTGTAACTCTGGCCAGAATGCTGGACTAAACTCAGGGGCGAGGGTCAGACAGACCGAGTCTTTCTTGGGAACACTTAGTTGGGAAAGGACACACCTACCCACCCCCACCCCCTCTCGGGAGAAAGAAATGGACTTAACTTGCTTGGAGGTGGAGAGCCCTGTGAGCTGGGTCTTTCTCCTCTCCAACCATGGCTGCCTGGAACCCCCAGCTCCCTGAGCCAGTGGGTCCATGCCTGTGATGCTCTGGAGCTGAAGCCTCAGGACCGTGAGCAGCTGGACGCCTTCATTGACCAGCTGTACAAGGACATCGAGGCAGGTTGGTGAGATGGAGCCTTGGCTTCACCTGACTTTGGAAGCCCCCATCAGTCAGTTGGTGGACACAGTCTTCCCCCAGGGAGCTCTGAGTTCATGGTTGGGGAAGGTAATCCCTGTGTGAAGCTTCATGCCTGTCTGCAGGGCATACATGAGAAATGGCCCTGCAGTCCATGCAGAGGCCTCATGCGGGGGGTGGGGGAGTGCCAGATCGTGCGTTGGTATCATAAAGAGGAAAGCAAGCTTGTGCCTCAGAGAAGCATTGTCAGGTAAATGGGAGTGACTGGGTGGCAGACAGTGGAGCCATGCCTGTCCTTATAAGCCCACTTTGCTTTTCCTACCTATGACATGGATGTAATACCACCTGCATACGACTGTCTTACAGCAACCGGCGAGTTTCTTAACTGTGAAGGATCTGGCCTCTTTGTGCTGCAGAGCTGCTGTGAGTCCTGGCATTGAGAAGGCGCAGCCTCACGCTGCAGTCCTCCTCTGTTGGTCCCTTCTGGGCTGGTCGAGTTGAGTCTGGGAGTGGGATTAGGGCTGAGCTGGAGGATTTCCGCTTGGTCTCCCATATCACTTTTCATTCATTTATTGGACTGCTCATGCTTTCCAGTGGGCTGGCCCGGTGCTAAGGCAGGGCACAGAGCTCTGATTCTTGCAGAGGGAACCCTGGGTCTTGCCCCACCACTGCCCTGTGAGTCCTGAGTGTCCTAAGAACCCAGGAGGAGCTCAGGCTGGAAGGCAGTCTCATCAGCACCTGATGGAGGGACAGAGCCAGTTCAGACTGTTTTTCCAGATCCCAGCCTCCCACCCTCTGCTCTCCTCACCGCAGACCTTTCCTCCCAGGCTCTGGGGACACTACTTTTCCTAAACTAGGCTCCCAGCTGTTACCAGTGACAGACAGGCCTGAGTTAAGTTTCCGGCACGGGCATCCCTTTCACAGCCCTGTCCCTCCCTTTGTGAGACACTGGGAACAGCTGAGGATCAAGGGGACCAGTGAGGAGAAGAGCAGGGCCAGGCATGGCAGGTGGGGCAGGGCAGTGATGTGGGAGCACATCTGGGCCTGTGCTCTTCAGGAAAGAGCGCTGAACAGGGAGACAGGACACCGGGGCCCGGGGACCTGCATCAGCCCAACAGGGATCAGAGAACAAGAAAAGACAGGGCCCAGGGCTCTGCACAGTTAAGGCTGTTAGTTTTCTTAGTCAACAATCCTCATTATCTGCCTCTCATGACCCAGGCAACCACAGCTGTGTCCCCAATGCAGAGACCTCCTTCCCAGAAAACAACTTCCTTTTGCATGTCACCGCCCTGGAGGATATTAAGCCAGGAGAGGTGAGGGGGCAAGTAGCTGTGGGGGTGGGTGGGCAGGAGGCCTGGCAAGTTCTCTCCAGGAATCAGGAGCAGCAGTGGCTCCAGCCCCAGGTTCAGGCTGTTGGGTTGAATCCCTTCATGCTGCAGGACCTTAGTCTTGCCTGTGAGTGTGCTCTGACCCCACCTCACTTCAAAAAATAACTCCAGAAAGCCTCAGCAGTGTTTGAGAGAGCACTGTGTGCCTGAGTTCTTGTGTCCAGCTGCTTTTTGATCAAGGAATCTGCAGCTTCTAAGGAAACAGGAAATGGCCCTTTGTGGCTTGGACTATGGGTTGCTAATGTGGTTTGGGGTCCTGGCTGTTAGAGCAGTACACAGAGCCTGCTTGAAACTTCTTTCAGGGCAAGTAGCTTCACAGCAAGATAACCTCTGCCCCAGCCACAGACAGACCTCGGCCATGGCCTAAGGCCCAACCATAGCCCCCAGTTCAGACTGTCAAAGCCTCACAGTCCCATCCCTGCTCTGAGCACAAGGGGATGGATTGGGGTGGCCTGCCCTTTCGCTGAAGGGCAGCTCAGGCTCCTGGGGACGAGGCAATGGTTGGACACGGGGCAGAGGTTGGGGAGGCCCTAATCCCACCTGTTAGAAAGACCATCAGCCCAACCTCTCTTGTGCCCCTTAGGAAATCTGCATCAGCTACTTAGACTGCTGTCAGCGGGAGCGAAGCCGCCACAGCCGCCACAAGATCCTCAGGTGCCAGCGGGGGCTGCGGTGGGCAGCGGGGCTCTGGGGTCCTCCATTCCAGTGGCTGCCTGACTGCCCTCACCATCGTGCCCCCTCGCCCTCTGCAGGGAGAACTATCTGTTCGTCTGTTCCTGCCCTAAATGTCTGGCAGAGGCCGATGAGCCCAACATGACCTCTGAGGAGGAGGAGGAGGAAGAGGAGGAGGAGGAGGGAGAGCCGGAAGATGCCGAGCTGGGGGATGAGATGACTGATGTGTGATGTCACCCTGCTCAGAAGCACTCCTACCCCAAACCCTGCAGAAGAGGGGGCCTTTCCCCAGAGCAGAGGCTTGGAAGGAACACCCCACTCCTGTCGCCCACTTCCCCCCCATTTCAGCACTCTTTCTGCCGGAGGGTAAGACAGGCTGGACCCTAGGCCCTCTCCCCCCGCCGGACCTCACGCCCGGACACTGCTGCTGCGTGGCTCAGGCTCTGCGCTGTCACTGAGCCGCTCAGAACTGGCTTCCCCCTGAGGTTCGGATGTAAGTGGCTGGAACCAAGGTCAGGGCCTAACAGTGTTCTTCCCCATGGCCCCACTTACTCATCCGCTTGAGGCTTCAGCCCTCTCAACTCAGTATGGGGGGAGGGGGGCAGTAACAGAGTGGCAACCCGAGAACACCCTGACTCCACTGAAGAAGAGAGGGGCCAAGATGCCCTTACCGACTTCCCTACCTCCCACTGTTGTAGCCTGACCACTGGCACAGCCTAGAGAGGCAGGAGTGGGGAACTGGGCCCCACTGCACCTTCTCTTAGGCGCTCTGTGGGGAGCACTGAACCACGGGGATTACCCCCCTCTCCCCACCTCACCCATCGTTTAGACATCGGGGAGTAGCGATTAGCCCCTCCCCCAGAATCTCTGTACTTGTGCCTTTCCTCTAGGCCCTGGTACAGTGGCTAGCCTCACAGGGTCTGGAAGAGGTGTCTGCCTCCCTTGGGAGGGGTATGGGGGGATCAGCACCCCTCCTCTTACCCTCATCCATTTAGGACTCTAGCAGCATAGCTGAGACTTGGGGGGTGAAAGGCCTCTGCTCCCTAACTGAGGATGTTCTAGAGTCTTCTAGAACTTTGATCAGTGAGGGGCTCTCCTGGTCTCAATCTCCATCTTTAGGATCTCCACAGAGGAACACAAGTCTTCCAGAAACCTAGAAGAGCTGGGCTGGATACTCAAGATTAGCCCTGACTGTCTTCCTCCTCCCCAGATTAGCACCACCCCTTGCTCTTGGGTTGGAAGCTGTGGAAATTGTAACCTGTCACCCGCAATTCTTTTCTGCCCCCCTTCCCTGAGGGGCCTGCCGCATGCCCCTGCTGAGGGATCCTAGGGAGGCCAGGTGCCGCCGCATGGGCCCTTTCTTGGATCATGAGCAGGTGGAATCTGCCTGAATAGCCTATTGGGTTCTTAATTCTTCAGAGCAGCCAGCACCCCCTCCTCCCCCCCTGCCCACTGTTCTCAATAAAACATGAATGGTGACAGGCCTTTACAGGAATGCTTTGTGGAGGATGGCTTGACAAGCAGGCAACAGTCACGTGGATGGTCCCAGAATGCATAGGACAGAGCGGTGACGGCAGGAGATGGGAGCTCCAGCTCCCCAGTTTGGATTCATCCCTCGTCTCGTCTATATCTGCTGTGCAAACGTTTCTCAGGTCTAAGAGCAGGGCTCCTCTGAGGTCCAGTGTGGATCCCCAGGACCAGACTACAGAACAAGGAGGCTTTTCCTCGGGGGCTGAACCACCGCTTCCTGAGTTCTTGAGCAGGAGGCTGTCGGGATCCAGGATTAGCAGTCTGAGCACTGGTCCTGAAGGACCCTGGGCAAGCCTTGTACCCTCTCTGGGCCTCAGTTTCCTCCCTTCAAAACAAGAGCGTGGGACCAAGTGAGTGTTTGAAGCCCCCCACCCCACCCCTGTGTGCTTTACTCTAGGACACAGTTGCAACCCTGATGAGAGGCTTTATTGCTAAAAAGTCACTGAGGGTTTATTAAGTCCTCAAACACCAGCTCCTTACACCATTCCAGCAATTGCTGTGAAAGACTCTGGGTGGGGAGGCTGGAGCCAGGTGGGATGTGACAGCTTTCAGATGGCTCTCAAACCACCTGCTGTTGGCCCCTTTAGTTTCAGACCCGAGCCCACCAGCCCCCGGGCCTGGCTCTTGCCTCTTCCCATAGCATGAGACACCTTAGGAGCCCAGGGGAGGAAAGGCCAGTGGTGTGGCTTCCTTTAGCTGAGCCAAGGCCCAAGCCCTTTTCCTCTGCCTGGCTCCACCAGTTCCCAAATGCTATCCCCAAATCCTGAACAGCAGAATTCCTGGATTTTCCCTTCTCAGCCTAGAGTTGCTTATGGCTGGAATGTGGGACCAACTCTTCTACCAGAAGGTCCAGGGCGGTTGCAGCAGCTCAAAGGTGGGGATGCTGGTGACATTGACTGGGATGGAAATGATGGCCCAAGGCAGCCCATGCTGTTCCAGGGAGCGGCGGATCATGTAGCTGGGAGGGCATGGAGAGAGGTGGTGATGGTCACTTTCTCGGCACCCCATCATGCCCCACTGTCCCCATTACTTTGGGAGTTCCAGAGCCTGAGGACTTTTTTGGCCCTCCAACCAGGGCACCCCAAGGTGAGGCTTGTGGGTAGGGACTAGTAATTGCCCTTGACCTCCCCGAGTTGTGGCACCTAGTTTGGTGCTAATACAGCCAGAGACAAGGACCCCTCACCCATCTCGGCCGAGCAGGAAGAGGGCGGGGATGTCAGCTGTGCGCTGGGTACTGTCTTGGATCATCTCCACGTAGAAGCTGTCATTGTCAACCGCGTTGTCAGAGATGATCACTGCCCGCCCGCCGTGCTCCTGCACCACCCGGGTCTTGGACAGGAAGGAGCAGCCCCTGGAAGAGGTGATGATGAGACCAAAGAAAAGGCAGGGGAGCTATCCCCTCCCCAGACCACCACCCTGGGAGGGTGCAAGAAGGACCAATCATGGAGGATTATTTTTTTATAGAGGCTCACAAGTAAATGGCCAAAGGCCTGGATAATTTTAAGACATTTCTTAAAAGATTCTTAAAAAGATGAATTATTTAAAAACAGTTATTTCAAAGTATCACCACCAACACTGATCTCAGACTCTCCCCTGGTGCCTCTGCCTGTCCGCGCCTTACCCCCTCTCCACCAGCGCGATCTGGTCCTGGATGAAGAAACCGTTGCTGAGTTCCCCGCAGGCCTCTGAAGGTTCCGCAGGGACAAGGTGAATCTGCTCATACCTTGTGTGCTGAAAGATATTTAAACAGGTGAAAGTGTGGGGAGGGGTTAGGACTGAGCTGATCATTCCATCATATCAGCTCCTCACAAAATGAGAAGGAAATGCGTGATTTCTGTGTGCTGGACACTTGAGCACTTTTACTCAATTCTCAAAATTGTCTGGTTGTCCTATCCCACCCTCCCCTTTTTTTTTTTGGTCAAATCTTTATTTATTTTTTCTCCACCCTCCCTTTCACAGACACAGGGAAGTTGCTGTGGACCCAGAGTCATGTATTAATAGTTCAGCAGTGGAGCTAGCAGAGCCTTTGGCTTTTTTTTTTTTTAACTACTTCATGTCCCTAAGAAGAAGAGTTTCCCTCTGTGATGCCCAGGTCTGTATTATACCCAGAGGAACAGCCGGAAGCCCTGCCTTCCTGGCTCTATAGCCCCTGGAAGACAGAGCAGAATTCTGCCCCCTTCTCTGTCCCAGCACTCAGGTATTGATTGAATTGATGAAGGTCACCTCAACTTAGTAGGGGGAAATGTGGAGACAGCATCAGATGTGAGGGGGCCTCCCTGAACTTACAAAGATACCACCAAAGTCCTTGGCAGGCGTGGCTGTGAAGATGTAGCGAATGTCCCCAGGACTCAGCACTTGAAAGTACAAATAATCATGGATGCGTAAGCCTGAAAGGTAAAATGTACAGGTGAGAAGCCTCCGGGGGAAAAGCTGGTTTCAGGTTCAGATCATGGACCCCATGCCTTCAACAGGCTGGCTATGGTCTGGGCCCAGAGACCCAGCTTCAGCCAACTGTGTCCTCACAGTAGGTAGTATAGATGGTCTCTGCCCTGGGGAGGATAGAGCTGATGCAGACAGTTAGTGACCCCAGAGGTTTACAGCTGCTGCTGCTTACACAGGTGAGCCAGGGAGACTGAGAGTTCCAGTGTTACCTCTCTGAGGGTTAATTCATCTTTGCTCTGAAGCAGACTTTAGAGTTTCAAGGTGGTAGATGTGGTAGCTGTTGTAAAAAAAAAAAAAAAAAGTCTGGTTCCACTGCCATTCCCCCCTCGTCCAGTCACTACCATTTCTTGTCCTAGCTGATGCAGCTTTTTAACTGGTCTATCTTAGCCTGTATTCTTGCTCCCTAAGGTCCATTCCCCTAACAACTCCCAGGAATTTCCTTAAAACACCTTAAAGCAGATGTGATCATATCACCACTGCCAGAGCGTCAATACTCTTCAAGGACTGCCTTTTGCACTTAAAGCCTAAACTCTAGTCTGCAAGGCCCTGCTTGATCTGGCCGTTGGCAGCTACCCCAACCTCATCTCTTCCCTTCCTGTGTTCTAACTACACTGGCCTCCAGTTTCTTCACATCTCCAAGTCTTCTTGTAAGTTCCCTCACCATACCACACCTCTACCTCTTTATAGGGCTCACTCCTATTCATCCATCAGATCACTTTCTCAGAGAAACCTGCCCTGTGACTGCCCTCCTTTATGCCCATTCAAAAATGTACTTTGTCTCCAATGACACTTTTAACATAATTTGGAATTATTTTTGTTTGTTGTCTCTCTCCTGCACTAGAACAAGGACTTAAGTTTGTGATTTCATTCCATACTGTGTCCACCTTAACCAACATAGTGGCTAGACTATAACTCGTGCTCTAAAAGGTTGTTGAGTGAATGAACAACTATTTCCAGCAGGGAAGTGCCAGAACAACTAGATTTTTCTGGGATGTGGATCTCTTTAGTACCTAAGTGTAATGTTTTACCTGAACTTAAGTGGCTGGATTCCTTAGCCCAGAGAGATTGAGTAGCGTGAAAGGGTGGAAACTTCTGCCACAAGTCAGGGCTTGTGTCAGGGCTGGGATCAACTGTGGCTTTAGCTGTCCTTTTCTACATCCTAATCAGCCACCAGGTAGAGGTCCACTGGTTGGTACTGGGCTACACATACAGCCTTTTGTCCTGGGAGTGAAGGCTTCCAGTCAAATAGAGATACACTCCCAGGAGGCCTTCCTGGATTAGCACTAAAATTCCCCTCCTCCCTACACATCTTTGCCTAGCCTTTGTATCCGCTGATCCGTGTAAATTAAGTATAGATACACACATGTGCTCACGTATGTATATGGGTGTATGTTTATGTTCTCGTGTAGATGCAAACAGGTTTAGTGTGTGCGTATGTGCTAAGTGCGTGTAAGCCCACGTACAGCAACGTGTGGTCCCATTTATGTATGTGAGTGCTCACATATTTCCAGCTTGTAGTATTCCTGTGAGTGTGAAAGTCGCTCAGTCGTGTCCGACTCTGCGACTCCATGGATTATACAGTCCATGGAATTCTCCAGGCCAGAATACTGGAGTGGGTAGCCTTTCCATTCTCCAGGGTCCCATTTATGTATGTGAGTGCTCACATATTTCCAGCCTGTAGTACCCCTAGGTGTTCCTTGTTCTTCGCCCCCGTCAGCCACCTAAGTCGGCGCTAGTGGGGGTAGGGGGAGCCTTCCTTCGACGTGGGTAGCTGGGGACTCACAGCCCAGTCTCAGGCCGCGCCCAGTTAATGTCCCTGGGGACCACTACCCACCCACTCCAGGTGCCGGTGTCTGGACCTGCCTTGCTCCGAATTCGCGGGGTCCCCAAGGTGACCCGTGGCCCCCGGCCCAGGACGCGCTCAAGCTGGTCCGCCAGCCCCGCCCTGAAGCGTAGCCCCGCCCGTTGCTGCTCACCGTGGGCCGCGACGCACGCGGGGAGCCAGAGCACGAGACAACACCAGCCCGCGGCGCCGGGGACCATCTCCAGGGCCCGGCCGGGCGCCGCGCTTCTTCCAGCCACCCCGCCGCGCGTAGCTAGCCGGACTTCGGCCTGACAGCTGCTCTGGCCTCCCGCCCCCGGACCCGCTCACGCCGTCGGTTGGCGGACCGGAATGAGGCCTAGGACTGATTGGCTCTGAGGCCTGCTTATGTAGCCACATTTTCCGCCCCTACGCCCTAGCCCACTTCCTATTGGTCGAGAGAAGTGAGGCCGAGGACTGATTGGTCTAAATTGTTAACTGCAACTGCCGGCCCCCGCCCCAGCATTTCTCTTTCTGGGTTAGACTCTGCAGGACCTCTCAGGCAGAGGGCGGGCCTGGGAGGCCGCGGGAACGGAGAATGGAGACCCGCAGGACTCGCCTCAGCCCCGAAAGACTTGGCTAGTCGGCTCGTGCGTCCTCGGCCGAATCCTCACCGCGGCAGCTTCGCAAGACAACGATTTATCTTCTAACTGTGCTTTCCTTTTTCCCATCCTCTTCTTGGGAAGGCATTCGTCTAGCGCCCAGGTGGTCTCGGGCGACCCCTGCTCTGCTCATCCTCTGCCTAGTTCCACTGGCGTTTGTGCGGTCGTAGTCAGTAGGCTCTGGGGATGTACCAGTAGGCCTGATGTACCCGACACTCGAGGAAGCTCTGACAATGCCAAACCAGAAAACGAGCATTCGGGCCAGGTGCCCACGTGTGATGTTGGACACCTAACCCCTCAGCCTCAGTTCCCTCGTCTGTAAAGTGGGCGTGATCGTGGTACTACCAAAACGATAGTGTGTAACAACGAGCTCACTCACGTCAAATGCTTACTTAGTAAAGGCCTGTCTCTCAGTCACCAGTCAATAAATATATGCGTTTATTGCATCCCTTGGTCTCGGGAGATAGGGGGAATGGAATTAGAGTTAGTGGCTAACGCGGCCAAGCAAGGGTTCTACATGCTCAAAAATAATGGCACCATGGAAAACCGGCGAACCTTCCCTTACCAACGATTCTCGTAGCTCTCACCGAGGCCCAGCCTCTGACCCTTCTAGCCACGCCGACTCTATGGTAGCGAACCATAGAGTGGCGGAAGTGGCCCACCCCTTCCTCTCCCGGTCCAACGGCTTTGTGAAGCTTCTGGGGATTTCTCTGCCGCGGAGCATTGTGGGGTTGCTGGGCGTCCCGGGCGCGGAGAAGAGGAGTAGCCGGCCACTGGATAAGCTTACAAGATGATGGTGAGTCGCATCTCAGTCATCCGGCTCCATCCGCTGCCATCTGGTCGGTAGCTGGCGCCGCCTGGCCTAGACTAGTCTCGTAGAACCTTCTCCTGCTTATTGACTCGGTTCTCGCTCCGACCCTCTGTCTGTGAAGGACCCCGGCCCGCTACCGCCTGGTGGGCCCGGGCCCGGAGCAGCTGCCCTCAGCAAGGGTTTTGTGGGGGTCAAGAGGAGGCTCCGGTCGGGCCGGCTGGGGACTACAAGTCCCAGGGTGCTTCGGGGCCTTGAACCTGCGTCGATCACCCGGTTTTCCGAGCCCCCCATAATCTTGACCTGGGTCAAATGACTGCGGGTTGAGCGTGCATACGCGGTCCAGGGCCAGACTTGGAAGCTCTGGCTGTCTTGAAAAATGCGGATGTGAAGGAGGGTGCTTCCTATAAACGGCAGAGGCAGCATGGGGACGGAGCCCAAGGAGAGCTGTGGTCTCTCATTGCCCCGCTCCCTGCCACCTTGCTGCTGCATAATTGAAAACAGATTACTCCGCTCATCATTCCTTCATTCATTAAGTAAACGCATTTTGTTGTTCAGTCGCTCAGTCCTGTCTGACTCTCTGCGACCCCATGGACTGCAGCACGCCAGGCTTCCCTGTCCATCACCAACTCCCGGACTTGCTCAAACTCATGTCCACCGAGTCGGTGATGCCATCCAACCATCTCATCCTTTGTCGTCCCCTTCTCCTGCCCTCAATCTTTCCCAGCATCACGGTTTTATCCACTGAGTCAGTTCATCGTATCAGATGGCCAAAATATTGGAGCTTCAGCTCCAGCATCAGTCCTTCCAGTGAATATTTAGGACTGATTTCCTTTAGGATTGACTAGTTTGATCTTGCAGTCCAAGGGACTCTCAAGAGTCTTCTCCAGCACTCAGCCGCCTTTGTGGTCCAGCTCTCAGATCTGTACATGATTACTGGAAAAACCTTAGCTTTGACTATACAGACCATTGTCGACAAAGTGATGTCTCTGCTTTTTAATATGCTGTCTAGGTTTGTCATAGCTTTTCTTCCAAGGAACAAGGGTCTTTTAATTTCATGGCTGCAGCTACTATCCGCAGTGATTTTGGAGCCCAAGTGAATAAAATCTGTCACTGTTTCCATTTTTTCCCCATCTGTTTGCCATAAAGTGATGGGACTGGATGCCATGATCTTTGTATTTTGAATGTTAAGTTTTAAGCCAGCTTTTTCACTCTCCTTTTTCACCTTCATCAAGAGGCTTTTTAGTTGCTTTCTGCCATTAGGGTGGTGTCATCGCATGGCTGAGGTTATTGCTATTTCTCCCAGCAATCTTGATTCCAGCTTGAGCTTCAGCCAGGCATTTTGCACGATGTACTCTGCGTATAAGTTAAATAAGCACGGTGACAGTATACAGCCGTGACATACTCCTTTCCCAGTTTGAATTAGTCCATTGTTCCGTGTCTGATTCTAACTGTTGCTTCTTGACCTCATACAGGTTTCTCAGGAGGCAGTTAAGGTGGTCTAGTGTACTTATCTCTTTAACGTTTTTCCACAGTTTGTTGTGATCCACACAGTCAAAGTCTTTAGCGTAGTCAATGAATCAGAAATAGATGTTTTTCTGGAATTCCCTTGCTTGTTCTGTGATCGAGCAGATGTTGGCAATTTGATCTCTAGTTCCTCTGCCTTTTCAAAATCCAACTTGTACATTTGGAAGTTCTTGGTTCACATACTGTTGAAGCCTAGCTTGAAGGATTTTGAGCATTATTACCTTGCTAGGATGTGAAATAAGCACTGCTGGGTGGTAGTTTGAACTTTTAGTACCTACTGAATGTACTAGGCCCCTAGTACAGCTTCTGAGGTGCAACTTCTCAACTAGGAGAATGGGCAGGGCAGTGGGGATGATGCATTAGAGGTGAGAAGACCCAGCCTCTGACCCTGTCTGCCCTTCCAGATGTGACATTAGATGGCTTTTCTAGTTGGCCACCTAATTCTGGGTCTCAATTTCTTTAGGGAAGCAGGTGAATCCTGGAGGCTGTCTGTAGCCCTCCCCTACCCCCTTCTGTGGCATCCCTTTCTCCAACTCTACAGGTACCTTCCATGGGTCCCAAACAACCTCGGTGATGTCCCCCGAGTTGCTGTTGAACAGGGCCAGCTCTTAAGTGTTTGAGGTAAAACCCTGACCTGTGGTTCCTGTGCACTTGGCAGGTTGCTTGTCCATTTTTATCAGTCCAGCTCAGTTCTCTGTTCTTCTCCTGCTTCCTCAACTTCTGCCTGACCTAGTCATATGTCAGACTGACAGCTGTCAGGTGTGCAGTCTACCAAATGCCCTGAGAATGCTGCTTGTGCCCGAGACAGTAGGAACCTGGCGTTACTCTGTGTACCCTCTCCCTTTCATACACCCAGTACTGCCTTTTTCAGTCGGTCTTCAATGGTACCTATTCCCTGAAGTCATCTTCATCTCATGCAGTGGCAGCATAGTAGAGCACTTGAGAGTAGGGGCTCTGGAGCCACACCGAATGCCTATGTTTGTAATTAACTGTGCCACTTAATGGACGTATGACTTCGAGTGTGGTATTATATTTCCGGCCCCCAAAGTTCTTCTGACTTGCGATAAAACCCTTCACCAAGAGGCCCCAGCCCACCACCTCAGCTTTTTCCTGAACTGACCCCTGGTCTGTTTCCTTGATTTTTGACTTTTTATAGCTCTCCTTTTTGAGTATGAAACTTAAGTCACCAAGAACTCTTGCTGTTATTGTTTGGTACCTGGTGTTGAGTTGGTACCTGACACTCTGGAAGCCAATTGTGATTGAAAAAGAGGTAGGAGGGTTCCTCAAAAAGCTCAGTCCTGTGACTTCGGTACAGCCACACAGAAGGTATTGGTATGTCCTTGCCTTTGTGTTCAGCACTGCATGCCTTAGCGTATGAACACCTGTGGTTATATAGAGCATCAGGCTAAATAATGCTTATTAAAAGTTATTAAGGAAAAGGAAGATCATTAAGCTGAAATTAGCAAGCCTTTCATGGTAGATACCCTTGGCAGATTATTGGATCCTGCTGTTGTTTCTTCACTTGAGTAAAAACGAGGTTGGAAAGTAACAAGGACACGAGCTGGGCTTGCCCTTGGAGGACTGACAGAGAGGCACCGTCCTGGTAGACCTAGCTTGGCTCAGTCCAGTCCTGCTGCCTTTTCCTCCCCACAGGATCTCTGTACCCAGCCTGCCATTTCTGTAGGGCCTATACAGCATAGAACTTGGGACAACGTGGGCAGCGGCTTCCAAGCCCTTCCTGCTTGTACTTAGGAAGTCTCAGTGAATTTAGTGTCACCGTACTGCTGATGCTTTTCCAAAAATAAGGACTGGTTGCCACCGTACTTCATGATGTGTATACAGCACTTTCAAGTGTATTTGGCCCTTGAATAACTCCCGAAGTTAGGGGCCCAGATTCTGCTAAGTCAAAAGTTTGCATATGATTTAGTCAGCCCCCATATCTTGATTTCTTTGTATCTGAGGATTCAACCAACCTCATGTGGTGGTGTACTGTAGTATTTACTGCTGAAAAAAAACTCAGGCATAAGTGGACCTACACAGTTCAAACCATGCTGTTCAAGGTTCAACTGATAATGTAATTGGAATTTTCAGCACCAAAAGCTTCTGTATATTGCTTTGTATGTGGCCAAATCTAGGCACTCTACACATTGAAATTAGTGTAGTCCTTACCTTTATGAAGCTTGTATTTTAAGATGGATGGCAATATAAACATTATGCTTGAGAAGGAGCAGAGTTCTGGGATCCCCTGTTCCCAGTGCCCGTGTTAACTACTGTTGAGAGGAATGGCAGCTCTGAGGAATTGCTGGCCTAGTGGGAAGAAAGCGGTTTCGGTAGAATATGGCAGTGTGGCTCTTGCAGGTGGTGTATAATTTGGAGTTAGAGATGAGAAAAAGTTTATAAAAGCATTGGATAAGTTAGACTTGGTGGGGTGAATGACTCTGTTGAAGGGACTAGCAAGGGATTAAGACTCAAGTTGGTTTTTGATTGATAATGTAAATCTCTGTTGGGGCAGGGTTGGACCAGAGATGACTTGAAGCTGCCCTGAGGAATGATTTAGCAGGACTGGGAGAAAGGGCCTTTGGGGAACCCATTTTTCCTTGCAAGGGACCCGAAGGAATTCTGAGAGTACAGAGAAGCCATTAAATAATGTATGATATGTTTGTTAGGAAAAGTTGAAACAAAATAAAATACCCAAGTTTCAAATTTTTCTTTACCACTCTTACTTATTTGAGTTTGTTGTGCATCTTTCTAGCCTGTTTTTATGCAGTTGCTCATTATATCTTGCCTCTTATAGTTATTTTTTGTTGTTGTTGTTTTACCCCAGTGTAAATTAGACTATGCCATTACTCTGCTAAAAGCTTTTCCAGGGCATCCCTTCTTTGTAGGAATAAAATCTATAAACTCCTTACCGTAGTCTGCAAATGAGTAGTGATTCGATTCCTGTCTGCTTCTTCAACCTCATTCCAGTCTTTTGCTTTCTCACTACCTTCCAGCTACACGGGCCAAAGAAGTCAAATTTTTAAAGAAATTGTTCAGTTAATGTGGAGTCAGCCTCATGGGTTGTTTGAGTTTCTAGTTTGTGAATTCTTGGCTCTTTTTGTTGGACTGAGACAGCCTGATGCTTTTCTATGTCTTCTCCACTCAAACACTTGAAATATCCCCAGGGGTGGACATGGGCAGTGACTGTCAAACTTTACGTTTGCAATTCACAGTAAGAAATAAGTTTCAAAGCATAGGGTTGCAGAGGATCAGATACAACTTTGGGACTAAATAACAACATAGCCTAATTGCACACACATAACTAACATAAGAAAAGTTTTGAAACAGTGTTTACACTTATCTGTTTAATATACATAAATCAGTCATAAGAGAATAGTGACTGTTCTGAGACCAATGCAAAATAGAGAAAAACTTGTTTAGGGTATCTGATTGGAGATTAGTCACAAGAAAGCTTTATGGAACCAGCATGAGAGATGGAAACACTGCTGTACAAATTAGAGTTGTCATTTTGTGAGGCAGGACAAACGTGCCATTTGTTTGTCTGCCTAGCCATTTCCCTACACTCCAGCTACCATCATTGGTAAAACCACCTGCCTGGGCATCTCTGGGACAACATCTGAAGCTCTTGGCATCTCATTCTGCATCAGTGCCCATCTCCTTCTCTGCGGTTAAGCTCTCAGGCGGTTGAACGGGTGTTTGCTGGAGTGAGCACTAAGTACGGCCCGCTTCCTCCTGTGTGGCGGCCTAACTCCTCAACCCGGGAAACAGGGTCAGAAGCTGAAAGGGGTATGCTTTTTCAACTGGGCACTGAAGAATACATTATTTGATTTGTTCTTTTTGACTAAATCAGTGCTTCTCAAACCATTTTCTGGTATACCTACAGAGCATGCTGTCTCTGGGGGTAGAGGCTATTTAAGGAATAGATGTAGTGGATGGACATTGGGGGAATGTGCTTTAAAGGGGCCTCCAGATTTTTTTTTTTTTTTTAAGTGAATTGCTCTTTCTTCTCTAGCCCACACCAGTTATCCTGTTGAAAGAGGGGACTGATAGCTCCCAAGGCATCCCCCAGCTTGTAAGTAACATCAGTGCCTGCCAGGTGATTGCTGAGGCTGTCAGAACTACCCTGGGCCCCCGTGGTATGGACAAGCTCATTGTGGATGGCCGAGGTAAGTGCAGAGTTTCTCAGACCAATGTGCAGAAGAGGAGGCTCCTCTAAAGTGTTTGGGGCCAGCAGAGCTTGGCAACGGAAATCCCTCTGCTTTTAAGATCGCTGAAGGATTGCTCTCTCTGAAGCTACTTCTTTTCATACACTGTCGTGAATGCTGAGCCTCTTGGGAATATATGGGAGAAGCCAGGTTCAGGAATCTTGCCTTGTAGAGAGATTTGGCCTAAAAACATGAAATAGAACCTTCTGAAGTTGCCTGTAGTCACTCCTGTTGTATCATGTTGCTGAGACAAATTCCACATTATGCTTTATGTATTAATTTACAAGTGAAATACGAGGGCATCCACTGTTAAGAATATCTAAATGATTATCCATTCTTATTTTTTAAAATGTTTTCTGCATCCAGTAGAGGTTTGCTATTAGGAAAAATGAAGAGCTCATGGTTTTTGGAAATGTGTGGTTTTAGGTGGCCCTTTGTGCCCAGAGCTAAATCCATAAAAAGATCAGTTCATTTCCACCACAAGACCCTCTGTCCTGTCCCAGTAAAGTGTATATGGGCTCCAAGTCCACTAGAAGTCAGAATTTAAGGAAAGATCTTTACATTTTTACTTTGTGTTTGTCCCTTTAAAGGCAAAGCAACAATTTCTAATGATGGGGCCACAATTCTGAAACTCCTTGATGTTGTCCATCCTGCAGCGAAGACTTTAGTGGACATTGCAAAATCCCAAGATGCTGAGGTAGGAATATCAAGTCTGTGTGTTTCAGTGGAGATTGAAACACATACCTGTTTGTTCCTTTGCTCTTCTTTCTTTAAGCATTTTGATTTTATATCTAAAACCATAATTTCACAAATACAGGTTTGTAAAACTATGTAGATGGAATTAATAGCCCTTTAAAATTCCTTCTGTTTCACTGTGTTGTGGCTCAGGTCTCAGAACCAGGCCTGTGGGCTGTCATTCATATGAGTTGCTCAGTAAATAATTTACTTGTCTTTGCCTTTTTAAAAATCATTTCTAACACTGGAGTCTTACTGAGAGAGACAAGTTTGCATTTCAGAGTGTTACAGATAACCTCCCAAAGTTATATTAAAAGGTCTATTAGGACCCTGTAGCCTGGAAAACAGTATGGCAATTTTCAACAAAGGAATACCTTTCTGTCTAGGAATTTGGCAGCTTAAACCCTTTGCCACAGTAACTTTTTTTCTCCCTAAAATCTCTTACATTCCGCAGAAACATAAGTGAGTTAAAAGTAAATTTCTTCTATATCAGAGGTTAACCAGTTTTCTAAAAAACTCTTTTTTTCTCAAAAGGGGAAGCAGAGGGGAAAAAAGCTCATATTCTTTTTCTCCTTTATTAAAAATAAAGTTTAGATCCCATTGTAGAAAATTGCCATTAAGAAAAACAAGCTCATAATCTGCTTATTCCAAATAGTGTTTAAAATACAGACGACTTTGATCCTTAGAGGTTTGTTTTGTGAACTCCTGTAGAATTTGTTCCCATTTATCTCATACCTTTTGCTACCATTATTTGTTATTTGTGACATATTCAGTTCAGTTCAGTCACTCAGTCGTGTCCGACTCTTTGCGACCCCATGAATCGCAGCACGCCAGGCCTCCCTGTCCATCACCAACTCCCGGAGTTCACCCAAACTCATGTCCATCGAGTCGGTGACGCCATCCAGCCATCTCATCCTCTGTCGTCCCCTTCTTCTCCTGCCCCCAATCCCTCCCAGCATCAGACATATTAGCATTATATTATAAGCATGTATATTGTGTTACTGATCATAGTACCTTGTCCATAGTAAATAAGTTCTTGGTTATGATTTCATATTCTGGGAAAATTTGTCCAGATCAGCCCTCTTTGGAGAATGGGCCTGGCTGCGGAATTAATTTTGTGGCCCAGGAGCATTTGATGGGATGAATATCTACCCAGCAACACCCCAGTTTAAATGGATAGATTGCCTAGAAAACAGAGTTTGGGAGTTTTATTCCTGAACGTGAGTGGATGTGAGTTTCCTGTCATCCTGTTCCAGGTCGGTGACGGCACCACCTCAGTGACCCTGCTGGCTGCAGAATTTCTGAAACAGGTGAAACCCTACGTGGAGGAAGGTTTGCACCCACAGATCATCATCCGCGCCTTCCGCACTGCCACACAGTTGGTATGGGAATGCTAGTGAAGCTGGGCCGCTTGGGCACCTTTTTGTTTCTCTTGGGATATGGTCTGTATTGGGTTGTGGAGGGTCTGGGGACAACATTCCTTGAATATTTTCTGAATTCTACTCCATAGAAATCTCAGTTCTACCATTCAATAGCTATTGACTAGGTATATTACTTAGTCTGTTTAAGCTTCCAGTTTCCTCACAGACTATGATGTAGACATACCACAGGCTGTCAGTAAGTGAGAGCTGTTTTGTTTTTATCAAGTACTTCATAGCACATCTTGAGACCTTGCTTTTATTGACCTTTGACTTTCATTCTTTAACTTGGGGTAAGTCAGTTCCTCCTCACCTTACTTTCTTTACTGTCTCTGTTTTGGGGTGGTGACATTAAAATGAAATCATATGTGAGAAGTATGTATGAAAGGATATCTTTTGAAAAAGATGGCTTTGAAAAGATACGATGTTTAACATACAAATATGTGTATCATGTATTACATGACATAGTTAGTATATAAAGTAGTACAAGTTGTCACCAGTGCTGTTCTGTGCCTGCTCTACGTTTCTAACTTAGGGCATTTTTCTAAACTAGAGATTTATGTTTTTCTGGGCAGCTTTAAGACTTAGAAATGTTATTTCAGCTGTCGAAGTACTTAAGATTTGGGAGTAAACACATTAGGAACTAGCAGGAGAGATTGGGACCCACTTCTCCAGTTTGTTTTTAACATGAGAGACTCACCCCGTTTCTGTTCTTGGCAGGCAGTTAACAAGATCAAGGAGATCGCAGTGACTGTGAAGAAGGAAGATAAAGTGTAAGTTTGCAGTGAACTTTGTCAGAACCTTGACTTCCCATGGCCAGATTGGATGCAGAAGCGTGCTGGAATACCCTGCATGGACTGGGGCTGTTTGGCCCTTGCTAAACCCCTTGCTGTGCCCCAGTCAGTCCATGTAGTACAAGAGAGGCTGTAGACTGTAGTTGAAGAGCTGTCAGTCATGAGGTCTTTGAGTGCAATCACCATCTGTCACTGGTAATCTTCCCTAAAGATTCAGAAGACAAAGTGTTGAGGGCTGAATTTAAAGGCTAGGATAGAAACCATCTCCACGTTGCAATAGAGTACCATAAGAGGGGCTTTCGAGGCCTGATGCAGGTCCCACCCTTGTGTCCCAGGGAGCAGAGGAAGCTGCTTGAGAAATGTGCCATGACTGCTCTGAGCTCCAAGCTGATCTCCCAGCAGAAAGCCTTCTTCGCTAAGATGGTGGTGGACGCGGTGATGATGCTTGATGATTTGCTGCAGCTTAAAATGATTGGAATCAAGAAGGTGCAAGGTGGAGCCCTAGAGGTGAGCCTGCCGAGGCCTCCCTGGGAGGCTCTTGCTTTCACATCGACCCTGTAGGCAGCTTGGTGTAGGCGGACAGCACACATTAGAGGAATAGAGAGAGAGAGCACTTGGGCGGGAAGCCAGCTGTGTTCCTCATACTGTGGCTATAAGTGTCTCCTGTAGGTGCATTTTATAACCTCCACAGACTTGTATTACTTGTCAGCAGAATCGAAGGATGAACTGGCTGATTTTCAGAATCTCAGTGTTAATGTCGGAGGGGACAGGGCTAGCTCTGATAAATTATCTAAAACCCTCTCAATAAATATAAGTACTTTGCAGTCCATTCTTCTCCAAGCGGTTCAGGCAGGCTGTCCCTTCTTTTATTCATTTATCTTGAACAGATAATACGGAAGTCAAACTGTATAGAAAGTCCTAAAGGAAAACAGAAATGTCTCCTATACCACTCCTGCCCCAGAAACCACTATTAACTGTGTGTGTTCTTCCAGACTGTGCGTCGATAAGTATAAATGTAAATATTGTTTTCTGAAACGAATGCTCACTTGTAGTACATAGTGTCCTGCAACTTTTGTTTATTTAACAACATATTTTTTCACTTATTTAAATTAAAATAGTGACTAGTGTCTACTGTATTTGCACAACACAATTGCGTTTTCATTCTGTTCATCTCCTCCTCTTCCTGTCGTGGCACATGAGAGGGGGATGAGATTCCCTGTATATAACAAAGCTGTAAAGAACCTGAAAGTCATCTGAGCCATTCCCATGCCTTTGGCCCCCAGATGGTTGTGTTTCAGCCCATTCTCTACGTCATGACTTGCTGACATTGTCTTTACACGCTGCTTTGATCTCAGTGTTCCATCTTCTGTTCAGAAACCCTTGAGATTAAATTGGCATTCACTAAACTAGGGATCAGAACTGTAACTTTAACTGTGAGAAAGCCAGGGGCTGCAAGCCACACGTACGTTCAGTCTGTCTCTTTTACCAGACCTCTGTCCTGGTAACTCACCCTTCCTCCAATCTTGCATCCCCTAAGTTTGTTCTATTTTTTGCTGCAGGGTGAGGTTCCTCAATTTACACTCTGTGTGTGAAGCCACTTGGGGTTCTGCAGGCCCACAGGATAAGAGTCAGGCCTTAGCAGAGCCTTTAAGATTCTCCTAAACGTGTCCCTGCCCTCTTTTTTCCCCCCCTACCCTCTTTATTTTGTATTCCAGCAACTGCTAATGGCTTTTCATCCCCTGACTGCACCACACTGCCTCTGCCTGTTGGGGACATCTCTTTCGTTTTCTGTTTGACTAATTTCAGTGCATCCATCTAGATTCAGCTCAGGCATCACCCCCTTTAGGAGGCTATGGATTTGAATGATGTAGGAATCTGTTCCCTGATAGGCTACGGTATTATGTATTGTAGACTAAAACTGTAGATTAGTACTACGAGAAAACACATAGGTCATTGAACGGAATACAGTTTTTAAAATTGTTATTTTGTTGACATATAGTTGATTTACAATGTTCTGTTAATTTCTCCTGTTCAGTAGAGTGATTGTTAACACATACCTAATTCTTTTTCATTAGATCAGATCAGATCAGTTGCTCAGTCGTGTCCGACTCGTTGCGACCCTGTGAATCGCAGCACACCAGGCCTCCCTGTCCATCACCAAGTCCCAGAGTTCACTCAGACTCACGTCCATCAAGTCAGTGATGCCATCCAGCCATCTCATCCTCTGTCGTCCCCTTCTCCTCCTGCCCCAATCCCTCCCAGCATCAGAGTCTTTTCCAATGAGTCAACTCTTCTCACGAGGTGGCCAAAGTACTGGAGTTTCAGCTTTAGCATCATTCCTTCCAAAGAAATCCCAGGGCTGATCTCCTTCAGAATGGACTGGTTGGATCTCCTTGCAGTCCAAGGGACTCCCAAGAGTCTTCTCCAACACCACAGTTCAAAAGCATCAATTCTTCGGCGCTCAGCCTTCCTCACAGTCCAACTCTCACATCCATACATGACCACTGGAAAAACCATAGCCTTGACTAGACGGACCTTTTTGGCAAAATAACGTCTCTGCTTTTGAATATGCTATCTAGGTTGGTCATAATTTTCCTTCCAAGGAGTAAGCGTCTTTTAATTTCATGACTGCAGTCACCATCTGTAGTGATTTTGGAGCCCAAAAAATAAAGTCTGACACTGTTTCCACTGTTTCCCCATCTATTTCCCATGAAGTGATGGGACCGGATGCCATGATCTTCGTTTTCTGAATGTTGAGCTTTAAGCCAACTTTTTCCCTCTCCTCTTTCACTTTCATCAAGAGGCTTTTGAGTTCCTCTTCACTTTCTGCCATAAGGGTGGTGTCATCTGCATATCTGAGGTTATTGATATTTCTCCCGGCAATCTTGATTCCAGCTTGTGCTTCTTTTTCATACTCCTTTCAATTATGATTTATCACTGAATATTGAATAGTAGGACTTTGTTTACCCATTCTGTGTAATAGTTTGCATGGCAACCCCAAACTCCTAACCCACTTCTCCTCCAACCCCCAACCCCCATGGCAACCACAAGTCTGTTCACTTTGTGAGTGTTTCTGTTTCATAGATAGGTTCATTTGTGTTGTATTTTAGATTCTACATGTAAATTATATCATATGCTATTTGTCTTTTTCTTGTCTCACTTCACTTCCTGAATATACCCTTCTTTATGGAGTGGGAAATGACCAGGTCATTTAATAAGAGGTCTCAGGTTGAGCCTGCCTTCTCATAGTGTTAAAGTCACTCCCAAGTGCCGTGTGCTTTTATCATGCCCTTCTGTAAAATCTTCCATGCAGCAGGCTCTGTTTTGGAATGAGTGGTGTAGTAGTTCATATTTTGAGGGATTGAGATGAGAGAAGCCACGATGATAACTTGAGAACTGCGGGAAATTTCTGACTGTTATGACCTTTTGTTGTCATCTCCTGAAGAGAGGAAGCATCTAGGCTACAGCACACAGGTGTTTGTGCGTTCACGTGCAGTATGGGTAGGGAGGGATGTGTATACATATGTGCAGTGAAGACTGGGAGGTGTCGAGTTGGAACGACAGTGCATCCCTTGGCACGTGTGCTTTGGAGGGTCAGTCTTAAAGGACAGCCCAGACAGGCTTTTCCCATGCTTAGTCTCTGCAAGCTAAGTGGTTTTCCTTATCCTGAAGGGACAAACAAAATATGTTTTTATATTTTTCCTAGCATTTAGGATGATGGAAAAACTTTGTTACAGTAGTGGAATAAAAACATAATTAACCCTTACAGGTTCACAGAAATGGACATGCATTAGTCCAGCACACCACTAACTTGATTTTATTTCATGCCAGTACTGAACTGTTGAACCGTCTGATTTTTTTAAACAGGAGTCCCAGCTTGTCGCTGGCGTCGCATTCAAGAAGACTTTCTCTTATGCTGGGTTTGAAATGCAGCCCAAAAAGTACCATAATCCAATGATTGCCCTTTTAAATGTTGAGCTCGAGCTGAAAGCTGAGAAAGATAATGCGGAAATCAGAGTCCATACAGTTGAGGTAGGACCTCCCAGCTGGCAGCGGCATGAAACTGGGCAGCATTCTGGGCCAAAGCCTTGGGCCTTCGTGGTCATCTTGGGCTTAGCTTTGTTTCTCAGGTACCTTATGGGCTCCTTTCCCCTCCTATGCCCCTAAGTATTGATGTCTAAATGCTAGGCCCACTCTTCTCACTCTACTCTGACCTGGACCTGAGGAGGTTTGGATAGGGCAAACCTGCTGAAACATTATCCTTTGGCCCTGGAGAAGGGGCTTGCGGGAGCCTTTCAGCTATAAAATGAGCCCTGTATTTTGATTCCTCTTATTTGGGCAGACGTGAGCTCTGCCCTTCTAGACTGTCCCATGCTGCTGGGACCGGTGTGCTCCCAACATTGGTATCAGCAAGGCTGTCACCCAGCTGTAAGCATCTGTTCTTGGAAAATGCATCCCGAACACAGAATGGCCTTTGAAGGAAAGGGCTTGTCATTGGGAACTCCGTGGCTGCAGTGCCTCAGAGGAGCTAGAACTTAGCTGGCCAAACTGCCTCACACCTTAGCAAATACCAGCTCTGGAGTAGCTCCCAGTGCTCAGATTACTTTCTGCTTTTGTGTTTGAAAATTTTAGGTGGTTCCTAAGTCACCTTATAGGGTCCTTGTTTATTTGAACTGAGGGGAGTCTCTTCTGTTTACCCTCTGTTAATTCCCTAATAAATTAATATTTTCTGGGTCTCTTCAGGATTATCAGGCAATTGTTGATGCTGAGTGGAACATTCTTTATGACAAGTTAGAGAAGATCCATCATTCTGGAGCCAAAGTCGTCTTATCTAAACTCCCCATCGGGGATGTGGCCACCCAGTACTTTGCTGACAGGGACATGTTCTGCGCTGGCCGAGTGCCGGAGGAGGATCTGAAGAGGACAATGATGGTAACCAGGTTCTCACGGGCTGCTTTTAGGTCTTTCTGGCCCCAGAGGGGTTTTCACGTACCCTAGTGTACTGGAGTGGTGTGTGAATCTGGGCTTGTCTTCTCAACTCTTTTTGCCATGAAACACTTCAGTTCCAGAGTGTGCATACTACTATGTAAGAGTTAATCTAACCAAACAAGTCAGGAAAGCTGATCTGTGAGGGAGCCTAGCAGTAGTGCTATGATTAGCTGGCTAAGCTCCAGTCTTGATGCTGCAGGCCAGGTTTCCTCTCTCTCTCTTTTTTTTTTTGCCGCATCTTGCACCTGTGGAATCTTAGTTCCCCGACCAGGGATGGAACCTGCACCCTTGCACTGGAAGCATGGCGTCTTAACCACTGGACTGCTAGGGAAGTCCCTCCTCCCTCCTTAAGCATCTTGCCAAGGTGCTTTAAGTTTTAAAGCACTGATCATGACTTCAGTCACTGGGTTCAGAGCACCCTAGTTTAGGGAAGAAGGTACTGGGTAAAGCTTTTTAACTGGGCTTGTTTGCCTTCATGTGTCTTCATTCTGTTTTGTTTTCTCCTCTTCCAGAGGGGGCCTTGAGGTCAAGGGTGAGAGTGGGTCATTAGTGTACCTGGGGCACCATGGCAGTCTAACATGCGAATTGGCTATAAAACGAGGTGGCAGGATGCTTGCTTCCCACCTCATGTGATCTGTCACTGCTAGATGATTGTCTTGTGTTCCTCAGGCTTGTGGAGGCTCCATCCAGACCAGTGTGAATGCGCTGTCGTCAGATGTTCTGGGCCGCTGCCAGGTCTTTGAAGAGACTCAGATTGGAGGCGAGAGGTGAGTGGCAGGCCTGGGCTCTGTTTGCTTAGCTCATGAGACTTGCCTGGTGGCCTTCTGCCATCTTTGGTTCGTGGTGTATATATAACAGGCCTCCCAGGTGGCGCTGGAGGTAAAGAGCCTGCCTGCCAATGCAGGAAATGAAGAAAAGTGAGTTCGGTCCTTGGGTGGGGAGGATGCCCTGGAGGAAGAAATGGCAACCCACTCCAGTATTCTTGCGTGGAGAATCCCATGGACAGAGGAGCCTGGCGGGCTACAGTAACATGTGCTACTGTCTTCTGAGGTCTTAATCTCTTGGGGTGAATAGTGTTAAGTTATATAAAGTGTTTCAGGAAGAAAGAAGGTCAAATCGGGTCTACAATCTGACTCCACTGTCTTTTATACCCCTGTGGTACAGCCCTAGACCTTCTCAAGAACGTGCTTTTAAGGGTGGGCTTGGAGAACTTTAGTGAGGGACAGAAGAGCAGCTGTTGAGTGTTGGGAGGACTTGGTGACTTCAGAACACTGTGGGTTGGCAGCAGAAATGAGTTCACAGATACAATTTGATCCTGGGTGTAGGTACAATTTCTTCACTGGCTGCCCTAAGGCCAAGACATGCACTATCATCCTCCGTGGTGGTGCAGAGCAATTTATGGAGGAGACAGAGCGGTCCCTGCACGACGCCATCATGATTGTCAGGAGGGCCATCAAGGTACTGGACTGGGGGCTTCCAGCCTGCACAGCCTACTCTGCCTCTTGAGCTGATGCGACCCTGGATTTGTGTGGTGATCCCTTTCCTGTATAACCTGTCCTTCCAAGTGGGCATGTGGGCCCTGATTGTCTCAGATCAAACATCCTCAGTCTCTCAAAATAAGTCATGCTGCCTTAAAAGCTAAGACTTGTTCTTGTGAGCACCTGTGGAGCTGATGGAGTCAGTCATCCCAGGCATTGTGCCAGTGCCCTCAAGGTGTAGGTGACCTTGAAGAGGGTCAGAAACCATATGGTTCACCAGATTGCAGTTGGGATGTGCTAGGCGTGGTCCGTGTCCATGCTTCCTGTGGCTTGGGCTGGGGGAGGGAGTGAGGAGCCAGCCCTCCTTCTAGTCTAGGGGGCCTGTTGACTGAGTGGCCCAATTTGGCCATGGCTGGAGTTTAGACAGGGGGCTCCTTGAATTTAGAGGTGTGTCTGGTCTTTGCAGAATGATTCAGTGGTGGCTGGTGGTGGCGCCATCGAGATGGAGCTCTCTAAGTACCTTCGAGATTACTCAAGAACCATTCCAGGAAAACAGCAGCTACTGATTGGGGCCTATGCCAAGGCCTTGGAAATTATCCCACGCCAGCTCTGTGACAATGCTGGTTTTGATGCCACAAACATCCTCAACAAGCTACGGGCTCGGCACGCCCAGGTGGGTTATTCCTTTCCTTTGAGTCCAGGGACTGGGTGGATGGGGCTAGATTCTTTGAGTGTGCTGTGCTTACTCGGGCTCTGTGTGCTCAGCCCAGGTGATGGTGCTGGACCCAAACCCGGTACCAACTGACTGCCTCCTCTGAGGTCAAAAGGAAAGCCATGGTGTCAGGACTAGTTGTTCCAGGGTTTCTTCAGTGCTGCTTTCAAGAGTCTGGTCACTCCTTTTGGTGCACTGAGGGAATGAAGAAGCACGGTAGCCTCCTCCCTGAAGCGTGTACGACCACTGTGTGTATGGGGTTCCTCGTGGGTTCCTCCAGCACTTCTGGGCCCTGCTGACAGCAGTCCAGCCATGGCTGTACTACCTCCATGTAGAGCACGCATCTCTTGAGAATTTAATTTGTTCATCTGCTGTTGAGCCAATACTCATTTAGAGATGTTTGCTAAATGCCATTTGTTAAATGCTCAATATGATGACGACAGTACTCAGTGAGTGGCCTTGCTTCCGACTTGTGTCAGAACTTGAAGCAAGCTACTTTCTCTTGTGTGTCCGTTTCCTTATCTGTAAAATGGGGGCTACTGGAAGCGGTGTGATGATAAAATGAGATCAAGGGTTGGAAAGTCATCCTCTTGAGAAGCGTGGTTTGACATACAGTCCTCAGATGACCTGAGGGTTAGAATGGGGCCTTCCTAAAACCCAGCAGCTTGCCTGGGAGAGGCCCTGGGTAGCACTTCTCAGGTTTGGAGGGGTGGTGGAGGGCAGGGACGGGAAGAGGCTTCCAGGCTCCCATTGGAATGCCATCTTCCTTAGGGAGATGCCAGCGGGTTCAGAGAGCCTGAGGATGCCTCAATCTCAGTCATTCAGAGGATGTGCAGGAAGAAATTTGAGAGCAGTTCCGTATCATTTTCCCTCTGTTCTGCTTTTTCAGGGGGGCATGTGGTACGGGGTGGACATCAACACTGAGGACATTGCTGACAACTTTGAGGCCTTTGTGTGGGAGCCAGCGATGGTGCGGATCAACGCCCTGACTGCCGCCTCCGAGGCCGCGTGCCTCATCGTGTCTGTCGATGAGACCATCAAGAACCCTCGCTCAACAGTGGATGCTTCCCCAGCCGCTGGCCGGGGCCGAGGTCGCGGCCGCCTTCACTGAGGTTCCCAGCCCTCACACGAGTGCCCGGCAGGCTGTGCTTACTCTGTCTTGGTCAGATATTACAAGGAAGGGGTAGTATTTGGCCCACTGTGTTCTCACTGGAGGTTATTTAAATAAAACTTAAAAAACCTAGAATCCATTTTGCACATTATTTGGGTGCAGGAATTTTACTCATAAATGACTGTGGCTCAGAATTGTAGCTTTATGTGTACTCACCCAGCAGGTAGAAAAGAGAACTCGGCCAGGGGAGGCGCTCCACTTAAGTGGCTCCTGTCTGGAAGTTTTGCTTTAGCTGCTTTCTCAGTCTTAGAAGCAGCTGGAAGATACGGAGTTGCTTCCTTTTTTTTTTTTTCCTTTTTTTCTGATGTCATCTTATTTGGCCCTGACCTTGCCCAGCACTGCTCCTAGGGTTTCTCTGGGTTTCTGTTAAATGCATTACATTATATCTTGTTTACCCCTTTTACTTCCATATTCTTTTGACTCGGTCCCTTAATCTCTCTTATTTAAGATCTTGAGGTTGAGGAGTCTTGAAGCAATGTTTCTAAAGTCTTGTGACTTCTTAGAAGGGCGTCCATTGAGGAGGTGGCTGAAGGAGCCACCTGGTCTTAATTCAGCCACTAATGGTCCTGAGGGGTCCCTTCTGCTTTCTTCTAACCAGTGAAAGTTGAAAATGGCCGGCACAGATAAAATAAGCATTCTAACTGCCTCCTCCTCTATGCTAGTCCTCAGAGTTGGCCTGCAGTTAACTAATTAATAGAAAGCTTCTGCTCCCTGAATCTGGGAAGTGGTTTTTTTTGTTTTTTTTTTTTTTGATCTGAATTTCAACCACTCCGAGTTTGATGAACTCAAAAGTAGATTAAGGTGGTGGTAGGTCCACACATTGGAGTCTGGCATCCCTCCTAACTTGATGGTCTTTAAGTAAATTTTTTCCAGTTGTTCTACCTGTATGATGATAATAGCTGGCTCAGAGTTGTGGGGATGTGTTCAGCTACTTGTTTGATGTTAGAGCCACACAGTTTTAAGCCTAAACACCTATTTTCTGATTTTCATTTTAAGACCTGAGGAATCATATCAGTAGGGGCAACCCCATTTTGTCAAATGGAATGTTGAGCCAGACCATGATGGGAAACTTGGTCTCTGTCAGGTGAAAGTCGGATTGGCTGGCCGGAGCCCTCTCTGGTGCCCAAGCCAGTGAGGGGATGGGCAGGTGCGTGCTGTTCCTGCTGGGCTTGCCCTTAAAGATGGCTTCTAGCTGAGAGTCAGAAATGACCCCTCAAGGCTCTACCTGCAGACACTGAAAGCTCTGGCGGGGGCAGTAACCCGCATGGTCTTCCTCCAGCGACGCCTACCCTCCTGAGACAGGTCTTCGTAATACTTCAGTTCGCCTCATTGACGCCATTCAGATCATCCACCTCCTTGCTAATCAGTGCATTTCAGCTACAGGAAGGTTTGGTGACAGACTGGCAAATGTAGCCACCTACCATTTACTTTCCTGAGGCAGATATTATTCCAGTTTCACCATCTTTTATTGGATACAAAGCCACAAATTCAGATGCCCATTGGAGTCCTTTTAAATACATACGCTCGGGTACATTCAGCAAAGGGCATCTATGGGCGATGTGGAGCAAAGTGCTGGGATGGTGGTGCCTGGGTGGGGCAGAAAAGTGGGGCCAGGGGAGGCCCCCTGGGGGCTGGAGGTACAGGCACCACTTCAGAAACAAAACCAAAAGTTGCTGTCCACCCCTCTGCCTGATGTGTTTGGGGTGAGGAAAGCTCCCCTCTCAGCTCAGGCCCACTGCACCTGGCTGTTTAGGGAAGGCATGGCATGGGGGCCAGCTGTGGAGGTCCCCGCCAGCAGGGTTATTCGAGCCAGGCCTACTGGGGCCAGCCACAAGGCGAGCCTGACCCTGAGCGCTAGGCCTTTGCCAGGGCAGAGCTGAGGCCGGGGCCCCTGCCAGCAGTGGCAGGCGAGGCTTGGACTTGCAGCGGGGAAGCCTGCCTGATTGTCGGGGCAGTCTTGGGACTGGCCAGGGTCCCAAGGGGTTGGGGTCAGACTAGGAGCTGGTTGCCTTAGTTGGCCCTGGTATTCTGATCTTTATCCAATCCTAACTAAACCTTATCCTCAGGCAAGGCTGCAGATGAACACACTTGTCCAGGAATATATATACACACACACACACGTTACACAGCAGTATATACAGAAACGGGGCCTGGGAAAAGGCTGGGTGAGAGAGCACAGCCACCAGTAGGGAGAAGTGCCCTGGGGAAGGGAAGCTCCACTCCTCAGGGACTGATGGGTTGGGACAGATCCTAAAGCATGAGTTAACTCCTCCAGGGGCTGGGCCTGTACCCAGTCCCCAGCTTGTTTTCACCCCAAGCCCACCAGGAATTGGGTCTTTGGCACCAGTAGTCACTCTGGAAAGATCTTCGGCTTAGCACCCGAGAGGGACTAGGCATGGGCGGCTCCCCACCCACAGCCCAGAGGACCGGAGGGCCAGGGGCCATGCAGAACCCAGAGACAAAGCATGGAGTCATGCCTTGCAGCAGCAGGACTTGGGAAGCAGGCCGCCTTCCCTCCCCAAGCCCCACCCCAGCAATTCTTGAAGGACTGGCTCAAACTCCACTCTGCCTTGTAAAAGCAGCCAGGTGGTCTCCTGGCCAGTAAAAGCCATGGTTCTGGGCGGCCCACTTTGTCTCCCCCAGGGACCCAGATACATCATCTCCTTTGTTCTCTGCCAGTGCTGTGGGCAGGCAGCCTGAATAAAGCATGATGTCCTTAGGACAAACACCCCAAGTCTCCCAGGCGCTGGGCTGGCAGGAGGTGGTAAGGACACCGAGTGGCCATCACCCATGGGGCCTCTACGCCGGCTGGGTCCCCTGGAGCAGGGCCTGCCTTGGTTTGCTCTCCCAGATATTCCTCTGTTTTGCATCTCATCAGATGTGATATATGGAAGAGGACTCCCCTTTGGGTGAGTGAAAGATGAGGTCCCCCCCAACTCAGGGCTCATCCCCCTGAGGAGAGGCAAAACTACCATCAAGCTGGTAAGGACCTGTGGAAGCCTGCACACCCAGCAGGTCCTCAGGGCAGACATCCAGGCTGGGGCACACAAGCCTATCAGTCCCAGGTGTGCAGTGGGACACACTGCGACCCATCTGGGCAGGGGCTTGGACCTACGCACTATGCATCCCTCACACTCAGCTGGAAAACAAAGGATGGGGGACTTGGTGGGTTTCTGGAAACAGCCCAACTCACGGAGAGGAAAACTTCCCACCAACAGGTGAGGGGCGTCCTGTTCACCCGGCTGCCCCCCGTGCTGGTGATACTCAGCGCTGCTGATCAGAAGGGACTTAACGATCAGGCCTTTCAGCACCACCTTCCTCTCACTCGAGCTCGCTGCCCGTGCGCCCTCACCTTTCCCAGAACTGATGGCAGGCATTCCACCAGACATCTTCCCAGGGAGATTGCCCAAAGCCTTGTATTCAGGGATGGAGGCTTCCTTGGACAGAAAAAGCCCCTCAGTAGACAGGCTCAGGCCAAGCAAGGCATCCCTTTGTGCTTTGTCCGGGAGACACATGGAGGGCACCTCCAGTCCTGGGGTCACAGGAAGCAGGGGCTGTGGAGGGTGCAGCTGGTAAAGCAGAACACACACCCAGGGCAGCCAGGCCAAGTGGACCTCCACCTCCCTTCCGGTCCCAGAACAGAGGAAAGTTGTGCTTCTCCTTCATGATTCCTGGGGACAGAACTGGGAGGTTAGAGCCAACAGAACCAGGTGCTCTGGGGTGGGGATGCCACACAGCCAAGGCTTCGTGCAGGACTAGATGGAGATACCGACATGCTACCCTTGGCATTTGGAGTCTTCAAAGGATAGGGCCAGAACAAGTCACAGGAAGAAAACAACAAAAAGAGCAAGACACGGCTGTGTGGGGAGCCAGGAGAGCTGGATACACTTCTGAGCCTGTGAGGGTCCCAGCTCTGGAGGCCTTGTTGCAGGGAAACCCAGGGTGGGTCTTGATGTCCTGATGCCAGGTTGCAGCAGAAAAGTTGGATTCCTGGAAAGGACTGGGAAACTAGAGAAGCCCGGCCCCAGCCAAAACCTAATGTTTAGGGTCGAGAGCCCATCTTATAGCAAGACAGAAGGAAACCCTAAGATGAAACCAGATTAACGTTTGAAAGAACTTTCCAAATGGAGGTTGGCAGGACCCACGGCCTTTGTGCCACTGTGGGAGGGCTAAGAGGAGGAACTCAGAAGACCTGAGTCTTTACAGCCATAGTGCCAGGACCTGACCCTTTGGGAACCATGCAAGGGTCAGTGAGAGCCTCCA
Source organism: Bos javanicus (assembly GCF_032452875.1). Classification (NCBI taxonomy): domain Eukaryota; kingdom Metazoa; phylum Chordata; class Mammalia; order Artiodactyla; family Bovidae; genus Bos; species Bos javanicus. Next base: position 11,342,276 of record NC_083878.1, on the reverse strand, counting down.
TTTGCACTCTAAGCCAGTGATCCTGGTTCAGACCCCAGCACTGCCCCAGGCAGAAGACCCCCCAACACAGCCCTCAGCCCATGGACCACTGGAGACTGAAGAGGGGGGACAAGTCTGATGTTGGGGCTCCTTTTTGGGCCCCAAAGGTGTGGCTCCCCACCAAGGCCACATCTTCCAGCAAGGTAGCCGGACAAGGAAGCAAACTAAACCACCCCTCTTCCAGCCTCCTCCAGGCCCCAGCAGAGGGCAGCCAAATGATTCCCTCTCACATGACCTTGGGGACCCAAAGGCCATCAGATTCCTGTCCACGCACCCAGATTAGAAGTATACTCCTTGAGGACAGGAACCGCTTCTCACTGCTGACAGCATTTCCCAGAGCTGGGACCTGGCCCCTCCAGAGGCTCGGGATTGGTAGAAGGTATAGAAACATGTGCCTTGTAGCTCTGAATTTAGTTCTGGTGTGTCATGGGATATGTGGTGGCTGGGAGGAGTCTTGTCTTCTCTACAGCAGTAAAAACTCAAAGTTTTCTCACCCTGGCAATATCCACCCTTGGGAGGCGTGGCCTGGATGTCTCGGGGAGAAGTTCTGAATAGATGTCTTGCCCTTCCAAGCCGACCCCACTACCTCACTGAACTCCCTACTTCCCACTTTCAGCTGACCACATCCCCAAGACCCCTAGGGTTATCCCTGGAGATTATGGACCCAGAGCCCTGGCAGGCTGCCTGAAGGGGATGCCCCGCAGAGGGGTGGGACTGAGCAGGGGGAAGAGAAGAGCCTCTGGGCCAAGTCTGAGCTGCCTGTTGGAGCAACCCCCCTGGTCTGGGGCCTGACAGAGGCTCCCGACCAGGAGGCTGGGCCTCACAAAGGGGAGGCCTGCCCCAACAGCTTGAGCAGCCAAGGAGCCACTGGTGGTTACTGCAGATCCTCAGGGCGATGACACCGAGTGCTGGTGGAGACTCAACTCTTCGCTGGCTGTGCCTAGAGGGCTGCTCCGGATGGGGGTGGGGTGGAGGTGGGGGACAGCTGTCCAAGCCCCTGCCCTGGAGAGGGCCTGAGTCCCGCTGTCCCAGCAGGAGGACAAGAGACTGACAACCTCTCTCCCAGACACCAGGGATAACACCAAGCCTCCAAAAGTCTAGTCCAGATCAGGGTCCCTCTGGAGGTCCAAAGAGCGCGGCTGGTGTGGGGCTGGCAGGGGCCCTGCCGCCCCCAACCCGGGTTAGCAGCCTTCCACCTTGATGTGCAGGATCTTAGAGAAGCCGGGCCTCCGCCGTAGGGCCTGCGGACCAAACCTGAGTTAGTTCCCCTCAGGGCAGACAGGCAGAGCCCTCCCTTCAAACACCCAGGTCACAGTCCCAGCCGCAGAGTGCCCTGGGGGTCTCCATCAGAGCCAGCTGCTCACCTGGAGCTTTGTTACCATGTCCTCAAACAGCTTCTGGGCCTCAGGACTGCTGGGCTCTTTGAAATAATCGGCAATCCCAATCTGAACCACAATGGACTTGAGGTTCCGGCAGATACCTAGGAAAAGGTAAGTGAGGTGGGGCCCATGTCTGACCTGGGCAAGAGGCCTGTCTTCTCTCCTCTTACCAATCAATGAAATCAGAACACTGAGGGACAACCGCGTGCTAAGCACTGGGAGCAGATCCACGCTGCTCCGGGCACCCCTGGACAAGGAGAGAAAGAGCGTGAGGTTTCAGAGCACAGGTTGTGGTGGACTCTGGGAGGACGAGTGGATGACAGCCAGTTGTGCAGGGGTTCCAGCAACTTCGCTGGCAGAGGGGACCGTTGTGCTATGGTCTGGGCATGTGGAGATGAATTACAGGAACAGAGTAGCTGAGGTGCAGCTGCTGGGTCTCGGCCCAGCCAGAGCACTGGAGGAGTGGAGGCAGGGAGCAGATTAGTTGGGAGCAGAGGGCTTAAGGGACTGGATGTTGCCATGAAGTCAGGGGAGGAGGAGCAAGAAGGTCAAGAGGCTGAGAGGATTCTAGAAGTTAAGATTTTGGAGGCCAAGCAGTTAGTTCTGATGGTCAGCCCAGGGCAGGGCCATGAGATTGAAGGGGAGGGAAGAAGAAGATCCTGGAGATGATAAGAAAGTCGAGGAACCTGCAGTGCTCAGGATATGGGGTCCTGCCAGGGGCCAACTGGTCCCCGATGAGGGACTCACTTGGGTATGTGCAGCTCAAGCTGGGTACCTGCATCCTTAATGAAGGTGAAGGAATCACAGGGAGGGAGTGGGGGCTGGAGGGAGGTAGGGGCCAGCAGAGGCATGCTAAAGGCTTCACCCTGAGAATTGTCCTGGGGGGCTAACACACATTATCTCATTAATCTTCCCACCCATTCAGCTTAGAATTCCACTTAAAAGATGGGGATACAGACTCAAGAGAAGTACAGTAACTTGCCCAAAGTCACACAGCCAATAAGCAGTAAAGACAGAATGGACATGTAGGTCAGTAAGTTCCGGAACCCGTCTGTTCAGCCCTTGCCCTTTGCTGGAGGCTCATGTCGGGGTAGATGGTGGATGATACTGAAGAGCCCATGTTTCCAGCATGGAAAGAGCACAGGGCAACACATGTCCATTTGGCTGAACTAAACCATTCGGGTCAGACACTGGCAGGCCTTCAATGCCACCCTGGCCTCAGAAGGCACCGGTGGCAAAGCCAGGGCTAGAACCCTGCTCACCCTGACCCCAGTGTTGGTGTTTGCTGACCAGGATCAAGAGGGAGTTGGCTGTGCGACCTGCTGACAAGACATGGTAAGAGTTGACAGTGGTGCCCCACCCCTGCTCCCCATCACTCACTGTTGAAATGCAGCAGGGCCTTGGGGGTTACGGGGGTGGCTGTGAGCACCAGCATCTCCAGGCCCTTCAGGCCTTCCCGGCAGACCTCAGCCGCCACCTCCTGGGTGATCTCCGACACGTGGTCCAACTCCAGCACCTGCAGCCGCATGCAGTTCCTTGCTAGGAAGAGGGAAGGAGAGGGGAGGGCCTGCTGACAAACACCCAGGTCACTTGCTGCCGCCACCCACACCATCGCCCGAACCCCGCTAGGATTTCAGTGCTGCACCCACGCCTGCTTCCCATCACCCCCTATGCCAGTCCCATGGAGAGACTCACCGAGTGATGCCAGGCCCTGCACCCCACAGCCGGCACCCCCGACCCCCAGAGCCCGGAGGTGGGGCCAACAGCGACCGATCATCTGTAGGCAGCGGTTACTGAATCGCATGGGCTGCTGGCTGGAGAATGGGGTGGAGGGAGGGTCGTCAGGGAGCCCCTGGCTGCATGCTATCCTAAGCCCGCTCCTCGGTCAAGACCCACCCCACAAGGTGAGGGCCCCACCAACCACCCAACTGTTCAAGTCAGAAACCTGGGATCTTCCCTGACTCCTCCTCCTTCACTTCCTGCCAAGACCTGCAGATTCTGATTCCTCAACAACTCGTGAACCCACAGCTCAGACCACAATCAACATTCATCTGATTATGCAGCTAGTCTCCCTGCCAGTTCATCCAGTGACTGCCGAGAGCCACTCACTCCCACATTCTCTCAGTCAGTCAACAAAATGCTTCTCAAGTCCTGCCATGACTGAGAACAACAGAGCTGGGCCAGAATTCACCTGCAATGTGGGAGACCTGGGTTCGATCCGTGGGTTGGGAAGATCCCCTGGAGAAGGGAACAGCTACCCACTCCAGTATTCTGGCCTGGAGAATTCCATGGACTGTATAGTCAGTCCATGGGGTCGCAAAGAGTCGGACATGACTGAGCGACTTTCACTCACTAACTGGGGATACAGTGGTGACATATACACATGGACCTTGCCTCCAAGAGGTACGCAGTGTAGGGGAAGACAGAGAACATCACCAGTCTGGTGTAATCCCATTTGTTAAGAATCAATGCAAATAAATAGAGGAAAACAACAGAATGGGAAAGACTAGAGATCTCTTCAAGAAAATCAGAGATACCAAAGGAACATTTCATGCAAAGATGGGCTCAATAAAGGACAGAAATGGTATGGACCTAACAGAAGCAGAAGATATTAAGAAGAGATGGCAAGAATACACAGAAGAACTGTACAAAAAGATTTTCATGACCCAGATAATCATGATGGTGTGATCACTGACCTAGAGCCAGACATCCTGGAATGTGAAGTCAAGTGGGCCTTAGAAAGCATCACTACGAACAAAGCTAGTGGAGGTGGTGGAATTCCAGTTGAGCTGTTCCAGGTCCTGAAAGATGATGCTGTGAAAGTGCTGCACTCAATATGCCAGCGAATGTGGAAAACTCAGCAGTGGGCACAGGACTGGAAAAGGTCAGTTTTCATTCCAATCCCAAAGAAAGACAATGCCAAAGAATGCTCAAACTACCGCACAATTGCACTCATCTCACACACTAGTAAGGTAATGCTTAAAATTCTCCAAGCCAGGCTTCAGCAATATGTGAACTGTAAACTTCCTGATGTTCAAGCTGGTTTTAGAAAAGGCAGAGGAACCAGAGATCAAATTGCCAACATCTGCTGCATTATGGAAAAAGCAAGAGAGTTCCAGAAAAACATCTACTTCTGCTTTATTGACTATGCCAAAGCCTTTGACTGTGTGGATCACAGTAAACTGTGGAAAATTCTGAAAGAGATGGGAATACCAGACCACCTGATCTGTCTCTTGAGAAATTTGTATGCAGGTCAGGAAGCAACAGTTAGAACTGGACATGGAACAATAGACTGGTTCCAAATAGGAGAGGGAGTACGTCAAGGCTGTATATTGTCACCCTGTTTATTTAACTTATATGCAGAGTACATCATGAGAAACGCTGGGCTGGAAGAAACACAAGCTGAAATCAAGACTGCTGGGAGAAATATCAATAACCTCAGATATGCAGATGACACTGCCCTTATGGCAGAAAGTGAAGAGGAACTCAAAAGCCTCTTGATGAAAGTGCAAGTGGAGAGTGAAAAAGTTGGCTTAAAGCTCAACATTCAGAAAATGAAGATCATGGCATCTGGTCCCATCACTTCATGGGAAATAGATGGGGAAACAGTGGAAACAGTGGCAGACTTTATTTTTCTGGGCTCCAAAATCACTGCAGATGGTGACTGCAGCCATGAAATTAAAAGACACTTACTCCTTGGAAGGAAAGTTATGACCAACCTAGATAGCATATTCAAAAGCAGAGACATTACTTTGCCAAAAAGGTTCGTCTAGTCAGGGCTATGGTTTTTCCAGTGGTCATGTATGGATGTGAGAGTTGGACTGTGAAGAAGGCTGAGCGCCAAAGAATTGATGCTTTTGAACTGTGGTGTTGGAGAAGACTCTTAAGACTCCCTTGGACTGCAAGGAGATCCAACCAGTCCATTCTAAAGGAGATCAGCTCTGGGGTTTCTTTGGAAGGAATGATGCTAAGGCTGAAACTCCAGTACTTTGGGCACCTCATGCAAAGAGCTGACTCATTGGAAAAGACTCTGATGCTGGGAGGGATTGGGGGCAGGAGGAGAAGGGGACGACAGAGGATGAGATGGCTGGATGGCATCACTGACTTGATGGACATGAGTCTGAGTGAATTCCGGGAGTTGGTGATGGACAGGGAGGCCTGGCGTGCTGCAATTCATGGGGTTGCAAAGAGTTGGACACGACTGAGTGACTGATCTGATCTGATCTGATGGTCCCCCAATGGCTTCCCAGTGCTTTCCAGATAAAATGCAAAAATCTAAATCTCTTAGGCAAGACCTGACCTTGGCCCAGCCTTCCTTTCCACACTCACTGCTCGTTGGGCCCTGCCCACCACTCACAGCAAACCTGCTACTTCCCTGAACACTTCATCACTAAAAATCCCCAGCAACTGCCACGCACTCTGTACCAGGGACACAGAAATGGACATTCACAGCCTCTGCCCCAAGAAACATGAGTCTGGTGTAGACTGAAACATAGAGAAATTATTGTAAAATTGACTAGTTAGGGGCTAGGACAAGGTGCAAGAGGAATGGAGACAGGGGAGCAGTAACAAACTCTGAGTATTAGTGATGGGATATTGGGGACCCGTGAGGTGGTGTCATGAAGAAAGAGTCTTGCAGGGCACGAGCAGGGAATGAAAAAGCCTGGTAGTTTGAGAATTCCAAGTAGAGCGATGAATGATCTCATACCATGGATTCTCTGAAAACCAGCTCTTTTGTGTATTATACACTGACCTCCCTAACTGCCTTTCACGTGTCAAACAAAGCTGGCCATCTCAGGCCAGCGTTTCTGAACACTCTGTGGGCTCTGCAGCCTTTAGGCACACATCTCGTCTGAGCCAGCTGCAGGCTTAATAAGATCCACAGATCCTTGATACCACTTTTACTCTGCAGTTGAGAAACTCAGGCACGACCGGGTAGCCCAAAGTCACACTGCCCGCAAGCCAGGCCATGATCCCACGTCTGATTCTGAAGCCTAAAGATAGACTGATGAATGTGAATCTGTCACCCCAAACAGCACATGGAATGGGCCCAGATCTGCTGGGTCCTCAGCCCCACTCGGGGCCCAGCCCTGCCCATCCCCACCGCGGCCTCGGCTCACCAGGGGTGAAGTGGTGCCACCTGGAGGGAGACGATCTCTCTGCAGCCTGCGCCCAGGGCCCAGATGACCTCATGGCCCACTGGGTCTGTGGCACTTCTGTTGAAAAGACAAAAGCTGGGGCCACCCATTCTGGAGGCCTCTGCTCCTTTCCTTTGGGCCTCAGAGCTCTTGGGTCCTTCTGCCCCAGAGCCCTGCGGGGAGGGGGGAGGTATGTGTATGCAGAGCCTGGGGATTCCTCTGGCCAAGGCCTCGCCTCCAGCAGTGGGGACCCACCTGTAGGTGACGGCCTGCAGGGCGCGGCAGTAGCAGCTAGCCAGCCACAGCGAACGGTCAGTGAGGATGTTGGGGCAGTGGGAGATGCGCAGGATCAACAGATTTCCTCCCGCTGCCTTCAGCAGAGACTCCAGGCCTGCCTCCAAGCAGCCCCTGGGGACGGCCAAGAAGTCAGGGCACTGTCTGCAGCCAGATCCTCTTCCAGAAGCACCCTGACTTCACTCTAGGTCCGCAGCCCAGGAGCAGTGCCCCCACCCCCACCCCATGGCCTCACCGGGTACTCCGGGCATACTCCTCTTTGCTCTCCTTCTTGCCTCGCTGCCGGGGCTTCAGGTTCTGCAGTGTCAGCGAGTGGGCCTGGGTGCACCACTGAGCCAGCATTGCCAGAAACTGCAGGGAGAGAGGAGTTATCTGGGCATAATGGGATGTGAGTCTGGTTGGCAGGAGATGAACCAGCTCCAGGATAGGAGGCCTCAGGAGAACATTTCAGGGAGCCAGGTTGAAACTGGGGTGTGGTAAGCGTTGCAAGGACAAGACCTTGCAGGGCTAGACTCTGCCAGGGAAAAGATGGGGTCACAGCAAGGGTGACTGGGAGAGCAGGACAGCAGAGAGGTACAGGCACCTTGGAACAGACGCGGGCGTTCTCGAGCAGCACCCGGGTCCAGACGGCGGGGTGGCGGGCCACGAAGCGCCAGTCCCGGCAGACCTCGGCGGCGTGTAGCAGAGTGCGCGTGTCCAGGTAGGTAAAGATGCAGAACAGGGCAGCTCGCATCTTGAGGATCTCCGGGCTGATGACCTCATTGGAGCGGGAGGGGCTGCCCCTCTCAGCTCGCCGACCCCGCCCACTGCCTCCCTCGGGGCGGGCTGCACAATACCACAGGGTCAGAGGTCAGTGTGGGGGGTACACAGATGGGGAGCTGGGGTAGGGCCGGAACTGCAGGAGGAATGGGCATGACAGAACCATGCTGGGGGACCAGAAACTGGGGAGGAGGGACAAAGGGCCTCTGCTTCCCCCTCCACTGCATTAGCCCCCTCCCTAATTTTGCAAATTAGAAAAAGGTGGCCCTTCCTCAAGTGAACTTTCTTTTTAAGGTCGTATATCATGACACTGGGCAAAGTCATCCCCTAGAGGAGGCAACTGAGCGATTGGAGGAGGGAAAAGGTTTGGATAGAAACCGTGCATCTGTGAACAGAAGGCAGGTGAGGTTGCCCAGAGCAGTCACCAGGCACAGCCGTGCACCCTGACCTGAGCTTTCTGCCCCCGGACCCACGCACGTACACATGTGGCCCTGTGTGGATATGGGAGAGGACTTGCCCCACTGGCCCCTGGCTTCACTTTGAACTCCCAACTCCTCTCCTATGAATGTCACATGAATGGATACCTGTGTCCCAGCAGCTCCTGCCCTAAGCCTGCAGGGCCCTGTACATGTGGGAAGTCTGGGGCAAGGGGAGAGGCGGTGCAGGAGCCCAGGAGATTTACTGCCTCAGCCCTGCGTGCCCTGAGAGCAGTCAGCACCACGGAAAACCCAGTCTCTTAGTACCCACCCCCTCAGGACTCACCAGAGAGCCGGCAGCTGCTCACCGGCCCAGCCATAGCAGGCCCGGGGCGGGGGACCTCTGAGGGGCCCTCAGCCTCTGACTCGGTGGTTCGGGAGCCCACGTCGGAGACGTCACCTTCCTCCCCTTCTGTGCTGTGTCGACGGGGTCTGCGCTGCCAGTTCTGGATGGCCTGGCGCCGCAGTCCAGAGCTGCGAGGGGGCTGGGCCCGCTCCGAGCCACCATTGGCAGCCTGGACCCGCGTGCCTAAGCCCCCGGGGCCGCTGTCCTCGGGGGCCCCCTCTTCTGGCCGGGGCAACTCCAGACTGTCACTGTCATAACAACCTGAGCTCTGAGATGCAGCTGGGATGCGACTGGAGGCCCTGGGGTGGGGGGTGGACCAGACAGTGAGGAGCAAAGGGTCCTAGGCCTGCCCAGACTCTCCATACCACCTACCACTGGCCAAGGGCAATCCACCCACCCTACTGTCCAAAAGTCCCCTCTGAGTGTGGAAAGGCAGACAGAGGTGACCCAAGGACGATGAGGGAGGAGGAGAAGCCAAGCCCCAGAAGGGCCAGCAGAGCAGTGGATCTTTCTAGGGGAGGGTGGGCTGTGCGGGACGGGCCAGGCCCGTGGCTTACCCTGTGCTGGGAGAGGAGCCATGCCGGGACACTGCATACGTGCTAGGCATGGCCGGGCCCGCGTGGTGTTCTCGCTGTGGGCCCCCAGAGAGGGAAGGAAAGGCAGGAGGCAGAGGAGGCCAGAGGATGAGAAGGAGCGGGAGAAACAGGGTACAAGATGGAGATAAGAGATGGGGGAGAAGAGAGAGAAAAAGAAAAACAGTTGGGAGAGGTGGACAAGTAGACAGACAGACAGCCTGGAGAAGCAGGCTCACCAGCCCCCTCCCTGTGCCCACCACGCACCCCAGACCCCGGCTTGTGGCTCCTGGGTCTCATTTGCAGAGATGGGCAGAGGTGAGCCCCTGCCTGAGGCCTGGGGTTGCTGGATGGTATCTCACTACAGCCTCAGGGAGGGGCTCCCCTATTCCTGGACCCCTACTTCAGGCCTGCAGTCTGCTCATGGGGAAGAGCCAAAGAAGGGAGCACGGAGTATCAGAGGGAGATTCAGGCATGTGTGAGGCAAGGTGGTAGGGGTCAGCTGGGCAGGCAAAGGAGGGAAGGCAGGTGGGCACTCACCATCCTGCCTGGGGCCCGGGTACTGGGCCCAGCACCAGCTCCCCCACCTCCTCGGCCCAGGCTGGCACTGGGCGTGCTGCCACAGCTGCTGCTGATGACCTGCAGCTGCCGCTCAGCCCGGTCAGCCCGCTCGAGGAGCTCCTCGATGAACTGCTGCAGCCGCAGCTTGGCACTGGCCTCCCGCGCCGCCGTCTCCTTCAGGAACTGGTCGATCTGCACCACCTCCCTGGGCCCAGAGCAGTCTCTTACCCGAGTGCCCTGGCCTGGCTGCCCACCCACCCGCTGGAGGAGACCCAGAACAGTAGGGAAAGACAAGGGCATGCTGGCCACAGTGTCTGCTCGTGGTCATGTGGGTACACGCAGAGCACACCCAGGAACACTGCCCACACAACAGCACGTAGAGAAATGCAAGCATACACCCCTAGTCATACGTTCACACCCCACCAGCCCAGACCCAAGCACACAAGCAGACACTCCTGCTCCCCACAGAAGTACTCACAGGCACGTTCAGTCACACACAGCCACCTCCTCCCTCCAGAAGCCCACACACAGCCCAGAAGCCAGCCCCGCACACTCATGTACACATATTCATGTAACGTTCATCCACAGGCATGCACAGGCTGAGGCACAGTCCTACCAACGCATTCAAACACACACACACATTTTCAGAAATGTTCTCAGATGCAGAAAAGCACACTTATAGTTGCACCAACCTCCAGGAGTTGCACAGATACACAGCATACTTAAAAGAGTCATTTGAGTATTTACTCTCACATGCATTCATAGTCATTCATGCATCTATTCAACATGTATGGGCACCTTCTAGGTGTTGGGGCTACAGCAGTGAACAAAGCAGGAAAAAAATCTCTGCCCCCATGGGGCTTATCACGATGGGGACAAATAACATCTATGTACTTCATGAGTCTACATTTGAAGACCAGAGGAATGAGGAGAAACCCAGCAAAGGCTGAGAGGAAGCCAATAGAAAGAGATGGAAATTCCAGGAGAGTGTCTTAGAAGCCAAGTTAAAAGATATGTTTCAAGGATCAGCTGTATCAAATGGCTGCCAAGGGGCCAAATAAGATGACTTGGCCTTTGTAACATGAAGGTCATTGATGACACGGAGAATAACGATGGAGGTGGACACCTGATCAGAGTGGGTTCAAGACAGAAAGTGGGGACAGAAATCGAAGACAAGGAGAAAAAATATTTTCAAGTTTTTCTCTGAGGAGGAGAGAAAAGAATGATACAATAGATAGGAAAAAACCTGAGGAGGGAAAGGGAAAGGAGAGAATTGAGCCTTGTCTTTGGGTCGGCAGAAGAGAAGAGTCTGGTGTCACAATCAGGAAACAGCCTTGTCAAGGAGCAAAGAGATGGACGAGAAAGAGATTCACACACACGAACGCGGTCACACTGTCATGGTCTCAGGGTCCTAAACACACACCTTCATGCCACTCTTGGCCCCACGCGCACCACCAATACATGCCCGTGGCCACAGAGCCGCGTAATTCGGCCGCACCCACAGCCACACTCACGATGGTGGCGGGAACACAGTGATGCCATCACCGACTCTGGTACGTTCGCGGACACACCCACCCACGGGGCCCCGTGGGCCACTCACTGCTGCTTGCGGCTCAGCTCCTGTTCTTTGTGCACCAGGTCCTGCTTGAGCGAGGCCAGCAGCTCCACACTCACGTCCACCTGGCGCGAGAGCTCGGAGGCGCGCTCCTCCAGCTCCTCCTTCTCACGCCCCAGCCGCGCGCTCTCCTGCCGTGCAGTCTCCAGCTCCGCCGCCTTTCGCTCCAGCTCGGCCTGCAGCCGGCCCACCTGGCCCGCGATCTTCTGCTCCACCTCCTCGCTCAGCCGCTCCAGCCGTCGGTCCACCTCCAGCTTCTCCAGCGCCCGGATCTTGAGGCGGGCCAGGCCCTCTTCGTAAGCCACGTCGGCGGGCGAGGGAGACGCGGGCGAGGCGGACGCGGGCCCGGGGCAGGGGCCAGGGCCAGGCCCGGGCGGCGGCGTCGAGCACGCCGAGGAGGCCACGGACTTGCGGGCGAACAGCTCCCCCAGCGGGATCTCGATCTCGCGGAGTGCGTAGCGCGCGGCGGGCACGAGGCCCGGCTCCGCCAGCTCCTCGCAAGGCAGGCCGGCCGGCACCAGGTCGCCAGGAAAGTGGGCGAGGGGCGCGTGGTGGTGATGGTGGTGCAGCAGGTGTGGCGCCGCGGACGACTGCCCGACTGCCTGCTCCTTGCCCTGAAAGGACGTGCTCTCGAAGACCTCGCGCCGGGCGCCCGGCACGGCCAGCAGGGCGGCGGGCTCGGGCGCCAGCGGGAAGGCCGCCGCGGCGCCGTCGCAGATGCTGTTGGTCTTGGAGAGAATGTAGAGCGTCTCGTACGTGTGGCTGTACTCCAGGTGCGCGCGCAGCGACGACAGGCTCCGGAAGCGCTTGTGCTCCCCGCAGCGCGGGCAGCGGTAGGGCAGGTCCAGCGAGGCCATGGCCCCGCTGCCCCCGTGGCGCCCGGGCTCCACCGCGGCCGCCCTGGAGGTCAGCCGGGCGCGCTCATGGGGGGACGCGGGCGAGCCCCCCTGAGGGGTTGGGCAGGCTCAGGGCGCTGGCAGCCAGGGGCAAGGAGGCTAGAAGAGAGGGAAGCAAGCCTTAGGAGGGTGGTATCCCTCCCCACCTCCAACCCGTATTCCCCACCCTTGACGAAACTGACTTCCCCAGAAAACATGTGCCCACAAGAGAGGGGCAAGGGGAGACCAATGGCCAGACCTCCCAGAGGAGACTGGCCTGCTCCAGTACCTGCGTGAGGGCTGTGCATGTATGAGAGTGAGAAAGAATGAGAATTCTCTAAGGAGGGAGGGGGGACAGCATTAGTTTTATTTATAATAGTAACAACCTGGACATAACCGAAGTGCCCATCACTAGTAGAATGGATAAATCGTGTTATATTCATAATGGGATGTTACCCAGCAATAAGAAGGAACTGTTGGTACATGGAACATGGATGAAGCCATTTAATATCATGCTGCATGACAGAAGCCAGACTGGAGTGCATACTGTTGGTTCCATACACATGGAGAGCAGACTAAACTGATGAGGACAGAAGTCAGAACAGAGGTCACCTCTGGGACCCATGTGGACTAGAAAGGGGCAGGAGGCAACTTTATGTGATGCTGAAAATGTTCTTTATCTTGATATGAGCGGTGGCTATACAGGTATATACATAAAGTTACACAGTGTATGCACACGTACATTTAAGTTTAGTGTACTGTATGTACCAGCTGTATGTTATATCTCAAAAAAATGCTTATTTCCATGTCTTGCAACCACACTCATCAAACCAGCTGGACTACTGGTACCATGCTGCAGTGACCAAGAAGTCACCTCACTTAATGATACCGATGTGTGCATGTCACTCTTTCTGTTCCTGCTTCTGTCCCACTGTCTCTCATCCCTGCTCTGCCCTTTGCTCCAAGGGCCATGATATTTGTCTTCTCCAGGTTCCTTCTGGCACAAGTCACCGCCCTTCCTGGCACCCCACTCCTGGCCACCCTCAGCTCCTGCTGTCTGTCCTGCCTCGGCTCTCGCTTCTGTTCGCCCTTCCCCTGCCTCGTGGGCTCTCTACCCTGTAACTGGCCTTCAATCACCTCGGCTGTCACTGTGCCCTTCCAAGTCACAGGCCATCTGCTAATCAGACAACGTAGTTGTCATCAAGGGTCTTCACCTACTTGGTCCCTTGGATGATGTCACTGACTGCTCCATGTTGGCAAGCTGCCATGCAGCTGCCCTGTTTGGGCTCTCCAACCTCTTCTTCTAGCTGTCTTCCTAACCGTCCTGTCTTCTGATGGGAGGTGTGCCTTCACGCCCCATTTGCCTCTATCTGGTTCACTCCCACAGTCTGGCTCACTCATATCTTTAAGCCTTTACTTTCAGCTCCACCTCTCCATCCTGACCTACTCTTAAGTTCCATTTGCCTTCTGGCTTTACACCTGGGTGTATGGATGGATGCCTGTTCTCTATGCCAGCCCAGCACCCAGTCCTCATCCTGGCAACAGCACCCTGCCTTGACATTGGGTAACCATCCTTTCTTCCCCACTTTCTCAGTCCATGTGGTCTGAGTGGGAGCCAATGGTTCCCCCAGGGGTCAGAATGTGATAGAGGCCTGGCCAATCAGAGTCCTGAGATGGGCACAGATCACCTAACTTGAGTCAATGAGTCATTTCTCGAGGACTTCTCTGGCATTACTGGGGAAAGCATCCTCTTTGGGCTCAGGTTTCTAAGCGCAGGGGCGGGCCAAGCTGTGAGGGCCATCTTTGTCTCCTTTGGGAGGAACCACCTGGGAATGAAGCCAACACAGAGGTAGAACTGAGACGGAGAGAGAGCGATTCCTCACAGTTTGAGGTCCTGGTCTGTTCAGTTAGGTGAGCCAGTCGATTCCCTTTTCTGCTTTAGCCAGTCTGTACCAGGAAAAAGTCCAAACTCAGAAATTAGATTCAGAAGTCAAAGTTTTTTGAAAGAAGGAATTGGCTGAACTAAACAGGATGGTACCATGTCCCCTGTCTGCTACACAGCAGCAAAGCAGTGGCTAAACTCTCCCGCTGCCTCTAGAGGTGAGCTAGAACTTTAGGGGACCTGGAGGAAAATGTCCAACAAGAAAGAGATACTTTGGCCGAAAGGGGCTCATCTGAAAGCAGGAAAGGAAGAAAATGCTGCTTTGCCCAGAGAGGCCCTTTCTGCCTGAGGCCAGTAATTCAATAGGGCTGAGAGATAATTAAGAGCCAGTTCTCTGCTGCTAGCTAAAGTCACCTCAAGCAAAGACAGACAGGCTGGAAACACAGAGGGAGACAAACCTGGAGCCTGACAGGCTCTTGACTCCTCAGGCCCTCTTGAACTCCTCCCAGCTCAACAGAGGCCACCGTGGCTTCCATTACAAGCAGGCTTCCAGTGGGTTGCAGCTTGAGGGAGAAGGGGCAGAGAGCTCTGCCTCTCACCACAGACTAGGAGAGTCTGCACTGCCCTGCGGCAGAGCCCTACTAGAGCCACAGAACCATGGGCTCCTGGGACAAGCAGAGCACCAAGATCTGTTGCTAAGAGACAACTCCTCCTCTTCCCCCAACACCATCACCAGGGACTTGATTCAAGAATTATAACTTTCAATGAGGTCTCTGGTTTGGTTAATAGCTCTGGGGATGGCTGAATGCAGACTGACTGAGAGCTTTCTAATGATTAAAGGGATAGTATTGCCAGGAAACCCCCACAAACCTGGAAAACAAAGGCCAGGGATTACTCAACCCCTGAAGTGTTCCTGCCCCCAAATTTGTACCAATGGGAGGTGACCCCTCAAAGCCCCTTGTGCACGTGGCCACAAAGCATGAAGGTTAACGGAGGCTCTCAAGACAGCAGAAGCAGAGCAGCTGCTAGTGGGCCAGTCACCTTGTCCACACTGACTGGTCAAGCTTGTGGTCCAGGCTATGGACCTGTGATCCCGGAGTGCTCTCCCTCCCCTCCACTGTTCAACTGGAAAGGCTTTGCTCTTTCAGCTGTCGGACTTTTCCTCCATTGTTGTAGTTTGTCCATAAATTGAAAGACCAGGAGCAGCTAGCCCAATACCATAAGAGATAAGACTTGCATTGGGGCTGGACGTAGTAAGTGGGAGAGAACTTGGAGCCTCTCCTTCCGGAGATGGGACAAGTGTGTTTTAAGTTTTGTGAGGGCTAATTGCATGATGATAAAACAGAAAAGTTTTAAATTATATGAGAAGGGGGATCTGTTTAGATCTTGGACAGAGGTGGAAGGGAATGGAGATTTGTTGGTTTTGCTGCTCAACTCCAGTCCCCCTTGATAGGTGCACACCCCAGTTTTCCCTTGGAGAACCATTCCCTCCTCTCTCAGTCAATGTTGTTCAGCTGACCTCACCCCCCGGCTCCATGAGCTTTTCCAGGGGAGCTCATATGACCTTGGCCTTTTCATCAGTCACAGCTGTCACTTGGTCTTGGGCAAGTTTCCTAGGCCAGACCAATACAGCTCCTCCAGGATCTGTGCAAAACCGGCAGGATGTGAGGCTGGAGCTGCCTGTGGCCCTTTCTGCCCTCTCTTTGGGCAAGGTGAAGAAAAAGACTCCTTATGACCCCCCTGAGCCACTGAGCCAGATGTGCCGAAACCTTTAACCCAGGACTTGTCAATTGCGTGAGGCAGCAAAAATTTTTTTGTGGATTAAACAATTTGAATTGGTTGCCAGGAATGAGGCTCTAGAATAACACAATGACCCACAGTGTCAAAAGACTAACCTTGGACTTCCCCTGACATACTCCCCAGCATCCTTGTTTCCCTCAACAGTGCCAGCCACAGCCCTGGCCATCTCAATTCTGCTCCCTGCTAACCATCAAGACTGGCTGACTTTTCCTTTGAATGCTCTCAACACAACTGTTCTCTTGTGCTTCATGCTCCCCCCACGCCTGGAAGTCCCCGAGGTCCAGTCTTGGGTCTCACAGCTCTCTAGCATCCTCTGTAAGGTACCACCAAATGCCTCTGATATGAGATAACTCCTGTTCACCATCCTTCAGTGGTGCCCATCATCTGTCAACTGCAGCCAAATTCCACAGCTTCATGCTTTGGCTTCGATGTAGTCTTGCCAGTTTGAAAAATGGCCTGGCTATTTCACTTGCATTTTGGGGGACTACTAATGGCTGGACTTTTTTTTCACAATTTATCAGTCATTTATATCTCTTTGGTAACTTGACTATGTACTAGTTTGCTCATTTTTGTACTGAAGTTTCATCTTTGCTTATTGATTTGCAAAGGCTTTTTATAATATTGATCTTTTGTCATTTATGTACTGCAAATATTTTTCTCATGTGTTGATTGGCTTTTACTTTTGTTTATAATCTTTATTGACATGCTAAAGCTTTAAAGTTGCATCAGTAAAATCTTTAGGATTTCTCATTTTGTTGTCATTCTTAGGAAGTCCATCCCTACCCAAGGATTATATTATGTTTTCTTTTGGTAATTTGTGGTCTCCCTTTTTTTTCAGTTGCTCAGTCATGTCCGACTCTTTGCAACCCCATGGACTATAGCCTGCCACGCTCCTCTGTCCATGGAATTCTCCAGGCAAGAATCTTTTGTGGATAGCCATTCCCTTCTCCAGGGGATCTTCCTGACCCAGGAATCAAAGCTGGGTCTCCTGCATTGCAGGCAGATTCTTTACCATCTGAGGCACCAGGGAAGCCCCTGGTCTTTTTAAGTCCAGAACGTTTTTAAAATTAAGGGCTTTAAACAAACAACCATAATACTATCAACACAATGACTGGTAGCATTCAAATACTTCAGGATCTGTGGTTTCCTTTCATACAAAGGAGTTTTCATCCATCTAGAAATTCTTGATATGCATAGTGAGACAGGGATTAAAAAACTTTTTGTTATGGACATTTTCACACGTATCCCAAAATAAAGAGACTATGATGATAACTCTGATGTACTCATCATGTAGCTTCAGAAATTATCAGCTCATGGCCAGTTTTGTTCATCTGTACACTGTTCTCTGACTTCACACCTCCTCCATCTCCACCACTGGATAATTTTGAGCAAATACAAGTTATTGTATTAGTTCATCTAAAAGTACCTTAGTATGTATAAAACAACTTAAAACTTCTTTTAAAAACTAAATGTTAGTCACTTATTATCACAATATTATTGTCTTTTTAGGTCTATTAAAACTCAAAAAAGTAGCCTTGAGAGGTAATCCAAAAGATGGTTCTCTGAAAAAACCAACAAAGTAAATATTCCTCTGGCAAATCTATTCCCAGAGAAAAGGAAGGGAAACAAGTGCTATAGCAAAAAAAAGGATATAAACGCTGACACAGAGGAGATTTTTTTTAATTACTGAAATGCTACCAGGTACAACTCCTGGCCCAAATTTATGAAAATCTGGATTAACTGAATACTTTTCTAGGAAAATAAAAATGATCAAAATTGACTCAGGAAGAAATTTTAAAAACCTGACTAGACTAATGGTTATAGATAAAACTGCAGAAGTTGGCAAAGTGATCAGGGATATATTATAAGGAGAATGTGGTTCACACACACACATAACTGTTCAGGAACAGGGTTATTCTTCACACCCGTTCAGTCCAGTGTCTGAGCACCTGTGTTTGCCTGTCTGTCCCAGCTAAGTGCTGGCCCTTCCTGTGGGGGAATCTGACCTACACAGCACCTTGCTAGCCAGGCTTCTTGAAGATCAGGGTAATCCTCGGGGCACAGGCCTGAGTGTGGAGGTGCAAGCTAGAGGAAGAACAGGAATCTGGAATCCATGGTCCTCACCTGAGGCCCGCCCACCCCACAGTTTCCCTCCATCTCCTGGAGCTGAGAAATGACTAAAAATCATTCTTAGAAATATTTCTGCCTAGATTTTACCCACCTCCTCAGCATAAACATGAAGCTTTGCCTAAACACAAGCAAGATGATGGAGGGAGGAGGGGAGAGAAGAGCAAAACAGAAATGTGGTCCATTCAAATTCTACCACAATCCTATACTGTGATCCCCTGGACATATTCCTTTGTGTTCTAGTCTCCCCAAACCAGCAACCTCTGCAGACCTAAGACCTGCCTCCTTTTTCAGCCTGGTCCCGTCTCTTCACCATCCTCAGGACCTGTTATCTCCTTCCCCCATCTCAAATGTCTATCTCAAGTCTACTTTTAAGTCCAGTGCAAGGTTCTCTTTGAGTAGAAGACTCAATCAGTGGTATTAGCATTTTTTTTTAATGGCTTTCCAGTGTGTGTTTCATCTCCTCAAAGAAGACCAACCATCTCAAAATGTGTCTTCTTTGGCTCTTGCCCACTGTCACATTTTCACACGTCGACTCTGCCAGAAACACTGATAATCTTGCATTTTCATGGCTTCCACTACCACGTGGTCACTGACAGTTCCTGCAGTGAACATTATTATTTTTATCTGCTTGGCAAGTCTTCTTCATCTTCTGTTAATAGCAACATCTCATCTTCTTTTGGGTGAGGTTCCCCTTCCTACCCCATGCTGCAGTTCTGACAGGGCTGCCAGTCCTAGTAGGGTGGTCCCAGACCTGACCAGTCATAGTACCTGATCTTGGTCATGATGATTCCTCAGGCTGAGCCCCTGAACCCTTCTCTGGGAATTTATATGAAAGACTAAAGAGATCTCCTTTAGTCTTATATGAAAGACTAAATTCTCTCTGGGATCACATGCTAAGGATGATGAAGCTGTCTATGGCCCTGTGCAACTTCCACCTATAACAAGAATAAAACTCATGTATGGTGGGGAAAAAATGTGGCAACACTCAGAGGGAAGTCGAGTCCAGAGTTAGAGTCCTCACCCATTTTTGAGAACCTGTGTACAGTTATGCCCAAGACCCACTCATCCCTCTTTTTTTCCAGTTATATGCATTAGTACATATCCTTTTTTGCTTAAAATAATTTGGGTTGGGTTAGATTTCTGTCACTTGCAATCAAAAGTCTTAACTAATACTCGTATAAATCTTTATCTCTAACCTAGAATTCTCTCCTAAACACCATTCCAACATGAATTAATTCAACATTCATTTACTGAGTACCTACCATGAACCACACCAGGTGCTATGCTGGGCATGTTGAGGACCCACAAACCTACAAGATCCAAAAAAAAAAAAGAAAAAGAAACCTACAAGATCCAATCCTTGCCTTCAAGTAGCCTGTAATCTGGGACAGACTAAGGCACTGGACGGTGCAGTCATGAGATAAAGGCTATGTAGGAGACCGGCACAGAAGAAGTAGAAGTTCCTCTACACTAAGCTTGAGGAGTTTGGGGGTTGGGGAACCCCTGGGAGGAAAATGTAAGCTCCACGAGAGTAGAGACATTATCTTTCTCGATCCCTGCTATTTTCCCAGCACTGAACAACAGTGCCCACTAAGTGCTCAGGAAGTGTTAATGGAATAAAGGAAAGGCGTGTGAGCATGCTCAGTTGTGCCCAACTCTGCGATCCCATGGACTGTAGCCTCCTAGTCTCTCTTCTGTCTGTGGGATTTTCCAGGCAAGAATACTGGAGTGGGTTGCCATTTCCTCCTCCAGGGGATCCTCCCGACCCAGGGATTGAAACTGTGTCTCCAGCATCTCCTCCACTGGCAGGCAGATTCTTTACCACTGAGCCAGCTGGGAAGCCCAAAGGGAAGGCAAAGGCTTAACTAGATGTAGTTGAGAGAACGGCCTACAGAGGGCCAGGGTCAGGAAGAAGAAGGCTCTAGGAACACAACACAGAAACTGTTAGCCAAGGCAGGAGAAGTGTAGATTGTGAGAAGGCTGGATCTGGGAGCAATTTAGAAGGCTTGGTGACAGAGTGACTGTGGTGGGTATGAAAGGCGGGAGTCAAGGGTCAGGCTCAGGTTTGGGGTTTGAGGATCTACGTAGATGGGAATGAGGCTCAGTAAAGAGGGAAAATGAGTCCGGGCCGGTTCATGGGGGAGACAGTGAGTTCAGTTATAGATTCCATGAGTTTGAGGTTCCAGTGGACCTTAGAAATATTTGATACATAGTTTTCAATATGGAGCTGAAAATATAGTTTTGGCAATTTAAGCTTAAAAACAAAAGTGGATGAACAGGACCAGGGAGAGGGTTAGAGAGAGGACAGCAGAGAGGAAAAGGTGGATCCTCAGAGAGGCAGAGGAGGCAGAAGAGCTGAGAAGTTCCTAAGAACCAACAGCAGAAATGGGAATTCTGGCAGGAAACCTTAGCAGGGAGAGGATGTCATGGATGGAAGGAGTACTGCTGCTGCTAAGTCACTTCAGTCGTGTCTGACTCTGTGGGACCCCATAGATGGCAGCCCACCAGGCTCTCCCCGTCCCTGGGATTCTCCAGGCAAGAACACTGGAGTGGGTTGCCATTTCCTTCTCCAATGCATGAAAGTGAAAAGCAAAAGTGAAGTCACTCAGTCATGTCCGACCCTCAGCGACCCCATGGACTGCAGCCCACCAGGCTCCTCCGCCCATGGGATTTTCCAGGCAATAGTGCTGGAGTGGGGTGTCGTTGCCTTCTAACATCTGCTGCTGCTGCCGCTGCTGCTAAGTCGCTTCAGTCGAGTCCGACTCTGTTCGACCCCATAGACGGCAGCCCACCAGCTCCCCCGTCCCTGGGACTCTCCAGGCAAGAACACTGGAGTGGGTTGCCATTGCCATCTCCAATGCAGGAAAGTGAAAAGTGAAAGTGAAGTCGCTCAGTCGTGTCCGACTCCTAGTGACCCCATGGACTGCAGCCCACCAGGCCCCTCCGTCCATGGGATTTTCCAGGCAAGAGCACTGGAGTGGGGTGCCATTGCCTTCCAGAAGACTGTAAACAACAGGAGTTGACAACTCAGGTCAGAGCAGAGGTGGGAAAGGTCCCCTGAGGACTTCAGAGAGGGCCACTCTGCTGAGCCTGGCTGCTGTGGGTTAAGGAGGGGGTGAGGTGAGGATGTGGTAGACAGTGAGTGGATGCAGAAAGCCCAGCTGTGAAGGGGAGGAGGCTGCATGGGAGAATGACAGACTATACTGAAGACGAAAAACACCTGAACATACTTAAATGCTTCTTAGAGATAACCTAATTTTAATCTATACCATCACTTCCGCTAGCCTGGAGTTATACATGCCTCAGACCTGTAATTTATAGCAATTCTTTTTTTTTTAAACTGCTTCTAAGAAGCAGCAAAGCAGAGAGGACGAAATGGATGATATTTTAGTGTAGGCAGCTGAGTGCTTAATATGGCTAATAGTGAACTCATAGCACAGTACTCACCCTGAAACCTGCTTCTTCCTCCTGTTTCCCATCTTGGCCAACATGCTCACTGTCTACTCACTACCCTGTGTGCAACCCCAATGCATCCCTGAATTCTTAAGTGTCCCCCTCAGATCTCATCAGTTGCTGATTTTTGTCAATACTATCTTCTAAATATTTGCCTCTATTTGTTGCTCTTCCTTTAGCCAAGGCCCCAGATCTCCTATCCCCCGCATCTGGATGCTGATACCACTTCTAACTGGAGTCTCTAACCCCTCCAGCTTTGAATTTTCATGGTTTCTCAAGAAGAGATGCAGTCATGTGATTCTTCTTCTAGTAAAGACATGTCTGAAGGCAGGCCATCTTCTGAGAGGTAAAGTCTACCCTGCCTTGCCTGCCCTCAAAGCTGGCTGGAATCTGACCACCACTCGGCTTGTCAGCCCCAGCTTATGCTTAGTGAGCCCTATGGGGCTTAGCTTCACTGAGAAGTGCCATGTGATGTTATATGCTTGCGTCTTGGCTCATGCTGGTCCCTCTTTCCAGGACTCCTTCCACTAACTGGTGAATTCTGCAGGCCCAGCTCAGATGCTCCTCTTTCCATGAAGCCTTCTACCCACTCCTCCAGCTCAAGTCACATCAAAACATGAATCACTCCTCACCATAGCTCTTCACACATGGTAACGGGTGTGAACACATGGTAACATCGAATACTGGATGGTCATGGACTTGTTCGCACAGCTGATCCTATTCTTCACTTACATTTGGAGGGCGGGGCAATACAACTGACTCATCCTCACACCTTCCACAGACAGAGCAGACATTAGTATATTCTTAGAGGAATCACAATGAATAATGGAGGATGAACAGATTGATTTACATAACCAAAGTGATTTCCACCACTCATCATCATGGAATGGGTGAATTTGGTTACAATTTAAATCAACCCAAGAATCCCCTTGAGTAACATGTTCTTCCCTGGCTCTGCAAGTCACCGCTGGGAGGTCAGACCTTGATGTGTCTTCTTGACACCATTGCTCTAGCAGAGCTCCAAGGTTTAGGACTTGTCTGCTTCATTCTACTTTATCCACCCAACAAAAAGATGTCAAATACAAGGCCCATGCCAGGCACTGAGGATATAAAGATGACTAAGACAGCAATGCTGTCAAAGTGCTTGCAGTCTAACAATCAAAACAGTGAACATTTACCTACCAATTATTCTGCTGAGATAACATGGTTTTCATTTAGTGCTCAAGACAGTGCTGCCAAGTACACAGTATCATCATTTTAGGATGAGGAAATTGAGGCTCAGAGCATCCAGATCATGTGTCCAAGACTAGTAAGTGACTGTTACAAACTGCTGCTTTGGTGGCACCCAATGAGCCATGCCTCCCAGTATCCTTGCCCTTACGTGGTCCTCTCCCACACTGACTCAGAGCTTGGCTATGTGACTTTGGCTGGTGGGACATTAATCAAGCCTGATGCAAGCAAGGTTTGATAAGCAGTTGCTCAGAGTTTATCCTCTTGGAATAACTTCCCCTGGGGACCCAGCTGTCATGTAGAAAACTTGGGCTTGACCTGGGTGATTAGATGCCGTGTGTAGAGACGCACTGTAGGAGGAAAGCCACCTTGTCAGCCAGTCTCTCAACTGTGTGCACCTGAGAAGAGCCAAGTGAACCCATAGTCACAGCCAGCCCGCAGACCATCATGAATAATAAATCAGTATTATTTTAAGCTGCTGTATGCTGGGGAGGTTTGTTATACACCAGAGAATAACTGAAACAGTGACAAGCTAGGATTTGAACCCTGCAATATCTGACTGACTTCAAAACCACACTCTTAGTTTCAACACTGTGTTCCTTCTGGTTGGGAGTGGCATGTCATACCAATACTATAATATTTATAGATTGGCCCATAGTAGCACTCAATATGTTTATGTCTAATGAATGAATGAAGGGTGTGGTGGGCTACCAGAGAGATAGGAAAGTCTACAGACTTCAAAGGAAAGATGGCAGTAACCTTTCCACAGCCATGATCCCCTTTCCCACTACAATTATTCCAAGAACAAATATCCCCTAAATCTAGAAATAAGTATGTGGATGTCACCAAATTCCATCTGTATCTTTTTCTGTTAAATTCAAATCAGGTAAAACTGGGAATTTCAAAGAGTTTGGTTCTGATGGTCATTCCCCTTTGCCCCCAACTCTCCACCTAGCCCCTGGCATCTTTTCTCTCTCCTATGTTGCCTTCTAGGCCCAAAAGCTCTTTCTCCCTCTTTCCTATAAAATCCACATGCAGAAAAGCAGAGCAGTGGAAATTACAGAAATGAGGAGGACCTGGATATTAGTAGATGGCATTATAGGCCAAAGACATGATACTCCAAGCTCAGTGCTTCCAGGAGCCATCTGCCAGCAGGTGGAGGAGGGGGAGAATGGGGAGGCAACTGGAGGTGTCCCTGTGGCTGGAGAATAAAGGACTGCCCCCTGAATCCCCCAAGAAGCCAGAGGCTCTGGCTGTCTCCACCTGGGGCTGTGGCCCAACATCTGTCCCTCCCAGAGTAGTCCCTGTCACCTGGAAAAGACCCACGGGTCCTCTGCATCCAGTCCTCTGCTTCTTGGTAGCTCTGACACTGCCTCTTCCGTTCTAAGCTCCCCCTCACTCTCAGGCTCCTGCAAGCATGCACACACCTCCCAAGGTCACACACACATGGCTCCAGCACCGGGATCCCAAACCCAGAAAACCACCTGGGCCCCTCATTGCAGACTCAACTAAGGAGAGAGCAGGCCCCTCTCCTATTCACAGGAGAGGGTGGCAAGCGCTTACAGGCACCGTGGCACACACCGACATGCAAAGCAATGCAGTGGGGCACACATATCCAGATCACTGTGGGCACAGTCACAGGCAGAAGCACTAGGATGTGAGGAAACATGCGTGCACACGCATGCACACCTCTAGACCATCACACGTGCACACAAACACTCCCACCCTCAGACACCCGCACAGGTGCCCGGCCAGGCCTCAACACCAAGCCCCTCCCCCACCCCTGTGCAGAAGCAGGTGGAAAGGGCTGGGGTTTTAGGGCGCTCTTTCTCCTCCCTCCCTCGGGTCCCTGCTCTCCAAGGTCCAGAGTCCCAGTGGGGTTTGGAGCCCGCCCCGCCCCCCAACCTGGCTTGAGGAACGAATGGCGAAAGGGGGGATGGGAAGCCTGGTCTTGAATCGTTCTGATTTTAAGTCCTTACATTAACCCCTTCTTTGCCTCTGGCCTGCTCCAATCCCCCGCGGTCGGGGAGCCTCCCGGGCCTCCAGAGGGCTGTAGGGGAGAAGCAAGGGGAGGAGGCAGCGGCTGGGGTCCTCCCTGCCTTCTCTCCAGGAGCGGTCCCGCAGCGCGCCCGCGACTCGCCCTTACCTCCTCCACCCCGCGACGAGGCCAGGCCCCGCGGCCCTCGGCTGGGGGTGCAGAGGCAGCCCCCGCGTGCCCGGACCAGATGCAGGGCCGCCTCGGGGCCTCGGATCTCGCTCCCCTCCGCAGCCTCGGGTGGCCGCCGCGCCTGGCGCCCCCGCCTCCCTATCGGGGCGGGGGCGGCCAAGCCTCCCACTCAGTCGCAGCGGGAGGGGCACACAAACAGGGTGGGGGAAGGATGGAGGAGGGAGGAGGGGGCGCGCGGCCGGAGGAAAGGAAAGGAAGGGGTAGGGAGGCGGCGAGGAGGTGGGGCAGAGCCGGCCCCTCCTCCGGGGCGGGCTCTCCAGCGAGCTGGGGAGCGGCAGATGCCGCCAGAAGCGGCTGCGCCGGGACCCCACGTTTTCCGCTGAAGGTGGCTTCGGTGGGGGAGGGGTCCGCGGCGCCGCCCTGGGGGTTCCCGGGCCTCTCCGGCCGAGCTCCTCCTGGGTCCCTGTCTTCCTTGGTCTCGGCACCGCCCAGTGCACTCCCCCTGCCCCAGGCACCTCCGGTTGTGACTTCTGCTGCCCACCTTTAATCCGAACCTCTCCGCCCTAACCCTACCAGTCCGGTTTGGGCCTGCTCCCACCCGGGGCAAACCCTGGGGTGCGGAATTCTGTGGGTCGGGAAGAGGGCCGGCGCGCTGCCCTACTAAGATCTGCGCCACCGGCCCTACGCAGCCGCCTAGGATGCGCGCCTGGGGTGTGCACTCAGCGACGTCGGGTCACAGCCTTCGAGGAGATGCCTGGGCCCATCCCCTCTGGGCATCCCCAGCGACCCAGAGGAGCTAGGAGTGTCTTTGGCCAGACTCCACCAGGTCCCGGGACCCAATCTTGCCCCTGAGGGTGCCGTATAGGAGCACATGTCCCCGTCACAAATCCTATTCGGGACCTGGAGGGGGAAGAAAGGGACAGGAGACCCCTGGTTCCTTCCTACCCACTCCCATCTCAAACTTGGTTAGGGGAGAAGCCTGGCTCTACGGAACTTGAGCACCTAGAGGGCCCATCCTTGACTTGAGGCCCATCCAGCTGATGAAGCAGGAACAATCTGACGGTCCAAGCTTGGAGGAAGTTTATAGGACTGCAGTGGGTAAAATCGGATAGGGTGTTTGGGCTACTAAGCCCAGGGATGAGATGAACTGAGCTTTGGATGAGAAAAATAAGTCATTTCAGACTAGGGGTAGTGCTTGCACAAAGGCAAAGAAACTGTCTTGGGCAAAGTTGAGGGCCAAGACCATGAGGGGTCTTCCGGCAGCAGCAGAACAGAAATCCAGCATAGCCCCAGGATTCTCCAGTAAATGAGGCTGATGGAGACTCTCCTTGACCCCATCCTATTTCTGCTAAGGCAGGGTCATTGGGCATTTAGTATCTGGAGGGATAGTTTGTGGGCTTCCCTGATGGCTCAGTGGCAAAGAATCTGTTGGCAATGCAATAGATGCAGGTTCAATCCCTGGGTGAGGAAGGTCCCCTGGAAAAGGAAATGACAACCCATTCCAGTATTCTTATATACTGGAATACGGGAAACCCATTCTTATATAATCTGAATACTGGAAACCCATTCAAATTTCCAATATTCTGGGAAATCCTATGGACAGAGGAGCCTGGCAGGCTATAGTCCATGAGGTCACAAACAGTTGGACACCACTGAAGCAACTAAACAGCAACAGGATAATTTGTAGAGCTGTCAGGTAGTTTCTGAAGAAAGGGAAATTTAATAAGGACCCAGGCCAGTCAGTTCAAACTCCCCTCCTCCCCCACATCTTCTTTTTCTTCCCTTAGCTCCTGAATTTCTTTCCTCCTTGAGGAAATCTTAGATTGAGCAAATAAGAAATTGCTTACGACTTGTTATAACAGCTATTAACCAAATGCTGCATGCTCAGTCGCTTCAGTTGTGTCTGACTCTGGCCTGCCAGGCACCTATGTCCATGGGATTCTCCAAGCAAGAATACTGGAGTGGGTTGCCTTGTCCTCCTCCAGGGGATCTTCCCAATCCAAGGACTGAATGTGAGTCTCCTGTGTTTCCTGCTTTGCAGGTGGGTTCTTTACCACTGAGCTACCAGGGAAGCCCACCCAAATGCTGGGCATTACACATCATTTTTGTATATATTACTCAAATGTCAGACCTACTGAGTAGGTATTATTATTATACCCACATACAGATTGGGAAGCTGGAGTTCAGAGCTCAAAAAAGGGAACAGTTAGGATCTGAACTCAACTCACTAAATTCTAAGGTCTGTGCTTGAATATAGTGCCCCCCGACACCCCTTGGCTGTATTAAGCCCATCCAACCTTCTGCTGCCAAATTGAAGATTCTCTAAATTCACCTGCTTTTGTAGACTGCCAAAAATATTCATGTATTTTTTGTTCTAGTGATGTTTGTTCTCAGTCTGTGCTTCCTCTGAATCTGTAAAAGCAATTTAGGGCATGCATGTGTATGTACATGTGTTTTTGTGAATGTGTATATACATGCATATGCATTCAGGTGTATATCTGTGCATATGCACATATATGCACGTGTGTTAGTGAGTGCATGGATGTGTGAATGTATACATTGTACGGGGGGGTGTTTGTACATATGAATGTGTATATGAGTAAATGCACATGTGTATGTAAGCAGGCATACATGTACTTGTATAAGTGTGTATTCAGGTGTGCATGTACACACACGTGCGTATGTATATGTGCATGTGTGCCCAGGCTACATTTTATGGACAACAGTTCCTGCTTGGTTGTTATGGGAACCACAGTTCTAAAAATGTTAAACTGGATCCCACTCCATGTGGGCCAGAAAAACTAAAAGGGAGAGAGAGAGCTGAATAACAGACACATCTGGGGACCCAAAGCTGAGGCAGAGAATCATGGGCTCGGGAAGAACTGGACAGGCACAAACCAGCCAGAAGTATACCCTACTCATGGGGCCCCTGGGCTTGGCTCAGGGCCTCAGTCTCGCTTCTTCCCATCTCCCTCCTGACCCTTTCCCAGTTTCATGCTCTCCAACCACCTTCCTTCCTTTCTCAGCCCCTTCTCTTTTCCTCTTCTCCTTTTAGGCCTCAGGCCTTTTTGTTTTTGGCCAATCAATCAGCACAATAATTAGGCACTTAAGGTGTACCGGGCAGAAGGCATAGTGATACGGTGGCCGCATGTGTGGATCAGACAAGGTCTCTGCCCTTGAAGAAGCGTAGTAGTTGCAGGGTTTGGTGGGAGGATTCACGTGGGTGGAGGGGAGAGGACAGAGCGAAGGGAGAGAAGACGGAAGAGGATGGACAATAAGTTTGGATCAGATATGGAGGGCTTTAACTGCAGTGTATTTTTTGTAGGAAGCTGGAAGCTGTGGTCAGTTTGGAATAAAACACTATTACATCAGTAGTGCTGTGCGATGTGAAATGGAAGGAGAGAGAATGGAGGCAGAGGGACCACAGGAAGTGGTCTGGTATAGTACAAGCTTGTTTCAAACAAGGCCAGAGGTTGGGGTGAAGAGGGAGGAAACAGCACTCTCAGTTGCTTTGTCAAACTCTCCCCCATGTCCCACATCATCAAGATTCTTATTACTCTTCCCTGTCTTTCCAAGATGAGAGCCAGGATCTGAGTGAGGCTTTGTTATTGATGTGTATGTGTGTCAAATCCTTCAGGTGCACTGGAAAGGAAAAAAATTGGTAACCACAGGCCCAACATATGGTAGGCACTCAGTAATACTTGTGAAGCAAGTGGATATATGGAAATGCACTGGTCTTGGACCTGGAAAGCCCAGATTCAAGGTCCACTTCAGTCTCTCATCATCTGTGTGCTCTTAAGAAAATCCCAACTTCTGGGACCTCAATTTCCTACTCCGTACAATGAGGGGTCAGTCAGGATGTTCTTGTAAGATCCTTCTAATTATTACGTGATTGTCATAGCCAAGGTGTTTGTGTATGTGGAGCGGGTGGCATGGACTTAGGTGTTGGCAATAGGCACAGACAGAATAAATGGGGGAAATATTTTAATAGAGGAATCTGTATCTTCTGGCTTCAGTTTTCAGCAATATTGTGGAATAAACCCAAGTCCCTCCTGCTAAAGAATGCATGGACTGAGTCACAAGATACAACAGACATCTGAAATGCCCAACTGACCTTGCAAGAAAGGGAAGAAAATCTACTTGGACCAGAACAAGGGAGCTGAGACCAATAGATGAGAGCACAAGATGTGCTGTGGAGGTATGGAGAAGGAAGACCTTCCCGTATTGCTTGTCTGTCCTGACCTGGGCCCTAGGTGGAAAAGGGGAGTTGCCTCTGAGAAGCTGGAACTATTTGAGTTAGAGTTTGAACTCACAACACCTGCATAATATAAGAACCCCAAGCCAAGAAATTAACATAAAGATTGCCCTTCATCAGTTGATATTCCTGGAATGCCTGGCAGAAGTAAGCACAAAACTGCTCAGAAGAAACATGCCCTCAACCCAGGCTACAGAATATTACTGACCAGGTAAATCCCCACTTAAGATGATCTCACAAGCTAAAAATGACACTACATAAAAGGAAGCAATGTACCGTGAATTAGAGTGTGTAAGACCCTTTTGAACTTCAGTAAGAGCCAGGAAGTCTGAGTTGACAGCCTGGATGTGGGGGAGAGAAAGGTAAAAAATGAATCCCACAGAATTGTAGTTATTTAGGTGATTTTGAGAACCAAACAAATGGTGGTCTCCATTAGCATAAACTGGGTATGCAAAAGGATTATTTGGTTTTAGACAGATTGTATTTGAAATGATGGTGAGCATCCCCATATAACTTCCCCATATGGAGATGTTCATTATTCAGAGTCATGGGCTTCAGCTGGAGTAGAGATGAGGGCTGGCTGGCTTAGATGTCATCTGTGTAGCAGTGATAGCTGAAAGCCTAGGAACTGACGTGCTCTCCAAGGAGAGTGTTGAAATGGGGAATGAGGGTCTCATAACTAAGTCTGGGAAAACACCCACATTTTTGAGGACTAAATTAAAAATAGGAGGGAGTAAGGAAAATGAGCTATTTGTCCCCGATTATGTTTGGGTCCTGGTTTGGGACAATTTTCTGAGTGTTTCACTTAATCCTTTCCATCTCTGGCCTAACATTCTTTTCCCTCAAAATTTCTAGGGGAAGTTCCAGTAAATGGAGCAGTTTCTCTTGGGAATAAATAGAAGGGCCTTCTTAGCTGGGAGTTCTAGAACCCAGGCTGGGCCCTGATACAAGCACCACTACTAAGTCATTTCTTTGGGGTGCAATTTTCTTATCAGTGACTTTGAGCCTAGGTGGGTGTGAGGACAAGGTGGACACACTGGAGCTGACAGTACTTGATGGACTGCTGCTGAAGGGGGCAGGGGAGGGGTGGTCAGACACCACTCACCTTCTGCCCTTCTTACTTGTTCAGGTTGTGTAGTTTGAAACCAGTTGCTTGAAATCGGGGTCTTTATGCTCTTTCTTACCCTACTCTGCATGGGAAGTATAGTCAGGTGGTCTATGCCTATAAAGTGAAAGGTGTGGTCCCTTAAATAGTAAGATAATGAGAGTCATCATCATCTTATGTCTCCATGGATCTACCACTTCCCTATTACAGTGCCTGATGCTCCACCATTTGAGACTCACTACAGGGCTAAACATTGCTCTATATAGGCTACTCTATTAAAGTGCTGACTCTCCTAGAACTGTTAGTCACTCAATCATGTCCAACTCTGTCGAACCCGCCAGGCTCCTCTGTCCATGGGATTCTCCAGGCAAGAATACTGGAGTGGGTAGCCACTCCCTCCTCCGGGGGATCTTCCTGACCCAGGGATTGAACCTGGGTCTCCTGTATTGCAGGCAGATTCTTTACTGTCTAAGCTAGGGAAACCCCTCCTAGAGGAGAGAGCAGTGAATCCTTTACCACAGACTGGTTTATTAGATACAAGGTACCCAACTACATGAAAGCACTTAGCACTTTGGGAGAAAAATGGGTAGAACTCACTGACTTGATAATTTTGTCTCTTGTGAACCAGAGTGTGGGGATGGAGGGCGAGCACATCTGAGTTAGTGAAGGAATGAAGTGGCCAAAGGATCAAAAGCTGGGTTGATCTGGCATCTTAGGGCTGTAGGACTCTCTTAATTCAGGAATAGCTCAGTTCAGAAAAGAAAGAAGTCCTCAGACAGGCTCTATCCTTTCCATAGCAGAGAGGAGCTATCAGGGAGGAGAGATGGGGTGCACAGCAGAATTTTAATACTCCAGCACCTACCCAAGATGGCCAGGAAAAGTAAAAGCTTTTGGGTTAGGAATTTAGGGAGTAAAGGGAGGGCCAAGATTCACCCATTACCCACCTTCCCCATCAGAGGATCATATTTCCTCACCATCCTCCTAGCTCCACTCCCCACTTCTGCCCGCCCCTCTCCTCCAGCAAAGCCACAGATGTTCACCTGGAAGGAGAGTTAGGGAGAAGGGGCTGTGGTCATTGCATGACTAGGTGGTAAATGGACTGCTATGGGAAAAGCAATTAATGTTGACTGTGAGCCTCTGACAAACATCCTGTCCTTACTGGGCTTGGCTATTCTCATCAGTGGTCTAGCTGAATGCTGAGTCCCTTCTGGCCCTGACAGCATGTCATTCTTATACAGATGCAAACGCACTGGTTGTTATAACCAATACTCTGGGCGTTCACAAGGAGCACTGAAATACTGCAGTCTTTTGCTGCTGTTGCTACTGCCTGGAGCTCCCTCTAGTTGCCAAATTTATTTCACCTCTTGCTAAGATGCCTTTCCAAACAGTGATTTTAAGCTGAGGTGCCGCCATACTGGAGCTGGGAAAAAAGCATTGGCTTTGGAACCAGACAGATCTGAGTTTGACCCTGTCTGGGTTACCCAGAAAGTTACATACTTTGCTTCCTTATGCTACACTCAAGATTGCAAGGACTAAGGAGGATAATATACGCACAATGTTTAATGCCTAAGCCTCTCAACGACTCTCAAGTTCCAGAAACACCTTGAACCCTTAGGTCAGCTGTGATTAAATTCATTCGTTAATGCAGTACATATTTATTGAATGCCTATCACATGCCATTGTGCCTGATAGTAGGTGTGTAATGACTCCATGAGCATGACATCTCCTTTCTTTTCTGGCACACATCTTCATGGAGGGGAGAGGGATGGTCAGGAGCTTGGATGGCAGATTCAGTAAGCTTTTAGCACAATAATTTTAATTGCAAAAATAAACAGTTCTGTCAACTGCTTGAGAGTAGCGTCTGCTTTACAAAAATTAACAACAAAAAGGAAATAACCCCAAAGCAAAACGTTACAACCAATGGCCGCTGAAAACGACATTGCTGTACAAAATCCCGCGCGAGACCAGCTCGGCGCTACCCCAGCCTGTCTCTGGGGGTCTTCGAGGAGGCGTGGGGCGTGCGCCAGTTACAAAGAGTGTTTTAAGTTCCAAGTAAGTGCCTGCTCAGTGGGGTGGCCCCGAGAACTTCCCTCCAAAGCGCAGCTGACTCAGAAACAGCGCCTAGACCATGGGAGCTGTCCGTGGAGCTGGTGCTGAACAGGGTGTGTGCGGCGGGCGCTTCAAGGGAACTAGAAGCTGGACCAGAGGCTCGCCCTAGGGCGTGCCGGAAAAAAGTGGGCAGAGGAGTGGGGAGGAGGGCGGAAAGTGGGGGCAGGTTTTCTCTTGCGCGCCAGATTGAGGCGCCCCAATCTACAACCCATTTCACCCTCACAGGGCTGCGAAGGAGAGGCCCAACGAATAAAAGCCGAGGCCCTTGAGCCGCTCCTCGGCGCGCGCCTTCTGCTTGAGGTGCACCTTGCTGTGCCGTTTCTTCTCGTCGCTGCGCGCGAAGCGGCGGCCGCACACGTCGCAGGCAAAGGGCTTCTCGCCCGTGTGCGTGCGCACGTGTGTGGTAAGGTGGTCGCTGCGGCTGAAGTTGCGGAGGCAGATGCGGCACTGGAAGGGCTTGTGGCCCGTGTGGATGCGCAGGTGGCGGTTGAGCTCGTCGGAGCGCGCGAAACTGCGCACACAGCTCTCCACCGGGCAAGCAAACGCCTTTGCATGCGGCCGAGGGCAGAAGCAGCGTGCGCTGCACTTGCCGCCCCGGCGCCCCTTGCGTCGCGCCTTGGCTGGGGGGAACGGGGCCGGCGGCGGGACAGGAGATTCGGGCACAGCGCTGCTCCCGGGGATGTCCGCCACCAGAGGTTTCGGGAAGTCCGCCGTGGCGCTGCGAAGGCCCAGCGGGGAAAGCTCAGGCTGCGTACCATCTAGAAACTCTCCGCCTTCGCCGGTACTCCCTCCCTCCCCACTAGGAGGGGTCAGGAGCCCCGGGAGGCTCTCGGCTCCTTCTCCTAAGTCACCCGGGGCCAGCGGGAAAGCATCGTAGGTCCCCATGGTGTAGAGTCTGCTGGCAGGGCCACCCGGCAGCTCCGCGGGGCAGCTGATGGACAGCAGGTCTTCAATCTTGGCCCCCATCGTGGGGAAACGGGCCTCCGGGGCGGCCTGGTAGCCTCCTTGTGACCCACAGCTCCCTGGAGCCCCGGCTGAGAGCAGCTCCCATGGAGAGTACGGACCTTTGAAGGCGGAGGCAGTGTCCAGAGCAGGGGAAGCCGGAGGAGCCCGGAGGCCTGGCTTGACGTCGGGTGGGGAGAGATGAGGCTCATACAGGCACTGTGAGGGGGCGCCTGCCGAGGGCGAGGCCTCCCAGAACGCCTCTGGGAAAGCAGCAGCGCCCGGATCCGGGGAGAAAAGGTCTGGCGGACCTGGCAGCAAGGCGTCGGAGCCTGCGGGAAAAGAGGCGTCCAGAGGAGACCGGGATGCTGCCGCCTCAGCGCCGGGGAAAGGTGTCAGGCCTAGGATGCCCGACATGAGGTTGAAGAGTGCTTCTGGATCGTGCGGGTGTTCGGGTACTGCCTGGATGAAGAAGCTACCACTGTAGCCGAGGCCAGGGGGAGGCGTGGGCGCAGGCCCCTCCAGGAGGCAGGAGTCGGTTAAGTACTCCCCGGCGCCACAGCTGCTCAAGGCCCAGCTCAAGAAATCACCTGCTGAGGAGGGAGCAGGAATCAGCTCCGCGCACATCAAAGCCGGAGCCTCGGAGCCCGAAGCCCCTACCCAAGAAGCCCTCGGTGCTCGCTGACACACGCAAAGTGCCTTTTGCACATTCCGATCCAGCAGGAGCCGGCATACGCCCCAAGACATACATACAAACATGCACACACAAAACACACGTGCAAAAGCAAAAGGACGCCTCGATACACGCACAGGTTCCTGCGGAGGCGCTGGAGGCCCGGTGTGGGTGGGACTGGGGGCGCGCACCACAAGACCCCGAATCTCCTTCCGCCCCTATCCCTACCGCTCGAGCGTCCCCATCCCTCCCTGTTCTCAGCCACCTTGCGTCCCCGCGGTGCGCCGCCGTCTGAGCACCCCTGGCCTCGCTCCTTACCTGCCGGATAGCCGGTGGCTGCGGGTGGGTCCCTGGCGGGCAGCCGGGTTAGGTCGGTACTGGGTTCAGAGCAACAGCCCTCGGTAGACTTTACTAGGAGCGCGTCGGGGCCGGAAAACTCGCTAAGGTGGAGCATGGCTCGGCGGCGGCGGCGGGGCTCCCGTGGCCTCGCCCGCTGGGCTTGGGGGCGCGCAAATGGCGGGGAGCCGACAGTCGGGGCGCCCGCACCTCACAGACCTAGATGCTCGGACTCCTGGCTCTCACCTCTGGGAAAGGGTTGGGAAGGGGTAGCTGAAGCGCCCTAGCGTTGGGAGGTGGCAGTTCCTCGTCTCTCCAAAGCGCAACCGGGCTCCCCCAACCCGCGGCCCCCCCACTTATATAGCAGCGGCGGCGCTGGCTCAGGGCTTCCGACTCCCCGGGCCACTGCCATTTCGGGAGGCCCCGGCTCTGCCGCCGTGACGTAAATGCCCAAACATGGACACAGGATGTGTGCCGGGGACTCCCGAAAAGGAAAACTCGGGCTGTGACGTCGTTGCCTCAGCCGTCGCCGGGCCCGCGCCGCTGCGTGCGCGCGCACTCCCCAAGCGTGGAGCCCCGTGCGCGCCGGGAGCGCGGGTGCATCTGGCTGGGGCGCTGCGCCGCGTGGGTCCGAACGTCTAGAAAGTGCTCTTCTCCCCTGTAGGCAGACGCCGAAGGACGGCTAAAAAAGACCGCGTGACCTTAGGGATTCCGTAATTTGGGTTCGAATCCTCTCTGTCAACTGCTAGCTGTGTCGTTTCATCTCCCCAAACGTCAGTTTCCTCACCTGTGAAATGGAGATACACATATCTACTTCATAAATTTGCTATCAAGAGTCAATGGATTAGACCATATGAAATTCTAGGCACAGGGGCACTCAATAAACTGTAGAGATTATTGCCGTAATTCAGTATTTGCTCACGTCTGTGTGTTTTTCATTTTCTTAATAGTTTTGTTGGTTTTGGTTAGTTTGTGCTAGGAAAAATAACATTTAAATTAAAAAGAGTCATGTCTTGAGAGAAAATGTCAATTAGCATAAAATTGTATATTCAAGATTGAAAAGTAAAGGTCTCTCTTTACCCACCATTTTTTTTTCAGGAAAAAATATGCATATGCAAGCATACACACTGTCTTGCAGTAGAATTTTCCCCAACTTGTAACAGCTGAGAGGTTGACTCATGTCCAAACATAAAGAGCTTGATCCTTCTTTTGTAAGGCTGTATAGTACTCCACTGCAAGGGACAACAATTTGTCCCTTCAGTTCAGTTCAGTCGCTCAGTGGTGTCCGACTATTTGCGACCCCATGAATCGCAGCACGCCAGGCCTCCCTGTCCATCACCAACTCCCGGAGTTCACGCAGACTCAGGTGCATCGAGTCAGTGATGCCATCCAGCCATCTCATCCTCTGTCGTCCCCTTCTCCTCCTGCCCCCAATCCCTCCCAGCATCAGAGTCTTTTCCAATGAGTCAACTCTTCGCATCAGGTGGCCAAAGTACTAGAGTTTCAGCTTTAGCATCATTCCTTCCAGAGAAATCCCAGGGCTGATCTCCTTCAGAATGGACTGGTTGGATCTCCTTGCATCCATTAGCATATAGAAAGTTTCCAGTCCTTTGCTTGCCATTGTTGTAGTCCTTGAGTGCATAAATGTGAATATATCTGTGGGATAAATTGCAATGAGTATAATTCTAGATCTAAGAGTATGTAAAATTTTGATACAACTGGCAGTTGTCCTCCAGAGAAGTAGGGCCAATCCCTGCTCCCCGTTCCCTCACCCACAAGGTTTGAGATGCCTTTATAGTAGTCTTTTTTTTTTTTTTTCGCCCAGGAGCACACAGAGAATTTATAGGCTATACATGCCTGGAATCAGTTCCTGGAATAATTAGGCTTCTTCTGCAAAACTTAAACAAATATATTTCCTAGTGTTAAGGAGGCTGTGGCTCTTGGCTACAGAAGGCTAGTCAACTCTAGCAAAGAAGCCTACCTGCCCTCCTGATCCCCTTTCTCTTCTTCTATAGTTTTTACTTTGTTTTATTTTTTCATCTTAAAAAATTTTTCATTTTATTTTGTATTATAGTTCAGTTAACTCCTTTCTGGACCAAATTAGGAAATTAAGTAAATTAAGTATGTTTTTCTTTACAAAGAGCATCAGTTCTTGAGACTCTGGGTGCCAGCTGGTATGGAGGGCAGGTTGGGATCCCTTCTTCCTTAGGAATGGAAACAAAGTCATTTAGGGGTGATGGGCTCTAGCATGACTGGCAGTATATCTCCAAGCCCCCCTTGCCCAGCCTCCTTTTTCAAGGGAGAGTGCCAGGAATGCCCAATACCCACCAAATGCTCATGTGTTTACCCTATGTTCATTATGCAAATATTCATTCATTTAACTTCTCAATGTTTGTTCATTCAGTATTTATTCCTTAAGTGCCTAGTATGGATTAGAAGGTAGATTTTGGTTTTTGTTCTACAAAGACTGTGAGATATATCTTCATCCCCATTCCACAACAGTGCTAAAGTGTGTTCACAGAATATGGCATCATATAATCACCCAAAAAACACATGCCGACACACTTGCATTCATTTTCTCTTGCCTGGAACTCACGTGCGTCCAGAATGACCTAACAAATGCCATAGACATAGTTCCATGTTAGCAGCACATGTGTTTCCATGTAGGAAATGCAGAAGCTCAGCACTTGTCTGTAAGGATTAGGCACACAGGCCACCATTTCTTTTATACTCTATTTCAGACCCTGATTTGAATCCTAATCCAAATGCATTGCCAAAGCCAGGTGAGCCCGTACCAGACACACGGGGCACACATGTCTCTAGTCCTTGCTGGCATCTTGCTGCCTGGGAGGGAGGAGGAGGGGGGAAGTTTGACTAGGCTGGTGTCCAAGGCTCCCCAGGTTGCCCCGTCGGGCCAGATTGGCCAGCCCCAGGTTCTCCATCCCTCTGCTGTTCTTCCCTCTGCCACAGCATTCCTTCTCCTTCTTAGTCATGGATAATTCCCCTACTCCTTTGGCAAGTTCCCAGGCCATTGCTGCTCTTTGCCAAGGGCTGTTGGGCTAAGTCTGTGTTAAGACAAAGGTCCAACTTCCTTTTGTTTGAGGCTGGGCCTGGAGGCAGAGCTGGGAAGGGGAGAGAGTAGGAGAGGAGACGGGGACACAGCCTGTGTTCTGGGTGTGGGCTGGCCCACATTCCCGCCCCCGCGTCCTCACCTTCAGTGCGTGCGCACACCCATACTCTCACACATGGGACCTCTGGAGGGCAGCTGCACCTACATTTGGCTCTTTGAGGAGGAGGAGGGAAGATAAAGGGGGAATGAGCATTTTGTAGCCCTTCGCAGCTCAGCCCATCTTACTCCCAAATTTTAACAGCTTAAAAATAGATCATAGGGAATTCCCTGGTGGTCTAGTGGTTAGGGTTTGGCACTAAACAAAAGCTCCATGGAATAATAAATTGAAGACCCACTTCAGATGAGGAAACACACCGAAAAATGTTCAACAACTCACTCAAGGCCACACTTCTATTTCGTGGTGGGACTGACAGTCAAGCCCAGGCTAGCCTACTCTGTCAGATAATTTAGGAAAAGATCATTCATTTTACAAAAAGATTAAAATGGCTATATGTGGAGAACCTTCCTCTAGCTTTTTAAACATACAAACTCCATCTGGCTGGGATCCATCCGTGCAAGAATTCTCTGGAGTGACTGCCATTAGGAACATGGTGGGTCATTTCAGACACATGCTGAGGAGGACGGCGTGCAAGGCTCTTGGGAGCCAGTGTGAAAGGTGGTGGTGATGATCTAGCTGTGATTGTGGGGAAAGCGAGAGGAAATTTCTGGCTTCCGTGGGAAAAGGTGATGGAAGGAGAGTTTGCTTTCTAGACAAGCATTGAATAGACAATTACTGAATGAATTAATGAATGAACAAATTCATTCATCAAATGTTCATTGAATACAGCCCTGTGCCAGGCGCTGCACAGGCCCTTCAGATGCGGATGCTGATGTCTTAGGCAGTGAGATTGGAAGCTCTGGATCCAGGGAGGGTGGAGGGAGAGGGATCAGAGAAGTAAGCCTCCCTTTTCTCTCTTCTGGGAAGGGCCCAGACCCTGCCATCATTCTGGTAATGCTACTGTCTCCTCCCCCACTCCCCACCTTGATTTTTCTGCTCTAAATATCATTGTATTCAAATAATAGTGTATATTTTAAAAGACTCCAAGAAGACAGCTGCCTCAGAGTATTAATCATGAAGAGGCCAGCGCTCAGTCTCCATGGCGACTCCTGGCACAGAATGCCGAGGAGCAGCTCCACGTCCCACTTCCTGGGGCCGTGGAGATGCAGGCACACAGCGTTTCTCTCTCCTCTCTTCTCTACCCACTCTCCCTTTCCTTTCTTCTCTCCCATCTCCCCTTCCGCTGCCTCTCATTATTCTCCCGAGAGGGTTTATTTAAAAGCAGGGGCAGAGGCAAGATCCAGACGCCCGACTAACACAGAGCAAGGCCACTGAGGCTGCAGGAGAGATGAAGTTTGTGTCCAACTGCAGTTTCTGCAGTACGTAGCGCCCCTCCCCGGGACCCTGCAGTGCCCCTATGCCTCACTGACCACTAGGCCAGAAGGAGTCCAGTATCTGTCCCCGAGGCAAGTGACCCACCATCAGGGTCCTTCTTTGTACCCCTCCTCTTCCCTGACCATGTTCAGTTGTTGGTTTATGATTTGGATTCTCAATATGTGTTTGGTTTTTTTTAATGACCACAAAAGTAACCCAGGCTCATTGAAAAAAGACAAACATTAAAATTTATAAAGTGAAAAATGATACATACAATTTATACCCAGATATATAAAATTAAAAAGTTTCAGGTTGATTCCTTTAGGTTTTCTTCATGCATTTCACTTATCTTCCATGTATTCAGTTGTAGCATTGTTATACTTGTCATTATACCAATGGTATCATACTATACATACTCTTGTATGACATTGTACATTGAACAGTTTTTCTTTTTCCCTAATCGTGGTACAGAGTAATTTAAAGTCTTATAAGTTATAACCATATATATGTATATGTATATATATCCTTATATTTATATCACCTTATAACCTATAGCAATTAATAACTGCTCCAGAGTATTCCATCATGTCAATATATCTAATTTTTTAAACTGACAGTTTTTTCCCCACTATTATAAAGAATCTGGCTACACACAGCCCTTTATGTGTACTTGGTGTACTGATAAGGGTAATAACACTACAATATGCTAGTTAACATTTGTATACCACTTGCTATGGGCACTATTAATTGGGTATTGAGAGCTTTACATGTACTCACAAGTATATGTAAATCCTCACGATGACTTGTTAAATACTATTAACTATCTCTGCTTCATAAATGGGGAAATCGCAGCATGAAGAGGTTAAGAAACGTACTCAAGTTTACAGGGTTAAGACTAACCTACAGTGTAGTCATAGAATGGATTCCAAAAAGTAGAAGTCCTAGATCAAAGGTAGAATATTTAAAATTACAGTGTATGTTGTCAAACCTTCCTCTAAAAAGATTGTTCCAATTTGGGGCCAGAGAGCAGCATATGAGAGCCAACCAGGAAGCATTTCTGGAAAAGGTATTCCTGCGATATTTTAATTTACATTGTAAAAATTATACGTAAGGACAAGAAACTTTTCATAGGACCTTATTATTCCCTCTTCTGTGATCTAGGGGCCTACTGCCTCATCCAAAGACATCTGAGTGGGAGCCTTTCTTGTGCTCCGCTCCTTACATTCCTGCAATGGGCACTGGAGATGAGGCTGTTGTTGCATGAATTGTGTGGGGACGTGGGGTCTAGGGGATTTTGCACTCTCCTTATGATTATTTTTTTTTTCTAGTTTGAGTCATGGTGGAGGTAGAGAAGAGAACAAGGCAGCTGGAAACCATTCAGAAAAAGCTTCTTAGGTTCTCCCAAAGCAGCTTCTAAACTTCTCTCACAGGAGAGAGGGAGGTTATTCTTTCTCTTATCTTCCATTCTACACTCCTCCTTGGGCAAAATCAGCATTGTACAGAGCTGATCACAGAGGAGGTATGACTAGGGTGGGTTCTAGGAGGGTCAGAGGCAGGGGGATGGACAGAATGACATCTCAATGCTGCTACCCACCCTGCAGTTTGGAATCAACCTCTTTTGTCTCTAAGCCTGTTTCTGCATTCGTGAGCAATAATGGACTCGGATCCTGATATGTGCTTTTATTTGGTTAGGTAATGGTGTTCAGAGCACTGGCTTTCAATTCATGAACTGAGAAGGGAAAAAAGAGGCTGAGAGTAGAGTGGGAGGCCTAGAGCTCCAAAACAGAAACGGAATCATAAAGAAACCTGGTCAACCTCCCCAGCATACCTCTCTTCTCCCTGGCCTCTTCCTGCTTCCTTGCACCTGTGCTTATCTCATTTTTTTCTTTTTTTTTGAATCACCTCTCCTCCTCCATCCTGTAATAGCATTCCTTAAACTGGCTTGAAGTAGATTGGTCAATGCACTGAGATCCAAAATACTCAGGCAGTTTATCTACAACTGAGTCCTCTGTGTGTCCCTGAACCCTGTCCTCCACTAAGCTAGGTTTCTACT
Organism: Bos javanicus; assembly: GCF_032452875.1. Lineage (NCBI taxonomy): Eukaryota > Metazoa > Chordata > Mammalia > Artiodactyla > Bovidae > Bos > Bos javanicus. The sequence continues at coordinate 11,301,546 of NC_083878.1, read as the reverse complement.
TGAAAGTGATAGAAATGCAACCTGAATTAGTTTAGACCCAAAAGGGAATTTATCAGTTCATACAATCCAAGGGAGTGTCAAACAATGACCCTATAAGGGAATAGAGACACAGCTGATGTAAGGAGCTGGTAGAACCAGGGGCAAAGAGTTTTTCAGATAGTTTCAACTCTTTCTCTTTTCTCTCAGTTGTGACTGAAAACTTGGCAACTAGCAGATTCTGAATTCTCCATGCCTACCTTCTGTGATTAATGGGTTCCCATTCTCAATTCCAGGTAGGAAATCCTAGGAAAGACCTCTGCTGTCCTACTTAAGATAATGATCTGGCTAAGGGTCAGGGTAGTACAGCTGATGAGACCACTCAAGGCTTGCACTCGGGTCTTAAGAGCCATTCCTGGAGAAGGGAAGCCAGTGGGAGCCAGGAACCTCCCAAGAGGCCTCCGCCTCAGTCGTTGACGGCACAAGCTGGGAAGCATTGGGCTCTGCAAGTTCTCCAACACCCCTGGAGCGTCACCTATTCCATCTGTCTGCCAGCTCCAAGGAGCACTGCCCCAAATAAAAATCTGTGATTAGTAATTCCTGCAATCCAGAAAACCAATGTATTTGTTTCCTAGAATAATCTGGAGCCATACTTGGCTTGGCAACCAGTGGGCCCCACAGATGCATGCAGTGTGCCATGTGAAGACTCCAGCAGGGACCCTTCCTTAGTCAGGGCATGACGGGGAGGCCCGGGGGACCCCTTGCCCAGGCAGCAGCAAGCAGGGGCCGAGAACAGAACCGGCTTTATCAATCGTGTACCGTGGGCTTCTGAAACAGGGAGTTAGGGAACAGAAGGAACGTCAACAGGACTTCTAAATACCAGGCCCCATAAAGGCCAGACTAGGCACACACAGCCTGCAGGATCATAGGGGATCCCACAATAGAGGAGTGACCTCCAGCCTGGAATCAGGGGACTGATTCCAACCCAGCTCTGCTGTTAGCTTGCTCTGTGACCCTGAACAAATTCCCAATCTTTCTGTGCTTGCATTTCCTCACCTGTGAAATGGTAGTATGTTATTTGCTCTACCTACAATCTGATGACTGAGAGCTAGAAGGAACAAATTAAGCAGCTGAAGCACAAGTACTTACTGTAGCAATGAGAGATGATGTGAGAAGCAGTATGTCCACTTAAGAAATAGTGGATAACCCCTGCCACCCCCAGATGTGCTCCCTGTTTTCTGGGCACCTCTTTATGTGGGGGTGAGACTGGTCACTGTGACCTAAATTTTATTTTCAGTATAAAACACCATCTATTTTATTATATCTCATTATTTTTGTGGGTAAAGAATTTGAATAAGGCTTGCATAGCTAACCTATTTTTCTGCTTCACATGGCTTTTTATTTTCAAAAAAATTTTAAGAAGTTGAAATATAGTTAACTTACAATATTGTGTTATTGATAGTTTCAGGCGTACAGCAAAGTGATTCACATACACACACATATATTCTTTTTCAGATTCTTTACACTAGAGGTTATTATAAGATATTGAATATAATTCTCTTTGCTGAAAGTAGGTCCTTGTTTTTTATCTGTTTTATATATTGTAGTGTATATATGTTAATCCCAAACTCCTAATTTATCTCCCCTCCAATCCCCTTTGGTTACTATTAGTTTGTTTTTTATGTGAATGTGAGTCTGTTTCTGTTGTGTAAATAAGTTCATTTGTATCTCTTTTAGATTCCACATGTAAGTGATATCATATGATATGTATCTTTCTGTCTGAATTACTTCAGTAGAGTATGAAAATCTGTAGGTTCATCCATTTTGCTACAAATAGCATTATTTCATTCATTTTTATGGCTGAATAATATTCCATGGTATATGTGTACCATGGACTCTACACATGGACATCACCAGATGGTCAACACCAAAATCAGATTGATTATATTCTTTGCGGCCAAAGATGGAAAAGCTCTATACAGTCAGCAAAAACAAGACCGGGAGCTGACTGTGGCTCATATCATGAACCCCTTATTGCCAAATTCAGACTTAAACTGAAGAAAGTAGGGAAAACCACTAGACCATTCAGGTATGACCTAAACCAAATCCCTCATGATTATACAGTGGAACTGAGAAATAGATTTAAGGGACTCGATCTGATAGACAGAGTGCCTGATGAACTATGGACAGAGATTCGTGACATTGTACAGGAGACAGGGATCAAGACCATCCCCATGGAAAAGAAATGCAAAAAAGCAAAATGGCTGTCTGAGGAGGCCTTACAAATAGCTGTGAAAAGAAGAGAAGCAAAAAGCAAAGGAGAAAAGGAAAGATATAAATATCTGAATGCAGAGTTCCAAAGAATAGCAAGGAGAGATAAGAAAGCCTTCCTCAGTGATCAATGCAAAGAAATAGAGGAAAACAACAGAATGGGAAAGACTAGAGATCTTTTCAAGAAAATTAGAGATACCAAGGGAACATTTCATGCAAACATGGGCTCAATAAAGGACAGAAATGGTAGGGACCTAACAGAAGCAGAAGATATTAAGAAGGTGTGGCAAGAATACACAGAAGAACTGTACAAAAAAGAGCTTCACTACCCAGATAATCATGATGGTGTGATCACTCACCTACAGCCAGACATCCTGGAATGTGAAGTCAAGTGGGCCTTAGGAAGCATCATTATAAACAAAGCTAGTGGATGTGATGGAATTCCAGTTGAGCTATTTCAAATCCTGAAAGATGACGCTGTGAAAGTGCTGCACTCAATGTGCCAGCAAATTTGGAAAACTCAGCAGTGGCCACAAGACTGGAAAGGGTCAGTTTCATTCCAATGCCAAAGAAAGGCAATGCCAAGGAATGCTCAAACTACCACATAATTGCACTCATCTCACACGCTAGTAAAGTAATGCTCAAAATTCTCCAAGCCAGGCTTCAGCAATATGTGAGCCATGAACTTCCAGATGTTCAAGCTGGTTTTACAAAAGACAGAAGAACCAAGGATCAAATTGCCAACATCTGCTGGATCATCGAAAAAGCAAGAGAGTTCCAGAAAAACATCTATTTCTGCTTTATTGACTATGCCAAAGCCTTTGACTGTGTGGATCACAATAAATTGTGGAAAATTCTGAAAGAGATGGGAATACCAGACCACCTGACCTGCCTCTTGAGAAACCTATATGCAGATCAGGAAGCAACAGTTAGAACTGGACATGGAACAACAGACTGGTTCCAAATAGGAAAAGGAGTACGTCAAGGCTGTATATTGTCACCCTGCTTATTTACCTTATATGGAGAGTACATCATGAGAAATGTTGGGCTGGAAGAAGCACAAGCTGGAATCAAGATTGCTGGGAAAAATATCAATAACCTCAGATATGCAGATGACACCACCGTATGGCATAAAGTGAAGAACTAAAGAGCCTCTTGATGAAAGTGAAAGAGGAGAGTGAAAAAGTTGGCTTAAAGCTCAACATTCAGAAAATGAAGATCATGGCATCCGGTCCCATCACTTCATGGGAAACAGTGTAAACAGTGTCAGACTTTATTTTTGGGGGCTCCAAAATCACTGCAGATGGTGATTGCAGCCATGAAATTAAAAGACACTTGCTCCTTGGAAGGAAAGTTATGACCAACCTAGATAGCATATTGAAAAGCAGAGGCATTACTTTGCCAACAAATGTCTGTCTAGTCAAGGCTATGGCTTTTCCAGTAGTCATGTCATGTATGGATGTGAGAGTTGGACTGTGAAGAAAGCTGAGCGCCGAAGAATTGATGCTTTTGAACTGTGGTGTTGGAAAAGACTCTTGAGAGTCCCTTGGACTGCAAGGAGATCCAACCAGTCCATTCCAAAGGAGATCAGTCCTGGGTGTTCTTTGGAAGGAATGATGCTAAAGCTGAAACTCCAGTACTTTGGCCACCTCATGCGAAGAGTTGACTCATTGGAAAAGACTCTGATGTTGTGAGGGATTGGGGGCAGGAGGAGACGGGGACGACAGATGGCTGGATAGCGTCACCGACTTGATGGACATGAATTTGAGTGAACTCCGGGAGTTGGTGATGGACAGGGAGGCCTGGCGTGCTGCAAATCATGGGGTCGCAAAGAGTCGGACACGACTGATCGACTGAACTGAACTAAACAATTTGGTGCATTGTAACTAACTGCAGAACAGTATATATTTTGAGTTCATTACATTTTTGTGAGTTTTACAAATGGGTGAATATACTTCAGACTGGTAACAGCACTAACCTTTGGAGAGTGGAGCTGAAGGGAGGGCATAAGACAGGCACAGCTGGACGTCTATTAGGAGAGGCCAGATGGGTCCTGTGGGTGTAGCTGGGTGCAGAAGGTTTTGATCTCCCCTGCTTGTAATGTGCTATCTCCTCAGTGCGATCATTATTACATCCATTAATTCCATAGACAGTATAAAAACAGATCATGAAAAACAAGGTAGTATAGATGGAGAAGAGAAGGAAAAGAAAATGAAATGAAAACAGTTTGAAAAGATAAAAGTTGATGTTATCAACTGGGCAGAAGGCAGATGTGACTGTTTCTGGTTGATTTGCTGCATCCCTATGTCACCTAGCTTCTAAGGACCTCCTTGTATTGTGGAGGCAGGGAAGTTGAACATCACAGTCTTGACTCCTTTTCAGCTAGAATTTTGAATGCAAATTAAGTAATACCAGGTAGCTGCATTGTGTGAGATCTGGAAGACAGGTGTGGGATAGAAGTCATCATTTTGCCTCTTCCTATTTCTTTTTTCTGCTGCCAAACCAGAGTGCTCCACTCCCTGGCTTCTTCCATGTGGAAAGGTGACTGTGTTGGCCAGTAGGGACTTCTATTCTTTGGATTACATCTACTGTAGTGTGTTTTTGAGCTAAATAATGTTACATTCTGAGAGTCATTTCAGTCTTTTCAAAGATTTTTAAGTCCCCAATATCCTGTAATAAACCAAAAAAACCTCTTTAAAATACCTGAAGTAATTTCTATTTCCTTGTTTCAGTTATCTTGGTGCTACCTGACAAACCACTCAAAACTTAGTGGGCTTTAAAACAGCAACAATTGTTTATTTTGCTCAGAATGTGATTTGGGCAGGATTTGGTGGGGAAAGCTCATTAGAGTGGCTCTACAGAAGGCTGACTATCTTTCTTAAGCGCTAAGTCATTTCAGTTGTGTCTGACTGTGGGACCCTATGGACTGTACCCTGCCAAGCTCCTCTGTCCTTAGATGGGATTCTCCAGGCAAGAATACTGGATTGGGTTGCCAAGCCCTTCTCCAGGGGAGGGCTCACTTATATAGAGAGCAAATTGGTGCTGGCTGGCAGCTAAATTGCTTCTTCTGATCCCTCTCCTCACAGCATAGTGGTTGGCCTTCAAGATTGAATGTGTGTGTTTGTGTATGTGTGCATGATCATCTTCATCACATACCACACTCTATCACAAGTCCTGGAGCATCACTTCTGCCAAATTTTAGTAGTTGAGACAGTCACAAAGACCCACTCAGGTTCAACCTACTCAGGGTCAAGGAGAGGGAAGTTAAGACACCACCTCTTGATGGAAGAGTGGCAGAGTTCTAGAAAAGCCTGGGGGATGGAAATATTGTGGCCATTTTTAGGAAGTACAATCTGCCACGTTCCTGTTCTGAAACATAATTGATACAGTTAATAACAAGGTTGCTTTTCTATTTAAACCTTAAGAATAGAAAGTTGGGCTAAAATTAAATTCTATAGAAGGTATTGTCTGTAAATAACGAAACAGTAACATTTAAAGAAACATACAAGAAAAGAAAAGGGGAGATTTTTACAAGATTAGTTTTTAAATAGAAAGGCTAAATATAGAAGCAAATATTTTTCTACAGAATAAAGTTTCATAGGTAAGGTGTGAAGGTAGAGGAAAATAACAGAGAGAAGGTAGAACTAGAAGACTGAAAAAAAGAAGCAATAAAATAAGAACAAGGATAGAAAAAGAACAATTAAAATGGTCCACATTCAGACAACAAAACATGTTCAAAAGCACTTCGACTGAAAGCATTAAACCAAATACATCTCTGTTAAAATAAGAAAAAAAGTAACTAAAGGCCAGTTTAAGGTGGGTTCTGGCCCTAGATGGAAGGAATCCCTCTTCAAAAGCCCTGTGACCTTCGTGGCTGCCGCTGGTAACGCTGCCACGTGGCTTTGGAGGTCTCATCATTTGGGCTAATCTCTCGCTGTGTCTCTCATTTCTTCTCCGTGCTAATGTCAGACTTCCGCCAGAGCAAATTTCCTTGGACTTTGCTGCCTTGTCCAGGTCTTTCCTTGTCTTTGTGGCCGTCACAACTGGGCCATCCTCCTGGTAAGGAGACAACAGGGTCCCCCTGGGCCACTTCTTGTGGAGGCCATTTCCCCCTGTGCAGGTGAAGGTAGAAAGAGACCCTGGACTTGGGCTCAAGTTGTCATCAGGAGCCAGGAGACCAGTGTATCGTCACAGAAGCATGCTGCCAGTACTTGGATTCCTCACTTTCTTGTATTTAATCTGCTATTGCCCTTATGGTTGTTTGGTTTTAATGGTGGTGATTAAAAGATGATTCAGTCATCGTCAGAAGCACACACTATCATTTCCGAATGGGAGAGTCTGAGTTGATTCAATTCCTGGGCAGCGCTTCTGTGCCATTTCCTTCGACTCTTTCGTCCTTCTCTCCACTGGGTTGCTATCATTTCCACCACAATGGATTCCTGTTGTCGAACCCCAAGCCCCCATTCCTGTGTAAGACCCATGTTTCCTCCAGGGCTGTTTGGGAAACACATGTGAGCAGCATTCGCCCAGCTGTTGGGTGCCAGCAGCGAATCCTCCTAAACAGTCCCAAGCAGAGCAGGAGCTGGGTGAGGGTGGAGGTGTGAGAGGAGGCACGGCAGGCTTCAGTTACGTTGCTGAGTTTTGAGTTGCTCCTTTCCTGAAAGGCTGTGTCAGCCTACCCTGGAAACACTTCCCTGGCAGCTCCCTGTATGAGCTGCAGGTGCCTGCTGCCAGCACCTCTGCCTCCAACCTCGCCAGCTGCCTGTGGTTCTGCTGCCTTCAAGAGCCTCATGTCTCCTGTGTTATTAGAAGCTAACCTTTCTCCCAAGCAGCAGGAGCATCATCTCTCTTCATTTGGGTGATAGCTGTGTAGAAAGGGCTGGAGGAGGCAGGAAGGTGGGTGGGAAGAAGAAGGAAATATTGACAATGTGATTGAAAACACTTAGTCTCCTTATTTGAGAAAATTGAAGAGTGGTGGGAGTGGTGGTGGGGTTAAACGGGGAGACGAGGCCCCGCCTGCATCTGCTTTCCTACAGGGGCCCCCATGACTGAGGGCACCGGCTTCCCAATGGCTGTCTGCCCCCTGCCCACCCCCCGCCCCCCGCCAGGGTGGAGTCTGTGCTTCCGTGCTTCATCTCTGACGTAGAACCAAGAAGCCGTAGTGGACTGGTAGAGAGACAGAGCCCCAACCTGTGGGACTCAGTACAGATTTTGACCACTTGAATGAATTGGCCCTGGATTAAATGGAATGGATTTTTTAAAAAATCAGTGAAGATAGGAAGATGGCAGGCAGGTAGGGGGCACTGAGGCTGAATGCCTAGAGACTAATCCTGGCAAACACTGGTGAGGGCTAACTATATGCTCTGCGTGCGTGTGTGCTAAGTCGCTTCAGTCATGTCCAATCCTGTGCGACCTCCCCTGTCTATGCTATTCTCCAAGAATACTGCAGTGGGTTGCCATGCCCTCCTCCAGGGGATCTTCTCGACCCAGGGATTGAACCCTCATCTCTTAAGTCCCCTGCATTGGCAGGCGGGTTTTTTACCACTAGCACCACCTGGGAAGCCCAACTATATGCTGATGCTGCTGCTGCTAAGTCTCTTCAGTCGTGTCCGACTCTGTGCAACCCCATAGACGGCAGCCCACCAGGCTCCCCGTCCCTGGGATTCTCCAGGCAAGAACACTGGAGTGGGTTGCCATTTCCTTCTCCAACGCATGAAAGTGAAAAGTGAAAGTGAAGTCACTCAGTCGTGTCCAACTCTTCTCGACCCCATGGACTGCAGCCCACCAGGCTCCTCCATCCATGGGATTCTCCAGGCAAGAGTACTGGAGTGGGGTGCCATTGCCTTCTCCAAACTATATGCTAGTTCTTGTCAACTCACCTCTCAGAGTCGACACAGCTGCCCCCTCCCAGGTGGTGGGCCCCAGGGCAGGTGCAGCCCCTCATCTTTCCCAGTATCTATGCCCGGCCCATTTATCAGTTTAGCTTTGTTAGTCTCACTCTAGTCCAGAAAAATATCTACTTCTGCTTTATTGACTATGCCAAAGCTTTTGATTGTGTGGACCACAACAAACTCTGGAAAATTCTTCAAGAAATGGGAATACAGAGCACCTGACCTACCTCTTGAGAAATCTGTAGGCAGGTCAGGAAGCAACAGTTAAAACTGGACATGGAACAACAGGCTGGTTACAAATAGGGAAAGGAATAGGTCAAGGTTGTATATTGTCACTGTGCTTATTTAACTGATATGCAGAGTACATCGTGCAAAATGCCGGGCTGGATGAAGCACAAGCTGAAATCAAGATTGCTGGGAAAAATATCAATAACCTTAGATATGCAGATGACACCACCCTTATGCCAGAAAGCAAAGAAGAACTAAAGAGCCTCTCGATGAAAGTGAAAGAAGAGAGTGAAAAGTTGGCTTAAAACTCAACATTCAGAAAACTGAGATCATGGCATCTGGTCCTATCACTTCATAGCAAATAGATGGGGAAACAGTGAGAGACTTTATTTTCTTGAACTCCAAAATCACTGCAGATGGTGCCTGCAGCTGTGAAATTAAAAGACACTTGTTCCTTGGAAGAAAAGTTATGACCAACCTAGGCAGCATGTTAAAAAGCAGAGACATTACTTTGCCAACAAAGGTCCATCTAGTCAAAGCTATGGTTTTTCCAGTAGTCATGTATGGATGTAAGAGTTGGACTATAAAGAAAGCTGAGTGCTGAAGAATTGATGCTTTTGAACTATGGTGTTGGAGAAGACTCCTGAGAGTCCCTTGGACTGCAAGGAGATCAAACCAATCAATCCTAAAGAAAATCAGTCCTGAATATTCATTGGAAGGACAGATGCTGAAGCTGAAACTCCAATACTTGGGCCACCTGAAGTGAAGAACTGACTCATTTGAAAAGACCCTGATGTTGGGAAAGATCGAAGGCAGGAGGAGAAGGGGATGACAGAGGATGAGATGGTTGGATGCCATCACTGACTCAATGGACATGAGTTTGCATAAACTCCGGGAGTTGGCAATGGACTGTTTGACCAGGTGACTTGCCAGAGGGCTGCAGGTGATGCTTGGCCCCACAGTTTCCTCATCACCCATCAAATGCCCTTCACTTTTTGCTTGAATGGAGTGAAAGCACCCTGCTTTACATTCATGTATTCATTTAATACCTGGTCTTCCCTGCTGCTGCTGCTGCTGCTGCTGCTAAGTCGCTGCAGTCATGTCCAACTCTGTGCAACCTCATAGACAGCAGCCCACCAGGCTCCCCCGTCCCTGGGATTCTCCAGGCAAGAATGCTGGAGTGGGGTGCCATTGCCTTCTCCGTGGTCTTCCCTAATCATTCCTAAATAGCAAGGTGGTGAGAGTTCCAGGATCTGGGTCCATTCACCTCCCTTTGCTCATCACTGAGACTCACATCATGGTAGTTATTTGTGAGGAAACACTTTTGAAGATATTTAAAGGGATATTTTTACCAAGTGGATTGAGGGAGGTGATGAAGTGGAAGATCTGTCTATTATATTGCCATTTTCTGAGTTAGAAAATGTATGCCCCAACCCCTCTGAGGTCCCCTTCAGAATCTGGAGGTGTGGTGGGAGAAATGTTTATAATTCTTACATCAACCACACAATAGGATTATAGAGATGTTTACTCTTTTATCAATCTAATATTTTCTAAACTTAAAAAAAAAACCATTTAAAAGATAGGAACATGGAGCTGCTAAAGGCTTAGCGACTCTTCCACCCCACCCCTCATCCTCCTTTAAAAGTTCTTTTTATTTAGTTAATTTTAATAATGTAACAAGCACCATAAATTCACTACTCAAAACTTGGCCCATGACAGTACCCCGCATCTGACTGTGCGGTCCCCCAGCCATGGCTTCACCTTCCCTCACTCAAGGTGACTTTCCATGCTCCACTCAAATCAGGCTGGAGTCAGGGACCTGCCTTGTTTTATCACTTTCTCATCTGTTCTCATTGCCACCAATAGGGCAATTCTACTTTGGCAATCTTAACATTTTAAAATATCCTTAAATGGCCTTACTTGGCAGAGAAAAAAGCTCAGAATAAATGCTACTTCTTGTAGCATAATTTTCTATGTTTAACAGGAGTGCAAATATAGCTGAGATATTATTCATCTTGAAGCTATCACCCACTAATTCGGATATAACTTCTTTTGTCATATTCTAGAAATTCTTCCTTCTAGGATAGGACCAGGGTCGCTGACTAAGAGATCCCCACCCCACACTCCCTGCCCACCTCCTCTCCAGTACTGATTAGTGTTTTTCCCTCAGCCTCCACCAGGGCGCATAATGGCTCCTGAGTGACAGTCTCCATCTAGGCTCATACTTAGAATTTAGAGGCTGCTGCATAGAGTGACAAATATGGCCATTAGTCACTCTTTCCAGCACTGAATCTGTATCATGTTTCACAGCCAGGTTTGAAGAGGGGATAAAAAGTACGATACATGTTGTAGATCCTTTCTTGGGGAGAGGGTCTCTTAGAATAAAAGTGAATTCTTAGATACAGAATACAAACTAATGGTTAGCAATGGGGAGAGGAAAGGGAAGAAGGGCAAGATGGGTGCAGAGGATTCAGAGGTACAAACTACTATATTTAAAATAAACAAGCTACAAGGATATATTGTATAACACAGGGAATACAGCCAATATTTTGTAGTTGTAAATGGAGTATAACCTCTAAAAATTGTGAATCACTGTGCTATCACCCAAAACTAATCTATTATTGTCAGTCAACTATACCTCAATAAAAAATGCATTCTGGGAGTTTATTTGAATTAGCAGGATAAAGCCATTTGTCTTGTAGACATTTTACTCTGGAGAGTCTGCAAGACCTAAAGTTGTCTAGGCTTGAAGTGTTACAAGGAGGTTCCATCTGCCACCGAGAGAATACAATTTCTAAGACATTGACCACCAGGGACTCTGTCAGAGTAGAATCTAAGCCTGAAGCCTGTGAGTGAGGATGGGGACGGGGTGGGGTAGGTGGGAGCAGAGAGGTAGAAAAAGGAGAGGGAGGGAGCTGGGGAAAGGAGGCACTTGGGACTTCAACCTAAGGCTTATTCAGCCTGCACTGAAGGGCTGTATTTTTTGTTTTCCTTTTTGGCTTATGGGATCTTAGTTCCCCAACCAGGGATCAAACCTGGGCCCTTGTCAGTGAGAGTGTAGAGTCCTAGCCACTGGACCTCCAGGGAATTCCCAAGGGCTGTATTAAGTAAAAAGTAAGGACTTGTTTCTCATCCTTCTCTGGGCTTTTGATATCATCATGTCTGGCTACAGAAAAGATTGTTTTCTTTTCGGTCAAGACATTGCAGAACATAAGAACAGGGTGACATAAGGAAGACCATAAGCATGAGCAAGGGTTTGGGTTGGCTTTCTGCAAGCCAGAGCTCTGCTGAGATGGTGTACTAGTGCATATGGCTTACGATGGGTGCTATGGTAAAGAGCACTGTAGGCGGTACCCAGCCCACAACTGCTCCTTGCCTGAGAGCTACCCACTAATCGTAGCCCTGTGACCCAGCAACCAGATCTGCATTCTCTAAATCTTCCCCAAGGTAGGTGATTAGCCCAGAGGAGGAGACCTGATCTAGGTTGGGCCAGTTGTGTTCCACCTTCTGGTAGAATTTGGAATATGAAACAGAGACGCACATGGACTGGGAGTCCCTAAAGCCAAGTCACATCGGTGGTGATAATCTAGAGGGAAATGGATCCTCCAGCCTCAGTCAGGCTTTCAGGCCAGCATCTTGACTTTAACCCCCTGAGAATTTCACTTGAGCCAGAACCACCCACATAAAATGTCACTGAATTCCTGACCCATGGAAACTGTGTGAGATAATAAATTTTTGTTGTTGTTGTTTCAAGCTGCTAAGTTTTGGGGTGATCTGTTATACAACTAAGTACATATTTGTGTGTATATATTGGTATATACATCTGTGTGTGTGTTTTTGCTCAGTCCCTTGCAAAGTGTCCTATGCTTTGCAACCTCATGGCCTGTAGCCTGCCAGGTTCCTCTATCCATGGAATTTTCCAGATAAGAATACTGGAGTGGGTTGTCATTTTTTACTCCAGGGGATCTTCCCAACCCCGGGATCAAACCCACATCTCTTGCGTCTCCTAAATTGATGCCCTGAGCTTGTCCCTCTCAATAAAGCACTACCGCATAAGCTTTGCCTCTGCATTGTTTGCTAGGCAGTGGGGCTAAGAAAGGGCTGAAAGGGAAATGGAAATTAAGGGATTATATGTAGGTGGATTCTCCCAACATAAATGACTTACTCAAAAGTCATGGCTTTTAGCAAAAGAGTCCTTGTAAAGTCTGAACACCCTGTAGGCAGGGGCTCTACTGGGATGTGGGGACTAGAATTTCAATTTCCCATTCGTATCCCAATGGGAACCAAGAGCACTGCCTCTGGACCAAGCAGTATGAGATCAGGCTTCTCCCTCTAGTCTACTAATACCAACATCTGTCATCCTGGGAAATTCACTTAGTTTCTTTGAGCCACAATTTTATCAGATCACAGATGCTGAGAACTGAAGGCTCATTTTGTCAAAAGGTGTATGTAGTGTGAAGAACACTGGATTGAGAACCAGGAGAGGTTGTCAGGCCTTCTGGGGCTTAATTTCTACCTCTATAAAATGAGGTGGTACAACAACGTGACCAGCAACAAGGAAGAAATAAAATATTAACCCACACATAACAAAACAGAAACTGAGGTGGCAGGTAAATACATTTCAAGACTTCTTCTCACTCTAAATCGTGTAATTAAAGATTTGAGACGTACTTAGGGTCACAGCGTGAAGAAACTGGGGGCTGAAGCTGTTTTTCCCAGCCCCTAGTCTGAGCGTCCAGTCGTGCTGCTTGAGATTTCACTGTCTTTGACTATTTAGCTCTGCCTTCCTCTTGACTCTTTGGGGTTGGGTTATATAGGTTTTGGACCATGTGGGATTTGGGGTTGGACTAAGTATTTCAAGACCTTCCCAAACATATGAGGGCATTGTTTATAGCACTGTGTACTTTGGAAAGAGCTTTTAAATATATTATCTGGCTAAGACCTGACAGTCTCCTAAGAACTATGTGTTTATATCTACTTTCCAGATAAGAAATTGACTTTTGAAAGAGTTAAAGACTCAGAGTCCCAAGGATTGTGAGTTAGGGGTAGAGCTGGGCAAGGATGCAGGTCACCTGACTTCCAACCGAAGGATGTTTACTCACAAATGTAGAGGGTTCTAGGGAGAAGACACAATGGCTCAATGAGGGGAAGCAAATCATAGAAGGAAGGAGACCTGAGGTGTGGCTCAAAGGAGGAAAGAGGAGGTAGGTTCCCTGCCTGGCTCCTCTTCACTGCTGCCAAGCCAGCCTAATGCCTCTGTTTTCTTTCAATCACCTCTTTATTACTGTAGAAGCCATATGGGCTCGTGGTAAGTAATTCAATCAGAAAAGAAGGGTAGCTAGGAACATGTCAAACTCCTCTGCTCCAACCCATCTCAAGAATCCTCCCAGAATGTCTCAGGAGTGTCTGGTTTAGTGTTGCCATCCTTTCCATGGCCCCTGGCATGGGTCACGTGCTCTTGAAATGTTTGTGAAGATATTGCAGTCCATCCCACATATTCTATGCTTCAATTTGGGGTGGGATTTTAGGTCATAGCGTGTGTCTCTTATCCATCCTGGGCTTCATTCAGCTGTAAATGGAAGTGGGAAACACTTCCACATATACTTAGCATCACATGTGTGATAGTGCACAAGTAGATGTCACCTGGAATAAACAGGACTTAGTTCTGAAAATCGGGGAACAGCTTCCTCTTCCCTCTTTTCTAAACTGAAGATAATTGAGAATGCAGAGCCTACACATTTCCCTTCCTCCAACAGGTCCAGGCAGACAAAACAGGATGGTTGACCAGAAGGACAGTCAAGCCTGAGGTAGGGAGTAGAAGAAAGAGTTGAGCCCAGACATTCAACCTGTAACAAAATACAATCAGTCTACCCACCAGTGGACACAAGGCTCAAGAATGCCCTAGGCTTTGGACAACTCCTCCTCCCTCGGGAAGGACTCATAATGTGCTATTTCTTCCCTTATGGGCAAAAATGGACACATGAGTAAAGTAATAGAAATATCCTTGTTTTACATATAACTGAAATTTCTCCTTTTTGGGAAAAAATGACACTTTTTATTTCAGGCACAAGTTAGGGCACAATAGCCTCTACTTAAGTGTACAAATACCCTTTGAACAGAATATGTTAATACCTACTGTGTTAGAGATTGGGAATCAGAGATGACACCTGCTCTCAAGGAGCTTACAATCCAGAATGGGAAACAGACACCCACCCAACTTTTGAAATAAGTATAATAATAGCAAGGAGAATACTAAATGTCCATGCAATAATTACTCTGTATAAGTCATGTTTTATCTTGTTTAGTCTTCATGGCAATCTTAACTAAGGTAATTTTAGTAGTGCCAGATTTCAGATGAGGGAGCTGAGGTTTAAAGAGGCTAAGAGCTTGCCCAAGGCCGCACAGATAACAAGAAGCAGAGCTTGGAGTCGCGCTGAGTTCTGGCTGACATCTCTGTATACGAGCACTTCATCATGTTCTTACAAGAGAGGACAACATGGGCGCTACTGGAACCCAGGGAAGGGCGGTCACCCTGACTGCTGAGGTCAGGAGAGGATCACAGAAGGCTCACACATCATTCTGTGAGTGCTTGAGCACCTATCAGGGACGAGCCGGGTAAATGAGGGCAGAAAGAGGGAGCATTAGTAGGTCAAGTCTACACAGGACACCTCAGTGGGAGAGGGAGGGGAGGAGGATGCTGAAAGGGGCAAGAGCAGTGTGGAGAGGGGTGATATGAAGGCTGAACCTCACAAGTATGTATCATTAAGCTCATTCACCTCAAGGTTAATCCAGAAATGTTCAGTAATGACCGCTATTGAGGCGGGTTGACAGAAAAATATTTATCCCTGAGGAGAACACAAATGAAAATATCTAAGAGAGGAGGGAGGGGGAGCCATCAGGGCATCAGGAGCCGGAATCTCAACCATCTGGAATCCTACTGAGATTTGGCGGCCCACTCCAGAGTCTCAGGTATCTTGCCAAAATATTTTTTAAAGGAGAAAAAAACAATAATGTTGCCTGCTATAATAATGCACCGAAAACTCCTCACATTGACATTTACAGATTTCCTGCCAGTGGCCTGGAGAGCACATAATGGACGGATAGCAAAGGCAGCAAGAGAGAAAGAAGCAGCTGAGTGACTGAGCTGTGCCTCCTTGGGTTTTTTTATTATCATTGCTGCCTTTAGCCATATGCTTTTCAAAGGCACTGACAAGCCTGGACCGATTTCAAAGGAATTCCTAAATCCCGATTTCAAAATCTTCCTCGCATCTCCGAATTGTCAGTGCTCTGTACAGGAAACACAAATTTATTTAAGTTCTGAAATGTTTCTCTATAAATGTTGATCAGCCTCTTCTGTCATTATATGAGATGCCTTGGATGTTGAAATAGATGCTAATAAAATGCCAATCCAGCTTATTGATTGCCAAGTAATGAAAAGCATTTCTCTTCCTTGGAATAGGATGTCTTACCATCTGAGTGGCTTCCAGAAGCTGCATAAAAAAGGGAATAAGATGGTTTCTTTTTTAGTCTGTCTGGTTGCTCCTTACCACTCCCACCCCCTCTGCCACTTTTTAAAACAGAATGAAAACAGATTCAATCTGCTGGGAACGCTGGTATTTAAGTACAGGACGGACGCTATTTGTGCTACAGCCATCAGCCAAGACTTTTGTCATTCTTTGCCACCACTGGATGTCCCACGTTCATGAGTCTCCACTCATTTCAGGTCTTTCTCTATCCATTTTCTTGGACCCCTTCTCCATGCCAATCTTGCTCCATCTTACAAATAGACCAATTAAACCAGAGGCTGATAAGGTAGGTGGCTGATGAGTCAGGAACAGAGTCTGGGAGAACCCACAACCAAGTGGGACTCTGGAACTCTGCAGAGTTCCTGGCTCCATCTCCAGCCCAAAGAACAGCATGCTGCTTTGCAAGAATGGTGTCACACTAAAGGCTCTGGAGAACTAGAAGCCACAAGTACACTGGATATGTCAGTAAGATTTGTGCGAACAGAGCAAAGAAAAGAGATAAATCCTGTGAAAATACAGAAGTCTTTTACTTTAGAGAAATTCTTGGATGGAGTATGCAGAAATCTGGGATATTTGGGTATATTCCATCCAAAATGAAAGACAAGTTTCTCCACCTTGTGCTTCATCACTAAGAAGAAGACCAATGTTTCAAAGACACACTTGAATTTGGGGGGCAGCATGATAATATATTTAGCTCTCTATTCCATACCGCTAATAGGATAACACAGAATACTCCCTGGGAACCAATACAAAATCATGTTCAGCACCTTGAGATGAAAGCATGGGACTATTAAATTCTTCTCTTGAGCCCATACTGTGAGCCAGGTATTTTTTTTCCCTAAGTACTTTATTCATGTAGTCCTCACAGGGCACATGGGTTGCATGGCAGAGTATTTAGACCCAAGTGTGTGGTTCCCAAGTCCATTGTTCTTAGCCACGTTTAAGTCCATGTTCGCCTGTTTTCATTTTCAGAGCTGCTAGATAATCTTGGACACTGCAGTTTCCAAGTGATGCCCATTCTTCCTCTGCTCCTGCTGCTAAGTCGCCTCAGTCGTATCCGACTCTGTGCGACTCCATAGACGGCAGCCCACCAGGCTCCCCGTCCCTGGGATTCTCCTCCAGTCTACCATAATTCCAGGATCCTCTGACCTAGGAAATGAATGATAAATTTAACTACTGCCTACACAGCCACTTAGAATAGTGAGAGGTAGAAATGAGTAAGAGGAAGAAATTGCCATAACTAGTATTTTAAAGAAAGGGGAAAGGAGAAAGTAATTATTCAATCTTCAAATACTCAAGAAGTAATATAGAAGTATGCAGTTAATTAAGAATATGGTAATCTACACATATTTGTTCCCCTTTTCTTCACTACCACAACTGGGGAAGTATATAATCTCCAGAATTTGGGTATGAATCCCAAAACTGATACCTCCTAAAACACGATTTTTTTCAGCATTTTTCCTTCGGAATTCTAACTTCGGATAAAGCAGTGCTTCTTGCGCGTGTCTCACAGGGCCGTGAGCACTTTAAAGCTCTGGTGAGATTCTCCCTTCGGCTGCACTTCCGTCCCACCCATGTGAGAACACACTGCTCTCCTCCTCAACACAGCTACCTCCTCAACCTATCCTTTTACTCTTTAGTAAATGGAAGGTCCCCAAAGTCAAAATTTCAAGGCTTATTATGTAGAACTCTCAAATGTGGTAGAACAAAAATTTCCTATTATTTTAAAATCTCCCACTACCGCTAAATATGATGGGGTGTTTTGTCTGCTAAGTCCTAATGACATCATCCTTAGTATAACAAGGATACATATATATACTTGTACAGTCTTGAGGATAGAATGTAAATGCTGGGAGGGGTCTATGTACTTTTTCATTCCAATTTCATTGCAATTGAGATAACTGTAGATTCACATGCACTTGAAATAATCCAGAGAAATCCCATGTACCCTTGACCCCGTCTGCCTCAGTGGTAATGTTTTCAAGCTCTGGTAAAATCTCACAGCCAGGACATTGTCACTAGTAAAACCATCAGCCTTAATCCGCTTTACTCAGTTGTTTGAATGTGTGTTCCTTCTAATAATTTGGAAATTAGACACTTTAATTCTAGTTTTTAGCTTTAATTTTAAATAACTATCTTTTAAAAATTGATATGTAATTAACATGTAATGTTTTAGTTGTACCACATAGTGATTTGATATATGTACGTATTGCAAAATGATTATCTAAATCCGTTTAGTTAACATCCATCACCCCACGTAGTTACAAAACTTTTTTCCTGTGATGAGAACTTTTTAAGACCTATTCTCTTAGCAGCTTTGAAACATCCAGTACAGTGTTGCTAACGGTGGCCACCATGCCGTACATCACATCTGCATGACTCAGAACTGAAGTTTATACCTTTTAACTGCCTTCACCCATTTTGCTCACCCCACACTGCTACACCCGCCTCTGGCAACCATCAGTCTGTTCTCTGTAAGTGTGAATTCAGTTTTTAAAATTGCTTCATATTTTAAATTAATGTTTTTGGCTGCACCACACAGCTTTTGGATCTCAGTTCTTCAGCCAGGGATTGAACATGGGCCACAGGAGTGAAAGCCTGGAATCCTAACCACTATGCCACCAGGGAACTCATAATTCAGTCTTTTAAGATTTCACATATGTGAGATCATACAGTATTTGTTCTTCTCTCTGTCTGACTTTCTGACTCATTTTGCCTTCAAGGTCCATTCATGTTGTAGCATGTGGCAGGATTTCTACTTTTTTATGGCTGAATAATCTTCCATTTTGCATATCTTTATCCATTTATCCACTGATGGACACTTAGGTTGCTTCCATGTCTCCGTTATTGTAATTAACGTTGCAATGAACATGGAGGAGCAGATAGCTTTTCAACATAATGATTTGACTCCAAATCAGATCAAATTTAGTGAAGGAAAGTCCACATTGTTGAGTCATCCCCACCACTAGGACCAATTTGTTCGGGTACCCATGCTCTGGACTGCATTCTAGGCACCTGCTACCATAGAAACTTTCTGCTTCTCCCCTAGTTCCATGAGCTACTACTTTCCTCTCCCAAAATATTAATTGGAATCTCACTGCCTTTTGCCTTATATTGGTCTGATGACCAACTCCAAATACCCCATATGTCATCAAAGGCCTTTTGGTTGGAACATGCTGTCAGATAACAATTTCTGTTCCAGTTGGTGTTCTTTGATTATAAGCAATGAAATGACTGGTCAACTTAATTAAAAGAGAAATTTATTGAAAAGGTATAGTTTAGCTCACATAATACATGAACCAGAACTACCCAGTCAACTCACAGAACTGTGAAAGGCAATAAACTGTTATTTTAAGCCATTGACATTTTAAATTTTTAAATTTTTTTATCTTTTGGCCATGCCACATGGCATGTGGGATCTTAGTTTTTCTAATCAGGGGACCATGCGCCATGCTGCATTGGAAGCATGGAGTCTTAACCACTGGA
The DNA here is from genome assembly GCF_032452875.1 of Bos javanicus. Classification (NCBI taxonomy): domain Eukaryota; kingdom Metazoa; phylum Chordata; class Mammalia; order Artiodactyla; family Bovidae; genus Bos; species Bos javanicus. Next base: position 11,282,168 of record NC_083878.1, on the reverse strand, counting down.
CCTCCAGGGAAGTCCCTAAACTATTAAATTTTGAGGTGGTTTGTTACCCAGCATCAGATAACAAAGCATTCACCTTATAAAAAATAGTAGAAGAAAAATACGTGGAAAATTAAGCTGTATAACTCTAAATAGATATTCACGTATATATAATTACATATGCATATACATAATGTGCTGGATAGGGGCATGGCACCCCACTCCAGGATTCTTGCCTGGAGAATCCCATGGACAGAGGAGCCTGGCGGGCTACAGTCCAGGAGGTCAGAAAGAGTCAGAAACGAATGAAGTAACTGCACATGCATGCATGCATGCTAATGTGAGGGAAATAAGATGACTCTTAGTGTCCTCATTTCTGTAGCTGGGCACAAATTACCCAGCACTATGATGATTTGATAATGTCTAGTTCATGTTCCCTTTCAGTGGGCATCTCAGCCAGCTAGGTTTTTTACTCTTGGGGTGACCCAAATCACCATTTCTGAGGAGTCCTTCCCATATAAGTTTGCTATAATCTTCCACTGAAGTTTATTACAGCATATGTCATTGTTAGGAAGTGTTCCAGACACGTTCTTCTCTCACTCAGTGTTGTGGCAGTGTTCCTATTCCTCCTTGATAATGGCATTTCTCTTTGGTAATCTGAAGCCAAACAGTAACCTCCTTTTTGTCCTGTTAATCCAGGTTTATAAAGAGCACAAAATTGTCAGGTGAGTTTTGACTTTCAGTTCAGGGGAACTCTTGTTTTGTTTTATGGTGGTAACACTCATTCTTTGGGTACTAAGACCTCTAAACCAATAGAGCCAAAAATGGAAGGAACAGGAAGCAAACTTAGATATGATACTGAAAAGTAACTCTACAACTTTCAAGCCTTTGGCTCTCAGATTCATGTATTCTGTCCATAGGAGAAAGCACTGTGTATTAATTACTAGTTCAGAGCAAGTATGGCACCCACCCTTTTCCCCGGCTGGTTCAATAACTGAGTCTTAACTGGTCAGTTAACTGTTCTATAAGCTCAGATGTTTCTGAGTGATGAGTACACGATAAGACCACCAATTTCTGTATGATTAAGCCCGTTGCCTTCTTTGCTAGCTAGAAACAATGTTGTGCAGAATACCATGACCAGGAAGAAGACATCCGGTGATTTCAAGGATGGTGTTTGCAGCAGAGGCACGGTAAGTAAGAAAGACAAGTCTATGTTTAAAATAAATGTCTATTCTAGTACGGACACTGCTCTGGCAGGGATCCAACAAAATCAATCTGCCACCGGTTAACTGGTCTGCTCAGGTTATGTTACTCTATTACATGCTCGCCATTGGTTGGTTTGGTTGGTTGGTTTTGTTCTTTGTTCCCCTGCTGCTGCTGCTGCGTCGCTGCAGTCGTGTCCAACTCTGTGCGACCCCATAGACGGCAGCCCACCAGGCTCCCCGTCCCTGGGATTCTCTAGTCAAGAACACTTTATTGAAATATTACTGACACATAACATTGTGTAGGTTTAAGGTGTACAGCATGATGATTTGATACACATATATACTGTAAAATGATTACCACAATAAAGTTAGTTAACACATTTATCACCTCATATAATTATCACTTTATATATATATAAAAACACTTCTTTATCTGTTCATTCATCAGTGACACTTAGGTTATTTCCATGTCTTGCTATTGTGAATAATGCTGCAATAGAACACTGGGGTGCAGATATCTCTTCAAGATAGTGATTTCATTTCCTCCAAATATATACCCAGAAGTGGAGTTGCTGGATCATACAGTAGTTCTACTTTTAATTTTTTGAGGTGCCTTCATCTCCATACTCTTTTCCATAGTGGTTATACCAATTTACATCCCATCAACAGGGCCCAAGGATTCTGTTTATTCCACATTCTCGCTGCATTTGTCATTTCTTGTCTTTTTTTATATTTATATAGCTATCTTTATTTTCTATTTTTCTAAATAGAGTATTAATTCCACACTATGAGCAATGGTGAAATTAGAATATTTATACTTCCCATTTCCCCTACTCCCTTCTCCTCACTCCTAAATATGAATTGATAGTTTTATTTTTATAGAGTTAATTTTTATATTGTTAATATACGTCTCTCACTTGATTTGGTAGCTTTGTAGCCCAAGCTATTAAAGATGAAGAAACACATTTATGCTGCAAAGTATTTATACCTCATCCTACCTATGTACACCCTTCTCAACAGAACTTTTGTCAATTAGATCATTTCCAGATCATTTCCAATCTGTTCTTCAGCCAGATTCACTGCATGTGTTTTGTCTTGGTCTATGGTGACACACGGGCTTCCCCGGTGGCTCAGTGGTAAAGAATCTGCCTGCCAGTGCTGGACACGCAGGAGATGCGGGTTTGATCCCTGGGTCGGGAAGATGCCCTGTGGTAGGAGATGGCAACAGACTCACTCCAATATTCTTGCCTGGAAAATTCCATGGACAGAGGGGCTTGACGGGCTGCAGTTCACAGGGATGCAGAATTGGACGTGGCTGAGGGACTGAGCGCACACACCTGGTGATATGCATTCAATATTCTCTGCCAGTTATTTCGTTGCAGCTTTTTCATCATCTCTTGGTAGACCCAAGTTTACACTCCCATAGAAGCCTTCATTTGAACTGATAGAAATTCTCAGAATTCCTTTATGTTCGAATCTGTTACCTAAGTATTTGAACAGCAGTCTGGCTTGAAATAAGATGTCATGTTTATTTTGCTTGAGGCTTTCCTGATTCTTTCTTGTCTTACAGTGTTTAAAATGGCAGTGAATGCAAATAATTAATGAAAATCAAGTTATTATCTTCAAGGAGAGAGGGAAAAGAGATGAGAAAAGAAGGCTGAAAAAAGTAAAAGAGGTTATTTAATAATATAAATAAAAAATCTTATATAAAGAATTTATATAGAATAAAGAATTTTATATGAATAAGAATTTATATAGAATTTATATAGAATAAAGAATTTTATATAAATAATATAAATAAAGAATATGAATAAAAATAATATAAATAAAGAATAATATATATAAAGATGTCATTAAAAGAAGTAAACAAAAGTTGGACAATACTGTAAAGCAATTATCCTTCAATTAAATAAATAATTAAAAAAAAGAAAGCTGAGTAGCAATCTTTGTGTCTGAAGAAATAGATTCCTAGATAGAAATAATACGAGACAAAGAGTACCATCATATGCTGGGAAAAAGAACCACAGGGCAAGGACATATAGCCATCGTGCACATGTATGCATTTTATATATATGAAATATATGAAATAACAACTGACAAAACACTGAGAAAAATAGATCATCAATTATCATCAGTGATTTTAACTACAAGTTGCTAAATCAGCAAACAAAAAATTATCAGAGATATAGAAAACCTGAATGCCATTAATATCTAGCTGCTAAACGTATATTGAACTCTACATTAAACAGAATATATTTTTTTTAGTATATGTGTAATATTTACAAAAATTTACCATATACTAGACAACAAAGTAAACCTTAAAAGATTCCATAAAATCAATATCATACAGACTATTTTCTGTAAAGGAACAGATAATACTAAATATTTTTGTCTTTGCAGGCCAGATGGTGTATGTCTTAACTACTCAACTCTGCAGCTGTAGCACAAAAACAGCCATAGATAAATGAATTGATGTATTCCAGTATGTTTTTTTCTTTAAGGAACTGGATGAATATGAAGCATGGACTTTAGTTTCCTGACCCTTGGTGTAGGCTAATTTGGACATTCTAGAGAGTAATAATAAAATCTGGGGTTTAGTAATCCTGTACGTGCGTGTGAGCTCAGCTGTGTCCAACTCTTTACGACCCCATGGACTATAGCCCACCTCTGTCCCTGGAGTTTTCCAAGCAAGAATACTGGAGTGGGTTATCATTTCCTCTTCCAGGAGATCTTCCCAACCCAGGGATCAAACCCATGTATCCTGTGTTTCCTGAATTGGCAGGTAGATTCTTTACTATTGAGCCAACTGTATATCACAAAAAAATCTCACAAGGACTGATAAGAAGGGGGCATATCTGGAAATTTCACTCCTCTTTGCAGGGATCTGGGGGCAGTCTAAGGTTGATTTCTGGGGAGTTGGATAAGTAAAATGTACTGGACATACCCCAGGGAAGACTATGCAGCATGTAGAAGAAAGAGATTGGATGTGCTCAAGCAACGCGAATATATACTAATATTAGAGTGCTAAGTCAAAGACATGAGAAACAGGGGACTTCCTTGGTGGTCCAGTGGTTACAGTGCCGTGCTTCCAATGCAGGGGACACAGGTTCAATCCCTGGTTGGGGAACTAAGATACCACATGCCATGCAGTGTGACCAATAAATAAATAAATTTTTTTTAAAAAATGAGAAATAGAATGAGACCTAAAGCACATAATTTTTAAAATTTCAAAAAATTAGATTAACAGATACAAACTATACAAAATAGATAAGCAACAAAGATTTTCTGTGTTGCATACAGAACTGCATTCAATAGCTTATAATAATCGATAATGGAAAATAATCTGAAAAAATGTAGGTAACTGAATCACATGAAACAAGCACAATATTGTAAACCAACTATTCTTCAATAAAGAAATACACAAAACAAAAATGTATGTTTTGTGAGATGTTTATACAAAATGTATGTTACACATGTGTATAGGTTAAACACTTGTTTGTGTTATACATACATTATACAGGCATGTTATATACAAAGTACATTTAAAAAAATTTATTTATTTATTTTAATTGGAGGCTAATTACTTTATAATATTGTGGTGGTTTTTGCCATACATCGACATGAATCAGCAATGAATGTACATGTGTCCCACCAACCTGAACCTCCTCTCCCACCTCCCTCCTCACCCCATCGCTCTGGGTTGTCCCAGAGCACAAGCTTTGGATGCCCTGCTTCATGCATTGAATTTGCACTGGTCATCTATTTTACATATGGTAATATACATGTTTCAATGCTATTCTCTCATATTGTCCCACTCTCTCCTTCTCCCACATAGTCCAAAATCTGTTCTTTACATCTGTGTCTCTTTTGCTGTCTTGCATATAAGGTCATTGTTACCGTCTTCCTAAATTCCATATATATGTGTTAATATACTGTATTGGTGTTTCTCTTTCTAGTTTACTTCATTCTGTATAATAAGGCTCCAGTTTCATCCGCCTCATTAGAACTGCCTCAAATACATTCTTTTTTGTAGCTGAGTAGTATTCCATTGTGTATATGTACCATTACTTCCTTATATGTTATATATAACATTTCTGTCTATGTACAAAGGATACATTATAATCTTATTAGCATACTTGCCTATATGTGTATATGGATGGGGACTGGGGATAGATAGGCTTTGGCAAATGAACATTAAAAAAAGAAAAAATTAGAAAATACTTTGCCTATAACAAGCATAATAATGGCCATGAACTGATGGGAATTATTAACTCTATATCTGAGGTCTAGAATGTTACAGATCAATTGTAAAGGTAGAGTGTTTTCAGCTACTTACACTCATCTGTCTTTGAATACATTGCTGTTTCACTGTCTGCCCATTTAGCAATTATAGTTTGATAATTGCAATTGGAACAATGTTATAATGTAATTTATCTTTTGATAATGTTTTGCAAATAGCTAGTTTTGCAAAAGCATTACTTGTTTATGACTTGTATCTGGTTGGAACTACATAATCAATTGCTCTAACTGTTACATTGCAATCCAGGAAATATTACCCCAAATATGAACAGCCCCATGAACAATATGAAACAAAAATGTTCAAATTTTAAAACTTGGATATACACTTTAAATACCTTACACTTTTATTTGTCAATTATACCTCAATAAAGTTGAAAAAAACTTGATAAAAATCTTATCGTCAATCTTAAATTGTACTTTTAACATTATTGTGTGTATTTGTTTTTGTTGTATTCAATGACTAAAATATATAAGCTACTATTAAAGATCTTGAAATAAATATTACCATCCATAACAATTGTTCCTCAGAATTCTTTTGAGAATTCTTTTGAGGGGCTTGAGAGTTGAACCTATTTGCTATCCCAGTCTAGGGGAAGGGATCTCACATTTAAAGAGCAACTACCATAAGCCAAGCATTAAATGTGTAATTTCAATTAATCCTCACAACAAGTCTCTAAAGCAGGCGATATAATCCCATTTTACAAACTGAGAAAATCAGGTTCAGATAAATCAAGTGATTTTCCCAAGGTCTCATAGCTGGTACAGAGAAGGCAATGGCACCCACTCCAGTACACTTGCCTGGAAAATCCCACAGACAGAGGAGCCTGGTGGGATCATAAGGGACCCATGGGGACCCTTAGGGACCCCATTGCAGTCCCATGGGGTCCCTAAGGGTCGGACACGACTGAGGGACTTCACTTTCACTTTTCACTTTCATGCTTTGGAGAAGGAAATGGCAACCCACTCCAGTGTTCTTGCCTGGAGAATCCCAGGGACGGGGAGCCTGGTGGGCTGCCGTCTATGGGGTCGCACAGAGTCGGACACGACTAAAGCGACTTAGCAGCAGCAGCAGCAGCAGCATAGCTGGTAGGGGGTGATGTTAGAATCTAAACTGAATAAACACAAGTTTTACATCAGCATTCAAAGTTTAAAAAAATCATGACAGATTTGAATTTTACCATGGTGGTGTACACAACCCATCTCTCCTGCTAGACAAAGCACAAAACCCCATTACCTATAACCATTACCTGAAAATTAAAAAAACATTTTTTTAATTGAAAATGCAGCAGATTGTGGAGGAGAGTAAAAAATTAGAGAGGCAGCCACCATAGGGATAAGCTGCCCTTTGTTTCTCCTCTTTTTCTTTTCTGGCCTTGCTCTGTGGCTGAGCCCTGGTTGTGGAGAAGTATAAAGGTATCTATGGCTAAAACGCGAACAGAAATCCAATGCTTAGGGCCAAAAAAAAAACCAGGAAAAGGGCCCCTACCTGCCTGAGACTGGGGAATAGAATCCTATATGAAAGAGACCCAAAGAAAGAAATCCATTAATTCTGCGTATGAACCCATGTAAGTCTCAGCACAAGCCCTGAGCTATGAGTGTGTGGACAGATGCCAAGGTTTTAACCACATGATCGAATATCGGGGAATCCAACCACTGAGGAGCACATGTGCAGAACAAATGCAAACACAGGTGACTCAAGCGGGAGAGCGAAAGCAGGACTTGGGCCACGTGACCAACTTTCGGAGTAATCTCTGTTGCTGCTGAACAGGTCAGAGCCAGAGCGGTGTTACAAAGGCTTAGAGAATCGAGCTGAGAGGCTCTAAGCCTCTATCACAGGAGGCGAGGCAGAAAGGTTGACTGCCTGCTAAAACAGAAACAAGCATTCTTCAGAGGACTTTAATAGAATCTGGTCTGTCTAACATGACAGTCACAATTCAAGGTACAATACAGGGAAGGGGCTTCAGGATGGAGGGGACACATTTATACCTATGGCCGATTCATATTGATGTATGCCCCAAACCATCACAATATTGTAAAGTAATTATCCTCCAATTAAAATAAATAAATTTTTAAAATACAGTACAAAGTTCATCAACATAATTAAGAATTAGGAAATATAAATAATTCTTGAGAGAAAATACAGTCAACAGATGCCAACCCCAAGATAACCTGGATGGTCAGATGGAAATTTTTAAAAAGCTATTATAACAAACATATAAGTATAGAAAATAAAATTATAATAATCTATACATGCACATATAAAAACAATTATCTAACTGTTATAACATGAAGCAAAGAAAAATACACTATAAGTGAAAGAAATAAATAGAAAAGAAAATAGAAAGCATAAAAAAGAATCTAATGAAAAGTGCACAGCTGAGAAATACAACCCCTGAAATGAGAAACTCACTGGAAGGGCTCAGTAGCAGAATAGGGATGACAGAGGGAAAGACAGTGAAATTAAAGCTAAATCAATAGAAATGATTCAATCAGAACAGAGATTGTTCTTGGGACATAGACTGAAAAAAATGAATAGAGCTTCAGGGAATCTGTGAAAAAAAAATCAAAAGATCCAATAATATACGTGTAACTGGAGTTCCAAAAGGGGAAGAAAAAAAGGTCAGTACAGTAAAGAACATCTGGAGAAATAATGGTCCTCAATATCCTAAATTTGGTGACAGGTATAAATTTACAAATTCAAGAAGTTTAGCAAGCCCTAAGCAGGATAGATTTAAAGAAAACCACACTTAAACTTTTTTTTTAAATTTTATTTCCTTAAACATTTTCCTAAGTCTTATTTTCCACCTTCACTGTGTCATTGCAGGGTCTTAACTGCAGCATGAGAACTCAATTTTGGCATGTGGGATCTAGTTTCCTGACCAGGGATCCAACAAGCCTGGGCCTCCTTCACTGGGAGCACAACGGTTTAGAAACTGGACCACCAGAAAGTCCCAGGAATCTTCCTAATAAAATCCCTTAAAAACAAAAATTAAGGAAGGTCTTTGAAACTAGCTAGAGAAAACAAAGCATTACACACAGGGAATAATGATATGTTTACAGGTTTTTCATCGGAAAAAAACAGAATCACAGAGCCATAAAAATGTTCTGTAGGAGTGAAGGTGAAATAAAGACATTTTCAGGCAAAGGGAAACTAAGATAATTCATTGCCCTATTTACGATGAGTCCTAAAGAAAGTACTTCAGGTTGAAAGAAATGTTACCAGAGGGAAATTTGGTTCTTCAGAAATGAGGAATCACAAAAATGATAAATAGCTATGTAAAAATAGCTGATCACCCTTTTTCCTCTATGGCGGGGTTTTCAGTAGACGTAGATATTATACATATGATAACTACATCATGTAGGTCAGTGGTGAGGGGGTTCTAAATGGACCTATATAGCTGCAAGTTTCCTATATTCTATATGAAGTGGTACAAGGTTAACTTTGAACCCTTAAAATGATGAAAATGGTACATTTTATGTTCATTTTACCACATTAAAGATTAAACATTGAGTTATCATATGACCCAGAAACTCCACTTGTAGCTTCTACATACGAAAAATGAAAGCATATATCCACATAAAACCTATAAATGAGTATTTATAGCAGCACTATGCAGGATAGCTAAAAAGTTGAAATAGCCCAAATGTCCATCAATGGATAAATGGGTAAACAGAATGTGGTATATTGTATGGCAATAAAAAGGAATGAAGTATTGATACATGCTACAACATGGGTGAGCCTTGAAAACATTATACTAAGTGAAAGTAAGCCAATCACAAAAGATTATGCATTGTAAGATTCCATTTATCTGATATGTCCAGAATAGTATTAGCTAATCCATGCACAGCCCAACTAAAAGACATTAATTCATGGGTTCACATCCCTCATTTTAAAAAGACCCCTCCACTGGAATGTACTTTGACCCCTGTTTCTAGCGCCCGGCTTCAACTAAGCCAAGCATTACCAAGCAAGGATAATATGACAACAGTAGGAGATGGCTGACCCTGAGACCCATCCCACAAGTTCAAATAGAGCGTTTCCCAAATGTCTGTCTCTCTACCAAAATTGAAAGTTATTGTTTTATGATATCTATGTTTTTACCTCAGTGAAAACTCATTCACAAAGTATAACTACTGGGAGCAATTTAACTGATTGTTGGATCTCTTATCAAATTCGTTGGTCAATACAGGCCAATATAAGCCCTTCATAATTCTTGTCACTGACTTTTTGGGTATTCTTACAATCTATAAAATGCTTCCTCATCAGCATACACCTCCATGTTCATTTACTACATTCAATTTATATACTCATTTCTGAAGCTTCTATGATGAGAAAGTGATGTTGCAAAACCAAATGGTTCCTGATTTTTAAAACTACTTTGAGGAGGGAAACTTATGCTATAATACAGACAGTGTTGTGCTTTCACATCAGATGACTCCTCTAATATAACCACCTAATGACTCACATATCAAACAAAGTTCTGCATTGAAGGATCCCCTTTTCTAATCTAAATAAAATCTTGACTCAGTTCTGGGGATTCATGGCTTCTGATTTTGTTATCGTTGTTGGTGATTTTGATTGTATTCTATATCATTTATAGAAAAATAATCTCTTTTTTTTTAACATTTCATCTAATTTTATTGTTGACAAGATGATTTTCACATTTGTTATCTAATCCCATTAAAGTGTATATCAAATCATTATGTTGTACACTTTAATGGGATTAGAAAAATAATCTCTTGTGTGTCAGTGTATATTCAACTAAAATGATGGTGTCTGAATGACTTGAAATTACTGATCATTTCTATAGTTCTGTATAAAATGATGAGCATGCACAATGCGTATACAGGATAAAATTTGAATCCTATTGGACAACCTAGAATTGACTGTCAGTCCTTGCCAAGCATTCTACTAGACCTACCCCCTAAAAGAAAAGAAAGAACTAGGCTGTTTAGACCTGGCATAGAGGGACATGATAGAGCCAGGTAAACAAACCACCCTGGCATCAGGGGCACCAAATATTTGATTTGTTTTCTATTGAAAGATTAATGATCAAAAGGGGAGAAATGATGAAATAAAATTTATATTTTAAGATAGGATAAGAAAAAAATAAACATAAAATTATCTCTGTGTGTTTGTTGGGGCCTTCTCCCTCCTTAATGTGCAGTGTGCCTGACTTACACATTAATCAGGGCACCTCAAAGATGGGAGTGTCTGCTCAACGGTATATATCAATTTTTTTTCTCTCTTCTGATGTTAGCAATGTAACTTCTTAAAAAGAACAGCATTCTTTACCAGCTCTGTAGGGGGTTTCTGTGACTTGCTGCTCACTTTGTAGGTGCTTAGCTAGACTATGAATCCTTGGTGAATTTTGTGAAGTATCAGTATGTCATTTTGATGTATAATACGATCCTGTCTCACATGACTATGCCTTCAACTTCTAACAGGTATAACAGTGCTCAGAGCTTTCTGAGAATCTGCTTCCCGGGTTATAATCCTAAATTTGGCTCCAATAAAATTTTGTTTTCTCTTCTTTTTTTTTTTTTTAAATTATTTATTTATTTGGCTGTGTTGGGCACAAGAGACCTAGCTGCAGCACATGAGACCTTTCATTGAAGCACATGGACTCCCTAGTTGGGCGCACAGGCTCTAGAGTGTGGGCTTCCGCATGGCATGCAGGCTTAGTTATTCCGAGGTATATGGGATCTTAGTTCCCTGATCAGGGACTGAATCTGTATACCCTCTATTGCAAGGCAGATTCTTAACCACTGGATCACCAGCAATGCCCTTCTTTTTTTTCTTTGAAGTGAAGAAGTGAAGTCTCTCAGTTGTGTCCGACTCTTTGTGACCCCGTGGACTATAGCCCACCAGGCTCCTCCGTCCATGGGATTCTCCAGGCAAGAATACTGGAATGGGTTGCCATTTCCTTCTCCAGGGGATCTTCCTGACCCAGGGATCAAACCCAGGTCTCCCACATTGCAGGCAGATGCTTTAACCTCTGAGCCACCAGGGAAGCCCTTTTTCTTCTTTACTTGGTAGCTAAGGGAATTTTCATCAACTATAGAGAGAAAGATTAATGTTTGTCAGAGGCTGAGGATAGGGGAAAATGAGAAGTGACTGCTAATGAGTATTGAGTTTTGGGATGATGAAAATGCTCTAAAATTAGTGGTACTGATTGCAAAATTCTGTGAAAATACTAAAATTGACAGGATTTGTACACTTTGAAAAATAAATTTTATGGCCTGTGAATTATATCTCCATAAAACACATATTCATTGAAATGTATCTAGAATGATAGGCACCAAATGTGTGTAATTTTAGGAGATTTGTTGCTTTTATATAATCACTTATATTTAAAAATGAGGGGCATCAATACATTTTTATGAAAATGAGCCCCTGATTTCCAAGAAGTAATGGGGCATGTGAACCCAGACTGTAGAGGTCTCAGAAACTGAAGGAAGGGAATGATCGTTCAGTGGTAAGAGGGGTAGATTTTGGAGAGAAAAATCTTGTGTTCCAGTGGCTGTTATCTGCTGTGCCTATGCCTGCTGAAGAGATGCAAACTTCATTAGCATGATTACAATTAGTAACACAAGTTTATTTTTATGCTCTCTTAAACTGAGTAATTTTCAAATAAAAAGAACTCCTCATGATGCAATTTTACCAAACTCAAAGAGGGTCTGTTGGGACAGAAATTTGCTGACAGAAAAGTCATTTTCAAAGAGCAAGAACAGAAATATCTCTTTTCTATGGTGTGCCATTGATTTAATCATGGAAAGTGTGCTGGCAAACATTATCTCAGCAGGTTAATCCATAATTAGAGCTCTAATTTTCCTCCTGGCTTTCTTCTCATTTGTCAAAGGGACCCAATGAAGGGTGTCTATAAAACCATGATAATGGTTCTGAGCATTTTCAATGCCAGCACCACTCCAGAGCTTGTGTGTGGGAAGAGGGAAGTTGCACGGTGCTATGGGAAAAAAGCGACTATATGACCAGTAGGCTTGCATCCAAATTCCTCCTTCTCTGAAAGGTTATAACTGATGCCCTATAAACATTTTCTCTGAAGATGCTTTCCTTAGAGGTGCCCATCCTGGATAAAGATTGCCTTAGTCACCAGAGAATCCAGAACAAGATGAAGATAATCTGTAAAACCAAAAGTTTGGGAAACTTCCTCTGCTGAAAGGACAATAAAAGGAATCAACGGCAAGTCAAAGACAAGTATTTAAACATCGGTCACCATTGCTTTCTGTACATCTCCAATATGTTGATTTCAGGCATCCCTTTCTTTGACTACTATCTCTTATCCTTCCAGTGTACTTGTTTTCATGAATCCATTCCAGCAATTCTCTTTAAAATTTTTATTTACTTATGTATGACTGCTTCAGGTCTTAGCTGCGAAATGTGGGATCTTTTGTTGTGACCCAAGGGCTCCAGAGTACATGGGTTCTGTAGTTGTGGCACATAGCTTTAGTTGCCCTGCTGCATATGGGATCTTAGTCTGAACTCACATGCCCTTCGTTGGAAGGCAGATTCTTAACCACTGGACCACCGGGGAGTCCCCCAGCAATTCTTAGCCATACTGAGATCATAATCCATTGATTTTTCACTATCCATCAATCCCTTCACAACCTCATTCAGTTCTTACCCAGCTTGGGCATGTAAGACTCAGGGAAATTATGACCCTAGATGTTTATTTACTTTTAGTTGATTCTTTACAGTTTACCTATTTCCCGAAACAGTTTGAGATAGATTGAAATAGGAAAAACACTTAGGACAGAATACAGATTCAGAAAGAGAAATTAAATTATTTAAAATGTCAATCAAGAGAGAATTGGTTATGTAATTAGAAAAGGAAACACCCTTTCTCTCTCACTGTCAGAGAGTAGAGGAAAGATAAGCCTTGGCTAATAATTTAATTTGACTGATGGTTAAGATAAAGGGCAATTTCAAAGACAGTTCTTTGTGTAGCTAACCAGTAGTTAATAAAAGATACATAGTTTAATAATGAACCCTGATCTTGGGCCCAGAACACTAGGCATTTGAAGGGAATGAAGAAAGGTTGAGGGATTAAGATGAATAAGAGGAATTCACAGTGTTTTACATAATTTCAGGTACTCTCAGGTAAGGGTCAGTTCAGTTCAGTCAGTTCAGTCGCTCAGTTGTGTCCGACTTTGTGACCCCATGAATCGCAGCACGCCAGGCCCCCCTGTCCATCACCAACTCCCAGAGTTCACTCAGACTCACATCCATCAAGTCAGTGATGCCATCCAGCCATCTCATCCTCTGTCATCCCCTTTTCCTCCTGCCCCCAATCCCTCCCAGGCATCAGAGTCTTTTCCAATGAGTCAACTCTTCGCATGAGGTAGGGGTAGTCATTAAATTTATATGGTTCTAAGGAAAAATTTTTTCTTCTGCAATGTAAATTTAGACTGTGCTATCTTCAAGAAACCTGTATTTGTTCTTGGGAACTAAGTGTGATTTTGTGTGTGTGTGTATTTGATCAACAGTTAATACCTGTTGAATTATAGGAAGACAAAAAGTAATAGCTATAGCCCACTCCATATGGTGAACGGATGCTAAGGTGGCTCCTATAATTTCTGCCTCCTGGTGTCCACACTTTTGGTAATCCCCTCCCTTTAGTGCAGGCAGGACCTGTGACTTACTTCTAACCAATACAATATGGTAAAGATGATGGGAATATCACACTTGCAATTACATTTGTTGTTGTTTTTCAGTCACTAAGTCGTGTCTGACTCTTTGTGACCCCATGGACTGCAGCATGACAGGCTTCCCTGTCTTTCACTATCTCCTGGATTTTTAAGGAATCTCTATACTGTTCTCCATAGTGGCTGTATCAATTTACATTCCCATCAACAGTGCAAGAGGTTCTCTTTTTTCCATATCCTCTTCACCATTTATTGTTTGTAGATTTTTTGATGATGGCCATTCTGACTGGTATGAGATGATACCTCATTGTAGTTTTTTAAAATATGATTTGATTTATTTATGGCTGTGCTGGGTCTTCATTGTTGCATGAGCTTTTCTCTAATTGCGGCGAGTGGGGGCTACTCTCTAATTGTGATGTGCAGGCTTTCCACTGTGGTGGCTTCTCTTGTTGCAAATCATGGGCTCTAGGGTGCATGAGTTTCAGTGGCTGCAGCACATGGGCTCAGTAGTTGAGGCTCCAGGACTCTAGAGTACAAGCTCAGCAGCTATGGTGCATGAGCTTAATTGCTCCATTGCATGTGGGATCTTCCTGGATCAGGGACTGAACCCATGTCTCCTGCATTGGCAGGCAGATTCTTCGCCACTGAACCACCAGGGAAGCCTCCCTCATTGTAGCTTTGATTTTCATTTCTCTAATAATGAGCTATGTTGTACATCTTTTCATGTGTTTGTTGGACAACTGTATGTCTTCTTCGTAGAAATGTCTGTTTAGGTCTTCTACCCATTTTTTTTTTAATTGGGTTGTTTGTTTTTTGGGTGTTGAGTTATACGAGATGTTTATATTTGTTGGATATTAATCTCTTATTGGTCCTATCAGTTGCAAATATTTTCTCAGTACGTTGTCTTTTCCTTTGTTGATGATTTCCTTTGTTGTGCAGAAGCATTTAAGTTTAATTAGGCCCCTTTGTTCATTTTTGCTTTTGTTTCCTTTGCTTTAGGAGACAGATCCATGAACTTCCCAGGTGGTCCAGTGGCTAAGACTCTTCACTCCCAATGAAAGGGTCCTGGGTTTAATCCCTGGTCAGGGAACCAGATCCCACATGCTGAAACTAAAGGGTTTGCATGCTGCAACTAAAAGATCCCACATGCCTTAACAGAGATCAAAAATCTTTTGTGCTGCAACTAAGACCCAGCACAGCCAAATAATGGTAAGTGAATAAGCATTTAGGACACAGATCCTAAAAACATTGCTGTGAGTTATGTCAGAGAGCGTTCTGCCTATGTTTTCCTATAGAAGTTTTATAGTATCCACTCTTACATTTAGATCTCTAGTCAATGCAGAGTTTATTTTTGTACATGATGAATGTTAGAGAATGTTCTTTTTTCATTCTTTTACATGTAGTTGTCCAGTTTCCCAGCATCACTTATTAAAGACTGTCTTTTCTCCATTTTATATTCTTACCTCCTTTGTCATAAGTTAATTGACCATAGTTAGGTGGGTTTATTTCTGGGCTTTCTATTCTGTTCCATTGATCTACGCGTCTGCTTTTGCACCAGAACCACACTGTTTTGATTACTGTAGTTTTGTAGTATAGTCTGAAGTCAGGGAACACAATTCACCCAGATCTGTTCTTTCTCAAGATTGGATATTTAGGGTGTTTTGTACTTCTACAAATTTTTAAAATATTTGTTCTAGTTTTGTGAAAAATGCCATTTTCTATAGGATTGCTTTCAATCTGTAGATTGTCTTGGATAGTATGGTCACTTGAACAATATAGATTTTCCAAACAAGAACATGGTGTATATTTCCATCTGTTTGTTGTCTTCAGTTTCTTTCATCAGTGTCTAATAGTCTTCAGAGTACAGGTCTTTTGCCTCCTTATGTAGGTTTATTCCTAGGTATTTAATTCTTTTTAATGTGATGACAAATAAGATTGTTCTCTTAATTTTTCTTTCTGATTTTTTGTTGTTAATGTATAGAAATGTTACAAATTTCTAAATGTTAATTTTATATCCTGCAAATTTACCAAATTCATTGATAAGCTCTAATAATTTCCTGGTAGCATCTTTAGGATATTCTATATATAGAATCACATCATTTGCAAACAGTGACAGTTTTACTTCTTCCTTTCCAGTTTGGATTCCATTAATTTCTTTTCTTCCTCTGGTTGCTGTGATTCAGACTTTCAAAATTATATTAAATAAAAGTGGTGAGAGTGGGCATTTTTTCTTGTTCTTGATCTTAGGCAAAATGCTTTCAGTTTTCACTGTTGAGTACGATGTTAACTGTGGGTTTGTCATCAGTTCAGTTCAGTTGCTCAGTCGTGTCAGACTCTTTGCGACCCCATGGACTGCAGCAAGCCAGGCCTCCCTGTCCATCACCAACTCCCAGAGTTTACTCAAACTCATGTCCTTTGAGTTGGTGATGCCCTCCAACCATCTCATCTTCTGTCGTCCCCTTCTCCTCCTGCCTTCAATCTTTTCCAGCATCAGGGTTTTTTCAAAGGAGTCAGCTCTTCACATCAGGTGGCCAAAATATTGGAGTTTCAGCTTCAACATCAGTCCTTCCAATGAACATTCAGGACTGATTTCCTTTAGGATGGACTGGTTGGATCTCCTTGCAGTCCAAGAGACTCTCAAGAGTCTTCTCCAACACCACAGTTCAAAAGCATCAATTCTTCGGTGCTCAGCTTTCTTTA
Organism: Bos javanicus; assembly: GCF_032452875.1. NCBI lineage: Eukaryota > Metazoa > Chordata > Mammalia > Artiodactyla > Bovidae > Bos > Bos javanicus. The sequence goes on along the minus strand of NC_083878.1, from coordinate 11,265,321 downwards.
TAGTCCAACTCTCATATCCATACATGACTACTGGAAAAACCATAGCTTTGACTAGATGGACCTTTGTTGGCAAAGTAATGTCTGTGCTTTTTAATATGCTGTCTAGGTTGGCCATAACTTTTCTTCCAAGGAGTAAGAATCTTTATTTCATGGCTGAGGTCACCATCTGCAGTGATTTTGGAGGCCCCCAAAATAAAGTCTGCCACTGTTTCCACTATATCTCCATCTATTTGCCATGAAGTGATTGGACTGGATGCTATGATCTTTGTTTTCTGAATGTTGACCTTTAAGCCAACGTTTTTACTCTCCACTTTCACTTTCATCAAGAGGCTCTTTATTTCCTCTTTGCTTTCTGCCTTAACGGTGGTATCATCTGCATATCTGAGGTTATTGATATTTCTCCCAGCAAATTTGATTCCAGCTTGTGCTTCATCCAGCCCAGCGTTTCTCATGATGTACTCTGCATATAAGTTAAATAAGCATGGTGACAATATACAGCCTTGACATATTCCTTTTCCTATTTGGAACCAGTCTGTTGTTCCATGTCCAGTTCTAACTGTTGCTTCCTGACCTGCATACAGGTTTCTCAAGAGGCAGGTCAGGTGGGCTGGTATTCCCATCTCTTGAAGAATTTCCCACAGTTTATTGTGATCCACACAGTCAAAGGCTTTGGCATAGTCAATAAAGCAGAAATAGATATTTTTCTGGAACTCTCTTGCTTTTCCATGATCCAGCGGACGTTGGCAATTTGATCTCTGGTCCCTCTGCCTTTTCTAAAACCAGCTTGAAGATCTGGAAATTCACAGTTCACGTAGCTTGGAGAACTTTGAGCATTATTTTGCTAGCGTGTGAGATGAGTGCAATTGTGCAGTAGTTTGAGCATTCTTTGGCATATATGGTTTGTCATATATGGCCTTTATTATGTTGAGGTGTGTTCCTTCTATGCCTGCTTCCTGGAGAGTTTTTTTTTTTTTTTGTAAATGTGTATTATTTTAAGATATTAAGTTTGTGGTAATATTGTTATGTAGCAATAGAAAGCTAATACCCTGGGAATGGTGGTGCATTTTGGGAAACAGAAAGCACTGGGAAGAAAGATTGGAGACATAGTCGTGTCTTAAAGGTTATGTTTCAGCCATGTTAAATTTTAGCTTCCTATTAGATATCAGAGTGAGATGTCAAGCAGGCAATTAGCTATACAAATTTGAAACTTAAAGAAGAGCCATAATCATAATATAATTTGGGGAGCCATCAGAAGATAACATTAAAGTCATGAAACTGAATGAACTCTCTACAGAGAAAGTAGAAAGAAAAAAAGAGAAGAGGATCCAGATTGATCACTAGAATATACCAACACTTGGTTGTTGGACAGAGGAGGAGGAGAAGTCAGAGGAGAAAGAAAAAATAGAGAAGTTAAAGAGAAATGAAGAGACTGTGGGATCCTGATACCAAGAAAGAAGGAATAATTATGTGTGTTCAGTGTTGCTAAGAGAGTGAGTAAGATGAGTACAGAGAAGTGACCATTGCATTTGGCTGTATGGATGACACTGGTGACCTTGATAAAATCAGTTTCAGTAGAGCGAAGGAATGAAATAAGACAGATGAGAAGGGAATAGAGAACAAGGGGCCAGGATGGTTGAGTATAGGCAAATTGAGGAGTTTTGTTGTGAAGAGAGACAGAGAAATGAGACAACTGTTGGAGGAAGATGTATGGACAAAGGTGGGTTTTTTAATGACGAGTGATCCTATGACATGCTTATAATCAGTGGGAATAATATACTAGAGAGGGAGAAATAAACGACGCAAGAGAACATAGAAATGGTTGCAGGGACAAGATCTTAAGGCAGAAGGCAATGGGATTCAAAGCATTAATGGAAGAATTGAACTTAGGATTGGCAATCCATCCACTGTGAGAGGGAAAAAAGACTGCATGGACATAGATACAAGGCAGTGGATCCTGTGGTGGAAAAGAGAGACTGTTCCTATCTGGCTGCCCCTATGACTAGTGACATTTGACATAAAGGCTTCAGCTGAGAAAGTACGTAGAAAGGGTGTTGGAGGTTTGAGGAGAAATAGGAGAAATTTCAAAACAGACTTCTCTTGTACACTCATCTTGGTAGAGAAATGTAGGACTGCCAGGCAATACAGATTTGTGATCCCACGCTAAATTTGCAACCATGAATTTGAAGTGAAACCATTTTTTTGGAGGATATTATGCTAAGGGAAATATAAGACAGAGAAAGACAAAAATTGTATATCATTTATACGTGTAATCTGAAAAATAAAACAAGTGAGGAATGTAACAGCAAAAAGAAATAGATTCATAGATACAGAGAAAAAACTAGTGGATACTGGTGGGAAGAAGGAAGAGTGGAGGAGTAAGATGGGGTAAGGGCTTAAGAGGCACAAAGTACTACGTATAAAATAAATAAGCTTTGAGGATATAGAGTACAATGTGAGGAATATGGCCAGTATATTATAATAACTATAAATAGAATATAACCTTTAATAATTATTGTATACTTGAAGCTTATATAATATTACACATCAACTATACCTCAATTAAAAATAACCACAAAAAAAAATAAAGTGAAACCAGTCCAAATAGTAACACAAGAAACACTGGGAGAAAATAATGTTCAACTCTTCAGGTACTTAAGTAGGCACATTGTTGAGCCTGACCAAGCAAGTGTGTTGGAAGAAGAGAGGATCAAGGAATCAAGGTGGTTTGCAAGCAAATCTGTAGTGAAGGACCATTAGGAGGAGTCTGTGTACACAGGATACTAAGAGAAGGGGAAGAGAAAATGAGAAAGGGCAGTCACTCGTTTGGATAATTGCCTAGTGTGGGGGTACTAGAATTAATAGACAGGAAGATTGGGTGGTGGTCAGAGAGATGCTTGAAATGGAAATTTTTGGAGGCAGCACAAGGATTGATAATGATAGTTATTTGGATACTTGTCGTTTGCTTTCATCACTCTCTGAATCCTTGAAATCTTACTTTCATGATTCACACAGACCACAGTCTCTAATTGTTTAAGCTCACTCTTAATCTTATTCCTAAAATAGTGAAATCACATCATTCATGTTTTAAACTTATTTAAATTTGGTTCTACTGCCTGAAGGGAAAGTGAGAAAAAGAAAGAACAATTTAAATAGCACAGTTGCTTCAAGGCCTTTCCTTTCAATGAGTATGTGCCAATAAGTGAGGATAAGGTGGGAGCCAGGATTCTGCTACTTTGCAGGTTGACCTCAGTTCCCTTTTATCTCTTATTGCGGGAACATCTTGTTGCCTTCACTGTGATTCTAATGGTCAAAGAACACTCCCTATTTTTGTTAATATGGCCTCTGAACACATGCCAACTACTTACACGCTGCTCAACCAAAGACAGAGTTCTAGGCCAGCGTGGACTTGCTGGAAAATAGTATGTCAGGATGTCAATGCAAACTATGTTTTAAGGCCAATTTAAGAAATTTCCAAGGGAAAATTTGACCTTATGAAATTTATGTCCTAAGTGCTGCCTTTAGAATCTGATCCGTTCTGTGGTACAACTCTCTATACTACCATTTTGGTCACAATCTGACAGTAGGTCCCTTGTTTATTCCATTTTTTCCCGAAGAAATCAGCATCCTCATGCATCACTTGTTTCCTATTGAATCTATAACCTTTTGTCCTTTTTGTTTCCCTAGACCTTTTTGACCTTTGGCATGCCAGTGTACTTGACCTATAGAACCACAAAGCTCAGTTAATCCGAGCATTCAGGTGCTCAGTTTAGCACTGCTAAAGAAATTTGCACTAGTACTGCCCACTCAGGTCGCCAGTTTCCTGTGGGTCTTCATACCTGCTCATCAGTTCCTCTCTGTATTAGAAGTTATGCCTCGTTTCATCTCTTTAGCACTTAATTCAGCTTGTTTGCTCTTTCCTCAAATCTCTTTCCCCATTATCTTCCTCTATGCTAAGGACTTTGCCAACAAAAGTCCATCTAGTCAAGGCTATGGTTTTTCCAGTGGTCATGTATGGATGTGAGAGTTGGACTGTGAAAAAAGCTGAGCACCGGAGAATTGATGCTTTTGAACTGTGGTGTTGGAGAAGACTCTTGAGAGTCCCTTGGACTGCAAGGAGATCCAACCAGTCCATTCTGAAGGAGGTCAGCCCTGGGATTTCTTTGGAAGGAATGATGCTAAAGCTGAAAGTCCAGTACTTTGGCCACCTGATGCGAAGAGTTGACTCATTGGAAAAGACTCTGATGCTGGGAGGGATTGGGGGCAGGAGGAGAAGGGGACGACAGAGGATGAGATGACTGGATGGCATCACTGACTTGATGGATGTGAGTTTGAGTGAACTCTGGGAGATGGTGATGGACAGGGAGGCCTGGCATGCTGCGATTCATGGGGTTGCAAAGAGTCGGACACGACTGAGCAACTGAACTGAACTGATGCTAAGGATTTGCCTATTCCATTGGGAAAATTGAGGCCATTAGGCAAAAACTCTTTCAACTTCTTTCCCAACCACCTACAAATTAAACTCTCTCTTGACCTGTCCTGTTTCCTTCCCTCTTACCTCCGGAAAAGTGGTTTCTCCCTCCACATGCTTGGAATCCCTCTCACTTTCTCATGAACTTGCTCACTGACAACTCTTTCCCTTGGCTCTTCAATCTCTTCTTCATTCACAGTGCTTTTCCTTAAGCACTTGCTCAAGTCAAATTCTCAATATCCTACTGGCCTATAATTTCACCATTTCACAGCCAGGGTATTTTTTAAAATTGCCTACAAGTATTGTTGTTAATATTTCACTTAAAACCACTGTAGCCATGCTTCTGTGCCCATCACTCCACTGAGACTTTTCTCCCTGAGGTCACTGATGACTTCCTGAATGCCAAATCCAATGGACCATTGCCTTTTCTTATCTTATGTAACTTCTCACGTTATTCTTCCTGAGTTCACTCAGACTCACGTCCATTGAGTCAGTGATGCCATCCAGCCATCTCATCCTCTCTCGTCCACTTCTCCTCCTGCCCCCAATCCCTCCCAGCATCAGAGTCTTTTCCAATGAGTCAACTCTTCGCATGAGGTGGCCAGAGTACTGGAGTTTCAGCTTTAGCATCATTTCTTCCAAAGAAATCCCAGGGCAGATCTCCTTCAGAATGGACTGGTTGGATCTCCTTGCAGTCCAAGGGACTCTCAAGAGGCTTCTCCAACACCACAGTTCAAAAGCATCAATTCTTTGGCACTCAGCTTTCTTCACAGTCCAACTTTCACATTCATACATGACCACTGGAAAAACCATAGCCTTGACTAGATGAACCTTTGTTGGCAAAGTAATGTCTCTGCTTTTGAATATGCCATCTAGGTTGGTCATAACTTTCCTTCCAAGGAGTAAGCATCTTTTAATTTCATGGCTGCAATCACCATCTGCAGTGATTTTGGAGCCCCAAAAAATAAAGTCTGACACTGTTTCCACTGTTTCCCCATCTATTTCCCATGAAGTGGTGGGACCGGATGTCATGATCTTCGTTTTCTGAATGTTGAGCTTTAAGCCAACTTTTTCCCTCTCCTCTTTCACTTTCATCAAGAGGCTTTTGAGTTCCTCTTCACTTTCTGTCATAAGGGTGGTGTCATTTGCATATCTGAGGTTATTGATATTTCTCCCGGCAATCTTGATTCCAGCTTGTGTTTCTTCCAGTCCAGCGTTTTTCATGGTGTACTCTGCATATAAGTTAAATAAGCAGGGTGACAATATACAGCCTTGACGTACTCCTTTTCCTATTTGGAACCAGTCTGTTGTTCCATGTCTGGTTCTAACTGTTGCTTCCTGACCTGCAAACAAATTTCTCAAGAGGCAGATCAGGTGGTCTGGTATTCCCATCTCTTTCAGAATTTTCCACAGTTTATTGTGATCCACACAGTCAAAAGCTTTGGCATAGTCGATAAAGCAGAAATAGATGTTTTCCTGGAACTCTCTTGCTTTTTCCATGATCCAGCGGATGTTGGCAATTTGATCTCTGGTTCCTCTGCCTTTTCTAAAACCAGCTTGAACATCAGGAAGTTCACAGTTCACATATTGCTGAAGCCTGGCTTGGAGAATTTTGAGCATTACTTTACTAGCGTGTGAGATGAGTGCAATTGTGCGGTAGTTTGAGCATTCTTTGGCATTACCATTCTTTTTTTCCTGTGGTTGACATCTAACCTTACTGCCCAGATCACAGTCTTAATTACTTAGTTTTACAATGTATTCATATATGATTATGTAGGTCCTTCCACTTTGCCTGTCTCCTTTGGAAACTGTTAATAAGACTATGGAGCAAGAGGAAGTCTTGCTGTTAGAGAATGTAAATTGGTACATGCACTTTGGAAAACCGTTTGGCAATACATGCTGAAGAATCATATATGCTATGACCTAGCAATCCCCTTCCTATGAATATACCCAACAGAAGTGTATGCAGATGTTTACAAGAAAGCAGGTACAAGAATATTCTTAGCAACATTATTTAGGAGAACAAAAATCTTTGGATAACCCAAATGTGCATGAATGGATAAATGTATTGTGGTGTAATCATCTACACAAACACACAAATGAACGGCTCCACAGTGAGTGACCGTGTCCTTCTACAACTCCTATCAGGTGAAGTGTAGTTGTAGCTCAACCTTCTCCATAGCTCCAGATCTTGCTGGAAATCTCCTCTTGTTCTTCAAACTTCGAGGGGTAATGGTTTCTCACTGTTGTGAGTCTATAAAAGTACAGTAATCCTGTCCACAAGTCTGTATCTAGCTCCTTCATTAGGTCTCTTTATTAAGCCATATGTAATGAATTATTCTCACCAGGCACTGAACGACATACAAACACAAAAAAAACTTTGCACATGGATGCATAAACATGATCATATACATAATAATATATGTACTGTATATTATACATATAATATATGTATAACATATGTTGTATAAAGTGTATGAAGTTTTATACAATTCACTGTTCTAATACAATCTCTACTTTAAAAAAAAGTTTATCAGATTCTAGAACCAAGAGGAATTTAAAAAATCAACCTAAACAATCCCAACTTTGGGTAGGTAAACTGTTTTCACGATATACCATATGTGCCACTGTGGCCCAGAATAGCTAAAACCCTACTTCAGGTCACACAGATGTATTGGTGGCTATTTGAAGATTCAAACCCAGACCCCTGATTCTGAGCCAGAGATTCTTCCTATACAGTGGTTCTTAAACTGACTGCACTTTGGAATCACTAGGGAAATTTAAAGCATACTCATGCCTGGGTCTCACTTCCAGAGAACTTAATGTAATTGGCCAGGGTGTGACTGGATATAGGAAAATTAAGTACATATATTTCTGTTATGAAATAAAACACCACTGCAGAACACCACACAAATAAAACATGTGGCTTAATGAATTATTTTAAGGTGGACACCATCTAAACCAAAAAAATTGAACTTCGGCAAGCATTCCAGAAGCTCTTCCATGCACCCAGCAATTCCACTCCTAGGTATCTACCTAAGAGAACTCAAAACACACAAAAAATGTGTACACACAAAAACTTGTATAGTTTTCTCTTCAACAACTGCTGGACTTGGGGTGCCTAATTCCCAGCAGTAGAAAATCCATATATAACTTTGTAGTCTGCCCTCCAGACCTCCGGTTCCATATCTGGGGAATTAACCAACCACAAATCAAGTAATACTACAGTATTTATAGAAAAAAATGCATATCTAAGTGGACTTGAGGGAAGTTCAAACCTGTGTTGTTCAAGAGTCAACTATACACTCATTTATACCAGTACTTTTCTTTTTTAAAATCAATTTTTATTAGAGTATAGTTTACAATGTTGTGTTAGTTTCTGCTGTACGGCAAGGTGAATCATGTTATAGATACACATATACACTCTTTTTTAGATTTCTTTCACATTAAGTCACCACAGAGCACCGAGTAGCATTCCCTGAGCGTTCGTGCATGCTCAGTTGCTCAGCTGTGTCCCACTCTTACAATCCTATAGCGAGTAGCCTGCCAGGCTCCTCTGTCCATGGAATTTTCCAGCTAAGAATACTGGAATGGGTTGCCATTTCCTCCAAGGGAGCTTGCCGACTTGGGGCTCAAACCCACCTCTCTGGTGTCTTTTGCTTTGTTGTACAGTAGGTTCTCATTAGTTATCTATTTTACATATAATAGTGTATATATGTATGTCAATCCCAATCTCCTAGTTCATCCCACCTTTCCTTCCCCGCTTGGTAACCATGAGTTTGTTTTCTACATCTGTGGCTCTGTTTTTACTTTGCAAATAAGTTTATCTGTACCATTTGTCTAGACTCCACACATGAACAATATTATATAATATTGGTCTTCTCTGACTTATTTTACTCTGTGTGCCAGTCCATCCATGTCGCTACAAATGGTGTTATTTTGGGTCCTTTTTATGACTGAATAATATTCTAGATTGTAACGGCAAGTTTAGGAAGTAACAGGGATTTCTTTGGGGGATAATGAAATATTCTAAATTTGATTGTGGTGATGGATGCACAACTCTGTATATATTCTAAAAGCCATATACAATTGTATACTTCAATTCAATTGTACACTTTAAATGGATGAACTATATGGCATATGAATTATAACTCAATAAAGCTGTTTTTGAAAAGTAAAAAATAAAGGAGATACTTCTGCCATATTTACACTGTTAGAATACATATTTTTATATAATACTTTATCTTTTAATTCTCATTTATTCATAGTTCTACAGGTAATATACTTTGAATGTTTAATATCTGCCCTTATATCAGTGAGTCTCTACTTATTTTGGTGGTCTGAAGCTCTTTCCGTAATAAATTTTTCTAGGATGGGCTCCTGAGAATAATAGTCCCTGGTCTTCACATGTTGATAATAGTTTGTCTATGTCCTTTATATCTGAAAGTTATTTTGAGATGATATAAAACCCTTGTTTCACACTTTCTTTTCTTGAGTGTCTTATATTACTCCTTTTCTCTCTTTTTCTCTGGCATAGAGCATTGTTAAAAAGATTCTAATAATCTAATTTCCTTTTCCTTAAAAATCACATGCTCTTTATTCTAGATGTTCAGAGAGTTTTTATTTTTCTTTACAGTCCAATAGTTTATGTTGTGGCATTGTTTGTTCTGGGCCAATAATCTCAACTGTGTGGTGTGCTCTTTTACACGTGCAGTTTCAAATCTTTTCTATATTCAGGAAAGATTTGTCGTCGTTTGTTTCATTTTTTAATTTATAGGATGTAGCTTTTGTTCTCGGAGGCATTGGCACCCCACTTCAGTACTCTTGCCTGGAAAATCTCATGGATAGAGGAGCCTGATAGGCTGCAGTCCATGGGGTCGAGAAGAGTTGGACACGACTGAGCGACTTCACTTTCACTTTTCACTTTCATGCATTGGAGAAGGAAATGGCAACCCACTCCAGTGTTCTTGCCTGGAGAATCCCAGGGACGGGGGGCCTGGTGGGCTGCCGTCTATGAGGCCACACAGAGTCGGACACGACTGAAGCGACTTAGCAGCAGCAGCAGCTTTTGTTCTATGCCCTCACATTGGTTTTCTCCTTTAGGAATTTCTATTTCTAAAGGAATGTGTGTTTGGTCTCCATTGCTTTTCTCTCTCTTCGTTTCTTTTTGATTAAAAAATTTCCTATTTTCACTTTCTATTTCTTTTCAGTCTTTTCTTCCTTTCCTTATTCTTTCTTGAGTTCGGTCAACTCATTTCTGAGTTTTTCTGATCTATGTAGTTTTTTTGTGTTTTCTATAATTTTCTTAATATTTATTTTGAAACATATGTTACAGCTTTTGTGAGCATGTCTTTTTGACATGCTTTTGTTGTTTTTTGGATGTCTTATGCTTCTTATTCCGTTTTTTTTTTTTTTTATATATACTTTTGTGTAGGATTTGACTTTGACGCTATTTGGTTTCCCATTTTCATGTGAAATTAGTTTTCCTGAACTTATAAAGAAATAAGATGGAGTTCAGGAAAGCTTTTCTAATTTCATAGAGCTCCCTCTTCTGTTGCTTTTGTGTAGTATGCAGAAATATGTGGTTTGTTTTCTGGGATTTTTCTGGTTCTATTCCCGTCCCCCATTTAGATCTAGCGTTTCTATTTCCATGCAGTATTTAGAACCTACTTACACTAAAAACTTATTCATTATTTACCTGAAATGTGAATTTAACGGGACACCCTGTATTTTTATGTTAAATCTGGCTATCCTAGTTGTAAATATTTCTCATGCATGTTGGTTTTGCTGTCTAGTGGTTCTGCTGCTATTTCATGGAGATTCGTAGAGGTTCAAAGACTTTGCTGGTGCTGCCACTGCCAGCTTTGAGGAATCCATCACGTAGTTTTCAAATGTGATCTCCTTTCTTTTCTTCTTTCTCCCTTGATATTGTCTTCACTTCCCTCACACATATATCTCCTCAGATAACTCATGTTCTAAACTTAGTGTCTGTTTTTCTATGGTTTTTATTGCATTCATATAATCATATACATTATGCATTATATATGGTTTCATTTTAATTTTTTTGACAGAAACAAGATCCTGTGTACTTTTTTTCATCTTGCCTTTCTGTCAACAATATCCTAAGGACATTGCTCCAAGTCACCTTGTAGAACTCTAGTTCCTTCTTTTTAATGATAGCATTCAGAAATGTACATGGATTGTAATTAATTCAACCATGTTTCTAGTGTTGCACCTTCACTTCATTTATGGATTTTTATTGCTATAAAAGCATCTGTAATAGACACGCTTATATAAATTCTTATATGTGAGTTCTTTTGTTTCCAAGAGGTAGAGTCTCAGGAGTATATTTACTGGGCCACAAGTGTTTCTGACTGTTGCAGGAATGAAGATTGGGTCATTCAATATCCATTGCATCCCTCTTCTAGCACACTTTCCCACAGAAGCAAGGATGGAAAACTAAAACAAAATCCCAGACTCCAGTTAGTTCATCCAAGTTAATACACCTGTGCAGGATAAATTGTTAGAAGTGAGCTATGTGAGAACTGGTTTTGCATATCGTGGTAGAAGCATTTGATTCTTTTGGGGGAGCTTGTTGGAGTTCTTCTCTTCTTTCTCCACTCTCAAACATGTCTATAAAAAGTAGTGGTAGCAGTGAAATTTCCACTGGGACCTTTCATAGTGAGCTTGAGTGTTTCTCCTGGCTGCATTAGCACCCCAAATTTCCTGGAAATTCTTAAGACAATATTATATAACAAACGCTCTTAATTAAAACACGCTACAGTGGATTCTGTTGGCTAAAGCAAAAAATCCTGACCAGAAGCAGCTGTGCCCGCAGACAATTCTACGGCAGTGAAATGGGAAAGTGGGACTGGCCATTTGACCTGGTTGTCTAACATCAGAGAATGGATTGCTAAAATGGTGCATCATACACAGTGTTGAACAATCACTTCAACTATCATCTGTGGTTATCTGGAGTGAAAAGTACACCTTGAAGACAATACCTTAGTGATCAAAGTGGTTGCTGTGATAGACCATGTCAAGGGCATAAGAGTACAAAGATTGCAGCTTGGATTGGCTTTTTCAAACCATGCTTAAAGAAAGAAAATGAAGTCTCTGGGTTTTAAGTTCTTGCCTCAAGGCATAGTTGCATCTTCTCCTGGTAGCTCAGTTGGTAAAGAATCTGCCTGCAGTGCAGGAGACCCAGGTTCGATCCCTGGGTTGGGAAGATTCCCGGGAGAAGGAAATGGAAAACTACTCTAGTGTCCTTTCTTGGAAAATCCATGGACAGAGGAGCCTGATGGGCTGCAGTCCTTGGGGCTGCAAAGAGTCGGGCACGACTGAGTGACTAACACTTTCAGTTTCACACGTTCAAGGCATAGTTAGAGAACCAGGGAGTTCTTACGTCTGTCCTAAAAGAATCTCTTCATGTAGTCACAAATGGCTGAGTGGGTTAACATAGGCTGAACCAATAGTCTTGTCTAATCTTTTAGGCAAAAGTTAGGGCATCAACCAGGTGGTACTATGAGATTGGAATGAGGAAGCTGGAGGATCTGGCTGATACCAAGTACATTAGACTCTACTGAGCTTCTCTTGATGGCAGAAGGAGCCCTCTTCCTTGCTTTTGTCTGATGTGCTGATTCCTGCCCTGGTTGAAAAACCTTCCTTACGACTTTACCTGAGATAGTTTCCTGGCAAGTGAATGGAATTCTGCACACACTCCTCCTATCCCCCTCTAATTATATTCAGGCAAATAAGTCATATTGTCCCATGTCCCAGGGGACCAATTAAAAGTCCAAGATTACTTAGCAAGATAATTGCAAAATTTTGCTAATTTATTTCAACACAAAATGGATAATACATATGAACACAGAGTTCAACAGATTAGGGACATAATTCTACATTGGCCTAAATTTATTTAACTTTAGAGGATTTAACTGCTTGGTTGGTTGATTAAAACCTAGGGTGGCTTATACTACATGAAGCTGAGATACCAGAAACTCTTCAGTATGACATAGAGAAATCCAAAGACTTTGGTATTTGGTATTATAGAGTGGATTTATTAAATGTGGATTTATCATTCACCCATCTAATTAAGAAGGCTGAGCACCGAAGAACTGATGCTTTCGAATTGTGGTGCTGGAGAAGACTGCTGAGAGTCTCTTGGACAGCAAGGAGATCAAACCATTCAATCCTAAAGGAAATCAACTCTGAATATTCATTGGAAGGACTGATGCTGAAGCTGAAGCTCCAATACTTTGGACACTTGATGCTGACTCTTTGAAAAAGACTTGATGCTGGGAAAGATTGAGGGCAAGAGGAGAAGGGGGTGACAGAGGATGAGACTGTTGGATGGCATCACTGACTCAATGGACATAAGTTTGAGCAAACTCAGGGAGATAGTGAAGGAGAGTGAAGCCTGGCGTGCTGCAGTTCATGGGGTTGCAAAGGGTTGGACTTGACTTAGTGACTGAACAACAATAACACCAGAGGACATTCCCTTCATTATGGCATAGAAAAATACACTGATGTGGAGAGCCCCATATCTTTAAAAGAAACCATAGCTGTCCTCTGTAAGCTGTGGATGAGATGAGATATTCTGCTACTGAAATGCATTCCTTGATTTCAGTGGAGATAATCATATCTCAGAATGGCAGAGGCTATAGAGTGGTTCTTGACCAACAGAAAAGGATTAACATGGCTACCATAACAGGCAGCAGGGCTAGAGTGGTCATCAGAACAGTCTGACCCACAGAAAACTTTAATAATGCCTAACACAGAGTATTCAAGGCCAAAACAGACAGCCCACTGAAGTTCTACTTAAATTGTAATAACAGGAAACAAACAAAACTTTAGGAAACAAAACTTTAGGTATATGAAGAGTCCTGCCATAAGCCATCACAATGAAGACTCGTGGCCTCTTATCTGTTTTCCATTTTTGAATCTGTTCAAAGTCCCAGGACCCCTTGAATGAAGGAAAAATTAGGAACCCTCCTGGAAGGACCATGTGATAACGTAGATACACACAGAGCTCTTTTTCTTAGTCTTCCTAAAAGGGACTCATGCTTCTTTACTGTGGCAACTGTAGTTAGGGAAAGAGAAATACCCAGACCTCTTGGGAATTATTAGTTACTGGCTCAGAGCCAGAGTTAATCCCTAAGGAACCAGAGTTACCCTGTGGTCTACCCCAGTCAGGGTGTGGCTTGTGAGAGCTATGTGATGTAGTTTGCTTATCATTCTTCTCACAATGGCCCAATGGGTCTTCAAATCCACCTGTTCTTCCTGTTTTGATGGCAAAATATTTTAATAAGGCTATTTCCTGTCATCCTGTAGACACAAGACAGAAAAGAATCTGCATGCATGTGTTCTGGCAGACCAGGAGAATGAAGTGTGCATATACATACATGCATATACACACACGTGCATTTTAATGATCAGATCCATACTTTCAGAGGAGAAAATGGTAACCCCCCTCCAGAGATCAAAACCATCCCTAAGAAAAAGAAATGCAAGAAGGTTGCAAAATGGTTGTCTGCAGAGACTTCACAAATAACTGAGGAAAGAAGAGAAGCAAAAGGCAAAGGAGAAAAAGAAAGATATACCCAACTGAATGCAGAGTTCCAGAGAACAGCAAGGAGAGCTAAGAAGACCTTCTTAAATGAACAATGCAAACAAATAGAGGAAAACAAGAGAATGGGAAAGATATAGATCTGTTCAAGAAATTTGGAAATACCAAGGGAACATTTCACACAAAGATGAGCATGATAAAGGATAGAAATGGTAAGGACATAATAGAAGCAGGAGAGATTAAGAAGAGGTGGCAAGAATACACAGAAGAACTATACAAAACCAATCTTAATGGTCCAGATAACCACGATGGTGTGGTGACTCACCTAGAGTTGGACATTCTGGAATGTGAAGTCAAGTGGGCCTTAGGAAGCATTACTATGAACAAAGCTAGTAGAGGTGGCAGAATTCCAGCTGAGCTATTTAAACTTCTAAAAGATGGTGCTGTTAAATGCTGCACTCAATATGTTAGCAAATTTGGAAAACTCAGCAGTGGTGACAGGACTGGAAAAGGTCAGTTTTCATTCCCATCCTGAAGAAGGGCAATGCCAAAGAATGTTCCAACTATCATACAATTGCACTCATTTCACACGCTAGCAAGGTTATGCTCAAAATCCTAGGCTTTAGCAGTACATGAAATGAGAACTTCCAGATGTAAAAGCTGGGTTTAGAAAAGGCAGACGAACCAGAGATCAAACTGCCAACATTCATTGGATCATGGAGAAAGCAAAAAAATTCCAGAAAACCATCTACTTCTGCTTCACTGATTACACCAAAGTCTTTGACTGTGTGGATCATAACAAACTAGAAAATTCTTAAAGGGATGGGAGTATCAGGCCACCGTGCCTGTGTCCTGTGAAATCTGTATGCAGGTCAAGAAGCAACAGTTACAACCAGACATGAACAACTATCTGGTTCAAAATTGGGACAGGAGTACACTAAGGCTATATTTGTCACCCTGCTAATTTAACTACTATGCAGAGTGCATCATGCAAAATGCTAGGCTGTATGTATCATAAGCTGGAATTAAGATTTCAGGAGAAATATCAACAATCTTAGACATGCAGATGATACCACTCTAAAGGCAGAAACCAAAGAGGAACTAAAGAGCCTCTTGATGAAAGGGAAGGAGGAGAGTGAAAAAGCTGGCTCAACATTCAAAAAAACTAAGATCATGGCATCTGGTCCCATCACTTCATGGCAAATAGAAGGGGAAAAATGAAAACAGTGACAGATTTTATTTTCTTGGGCTCCAAAATCACTGTGGATGGTGACTACAACCATGAAATTAAAAGACACTTGCTCCTTGGAAGAAAAGCTATGATCAACCTAGACAGCATATTAAAAAGCAGAGACAACACTTTGCTAACAAGGATTCATATAGTCAAAGCTGAAGTTTTTCCAGTAGTCATGTACAGATGTGAGAGCTGGACCATAAAGAAGACTGAGAACTGAAGAATTGATGTTTTTGAATTCTTGGTAGTGCTGGAGAAGACTCTAGGGAGTCCCTTGGACTCCAAGGAGATCAAACTAGTCAATCCTAAAGGAAATCAACCTTGAATATTTATTGAAAGGACTGATGCTGAAGCTGAAGCTCCAATACTTTGGCTACCTGATGCAGAGAACTGACTCACTGGAAAAGACCCTGATGCTGGGAAAGATTGAAAGCAAAAGGACATGGGGCAGCAGAGAATTCGATATTTAGATAGCATCACTGATTCAATGGACATGAATCTGAGCAAACTTTGGGAGACAGTGGAGGACAGAGGAGCCTGGCACGCTGTGGTTCATGAGGTCACAAAGAGTCAGAAATGACTTAGTGACTGAACAACACCACCACCAAATATTTGCTGTATTTCATATTATCATTTATTCCATCAATTCTTTTTTTTAAATCTGTTTAAAAGTAGTTGATCTAGTTCTCTACTTGCATATTATACACAACTATTGCTCAATGCATACATTTGGCCTCTTGCTTCTACTACAAACATCATCCTAGAAATTACTGGATGCCTTATACTTGGTCATGGTATTCTGCACAACGTTGTCTCTAGCTAAGAAAGAAGAAGACAATGGCCTAGTACTTATAGAAACTGGTGGTCTTAACATGTATCTCATTGCCCAGAAACAGCTGAGCTTATAGAATAGTTAACTGGTCAATTAAAACTCAGCAACTTGGGACTTCCCTGGTGGTCCAGTGGTTAAGAATCTGCTTTGCAATGCCGAGGGCCAAGTTCGATCCCTGGTTGGGAACTAAGATCCCACATGCCACGGACCAACTAAGCCTGCATGTCACAACTAGAGAGTCCGTGTGACTCAACGAAGATCCTGAATGCTACAACTAAGACCTGACATAGCTAAGTAAAAAAATTTTTTAAAGGCCTCAGTTAGTGAACCAGCTGGCAAACAACTGGGGCAGTCAAGAGAAAGCGTGTAACATACACACTCCAAACTAGTAACTAATATTTAATACTCTCTTTTCTACAGTCAAAATACATGGATCTGAGAGCCAAAGGTGTGAAAATTGGAGTGTTACTTCTCAAAAGTACATCGAAACTGTTTCCTGTTCTTCCATTATTGGCTCTATTGGTTTAGTGGTCTTAGTATCCAATGAATGGGCGTTACCACCATTGGACAAACAAGGGTTCCGCTGAATTGAAAGTTAAAACTGTCATCCGATGATTTTGTGCTCTTTATACACCTGGATTAACAGGTTAAAAAGGAGGTTACTGTTCAATTGTGGATTACCAAAGGGAAATAATATTATCAAAGAGAACTAGGAACACTGCCACAACACTGAGTGAGAAAATACGTCTGGAACACAAGGGATCCTCTGGAACACTTCCTAACAATGACATATGCTGCAATAAAAGTCAGTGGAAGATTATAACAACCTTATATGGGAAGGACCCCTCAGATATGGTGGTTTGGGTCACCCCAAGGGTAAAAAACGCAGCTGGCTGAGATGAGCACTGAAAGGGAACATGAAATGGACGTTATAGACTCATTCTAGTGCTGTGTGACTTGTGCTCAGCACAAGAGTGAGGGTATTAAGAGTCATCTTGTTTTCCTCACTTTATGCATGCGTGAGTGTATGTTAGTTGCTCAGTCAGGTCTGATTCTGCGAACTCATGGACTGTAGCCTACCAGGCTCTTCTGTCCATGGAATTCTCCAGGCAAGAATACTGGAGTGGGTAGCCATTCCCTTCTCCAGGGGATCTTCCTGACTCAGGGATCAAACCTGGGGATCTGCATTGCAGGCAGATTCTTGACTGTCTGAGCCACCAGGGAAGCCCTCACATTATGCATATGTAATTACTTATGTGTGAATAAATGTCTTTTTAGAGCTATCCATCTTAATTTTCCTTGTATCTTTCTTCTACTATTTTATATAACACAAATGCTTTGTTATCTGATGCTGGGTAACAAACCACCTCAAAGTTTCATGGCTTAAAACCAAAACAGTTTATTACCTTCCACAATTCTACGAGTTGACTGGGTTGTTCTGATTCATGTAATATGTGAGCTAGACTATATCTTTTCAATAATTTAGTTGACCAGGGTCATTTCTATTGCTTATATTCAAGAAACACCAGTTGGAACAGAAATGGTTACTTGAGAGTATGTTCCAAGCAAAAGGCCCTTCATGAAATACAGTGCATTTGCAATAGATCATCTGACCAAGATAATGCAAAAGGCAGTGAGACTCCAACTAATACTGGGGGAGAGGAAAATAGTAGCTCATGGAACTCAGTGGAGAAACAGAAAATTTCTATGGTAGCAGGTGCCTAGAATGAAGTCCAGAGCGTGGGCACCTGAACGAAGTAGTCTTAGTGGTGGGGATGGATACTATTAATATGTAGGAACTCAACAATATGGACTTCCTCTTACTAAATTTGATCTGCCTTCCAGCACTGTTATGCATTTAAATGCTGATAGTAGCATCTAGTCGTGATCCAGTAGTACGGTAACAACCCTCAAGCAGATCAGTGAGTTGAGATAGTAATTTTGTACTTACAAAATTAGGAATAGAAACTTTTTGCATAGTCTACATTGTCCTCATTGATTTATCATATACTAAAATTATTATTACATATATATTTACATATATACACAGGGAGACACATGAATATATGTATAAAACAAAATTTCTCTCTCTATAAACTTCTAAACTTTAACTGATTATGAAAATGAAGCTATCAGTGGATTAAGTTAGCCATCATTGGAAATGACTCATCCTAAGGGAGACTTTGCCACCAGGAGTCAACTACAGTTTGGGATCATCTTCCCCTCCAGCCACTCAAGGACCTGAGATGCACACCACTTTCTGCTCACCTAATACCCCCAGGAGCCAGCTGGCAGAGGATATGAAAAGTTCCCCAGTAGCCAGAAATCTTTATCAACTTCGGTAAAACCAAACTTATTCTGAAGTTCTACTCAGAAACTTTTGACCAGCTACCTCAATTCAGTCTCCATTTATTTCATTCAACAATGCAAAACAGACAAAATTCCTTCTCTCATGGAGCTTGCATCCTACTGGCAGCAGTGAGTTGCAGTGGGAATAAATAAGACATCAACAAACAGATTTTGGGTGGTGATAAGCACTAAGAATATACAGAAAAACTGTACAAGAAAGATCTTCATGACCAAGATAATCACGATGGTGTGATCACTCACCTAGAGCCAGACATCCTGGAATGTGAAGTCAAGTGGGCCTTAGAAAGCATCACTATGAACAAAGCTAGTGGAGGTGATGGAATTCCAGTTGAGCTATTTCAAATCCTGAAAGATGATGCTGTGAAAGTGCTGCACTCAATATGCCAGCAAATTTGGAAAACTCAGCAGTGGCCACAGGACTGGAAAAGGTCCGTTTTCATTCCAATCCCAAAGAAAGGCAATGCCAAAGAATGCTCAAACTACCGCACAATTGCACTCATCTCACATGCTAGTAAAGTAATGCTCAAAATTCTCCAAGCCAGGCTTCAGTAATACGTGAACTGTGAACTTCCAGACGTTCAAGCTGGTTTTAGAAAAGGCAGAGGAACCAGAGATCAAATTGCCAATATCCGCTGGATCATGGAAAAAGCAAGAGAGTTCCAGGAAAACATCTATTTCTGCTTTATTGACTATGCCAAAGCCTTTGACTGTGTGGATCACAATAAACTGTGGAAAATTCTTCAAGAGATGGGAATACCAGACCACCTGACCTGCCTCTTGAGAAACCTGTATGCAGGTCAGGAAGCAACAGTTTGAACTGGACATGGAGCAACAGACTGGTTCCAAATAGGAAAAGGAGTACATCAAGGCTGTATATTGTCACCCTGCTTATTTAACTTATATGTAGAGTACATCATGAGAAATGCTGGGCTGGAAGAAGCACAAGCTGGAATCAAGATTGCTGGGAGAAATATCAATAACCTCAGATATGCAGATGACACCACCCTTATGGCAGAAAGTAAAGAGGAACTCAAAAGCCTCTTGATGAAAGTGAAAGAGGAGAGTGAAAAAGTTGGCTTAAAGCTCAACATTCAGAAAACGAAGATCATGGCATCCGGTCCCATCACTTCATGGGAAATAGATGGGGAAACAGTGAAAACAGTGTCAGACTTTATTTTTTTGGGCTCCAAAATCACTGCAGATGGTGATTGCAGCCATGAAATTAAAAGACACTTACTCCTTGGAAGGAAAGTTATGACCAACCTAGATAGCATATTAAAAAGCAGAGATATTACTTTGCCAACAAAGGTCCATCTAGTCAAGGCTATGGTTTTTCCAGTAGTCATGTATGGATGTGAGAGTTGGACTGTGAAGAAAGCTGAGTGCCGAAGAATTAATGCTTTTGAACTGTGATGTTGGAGAAGCCTCTTGAGAGTCCCTTGGACTGCAAGGAGATCCAACCAGTCCATTCCAAAGGAGATCAGCCCTGGGTGTTCTTTGGAAGGAATGATGCTAAAGCTGAAACTCCAGTACTTTGGCCACCTCATGCAAAGAGTTGACTCTTTGGAAAAGACTCTGATGCTGGGAGGGATTGGGGGCAGGAGGAGAAGGGGACGACAGAGGATAAGATGGCTGGATGGCATCACAGACACGATGGACGTGAGTTTGAGTGAACTCCGGGAGTTGGTGATGGACAGGGAGGCCTGGCGTGCTGCAATTCATGGGGTCGCAAAGAGTCGGACATGACTGAGCGACTTAAATGACTGACTGAACTGAAGCACTACGAAGAAAAATAAAGCATGGGTAAGGTGTGGGTGTATTGGGTTACTACAGAAGGCCTCTCTGATAAAATGAGCAGAGACTCTGTGGCTGTGTGTTCCAGCAGTGGGAATAGCAGGTGCAAGGGCCCTGAGGTGGGTGTGGACTTTGCCAGTGTGGCTGGAGTGGTGTAAGCAAAAAGGATGGGCAGAAGTTTAGATCTGGAGATATCCAGGTGGGAGCCAGATCATATAGGCTCTTTTAGGCCCTGGTTAGGACTTTGAATTGTATTTTGAGTGAAGTTGAAAGCCCTTGTGGGGTTTTGAATAGAGACATGAAATGCTCAGATTAAAGATTTAACTAGACCACTCTTGTTCGCCTGTAGAGAATGGTCTTTGATGGAAACTAGTTCCACACCTCTAGGTTTCTTCATTTTCAGCCACATCTCTAAAGGAGAGCTCCTCCCATTTCCTCTTGCTGCAGGGCTTTCCTCTGCATATTTTTGCAAATCTTCTTTAGCTTCTCTTCCTGCTGATCTCCTTCCAAACCTGTCCCACAGTTGCTGAAAATCCTCCCATGCCCCCACAGCTCCTCTCCTCATTCTACCCTTAACTGATACCCAGTTTGCTTCTGTGGACATATGTGTCCTTGTCACCTCTGCAGGGAAGGTTGACCCATGTTCTACTTACAACTGAGCTAGGAGTTGGGGTGTGCCCGCTTCACCTGCCCTACTGGAAGCTTCTATATCATAAGGTTAAACAGGAAGGGGCATAGACTGTATAGTCAGACTGGACTTGGAGCTATACTTCACCCCCTCTTACTACTCGGTTATATTGGGCAAATTATTTAACTTACTGACTTTGGTTTCCTCATCTGTAAACTACTTTGCCAAATTGTGAAGATTAGAGGCGGCAACAATTGTAAAATACTCATCATAGTGCTTGGTATTCAAAGAACCTTAGATTTCCCTTCTCCCCATCCCTTGGATGTTCATATTGCCCTCCTGTCACTCATTTGAGTGGTGTGCAGGGAGAATGTGGCGTCTGATCTATCTCCTCTCTAATTCCGCTTCTGTCTCCATCCTAGGGGGTTTTAATGAGCACATAAGGAGACTCGTTTTAGGAACGCACTATTACACCACACCTGAAGCCTTTTCAACTCCGGTAGCCACACCCTGAACTTTTTAAACACCAATGACTTGGTCTCCAATCAAAGCCTCCTCACCCCTTCATGGCATCTCAGCATCATGCGCACTCAGTCTCCAGGTGCTTCTCCAAGCCTGACAGCTGCATCCTGGGATGCCACCTTCTCCCCTTTTGACTTAGATTTCCTCCTGTGGATCAGTCAGTGAGAGCTTTTGGTTTCGGGCAAAAGAAGCTGGCTCTAGATAGCTGCGGCAGAAAAGGAACCTCCTAGAGAGAATGTGTAGGGTTCTTAGAACGAGTGGGAAAGCTGGAAGACAGGTTTAGAAAAGGGATGGTATCATATATTAGGTTTATCATTCAAAAAATATTTATTACTTCTCCTCCATCAGCCTCCATGGGAGAAATATGAAGTGGATGGGCCCATGGGATTTGCTTTGGTCAATAAAGTATAGAAGGAATGCCTGTGGCCTTAAGAAGGATTGATTTCCACTCACCTCTGAGAGCTTCCTACCTCCAGCCTGGAAGGAGAATACTTTGGGGAACCTGCTATTTTCAATGTCTTTCTTTCCTTTGGGTCAGTTTTCTCAGCATACCAATATACTCTCCCATATTAAAAAACTCCAAATTCCCATGTTTCTTTTCCTGCCCTAGCTACTACCTCATCAATTTCCTTTCCTTTCATGGCCAAATTCCTCCTTTCTATACTCAATATTTCACCTTCCTCACCCCCAATGATTTCTCAACTTCCGGATCTGGAGTTTCCTCTCACCATCCCATTAAAATAATTTCTTGTGCAAGTTACCAATAAATGTCTTAATGCCAAATTCAATAGACACTTTTCAGTCCTTATTTTATCTTTCTGCTGCATTTGATCCTGTTGGTTTCTTCAGTCTTAAAACTCTTTGATGTCCCGTTTTCAATGATATCGGTCTTTTTCTGTTTTCTTCCTATCTCCCTGGCAGTTCCTTCGTAATCTGCATTCTGTTTTTCCTCCTTTGGGGATGTGTATATTGGCACATGTACGTGAGTTATGACTTCCTTTAACATATATACACTCCTTGTCAGTAGCACACACCTCCCTCTTTCTTGAGTCCTAGATCTGTATATACAACTGCTAACTGAACATCCTTCCTGGATATCTCTCGGGCAACCAAAACTCAATATGCTCATAAATTGAATACATGATTTTCCTCTTCAGGCCTGCATCTTCCTACTTCTATACTCAATCTTACCCAAAAGGCCGAGAAATGATGCATCTTCCTACTTCTATCATCAACTCAGTTACCCAAACCAAAATTTGGGATTTAGCTTTACTGTTTCCTTTCCATCTTTCTTCCCCACATCCAGTCACTATTGATGTTGCTCCTTGTGTAGCTTTTGCATCTGTTTTCTCCTCTCCTTTTCTACACCACTCTGTTCTTTCAATTATCATCTAAAGTACTGTTGTAATTTCCTTAAGGGATCTCCTTTTTTTTAACCAGGGTTTTCTTCACATCATCAGATGCTTTTATTTCTAAGGATAATGGGTGAAAAGATATAGGGACATATTTGTATAACTCAAAGATGCAACCATTTGTTTAAAGGATGTTGTAGTTGAAGGATGATTTCAGTTTATTCTCTGAAAATCTCAGACTCAGGTTTGTCTTTCAGACTGTCCACTTGGAATGTGAAAGCTGCTGGACAGGCTTAAACACTTCAGATGTAGACATTGGGATAGCTTGCCACCAGCTAATAGATCTACCAGTAATTACTTTCTCACTTACACATAACTTTATACATTCTTGATGAGTCATCTTTGGAGAAAGTAAGCCACTGTATACAATCATAGCAGAAGGAATCAATGAGAACTCTGCTATACTGACCAGTCCCAGTCTTGGTTCAAACACTATAGATAGCAACAGCAATTAAAGTGACTTAAAAAAAATTGTGGTAAAAATCACAGAACACAAAACCTACCCTCTTAAAATTTAAGTACGGTATGTTATGGTTAACTCTATTACAAGAATTACTGAAGTTCCTCAATTCATAATTTTATTACTGGTTTCATGAAAAATATCCCATGATTGAGTCCAGGGATGTTTTGAAAATGAAATACAAGCAATACTGGACATTGATTTCAAAGGGGCAAGTCTGGTTAAGTGGCCCTATTGATTGTAACTCCTCTGAAGGCAGAGAAAGTGTCATTCAGTCTCTGTTACTCTAATATCTGGCAAAGTGATTGGCATTTAGTAGTTGGTCAATAACTATTTGTTGAGTAAATGCCATTGGAGACTTGGGGCTGATCCAGAGCCACCAATGTGATAAGGCAGAGCCTCAGGACTGACAGGGAGCTAAAGAGGGATGTAATTTGATTAGCTGTGTTGTAACCTGACTATCTGGGGGTAATCTGCTTATGTATACTTTTTCCCAATTTAAAAACCAAAGCTTGAACTTTTAAAGGCTTCGGTTTGAAAAGTGAATCCTTTGATGGGAGAAAAGTCAGCTGACCCTGCAATTTGAAGTAGCCCCCTGAGTTTCATCTTTCCTAGGCAGTAGGCTCAGTTTAATGACTCCTGTCACTGCCATACTGGCCTACATGCTTCAAATGTTCTGTCTCAATGGTCATTGGAGATTCTTTCCATGGATTTCCTTTAGCACAGCTCTGGAAAGCTGGAGATTCATAATAGTTTTACAAACTAAAACTTCACCAGCCTCTGGCTCCAGGCAAATCCAAGTTAATGGTAATCTCCCAATTTGGTTCTGTTCCTTCTTCAAATAGCCCCTCATCTCCCCTTTGTCCTCAGGTGGTGGTGATGTTAAAGTATTTCAACATCTGGAATGGTGAGGGCATAAGACAATCAAACCAGAAGCTTAGGATATAATAGGCATTAACCCTTTAGTTTTTCCATCCTAGGAAGGTAGGTCTGGGGTAGCAGGAGGTAATAGGAGTAGAGATGAGAAGGGTGCTTGAAGCCCTGGCTAATTACCAGTGAATATGGAAATATCTCAATATTCTAACAACCAATATAGCTGGACCTGTACACATCAGATGAGTATCAGCCCTGCTTCCAGATTTTTCTGGAAGTTGTCAGTCTGTCATTCATGACTTTCCCAAGAAGCCCAGCTAGCTGTCATGTGATGGGTGCAGGGCATTGTTGCCACCAGCAAGGGAGAGCCTCTCCCATGGCTGCCCTGCCTTATCTGGGCATGGCTGTAGTTTCTCCTAGGTTGTTCATCTCTGGAACACTAATTCCCCCACTAGACACTGTAATTGTTTCTGCTATTGCCACATAGGCCCCGTGGTCTTCAGTGGGCATCAAAGTTGCGTTGGGCATTTCTGGACCTCACCACCAAGGTCTGGAAGCCCTCATATCTGATTCTCCAGATATCTATAGTAGAATTGGTGAGAATGTGTCTTGCTCCTTTTAAATTCCTTTTGTGAGAGGATCACCAAAATAGCATTCATTTATTCATTCACTGGACAAATATTAAGGGCAACTATATAGCAGGCATAATTCCAAGTGTTAAGGTTGTGAAAAATATAGGGTCTCTGCTTTCATGAAGTTTATATTCTAGTGGGTAGAAACAGAAAACAGACAAACATATACAATGTTAGCTAATGACTGATGTATTAATAATAAGGAAAATAAAGCAGAGTGATAATAGAATGAAGGAGGAGGTGGGGATATAGATGCCATCTTAGATGATCAGAAGAGACCTCTGATGTCTGAGGTCTTTTACTTTTAATAAAGTAAAAGAGTCTGCAATAGGGGATATCTGGGGGGATAGCAAATGCAAAGGCCTTGTTGTAGTTTGCATGTGATTTGTGTTTTGCGGTTTTAATGAATCCAGTGTTTTTCACTTTTTACCGAATTCTGCCTTTTGCTGTACATTTGAACTCTCCCTAGTAGACAACTTTTTGTTTTTTTCACCTCTGTTTATCCAGAAAAGGAGAAGGAGAAGAAGAAAGGAGGTGGAGGAGCGTGAGGCAACAACAATGACTATGGGTGGGGAAGGGAGGGCGTGACGCCCTTAACCCTGTTTCACTGCTTCCTGGCTCCTAGATGAAGGAGGGGGCATGACCTGTGAGTGGGCAGGTCTAGTCTAAGCAGACTCTCAATCTTGTGGGCACATTAGACATGTGTTGTAGGAATCCACACCATTTATAATTGGCAAATTCCCATGTTTTATGCACTCATTTGTGTAGTCCTGCTATAGGAAGTGTTAGCTAGGAACATG
This sequence comes from Bos javanicus, assembly GCF_032452875.1. Lineage (NCBI taxonomy): Eukaryota > Metazoa > Chordata > Mammalia > Artiodactyla > Bovidae > Bos > Bos javanicus. The sequence goes on along the minus strand of NC_083878.1, from coordinate 11,239,728 downwards.
AACTGTCAGTCTCAGCTGTCAGACCCTCTGTTCAAGGTGTATGAGTAGGTCTCACCTTCACCATAGGTCTCCACCTGTCTTTTTCCATTCTTTGGAACCCTGCCTCAAGAGATGGCTATCACAGATAATAATGACTTTTTTTTTTTTTAGTACAATATCAGTATCTAATTTACACTTAACATTTTTAGCTAAGACCCTTTACCACAGTCTCAGGCAGTATGTAAGGTAAACTTACTATGTATCTATGTACTTAATCTATAAACAATATTTGCGCAGCACTCTTAGCCAGAACTGGAGTCACTACAATGTATTATGGCTGATAAAAGTGTGTGTGTATATGGTTTCTTTCTTTTTTTTTAATATTTGTTTATTTATTTTTGGCCGCACTGAGTCTTTGTTGCTGCTCACAGGCTTTCTCTAGCTGCAGTAAGCAGGGGCTGCTCTCCACACTCTCTAGTTGCGGCGCGCAGGCCTCTCATTGTCGTGGCTTCTCTTGCTGAGGAGCATAGGCTCCAGGTGCATGGGCTTCAGTAGTTGCGCTGCACAGGCTTAGTTGCCTCTTGGCACGTGGACTCCCCCTGGACCAGAGATGGCACCTGAATGCCCCGTGTGGGCGGGTGGACTCTCAACCACTGGACTCCAGGGAAGCCACGTGTATGTGGTTTCTGATGTCTCCAAACTTCTCTGTACTACCTCTCCTCTATAAGACCTCAAACATCTGTCTAAGATGGCTATGGTGGGAGTTGGAGCTAGGACTTAGGAGGCACAGTGTGAACAGAATCGTCATTCTCTTTTTGTGACTAAAGCCCTCTGCTTTTGCATTGACTGCATTCTTACCTAGTTTCTTCTTTCCCAGAGAAACAGAAAGCTCTGAATCTTTATTTGGGCCAAAGTTGAATTCCCTAAAGGGATAACAGCTGGGAAATAGTATGGAGAACCTAGGGAATAGGAAGAATCTGAATGATGAGGCTTGGGTTTTAATCCCACCATGGTGGGGGCCAGGTTTCTCTGTGCTTTCAGGGAAAAAGCATTCTCAGCTCCTGTCCTGTCTTATGGCAGCACCACCTTTAACACTGGCTACTGCTACTGCTAGAAGGAAACACCAACGGGGTGCTTGCTTAGCCATAGAAGGGTTGATGACAGGAGATGGCATTCCTACTTTCTAGCACAGTGCCTTGAACCTACAAAGCAATCAATCTCTGATCGAGAGATTTGTGCTTCAGAGCAGAAATCAGAATTCTAGTAACTGGGAATGCTCCCCACTCATAAGTTTAAAATCAGCATAGAGCTTACAGAGTTTCTTTAGTTTAATATTTCAGCACTCTCCGGCCAGTGATTCTTGGAAACACACCTATAGTTAAAGCAAAGTTGGATTTATTATTTGTTGCACCAAGACAGAACACACATCATGTGAAATTAAAGAGTACCTCAGTGGAGAAGGCAATGGCACCCCACTCCAGTACTCTTGCCTGGAAAATCCCATGGACGGAGGAGTCTGGTAGGCTGCAGTCCATGGGGTCGCTAAGAGTCAGACACAACTGAGCGACTTCTTTCACTTTTCACTTTCACGCATTGAGAAGGAAATGGCAACCCACTCCAGTGTTCTTGCCTGGAGAATCCCAGGGACTGGGGAGCCTGGTGGGCTGCTATTTATGGGGTCGCACAGAGTCAGACACGACTGAAGCGACTTAGCATAGAATAGCATAGCAGTAAGAAGATGTAAGGATCTACAGAATTTGGGCTTGTGTCAAGTGATTTTGCGGAGAAGGCAATGGCACCCCACTCCAGTACTCTTGCCTGGAGAATCCCATGGATGCAGGAGCCTGGTAGGCTGCAGTCCATGGGGTCGCGGAGAGTCGGACACGACTGAGGGACTTCACTTTCACTTTTCACTTTGATGCATTGGAGAAGGAAATGGCAACCCACTCCAGTGTTCTTGCCTGGAGAATCCCAGGGACGGGGAGCCTGGTGGCTGCCGTCTATGGGGTCTCACAGAGTCGGACACGACTGAAGTGATTTAGCAGCAGCAGCAGCAAGTGATTTTGAGGAAGGTTCAGAGAAACAGGGCTTTACTCTGAATCAGATGATGTCAGGACAAGGGAATAATTCTATGACTGAGTACATTAATGAATCTTATCTAGAAGAATGGAGTGAGGCTAGAGCTATAATTGATAAAACAGTAGCAGTCACCCAGATTAGTTAGAAAAGACAGATGTTTAGTATGTTTATGGTTTGCACAGTAACAGTGTTTCTGTCTGTGCTTAGACAAGTGGTCTTGTTTTTTGTTTCCTCTCATCACAGTCATAGAGTGACCTTGTGTGATGCTGGTGTTCTAAGAAATTGATTATGCTCAATAGGAAAGTATCATGGCATAGCTTCAACTGACAGGCCAGCTCCTAACAGCGCTGAGGCTTTGTTATTAGTGTCAGACCAGTTTCCTGATCCAGAGGTTTGTTTTCTTAGTGCCCCTTCCCCAAAATTTTGAGTCAGAGGAAAAGTTAGCCCATGGGATGTTAATACATTATATTCAGATTTCTTTTCTTTTTACTATTGCTGAGATTCTGCTGAGTTGGAAAATGGGCTGTGGTTGGACTAGGGTTAATCTCTCCTCATACTCCTGTTGTAGGATAAGTTATTGAATCATATGCTATGACAATGACTGTGTAGTAAGATTTAGTACTCTGGACAGGGTACAGTGAACAACTGCAAAAAAAAAAAAAGCAGTTACCAGAAACAAAATGCTTATTCACATTCGTTGTAAGTCTGGAAGTCAGAGGCCCAGATTATAAAACCCTGGCAGTGAAAACAAAAGCCCAGAATAACCCAGCTGACTCTGTTTTAGGTTTTATCTTTTAGCCATGTTCTACTACCCTGAAGGGTAACCGATGCAGGAATAAGTATTGCTGAACACAAACTCCCCTGTGGCTAGCTATGAGAAAATCAAGGCCTATACAACTGTCCATAAAAACTCTGGCTAATGTATTCAAATTTAATTGGTTGAGCTTCTAAAGTAGAAGTTCGGTCATTTATAATGTCTGCTAAGGTCATGGGAAATGCCAGGCTGGATGAATCACAAACTGGAATCAAGATTGTCCAGAGAAATATCAGTAACCCCAGATATCATCCTAATGGCAGAAAGTGAAGAGGAACTAAAGAGCCTCTTGATGAAGGTTAAAGAGGAAAGTAAAGAAGCTGGTTCGCTTAAAACTCAACATTCAAAAAACGAAGATCATGGCATCTGGTCCCATCACTTCATGGCAAATAGATAGGGAAACAATGTAAACAGTGACAGCTTTTCATTTTCTTGGGCTCCAAAATCACTGTGGACAGTGACTATAGCCATGAAATTAAATGACGCTTGCTGCTTGGAAGAAAAGCTATGACCAACCTAGACAGCATAGTAAAAGACAGAGACATCACTTTGATTGAAAAAGGTCCATCTAGTCAAAGCTATGGTTTTTCCAGTAGTCATGTATGGATGTGAGAGTTGGACCATAAAGAAGGCTGAGCGCTGAAGAATTGATGCTTTTGAATTACGATGCTGGAGAAGACTCCTGAGTCCCTTGGACAGCAAGGAGATCCAACCAGCCAATCCTAAAGGAAATCAGTCCTGAATATTCATTAAAAGGACTGATGCTGAAGCTGAAGCTCTAACACTTTGGCCAACTTATGTGAAAAGCTGATTCATTGGAAGAGACCCTGATGCTGGGAAAGATTGAGGGCAGGAGGAGAAGGGGGCAACAGAGGATGAGATGGTTGGATGGCATCACTGACTCAATGGACATGATGAGTCTGAACAAACTCCGGGAGATAGTGAAGGACAGGGAAGCCTGGAGTGCTACAGTTCATGTGGTTGCAAAGAGCTGGACACGACTTTTCAGTCGCCAAGTCTTAATAATAAAGTCAGAGAGAAATGTTTGCAGCATCTTTTTCAGTTGTATTAATCTTGTTGTGGGAATTTCATTCACTGAGGACATACACAGAGAAAGTCAGCTTTCCCTCCTGGGAGTTCTCTCAAGTTGTCTGTGAGTCTCTGCTCGCCTCATTTGCTTGGTTTCTGGGTATCTTTCTCAGGGAAATATGAGCCACTGGAGGCCTGACCATTTTAAGCATCTGAAAACCTCTAACAATTTGATTCAATATACAGGGTAAGTTAGTAGGAGTGTATAAGCCTGACATTCACGTAAGAAGCAGTACTCTAGTAGGGGTACAGACTATACTGGGAGTACAAGTATTATTACGTGTATCGGGAGCAAGCCAGTAGTTTGTCCCTCAAGATGGGCAGATTTCTTGGTTAAGTAAAATAGGTTTCTGCAAAGTGGGCTCCAGTATTTCTGAAGAGAACAAACTGACTATTGGAGAAAGGATAGCCCCAATATTAGTTGCCATTCCTGATAAGCTAGGTTTTTCTAATAAGGTTGTAATACCCTCAGAGAAGCCTGACAGGTTACAGTACCTGGGGTCGCAAAGAGCTGGACATGACTGGACGATCTTCACCCTCAGAGAAACATTTTGTTGAGGTGTGGATCAAGGTCTGATTTTTACAAGATTGAAGTCTGGGATTAATTACATGAGAAAAGCTTAAGAACCAGAAGGGGCCTATAGAGGAAAATTTACACTATGAAGTGCTTAAAAGTGCAGCTACTGAATTTTGTCAATAGCCAGTTTAATTAAGAGCATAGCTATGGTTTGAGAAATATATACAAGTATTGCTTTTCTTAAGCAGCAGAAAAGTACAGGGAGTCAAAAGTAAAAAGATGCAGATAAGGTAGTGCGGGGAGCCGGTGAGGCATTCTGCTCATGACAAAGGTCATGAGGAAGGAGGCTCGGCATACGCAAAGGCGGGATCGAGCCTCAGGAGTCCCCCCAGATATTCTCGAGCATTTTCCCCCCAAAAACCAGAGTCTGCCTACTTTATTGCTTTGTGCTCTCACCTCTGACTTTACTGGGGGCTGTCCCCTACCACCATCTCGCTCTCTCTGTCAAAGAGTTAACTTACAGCTCCAATTAATAAAGTTCCTGGGCAATTAGGAGTGTTTAAATCCAAACCCCTCAGATGGCTCTCTAACTCGCCTGACAAGTTTACCCAGACTCCTGCAGCTATGCATACGATTGTTTACAGTCTCCTAGCCTCCAGAGGCACGGGAAGCTTAAGATATTCAAATAGCTTAGAGCCTCTCAGAGAGTTAAAAACTGTCAGAATAAACTAGTAAAGGATTTCATTGATGAGTCAATGCTTGTTGCCAAGTTTTCACATCCCCTGAATTGTATCCTTGAATGTGTATTAATTAATAGTTGGTATATAGAAAAAATAAGTAGTGGCCTTGGTGTTAGTAACTTTAGACCCTTAA